>NC_080548.1:22435320-25327820 GCF_028640845.1 Ahaetulla prasina | reverse complement strand
TCTATCGCTCCTTCAACAACCCCCTCCCAACTTCCCCAGCTAAAATATGTGGCAGTTAAGAAGCAAAAAGAAAATTGTCTTCCAAAACTGATAGTTAGTTCTTTTAGCAAAATTGCTTTCATGGCAAATTCTAATAGCAAAAGTAACAAAGAAAATTCCACGCATCTTCCATGAAAATTATGCACTTCACTCTTAAATACTTAACAAAACCCAAATATCCACACATCTGCCTGAATTCAGTAAATAAGTAAAAATATCCAAGCATGTTAGCTCAGAATGAGCTCTGAACATCTAGATTTTTATTATTATGAAGGAGAAATTAAAATAAACTCCCGGAAATAACATATCTTTGTTGCCACCATACCTGCTAATCAGGGGTGAAATGCTCCTGGTTCGGACCGGATCAAGTGATTCGGTAGTGATGGGGGCGGGTAGTTTGGAGAACCGGTATCAAAAATCCCTGCCCCTCCCCGCCGCCCATGCCCACCCAATCGCCCAATCGCCCGCTTGCCTACTTGGCAGCTTGCTGCTTCTTTCGGGCTCGCTCGCTTTTCCTGCCTTGCTTCGGCTGCTGAAATCAATTGCATCAGCTAGCAGCTCAATCTGCCTGCCTTGTGCCTGCAATTGGGTAAGTAACTGGGGTTTTTTTTGGTGGGGGGTGGGAGCTTTAAAAAAATAGTTAATTTGGTTTTTTTAGGAGTTTTATTTTTTTTTTAGACATAGCAATTTAACGTTAAGGAAGTTTTAAATTTAGCTGCTTTTATCTAAAAATATAAATTAAATTAAATAATAAAATAAAATATTTGTGCAGCTTTCTGATTTGGTGTGTTTCTGTAGTGTTTCACTCTAACTACACAAACACACAAAATCTCACAAAGCTGTATGTGGCATTTTGTGTATGTATGTGTGTGTCAGTTGTGTTGTGTGCGTGTAAAGTGTGAAAGTTGGTTTTTGCGCTTTTTGTGGCTGTGTGAGGTTCCTGCTTGTTGCATTTTGAGTGAAGTGCAGCTGCTTTTACATTGTGTATGAGTCAGTTGTATTGTGTTGTGTGTATGTAAAGTGTGAAAGCTGGTTTTTGGTACCTCTTATTGTTTTGTGTACTTTTATTATTTTTATTATTTCTTGTTATTGGCCACGTCCATCCGGTCACCTGACCACTAAGCCACACCCACAGAACCGGTAGGGAAAATTTTTAGATTTCACCCCTCCTGATAATGTATAAAAACATTCTCTGTAGGGCCTTGTCCCGTGGCAAATGTATAAGCCAATGGAGACATAGAACAGATGTAACATAAATGTATTTATATCTGTATGGCAAAAATGGGACCCTGAGAGAATTTGAACTGGAGAGATTGCGTGATATTGTGTAATATTTGCACAATATTCAAAGCAAGAAGTCTTACCTAGATTAATTGGATAAAAGTCACAATTTGGATCTGAGCAAATACTCCAGAGACCCCCATGAAGCAGACCATGAGGTGTACTTTCAGTCAGCCAGTAAGGGGTGAACAAGGCTACCAGCATCAACATTAGACTTGCAGTGCAGAAAATTAGGCTGCTGAACCAGAGCGGTTGCATCAAGAAACGAAAGTTAGTCTGAGAATACACCGATATGGTTGAGATAGTCCTAGGAAGGAAGAGAAGTGAGTCATTACCCACATTTTGTTGGGAGGGTGGTGGCTCACGAGGTTAGGTTCCTGAGCTGACTGTTGGCAACCTCATGTTTGAGCCCCAATGTTGACTCAGGCTGGGGTGAGTTTCTGTCATGTGTTCCAGCTCCCGGCAACCCAGAGGTTCAACAGCAGGTGAACCAAGTAGATAAACAGATATCACTTTGATAGGCAACTTCACTGGGGTGCTAAAGGAGCACCCAACCGCACATCCCCTGGGAAATGTTGATGTCACTGGCAAATCCTTTTATATATAATATATATAACAACAGAGTTGGAAGGGACCTTGGAGGCCTTCTAGTCCAACCCCCTGCCCAGGCAGGAAACCCTACATCATCTCAGACAGATGGTTATCCAACATTTTCTTAAAAATTTCCAGTGTTGGAGCATTCACAACTTCTGCAGGCAAGTCGTTCCATTTATTAATTGTTCTAACTATCAGGAAATTTCTCCTTAGTTCTAAGTTGCTTCTTTCCTTGATCAGTTTCCACCCATTGCTTCTTGTTCTACCCTCAGGTGCTTTGGAAAACAGCCCGACTCCCTCTTCTTTGTGGCAGCCCCTGAGATATTGGAACACTGCTATCATGTCTCCCCTAGTCCTTCTTTTTATTAAACTAGACATACCCAGTTCCTGCAACCGTTCTTCATATGTTTTAGCCTCCAGTCCCCTAATCATCTTTGTTGCTCTTCTCTGCACTCTTTCTAGAGTCTCAACATCTTTTTTACATCGTGGCGACCAAAACTGGATGCAATATTCCAAGTGTGGCCTTACCAAGGCATTATAAAGTGGCACTAACACTTCACATGATCTTGATTCTATCCCTCTGTTTATGCAGCCCAGAACTGTGTTGGCTTTTTTAGCAGCTGCTGCACACTGCTGGCTCATATCTAAATGGTTATCCACTAGGACTCCAAGATCCCTCTCACAGGTACTACTATTGAGCAAGGTGCCACATATACGGTACCAGTCCATTTTGTTTTTTTTGCCTAAATGTAGAACCTTACTTTTTTCACTGTTGAATTTCATTTTGTTAGATAGCACCCAATGTTCAAGTCTGTCAAGATCTTTCTGTAACTTGAGCCTATCTTCTGGAGTGTTGGCTATTCCTGCCAGCTTGGTGTCATCTGCAAATTTGATGAGTTCCCCATCTATCCCCTCGTCCAAGTCATTGATGAAGATGTTGAAGAGTACTGGGCCTAAAACAGAGCCTTGGGGTACTCCACTGCATACTTCCCTCCATGTGGATGTAGTTCCGTTGAGGACTACACGTTGAGTGCGGTTGGTCAGCCAGTTGAGGGACACCCTATTGCAAGCTCTGAGGGAAAAGTGATTTAAGATGGGCCATAAAATACCCTTCTTCATGTTCCGCTTGTGCGGAATGATAACTGCTAATTTGGAAAAGCTTATGAAGTGGATTGAGTGAACCTTCCACCTCCTTGTAAGTGGGGCAGGCATACAAAATGAAAATCAAATGCAAGCCAAAGAAAGAAGGGAGGGAAATTTAAAATTATCTTAGCTACCACTAGGAGGTAGCATTTCTTCCTGTTCAAACTTTGTCCGTTCTCCTTTAAATCTCAAACACATCCCACTTCCAGGACTGGGATAAATGAAAGGGGAGCGAACAATTCAGAATAGCATTCACTGTAGATGACAATATGAAGATCCGTACCCATTCAAATTTTTCTATTTCTCCCTCCGGAAATAATGTTGCTTATTATGTCGATGGGAGAATTAAAAAGAAATAGGCCATTGTCCAGACTAAAGACTCAACAGCCAAGGATAAGGAACAGTTTAGCAATTCAGTTCAGTGCCTGCTGGTTGCAGAAGACCAGGGCTGATTCTGACTGCGTCTAGAACTGTGATAGGGAATTTATGGCACACGGGCCGGAGGTGGCACACCGCACCCTCTCTGTGGGCACGCAAGACGCTGCCCCAGCTTGGCTGGGCAGCTGGGCAGCTGGTCTTCGGGTCTCTGCCATGCATGTGCAAGGGGCGGAGCACATGTGGGGGGCCTCGCATGTATGCACAAGGGTGGGGTGCCCATGGGTGGGTGTGTGCATGTGTGGGGGCGGGGTCCATGCAGGAGGGTGCACATAGGTGCGGGTGTGCAGGGCGCACACAGGGGGCAGAGCACACATGCACGGGGCACATGCATGGGGACCGCACGTGTATTGCATTTGGGGGTTCAAGTGCATGCGCATTCTCAGTCCGGAAAAGGTTAGCCATCACTGGTCTAGAAGAATCAGAAGATGGATTGGTGCTATATGGTCACAGAGCGGTGGTTGAATTACTGCAGGTTTAAGTCCCACCAGGCCCAAGGTTGACTCAGCCTTCCATCCTTTATAAGGTAGGTAAAATGAGGACCCAGATTGTTGGGGGCAATAAGTTGACTTTGTATATAATATACAAATGGATGAAGACTATTGCTTGACATAGTATAAGCCGCCTGAGTCTTCGGAGAAGGGCGGGATATAAATGCAAATAAAAAAAAAATTCACAAATTTGGATAGCTTCCAATGGGCTTTATACCTTATGTATTCCATGGCATGCTGTCCGTTCTACACAACCTCCCTTTTACCCTATCATAAGGGGTTGTCCTGTTATCATACCTGTCTACCATATTTAAATTGGGGGTTGACTCTGGAGAAGCATCAACCCCTTCAGAAATATATCCAGTTGCCTAGGAGACTACAGCTGATCCAGTCACCACCAAGCAATATAACATTTGACCAATCAGATTCTCAGAAAATTCTACCTGTGGAAATTTAAACCAATCAGAGAAGCTATAGGGAAAATGGTCCTCCATCATTCGGGACAAGTTTGAAAATGCCAGAGGAGTCAATCCCGAATGAAATAAATTTTTAGTCGTGAAAATATTTGCAGATCCCTCGCATCCTGGACATAAACTCTTTCAACTCCTACCCTCAAAACGACACTATAGAGCACTGCACACCAGAACAACTAGACACAAGAACAGTTTTTTCCCGAAGGCCATCACTCTGCTAAACAAATAATTCCCTCAACACTGTCAGACTATTTACTGAATCTGCACTACTATTAATCGTTTCATAGTTCCCATCACCAATCTCTTTCCACTTATGACTGTATGACTATAACTTGTTGCTGGCAATCCTTATGATTTATATTGATATATTGATCATCAATTGTGTTGTAAATGTTGTACCTTGATGAACGTATCTTTTCTTTTATGTACACTGAGAGCATATGCACCAAGACAAATTCCTTGTGTGTCCAATCACACTTGGCCAATAAAATTCTATTCTATTCTATTCTATTCTATTCTATTCTAAACTTAGGAACTGAAAAAAACAATCTGAAATAAAGAGCAGGAAGTTTAATAAGACTCCAATAAGTGAACTAAGGGTGCACGTAAAATTGGAATATTTAAACCTTTACAAGAAGATGTAAGAATCAATCATAAAGAGCAGAGAGCTTTTTGTGGGAAATTTATCCTGTTTTGGTTTGTATGAGACATGACAAATGTAAGCAACTTCATGATTTCGAAAAAAAAGAGAGGATGAGATTGTAGCTAGAGGAAAGATATACACGCCCATAAAATGATGCTAAACAATAACTCTACTGAAGGAGATTTTTGAAGAGTGCAATCACGAAATGGTATTGTCTTGCCAAATTTCTGTTGCTAAGTGAAACATTTGTGAAGCGGGTTTGCCCCATTTCACGACCTCTCTTGCCAAAGTTGTTAAGTGAATCACTGCAGTTGTTACATTGGTCCAACTGTTCTTAAGTGAACCTGGCTTCTCCACTGACTTTGCTTGTCAGAAAGTCGCAAAAGTGGATCGCGTGACCTCGGGACACTACAACCGTCATAAAGATGAGTCAGTTGTCCACCGTCTGAATTTGTGATCACATAACCACGGGGATGCTACTAGCGTCGTAAATGTGAAAAACTGGTCATAAATCACTTCTCTCAGTGCCATTGTAACTGAACAGTCACTAAATCAGGGGTGTCCAAACTTGGTCCCTTTAAGACTTGTGGACTTCAACTCCCAGAGTCCCTCAGCCAGCAAAGCTGGCTGAGGAACTCTGGGAGTTGAAGTCCACAAGTCTTAAAGGGACCAAGTTTGGACACCCCTGCACTAAATGAACTGTTGTGAAGTCGAGGATTACCTGTACTTAAAAAGAGTGCTTAAAACCCATTTATAGAATAGAATAGATTACTCCATCGTCACAATCTCTTCAGAACTCACCCTACGGTTATAATATTTTATAACCCTACGGTTATAATATTTTGTCGGAGACCTGGCCTTGCCATTGCCTTAAAGATGTTAATCTGTTTTGTTTTTTTAATTTGTCAAGCATATATAAGATAAAAGTATAAACATGATTATGAATACATGAAATAGATATGAATAAAAAGGGAACATTAGGACAGGGACGGTAGGCACGCAGGTGCGCTTAGGCACGCCCCTTACAGACCTCTTAGGAATGGGGTGAGGTCAACAGTAGACAGTCTAAGGTTAAAGTTTTGGGGGTTTGGGGAAGAAACTACAGAGTCAGGTAGTGCATCCCAGGCATTGACCATTCTGTTGCTGAAGTCGTATTTTCTGCAATCAAGTTTGGAGTAGTTTACTTGAGTCTGTATCTATTGTGTGCTTGTGTATTGTTGTGGTTGAAGCTGAAGTAGTCATTGACAGGTAGGACATTGTAGCAGATAATTTTATGTACTACACTTAGTCTTACCGACGGCGGCATAGTTCTAAGTTTTCTAAGCCCAGAATTTCAAGTCTGGTGGCATAAGGTATTTTGTTGCGTGTAGAGGAGTGGAGGACTCTTCTCGTGAAATATTTCTGGACATACTCAATTGTATTAAACTCTGATATGCAGTGCAGGTTCCAGACAGATGAGCTGTATTCGAGAATTGATCTAGCAAATGTTTTGTATGCGCCAGTTACTAGTACAATATTACCAGAGAAGAAGCTATGCAGGATTTGAAGTCAACTCAAATGAGGCACGAAAAGAAGTACTTTTATTTATGATATTTCTTTCTCATCTTCTCTGTTAGGGATGCGGTGGCTCAGGGGCTAAGACGCTGAACTTGTCAATCGAAAGGTGGGCAGTTCAGCTGTTCGAATCCCTAGTGCCGCATAACGGGGTGAGCTCCTATTATTTGTCCCAGCTTCTGCCAACCTAGCAGTTCGAAAGCACGTAAAAAATGCAAGTAGAAAAATAGGGACCACCTTTGGTGGGAAGGTAACAGCATTCCGTGTACCTTTGGCATTGAGTCATACCGGCCACATGACCACGGAGATGTCTTTGGACAACGCTGGCTCTTCAGCTTTGAAATGGAGATGAGCACTGCCCCCTAGAGTCAGGAACGACTAGCATGTATGTGCTAGGGGAACCTTTACCTTTTACCTTCCCATCTTCTCTAGGGAGCAGATGATGGCATTTGTTGGTTCTCACCAGGCCTGAGATGGGAATTCAGCTGGTACATTGTTCCGGGGCCCATAGAGCTCAAAGGGGGACCATGAAGGAGAAATTTTTTAAAAAAAAATTACAAATCCAAATTTTTAAAAAAGAAAAACAATATTGGATATATACTTCATACTCTAAACTTTGGGTGTATAGCAAAACCGCCTTGCAGCCTTGTTTGACATAACCTTTATTAGTCTGAAACTCAGTGAACAGTTATTTATGTAATTTATTGAATTTGGATGTCGCACACTTAATTCGTGTGGAAATGGTCTTCGGGTCTCTGCTGCGCATGTGCAGGGGACGGGCAAGTGCGTGGGGACTACGCGTGCATGTACGGTGGTCGTGCGGGGAGGCCGAGCAGGCATGCACAGGGGTGGGGGATGGGGGGACCTATTAGTCTTGTTCCAGCACTTAATAATCCTCTCGGCGTCCCTGGTTCTCACTTCAGTGATTTGTGGCCTTCCAGCAATTACAGTGAGTCAGAGAGAGAACAACTAGGTCCATCTAACATGTCAAGATACGATTTAATGAATCATGATCGTTTCAATAAAACATGACACTGACGTTAAGCCAAATCAAATTACGGTTTTTGTCTGTGTAAAGAATGTCTCATGACCACCTATGAACTTTTTGACTAAGCAAATATTTAACCTGGATCTCTTCAAATCCTTTATATATCTCCCCGTGCCAGGGATTTTTATTTTATTTTTATTTTTTATTTTTTTTGAGGGGGGGAAAAAATCACCGCACACACTTTAACACTGAAAAATTGCTTCTTTGATTTCAAACCGTGGTGGCTCAAGGCTATAAGAAGCCTGTTATTAAAACCAGCTGCCTGCAATTACTGCAGGTTCAAGCCCCACCAGGTCCAAGGTTGACTCAGCCTTCCATCCTTTATAAGGTAGGTAAAATGAGGACCCAGATTGTTGGGGGGGGCAATAAGTTGTCTTTGTAAATATACAAATAGAATGAGACTATTGCCTTACACACTGTAAGCCGCCCTGAGCCTTCGGAGAAGGGCGGGATATAAATGTAAACAAAACAAAACAAACAAAACAACAAAACAAACAAGACAGGCGTGATCTAAAACGATCTCAAGAAAAACTGGGTGGAACAAGAAAGGCTAGGCAACCATGAGGCAAAATACATAGGGATGGAGTGTGTTTATTGACAACAACTAACAAACAAAACCATATTCGTATATGTTTTCACCGACAAAAAAATCCACAGGTAAACTGATCCTTACAAAGAGATATTTACATGCCAGATTCCCATGCGTTTGCACAGAAACTCAGACAACTAAATGGACACGCCTGTTCTCTTCAAGATGTCCATTTTACCGCCGTCGTTACACCACCATATACTCACTCACTTACACCTGAAGCTAATGCTCCTTCGGCAAACCTACGCATTGTCTAATTGAGTTTCAGTTTGGAGAACGGCTGAAATATTGTCTGCTTTGGCTCACTGCCGCAATATAGTTGTAAGATATCTTTTCTGAAGGGTACGAAGACAAATGAGGTATTATTGACAATGGCTGCCATGGAGTAGCATCACATGTGCTTTCTTCTTAACTGTCTCTTCCCTTCTCATTCAGACCTCTCTGGTTCTTTATGATACCCAACATGTGTGAAATTAACATGAGCCATTACTTAGCTGCAAGTCAGAACTGGAAACCAAACCCCAGTTTCCAATTTAAAGGGGAAACAAGCTCTGATTTTCCCCCTCCCCCCCAGATCATAGTTTCTGGGATGTCATAGCAAGCCATGGTCATTTCCAGCTATCATAAAATATTGCATGTCAATGTCCTGTCAAGCTGGGAGAGAACTGGCTGAAGGCCCTTCATAGTAGCAAATCATGGTCCAATTACATCAGAGAAATGGGACATTGTCTTCATATACCTAGAGAATAAGGTTGCATTAGCCCCAGCTAAGTGCTCCAGCGCATAATCGTTTCCATGATTATGAAACCAGCAAATGTGCCATGGGTGACTTTTTAAAAAGTCTCAGTGGAAAGGTAGATGCCTAGACTGAAGAAATGATGGTTTTTTCAGTCAGCAAAAGTAGAATACCTGGGGGAGAAAGGGGACAAAATTGAGTCATATAAATCACCTGTCAAAGCCAGAGACGGTAATATGATTGATTGATGGATCAATCGATTTATTTTAAAAAGTTGCCTTATCTACACTTGTCTATATGAGTTGAAAATTCAGATATTTTATTTTATTTATTTATTATTTATTTACTTAGTTTGTCAAACATGTACAAGATAACAGGAATAAGTATAAACATGGATATGAATGCAGGAAATGGGTACGAACGAAAGGGGGCAGTAGGAAAGGGACGGTAGGCAAGTTGGTGTGCTTATGCACGCCCCTTACAGACCTCTAAGGAATGGGGTGAGGTCAACAGTAGACAGTCTAAGGTTAAAGTTAGGGGGGTTTGGGGATGTAACAACAGAGTCAGGTAGTGCATTCCAGGCATTGACCACTCTGTTACTGAAGTCGTATTTTCTGCAATTGAGTTTGGAGCGGTTTACTTTGAGTTAAATTTGGGTTTAGAAAATTTAGAACTACGCCGTCTTCGATATGACCTGAGTTTAACTCATAGAATCATCTGTTACAATGTCCTTCCTGTCAAAGACTACTTCAGCTTTAATTGCAACAATACACGAGCACACAATAGATTTAAGCTTAATGTTAACCGCTCCAAACTTGATTGCAGAAAATATGACTTCAGTAACAGAATTGTTAATGCTTGGAATACACTACCTAACTCTGTGGTCTCTTCCCAAAATCCCCAAAGCTTCAACCAAAAACTATCTACCATTGACCTCACCCCATTCCTAAGAGGTCTGTAAGGGGCGTGCATAAGAGCGCAATCGTGCCTACCGTTCCTGTCCTATTGTTTCCTTTCATTATATCCAATTAATATAGTTATTAGATACCCATACTTATATATATGCTTATATATTGTATAGTTATTTCATGCTTACGCTTATATATACTGTGTGACAAAATAAATAAAATAAATAAATAAAAATAAGTTTGTATCTATTGTGCACTCATGTATTATTGTTGTTGAAGCTGAAGTAGTCATTGACAGGTAGGACGTTGTAGCAGATAATTTTGTGTACTATGCTTAGGTCAGACTGTAGGTGGCATAGTTCTAGGTTGTCCAAGCCCAAAATTTCAAGCCTGGTGGCATAAGGTATTCTGTTGTGAGCAGAGGAATGGAGGACTCTTCTCCTGAAATATCTCTGGACTTGCTCAAATGTCTTAAGTCTGATATACAGTGTGGACTCCAGGCAGACGAGCGGTATTAGAGAACTGGTCTAGCAAAGGTTTTGTATGCCCTAGTTTACAGTACAATATTACCGGAGAAGAAGCTTTGCAAGATTAGGTTGACAACTCTTAATGCCTTTTTGGCAATGCCGTTACAGTGGGCTCCGGCACTTAGATCGTTTGAGATGAGTACTCCAAGGTCCTTGACAGAGTGAGGGTTGTCTACGAGGTCATATCTACCCAGCTGGTGTTCTGATTTTGTTTTGCAAATGCCAGAGCATTTGTTGGTTGAGATATGGAGTTGCCAATTGTTTGACCATTCCGACATATAGTCAAGGTCGCTTTGTAGGGCAACAGCATTGTTGGTGCTGTTGAATAGTTTTACATCATCAGGGAAGATTTTTGGCCTTCATCTCCCAACTACCCCAGCCAGCTTGGATGAAGGGAAGAAACGGGGAAGTCCTTCAAACCTTCGCTAGCATCAAAAACATAATGACATTAAATGAAGAAAAGACAACAGCAGGCCTTCTAAAAAAGATAACTTACCGGTGACGATGTACATAAGAATGGAGGCCCACCCCAAGCTGAAGGATGTGCCAAATACTATTAAACGTTGGGCATATCCTGGCGATCTCCTAATAATGGCTGTGAACAGAGACATGGCAACCAGAACGAGGAAACCTAGGTCCAAAAGAGAAGGAAAAAGAAGTGTGGAAATGGGAGTTGAAGATCAACCTAGCAACCTCACCCATCAACCAAGTAGTCAATACCGCTAAGAGGCGGAACCTCATTATCTTCCAGAAAGAATACCATGGCTGAAACTCATCCATTGATTAAAACTGCAGCCAGTGTGGAAAACCTCATATGTTCACTAGTTCTTAACTGAGAATTATCCTGGGACAACAGAACTGAAGGACCACCCAATCTAAGTATCCATCAGTCACAGGGCCATCTATGTGAACAAGAGTTATAGCAATAGCACTTAGACTTATATACCATTTTACAGTGATTTTACAGCCCTCTCTAAGTGGTTTACAGAGTCAGCCTCTTGCCCCCAACAATCTGGGTCCTCATTTTACCCAATTCAGAAACAAAGCCCCAAACAGAGCTTCAGAAAAGAAGCTCCCAAACAGAGTTTCAGAGGCTTTTTTTCTGAAGCTCTGTTTTGGAGACTTTCAGAGGCAGAAAAAAAAGCAAAAAAAAAAAAAAAAAGCAAGGCACAGAGCTCACAACCAAGGAATCTGTTGCTAAAATTCACCTCTGGGAACAGCTGATTTGAGGTATTCGGGGGGGGGGGGCAATCTACCTGCCAATCAGCTTTTTTCTTATTTTCCTCCCCAAAAACTAAGGTGCATCTTATACTCCAAAAAATACGATATATTTCAGAATGTGGAATATAAATCCTTCCATCCTCCACCATTCAGTCAGAGCAGAAGACGCTTCTTGGATGAGAAGCGAAACATCCTCAAGGAAAAACCAAGTCCAGTTGCCTTCTGAAAAAGCACTTTTGGGACAACCAAGACCCAGATGACTGAGAATCTCTATAGATATGATCCTGTAGGAAGACACCCCTTTCCCCAGATTAAAATATTCTTTAGTCTTAATATTAAAAAGAGGCGACGTAGAATACTTCCCCAGGAGCCCTAATCTTCTTGCTATAGGAGAACAGCCTCAAGCAGAAGTCTGAAGAGGCCAGGGGATTTTGTATCCATTCAGAAAAATTGGATCACCCTATTCGTAAGCAAAGAATAAACAGAGACTCCAGATAAGCCACATAATTAGGCAAGCCAAAGTTGACAAGATTAGCTCAGACAAACACCTAGGATTTGCATTTCCCGTTTTGCCTGTAGAGCCAGCCATTACCCTTACATGACCCCATAGGAATCTGGCAACATCCATTAGAATATTAGAGGACATTCTTTAATTAGAATGTTAAAGGACATGTGCTTGCACAGTAACAGACATCTCAATCACAAGGGCCCCAAAGCAGGGGTGAAATCCAGCAGGTTCTGACAGGTTCTGGAGAACCGGTAGCAGAAATTTTGAGCAGTTTAGAGAACCGGCAAATACCACCTCTGGCTGGCCCCAGAGTGGGGAGGGAACGGGGTTTTTGCAGTATCCTTCCCCTGCCACGCCTACCAAGCCACATCAAGCCCACCAAGCCACGTCCACACAGAACCGGTAGTAAAAAAAATTGGATTTCACCACTGCCCCAAAGAATATATAAAAGCTCACCTATCTCAACCTCATTTTGTCAGCCACCCAAGAAACATGCTGCCTGTCACTGAAATTTCTGGCTACTAAATAAACAGAGATCTCCATTCCAAAATGCAGCCCGACTCCATTTTATTTTCAGTGTCTTTCTCCCAGCTTGGCAACTTGACCTAATTTTTTTCTTCCAACAATATCAAGGAGAGATCTAGCTGCTCTAAAGTGTTGCAGGCAAAGGCTGCGTTTACACTCTGCATCCACTCCAAAACCCCTTTCTGGAATAATTCTAAAAGGCTGCCCCAATCTATTACCAACCTGCAGTGAAGCTGAAGACTGCTGCTGTTTTTATCACCGATACGCCGTATAGCTTGTTACGTTCAAAAGAGATGCAACTGAAAAGCAACCCTATGAAGCCACAGAAGAGGGCCATCAGCAGGAAGGCGCGGGTAACGTGGATGTGCAAAGCTGTGCCCAAGAAAAGAAAGACAACATTAGTGGGTGTGAGTGTACATAACTGCAGCCCCACAACCCTGTCCTTCCACCTCAAAGAGCATCCCAAAAATTCCGCAACATTTCGTAGCAAGTTGCCAAGTCTAAACAATAACACTCGTAAACAGGCATGTTAAATCTCCAATGTATTCAATACCCTTCTTTTACTAACACAGCTACAACTTCACATTTTTTAAAAATGCCACAAAGAAGAAGGAGTCGGGCTGTTCTCCAAAGCACCTGAGCGTAGAACAAGAAGCAATGGGTGGAAACTGATCAAGGAAAGAAGCAACTTAGAACTAAGGAGAAATTTCCTGACAGTTAGAACAATTAATCAGTGGAACAACTTGCCTCCAGAAGTTGTGAATGCTCCAACACTGGAAATTTTTAAGAAAATGTTGGATAACCATCTGTCTGAGATGGTGTAGGGTTTCCTGCCTGGGCAGGGGGTTGGACTAGAAGGCCTCCAAGGTCCCTTCCAACTCTGTTGTTATTATTATCAAAAAATAAATGAAAAACATTTTAAATTCTAAACTGGTTCACTGTTGCTAGCAAACCTTGGATATTAAGAAAAAAAAATGCTGCTTCGTTCAATGTTGGAAACAGCCATATATACCCACAGAGAAACTTGTTATACAAGAGATCACGAATTGCGCAGAAATGGACAAACTAACGCTGAGTTTAAAAGATAAAGAGACATTGGTATTTTATAATATATGGGAACAGTGGTATAAATGGATAGAAAGGAGATAGACAAGGATATTTAGTTACTAAGTATAAACAATAGATAAGAACACAAATATATACAATTTAATGTTTGTAATCATTGCACGGACTATCGTTATAAGAAAAACACCACAAATAGCTGTTAAGTGATATAACCTTTTCTTTTTCCCTTTTTTTTGGTCTATGTTTTTAATGTAAAAAAAGTTTAATAAAGTATATTAAGAAAAAAAGGAAAAAAATGCTAAAATGAAAGGAATCACAAAGGTCATTACTCTTGTTATCGAATATTGAATGGTGAAAATGGAAGGGAGCGCTGCACAAAAGTGAATATTAAAAAAAAAAATAGCTGGGTTTTCCATCTCTACCTAGTTAACCTGATGTCTAAAGGTAAAGGTAAAGGTTCCCCTCGCACATATGTGCTAGTCATTGCCGAATCTAGGGGGCGGTGCTCATCTCCGTTTCAAAGCCGAAGAGCCAGTACTGTCCGAAGATGTCTCCGTCGTCATGTGGCTGGCATGACTAAACGCCAAAGGCGCACAGAACGCTGTTACCTTCCCACCAAAGGTGGTCCCTATATGTTCTACTTGCATTTTTACGTGCTTTCGAAACTGCTGGGTTGGCAGAAGCTGGGACAAGTAACGGGAGCTCACCCCGTTACACGGCGGCACTAGGGATTCGAACCGCCGAACTGCCGACCTTACAATCGACAAGCTCAACGTCCTAGCCCCTGAGCCACCATGTCCCCTAACCTGATGTTTATCTAAACATTAATTGGGATGTCAATTCAGAAATTTGGTCCCTATAGCACCTAGCCAAGTTTGTCTGATCTTGAAACTAGTGATTGCATGGGAAAATCTGGAATTAGTGCAATAGTGTAGTGTAGTGTAGTGTAATGCGCACCTGCAGGAGTAGAAGGGAAGCCTTGGCAATACTGAGCTTTCCCAGAAAGAAGCTTGGATTAAGAGACCCTGCGGCCCTGAACTGGATGGGGAGGAAGGAAGAGGTTCAGGGTGGCCACAGCCTAAAATCCCTCAGGATATATACTTGCTAGATTAGAAGATTATAGCTTTAATTAGGCAAGATTTTGTCTCTTAGGTGTAAGCAAATAAAGGGTTGGATTTGATTGGCTCTCACTGTTTTGTCTCTGGGCTTGGGTCTGAAAGTTAAGAGGCTAGATTGGAAAATCAGATTGGTATCCTGGAAAAGGTAACGGTAAAGGTTCCCCTCGCACATATGTGCTAGTTGTTCCTGACTCTAGGGGGCGGTGCTCATCTGTTTCAAAGCCGAAGAGCCAGCGCTGTCCAAAGAGGTCTCCGTGGTCATGTGGCCGGCATGACTAGACACCAAAGGCGCATGGAACGTTGTTACCTTCCCACCAAAGATGGTCCCTATTTTTTCTGCGTGCATTTTTTATGTGCTTTCGAACTGCTAAGTTGGCAGAAGCTGGGACAAGGAACTGGAGCTCACCCCATTATGCAGCACTAGGGATTTGAACCGCTGAACTGCTGACCTTTTGATCGACCAGCTCAGCGTCTTAGCCCGAGCTACCGCATCCCTGGAAAAAAGGCATGGGCAAATCACTGTATGTAACTCAAAGGGGCTGCCCATTATAAATTCAGTTTGCTTATTTTGTTCTGGTTCAGGAAAAGCCACCATCAACTAGCAGGTCCAACAGCTGACATGGCAACTGAAATGGGCCCGAAAAGAACAAATTCTATTTTTGGAGAACTGATTGTAAATTCACCTGAAGTTACAGCAGCCTCCTATTGCTGAAACCCAGCATATTTTTCAGGGGTCTTTATGTGGACAAAAATGGGAGAAGTGAGCATTGTGTATACGGCTTTGATTTCATGGAGGGAAGGCAGAATATAAAATGAGTGAGTGAGTGAGTAAGTGAATGAATGAATGAATGAATGAATGAATGAATGAATGAATGCATATCTTTGAGACATTACAAGATGGAGTAGAGAGATCTTACCTAAGAGATTAAACTGGTACAGGTTGCATTTTGATTCTAAGCAGATGTTCCAGAGACCACTATAAACCATCCCTCTGTGAGTTGTCTCCAGTACCCAGTAAGAAGTACTCAAGGACATATACTCCAACAGCAGACTTCCCGCTGAGCAAATGCCACTGCTGATCTTCAGGGGTTGACTCAAGAAAGACAAATTTATCTCTAAACTGGTGATGCTTGTTAAAGAAACTGTAGTGGAAGGGATTTCTCTAGATGGAGGATGAAGAAAAAAATAGAGTCATTGTGATTATTTCTAATTTATTTTTTTAATTCTCGATTAATGGTCATTTGCAGGAAAGTCCTGGGTATCGATTGTAAGATCTGGTAGAACAGGGGTTAGAACTAAAGGCCCGCGGCCCCGGAGCCAGTAGAACTCAAGGCCCAGGGGCCCGGATCCGGTAGAACTCAAGGTCCAGGGGCCCGGATCCGGTAGAACTCAAGGCCTGGGGCCCAGATCCGGTAGAACTCAAGGCCGGGCCCCCGGATCCAGTAGAACTCAAGGCCTGGGGGCCAGATCCAGTAGAACTCAACGCCCGGGGCCCAGATCTGGTAGAACTCAAGGCCCAGGGCCTGGATCTGGTAGAACTCAAGGCCTGGGGGCAGGATCTGGTAGAACTCAAGGCCCAGGGGCCGGATCTGGCCCACAGGGTGCTTAGATCTGGTCTTCAGGGCTGTCCTGGAAACAGTGAAGGACCAACCCATGGTGCCTCTGCCAGCAAACATGGAGCTCGGGAGGGCTGCATACGGCCCTCACAGGCTGTTTTCTCTGGCTGAGGGTTACAGGAGGCCATCGCAGCCAGAAATGGAGCTCGGAAGCCTATTTTCACTGGCAGAGCACTCAGGTTACCAATGGCACCCCTGACACGAGTGACACTGAGCTGGCCATGCCCACCCCGGTCCCCTGACGTCAAACACAACCCTGATGTATCCCTCAATGAAATCGAGTTTGACATCCTTGGGGTAGAACATGTGAGGTATCTCAGGTAGTAGTACTGGAAATCTGTTATCTGAGATTTCTTGTTTCACATGTTCTTTTATGTAGGAGTAAAATGACCCAGTAGGATTTTCCAAAGCACCAGAAGGCAAGACAAGAAAAGGATGGAAACTAATCAAGGAGAGAAGCAACCTGGAATTCAAGAGAAACTTCCTAACAGTGAGAACATTTAACCAGTGG
Source organism: Ahaetulla prasina (assembly GCF_028640845.1). Classification (NCBI taxonomy): domain Eukaryota; kingdom Metazoa; phylum Chordata; class Lepidosauria; order Squamata; family Colubridae; genus Ahaetulla; species Ahaetulla prasina. The sequence continues at coordinate 25,310,795 of NC_080548.1, read as the reverse complement.
AACAGTTTTGCCTCCAGAAGTTGTGGGTGCTTCATCACCTGTCTGAAATGGTATAGGGTCTCCTGCTTGACCAGGGGTCTGGGTTAGAAGATCTCCAAGGTCCCTTCCAGCTCTATTATGGTTGATTTTCCTTTATGGAATTGTGAGGTTTCTCCTGGGCAGGCTGGACTGGAAAGAATAATCAGGCAGACAAGAATCCAGCAACTTTTGATCTGGAATTTTTATTGTAGAACAATTAAGTAGACATTCTGAAACAATTCCAGCCCCCTGCTCAAGCAGGAGACCTTATACCATTTCAGACCGGTGGCTGCCCAGTCTCTTCTTAAAAACCTCCAGTGATGAAGCACCTACAACTTCTATCTAAAATAACTCCATTTGAAAAATGGAAATTTAATTGGTCATCAAGCCTGTAAACATTAACCAACCTATCTAATACTTTGAATCCCAATTGTACGGACATTAAATTAAACTATATGTACGTTTATCCTTCCTTTATATTTGAAAGTTGCTTCTTCATAATAATAATTAACCTATTCGCAATTTATCTAAACAGTATTCAATAACCTACCTCTAACTTTTCAAATGGGAATATAATGGGGCGCAATAAATTAATTACAAATACAAAGATTCCTTCTTTCTGTGGATGTTTTATGGGGCAATCTTGATCAGCTAAGAACCACCATTATAATTTTCTCACGTTTTGAGAATGGGGCAGGACAAAATGCAGGTCACGGTTTCCAATTCTTTTTTTAAGTTGCATTAACAGAGGGATACAATCAAGATCAAGGGAGACACTAATACCACTCTATAAAGCCTTGGTAAGACCACACTTAGAATACTGCATCCAGTTTTGGTCACCACACTATAAAAAAGATGTTGAGAATCTAGAAAAAGTACAGAGAAGAGCAACCAGGATTATTTAGGGGACTGGGAGACTAAAACATATGAAGAACAGTTGCAGGAACTGGACATGGCTAGTCTAGTGAAGAGAAGGACCAGGGGAGACATGATAGCAGCGTTCCAATATTTGAGGGTCTGCAACAGAGAAGAAGGGGTCAAGCTATTTTCCAAGGCACCTGAAGGCCAGACAAGGAATAATGGATGGAAACTGACCAAGGAGAGATTCAACCTGGAAATGAGGAGAAATTTTCTGACAGTGAGAGCAATCAACCAATGGAACAGAAGTTGCCTTCGGAAGTTGTGGGAGCTTCATCACTGGAGGCTTTCAATAAGAGATTGGACTGCCATTTGCCAGAAATGGGGTAGGGTCTCCTGTTTGGGGGGAGGTTGGACTAGATGACCTACAAGGCCCCTTTCAACTCTGTTAATCTGTTAAATCTGTTAAGACCTTACCCCTTTCTCCCTCCCACAACAGGCCACACCTTTCTGCCATTTGGGGCAGCTTCTCGGCAATGGAAGCAAGGGTGAAGAAACAGCAACCACTTCTGAGATCCGCTCGGTTGCCTCGGCTACCATTGCAGGTTCCTAGGCTACCACCGGAATCTGCATTGATGGGTGCAAATTCCGACCAATGAGGCTTCTGGGTTCTTCTGTCCCCAAGATTTGTGGCCAATTAGACTGATGTTGTGCAACAAGGGAAAGAATGTTTTGATTGCAATTTAAATAGTGAAGAGCCTGAAGTGTAATGAGAAGAACTGAGAAGAGTCAATGGTGTCATATCTGTTTCCTTACAAAGAAACTTATGAAATTATCCAGGAGTAGCAACAGCACTTAAGATTTATATACCGCTTTACAGCCCTCTCTAAGCAGTTTAAAGAGTCAACCATTTGGGTCATTTTACCCACCTCAGAAGAATGGAAGGCTGAGTCAACCTTGAACCTGGTGAGATTCAAACTGCCAAATTGCAGTCAGCCGGCAGTCAGCAGAAGTAGCCTGCAGTACTGCACTATAACCACTGTGCCACCGCGGCTCTGGAGTACCTCCAGAAGTTGCAAAATTGACCCACCCTCTTTCCAGTATCTATCTTCTATCTCAGGGCTGTCAAACTCATGGCCCACAGGCCAGATGTGTCACGCGCTGGACACACCCGGTTTAGTGAAGGGGGGAAAGTCACAATACATCATATGACACCATGGATGACACGAGTTTGACATCCCTATCTTATCTACTTATATATTAAATATCTGTATCTATCCATTCATCTATATCTCTCTGTATATACAATATCTTTCTCTTTATATCTTGTGCTATCATCTATCTAATCTTTGGGCTTTTAATTGTTTTTAGGTATCTACAATTGAAATAAACTGTAGCTATGCAAAGAGAAACGATCTCATAAAAATAAAATACTGTGCTATTAGATAGGGAGATGATCTCTTATTTGAGATTGCCTGGAGGCCCTCTTTCATTCATACTGCTTTGATCATGCTAGGTTGTTTGGATAAATAAAATTAGGTAAATAAAATTGAATAACTAATTTTATTGGCTTTCTTCAAATGCCCACCATGACAACTCTACTCAAGTTTAAGTAAATGTGCCCACGCCCTGTATATTAAAGAGAACAGCCCATCTTGCTAACACAATGCCAACTTTATTGCAACAAGTGACAAGTTATCAGAAAAACACAAATTCCCACCTTCCCCCAGAGGGAAAAACAAAAATATTTTGCTATGAAGTATTTCAAATCACCACAGATGCTTTTCTTGGGTTTTAAAACCACATAAGATATACCAAAAAGTTTTTAAAGCTTTGTAAACAAACTCAGTGTTTAACAGTCATGAACACTTAAAACAGCAAGATTAATGCATTTAGATATACTAGACCAGAGGTCTTCAAACTTGGCAGCTTTAAGACTTGTGGACTTCAACTTTCAGAATTCTGGGAGTTGAAGTCCACAAGTCTTAAAGCTGCCAAGTTTGAAGACCTCTGTACTTGACAGCCATTGTTATTAAAATAACATATTTATCTCTGTGTGCAAAAGAAAAAAAACCATATGGATGGCCTTTGCTAACCATTTCTCCCATGCAGTAAAATGATAATCGTCTTTGAAATGATGTTGTCTGTCTCCTGAGATTTGCGTGATGGTTTCAGGCTTCTGTGCTTAAGATGTAATATGCGTTAATCTTTGGGTTCAAACCAGACAAGAGTATAGTTTAAAAGTCACGTATCCTTTCTACAGAACCCACAATGAACATTTTGTAGAAGTTCCCTATGGATGTGGGTGACTGCATGGAGACAGTAGGATGCTTCCATTGTAAACAAACTGCCAAATGAAAAATCCAAGCGGTGACAGTTAACACAATCTGAAGTAGCTTTCCATTGGTGATCTATCTTAAGAGTAACCAAGGCTAAGAATAAACGATGTCACTAATGCAATTCTCCATTGCTTTTTCCATTCTCTTCAAATAGCAAGGTGGCTGGCTGAGGACTGGTTATTTACTGGATAATCTAGCCCAGGGGTCTCCAACCTTGGCAACTTTAAGCCTGGAGGACTTCAACCCCTGGAATTCCCCAGCAGATGGCTGGGGAATTCTGGGAGCTGAAGTCCGCCAGGCTTAAAGTTGCCAAGGTTGGAGACCCCTGATCTAGCCTATTTTGGAAGGGATAGCAGGTGTATCTGATTATGTCAGAAGAACCCTTGTTTCATGACTAAAGGACAACAGAGGTTGTGAATAATCTGTAAAACAAGACATAATAATCACAACCTACCTACACTGGAGTCAAACATCTATCTTAACCTATTAAACAGCTCCGGAATTCCAGAGATGGAAACTTTTGGAGAAATCTCCTCTTAAGATTCCCAAATCTGTAAACTACACAGTATCCTCCTTTTCTCCTCCCAGCTAATCTCCCAGCCATAATCTTCTACTCCAAAGGTTTTGAATCTCCATCAGGTACACTCTCTATGGCCTCTTCCTCTTCTGGTCTGGATTTCTCTGGATCTGTATCAATGGTCAGATCTGTAGAACACTCAGAACTTGACTTCTCCGGGACATCAGAATAAAGGCTCTGAAGATAATGGGCAAACCTGCCATTCTTCTTCCAATCTGAGTCAGATGCGGTGGGTTCCATCTCAGTAGATGTAGCCGCCTGGTCTTGGCAAAGGGACTTGGGAAGAGGAGAGATCTCCAGTTTCTGTTTGGGTAGATCCGTAGATGGAACACCTTCTACATCATGACTACCTCCTGCTTCGTCAGTATTCATTTCTTTGTTCTGAAGGGAAGAACTGGAAAAACGCTCAGGAGCACTGGCAGTTTCTTGGGTACTCTTATATTCTGCCTCCCAATCTTCGCTTTTATCCTGGCCAGTTGTAGTGGTCCTCTCAACAGTTGTTGTATTATCCACGAAGCTGGCAGATTCATGCGGCCCTCGGTACTTTGGCCAGTCAATCTGGGCACGGGTCGAGTAACTTTGGCCTTTGGGGACACCGCGCATCTCTTGCCAACAATTTCCATCTCGCTGCTTCTTAATGTTCAGAGAAGGTTCTCCAAAGGGTGATGCGCCTTCCCTTTTTCTATGCGGCGAGTCCGAAGACCAAGGAGTTGACTCAGTCAGGTTTTCCCTGTGGTTGCTCCAAGACTTCCTGAAATTTCCCTCCTTCCCTTGCCAGTTGTCTCCTTGCCGATACCTCCCGCCGTCATCTCTCTGCCTCTCCTTCCATCCCAAAGGGGATTGGGATCGTTTCCATCCCCTTGCCGGATCTGCTTGAGAGGATCCAGACCAGTTCTTCCCATCATCCCATTGGGCAACCCTGACCTGTTGGTTGTTTTGTCTATCTGGGATTCCAGTGCTCGATCGGCTGTGAGAATGACAGCTTCTATAAACTGTCTCAGGGGCACTAGAGTGCCAAGCATAAGGAGCACTACCAGAAGCCTTAGGACAGGCGGGTTGGCAGCTGTTACAGCAGCTCCTTGCCTGTAAAGCACCAGGACCATGACAGGCAGAGACAGATGCCTGCCCACTCTGAATAGGTAGGGGAGCCAGGGCATTCTGTGCTCCTTTGGCAGCACTGCTGAGCAAGAAGTAGAGGACATCCAAGCGCACGGGCACTGTTAAGGAGGACAGATTGCTTGAGGGTGTCACATGTCCCAAGGAGTTCAGATGCAGCTCAGAAGCTCCAGGTGTGGACATTTCTTTGGAGGATGACCCAGATGGCATCAGGATCAGCCTTTTCTCAGGGGCTTCACCACTGACGAGCTGCTGGTTCTCAGCCATAGGACCTTCTGCGTGACTCTGAAGCCCCCAGGAGACACAAAGACTGTGGGACAAAGGAGAAACACAAAACCAATGGTCAAGGAAAGGACTTTCAACAGGTTGGAAAAAAACCGTATTTTCTTCTTCTTCTTCTTTTTTTTTTTTGGTCTACAAAGACGAAAATCTCATCCATTCATCTAGACGTCATCTGCCTGCCTTCCCTTTCACAGGAAACACACAACGGCAGACTCTAACCATCAACAAAACCCCAAAACAAATAAATAACATTAGGAAATTGAAACAACTTAGTCACTTAGGGTGTATAAACTATTCTTCTCTTTCTCAGCGCCCCACTATTAAAAGAGTGTTCTTCAACTTAAAACAGTTCATTTAGTGACCGTTTGAAGTTACAACGGCACTGAATAAAGCGATTTATGACAGTTTTCCGTACTTACGACCATGGCAGCATCCCCATGGTCATGTGATTCGGATGCTCAACAACTAACTCACATTTATGATGGTTGCAGTGTCCTGAGGGATCATGTGATCCCTTTTGCGATCTTCTGACAAGCAAAGTCAATGGGGAAACCAGATTCACTTAACAACCCTATTACTAATTTAAGAACTGCAGTGATTCATTTAACGAATCGGGCGAGAAAAGTCATGAAATGGGGGCAAAACTCACTTTTAATGAATTTCTCACTCAGCCACATCAATTTTGGGTTCAGTTCTGTTTGTAAATTGAGGATTACCTATAATTTCCAAAAAAAAGAGCAGCTTTTTTTAACCTCCAAAAAGTATCTTCAAGAAGGATCGGTTTAGGTGAGGAAAGCTTTCTGCTTCAAATCCCGAGAAGCTGCTACCAGTTAAGTGTTGATAATACTATCCAATTTCTTGCACTCCTTCTCTTCTCCGCATTTACTCTGAAAAGGAGTATCATAAGTAGATAGATATAGTTAGGAAAAACGCTGGGCCTAGAATTCATACTGTGCATGTACCCTTCAGTCAAATACTTTGGCCACCTAATGGTTATCCAACATCTTCAAAATTTCCAATGTAAATGCTCCAACACTGAAAATTTTAAAGATGTTGGATAACCATTTGTCTGAAGTGGTGTAGGGTTTCCTGCCTAAGGAAGGGGTTGGACTAGAAAACCTCCAAAGTCCCTTCCAACTCTGTTATTCTATTCTATTCTATTCTTTTTATTTATTTATTTATTTACATTTATATCCCGCCCTTCTCCGAAGACTCAGGGCGGCTTACAGTGTATAAGGCAATAGTCTCATTCTATTTGTATATTTACAAAGTCAACTTATTGCCCCCCCAACAATTTGGGTCCTCATTTTACCTACCTTATAAAGGATGGAAGGCTGAGTCAACCTTGGGCCTATTCTATTCTATTCTATTTCCTATTCCTATTCTATTCTATTCCTATTCTATTATTCTATTCTATTCCTATTCCTATTCCTATTCCTATTCCTATTCTATTCTATTCTATTCCTATTCTATTATTCTATCCTATTCCTATTCCTATTCCTATTCCTATTCCTATTCCTATTCCTATTCCTATTCCTATTCCTATTCCTATTCCTTTCCTATTCCTATTCCTATTCCTATTCTATTCAGAAGGACGGACTCACTGGAGAAGAGCCTAATGCTAGGAGCAATTGAGGGCAAAAGAAGAAGGGGACAGCAGAGAATGAGGTGGCTGGAAGGAGTCACTGAAGCAGTCGGCGTGAGCTTAAATGCTCTCCAGGGGATGGTAGAGGACAGGAAGGCCTGGAGGAATGTTGTCTATGGGAGTCGCGATGGGTCGGACACAACTTTGCAACTAACAACAACCTCCCTTCAAAGAATCCCTGCTCATTCTTTAGAGAGAAAAAAAGTAGTTGCCATTTAACAGAGTTGAACACAGGTTCGAACACAGGCTGTTTGAAAAGAGACTGGTTAGGTTCATACAACCTGTTGAAAAAGAGTAGCGGGTGCACTAACCCAGTGTGGCAAACCTAAGATTTTAACCTCGGTTGCATTTTGCACAGTCCCAAACAGTTTCGTCTAACGGTGGCTTGGGACTTCTGGCAGGGAATTTTGGGGAGCCCACACCTCTTAAAAGTTGCCTGGGTTGAAACCCCCGGTCTAGCTTTTGAGTCAGAAGGTCAACCACACAGAAGCCAGAGTTTGTACCCAGGTAAGCAAACTCAAAATCCTATTTGTCCTTTTCATGCACTTCCGCAGGGCTTCTGGAGATCATCCATCAGCTTTTTTTTTTTAAATAAGAGAGAGACCTTAACAACATTCTAAGGCAGGGGTCTCCAACCTTGGCAACTTTATGACTTGTGGACTTCAACTCCCCAGAATTCCTCAGCCAGCAAAGCTGGGAGTTGAAGTCCACAAGTCATAAAGTTGCCAAAGTTGGAGACCCCTGTTCTAAGGTGTAAAGTTTAGCCTACTCTACATTCAATAGCGTCCTAGTCACGTTCTGTGAAATGAATGAATAGGAACCAGTTGTAAATGGATGGTAGGAACCCAGAACCTCTTCTTTCTAGCACTGTTATTTACTGAAAAGGCTATGTACTTGACTTACACCATAGTTAATAAAAAAAAAAACACCTCTGTATCTGCCCAACTTAAGGACACAGAGCTATAAAAAAGATCTAAGAATCAGCAATATTTTCGTCAAAGCTGAAATTCTCACTCCTACTCCACCCCCGCCCCATAGACCTTCTTTATATTGCACTTTCTATAGGAGCAGTTGAACTAAGGGGCGTGCATAAGCGCACAAACGTGCCTACCGTTCCTGTCCTATTGTTTTTCTTTTCTTCTTCCTATATATGTTTATATGGTTATATACTATATAATCTTTTTGTATGATGTTGTGACAAAATAAATAAATAAATAAATAAATAAACTACAGCTCCCATGATCCCCAGCCAATGCAATGCAATGCAATGCAATGCAATGAATGCAATGCAATGCATATCTTGCAGTTTAAGCCAGTTTGGAGATCTTTCACGAATCGGGGTTGAATTGTTGTTTTTTCCCCACCAGAGCTTGCAGACCGATCGGGACGGGAAAAGGGCTCTTCCAATCCCCTTGCCGGTGATAACGGGTGGGGAAAATTAAAATCTCTCACGGTCTCCACACCTTGAAACAATCTGGGTCACGCGTGGCCTTTTCCCCCGGCTCTTTCCAGAGCAAGCGATCTGGATCTCGTAGAACGCAAAGGGAAAACAAAAGACTGGGCTAGGGGCGTGGCTAGAGAAAGGGGGCGGGTCGAAAGCGAATAAAACAAGGAATGTATAGAAGCGAGGCGGGGGGTGGGTGGGAAAGAACGTGGGGTTTTTAATGCGTTTTTCCCACGCTTTCGTTTTCTGTTTGTCTCTCTCGTCCTCCCTCCAGGATGGCCAATGCTGGGGGTTTGAAACTCAAGTTTTATTTTAAAACTGAAGGAAGCCTGCGTTTTTCTGCCCCTGACATTATAGCCTTCGTTATGCATTAAATAGGCAGCAATTATTTAGATTCAACACTGATTTTTATTTATTTTTTGTTACTTGGGTTGGTTGGTTGGTTTTTTTGCGTAGAATCTTCTTCTTCTTCTTTTTTTGATTTGTGCGAAATCCTGGAAGGAAACCCTCCCCCACTGGCAATCCTAATAATTTAGTTTCAAACACATTTATTGTTGAGGTTTTTTTTGGGGGGGTAGCATGTATAATCTGGGTTTATATGAGCGTAAAATCTGGTTTGTTGGTTTAGGAAATCCTGCTGGCAACCCTTCCTCCCTCGTCGTCCACGTCCGGTAACATGCATAGATGGAGCTCGCATAGCATATAGAATAGAATAGAATAGAATAAAAAGGGCCGTGATAGCTCAGGCTGTTAAGAAGCCTGTTATTAGAACACAGCAGCCTGCAATTACTGCAGGTTCAAGCCCGGCCCGAGGTTGACTCAGCCTTCCATCCTTTATAAGGTAAGTAAAATGAGGACCCAGATTGTTGGGGGGGCAATAAGTTGACTTTGTAAATATACAAATAGAATGAGACTATTGCCTTATACACTGTAAGCCGCCCTGAGTCTTCGGAGAAGGGCGGGATATAAATGTAAATAAAAAAAAATAGAATAGAATAGAATAGAATAGAATAGAATAGAATAGAACAGAACAGAAAATGGAATGGAATGGAATGGAATGGAATAGAAAACGGAACAGAACAGAACAGAATAGAATAAAATAGAAAATGGAATGGAATGGAATGGAATAGAATAGAATAGAATAGATTAGAATAGAATAGAATAGATTAGAATAGAATAGAATAGAATAGAATAGAATAGAATAGAATAGAATAGAATTTTTTATTGGCCAAGTGTGATTGGACACACAAGGAATTGAAATGGCCTGGGACTTTCTCCCTCTCTCAGCAGGAAAACCCTCTCAAATCTGAACCCAAAGGGACCACCTTCAATCTGGTGGCAAAAGATAGAAAAAGAAAACAAACCAGGATGAAAAATAGTCCCGATCTGGTCTTGATCTGCAGAAAAGAAAATTGTCCCAGCACATCCCCACTGGAAGGCTAGTTGGCCAATGGCTCAGAAACGGGGATTTGGGGGATTACATTAACCAGAGTTACACTTTATACACACAATCACAGCATACAGTTTTGTGGCACTGGCACCTCCTGTGCCAACTATTGATAAAGGGGATAGAAAGCATTCCAAACATTGCGTCTGCTTTTCCTTCCTTTTCTGTCTGTAGAAAATTTATAGAATAGAATAGAATTCTTTATTGGCCAAGTGGGATTGGACACACAAGGAATTTGTCTTTGGTGCATAGGCTCTCAGTGTACATAAAAGAAAAGATACCTTCATTAAGAATCATAAGGTACGACACTTAATGATAGTCATAAGGTACAAAGAAGCAATCAGGAAACAATATCAGTATAAATCGTAAGGATACAAGCAACAAATTTACAATCATACAGTCATAAGTGGAAGGAGATGGGTGGTGGGAACAATGAGAAGATTAATAGTGCAGACTTAGTGAATAATTTGACAGTGTTGAGGGAATTATTTGTTTAGCAGAGTGATGGCATTGGTGAAAAAAATGTTCTTGTGTCTAGTTGTTCTGGTTTGCAGTGCTCTAGAACATCATTTTGAGGGTAGGAGTTGAAATAGTTTATGTCCAGGATGTGAGGGGTCCGTAAATATTTTCACAGCCCTCTTTTTGACTTGTGCAGGAATAAGAGATGGAAACAGAACAACTGAAGGAGATTTTCAACCTGAGATGTGGAGAAATTTTCTGACAGTGAGAAGAATCAACCAATGGAACAGAAGTTGCCTTCGGAAGTTGTGGAAGCTTCATCACTGGAAGCGTTGAAGAAAGAAACTGGACTGCTATTTGTCAGAAATGGTGTAGTATCTCCTGCTTTGGGATTGGAATAGATGACCTACAAGGTCCCTTCCAATTCTGTTCAGTTAAATTTTGTGGTGAAGCCGACACAGGTAGTGGCTGCTGCTGAAGAAATGTCCATTAGGAAGATTGACACACGCTTTAGATCTACCCAAAGTCTTAGTGTCTGCACGTTTCAGTCAATAGATTTGTTTTATTGTTAATGGCTTTTTTTGGGAGAGGGGGGGGAAGCGTTGTAGCTTATGCTCCTTAAATGTTGCAGAAATGTCAGAAAAACAAATTTGGGTTTATGAAAATCCTTCTCTGAGATGGAGGAAAAGAGGGAGGATTTGGGCTTCCTTAGCCTCTTGGTGTTTCAGAGCTCAGCCAGTGTTTCTCAGCCTTGGCAACTTTGAGATGTGTGGACTTCAATTCCCAGAATTCCCTAGCCAGCCACGGGGAATTCTGGGAGTTGAAGTCCACGCCTCTTCAAGTTGAATATGAACCTGTGGGCCAGCGTTTGAATGTTGGTCGCCTGATTTATGGGGGATGTTGCGAAGGTCATAACTGTGAAAAATAGTCACGAGTCACTTGGGTCGGTGCCGTTCTAACTTTGAACGGTCACTAAACGAATGGGTTGTAAGTCGAGGACTATCGGTCGTAAGTTACTTGGAACGGTCGCCAGACGAATGCTAGCAAAATCCAAGGCTACCTGTATTCCTTTATTTAACAAGCAGCGTGGATGGGCTCAAATAAAGAGACGAGAAATTCTGTGAAATGATAACGCTTTTTGGCTCACCAAAACCCTCCTGCTTCACAGATCAGATTAAATAGGATTTGTTGCTGTTTTCTTCTGTTTTGTCATCATTCCGGATGGCAAAGATCTTTTTCTTTAGCTCTCCAGCTTTTTCCTGAGCTTCCTGGCTAGCTTCTGGATCATCTGTGTCCATCAAAGTTTCCAGAATCGTGTCCAGGGCTCCAGCATTGCTCACCGACTCCATTTGCTCAATTGTGAGCTTGTCCACCCAGTCCAGATAATTCTGGAGCAACGCCGTATCAGATAGGAAACTGCTGACGATCTTAAGTTTTGGTTTTCTGCGATGCAATTCAGATAGGATATGGTGGCCTGCTTGGCTAAATCTGTTCCCTGTAATGCTGAGAAAGAGATTAATAGTAATATATTAATTATTTAATACATATTAATATTGAAATTAATATGCCAATGCTCAGTTGAAGGATGTGCTGATAAAGCTTAAATATGCTGTGAATTACTTCCAATACTGAAAGCAACAGATACAATTGGATATACTTTCTGACGGGTTTGCTGTGTGCCTAAGAAATCCGTGTTACAGTATTTACAGGTTTCATATTTGTAAGTTTGCCTGTTTGCTAAAATTTATTTGTAGCCCCCAAAATCAACATATGTTCCTGGTTATTTGCAGACATAACAGCAAATTTTCTTCAGCCGAAGAGGTCGTAGAAAAAATGCTTTTAAAAGTAAAAAAAAAAAAAAGTTGGCCATGCCCACCAGTCACATTAACCTCCACCAAGCCACACCCACAGAACAGGTAGTAACCAGAAATATTGAAAATAAATACAGCAATGGAGAGAGATAAGAAGAAGGAGAGAGATGGAAAGGGAGAAGGAGGGAGAGAGAAAGAAGAAAGAGGAGAGGAGGAAAGCTAGGGGAAATAAGAGTAGGAGAGAAGATTAGATAGGGAGGAAGTAGGGTGGAGGGGGAGAAAGGAAGGGGAAGTAGAGAAGGAGTAGGAGAGGACAGAAGAACGGAGGGAGGAAGAAAGGAGGGAGGGAAAGGAGCGAGAGGAGAAGAAAGGACTGCTGTGAAAAGGAAAAGATGAAATGGAAGAAAGACAACCCCGAATATATTTGAATATATTAGGATAAAAATTGAAATAGTTAAAAAAAAAAAGAATGAAAGGGAATGAATACGAATAAAAATAGAGAAATTAGAACTTGAGGGCAAAAGAAGATGTGACTTAATAAAATGAGCAAGGAAATATTAGGAAATGAATAAAAACTCTGAAAAAAGAATATGTCGGCAAAAAATGCAACTAAGTAAAATGTATTTGAATATATTGAATTGTATGATATGGCCAATACTCTGTTCATAAATTATGTATGTGTGTAAAAAATCAATAAAAACTTGTTCCAAAAAAAAAAAGGGACTGGTAGTAACAAATTTTACATTTCTCACTGATGAACAGGCACTTCAGCAAACTCACCTAAGGAGCCGGAGAGTTGTATTTCCTGATAGACAATCCAAAATGTTATCGAGGCCTCTGTCCGTAAGATTCGTGAGGTCCAAGTGCAACTCTTCTAGGGTGGTGTTATCGCGAAGGACATTCCATAAGAGATTCGCCCCACGGGAACTCAGCCGGTTCCCACAAAGCCTTGGGTGGAGTAGAAAGAGGTATGCAAAGCAACGGTTATTTAGCCCAGCAAAATCATCTAAATCTCCCATTCCCACTCACAACATTGTGCAAAAATCTCCCCAGCAGGGAATTGCAAACAGCTTTACCGGAACAGATGCAACCTGGTGGATCTTAGGGTTTTCCAAAGAAAACCTCCCATCCACCAAACATGAAGGAAGTGTTAAAGCAGGGATCCCCAACCCTTCCCCCCCAGGCTGCAGCCCACTATCAGAGCTTTGAGTCGTTTGAAACCGGGCCGCAGAAGTGGAGGATGAGCATGGGCAGACATGCGCATCCCCACTTGCATGAAAAAGTGAGCGTGTGTGAGTGGCAGGCCGTAAACCCTAACCCATCCCCTCTTCCACCCTCTGCAGGTCGTAAAGCTGGAAAGTTTGGGGAACTCTGTGCTAAAGACCCCATCGTTTGCCATATTCTAAGAGGGTGATGTGACGATGCTCTCTTCCAAGCCCAGAATATCCATTTTGAACATACACACACCACCTGCCCATAGAACTCCATTCTTTTGTGATTCAAGTTCTGATTTGGATAAAAGATCAACAGATGATGCTGTTAATATGGCTCTGCACTACATCCTACAACATCTTGAATCTCCAAAGACCTACGCAAGGGTCCTCTTTGTAGACTTTAGTTCAGCATTCAATACCCTCATTCCAGACACTCTTCTAACTAAGCTAAACCAGCTAGCGCTACCTGAACACACTAGATCATAAGCTTCCTAACAAACGGGAAGCAGCAGGTGAAGCTAAGCAGAATCACATCAGATGCCTGTACAATTAGCCCCAAGGCTGTGTGCTCTCCCCACTTCTCTTCTCTCTGTATACCAATGACTGCATCTCTAATGATCCATCTGTTAAACTACTGAAGTTCGCAGATGACACAACAGTTATCGGTCTCATTCGAGACAATGATGAATCCGTATACAGACGGGAGCTTCATGGTGTGACAGGAACAATCTGGAACTGAACACACTCAAAACCGTAGAAATGATGGTAGACTTTAGGAGAAACCCTTCCATACTTCCACCTCTTACAATACTAGACAACACAGTATCAACAGTAGAGACCTTCAAATTTCTAGGTTCTACTATATCTCACGACCTAAAATTGACACCCATCATCAAAAATGTCATCAAAAAAGCACAACAAAGAATGTTCTTTCTGTGCCAACTCAGGAAGCTCAATCTGCCCAAGGAGCTGCTGATACAGTTCTACAAAAGAATTATTGAGTCTGTCATCTGCACCTCAATAACTTTCTGGTTTGGTTCTGCAACCCAACAAGACAGACACAGACTTCAGAGGACAATTAGAACTGCAGAAGAAACAATGGCTACCAACCTACCTTCCATTGAGGGCCTGTATAGTGCACGAGTCAAAAAGAGGGCTGTGAAAATATTTACAGACCCCTCACATCCTGGTCATAAATTGTTTCAACTTTTACCCTCCAGAGTCTGGGGAAGCCGTTATCACCCTCCCAGAGACTTGAGGAAAGCCTCTGGAGCCTGGGGAGGGCAAAAATGTTCCCCCACTGTGGTGCAGGAGGCTGACTAGGCCATGCCCACCATGGCCACAGCCGCCCAGCAACCGAGCAGAGAACCCCTTGCTAGAAGTTTTGAAGCCCACCCCTGTCTAAAACCCACTATAAAATTCCCAAACCAGCGCTTCACCTCCCTAATGTGACCTCCCCATCACAAGACCCGCTGACCATCCAAAGCCCTCATAAACAGAAAAACAATGGCATCCCCTAAATTCCCCTGAAGATGTTACCTAGCCTGGTAACGAAACTTTCGGGAACCAATCCACAAGCTTGGAGAACTGACCTCCACCCTCATTCCGTAGAGTAGCTAGCTTCATCGCACAAAGGGAGTTTCATCAGTAGTAGCCCTAAAACCACGTTATCCCCACCTTGGCGGCTCAATTCCCAGAGTTCCCAGCATGCCAACATGCATTTTAAAGGAAGCATTTTATGAGCGTCTCTACTTACACCAGTTTTTCCAGACAACACTGGGGGGACCTTAGAACCATCGCTTCGATTTCTGCTGCTTCCCAGTCCAGAGAATTGTATTGCAATCTGAAATACAACGGACTTAACTTTGGCTACAGCATGAACCCATTCTCTGAACGTTGCACAACCCACAGAGATCAACAGCTTATCAAACAGGTTAAATATCAAGGTTAATGCTAACCATTTCTGGCATGCTGGTGCAGCTGCAGCCACTGCCTTTAGCTACCCTGGTAACTTAAAGGTCACATTTCTCGGTAAGATAAGCGTGATCTGGATTTAAAGGCCCAGGAAAGGGAACTTGTGCGATATTTTAAAATGCATCACCACCCCACACAACTCCTTGCTCTACCCAGTCCAGATGTGCTGGAGGTCCAGTTCCTTGATTTCCATAATATAACCTGCCTAGGGGTGAAATGCTACCGGTTCGGGCCAGTTCGCCTGAACCGGTAGTAAAAAAATGCTTTATAATAATAATAACAACAGAGTTGGAAGGGACCTTGGAGGCCTTCTAGTCCAACCCCCTGCCCAGGCAGGAAACCCTACATCATCTCAGACAGATGGTTATCCAACATTTTCTTAAAAATTTCCAGTGTTGGAGCATTCACAACTTCTGCAGGCAAGTTGTTCCACTTATTAATTGTTCTAACTATCAGGAAATTTCTCCTTAGTTCTAAGTTGCTTCTTTACTTGATCAGTTTCCACCCATTGCTTCTTGTTCTACCCTCAGGTGCTTTGGAGAATAGCTTGACTCCCTCTTCTTTGTGGCAGCCCCTGAGATATTGGAACACAGCTATCATATCTCCCCTAGTCCTCCTTTTTATTAAACTAGACATACCCAGTTCCTGCAACCGTTCTTCATATGTTTTAGCCTCCAGTCCCCTAATCATCTTTGTTGCTCTTCTCTGCACTCTTTCTAGAGTCTCAGCATCTTTTTTACATCGCAGCGACCAAAACTGAATGCAGTATTCCAAGTGTGGCCTTACCAAGGCATTATAAAGTGGCACTAACACTTCATGTGATCTTGATTCTATCCTTCTGTTTATGCAGCCCAGAACTGTGTTGGCTTTTTAGCAGCTGTTGCACACAGCTGGCTCATATCTAAATGGTTGTCCACTAGGACTCCAAGATCCCTCTCACGGGTACTACTATTGAGCAAGGTACCACATATACGGTACCTGTGCATTTTGGGTTTGGTTTTTTTTTTTGCCTTTAAAAATGTTTAAAAAAGATTATGATGATCGCATGGCGCAGCTGATTGTCACAGCTGATCGTCGGAACCTTTTTTTAAAAAAAAAATTACACATTTTTTTTTTACTGCCAGTTTGGGCGAATACGTAGTAAAAAATACTTTTAAAAAAGTTAAAAAAAAAAGAAAAGGTTCCGACGATCGCGGGCACAGCTGATTGTCAGAACTTTTTTAAAACTTTTTTTTAGTTAAAAAATGCTAAAGAGAGTAAAAAAAAAAAGTTGGCCACGCCCCCACCAAGCCACACCCACAGAACCGGTAGGGAAAATTTTCTGTATTACACCACTGAAGCTGACCCATTTGGAAGGCCCTAGATTGAAGAGGATGTACAAATAGGCATCACTTAGTTGCGATGGGAACAGTTTCTTTGACAAAGGAAAGAAAAGAAACAAGCTTTAAACCAGGGATGCCCAACTCTGGCAACTTTAAGACTTGTGGACTTCAACTCCTAGAATCCTCCAGCCCGCATGACCTGGCTGGGGAATTCTGAGAGTTGAAGTCCACAAGTTTTAAAGTTGCCAAAGTTAGACACGCCTGCTTTAAACGAAGGAAATGAGAGGATTTAAACAAAACAGGGGATTTCTTTTTTTTCTTTTTTTTAAAGAAAGACCAGAAATGAAACTTGGGTGGAAACTCAGAACCAGGCTGAATAAATGAAAGCGAAGGGGCAGAGGAAACAAGGCGGCAGTGAACAACTTGGTCATGGTGGCAGAAATCTAGGAGACACAAAAGTGACAGGCCAGAGCAGTGTTTCTCAACCCTGGCGACTTTTAAGATGTAACGAACTTCAACTCCCAGAATTCCCATTAAAATGGAAGGCGGTAAGAGTGCAAGGGAACAGTAATGGCGCCTTCCCATTTTAAGTATTTTATTTCCATAACACAGTTTGGATAAGACAACTAAGAATAAGAAAACTTGGGGGGTGGGATGGGTTGACCTCTTGATTTGAATTTCCCAGGAAAGGATTGAAGCCCCCACTAGGGTGGAAGTATAGCATTGGGCCAATGAAGTTCAATCAAAAACTATAGATAGGAGCTGGGAAGAATCCCATTATATAACCCGAATTCTGAATGACTTAACGAAGGGGCTACGAATAGTCCTTCCTTCTCTGCAAAAGTCATGCTAGCAACTATGCTTTTATGAACAGGAGAGGTTCTAGCATTAGCTTTAAAGGTTTAACCACATCCATAAAACTACAATCCCCCTATTTAAAGTCATTTAAAAGCAATGCATCTCTACAATGTGGAGTAGATGTGCCTTAAATTCTGCCTCTCTTATGGAGCTCAGAATAGGATATCGATTTTTTTTTTTTTTTTAAAGAAAGACCAGAAATGAAACTTGGGTGGAAACTCAGAACCAGGCTGAATAAATGAAAGCGAAGGGCAGAGGAAACAAGTGGCAGTGAACAACTTGGTCATGGTGGCAGAAATCTAGGAGACACAAAAGTGACAGGCCAGAGCAGTGTTTCTCACCCCTGGCGACTTTTAAGATGTAACGAACTTCAACTCCCAGAATTCCCATTAAAATGGAAGGCGGTAAGAGTGCAAGGGAACAGTAATGGCGCCTTCCCATTTTAAGTATTTTATTTCCATAACACAGTTTGGATAAGACAACTAAGAATAAGAAAACGGGGGGTGGTGGGATGGGTTGACCTCTTGATTTGAATTTCCCAGGAAAGGATTGAAGTCCCCACTAGGGTGGAAGTATAGCATTGGGCGTCAATGAAGTTCAATCAAAAACTATAGATAGGAGCTGGGAAGAATCCCATTATATAACCCGAATTCTGAATGACTTAACGAAGGGGCTACGAATAGTCCTTCCTTCTCTGCAAAAGTCATGCTAGCAACTATGCTTTTATGAACAGGAGAGGTTCTAGCATTAGCTTTAAAGGTTTAACCACATCCATAAAACTACAATCCCCCTATTTAAAGTCATTTAAAAGCAATGCATCTCTACAATGTGGAGTAGATGTGCCTTAAATTCTGCCTCTCTTGCGGAGCTCAGAATAGGATATCGATTTATTTTTTTTTTTTAAAGAAAGACCAGAAATGAAACTTGGGTAGAAACTCAGAACCAGGCTGAATAAATGAAAGCGAAGGGGCAGAGGAAACAAGGCGGCAGTGAACAACTTGGTCATGGTGGCAGAAATCTAGGAGACACAAAAGTGACAGGCCAGAGCAGTGTTTCTCACCCCTGGCGACTTTTAAGATGTAACGAACTTCAACTCCCAGAATTCCCATTAAAATGGAAGGCGGTAAGAGTGCAAGGGAACAGTAATGGCGCCTTCCCATTTTAAGTATTTTATTTCCATAACACAGTTTGGATAAGACAACTAAGAATAAGAAAACTTGGGGGGTGGGATGGGTTGACCTCTTGATTTGAATTTCCCAGGAAAGGATTGAAGCCCCCACTAGGGTGGAAGTATAGCATTGGGCGTCAATGAAGTTCAATCAAAAACTATAGATAGGAGCTGGGAAGAATCCCATTATATAACCCGAATTCTGAATGACTTAACGAAGGGGCTACGAATAGTCCTTCCTTCTCTGCAAAGGTCATGCTAGCAACTATGCTTTTATGAACAGGAGAGGTTCTAGCATTAGCTTTAAAGGTTTAACCACATCCATAAAACTACAATCCCCCTATTTAAAGTCATTTAAAAGCAATGCATCTCTACAATGTGGAGTAGATGTGCCTTAAATTCTGCCTCTCTTGCGGAGCTCAGAATAGGATATCGATTTTTTTTTTCAATCTCATCATCCCTGCCTATTTAGGTCAAAGGCAACAAGCTGCCAAACCGATACTCACTGCAAAGTTTTGCAGCGATGGAGATGGTCCTGCAGCTGTTTCAGTCCTCCAGTGCCCATATTGCTGTAGCTTAAGTTGAGATTCTGGAGCACCTGAGACTTTGAGCAACTCAAAACATAGGCCAAAGCCGCGCAATCTGCTCGGTTCAGTGTCACCGTGAACAGATCCACCTCACCCATCTTGCAAATGACCTTCTGGGTCACGTCATCCTGGTGCAGCTCCGCCAAGCAATGTATCAAGGACAGCAACTTCAGACCTGATTCACACGAAGCCTTTTTCCCAAACCAGTCTGCCAAAAGTAGGACTGGATCTCCTTCCCAATTACTCCCAAGCAGTCCTTCCAACTTGCCTTCCAGTCTAGAGGTCAACAACCCCATGAAAAACCTGGAAAACATTTGCAGTTTGTCCCACTGTGGGTGTCTATTCAGAGATTGCCAGGTATAATTGTAAAATCCACTAGCAGATCTCTCTGTTGGGTTCAGAAAGCTACCGGTATCTCGATCTTCTGGAGTTTTTCCATTCCACCAGAGATCCAGGCAATAAGTTAATTCCCCAGCGTTGAAGTCCAAGTTAACCACGGAGTATAATGCAGCCAAAAACTCCTGTACCGTCAAGTGGGAAAAAATGTAGATGTCATTGGTCTCCTTGAAGAAGATCTGATTCAGATAAAAAGGCAGGTTCCATGGATCAAAACCGAACTCCTGTAGGTCATCGGCATAGAACACAGTCTGTCCCCTTAGCAGACCAACATAGGCCAACTGACCAAGCTGCAGCAGCAAATCTTTCTCCCTCCTCAAATCCCACTTCACTGCTTCTTCTTGTCCAGAAGGAACTTGGTGTAACTTCAGGATGGTGCACACATAAAGCAGATAGAGCTCAGTGATGGTGCTGGGTGAGGGGGCCCCTTCATCTGAGAAGCATTGGTCCAGAGCTGAACAGAGAACGAAGCAGTAGAGAGGAAGGAAGGTAAAGTTGGCTAAGCCATGCTGAGTTGAGAGGTAGTTCATCACTTCCATGCCATGTCTGGAGCTCTGGAAGAACTGGGAGACATAGTCCTTCACCTGTGCTTCTTGCAAACCGAGGATAAGAACATGACGGTTAAAAAGTTCAGGTGGAAGAGGAACGGAAGATCTGGACGTGACCAAAATGGTGGCCTCGGGGAGCAAGGTCCCATAGAGGAGACCGCACACCACATCTTTCATGTGGCCTGACTCATCCGGCCAGAGGCAGGGATGTTTGCTGTCCAGTAGATGTCTGAACTCATCCAGTCCATCCAAAATCAGGAGGAGTTCCCTCGGTCGCTCCAGCAGTGCAGAAAGGACTCCGTTCAGATGCGCGAACTTACGGCGGATCAAGTCTTCCAAACTCTGGGTTGCAGTGATGAGGCTGAGCTCCTGGAAGGAAAAATTCAGGACTCCAAGAAAACCTTGGAAGGCTCTGCCTAGCGCCCAGTAATGAAGGATCTTCTGGACAAGGACAGTCTTGCCGATACCGGCAGGGCCGCTCAGCAACACCCGGTGAGGCAGGGAGCTCTCCTGGGGGAAAGGAGAGAAAAGGTGACACAGATCCAGATGGGAGGAGGCATGGTAGGAACGAAACCAGGTCTGATGAGAAGCCAGCTGCAAGTAATCGTGGCTGGTGGGATTGGAATAGGGCAGCCTGTTGAGGAGGAGGAGGTCAGGGTAGTAGACTTCTGGACTTTTGCAAGGCTCGGTATCTTCCATGTTGGTGCGCAGCTTCTCGGTTTGGGTCAGCAACAAGCGACGGTGGTTTTGCAGGGCAGCTGGGAAAGCAAAAGCAGAGGTACAGTTGCGGAACGATTCTGATGAAATCTGCAGCACTGAACGTTATGGATCAGAGATGTCTTTGCTGGCTGAGGAACTCTGGGAGTTGAAGTCCACAAATCTTAAAGTTGCCAAGGTCGGACACCCCTGATCCAGATGGTGGCTGAGATACACATAAGATGAGCCTTAACTCTACCTTCAAGTGGCATCTTCAAGCGGCATACCTTCGAGTGGATTATCTTTCTCCACAAAATTCCCTTTGCCCTTCATCTACAGTAGTGGCCAGAATTGTAGAAACCTTTTTGGGGAAACTAGCTAATAACAACACTTTTTTGGGGGGGGAGTAGTACCATAAAATTATATATCAATGGAAAGATAATTTAAGCAGGAATGTAATGCAATCACTTTTATGAAGGATTTGCTATTAGAATAGCAGTTACAGTGTAAAGAAGAAACGGGAAACACATAGAAAAAAATGAGATGTACAACAATTTTCACCATTGAAAAAAATGAGATCTAGAAAAATGATCACCATGTCAGTTAATCCTTAGCTGAGTAACCTTTAGCATGAATTACCTTCCCATGGAGTGAACCAAGTCTTTGAGTTCTGCAGTTGTTATAATGTGAAACCAAGATTGAATGATGGCTTCTATTAACTGGGTTTTATTGCTGGGTCGCTTCTGACTAACAAGTTTCTTTAGTCGGCTCCCTAGATTTTCAATTGGGTTAAGGTCTGGGCTATTCCCAGGCCATTCCAGCAGTGGAATAGGATTATCTTGAAACTCCAAAAAAAAAAAAAAGTGGTGTTATTGGCCATCAAACCTCAAAAATACACTTTTCCCAAAAGGTTTCCACAATTTTGGCCACTACTCTTTTTTGATTCTTGTTGAATAATCGGCTTCTTTTATTCTTTTGCTGAGTTGTCCATCTTTGCTTATCCAAAGATGGACAACTCCCAGTTCTGACATCATCGCCTCTTCCTTCTCTTCCAGCTTGGTTGGATTGCCGGATTTTATTCTGGATCTTAAATTAAGGGGGAACCGAATTAGGATCCTTTCTGAGTCTTAACAGCATGCTCTCACCAACAAACAATTTGGGCTGTCAAGAAGGCAGCTGGCAGGAGAATACAGAGGTGACCAACCTGTGCCTGCCATTGAAAACTAGGAGCTTCCCACTCAACCTGAGCTTGCTGGAACTCAAAGGGAAAGAAAGTATTAGGCAACTGGTCTGCAAGAATCTCACACCAAACCTGCTGATAACATCATCTCTGGGTTTTTTTTACTATCTCTTTGATATATTTACCTTTGAGTTGTCGGTCCAAGCCCTTCCGGAAAGTTGAGCTATTGTTCTTTTGCATATCTGTTGGGACAAGAGAAAATCATGTTGGATTTGGCCTCTCCTCCAGAAGTTGGCAAACAGGCAGTTTCTGGCCTCCGGAGGGCCTCCAGAGGGGTGGGGAAGGTCATTTTTGCCCTCCCCAGACTCATAGAGAGGCTCTGGAGCCAAGTGAGAGAGAAAAACGGGCCTACCAGGCCATCAAGTGCCAGGAGTGGGGGAGGCGGGTCGCATGCTTATGCGCGGGGGTGGGGCGCATAGAATTATGGGTGTGGGCACGCATGTGCATGACCCCCGTCTCCTGGCACGCGATGGCAAAAAGGTTAGCCATCACTATCCTAGAGCATGGTCTCCAGCCTTGGCAACTTTAAGACGTGCAGAGGATAATTAGAACTGCAGAAAAAATAATTGCTACCAACCTGCCTTCCATTGAGGACCTGTATACTGCACGAATCAAGAAGAGGGCCATGAAAATATTTGCAGATCCCTCGCATCCTGGACATAAACTGTTTCAACTCCTACCCTCAAAACGACGCTATAGAGCACTGCACACCAGAACAACTAGACACAAGAAAAGTTTTTTCCCGAAGGCCATCACTCTGCTAAACAAATAATTCCCTCAACATTGTCAGACTATTTACTGAATCTGCACTACTATTAATCGTTTCATAGTTCCCATCACCAATCTCTTTCCACTTATGACTGTATGACTATAACTTGTTGCTGGCAATCCTTATGATTTATATTGATATATTGATCATCAATTGTGTTGTAAATGTTGTACCTTGATGAACGTATCTTTTCTTTTATGTACACTGAGAGCATATGCACCAAGACAAATTCCTTGTGTGTCCAATCACACTTGGCCAATAAAAATTCTATTCTATTCTATTCTATTCTATTCTATTCTATTCTATTCTATTCTATTCTATTCTATTCTATTCTATTCTATTCTATTCTATTCTATTCTTCAACTCCCAGAATACCTCAGCCAGCAAAGCTGGCTGAGGAATTCTGGGAATTGAAGTCCACAAGTCTTAAAGTTGTCAAGTGTTGGAGACCCCTGTCCTAAAGCATTGGCCAAAATTCTACCCATTTAAAGAAATTGGGTCAATTAGCCTCAGTTTTAATTGTAAGCAGTTTTAAAATGGCTATCACAGCAAGAATACATACGATACACAAATCAAAACTTCTCATAGGGTCGTTTGGGAACATAACATATAAGGCTCTGCGCATGCGCAAGATGGCGGCTCGCTAGGTGAACGGAGCGCCGACGGGATGATCGACGCGGGATGGCATCATCCAGACGGCTAGCCGAGCCGCCTATACCCCCCGGCCCACTTTATCAGCTTCTCGGCAGCCGTGGGAGAGGTCCGCGGGCCTTTTCGGTGTCACGGCTGCCGAGAACGAGGCCGGGTGAGGGAGAGTGGCGAACGGCGGCCATTTCCTGGGCGCGTGGTGCGAGGTGAGGCTGCAGCCACGGATCATAGGCCTGTCGGCCCATCATGGCCTGTTGACTGTGACTGCTGGGCACTGGATTACTTTGGGTATGTTTACCTCCCCCCAGCCTGGTCTTTTCGGGATGAAGGGGGTTGAGAGTTTACCGGCTTTCCCACTGCCTTCCCTGCATGGAGGTGCTCTGAGGATGTTTTACCCCACTTCTGCCGTATTTGGGATCTACGGCCTATTACATCTTACCTCCTCAGAGGTGCCTGGCCCGGTTTCTGGGAAAGGCCCTGGATCTGAGGAGTGGCCAGGCCTTTGGACTAACTTTGAATCTGAGGAGTGGCCAGGCCTTTGGACTAACTTTGAATGTGGGGCTTGCCTGGAGGATCTTCATCTTTGAACCATCTTAATGGAGGGAATTAGCGTGGTGACTATTGGAGGTGTCCCGGCCTTTGTGGGCCTGTTTCTTCCACTATTAGTTGTGCACTGTCACCTGCACTTACATGTACTTACATGGCCTTTTGGGATCTTTGGCCAGGACTGTTCTTTGGAACTATAGTGGAAGGGACTTGGAGACCGATTTAAGATCTGCCGGAGGACGTACCCAAGAACAGCTGTAAACATTGCCGAGGGTGATAGAAGACCCACCCACCCACCTCGTTTTCCCCATGGATTTTAGGACTGGGCTATTTTTTCCATCTTTCCATCTTTAGCCTATTTATCAACATATATTAGCCACCATCGGACGATGGGTATCCATGTGAAGAACTATGGACTAATACCCTGCCATCCCGGACAATTATCATCTCCCGGCGACTGCTATCCCCTAGCGAAGTATTATTCTCATGATTCGCCTATGTTATTCGGTACAGGAGCTCTTGCGCCTGCGAGGTGCCCCCGCCTCGCAGGAATGGCCCGTTTTATTACCAAGGGCCGGCCTCAATGACGGATCTTGGGATCCACAGAGGTGGCATGCGAAGAGGAAGAGCCTTTGGGGTTTTTAGATAGGGCATTTTAAGGGGTGGGAGGGTAGGGCGGGTGTTGGGGAAACCCGCGGGTGGGGTATCAGTTCCTCGCATGCCCGTGGCGGTGAGTAAATAGGTCCGAGGGCTATGGGGGGAGTTCAGGTTCCACTGGTGGAGGGTGGTGCTATTTGCACGGTATGGGGGAGGGGCAGATTTGGCGGAAGCGGGGGCTCGGATCGTGTTAAGGGGGCGCGCGCTCGATGCTTGCAGGCGATCGCACGCCCCGAGCCCCCAGACTTCTCCCGTTCCCCGGATGGTCAGGACCCTCAGAGCCTGGGCCTTCGGCTGATGTTGTGTAATGCACGGTCCGTGGCCAATAAGGCCCCCCTAATACACGATCTTATTCAGGGGGGTGCCGCGGACTTTATAGGCATTACGGAGACCTGGTTGGGCGCAGAAGGGGGCGTGCCCCTGGTACAGATGTGCCCACCAGGTTTCCATGCATTCCATCAGCCGAGAGCCCAGGGTAGGGGTGGGGGGGTGGCGGTTGTGATTAGAGAGAGTCTGGAGCCGAGGGAGACCACTGTACCTCAGATTGCCGGGTGTGAATCCCTCCTTGTGAAGTGGGGCCATAGATGTCAGATGGGCTTGCTGGTCGCGTACCTGGCTCCTTGCTACGTGACAGCTGCCCTGCCCGAGCTCCTGGAGGTGCTTGCTGGGGTGGCAGTTGAGACCCCCAGACTTTTAGTCATGGGGGACTTTAACTTGCCATCTTCCGGCTCGTCATCGACAGCAGCTCGGGAGTTCACGGCTTCCATGACGGCCTTGGACCTGACTCAAGTAGTTGATGGCCCTACCCACATTGGGGGTGGTACACTCGATCTGATTTTTGTCTCTGGTCAGTGGTCGAGAGATCTGGACTTAAAGGAAATAGTCATCGAACCTTTGTCATGGTCAGATCACTCTCTCCTTCGCCTGGACTTTCTGACCGCCATTCAACACCGCAGGGAGACGGAGCCGATGCGTTGGTTCCGTCCCAGGCGCCTGATGGACCCAGAGAGGTTCCGGACGGAGCTTGGGCCATTCCCTGAGGGTCTGGCTCACGGCACGTCTGAGGAACTTGTTGCGGCCTGGGAACGGGCCGCGGCGGGGGCCTTAGATCGTGTCGTGCCTTTGCGGCCTCTGACCCGGCGCAGGTCCCAACCGGCTCCTTGGTTCTCCGAGGAGCTGAGGGGGATGAAGCGCCGGAGAAGACGCCTAGAGAGTTCCTGGAGGTCTAGCCGTTCAGAGGCTGATCGGACACTAGTGAAGTCCTATACTAGGACTTACCTAGTGGCATTGAGGGAAGCGAGGCGTTGCTACGCCTCCTCCCTCATTGCGTCGGCAGATAACCGCCCAGCCGCCCTGTTCCGGGTGACTCGTTCCCTCCTTCATCAGGGGGAGCGGGATGACCCGCTGCAGGGACGTGCTGAGGAGTTTAACGGTTATCTATACGATAAAATCGTTCAGCTTCGGGACGGGTTGGACCAAAATTGCGGTGACTCAGGCGAGGCGCCCGAGGGTGGTCTTGGTGACATTGTCTGGGATGAGTTTGACCCTGTGGCTCCCGAGGACATGGACAGGTTGTTGGGTAGGTTGAATGCCACCACGTGTTTACTGGACCCGTGCCCCTCCTGGCTGGTGCTGGCCACTCAGGAGGTGACACGAGGCTGGCTCCAGGCGATTACGATCGCTTCTTTGGTGGAGGGTGTCTTTCCGGTCGCCTTGAAAGAGGCGGGGGTGAGGGCCCTCCCTAAGAAGGCTTCCTGACCCGCTGTTTTAGGTAATTATCGTCCGGTCTCCAACCCGCTGCGGCGAAGGTTGTAGAGAGTATGGTGGCATATCAGTTTCCTTACACCTGGATGAAACCGTCTATCTAGACCCGTTCCAGTCCGGTTTCGGCCCGGTTACAGCACGGAGACGGCTTTGGTCGCGTTGGTGGATGATCTCTGGAGGGCCAGGGATAGGGGTTGTTCCTCTGCCCTGGTCCTATTAGACCTCTCAGCGGCTTTTGATACCATCGACCATGGTATCCTGCTGCGCCGGTTGGAGGGATTGGGAGTGGAGGCACCGTTTATCGGTGGTTCTCCTCCTATCTCTCCGACCGGTCGCAGTCGGTGTTGACAGGGGGCAGAGGTCGGCCCCGAGGCGCCTCACTTGTGGGTGCCGCAGGGGTCGATCCTCTCGCCTTCTGTTTAACATCTACATGAAGCCGCTGGGTGAGATCATCAGTGGTTTCGCGTGAGGTACCAGCTGTATGCGGATGACACCCAGCTGTACTTTTCCACACTGGACCACCCCAACGGTTATCAAGTGCTGTCCCGTGTCTGGAGGCCGACGGGTCTGGATGGGGAGAAACAGGCTCAAGCTCAATCCTCCAAGACAGAGTGGCTGTGGATGCCGCATCCCGCACAGTCAGCTAAATCCGCGGCTGACCATCGGTGGCGAGTCATTGGCCCCGATGGAGAGGGTGCGCAACTTAGGCGCCCTCCTGGATGAACGGCTGTCTCTAGAAGATCATTTGACGGCCGCTCCAGGAGAGCGTTCTACCAGGTCTGCCTGGTGCGCCAGTTGCGCCTTTCTGGACCGGGATGCCCTATGCACGGTCACCACGCACTCGTGACGTCTCGCCTGGATTACTGCAATGCTCTCTACATGGGGCTCCCTTGAGGGGCATCCGGAGGCTACAGTTAGTCCAGAATGCGGCTGCGGGTGATAGAGGAGCCCTCGTGGCTCCCGTGATAACACCCATCCTGCGAGACTGCACTGGCTACCTGTGGCCTTCGGGTGCGCTTCAAGGTTTTGGTGACCACCTTTAAAGCGCCCATGGCATAGGGCCGGGTTATCTACGGGACCGCCTACTGCTACCGAATACCTCTCACCGACCCGTGCGCCTCATAGAGAGGGACTCCTCAGGGTGCCGTCAGCGAGGCAATGTCGCCTGGCGGCGCCCAGGAAGGGCCTTCTGTGGGGCTCCCACCCTCTGGAACGAACTACCCCAGGACTTCGTCAGCTTCCGGACCTTCGGACCTTCCGCGAGCTTAAAACATACTTATTTAATTGCGCAGGACTGAGCTAGATTTTAATTTACGGGTTTTAAATTGGGTTTTATTTTCATATTTTTAATTTTAGGCTTTTAGAATAAGTTTTTAAATTGTTTTTAGACTGTATTTATCTATTTTTAAATGCCTGTAAACCGCCCTAAGTCCTTCGGGAGATAGGGCGGTATATAAATTTAAATAATAAATAAATAAATAAATAAATAAATAAATAAATAAATAACTTGCCTGCAGATATCCGTGGCAATTTATATTTTCTGGTTTGCCAAAACATCAGCGACTTCCCTCTGGAAGTTTTAAGGGGATGATCTAGAAAGAACAAAGAGAATTTAGAAGCTGCATACAGTCTAACTCTTGACTTTAAAATCATTCCTCCCGTTGGGTTCATTTTCTTCTCCCACTAACTGCAGAATGAGCATATACTGGTAACTATTTTTTTATATTTTTTTTGTGCCTTGTGACATATACATTTTTAAAATTCTTGGAACACAGCTGAAGCATCTTCAAGTCATAATAATAATAATAATAATAATATCAGAGTTGGAAGGGACCTTGGAGGTCTTCTAGTCCAACCTCCTGCCCAGGCAGGAAACCCTACACCATTTCAGACAAATGGCTATCCAACATTTTCTTAAAAATGTCCAGTGTTGGAGCATTTACAACTTCTGCAGACAAGTTGTTCCACTGATCAATTGTTTTCACTGCCAGGAAATTTCTCCTTAGTTCTAGGTTGCTTCTCTCCTTGATTAGTTTCCACCCATTGCTTCTTGTTCTACCCTCAGGTGCTTTGGAGAATAGTTTGACTCCCTCATGTTTAGCTGTCCAGGTAATATAACGTTTTACCTCTTTTCTCAACCTCATTTTTGGTGTGGAGTTGTCAGCCTTTCAAGGTAGACTAGACCAGGAAACCAAACCAAACACATAGAACAATACTTTTTTTTTTAAAATTACATTTATATCCCGCCCTTCTCCGAAGACTCAGGGCGGCTTACACTATGTTAGCAATAGTCTTCATCCGTTTGTATATTATATACAAAGTCAACTTATTACTTAATACTAATTTTATTATAAAGCTATAGTAACAGAATCTTTTTTTTTTTGTTTACATTTATATCCCGCCCTTCTCCGAAGACTCAGGGCAGCTTACAGTGTGTAAGGCAATAGTCTCATTCTATTTGTATATTTGCAAAGTCAACTTATTGCCCCCCCAACAATCTGGGTCCTCATTTTACCTACCTTATAAAGGATGGAAGGCTGAGTCAACCTTGGACCTGGTGGGACTAGAACCTGCAGTAATTGCAGGCAGCTGTGTTTTTTAATAACAGGCTTCTTACAGGCTGAGCCACACCGCGGCCCTTCTTTGAGCGGTGGTTTGGGAGATGAACAGTGATAGACTTGCCTATCCCTAGACAAAGAGCCCTTGAAGAACATAAGTCAGGCCTTATGCAGGGGTGGGGCTTCAAAAATTTTAGCAAGGGGTTCTCTGCCTGGTTGCTCGGTGGGCCCTGGCCATGGTGGGCGTGGTCTAGTCAGCCTACTGCATCATGGAAGGAGGGAGGGAGGCGTTTTTGCCCTCCCCGGCCTGCCAGGAGTCGGATTTGGCGGTTCTCCGAACTGCACAGAATCTTAGCTAGAGGTTCTCCCGAACCCCTGTGAACCCCCAGCAGCCCAACCCCTGGCCTTATGTCCCATTTAGCTGATACCAATTGAGCCATATCTATACCTGGTGAAATTATAAAAAGTTCCGTTTTGCTTCGCATGAATACTGTCTCTTGCAGCCAGTGCTGAAGTTCAGGGTTGTAGATCTCTTGCAGCTCCTTCAGCTTCTCCAGAAATATTTGGCTTGCTGCCGGCTCGTGGCAGACTCTCTCCAGAATGGAAATGACCTGGTTCTTCTTGGGTCTGACCTCCAGTAAGGAGAAATATTCTGACCGAGTGATGAAGGCAGAGCCATGAAGCCAGTGAAGTAGAGGAGCTGGACATGGTTCGAGCCAATGCACGAGCTGATCCCAATAGCCCTGGATTAGATGCGAACAATGTGCAAAATCAGCCATCTGCAGAACTGGAAACAGGAGGAAAGAAATCAATAAAGGAGAATATTTGTAGCTCAGAGTTGAGCTGAGTTGTAGCTCTGTCAGGCCTGGAAGCCATCTTTTGCATTGGCTCTTCAGGCCTGCCACATTTACTATTGTGGGAAACTGGGAGGGGGGATTGTATGGAGCACGGGTGATATATAGTCATAATAACATTCCTTTCTCAGAGAGTCAAGGACATCTTGCTCTGCACGTGGAGGGCTGGAACTGGGAGGCATCTCCAGCTGGGACGGTGCATTGATTGCACCATGTGATAGACATGTAGGTGCTGGGCAAGGAATTGACCTTTCTTTTGGGTGGGGAAAACCTGGAAGCTTTCAGATTCGGGTTTTCCCAGACGTGCCAATATGACATCGCTAATAAAATGGAACTTTGAGGAACTTCAAGCCTTGGAGTCTTCTTTCGTTGGGGGTGTTACCTGGAACCCTGACATAGTTCTTGGTGCTTTCTGAGTTTTTTTGATACTACATACTCTGCAAAAGTATGTTGCATCAACAAGCCAAAACGAAAAGAGATGATCAACAAACCAAAAAGGGAATAAAAAGAGCAAAACATCCACCAGCAATCAGCACCCATATGAGCCTAGGGTTAACTCCAAGTTCAATGTCAGACCAACAATCAAATAAACAATACCCCAATCAAGGAATTAGAAAACAAGACAAGCGTCAACAGCCCGAATAAAGAACTTCTAAGACCACCCCCACCAACACTGATAGGACAAGTCACTACAATATAAACTGACAGCAAACTCCACTCCTTATGAGCCGTGGTGAAGCAGTGGTTAGAGTGCAGTACTGCAGGCTACTTCTGCTGATCACCGGCTGCCAGCAGTTTGGCAGATCGAATCTCACCAGGCTCAAGGTTGACTCAGCCTTCCATCCTTTCAAGGTTGTGAAAAGGAGGACCCAGATTGTTGGGGGCAATAGGCTGACTCTGTAAACAACTTAGAAAGGGCTGTAAAAGCACTGTGAAGCAGTATATAAGTCTAAGTGCTATTTCTATGGCTTACTAGCACTGAGGATGTTACCTAGTTTGGGTAATGAAATGTTTGCAAGAAAACAGCCAAGCTCAGAGAGCACGAAGGGCCCTTCTGTAGGAAGGGATAAAGTAACTCCTTGGCCTCATACATGGAAGAGATTCCACTGCTTTGGTCCACACTTTGAAATGATCATGTGGCCGTATAACTTTCATTCGGGATATTAAATACTATCTAGATTCCCCAAAAGGGGACGCAGCGGCTCAGTCGCTAAGATATTGAGCTTGTTGATCAGAAAAGTCGGCAGTTCAGCAGTTTGAATCCCTAGTGCCGCATAACAGGGTGAGCTCCCGTTACTTGTCCCAGCTTCTGCCAGCCTAACAGATCAAAAAATAGGGACTACGTTTGTTGGGAAAGGAATAGCGTTCCGTGCGCCTTTGGCATTTAGTCATGCCGGCCACATGACCACGGAGACATCTTTGGACAGCGCTGGCTCTTCGGCTTATAAACAGAGATGAGCACCGACCCCTAGAGTCAGGAATGACTAGCACATATGTACAAGGAGAACCTTTACCTTTACCTGGATTCCCCAAAATTCTTCTGCAATTGGGATATTTCCACATCATAATTTAACTGCTTGGTTGATAGAGAAAACGGAAGAAGAAGTGACATAGAGCAGGGCTCTCCAACCTTGACAACTTTAAGACTTGTGGACTTCAACTCCCAGAATTCCTGGGAGTTGAAGTCCACAAGTCTTAAAGTTGCAAGGTTAGAGACCCCTGACATAGAGAATGCAGGAAGGGCAACATGGAGACAGCCACAGCTAAGCTGCCTGCCTTCTCAGCTTCCTTAGTGTGGCTTTTCATCACCTAGGTGAGAAAGAACCGAATACTTCCACGCAGGTTTGAAGGCTTTTAAAGGATTTGGCTTACTGCCCAACTTTTATTGGCTTTATTTCTAATTGAATGTCTCACCATCCCTTCTCAATGAGGCAAGGAAGCGACCCTGAACAGAAATGGACCTTGTGATCCCGACCTTTCTCCAGGGAAACCGAAGGGAGGAGCTGATAACAGAAGCTAAGAAGGTTAAGCTTGCATTCCAGCATTTCAGAGAAATAAGAAACTGTAGGCGCCTAAGGTAGTGTGACTAAGAGGTTCAAGTGAGAAATATCTTTTTCTGCTCCAGGCAATGCCATCTTTAGTCCTGTTCTAAGCTAAGGACAGGGACCCAGTCAGTAGGATATGTTGAGTTGGGTTCACAGGGGCCAACTATGAGACTGTGTGCCTGCACAGCACGGTGGTTTACAAATCAGTTTCAAAGAATCGGGCTGTGTGTGTTCTCAGAAAAGCATCTGGAAGGAGCTGTTCTGACTCAGTTCCCCAAAAGCGACAAATCCTCTGAAGTGAACTCCAAAGATACCTTTATCCAGCAAAAAGTTTCTCTTTCAACACAGACTAACGAGTCCATCCATCTGGAAGATGGATTGTTGTCTGTTCATCTCCGCCCACTGCCTTTTATCCCTAGAGCTAGGGTGGGGGACCTTGCTAGCAGCAGTGGCTCTTCCTTCCCAAGGATCAGCCCATGGATTTCCACTGCTCTCCTCTCCTCTGCCTTCTGTGGAGCCACATGTCAGGCACTGGACCCAGCTGTTCCTCCTCTCCCTCATCAGCCACCTCCAGACCTGGAGGCTGTTGACTCTCCATCTGAGGGCTGATGGATGGCCCAGGTTCTGTCTCTGTCGCTCTGTGTGTGTCAGCTCCATTCCCTCTTCCCCCTTGGAGCTCTCAGGTTGCCTTGCTACAGTGGTGGGATTCAGCCAGTTCGCACCACTTCGGGAGAACCGATTGTTAACTTTCTGAGCAGTTTGGTGAACTGGTTGTTGGAAGAAATCATTAGGGTAGAGAATCGGTTGTTAAACTATTTGAATCCCACCACTGCTTGCTGTTGACCCTGACTCCCACAATCCTCCTCCTCTGATTCAGCTGCTGGAGGGGCCCGCGGCTGGCCAGCCACAACAGGAGCATTTAGGAGCTGGGGTATTGGCAGCATCTTTCTGCTGACTGGCTCCTGTTTAAAGGGACATGATGATGATGGATTTCTGCAATATTTTGCCATGTTCTGATCTCCCTGACTTAATCGCCTCCCTTCAGGACCCTTTTAGTAGCTGTATGCAGGTCTGACAATAGTTCTTTCCATCTTTGGAAGCATCGAACATCGCTTTTACACAAGCATCTGTTAATCAGCCATTCCGGGGCACCAGAGGCTCTGGTAGAAAGAGACGGTGACCCTGTTTCAGCACAAAACTCAATTAAATATAGAGTGGTGTGTAGGGGAGGGAGGTTGCCATCTGAGGTTGCCTCCGGCTCAAAATCTGTGCTCATTTTGGAAACTCGTTGAATGACCTTGAGTGGCTTGTATCTCTTCGGCTTAACTATTTCAGGAAGTGGGAGTTATTGGATAAACAACCTAACAATTACAAAGCATTTACGAACCAATGAAGATGAGCAATAATCAAAAAAAGCTGCTTGGCCAACACCGCAAGCCTTAATCGCTCACACGCACATATACACAAACTAAAAGTTGCATTTGCTACATCTTGATAAAGGCTGTGGTTTCCCTTTTCTTCTTGAACTTTCAAACTAGGGCAGTGAGTTTAAGTTCTGAGAATCCCAAGGTCAAAAGCCAGCATACAACCACAGAAACACTAATTTCTTTTAAGGGCCAAAGGTTTGTCCATTTGGTTGCACCTAAGAAGGGTAAATGCATTCTTTCCAGGAGCAGAACTGTCTCTCCCTTTCTTTCCAATATTCCCATGGGAAAAGAAATAAGGAGTGGAGATTTGGCTTTACTCTTGTGGCAAAGATTGTCATTTTTCCATGATGCAAAACTTTGCTTGGAACTGCATCAGTCAATCAACAAAATGCCAGGAGCACACAAAAAGTATTTTAACTTACTGCACCTGTGCATGGCTTGCCAATTGCACAGTGGCAGATAGGACAGCGCTCCAGAGGGTTAACGTCATTGCCCAGAGGATTATTGGTTGCCCTCTCCCCGCTTTGGAAGAGCTTTATAGCTCCCGCTGCCTTAAGAAAGTTCAGAACATTCTTAAAGATCCATCTCATCCTGGGCACCCCCTTTTTTTTTTGAACTATTACCATCTGGCAGCCGGTACAGGATAATAAAAACAAGGACAAATAGGCTGAAAAAAGCTTCTATCACAGAGCAATAATTCTATTGAATTCTACTGTATAGTACAATATTAATGCAATATCAGGGGTTCTCAATTCAATTGTGTAGAATGTAAAGGATGTGTGTTTGTGTTTTATATAGCTTATTTTATAGTTATAATGTTTCTTATAATTTCATTGTACGAGGTGCAATGCAGGGTGGTATTCAATTTCGCAAATGTGTGCGTGCACGCCCACTGGCTCTGTGCATGCACAAGGCCTTCTGCATATGCACAGAGCCTCGAAAAGGTGCAAAAATGGAACATCATGATGTCCACCTGGGTGGGCGGGGCATCCCCCAGTCGCCCTTACCGGTTCACCTGAACCGGATAGAACCAGCTGAATACCACCACTGGTGCAATGACAATAAAGTAAACTAAAAACTAAAACTAAACTAAAATACAAATGCTACCATTTCTGTGCTGCCAAAATCCAGGTCATCATTAGGTGGCAGTAAAGAGGTACTTACTTCCTGCCATTTACTAGTTGTCTAGATTGTTGTAGATCAGAAATATTAGTCCTAGACACACCCCCAAAATAAAAAGGGGCCAGGAGAAAGAAATGGGTAAGATCAGAACACAATCCGTCCAGGACTCCATTTTTTGTACCTGGAGAAAACATGAAATGTCAACTAATGCAAGGGTCTCCAACCTTGGCAACTTGAAGTCTGAAGGACTTCAACTCTCAGAAGTTGAAGTCTTCCAGGCTTCAAGTTGCCAAGGTTGGAGACCCCTGAACTAATGAATAAGAAGAATTTCACGGGGACTTCTGGAAGGAAGGCTGAAGGGTGTTCAAGAGTAATTTTTGATCCTCAGAATTCAATTTATGCTCTTCCATAAGTTGTGATCTCCTGAGGTTGTGGGAGCGCTAACACTGGAGGTTTTTAGGAAGAGATTGGACAACCATTTGTCCAAAATGGTATAGGGTTTCCTGCCTGAGCAGGAGGTTAGACTAGACGTCCTCCAAGGTCTCTTCCAACTCCAACTGTTATTCTGTTGTTCTGCTTTAAGAAGCAGATGAGTAGTCAAATGAGGAGATAATATGAACAGCAGCTCTTCCCAGTTAGCTTCTCTGGTTCCCCATGACTTCTCCTTTCCACTTACCTTACAGTCTAGAAGGTCTGTGGTCCTAGCAAATGTTCTCCATTACACTTAGAACGCAGAATCCAGAAAGCCTCTGGCTCTTCTGGGTGTTGCACAAGTGATTTTCTATCAGGGCAGCTACCTGTTGCAAGTCTACAGATCAAAAGTTCCCAGGGTGTGGTTCAAACCAACCTTTTGTAGCCAGGAACGGACAATGCATACCTTCTTTGCAACTGTCTGTGGTAGAATCTGGAGAAATAATGCAACAGGAGCAGCTTTTCCCCCCCCAAAACTTTACAGAATCCGTTGCATTGCACTGATCTGTTTAGTGCTGTATGGGCTGAGCTCACCCAGCACATTTCAGTGTGTTATAGAATCAATCCATTTACTAGATCTGCACTAGTACACTGAACCATAAAATAATGCCAGTGTCTGACCTGCCAGCACTTAAACCTCTAACTCGAAATGATCTTTGGCTCATTTCTTGAGAAAGGTATAATTTTATTAGAAGCCAAGTGCATTGCAGCAATGCATAGCCAGAACTGAGAATTGCGCCCCAAAATGCCTAAGTCCCACCTTTTCCTCCCTTCACTGCAGGAGTGGTATTCATTTACCTTTGCTACCGGTTTGCAAATGTGAGTGCATGCACATACCGCCTCTGCGCATGCGCAGGACCTTCTGCGCATGTGCAGAGTGTAAAAAATCGGATGTGATGATAAGAATTTGGTGGATTATTCAAAATGTACTGAAGAAGAAGATAAAGTTCCTGCCGCAATTTTTTCTTTTGGGAATTATAACAGATTGTACAGGGATTGAGACTAAATTGATTCTGAATTTAATAACAGCAGCAAGACTGTTGATTGGACAATACTGGAAGAAAGAAGAGATACCTACAATAGAAGAATGGATACTGAAAGTCATTAATTTGGCTGAGATGGCTAAAATCTCAGCTTTTTTAAAAGACAATACGCAGGAAAGATATTTAATTGAATGGAAAAAATGGATTATCTACAAAGTAGATATCAGATTAAGAAATATCAGACTGCCTTTGAATAATTAGGAAGTATTATTTTATGTAATGGGGAGGGGGTTGGGAGATGAAAAGATTCGGATGAGGTTAATTGGATTGGAAGGGAAAAATTTTACTCTATGTTTGGTTTATGTATAACAATACCTTGTGATTGACCCGGGAAGCCGGGGGGGGGGAGGGAGGGGGGAAGGGGGTTTTCTGGGTGGGGGGGGAAAGGGGGAAAGATGTTTTTGTTTTTTTAAAACTTTTTCAATAAAAAAAAAATCGGATGTGATGACCTCCGGGTGGATGGGTGGAGCCTCCCACAGCCCCTGCTACTGGTTTGCCTGAACCAGATATAACTGATTGAATGCTTCCCATTGCATGCTCTCTCTCTCTCTCCCTCCCTCTCTCTCCCCACCACCTCTCTCTATCTCCCTCTCTCTTTCACACACACATCCACACACACACGCACACATCCAATCAGGTTGAAGCAAGATGCTTTCAGAATGGTCACTTGGAGAATAGGTTGATATGCAGTTGCGTTCATCTCCCAGCCAGGTGACCTTGAAGCAGTGTCTTGGGGAGATGCAGCAGTTAAAACTTTCAGTTTCTCACTTCCCACCCACACTCCCATCCCCCCTCCCCAGAGTTCAAGGCTGTCACCCCATGGTAAACAAGAGTAAGGTGGCAGCTGACAGCCAGTGGTTGGATTTATACAGCGCACAAATCCAGAAAGCACACAGTAAAATTAATAAGGTGGACAAATGGAGCCACGAGAGTTGCAACTGGAGGTTGCATTGGGAGCTTTGGGTCTTCCAGATACTGTAGGGCTGAATGCAAATCTCAGTTGAGGGCTAGTAATGAGGGATTGCTGCAGTGGTGACATCCAAATTGTTTTATTACCTGTTCTGCGGGCGTGGCTTGGTGGCTGTGGTGTGGCTTGGTGGGCGTGGCAGGGGAAGGATATGTCGTGTCCCACTCCTCCGCTGACGGCCGGGTCAGGGAAATCCAAATCAGGCGTGCCTCTGCAGCTCTGCCAAAGTCCTAGCAAAGTTCTCAAGACAGGCAGGAGACCAGAAAGTGACTTCAGCAAGATATGTTAGACTTTGCCTGACCCAGAGAATGCCAGAAAGCAGATCCTTTATATAGGCCATGGGGTGTGGCTCCATGACTCAGCACTTATCCAGGTCTGCCCCTCCCTTCCTTCTGTTGCCTCTGCCTTTCAAGTCTTCTGAAGCGAAGGTCACTCCAGTCTGCAGCTGTTGGTAATTGACCTACCTCAGGCTCACATGCTGTGGGGGAGGGGTCTAGTTGCTCCGTTTGCCTGGGCATGGAGCCAGAGCTGGGGGCTGGAGGTACTTCTTCCTCCTCAGCCTGTCTGGGCATGGGGCATGGGGCTGGGAGGCATACTAGGACATTCCTCAGCGTTCGGAAGCAGATAAGAAGGCCCCGGCTGCGGTGAAAGCAGACGAGACACAACAGGATACTCCAAAATCTCCATTCCCACCCAATTCCAGGGGAAGGATACTGCAAAATCCCCATTCCCTCCCCACTCTGGAGCCAGCCAGAGGTGGTATTTGCTAGTTGTCTGAACTACTCAAAATTTCCGCTACCGGTTCTCCAGAACCTGTCAGAACTGGCTGGATTTCACCCCTGGATTGCTGGAATGAGAAATCCACCAATATCTAGAAGCCCACAAATGTCACTATAAGAATCATTTGCTCCAGTTCAACGTTCTGAAACAATGGCATCTACTCAGTATACCCTAAATTACCATGGTGACATTTATTATATCAAAAGGAGCAGTTTGATGTAGTGGTTAAAAGCAGTGAAATCAGAAACCCTGACTTCTCGTCCTCCCTTACGCATGAAAACTGAATGGGTGATTTTAAATTAATCACCAGGAGACTGTGAGTTCTAATTCCACCTTAGGCATGAAAGCCAGTTGGGTGACTTTGGACCAATCATTCTTTCTCAGCCCAACTCACCTCACAAAATTAGTTTTGCTATTGGGATTATGTACATCACTTTAAATCTAAATACCTTATGCCACGAGACTCCAAATTTTGGCCTTAGACAACGTAGAACTATGCCGACTTCAGTCTGACCTAAGCATAGTACATAAAATTATCTACCACAATGTCCTACCTGTCAATCTTCAACCACAACAATACACGAGCAAATAATAATTACAAACTCAAGGTAAACCGCTCCAAACTCGATTACCAAAATTATGACTTCAGCAACAGAGTGCCTGGAATGCACTACATGACTGTGTAGTTTCTTCCCCAAAACTCCAAAACTTTAATCTTAGACTGTCTACTGTTGACCTCACCCCATTCCTAAGAAGTCTGTAAGGGGCGGTGCATAAGAGCACCAGCGTGCCTACCATCCCTATCTTAATGTTCCTTTTTACTTACTCTTTTCATGTATCCAAATTATGTTTATACTTTTACCTGTTATCTTTTATATGATTGACAAATAAAATAAATAAAATAAATAATAAATAATAGAGATCATCTTTGCTTAACAACGTTAACTGGGGTTGGAAACTCTGTTATTAAGTCCCAAAGGTGTTTTGTTTTTTCAAGAGGCAACTTGAACTTTCTTCTGAGGTTTTTTCTTCTTTTTCTACAGCACAACAACTTGTGACTTCCTGCTGATTTTCCACGTTCATTTTGCTTGTTGGAAACCAGCAAGGAAGGTCTCGGATTGTGATCACGTATCAGTGGAATCAAGGGACACGGTGGCTCAGGGGCTAGGAGGTTGAGCTTGTTGATCGAAAGGTCGGCAGCTCAGCGGTTCGACTCCCTAGTGCTGCCGTGTAATGGGGTGAGCTCCTGTTACTTGTCCCAGCTTCTGCCAACCTAGCAGTTTCGAAAGCACGTAAAAATGCAAGTAGAAAAAATAGGGACCACCTTTGGTGGGAAGGTAACAGCATTCCGTGCGCCTTTGGCGTTGAGTCATGCCGGCCACATGACCACAGAGACGTCTTCGGACAGTGCTGGCTCTTCGGCTTTGAAACGGAGATGAGCACCGCCCCCTAGAATCGGCAACGACTAGCACGTATGTGCGAGGGAAACCTTTACCTTTACCTTTATCAGTGGAAATGCAGGGCGTAATTATGATGACTGCCATAATTACCCCTTGTTTATTGCCCATTGTGAGTTTGAACAGTCGCTGAACAAGTGGTGTTTAAGCAAGGATTACCTGTAAATAAATCAATGTCCCTGACATGTTACTTTAACAGTGTGATAGCAAGAGAACAAATGGTGCTGAAGTTAAAGTTCTGTAACTATTCAGAAAAAAATAATCCCAGATCAGCCTCCTTTGGAGTAAGATTTGTTGTTAGTCGTGAAGTTGTGTCCGACCTATCGCAACACCATGGACAACTTTCCTCCAGGCCTTCCTGTCCTCTACCATCCTCTGGAGTCCATTTAAACTCATGCCTACTGCTTCAGTGACTCCATCGAGCCACCTCGTTCTCTGTCCTCCCCTTCTTCTTTTGCCCTCAATCTTCCCCAGCATTAGGCTCTTCTCCAGTGAGTCCTTCTTTCTCATTAGGTGGCCCAAATGTTTGAGTTTCATCTTCAGGATCTGGCCTTCTAAAGAGCAGTCAGGGTTGATCTCCTCTAGGACTGACCAGTTTGTTCTCCTTGCAGTCCAAGGGACTCGCAGGAGTCTTCTCCAGCACCAGAGTTCAAAGGCCTCAATTCTTTGGCGCCTTCCTTATGGTCCAACTTTCACAGCCAGACATTGCAACTGGGAAAACCACAGCCTTGACTATACACACTTTTGTTGGCAGGGCGATGTCTCTGCTTTTTAGTATGCTGTCTAACTTTTTGTTTGTTTGTTTACATTTATATCCCGCCCTTCTCTGAAGACTCAGAGCGGCTTACAGTGTATAAGGCAATAGTCTCATTCTATTTGTATATTTTTACAAAGTCAACTTATTGCCCCCCCAACAATCTGGGTCCTCATTTTACCTACCTTATAAAGGATGGAAGGCTGAGTCAACCTCGGGCCAGGCTTGAACCTGCAGTAATTGCAGGCTGCTGTGTTCTAATAACAGGCTTCTTTACAGCCTGAGCTATCACGGCCCCTAAAGCTTTGCCATAGCTTTCCTCCCCAGGAGCAAGCATCTTTTAATTTCTTGGCTGCAGTCCCCATCTGTGGTGATCCTGGAACCCAGGAAAATAAAATCTGTCATTATCTCCATTTTTTCCCCATCTATTTGCCAGGAATTGAGAGGGCCGGGAGCCATGATCTTAGTTTTTTGGGGCAAGATCACTTGGGTTAAAAATAATGATTTTATTTGTGGGGAAAGAAAGAAAGAAAATTCAAATTTCTTCCACTGCCCCACCATAAAGAAAACCTTTAATAAAAGCACCGCTCACTCACATTTCCTTTTTTGCTGTGCAGAAAGTGGAAACAGTTAATAAATAAATAAATTATATATATATACATAACCATATGACCACTTTGTGGGTGGAAAAGGAAGAAGCAAAAGAAACTTTTCTGCTTTGCTAATTTTTGTCTTTGTGTTCTCTCAGCCGTGGATGCACATTTGCAGAGACATCTCTCTATATGTTGCTAACCCAACTGTCCTATGTCCCACTAGCATGTCACCCTTGGAAGTCATAGATTGTGTCACATTTTCTGAATGTGTACAGTACGCTGAACTATAAACACACAAATCAACAAACCAGCCAAGACTGACATTAGCCAAAATTACCCCATGCCTGCCTTTCTTGGAAGTGTCTCTAAAGTCAGAATTTCTCAAGCTTGGCAACTTTAAGATCTTTGGACTCCAACTCCAAGAATTGCCAATGTTACACTTTGGTCCGTTTTCACACAATTGACCTGCTTCCTAAATCAACCCATATCATCAAAGCATTTGATGATAAACAAACCTAGGAGTCCATAGGCCATATGACGAAGGAAGTTACGAGAAACAAACGATGGTTAAAACCATGGGTGCTATTCAGCAGGTTCTGACA
Organism: Ahaetulla prasina; assembly: GCF_028640845.1. Classification (NCBI taxonomy): domain Eukaryota; kingdom Metazoa; phylum Chordata; class Lepidosauria; order Squamata; family Colubridae; genus Ahaetulla; species Ahaetulla prasina. The sequence continues at coordinate 25,269,739 of NC_080548.1, read as the reverse complement.
GGTTCTGGAGAACCGGTAGCGGAAATTTTGAGTAGTTCGGAGAACCGGCAAATACCACCTCTGGCTGGCTCCAGAGTGGGGAGGGAATGGGGATTTTGCAATATCCTTCCCCTGGAGTGGAGTGGGAATGGGGATTTTGCAGTATCCTTCCCCTGGAGTGGGGTGGGAATGGGGATTTTGCAGTATCCTTCCCCTGGAATGGGTTGGGAATGGAGATTTTGCAGTATCCTTCCCCTGGAGTGGGTTGGGAATGGAGATTTTGCAGTTTCCTCCTTCCCCCAGGAGTGGGGTGGGAATGGAGATTTTGCAATATCCTTCCCCCCAGGAGTGGGGAGGGAATGGGGATTTTGCAGTATCCTTCCCCTGGAATGGAGTGGGAATGGAGATTTTGCAATATCCGTCCCCGAGGAGTGAGGAGGGAATGGAGATTTTGCAGTATCCTTCCCCTGCCATGCCCACCAAGCCACGCCCACCAAGCCACACCCACAGAACCGGTAGTAAAAAAAAATTGAATTCCACCACTGGTTAAAACCAAACCAGCTCAGCATTTTAAGCAAACAGAGGCACAGGTTTTGTTCCTGGAGAAATCCGCTGTGTGAATTTAGCCACTTTCTTCTAACCGCCCACAGGAAGGCCTGGTGAAATCCTCTTGATTTCAATTTTGGGAGAGTGATTGGTCTTAACCGCCACTGACATCAATGGGAATTGAAAGCCCTATGATGCAACTCATGGGGGAATAAGGGGGGATCTGCTTCCAGAGGAGCATGGCAGATGTTTGGGTTTGGCTCCACTTAGCTTGAGGAATCAAATCTTGAGCCCAGTGGGCATCCATTCAAAAAAAAAAAAAAAAGCAAGGTCAGAAGTCCAAAATGAAGAAAGCAAATTGAGAAATGAGCCAGAGAGAAAATGGGGTGTGTGGGGGAGAGCAAATGAAGCAATGTCCTTTCCAATATGATGGAAGAATGTGCTTGCTGGGACGGGATTCAGAGAAGTCATTGTGGGTAGCATGGGGGTTGGTGGGGTTGCTCTTGCACACTTAGGAGTGGTACGCTAGTTAAGAAAAGTGTACAACTGCCCTGCCTTTTACTCTATGACCCAGCCTCCCTCCAGTCAAGTCTCTTTGACTTCCCGGATCTTCTCTGAAATCTGAAGAGAGGGCATTCTTCCATGTTGCCAGACAGGGACTACTCAGAAACAATACTAGAAGGATCCCCTGTTGCCATCTCCTCCTACAGCAGAAGAAACTTGGAAGCATCACCAAAAGGAACTCAGAAGAAATTCTCAAGAATAAGGTAAGAATCTTGAGAGTAAGGTAAGAACCTCCCTAAATTTTGGGGTTGCAAATGTAGATAAGCAGATGGACACAGATAGAATATTTATCCACTCTCTCTCCACCCATTATCTCTATTATCTGTCTGTCTGTCTATCTGTCTTGTCCTCTATCATCACCTCCTCCTCCTCCTCCTTCTTCTTCTTCTTCTTCTTCTTCTTCTTCTTCTTCTTCTTCTTCTTCTTCTTCTTCTTCTTCTTCTTCTTCTTCTTCTCCTCCTCCTCCTCCTCCTCCTCCTCCTCCTTCTTCTTCCTCTTCTTCTTCTTCTTCTTCTCCTCCTCTTCCTCCTCGCCCTTCCTCTTCTTCTTCTCCTCCTCCTCCTCCCTTCCTCCTCCATCCTCCATCCCACCTACCAATCGAGGGATGGAACAGATCAAATAATCCCACATGGCAGGATGGACATTTGAAAGCTATCCTAAGAGCAGTAGACATGCCACCCAGTTCGTGTGGTGCTCAGCCACATAAACGCGATAAATGCATCATTAAAATAAAAACGGGCCATTCAAGAAAAAGCAAGCAAGACGGCAGGGAAGTTGTCTTTCAACTTGGCTTGCCATTCCGAAGCAGCAGGTGATGGACAAGATGTAGCAGGGCCGGGATGCCCATCGAAGCTGAGCTGAAGCTGAGAACGGCAGTTCAGCAAAATTTGGCAAGTCCTGGATGCACGCGAGAGGATTATTTATAGTTGACAAGCACGGGGAGAGGATGGCGGGCAGAGGGTGGGGGGAGAGCGAGTAGGGCGGGATGAAGTGGTAAACAGGCTGTCAGTGAGCAGAAGAAATAGAGCATGAAGAAGCAGCTGGTCCCTGCACAGGTGCTGATGGGGGGGAGCAGCTGGGGTCCCCCCGGCTTGTGACAGGTGAGCCCCTGTGGGAGAGCTCGGGGACCGGAGGGGGATCTGGGAGAGGCATTTAAGAACAGAGCCAAGATGGGAAGCCGGGGGGGGGACTATTGTTAGTTATCTCATAGCTGAGAGAGGAATTGGAAGGGGGGAGGGAAGAAGGTTGGGCTCATGCCCCCCCCCTCCTCTCCTTTGAGTTGCCCACCATCATCCTACTTCAGCAGAAGGCATCTCTCCGCTAATTGGGACTCAGACCCATCCTTGCAAATCTGCACAGGGCTCCAGCAGGGAGCAGGATCTTACCAGATTTTATTTATTTATTTATTTATATTTATTTATTTTGTCACACAGTATATATAAGCATAAGCATGAAATAACTATACAATATATAAGCATATATATAAGCATGAGTAGTGTAATAACTATATTAATTGGATATAACGAAAGGAAACAATAAGACAGGAACGGTAGGCACGCTTGTGCTCTTATGCACGCCCCTTACAGACCTCTTAGGAATGGGGTGAGGTCAATAATAGACAGTCTTTGGTTGAAGCTTTTGGGATTTTGGGAAGAGACCACAGAGTCAGGTAATGTATTCCAAGCATTAACAACTCTGTTACTGAAGTCATATTTTCTGCAATCAAGATTGGAGCGGTTCACATTAAGCTTAAATCTATTGTGTGCTCGTGTATTGTTGTGATTGAAGCTGAAGTAGTCTTTGACAGGAAGGACATTGTAATAGATGATTCTATGAGTTAAACTCAGGTCATGTCGAAGGCGGCGGAGTTCTAAATTTTCTAAACCCAGGATTTCAAGTTTTTCATGGTATACAACCTGAACTTAATAGATTCTATAAAGTATATCTGCTTTGCTGCCCCCATCAGTTTTAGACAGCTGGGAAGGAATCTTGTTCCCCTTCCCCCTCGGGTAGATCCCTGACAGTCTTCCACAGATAAGAATATTCCCCGTGTCAATGGAGATTCTCAGTCATCCAGATCATGGTTATCCCAAAGGTGCTTTTTCAAGCAACAACTGGACTTTCTGTTTTTTTTCTTTGAAGACGTTTCGCTTCTCATCCAAGAAGCTTCTTCAGTTCTGACTGGGTGGTGAGGAGTCAAGGAGTATAAATCCTTCCGTTCCCCACCATCCAGTTAGAGCTGAAGAAGCTTCTTGGATGAGAAGCGAAATGTCTTCAAAGAAAAAAAAGTCCAGTTGCCTCTTGAAAAAGCACCTTTGGGACAACATTCCCAGGGCTAAGACAGATCCCGACCAAATTCTGAATTTGCTATATATTTTTTTGCACTTAATATCCCACAGTTTTGATGCTTAAAACACAAGTGCTTTGAAACCTGGCGATGCTGAGTCAGTCTATTGGGCTAATGTGCGAGAAACTTTTTATTCCTGATATTAGATAACACCAATAGTTTTAAGAGATCCGTCAGTCGATATTTTATTGTCTGTGCATCTGCAACAATTTTGAAATGCCATTAAAGAAAAGGAAGATTCTGATTATTCTAATATATGGGAGTTATTCTATCAGTGGTTAGAGGACAAATATGAAAATTAGAAAGAAAAGTAGAGAAGTGAAATATGGAAAATGTTTTAATAAAGTTAAATAAACTAAGAAGAGGGTTGTTATAATAGCAGGCACTTTAGGTATTAATATTAAGTTAAGAATAGACAAAATATAAAATATGGCTGTAAATTTTAATCGTTATTGCACAAAATATTTGTACCCAGACGACACACTGTTTAATGAAAGATGAAATGTTTCTATATATATACATATACATACGTATATATATATATATATAGAATATAAAATTGTGTGTGTGTATGTATGTATATATATATATATATATATATAATTGAAATGCCACAGTGGGAAAGCCCATTTTAGAAGAGGTTTTTCTAATTTGCAAGTGGTTGAGAGCCACATGCCTTTCCTAAAACAATACTTTTATGCACAAAACGCAAACACAAAGAAAATATACATAGAATTTTATCTAGACGACACACTGCTGGTATAATATCTGAGCTCAGGTATAGAGTCCCACTAACGACTGGAGAGGAATATTTTTCTTTGAGCTTTTTTTAAAAATAGTTTATTTGTACATTTTCATTTAACATACATAAGTGCTTTGTGAACAGTGTATTGTCGGGGTCGATGGCTTACATAATAATGTTTTTCCCAGCTCCTAATTTCTACCTCTATTATCCAACCGTTTATAAAACAAATCCCATATCTGAAAGTACTCTGTATCTTACTTTTCTTTTTATCTTTGTCACTCTATCCATTTATGCGTAATCTAGTATCATTTTTAATTACATCTGCTTCTATCGGGGTTTCCTCATTTTTCCAATGTTGTGCAAATACAATTCTTGCTGATACAATTCTTATATATTTTTTTCTAATACTGTACCTAACAAAATTATGAACTTAAGTGCAAGGCTGATATCTAGCAACTGTAGGCTGTTATTTTCTCAACCTTAGAAAAAAACTGCTGTTAGTGGTAAGACTATCCATTTGGTCTAAATGTCACTGGAGGCATTTAATATGGTCAATATAATCTGTACAGGCTGGGAGCAGCCTCAGAATCCAGTTTCTTTAGCAAATTTGTAAAATCTCGACAAATTCTGGAGATTGCGAGTTGTTCCAATCCTTCCAAGGAGAAATCGACACGGTGTTGACATGCTAAAAACCATGGCATTTAACTATGCGATTTATTGATATAAATCACAGTAGTTAAACTCTTGAGTCCTTAGTTTACAAACCACAGCAGCTGGATTCAATGAACACACTGATTCAGGGGTGGGTTCACTTACCTTTATTATCAGTTCGCTCATGCGCCACTTCTGCACATGTGCAGATCATATTTGGATGATGTCCAGGTGGGTGGGCGGAGTCTCCTGCCACCTTTGCTACCGGTTCGCCTGTACTGGGGCGAGCCAGTAGCAACCCACCACTGCACTGAGTTGAAGGCAAACAACTCATATCGAACCTTAAAGCAATGAAGAAATTTATAAGTTCAAAAAAGATGTTGAGACTCTAGAAAGAGTGCAGAGAAGAGCAATAAAGATGATTAGGGGACTGGAGGCTAAAACATAAGAAGAACGGTTGCAGGAACTGGGTATGTCTAGTTTAATGAAAAGAAGGACCAGGGGAGTCATGATAACAGTGTTCCAATATCTCAGGGGTTGCCACAAAGAAGAGGGAGTCAAGCTATTCTCCAAAGCACCTGAGCGTAGAACAAGAAGCAATGGGTGGAAACTAACCAAGGAGAGAAGCAACTTAGAACTAAGGAGAAATTTCCTGACAGTTAGAACAATTAATCAGTGGAACAACTTGCCTGCAGAAGTTGCGAATGCTCCAACATTGGAAGTTTTTAAGAAGATGTTGGACAACTATTTGTCTGAAGTGGTGTACGGTTTTCTGCCTGGGCAGGGGGTTGGTCTAGAAGATCTCCAAGGTCCCTTCCAACTTTGTTGTTATTGTTGTTGTTGTTGTTGTTGTTATAATTATTATACTGTGAGAGGGGAAATGCTGGAACTGAGCCCTCTTAAAGTGTCGTTCTTCTGGCCCCTTGGAAAGAATGTGATTGTGCGAGTGGCTACTTCTGTTACCTTGGCTGAAATGATAAAACTTGTCAGAAAAACAGAGATGGAGAGTGATGGGGGTAACAATCTAACATTGAAGTGTATGAATGCCAGTGAGCACCAGCTGTGCTTTATGTGTGCGCATTGAGGAAGAATGATCTAATGAGGTGGGTCCCCCCACCCACCCAATTAATTGTGACCAGTTCTTAAAGAATGCTTGGATAAGTCCCTGCAGTTTTCTTGGCAAGGTTTTTTTCAGAAGTGCTTTGCCATTGCTTCCTTCCCTAGGGCTGAGAGTCAGGGACTGGCCCAAGGTCACCCAGCTGGCTTCAGGAGAAGGAAGGCTGTGGAGATGCCACCTGAAATTTTATAGAGATAGAAGAATAGAGGGCCGTGGTGGCTCAGGCTGTAAGATAGCCTGTTATTAAAACACAGCAGCCTGCAATTACTGCAGGCTAGAATCCCACCAGGCCCAAGGTTGACTCAGCCTTCCATCCTTTATAAGGTAGGTAAAATGAGGACCCAGATTGTTGGGGGGGGGCAATAAGTTGACTTTGTAAAGATACAAATAGAATGAGACTATTGCCTTACACACTGTAAGCCGCCCTGAGTCTTCGGAGAAGGGCGGGATATAAATGTAAAGAAAAAAAAAAAAGGGCAGGATAGGACATGAGCAGTAGCTACAGCTGCCCAGTTTATGGTTTTACTTTTGAGCTCGCTCGCTCTCTCCCCCTCTCTCCCTCTCTCTTTCTCTCTCTCTCTCTTTCTCTCTCTCTCTCTCTCTCACTCTCACTGTGTGTGTGTGTGTGTGTAAGAGAAAGAGAGAGAGAGAGAGAGAGAGATGGGAGAGCAAAGGTTTAGCATTTACGCTGCAAGCAATTTCCATGCACAATAATCATTAGCAAATTGACAATTGTGTCCAGAGCCTGGAGCTGAAACAAAATTTCACATGCATTTGAAATGTGTTGTACTCGGAAACCAAAGTGTTGCTGCTGCTGCTGCTGTTTGTTTGCTTGCTTGCTTGCTTGTTTGTTTGTTTGTTTCTTTTCTGGAGAGGGAGAAGGCCTTTGGGCCAAATGCCCTGCTTAAAATTAGCACCAGGAACTGAATTTTGTGACCAGCCAACTTCCCTTCCCCCAAATGAGCATTTCAAACTAGCAGAAAGACCCCAAGCAAATAGATGATGCAAACATGATGATGAATGCCCTTTAAAAAAATCGCCAACCAAAATTTGTCGTGGTTATGTCGTGGTCATCTGGATCTTTGCAACCCATTTTTTTGCTGGCCATATTTTATGCAGGATGATACTTTGGTCCCCTTGTTTTAAATAGCGATGCTCAAAAGAGGTACAGATGATGTGGATTGAAATGACACATCAGGTCAAAGTCCTCAGGCTAGGGGAGATGAAAAGTCAAATGAGTCTCAATAGCAGAGAGAAATGTCATCCCTGCAGTGCAGGCTGGAAGTTGGTGGCTATGTCTAGCAATTGTAAATAGAGAATTTATCATAAGGTGAAGCTTTCTCTTCAGTGAAACTTGTGATTTACAGGTGAATAGAATAGAATAGAATAGAATAGAATAGAATAGAATAGAATAGAATAGAACAGAATGGAACGGAATGGAACGGAACGGAACGGAACAGAACAGAACAGAACAGAACATATTAAAATTCTTTGTTGGCCAAGTGTGATTGGACACTTGGCCAACACAAAGACAAGGAATTTGTCTTTGGTGCATACACTCTCAGTGTAAATAAAAGGAAAAAAAGAAAAAAAATACATTCATCAAGAATCATAAGGTACAACACTTAGTGACAGACAAATTGCTTATTAGTAACCTATGTCTATATAGGTTACCTAATAGTAAGTTATTAGTTATTAGTAATTACTTACTAATAGTTATTAGTAGCATATTAGTTATTACTAATTATTAGTAACCTATTAGCAACCAAACTGGATATGGCAGGAGACTAGACTATAGGTAGTCCTTGACTTACAACCACAACTGAGCCCAGAATTTATGCTGCTAAGTGAGAAATTTGTTCAGTGAGTTTTCCCCGTTTTACGGCTTTTCTTGCCACGTTTGCTAAGTGAATCACTGCCGTTCTTAAATTAGTAACACGGTTGTTAAGTGAATCTAGCTTCCCCCGTTGACCTCACTTGTTGGAAGGTCACAAAAGGGGATCCCATGATTCCAGGACACTGCAACCCTCATAAACGCGAGTCAGTTGTCAAGCCTTCGAATGCAAATTGCGTGACCACGGGGATGCTGCAGTGGTCATCTGTCACTTTTTTCAGTGCTGTCGCAATTTCGAACCGTCACTAAATGAGATGGTGTAAGTCGACGACGACCTGTAACACCGACTTAAGGAATTGGGGGCAAAGGAAACAGGTACAATTAAACCTCTCCCACTGAAATGGTTAGTATACAGAACTTGTCTTCCCAAATCAAAATGTAAATTTACCTCAGCCTGTTTTCTGGGTGTATCTTCAGCCTAGTTTGGAAAAGGCCAGCAAGAGTTTTTTTTTTTCTGAGAATCCTCCATGTGTTTATAATAATCCATCGCCTATTCTCGAAAAGATGTAAAAAGGTTGCAAAACCACGTGCTGGATTTATAACTTACAATAAGTCAAACACTTGCGGATGTCTGTGTCTGGCATGGTGGAGAAGTTACCGTTTTTTAAATGAGCTCTTGCGTTTTTGAAGAATAGGATCTGCAGAAGGTGATATGCAACAAAAACCTCAAACTTTCCATCCCACAAAAAACACCACATCTTCTGAGTTGAAGGGGCTCAGGGGCTAAGAAGCTGAGCTTGTCGATCGAAAGGTTGGCAGTTCAGCGGTTCGAATCTCTGGTGCTGCGTAATGGGGTGAGCTCCCGTTACTTGTCACATCTTCTGCCAACCTAGCAGTTCGAAAGCATGTAAAAAATGTAAGTAGAAAAAATAGGGACCACCTTTGGTGGGAAGGGAACAGCGTTCTGTGCACCTTTAGCGTTGAGTCATGCCGGCCACATGACCACGGAGACGTCTTCGGACAGCGCTGGCTCTTCGGCTTTGTAACGGAGATGAGCATCGCCCCCTAGAGTCGGGAACGACTAGCACGTATGTGCGAGGGGAACCTTTACCTTTATCTGAGGTAAACTGATGAAATTGTCACAAAGGCACAACATTAGGCTGGTGGCAGTCCTGCAAGATAAACCAAGAACAGCATGTTCTATCTTGACAGTTGTAGGAAAGGATAAGAGAATCTTGAGTTCCTGTTCTTCTGTTAGAATTTCTCTCCAGCGCATATTATACCAAAGAAAACCAAAGTTTTTAGTTTTAGTTTACTTTATTGTCATTGCACCTCGTACAACGGAATGAAATGCCATCTTCAGCGTGCGTTATACATTAAAAAATAAAACAGAAAACACACATCCTTCACATTCTATACAATTGAATTAAAAATCCCTGATATTGTATTAATATTGCACTATACAGTAGAATTCAATATAGTTACTGCTTTGGGATAGAAGCTGTTTTTCAGCCTATTTGTCCTTGTTTTTATTATCCTGTACCGTCTGCCAGATGGTAATAGTTCAAAAAAAAAAAGGTGCTCAGGATGAGATGGATCTTTAAGAATGTTTTGAACTTTCTTAAGGCAGCAGGAGCTATAAAGCTCTTCCAAAGAGGGAAGAGGGCAACCAATGAGCCTCTGGGCAATGATGTTAACCCTCTGGAGCACTTTCCTATCTGCCCCTGTGCAATTGGCAGTGTATGCAATTGGCAAACCATACACTATTCATTGCTCCCTTCTCAAGGCCAAGTCTGCACTTTTTCACCCCCAGCTTAGACTACTCATTAGTCGTCTAGCAGCCTTAGTTAAAGGATAAAGTAGTCGGTTACTCATCAGGAAACTACTTCTAATGACTGTAGTCCACGTTTCATGCATAGAGGAGCAAATAACCTTTAAATACATGCAGTTCTCCTCATGACTCACCACCACACCCTGTATGAATAAACCCCTTGGTTCAGACGGTGTGATCCCTTTGTACCCTAGCAATGGAAGGGAGAGAGTATCATCTTAAATGTGACAGGACCTGTGTTTAACAATGCAATGTCCTTCCTGTTGAAGACTACTTCAGCTTCAATCACAACAATACAAGAGCAAACAATAGATTTAAACTCAATGTTAACCGTTTCAATCTTGATTGCAGAAAATATGACTTCTGTAACAGAGTTATTAGTGCTTGGAACACACTACCTGACTCTGTGGTCTCTTCTCAAAATCCCAAAATCTTCAACCAAAAACTGTCTACCATTGACCTCACCCCATTCCTAAGAGGTCCGTAAGGGGCGTGCATAAGAGCACAAACATGCCTACCGTTCCTATCCTATTGTTTCCTTTCATTATATCCAATTGATATAGTTATCACATACTTATGCTCATGTATATGCTTATATATTATATAGTTATTTTCATGCTTATGCTTATGTATACTGTTGTGACAAATAAAAATAAATAAATAAATAATAATAATAAAAAAAAATATCTCAGGACCGTTTAAGTGGGCATCAATAGCAAGCCAACCAGTGCTGGGATGGGTGATCATTGTGAGAATAATCGTGTTTCAGAAAAGAAGTTGATAACCTCTCTCATTTGTTAGCCAGGAATTGGTAGAACAGTGATGGATAACTCTTTTTCTTGTCATGTGCTGAAAGTGCCCACACGTGCCAGCACCCATAATGCAACGCGCCTTCCCACACATGTGTGCGTGACCCCCCCATGCTCCCCCCTGCACATGCGCACATGACCCCTCATGCTTCCCTTGCCCCCCCGCACATGCATGTGTGACACCCCCTCCACCCGTTTTGGGCCTAACAGGCCTCCCTGCAGCCTCCTGGGCTCAAAAATGGGCTCTGGGGGGTGGCACCGCACCCCCCACCCCACCATTTTGGGCCTAGCAGGCCTCCCTGCAGCCTCCTGGGCCAAACTTCAGGCTGTGGAGGAGGGACACGCTGCACCCCGACCCCGTTTTGGGCCTAGCAAGCCTCCCTGAGCCTCCTGGGCCCAAATTGATCTGTGGGAGGCGCTGCACCCCCTCATGCTCCCCCTGCTCCGCTCCCCCCCCGCGTATGCGTGCATGATCCCTCTGTGCATGTACGCACATCTCCCACATGTGGCCCACCCCTCACGCATCTCAAAAATCAGCCGGCTGCCGGGAGGCACATGCACGCATGCGTAGTGGAGCTGAGCTGGGGACGGCTCGCGTTCCCCTAGAGAGGGGTCTGCATGCCAGCTGTGGCCCACGTGCCATAGGTTCGCCATCAGGGCCCTAGAAGGACATCATCAGAGAAACGTTAGTGGAGGTAAAAATGTGTCTCGCCATTTTTCATGGCCTGATCAAGCGATTGCTGGATCACTTTTGCTTTCCATGAAAGAGGTTGGGTTGGGTTGGGTTGGGTTGGGTTGAGTTGGGTTGGGTTGGAGAAGAGGGATGGGGTAGTCTCTTGCCATTTCTTGCAAGAATCCTTTCTCCCATTTTCATCAGATTAGAAGAACCTCTGCCAGGAGCTTGATGGTGTTTCAACACTAATATATGTTTAAGCAACAAAAGTGAAATGAGAAATGAGAAATTTCTTTAATGGCAGAGATGATGGAGGATTTCAACATTCTTGATGTGGCAGAAACCCAACAGACAAAGCTTATTTGTCCTCCCTATGTGGAGAGTTATTTTCTGTTGGTGTTTCAAGCCTTACAGGTTCTATACAATTTTCAGACAGCAGATTTTTTTTTTTATCTACAATGTCTTTCAGAATGCATAGAATGAATTTTCTCTCTCTCAGTATTTGGCCATGATCAATATTGAAAACAATCTTCTACTAAAGCCTCAATTTTGGTTTCTGATTCATCTCCTTCAGCTTTTCAACTTTTTCTCTTCCAATCAATTTTGCTCATTGGAAAGTTGAAGACCAGAACAAAGAGCTGCTGTTCCCCACCCTTGAGGCAATCTCCAGGTTGCAACCCCCAGAGAGACTTTGCAACATGAAACCGTCCAATGAATATCTCCCTCTGACATTTCTCCTAGGTAAGTTATGTAATAAAGCATCAGGACAAAATGGTCTTCTGGATTGGTTGCTGGGGAACATAAGTGGCCGCCATGTTTAAGTCTTGCTTGAAGGATTCCATAAACAATTAATTGACTCTTGTGTCAACTGAATGGTAGACTAGATCAGGGGTCTCCAATCTTGGTCCCTTTAAGACTTGTGGACTTCAACTCCCAGAGTTTCTCAGCCAGCTTTGCTGCTGAAGAACTCTGGAAGTTAAAATCCACAAGTCTTAAAGTGACCAAGGTTGGAGACCCCTGGACTAGATAGATCAGGGGTGTCAAACTCGATTTCATTGAGGGGCACATTAAGGTTGTGTTTGACCTCGGACAGTTAGGGTGTGGCCGTGGCCATGATGAGTATGGCCAGCTTGCTGTCACTCATGTTGGGGGCACCCATTGTAGCCAAGTGCTAAGGTAGGACTTCCCTGAGACCCTTCCTCATTCTCATTATAACCAACCTTCCTTCCTTCCTTCCTTCCTTCCTTCCTTCCTTCCTTCCTTCCTTCCTTCCTTCCTTCCTTTTCTTCTTTTCTTCCCTCTTCCCTCTTCTTTCTTCTTCCTTCCCCTCTTTCCTTATTTTTCCTTCCTTGCTTTCTTCCAATCTTCCCTTTTTTTCTTTCCTCTTTCTCCTATCCTATCCCTTCTTACATGCTCAAATGCAAAAGGGGAAACATTTCTCCTTTCGTTTTGTTTTTAGTTTGTTTTGATAGCCCTCTGCCAGCAAAAACGGTGCCCCGTTTTTGCCCGTGACAGCCTCCTGCAGCCCTCTGGCAGAGAAAACGGAGCTCGGGGGGGGGAGGGGGCGCAGGCCTACCGAGTTCCATTTTCTCTAGCAGAGGCAGCTGTTTCCAGGCTGGCCTTGAGTCTGACACCCATGAGATAGATGTTTGATGTGTTCCAGCAGGATGTTCCCTTTACTATGCATCTCCCCCTTCCCCAAGTTGTCTAGAATCAGAAGAACTAAGATACATCACAATTGGTTCCCTTCAGACGATGAGGGCTGTTCTTCAAGGGCCACGGGGTCTCTAAGCTCCAGTTGAAACCCCTCTCCCTTTTTTTTAACCTCCCCTCCCCAATTTTTCTCCAGTTCTCTTTGACAGCCCTGTCTCTGCAACCTGGAGCTCCATTCTGCCCAGCTCCATCCAAGCCTTAAAAGGATCCTGCGTGGTCATCCCGTGTTCCTTCACCTTCCCAGATTCATGGGATTCTTGGGACAGCAGTGTGGCTTGGTACCAGTATCATTTCTGGAGCTACCCTGAAATCTACAACAGCAAAATGCCAAGCAATGTCCTTCCAGCCTACCAGGGGCGAACAGAAGTGGTGGGAAATCTGCAAAAAGGCAACTGTACTCTCAGCATCAATCCAGTAGAGATGGAGGATGCCATGAGATATTACGTCTGGATCAACCCTGGCTCGGTCAATCATCGCTTCCATGATGTCACTGTCAAGGTAGAGGTAACAGGTTAGTGCATCTTTGGGTCAAGATCTCCTCTGAGGATGGAAATCTCCTGGTTGGGATGTTGCATAAATAGCTGGATTTTGCTCCTGTTAATTTGAGGAACAGGTAGAAGCTGTGACCAGAAAGACCTTTGCAGAAGTTCGACCTGTGTGCCAACTGCATTTGTTTCTGCTTTGGTCACTCTTGTGACCCAGGCCCAAGTAGGTAGTAGGAAACTCAGTCAGTTCAAAAACAAACAAACTTTATTAGAACAGCTGAGAATTAAACTCATTCTCAGCGTAGTCCAAACTAAATCAAAGCAGATTCTTCATAATACAATTCTTCAGTCTTATCATCAACCTTGGTCTAATTAGGTAAACTGCCAAAGGCTTTTCTTAGCAAAAGTTCAAAAGCAGAAGACGCCGACAAGAAATAAATGCAGCAAGACAAGGCTATCAACATTGTTTTCCGGAAAAGAGCCCAAATGTCGTTGCTGGTCTTTTAAGCCTTATGGGAGGGACCAATCATCTCTTGGCCCTACTCCCGAGTCATGTTCTTTGCTTTAGCTGCTCTTGCCTTCTGGAAGCTCTTCTCATGCGTGGATTAGGAACAGGCTCCTCCTGTTCCTCTGCCTCACTACTGTCAGCCTCTGGAGGCTCTGGAGTCTGCACATCACTCCCTGATGGCCTTGGCCCCACTTCTGCCTCCGATGCATAGCCCTCATCCGGGCTTTCCCCAGCCTCCAGGACTGGCCCATGTTCTTCCTCAGCCTCATCGCTGTCCGACTCTTTTGCCAGCTCCGCAGGCTGTTGGCAGACCATAACAGTCACTTTGTAGGTGGCTCTTACAATTTGCTGGATACCGAGCTCTTTTTGAAAACCATTCAAAAACTACAGTAAACACTTAGCTCCGTTCAGTTGTCCAGACTCCACCCTGCAAAGGTTTATGCGGTCATTAAAATATGATTATGATACTGTAAATTATATCTAGTGCCTGAATTATTTTTATGTCTTTCATTTTTTTTTTAAAAAAAAGAGTACTAAAACTGACAAATTTTAGCCTAATATTCCATAACAAAACTTCAGGAAGTCCTCAATTTATGATTACAGTTGGGACCAGATTATCTGCTGCTAAGCGGGGTGGTTGTTAAATGAGTTGCACCTGATTTTACAATCTCTCTTTTTTTTTTTTTTTGGCTATTTTTTTTAAGCACCGTCGTAACTTTGAACAGCCGCTAAACAAGCGGCCATAAGTGAAGGACTACTTGTAGTGTTGAATTTATGTTTTTACCGATGAAGAAATAAAGGGACGACCTACAATAGAAGAATGGATATTGAAAGTTGCTAATTTGGCTGAAATGGCAAAAATCTCAGCCTTTTTGAAAGACAGTACGCAAGAAAGATACTTAAATGAATGGAAAAAAAAGATTGACTATATTCAAAACAGAGATCAGACTAAGAGATACCCAGTGGTGGGGATTCAACCGGTTCGCACCACTTCGGGAGAACCGGTTGTTAACTTTCTGAGCAGTTTGGCAAACTAGTTGTTGGAAGAAATCATTAGGGCAGAGAACCGGTTGTTAAATCACTTGAATTCCACCACTGGAGATATCAGACTGCCTTTGAATGATTAGGATGTATTATTTTTGACTGCTATGGGGGAGGTTAGGATTTGATGAGAATTGGAGGAGTATAACTGAGTTAGGAGGGAAAATTTTTAGCATATGCTTGTTTTATTGTTAAACTATACCTTGTGTTTGTTCCGGGAAGTCAAGGGGGGAGGTTTTGAAGGGAAGGGGGAGGGGAGTAGAGGGGGGGAGGGGGAAAAGGGGGGAAGCTTTTTTTTTTTGTAAAAACTTTTTCAATTAAAAAAAAAGAAATAAAGGGACAGAGCATTTACCCATAATTGGGTAGACCAATTTACTACTTATAGTAATTCTGGCTGACTGGTAAGTGTCCCCACTCATCCTACAACTCATTTGTTCTCTTTTGATGCCTTCTCAGATGTCCCTAACCAGCTGGAGTTGAGTGATCTGGGACTAGTGACGGAAGGGGATCCCACCCAAGTGTCTTGTTCAGTCCTGCACACCTGTCCTTTGTTTCCACCGACCCTCACCTGGAACCTAGACGAAAACAAGGCTGTGACAATCCAAGAATATTTGACAGGTGGATCCTGGAGGACAGAATCGAGTTTTAACTATATCCCTTCCCACAAAGACCATGGCAGACACTTGCGATGTACTGCAACATTTCCAAATAAGCAACAGATTTACAGTGGTATCAGTCTGAATATTCAGTGTAAGTATCCCAGCTCAGCAGTGGAAATGGTACCTGATCTGGTCTCTTTTATTCTGAAATACCATGATACTTATCAGTATGTTTGTTTTCCAGAAGCTTGGAAACTGTGGTAGGAATGAGGAATTCAAGAGTCTGGCATCTGGAACATTAAGGGTGCCCAGGCCAATGCTGTTGATTGGGTCTAACAGCTGTTAGGTCCAGTGATGAAATCCAAATTATTTATTACTACTGCTTCTGTGAGCATGGCTTGGTGACCGTGGTGTGGCTTGGTGGGCATAGAAGGGGAAGGATACTGCAAAATCTCCATTCCCACCCCACTCCAGGGGAAGGATACTGCAAAATCCCCATTCCCTCCCCACTCCTGGGGGAAGGATGTTGCAAAATCTCCATTCCCACCACACTCCGGGGCCAGCCAGAGGTGGCATTTGCCAGTTATCCAAACTACTCAAAATTTCCACTACCGGTTCTCCGAACTGCTCAAAATTTCTGCTACCGGTTCTCCAGAAACTTTAGAACCTGCTGGATTTCACCCCTGGTTAGGTCTCTATGGCGATTCTCAATCATCCAGGTCATGGTTGTCCCAAAGGTGCTTTTTCAAAAGGCAACTGGACTTCCTTGGTTTTTCCTTGAAGATGTTTGGCTTCTCATCCATTCTTGGATGAGAAGCGAAATGTCTTCAAGGGAAAAAACAAAACAAAAAAGGTTTGTCTTGGGAAGGAACAATCAGAACAAAGCTAGAATTAATAGAATAGAATAGAATAGAATAGAATAGAATAGAATAGAATAGAATAGAATAGAAAATTAAAATAAATTAGATTAGATTAGATTAGAATAGAATAGAATAGAATAGAATAGAATAGAATAGAATGGAATGGAATGGAATGGAATGGAATGGAATGGAATGGAATGGAATGGAATGGAATGGAATGGAATGGAATGGAATAGAATTAGAAATTAGAAATTAGAATAGAATAGAACAGAATAAATAGAATAGAATAGAATAGAATAGAATAGAATAGAATAGAATAGAATAGAAAATTAAAATAAATTAGATTAGATTAGATTAGAATAGAATAGAATAGAATAGAATAGAATAGAATAGAATAGAATAGAATAGAATGGAATGGAATGGAATGGAATGGAATGGAATGGAATGGAGTGGAATGGAATAGAAAAAATGGCATGGAATGGCATAGAATAGAATAGAATAGAATAGAATAGAATAGAATAGAATAGAATAGAATAGAATAGAATAATGAAAAAATAATAGAATGGAATGGAATGGAATGGAATAGAATAATGAAGAAATTAGAATAGAATAGAATAGAATAGAATAGAATAGAATAGAATAGAATAGAATAGAATAGAATAGAATAGAATAATGAAAAAATAATAGAATGGAATGGAATGGAATGGAATAGAATAGAATAGAATAATGAAGAAAGAATAGAATAGAATAGAATAGAATAGAATAGAATAGAATAGAATAGAATAGAATAGAATAATAGAATGGAATGGAATGGAATGGAATGGAATAGAATAGAATAATGAAGAAAGAATAGAATAGAATAGAATAGAATAGAATAGAATAGAATAGAATAGAATAGAATAGAATAGAATAGAATAGAATAATAGAATGGAATGGAATGGAATGGAATAGAATAGAATAATGAAGAAAGAATAGAATAGAATAGAATAGAATAGAATAGAATAGAATAGAATAGAATAGAATAGAATAGAATAGAATGGAATGGAATGGAATGGAATGGAATGGAATGGAATGGAATGGAATGGAATAGTCTTAAGTTACCAAGGTTGGAGACCCCTGATCCAGATCATAGTTGTCTCAAAGGTGCTTTTTTCAAGAGGCAACTGAACTTTCATGCTTTTGTCTGAAGACGTTTCGCTTCTCATCCAAGAAGCTTCTTCAGCTTTTTAGATGTAGATTGGGATGTTGGTGATTGGCTATTAAACCATTGGCTGTTGTTTCCTTGTGCCGCCAAGGCCCTGCCTTCTAAGTACTTGATAAGCTGGGGGTAGATCAGCACTCCTGTTGATTGACAGGTTGTTTTTTTTTAATTTCTTGGGAAGAAGCCCACCCCTCCCCTCCCCTTCAAAACACACTTAGGAGAAGACATTGCTCCCCAGTAATTCTTCTTCTTGTGCCATAAACGTCATCAGATGTTGCCGATCATGTTGGCAATCCTATTTTTATCAACAGCTGCACGAAAAAATGCTGCTGAGTTTTGTCCAAACCGGTCCCTTCGATTTTGAAGCCATGATATTCTTCTTCTGCCCGGACCTCATTTGCCTTCAATCTTTCCTTGGAGGATTAATTGAAGGATGTTATATTTTTCTGGGTGTCACATCACATGTCCGAAATATTCTAACTTTCTCTTTTTTTATGGTTTTGATGATTTCCCTTGGCTTTCCCAAGGCAGCTTATCACCTCCTCATTTCTGATTTTTTCAACCCAGTTTATGCGTAACAGCTGCTTATAAATCCACATTTCAAATGCTTCTAGTCCAGTGATGGCTGTCGTGTCCCACTCCTCCGCTGATGACCGGGTCAGAGAAATCTGAATCAGGTGTGCCTCTGCAGCTCTGCCAAAGTCCTAGCAAAGTTCTCAAGGCAGGCAGGAGACCAGAAAGTGATTTCAGCAAGATAAGGTAGACTTTGCCTGACTCAGAGAATGCCAGAAAGCAGATCCATGGGGTGTGGCTCCATGACTCAGCACTTATCCCGGCCTGCCCTCCCTTCAAAACATACTTAGGAGAAGACATTGCTCCCCAATAATAATTCTTCTTGTGCCATAAACATCACCAGATGTTGCCGATCATGTTGGCAATCCTATTTTTATCAACAGCTGCACGAAAAAATGCTGCTGAGTTTTGTCCAAACCGGTCCCTTCGATTTTAAAGCCATGATGTTCTTCTTCTGCCCGGACCTCATTTGCCTTCAATCTTTCCTTGGAGGATTAATTGAAGGATGTCATATTTTTCTGGGTGTCACATCACATGTCCGAAATATTCTAACTTTCTCTTTTTTTATGGTTTTGATGATTTCCCTTGGCTTTCCCAAGGCGGCTTATCACCTCCTCATTTCTGATTTTTTCAACCCAGCTTATGCGTAACAGCTGCTTGTAAATCCACATTTCAAATGCTTCTAGTCCAGTGATGGCTGTCGTGTCCCACTCCTCCGCTGACGGCCGGGTCAGGGAAATCCGAATCAGGCGTGCCTCTGCAGCTCTGCCAAAGTCCTAGCAAAGTCCTCAGAGCAGGCAGGAGACCAGAAAGTGATTTCAGCAAGATAAGGTAGACTTTGCCTGACTCAGAGAATGCCAGAAAGCAGATCCATGGGGTGTGGCTACATGACTCAGCACTTATCCCGGCCTGCCCCTCCCTTCCTTCTGTTGATGCTGCTTATCAATTCTCCTGAAGCGAGGGTCACTCCAGTCTGCAGCTGTTGGTAATTGACCTTCCTCAGGCTCACATGCTGTGGGGAGGGAGGGTCTAGTTGCTCCGTTTGCCTGGGCATGGAGCCAGGGCTGGGGGCTGGAGGCGCTTCTTCTTCCTCAGCCTGTCTGGGCATGGAGCCAGGGCTGGGGCCGGGAGGCATGCTAGGACATTCCTCAGCGTTCGGAAGCAGATAAGAAGGCCCCGGCTGCGGGGAAAGCGGACGAGGCACAACACTGGCTAACCTTTTCCGGACCGAGTGCCCAAAGCGTGAACCCCAAAAACGCAATGTGCATGCAGCCCCCACGCATGTGCCCCACTCCCTGCATGTGCATGCTCCCTGCATGCATCCCACCCCTTGTGCATGTGCCCCCCATGCATGAATGCACCCTCCCATGCATGCCCCCGACATGCACCCCCATGCATGCATGCATCCCCTGCGCGTGTGCACACGCACACACACCCATGCATGCATGTGTGTCCCCCTTGCATGCACCCTGCCTCTCCCACATGTGCGGTAGAAGACCAGATGGCCGGTGTCGTGTCCCACTGCTCCGTTGACGGCCAGGTCAGGGAAGTCCGTGTCAAGCGTGCCTCTGCAGCTCTGCCAAAGTCCTATCAGAGTTCTCAAGGCAGGCAGGAGACCAGGAAGTGACTTCAGCAATCCAAGTTGGACTTTGCCTGACTCAGAGAATGCCAGAAAGCAGATCCATGGGGTGTGGCTCCATGACTCAGCACTTATCCCGGCCTGCCCCTCCCTTCCTTCTGTTGATGCTGCTTATCAATTCTCCTGAAGCGAGGGTCACTCCAGTCTGCAGCTGTTGGTAATTGACCTTCCTCAGGCTCACATGCTGTGGGGGAGGGAGGGTCTAGTTGCTGCTTTTGCCTGGGCATGGAGCCAGGGCTGGGGGCTGGAGGCGCTTCTTTTTCCTCAGCCTGTCTGGGCATGGAGCCAGGGCTGGGGCCGGGAGGCATGCTAGGACATTCCTCAGCGTTCGGAAGCAGATAAGAAGGCCCCGGCTGCGGGGAAAGCGGACGAGGCACAACACTGGCTAACCTTTTCCGGACCGAGTGCCCAAAGCGTGAACCCCAAAAACGCAATGTGCATGCAGCCCCCACGCATGTGCCCCACTCCCTGCATGTGCATGCTCCCTGCATGCATCCCACCCCTTGTGCATGTGCCCCCCATGCATGAATGCACCCTCCCATGCATGCCCCCACATACACCCCATGCATGCATGCATCCCCTGTGCACACACACACACACACGCATGCATGCATGTGTGTCCCCTTGCATTCACCCTGCCTCTCCCACATGTGCGGTAGAAGACCAGATGGCCGGTGTCATGTCCCACCTCCGCTGATGACCGGGTCAGAGAAATCTGAATCAGGTGTGCCTCTGCAGCTCTGCCAAAGTCCTAGCAAAGTTCTCAAGGCAGGCAGGAGACCAGAAAGTGATTTCAGCAAGATAAGGTAGACTTTGCCTGACTCAGAGAATGCCAGAAAGCAGATCCATGGGGTGTGGCTCCATGACTCAGCACTTATCCCGGCCTGCCCCTCCCTTCCTTCTGTTGATGCTGCTTATCAATTCTCCTGAAGCGAGGGTCACTCCAGTCTGCAGCTGTTGGTAATTGACCTTCCTCAGGCTCACATGCTGTGGGGGAGGGGGAGGGGTCTAGTTGCTCCGTTTGCCTGGGCATGGAGCCAGGGCTGGGGGCTGGAGGCGCTTCTTCTTCCTCAGCCTGTCTAGGCATGGAGCCAGAGCTGGGTCCGGGAGGCATGCTAGGACATTCCTCAGCGTTCGGAAGCAGATAAGATGGGCCCGGCTGTGGGGAAAGCGGACGAGGCACAACACTGGCTAACCTTTTCCGGACCGAGTGCCCAAAGCGTGAACCCCAAAAATGTAATGTGCATGCAGCCCCACGCATGTGCCCCACTCCCTGCATGTGCATGCTCCCTGCATGCATCCCGCCCCTTGTGCATGTGCCCCCCATGCATGAATGCACCCTCCCATGCATGCCCCCCACATACACCCCCATGCATGCATGCATCCCCTGTGCGCGCACACACACACACACACGCATGCATGCATGTGTGTCCCCCTTGCATTCACCCTGCCTCTCCCACATGTGCGGTAGAAGACCAGATGGCCGGTGTCATGTCCCACTCCTCCGCTGACGGCCGGGTCGGGGAAATCCGAATCAGGCGTGCCTCTGCAGCTCTGCCAAAGTCCTATCAGAGTTCTCAAGGCAGGCAGGAGACCAGGAAGTGACTTCAGCAATCCAAGTTAGACTTTGCCTGACTCAGAGAATGCCAGAAAGCAGATCCTTTATATAGGCCATGGGGTGTGGCTCCATGACTCAGCACTTATCCAGGCCTGCCCCTCCCTTCCTTTTGCTGACGTCGCCTCTCAATTCTCCGGAAGCGAGGATCTCTCTAGCCTCCAGCTGTTGGTAATCTGCCGTCACATTCTTCAGGCTCACATGCTGTGGGGGAGGGGTTTAGTTGCTCCGTTTGCCTGGGCATGGTGCCAGGACTGGGGGCTGAAGGCACGTCAGGCCCTTCGTCTCGCTCGGCCTGTTCGGGCATGGTGCCAGGGCTGGGGCCTGGAGGCATGCCAGGACATTCTTCCGAACTATCAGCGTCCGGCAGGAGATAAGAGGGGTCCGGCTGCGGCAGGGGGAGCGGGCGAGACACAACAGCCGGTGGGAGGCACACGCGCATGCGTAGTGGAGCTGAACTGGGGCGAAGGCTCACATTCCAATAGAGAGGATGCTGTGTGCTATCTCTAGCACACATGCCATAGGTTCACCATCACTGTTCTAGTGGCTTTCTTTTTTCCTTTTTAAAAGTTTTTTTTTTATATTTTTAATACAAACAAACGTAAAAACATCTTCAATCCAATACAGTGGGTTGGTAGGTTGATTACAAATCGTTTGTGCAATTTCAATATGTACGTATCATTCATTTATCTATTCTTTACATTTTGTCAATCTAGCACATATCCAAATATTTTAATCAATTCATCTTTTAATTGACTATGGTATTTTATTCTCTCGTTTCATATAAATCATTCTAAATTAATATTTTATCTTATTGTATCATTTATTCCATCATCTTAAATCAATGCATCATTCAAAAATTCATTCCTTATAAAAGCCTCTTTCAAACCTTTTCTAACATATTTTCCCTTCTAACCGTTGGTAAAATAAGTCCCATGCCTTATAGTATTGTTTATCTTCCTGTTCTCTAATTTCAAATGTCAATTTACTCATTTCTGCACATTCCATTATTTTCCTAATTATTTCATCTTGCAATGGTAATTTGTCACTTTTCCAATTCTTAGCAAATACAATCCTAGGCTGCTGTTACTACATTCACAATCAATCTTCAAGTGGCTTTCTGTCAGAGACCAACTCTCCACTCAGGATAGAGCAGGATAGAAAAGATTCCCCCCCAATGATTGCTACCCCTTAATGAGTTTTTGCAAAGGCTCCACCTCTGTCTGCATGCTCCTTATCGATTCAGTAATATATAGGGCAAAGCTAGTCAACTGATAGTATTCCACAACTCCCAATCTTTTATTGGCCACGCCAGCTCCAGCTGCCTGGGAGTTGAAGGTCAACCGCTTTTAGAACTCGATGCCTTGGTTGACATTGAATGTTGTTTTTGATCTGCGGGGGGCTGGGAAAGAGACGAAGAAGACGGCAACGTACGGAGTGTGATGAGCCCAGCCTATACAAACCTCCTTCCCTGCATTCTGATTTTCTCTCTCAGATCCTCCCAAAAATGCAACTGTCTTGATCATTGGGAATCAAAGGCTAAAAGAAGGAGATGACGCCACTCTGAGATGTGAGAGCCGTGGAAACCCACCACCCGTCACCTACCACTGGTTCTTTGGGCCACAAAAGGCACCCCTGAAGGTAGCAGGTAGTGGACCAGAGGTGAAGCTGAAGGACATCCGGAAAGACTTGGAGCCCTACCACTGTGCGGCAGAAAATGATGTTGGCATGGGGGAGGACTCGCCACCTGCTTACCTAAGTGTGGAGTGTGAGAGGACAATTTAATGTTTTCTCTTTTCAGGGCTTCTGTGTTTCTCATCTAGTCTCTTCTGAGAGCTTAGAAAAGGTGATGATTCAAGCTCATCGCACTGGGTTGTAGCTGGTGCAGCTGCACCTTTTCTTTCAACCGAGCTATTTCCTACACCTTTAACCTTTACACTCAGATATTCCCTAGTACAGCATTTGTCAACTTTGGCCACTTTAAAGATGTGTGGACTCCAACTTCCAGAATTCCCCATCCAGCAGGGCTGGCTGGGAAATTCTGGGAGTTGAAGTCAGATGTGCTATTCAGCCGACTCGGACCGGTTCAGGCGAACTGGTAGCGGAAATTTTGAGTAGTTTGGAGAACCAGCAGATACCACCTCTGGTTGGCTCTGGCCCTGCCTGCCCTGCCCCAGGAGTCCCTTCTGGGAGTCCCCACGTGCCCCATTTTGGCTCCCAAGAGGCTACAGGAGGGCCTAGCCTATAAGGCTGGGACACCCGATCGATCTATTCACTGTCTCCCAGCTGTGTTATGGTCTGTCTATTGCTGCCTCCCAGCTGGGCCTCCTTTTGTTTCCCTGCACAGGAGAATGGAGCTGGAGTGGGGTGGTAATGGGATTTTGCAATATCCTTCCCCCAGGAGTGAGGTGGTAATGGGGATTTTGCAGTATCCTTCCCCCAGGAGTGGGATGGGAATGTGGATTTTGCAGTATCCTTCCCCTGGAGTGGGGAGGGAATGGGGATTTTGCAATATCTGCCCCCCAGGAGTGGGATGGGAATGGGGATTTTGCAGTATCCTTCCCCTGGAGTGGGGTGGGAATGGGGATTTTGCAGTAGCCTTCCCCCAGGAGTGGGATGGGAATGGGGATTTTGCAGTATCCTTCCCTTGCCACGCCCACCAACCCACGCCCACAGAACCAATAGTAAAAAAATTTGAATCCCACCACTGGTTGAAGTCCACACATCTTAAAGTGGCCAGGTTTGAGAAACATCGCAATAGCAGGTAGCGTGGCAACCCTTGCTCCTCCATGCTCAGGAAAGCTTTGCGGCATTTTCTGCAAACAAAATAGACCCTCAAAAACAAAGACCCTTTGAGCAGTTGCTGTACTCCCACTCCCACATCCCCTATCACTAATTAGGGTGGCTAGATCTGCTGGGAATCAGAGGTCAGCCATATCAGGAGACCTGAAGTGAGTCACCTATGAGCACACATTCCCGATGACATTTCATGCTGGTCCAAGGACTATCAGCTGTTCGTGCTTTGAAGAGCAATTGATTCTGCTGGTTTAGGAGGTGAGGAGGCAGAACTCTGTGCTGTGAAAAGCATTCCACCATTCGGGTGGAGACTGGAAACTGGGATGCAAGCCAAGCTAGTTTTTTATTTGGTTTTTTGCTAGTTTGTGTACCAAATCCAGATTGTAAAGCTGCAGATCACCACTAGATGGGAGCAAAGGGAGATAGTAAAAAAACACCACCACCCTCTGCTCTTTGCTGCCATCTAGTGGTCTTGTAGGTATTTGGAGCCCAGATCTGACTATTCTAAGGCAGTGATGGCTAACCTTTTCCAGACTGAGTGTCCAAAGCGTGCACGTGAGCATGTGAATGTGTGCGTGTGTGCCCAGGCTGCCAAAATGCAATGTGTACCTGGCCCCTACCTCCCCACATATGCGTGCACGGCCCCCTACATGCGCCCTGCTCCCACACACATGTACATGCGGCCTCCTACATGCGCCTTCCCCCCCACGCATGCACATGTGCCTCCCCCATATACCCCGCCTACACACATGCGCATGTGCCTCCTCCCGCACACACCCTGCACGTGCACAGCAGAGACCCAAAGACCAGCTGGCTGGTGGGAAGCGCGCATGCATGCGCAGCAGACCTGAACTGGGATGATGACTCGCGTGCCATCAGAGAGGGCGCTGCGTGCCACCTCTGGCATGCGTGTCATAGGTTCGCCTTCACGGTTCTAAGGTCTCTTAAACACTTCTATATCTAGATGTTTGAATTCAACAGGGCTTGTATTTTTTCTTCCTATCTGTTGCTCTTCTTTCCTTAGTAGTGGTAACAGGGGATAATAAGAGCTCTGTAGATAGATAGATAGATAGATAGATAGATAGATAGATAGATAGATAGATAGATAGACAGACAGACAGACAGACAGACAGACAGACAGACAGACAGACAGACATAGATACATAGATAGAGTTGAGAGAGAGAGATGAGAGAGAGATGAGAGAGAGAGAGAGAGAGATGAGATAGATAGATGATGGAGAGAGAGAGAGACTGAGATTGATAGATAGATAGATAGATAGATAGATAGATAGATAGATAGATAGATAGATAGATAGATAGATAGATAGATGATAGAGAGAGAGAGAGAGAGATGAGAGACAGAGAGATGAGAGACAGAGAGATGAGATAGATAGATAGATAGATAGATGATAGAGAGAGAGAAAGAGATATGAGATAGATAGATAGATAGATAGATAGATAGATAGATAGATAGATAGATAGATAGATAGATAGATAGATAGATAGATAAATAGATAGATAGATGAGAGAGAGAGAGAGAGAGATGAGAGAGAGATATGAGATAGATAGATAGATAGATAGATAGATAGATAGATAGATAGATAGATAGATAGATAGATGAGAGAGAGAGAGAGAGAGAGAGACTGGTAACGGACAAATATTTGTGTAGTCTGACCTCTTGTGTCCCCCCTACAGACACTAACGCTTGTGTTAAGAAAGGATGCATTTTTTGAGCTAACTAGATCTAAATTTGCTTTCCTTTTTTTTGAGAATGGCCAAAATTGGATTGGTGCTGCCACCTACTGTGGCAAGAGGCAATGTGGCTTTATGTAAAAGCAGTAGAATTAAGGGCATATTTCACCCTGTTGGAAAAGGTCTATACTCTGAATCAAATTAATGTCAGGTTTAATCTCTGATATGCAGTAAAAAAACAGTAAATGCATAACACAGTCTGGGATACACGTGAGGGAAATGCTAGTGGGTAGAGATGCTGAGGATTTCACAGGAAAAGCGTTTCACAGGCTGTCAAGCTATTTCCCGGCACATTTTTAATTGACAGTCTGTTTTGCACCCATGATTAATGAATGCTCAATAGGTTCAGCATAAAAACTTCGCAAGGCCAACCCCCTGGCAGAACATGGCATAGAGGTAGTCCTTGACTTGTGACTGGTAGCTTAGTGGCCATTCCAAGTTATGGTGGACCTATCTGGGGAGACTTTGGGGTTCAAAATTTCATTATCACATGACCACACTTCAAGCGCTCGGCAAAGACTGCCTTGAGAGCCATTTGCAGCATCAGATTCCTGCAGCCATTGTCGAGTCCCGGGGAAAGCGAGAGATTCAGGTAGTTCAAATAGCTGTAAAGATTTATTGCAATCTTAAGCTCTCTACATGAATCTGAACTACTAACGGTCAAGGGAAATCAGCAGGAGATAAGAAAGACATTCAAGGTGGGCTGAACCTAATATCAGCGTTTCAGGAAGAAAAAAAGAACCCAACTCCAAGTAAAAACTCTGAAGCAAGCATTTTGCAAAGTTCTATTTACTAGAATAGGTAACCTGGCACATCTGGGAAAACCCGAATCTGAGAGGTTCGGGTTTTCCCTCAGTAAATCAAAAAGGCCCAAAACCATCCCCTCATTCCGCAGTCGATCACATGCTCCAATCGCCATCCGTCCCATCTCGAGACAGCACTCCGACCACTCCTTCTCCAGATGCAGGATCGGCAGGAAGAATGTTATTATGTCTAAAGACAACCCCTCTACTAAATCCCCCCCTCATACTTTCCCACACATGAGAAGGTGGCAGCATGGAAGCTTCCGGCCTAATATGGCTTCCGAAGCTGACACCTAGATCTCTTGCAGACACGCAGGGACTCGTGACTGATGACATGTTTGACTCCTCCCTCAGGCTCAGCCTGCTCATCTCCTATAGCCAGGTGACTGTGTTATATGACAGTTTACTTCCAGTTTTTGGCAAAAATGCCCCACAGCAAACCATGGGCTTGCTTTAATGACCATAGCTTTCACTTAACGGCCACAATGTTCACTTAACAACAGCTACAAAAAAGGTGGTGAAATATTTTTAAAAATCCTTAATCAAGTTTGGGCCACAAAGTTGCTTTTTAGGCCTATTCTCTGGTGTTTTTTGCTGTGCCCATGAGCGCTCCCTATAGGGCAATTCGAGGAATGTCACAACAGGACAATTTGGAAATTGTTTGGAGCCACGGTTCAAATCCAGGTGACACCAGCCTAGCGTGAATGCTTTCTCCTTTCTTTGCAACAAATCCTCCTATGTATTTTGTTTTTTTTTAAGACAAGCCAATCATTTGGCCTGAAAGCAACTGTACTATCTCAAGAACCGAAGAGATTATCACCTGTTACTGTGTGGCAGAGGGAAACCCCCCTCCGAGTATTGAATGGAATCTTCTAAACCTGACCATTCCTGGAGAATTCAATAGCTCCGAACTCCAAGCAGACTTGAACTCTTGGGAACAAACCATTGTTGGCATCCTGAGGGTGCCCGGATCTAACTTTACCCAGATATCCTGCAAGGCTACCAATCAGCATGGGAACAGCTACATCACCTTGCCCACCATCAAGGCAGGTAAGGCTAAGGAAGGTTAAACCAGAGAGATCATCTCTACAGAGATGGTAGAGATGGACTAGAACAGGGGTCTCCAACCTTGGTCACTTTAAGACTTGTGGACTTCAACTCCCAGAATTCTGGGAGTTGAAGTCCACAAGTCTTAAAGTGGCCAAGGTTGGAGACCTCTGGATTAGAAAACAATGGGCAACAGTTTCCCTACGGTTCCAAAGAAAACTATATGGAAATGTAAGTGAAGAGCCTGAGTAGGATAACGGTTAGGATGCTGGACTAGTAGCAGGGAGTGACTCTCTCCCTCCCTCCCTCCCTCTCCACTCTCTCCATCTCTCTCTCCTTCTCCCTCTCCCTCTCCTTCCCTCTCTTTCGCTCTCTCTTTTCCTCTCTCTCCTTCTCTCTCTCTCCTTCACCCAACCAGCATCTCCTCTCCAGATAGTGATTGAGTAGAAGACCTCGGAAGGTAGAACTACAATTTGAATATTGAAATGAAGAAATTTGTGGCAATCTTTTTATCAAGGAATATCTCTCCTTCTCTCCCACTCTCTCTCTCTCTCCCATCTCCGTCTCCCTTTCTCTGTGTCTCTGTCTTTCCCTCCCCTCTCTGTGTCTGTCTCTCCCCCTCCCTCCCTCTCCCTCTCTATGTCTCTGTCTCTCCCCCTCCTTCCCTCTCCCTCCCTCCCTCTCTGTGTGTGTCTCTCTCTCTTTCTCCATCTCCCTCCCTCTCTCTGTGTGAGCATGTGTGTCTCCCCTCCCTCCCTCTCTCTCTCTCCCTCCCTCCCTCTCTCTCTCTCCCTCCCTCCTTCTCTCTCTCGCTCTCTCTCTGTCTCTCTCTCTCCCCTCCCTCCCTCCCCATCTCTCCTTCCCTCTCTATCTCTCTCTGTGTCGGTCTCTCGCTTTCTCTCCCTCCCCCCTCTCCTCTTTCTCCTATTTGTAATGCTGCCTTGAAAAACACTCATAATTGTCTTCACAAGGATAGAGCAGCGTTTCTCAACCTTGGCAAAATTTTAAGACTTCAACTCCCAGAATTCCCTAGCTAGCATTTCTGGGAGTTGAACATCACATGTCTTAAAGTTGTCAAGGTTAGAGAAATACTAGACTAGAGCAGGGGTCTCCAACCTTGGCAACTTTAAGCCGAGAGGACTTCAACTCCCAGAATCCCCCAGCCAGTTTAAGAGGTACGTCTAATCCAAACTGCCTGTTTCGACCACTTCCTTGCCAGTGTCTTTCTTCTTGCAGGGAACCTCACCCTTTTGCTCATCGGATTGGGGGGAGCTGTTGCAGGGCTCGCCCTCTTCACTTTGCTGGGAATTTTGATTTACAAAGTGACAGTAAGCAGGTAAGGAAGCTTAAATGATCAATCACTTAAAGGTGTCTGAAGGTTGAATCATGGCAACTGGACCAATTCTTGTTAGCTTAGATGTTTTGCTGCTCATCCAAGCAGCTTCAGTCAAAGTAAGCTAGACTTCGGAATGTGCCAACTCCCAACAAACAAAGTCAGGGGTTTCCTCCCCATAAATCAGTCAGATCCAACTACAGTCCCGCAGCTCAGAGGGTGTGTCCTCACTAGCGTTATCCAAAGATCGTCATACGAAACTAACAGTCAAGGAGCAGGGTTTATGGTCATGATGAAATCGGAACTGGTTTACTACTGGTTTGCTGGCTGCGCATTGCGCACCATGTGCCAAATGTACACTGCGTATGCATGCGCAATGCATACCATGCACCAAATGCGAGGTGCATGCGGATGCATGTACGCGTAGTGCACACCAAAAGGAGGCATGGGGTAAGTAGAGCAGCGCACGGGGGGGCGGGTGATCAGCTGTGATGCGCAATCTTTTTTTTTTTTTACTTTTAAAAGAATTTTTTACAACCTATTCGGCCGAATAAGTTGTTAAAAAATGCTTTTAAAAAATGGGGGGGGGAAAGGCTCTGATGATCGCGCGGCACAGCTGTGATCGCCGAGCCTTTTTTTTTTTTACTTTTTTAAAGCATTTTTAACTACCAGTTCCAGAGAAAAAAAATGCTAAAAAAGTTTTTTTTAAAAAAAGTTCCGACGATGCGTGTCACTCACCTGATCGTCGGAACTTTTTTTTTTTTTACATTTTTTTTTATTACCGGATCAAGCGAACCGGACTGAACCGGGAGCATTTCACACACACCCCTCCCATTTATGGCCCTTCAGTCAAGGCTGAGCCAAAGCTTTCTGCAGCAACTGATGCTTTCATCAAAATGACATAAATGGTATCATTCTGTGGCATCATTAGCTCCACACTCTTGTAAAGCAAGCCTTTCCCCTTTCTTTTTCTTTTTTTATTAAAAAGTTTTACCACAATTTTAACAAATAATTACCTTCCTCCTCCCTCCACCCCCCACCCTCCACCCCTTCACCCAACCCCCCTCTCCTCCCCTGGACTTCCCAGAGCAAATACAGGGTATAGCATTTACCAATCATAAGCTAAAATACGCTAATTATTCATAAACTCCCATCCTTCCCCTAGAACCATAACTCCCTTATTTCATATAAAAAAAGATAAAAGAAAAAAAGAATACTGTATACAAATACAATTATTACTTCCTGCTCATTCATATGCTATTTGATACTTTTTAGTCTGATATTTGTTTTGAATATATTCTATCCATCTTTTCCATTCCACTATATATCTTTCTTGTGAATAGTCTTTCAGGTATGCTGAAATTTTTGCCATTTCTGCTAGGTTCGTTACTTTTAGTGTCCACTCTTCAATAGTAGGCAGTTGTTCCTTCTTCCAGTATTGTGCCACCAGTAGTCTGGCTGCTAATATTAAGTTTAAGCCTTTCCCCTTTCATGGTGATAGTCTGTAGAGATTCTCAGTCATCCAGATCATGGTTGTCTCAGAAGTGCTTTTTCAGGAGGCAACTGGACTTTCTTGTTTTTTTTCTTTTTGAAGACGTTTTGCTCCTCATCCAAGAAGCTTAATATAAATCCTTCCATTCCCCACTCTCCTGAAGAAGCTTCTTGGATGAGGAGCGAAACATCTTCAAAAAGAAAAAAACAAGAAAGTCCAGTTGCCTCCTGAAAAAGCATCTTTCATGGTTTATTTATTTTATTTTATTTAGTTTGTCAAACATGTAGGAGAAAGCATATATAAACATGGACATGAACACATGGACTAGAAGGGGGTTGGACTAGAAGATCTTCATGGTCCCTTCCAGCTTTGATACTCTGTTTTGTTACAAAATGCTATAACTCACTAATGGGGAAATGGCCTCAATCAAACCAATCCAAAGTTGTTTTTAATTTATCTAGCTTTAGATACCTTTAAATTTAAATTTTTAAAGATACCTTTAAATTTTAAGATAATTTCCCAAACATTTGTCAATTTTTTTCCACTGGCCTTTCCACCTATACTTTTGCTACTGATCCTCTCAGGGATCCTTTACCAACTGTATTTTGCTAGATTTTTTTCCTTCCTTGTCTTTTATCTTATTTTACGATGGTCATTTCCTTCTTTTATTTTTATGACATTTCTTTGGCCAGTCGGAAAAAGGAGAAGAAACAAGGGGAGCAAGAGGAAGAGCAAGCGGAAAATCCCCGGATACATGGCAATGGAGATGAAATGATTTACCTTAACACAAAAAAGCCATCTAAAGAGAATGAGGAGGAGGAACAACTCAACATGTGCAACAAACCCAATGTTCCAGGAAGCCAAGCTGATGATAATGTATGAAGCAATCTTGGGGCAACTGAGAATAGCAGCGTTCTCCTATGAAACAAGTGCTTACATAACAATTGGTAGATGTGCAGGGGACCGCTGACCCACTTACAAATATCCCTGAACTACAACTCCCAGAAGCCCAGCCAACACAGCCATAGGTTAGAGTTGCAGGGAGGTATAATCCAACAACATCTAGACGGTTACGGATTGTCCTGGGATCTCCCCATCCACACCTGTTAAGTTCACCCAATGGTATCCAGATGTGTGGACTTTCAGTTCCCAGAACCCCAAGACAGCATAATCAATGATGAATGATGATTTGAGTTATAGTTCAGCAACATCTGCAGGGATTCAGGTTGCCAACTCTTGGTGAATTTATTGGTTCCCGTCCTTTTTCAAACTTAAGAACATGAAGATGTGCAGGCTTCAACTCCCAGTATTTTGCTAACTTGCGAGAGAGGGAAATGGGCAATTCTTAAACCATCATCATCTTCTTTTAACGATCCCATAATCCCTTGGGGGGTGGAGTCTGGGCAACTGAACGGAGCTATAGTGGCCGGATGCCCTTCCTGTTGCCAATGCGGTGTTTTGTTCAGCAGATATATTCTCGGTGTTCCCAGAGAGAGAAATATCTGCCTCTACCTAGGATCAAACTCACAGCCTCCTGATTGTGAGCTCTACCTCTAGGCCACTGCACCACTCCATAAGCAGTTCTTAAATATGACAAAGTAAATAAATAAATTTGGAGAATTAAAATTCATACATCTTAATGTTGTCAGTTTTGAAAAATACTTATGGAGTCTATTACATCATCATCAAAACATAATCTGAGATCAGCAACACGGTGGTTTTAAGCAGGATGGTGCACAAAATCTAGTTATTTGTGAAAACCTAAAATTAAATCAAAAGTATGCCAACAGTTTAAAGAGGTTTATTAATCTGACAATATGTCAACCAAATAATTTGTTTTGTTTTGGCATTTACTTGGTGGACCAATCCTAGTACTGTCACACAAATGATGGTTTGAAATTATTAGTTTTTACAGCTAAGTTGTACTCAGTATTTACTCAAAGAATAAATGTTGGCTAGTCCGTCTTCTACAGGAGTCTGGTACAAACAGAAATGATACCAAAAAAAAAAAGGAAAGATTTGCATCATGTCACAACATCATGATGCAAACCTTACCCTTTCCTATTGAGGTCCAAGTTTTACGGTTCATGTCATGACAATATTTCATAATCTGCCATCATTCCCTCCTGCAGACCCTTCCAGATAGTGTAAAGCCCTTAAAACATAAAGTTTAACTATTTTTATTAAGTCGTTTGAACTCAAGACTTTCCTCTGGTTTCTTCTACATTTTTAAAGGAATTAAGCACCAGCAAGCCCTATGAGAATATGGAGATGCCAGAAGATTATGAGAATGTATCAACAGAAAGGACCACTGGATATTTTGGGATAAGCGACTGGCAGTTTCCTTTTGGCTCTGATCAACTCTACTCCAACATCTGATCCAACATGAGCAAAAGATCTTGAGAGCTCCTGTGTAACAAGTGCTTATATAACACTTGCTAGATGCATGGGGGACCTCTGACCCTTTCACAAATACCTCTGAACTACAACTCCCAGCAGTCTAACCAACACAGCCATAGGTTAGAGTTGCGGGGAGGTAAAATCCAGCAACATCTAGGTGGCCATGGACTCTCCTGGGAAATCCCCACTCACACCCGTAGGTTCACCCAACCAGCATCTCCTCCCCAGACAGTGATTGGGTAGAAGACCTCGGAAGGTATAACTGCCATTAGAATATTGAAATGAAGAACATTTGTGGGAATCTTTTTACTAAGGAATATCTCTCCAGAGTCCCTGGGGAATATTATTATGGTAAACTCTCCCTGCTACTAGGAACCTTCCTGCTAGAGGTAGTCCTCATTTAATGACTCCTTCAGTGACCATGTGAAGTTGCAACAGCACTGAGTAAGTGAGACTAGTGACTGGTCCTTTTAAGTTCTGGTCTTCGCAACGTGCGAAGCACGGTTACAAGCAAATCAGTGGGGAAGCCAGCAGGAAGTCAAACGGCGACCACACGACATTGCGCATAATAGCCATAGGGAATTCACTTAAGCATAGCAATGGGTCCTAATTACTACTGTTGTTATCATAGCCATCATTACATGTCCCAAGTATGGTTTGTTAAGCGAGGACTAACCAGTATTTGAAAGGAAAGGCCTGTTGCCTGATTAGGGCTCTATTCCCAAAGCTTTCATGGAAATATTGATAACATTAGCTCCCTTCCTGTCATCTTCCTAGGGAAAATATTACTGATCACCCAAAGTAGCTACCAGGTCTACTGGTTGAAATTTAGGGAATTGGAACTTTTTTACCACCACTACAACTATTTCCCCCCCCCCTTTTTTTTTTTTCTTTTTCTTTTGAAACTCAAAATGTTCCTTCTGTTCTGAGCCAAATGAATTAGTGGATTTGACTCTCAGCTTTCAAATTATAAATTTTTGTACTTAACACGCGTTCCTGATGCTTTATCAGTCTGGATTTGGAAAAGGTGGGGAAAATCATCTGGAGATTTTTATGGATGATTACATAATTATTCCAGTTTTAAAGATCACCGATCTTTAAAACTGATCATCATCATCTCACGCGGTTCCTGTGTCTTGAAGAGCTAATTGACCCTACACCGCACATAAAATCTGCACCACATTTGCCTTCCATGTAGATGTTTAAAGCAGATATGCAGGACAACAAGGAATGGATAAGCAAGGGGGCCTATATCTTTGTTGGCTGAGTAGATTTCATGGCTTGATTCAAAATTATATGGGGTTGTGTTTTTTTTTTAGTATACATTTCTGTTGAGTCTTTTTTTTTTATTTGCATTTATATCCTGCCCTTCTCTGAAGACTCAGGGCGGCTTACACTATGTTAAGCAATAGTCTTCATCCATTTGTATATTATATACAAAGTCAACTTATTGCCCCCAACAATCTGGGTCCTCATTTTACCTACCTTATAAAGGATGGAAGGCTGAGTCAACCTTGGGCCTGGTGGGACTTGAACCTGCAGTAATTGCAAGCAGCTGTGTTAATAACAGACTGTCTTAGCAGTCTGAACCACCAGAGGCCCATTTCAACCAGTGGTGGGATTCGACCGGTTCGGGCAAACTGTTAGCTCTGACCATCAGCTGTGAGCAAACGGTTCACTCCGAGATGTTTTCCTCGCTGGCAGCAATGCGGAAGGTGAGTTTTCTCCAAACTGTGCATGCAAAGCACGCACTCAGCGAACCAATTGTTACACTGGTAGGATTCCACCAGGGGTGAAATGCTCCCAGTTCAGACCGGATCACCCAATCCGTAGCAATGGCAGGTGGTTGGGAGAACCGATAGCAAAAATCCCTGCCCCTCCCCATGCCCAGCTGAGCTGCGCGATCATCAGAGGTTTTTTTTTTCATTTTTAAAAGCATTTTGTCTTCAGCTGAAAAAATGCTTTTAAAAGTAAAACAAAAAGCCTCTTATGATCGTGCGGCTCAGCTGGGATCGTCAGACCTTTTTAAAAGCATTTTTCTACAATTTTTTCGGCCGAAGAGGTTGTAGAAAAAATGCTTTTAAAATAAAAAAAAAGTTGGCCACACCCACCCATTACCCCCCAGGCCATGCCCACAGAACCGGTAGTAACAAATTTTACATTTCACCACTGGCTCCCACCCCTGATTACAACCCTTAAGATCAGCTAATCAGGTGATTTGTGGTTTGCCATATTTGGGAACGCCAGATCTTAGGCAGGAAAATATCATCATGGGGAATTCAGGGAGTTGAAGTCCTCCAGGCTTAAAGTTGCCAAGGTTGGAGACCCCTGATCCAGAGGTAGAGAAAATCACAAATCCGTAACAGCACATTGGAGATAAAAACACGTTTAATTCTCAAGAACTGACAAGAACATCAAGCAAAACAAAAAAAGACCAAATATTGTCAAACTAATAAATAAGGAGAATGTGTCAGAAGACCAATGTGAGGAGGTGTTTTTTTTTGGAGGTGGTCATTTCTACAAGGGAGAGGGGCATCTCCATAGCAGAGTTGGCGCCTCTCCTGGACTTTGTCCTCTTCATGTCCGACAGCAGTAGCCAAAACCCTTGTTTCCACAACAGTCCCAGCAATATCTGCAGAGAGCAATGGGGCTGACATGGCGCTTGGGTCTTCCTAGCAATGCCTGTGGGGAGAAATAAAAAGAATTTACTCTCCGGGTATGCACAGGTTTGGATTTCAGGAGGAGGATTTACAGCGAGACCACAATGCAACATACCTAGCACATGGAATTAGCTACAATTAGTTGTTGTGGCAATGGCTGCCAACGGATCCCTTTTGTTCTTTATGTAACTTTTTATGACACCTGATTTGAACATGTCTGATGAAGGCTTGATACTGGCTTGAGTAGAAGATCAGGCCAGCAATGGCTTCTAATCCTAATGAGTATCTCCTAACTGCCAAGCCTTAAACACTAGTTGCTGGGAAATGGTACTTTGAAGGAGACCATATTCTTCAGGGATAACCTGCGAGCTTCAAAATCACACCTAGTTGACAACTAGAGGACTGGAGGCTAAAAGCTATAAAGAATGGTTGCTGGAACTGGTTATGTCTAGCTTAATGAAAAGAAGGACTAGGGGAGACATGATAGCAGTGTTTCCATATCTCAGGGGCTGCCACAAAAAAGAGGGAGTCAAGCTCTTCTCCAAAGCACCTGAAGGCAGGACAAGAAGCAATGGATGGAAACTAAGCAAGGAGAGAAGCAACTTAGAACTAAGGAGAAATTTCTTGACAGTTAGAACAATTAACCAGTGGAACAACTTGCCTGCAGAAGTTGTGAATGCTCCAACACTGGAAATTTTTAAGGAAATGTTGGATAACCATTTGTCTGAAGTGGTGTAGGGTTTCCTACTTGAGCAAGAGGTTGGACTAGAAGACCTCCAAGGACCCTTCCAACTCTGTTATTCTATTCTATTCTATTCTATTCTGTTCTGTTCTGTTCTGTTCTGTTCTGTTCTGTTCTGTTCTGTTCTGTTCTGTTCTGTTCTACTCTACTCTACTCTACTCTACTCCTATTATTTCTTATTCTATTCTATTCTATTCTACTCTACTCTACTCTACTCCTATTATTTCTTATTCTATTCTATTCTATTCTATTCTATTCTATTCTATTCTATTCTATTCTACTCTACTCTACTCTACTCTACTCTATTCCACTCTACTCTACTCCTATTATTTCTTATTCTATTCTATTCTATTCTATTCTATTCTATTCTATTCTATTCTATTCTATTCTATTCTATTCTATTCTATTCTATTCTACTCTACTCTACTCTACTCTACTCTATTCCACTCTACTCTACTCCTATTATTTCTTATTCTATTCTATTCTATTCTATTCTATTCTATTATATTCTATTCTATTCTATTCTATTCTATGCCTATGCCTATGCCTATGCCTATTCCTATTCCTATTCCTATTTTATTCCATTCCATTCCATTTGTGTCTCCCTTACAGTTGCAAAGTTCAGAATGTAAGACTGCAAATTTGTATTCTGAATGAATTGCACACGGAGCTACGTCTTCCCCATTCTGCTCGCTTATGGAATATTGCAAGCATATTACTCAGACTCTGGTCTCACCTGCAGTCCCATGGTTTCTGTTTTGTAGGCATCCAAACTGACCAAGTCTTTCTGGATATCTCTCTGCAACAAAGAGGAAACAAAAAAATACTTCTTTCAAGTCTTCTATTTTCAAAGAGGAAAAAAAATATTTCAAAAGTAGCCCACGTTCACAGAATATCGTCAACTCAGTTAAAATTTGGCTAGCTGGTGGTTCAGCTTCCTGTAGGAGAACCAGCCACTATCGTATGCTTATGAATTTAAGATTGGTCTGTTTACAGTGGTGGGATTTAAGTAATTTAACAACCAGTTCTCTGCCCTAATGATTTTTTCCAACAACCAGTTTGCCAAACGGATCAAAAAGTTAACAACCGGTTCTCCCGAAGTGATGCGAACTGGCTGAATCCCACCACTGTCTGTTTAGACATTGTATGTTGTGTGATTTTGTCAAGATTTTTGAGCTGAAGATTAAGCAAGGTGTGTGAATTCAGCTTTCTAGATATAAGGTGCCCAAATCTTTAAAATTAGCAGGGTAGAGGTGGGTTTCATCAGGTTCTGACCAGTTCTGGGGAACCGGTAGTGGAAGTTTTGAGTAGTTAGGAGAACCGGTCAATACCACCTCCTACTGGCCCCGCCCTCATCTATTCTCTGCCTCCCGAGTCCCAGCTGATTGGGAGGAAATGGGGATTTTGCAGTAATCTTCACCTGGAGTGGGGAGGGAGTGGAGATTTTACAGTATCCTTCCCCTGCCGCGCCCACCCAGCAAGCCACGCCCACAGAACCGATAGTAAAAAAATTTGAATCCCACCACTGAAATAGGGGTATATAATTCCCTCAAGAGTCACATTCCCCTAGAAGAATTTGAATTAGCAATGGGACAGGGCGAGGAAGGAAGGAAGGAAGGAAGGAAGGAAGGAAGGAAGGAAGGAAGGAAGGAAGGAAGGAAGGAAGGAAGGAAGGAAGGAAGGAAGGAAGGAAGGAAGGTCCTTTCTTGTGTCCCTTTTCTTGATCTCCTGAGAAATGGGTATATCGCAGATAAGCCGTCTGAACGATTTTGAAATTAAGCTGCAGACTGCCCAGCCTTGATCTAAAACAAAATGGCGGCCTTCCATGTCACCAGACATAAGTCGGGATCAGCCATTTCAGTAATTTGTTTGTCGTTCTAGCCATGTTGGCAACGTATGAGAAGTGAGCACAAGGCCGATGCCAAGGTTACGACTGTTGGAGGCGAACATGATAATCTCACTCCCAAATTTAATATCTGTGCCGCCATTGCTTTCCTCCTCTCATAATTAGCAACCACAATGAAGAGGAGCTGACTAGCTTAAATCTAGCATAAGAAAATGGACCAGTTTATGGGAATAAATATCACGGCTAGCCTCCCCTTGTAATCTTATCTCTCTGGATATTTCTCTACCTTCAGTTGCCATTGGAGAGGAAGGACAGAATGGAGTCCACAAAGGGATACCCTACCACCTTCCCATTCTACAGGCTGTCCACATAGACCTGCCAGGCATTTGTCTTGCCCCTAGAACAGGGGTCTCCAACCTTGGCAACTTTAGGACTTGTGGACTTCAACTCCCAGAGTTCCTCAGCCACCTTTGCTGGCTGAGGAACTCTGGGAGTTGAAGTCCACAAGTCTTAAAGGGACCAAGGTTGGAGACCCCTGCCCTAGAAGAATCTCTTTTAAGACAAGTATCTTTGTCTAGATAGGCCAGCACTAGATAGGTGAGCAGAAGCAACAGAAGAAAACTGGATAGCCCTGCTCCCTTTCATCTCTTTTTTTCATTAATTCAGAGTTAACCATGTATTTGGGGTTCACTACAACAATTAAGGGGACGCGGTGGCTCAGTGTCTTAGTCACTGAACCTATCGACCGAAAGGTCAGCAGTTCAGCGGTTCGAATCCCTAGTGCCGTGTAATGGGGTGAGCTCCCATTATTTGTCCCAGCTTCTGCCAACCTAGCAGTTCGAAAGCAGGTAAAAAATGCAAGTAGAAAAATGGGAACCACCTTTGGTGAGAAGGTAACAGCGTTCCGTGTGCCTTTGGTGTTTAGTCACGCCAGCCACATGACCAAGGAGATGTCTTCAGACTGCGCTGGTTCTTTGGTTTTGAAACGGAGATGAGCACTGCCCCTTAGAGTTAGGAACGACTAGCACATATGTGTGAGGGGAACCTTTACTTTTACAACAATTAAGTAGGTTGAATCTTTCCATTCTCCCCTTCCACTTCTTTGGCCACTTACAAAACAGGAGAAAACTTTTATCCTTTTAACTTTTAACTATCCTGATTTTTTTCAGTGCGTCTGGTACACCATGACAACCTAGTGTAGTTCTATCTTGAGTTTACGTCAGGAATCTGGCTCCAAATATTTTGCTGTCACCTCTACAACCCAAAGTCATCAAGTGTCCTCCATCAAGTTGTCTCTTTGTGTAATTTGACGTATTTGTATGTCGCCTATCTTTTGTCTGAGAACTTAGAGGGTCACATGTGAAAGGTGGTGAGTTCCAGTCAGTTTAGGTCATAAAAATCAATGTTCCTTACTTTTGGCCCAATATTACAACTCCAAAACTCCTTTAGCAGTCACTAGGACCAGCTGTATTTTCATCTACCACTCTCCACTATCCTGCTTTTGACAAGCTTAGAATGATTAAAAGTCCATTAATTCTGAGACAGCTGAGAGGTATGGATGAACATGACAACAATCTTCTCTCCAGCAACCTTCCTGGCTTCTTATACATACTAGAGGAAGATCTCTAGAGATATTGCTTTCCACGGGGCTTTCTCAGACCAAGAAGCAAGGACCGCCTGCAACTTTACAGAAAGATGGAAAGACAGTGAAAAGTGGAGAACCGGAAAACAACGCTTCATTGGCTAAAATGATGCTCAAGGAAGCTGAAGGGCACGATGAGAAGATATTACAACTAGAGCAACAGCGAAGGGGTGCAAAACAGCCGCTACTTCAGCGGGAGAAAGAAAATGTTCAAGAAATTGGGAATTGCACATTTTGGCATAATATTAATAATTTTGTTCTTACCTGAAGGGTGAATGCGCAGAGGTTTCTGGTAGCAGCGCTGAGTAAAACGAAGAGCAAGCAGATAACTTGAAGTTTCATCTTTCTTTCTTGAGTAAGGCTGTGTTCTTGGGTTTTTTTAAAAATAAAAATAAAAATCGGTCTTGTTCGTTCTCTCTCTGGGATAAACCAAGATTGCTTTGTAGGCAAGTGAACAGAGGAGCAACTTTTAAGGACCACAGAATCCCTCCCCTAGTTGGGATCAGCCAATGATCTGTGTTCCAAGAAAGTCCACACGTGGGCAAGATAATGGCCAGCAAACAGGTCAATAGAACTTATCACATTTGAACAGTAACATACATCCCTCAGACCTACTGGAAAACGAGACGAATTTCCCAACTGACGTAACATCAGTCTGTTCCATCCACATATGCAAAAAAAAAAAAAACCTGAATAAACCAAGAACCGGTGTTAAGAAACTATTAGTATATTCTGTTCCAGCTTTAATCCTTTCTGGGATTTTCCTATTCCATTGCAGTAGATTTACTGTAAGTTTCTTCGCCGGAGATTCAAAAATAAAACAGTCCATTCAGCACACATCCAAAATAGGGAAATCACGATTGGAAACAAGCCATTCGCATCCACCACGTTTTGCAACGTGTCTCCTGCCAGTCAGCAAAGCAGACTGCAAAGAGCTCGCGAAGAAACAAATCAAGTCACATCAGCAAAGAAAGAGATGATGATGTCCCAACTTTGGGAGGAAAGACTGCCTGGAAATGTTCGCAGAAGATGTTTTGAAAATGGAGATCTAGACCTGGTCTTGAAGTTTACACTTCCACAGGTTCTGATTCTAGAAGATCTAAAATTTAGAACTCTGCCATCTTTGGCATGACTTGAGTTTAACTCATAGAATCATCTATTACAATGTTCTTCCTGTCAAAGACTACTTCAGCTTCAATCGCAACAATACACGAGCACACAATAGATTTAAGCTTAATGTGAACCGCTCCAATCTTGATTGCAGAAAATATGACTTCAGTAACAGAGTTGTTAATGCTTGGAATACACTACCTGACTCTGTGGTCTCTTCCCAAAATCCCCAAAGCTTCAACCAAAAACTGTCTACTATTGACCTCACCCCATTCCTAAGAGGTCTGTAAGGGGCGTGCATAAGAGCACAAGAGTGCCTACCGTTCCTGTCCTATTGTTTCCTTTCTTTATATTCAATTAATTTAGCTATTACATACTCATACTTATATATATACTTATATATTGTATAGTTATTTCATGCTTACACTCATATATACTGTGTGACTAAATAAATAAATAAATAAATAAATAAATAAATAAACCTGCCAAAGATTAAATCCAAAATTCAACCTGGTTTCAATACTCAATAGGTCACCACATGTCAGTGTTTTATCAGAGATATACCGGAGTTAGATTAAGTCAGATGCAGTTATTTAAATATGGTTTGATCAGGCAACGAATTAACCGATCTTAAAAAAAAAAGTGCATCACATTTCTTGATTAGCTCAGTTGTTGTAGATCACAGATCATTTTAGCAGCTGCACAGACCACAATCCTAAAAAAAACAGGAATAGTAGACATAAAACTGGGCTTTTTTGAGTGGAAGAAATTTGTGAAGGAAGGATTATCTGAAAGGACCATTAGAAGAAGTACAACACAGAAATGAAGAATTAGTTAACACATAAAGTGTGAGAATCACTTTCTGTTTAATCCATAAGTAAATACATGGTGTTAATGCTTCTAATTCATGCTGCTTTGTAATAAAACCTGTTTTTGCCTGTTCTTTTTGCTATAGTGTGGTAAATAGTAGAACGTTCCAGGGAATTAAAATGTTCCCACTGGTTTTGGAGGTATTGTCAGTTTTGGTCTTAGAGTTATGTGCATTAATAGTATTCTTCTTAGTAGAGATTGGCCAGTTTGCCCAAATTACAATATTTTTTTTTAACAAATCCTTATTGTCAGTGCATAACATATGTACAATGAGATTGGTTGAGCTCCAATAAATGTTTGAGTGGATAATTATAAGGAATTAGATCATATTTACATATAGATCGAATTTCAATTTAGACTGAAAAGTAGCTTAATGGCGATGAAGTTAAATTTCATTATCACCCTAGTTGTAAAACTCTATGCAGTTCCACATTTTCTTGGAAATAGGGTCTGCTGAATGCAGTGAGATTTAGTTCTGAGTAACTATGTAGAAATTTATACTGTATAATTTCCAGCTCATTTTTGAATTTATTTTCTGAATTACATTCTTAAAATGAGTGCTTTCTTCTCTGGAGATCATGCAAAACTTCTGCATAAAACTTTCATTTATTTCCTAGGCAAAAATGAAAGTTCAGTGGATGAAATATGACTCTTGCAAGCATTCATAACACATGTTGAGAAGACTAGAGAAAGTTAGGGGAAATCTTTAACAACAACAAATTCTTATGAATAAGTATCAAATGGTCAATATAGTAAACTAGAATGCATACAGTATATTGTCCCAAAGTTACCTATAGTACCATTTTCACAATTACTACCACTATTGTGTGCTCCATTCTTTTCAATGTATTTGTATACATAAATCTAGAACTGACATCTTTCTAGAATTCTTAAACAGAGATAGAGACAGAGATAGAGACAGAGAAAGACTGACAGACAGACCAGCTTGCTTAGTAAAGCAAGATTTGGAGCATCCAGTTCCCCTTTTCCACGTTGTATTTTTTTTTTTTTTTTTGAAATTGCAATTCATTTAAAAGACAAATAAGACTTCCTG
Organism: Ahaetulla prasina; assembly: GCF_028640845.1. Taxonomy (NCBI): domain Eukaryota; kingdom Metazoa; phylum Chordata; class Lepidosauria; order Squamata; family Colubridae; genus Ahaetulla; species Ahaetulla prasina. The sequence continues at coordinate 25,226,862 of NC_080548.1, read as the reverse complement.
TCTTCCTGACTCATTTAGGAACAAATCCGTGCCAAAGGTAAATACTTGAGTGTACTGAAATTGCAAATACAAGTATTGTGTATGTATATATACATAAAAAGAAAATAATTAAAGACTGAAATTAAATTAAAGGGAAAAGTCAATACAACATTTAATACACTTTTATAGAGCTTCGAAGCAAAAAAAAGAGAGAGGAATGTAGGCGTTCTATCACACTTTGAAAGTTATCTGTAATACTGCACAAACATTAGCTTATTGTTATTAATATTACTATTATTACTACTACTATTATACTGGGAATTCTTTCGTATTTTGAAAGTCTTTACATTTATATCGCTTAGCTATTAGCAGTTAATGTTACTGAATGCAATAATATTAATAGCCCCAATGTGGTCAATATTTAGAATTTGCAATTACCAGAATTTAGAGGGTTGTTGTTGTTTTTTTAAAAAAAAAAGTCAGATGAACAATCTGATTTTAGACATATTTTAAATCAAAAGCCTATTGAGGAGAGTTTCTTCAAAAAATTATAGCTGTTGAAGAGATTAAAAGAAAACACATTTAAACTTTTAACAGTGTTCATTAAATTTGGCTTTTAAAAATATTCTTGATCCATTCTCTTAAATGGCTATGAAAAGGAAGCAAGACATATATTAATTAAAATTAAAAGGTCTGTGTGTCCATTTATGGCCATATTGGATGGGTACAGACAATTGTGTTAAAAATGCACAAAATGTACAAAATGAACAAAATAGGTGAATACAAGCAAATACAGTCACCAAGTGTGGAACTTGGTTTGAGGGTACAGTAAGTTTCCTAACCTTGTCAGTACTCAATCTGATTTTTGAGAAGATAGCCAGAGCACTGAATTGTATTGTAAGCAAAACCCAACAACTTTTAAACTGTGCAAACTGAATTAAGATGGATGATAATCACTTTATTCTATGATCTGAAATATGACTTGTGAATACTTCCCCGACATAGGCTCATTTGCTTTCCTTGTCAAATTGTTGAATCATATTAGTAGTTATTTCTACTAAACGATCTACTGTATCTAAATTATCCTGGGATTAGAATGGAGCAAACAGCTATATTTTCCCTACAAATAGCAATAAGCTACACTATAACAAAATTAATGCCTTTTAAAATAATAATAAAAAAATCTCCCATATCTTCAAATTTGTTGTGTGTGTTTCTGATTTTGTTTTCTTTTTTAAATAATATATTATTATAAAGTATAAGCTAACAAAAGGAAGAAAAAGATTATACAACGTAACAATACATTTTTGTGGTTTTTTTTTAAAAAAAATCAAACGAAATGTAGGAAAATAAAACCAGGAAAAAAGCCCCTTTTTGGGTCATTTCTAGGATTTTTTATACAAATGCTTTTACAGTATTTTAACACTCATTTAGTTTTTATCCAACTGAATACTTTCCTTGTATAATTTTCATAAATAAAAGGAAAACTATTAAATTTTGGATTCTGTGAATTGTTCCAGTTCTTTTCTTTTTATTACTAATACTCCTACAGACTTCAAATATGTGGGCTGCCCTAATGTAAACATAATTTTCAAACAATGAACTAAGATTTTAATTTTTTTTTCACCATATCATATATGCCCGACTCAAAGCTGATCAACATGTTGTTCTTTTTTTAAAATATGGAATAAAGTTTAAATAGTTTGTTGACTCCCCTTTTACCCTTCCCTCTAACAGTACACATTTCATTTCTGAAAAGTCTGGTGTCAGAAAGTAGCAAACCTCTAACGATCTCAATCAATCGTGCAAAGAAAATCAGACAATTGTCAAAAACAAGATTAAAATGATAAACTTCTCATTGAGGTTTAATGGTACTAATTAAAGTTTATTTTTTTGGTGAAACTCCTTAGTTAATGTTAAACAAATCTAAATTCAAGACCCCAAAGAACCAGTTGCTTATTTATGATTCTGGAAGAAAATATTACATTAACTTGCAATGTTTGCAAATCTTTCACACAAAAATCCCCTTGGAGTTATCCTTTACCTCTGATCCTACAAATAGAGATATTGTGCTGTTGAAAATAAGAGCCAAAAATTTCTATCAATTCTCCCAGTAGACCCTAATATATTTTTTACCTTTTAAAAAATGCTTATTTCATATTTGCCTAAACCTATTATCTTTCTGTTGTATCAGATTCATGCCATTTGGCTTACATCAACATCTTCATCCAAAATGAGAGGTTTTTAATATATAAAATAGGAACACATTGAATACGCAATGATGGTGGATGTAAGCATTGAGTATGAGTCCCAAAAGGTGTTTTTTCAAGAGGCAACTGGACTTTCTGGTTTTACTTTGAAGACGTTTCACATCTCATCCCAAGAAGCTTCTTCAGCTCAGAGCTTCTTGGGATGAGAAGCGAAACGTCTTCAAAGAAAAACCAAAAAGTCCAGTTGCCTCTTGAGCTGAAGAATTTTTTTGGATGAGAAGCAAAACATCTTCAAAGAAAAACCAGAAAGTCTAGTTGCCTCTTGAAAAAGCACCTTTGGGACAACCATGACCTAGATAACCGAGAATCTCCATAGACACTAAGTATGAGCTACAAAGACATCATATATGGCAAGACACCACTGCACAATTAATGCAAACTCTGCCCTATTTATCATTATGTCATGACCGAGAAGGTGACACTGCCTTCTTCCCTCCATCTCTAGAAAGATGACCAGGATGGTATGGCTGTGTTCAACTAAAGTGCTTTCTCGTGGATTACTTCAGTATTAATCCAGTCATAACTGGGTGGATTTACAGAGCATATGGACGCTAATGCATTATAGCGATTACATTGCTGAACTAAATCCTCGAAAAGTTGAGCTAAAATTCACCCTTTGCAGTGAAAATTCACTAGGTGTCTTTCTGTCTGGGAGGCCACCCCTATTCTTTTGACCTGGCAGGGTGGATATAGGTAGAAATTGAAGAAAGTGTTTTCTCTGCATGCCTCTCTGAGAATCTGGACAAAAAGTAGACTCTCTCTGTCTCCCCCCCTCTCTGTCTGTCCATCCATCCATCCATCCATCCATCCATCCATCCATCCATCATCTATCTATCATCTAACCTGTTTCCCCAAAAATAAGACATCCCCTGATAATAAGCCCAATCAGGCTTTTGAGCGCATGGCAATAAGGCCAAGCACTTATTTCAGGGTTCAAAAAAATATAAGACAGGGTCTTATTTTTGGGGAAATGGTATCTTCTATGGATCTATGATCAATCTTCTTTCTTCTATCTATCTATCTATCTATCTATCTATCTATCTATCTATCTATCTATCTATCTATCTATATCTTCTATGTATCTATCATCTATGTATCTATTTTTCCTCAATCTTCTTTCCTATCTATCTATCTATCTATCTATCTATCTATCTATCTATCTATCTATCTATCTATCATCCATTATCTATCTTCTATGTATCTATCATCTATGTATCTATTTTTTCTCAATCTTCTTTTATCTATCTATCTATCTATCTATCTATCTATCTATCTATCTATCTATCTATCTATCATCTATTATCTATCTTCTATGTATCTATCATCTATGTATCTATTTTTCCTCAGTCTTCTTTCCTATCTATCTATCTATCCATCCATCCATCCATCCATCCATCCATCCATCCATCCATCCATCCATCCATCTATCTATCTATCTATCTATCTATCTATCTATCTATCTATCTATCTATCTATCATCTATTATCTATCTTCTATGTATCTATCATCTATGTATCTATTTTTCCTCAATCTTCTATCTATCTATCTATCTATCTATCTATCTATCTATCTATCTATCTATCTATCTATCTATCTATCTATCTATCTATCATCTATTATCTATCTTCTATGTATCTATCATCTATGTATCTATTTTTCCTCAATCTTCTTTTATCTATCTATCTATCTATCTATCTATCTATCTATCTATCTATCTATCTATCTATCTATCTATCTATCATCGTCTGTCTGTCTGTCTATCTATCTTCTATGTATCTATCATCTATGTATCTATTTATCATCAATCTTCTTTCTCTTCTACCTATCTATCATCTATCATCAAAAGAACAACCTTCATAGTCTTAAGCATTAACCATACTTTTCAAATCGTACTGATTGAATTCAATTCTGCCCAAGCAAGGAATCCATATTTTGCTTGCATGAATCTAGCTAGTGGGCGTATTACGGGGGGGAGAAAAAACACCCTTTTCCTGATCTCTGAGTGATGTCAGAAGCCCCCTTTCCAGTCAGAGAGCAGTTGACAAGATTTTCCCTTTTCGGAGAATCTATTTGTTCAGAGCACCAAGCAAATCCATTTGTTTGCTGTTTCTCCATTCTGCTTGCATCCCAGATGGGGTTTGGCTGGCTTCCAGCAGACCCATGGCTCCTCTCTGGCGGCCAAGCACAGACCCACAGGCGCCAGGCAGGACACCTTTCCTTCCATGCACTCTGTCCAGGATCAGTGACCTTGGATGCATCAATTCCAGGCAGTCCTCTTCTCTGAGGACAAACCAATATGATTCCCGTTTCCTGGATGATGGGACCAGTTCCACCTCTGAATTGTGCCCATTCTTTATTGACTTATCACTGATTTATCGAAAAGAAACGGTGCCTCTCCCTGATCCCCAGAAATACAATAATTCATTACTGTAAAAATTCAGGAATCCAAACACCAAAGTTCTAAGCAAATTAGAAGAACATCAAAATCACCTAAACCAACAATCAACACTCACATAAGCCCAGATACCTAATAGGGGAGGGTGATAAACTTCCTTTTTCTTTTACCTTCCTCCTTCTTTGAGAGTTTTGGGTTCCATAATTTTATGTGGAACCCAAAACCCTCAAAATATGAGAATTCAGTCTAGACTTCTGAAGGCAAGAAGTCCATAAGGATCAATGGTGGGTTTCACATATTCTTACCACTGGTTCGCCCCATGCGTGCACGCTTGCTTCGCACACACGTGTACCTTCCACGCATGTGCCCGCCCACCCATGCATGTGCTTTGCTCATGAATGCGCCTTCCGTGCATACGCCCGGCCTCGAAAACATAGCTAAATAGGACAGCATTACGCTGGGATAGGCAGGTACTACCTGTACCTCTGTATTAGGAGTGGCAACCTTTTTAAAATTATTATTTTGATCAACATTCCCTCAGTCGAGAGGAAAGATGGGTGAGTTTAAGCAGACAACGTACAGCCAAACATGAATAGAAACATACTCTAGTGCAGGGGTCTCCAACCTTGGCAATTTTAAGCCTGGAGGACCTCAACTCCCAGAATTCCCCAGCCAGCTTTGCTGGCTGGGGAATTCTGGGAGTTGAAGTCCACCAGGCTTAAAGTTGCCAAGATTGGAAACCCCTGCTCTAGTGGTGTTCACACAACACATACACACAGCAGCTGCAAACTTGGCAGCCACATTTGCTTGATGGGGTAAGTCAGGTTAGTGTTTTGTGGAGTAGCACAGTTTGTGCGAACTCAGTCTGTATGGAACTTTTGTTCGGGTGGCGCCGGCATTGTAAGTAACGCTTTGAAACCCGTTTTCAACATTGCTGCTTCCATTTTTCTTACCAAGCTGCATGTTTTAGGAAGGGGCACTGTTGACTCTTAAAGACAAATAGGGTGAGAGACAGGTACCTTGGTCTATGTACTAAACCAGAGGTGTCAAACTCAAGGCCCGGGGGCCGGGATCCGGCCCATTGGGTGCTTAGATCTCGCCAGTGAGGCAAAGGACAGACCTGCGGTGCCTCTGCCAGTGAAAACAGAGCTCAGGAGGGCTGTGGGCACCCCTCTGGTGCTCCGTTTTCACTGGCAGAGGGCTGCAGGAGGCCGTCACAGCCAAAAACAGAGCTTTGGAGCCTGTTTTTTCTGGCAGAGCGCTCAGGCCACCAAAGGCGCCAACACAAGCCACATTGAGCTGGCCACGCCCACTCTGGCCCCCAGAGGTCAAGCACAACCCTGATGCAGCCCTCAATGAAATCAAGTTTGACACCCCTGTACTAAACAAATGACCCATTGGGACCCCAGTATCAAAACAACTTATCTTAAATGCAGGCCAGAATCTGACCACCACATTCAACACAGCACAGTACTTGAGCAAAATGGTTCGGCTGAGATCAGCAGATGTGGGACTGATTGGGGAAGATTGTAGGGGCGATACCAAAATATCATTTTAGTATATTTTATTTATCCATATATTAAATCATTGGTTTTTTTAAAATTCCAATTTCATCGTAAACTGTATTTCATTCCAATTTCACTTTACATCATATTTTAGTCCAATTTCATTTTAAATCGTATTTTATCCAATTCCATTTTAAACAGTTTTTTTTAAATCAGATTTTACTAATAATTTATGTCTGGAACTCTGCACTTTGATATGGCCTAAGCGCTAATCAGTAAAGTAAACTAATTAACTATCTTAAGTGAAGTATGATTTCTTCCATGCAAACTTTGGAATGAAAGCTGCTTTATCATCCACCTTTGTGATTTTTCTAAGGATAATTCCGACGGTTGAGTTGGCACAATTCAGGAGGGTGAAATGTGGTTGCTTAACTTGTGACTTAGTTGCTGAATAATTGACTTAATCTTTCGTGCAAGCTATTTTGAGTCAGCTTTTCTACAGAAAAAAAACCTCAAATGACAATTAAAAAAAAAAAAGCTTAAAATAATGCAATGTCTGCCTTGCAATCAGAAGGTTTAATTTGTTTAAGTAAAGGTAAAACAAATAAAGAAAAGCAACCACCTGTGGGTCAGCCCAGCAAACACACTATTATTATTATTATTATTTACTTTATTCATTAAACATGAAACTCAGTCAACTGAACGTTCAAAAAGGCATCACAAATATCACTGACTGGTGCTAATGGTTGATACAGGTTGCTGCCAGCATCCTAGGTATCAACCAAGTACCTTCTTAAGATGTACGATGTTCCAAGTAGTGCAGTTTTTTGCTATTATTATCTTTATTCATTAAACATGAAACTCAGTCAACTGAACATTCAAAAATGCATCACAAATACCATTGATTGGTGCTAATGGTTGACACAGGTTGCTGCCAGCGTCCTAGGTATCAACCAAGTACCTTCTTAAGATGTACGATGTTCCAAGTAGCGCAGTTTTTTGCTATTATTATTATCTTTATTCATTAAACATGAAACTCAGTCAACTGAACATTCAAAAATGCATCACAAATACCATTGACACGGGTTGCTGCCAGCGTCCTAGGTATCAACCAAGTACCTTCTTAAGATGTACGATGTTCCAAGTAGTGCAGTTTTTTGCTATTATTATTATCTTTATTCATTAAACATGAAACTCAGTCAACTGAACATTCAAAAATGCATCACAAATACCATTGACTGGTGCTAATGGTTGACACGGGTTGCTGCCAGCGTCCTAGGTATCAACCAAGTACCTTCTTAAGATGTACGATGTTCCAAGTAGCACAGTTTTTTTGCAGTTCCGCTGGTGTTATTACAGGAAGCTTCAATTTGTTGATGTATCTTATAAAATTCTTGGGCATGGTACCAAGTGCTCCGATGACAATGGGTATCACAGTTACATGTTTCATCCATAGCCGTGTAGTTATGATGATGATGGTGGTAGTGATGATGATGATTATAGTATGGCTTTTAACTTTTATAGGAAAAATTGTGTGTTTGTGTCAAATGATTTTCAGGAGGCAGTCAAATAATAGGGCTACACTGTGGGAGAAATAGGTTAAGTTAAAGATAAAGGTTCCCCTTGCACATATGTGCTAGTTGTTCCTGACTCTAGGGGGCGGTGCTCATCTCTGTTTCAAAGCCGAAGAGCCAGCGCTGTCCAAAGACGTCTCCATGGTCATGTGGCTGGCATGACTAAACCCCAAAGGCGCATAGAACGCTGTTCCCTTCCCAACAAAGGTGGTCCCTATTTTTCTACTTGCATTTTTTACGTGCTTTCGAACTGCTAGGTTGGCAGAAGCTGGGACAAGGAACGGGAGCTCACCCTGTTACACGGCACTAGGGATTCGAACCGCTGAACTGCCGACCTTCCGATTGACAAGCTCAGCGTCTTAGCTACTGAGCCACCGCGTCCCCTGAAATAGGTTATTGTTGGCTTAATTATTTCTGTAGGCCAGAAGACTGGGAATGGAAACTGAAGGCACTTTACCTAGAAGTGTATATGCTTTATAGTTAATCCTTGACTTACAACAGTTCATTTAGTGACTGCTTTGAAGTTGCAATGGCACTGAAAAAAAGTGACTTATCACCACTTGTCACCCTTACAACCGCTGCAGCATCCCCAAGTTCATGTAATCAGAATTCAGACCCTTGGCCAATGACTCATATTTATGACGGTTGCAGTGCTCCAGGGTCACATGATCACCATTGGCAACCTTCTGACAAGCATAATCAACGGGGAAGCCAGATTTCACTTAACCACCATGTTACTAACTGAACTGCAGTGATTCACTTAATAACTGTGGCCAGAAAGGTTGTACAATGGGGCAAGGCTCACTTAACAACGGTCTCACTTAACAACAGAAATTTTAGGGCTCAATTGTGATCGTAAGTCAAGGACTACCTGTATTATATTCCTTTAAGAGCCGTGGTGGCGCAGTGGTTAGAATGCAGTACTGCAGGCTAATTCTGCCGACTGCTGGCACTTTGATCCTCCCTGACATGACTCAGCTTTCCATCCTTCCGATGTCAGTAAAATGAGTAGCCAAATCGTTGGGGAAAAATTATGATTTAAATCGAGTCGATTTAAATCAAGCCTTTTTACTTTTTAAATCGACTCGATTTAAATCAAATCCACCCTGCCCCAAACACAGGTCAATCCTCTTCCTTCTTTGTTGCACTAGCTGATTTTTTGCACCTTTTCATAATTTCACAAATGTTTTCATGTGGATGCCATCTTTTGCCTTCGCTCCATATTTGTGGGTGGCTCTTGATGCACTTGATGGTGTAGGAACCACCAAGGTGCTAGTGAATTCTACTGTAACATGTACAACAGCATCCAAGCAACCCAAAACCCAGTTATCAACCCTTGTCATTTACCAACCCAAAGGTGCTTTTTCAAAAGTCAACTGGACTTTGTGTTTCCTTGAAGATGTTTTCCTTCCCATCCAAGAAGCTTCTTTACCTCTTCTTCTTTTTCTTGGAGGAGAAGTAAACATCTTCAAGGAAAATCAAAGAACTCCAGTTGCCTTTTGAAAAAACACCTTTGGGACAACTGTGACCTGGATGACTGAGAACCTCCATAGACATTGACCAACCCTCTGGTGGCTCAGGGCCTCTGGTGGCTCAGACTGCTAAGACAATCTGTTATTAACACAGCTGCTTGCAATTACTGCAGGTTCAAATCCCACCAGGCCCAAGGTTGACTCAGCCTTCCATCCTTTATAAGGTAGGTAAAATGAGGACCCAGATTGTTGGGGGCAATAAGTTGACTTTTATATAATATACAAATGGATGAAGACTATTGCTAACATAGTGTAAGCCACCCTGAGTCTTCGGAGAAGGGCGGGATATAAATGCAAATAAATAAAACAAAAACCCATTTCTTCTTAACTTTTTTCCATTGTGGGGAAAGAGTCTTCTTGCAGGCATTTAGAATTTAGAATAACCAGTCCAACCCCCTGCTTAGGCAGGAAACCCTACACCACTTCAGACAAATGGTTATCCAAAATCTCCTTAAAAACTTCCAGTGTTGGAGCATTCACAACTTCTGGAGGCAAGTTGTTCCACTGATTAATGGTTCTGTCAGGAAATTTCTCTAGTTCTAGGTTGCTTCTCTCCCTGATTAGTTTCCACCCATTGCTTCTTGTCCTGCCTTCAGGTGCTTTAGAGAATAGCTTGACTCCCTCTTCTTTGTGGCAGCCCCTGAGATATCGGAACACTGCTATCATGTCACCCCTAGTCCTTCTTTTCATTAAACTAGACATACCCAGTTCCAGCAACCAGTCTTCATATGTTTTAGCCTCCAGTTCCTCTAATCATCTTTGTTGCTCTTCTCTGCACTCTTTCTATATTGGTAGGTAGACACATACACCTTCTTGATCTGAATTTCTCAGCAATTCCTAGTTTGTACAAGAGTCTCTTTTGGTCCAAAATACAGATCAGAGGACACAATACTGTGGAGCCCCATCCACAAACAATCCAGCAACTTTGCAATATCACCTTCTTTGACCTCTCTCTCTCTCTCTCTGTGTCTCTCTCTCTCTTGCTCGTCTCTTGTACCCTCCCCAACTGGAGGCACATTTAGGGACAGCCAAGATCACAGATTACAGGTGGCGCCGAGCACAAAAATGAACCGGCGACAGGAAGGCTAGCCAAGGCGCCTCCCAGCACCACCGTTCGTTTAAGCAACTGGTACCACTGGTGTCCTTGGCTGGGTGGGGGTGAGGCAGGCATGGTCACCTTGTGGTCAGAGCAGCTCAAGGACAACATTACTACAGGCAAAACACAACATTTACCTCCGCTCCCTTCCCATGCTGGCCATACCCCCTGTAAATGTATCAGAAAGTTCACAGTGTTGTTGTTGTTTTAAAGAAAGCACAAAGCCTTTTTTTGCAAGTGGTCAAGGAAAGCCATGTTCACAAAGGTGTGATAACACAGCACCTTTCAGGTTGTAAACAACCCGGGGTCTTCAGAAGTAGCTCCCCGCAATTCTTATGGACCTTTGCTGTGAGTAACTTTTTAAACACTCAGCCCACCAAAACCTGAATTACTTGAATATACTAAACATGTATTCATATATAGTAGTCCTCCTGTATATGAATAGGTAAAGGTAAAGGTTCCCCTCGCACATACATGCTAGTCGTTGCTGACTCTAGGGGGCGGTGCTCATCTCCGTTTCAAAGCCGAAGAGCCAGCGCTGTCCGAAGACGTCTCCGTGGTCATGTGGCCGGCATGACTCAATGCCAAAGGCGCACGGAACGCTGTTACCTTCCCACCAAAGGTGGTCCCTATTTCTCTACTTGCATTTTTGACGTGCTTTCGAACTGCTAGGTTGGCAGAAGGTGGGACAAGGAACGGGAGCTCACCCCATTACGCGGCACGAGGGATTCGAACCGCTGAGCTGCCGACCTTTCGATCGACAAGCTCAACGTCCTAGCCCCTGAGCCACCGCGTCCCTTCCGTATATGAATACATGATCGCAATTTATGTTGGCAAGTGAGAAGTTGGTTAAGTGAATTTTTCTCCCATTTTATGACTTTTCTTGGCATGTTCGTTAAGTGAATCACTGCAGTTGTTGAATTAGCATCATGGTTGTTAAGCGAATCTGGTTTTTCCATGGACTTGGCTTGTCAGAAAGTTGCAAAAGGGGAATCGCACTGCAACCGTCAAAAATGTGAGACGGTTTTTTTTTCCAAGCAGCTGAATGTAAATCACGTAACCCTGGGGATGCTGCAGGGGTCATAATTGTGAAAAACGGCTGCAAGTCACTTTTCAAAGCGCCGTTGAAGGGACATTAAGTCAAGTGTTGTAAATGGAGGCCTACCTGTACTGAATACACTGTCGATTCATACATTGGTTGTGGTCCCTCGACACCCGAAGTAATAAAAGAGGAAGTAAGGAAGAACTGAATGTGGCTAAAAGCAGAGAAGCGCATAGACTCCTTGGTCACTAGGTGTCAAACCTGTGAGAAGTTCATCAGGATTTTCTTTTAGGAGTAAATTTTTCTAGGACCGCGATGGCGAACCTATGACACACGTGCCACAGGTGGCACATGTAGCCATATCGGTGGGCACGCGAGCTCAGCTCCGGCACGCATGTGCGTGCCAGCCAGCTGATTTTCGGACCTTCTGGACCCACCAGAAGTAGGGAAATAGGCTGTTTCCTGCCTCCGGAGGACCTCGGGGGTTGCTGGGGAAGGCCTGTTTTTCTCTTTCCCCAGCCTCCAGAGCCTTTCTAGGAGTCTGGGGAGGTCTGGCCTCCAGAGGGCCTCTGGGTGGGTGGATGGGTGGGAAAGGCTGTTTTTGCCCTCCTAGAAAGGCTCTGGAGGCTGGGGAGAGCAAAAAATAGGCCTACGTGCCATCGCTTGCCAGGAGCAAGGAGAGCTTGCATGCGCAGGGGCAGGGGCAGGGCACATAGAATTATGGATGTGAGCATGGGCGTGCGCACAACCCCCCTGATCTTGGCACGCGATGGCAAGATGGTTAGCCATCACTGTTCTAGGAGAAAAGGCAGGGAACAGAGTTGTTATGTGCCAGTTAAGAAAGGTTAAAAACAGTCAGCACTAGTTAAAAATTGTTTTTAAATACAGATAGCCCTCCACCTCTGAGCGTATTTGAGCCTGGAATCACAATTGCAGTCACAAATTGAGGCAGCGCACGATGAGACCTGACTTTTTTTTCCAGCATTTTTTTTGTGTGTGTGGTGCTTGTTAACACAGCAATCATTAAGTGACTTCTGCGGTTGGCTCAGGTTGACTCAGCCTTCCATCCTTTATAAGGTAGGTAAAATGAGGACCCAGATTGTTGGGGGCAATAAGTTGACTTTGTATATAATATACAAATGGATGAAGACTATTGCTTAACGCATTGTAAGCCGCCCTGAGTCTTCGGAGAAGTGCAGGATATAAATGCAAATAATTTTTTTTTAAAAAAATCTGTTTTACCCACTGGGTGTTTGCGTCATTCTAACTGTATTGCAGGTAGTTTTTAAGAAGTCATAACTTCCAATGGTAGCTAACCGACTGCTTTCCAATTTGAATCAGTCTTTTTTTTTAGCAGCAGAGATAGGTGGGAGTCAGTAGTGGGTTTGAAAACCCATTGCTACTGGTTTGATTGTGGGCGTGCGTCCGCTCTCTCTCGTGCGCGACGTTTCTGCACCGGGCGGGTGGCTGGAGCCTCCTGCTGCGACCACTACCGGTTTGTCCGAACCGGTAGCAACCCACCACTGGTGAGAGTACAGGGGATACTGTTCCCCCTGATTTTTGAAGGTAAAGCTACAGCGTATCTGGTGGTTACGGCAAAAGCCAAGCATTCAATATATTGCAATGCAAACTCTAGCCTGATAGAAACCACTGAACTTTTAGAACGGGGAGGAATAATATGTGATCGTCTCAAAAGCTCTCCATCTCCAAGCATGTCTACTGGAAAGGAAAGGTCACAGCTGTAAGATCTGGAGGGTCACGTCGTGCTTTAGAAGATGTTTCTTCTTAAGTGCTTTTGTGCCACTTCAATCAAAAGAACAAAGCAGCTCACACAAAATTAAGCCCTTCATTATAATGTGTGCAATCACTGGAGGAACACATGTACTCAGAATTTCAAGTTTGGCAGAGCCTTCAAGGTCAAATGTACCAGAATTTAAATTGATGCTACAGATCTTGCAAGAACCTAGTTATTATTCACTGGGATCGCGCTTGGGGCTCACCTGCACGGAAGGGGTAGTCGTAATCAAGATGGTGGATGGAAGGTTGGGTTGCAAGCCCCACCCCTTTGGAATGTCCACCTTCAAAAGGGCCGCCATCTTGACATTCATTCCCCCATCTTGTCTATGGCAATTCTCAAGGTCATGGTCATGGTTGTCCCAAACAAAGGTGTTTTTACAAGGGGCAACTGGCTTTTTTTTTGGAAGACGTTTCGCTTCTCAGCCAAGAAGCTTCTTCAGCTCTTCTTCTTGGATGAGAAGTGAAACATCTTGAAAGAAAAATCAGAAAAGCCCAGTTGCCACTTGAAAAACCACCTTTGCGACTTTCACCAATTTCATCCCCCTTCCATGGACGTCCCTAGTAGTATTTAAAGGCTAAGAGCTGGCATTCTACCGCATTGACCTTCCTGAAATTTCTTCTTGGATTATCATCAACGTCCCAAAGGTGCTTTTTCAAGAGGCAATTGGACTTTCTGGGTTTTTTTCTGGAGACGTTTCGCTTCTCATCCAAGAAGCTTCTTCAGCTCTGAAGAAAGAAAAACCAGAAAGTCCAGTTGCCTCTTGAAAAAAAGCACCTTTGCGACAACCATGAACTGGAGGACTGAGAATCTCCATAGATTATTACCAACATTTTCACTACACTCGCAAATTACACAGTGAGTAAGAAAACAGGCTGAGCATGGTGTATGTCCACTCTGAAGGGGCAGGGTGGGCAAATTTTGTCCATCTGGATTGATAGTAAGCATTAAACTTAGTTGGGCAGGATCAAAGCAGTGAACGTGGGAACTAAGGCATTGCAGTTTTGGAATACTTTGGTTTCAATTAAGCATCCTTAGAAAGCCATTTTTTCACGATAAATCCCCCTTCTCTCCTTAAAAGCTCGTTTACTTCACATCTTCTCAGGCTTCTTCTGATACTCCCAACAGCCAATATTGAAGGATGCCCCAAAGCAATGCTAGAATCACTGATACAGAAGCCAAGGTAGTGGACTGACAAAAGGCAAACTCGTGTTCCAGTCCACCGATAACCCACAAACATTCACTGGGTGATTTTTCGAACAATTCCTCTCATTTACCCACCCACCTGCTGCCCCAAGAACTTGAGGGTGAGGTAGTGGTGAAGGTGCTGGACTAGGATTGGGAAGACCCAGGTTGTAGTCCTCTCTCAATCGCAGCTGCTCAACTGGGTAATTCTGTGTCAGTTCCTCTCCCGTAAGCCAGGGGTGTAAAACTCTTAATTTCATTGAGGGCCACATCAAGTTTATTTGGCCTTGGCGCCTGTGATAGCCAGGGCCGAGAAGATTATTAAGTGCTGGAACAAGACTAATATGTCCCCCCCCTGCATGCATGCGCCCCCCCAGACGCCCCCGCGCATGCGCAGCAGAGACCGGGAGACCATTTCCACACAAATGAAGTGTGTGACATCCACATGGACATCCAAATTCAGTAAATTACGAATCACTGTTCGCCGAGTTTCAGATTAATAAAGGTGATGTCAAAACAAGGCTGCGAGGTGGTTTTACTATAGACACAAAATATAGAGTATGAAGTATATCTCCAATATCATTAAAAAATTAGTTTTGTAAAACAATTTTTTAAAAAAAAAATTCCCCTTCATGGACCCCGGAACAAGGTACCGGCTGAACCCACCCCCCTCCTCAGGCCTGGAGATATCCAAGCGTTCTGCCAGCGAAAATGGGCTTGCAAGCTCAGTTTCGGTTGGGACGGCCTCCTGCAACCCTCTGCCAGCAAAAACGGAGCTGGGGAGTGCCGCCCACGGCCCTCATGAGCCGTTTTCAGCTGCGATGGCCTCCTGCAGCCCTCTGCCAGCTAAAACGGAGCCCTCTGCCCGCCCGAGCATTGTTTTCCCTGGCAGAGGCACCACAGGCCTGTCCTTCTCTGTTTCTGCGGCAGCCCCACGAGCCAGATCTAAGGACTCTGTGGGCCAGATCCAGCCCTCAGGCCTCGAGTTTGACAACCCTGCCCTAAGCCCAAGATCCAATGTGGCATAATGGTATTGGACTGGAAAAGGAAAACTATTCCATCTTCAGCCAGCAAAATGGATTGCTATCACGGAACTACAGTGGTGGGGAAAACAGTGAGATGGTTATATACATCGGCTTGAGCTCCGAATGAAAGGGAGAATGTAAACCTAACGCTGAGCCTAATAAATAATAGAGAATAATAAGTGCTTCATTGTGTACTGGTGATGTTCCACGTCTATCTATAGCAGGGGTGTCCAAACATGGCCCCTTGAAGAGCGGTGGACTCCAACTCCCACAATTCGCCAGCCAGCATGAGCTATAAATATGAGCAAGTTGCTGGCTGGGGAATTCTGGGAGTTGAAGTCCACCGCTCTTCAAGGGGCCCAGTTTGGACATCCCTGATCTATAGGGTTTAAATCAAACGCAGCTGTCTTGTTAGGCCGTACAGATAGTCCTCAATTTACAACCATCCATTAGTGACCGTTCAAAGTTACAGCAGTGCTGGGAAAAAAAAATGACTTCATGAACATTTTTGTGCTGACGATCATTATTATATTATTCTGATCATGTGATCAGAATTTGGATATTTGGCAACCAGTTCATGTTTATGACGGTTGTACTTTGTCGCGGAGTCTTGCGATCCCCTTTTTGCGACCTTCTGACAAAAGCAAAGTCGATGGGGAAGCCTGATTCACTTAGCAACCGCGTTAAGTGAGTTTTGCCCCATTTCATGACCTTTCTTGCCACCGTCGTTAAGTGAATCACCGCAGTCATTTCATTCCACCCTCGTAACCAACCCCAAGGAAATGCTGAACCACAAAATGATTCGATAGCAGGTTTTTTTTTTCTGTGCAGGATTTTTTTTTCTTTATATATAAACAGAATTATTTCCTACTTTGCAACAAACTCTGCAAGCCAACTCCTTAATCTTTATATATATATATATATATACACACACACACATATATATTACAGTAGTGGCCAACATTGTGGAAAGCTTTTGGGAAAAGTGTATTTTTGAGGTTTGATGGCTAATAACACCACTTTTTTGGGGGGGGAGTTTCAAGATAATCCTATTCCACTGCTGGAATCGCCTGGGAATAGCCCAGACCTTCACCCAATTGAAAATCTACGGAGCCGACTAAAGAAACTTGTTAGTCAGAAGTGAACCAGCAACAAAGCCCAGTTAATAGAAGCAATCATTAAATCTTGGTTTCACATTATAACAGCTGCAGAACGAAATAAGTCTTTCACTCCATGGGAAGACGTTGTAAGGCCCTAATTCATGCTAAAGGTTACCCAGCTGAGTATTAACTAACACGATGATCATTTTTCTATATCTCATTTTTTCTATGGTGATAATTTTTGTATATCTCATTTTTTCTACACGTTTCACTTTTCTTCTTTATACTGTAACTGCTATTCTAATAGCAAATCCTCCATAAAAGTTATTGCATTACATTCTTGATTCAATCATCTTTCCATTGATATATAATTTTATGGTACCACTCCAAAAAACAGTGGTGTTATTAGCTAGCTTTAGAAAATACACTTTTCCCAAAAGGTTTCCACAATTTGGGCCACTACTGTATATATACCATATGCTTTTTTTCTGCTCGATTTTGCTTTGGTTTTTTTTTTCCTTGTCCTATTGACGGGGATGTCTACAGGATCAAACAGTACAAATTGTGACCACAAATTCAGTTGCAACTTTAAGATTTCCAGCCCCACCCACTTTTTTTTTTTTTTTTAGGGAAGGGCGGGTGATTGGTATATATAGATACCTCTTTTTTTTTTTACAAAAAAAAAAATCAGGTCTACATTACTTGCTGTTACAATAGTATTTTACCATTTTAGGAACCATTTATTGTTTGTTCGGTTTTTTTTTTATTTAAAAAAAAAAATTCTGTTCAGAAGTGGGTAGAAGGGAAGGGCACAAAATAGAGATTTCTTTTTTTTTTTAAAAGAAAAACCTCATCTCCTGATTTTTTTTTTCTTTTTTAAACCTGAAATCCTAAAACACTGCTGAAGTTTTAATTAAAAAATTATATAATATCAAAAAACACACGCACACACAAAAAAAGCAACCCTTGTTGTCATTCGACCCACCACTATTGCCTTTCCTAACGACCTGGGTTTCAGCTATCATACAAACACCGTACCTCTATACAAACGCGCTTTTAAACTAATAAAATAAAGATTACTTACAAGAAAGAGTGGGGGGGAGGGAAGAGAGACAGAGACAAGGAAGGAAGGTGAACTTTAGGATGGTTCTGGCCAGTGCCTTAAAACAATGGGAAAGTAAAGAACGTCAGACAATGATTCGAAGAACTGGGGTGACTTGAGTTTTAAGAGGACGGAGGGAAAAAAAAAAAGCCAGAAATTTGGCATCAAGCTCGTGACAAAATGCAGCTAAAAATCCCGTTTGGTTTGATTTGCAAGTCCCCAGAAACCAAGAGAGAATTCTGCTCAGGATATAAAAAAAAAAATCAGGTCTACATTACTTGCTGTTACAATAGTATTTTACCATTTTAGGAACCATTTATTGTTTGTTCGGTTTTTTTTTTATTTAAAAAAAAAAATTCTGTTCAGAAGTGGGTAGAAGGGAAGGGCACAAAATAGAGATTTCTTTTTTTTTTAAAAAGAAAAACCTCATCTCCTGATTTTTTTTTTCTTTTTTAAACCTGAAATCCTAAAACACTGCTGAAGTTTTAATTAAAAAATTATATAATATCAAAAAACACACGCACACACAAAAAAAGCAACCCTTGTTGTCATTCGACCCACCACTATTGCCTTTCCTAACGACCTGGGTTTCAGCTATCATACAAACACCGTACCTCTATACAAACGCGCTTTTAAACTAATAAAATAAAGATTACTTACAAGAAAGAGTGGGGGGGAGGGAAGAGAGACAGAGACAAGGAAGGGAAGGGTGAACTTTTAGGATGGTTCTGGCCAGTGCCTTAAAACAATGGGAAAGTAAAGAACGTCAGACAATGATTCGAAGAACTGGGGTGACTTGAGTTTTAAGAGGACGGAGGGAAAAAAAAAAAGCCAGAAATTTGGCATCAAGCTCGTGACAAAATGCAGCTAAAAATCCCGTTTGGTTTGATTTGCAAGTCCCCAGAAACCAAGAGAGAATTCTGCTCAGGATATAAAAAAAAAAAAATGCAGGCAGGTTGCCCGCAAATGCAAAAGTTTCTTCCCACCCCCCTCCACTTTTCCTGCATAAGGCTGTTTCCCATTTCGGCCGTGCGCTCCCTGTCTGCAGGCCGTGTTCAAATGAACTGGCTAATTCGTGTGTGTATGTGTGTGTGTGTATGTCAACCTGACCCGCTGTAGTTTCATCCGTTTCACCAGACGTACCTGTGACGCCGAGAGGCTCTTGGGCTGTAGCTGTTGTGTCTGCGCTCCCCCGAAACCAGGCCCTCTGCCAGAAAGTGACTCGGAAAGTGAGGGGGAAGGGCTATCAGGACTTACTTCTGGAGCACCGGCTTCCCTGGCTCAGCTCCAGGAGCCAGAGGCAGGCCAAGTGGAGGAGATAACGAGGCCTCCATCCCCTGACTCTCCCCACCCCCAGGCCACGCTTCCAGACCCGGCTGATGGCAATCAGGCCTGGCTGGACCCTAGGTTTCGTAGGCAGGAGAGGCGGGAACAACAGAAGCAGGGGTGGGGCAGGCCTAGGAAGTGCTGAGTCATGGAGCCACACCCCACAGGATATAAAAGCAGCAAGGGCTGCTATACCACTTCGTGGCAAGCAAATCAACTGCTTAGAGGGAGAATTAGGGCTGAAGTCCTGTTTGTTCCTGGTTTCCTGGCTGACTCATCGGCATCAAGAGAGATAGCAGAGACACTTGGCAGACGCTCGCTAGTTTGCTGCCAGAGCTGATAGTTGCCGGCTAATTAAGTCATCGCTCGTGTCTCCTGGACTGTGGAGGGGGACAGATCAGTAGCCGTGCCCAAACAAAACAGCCTCCCCACCCCAATCCTCCCCAATCCCCCAAGAAGCAAGATGCCAAAAACGTACAGAAGAGACAAGAAAGAAAATAAAAAAAAAAAAAATCCAGCCGTTTTTTTTTTCCTTTTAAAACAGCCAAGCTCAAGGAAAGGTGTGCACTTCCCCCCCACCCCGCCCCGCCCCTAGTTCCCACCCAGGAAAAAGGGTGACAGAAGTCAGTGAACCCGTGTTAAAAAAAACTATTGTAAAAAAAAAAGAAAATTGCAGGATTTTTGTCTGTTGAATCTTAACACATCCCGGGAAGGGAAAGAAATAAAGGCAGGGAGGGAAGGCAGAAGGATGGAGGGAACAAGGATGCACCTGGTGGGAAAAAAGCCAGGCGCCAACCTTTCAGGGCAGTAGCAAGGTATGGGGGTAGAAAAGGCCCCACCCCACCCCAAGTCTCCTCTGTACCTCCTCCCTCCTGCCCCCGTCTTCAAACGCAAAGCAAAGAGGCAAGGTTCATCCAGAGGCGACGGTTTCGCTGTATCATTGTTGTCGGGAGGAGAGGATTCGGTTTATATATATATATATATATATATATATATATATATATATATAAAACAAAAAACAAAAACAAAATAACCACAAGCCCAGAAGAATTGGGAGGCTGAGATTCGGCATGGAGGCAGAGGCGAAGAAAAGGGGGCTACTGCCCCGGGGTGTCGCCCACCATTTCAATTCCGTGTTGTTGAAGCTGTGCTCTCAAAAGGGTGTTTTCGTTCTTCATCTGCTCAATCTGTTGAAGCGGGTTGGGGGGGGGAAATAAGTGGAGGAGGAGGAGAAAGGGAGACGTTTATCAAAAACTGGGGAAAAGCGGAGGCAAGAGTTAAGGAAATGAAACTGGGGTTTGCTGCGGAAAAAGTAGAGGCAGACCTTGATTTATGACTGTAGTGCAGCGGTCACCAACTGGTGGCCCGCAGAAAAATTATTTGCATTTTTTATATAGCACTAAATACTATTTCTCTT
Source organism: Ahaetulla prasina (assembly GCF_028640845.1). Classification (NCBI taxonomy): domain Eukaryota; kingdom Metazoa; phylum Chordata; class Lepidosauria; order Squamata; family Colubridae; genus Ahaetulla; species Ahaetulla prasina. Next base: position 25,206,519 of record NC_080548.1, on the reverse strand, counting down.
CTTAAACAATTCATATTAGTGGTCCACGGGATTTAAAATTACGAATTTAGTGGTCCCTGAGATCTGAAAGGTTGGTGACCCCTGCCATAGTGGATCCTGGGAATTTCCCGTCGTACGTCACGACAGTTGGGGGACTCACGGAACCGAGTCAGAATAACAGACTTGGAAGGGACCTTGGAGGTCTTCTAATCCAACCCCTTTGCTCGAGCAAGAGACCCTATACTATTTCAGACAAATGGCTATCCAACATTTTCTTAAAAATTTCCAGTGTTGGAGCATTTACAACTTCTGGAGGCAAGTTGTTCTACTTATTAATTGTTCTAACTGTCAGGAAATTTCTCCTTAGTTCTAGGTTGCTTCTCTCCTTGATTAGTTTCCACCCATTGTTTCTTCTCCTGTCTTCAGGTGCTTTGGAGAATAGCTTGACTCCCTCTTCTTTGTGGCAGCCCCTGAGATATCGGAACACCGCTATCATGTCTCCCCTAGTCCTTCTTTTCATCAAACTATCCATACCCAATTCTAGCAACCGTTCTTTGTATGTTTTAGCCTCCAGTCTCCTAATCAACTTTGTTGCTCTTCTCTGAACTCTTTCTACAGTCTCAACATCTTTTTTCTATCATGGCAACCAAAACTAGATGTCTGGATTTTTGTTAACTGTTTTTGTGATAGCTGTAAAACAGACACTGTGTCATAAAGCAAGTCCATTTGTTTTTAGGGATGTTTTTCACCCGAAACTGGCCGAAACCTGGTATGCACATGTGCGTGCAAACATACACACATTTTTTGAAAGCAAAGGGACTTTACTCTGTTTATATCAGGGGTCTCTAACCTTGGTCCCTTTAAGATTTGTGGACTTCAACTCCCAGAGTCCCTCCCCTCTGGGAGTTGTCCACAAGTCTTAAAGGGACCAAGGTTGGAGACCCCTGGTTTATATGATACATGGAAACATATAAACTGTCCATCTTCTCTTTTTTCTGAGATAACGTTTATAATAGCTGAAAATTCTACTAGGTCGCACTTACAGATTTGCTCCAAGGCCGTGTGACATGGAAGAGTTCCCTGAAGCAGGACATCCCGATTTCTGCACCGCTACTATGGCCATAGGTAGTCCTCGACTTACAACAGTTCACTTAGTGACTGATCAAAGTTACAATGGCACTGAAAGAACAGTGACTTATGGCCGTTTTTCACAGTTACGACCAGTGGTGGGATTTAAATAATTTAACAACCGGTTCTCTGCCCTAATGATTTCTTCCAACAACCAGTTCACAAACTGCTCAGAAAGTTAACAACCGGTTCTCCCGAAGTGGTGCGAACTGGCTGAATCCCACCACTGGTTACGACCTTTGCAGGATCCCCATAATCATGTGATCAAAGTTCAGATCCTTGGCAACCGACTCATATTTATGACAGTTGCAGTGTCCACGGGTCACGTGATTCCCTTTTGCGACCTTCTGACAGGCCAAGTCCCAGGGGAAGCCAGATCCACTTAACAACCGTTGTTATTCATTTAACAGCTGCAGTGATTCATTTAAGAACCGTTGCAAGATGGGGCGAAGCGGTCAACCAACGTTTCGCTTAACGACAGACAACTGCGGGCTCCGTTTGCGGTCGTGTAGGTTGAGGACTACCCGTACTCGGCTTAATAGCCGGCCACAATCCCAAACCCAAAGCGAGAGAGGAGGAATGTGGGCTGAGCTACCTGTTGCCGTAGCAATTCATTGTCCATCTGAAGCCTCTCGGCTTCCTTGAACGTCTCCTGCATACGTTGGTTCGTCTGGCGCAGCTCCCGGATGTAGTCGCAGGCTTTGGACAAGATGCCTCCTTTGCTCTGGAAGAGAGAAACAAGGACCAGCTCCGCCACTCGGCTTCCTGCTCTGCCTCACCTTGGATGGTGGGAAGGATCTCCCAAAATCACTGGGCTTCTCGAAGGTCCTTCCTCCTTTAAAGGTAAAAGTTCCCCTCGCACATATGTGCTAGTCATTGCTGACTCTAGGGGGCGGTACTCATCTCCGTTTCAAAGCCGAAGAGCCAGCGCTGTCCGAAGATGTCTCCGTGGTCATGTGGCCGGCATGACTCAACGCCAAAGGCACATGGAACACTGTTACCTTCCCACCAAAGGTGGTCCCTATTTTTGCATTTTTTTTAATTGAAAAAGTTTTACAAAAAAAGAATTTTTAACAATTATTCCCCCCCGTCTACCCCCCGCCCCCTTCCTTCCCCTTTCCCCCCCCCCCGAGACTTCCCAGAACAAAATACAGGGTATAAAATAACAATCATAAACTAAAATACAACAAAAATCATAACCCATAGTTTCTCCTCTCCTTTTGCACCCTTGACTCCCCTTTCCCATTTAAACTAATACATTAATATAATACAATTCCTAGATTCACTCATAAGCTATTTGATACTTTTTAGTCTGATACTTATTTTGAATATGGTCAATCCAGCTTCTCCATTCCAATATGTATCTTTCTTGAGAATAGTCTTTCAAATACGCAGAAATTTTAGCCATTTCTGCTAAGTTCGATACTTTAAGTGTCCATTCTTCCATTGTAGGTAAATCTTCTTTCTTCCAATATTGCGCAACCATCTACTTGCATTTTTTACGGTGCTTTCGAACTGCTAGGTTGGCAGAAGCTGGGACAAGGTAGCGGGAGCTCACGCCGTTATGCGGCCCTAGGGATTCGAACCGTTGAACTGCCGACCTTTCGCCTTCAAACCTCCCAGGATTAGCTGGCTCTGTTTGTAGGGTGGGACGTTTTTATTTATTTGTGGCCGGCTAAAATCGTCTCAATTTATTGAGACGTATTGAGATTCATCGCAATTTATGGAGTTGGCCGTTATAGGCAAAAAGTAAGCATTAGGGGCCTTTTTCCATCTGTTTTGAGTCAACCTCAATGCCTGGCGACGTCTTTGTGTCGTTCTTGAGAGCAACAAAAACATCGTTCATCGCCCCTTCAAGATGGTTGAAATTGTTTCCACAACCCCTGACTTCCTAGAGCTTTAGGACCTATTTACGAACCTGGTAGCTTCCCATTTGAATACTAATGAGGTCCGAGCCGCTTAACTTCTTGAGTTTAGGCCAAACTGGCTAACTAACGGCCACAGCTTCAGGATTTCTCAAGTGGAAAAGAGGTTTCTTGTGGGCTTGTCCTCAGCTAAGGAGAAATCGCTAAGGAATAAGCGTCTGCAAATCTATGGAACTCTTCAAGCAGGAAGTCTCAATTATGACTCTGCAGGTAATGCAAATGTAGGAACGAAAACAGCTCATTTGCATTATTCCTCCTTCTACCGCAGGGGTCTCCAACCTCGGCAACGTTAAGCCTGGCGGACTTCAACTCCCAGAATTCCACAGCCAGCTTTGCTGGCTGTGGAATTCTGGGAGTTGAAGTCCGCCAGGCTTAACGTTGCCGAGGTTGGAGACCCCTGTTCTGCTGTATTGGATGAAATTATCTATCCCCCATCAAGATCCCCAACAGAGATGGATACAGATTAACGGAGTTGGAAGGGACCTTGTAAGTTATCTAGTCCAACACCATCCCCACCCCCGCGCCCAAATCAGAGATCCTACACCATTTTGGACAAATGTCAGTCTTGAAAGCCTCCAGTGATGAAGCTCCCACAACTTCCGAAGGCAACTTCTGTTCCATCGGTTGATTGCTGTCACTGTCAGAAAGTTTCTCTTTACTTCTAAGGTTGAATCTCTCTCCTCGATCAACTTCCATCCATTATTCCTTGGCCATGGGGTACTTTGGAAAATAGCTTGACCCTCCTCCTCTCTGTGGCAGCCCCTCAAATACTGGAACACTGCGATCATGTCACCCCTGATCCTTCTCTTTGCTAGACTAGCCATACTTTTTTTTTAAAAAAAAATTTATATCCCGCCCTTCTCCGAAGACTCAGGGCGGCTTACGTGTTAAGCAATAGACTTCATCCATTTGTATATTATATACAAAGTCAACTTTATTGCCCCCAACAATCTGCGTTCTCATTTTACCTACCTTATAAAGGATGGAAGGCTGAGTCAACCTTGGGCCTGGTGGGACTTGAACTTGCAGTGATTGCAAGCAGCTGTGTTAATAACAGACTTAGTCTGCTGAGCCACCAGAGGCTCAAATACCGAGTACGTGATAAGCAGAGCCGGGAAAATAAGTGGGACCTCAGCCTTTCAACTAACCGATAAGCTATTTCAGAAGCCTGCAAAAGCGATTCCCATTGCTACCATCGCTGGAATTAGTGAATAGACAGGCTGCCTGCTGAAAAGTCAGGGTGTTGTGTCTTGTCCGCTCTCACCGCAGCCGGGGTCTGCTTATCTGCTCCCGAACACGGAGGAATGTATGCCTCCCGGCCCCAGTCCTGGCTCCATGCCCAGACAAGCTGCAGAGGAGAGGGCACCTCCTGGTCCCAGCCCTGGCTCCATGCCCAAGCAGGCTGCAGAGGAGGGAGCATCCCCCGGCCCCAGCCCTGGCTCCATGCCCAGGCAAACGGAGCAGCCCCTCCTCCACAGCATGTGAGCCTGAGGAAAGTTTACTTCCAACAACTGCTGATTGGAGTGACCCTCGCATCAGAAGACTGGATAGGCGGAGGCAACAGAAGGAAGGGAGGGGCAGGCCTTAATGAGTGCTGAGTCATGGAGCCACACCCCATGGCCTATATAAAGGATCTGCTTTCTGGCAGTCTCTGAGTCAGGCAAAGTCGAACTTATCTTGCTGAAGTCACTTACTGGTCTCCTGCCTGCTCTGAGGACTTTGCTAGGACTTTGGGCAGAGCTGCAGAGGCAAGCCTGATTCGGATTTCCCTGACCCGACCGTCAGCGGAGGAGTGGGACACGACACAGGGATAGGTCCAATAGGGGAGCGAGGGTAAAGATATGATCTCCAAGCTTGTGGGTTGGTTTCCAAACATTTCGTTACCAGGCTAGGTATCTTCAGCGGAGTTTAAGGGATGTGTGTTCCAGGGTTGTTCTGTTTATAAGGGCTTCAGGTGTGGGTGTGTCAAGTGAGGATTTTGAGATGGGCTAAGTGTAGGTGGCCTGCCTATCTATAGGAAGCCATCTTTTGTGTTGGCTCTTCAGACTTGCCACATTTACTACTGTGGGAAACTGGGAGGGGGAGATTGGATGGAGCACGGGCGATATACAATCATAACAACATTCCTTTCTCAGGGAGTCAAGGACATCTTGCCCTGCACCTGGAAGGCTGGAAGTGGGAGGCATCTCCAGTTGGGACAGTGTTTTGATTGGACCAAATGATGGACATGTGGGTGCTGGGCAGGGACTTGGACTTTTATTTGGGTGGGGAAAACCTGGAGGCTTTCAGATGCGGGTTTCCTCCAGATGTGCCAATATGACATCTCTAATAAAATGGAACTTTGAGGAACTTCATGAGCTGTCAGCCATAATCATCAAAATTATGACAAATCAAGGCGTGAACTATCTCACTTTGCATGTAATGAGTCTATCTCATATATTAGTTTCACCTTTTAAGTTGCATTACTGAAATAAATGAACTTTTGCACGATATTCTAATTTTTTGAGTTTCTCCTGTACTTGTGGCTTCAATTATTCCACAATTATGCCATCTATAGGCAGGCCAATGAGGCTGTAAATTATCCAAAGCAATTTAACACAAGATAACCAACAAGGAAAAATCATCTGGAAGAAACAATAATCAGGGAATGTCTGCTGGAACCACGGAAGGGTGACCTGGGAGATCTCATGAGAGAAGTGTAACATCTCCACCTCCACCCACCCACCCACCCCTGGTAACCGCCCTCACCGCTCCTGTCTTGGTGTTGTCTGTATTGCAGTCTGGAATGATTTTTGACAGCTGTACAATCCAGTTGTTGATCTTGTCCCGCCTCCTCCGTTCAACTTTTTTAAAAAAAGAGAGAGAAAGAAAAGACAAAAAAATAAACACCCTGATCAAACGTGACAACCTGACAATAACATGCGGAGGGTTGGAATGACTGGTTTTGGAGGAAGGGAGACAGATTCATACAAGAGTTATTGCACAGCCCTACAGATCAGAAATTGAAGGTTCGATCTAATGTGTTCCCTGAGATGTTGCTGAACTACAATTCCCAGCATTCTTCTCCAATAGGTGGGATGTCTGGAGCCAATAGGTACTGGAGTTCACTATCTGGAGTGTTTTCTTCCTCTGCCAATTTGGAAGAACAGCAGTAGTCCTTAGTTTTATATACTATTTCCTAGCGCTTTATAGCAGGGGTCTCCAACCTTGGCAATTTTAAGCTTCGCGGACTTCAACTCCCAGAATTCCCTGGTCAGCAAAGCTGGCCGGGGAATTCCGGGAGTTGAAGTCCTCCAGGCTTAAAATTGCCAAGGTTGGAGACCCCTGCTTTATAGCATTTTCTAAGCCAGGGGTGTCAAACTCGATTTCATGGATGGCAGCATCAGGGTTGTGTTTGACCTCGGGGTGTGGGGACATGGCCAGGGTGGGCATGCCAGCTTGATGTCACTTGTGCCTGGGGCACCTGTGGGGTTGACCTGGAAACAGAAGGACCGGCCCGTGATGCCTCTGCCAGTAAAAATGGAGCCCAGGTTCCCCCGGCTCAGTTTTCAGCTGGGATGCCCTCCTGCAGCACTCTGCCAGCAAAAACGGGAGCAGGCCCCCAAGCTCAGTTTTCGCTGGCAGAGGGCTGCAGGAGGCTGGCGCAACGAAAAATGTAGCCGGGGTGGGGGGGAAACTGTGCACAGCCCCAAGCTCCATTTTCGCTGGCAGAAGCACCATGGGCTGGTTCTTCTGTGTTTCCAGGTCGGCCCCACAGGCCAGATCTAAGCACCCCATGGGCCGGATCTAGCCCACCGGCCTTGAGTTTGACACCCCTGTTCTAAGCAGTTTAGCGAGTCAGCCTATTGCCCCCAGAATCTGGGTCTTCATTTTATCGATCTCAGAAGGCTGGAAGGCTTGAGTCAACCTTGAGCCACTCAGGATCCAACTCCTGGCAGTGGGCAGAGCTAGCCTGCAGTACCGCATTCTCACCACTGCGCCATCATGGCGCTTTCCAAGAATTGGGAAAAGGGGAAATAAATTGGGCCTTTTTTCAATTGTGTTTCAGAGCAATGCAGTCCTTCCTCATTTGATTAGGGCACAAATTTGAAGGCAGCAGAGAGCTCACCCAGCTTGGTTTTTCTGCTTACCTTCATTGTGCTGAGCTCTTCGCCTCTCGTCTCGCGGCGTCCGCGTCCCGTCCATTTTCCTAGAATTTGAAGGAAGGGAGTTGAACGAATCAGAAAGCACAACAGCTTTCGGAAACCCTGTTCCCATCTTAGAACTGACAGAACGTTTTCTATCAGTCTGAATTGGAAAGAGAAGGAACATCAGTTCAGTGCTGATTGCTAAAACAGAGTGTTTGTTTTTCTAAAACCCGTCAGAAAGGCAACAATTCAGGTGGACCCTTTCTCCGCCTTGTCTCCCTAAGGTTGCAAAGCTCAACAGTTTTGGAAAATGAATCAGAGTAGAGCTGGAAAGGACCTTGGAGGTCTTCTAGTCCAGCCCCCACTGCTCAACTAGGAGATCCTATACTATTTCAGATCCTATATTATTTCAGATAAGTGACTGTCCAGTCTCTTCTTAAAATCCTCGAGTGATGAAGCACCCACACCTTCTGAAGGCAAGCTATTCCACTGGTTAATTGTCCTCACTGTTAGGAAGTTTCTCCTCAATTCCAGGTTGCTTCTCTCCTTGATTAGTTGCCAACCACTGTTTCTTGTCCTGCCTTCAGGTGCTTTGGAAAATAAACTGACCCCCCCCACTTCTTTGTAGCAGCCCCTCAAATACTGGAATCTTGCTATCACATCCCCTCTAATCCTTCTTTTCTCTAGACTAGCCAAACCCAAATCCCGCAACCGTTCTTTAGTCTCCAGGTCTTTAACCATCTTAGCTGCTCTTCTTTGCACTTTTTCCAGAAGTCTCAACATCTTTTTTTGTAATGTGGCCACCGAAACTGGATGCAGTATTCCAGGTGTGGCCTTACTAAGCCTTTTATAAAACGGTACTAACACTTCACCCGATTTTGATTCTATGACTCTGTTTAAACAGTCAAGGACTGTATTAGCTTTTTTAGCTGCTGCTACTGCACACTGCTGACGTAAAATGATTTAGGTCTTTTTCCTTTCTCAAAGATGCTTTAAAGCAGGGGTCTCCAACCTTGGTCCCTTTAAGACTTGTGGACTTCAACTCCCAGAGTTCCTCAGCCAGCTTTGCTGGCTGAGGGACTCTGGGAGTTGAAGTCCACAAGTCTTAAAGGGGCCAAGGTTGGAGACCCCTGCTTTAAAAAGAATAACAAAACAACAACAAGGAAATAAAAGAAGAAAAAATATCCACATTTTTTTTCTGGGAGAACACCGGTATAGTTGAGCGACTGTGAACTACATGTCCCCCCCCATCAAACTTTAGACATGCTTTCAAGACTGAAGTCAGCCTTCTGAAGCAGGCCAGGTCAAGAATTCCAGAAGTCGTATTTATTGTGATAAGGTAGGATAACAGTCTCAAGCGGAAGTTTTATTGTTAGCCACCCATGTTACAAGAATCGTGCCAGGCTGACTGCATTCCCTTGTGTCACATAAGGCTTCAGGGATTCTGGGGAGACCAAGCCTGCCTGTGCTGCTTTCTGCATTGCGAAGACTCTAATCTTGGTCCTTTCTTCACTCTTCCTTCCAGCCTCACTGGAGATTCCACCGCACATTGTCCCCCAATATTGGTCTGATCCATCCAGGGGTCGGCTTCAAAACTTTTAGCAAGGGGTTCTCTGCCCAGTTGCTGGGTGGGTATGGCCATGGTGGGCGCGGCCTAGTCGACCTCCTGAACCACGGGGGTGGGGGTAGGTGTCGTTTTTGTCCTCCCCGGGCTCTGGATGCCCTCTAAAGTCTGGAAACGGGCCCATTTCTGGCCTTCCCGAACTTCCGGTAGGTCCGTTTTTCGCTCTCCTCAAACCTCCGTGCACGCCCTGCACTTACCTCCATCCAAAACTGGCCACACGGGAACTCCTCAGAGGGGAGGGGAGGGGTGGATGGGGCCAGCCAGGTGTGGGATTTGGGGGTTCTCCAAACTGCACAGAATCCTAGCTAGAGGTTCTCTCGAACCCCTGCGAACCCCCAGCAGCCCACCCCGGATCCATCCTTCCTTAGCTATATTCCTTTATATTCTGGCACACCGATTTGCCTGCTTTCTCTCTTCCCCGACTCCAGAATTGCGGCCTTACCTCTTCTGCCCAATTCCAGCTCGCCTCCCTCCCTCCTTTCCCCCACCCCACCAACGCACTGCAGAATGTCCATAACTTCCCCGACTACAAGACCCTGATTTTGAAACTTCAAGCATGTGCCCGAAGCAGTACGTACGGGGAATAGGGGTGGGTGCGGGGAGCTATGGTACGTTGCGTTCCGGTCTGCAACACGTCTTGGGGGGTCATCATCACGTAGAACTGACCTGAAGGAGCAACGTGGAGAAGATATTACGCCACCAAATAAATAACTAAAAAATTGGGAAAAAAATGGAGGAAAGAGGGCGCCTGCAAGAAAATGTTGCACTGCCAAATGCTTGTGTGAAAAGACTTAGCTGTTGCTTTTTGTCCATTTGATCCCCATCCATAGGACCGGGTTATTTACGGGACCGCCTGCTGCCACCGATTGCCTCCCATCGACCAGTGCGCTCCCATAGGGAGGGTCTCCTCAGGGTGCCGTCGAACAGACAATGTCGACTGGCGATCCCCAGGGGGAGGGCCTTCTCTGTGGGGGCTCCTGCCCTCTGGAACGAGCTACCTCCAGGGATACGTCGACTCTCTGACTTCCGGACCTTTCGATGCGAGCTCAAGACATTTCTGTTTCATCGGGCAGGGCTGGCCTAATAATGGGGGCTTTTATTAGAGTTTTATTAGAGTTTTAATTATTTCTAGCCAAATTGAATCAGTTTTTTAATAATGTTTTAATTTTTGTATTTTTGTTTTTTATTCGGCTGTAAACCGCCCTGAGTCCTTCGGGAGAAGGGCGGTATACAAATCAAAATAATAAATAAATAAATAAATAAATCCTCCCACCCCCCTCCAACCCGTTCCCAATTTTCCTCCTTCTCCCAATAAATCTGAAGCTTGCTGCTGAGCTTGGTCTCTCCTCACTGGGCTGTTCCTTTATTTCTTCTATCCACCTCCCCCCACCCTCTCCAAAAAAAGAAAATGAATAATGAAAAGTAGTTTCAAGGAATGGATAGGCTTATCCCCTGCGTGTAGCAATACTAAACATATAGGGTTTCCCAGGCTGTTTTTATATGTACAGATAAACTATTAAACCATTTCTTCAGGCAGCATCTTGTGGGATGGGCCCACAATCTTAACATGTGGTGTCCATTACCGTGTTTCTCCGAAAATAAGACATCCTCTCGATAATAAGCCCAATCGGGCTTATGAGCTCATGGACTCAAATAAGCCCTCCCCGAAAATATTTAAACACATAAGCAGCCAGTCCTCGCCATTTCCTCTGGTTAGGGTTAGGGAGACAGAGCTGGAAATCAGGTAAGATGGCAAGAGGAGCCCCGTCTTGCTCCCGCGCCCCAAAATAATAAGGCCTCCCCGAAAATAAGGCCAAGCGCTTATTTTGGGATTCAAAAAAAAAATGTAAGACGGGTCTTGTTTTCAGGGAAACACAGGTAGATCAAGTCAGATGGTTCATTTGTCTGGGTAAAGCCTGTCATGTAAACAGAGCAACTGTTTAGTTCATCGGGGTTTTAATCTGTGGCACTTTAATCAATAGTTTTGACTCCTTTTACATACAGTGTTAACAATGAGCAAACCTTTTACTCATTGAGTGTTAAACAGGAACACGCTTTGCGCGCGTGCCATCCGTGCTAATGTACGGCTCCTCCCCGTGCGCTGTGCGTGCACCATCTGCGCATGCACACGGCTTTCGCACGTGAACCCCCTGTGCACGGCGCTGCAACCTCATCTGTGCATGTGCACGGCTTTCACATGCCCCCCACGTGCACAGCGCGTGAAATCGCACCCTCTGCACAAGCGCGTGCTTTTCGCATGTGCAATGCATGCACACGAACACCATTGTTGTGACTCGTCCTCCCTCCTCTCCTCAGCTGGGCCCCTCCCGTCTCCAACCGGGTCTTTTATCAGACTCCGAGTCTGATAATGAAGATGAACGGCCTGTCACGCCTCCAGCCCCCGGCCCTATGCCCGGAGAGGATGCCAGGAGTGAACGAACAAGCCCAATAAACCTCACTCATATGGCGTGTGTTCCTTTGGCTCAGCCGTCAGAGGAAGCCAGCCAGGTGCTGGAATTACTGACAGCAGATCCAGCTAAAGACAATTCAGAGTGGGAGGACCCTCGCTTCCAGAGATCTGAGAAGCGACGCCAGCAGAAGGAGGGGTGGGGCAGGCCTGGATAAATGCTGAGTCATGTAGTCACACCCCACAGCCTATATAAAGGACCTGCTTTTGGCATTCCAACCTTGAGTCAAGCAAAGTCTTAGCTAGTTTGCTGATATCGGATTCTATCGCTGAAGTCACAATTTGGACTCCTGCCTGCCCTGATAAACCTCGAAGGAACTTGGCAAGTTGCAAAGGCTTCGTCGCCAAGTCTGTTACGGACTTCCTTGATGCGTCGGAGTGGGAGTGGGACACGACAACCATCTGCGCACGTGTGGGCTAGTCTGGGCTTCACATGCCAATGATTGGGGATTGTAGGGGTGGTAGTTCAAGAGAGGTGGAAAGACTGCATCAAAGCCATCTCAAGGAGCTCTGCGGGATCCCTCATTTCCTACCTCCAGCTTGTGTCAGCGACTGATCGGTTGTCTGTACGGAAACTGCCGTGGCATCCCCCACCGTGGAAGCAGGGAAGTATGCAAAACGGGCTTCACCACTGACGGCATCTGTGGCCGGACTCCCACCGTTACTGAAAGGGTTCTGAATCACAGCCTGGAAACAGAAGGAGAGGCATTTGTGGCTCCTGTGACAGCAAACCACCCAAAGCCAGATAAATAATGGATTACCCGAATCTGGATAAATAATGGATAAAGAACAAGGGGAAGACTTGAGTCTACTACTGCACTGGAAGATTGGCACAGGAAATAAAACCTTGGCTTTTATTCATAACTAGCTAAGGGTGATGCGAGTGGCAGGCAGGCCGACAGCTGGGGCTAAACATTAGGAGAACTCAATTAAATCAAGACTTCGTGCAGACTAGGAAATCAATACACAGTCCAGGAACGGATTTACAGAAACAGAGGAAAGGGGAAAGTGAGGAGTGTAGATCTGCTGATGAACTGAAAGTAGGCACTGCCCTCTTGTGTTTAACAACAGGTAACAGGTTAAAAAGAGCCTGTTTGGTGTGGTGATTAAGGCACCAGGCTAGAAAGTGGGAGACGGTGAGTTCTAGTCCCGTCTTAGGCACAAAGCCGATTTTGTGCCAGTCACCTTGTCTCAGCCCCAGGAAACAAAATAACGGCAAACCACTTTTGAGAAATCTTGCCAAGAAATTTGCATGCATACCATCTGCCTGCAAAGTGAGAACTGCTGGAACCGCAAAAGAGATAAAGCCATCGAAAACGAAGAAGGCAAAGTGCTCTGGGACTTTAGAATTCAGCACCTGCCACACAACACCCCAGACTTAACAACTCGATCAGAGGAAAAAGAACTGGAGAAAAATCAGGAAAAATGCAAAGGCCTGCAAATAGGAGTAGAACAACTGTGGCAAAAGAATGCAAAAGTAGTACCAAAAGCGATAGGGGCCTTGGGTGTGTAATACCAAAACATCTGCAGCACCACTAGAACAGCACCGTCATTGACAAAAATCACCATTAGTCATCTGCAAAAGGCAGCTTTGTTCAGAACAGCTTACATCCTCTGACGCCATCAAACAACAACATCATCTGTCTATCCCAGGAGCTCTGGAAGGACTTAGGTGGATAAAAACAGCAACTCCAATCTAAACCTCTGGTTGACCGTGCGACCAATCGCAGCAATACTACTAATACTAGGGGTTAGAAAAAAAAAATTTCTCACCTGAGCAACAGCTTGCTGGCCACTGGTGAAAGCTGCGGTGGAGACCACGCTAACGGCCCCCGTTGCATCCGTTTGTCCATCCAGCTGACTGTCCGTCACCTGAACGACTCTGTATGTCACCTGGAGAGAAACAGCAGAAGCCATATCACTCTTCCGGCTGAAGTTGGGATTTATGGGGAGGGACGAGGTGACGTTCACCCCACTTGAAGATCTCAAAACAATCAAAATCCGCTATGGGATGTTTTTCCACAACGAAAAACACTTTTGGGGGGGAGCGCAATGAAATGAGTCAGAAATGGGAATGGATTCCCTTAATATAGGCCAGCGATGGTTAACCTTTTTGGTGCCAAGTGCCCAAAGTGTGCGCGCACGAATGCGCGTATGCCCGCCCGAACCCCCAAAATGCAATGCGCCATGCCCCCATGCATCCACACACATCCCCCACATGTGTGCATGTCCCTTGCGCATGTGTTCTGGACCCCTGCAAATGCACCCCCCACCCCCCACCCCGTGCCCCATTTTGGCTTCTGGTTTGATGCAGGTGGCTTCCCAGGCCCAAAACGGGGGGCCCGTTTTACGCCTAGAAAGCCTCCTGCACCAAACTGGAAGCCAAAATGGAGTATTGGGGACCCGTGCGAGCCCTCCCGCACCCTGTTTTGGGCCTTGAAAGCCTCCTGCACCAACATGCACATCCCTGCGTGTCCACACGTGGGTCCCCCATATGTGCCCTGCTCCCCGCACATGCACGGCTGAGACCCGAAGACCAGCTGGCTGGCAGGAGGCACAGGCATACGTGTAGTATAGACAGGCTGTGGCAACGGCTGGCATGCCCGCAAAGAGGGCTCTGCGTGCCACCGGTGGCACAGATGCCATAGATTGACCATCACGGATATAGGCGTTCGCCGGCTATATTCCACTATCTTCAAAGCGCAAGGGAAGGAAGTCTTTAATTGCTGGAGCGCCACCCAAAGTCCAAAATCCAACCTTCCCAACACAGACATTACCTGCCCTCCATTGTTCTCTGTTCGAAACTGATATTGGATATTATGGTCTGCAAAGGCTGCTTGCTGGACACTGGCAATGGCCACTGCTGTCTGTTCATCTGCATTGGTGCCGTCCCCTGGCAGAGAAAGAGATTTCAATGGACAGTTTCATGACCAACGGCCCGGAAAGCTTAAATAACATTAATTCTAGAGCCCCTGGCAGACAGGAAACCAGGTTTGAAAGGTGTGGATTTGAATCAGGGACTTGCAGAAGAGTGATGGGGTGGGGGGGTGGCGGGGTGGGGAGGGGGGCTGCTCTTGAGAGTGGAACTCTCACCATCAGCCTCTCAAATATCAGCCGTAGCAAGGTTTATTTTATTTATTTTTATTTATTTTATTTTATTTGCATTTATATCCCGCCCTTCTCCGAAGACTCAGGGCGGCTTACACTATGTCAGGCAATAGTCTTCATCCATTTGTATACTATATACAAAGTCAACTTATTGCCCCCCAACAATCTGGGTCCTCATTTTACCTACCTTATAAAGGATGGAAGGCTGAGTCAACCTTGGGCCTGGTGGGACTTGAACCTGCAATATTGCAGGCAGTTGCTGTTAATAACAGGCTGCATTAGCCTGTTGAGCCACCAGAGGTTGAACAGAGTGGGCCTTCTCAGGATGCCGTCGACCAAACTATGTTGGTTGGCGGCCCCCAGAGGGAGGGCCTTCTCTGTGGCAGCACCGGCCCTTTGGAACGAGCTGCCTCCGGGGTTATGCCAACTCCCCGACCTCCGGACCTTCAAACGTGAACTGAAGACTTTATTATTTCATCGTGCAGGACTAGCCTAAGTGTATTTTAATTGTAATTTTAATGGGCTTTTATGTCGGCCTATGACCGTTTTAGTTGATTTGGCCTACTAAATATTTGTTTTTAATTCTTTTTAAATTTGTTATTTATATTCTGTGTTTTAATATGGCTGTAAACTGCCCTGAGTCCTTCGGGAGAAGGGGCGGTCTAGAAATTAAATTATAAATAATAAATAAATAAATAAATATTCTCAACATTTACATCAGACTGATGCGGATTGCTATTAAATGTCCTTTGTTCTCTGTACATCAAGGATGTACAGCTGGGACAGCCAACAGGGCATCTGGAAGAGAAGAAAATGTACAGCAATCCTCTATTTCAGGGGTCTCCAACCTTGGCAACTTTAAGACTTATGGACTTCAACTCCCAGAATTCCACAAGTTGCCAAGATTGGAGACCCCTGCTCTATTTATAGCAGTTCATTTACGACTGCATTGAAAGAAAGTGACTTTATGACCCTTTTTTCACACTTACGACCATTGCCAACATCCCCATGCCCACGTGAGATCCTTGGCAACTCATATTTATGGCGCTTGGGCTAACCTGATCACCTTTTGCGACCTTCTTACCAGCCAAGTACCAATCGGAAAGGCAGATTTAACTTAACAACCGGGTTACTAACCTAAGCACCGCAGCGATCCACTTACCACTGCGGCCAAAGAGGTCATAAAATGGAGGAAAATTTACTTAACCGTCTCGCTTAAGCAACAGAAATCTTGGGCTCAGTCGCGGTCTTAAGTCGAGGACTAACTTGTCGTCGGTGACTTTGGAACTCCAGAGAGCTGAGCGACAGTGACAAAAACACCGTGCGAACATGGATCGCACACTACTTTTCAAACTGATCTTAATAGTGTGAATGTGGGACCAGGAGAAGCAGAAAAAAAATATCCTAGCACAGGTTGCACTGACTGGCACAGGAGGGGAAGGCACATTATGCACCTAAGACAGAATCCGGAGCTGTGCAAAGACTGGTGGGCCACAACTCCCACCAGGCCACGCTGGTTGGGCCTGATGGGAGCTGTAGTCTGCTTATATCTGCAGGACTCTGGGTTTTGTTGTGTCTCGCCCGCTTTCACCGCAGCCGGGGCCTTCTTATCTGCTTCCGAACGCTGAGGAATGTCCTAGCATGCCTCCCGGCCCCAGCCCTGGCTCCATGCCCAGACAGGCTGAGGAGGAAGAAGTACCTCCAGCCCCCAGCTCTGGCTCCATGCCCAGGCAAACAGAGCAACTAGACCCCTCCCCCACAGCATGTGAGCCTGAGGGAGGTCAATTACCAACAGCTGCAGACTGGAGTGACCCTCGCTTCAGAAGAATTGATAGGCGGCGGCGACAGAAGGAAGGGAGGGGCAGGCCTGGATAAGTGCTGAGTCATGGAGCCACACCCCATGGCCTATATACAGGATCTGCTTTCTGGCATTCTCTGAGTCAGGCAAAGTCTAACATATCTTGCTGAAGTCACTTTCTGGTCTCCTGCCTGCCCTGAGGACTTTGCTAGGACTTTGGCAGAGCTGCAGAGGCACGCCTGATTCGGATTTCCCTGACCATCAGCGGAGGAGTGGGACACAACAGGTTTCTTTGAGACAAGTGACAGTCTTCCTTGCAGATGGATAGTTCCCTCCCTCTCCAATTGTTGTGGCCCTCCGGCGGCCAGCAGAGCTGGCAGCAGAGTCCGACAGTGAGGAGGTTGGGAAGGAATTTGGGCCAGTCCTGGGGGCTGGGGAAAGCTCGGATGAGGGCTCTGCATCAGAGGCAGAGAGAGAGGGCCAAGGCCATCTGATAGTTATGTGTAGCCTCCGGAGTCTGACAGCAACGAGGCAGAACAACAGCGGGAACCTGTTCCCAGTGTGCTCATGGGCAGAGCTGCCAGACGGCAAGATCAATTAAGAAAACAGGGTCGACTTGGGAGTAAGGCTTGGAGATGATTGGCCCTTCTGTACTGTAACTTTGTTGCTGGCAATCCTTATGATTTATATTGATATATTGGCCATCATTTGTGTTGTAAATGTTGTACCTTGATGAACGTATCTTTTCCTTTATGTACACTGAGAGCATATGCACCAAGACAAATTCCTTGTGTGTCAGATCACACTTGGCCAATAAAAAATTCTATTCTATTCTATTCAACATAAAAGAAGAGTGAATAGGACATGAGCTTTTGCAGGAAGCAATTAGTTCATCTGGCCGATTCAAGATTTGAAAGTTCTGTTTGTAACTCTGTGCCAAGTTTGGCCTTGCCCTGCGTCTGGAAATTAGCTCTCTGGCAGCATTCCACGTGAGCTAGGTGGGTGTTGATAACCTTAATCTGAAAGACCGTTTATCAAGCCTTGCGGACTATAAATGAAAGTAATTTACAGTCGTATAAATAAAAGAGGTTTTGCGGGACTAAGATTGTGCTTTATAATTTCGAAGGAAGCCTAGGTCAGAACACCAATTAGTATTCAACAAGGAATGTTGTATCCTGCATATGACAGCCTGCAAAAACCTAAGATGCTAGATGTTGGTTGCAAAATCATCTGCAGGTTAGATCCAGACAGAAGGTGAGACAGCTTTGCTCTCCCCCCCCCTTTTTTTAACAGTTTATTTATATATTTTTCTTTAACATATATAAGTGCTTTATGAACAGCGTATTGTCTGGGTCAATTTGCTTACCTAATAATATATAAGAATATATTAAACAGAAGACATACATAATAGTATTTTTCCAGTTTCTAATTTCCACTTCTATTGTCCAACCACTGATAAAATAAGTCCCATGTCTGAAAATATTCTGTATCTTCCTTATCTTTAATATCAAACTATCCATTTCTGCACAATCTAGTATTTTTTTTTAATTACATCTTCTACTATGGGTGGTTCCTCATTTTTCCAGTGTGGTACATATATACAGTGGTTGCTGCCATCAAGACATGTAATATTAAATATATATGCTCCCATTTTTATACCCCTGGCTGCAGAAATGCCATCCATGCATCCATGGATGCAGACAGACTTCAGAGGATAATTAGAACTGCAGAAAAAATAATTGCTACCAACTTGCCTTCCATTGAGGACCTGTATACTGCACGAATCAAGAAGAGGGCCGTGAAAATATTTGCAGATCCCTCGCATCCTGGACATAAACTGTTTCAACTCCTACCCTCAAAACGACGCTATAGAGCACTGCACACCAGAACAACTAGACACAAGAACAGTTTTTTCCCGAAGGCCATCACTCTGCTAAACAAATAATTCCCTCAACACTGTCAGACTATTTACTGAATCTGCACTACTATTAATCGTTTCATAGTTCCCATCACCAATCTCTTTCCACTTATGACTGTATGACTATAACTTATTGCTGGCAATCCTTATGATTTACATTGATATATTGATCATCAATTGTGTTGTAAATGTTGTACCTTGATGAACGTATCTTTTCTTTTATGTACACTGAGAGCAAGACAAATTCCTTGTGTGTCCAATCACACTTGGCCAATAAAAATTCTATTCTATTCTATGTTTGGGACATTTCTGGACCGGCCCAAGAGTTCTCCTTACCTTCTCGTAGCTCAACTCCATCTTCACTTTCTTGATCTTTCTCGTGGCTGAAACACAAAAGGAAGAAAAAAAGAATTCAGCTTTTATTTCCTTCCTGCTAGATAGGGGAAAGGGAGGAGGGGGAACTCAACAATTAAGCACAGAGGTGGTTTATTTTTAACCCTCATAGGACCAAAATAAGGGATGCGGTAGCTCAGGGGCTAGGACATTGAGCTTGTCGATCGAAAGGTCGGCAGCTCGGCGGTTCGAATCCCTAGTGCTGCCGTGTAACGGGGTGAGCTCCCGTTACTTGTCCCAGCTTCTGCCAACCTAGCAGTTTCGAAAGCACCTAAAAATGCAAGTAGAAAAAATAGGGACCACCTTTTGTGGGAAGGTAACAGCGTTCCGTGCGCCTTTGGCATTGAGTCATGCCGGCCACATGACGACGGAGACGTCTTCGGACAGCGCTGGCTCTTCAGCTTTGAAACGGAGATGAGCACCGCCCCCTAGAGTCAGCAACAACTAGCATGTATGTGCAAGGGAAACCTTTACCTTTACCTTTACCTTTAAACCAAAATGAGCCAGATGAAAAGTTTTAGCAGCATACAGAACCGTGATGGTGAACCTGTGGCATGCGTGCCAGAGGTGGCACACAGAGCCCTCTCTGTGGGGACATGCGCTGTTGCCAGCTGCTCTTCTGGCTCGCCCCGGCCACCTGGTCTTCCGGTTTCCGGTGCACATGAAGACCAGCTGGCCTGCATGAATGCGTGTGCCGGAAATCCAAAGACCAGCTGGCCGGCATGGGCATGCACATCAGCCAGCTGGTCTTCAAGTTTCCGGCGCTCTGGTGCGTGTGCGCCAGTGGTGAAATCCAAATTTTTTTACTATCGGTTCTGTGGGCGTGGTGTGGCTTGGTGAGCGTGGCAGGGGAAGGATACTGCAAAATCTCCATTCCTACCGGACTCCAGGGGAAGGATATTGCAAAATCCCCATTCCCTCTCCACCCAGATTGTTGGGGGGGCAATAAGTTGACTTTGTAAAAAAAAATATACAAATAGAATGAGACTATTGCCTTATACACTGTAAGCCGCCCTGAGTCTTCGGAGAAGGGCGGGGTATAAATGTAAACAAAAAAAAAAAAAAAAAAACTTCTGGGGGAAGGATACTGCAAAATCTCCATTCCCACTCCACTCCTGGGAAATGGTTATTGCAAATTCTCTATTCCCTCCCCACTCTGGGGCCAGCCAGAGGTGCTATTTGCCAGTTCTCCAAACTGCTCAAAATTTCCGCTACCGGTTCTCCAGAACTTGTCAGAACCTGCTGGATTTCACCCCTGGTGGGGGCATGTGTTCCGGTTTGGGCGCTCGGTGGCAAAAAGATTAGAATCTCTTCGCCCCCGCCCCCCCCCCGTCCAAAATGACTGCCTCATTTTTAGGGAGTTTTGCAATCTGTTTCAAAAATAAAAGCCACTCAGACGCTGCAAAACAGCTTCGGTTCGCTGCCCTGTTTTAAAGGAAAGCAGCACAGAGCACTTCGAATTTTAGCCTCCAGCTCTGGTGTTCACTCGCACAGAGAGACTTCAAAAGCCGAAAGATGGAGCACTTGGCACAGAAAACAGACCTTGTCTGCGCCAGGGTCACAATTCATGATCAAATAACCTTCTGGTGTCAAGGTTCCCCCAATGAAACGGTGGAAATCCAATGGCCAATGCCTAGTTGAGAACTTCAAAAAGAGAAGGTGTTCAAAAGACGCTCAGTGGGGGTAGTGGGCACAATGCAAAGCCGGAATGCACCCACCCACCGCAATGTGCTCCGCTGCACGCAATAAAACAACGTTGTTGTCAAGCAACTGAAATGATGCAGGTGTTCTCCTACTTACAGGATTGTCATAAAAGGTGCTTTTTTTCAGAAGGCAACTGGACTTCGCTTTTTTCTTGAAGATGTTTCGCTATTCATCTATGAAGCTTCTTCAGTTCTTACTGAAGGGTGGAAGTGAGGGTGAAGGAATGGAAGGCTTTATATATTCCTTGAGTCTTCTGGTCCTTAGCACTCTCTCTTGAGACTTACCGAGGCCAAGTGTTGTGCCTCGTCCTCCCTCCTCTCCTCAGCTGGGCCCCTCCCGCCTCCTCGCGGGCCTGCTATCAGATTCAGAGTCTGATAATGAAGAGGAACGGCTTGGCATGCCTCCAGCCCCCAGCCCTGGCCCCATGCCAGGACAGAATGTCAGGAATGAACAAACAAATCTCACTCCTACAGCGTGTGAGCAGGGAGCCAGCCACGTGCTAGAATTACCGGCAGCAGATTCAGAGGAACAGAATCCACAGTGGACAGATCCCCGCTTCCGGAGATCTGAGAGGCGACGTCAGCAGAAAGAAGGGAGGGGCAGGCCTGGATAAGTGCTGAGTCATGGAGCCACACCCCACAGCCTATATAAAGGACCAGCTTGAGTCAAGCAAAGTCTCATTTAGTTTGCTGAAGTCACAACTTGGATTCCTGCCTGCCCTGAGAAATCTGAAAGGAATTTGGCTGTTGTGCCTCGCTCGCCCCCCTCTCCGCAGCCGGGCCCCTCTCGTCTCCTGCCAGACGCTGATAGTGCAGAAGAATGTCCTGGCATGCCTCCAGCCCCCAGTCCTGGCACCATGCCTGGAAAAACAGAGCAGCTGGGCCCCTCTCCCAGATCATGTGAGCCTGGGGAGTGTGAAGCCAGTCACGAGCTGGAATTACTGGCAGCTGGAGGCTGGAGGGACCCACGCTTCCGGAGAGTGGAGAGGCGACGTCAGCAAAAGGAAGGGAGGGGCAGGCCTGGATAAGTGCTGAGTCATGGAGCCACACCCCATGGCCTATATAAAGGATCTGCTTTCTGGCATTCTTTGAGTCAGGCAAAGTCTAAATTGGATTGCTGAAGTCACATCCTGGTCTCCTGCCTGCCCTGAGAACTCTGACAGAACTTTGGCAAAGCTGCAGAGGCACGCTTGATACGGACTTCCCCGACCCGGCCGTCAGAGGAGGAGTGGGACACGACATTGGCAAAGCTGCAGAGGCTTCGTGGCCATGCTTGATACAGACTTCCCAGACCCGGTCGTCGGAGGGGGAGGGGGACACGACACCAATTGGGAGTTTCATCTATGCGCTCAGAGTGCAAGTGGATGTGAAAGGACAGCAGTTCTAAAACAGGAGACCCAAAGGTGCTTTTTCAAGAGGCAACTGGTCTTTCTGTTTGTTTGTTCGTTTTGAAGACATTTCGCTTCTCATCCAAGTAGCTTCTTCAGCTCTGACTGGATAGTCGGGACCATCCTGTCAGAGCTGAAGAAAAAAAAAAAAAAAAAAAAGAAGCTTCTCGGATGAGAAGCGAAACATCTTCAAAGAAAAAAACAAACCAGAAAGTCCAGTTGCCTCTTGAAAAAAGCACTTTTGGGACAACCGTGGCCTGGATGACTGAGAACCTCCATAGACGTTGACTTACAGAATTCCATTCATTCAATGCAAAAGTCAAAGGACCCAAGCTGGGGATTGTAATTGTCCTTGGTGCTCTCTGAGCTCGGCTGTTGGCTTGCAAATATGATGGGACTGATGATGTTACCTAGTCGGGTAATGAAACGTCTCGAACCCAAACAACCAAACTCAAGAGAGCACCAAGGACTCCGCGGTTCAACTTTCAGCTAGAGATATTCTTCTCTAGGTAAAGGTTCCCCTCGCCCATACATGCTAGTCATTCCTGACTCTAAGGGGCGGTGCTCATCTCTGTTTCTAAGCCGAAGAGCCAGTGCTGGCTGATGACAATTTGGTGGTCATGTGGCCGGCATGACTCAATGCCAAAGGCACACACAGAAGGCTGTTACCTTCCCACCGCAGGTTGTCCCTATTGTTGTGTCTCGTCCGATCTCACCACCACAGCCGGGGTCTGCTTATCTGCTTCCGAACGCTGAAGAATGTCCTAGCATGCCTCCCGGCCCCAGCCCTGGCTCCATGCCCAGACAGGCTGAAGAAGAGCAAGTATCTCCAGCCCCCAGCTCTGGCTCCATGCCCAGGCAAACGGAGCAACTAGACCCCTCCCCCTCCTCCACAGCATGTGAGCCTGAGGAAGGTCTATTACCAACAGCTGCCGATTGGAGTGATCCTCGCTTCAGAAGAATTGATAGGCGGCGGCGTCAGAAGGAAGGGAGGGGCAGGCCTGGATAAGTGCTGAGTCATGGAGCCACACCCCATGGCCTATATAAAGGATCTGCTTTCTGGCAGTCTCTGAGTCAGGCAAAGTCTAAACATATCTTGCTGAAGTCACTTTCTGGTCTCCTGCCTGCCTTGAGGACTTTGCTAGGACTTTGGCAGAGCTGCAGAGGCACACCTGATTCGGATTTCCCTGACCCGGCCGTCAGTGGAGGAGTGGGACACAACACCTATTTTTCTACTTGCATTTTTTATATGCTTTCAAACTGCTGGGTTGGCAGAAGCTGGGACAACTAACGGGAGCTCACTCCGTTCTGCAGCACTAGGGATTCGAACCGCCGAACTGCTGACCTTTCTGATCCAACAAGCTCAGCGTTTTAGCCTCTGAGCCACCGCATCCCCTTCTAATAGAGAAGAATTATTAAGAAAGAATGTCATTCTTTCTTTCTTGCCCAGAAACATCTCCTACGGATTGAAGAAGTTCCTTTGGTGCGATAAAACCACTTTTGCCGGTTGTGCGCACGCCCAAACAACGCCTCGCCTCTGCAGTGGGCCACAGCTGTAGATTTCAACTTCCTACCGAAATCCACGGACCTCAATATTCCACCCCCACCTTCCTGAAAACAGGAAATGCATGGACTTATATCAAACCAACCCCACCCCCCCAGAAATTCAACTTTCGTTTTCGAAAGACTGGAAGGAGAAAGAAGCCTTATAGTCCCAGAAAGGAGCTATCTTAATCCTTCGCTCTTGGCAGAGAGAGAGGGATAAGTAAGGATAAGTCAGTTGTTACAGACCAGGCTGTAAGCACAAAGCAGAGCACCAAAGGTGTCCAAAGGAAAGTATGGCAGTTACCGTATATATCTGTGGATAAACCCATCCGGATAAGCCAACCCTCAATTTTTTTTAAACCAACATGAAAAAATATATATGCTGCCCGTGGATAAGCCAACCCACATTTTTCATGCTTATTTTGGTTCAAAACTTGGAGGGACAGCTTATCTACACGTACATACGGGACATACGAGTGTGTTTTATGATGTGTAATTATGTACACTGGCAGATAAGCCTGTTTGTGGAGGAGCCCAAACAAATTTAGAGGGAGGTATTTTGGCATCTAAAATTCTTACCTTATTTGCAAGTATATATGGTAAGCAAGAGCCAATTGAACACGCTTAGAAGAATCCTTCCTCCTTCTGGGGTTATATCCCCAAGAGGGCAATCTGTTAGGGACTTGTGACACAACGGATGGGTTATGGGTTTATTTTTTCCTTCTGCTTCCCTTCCTGCTAAATGTCCGTCTTTCCTACCTGCATGATATGAGCCAAGGTCCACAGATAGCCTGCCCCCAAAAGGAGTATTATTTCTATATTTATTTAATTGATTTAATTAAGATAATTAGAACTGCAGAAAAAACAACGGCTACCAACCTGCCTTCCATTGAGGACCTGTATACAGCACACATCAAAAAGAGGGCTATGCAAATATTTACAGACCCCTCACATCCTGGACATAAACTGTTTCAACTCCTACCCTCAAAAGCGCACCAGAACAACTAGACACAAGAACAGCTTTCTCCCCGAAGGCCATCACTCTGCTAAACAAATAATTCTCTCAACACTGTCAAACTATTAGTCTTCTCACCGTTTCTATCAGCCATCTCCTCCCACTTATGACTGCATGACTGTAATTTTGTTGCTTGTATCCTTACGATTTATATTGATATTGTTTCCTGATTGCTTATTTGTACCCTATGACTATCATTAAGTGTTGTACCTTATGATTCTTGATGAATGTATCTTGTCTTTTTATGTACACTGAGATGCACCAAGACAAATTCCTTTTGTGTCCGATTTCACTTGGCCAATAAAGAATTCTTTCTCTTTCTCTTTCTTTCTTTCTTTCTTTCTTTTCTTTCTTTCTCTCCCCCTCTCTCTCTCTCCCCCCCCTTCCTTCCTTCTCTCTCTCTCTCATCAATTTATACAGCTGCCTATCTCACAATGGCAACTTTGGGGAGAGCGGTCTACATAGGATCAAAAACCAAAGACTCAGGCTATTTGAGGGACAGTGCATCTCAAAATGTTTCTGCTCATCCTACCAGAATTAGATATTCTCCGTTAAGCAATGCCATCTTGCTAGACCAGGGGTCTGCAACCTTAAATACTCAAAGAGCCATTTGGATCCGTTTCCCACAGAAAAGAAAACACCGGGAGCCACAAAATCCTTCCCGTGCCTGACTATTTCTTAAGCGGCCACAAAACTGGCATATGTAGTTGAATTAATCATTCTGTTTTCTTCTGAAACTTTTATTTTCTTTTGATTTATCCATGGTTGGCATACCGGGGGTCAAAAAACTCAATAAATGGAGTGCCGGCGGATGTTGGACATTGGCGGTTGTGACGTATATTTTGAGTGACAGGGAGCCACAGCAGAGGAGTGAAAGAGCCACATGTGGCTCCAGAGCCGCAGGTTGCGGACCCCTGTGCTAGACCCAACAATAACTGTGCCTTCGCTGTTGCAGGGCATGCCATATTAAGCATAATCGCTGAATTGCCCCAACTATATTAGTCTTCCGTAAGGTTTTAAAAAGCTGGCTGTTCCCTAGACTTTTGAGTTTAGAGGCACAACAAGCTCTAACGGCTAATTGGCTTCTTGTTCTTTTCTTTTGTAAATGGAATCATTTTTGCAACCTCAGCCATCTATTATTTAGATTGTTTGGTTGTTATCGTTGGTTGGTAGTTATTTCTATGAGATATGGGCAGGTATGGAAGTCATTGGTGTAGGGTTTCCTGCCTGGGCAGGGGGTTGGACTAGAAGGCCTCCAAGGTCCCTTCCAACTCTGATGTTATGTTATGTCATTTGAGGGAGCGCCGTTTAAAAAACGCAAAGAAAAAGGACAATCAATCAATAAAAAAAAATACAGGGAATCCTTGCTTAAAGACCAGGCAAAAATTATGACGGTGGCTGAACGAGTGATATGTAGAACTGGTCCTTGAAGTTCTGCCCCTGGCCCACTCCCAATAGGGTTGTCCCATGCTTGCTTTCCTAACAGTTTTGACTGCAATTGGAAATCCCGGTAGTTTATTTATTTGGAAATCTGTGTATCACTTTTGCAGAACAATAGAAGGAATTTCCCTAGTTGAAGAATGGCTTTAGAAACCTCCTTCGATGGGACAAAAAAAAACAAAACCCAACAATGACGCAAGTATCTCTCATGGGTAAACACTTCATTTTTTAGCAGTGGTGTGTGTGTGTGTGTGTGTGTGTGTGTGTGTGTGTGTGTGTGTGTGATCTTTTCTTACTTTGGGTGCCCCTCCTAAACGTTTTGTAGCTTTAATACCCAAAATTCACTGCAGAGAGAAAGGGGTACCCCCGCAACGTCAGAATGACTGAGATTCGGTCACTGTCATTCTTTCTCACCTAAATCTAATTTATTGAGACTTTCCTATTTCAATTCCCAAGGGCCGTTTTAAATCCAGACCCAGTTCAATGCCCCATCCCAGCATTAGAGTACCTGCTGAGTAGCAAGGACTAATAATAGCTGGCCTTTTCTGCTTTGTCCCTGTTCTACTTTTTGTCAAATCAGGTTGGTTTGGGTCATTTTGAGGGTGGGTGGGGCGGGGGAGGGGAAACGCCCCCTCCCCAATATAGTACATCAATAGGGACAGAGAAATGAGAAGCATTTTGTATTTCAGATGGAAAGCCTCGGGTTAAATCCAACCAGAAACAAGAGAAATATGATAAATAATTAAAGGACAAGCCGGGGGGGGGGGCACAGAATGAATGAGAGTCAAATGGGAGGGGGAAAAAGAGAAAGCGATTGAAAAGAGCCATCCAATTGGATGGGATTTGGGGAGTTAGCTTAACTCAAGCTGTCTGCCCAGTTCGACACACAAAATCCAGAGCATCCCAAAAGGCCTTGCGTCACGATTTTTTCCCCCCTCAATCTGTACTGCTGCAACTTAAACTGAGCCAATTAACATAACTGTAAAATTCCAGAAGGGTTCAGAGAGAAAGTACGCTGCAGAGAATTTAATACTCTTGAACTTTGGGGTTTGTCCCCCCAAGTTACTAGTCAGAAAACTTCTTTACTGGTCTCTTTATTTATATATATATAGCACGAAGCTGAAGCTGAAGCCTGAAGATGACGGATGAGACTTCGTCGAAACGTCGCCAAGACACTTCCAATTTTACGCGGGAGAAAACCCGAATAACCAAAGACCTACATATACATATATACACACACACACGTGTGTGTGTGTGTGTGTGTGTGTGTGTGTGTGTACATACATACATAGATACATTATATATAGATACATACATACACCGTCTTTCTCCAAAAATAAGACCCGGTCTTATATTTTTCTGAACCCTGAAATAAGTGCTTGGCCTTCTTGCCATGTGCTCAAAAGCCCAATTGGGCTTATTATCAGGGATGTCTTATTTTGGGGAAAACAGGGTGTACATACACATACACACACACATCAGGGGTGGTATTCACTTACCTTCGCTACCGGTTCGCAAATGTGAGTGCGCATGCGCAGGGCCTTCCGTGCATGGTCAGAGTGTTAAAAATGTGGATAAATGAGATGTGAATGGTGCTTTTGCTTGCACAAGCACGAAGCCGAAAGCACCAGCCTGAAGATGACGAGTGAGACCTCATCGAAACGTCGCCAAGATACTCTCAACCTTACACGGGAAAAGACCCAAATACACCAAGACCTACGTACCTATAACCATGAAAAACTACAAACACACACATACACACACACCTCCTTCCATTCCCCAGTATCCTGTCAAAGCTGAAGAAGCTTCTTGGATGAGAAGCGAAACATCTTCAAAAGAAAAAAATAAGAAAGTCCAGTTGCCTCTTGAAAAGGTTTTGGGACAACCATGACCTGGATGACTGAGAATCTCTACAGACGATCAGAAGACCGACATGAGCCACACACTGGCTCACCTCCCTACTATTTCTAACCGCTTTAATGATGAAGCAAGTCTACAAAATATCAAGGCTGAATTATTTAGCATTTCAGCATACTCATTTCCCTCCAAGGAATTTTGAATAGGCTGCCTGATTCTGGCACGATCACTTTATTCTGCTTTGGCACGGTATAGTGGCTGAAAAAGGCAGTGGGGTGTAGTAGTTAAAGTACTGGACCAGGTGAAGAAGAGATCCAGGGTTCAGCCACGGTCTCAACCCAGCCAACCGCAGAGAGTGGTTACTGTTTAGTTTACTTTATTGTCATTGCACCTCGTACAACGAAATTAAATGCCATCTTCAGTGTACATTGTAACTTGTAAACATAAAACACAAATCCTTCACATACTACATACACAACTGAATTGGAAAAAACCCTGATATTACATTAATATTGCACTATACAGTAGAATTCAATATAGTTACTGCTCTGGGATAGTAGCTGTTTTTCAGCCTATTTGTCCTTATTTTTATTGCCCGGTACCGTCTGCCAAATGGTAATAGTTCAACAACAACAAAGAAAGGGTGTCCAGGATGAGATGGATCTTTAAGAATGTTTTGAACTTTCTTAAGGCAGCGGGAGCTATAAAGCTCTTCCAAAGAGAGGAGAGGGCAACCAATGATCCGCTGGGCAATGTTGTTAACCCTCTGGAGTGCTGTCCTATCTGCCACTGTGCAATTTTGCAAACCACACACAGGTGCAGTAAGTTAAAATACTCTGTATGGTGCAGCAGTAGAAGGTCACCAGCAGTTTTTCATTCAGCTGTTGTTTCCTGAGAAGTCTCAGGTAGAATAATCTCTGCTGGGCCCTTTTGACCAGTGCTGCAATGTGAGCGCCCCACATCAGGTCCTCTTTTAGGATAACACCCAGAAACTTGATGGTGAGGGGGGGGAGTGGGAATGGGACAAGGTGGGGGAGAATGAGATGAAACCACCACACAGCTGCTTTGAGCTCCTGAGTGAAAAGCAGAATATAAATCTAAGAAGTGTGGTTGTTTGCCGGAAAGGCACGTCATCACCTGGCTTGCTCATTGCTTTGTCAGCATCTGTTGTGATGTGAGAATTACCTCTCTGTCCCAGATCTGGTGGAATGATCTGAACCAAAACTGGATTAAGTGCATTGTGCAAGCCAGCCAGGTTGCATTTCCACGGTTTGAGGAGAGAGAAAAGTACCGCTTCAAACTGCCTGATCTGCACTCAGCCCACATCACACCCCCTCCCTATTCAGACCATCGGTTTCACTCTGCTTTCCTCCCACCCCCACCCCGTTTTTCTTCTTCCTCCTGCCCAGACCTCCTTCCTTTCTGCAACCTTACTGACAAACAGCCCTCGCGGAAAAGAAGAAAACAGAGGGTTTGCTCTTTCAATCTGCCTAACAACCCCACGAGGTAGGCCAGACGGAGAAACCACTGACAGCACCAAAGTGCTTTTTCAGGAAGCAACTGGACTTTCCTTGGGTGTTTTTTTCTTTTCTTTTGAAGACGTTTCGCTTCTCATCCAAGGAGCTTCTTCAGCTCTGACAGGAGTGTGAGGAATGGGAGGATTTATATTCCTTGCAAACAGCCGGTCATTTGCATCCTTTTAGAGGGCCGTTGAAGCAGGTGGAGGTTTATCGGTGTCCTCAGGGTCACCTGAGTGGTGCTCCTGGTTCAACCGCCCTGTAAAAGGATGCAGATTACCCAGCTGTCTGCAAGGAATATAAATCCTTCCATTCCCCACCATCCAGTCAGAGCTGAAGAAGCTTCTTGGAGGAGAAGCAAAATGTCTTCAAAAAGAGTGAAAAAGAGAAAATGGATTGAATATATGCAAAATAGATATCAGATTAAGAGATATCAGATTGCTTTTGAATGATTAGGATGTATTTATCTTTGATTTGTATGGGGGAAGTTAGGATTTGAGAAGAAGGGGAGGATTATAATTTGTGTTAGGTAAAATTTAGTGAATGATTGTTTTTCTTATTCTTTTGAACTATATCTTGTGTTTGTTCTGGGAAGTGGGGGTGGGAAGGGTGGTTTTGGAGGAGGGATGGAGTGGGGGAGGGGGAAGGAGGGGTGAAAATTTTGTAAAACTTTTTCAATAAAAAGTGAAAGAGAAAATGGATTGAATATATGCAAAATAGATATCAGATTAAGAGATATCAGATTGCTTTTGAATGATTAGGATGTATTTATCTTTGATTTGTATGGGGGAAGTTAGGATTTGAGAAGAAGAGGAGGATTATAATTTGTGTTAGGTAAAATTTAGTGAATGATTGTTTTCTTATTCTTTTGAACTATATCTTGTGTTTGTTCTGGGAAGTGGGGGTGGGAAGGGTGGTTTTGGAGGAGGGATGGAGTGGGGGAGGGGGAAGGAGGGGTGAAAATTTTGTAAAACTTTTTCAATAAAAAGAGTGAAAGAGAGAAAAGAAAGAAAGAAAGAAAGAAAGAAAGAAGAGAAAGAAAAAGAAAGAAAAAAGGAAGGAAGAAGAGAAAGAAAGAAAGAAAGAAAGAAAGAAAGAAAGAAAGAAAGAAAGAAAGAAAGAAAGAAAGAAAGAAAGAAAGAAAGTCAGTTCAGTTGCCTCCTGAAAAAGCACCTCTGGGACAACCATGACCTGGATGACTGAGAATCTCCATGCTAGCACAAGGTCAGCCAAAGAGAACACAAATCCTGATCCAAGTCTAGAATCCCTGATCCGAGTCTAGAACCCGGGGTGTGTGTGTGTTTTAAAGGCCCCTTGAAGGTCCGGCTGTTGCCTCCCCTTCACCCCGAGGACTTCCCCATCCCTGTTTGACAGCAGGGATCTGAATGTGGGGCTGTCCTTCCCCCACCCACCCACCCCTCCCTCCTTCTTTGACAGCAGCCAACCAATCTCGGCGTGGCTGCCCTTTTCCAGTGTGACAGCAAACACCGGACACCCAAACCGACGGCTGCCTTAACCCCCCCCCCCTCTTTTTTTTCTTCTTCTTCTTCCTCCTTCTCCTTTCCGGATCGCCCCAGACATTTCCTATCACGGACCGACATGGGTTGGGTTGGGTTGAGTTGAGTTGGGTTGGGTTGGGTGAGAAATCAAATCCTCCCCCCCCCGCCCGCGTCCTCCCCCAACTCTCAGCCTTTCGGCCAACGCAGACCCCCCCCCCTCGTCCGGCCCTCCCAAGCAAGCCAGCCAGCCACTGGAAAGGATGGGAGTTGTAGTCCCATCCAAACCCACCCACCCATTTACTACCACCACCACGACCCCCGCCTGGAAAGCCAAGTAAGGGGTAGGGACTCCCACCCCGGGCGAGCACAATTTTGGAGACCCCAGGCTTTTGAGAGATCGCGGTCCCTACCCGGCAGCTCTGCGTTCTCACGACCCCCGGAGACCCCCCCTCCCTCTTCTCTCGCCTCCCCCCCCCGGGGGGGCAGAAAGAGAGGGTCGCCCGATCGTCCGCCGTGTCCTCCATTTTGTTCTCTCCCCCCCCTTTCCCCTCCCCACCCCGGTCGCCTCCTCCTCCTCCTCCTTCACCGCAGGCGAGGCGGGTGGGTCGTCGCTGGCTCTCCCTTCTCTCTTTCTCTCTCCCCTCCCCCACTCTCCGTAGGCCCGAAAGGCCCGAAGAAAAAGAATCCCGTCCAGGGGGATTATTTATATATTTTTTTTTTGGTGGAGGGGGCTTCTTCTTACCTGGAAGCAGCGGAGGCGGTGGCTGTATCCAGACCGGGTTCCAGCATGTCCATGGGGTGGGGGGTGGGGGGAGAGGAGAAGGGGAAGGAGGGAAGAGGGAGGAAGGGGGCGCCCTGCTGGCCCCAAAAGGGAGGGTGGGAGGGGGAAAGGAAGCAGGAGAAGGAGTGGGGGGGGGGACCGAGTGTTTTGAAATCTCACGCCGGATGGAGGTAGAGGGGACGCGGAGGAGACACGGGAGCCGAGGCGCTGATCACGGGGACAAACACTCGGGTCATGTGAGAAGGAAAAGAGCGAGCGAGCGAGCAGCGAGAGCGCTTCTCTTCCCCTCCCTCCTTCTTTTCCCCAGCTGGGAGCCCAGGACACGTGAGGGGGGGGCGGGTGGCCGGGGTGGGGGAGAGGAAGAGCGTGGGAAAGCGCGGCGAGGAGCAGGAGGCGAAAAAAGAAGAAGAAGAAGAAGAAGAAGAACGGAGCCGGGCCCGCTTCTCTCGCTCGCTTGCCCGATGGAACGTCGGCGGGCGGGCGGGCGGCGGATGGAACGTTGCAGCAACACGGAGCGGGAGGGGGAGGGGATAGAACGTTGCGACGATCCGGGGCGGGGGGAGAAAGGGAGGGTGGGAGGGAGCGAGAAGAAGGGAAAAAAAATGGAACGTTGCAACCTCGCGGATGGAACGCGGCGAGGGTTCGATCGAACGTTGCGGCAGGCAGCGGCGCCGCGGGGGGGTGGGGTGGGGGGAAAGCCTGTGGCTTTTCTTTTCTTTTTTCTTTTCTTTTTTTTTTTGGTGGTGATGAGGATTTATTTATTTATTTATTTATTTACATCGCCGGAAAGGAAAAATAAGAACTGGGTTGGCGAAGAGAAAGAACGAGAGCCGAGGGAGGGAGGGAGGGGAAGGAGTAGCCGAGCGCGCTCGGCTTGTGCTCGTTTTTCTCGCTTCCTCCTTTCTTCCTTTTTACTTGTAGGTCCCCCAGGGCGCATGCGCGGGTGCTCAAGGGCATCGGCTTGTAAGAAGGCGTACGTAGTCGGAGAGGAAGGTTGAGTTCACAGGAAGCGGGTGTCTCCCGGACGCCTTCCTCTCTCTCTCTTGTTCTATATATATCGGGGGTCTCCAACCTTGGCAACTTGAAGCCTGGGGGACTTCAACTCCCAGAATTCCCCAGCCAGCTTTGCTTTGCAAAAGCAATTCTTTGCAAAAGGGAATTCTGGGAGTTGAAGTCCCCCAGGCTTCAAGTTGCCAAGGTTGGAGACCCCTGATATATATAAACACCCAAGGCCTTCCTAGTGTATATATTGCTATGTATAATATATGTCAGGGGCCCCCACCCTTGGTCCCTTTAAGACTTGTGGACTTGTGGCTGAGGAACTCTGGGAGTTGAAGTCCACAAGTCTTAAAGGGACCAAGGTTGGAGACCCCTGATATATATACACTATATATATGTATGTATGTATGTATATATAGATTTTGGCTTCTGCAAGCATGCAAAATTGCAACACAACAGTACTTGGGCGAGCAACCTTGGAGCCGAAAGGCATCCCCCTCTTAGGAATTGTAACATTTGCAACCAGGTTTTCGCAGCAGCAAGGGGATTGCCAAACTAGGACTCAGGGAAGTCAGCATCGGGCCTGGGTTCGAACAAACAAACAAAACAAAACCCCAAAATGACCCAAAAGGAAATTAAATTGAATTTAAGAATTTGCAGGAGTGGCACGAACGAGGCTGATTGGAGCCAAGCTCTTTGCAAGGTCCTTCAAATTCGATGAGATAAAAGCAAGCGGGTTGTGGGGGGAGGAAGATGGAATTGTGTGCTTTGAGTGTGTGTGTGTGAGAAAGAGAAAGAAGGAGATGGGGAAAGGAGGGAGAGAATATGAATGCACTATAATTTTGGCAAAAAAAGTAGAATTGTGTATTTTGTGTGTGAGAGAAAGGAGAGAGGGAAGGAGAGAGAATATGAATGCACAGTATAATTTTCACAAAAAAAAGTAGAATTGTTTATTTTGGGTGAGAAAGGTGAGGGAAGGAGAGAGAAAGGGGGAAGGAGAGAATATGAATGCACAGTGTATAATTTTGGCAAAAAAAGTAGAATTTGTGTATTTTGTGTGAGAGAGAGACAGGAGAGAGAAAAAAGAGAAAGGGAGAAGGAGAGAGAGTACAGGGATGCTCATTGTATAATTTTGGATGCTTGAAGGAAAAGATGTCATTTCATAAGGGAAGAAATGGGGCCATAACAGGCTAGGTCCCAGCGAATGCATTCGCACAGTCGGCCAAACCCAATATGGCTTAATGCAAAGTGGAACCAGACTTCTATACTTAGACAAGCCAGGATGAAAGCAAGCTGTGGGGTGGTTTCGTGTTTGAAATTTCAGCTCTTGTTCCTTTTTTTTTTTTTTTTTTGCCCGCTGCTGGTGATAGTAGGTAACGCCCGCCAACGTTTTTTAAAATTCAAACTGGCTGGTTCTTTGAACCTTTGTTGATCAGCAATGAGATTACATGAATATAAATTGACCGTGACATAAGTTATTGCGCTTTTTAGAAAGTTTATATATACTGCACAAATAATATTAAACCTGAAATATTGATTAAGTATTGCATCAAAAAAATGCACGGGTAAGGGGGAAAAAAAGAACAAACCTCTGAGTTCATCCATTGCGTTTTGTGTGTGTGTGTGTGTGTGTTTCAATGGAGTGTTTGTAAATGCTGACAGCTTAGGTTGCCTAAATATAAGGAATAAATGTAGGCTCCCATTCCTTTCTTGTAAAAGGTCTGGTATTAAAATCTCATGTCTGGAAAAATTTTGCCTGCCATGGATATAATGGATTAGTAAGATGACACCTGTTAAAAACAAACAATAACAGTTGGAAGGGACCTTGGAGGTCTTCTAGTCCAGGGGTCTCCAACCTTGGCAAGTTTTAAGACTTGTGGACTTCCACTCCCAGAATTCCTCTGGCAGGGGATTAACTTCTAGATTATCTGCTGAGACAAGCAAAAATCTTTAGGGAGAAAGGTTAAAAGAAAAAGAAAAAAGGCTAGCTGGGGAATTCTGCGAGTGGAAGTCCACAAGTCTTAAAAGTTGCCAAATTTGGAGACCCTGATTTAGAGAAAGAGCTAGTAAAGGTGGCCCACTTTTATCTTCTTTTAAAGACCTCATAATCCCTTGAGAGGTGGAGTCTAGGCAACTGAATGAAGTGGAGTGTTTACTGGCTGGGTTCCCTTCCTGTCACCAATGCGGAAGTTTTTTGGGGTTTTTTTTTGCAGCAGATATATTCTCATTGTGCCCAGAGAGAGAAATATCTGCCTCTACCGAGGATCGAACTCACAGCCTCCTGATGGTGAGGCGAGAGCTCCACTTCTAGGCCAGAGGTCTCCAACTTTGGCAACTTTAAGACTTGTGGACTTCAACTCCCAGAAGCTGGCTGAGGAACTCTGGGAGTTGAAGTCCACAAGTCTTAAAGTTGCCAAGGTTGGAGACCCCTGCTCTAGGCCACCGCACCACTCCGAAGGTGACCCACTTTGGTTGCCTTAAAATTCTCATCCCAAAAGCTCCACAGCATAGAAGGCAGTCATATTTTTATTATTATTATTATTATTCCAAATACTGGGATATAGATTGCAAGTTTAAGGTTTGTTCCCTTTGCTGAAACATTCGGTAAGTACAATGGCCGGGTGATATTAAACTCGTAAGCTTTTAAACTTTCCAAAAAACAAAACAAAACCCAAAAACCCAGAGTTGAACTTGGTACCCCAACAATTATGGAGGATATTTCTCCAAAAAAAAACCCCTCTTATCATTCTCTGTTGTACAAAATTTAAAAAAAAACACCACTTGTTAATAAGTATGATATACGGAACGTTGGGAAGGCTAAAATGCTCCGTGCTGTGTAGGGTTCATAAACTGAAGGCTGATTGGCTGCATTGAAGTTGAATTGGGGAGACCGATGGGGGCAGGTTGAATGGTCTGGTGGCTTTTGTTGTCCTGCAGGAGAAAAGGTGGCTCGGCAGGTGCGGCCATGCACGGCACACTGGTGATCACCATGATATCTGGCCGCAACGGGGAGCTGGTTTCTTGTGGGGTCGGTAGCCCTGCCGCGCCCGGGAGGGAGGCTTTGCTGGCGTAGCTGAGCGCCAGCTGCTCCAACCGTCTCTTCTTGAAGAAAGCCTGCGTGGTGGCGTGCAGTGGTTGGAGAAGGCGAGGGATGGGCTGTCCCGGATGTAAGAAGAAATCAAAGCCGGAGCAATCGGCAGGGTCGTAGGCCAACTGGCGGGACCCTTCGTTCTCGCCCGGCCAGGCGAAAGGGAAAGGCAGCGTAAAGTCTTCGGTGAGGACCCGGATGGCAAAATCATCTTCTTTCCCAAATTCCTTGTAGGCCCTTTGGATGCTGTGGAAATGCTCTTCCCATTTTTTCATGTCTCCGTCGTAGATATCCGGAAAGGAACCAGGAAGGGTCTGAAAGAGCCTGGAGAGTGTGGGGCCAGCCGGAGAACCGGACAAGCTGTAGATGACTCCGGTTGGGGTGCTGGGCGAAGCTGTCGGGTTGAAGATGGGTGGCGGCTGGAGGGAGGTCAGCGGTGGGGGAAGCAGGAAGTCTTGTGAGCTGCTTCCTAGTTCTCCTCCAGACTTGGACCCGCCCCCTGTTGTGGGAAGGGGCTTGCCCTGTTGCAGTGAAGCCAGGGGGCCTGAAATCCCTCCATCGCCTAGTCGGAACATAAGAGAAAGACAGCAAAGTTAGGGCTAAATTTTCAGCAAACCTACTTGTTAGAGAGAGGTTCCTTGAGGCTCTTCGAAGAAGACAATAGCAATAGCATTTAGACTTGTATACCGTTTTACAGTGCTTTTTCAGCCCTCTGTAAGCGGTTTACAGAGTCAGCCATGGCCCCCAACAATCTGGGTCCTCATTTTATCCACCTCAGAAGGATAGAAGGCTGAGTCCAACCTTGAACCTGGTGAGATTCGATCTGCCTAATTGCAGGCAGGCAGCCGGCAGGCAGTAGAAGTAGCCTGCAGTACTGCACTGTCACCACTGAGCCACTGCGTGTTGTGCCTCGTCCGCTTTCCCCACAGCCGAGGCCGCCTTATCTGCTTCCGAACGCTGAGGAATGTCCTAGCATGCCTCCCGGCCCCAGCCCTGGCACCATGCCCAGACAGGCTGAGGAAGAAGAAGCGCCTCCAGCCCCCAGCCCTGGCTCCATGCCCAGGCAAACAGAGCAACTAGACCTCCTAAATATTTCTCTTGTGATACCATAAATGGCAGAAAACGTCAAGTAGCAGAAGAGATCTGTTGGATTGTATAGTCTCAAGAACAAGAGCTTATTGTTCAGCCTTTGCTAATGGATTCGGAAGAAAAGAATTTGTTGGCACTCACAAATGAGGATTAACATGAAACTATCTCTAAAACTTGTGGATTTTTGGTTAGCTATGAGTGGTTGCAAGACATCAAAAAAAAAATATCGTGATTAGCTGAAGACCTATCAAAATGAAGAAATCTTTACAATAGTTTTAACACAATTTTATCCCTTCCAAAGAAAACCTACAGAGATGGAAAATCACATACTGTATTTTTTGGAGTATAAGATGCACCTTTCCCCCCCAAAAAAATCTGGGTGCATCCGAATGTAGCCCTGCCCAGCTTCTCAAAGGGAGGTTTCAGAGGCTGAAAAAAGCATCAGAAACAAAGCTTCAGAGGCTTTTTTTCTGAAGCTGTTTTGGAGGCTTTCAGAGGCAGAAAAAAGTTTTTTCTGAAACAGAGTTTCAGAAGTTTCAGAGACAGGAAGAAAAAAAAAAAAAGGCACAGAGCTCACAACCAAGGAACCTGTTGCTAAAATTCACCTCTGGGAACAGCTGATTGGGGGTATTCTGGGAGGCCGATCCACCTGCCAATCAGCATTTTTCTTATTTTCCTCCCCAAAAACTTAGGTTCATCTTATACTCTGGTGCGTCTTATACTCCAAAAAATATGGTAATTTAACAAGGATTTTCCAAAATGAATCCAATCCATTATTCCTCCCTCTCTCGCTATTTTGATTCGTAGCTTTGACTTTTATTTGGGTCCCCCCCCCCTCGTTTTTTTTTAAAGTAGATTATTTTTCAGGTCTTATTTCAATATCTGTGATCAATTTTATTTAAAAAGCAATCCATACGATGTAGGACATAACCTCCCACCCCCTCAAAAAAACCTCAGAGAGCTGAAGGGGAACATCTAATGATTCAGTGATATTGTAGACAGGTGACGTTTTCAGCTTACTGTATTTTTGGGAACACGTTTAAGGGGCAAAATAGTTTTGTACAGAGGTTTACAAAATCTATTTTGCTTGTTCTTGGAGGAAGCATTTCATTGAACGTTGATGGTTTTGCATCAAAATTTTGGTGGCGCATTCTGGACATCTTAAAAAAAGAAAAGGGTATATGTTACAAATTGCTTGCTCCTTTAAATTTGGCTAGTAAATAAAACAGCAGGAACCAAGGACTTTCAAGGAGACGAGAGAGAATATGGCTACGGCAGGAGTGAAATCCAGCAGGTTCTGACAGGTTCTGGAGAACCAGTAATGGAAATTTTGAGTAGTTCGGAGAACCGGTAGCGGAAATTTTGAGCAATTCGGAGAAGCGATAAATACCACCTCTGGCTGGCTCCAGAGTTGGGTGGGAATGGGGATTTTGCAGTACCCTTCCTCTGCCACACCCAGCAAGCCACACCCATAGAACCGGTAGTAAAAAAAAAATGAATTTCACCATTGGATTATGGTAATAAAACAGATGGAGAAACAAGAAAGAGTCTTAAGAAATTATGAAGATTTCTTGCTGTGATCATCGGTAAGAAGTCAGACTTAGTTCATCTTTAGAGCCACGCCCATTTGTGTTACTTCCTGGGTGACCTTACAATAAGGTACTGGCCAAATTGTAGGGTTGCTATAGAGAAAATATCAAAGAAACTACCACACAATCTTCTTTGAGCTCTTCAAAAAGTTGGGTATAAGTATAAGAACGCTATACGTGATTTTCAGGCCGGCACTTGTAAGAGTGGAATAGAGCCGTGTTGATGGCAAACCTATGGCATGCGTCCCAGAAGTGGCACACAGCGCCCTTTCTGATGGCACACGAGCCATCGCCCCACTTCAGCTCCGCTGCGCATGCGCCTCCCTCCGGCCAGCGGGTCTTTGGGTCGCTGCTGTGCATGCATGGGGGCTGGGGTATGTGCGGGGGGCTCCTGTGCATGCCATGGGTGCAGGGGGCTGCGCCCTCATGTGTGGAAGCCATGTGTGCATTTCGTTTTGTGGGTTTCGGTGTGCGCGCGCACACACTTTGGGCACTTAGTCCAGAAAAAATTAGCCATCACTGGAATAGAATTATTGATAGTAATACCAATAAGCACTTCTATACAGTTTCACAGTGCTTTACAGCCTTGTTGTGGTCCACCAGCAGCGTGCAGAGCTGGCAGCAGAGTCAGACAGTGAGGAGGCTGGGGAGGAACATGGGCTAGTCCTGGAGTCTGGGGAAGGCTCGGACCAAGGCTCTGCATTGGAGGCATAGAAAGGGCCATCTGGGAGGTAGGTGCTGTCTCCGGAGCCTCCAGAGTTGGACCTCTGTGAGGCAGAGGAACAGGGGGAGCCTGTTCCCAGGGTGCGCATGCGCAGAGCTGCCAGAGGGCAAGAACAGCTAAAACAAAAGGGGCGACTCAGGA
The DNA here is from genome assembly GCF_028640845.1 of Ahaetulla prasina. Taxonomy (NCBI): domain Eukaryota; kingdom Metazoa; phylum Chordata; class Lepidosauria; order Squamata; family Colubridae; genus Ahaetulla; species Ahaetulla prasina. The sequence goes on along the minus strand of NC_080548.1, from coordinate 25,167,677 downwards.
GTAAGGCTGGGAGATGATCGGCCATTCCCATAAGACTTAAAAGACGAGCAAAGGCAGGTGGGCCTTTGCAGGAAGCAACATTTGTTCGTTCGGTTCATCTTAAAACCTGAAGCTCTGTTTGTTTCTGGACTCCATGTGGCTTTGCCAATTAGGTCTTTGGCAGCGTGTCAAGGGAGATAAAGGTGGGTGATTATCCCAAAGGACTTCTCCCGAAGGACTCTGTATAACTAAGTGGGACTCATCTGTGAATGAACAGAATTCACAGCTGTTGCAATAAAAGAGGTTTTTGGGACTCCTCGTGTGTTTTAATGACTCAGGAAGCCTAGATCAGAACAAGCCCTCTCTAAGCGGTTTACAGAGTCAGCCTATTGCCCCCAACAAGTTTGGGTCCTCATTTGACCCACCTCGGAAGGATGGAAGGCTGAGTCAACCCTGAGCCTGGTGACATTCGAACTGCCCAATTACAGGCAGAAGTAGCCTGCAGTACTGCACTCTAACCCCTGCGCCACCGCAGCTCAATAGTTCCTAGTTAGCACCTAGGGGAGGAAGTTTGATCCTGTTCTCTAATTGACACTGCCAAGTACTCTGGCTGCCGCACTCAATTGTGACTGTTGCAGTTGGACATCAGATGGGCCACCTGGTAGGGGATGAGATTTGGTCCTGCATCAGCCAGTTGCTAAGGCCTACCCTAGGGTCTCCATACGGCCCACTCTAAGGCCCGTTGAGTCTTTCCTTCTTTAGTCCCTGCAAAGTTCTTCACCTGGAGGATGGGATGGGCTATCCAAAGTCTCTGCCCCTAAAGAAGCCATGGTCACGCCTGGGAAGTTGATATGAAAGGGGTGGAGGGCCCATTGTTGACTGCCGTTTCCTAGGAAACGACAATGGCTTTCTGATGACATCACAGCCGATCAAAGGGGAAATGAAAATGTGATGCAAATAATCAGAACCGAATGGGGCACTGGATATTTTTCTGTTAAGGGAACATCTATTTGGAAATCATGTTTTTGCAGCCTGTTAATCCTGGATATCAAAATCACATTGTCCCAAGTTTTATGCAATGCGTGGGATCCTAAATCCCAACCAACCAGGTTTGTACAACATGCTAAATTACAGAACACTTAACCAATCCAGGTTAGCACTAATGAAGCTTAGCACGTTAGTGGGTGTATTTGCTAGAGCAGAGGTTCCCAATCTTTTTCGCCCGCGGCTCCCCCGGAAATCCGACCTGCAACTGCGCATGCGAATCTAGGTTCGGCTCTTGTTTAGGGACCATGGTAAGCAAAGCACATGTTTTGCCTTCTATGGACTGAATCTGCACGTATTAGATCAGGGGTCTCCAACCTTGGCAACTTTAAGACTTCTGGACTTCAATTCCCAGAATCCCTCAGCCAGCTTTTCAGTTCTGGGAATTGAAGTCCAGAAGTCTTAAAGTTGCCAAGGTTGGAGACCCCTGTATTAGATGGTAATATGATTTGAGACAGGAGCATTTATCCTGTTTCCCCGCAAAATAAGACATCCCCTGATAATAAGCCCAATCAGGCTTTTGAGCACATGGCAATAAGGCCCAGCGCTTATTTCAGGGTTCAAAAAAAATATATCTAAGACAGGGTCTTATTTTCAGGGAAACACGGTACTGAGTGTGAGTTTGCTCCCACTGGCACTTGCACAGCGTCTGCTCAATAACTTTGATGTTAATTTCCCATGGAAAGCCAAACAAGTTTCTGAAGATCCAGATGTAGGAAGACACATCAATGACTCCATGAAAAAGGTGTCGGGCTTTGAACTACCATGCCAGCAATGGACAACCCTGAATAGGATTCACACCTCACGCGACTGGGACTTAACTGTATAAATGGGGCACAGCATGCTCCCTCGGCAACTGTTGGGTCCCACATCAAACTCTAGATCAGGGGTCTCCAACCTTGGCCACTTTGGAATTCTGGGAGTTGAAGTCCACAAGTCTTAAAGTTGCCAAGGTTGGTGACCCCTGATCTAGATCACATCACGACCAGCTGTAAGCTGATGGCACGTACTGATCCAGTATCTTGTTTTTTCCCCCCTCAAATAAATGATGCTGCGCTTCAATGGATAGATGGCCTAGACGTGGGGTGTTAAACTCGAGGCCTAGGGGCCAGATACTGCCCGCAGGGTGCTTAGATCTGGCCTGCAGGGCCACCGTGGGAACAGTGAAGGACCGGCTAGGCTCCTTTTTCACTGGCAGAGGGCTGTACGAGGCTGCCGCAGCCAAAAATGGAGCTTGCAAGAGCTGCGGGTCGCCCTCCCGAGCGCCATTTTTGCTGGCAGAGGGTTGCAGGGAGCCATCACAATCAAAAACGGAGCTCGGGCTACCACATTGTAGAGCAGGGGTCTCCAACCTTGGTCCCTTTAAGACTTGTGGACTTCAACTCCCAGAGTTTTTCAGCCAGTTTTGCTTTGCTTAGGAAGTCCACAAGTCTTAAAGGGACCAAGGTTGGAGACCCCTGTTGTAGAGGTTGAGTGTTTTTGCAGTCTTTTACTTTATCCACTAGGTGGCAGCAAAACCCAATAGTATGCTTTTTCCAAAATTCTAAGCGACCTGTAGATACAATACTTTTGCAAGTGAGTTTTGTTGATTCCTGTTATTTTCTTTCTATATCCTGTAGGAGCAAAAGAGACCTTCAGTTAATAATGGTAAATAAAATATGCTTCATGCTTCAAACAAAAATAAATGGCAAAGCCACTTTCTTCTGACTCTGGTTTCTTGGCTAATGTAAAGGCCGATAACATTGTACTATATAATGATACATACTATTATTATATAACAATAAAACGAGTGGAACATATAATTATTCGTTTAATGATCTAAAGCAGGGGTCTCCAACCTTGGTCCCTTTAAGACTTGCGGACATCAATTCCCAGAGTTCCTCAGCCAGCAAAGCAAAGCTGGCTGAGGGACTCTGGGAGCTGAAGCCCACAAGTCTTAAAGGGACCAAGGTTGGAGACCCCTGATCTAAAGCACCCCCATAACACTTGTCTGTGCCATTGGACTGGATCACATGAGGGTAGCTGAAAATTAAAAGTTTGCCCCATCAGTCACTCAACTCCCTAAGATGTGGGGGTGTTTTATCTGTAACTGAATTGACTGATTTTTTTTCCTGGATTGACTCATAAAAGTAGTTCCAGAGATCGGCTATGTCCAAGAGGCTAAGCTGCCGAAACCAAGCAAAACAAGTTGACAATATGCTGAACGGACCTCACGAGGCAAAACGAGACACCAAACCTTTCCCTCGAATAAACGTGTCGTGTGAACGCAACTCAGGCTTGCCTATGGAATCACAAGGGCTCATTTTCTGCTCTCTGAAATAGTTCTCTGAAATAGAGACCCTGTTGTGACCCAGGCCCAAGTAGGTAGTCAGAAACTCAGTCCATGGAAAAACAAACTTTATTCGAACAGCTGGGAATTACTTCATTCCCAGCGTCGTTCAACTCAAAGTAAAACAAATGCCTCCCAACACAAATTCCTCAGTTATCTTGCAAAACTTGATCCAATTAGGCAAACTGCCAAAGGCCCTTCCTGGCATACATCCAGAAGCCACAAAAACAAAGACGTAGACAAAGCAGAAGACAAAGCAGAAGACATAGCTACAACATTGTTTTCTGGCAAAGCTGAAACACCGGTGCTGGTCTGTTTTAAGCCTTATGGGAGGGGCCAATCATCTCTTGGCCTTAATCCCAAGTTGTCCTCTCTGCTTGAGCTGCTCTTGCCTTCTGGCAGCTCTTCTCATGCGTGCATTAGGAACAGACTCCTCCTGTTCCTCTGCCTCACTACTTTCAGTCTCTGAAGGCTCTGGAGTCCGCACCTCACTCCCCGATGGCCCTGGCCCCACCTCAGCCTCATCGCTGTCCGACTCCGTTGCCAGCTCTGTAGGCTGCTGACAGACCACAACAGACCCATGGAGGGCTGCCTGCTTTCTGTGGGTTAGTTGTCAGGTGTTTCAGATTTCCAGCCATTGTCCTAGTTCCGTGATGGCAAACCTATGGTACGCATGCCACAGGTGGCACACGAAGCCATCTCTGTGGGCACATGAACCGTCGCCCTAGGTCAGCTCCACCGCGCATGCGCGCATGCCTCCTGCTGGCCAGCTGATTTTCGGGTCTCTGCTGCGTAATCGGAAGACATGCATGCACATGTGTGTGGGGGCAGGGGGTTGCACGTGCATGTGTGGGTCCTTAGATCGGACTGTAGGTGGCGCAGTTCCAGATTTTCCAAGCCCAAAATTTCAAGCCTGGCAGCATAAGGGATTCTATTGTCATTCAGATTATTATTATCTTCTATTATCTATATTGCTGGCCAGATAGGAGAGAGACCTTTAAAAGTTGGCTAAAGAGCTTCCCAACCCTCCCGCCTGTGGGAAAGAAAAATAATTAAAGGTATTAAGATAATTGAAAGGTGGGAGAACACCAGGTTTGAAATCACAAATGGCCTTTCAAAAGAATTATCCACTTGGTTTGTCATCAGATAAATTAGAACATGACATCATCTATAATCTTTTAAAAGTCAGGTTCACCATCAGAAAAAAATGAAGCATCGGGGTCAAGAGAAAAATAGTCTTTGATTCCTTCTGCGCAAACATCTCCTGATAATAAGAAATAATCCACCTTTCTGTGAAGGACCTCTGTGTTCCAAGAACTGGACAACTGGACAGGAGATAACCATACACAATGCTGTACTGTGCCACACACACTTCCCCCAAAATAGCTTGCTGCCCTGGGTTAACCTCGCTCTCCTAGGCTTGCTGTAGCCACTGAATATGCCTTTCATGTTCAGTTCTTAAAAAAATAATAAAAGAAAGACTTAAAAGTTTGTAAAGTGGCATTCAGCCTTTGTTTCAGGGGTGAAATGCTCCCGGTTCGGATTAGATCGCCCAATCTGGTAGCGATGGTGGCAGGTGGTTCGGAGAACCGGTAGCAAAAATCCCTGCCCTCTCCCATGCCCAGCTGAGCCGAGCGATCATCAGAGATTTCTTGCCTCCCATATTCCTCTCTTGGATCTTTATCTCTGTCTGTGCCTGCTTCTTCTTTTTTTATTTGCATTTATATCCCGCCCTTCTCCGAAGACTCAGGGCAGCTTACACTATGTCAGGCAATAGTCTTCATCCATTTGTATACTATATACAAAGTCAACTTATTGCCCCCCAACAATCTGGGTCCTCATTTTACCTACCTTATAAAGGATGGAAGGCTGAGTCAATCTTGGGCCTGGTGGGACTTGAACCTGCAATATTGCAAGCAGTTGCTGTTAATAACAGGCAGCATTAGCCTGTTGAGCCACCAGAGGCCCTAGATTGATTGTTCAATCTAGATATATCCCTCCCCTCTGTTGATGGTCAGGTTGACTCTCAGAAGAACGACACAGAGGATGAGAGAGGAAAAACTTTGAGCTTTTTCTGCAGAAAATGTTTCCTCAGAATAAGAAAAACATCCAAGTTTAACTTGGCCCTAGATCCTTTCTTATGATGAATTAATCCTTCTGACCTTTCTCAATTGATAAGATGATTTGAAGGCAGCATCAATTGCTCCTTTCACTTTGGGCAGTCTGGCTTGTGCAGATACATCTATAAAGATCCATCCTTAACTGATCCGTTCATATCTATTTTCGCATCTTGGGAAGGCGACCTCAAGCTGAGAAAAAAATGAAGCTGTCCTTCACGGTTGCTGCTTTGTTGATTTCTGTGCTCTGCACTCTTGCTCAGGTGAGGGGAACCCTAAATTTTAAGAAAAGCAAATTAGGGGATGGGGGGGAAAAACCCCGTGTATCAAAATACTGTGGGTTAAACCCAGAACAAATCAATCCCTTTTAGGTTCTTGAGAAAGATAAAACCCATCAGGTTGTGTAAAACTTCCTTAAGGTTCAGGCTGAATGCTGTTCAAGTGTATCTTTAAATGGCATCATCTTTCTGAATCAAATTGGACGATCCGATCGGATGCTGCAATTTTTCAAAGCAATTTCAAATATTCCTTTGGACTGAGGTTCGTCAAATCAATGATGCTATTCTAATCAGAAGGATTTTTGCACATCCTTTAATAGCAACCTTGAGTTTATTTTAACTTGTATGTCAACTTGCAAAGCGTTTCTAGTCTGTTCTCAAGTTATCATGGGCAGAAAGGCGGAAGATCTGTCCAGTTCAGCAGCCATGTTCGCAAGCATATTCAACGCATACCTTCCTCCAAGGTTGGATCTCAGATTACCGGAGTCAGTTTGTGAGGCATGGTTTCTACAGCCCGTGAAAGTGCCTTGTCGTAGAATGCGATTTATGACACAGTCTGAGAGGAACGGGGGGAAACAGGGTCATAGCTGAGCCGTAAATTACGTGCAGCAGAGTTGACTACACTAGGGAAGCTGCCAACATGTTGCTCCTAATAAATAACTGGATTTCTTTTAAAACTTGATTTGAAGCTCATGAGTTAATTAGGGCATTTGTCGGAGACCTGACATTGTAACACTAAGATATTAGGGTCACACATTGCCTTAAATTGGTAAAACATATTTGGTTTAGGCTTTGTATTGATTGGAAAGCTAGGCCATGATTTCCAGCAATGGGTTTTAGTGACTCGGATTAATATTGCCTTCCTGGACTTCCCACCCTCAATAGATTTGTTATTGTATATTGGGGAATAGTACGGCATAGCCATTTTGAGAGGAGAGAGAGAGTGAGAGTGAGAGAGAGGGAGGGAAAGAGGGAGGGAGAGGGAGGGGGGAGGGAGGGAGAGAGAACGAGAGCATCCATGGGGGCAATGAAGAGACACAGAGCTCCACTGGGAAAGAGAAGGAGGTGGAGATATGGGAAGACCATGCCAAGGCACCAAAAATATCCGGAGCTCTCAGAGCAGCTTTCAGAATAACAGGCTCACAAAATAACAACGTTGGAAGGGATCTTCTAGTCCAATCCTCTGCTCAAGCAGGAGACCCTAATGCAAATAGCAGCTTAGAGTAGCTGAGATGTTTCTCTGCAGAGCCATACTGGGAGAAAGCAACGTTACACAGAGCCCTGGTGACACAGTGGTTAGAATGCAACGTGGCTGGCAAATTCAGCCTTGTATCCTTCCGAGTTTGGTAAAATGTGGACCCAGATTGTTGGGGGAAATAGGCTGAGGTTGTTATATAAGTCTACGTGCTACTGCTATAGCACGTATACTCTGTATTCATTTCTTGTGCTCCTGATGCCGCGCAGCTTGCAGTTATCATCTTTATAGTTGTCATTGCCAATCCCTTCCCGAATGATGCATTTATAAAGCTTCTGGGTTAATTTAATTTTATTTTTTTATGCGTAGGGAATGTATATTGATCTTCTTTCTCTCTTTTTTTTTTCTTGCTCTCTTCGTTGCTGTAGCATGGCCATGCTCATCCACGCCCTGCTTGCGGGGCTCGATACAGAGTGAGTAAGATACCTTTTCTTTACCAGCTTTAGATGTTTTCCCCTTTGCTTCCAATTGTTCTGGAATCTCAAATGTATCCCGCTATGGAAGAAAAAGTTTAAAGGAGTAGAAGAAGCTAAGCTCACAAACTTTCTTGGACCGTTCTTACATCCATGTGTGATGCTATTGCAACTTCCCTTTTCCCCTTTAGAGCTATGCAACTATGTGCCAAAAGATGGTGGATGCCTCTGGCATCCAAAATGGAGCACGGGGGCACACACGGCCCCTTGCACCCTGCTTTTGGCCTGGATGGCCTCCTGCAGCACTTGAGGGCCCCCCGTGCCCCATTTTCAGCTTGGACTGCCTCCTGCAGCACTCTGGCAGCCCAAACAGGTGTGTGGGGCTGCATGAGGCTGCCTGCACCCCATTTTTGGCCTGGAAGGCCTCCTGTAACACTTTGCCAGCCAAAATGCTCCCCCCCCCATGTGCCCCATTTTGGCCAGCAGAGTGCTGCAGAAGGCTTCCGTCCTGTCACCCCTCCCCCTCCCCCTCCCTGGCTGGCCCACGGAGAACTACAATGCTGATCCAGCCCCTCGAAGAAATCCAGTTTGACACTCCTGCTCTAGACCAATTGAGATATTCCAAAGTTCTCCAAGGTCGATCTTCCGGGTGACATATCCAAATAGAAGTGGTCCGATCAAGAAACATCATGGTTGACTGAGAATCTCTATAGACATCCACCATTGCATGTCCTGCACAAGGAACTGTATTATAAACACGAGAAGAAAAGGATTGGAAAACTAAAACTAAAAGAATGATAAACCATCTGCTTGGGGAATCAGAGCACAGAAATCATGAGAAATAGCAGGCACAGAACCCGCAGACAGATCCGTGATGAACCTCCGTTGCAACAAGAGGTCATATTGTCTTCCCTTCCAACTATCTGAAATCCCATTGACTTCACCAATGTAGACAACAATATTATATAATCTGGTAGATTGTTCACAAATGGGAATTGCCAGTGTCGTGTATCTGGATTGTGAGGAGAGACTGGCAGGAGGAGTAAATTGCAGGGGATATTAGAGAGCTGTGTAGGGAGTGAATTACCATGTGAGTTCCCATTGCTTAAAGTAGACTTGGTCCATGGTTTCTCTTTGGTTCTACTCCAACATCTTAACTACTACATTAGGAGCATGGGTAGGTTATAGGATAGCTGGATGAAGTTTTTATTTCCTTAGACAGATCCTAGATATGAAAGTTATATTTATTTGGATTAGCCCGCTCCCTACTTCTCTTATCTAGTAATTTCCACCAATTTGACTGTCTTCTTCATCGAACCAGATTCTATAGTGTTCTGTAGGATCTAGAAACACAGTCGGTCCATTTAATCAAGTACAGCTGATCGCTTATAATAATGCAACAGGATTTTCTTTCAGAGCAGGGAAGTTGGAAGTATCTGTTTGTTGGCAGTTAGTTGTGGGGAGGTGAAGGTTCCTGTCTGTTTCTCTCAACAGCCCCCCAAATCCAAACCCTCGCAGAGGATTTAATTTCCCAACATTTTCTACAATACCACTGTCGTGTCCCACTCCTCCTCTGACGGCCGGGTCTGGGAAGTCTGTATCAAGCGTGGCCACAAAGCCTCTGCAGCTTTGCCAAATTCCTGTCACAGTTCTCAGGGCAGGCAGGAATCCAAGGTGTGACTTCAGCAACCAGATGAGACTTTGCCTGACTCAAGGAATGCCAAAAAGCAGATCCTTTATATAGGCCATGGGGTGTGGCTCCATGACTCAGCACTTATCCAGGCCTGCCCCTCCCTTCCTTTTGCTGACGTCACCTCTCCATTCTCCGGAAGCGGTGATCTGTCCACTGTGTCTTTTCGTCCTCAGCTACCAGCAATTCTAGCTCGTGGCTGGCTTCGTGCTCACACACTGTAGGGAGGTTTGTTTGCTCAGTCTGTCCGGGCATGAAGCCAGGGCTGGGGGCTGGAGGCATGCCAGGCCATTCTTCTTCACTATCAGTCTCTGGCTCAAATAGCAGGAGATGGGAGGGGCCCGGTTGAGGAGAGGAGGGCGGGTGAGGCACAACAACCAGGCTCCTTGCTCTCAAATTAATTCAAGTGTATCCAGGTTGGCACTATAGTAAATCTGTCACTCTTTAAGGTTACACTTGGTGGTTTATTGTTGACAGGAACCTAGGCAGGAACTGGGAACAATCCCAACTCTTAGAATATGCTGTGGAAGTCAGTTATACCTGGTAAATGTTTGGGATGCAAGTTCCAGGCAGGCCCAGGATGTAACAGTGGTGGGAACTGCCATCCATCAAAGTAGGAGGGTAGAAAGAGACGATGTCCTAGGACAGAGGGAAACTCACGTCACTCGTCTCTGCAGGGCAGCTGTTGGGAGGAGATACATCCACGGGCTTCATTATGGTTGATTTGGGTTTGCTTGAATGACGATTGTTGGAAAACAATTGAGATTAGTGACTCTGTTTTGTTTTGTTTTCCTGTTCTAATGGTTTAATTCTACAGCAACGTTATTCGCAGAGCAACCATGCTCCTCCTCCACAAGTCTACTACGTTTCTCCTCCACAACCCTACTACGCTCCTCCTCCACAACCCTACTACGCTCCTCCTCCACAACCCTACTATGCTCCTCTTCCACAAGGCTACGCTCCACCTCCACAGGCCTACGTGCCTCTTCCACAAGGCTACGCTCCACCTCCACAGGCCTACGTGCCTCCTCCACAAAGCAACACTGTTGCAGGTACTTCGCCTTTCCCTGCTCAACCATCTGGGCCTGCTGTCCCACCCGCTTCTGGCACAGTGAGTATGGAAGTGTGACAGGTTCCCTTGAAGGCCTATCCATTTGAAAATGGGAGAAGCTTCTGCTGGCCCCAAATACCCTCAAATATCTGCTGGTCTTTCCTTACATTCCTAGAGACCAAAGCCAAAACTGGGAATTGTTGTTTTTCCTCCCCCAATTGTTATACACGCATCCTGGCTACATAGCTCGTCCTTCTCATCGTTCCCATCACCCATCTCTTTCCACTTATGACTGTATGACTGTAACTTTGTTGCTGGCAATCCTTATGATTTATATTGATATATTGACCCTCAATTGTGTTGTAAATGTTGTACCTTGATGAAAGTATCTTTTCTTTTATGTACACTGAGAGCATATGCACCAAGACAAATTCCTTGTGTGTCCAATCACACTTGGCCAATAAAAAATTCTATTCTATTCTATTCTATTCTATTCTATTCCTAATTCATATTCATATTCTATTCTATTCTATTCTATTCTATTCTATTCTATTCTATTCTATTCCTAATTCATATTCTATTCTATTCTATTCCTAATTCATATTCTATTCTATTCTATTCTATTCTATTCTATTCCTAATTCATATTCATATTCTATTCTATTCTGTTCTATTCTATTCTGTTCTATTCTATTCCTAATTCATATTCTATTCCATTCTATTCCATTCCATTCCATTCCATTCCATTCTATTCTATTCTATTCTATTCTATTCTATTCTATTCTATTCTATTCCTCATTCATATTCATATTCATATTCTATTCTATTCTATTCCTAATTCATATTCATATTCTATTCTATTCTATTCCTAATTCATATTCATATTCTATTCTATTCTATTCTATTCTATTCTATTCTATTCTATTCTATTCTATTCTATTCTATTCTATTCTATTCTATTCCTAATTCATATTCTATTCTATTCTATTCCTAATTCATATTCTATTCTATTCTATTCTATTCTATTCTATTCTATTCCTAATTCATATTCATATTCTATTCTATTCTGTTCTATTCTATTCTGTTCTATTCTATTCCTAATTCATATTCTATTCCATTCTATTCCATTCCATTCCATTCCATTCCATTCCATTCCATTCTATTCTATTCTATTCTATTCTATTCTATTCTATTCTATTCCTCATTCATATTCATATTCATATTCATATTCTATTCTATTCCTAATTCATATTCATATTCTATTCTATTCTATTCTATTCTATTCTATTCTATTCTATTCTATTCTATTCTATTCTATTCTATTCTATTCTATTCTATTCTATTCCATTCCATTCTAGTCTAGTCTAGTCTAGTCTATTCCTCATTCATATTCATATTCATATTCTATTCTATTCTATTCTGTTCTGTTCTGTTCTGTTCTGTTCTGTTCTATTCTATTCTAATGTGCAACCATAATTGAGCCTGTAGTTGTAATTCATGCCAGTCATTCGTCCTGTGACCGATTTTATGACCTTTTTCTTTGGCAGCGATTGTTAAGCGACTGCAATGGTCATAAGGCAAAGGCCACGTTCTTTTTGCAAACACGGTGGTCACTCAGAGAACCTGTTATTTGCAATGGAGCTTTCCCCCCCCCCCGTTTTTGTTTTGGCCGGGAACTTGAAATAAACATCAGTTTTGAGCAAAACTGTTGCTGAGCAAGGATGTGACTGCTTGGGGGTGGGGGTGGGGAGGCGGTGGCCATCGGAACTTTGAATCTAGGTCCTAAAGTATCTTTCTGGTACAGTCGGAGGGCAGAATGAGTCAACTCCTGGGACGGAGGAAAATTCATCCAACTCACGATGCATCTCATCGTGAAAGGGCTGCATCCACGGGCTTCAATATAGTTGGTGGTGTTTGTTTTTTTTTTTGTTTTTTAAATAAGGATTGCAGGAAACAAATCAGACCGGTGACTATATCTTCTTTTTTGCTTCCGTTTCCTCCCACCCCCCCACCCTCCCCCCGTTTTGGAACCATAGCCTAACAATGTAAATCCACCTAAATCTGTCGTCTATACCTTGCCTGATTCAGCTCCCCAACCACCTTTCCCTGCACAATCTTTGCCTGCTACCCAGTTACAGGCTCGGTCTGCTCCCTCTGCTGTTTATAGCCCTCAATATTCTCCTCCCTCTGATCCCTCTGATCCCCTCGCCCAAGTTCCTTCTGCTTCCTTTTCACAACCTCCCTCTGCTCCCCCTGCACAACCTCCCTCTGCTCCCTTTTCGCAACCTCCCTCTGCTCCCCCTGCTCCCTTTGGACAATTTCCTTCTGCTCCCCCTGCACAGCCTCCCTCTGCTCCCTTTGCACAATTTCCCTCTGCTCCCCCTGCACAACCTCCCTCTGCTCCCTTTGCACAATTTCTTTCTGCTCCTCCTGCACAGCCCCCCTCTGCTCCCTTTGCACAATTTCCCTCTGCTCCCCCTGCACAACCTCCCTCTGCTCCCTTTGCACAGTTTCCTTCTGCTTCCCCTGCACAACCTCCCTCTGCTCCCTTTGCACAATTTCCTTCTGCTCCCCCTGCACAACCTCCTTCTGCTCCCTTTGCACAATTTCTTTCTGCTCCTCCTGCACAACCTCCTTCTGCTCCCTTTGCACAATTTCCTTCTGCTCCCCCTGCACAACCTCCCTCTGCTCCCTTTGCACAAGTTGCCTCCAATGCCTTTTCACAACCTCCCTCTCCTCCCCCTGAACAACCTCCCTCTGCTCCCCTTGCACAATCTCCCTCTGATGCCTTTGCACAAGCTCTCTCCAATGCCCTTGCACAACCTCCCTCTAATTCCTTTTCACCACCTCCCTCTGCTCCCTTTGCACAAGTTGCCTCGGGTTCCCTTCCACAACCTCCCTCTGGTTCCTTTGTACAACCCGGCCGTGCTACCTTAGATGCATCTGATGCTCAACCCTCTGGCACATCTGGATTGTCTTTGTCTGCATCTGGAAAATCTAGTGCCTTTGCACAATCTGCCCCTGCTCAGCCCTCTGGTACAGCTGGATTGACTCTGTCTGCTGCATCTGGAACATCTGATAACACTAGCAAAAAACCCAGCCTCTAAAGGCCAAGTAAGTATGAAAGTATACCAATTGTTGAAGGCTTATTCATCTGAAGGCGAGAGAAAAAGGTTCCGCTGGCCCTTAAAAATCAAGAATATTTTCCCCTACTTACATGTAGGATCCAATTAGTAAAACTCTAGGCTGCTCCATTTTCACTAGAAGTAATGCTTGGCACTATCTGGCTGGGGAATTCTAGGCGTTGACGTCCACACATCTTAAAAGTCATCCAGGATGAAAAACACCGTTTTAGCCTATCCATTACTCCATGCAGAAAAATAACAAGTTTTGGAGGAAGTCCTTCAAAGAAAATTACGATTTATAAGCTGTCCGTGTCAAGGTCCCGACTGATGAACCCAACCAAGCCAGCAAAAGGAGACAATCGGATCTCTTTTAAGCATAACTTTATTGAGTACAGCATTTCGGCACCCATGAACCGAAACCAACTCTAGCCAGTTCTCGCGGTTTTCGTCTAATTAAAGAATGGATTCTTTCCTCCCCTCCTTTGACCACGTCACATTGTCCAGTTAGGTGTTCTGATGTGTCTAGGGCAGGGGTCTACAATTTTAAACACTGAAAGAGCCATTTGGACCAGTTTCTCACAAAAAAGAAAACACCAGGAGCTACAAAACTCTTCCCATGCCTGACTATTTCTTGAGCAGCCACAAAACCAGCATATGTAGTTGAATTAAATGTTCTGTTTTTGTTCTGTCCCCCCTATCTCAGTCTGGGAGGCATGAGCAATGACTCAATTAGCCGGCAATTCAGTCCACGGCAGCTATCAGCTCTGGCAGCAACCTAGCGAGCATCTGCCAAGTTTCTCTGTTATCTTTCTTGATGCTGGCGAGTCAACCAGGAAACCAGGAACAGGCAGTACTTCAGCTCAAGTTCTCTCTAAGCAGTTGATTTGCTAGCCACAAAATGGTATAGCAGCCCCTGCTGTTTTTATACCCTGTGGGGTGTGGCTCCATGACTCAGCACTTCCTAGGCCTGCCCCACCCCTGCTTCTGTTGTTCCCGCCTCTCTTGTCTACGAAACCTGGGGTCTAACCAGGACTGATTGTCCTCAGCTGGGTCTGGGAGCATTGCCTGGGTGGGGGGAGATACAGGAGACAGAGGCCTTGTTACTTCCTCCATGTGCCTTGCCTCTGGCTCCTGGAGTGAGCCAGAGAGGCCAGCCCTGCAGAAGGGAGCCCAGATGGCCCTTCCCTCTCACTCTCTGAGTCACTCTCTGGCAGGGGGCCAGGCCCGGGGGTGGGGGGGCTGGACCCACAACAGTTTTCTTCCATGGGTGGCCTACCAGGGGTTGAAAAGCTCAATAAATCACATGCCGGTGGGTGTCGCACATTGGCGGCTGTGACGCATATTAACCGCAGGTTGCTGACCCCTGCTCTAGGGCAAGTCCTTCAAGCCTTTGCCAAACATCTGTTGAGATGATCTTGGTTCCCATGGGACAGTTTCTTGCAGTTGTCTGGGCTAGCATTCCAAATCTCTTCCGCCCTCTCCCCCCATAGTCTGGGCCCAGCTGAGAAACAAAAAGATGGCTGCGACAGCAGCACACATTTTGAAGATGATAGTTTGTTACAGTGGGTAGCTTTTTTAAAAAAAAATATGGTAATTCTCATTTAATGTCGACACAGTCATGCCTGTTTGAAGTTAGGGCAGCACTGAACGAGGACTATTTATCACTGGTCCACATAATTGCAGCTGTTCTGCCCTCCCACAATCATGTGGACCCCACCTGGGATCTTTGCTGTTCCCTCCTGGCAAGTGAAGTCAGTGGGGAAGCAGGCAGGAGGTCACCAATGGTGATCCTGTGATCGTGGGACACAGAGTGGCATTCGCCGCAACGATGGCAACTCGAACTGTTGCAACTGCAGTTGTAAGTTGGCGTGGTCACAGGACACTGTGTGCTATGACCATGTTATTTAGCAACAGAGTATTTGATCCCGGTTGATAAGTGAGAATATTTTACATTGCTGAGTTGATTGAGCCTTGGTGGTGCAGTGGTTAGAGTGCTATACTGCAGGCTACTTCTGGCGATTGCTGGCTGCCTGCAATTTGGCAGTTCAGATCCCATCAGGCTCAATAGCAATAGCCCTTAGACTTATATACCGCTTCATAGTGCTTTTACAGCCCTCTCTTAAGCAGTTTACAGAGTCAGCCTATTGCTCCCAAAAATATGGGTCCTCATTTTACCCACCTCGGAAGGATGGAAGGCTGAGTCCAACCTTGAACCGGTGAGATTCGATCTGCTGAACTGCAGCTAGCAGTCAGCTGAAGTAGCCTGCAGTACTGCACTCTAACCACTGCACCACCTCAGCTTTATCAAGGTTGTCTCAGCCTTCCATCCTTCCGAGGTCACTAAATGAGAACCCAGATTGTTGGGGGCAATAGGCTGACTCTGTAAAGCGCTTAGAGAGGGCTATAAAAACACTTATACTGTGAAAACACTGTGAAGCGGTATATAAATCTAACTGCTATTGCTATTCTGAAAATTTCACTGTTTTTCTTAGGAATTACTACTCAGTAATTACTTTGCCAATCTAGCTCTTCCAAACAACACAGGGAGATAAATGCCAATATCCACATGCTGGTTCCTCCAGAAGTGCATATGTGAAGGATTGATACGGCTGCCATTGTAGAGGATAGGAAGAGTCATGTAAACTGTGCCTTGCCTCATTTATATCTCTTGCCCCTTTGGAATCATTCAAAGGCTGCCCTGTAGGATATTTTAGAGATGAACCAATTCAGCAAATATTGGAAAACAATTACAATTACTCCCCATCGTTGCTTATGGTAACAATTAAACAATATTAATTCCTAGTAATGCCCACCATAGAATCAACCCTCCAATGATTTAGCACTTAAATTACTTTTCTGTTTTTATTTTTCCAGCTAATATAAAACAAAGCACCTCAGTACGAAGATGTACACCAGTGAGTATGACAGATACTCTTTGCTTTAATAGAGATGTACAATGTGAAGATTTCTCCTGGGACTTTACAACAACTTGCTTTCAAATACGTAGAACAAAGGTCCCCAACACTCTGGTCCACGATCCTTCAGGAGCTCTCCAGTCTGTGGAAAAATCGCCCTCCATAGAACCGGTCCCAAATGTTTGGGGGGGGCCACTGACAGGGGTAAAATGCTACCAGTTCGCACCAGTTTGGACGAACTGGTAATAAAAAAAAAAGCTACCGGTTCATCCGAACTGGTATTTCCGACGATCAGCTGTGCCGCACGATTCCTGTTCGCTAGAAAGTTGGATTTCCTGCTAAATCTAAATCACACGGCACAGCTGTTCCTCCCTCTGCTGTTCTACTTACCTTCAAACAGCTCCTTTTTCTACGGAAAGCATGTATTTGGTGTGCAATGTGCATGTGCATGCGCATGTGTGCAGCAGGCATATGTGCGCACCATGCATGCGTGGGCAGCAAACCGGTGGCAACCCATGGAGGATTTCACCACTGGCCACTGATGTAGATTATTGGGATCATTGTCATTGAGGGTAAGGGGAGGTTAGAGGCAAAAGTCTGAAAAATTATTTGAGAAAATTATACCCTTTTTATGCCAATGTTTCACTTTCACTCCTGTTCTTTGTTTTTGTTTTATAGATTCACCAACTGTATTTGTCAAGAATAAAACCCACAGCCCCCCCCCCCCCACAACACTTTCTCTTTCTGGCTTCCATAATTTCTTCCTAATATTAGACCAAATGGAAAGTGCTACTTTCTTCTAAGAAGGGCTCCAGCTGATATTTCTTTTTGTTGATTTGAGGACACTTTCTCTTCATTGTGAATACTGCTTAATACTGGTTTTCTCTACCAAAAATAATAATAATAATAATTTGCAAATAAATACATTCAGCATTATAATGGAATGTTGTCTTTATCATTGTGCTCTGAAAATTATCATCCCCCGTCTCCCACCAATATTGTAATGAAGTTCAGGCCACATCGATGCTTAGTTGATTCTGGTAAATAAAAATGTGGTTAGAGGCCATTATCTAAGCATAGTTTGAGTTTAATGTCACAGGCATATTTATCCCATGGTTCTGTTATCTTTCTGCAGATCAGAGTCTCTTCTGGGGTTAATAGCAATAGCACTTAGACCAGTGGTTCTCAACCTTTATAGTGCTGCAACCCCTTTAATACAATTCCCCACGATGTGGCGACCCCAACGATAAAATTATTTTCATTTTGAATTTATCGCGCCTGAAGTCAGACATAGCGATCTGAACTGCTTGCAATTGCCTTGAGGACGGAGGCATTAAAGCGGAGACTCCTCCCCTATTAAGTTTATCGCGCCTGAAGCCAGATTAGGCTAGCGATTGGGAGTGATTGCAGCTGGCTTGTGGAGTCAACCATTGGAGCACGATTCTTCGACTCGCAAGTATACTTCCCATATTTCCGATGGTCTTAGGCGACCCCTGGCAAATCGTCATTCGACCCCCAATGGGGTCCCGACCCACAGGTTGAGAACCGCTGACTTAGACTTATATACCGCTTCACAGTGCTTTTACAGCCCTCTCTAAGCAGTTTACAGAGTCAGCATATTTGTCCCTAACAATCTGGGTCCTCATTTTACACACCTCTGAAGGACGGAAGGCTGAGTCAACCTGGAGCCTGGTGAGATTCGAACTGGTGGCTCAGCAGACTAAGTCTGTCTGTTATTAATACAGCTGCTTGCAATTACTGCAAGTTCAAGTCCCACCAGGCCCAAGGTTGACTCAGCCTTCCATCCTTTATAAAGTAGGTAAAATGAGGACCCAGATTGTTGGGGGCAATAAAGTTGACTTTGTATATAATATACAAATGGATGAAGACTATTGCTTAACACGTTGTAAGCCACCCTGAGACTTCGGAGAAGGGCGGGATATAAATTTAAAAAAAAAAAATTAAAAAAATTGCAGGCAGCTGGCAGTCAGCAGAAGTAGCCTGCAGTACTGCACTCTAACCACTGCACCAGCAAGGCTCTTAATCAGGGATGTCAAACTCAAGGCCCGGGGGCTGGATCCAGCCCACAGGTGCTTAGCTCTGGCCCACAGATCTGAGCTCCCCTTGGGCTCGCTGCCCTGAAAACAGTGAAGAGCTGGCCCGCAGTGCCTCTGCCAGCAAAAACAGCTCAGGAGCACTGTGGGCAGCCTTCCCAAGTACCATTTTCATTGGCAGAGGGTTGCAGGAGGCCGCCACAGCCAAAAACAGATCTTGGGGGCCTGTTTTCTCTGGCAAAGAGGTGCCCCCAACAGGAGTGACATTGAGCTGGCCATGCCCATTCCGCCCCCCCACCCCGAGGTCAAGCACAACCCTGATGCGGCCCATTAATGAAATTGAGTTTGACACCCCTTAATAGATGTTCTCGTAATGTTCTTAACACTACCTTGAACTACTTAAGAAGGTGTTGGTTACTACCTTTAAAGCGCTCCATGGCTTAGGGCCTGGGTACTTACGGGACCGCCTGCTGTTACCACATGCCTCCCACCGACCCGTACGCTCTCACAGAGAGGGAGTTCTCAGGGTGCCATCCGCCAAGCAATGTCGGCTGGCGGCCCCCAGGGGAAGGTCCTTCTCTGTGGGGGCTCCCACCCTCTGGAACGAACTTTCCCCGGGTTTACGCCAAATACCTGACCTTCGGACATTCCGTCGCGAGCTGAAGACACATCTTTTTATTCGTGCGGGGCTGGCTTAAATTGATTTTAACAAATTTTTAAATTCTTAGAAATTAATTTTAAATGGGGTTTTTTAGCTTATTATATATTTTACTTCTCAGGCCAATTTTAAAATAAGTTTTTTAACTGCATTTTAAATTTGTATATTGTACCGTCTGTTTTATTCTTGCCTGTACACCGCCCTGAGTCCTTCGGGAGAAGGGTGGTATAGAAATCAAATAAATAAATAAATAAATAATATAAAGTTTCAGATTATAAACTTCTGTCTCCTTTGATCTCAGAAGTGGATAATTACATTCTTATTTGATGTCCAGGAGATGTCCAGTTGTTCATTCTTGATCCATAGGTGAAGAAAAATCTATGTACCTTATCAATCATTGGAGACGAAGATATGCCTTGAGTTTCATAGTCTCTTCTTTTCTTGAATAATTGAATAATTCACTGTTTAATGATCTGATTCCAGTTTTCATGGAAAGGTCACCTCACCTTTGCAGATACTTGTGACAATTTCAGGTATTTCAAAAAGTCTTCCATCCATCCATCCATGATCCCAAACACCTGGGATATTGGTGTGTCCTCATGGGACTTTGAAATAAGATTTGGCAAACTTGGACGATCAAAATGGTTTATTGATTTGCTCCAAAATTATTTATTTATTTATTTATTTATTTTATTAGATTTTTATACCGCCCTTCTCCCGAAGGACTCAGGGCGGTGTACAGCCAAAAAGTAAAAAAACCCACAATATACACATTAAAACAAAACTAAAACCAAGCATATTACAGGAATGGCCGAAAATTTAAAACAATTTAAAACCCTAAAATTCATAAATAGTCCCAATTAAAAATTTAATAAAACTTTTAAGCCAGTCCCGCTTGAATAAATAGGTGGGTTTTCAGCCCACGGCGAAAAGTCCGAAGATCAGGCACTTGACATAAACCAGGGGGAAGTTTGTTCCAAAGCGTAGGAGCTCCAACAGAGAAGGCCCTTCCCCTGGGGGCCACCAGCCGACATTGTTTGGCGGACGATACCCTGAGAAGGCCCTCTCTGTGTGAGCGTACGGGTCGGTGGGAGACATAAGGTAACAGCAGGCGGTCCCGTAAGTACCCGGACCCTAAGCCATGGAGCGCTTTAAAGGTGGTAACCAAAATCTTAAAGCGCACCCGAAAGACCACAGGAAGCCAGTGCAGGCTGCGCAGGATTGGTGTTACATGGGAGCAACGAGTTGCTCCCACTATTACCCGCGCAGCTGCATTCTGGACTAGCTGCAGCCTCCGGGTGCACTTCAAGGGCAGCCCCATGTAGAGAGCATTGCAATAATCCAAATGGGAAGTGACAAGAGCATGAGTGACCGTGCATAAGGCATCCCGGTCAAGGAAGGGGCGCAACTGGCGATCAAAATGCAATCAATCCACACCTTGAAGTGTGTTGGTGTGAGTTTGAATGACTGATGGGATACAATAACAAAAGCATAAACAATATGACCATCAACAGAATGATGAAAAAGCGTTCAAGAGATATGCCACATCCTAACACTTAGCATGGAAGCAGTGAAGGCCATTGAATAGATATTTGGATTTTGTGATGTGTCTATTCTGACGAAGATCAGATTAGTGCAAAAAATGGTATTTCCTGTGACACTCTCTGGAAGGAAGGAAAAAAGGGACTTTCAAGAAGCAGAATAGAAAGAGTATTAACCAGGGGTGAAATGTGCCCCAAATTTTGGTTGTTAAGCAAGAACATTTTTAAGTGAGTTTCACCACATTTTACAAGTTTATTTTTATTTTATTTATTTATTTATTTGTCGTAACAATATATACAAGCATTACATAAAGGATTATATAATATATAAACATATATATGAGGAGAAACAAGGTAATATAAACATATATATATATAGGGGAAGAAACAATAGGACAGGAACGGTAGGCACGTTTGTGCTCTTATGCACGCCCCTTAGAGTCCTCTTAGGAAAGTGGTGAGGTCAACCATGGATAGATTTTGAGTAAAGCTTTTGGGGTTATGAGAAGAGACCACAGAGTCAGGTAATGCATTCCAAGCATATATAATTCTGTTACAGAAATCGTGTTTTCTGCAATCTAAGCTGGGGCGGTTGACATTGAGTTTAAATCTGTTGGTAGATCTTGTGTTATTGTTATTGAAACTGAAGAAGTCATTGACAAGAAGGACATTACAACGGTTGATTTTATGAGCTAAACCCAGGTCCTGTCGAAGTCGATGAAGTCGACGAAGTTGGCCACACCCACCCGGTCACATGACCACCAAACCATGCCCACCAAGCCACACCCAAAGAACCAGTAGCAAAAAAAATTTAGATTTCACCTTAGGTATTAACACTTTGAGAAAATTAATGCTTGGAGAAAATTCCTGAGAAAACTATGGACAGCCCAGAAAACAAACAACAAACAGATTATATTAACAAAATCAAACCAGAGTTCTCACTTAAGACACAAATGATTAGGTTCAAATTATTCTACCTGGGGCACATATGAAAACCTCTCTCTAATGGTAGGAATCATGAAAGGAAAGAATTAGAATAACAGAGTTGGAAGGGACCTTGGAGGTCTTCTAGTCCAACCCCCTGCTTAGGCAGGAAACCCTACACCACTTCAGACAAATGGTTATCCGATCTCTTCTTAAAAATTTCCAGTGTTGGAGCACTCACAACTTCTGCAGGCAAGTTGTTCCACTTATTAATTGTTCTCACTGTCTGGAAATTTCTCCTTAGTTCTAAGTTGCTTCTCTCCTTGATTAGCTTCCATCCGTTGCTTCTTGTCCTGCCCTCAGGTACTTTGGAGAATAGCTTGACTCCCTCTTCTTTGGGGCAGCCTCTGAAAGAGAAGCAGAAGACCAGCAGCAACACGGATGGACTTGGTTTCGGGGGTGATGAGTCCATACTGAAGGTTTCAAGGACCAGTCCTGGAGAAAGTCTATCTATGTTGCTACTAAAAGTTGACACTGGCTTGATAGAAAATAATTAATCAACCAATTAGAGCTCTGAATCTGGCTTTTAAAGCAGTCCAGGTAGTGGTTTCATATCCGCCTTTTTTTAACGTTTTGAATTTCCTCAAACTAGTTGTCCATCCTACAATTCAGATATTTAGAACAGGTCCGTGAAAACTGGCAAATGAATCTCTCTCCTCCCCTCAAACAGCCTCCCTGCTGAGAATGAAAATAAATCACAGGAACAAAAATAAGACAGTCAAAGGATGGGAGAAAGATAAGATAATTGAAGGATAAAACAAACCAGGAAAAGGATTTTGAAAGGTCACAAATGACCTTTCAGAATCTCTTCACTTTGCGTTATCAGATAAATTAGAGAGTGACGTTGCATCAATATTTTCTTGCAAGTCAAGGTCATTCTCAAAAAAATAATAATGTAGAGGGTGGAGGAATGTTTTGGTTGGCACCAGATCTTTCCATGTGAATGAACCCTTCTAACCTTTCTCAACAGGTAATTTGAAGGCATCATTAACTGCTCCTTTCAGTTTGGGCAGTCTGGCGTGTGCGGATACATCAACATAGCTCCATCCTTAATCCACCCATTCATATTTAAGTTATTTTCTCATCCAGGGAAGGAAACCTCCAGCTGAGAAAAAATGAAGCTGTCCTTCGTGGGTGCTGCTTTGTTGATTTCTGTGCTCGGCACAGATGCCCAGGTGAGAGAAAACCTGCATGTTAGGAAAGGTAACTTGTAAGATGACAGAGGAACCCCCCGTGGCTCAAATTCTGTGAGTTACTCCCAGACTAAACAGGTCACCCTTGGGTCCTACTGAAATCTTAGACATAACAAATAGGGATATGGTAAAATTTCACCAAGGAGATCCAGTTTACCCTATCAAATGCATATCCCACAATTAGATCCCACAATTTTTCAAAGGGATTTCAAATATTCAAATTAGGCTGATTGATTTGCCTCAAATTAATGATTCTATTATGACCAGAATATTTTTTTTGTACCATTTAATAATGAAATTGAGTTGTGTAAATGTGTGTAAATTGCAACAAAAGTTATATACTGAGCTAAAATATGTTCTGTTTGGTTTAGGCTTCCTATCAATTGGAATGCTATGCCATAATTTCCATTAATTAATAATTTAATTAGTCACTCAAACTCTGTGGGTTAATCCCAGACTAGACAGATAACTTTTGGGTCCTACTGAAATCTTAGACATAACAGATAAGGTTGTGTGAATCCTGTTCAAATGCATATATATATATCGATTTAGAATATATATATATATATATATATATTTGTTTTCTGAGGTTTTCGCGGGTGTTTGTATGTAGGTCTTTGTTTATTCGGGTTTTCTCCCGCGTAAAATTGGAAGTGTCTTGGCGACGTTTCGACGAAGTCTCATTCGTCATCTTCAGGCTTCAGCTTCGTGCTTCTGGGAGCAGAAGCTGAAGCCTGAGGATGACGAATGAGACTTCGCCAAACGCCGCCAAGACACTTCCAATTTTATGGAGAAAACCCAATAACTAAAGATATATATATATATATATATATATATATATATATATATATATATATATATATATATATACACACACACACTGCTCAAAAAAATAAAGGGAACACAAAAAAACTGTAAGACATCCTAGATCTGAAGGAATGACATATTCTTATTAAATACAGTACATTGTATTGGCTAGGTGTTCCCTTTATTTTTATGAGCAGTATATATACAGTCCTATTGGATGCCACAATTTTTCAAAGGGTTTTGAATTATCCGATTGAGATTGATGGTTTGAATCAAATCAATGATTCCGTTCTGACTGGGCTGTATTTTGCACAATTTTATAACAAGCTTTGTAGCTTGCAAAGATATTAATTAAAGATACACATTGCATTAAAATGTGTTTTGCCTGGTTTGGGCTTCCGATCAAGCGGAAAGCCTGGCCATGAATAGTTTTCCTTGACTTTGGTTATATTTAGTCCATTTAAATATTCCGCTTCTTTCTGTCAATAGATTTATTGCTCCTCCTACATTTTATAATGTAGATTTCAGCATGACTGTGTGTGTTAGGCTAAAACGCACGTGTGTAAAGTGCGATTATTGTTTTCCCACTACAGCATTATGGCCCAGATCCTCCACCTCAAGTAAGTAAAAGAGTTTCTTGTTTTAATATATTTTGATATTTCTGAATGCTGTCGGGACTCATCTGGCTGAGCTGGAAAACAAGACCACACGGTCACAAAGGGACAGGAGGTTTGTCAAATTCTGACTGTGTTCCAATGTGGCACAACCAAGTCTCATTTCTTACTCATCCAAAGGCCCCTCATGGTCAGAACTGAGCCCCTGAAAAATCATTAGTTTTATTCATTGAGGATTTCTCACTCATTGTTTTAGGAGAAACACAGCTCCCAGAACCTTATCTTCCCATGCAAATGACATTAAGGGCAACTATAGGTGGGCCTCCTCTAAATCCACTCTGTGGCAGTTGTGAAATGTAAAATTTGTTACTACCGGTTCTGTGGGCATGGCTTGGTGGGTGGGTGGGGTAATGTGACTGGGTACGTGTGGCCAACTTTACTTTTAAAAACATTTTTTTACAACTTCTTCGGGCAAAGAGGTTGTAAAAAAAATGCTTCTAAAAGCCTCTGACAATCAAGCAACTCAGTTGGGATTGGCTGAAGAAGTTGTAGAAAAAATGCTTTTAAAAGGCTCTGATGATCCCAGCTGAGCTGTGCGATCATCAGAGGGTTTTTTTTTTACTTTTAAAAGTATATTTTAGCCTGAATGAAAAATGCTTTTAAAAGTTAAAAAAAAAACCCTCTGATGATCGCGTGGCTCAGCTGGGCATATGGGGGGGCAAGGATTTTTGCTACCGGTTCTCCAAACCACTCGCCGCCACCGCTACCGGATTCGGTGATCCGGTCCGAAATGGGAGCATTTCACCCCTGTTCTGTGGCCCATCCTTCTCTTTGTTGGAGAATTAACAGGTTTAGCAATGTATTTTTGAATTTCTGTAGGTGTACTCTGAGCCCCAGGTCTACAGTGCTTCTTCAAACTATAATCCACAAGTCCCTGTTCCCATAAGTACAGTACAATCTTTTCTTTTCCCTTCCTTTCTTCATATTTTTTTGTTTTTGAAGATGTTTCCAGTTCTACTGATTTCCCAACAACCCATTTCAAACGCTTTTCAGCTGGGAGAGTTGTGGGGTTAAGACAACGGCTGGAAAAACTGGTCACAATTCAACCCCATTGTATCCCAAAGAGCTGTTGATCAAATAGACGACACAATAACATTTTTTCATCTAGGTCAAAGTCCCTATTTTATTTATGGAGAAACGTATTAAGTTATTTGGGGGCATTTATTTACTTAGAAAATATATCATATTTTGAAATTAAGCGACATAGTGAAGGAATCCATAATTGTTTGCTATTCCAACCAGACACCTAAGAGAGCCTAGATGTACACAAAGCTTGATTTCAGAAAGATTTAAACATCTTCTTGTTAACACAACTGCGCATTAATGTTCTTCTTTGGTTACTTGATTAAATGCATTTTTATTGTTAAAATGTATTGTTTTTAGGTCTGGGAGCCTTGTTTAATCTTTTAAAGATTGCCTGCTTGTGGAGTTGTGTACTTATTTGTGTTAAGTTAAAAAGTCCCTGCCTTTTATATGGGTGTGTGTGAAATATTAGAACGTTTAGGGCAGAGGTCTGCAAACTTGACTCTTTTAAGACTTGTGGACTTCAACTCCCAGAGTTCCTCAGCCAGCAGCATATTGATTATAGGCTGCCCATCTCATTCTGAAAAGCAATTCTGGGCTTATATTTTATTATATGACTGATTTGAGGGCATCGGCCACTGGAAGGAGATACATCTATGGGCTTCAATATGGTTGGTGGATTTCTTTTAATGTGGATTGTGGGAAACAAACAAGATCAAGGTCTATATCTCTCACTTTGGTTGTTTTTTTCCCGCCCTCTTCTGCAGCAACAGTCTAGCTATAATTACCCACCTAATCCTGCCATGGAGAGTTATTATGGTTCAGTTCTCCCTGCACAGTCTACACAGCCTTTGCCTGATGATAGGGTACAATATCAGACTGTTCCCGCTGCTCCTCCTAGTCCTCAATATTTTGCTGGCCCTGCATCATTTCCCCCTCAACAAGTTTCCTCTACTGCTTATGCACAAAGTGCCAGTGCTCCCCTTGTACCAAAAGTCCCTTATGCTGGTGCCCCACGTGCCCCTGCCACTGGTGTACCACGTGGCCCTTGTGCCTGTGCACAACGTGCCCCTGCCCCTGGTGCCCCACGTACCCTTTGTGCCTGTGCACAACATGCCCCTGCTCCTGGTGTACCACGTGCCCCTGCCCCTGGTGTACCACGTGGCCCTTGTGCCTGTGCACAACATGCCCCTGCTCCTGGTGTACCACGTGCCCCTGCCACTGGTGTACCACGTGGCCCTTGTGCCTGTGCACAACATGCTCCTGCTCCTGGTGTACCACGTGCCCCTGCCACTGGTGTACCACGTGGCCCTTGTGCCTGTGCACGTGGCCCTTGTGCCTGTGCACAACGTCCCCCTGCTGCTGGTGTACCACGTGCCCCTCCTGCCAATGTACCACGTGGCCCTTGTGCCTGTGCACGTGGCCCTTGTGCCTGTGCACGTGGCCCTGCCGCCAGTGCACCACGCGGCCCTCCTGCCTCTGCAAAACGTTCCCCTGCACAGCGTGTTTCTGCACAATATACTCGTGCTGCTCTCCCACATCTTGGGCCTTCCGCCTCCCTTTCATCGGATGCTAAACTCCCTGGAACATCTGAATTGCCTGTCTCTAAAGGACCTGAGTCTGCTGCCTCTGGAACCCCTGGTAACCCGGCCGAAAAGACTTCTGCCTCCACAGATCAGGTAAACATGAAAGTGTGCCAACTTTTGAAGGTCTGTTCCAGAGGTCTGCAAACTTGGCTCTTTTAAGACTTGTGGACTTCAAGTTGTGGAGTTGAAGTCCACAAGTCTTAAAAGAGCCAAGTTTGCAGACCCCTGGTCTATTCCTTTGAAGGCGGGAAGAAGATTCTTCTTTTTGCATTATAGCTTAGCCTTGGTTTTTTTTAATTTGCTCCAAGATTGCTATTTCTTTGTGGCCAAAGTCCAGGCAGAAAGAGATGAGTATCCTTTGTTTAGAATACAACAAGCTCCTCTGCCTTTAAATTAAATCTCTTAAGAGCAAAGGATTCTAATAATTGTTTCCATAATGAAATGAACATTCTAGTTATTTTGCACTGAATTCCTTTTTGGTTTTTATTTTCCCAGGAAGTAGAAGTCAAAGCATCTGACTAGGGAAACATACCCCAGTGAGTATGGAAGCCACTCTTTGTTTTAGTAAAGATTTAGATCTATAGATTTCTCCAGGCTTTATGATAACTTGTTTTCTGATATGTAGATTAACTGGGGTGATTGTCTTTGAGGGTAAAGGGAGGCTGAACACAAAATTCTGAAATATTAGCTGCCTTCAGATATGGAATGGGTAAAAGTCAATTGGCTACTCTTCTTATGTCAAATATTTCTTGTTCACTCATCTTCTATTTTCTAGATCTGCGAACTACATTTCCTGAGAGTAAAACCAGAGTCCACCTTCCACACTTTCTCTTTCCAGCTTCCATAATTTCTTCCTAATCAATAATCAAAGGGAATTCTGCACTTCCATCTAAGAAGGGCTCCAGCAATCATATGATTTCGAGGCAGTTTCTCTTAATTGTGAACACTGGAATCTTTACAAGAATAAACATTTACAAATAAATATATGCAGCATCATTACGGAGTGTTGTCTTTATCATTGTGCTCTGAAAATTATCATTTTTTTCCAATATTATAGTGACGCTAGGGTCACTTCAGGGTTTGGTTGAATCCTCATGCAGGAGATATGACACATGTGCACATCTAGCCCTGCACAAAACCATCTGGGCCATTGCATTTTGGACCAATTGGAGCTTCCAGATGCTTTTCAAAGGCAGCCCCATGTCAAATGCATGGCAATAATTAAGATGAGAGGTGACTAGGAAGTGGATAACTTGGAGCAGGGATTGTTGTACTTGGTGTTGGAGAAAATCCATGAGAATACCATGGACAGCCAAGAAAACAGACATGGACCTAGCAAATCAAACCAGAGTTCTCTCTTGAGGAAAAAAATGATTAGGCTCAAATTATTCTACTTCAATTCCCAGTACTGGGAATTATGAAAGGAAAACCAAGTAGTAGGTGCATGGACTTACAGTAGTGGCCAAAATTGTGGAAACCTTTTGGGAAAAGCGTATTTTCTAAAACTAGCTAAGAATATCACTTCTTTTTTGGAGTAGTTGCGTAAAATTATATATCAATGGAAAGATAATTTAATCAAGAATGTAATGCAATAACTTTTATGAAGGATTTGCTGTTAGAATAGCAGTTACAGTATAAAGAAGAAAAGTGAAACATGTAGAAAAAAACGAGATATACAAAAAATTATCACCATAGAAAAAATGAGATACATAAAAATGATCACCATGTCAGTTAATACTTAGTTGGGTAACCTTTAGCATGAATTATGGCCTTACAGTGTCTTCCCATGGAGTGAACCAAGTCTTTTAGTTCTGCAGCTGTTATCATGTGAAACGAAGATTGAATGATTGCTTCTATTAACTGGATTTTATTGCTGGGTCACTTCTGACTAACAAGTTGCCTTAGGAGGCTCCATAGCTTTTCAATTGGGTTAAGGTTTGGGCTATTCCCAAGCCATTCCATCAGTGGAATATGATTATCTTGAAACTCCAAAAAATAAAATGGTGCTATTAGCCATCAAAGGGGACGCGGTGGCTCAGGGGCTAGGACGTTGAGCTTGTCGATCGAAAGGTTGGCAGCTCAGCGGTTCAAATCCCTAATGCTGCCATGTAACGGGGTGAGCTCCTGTTACTTGTCCCAGCTTCTGCCAACCTAGCAGTTTCGAAAGCATGTAAAAATGCAAGTAGAAAAAATAGGGACCAGCTTGGTGGGAAGGTAACAGCGTTCCGTGCATCTTTGGCATTAAGTCATGCCGGCCACATGACCACGGAGACATCTTCGGACAGCGCTGGCTCTTCAGCTTTGAAACGGAGATGAGCACTGCCCCCTAGAGTCAGCAACGACTAGCATGTATGTGCGAGGGGAACCTTTATCTTTACTATTATCCATCAAACCTCAAAAATACACTTTTCCCAAAAGGTTTCCACAATTTTGGCCACTACTATAGTTTCAGTGATGATCAGTACAACCTTGTAAGTTTTGAAGGAACAGGATTGGGGCAATGGTTCTGAAGAAAGTCTACTCTGTGGCTACTAAGATTGACTTGATAGTAATCAATCAATCAATCAATCAATGTTCAGAATTTGGCTTTTGAAGTAGTCCAGGTAGTCTTTTCATGTTTCTTTTTTAATGCTTTGAATTTTCTCAAAGCATATTACACTTCACATATTTCAAAGAGGCCCTTGAAAGGTAGCAAGAGATGTCTCTTCCCGCAAATCCCTTCCCCCAATGAAAAGAAGTCAAAGGAATAAATAAATAAATAAAATTAAGATGAGATAATCAAAAGGCTAAGATGACATCACTGAATAAGACAAAACCAGGAAAAGCTTTTAAACCGCAAATGTCCTTTCAGAAAGTCCCCACCTTGCTCGTTCATCACATCAATTAGAGGTGACATTTCATCAATATTTTCTGGCAAGCCAAGTTCGCTATCAGAAAAAATGACAAATGATAGAGAAATGTTTCAGTTGGCACTAGGTCCTTCCGTGTGATATTATTCTATCCTTTCTCAACTGATAAGGTAATTTGAAGGCATCATCAATTGCTCTTTTCAATTTGGGCAATCTGGCTTGTCCTGATACCTCAATATAGATCCATCCTTAACCCACCCGTTCATATTTAAGTTATTTTCTCATCCAGGGAAGGAGGCCTCCTGCTGAGAAAAATGAAGCTGTCCTTTGTGGGTGCTGCTTTGTTGATTTCTGTGCTCAGCACAGATGCCCAGGTGAGAGGAAACCTGAATTTTAGGAAAGGTAACATGTGGGATGGCAGAGAAACCCCTGTGGCTCAAACCTTGAGGGTTACTCCCAGATTAAGTTAGTCGCTCTTGTATCCTACTAACTATTAGACTTAACAAACAGGGCTTTTTAAAACTTCACTGGGGAGATCCAGTCTTACGCTATTCAAATCCATATCTTAAGTAGAATCATTTTTCTGAATCTCATTGTTCAATCTCATTGAATGCCACAATTTTCCAAAGGGATTTCAAATATGATGGTAATTAGAGTGATGATCTGAATCAAATCGATGATTCTATTCTGACCGGAAGTTTTGCACGCTCTTTTTTTTTTTTAAAAAAATAGTTTTTATTAAACATTTTTCACCTTTAAAAACAAAAAACAACAAAAACAGAAAAAACCCCAGAAAAAACAAGAAAAAAACAGGACAAACATAACAATGTAGCATAGTTTTACAGCTTTCTGTATCACCGTATATGTTCTGGTTTTATAATTCGCTCTTCTACATTGCCTTCTTATCGGTTATAACAATTATAATGATACAGTAACAATTATAACAATGCTAGTTACTCATATCTACGTTATACTTGCATTATAATCATCAATTCAAATTTAATAATAGTTGGTAACTTTGGTTAATATTTGATCAATACCAGTTTAAAACTCCTATTTCTTGTTTTGGCTTCTGTTTTCTAGCCACTTATACATTCTATTCCAAACTTTATAATAATCCAATTCTTCTCTTTCTTTTAACTCCATAGTCATTTTGTCCATTTCTGCACATTCAAGTATCTTTCTAATTACTATTTCATCTGAGGGTGTATTAGTCTGTTTCCAGTTTTGTGTGAAGGCAATGCTTAATAACAACTTTTGAGTTTTGTAGCTTGCAACAAAAATTGATTGGGCTCACATATTGGGCTCAAATATATTTTGTCTGGTTTGGGTTTCCAATCAACTGGAAAGCCTGGCCAGCAATAGTTTTCAGGCCCTTTGATTACGTTTAGCGAAGTTAAATGTTTCCATCCCTTGGTTTCCTTCCTTCAATAGATTTATCGCAGTGTGACTGTGTGAGCTGGGCTAAGACAGGATTAATTAATTGGCGATTATTGTTTTTCCCTTACAGAATCGAATTCCAAATCCACCACCTCCACCTCCACCCCAACCCCTACCCCCAGTAAGTAAAAGCCTTTCTTGTTTTAATGCCCTTTGATATATGTTGGAAATCTGGACAAATGAGCTTACACACTCACAAAGAGGCAGTTGGTTGGTCAAATTCTGTCCGCCTTCCAAAGCCTCAAATCTTGCTCACCCAAAGGCCCGTCAATGTTGCAATCTGATACCCTGCAGGTAATCTTAATTCACAGGGCATGTCTCACCCCTGCCTTGAACATTTTAGGAGAAACACAGCTACTCAGGACTTTACTCATCCGTAGAAATGACATTAAGGGGAACCATATGGGGGCCTCCTCTGAATCCACTCCCTGACACTTCCCACTCTTGGTTGGAGAAAGAACAGTTGTATAAATGTATTTTTGCATTTCTCTAGGGGTACGCTGGCTCCCAAACCTACGATGTTTCCGCAAACTATAAACCACAGGTCTCTGATCCTGTAAGTATAGTATGATCTTTTCATTTTCCTTTCTTTCCTT
The DNA here is from genome assembly GCF_028640845.1 of Ahaetulla prasina. NCBI lineage: Eukaryota > Metazoa > Chordata > Lepidosauria > Squamata > Colubridae > Ahaetulla > Ahaetulla prasina. The sequence continues at coordinate 25,136,077 of NC_080548.1, read as the reverse complement.
CTTTACCCCCCTTCCTTTTTCTTTTTTTTTTAAGAATAGGAGGTTTCAAATATTTCTCACCTAGGAGGGTTCATGGGTTTAGAGAACTGCTAGAAAAATTGGTCAGAATTCACCGCATTATTTCTGAACGTGCCGGTAATCAAATGGATGATCCCAAAAACGTGTCTTTCATCCATATCAAAGTCACTGGGCTCCGTTTTATTTATCGAGGAAGTATATTTATTTAGGGCAGATATTTGCATAGAAAATGTATCATATCTTGAAATCAAGTAACCTCTTTTGAGATTAGAGGAGAGGAATCGACTTCATAGTAGTTTGCTATTTCGACAAGATACCTAAGAGAGCCTAGGTTTACACTAAGTTGGATTTTAAAAGACTTTCTTATAAAGTTTGAACATTAAGGTATTTTTTTAAAAAAAGCTCATTAGAACATTTCAGGAAAGCAATTATCCTACACATACAATGAGAATATAGCTGTTCAAATAACCATGCATTGGCTACAGGAAGGGCATCCGGCCAGTAAACACTCAGCTCCATTCAGTTGCCCCGACTCCATCCCACAAGGGATTATGGGGTCATTAAAAGAGGATGATAAATTATTATACACATACATATATTTGGCTGCAGAATGTAGATTTGTATAAATCTTTTTATTATTTTGAAATTATATATATGTATGTATGTATGTATGTATGTATGTATGTATGTATGTATGTCTTTGGTTATTCAGGTTTTCTCCAGCGTAAAATTGGAAGTGTCTTGACGACATTTCGACGAAGTCTCATTCGTCATCTTCAGGCTGGTCGAAAAGTCGCCAAGACACTTCCAATTTTACGCAGGAGAAAACCCGAATAACCAAAGACTTACATACAAACACCCGTGGAAACCTCAGAAAACAAATATATATATATATATATAATTTATATATGTAATTCACTGTCTGAGGCAGAAACTAAACTTGTGGGGACTACTTGTAGCCTCTTTTCTTCTAGCTGCTGCAAAAATAACGTTAGGCAAGACCCCAGTGTGTTTCACTTACCGCTTTCAAAGAAAATTCGAGATCTAAACATTATTTATTAGTATTATCCAGGATGCTTGTAAGCCTCGCTTAGGAAGGATATTAAAGTCATTTATATGTGTGAATTTAGCTGTGGGTCTCCTTAGAATTTCCTTTCCAAACTCTTCCCTGTCTTTGCTGCAGAATAAAATTAGTTTGTAATGTATCTTTGAATTTCTGTAGGGGAACCCTGGCTATCCGAACAATGTTTATTTTGGAAACCCTAATCCACAGTACCCTCCACCTCCACCTCCACCTGTAAGTATAGTCTTCTCCCCGATTGATATTCGTGGTTTAGGAATAGGCATTCCGGATCACAGTCTGAGATTACCAAATGCTGTTTCAATTACTTCCCACCTAAAAGGATTGTAGGTTAAGACGGCTGCTGGGAAAAGTCGTCAGCGGTTGGTCACTATTAAGCCTACCTACAAGGCACAGGATGGTGTGATCAAAGCTTTGCCTGTTTTTCATGTGCATTATGGTAGCGCAGTGAATGAACTGTGGTGGTGCAGTGGTATTGCAGGCTAATTCTGCCGTCTGCCAGCAGTTCGATTCTCACTGACTCAAGGTTAATCAGCTCAAAGTTGATTCGATTTTCCATTCTTCTGAGATTGGTAAAATGAGGACCCAGATTATTGGGAGCAATATGCTGACTCTGTAAACCGCTTAGAGAGGGCTGTAAAGCATTGTGAAGCGATAAGTCTAAGTGTTATTCCTATTGCTATTATGTACTTGGGTTAAAGTTCTTTGAGCCTTTATAGCACTAGCAATAGCACTTAGACTTATATACCACTTCACAATGCTTTACAGCCCTCTCTAAGCAATTTACAGAGTCAGCATATTGCCCCCAATAATCTGGGTCCTCATTTTATCGACCTTGGAAGGATGGAAGGCTGAGTCAACTTTGAGCCTGGTGAGATTTGAACTGCCAAATTGCAGTCAGCCAGCAGCCAGCAAAAGTAGCCTGCACTACTGCATTCTAACCACTGCGCCACTGTGGCTCATATAGTGCATGCATATATGAATATAGCTGAAATGAAAGAAAGATTTGTGGCTATAAATATGCACACATACCCATGTATATGTATACATTTATATGAGAGAGGATGCAAGCTTGCATTTTATACCATTGAAAACTCTATTAAAACTATTTCACCCAAAAAGAAACTCGTATTTTTCTTCTTTCTGCAGTGGTTCCGAGACTTTGCCCCACCAGTGAGTATAACCTTTTCCTGCTCATTTGTGATACCCCCCCGCAATAATTATCAGGCTCTGAAAAACATAGGGTGCCTTTCAGTCCCACTCCCAATCTGGGACAGGTATACTGTGAAAAGTAGCCCTGGGGGATTGGCTAGATTGGGTAGGGGATTGGGTAGAGGACTGAGGGCAGTGGTGGGATTCAAGTAATTTAAGGGAGGGAGCAGTTCGGAGCTCCCACGTAACACCTATCCTGCGCAGACTGCACTGGCTACCTGTTGTTTTCCAGGTGCGCTTCAAGGTATTGGTTACTACCTTTAAAGCGCTCCATGGCTTAGGACCGGGTTACTTACGGGACCGTCTACTGCCGTCCTCTATCTCCCAACGACCGGTGCGTTCTCACAGAGAGGGACTCCTTAGGGTGCCGTCAGCCAAACAATGTCGACTGGCGGCCCCCAGGGGGAGGGCCTTCTCTGTGGGGGCTCCTACCCTGTGGAATGAACTTCCCCCTGGACTTCGACAACTATCTGACCTTAGGACCTTTCGCCGCGAACTTAAAACCTATTTATTCCGCCTTGCTGGACTGGCTTGATTTTTAAAATTTTTAATTTGATTTTATGGGTTTTAAATTTTTGTCAATTTTATAGGGTGTTATTGTATTTTAAATTTGGCCATTTGAGTAAGTTTTTTAAGGGTTGTTCTTAGTATTGTATGTATTGTTTCTTTTGTATTTTATTTTGGCTGTTCACCGCCCTGAGTCCTTCGGGAGAAGGGCGGTATACAAATTGAAATATTATTATTATTATTATTATTATTATTATTATTATTATTATTATTATTATTATTATTATTATTATTATTATTATTATTATTATTATTATTATTATTAACAACCGGTTCTCTGCCCTAATGATTTCTTCCAACAACCAGCTGAGGAATTCTGGGAGTTAGTCCACAAGTCTTAAAGTTGACAAGGTTGGAGACCCCTGGTTCAGAAAGTTAACAACCGGTTCTCCCGAAGTGGTGCAAACTGGCTGAATCCCACCACTGAATTGAGTGGCAACATAGGTTTTTGGAGGACAAGTGGTACGGTGGCCTAGAGGCGGAGCTCTCGCCTCAGTCAGGAGGCTGTGAGTTTGATCCTAGGTAGAGGCAGGTATTTCTCTCTCTGGGCACGTTGAGATTTTATCTGCTGAATATAACTCTGCATCGGAGTCAGGTAGGGCATCCGGCCAGTAAACACTCAGCTCACTCATTCTATTGCCCTGACTTCATCCCACAAGGAATTATGAGGTCATTAAAGGGCAATGATGATGGGCTTTTCCATGACCCAGAGAGCAGGCACAGATTTAGGATAGCTCTGCATTACTAAAGATTGAAGAATCATTTCAAATGCAAATAGCATTAGGCAGGGTGCGTTTTTCTGCAGCTTCATGCTAGCAATAGAACATGTTACGTTTCATCTTTTCCTACTCACGTGGTCCTGATCCCATTCAGACATCCTTATTTGCCCAAATTAGGGGATGGCAAGCTTCAGTTTCCAGGCTTTTTCATAATTTATGGGGATGAAAAGAAATGTCTCTGACCTCTCACTCTAGATCTTTGTGCATGTTTTGTTTGTCCATAGGATCGTGATCGAGTGGAACAACTGGTGAGTATGTTAGCCCCAAAAAAGTCAAGTTGATGGTTACAGCAGATATACCAAGAGTTCTGATGAGAGCTGCCGTCCTGACTTTTTCTAAAATCTTGCCTGCAGATGCTTGTTTTTTTAATCACCTATTTAAATGAGGAAGGACATAGAAGTAATAAAGAATCATGGATTTGCAATGACAAGTTTTTGACAGGTTGTCTTTCCCTGGAAATTTCTAAAACCTGTTTGACTTCAGTGATACATCGTTTTCTTTCTGTCTTCTCTCAGACCCTTTCCTGGTTAAGGCTCTGATGAAATAGAATAGAATAAACACAGTTGGAAGGGACCTTGGAGGTCTTCTAGTCCAACCCTCTGCTTAGGTACACCACTTCAGACAAATGGTTATCCAACATCTTCTTAAAAACCTCCAGTGTTGGAGCATTCACAGTTTCTGGAGGCAAGTTGTTCCACTGATTAATTGTTCTGACTGTCAGGACATTTCTTCTTAGTTCTAAGTTGCTTCTCTCCTTGATTAGTTTCCTTCCATTGCTTCTTGTTCTACCTTCAGGTGCTTTGGAGAATAGCTTGACTCCCTCTTCTTTGTGGCAACCCCTGAGATATTGGAACACTGTTTTCATGTCACTCCTAGTCCTTCTTTTCATTAAACTAGACACACCCAAGTTCTGCAACCGTTCTTCATATATTTTAGCTTCCAGTCCCCTAATCCTCTTTGTTGCTCTTCTCTGCACTCTTTCTAGAGTCTCCACATCTTTTTTACATCGTGGCGACCAAAATTAGATGCAGTATTCCAAGTGTGGCCTTACCAAGGCATTATAAAGTGGTATTAACACTTCATGTGATCTTGATTCTATCATTCTGTTTATGCAGCCTAGAACTGTGTTGGCTTTTTTGGCAGCTGCTGCACACTGCTGGCTCATATTTAAATGTTTGTTCTCTAGGACCCCAAGTTCCCTCTCACAGTTACTACTATTGAGCAAAGATGGAATCATTTAGCTTTTATGGATTTAAGGGTTTGGTTATTCCTATAACCTCCTGAAGTCCCATGAACCCTTTTTCTAGCTATCCAGTGATGTCTCTCCCCTAATCTTGCAAAATCCTGATTTTTGAGGCAAGAAGGATAGGAGGAATAGGAGAAATTAGAGGGGTGTGGAGGGGCTGAAAATTCCCTTCCCCAAATAGACTGACCTAGAGGATTCAGCTTCTTGTGAAGTTGTCTTTCTTTGGAAGATGCAGTTTTGGGGATTTTGGCGCACAGACCAAAGATGTGTTATGCAATTGCTTAATCAGGAAGTAGCAAGGTAACCGGCAAAGTAAAATAAATTGGATTGGATCGGAGTTTGTTTTGATTAATCAGTGCCTTTTCTCTCATTTTTCTCATTCTTTGAGAAACCGGTAAGTAAACAGAAAGTCCTTCCTTTTTCTGATTCAGTGATCAGTATTGAGATAGGAGGTTGTAGAAATGAATAAGGGGATATAGGCCATCCTCTATGGTACAACTGATGCACTGAATTGTATCAATGAATTAACAGAGGAATGACTGAGTCTGTCATTTGCACCTCTATAACTGTCTGGTTTGGTTCTGCAACCCAGCAAGATAGACACAGACTTCAATGGATAATTAGAACTGCAGAAAAAACAATGGCTACCAACCTGCCTTCCATTGAGGACCTGTATACTGCATGAGTCAAAAAGAGGGCTGTGAAAATATCTACAGACTCCTCGCATCCTGGACATAAATTGTTTCAACTCCTACCCTCAAAACGATGCTATAGAGCACTACACACCAGAACAACTAGACACAAGAACAGTTTTTTCCCTAATGTCATCACCCTGCTAAACAAATAATTCCCTCAACACTGTCAAACTATTCACTAAGTCTGCATTGCTATTAATCTTCTCACCGTTCCTATCATCCATCTCCTCCCACTTACTGTATGACTGCATGACTGTAACTTGTTGCTGTATCCTTACGATTTATATTGATTGTTTTCTAGTATGATTCAATTGTTTATTTGTACCCTATGACTATCATTAAGTGTTGTATCTTATGATTCTTGACGAATGTTTCTTGTCTTTTTATGCACACTGAGAGCATATGCACCAAAGACAAATTCCTTGTGTGTCCAATCACACTTGGCCAATAAAGAATTCTAATCTAATCTAACTGTATAAAATTAGAGAAGAGTCCAGATTTTATCTGTTTCTAATTATAAAAAGTTTATTGGTAGCTTATTGAAAGAGAAATGCAATTTTAAAAGTGTAAAAGATTATTTCTGAATAATATTTGTCTGTCTGTTTTTCTTTGTAGTTTGAAATATTTGAGGTAAGTAAGTACCTGTATTTGAGGCAAATATGGAAATATTATCATATACTGCTTTCAACTCCAGATAAGAAACTTGGTAGAGGTAGAATCAGCTCAATTCTTCTATTACCTTAAAGTTCCTTTTTCCTCTTTCAGCCGAGTCTGAAAATGACATGCATATTAAGCAGAATCACTATTTGAATTAAAGTTAATTAAACTAATTAGTTAAAGTAATTGGTAGTATTCTAGATTACTAGAATGTCTCTTTCTCTCTTTAGTTGTCAGACAGAGACTAAATGTTGTTAAATTCTGTGTTGTCATGTATGAATTCTAGTGAATTCACTTCCTAATAAGTTTAAGCATGTAGTGAATCTGATTTTGTGTGACTTTCCTATTGTTGCTATGTAGTATCCTCTTTGTTGTTCACTTTGACAGAGTGTTTGGCAATAGAGCAGCAAATGTGGACTCATGTTGAATTCTAAATATTTCTTTCTCTTCTTTCTTATCCCAGTTTACAAATGTAACATTTCGAACAATATATTCTTGAACTGAATGAATAAATTTAACCCTCATGCACATACCCAACGATGAGTGGTTATTGGTCTGGTTCACAGACAGCATTAATGCAGCTGATGTGAAATATGACGGCCACATCTCATGGTTTGCAGCCACCAGGATTTAAAATAACAATAACAAGATAATCAGCTAAGCGATCTTGGGCTTTGGTTAGAATTTGATTGAATGAAGATCAATGAATACCAGGGATCAGGGGTGAAATGTTACTGGTTCGTACCGGTTCGAGTGAACCGGTAGCGAAAAACGCTACCCATTCGGGTGAACCAGTATTTCAGATGATCAGCTGTAATGTGCGATTTAATATGATCTAGAATAGTTGGATTTCCTGCTTTCTAGCTCATCTAAATCATGTGACACAGCGGATTCCCTCCCCCTCGCTGTTCTACTTACCTTTGCAAACTCAGAAGGCTTCAAAATGTTCCTTTTCTAGCAGTGTGCGGGTACACCTCAGGCGTGCAAAGCACATATGCGTGCATGAAGTGCGCACTCAGTAGCAGACTCATAGAACCGGTAGCAGACTTCAGATGATTTCACTGCTGCCAGGGGTGTATTTTAGACTGGGAAGTCACTTCCATAACATTGCCAAGCAAATGTTGTAGTTCTTCCTCTGAAGCCAATGGGAGTGACATTTGACCCTAGAACAGCTTTAATTTTTCTGCGTTCCTGGAGGCACAAGGGAGTGTTAGGTAACAGAAGCAATGGTTCATTTCTCCTATTTGTAGGAGAGGCAGAAGTAAGGGAAGAGTAAAGCAACTCTTGATGTTTTTTCTTCTTCTTTATAATAGAAAGTAATGGAAATGTGGAAAAAAAATTATGCCCGGAGGAAGCATTGGGTAAGCTTCATGGAAAAAAAGTGTGAATATATTCTGTTCATTGGTTTGGTTAGAGCCGAGGTGGGTTTCAGCAGGTTCTGACCAATTCTGGAGAACCGGCAGCAGAAATTTTGAGTAGTTCGGAGAACCGGTAGTAAAATTTCTGACTGGCCCTGCCCCCACATATTCTCTGCCTCCTGAGTCCCAGCTGATCGGGAGGAAATGGGGATTTTGCAGTATCCTTCCCCTGAAGTGGGGTGGGAACGGAGATTTTACAGTATCCTTCCCATTCCATGCCCACCAAGCCACACCCACCAAGCCATGCCACACCCACCAAGCCACACCCACAGAATCGGTAGTAAAAAATTTTGAAACCCACCACTGGGTTAGAGGAACATTAAAGGGATTTATTTTTTTTCTGAAGAAAAATAATTAGCAGCTTTATTAATGAACTTGAAAATCATGTGGCAGGTTTTTTTATATTTCAGGAAGAGAAAAGGGCACACAGTTCTGGGAATAGCCAACAAGGCTAGGTCGCAAAGAGAAACTTCAGAGCAGGAGTCTCCAACCTTGGCAACTTTAAGACATGTGGACTTCAATTCTGGGAATTGAAGTCCACAAGTCTTAAAGTTGCCAAGGTTGGAGACCCCTGCTTTAGAGTAATCATTCAGCAACGTCCAGGATCAGGATGGTAGACATGCCCTTTTTCTCCCCATCCCCTCCATCATGGACACCCCAAAATCCAAACACTTGCAGAGGATTTAATTTCCCGAATTCTTCTTTGGACTCAGCTCCTTGCAGTGAAATTATTTCTAGTCCATCCAAGTCTTTTAATGATTATTTTAATTTGTATATTGATGTTTTTTATATGCCTGTAAACCGCCCTGAGTCCTTTGGGAGATAGGGCGGTATATAAGTTTAAATAATAAATAAATAAATAAATAATAAATAAGTTAGCACTATAGTAACTCTGTCACTCCCCTTAGTGATTTACTGTGTACAGGAACCTAAATGGAAACTGGGAATAATCTCAACTCTTAGAATATGTTGCGGAAGTCGGTTATACCTGGTCAATGCTTGGGATTTCGGGTTCCAGGCAAATCCGAGGTGTAATGCTGGTGGGGAGTGTAATTCATCACGGTGGGAGGACTGAAAGAGACACGTCTTGTGACAGAGGAAAACTCATGTCACCTGTCTCTGTCAGATAGCCACTGGAAACATCCATGGGCTTCAATATGGTCGGTAGGTTCCTCTGAATGGAGTTTGTGGAAAACAGTCATAATTAGTGACTCTAGTTTTGATTTTTCTGTTCTGATTGTTTCCTTCTGCAGCGCCACCAACGTGGTCATTCTCAATACTACGCTGGTCCTCCCCAAGGCTACGCTGCTCCTTCCCAAGGCTACGCTGCTCCTTCCCAAGGCTACGCTGCTCCTTCCCAAGGCTATGCTGTTCCTTCCCAAAGCTACGCTGCTCCTGCTCAAAGCTACTTTGGCCCTCCACAAGGCTACTTTGGTCCTCCACAAGGCTATTCTGGCCCACCCCAAGGCTATCCTGGCCCTCCCCAAGGTTACCCTGTTCTAGGCACTCAACCATCTGGGTCTGCTGTCCCACCCCCCTCTGGCACAGTGAGTATGAAAGTGTGACATATCCACTGGAATGGATCCAATGGAATACTGCATTCAGTTTTGGTTGCCATGATGTAAAAAAGACGTTGAGACTCTAGAAAGAGTGCAGAGAAGAGCAACAAAGAGGATTAGGGGACTGAAGGCTAAAACATTTAAAGAATGGTTGCAGGAACTGGGCATGGCTAGTTTAATGAAGAGATGGACCAGGGGAGACATGATAGCGGTGTTCCAATATCTCAGGGGCTGCCACAAAGAAGAGGGAGTCAAGCTATTCTCCAAAGCACCTGAGGGTAGAACAAGAAGCAATGGGTGGAAACTAATCAAGGAGAGAAGCAACTTAGAACTAAGGAGAAATTTCCTGACAGTCAGAACAATTAATCAGTGGAACAACTTGCCTGCAGAAGTTGTGAAAGTTCCAACACTGGAAGTTTTTAAGAAAATGTTGAATAACCATTTTTCTGAAGTGGTGTAGGGTTTCCTGCCTAAGCAGGGGGTTGGACTAGAAGACCTCCAAGGTCCCTTCCATATCTGTTATTATAATTCTAATTCACTTGAAGGTCTATCCCTATGAAAAGAGGAGAAGGTTCTGGTGGCCCTAAATATCAAAAATATTTGTCTCTACATACAAAGAGGGCAGAGATGGCAAAAATTGGATTTGTATTTTCCTCTTCATTTGTTATAGATGCCTCCCTAATAATTAAGCCTAGAATTTATGGTCATAAATCATGGTAGTTTTTTAAGTGAGTCATCAAGTGACCATGCTCAATTTTATGACCTCTTTTGCTATAGCCGTTAAGCGGCTGGGGCAGTCATAAAATGAACTGTGTAATCGTTAAGTGAATGCCATGCTCATTAAGTGAACCATGGTGGTGCAGTGGTTAGAGTGCAGTACTACAGGCTACTTCTGCTGACTGCCAGCTGCCCGCAATTTGGCAGTTCAAATCCCACCAGGTTCAAGGTTGACTCAGCCTTCTGTCCTTCCGAGGTGGGTAAAATGAGGACCCAGATTGTTGGGGGCAAGAGGCTGATTCTGTAAACCGCTTAGACAGGGCTTTAAAAGCACTGTGAAGCAGTATATAAGTGCTGTTGCTACACTATCTCTGCCAATAGAATTATTGGCTTTTTTGCCAGAAACAGCAAGTAAATGGCAGTTTCTGGGCATAAATCATAAGTCATAAATCACAGAAATGCAGATTAGATGCTGAGCATTGAAAATATGATCATGTGCCCCCCGAGCTGGGCCCTCTGCCAGAAAGTGACTCGGAAAGTGAGGGGGAAGGGCCATCAGGACTTACCTCTGGAGCACCGGCTTCCCTGGCTCAGCTCCAGGAGCTAGAGGCAGGCCAGGTGGAGGAGATAATGACTCTTTCCCCCCACAGGCCATGCCTCCAGACCTGGTTGGACCCTAGGTTTCGTAGGCAGGAGAGGCGGGAACAACAGAAGCAGGGGTGGGGCAGGCCTAGGAAGTGCTGAGTCACGGAGCCACACCCCACAGGGTATAAAAGCAGCAAGGGCTAAATCAACTGCTTAGAGGGAGATAACTTGAGCTGAAGTACTGTTTGTTCCTGGTTTCCTGGCTGACTCACCGGCATCAAGAGAGATAACAGAGAGACTTGGCAGATGCTCGCTAGTTTGCTGCCAGAACTGATAGTTGCTGTGGACTGATTTGCTGGCTAATTAAGTCATCGCTCGTGTCTCCCAGACTGAGGAGGGGGACAGAACAGATCCCATGGCAGTGGGAAGAGGCTGTCATAAGAATTTCGAATCTGGGTCAAAAGTACCATCTTTGGGATCCATCACAATGCTGGCAGGAACTGTAATCCATCACAGTAGCAGGGCCAAAAGAGACATGTCCTAGGACTGAGGAAAACTTATGTCACCCTTCCCTGCAGGACAGCCATTGGAAGGAGATACACTCATGGGCTTCGGTATGGTTGGTGGGTTTCTTTTAATGAGGATTGTGGGAAACAAATAGATCAGTGACTCCATCTTGCATTTTTTGTTCCCTCCCCCCCCTGTTCTGCAGCAACAGTCTAACGATGGGGGCCCATTTAATCCTGGCATGTATAGCTACTATGGTTCAGTTCCCCAACAACAACCATTTGTCCCTCCACCACCTGCCCCTGCTGCCTCTGTTTCCTCTGGTGTTCAAGTACCTGTTAATCCCACCTTGCCTGCCTCTGGGATCTCTACTGAAAACTCACCTTCCTAAGTGTCGAAGTATGTAAATTCTTGGAGGCTTGTTCCTTTGAAGATAGGAAGAAGCTTCCGCTGGTCCTAAAAATAAATTTAAAAAATACCTCATGTAGGATTAAGTTAGCAAAAGATGAAGCTTCCAGATTGCTTAGGTTTTCACTGAAATTTATGATTGGCATTTTGGTATTATTTAACATCAGTATCAGGGGTGAAATGCTTCCGGTTCGGACCGGATCGCGCGATCCGGTAGCGATGGGGGCAAGTAGTTCGGAGAACCGGTAGCAAAAATCCTTGCCCACCACCACCACCACCCATGCCTCGCTGTTCCTCTTCTCTGTCCCCGAAGCTCTCGGTGGTGATATAGCTGCAAACGGCCTTAAATGACTGCCGTGGCGCTTCAAAGGGCTGAACTACAGCTGATCAGTAGACTGGTGCCTCTATTTTTAAAGAAGGTAGACTGGTGCACTCCCAAGTTTTGTATACTTTATTATTTTTATTATTTATTATTATTGGCCATGTCCATTCAGTCACCTGACCACCAAGCCACACCCACCAATTAAGCCACGTCCACAGAACCGGTAGGGAATTTTTTTAGATTTCACCCCTGATCAATATCATCTTCAGACATTTTCTGGCTGGGGAATTCTGGGAGTTGAAGTTCACGTACCTTAAAATTGCTACAAAGTTGAGAACACTGCTTTAGACCAGGGTGAAATCTACTTACCTTCCTTACCGGTTCAGAAGTGCATGCGCCGCGCATGCGCAGAGGGTACAAAACACATTTTTGGTTTTAACCAGGAAGTAATGACACCTGGGTGGGTGGTGGAGTCTCACACCGCGATTTATTTATTTGATTTTTATACCACCTTCTCCGAAGGACTCAGGGCGTGTACAGGCAAAAATAAAACAGATAATACAATGTACAATTTAAATAAATTAAAAAAGGAACCACTAGGAGAATGTATGCCAGTGAGTATGGAAGATACTCTTTGCTTTAGTAGAGCTTTCCATTGTGCAGATTTTTCCTAGGACTTTATGATAAGTTGCTTTCAAATATACAGGTCAGTGTTTCTCAACCTTGGGAACTTGAAGATGTATGGAATGTCCAAGGTCAGGTATTTGGCGTAAACCCGGGGAAGCTCGTTCCAGAGTGTGGGAGCCCCCACAGAGAAGGACCTTCCCCTGGGGGCCGCCAGCCGACATTGCTTGGCGGACGGCACCCTGAGAAGTCCCTCTCTGTGAGAGCATACGGGTCGGTGGGAGGCGTGTGGTAACAGCCATGATCGCTACCAGATCAGGCGATCTGCTCTGAACCAGGAGCATTTCACCCTGATCAATATCATCTTCAGACATTTTCTGGCTGGGGAATTCTGGGAGTTGAAGTTCACGTACCTTAAAATTGCTACAAAGTTGGAGACCCCTGCTTTAGACTCTCCATTACCACATGCAGAAAAATAATTTCAAGAGAAGGCCTTCAAGAAAACACAAGTATTTGTAAGCTGTCTGTTTCAGTGGTCTAAATAATATTCTTCCTAATAATTGCCAACATTATGGCCTTCATTAAGGCTAAGCATTGCTTCTTAATTGCTGCAACATTGCTATTTCTTTGTGGCCAAAAAGTTGACAAAAACAAATGAGTTAAAAAGTTCCACTGATACTTCTAAATAAATGTTGTTTAGAATGCAACATAATCCTCTACCTTTAAATTAAATCTCCTGTCCACTGATGAATCTGCTGCTAATTTTAACATTGTTATCCTAGTTTGTGTTTTGACTCAAGGTCTACCAGTATAATGTTAGGGATATGGAAAGACCAATAAAATGCAATATTCCACCCTCTGGAACGAACTTCCCCCAGGACTTCGTCAGCTTCCTGACCTCTGAACCTTCCGCCGCGAGCTTAAAACACATCTATTTATTTGTGCAGGACTGGATTAGATTTTAAAATTTAAATTGGTTTTAAATGGGTTTTATTATGTATATTGTTATTTTTAATTATTCGGCCATTTGTAATAAGTTTTTTAACTGATGTTTTATTTTGTATTTATATGTATATTTTTATTTGGCTGTGAACCGCCCTGAGTCCCTAGGGAGATAGGGCGGTATAAAAATACGAAAAATAAATAAATAAATAAATAAATAAATAAATAAATAAATAAATAAATAATTTTTCCTAGTAATGTCCACAATGGAATGCATACTCCAGTTATTTAACATGTGCTGAATTCCTTTTCTGTTTTTATTCTTTCCAGACAATTTAAATAAATTAAAAAAAGAACCACTAGGAGAATGTATGCCAGTGAGTATGGAAGATACTTTTTGCTTTAGTAGAGCTTTCCATTGTGCAGATTTTTCCTAGGACTTTATGATAAGCTGCTTTCAAATACACAGGTCAGTGTTTCTCAACCTTGGGAACTTGAAGATGTATGGACTTCAACTCCCAGAATTCCCCAGCCAGCATGAGAAGTCTGAGAGTTGAAGACCATACATCTCCAAGTTCCCAAGGTTGAGAAACACTAGCCTAGATTATTGAGGGGGGGCATTGTTATCGAGAATAAGGAGAGGTTGAAAGCAAAATTCTGAAATATTAGCTGCCTTCTATTGTGAATGGGTAAAATGCCGCTAGCCACTAGTCATTAGCCACTAGTATGTAAAATGAGAGCAAACTCCCCATTAGCATTAATGATATTACCTAGATCAGGAGTCAGCAACCTGCAGCTCTGGAGCCACATGTGGCTCTTTCACCCCTCTGCTACGGCTCCCTGTCACTCAAAATATGCATCACAACCGCCAATGTGTGACACCCGCCGGCATACGATTTATTGAGCTTTTCAATCTCCGTAGGCCAACCATGGATAAATCCAGGAAAAGAAAAGTTTCAGAAGAAAACTGAATGTTTAATTCAACTACAAATGCTATTTTTGTGGCTGCTCAAGAAATAGTCAGGCACGGGAAGGGTTTTGTGCCTCCCGGTGTTTTCTTTTCTATGGGAAATGGGTCCAAATGGCTCTTTGAGTGTTTAAGGTTGCAGACCCCTGACCTAGCTTAATAATGAAGCATCTTTCAGAGAGCACCAAAGAGTCCATAATTCAACACTGAGCTACAAATATTCACTTCCCTGAGCATGAGAGTCAGTTTCATATCCTTTTTATCAGGGGTGAAAGGCTCCCGGTTTGGACCGGATCACCCAATCTGGTAGCAATGATGGCAGGTAGTTCAGAAAACTGGTAGCAAAAATCCCTGCCCACCCCCCAATGCCCAGCTGAGCCACGCGATCATCAGAGTGTTTTTTTTTTTTACTTTTTAAAGCATTTTTTCTTTCAGCCGAAAAAATGCTTTTAAAAGTAAAATAAAAAGACTTTGCTGATCGCGTGGCTCAGCTAGAATCATGAGAGCCTTTTAAAAGCATTTTTTCTACAACCTTTTCTGCCGAAAAAATACTTTTAAAAGGCTCCTCTGACGATCCCAGCTGAGTTGCCTGATCATCAGAGGATTTTTTTTTCTTTTAAAGGCAAAAAAAATGCTTTTAAAAGAAAAGAAAAGCCTCTGACCATCAGGCAACTCAGCTGGGATCGTCAGAGGAGCCTTTTAAAAGTATTTTTTCAGCCGAAGAGGTTGTAGAAAAAATGTTTTTAAAAGTAAAAAAAAAAAGTTGGCTACACCCACCCAGTAATATTAACTCTCTCACACACACTAAGCCATGCCCACAGAACTGGTAGTAACAAACTTTACATATCACCACTACTTTTTATGCCAAATATCTAATTTTCACTCTTGTTTTTTTCTAGATTCACTAGCTACATTTGCTGAGAATAAAATCCAGAGCCAACTTCTCCAGTTTCTTTTTCTGGCTTCCATAATTTCTTCCTAGTCACAGATCAAAGCGAAAATGAAACTTTCTTTTGAGAAGGGCTCCAGCGTTTTAAAGTTCTTTCTGCTGATTTGGGGGCATTTTCTCCTGATTGTGAACACTGGTCACTCTACAAGAGTAAACATTTACAAATAAATATATCCAGCATTATCACAGAGTGTTGTCTTTATCATTGCGCTCTGAAAATTCTCGTTTTTTTCCCAATATTATGATGAAATTCAGTCCAGAACAATACTTGGTTGATTCTGATCAATGAAAATGACAAATGAAATGAATGAAAATAAAATTGCAACCGAAGGCAAGACAAGAATCAATGGATGCAAATTAACCAAGGAGAGATGCAACCTAGAACTAAGGAGAAATTTACTGACAGTTAGAACAATCCATCAGTGGAACGGCTTGCCTTGTAGGTGCTCCATCACTGGAGGCTTTTAAGAAGAGACTGGACAGCCGTTTTTCTGAAATGGTGTAGGATTTCCTGCTTGAGCAGGTGCTTGGAGGCTAGAAGACCTCCAAGATCCCTTCCAACTCTGTTATTCTGTTATTCAAAACACGATTACAAGTCCATCATCAGAATCATTTTTCTATGTGAAAAAAGCAGCTATCGTGACGTCAGACTTACTCTTTAAACCAGTGGTGGGATTAAAATAATTTAACAACCGCTTCTCTGCCCTAATGATTTCTTCCAACGATCAGTTCACCAAACTGCTCAAAAAGTTAACAACCAGTTCTCCCGGAGTGGTGCGAACTGGCTGAATCCCCACCACTGCTTTAAACCAGGGCTCACCGACCTTTTGGAACTCAGGGACTACTAAATTCATAATTTTAAATTCGGCGGACCACTAATATGATCTGTCTAATGACTGGGTGGGTGGGAGTGGCTAGGTGGTCATGTGACTGGGTGGGCATGATGACCAACTAGATGCCACTCACGTCAAGGGGCACCTCGCTGGCATCTACTTGTCCCTCCCCTCCTATCCACTCCTTGCCTGAGCGCCCAAGCTCCATAGGGTCCCAATAGGAAGCAGTTGTTAGAGCTAAGCAGCCAGCATGAGAAAGAGTTGGCAAAACAGCTCAGTTCAAATTGGATCTGACCAAGAAGAAGGCTCAGCAGAAGCACCTCACTGAGGACTACTAGCATAGGCTTTCCAAGCAGAGGGAAGACCTGCGGGAGTGCAAGGCCAGGTTCCGGCGCCTGGAGGCTCAGCAGGGTGTCAGCCAGTTTTAGGCCATGATGCTGTCCCACTGGAACAAGGCCCTCCATTTCTTTGCCACCAGTAGCATTTCCCTCCAGCCTTCACCCAAAGCCCCGCAACAGGAGGCTTAAGCAGACCCCAAATCAGAATTTCTCCCCCCGCTGACCCACACAAAAAGATCCTGAAGTGGGAGACTCTCTGCAGCAACACAAACGTTCATTGCATGTATCCGGCCCAGGGACCATAGCTTAAGGACCTCCAATTTAGTGCAATATAAAAAATGCAAATAATTTTTCTGTGGACTACCAAAATTTTCTGGCCGGCCACCAGTGGTCCATGGACCACCAGTTAGTGACTGCTGCCATAAAGTAAACTTACAATGTAAAGCAAATTCATAAAGCAAACTTATTATCTGCAATCAGCAATTTTTTTTTTTTTACCAAAAACTGAAAATAAATCACTTGGAACTCTGGCACATGTGACTCTAAACAGATGCAAGAGAAAACAGTTGTGAGAGCTTGTTTAGTCTAATGGTTAAGGCAGCAGGATAGAAAGCAAGAGACCGTGGGTTCAAGTCCCACTTTAATCATGAAAGACATACTGTATGGGTGACTTTGGGCCAGTCACTCTCTCTCAGCTCAAGCCACTTCACAGGGTGGTTGTTGTGAGAAAAATAAGAGGAGGAAAGTGTGTTGGATAGGTTCACTTAGTCGACGCACTTTATTATTGATTGAGTTATTTGAAAAAAATAATGAAGGCAGGACACAAATAAATAAATAATGTTAAAATTAAATAAATGCAGGCCAGTTGCTGAGTGCCCCAAATGTGATCATGTGAAGGGGCAGCTACCAGTACTTCAAATTGGGCTCATAAGTACTTTTTGGGGACAGGTGGGAATCACAGTAGGAAGGACAGAAAGACACATCCTTTTGAATGTTATTTGTTCGAAGTTTGCTCTCTGTGTTTTATAACCCAGGAGCCAGTTTTGCATCCTGTAGATAAGGAGAAAAATAAAACCCATTTAGCATTCACGAAATATACTACAGCCTAGCACTTGATATAGTATTAGTGGAAAAGATACCTCCAAATCAGGGGTAGTATTCACTTTCCTTAGGTACTGGTTCGCATGCGCGCCCACCTCCACAGACTGTCAAAAACAGGACATGATGATGTCCGGGTGGGTGGGTGGGTGGAGCTTCCTGCAACCGCTGCTGCTGATTTGCCCGAACCGGATAAAACCGGCTGAATACCACCACTGTTCCAAATATATCAAAGGATCAGAACCATGTGGACCAGGGGTCTCCAACCTTGGCAAGTTTAAGACTTGTGGACTTCAACTCCCAGAAGTCCACAAGTTGCCAAGGTTGGAGACCCCTGATGTAGACAATGTGATACTCCACAGAAGTAAAAACTGGACTTTGAAGAATCAGGCTAGAAAGAGTCTTGACATTTTTGATGTTAGTGTTGGAGAAATGCAGGAATACCGTAGATAGCCAAGAAAACAGAAAATCGATTATCCAAGAAATCAAACCATAATTCTCACTTGAGGCACGAATCATTACATTCAAATTATTCTACTTCAGGATACATACAGTGCTGGGAATTGTGAAAAGAAAGACAAGTAGGGGACCAGCACCAAGGTGGATAGACTTGGTTTCAATGGTGATGAGATCCACATTTTAAGACTTGAAGGACAATTATCCTGGAGGAGTCTATAAACCTACCTATGTGGCTGAGATAAATCTATCTATGTGGCTGTTTGATGGCACATAATCAATCAATCAAAGCTCTCAATCTGGCTTTTAAAACAATAAGTCTTTTAATAATAATAATAATAATAATAATAATAATATTTTAATTTGTATACCGCCCTTCTCCCGAAGGACTCAGGGCGGTGAACAGGCAGATAAAATATAAATACACACAATAATTAAAAACATCCCTTAAAAAACTAATTTAAATGCCCAAAATGTTAAAAAACGTACTCCCCCGTAAAATCACAAAATTTTAAAAACCCATCCAATAAAAATAAAAATCAGGCTTTTCAAATCCTTTTCAAATCCTTTTGAATTTTCTCAAAGTAGTAATCCATATTGAAGTTCAGCTATTTAAAAGACGCCATCGCACTCCCTTCAAACCCTCCCATTCGACGAGAAGGAAAAGAAATCAAAGATAAGCTAATCAAATTACATAAGGAGAAAGAAAGATAATTGAAAGATGTCGAAACAGGGAAAAGGTTTTAAACTATAAATGACCTTTCAGAAACTTTTCCATTCCACTTGCCATTAGATAAATTAGAGGGTGATATTTCGTCAGTATGTTCTTGCAAGTCAAGGTATTCTCAGAAAAAAATATTTAGAAGTCAGAGGATTGTTTCATTTGGCAGAAGAGTCTTCCATGGGATGAATGAATCCTAACCTTTTCCAACTGATAAGGTAATTTGAAGGCATCATCAATTGCTGCTTTCAGTTTGGGCAGTCTGGCTTGTGCTGATACTTCAATAAAAATCCATCCTCAACCCACCCATTCGTACTCAGGACACTTTCTCATCTGGTGAAAGAAATCTCAGGCTGAGAAAAATGAAGCTGTCCTTCGTGAGTGCGGTCTTGTTGATTTCTGTGCTCGGCACAGATGCCCAGGTGAGATGAAACCTGCATTTTAGGAAAGGTAACTTGTGGGGTGGCAGAGACAGCTCTGTAGCTCAAACCCTGTGGGTTAATTTGAGACTAAACTGCCCATTCTCGGCTCCTACTAAAATCTTAGACATCATAAATAGGGATTTGATAATGTTTTATTGAGGAGATCCCGTTTTACCCTATTCAAAAATTAGATTAGATTAGAATTCTTTATTGGCCAAGTGTGATTGGACGCACAAGGAACTTGTCTTTGGTCCATAGGCTTTCAGTGTACATAAAAAGAAAAGATACATTTGTCAAGAATCATAAGGTATAATACTTAATGATAGTCATAGGGTACAAATAAGCAATCAAATCATACTAGGAAACAATCAATATCAAAAATCGTAAGGTTACAAGCAACAAAGTTACAGTCATACAGTCATAAGTGGGAGGAGATGGGTGATAGGAACAATGAGAAGATTAATAGTAATAGTAATGCAGACTTAGTGAATAGTTTGACAGTGTTGAGAGAATTATTTGTTTAGCAGAGTGATGGCGTTCAGGAAAAAAACTGTTCTCGTGTCTAGTTGTTCTGGTGTGCAGTGCTCTGTAGCATCGTTTTGAGGGTAGGAGTTGAAACAGTTTATGTCCAGGATGTGAGAGGTCTGTAAATATTTTCACAGCCCTCTTTTTGACTTGTGCAGTATACAGGTCCTCAATGGAAGGCAAATTGATAGTAATTGTTTTTTCTGCATATTTAAAGGCATTCATTTTTCTGAATCAAATTGGACAGTCCACATGGATCCCACAATTTTTAAAGTGATTTCAAGTATTAAATTAGACTGATTATCTGAATTCAAATCAATGATTCTATTCTGATGGGATTTTTTTTTTTGCATACCGGTATGTTAATAACGAGTTTTGTAGCTTGCAACAAAATTAGTTAGTCACACATTGTTAAAAATGTGTTTCGTCTGGTTTTAGCTTCTGATCAGCTGGAAAGCCAGGCGACGATTTCCTCTAGTAGTTTTCAGTCCCATTGGTTATGTTTAGTGAGGTTAAATGTTTCCATCCCTTGGTTTGTTTCCATCAATAGCTTTATTGCATTGTGTGTGTCAGGCTAAAGGAGGATTGAGTAATTGGTGGTTATAGTTTTTCCCTTGCAGAATCATATTCTTAATCCTCCACCTCCACTAAGTAAAAGAGTTTCTTGTTTTAATGCACTTTGATATTTCTGATTACTGTCAGAAATGTGGACAAGCTGGCGAACAAGTTTACACAGCCCTAAAGGAGCAGCTGTTTGGTCAAATGTTATCCATTTTCCAATGTGGCACAACCAAGCTTCACACCTTGTTCACCCGAAGGCCCATCATTGTTGGAACTGACTCCACAGGAAATCGTTAGTTTTATTCACAGGGCATGTCTCATCCATCCATTGAACATTTTAGGAGAAACACAGCTACTCAGGACTTTATTCTCCCATACAAATGGCATTAAGGGGAATCATATGTGGGCCTCCCCTGAATCCCCTCCCAGATACTTCCCTCTCTTATTTATTTATTTATTTATTTATTTATTTATTTATCCCTCTCTTGGTTGGAGAAAGAAGAGGTGTATAAATATATATTTTTTCCCCATTTCTATAGGGGTACGCTGGTTCCCAAAGCTACAGTGTTTCCACAAACTATAATGCAAAGGTTCCTGATCCTGTAAGTACAGTATGATCTTTTCCTTTTCCCTTCTTTCCTTCTGCCCCCCTCCTTTTTTTGGGGGGGGGGTTGGGGGGAGAATAGGTGGTTTTAAAAATAGGACTTAATCCCAGACTAAGTTGGTCACTCTTGTGTCTTACTAACTATTAGACTTAACAAACAGGGCTTTGTAAAACTTCACTGGGGAGATCTAGTCTTACGCTATTCAAATCCATATCTTAAATAGAATCATTTTTCTGAATCTCATCGTTCAAGCTCATTGAACGCCACAATTTTCCAAACGGATTTCAAATACGATGGTAATTAGATTGATGATCTGAATCAAATCTATGATTCTATTCTGCCCGGAATTTTTGCACACTCTTAATAACAACTTTTGAGTTTTATAACTTGCAACAAAAATTGATCGGGCTCACAGGTTGGAGTAGATGATCTCCAAGGTCCCTTCCAGCTCTGTAACTGTAAACATAAAGGTAAAGGTAAAGGTTCCCCTCGCACATACGTGCTAGTCATTGCCGACTCTAGGGAGCGGTTCTCATCTCCGTTTCAAAGCTGAAGAGCCAGCACTGTCCGAAGACGTCTCCGTGGTCATGTGGCCGGCATGACTCAACGCCAAAGGCACACAGAACGCTGTTACCTTCCCACCAAAGGTGGTCCCTATTTTTTCTACTTGCATTTTTACGTGCTTTCGAAACTGCTAGGTTGGCAGAATCTGGGACAAGTAATGGGAGCTCACCCCGTTACACAGCAGCACTAGGGATTCGAACCGCCGAGCTCCCGACCTTTTGATCGACAAGCTCAATGTCCTAGCCCCTGAGCCACCATGTCCCTATAACTGTAAACATATAGGGTTCAAATGTGTTTTGTCTGGTTTTGGCTTCCAATCAACTGGAAAGCCAGGCCAGCATTAGTTTTCAAGCCCTTTGGTTATGTTTAGCGAAGTTAAATGTTTCCATCCCTCGGTTTCCTTTCCACATTAGATTTATCGCAGTGTGACTGTGTGAGTTGGGCTAAGACAGGATTAATTAATTGGCAATTATTGTTTTTCTCTTACAGAATCAAGTTACAAATCTTCTACCTCTAGCCCCACCTCCACCCCCGGTAAGTAAAAGCCTTTCTTGTTTTAATGCCCTTTGATATACGTTGGAAATCTGGACAAATGAGATTACACACTCACAAAGAGGCAGTTAGTTGGTCAAATTCTGTCCGCCTTCCAAAGTGGCATAACCAAGCCTCAAATGCGGCTGCGCGGGTGATAGAGGGAGCACCTTGTGGCTCCCGTGTAACACCCCTCCTGCGTAATCTGCACTGGCTCCCAGTGGTCTTCCGGGTTCACTTCAAGGTACTTGTTATCACCTTTAAAGTGCTCCATGGCTTAGGGCCGGGATATTTACGGGACCGCCTACTGCCACCATTAGCCTCTCACCGACCAGTGCACTCTCACAGAGAGGGCCTCCTTCAAATACCATCAGCTAAACAATGTCGGCTGGCGACCTCCAGGGGGAGGGCCTTCTCTGTGGGGGCTCCTACCCTCTGGAATGAGCTCCCTCTGGGGCTTCGTCAACTCCCCGACCTCAGGTCCTTCCGCCGCGAGCTGAAGACGTTGCTATTTCGAAGAGCAGGACTAGCGTGAACGTAGTTTTAAATTGGGGTTTTAAATCAGGGGTTTTAAACGGGGTTTTAAATTTGTATTTAAAAGTTTTAGGCCATCAATTGAATTAATTTTCTATTCTTTTTGCTGTTTTATATGTATTATATATTTTCTGTTGTTTTATTGGCTGTGAACCGCCCTGAGTCCTTCGGGAGATGGGCGGTATACAAATATAATAAATAAATAAATAAATAAATAAATAAATAAATAAATAAATAAATAAATAAATAAATAAATAAATAAATAAATAAATAAATAAATAAATAAATAAATAAATAAATAAATATTGCTCACCCAAAGGCCCATCACTGTTGGAACTGACCCAGCAGGTAATTTTAATTCACACGGCAGGCCTCACCCCTGCATTGAACATTTTAGGAGAAACACAGCTACTCAGAACTTTACTCTCCCATACAAATGATGCATGTGCTTCAGGGACTCCATTCAGCCACCTTGTTCTCCATCATCATCCCCTTCTTCTTTTGCCCCCCATCGTTCCCAGCATTCAGCTCTTCTCCAGGGAGTCCTTCCTTCTCATTAGGTGGCCAAAGTATTTGAGTTTCCTCTTCAGGATCTGGCCTTCTAAAGAGCAGTCAGGGTTGATCTCCTCTAAGACTGACTGGTTGGATTGCCTTGCAGTCCAAGGGCCTCGCAGAGGCTTTTTTTCTGAAACTCTGTTTTGGAGGCTTTCAGAGGCAGAAAAAAGTTTTTTTCTGAAATGGAGTTTCAGAGGCAGAAAAAAAAGCCAAAAAAAAAAAAGCAAGGCACAGAGCTCACAACCAAGGAACCTGTTACTAAAATTCACCTCTGGGAACAGCTGATTGGGGGTATTTTGGGAGGCCAATCCACCTGCCAATCAGTTTTTTTCTTATTTTCCTCCCCAAAAACTAAGTTGCATCTTATACTCCGAAAAATACAGTATTTAGAAAAGGTATCATATTCTGAAAATAAGCAACATCTTTTGAGATTATAAGAAGGAAATTGACTCCATAGTTATTTGCTATTTCAGATACCTAAGAGAGCCTAGGTTTACACAATTTTGATTTTAAAAGACCCTCCTCTTATAAAGCTTGAACATTAAGGGTTTTTTTAAACAATGCTGCTCCTCACAACATTTTGTGAGAATAAATATTATGCACATAGATATATCTGGGGTTGTAGAATGCAGGTTTTGTGTATCTACTCATTATTTCAAATACCATATTTTGGGGACTATAAGATGCACTTTTTTGTCTCTCAAAAGGGGGCGAAAATGTCTGTGCGTCTTAGAGACCAGGGGTCTCCAACCTTGGCAACTTTAAGCCTGGCGGACTTCAACTCCCAGAATTCCCCAGTCAGCAAAGCTGGCTCTGGAAATTCTGGAAGTTGAAGTCCGCCAGGCTTAAAGTTGCCAAGGTTGGAGAGCCCTGTTATAGACTGAATATTGCCAAAGCCCTGCCCACCTGCCAGCCATTTTTTGGCCTCTGCATGCTCTGTTTTCAGGCCTTTTGGGGGCTTTTTCAGGCCTTTTTCTGGCCCATTTCTGAGGTTTTTTTCAGCCTGTTTTCAGGGCTTTTTTGGCTTCTTTTGGGGGTTTTTTCAGCCCATTTTCAGGGCTTTTTTTGGCCTGTTTTTGAGGCTTTTTTGGGGGGCCCTTTTAAAAAAGGACCGAAAAAAGGCTTGAAAATACCCTCAAAAATGCCTCAAAAACGGGCCAAAAAAAGCTTCGAAAATGGGCTGAACAGCCCATGGATGAAAACTTCAGCCTGTTTGTGCGGCTGCCTATGCTTCTATATCTCCTTCCCTATGGTAGGAGGGTAAAGAAGTGATGACCAGGATGAGAGTCACTCATCTAAGGCAGCGCCCCACCCACCGATCTCATTTAGTGGTATCAGGGGACAGCCCACGATGTTTTGTGCTGTGCTCACCACCCTCTGTAATGTTTTTCTATCTGCAGCTGTCAGACCGGCATGCCACACCGTGATACCATAAGTGAGGATGCTTTCTATTGTGGGCCGGTAAAAAGGAGGTCATCCGTTGTTGTTCCACAACAACTGTAAATGCAAGCAAACAAATACAAACCTGCAGTTTGTAAATGCCGGTATCTGAGGCAGTCCTTAAAAAAAGGATGATCTGCAGCAACATTTCTTAGAGTTACTGTAAGGATAAAATTAGGCAAGACTCCAGCTTTCAGAGAAAATGCAGGATCTAAAACATTATTTATTAGTGTTATCTGGGACCTGCGAGAGCCTTGCATAAGAAGGATATGAAGGTCATCCATAAGTGTGGATTTAATTGTGGGTCTCTTTAGAATCAACCTACAGGACACGGTGGCTCAGGGGCTAAGACACTGAGCTTGTCGATCGAAAGGTCAGCAGTTCAGTGGTTCGAATCCCTAGTGCTGACGTGTAACGGGGTGAGCTCCTGTTACTTGTCCCAGCTTCTACCAACTCTGGGAGTTGAAGTCCACAAGTCTTAAAGTTGCCAAGGTTGGAGACCCCTGCCCTAGAAGAATCTCTTTTAAGACAAGTATCTTTGTCTAGATAGGCCAGCACGGTGAGCAGAAACAACAGAAGAAAACTGGATAGCCCTGCTCCCTTTCATCTCTTTTTTTCATTAATTCAGAGTTAACAGTGTATTTAGGGTTCACTACAACAATTAAGGGGACACGGTGGCTCAGTGTCTTAGTCACTGAGCCTGTCGATCGAAAGGTTGGCAGTTCAGCGGTTCAAATCCCTAGTGCCGCGTAATGGGGTGAGCTCCCATTATTTGTCCCAGCTTCTGCCAACCTAGCAGTTCAAAAGCAGGTAAAAAATGCAAGTAGAAAAATGGGAACCACCTTTGGTGGGAAGGTAACAGCGTTCCGTGTTTGGTGTTTAATCACGCCAGCCACATGACCATGGAGATGTCTTCAGACTGCGCTGGTTCTTTGGCTTTGAAACGGAGATGAGCACTGCCCCCTAGAGTCGGGAATGATTAGCACATATGTGCGAGGGGAACCTTTACCCTTTATCTTTTAAAATCATCTCTTCCCTTCTCTTTGTCGCAGAAAGTCCTGGTATGTAATGTATCTTTGAATTTCTATAGGGGAGCAATGGCTACAAGGTCGAAGCTTATTTTGGAAACCCTAATCCACAGTACCTTCCATTTCCTTTTCAACCTCCACCTCCACCTCCACCTCCATCTGTAAGTATAGTCTTCTCCCCTGCCTGATATTCTTTGTCTTTGTTGAGGAATAGAATCCTGTTTACAGTCTGAAGTTTCCAAATTCTGTTTCAATTACAGTGGTATCTCAGCATTCAACTGCCTCAAAACTCATCAAATTCACTATTTGATGGGGTTTGAAGCAGAAATCTTATCCTGGCACTCGTCTTTTTCATGGTAGTCGACATGCATTGCTGTTGTTGGCTGCCTCGCAACTCACTATTTCTTCTGGCCAAAATAGTGGTCACGTGGTACTAAGTCACACGGTTTTCTTGGTACGTGTTAGTTTTAGTAATCACCACGTCTCCTGGAACCAATTACCAACGAGCACCAAGGTACTTCCAACTTAAAAGGATTGTGGCAGTGGTGAAATATAAAATTTGTTACTACAGGTTCTGTGAGCGTGGCTTGGTGGTGGTGGGGAAATGTGACTGGGTGGTCGTGGCCAACTTTTTTTTTTTACTTTTAAAAGCATTTTTTTACAACCTCTTTGGCTGAAGAGGTTATAGAAAAAATGCTTTTAAAAGGCTCTGATGATCCCAGCTGAGTTGCCTGATCATCCGAGGCTTTTCTTTTCTTTTAAAAGCATTTTTTTTTGCCTTTAAAAGAAAAAAAAAACCCTCTGACGATCAGGCAACTCAGCTGGGATCGTCAGAGGAGCCTTTTAAAAGCATTTTTTAACAACCTCTTAGGCCAAAGAGGTTGTAGAAAAAATGCTTTTAAAAGGCTCTGATGATCCCAGCTGAGCCTCATGATCATCAGAGGCTTTTTTTTTACTTTTAAAAGCATTTTTTCAGCCAAAGAAAAAATGCTTTTAAATATTTTTTTAAAAAAAACCCTCTGATGATCGCACAGATCAGCTGGGCATGGGGGAGGGGCAGGGATTTTTGCTACTGGTTCTCCAAACCACCTGCCACCATCGCTACTGGATTGGGTGATCCGGTCCAAACCAGGAGCATTTCACCCCTGGATTGTGGGTTCAGACAGCTGCTAGCAAAAGTGATCAGTGGTTGGTCACTCTTAAAAGTATCCACAAGGCATAATTAAAAAAAAAATAGATTGAGAGGGAGACCAGGATGGTATGATCAAAACCTTGCTTGCCTAGAGATGGAGCTCTTGCCTCACAATCAGGAGGTTGTGAATTCGATCCTAGGTAGAGGCAGATGTAGGGTTTCCTGTTTGGGCAAGGGGTTGGACTAGATCACCTGCAAGGTCCCTTCCAACTCTGTTAATCTGTTAATCTCTGTTAATGTGCATTATGTTAGATTTCTTTGTCTCTTTACCTACATATGTATATGAATATAACTGAAATGTAATAAAGATTTGAGTGCACACAGACCCTTGTATATGTTTAGATGAGAGAGAATGCAAGCTTGCATTGTATACTATATAAATGTATGTTAAAATTATCTCACCAAGAAAAAAAATCCATGTTTTTCTTCTTTCTGCAGTCATTTATCAATGATTTATGGTCAGCAGTGAGTATGACTTTGCCTGCTTATATTATACCCATTTGAGAGAACCCAAAAAAATTATCTGGCCCTGAAAATCTATGAACTATAAAAAGTCAAGTTGGTGGTTATATCAGACATAAAGATAGAGCTTTGACATCAGCTGACATCCTGACTTTTCTGGCCCTCCCTGGAGATACCCATCCATTTGTTTATCACCTGCTCAGAAGGTGAAATAATAAAGAATCATAAATTTCCAAAGACAAACTTCATTGCAATGTGAGGCCATGTTTTTCCCCTCAGCAAATTCCTAAAATCTATTTGACTTTCAGCAACATCTAGTTTTCTGTCAACCACCTCCTTTGCTCAGGCTCCTGTGGACTCATTTTGCTTTCATGGCTTAAGTTTTTAATTATTCTCATAACCTTCTGAACATCCTTCTGTGGGGAATCCCATGGAGGGAGGTGAACCCTTTTCCTAGCTATCAGGTGATGTCTCCACCTAGATCTTGGTATCAGTGTAACTCTTGTCCCACAGTGAGTTGTCCTGTGGCAAGATGGCCATGGCAAGTTGGCCGTGGCGAATTGTCATAAACCTTGTGGAGAGGAAGACAATTCCCTTTCCCAATAAACTGAAAGGGGGTGGGGTCAAATTCCTGTTGTTTTTCTTTGGAAGAAGTAGCTTTGGTGATTGCAGGCACAGACTGGGAACATATTATGTAGTTGCTTAATCTGAGAGCAGCAAAGTAACTGGGACTGAGTAAGTAGATTGGATTGGAATCTCTTTTGATTAATCACTGTCTTCTCTTTCATAGGGTTTTTCAATGGTAAAGAAACCAGTAAGTAAAAAGAAAGACCTTTCTTTTTCTGATTCAGTGTCCAGTACTGAGGCAAGAGGTTACAGAAATGAATCAGGGGCTATACGTCTTCCTCCATGGTACAACTGATACAGTGAATAAATTATCAATGACTGAACAGGACAAAATCAGTTCAGAGTGCAGATTTTATCTGTTTTTCAACCATATGATTTCCCTGCAAGGTAGATAATGTTAACATTTGGGGATCTGGTAGAATATTTTAAGATTAAAAGGTTAAAAGCTAGTTTTGGAGCGAAAGAGTCATGATCCATAATTGGTATTAACAGAAAGGGGATGGAAACTAAATTTTTTGAGCCAGTGTTTCCAAATCTGCAGAGAGCTATTAATTAATGTTGAATTTTACCAATTTTATATCTCCTGTTTTCAGAAAGAATATCAGTTCTGTTCTTTGATTTCTAAACCACTAGGCATGCTAAATTATAATCCACCAACACAAGCAATAAAAAAACCCTTACAAATGGTAATATATATATATATAAGCGAAAACCACTCACACATTAATTACGAATCTCCAGAACCGTAAAGGCTATGAACGGGAACTTTGCCACGCATGTTCCTCTTGGCTTCTAGGTGCTGACTAAGAAAGGATTTTTCAAAATGACCACCAGAGCATTAGCATTTCCTATATTATTATAACATGCTCTGATGCTAATTAGTTAGATGTTCTACTCCCCCTTCCAACTTGAAAATAATTCTGGAGGGAATGGGATAGCATAGGACAGGCAAGCCTGCCTCATGGAGGGAAGGGGCTAGAAAGCCTGAGGGAGAGAAGGGGACAAGATAGGAGACGTTTCTGTGGGGCAAACCTAAGGGAGAGAAGGGGAGAGGATAGGGGAGGCTTCTGTGGGGCAAGCCTCATGGAGAGAAGGGGCTTGAAAGCCTGAGGGAGAGAAGGGGATAGGATAGGAGACGTTTCTGTGGGGCAAGGCTGAGGGAGAGAAGGGGAGAGATAGGGGAGGCTTCTGTGGGGCAAGCCTCATGGAGAGAAGGGGCTAGAAAGCCTGAGGGAGAGAAGGGGATAGGATAGGAGACGTTTCTGTGGGGCAAACCTAAGGGAGAGAAGGGGAGAGGATAGGGGAGGCTTCTGTGGGGCAAGCCTCATGGAGAGAAGGGGCTTGAAAGCCTGAGGGAGAGAAGGGGATAGGATAGGAGACATTTCTGTGGGGCAAGGCTGAGGGAGAGAAGGGGAGAGGATAGGGGAGGCTTCTGTGGGGCAAGCCTCATGGAGAGAAGGGGCTAGAAAGCCTGAGGGAGAGAAGGGGACAGGATAGGAGACGTTTCTGTGGGGCAAGGCTGAGGGAGAGAAGGGGAGAGGAGAGGACAGGAGAGGCTTCTGTGGGGACAGCCTGAGGAACAGAAGGGGAGAGGAGAGGATCTATGGGGCAAGCCTGAGGGACAGAAGGGGATAGAGAGGAGAGGCTTCTGTAGGGCAAGCCCAAGGAAGAGGAGGAAATTATTGTAACCACTCATTAATTTTCAAACTCTTAAGTGTTGATTTATCAAGCCAGAGCACATAGTTTCGTAGCGAAACACGGGCATCCAGCTAGTTTCATTTGACCAGTCTTCTGGTCAAAATAGATACCCTAGAGTTATTGGTTTCTCCAAAACTTTGTTTAAATTTTCATATTTGAATTCTAAGGTAACAAATGTTTCTAAAATTTGTGTTTAATAAAAAAAAGAATAAGAATAATAAATAAGAACTACTAGGTGTAAAATCACAAGAAATACTTTATCCTAAAGTTAATAATTCTGGTTTCTTCACATAAATCAATTAATGTAATGGTTTTAATTGTAAAAGAATTTGCCCAGACTCTGCATTTAAAGAGCCCTTTTTATCAAAAAAATATTTGAAATATTTAGATGGATCCAATTATTTTCTTTCATGGCAAGTAAAATAAACAGATAAATATAATATAATATAAAAATATAATAAAACACAAAATAAACTGTAGATTAATGTATTTTTATCAAAGAAAAGGTTGTGACTTATGCTTAGAAAAGGAAAAAGATGGAATTCCTATTCCTGGACATTGTAATATATATGGATTTTGTCTTCTGCCACCATTTGAACTGTATGTATCATTCATTGCACTGTGAGGGAACTTTGTCCTGAAACAATAACTGATTGTCACTACATTAAATAAGATTCTACATTTAGGCAAGAAAAACAAAATGCACAGGTACTGTATATGTGGTAACTTGCTCAATAGTAGTAACTATGAGAGGAATCTTTGAGTCCTAGTGGACAACCATTTAAATATGAGCCAGCAGTGTTGAGCAGCTGCCAAAAAAGCCAATACAGTTCTAGGCTGCATAAACAGAGGGATAGAATCAAGATCACGTGAAGACTTAATACCACTTTATAATGCCTTGGTAAGGCCACAGTTGGAATACTGCATCCAATTTTGGTCGCCATGATGTAAAAAAGATGTTGAGACTCTAGAGAGAGTTCAGAGAAGAGCAACAAAGATGATTAGGGGACTGGAGGCTAAAACATATGAAGAACAGTTGCAGGAACAGGATATGTCTAGTCTGACGAAAAGAAGGAGTAGGGGTGACATGATAGCAGTCTTCCAATATCTCAGGGGTTGCCACAACGAAGAGGGAGTCAAGCTCTTTTCCAAAGCCCCAGAGGTTAGGACAAGAAGCAACAGGTGGCAACTAATCAAGGAGAAAGCAACTTAGGAGAAATTTCCTAACAGTTAGAACAATTAATCAGTGGAACAACTTGCCTGCAGAAGTTGTGAATGCTCCAACACTGGAAGTTTATAAGAAGATGTTGGATAACCATTTTTTTGAAGTGGTATAGGGTTTCCTGCCTAAGCAGGGGGTTGAAGACCTCCAAGGTCCCTTCCAGCTCTGTTATTCTATTCTATTCTATTCTATTCTATTCTATTCTATTCTATTCTATTCTATTCTATTCTATTCTATTCTATTCTATTCATTAACACAGCCTATCTCCAGCTTTTTAGAAGAATTCACTTAGCAGTTTTGGGTAGATGATGAAAAAATGAAGTGGCCAAGAAGCATTGAATAAGTCAGTACATCCAGTTCAAGATTTGATTGAGCAATTGCTCTGTTTGGTTTAGAACCTGATAGGATCCATCAATGATACATCACTGATGCTTTCACATCATTTCCTCCATATTTTCTCCTATATATGTAAAATAATATTGAAGAGAATATGGCATCCTTTTTTCTTTCATATCATTTCTGGCAGCACCAAGACCTTTTCAAATCTCATTCCTGAAATTACACGTAGCTGTCTAAGAAGAATTACTTAAATGCATTGAATGTTGTTCAATTTAGATAAGCCTAAACAAGTAAACATCATTTAGCAATCATTTGTTTCAGACAGAAATATGAAACGTGTTAAAAAGATTGGGAATGCTGCATCTTTAAAAAGTTATTTCTAGCTTGTAATTCAGCAATTAAACAAGAATGAAAAACCCTTTTAAAATATTATGTTTGTTATTTTTGTAGGTCGGTATGATGAAGGTAAGTATATGGATAGATTTATTATCATTTACTGCTTTCTTTACCAGACAACTAACCTGATGCAGAAATACCCAGTTCAAATCTTATTGTGTAATTTTTCTATTGATGCAATGTGATGTTTTAGTCTGGCTTAGATCAACACTGCTCCATTTTACCTAATATATTTTTCATTCATTTTTCCGTTCACTCATTCTGGCAGAGTGGATGTCAATACAGTAACAGATGAGGTGGAAATCTGAATAATTCCTTCTCTTACCCTAGTTTACCAAGTACAAATGCAGGTGGAACATTTGAAAATGCTGTATTCCAAAACAGAAGCATTAAAGTTAATTCCAAACCTTGCCCCGTGTTGAAGAGACATTGGTCTGATTCGCAGATAGCACTGAGCTATAATGTGGCTGATGTGAACAGCTCTCTTGACTTTGTGTTGCACAGATATAAAACCCACTAGGACTTAGAATAGAATAGAATTCTTTATTGGCCAAGTGTGATTGGACACACAAGGAATTCGTCTTGGTGCATATGCTCTCAGTGTATACAAAAGAAATGTTCATCAAGAAGTCTAAGGTACAACACTTAATGATGGTCATAGGGTACAAATAAGCAATCAGGAAACAATCAATATCAATATAAATCGTAAAGATACAAGCAACAAAGTTGCAGTTATATAGTCATACGTGGAAGGAGATGGGTGATGGGAACGATGAGAAGATTAATAGTAGTGCAGATTTAGTAATAGTTTGACAGTGTTGAGGGAATTATTTGTTTAGCAGAGTGATGGCGTTCGGGAAAAAACTGTCCTTGTGTCTAGTTGTTCTGATATGCAGTGTTCTGTAGCGTCGTTTTTGAGGGTAGGAATTGAAACAGTTTATGTCCAGGATGTGAGGGGTCTGTATATATTTTCACTCCTACAGTATACAGTCCTCAGTGGAAGACAGATTGATAGTAATTGTTTTTTCTGCAGTTCTAATTATCCTCTGAAGTCCGTGTCTGTCTTGTTGGGTTGCAGAACCAAACCAGACAGTTATAGAGGTGCAGATGACAGACTCAATAATTCCTCTGTAGAACTGTATCAGCAGCTTCTTGGGCAGTTTGAGCTTTCTGAGTTGGCACAGAAAGTTAAAATAATAACCACAACCTATTAAGCTAGGCAAGCTTGGCCTTGGTTAGAATTTGGATGAGTGAGGACCAGGATATATCAGGAATCTATGGTAGACTGGGAAAGCTCTGCCATAATACTTCTAAGCAAACTCTGCAGTTCTTTCCCTAAAGGACAGCTTTAGCTTTTATTGGTTTCCTGGAGACATAAGGGAGTGTTAGGTAGGTAATATAAATAATGGCTTCATTTCTCCTATTTGAAGGAGAGGTCGAGGAAAATACAGTTCCCAATAACTCTTGAATTTTTTTCTTTCTTATGTTAGGATATGTTAGGATCGGTCCACGATTGGGTAAGTCTCAGGGGAAATTTTGAATATGTTGCAATGGTTGGTTTGTTCAGATGAATGCTGAAGAGCTCTTTAGTGAAGAACTAAACTAATGAACTTAGTTTTTTTGTTTTTGTTTTTTTAATTTCAGGAATAAAAATTAGTTCTGGGAACAGCCAACATGGCTGGATTGCTAAGAGGAAATTTAGGATTTTGTTAAGCAATGTCCTGGGGCAAGAGGGTATACATGGAATCACAATGCCCTTTTTCTCTCGGTTCACCACACACACACACACACACACACACACACACACACACACACACACACAACCTTTGTATCTGCCTCCGCTAATAGGAATGTCACTGTTAAGGTGAAGGTGAACCAGGAAAGGTAGAGAATGGGCTTCACTTCCTGCCTGCTGAAAGAGCTACTTCACTTCATCAAAAGTGAGAAACTCCCAAAATCATATTTGTTGTTGTTATAGAATAGTTAAAACTTAAAATGCCGTTTTTATGGCTCTAAAATCTCAGTTACAGAGGTTACAGTGATTTCAATTACAGCTCCCTTCTTCCATATTAATTTCAACCATTAGGTTTCACCCAGGGGTGAAATCCAGCAGGTTCTGACAGGTTCTGGAGAACCGGTAGCAGAAATTTTGAGCAGTTTGGAGAACCGGCAGCGGAAATTTTGAATAGTTCGGAGAACCGGCAAATACAACCTCTGGCTGGCCTCAGAGTGGGGTGGGAATGGAGATTTTGCAATATCCTTCCCCCATGAGTGGGGAGGCAATGGAGATTTTGTAGTATCCTTCCCATGCCATGCCCACCAAGCCACGCCCACAGAACCAGTAGTAAAAAAAAAATTGGATTTCACTACTAGTTTCACCTCATTAGACTACAATTTAGATTCTCCATAGAATCTTAATTTGTGTTTAGCCCAACACAGCTAATCATTCATAAAAGCTTTTCCTGAAGATTCACGTTGTATCAGACAGATAGATGGAGAAGTTTGGAAATGCAGATGTCTCCTTTGACAGACCCCAAATCCCAAATGTTTGAAGAGGACAAAATTTCCCAATGTTTTCTATGCATTTAGCTCTGTGCGATGATTTCAAATCAAATCAGTCAGGATTAGCCCTGTGATTGGCCTGTCACTCTTTAAGTTTACACTAAAGAGTTTGTTGCTTATAGAAATACAAATGGAATTATTTGGCAATACTTCCAATTATATTCATGAGCTTCAATATGGTTGCTGGGCTTTCTTTATTATGGATTTTCAAATTCAAATAAAATTCAAATTTTTATCGTCAATGCACAACATGTGTACCAGAGGTGGGTTTCAGCAGGTTCTGACCAGTTCTGGAGAACTGGTAGCGGAAATTTTGAGTAATTCAGAGAACCAGTAGTAAAAATTCTGACTGGTCCCACCCCCATCTATTCTCTGTCTCCCAAATCCCAGCTGATCGGGAAGAAATGGGGATTTTGCAATAACCTTCCCCTGGAATGGGGTTAGAATGGAGATTTTACAGTATCCTTCCCCTGCCATGCCCACCAAGACATGCCCACCAAGACATGCCATGCCCACCAAGCCACACCCACAGAACCGGTAGTAAAAAAATTTAAACCCACCACTGCAGCGTACCATACTGTGACACAATATGTGAGGATGCTTTCGATCGTGGACTGGTAGAAGGAAGTCATCACCCGTTTTTCCATCTGATTTTTCTGCAAGACTCTGAGGAAATGGAGTCTCTGTTGAGCCTTTCATTTTGGGAAAACAAATGAGTTTAGTAACTCTAATATTGGAGATACTATGGAGAAGTTATACATGAATAGCGAGAAAAGGATCTTTGTTACATGTATCTCTATCACATCATGGACTTCTTTCTTGCTCCCGTATAAAAGAAGCATTTTGGCAATTTAGACCACACATTTACCCTGTAATATGTCTTCCTGCTTACTGCATTTATGGAGCCAAGAGCTCGGCTTCCATGAGTTTTAAATTTTAAAATAATCTGAAGTGACATTCAAACAATCTGTTTACTTTTTATTAGCTTGGTAGTCAATCTGAACCTTCCAATCGTCCTTATCCTTTCAGCAGCCAGGTGAGTTGCATAAAAATGGATTATTATTTTTTCTTCCCCTGTGACCGGTATCTTCCTTTGGAGAAGAAGCTAAGAATAATTCTTAGGACTGGGGAAAATCTATTGATTCAAAGATGCTAGTTGAGCTCCTGATGAATGCCTTTAAGAGTAGTCTTTCAGAAGGAGGGCATACAAAAAAATCTCCCAAGAGCAGCGGTGGTGCAGTGGTTAGAGTGCAATACTGCAGGCTACTTCTGCTGATCACTAGCTGCTAGCAGTTTGACAGTTTGACAGTCTCACACAGGCTCAAGGTTGACTCAGCCTTCCATCTTTCCAAGCAGAGTTGGGTTTCAGCAGGTACTGACCAGTTCTAGAGAACCGTTTGTGGAAATTTTGAGTAGTTCGGAGAATTACCACCTTTGACTGGCCCCACACCCATCTATTCTTTGCCTCCCGAGTCCCGAGTCCCAGATGATCGGGAGGAAATGAGGATTTTGCAGTATCCTTCCCCTGGAGTGGGGAAGGAATGGAGAGTTTACAGTATCCTTCCCCTGGAATGGGGCGGGAATAGAGATTTTACAGTATCCTTTCCCAGCCACGTCCACCAAGCCAAGCCACACCCACAAAACCGGTAGTAAAATTTTTTGAAACCCACCACTGCTTCTAAGGTGGGTAAAATGAGGACCCAGATTCTTGGGGGCAATATGCTGACTCTGTAAACTACTTAGAGAGGGCTGTAAACCACTGTAAAGCGGTATATTAGTCTATGTGCTATTGCTATTCCTATATACAGACATCTTGATTATTGCCATACTCTGGTATCTTGGTGTCATTTTTAACACCAATACCAGGGCCTCTGGTGGCTCAGACTGCTAAGACAGTCTGTTATTAACACAGCTGCTTGCAATTACTGCAGGTTCTAGTCCCACCAGGCCCAAGGTTGACTCAGCCTTCCATCCTTTATAAGGTAGGTAAAATGAGGACCCAGATTGTTGGGGGCAATAAGTTGACTTTGTATATAATATACAAATGGATGAAGACTATTGCTTAACACAGTGTAAGCCACCCTGAATCTTCGGAGAAGGGCGGGATATAAATGCAAATAAAAAAAAAACTCTGGTGACTATTACACCTTCTACAGTCATCCAACCTCAGCTTTACCAATGGAAAGTTTACATCACTTCAACAATGGCTTGATGCTCCTATGGAGAGATTCTATGTCACTTATGGGAAATGGCATTTTTAAATGGCATTTAAGTTCCTGGCAACATGTATGGACCCCAAGTTGTTAGTTGAGCTGATGATGACTGCCTTGAGAATCTGTCTCTCTTAAGAAGTTTATAAAAACAAATTCAATATATACAGATACCTTGACTACAGCATCTTCCAGAGTCATCTGATCCCAGCTTTGCCAAAAGAAGATTCATGTTGACAGCTGTTACATAATTTCAACCATGGCTTGGAGAGATTATATATCACCGGTGGGAAAATGGCCTTTCTTACATAGCTCTCCATCACATACTTCTTTTTTGCTCCTTCTTCTCAGAAATTGGTTTAGGGCAGGGGTGAAATGCTCCCGGTTTGGACCGGATCTCCCGATCTGGTGGCGATGGCAGCGGGTGGTTCGGAGAACCAGTAGCAAAAATCCCTCCCTCCCCCCCTCAGCTGAGCCGTACGATCATCAGAGGTTTTTTGTTTTTACTTTTAAAAGCATTTTTTCTTCCGCCGAAAAATGCTTTTAAAAGTCTAAAAAAAAGCCTCTGATGATCGTGTGGCTCAGCTGGGATCGTCAGAACCCTTTAAAAGCATTTTTTCTACAACCTCTTCTGCCAAAGAGGTTGTAAAAAAATGCTTTTAAAAGGCTCCTCTGGCAATCCCAGCTGAGTTGCCTGATCGCCAGAACCTTTTAAAAACATTTTTTTACAACCTCTTTGGCCAAAGAGGTTATAGAAAAAATGTTTTTAAAAGGTTCTGGCGATCAGGCAACTCAGCTGGGATTGTCAGAACTCTTTAAAAGCTTTTTTTCCGCTGGCGATCCCAGCTGAGTTGCCTAATCATCACAGGCTTTTAAAAGCATTTTTTACAACCTCTTCGGCTGAAGAGTTTGTAGAAAAAATGCTTTTAAAAGTAAAAAAAAAAAATTGGCCATGCCCACTCAGTCACATTACCCCACCCCCTACCAAGCCACACCCACAGAATCGGTAGTAACAAATTTTACATTTCACCCCTGGTTTAGGGCAAGAATTAAGTTGCTCATTTTAACATACGTTACTCTGTAGAATAGTTGGAGGGTTAATGCATTGACATTTTAAAATAATCTGAAAGGACATTCACGGAATTGATTTATTTATCAGGCTCTCTACAATAATTACAATGGGCCCCCTCCGGTTGCCAGCAGCCAGGTGAGTTCCATTAGATTTGATATTCTTCTTCCCTGGTAACTTCCTTTGCACTGCAAGTCCAGACAATTTATTGGTATTGGGGGAAATCTGTGGATTCCAAGATGGCAATTGAGCTCTTGACTGATCCTTGAGGATCGATCTCCAAGAAACAGGGCATAAAGGGAATATCTCAATAGGTCAATATGTACAGCCCCCCCCAACTACTCTAGTCAGTTTTAAACTTGAGTGACTTACAGCAGTCACCAACAAGTGGTCCATGGACCACCGGTGGTCCACCAGAAAATGTTGGTGGTCCGCAGAAAAATTATTTGCACTTTTTATATTGTGCTAAATCGGGGGTCTTCAAACTACGGCCCCAACATTACAAGCAACATTTGTGTTGCTGCAGAGAGTCTCCCCCTTCAGGGTCTTTTTGTGCGGGTCGGAGGGGGGGAGAAATTCTGATTTGGGATCTGCTTCAGCCTCCTGTTGCAGAGCTTTGGGCGAAGGCTGGAGACTGGAGGCTGCTGGTGGCGAAGAACTGGAGGGCCTTGTTCCAATTCCATGGCCTGGAACTGGCTGACCAGCCTGCTGAGCCTCCAGGCGCCAGTACCTGGCCTTGCATTCCCGCAGGTCTTCCCTTTGCTTGGAAAGCCTATGCTCATAGTCCTCAGTGAGTGATTCTACTGAGCTTCCTTTTCGGTCAGATCCAATTTGAACTGAGCTGTTTTGCCAACTCTTTCTCATGCTGGCTACTTAGCTCCAACAACTGCTTCCTGTTGGGGCCCTAAGGAGCTCAGGAGGGCAGGCAAGGAGTGGGTGGGAGGGGAGGGGCAAGTAGAGGCCAGCAAGGTGCCCCTTGACATGAGTGGCATCTAGTTGGTCACGCCCACCCAGTCACATGACCACCTAGCCACTCCCACCCACCCAGTCATTAGGCAGATCATATTAGTGGTCTGCCAAATTTAAAATTATGAATTTAGTGGTCTCTGAGGTCCAAAAGGTTGGTGACCCCTGTTCTAGACCAAGGCTGTCAAACTCAAGGTCCGGGGACCAAATCCGGCCCGTGGGGTGCTTAGATCCGGCCTGCAGAGCCACCTTGGAAACAGCGAAGGACCAGTCTGCAGTGCCTCTGCCAGTGAAAACTGAGCTTAGGAGGGCTGCATTCGACCCTTCCAAGCTCCGTTTTCGCTGGAAGAGAGTTGCAGGAGGCCGTTGCAGCTGAAAATGGAATCCGGGAGCCCGTTTCCTCTGGCAGAGCGCTCAGGCCACCAGCGCTGACACGAGTGGCATTGAGCTGGCCACACCCACCTTGGCCACGCCCCCCTCCCCCAAGGTCAAGCACAACCCCGATGTGGCCCTCAATGAAATCGAGTTTGACACCCTTGTTCTAGACTCATCCAACCTAGCTTTACAAAGGACACAATTGGGGAGAGATTTTAAATCACTTCAAAAATACCATATTTTTTCAGAGTATAAGACACACCTTTCCCCCCCAAAAAAGAGGGTGAAAATCTGGGAATTTAGCCCTGCCCAGCTTCTCAAATGGAGGGTTCAGAGACTGAAAAAAGCATCAGAAACGAAGCTTCAAAAAAAAAAAAAAAGCCCCCAAACAGAGCTTCAGAGGCTTTTTTTTTTCTGAAGCTGTTTTGGAGGCTTTCAGAAGCAGAAAAAAGTTTTTTCCTGAAATGGAATTTCACAGGCAGAAAAGAAAGACAAAAAAAAAAAAAAAGCAAGGCACAGAGCTCACAACCAAGGAACCTGTTGCTAAAATTCACCTCCTGGAACAGCTGACTGGGAGTATTTCAGGAGGCCAATCCACCTGCCAATCAGCTTTTTTCTTATTTTCCTCCCCAAAAACTAAGGTGCGTCTTATACTCCGGTGCATCTTATACTCCGAAAAATATGGTAGTTTGACTATACTATGGAGATATACTGTACATAACTGGTTAGAAAGTGGCCTTTCTTATCTCCCTCCCTCCCTCCCTCCCTCTCTCTCTCTCTCTCTCTCATATAACAGGCTACTTTCTTGCTCCTTTGTTTAGAGAAAAGATTAACTTGATGTTCTTCACATACTGTATGTTCCTCTGCAAAATATCTTAATGATACATGCATGTACCGACAGAAGAGCTTGGCTTCTACAAGGCCCAGCTTTTAAAACAATATGAAGGCACATTCATAGATTTATTTATTTATTTATTTATTAGGTTTATGTCTCCCATTATCCTTACAATCAACCTCATCCTGCCAGCAACCAGGTGAGTTCTATAAGACTGGATTTTTCTTCTTTCCTATAATCTTCCTTTGGAGAGAAAGTCAAGATTAATTCCTGATACTGGGGAATATCTGTTGATTCCAAGATATTCACTGTGCTCATGCCGACTGCTTTGAGAAGCAGTGTCCCAGAAGGAGAGCATTAAAGAAATAATTCACTGGGTCAATATGTACAGATACTTCGATTAATGTCTCACTCTGGTATCTTGGTGTCATGTTCAAACTTTGGTGACTTTCTGCATCTGCCAGAGTCATCCAATCCCATTTCTGACAGATGTGGACAGATTTTACATCAATTTTAAGAATAGTTTAATACACTTGCCGAGTGGTTCTATGTCACTGGTGGGGAGATGGCATTTCTTACATTGTCTTTCCATTATGTAATATACCTCTTTCTTGCTCTTTCTTCCCACAAATCTGTTTAGAAATAACACTTAGACTTATATACCGCTTTGTAGTGTTTTACCGCCCTCTGTTGTGACCCAGGCCCAAGTAGATAGTAGGAAACTCAGTCAGGGGAAAAAACAAACAAACTTTATTCGAACAGCTGAGAATTACTTCATTCCCAGCGTCGTTCAACTAAATGAAAGCAAATTCCTCCCAACACAAATTCCTCAGTCCTATCGCAAACCTTGGTCCAATTAGGCAAACTGCCAAAGGCCTTTTTTGGCAAACGTTCAGAAGACACCGATACGAAATAAATGCAAGAAGACGACGCTACCAACGTTGTTTTCCAGCAAAGCCCGAACGTCGTTGCTGATCTGTTTTAAGTCTTATGGGAGGGGCCAATCATCTCTTGGCACTACTCCCGAGTTGTCCTCTTTGCTTGAGCTGCGCTTGCCTTCTGGCAGCTCTTCTCATGCATGCATTAGGAACAGGCTCCTCCTGTTCTTCTGCCTCACTACTATCAGTCTCTGGAGGCTCTGGAGTCAGCACCTCACTCCCTGATGGCCCTGGCCCCACCTCTGCCTCATCACTGTCCAACTCCGTTGCCAGCTCCGCAGGCTGCTGGCGGACCACAACACCCTCTCTAAGCGGTTTACAGAGTCAGCATAGGGCAAAGGTTAAGTTGCTCTTATTCACATATGTTACTTTGTAATATGTCTTGATACTTAAGGCATGAACAGACCCAAGAGTCTGGCTTTCACGAGAGTTAAATGTTGAAATAATCTGACAGGACATGGATAGGATTTATTTATTTTATTATTAGCTTGCTGCTACCTATGATCGTTACAGTGGTCTTCCTCCGGCCACCCTCCAGGTTAGTTGCATAAGATTGGATTTTCTTCTTCTGGAGAATCTTAGTTTGGACAAAATCTCAAGATGAATTCCTGGTCCTGGGTAAGATCTGTTGATCCCCTAGATCAGGGGTCAACAACCTTTCAGACCTCAGGGACCACTAAAGGAGGCTGAAGCAGACTCCAAATCAGAATCCCTCCCCCCGACCTGCACAAAAGGACCCTGAAGTGGGGAGACTCTCTGCAGCAACCCAATGTTCATTGCACATATCCGGCCCAGGGGCTATAGTTTGAGGACCCCCGATTTAGCGCAATATAAAAAATGCAAATAATTTTTCTGTGGTCCACCAAAATTTTCTGGTGAACCACCAGTGATCCACGGATCACCAGTTGGTGACCACTGTCCTAGATGTCAGTTGAGCTCTGATGACTGCCTTGGGGATCAGTTTTTTCAAAGCAGAAGCTAAAAGAAATACATCAATAAGGCTATGCATATCAATAATTCCTAAAGAAAGCTGCTTGCACCCATATTGTAAAAGTGTAAATGAGCTGAAGGAAATAATGAAGACCTACCAAGAAATTTCATCAATGCACCTTCCACAAATCCAATTCTCACACTTTCAGCAATGGCCATGCTGGCTGGCAATGGCTGTATTTGAAATGGACCATTGTATTTCACAAAGTGGACAATTTTTAGATATATCTCAATCTACTTTTTTCCCCCTTTCCTTTCACAAAATATGGGAATATGCATTTTCTATAAGAACTTCCATCATCTAATGTTCTTGTATAATATTTTTTGTGTTGCTTCTTCTTCCCTGATATATTCCTTTGGACTCCAAATCAAACCTTATTTCCCGATGCCGGCAAAATGTATGGACTACAAGTTGTCAGTTGAGCTAATGAGGACTGCCTTGAGAACCTGTCTCTCTTAAGAAGGGCATCAAAATAAAATTCAATAGGTCAATATATACAGACAACTTGACTACTGCCCTACTCTGGTATCTTGGTGCCATTTTTAAAATCCGGTAATTTACAGCATCATCCAAAGTCATCCGATCCCAGCTTTGCCAAAGGAAAATTAATGCTGACAGCTGTTATACAACTTCAACCACGGCTTGGAGAAATTATACATCACTGGTGGGAAAATGGCCTTTCTTAGATATCTCTCCATCTCATAACAGACATCTTTCTGGCTCTTTCTTCTCAGAAATTTCTTTAGAGCAAAAATTAAGTTGTTTATTTTAATGCATATGTTATTCTATAATAAGTCTGGGTGGTTAATGCATTTGCAGACCCAAAAGCTTGGCATCGATGAGGTTTACTTTTTAAAATAATCTGAAACGACATTCACAGACTCTAGTTACTTATTTATTCAGTTGTTGTTTCCTCTGGTCCTCCTCCTCCTCCTCCTCTTCCTCCTCCTCCTCCTCCTCCTCCTCCTCTTCCTCCTCCTCCTCCTCCTCCTGTCAGTAGCCAGGTTAGTTCCATAACACTGGATTTTCTTCTTCCTTGGTATCTTTTTTTTTTGGGGGGGACAGCAAATCAAGACTAATTCTTGGTGCTCAGTAACATTTGTTAATTCCAAGATGTCATTTGCACTCTTCATGATTGACTTGAGGCTCAGTCTTTCAGAAGCATGGCATAACAGAAAAATCTCCAGAGGACAATATATACAAACACCTTGACTATTGTCTTAGTCTGGTGTCTTGGTGTCATTTTTAAACTTAATGTGTCTTCTAGACTCATTGAACCTCAGCTTACCAAAAGAACACAACTGTGGACAGATTTTAAAGCACTTCAACAATAGTTTAAATATACTATGGAGATACTATACATAACTGGTTGGGAAGTGGCCTTTCTTACATATCTCTCCCTCACATAACAGACATCTTTCTTGCTCCTTCTTCCCACAAATTTATTTAGGTTAAAAATTAACTCGTTGTTGTTCACACGTTACTCTGAGTTGGGTCTTGGTGGTTAATGCATGCATTGTAGCAGCAGCATGACTTCTATGAAGTTTTAATTTTGAAAATAATCTGAAGTGACATTCACAGGATCTATTTACTTATTTATTAGGTTGGTGTTCCCTCTAGTCCTTTCGATGGACTTCCTCCTCCTCCTCCACCTCCACCTCCTCCTTCTTTCAGTGGCCAGGTGAGTTCCAGAACACTGGATTTTCTTCTTCCCTGGTATCTTTTTCGGACAGCAAATCAAGACTAATTCCTGGTGCTTAGTAACATTTGTTAATTCCAAGAGGTCAGTTGCACTCTTCATGATTGACTTGCGAATCAGGCTCTCAGAGCATGGCATAACAGAAAAATCTCCATAGGTCAATGCATATACAAATCTTGACTACTATCCTAGTCTGGCATCTTGATGTCATTTTTAAACTCTGGTGACTTACAGCATCTTCCAGAGTCATCCAGCTCCAGCTTTGCTGAAGAAATACAAATGTGGACAGGTCTTAAAGAATAGTTGGAAGCTAGTATGCAGAAATTATACATCACTGGAAAGGAAATAGTCTTTCTTACATATCTCTCTACCACAGAACAGATTTCTTTGTTGTTTGCTCCTACTTCTCACAAAGTTGTTTAGGAGCAAATATAAAGCTTTTTTCTGTTTTACACGTTCCTCTGTGATATGTTTACATGCTTGCTACATTCCCATGTAATAAGTAATTTGTTTAGAGAAAATTAACTCACTGTTGTTCACTCAAGTCACTCTGTGACATGTCTTGATGCTTAATGCACGCATTGTGGTATCGATTTGGCTTCTATGAAGTTTTAATTTTGAAAATAATCTGAAGGGACAGTCACAGGATCTATTTACTTATTTATTAGGTTGGTGTTCCCTCTAGTCCTTTCAGTGGACTTCCTCCTCCTCCTCCTCCTCCACCTCCTCCTCCTTTCAGTGGCCAGGTGAGTTCCAGAACACTGGATTTTCTTCTTCCCTGGTATCTTTTTCGGACAGCAAATCAAGACTAATTCCTGGTGCTTAGTAACATTCCAAGAGGTCAGTTGAACTCTTCATGATTGACTTGCGAATCAGGCTCTCAGAGCATGGCATGACAGAAAAATCTCCGTAGGTCAATGCATATAGATACCTTGACTACTGTCCTAGTCTGGCATCTTGATTTCATTTTAAAACTCTGGTGACTTACAGCATCTTCCAGAGTCATTCAGTTCCAGCTTTGCTGAAGATCTTAAATTACTTCATAGTTGGAAGCTAGTATGCAGAAATTATACATCACTGGAAAGGAAATGGTCTTTCTTACATATCTCTCTATCACATAAACAGATTTCTTTGTTGC
Source organism: Ahaetulla prasina (assembly GCF_028640845.1). NCBI lineage: Eukaryota > Metazoa > Chordata > Lepidosauria > Squamata > Colubridae > Ahaetulla > Ahaetulla prasina. Next base: position 25,091,894 of record NC_080548.1, on the reverse strand, counting down.
TCGCTCCTACTTCTCACAAAGTTGTTTAGGAGCAAATATTAAGCTTTTTTCTGTTGACACGTTCCTCTGTGATACGTTTACATGCTTGCTACATTCCCATGTAATAAGTAATTTGTTTAGAGAAAATTAACTCACTGTGATTCACTCAAGTCACTCTGTGACATGTCTTTTTTTTTTTAAATTTCATTTTGTCATAACAGTATATACAATCATCAACATAAACAATAACCCATCATGAGAGAAAAAAGTATATATAAGTAAAAGTATGCAACAACTATGTTAATTTGATATAATGAAGGGAACAATAGGACAGGAACGGTAGGCACTTTTGTGCTCTTATGCACGCCCCTTATAGTCCTCTTAGGAATGGGGTGAGGTCAATAGTAGACAGTTTTTGGTTGAAGATTTTGGGGTTTTGAGTAGAGACTATAGAGTCAGGTAGTGAGTTCCAAGTGTTAACAACTCTGTTACAGAAGTCATATTTTCATATTTTCATTAAGCATCAAGACATCATATGTCTTGATGCTTAATGCACGCATTGTCCTATGGGCTTGGCTTCTATGAAGTTTTAATTTTGAAAATAATCTGAAGGGACATTCACAGGATCTATTTACTTATAAATAGGTTGGTGTTCCCTCTAGTCCTTACAATGGACTTCCTCTTCCTCCTCCTCCACCTCCTCCTCCTTTCAGTGGCCAGGTGAGTTCCAGAACACTGGATTTTCTTCTTCCCTGGTATCTTTTTCAGACAGCAGATCAAGACTAATTCCTGGTGCTTAGTAACATTTGTTAATTCCAAGAGGTCAGTTGCACTCTTCATGATTGACTTGCGAATCAGGCTCTCAGAGCATGGCATGACAGAAAAATCTCCATAGGTCAATGCATATACACACCTTGAATACTGTCCTAGTCTGGCATCTTGATGTCATTTTTAAACTCTGGTGACTTACAGCATCTTCCAGAGTCATCCAGCTCCAGCTTTGCTGAAGAAATACAAATGTGGACAGGTCTTAAAGAATAGTTGGAAGCTAGTATGCAGAAATTATACATCACTGAAAAGGAATTGGTCTTTCCTACGTATCTCTCTAGCACATAAACATATTTCTTTGTTGCTCGGTCCTACTTCTCACAAAGTTGTTTGGAAGCAAATATTAAGTTTTTTTCTGTTTACATGTTACTCTGTGATACATTTACATGCTTGCTACATTCCCATGTAATAAGTAATTTGTTTAGAGAAAATTAATTCACTGTTGTTCACTTAAGTCACCCTGTGACATGTCTTGGTGGTTAATGCATACATTGTCCTATGGGCTTGGCTTCTATGAAGTTTTAATTTTGAAAATAACCTGAAGGAACATTCACAGGATCTATTTACTTATTTATTAGAATGGACTTCCTCCTCCACCTCCACCTCCTCCTCCTTTCAGTGGCCAGGTGAGTTCCAGAACACTGGATTTTCTTCTTCCCTGGTATCTTTTTCAGACAGCAGATCAAGACTAATTCCTGGTGCTTAGTAACATTTGTTAATTCCAAGAGGTCAGTTGCACTCTTCATGATTGACTTGCGAATCAGGCTCTCAGAGCATGGCATGACAGGAAAATCTCCATAGGTCAATGCATATACACACCTTGAATACTGTCCTAGTCTGGCATCTTGATGTCATTTTTAAACTCTGGTGACTTACAGCATCTTCCAGAGTCATCCAGCTCCAGCTTTGCTGAAGAAATACAAATGTGGACAGGTCTTAAAGAATAGTTGGAAGCTAGTATGCAGAAATTATACATCACTGAAAAGGAATTGGTCTTTCCTACGTATCTCTCTAGCACATAAACATATTTCTTTGTTGCTCGGTCCTACTTCTCACAAAGTTGTTTGGAAGCAAATATTAAGTTTTTTTCTGTTTACATGTTACTCTGTGATACATTTACATGCTTGCTACATTCCCATGTAATAAGTAATTTGTTTAGAGAAAATTAATTCACTGTTGTTCACTTAAGTCACCCTGTGACATGTCTTGGTGGTTAATGCATACATTGTCCTATGGGCTTGGCTTCTATGAAGTTTTAATTTTGAAAATAACCTGAAGGAACATTCACAGGATCTATTTACTTATTTATTAGAATGGACTTCCTCCTCCACCTCCACCTCCTCCTCCTTTCAATGGCCAGGTGAGTTCCAGAACACTGGATTTTCTTCTTCCCTGGTATCTTTTTCAGACAGCAGATCAAGACTAATTCCTGGTGCTTAGTAACATTTGTTAATTCCAAGAGGTCAGTTGCACTCTTCATGATTGACTTGCGAATCAGGCTCTCAGAGCATGGCATGACAGAAAAATCTCCATAGGTCAATGCATATACACACCTTGGCTACTGTCCTAGTCTGGCATCTGGATGTCATTTTAAAACTCTGGTGGCTTATAGCATCTTCCAGAGTCATCCAGCTTCAGCTTTGCTGAAGATCTTAAATTACTCAAAGAATAGTTGGAAGCTAGTATGCAGAAATTATACATCACTGAAAAGGAATTGGTCTTTCCTACATATCTCTCTACCACATAAACAGATTTCTTTGTTGCTCACTCCTACTTCTCACAAAGTTGTTTGGGAGCAAATATTAAGTTCTTTTCTGTTTTACACGTTACTCTGTGAGATGTTTTCATGCTTACTACATTCCCATGTAATAAGTAATTTGTTTAGAGAAAATTAACTCACTGTTGTTCACTCAAGTCACTCTGTGACATGTCTTGATGCTTAATGCACGCATTGTCCTATGGGCTTGGCTTCTATGAAGTTTTAATTTTGAAAATAATCTGAAGGGACATTCACATGATCTATTTACTTATTTATTAGGTTAGTGTTCCCTCTAGTCTTTACAATGGACTTCCTCTTCCTCCTTCTCCTCCTGCTGCTGCCGATAGCCAGGTGAGTTCCATAACACTGGATTTTCTTCTTCCTTGGTACCTTTTTTGACAGCAAATAAAAACTAATTCCTGATGCTTAGAAAAATGTGTTAATTTCAAAATATCAGTTGCTCTCCTCATGGTTGACTTGAGGATCTGTTCCTCAAAGGCAGGGCATAATAGAAAGATCTCCATAGATCAATACACACAGATACCTCAATTTCTGTTCTACTCTGGTATCTTGGTATCATTTTTTTAACCCCTGGAGACTTATAACATCTTCCAGGGTCACCTTCCAGCTTTGCCAAAGGAACACTTTTGGGGAAACGGCCTTCCCTATATATATATCTGCCCAGAAGTTAATTGGCGTCTTTCTTCCTCCTACTTTTCACAAATTTGTTACCGCAAATGTTAAGTCACTCCTGTTGACATATATTATACTAAAATATATCTTGGATGCTTAATGCATTTGCAACGGAGGTGGCATTCAGCAGGTTCTGACCAGTTCTGGAGAACCGGTAGTGGAAATTTTGAGTGGTTTGGAGAACCAGAAAATACCAGCTCTGGCTGGCCTCACCCCCATCTATTCTCTGCCTCCCGAGTCCCAGCTGATTGGGAGGAAATGGGGATTTTACAGTATTCTTCCCCTGGAGTGGGGTGGGAATGGAGATTTTACAGTGTGTTCCCCCTGGAGTGGGGAGGGAATGGAGATTTTACAGCATCCTTCTCCTGGAGTGGGGTGGGAATGGAGATTTTACAGCATCCTTCCCCTGGAGTGGGGTGGGAATGGAGATTTTACAGTATCCTTCCACTGGAATGGGGTGGGAATGGAGATTTTACAGTATCCTTCTCCTGGAGTGGGGAGGAAATGGAGATTTTACAGTATCCTTCTCCTGGAGTGGGGAGGAAATGGAGATTTTACAGTATCCTTCCCCTGCCACACCCACCAAACCATACCCATAGAACCGGTAGTAAACAATTTTGAATCGCACCACTGATTTGCAGACACAAGTATTTGGTTTCCATGAAGTTTGGTTTTTAAAATAATTTGAAGGAACATTCACAGGTTTTATTTACTTCTTCATTAGGCTGGTGCTCCCTCCAATAGTTACCATGGTCCTCCTCCTCTTGCCAGCATCCAAGTGAGTTCCATTAGATGTGATATTCTTCTTCCCTAATATCTTGCTTTGGACTTCAAGTCTAGATTAATTACTGACAGTAATTGTGGATGTTCATGCATTTTACTCTGCAAAATATCTTACTGCTTAATACAGCGGTCACCAACTGGTGGTCCGTGGATCACTGGTGGTCCGCTGAAAAATTATTTGCATTTTTTATATTGCGCTAAATCGGGGGTCCTCAAGCTATGGCCCCTGGGCTGGATACATGCAATGAACATTTGTGTTGCTGCAGAAAGTCTCCCCCTTCAGGGTCTTTTTGTGTGGGTTGGAGTTGGGGGGAGAAATTCTGATTTGGGGTCTGCTTCAGCCTCCTGTTGCGGAGCTTTGGACGAAGGCTGGAGGGAAGTGCTGCTGGTGGCAAAGAACTGGAGGGCCTTGTTCCAGTGGGACAGCATCATGGCCTGGAACTGGCTGACCAGCCCGCTGAGCCTCCAGGCGCTGATACCTGGCCTTGCACTCCCGCAGGTCTTCCCTTTGCTTGGAAAGCCTATGCTCATAGTCCTCAGTGAGGTGCTTCTACTAAGCTGTCTTCTCTGTCAGATCCAATTTGAACTGAGCCAGCTGTTTTGCCAACTCTTTCTCATGCTGGCTGCTAGGGCTCCAACAACTGCTTCCTGTTGGGGCCCTAAGGAGCTCAGGCAGGCAGGCAAGGAGTGGGTGGGAGGGACAAGTAGAGGCCAGCGAGGTGCCCCTTGACATGAGTGGCATCTAGTTGGTCACGCCCACCCAGTCATTAGGCAGATCATATTAGTGGTCCGCCGAATTTAAAATTATGAATTTAGTGGTCCCTGAGGTTGGTGACCCCTGGCTTAATATATTCATAGACTCAAGCAGTTGGCTTCTATGAGGGTTTTTTTAAAAAAAAATACTCTGAAGGAACATCCACAGAATCTATTCCCTTCTGTATTAGGTTACTAGTTCCTCCGATAGTAACAGTGGCCCTCCTCCTGCAAATAGCCAGGTGAGTTGCATAAGATTGGATTTACTTCTTCTGTAGTGTCTTCCTTTGATACAGCTGTTGTGTCTCGCCCAATCTCACCACAGCGGGGGCCTTCTTATCTGCTTCCGAACACGGAGGAATGGTCTAGTATGCCTCCCAGCCCCAGCCCTGGCTCCATGCCCAGACAGGCTGAAGAGGAGGAAATATCTCCAGCCCCCAGCTCTGGCTCCATGCCCAGGCAAACGGAGCAACTAGACCCCTCCCCCTCCTCCACAGCATGTGAGCCTGAGGGAGGTCAATTGCCAACAGCTGCCGACTGGAGTGACCCTCGCGTCAGAAGACTTGATAGGCGGAGGCAACAGAAGGAAGGGAGGGGCAGGCCTGGATAAGTGCTGAGTCATGGAGCCACACCCCATGGCCTATATAAAGGATCTGCTTTCTGGCATTCTCTGAGTCAGGCAAAGTCTAAACATATCTTGCTGAAGTCACTTTCTGGTCTCCTGCCTGCCCTGAGGACTTTGCTAGGACTTTGGCAGAGCTGCAGAGGCACGCCTGATTCGGATTTCCCTGACCCGGCCGTCAGCGGAGGAGTGGGACATGACAAAGGCCTTGTTCCAGTGGGACAGCATCATGGCCTAGAACTAGCTGACCAGCCCACTGAGCCTCCAGGTGCCAGTACCTGGCTTTGCACTCCCGCAGGTCTTCCCTTTGCTTGGAAAGCCTATGCTCATAGTCCTCAGTGAGTGATTCTACTGAGCTTCCTTTTCGGTCAGATCCAATTTGAACTGAGCTGTTTTGCCAACTCTTTCTCATGCTGGCTGCTAGGGCTCCAGCAACTGCTTCCTGTTGGGGCCCTAAGGAGCTCAGGCAGGCAGGCAAGGGGTGGGTGGGAGGGGAGGGACAAGTAGAGACCAGTGAGGTGCCCCTTGACGTGAGGTGGTCATGCCCACCCAGTCACATGACCACCTAGCCACGCCCACCCACTCATTAGGCAGATCATATTAGTGGTCCACCGAATTTAAAATTAGGAGTTTAGTGGTTCCTGAGGTCCAAAAGGTTGGTGACCCCTGCTCCAGAGGCCAGAAACGGCTCATTTCCCGACTTCTGGTGGGGCTGCAACTGAGCTTGTGTGCCCACTGATATGGCTACGCATGCCACCAGTGGCAAGCTTGCCATAGTTTCGCCATCACGGGTACAGAGTCTTCTGCATGAGCAGCGGGTTGGACTGGAAGACCTGCAAGGTTGCTTCCAACTCTTGTTATTTTATGTAAACAATCTATGCATCTTTCAGAAATACAGACATAAATTCTCCGGATTTCAGCAATGGCTGTACTGACTGGAATAGCTGTATTTGCAATGGGCTGACTTTTTTTTCTTCTTCACCAAATGGACAATTTTTAGATATAATTTATCTACTCTTTTCCCCCCCTTGCCTTTCACAAAAGGTAGTAATGTGCATTTTCTGTAAGAACTTCCATCACCTAAGTTTTTGTGTCTCTTCCTTTAATAGGTTCCAGAATATAGGTGCAAAAAAAAAACCCCTTGTATTATCTTTATAATTATAAAATATTATTTTTCCTGTTTTATAAGTCATCTCAAATAATTTGAATAATTAGGTCAATAATAACAGTTTCTAAATAATAGCAGCCATCTTCTGCTATTTATCTTAAAATATTACTCCAAAAATACAGAGGTAGAAACTTTGTTAAGCTAATTAAAACATTTTAACAGTGGGAAGAATTCTTATCGGAGTCCTGAAAAATTGCCAGAGAAGTTGAAGATAAATATTCAGTTGCTAATTAGTTCTATTGCCTTTTCATTGCACTATTGAAAGCTGAATAACTTTTGTTTGGCTTCTTCTATCCTAGCTTAGTATAGAAGCCCCAAATATGCTTTTCATTCAAACTGTCCTGAATATTTTGCTTTATCCTCAATCCTAAAACATTTATTTTCCATTATGGTCACTTCAGGGATTTCCAGCCTTTAAGTACCAGATGAGTATTTCATTCCTACAAAATTGCAGGTGTTTCTGGGAAACTAAAAGATGAGCAATCATTTATTTATTTTTATTCTCCCATCCCCTCCTCCCCTCTTGCTGTCTCTTTAGGGATTTCCAATTTATGAATCCCATTTATACCAACAGTACTGCAGGTTTCTGCATTAACTTGAACACTGGGCAATATTTGCTTTTTTCCTTTTTTTTCCTGTAGACTTACAATGGTAGAATGCCGGCTCCACCTCAAAATGTGAGTATGCCTTCAAAGAACCTTTTTTTACTTATTATTCCTTACCCTTTTTCTTCATTTTTTATAATTTTGATTGCCTTGAAATTGTGATTGCCATACATCTGGGTGTATATTGGATAATAATTGGGTATATAACGTATAAGGGACGCAGTGGCTTAGTGGCTAAGACGCTGAGCTTGTTGATCGAAAGATCAGCAGTTCAGCAGTTCGAATCCCTAGTGCCGTGTAATGGGGTGAGCTCCTGTTACTTCTCCCAGGTTCTGCCAACCTAGCAGTTCGAAAGCACGTAAAAAATGCAAGTAGAAAAATAGGGACCACCTTTGGTGGGAAGGGAACAGCGTTCCATGCTCCTTTGATGTTGAGTCATGCCAGCCAGATGACCACAGAGACGTCTTCAAACAGCGCTGGTTCTTTGGCTTTGAAACGGAGATGAGCAGTGCCCCCTAGAGTCAGGAACGACTAGCACATCTGTGCGAGGGGAACCTTTGCCTTATATAATGTATATTGGGCATTATACATTATAAGCACATGTTGATGTTACTCACCTTTAAAAAAAAGAATGCAAAGACAAATTATCTCGCACACATATATTGAGAACAAATGTTCCATCTGTATTTTAGAATCCTAATTTGTAAGTAGATGCCATGTAGGGACACCTCTGTGTCATTTCAAGTTCGTTATTTATTTTTCCAACTACCATATTTTTTGGAGTATAAGACACTCCAGAGTATAAAACGCACCTTAGTTTCTGGGGAGGAAAATAAGAAAAAAAAATCTGCCTCTGCTTACCAGCATCCATTGGTATTCATCTGGCTAGTGTCCTGTCAGTGTGTGAGAGAGTTGAGGGCAGTTTGGAAACTGAAACAGTATTTGCTGTGTGAGCAACAAGGAGACAGCAAGGAGCCAGGGCATGGTTTAGCTCAACTGTTCTGTACTAAAGCTGCATGCTGCTCGGAAACTAAAACTGAAACTCCTCTCCTCTGTTTCTGGTTTGCTTGTATTTACTACCACGTTTGAAAACCTGCTTTTGGTATTGTATATTTATGTCATGTTTTATATTATATATAAAGGGAAGTTATTGAATCCTGCTGGATCAGTTTCTTGTGTGGGCTTTCTGGATGTGATTGCTGCTGCAAACTCTGACACATCCTTGCAGGAAATAGCCAAGTCAGCTTCAGAACATTATTGCAGCCTGATTTAGCATGAGCAGCTGATTGATGGGTGGATCGGCCTCCTGGAATACCCCCAATCAGCTGTTCCAGGCTGCAGAGATTGCCACAGACCATTGCCACCTCCATGCCTTGTGTTTTTGGCCTCATGGGCAGGGCTACATTCACGTATAAGATGTGGTCCGTCAGCAGCCTACGGAGCTGACAATGGAGTCGGACAGCGATGAGGCTGAGGTGAGGCCAGGGCCATCGGGAAGTGAGGTGCAGACTCCAGAGCCTCCGGAGCCTGATAGTAGTGAGGCAGAGGAACAGGAGGAGCCTGTTCCTAATGCACTCATGAGAAGAGCTGCCAGAAGGCAAGAGCACCTCAAACAAAGAGGACAACTCGGGAGTAGGGCCAAGAGATGATTGGCCCCTCCCATAAGGCTTAAAACAGACTAGCACTGGTGTTTCAGGTTTGCTGGAAAACAACATTGTAGCTGCGTCCTCTGTTTCGTGTACGTCTTTGTTTTTGTGGCTTCTGGACATTTGCCAGGAAGGGCCTTTGGCAGTTTGCCTAATTGGACGAAGGTTTGTGAGATAATGGAGGAATTTGTGTTGGGAGGCATTTGTTTTACTTTGAGTTGAACAAATAAAGTTTGTTTTTTCATGGACTAAGTTTATTACTACCTACTTGGGCCTGGGTCACAACAAGATGCACCCAAATTTTCACCCTCTTTTAGGGGCGGGAGTGCATCTTATACTCCGAAAACTCTGGTATTTTCTCCCAAAAGAAATGGATTCATTACTCCACCACCACCACTGCACCAGTTGTAGCAGTTAAACCATAAACTTTCTCCAGCATTGATCGGAAGAGAATCAATATTCCAGTCGTTAACGCTTGCTGAATTACTTATCTACTTTTATTTTTTTCCAGACAATGTAGATCAAAGCATCTCATGAGGGAAAATGGACTCAGGTGGGTATGGAAGATATTTTTGGTTTAATAGAGTTGTGTGCATATTTCCTCTCAGGACTTTACAAAAACTTGCTTTTGGATATGGGGATTATTTGGGGTCATTGTCACTGAGGGTAAAGGGAGACTGAAGGCCAAATTCTGAAACATTTTCTATTTTAATCGGTAAATTTATGCCAAATATTGCACATTCACTCACCTTGGTGTTTTTATTTTTCTAGATCCACCAATTGCATGTATTGAGAATAAAGCGGAGAGCCACATTTTCTATTTTAATCGGTAAATTTATGCCAAATATTGCACATTCACTCACCTTGGTGTTTTATTTTTCCAACTACCATATTTTTTGGAGTATAAGATACTCCAGAGTATAAAACGCACCTTAGTTTCTGGGGAGGAAAATAAGAAAAAAAAATCTGCCTCTGCTTACCAGCATCCATCGGTATTCATCTGGCTAGCGTCCTGTCAGTGTGTGAGAGAGTTGAGGGCTGTTTGGAAACTGAAACAGTATTTGCTGTGTGAGCAACAAGGAGACAGCAAGGAGCCAGGGCATGGTTTAGCTCAACTGTTCTGTACTAAAGCTGCATGCTGCTCTGAAACTAAAACTGAAACTTCTCTCCTCTGTTTCTGGTTTGCTTGTATTTACTACTACGTTTGAAAACCTGCTATTGGTATTGTATATTTATGTCATGTTTTATATTATATATAAAGGGAAGTTATTGAATCCTGCTGGATCAGTTTCTTGTGTGGGCTTTCTGGATGTGATTGCTGCTGCAAACTCTGACACATCCTTGCAGGAAATAGCCAAGTCAGCTTCAGAACATTATTGCAGCCTGATTTAGCATGAGCAGCTGATTGATGGGTGGATCGGCCTCCTGGAATACCCCCAATCAGCTGTTCCAGGCTGCAGAGATTGCCACAGACCATTGCCACCTCCATGCCTTGTGTTTTTGGCCTCATGGGCAGGGCTACATTCACGTATAAGATGTGGTCCGTCAGCAGCCTACGGAGCTGACAACGGAGTCGGACAGCGATGAGGCTGAGGTGGGGCCAGGGCCATCGGGAAGTGAGGTGCAGACTCCAGAGCCTCCGGAGCCTGATAGTAGTGAGGCAGAGGAACAGGAGGAGCCTGTTCCTAATGCACTCATGAGAAGAGCTGCCAGAAGGCAAGAGCACCTCAAACAAAGAGGACAACTCGGGAGTAGGGCCAAGAGATGATTGGCTCCTCCCATAAGGCTTAAAACAGACTAGCACTGGTGTTTCAGGTTTGCTGGAAAACAACATTGTAGCTGCGTCCTGTTTCGTGTACGTCTTTGTTTTTGTGGCTTCTGGACATTTGCCAGGAAGGGCCTTTGGCAGTTTGCCTAATTGGACGAAGGTTTGTGAGATAATGGAGGAATTTGTGTTGGGAGGCATTTGTTTTACTTTGAGTTGAACAAATAAAGTTTGTTTTTTCATGGACTAAGTTTATTACTACCTACTTGGGCCTGGGTCACAACAAGATGCACCCAAATTTTCACCCTCTTTTAGGGGCGGGAGTGCATCTTATACTCCGAAAACTCTGGTATTTTCCCCCAAAAGAAATCGATTCATTACTCCACCACCACCACTGCACCAGTTGTAGCAGTTAAACCATAAACTTTCTCCAGCATTGATCGGAAGAGAATCAATATTCCAGTCGTTAACGCTTGCTGAATTACTTATCTTCTTTTATTTTTCTAGATCCACCAATTGCATGTATTGAGAATAAAGCGGAGAGCCACATTTTCTATTTTAATCGGTAAATTTATGCCAAATATTGCACATTCACTCACCTTGGTGTTTTTATTTTTCTAGATCCACCAATTGCATGTATTGAGAATAAAGCGGAGAGCCACATTTTCTATTTCGATCATTCATTTTTTCCCCTGATTAACGGGAAATTGCAACTTTCTTTTGGGAAGGCTCCAGCAATTATGTTTCTTTCTCTTAATTAATGTGATTTCTCTTAATTGTGAATGCAGATTAGTCTACAAAAATAAACATCTAAAAATATATACATATGCAGCATTATCATGGAGTGTTGTCTTTATTGCTGATCTTGAAAATTATCATTTTAATGGGTTTCAGGCCATATTCATTACTATGTTATTGTGATAAAAGTCCATCATCTATGTATACTTTGAGTTTAATGCCCCAAACCTAGTTATCCCCATATTTCTTATTTAGGCCACTGTGTCTTATAGGCTTAATAGAGATGTTAAGTGACTTTCCCAATGTAACCTTAAAGTCAGTGGTGGGTTTCAAAATTTTTTACTACCGGTTCTCCGAACTACTCAAAATTTCCGCTACCGGTTCTTCAAAACTGGTCAGAACCTGCTGAAACCCACCTCTGCTTAAAGTCCTTTAGACAAAACAGGGCCTTTTTTTTTTTTTAATCCTGGTGCATTGCTCCTATACCCTCCTCCTTAGAAGTGAATTATTACATTCTTATACTATGTCCAGAAGACAATTGCTCATTCCTGAATTGTAGGTAAAAGAAAAGTTTATGTACATTTCAAGGGACGCGGTGGCTCAAGGGGCTAGGACGTTGAGCTTGTCGATTGAAAGGTCAGCAGCTCAGCGGTTCGAATCCCTGGTGCTGCCGTGTAACGGGGTGAGCTCCCGTTACTTGTCCCAGCTTCTGCCAACCTAGCAGTTCGAAAGCACGTAAAAAAATGCAAGTAGAAAAAATAGGGACCACCTTGGTGGGAAGGTAACAGCGTTCCGTGCGCCTTTGGCCTAGAGTCATGCCGGCCACATGACCACGGAGACGTCTTTGGACAGCGCTGGCTCTTCGGCTTTGAAACGGAGATGAGCACCGCCCCTAGAGTCGGCAACGACTAGCATGTATGTGTGAGGGGAACCTTTACTGTTGAATTTGCAAAACAACAGCAAGAAGTGAGGCAATGCAGGAGAACCATTAACAGCTCTTTTATTAACTACAAACAATTAACTGAGGTGAGCAAGCGAGCAAGCTCTAAACTGACAGCCCTTTTATATTGGAGCTGTCAACAGCTCAGCCAATAGCAGCTCCTTAATTCTCCCGCCGGCTATAGCATCGGCGGTTAACCAATCAACTGCTGGTTACTGGTCATGTGTTCTCCAGCCGAACACAACATTTACCTTTACCTTTTTATGTATATTTCATTATAATAGAAAATGAGATGGATGACATTTGAGATTAATTTTTTTCCCCCTTTTCCTTGAATAACTGGATAATTCAGTGACCTGACTCTCATTTTCATGGAAGTGTAGCCTCATCTTTGCACACTCATTTATGACAGAGACTTATACTTCATTTCACATGACTGAAACAATTCATTTGCTGTGTGGGTAAAGTTCTGGAGCTGCAGTCATTCAACATGGCCAGGAGATGGCTGCAGAGATTTCCTTTTATTTCTTTGCTTCCCTTTCATGGTCAAGAGGAGTTGCGGCTGAGATCCAGTTTAAAAAAATCCACACTGGCTGAAAATGTGCTTTTCACTTTTGCTAAGGGTGGGCACCACCATGCCTGGGTTCATTTTTGAGTCTGAAAATGCTTTGGATGGAGGCCAAGATCCTCCACCTGGAATTGGAAATGTCTATTTTAATGCATAAAAGGATTAGGGGGTGACATGTTAGCAGTGTTCCAGTATCTAAGGCGCTGCCACAAAGAAGAGGGGAGGTCAATCAATAGTAGGCTTCAATTTTTTTTTTACTACCAGTTCTGTGGGCGTGGTTTGGTGGGCATGGCAGGGGAAGGTTATTGCAAAATCCCCATTTCCCCCCTATCAACTGGGACTTGGGAGGCAGAGAATAGATGGGGGCAGAGCCAGTCAGAGGTGGTACTTAACGGTTCTCTGAACTACTCAAACTTTCTGCTACCGGTTCTCCAGAACTGGTCAGAACCTGCTGAAACCCACCTCTGGGGTCAACCTATTCTCCAAAGCACCTGAAGGCAGGACAAGAAACAATGGATAGAAAGTAATTGAGGAGAAAACTAACTTAGAACTAAGGATAAATTTCCTGATAGTTAGCACAATTAATCAATGGAATGATTTGTCCTCAGACATTGTGAGACTCCAAGACTGGAGGTTTTTAAGAAAAGATTAGACAACCATCTGACTGAAATGGTATAGGGATTCCTTCTTGAGCAGGGGAGTTGGACTAGAAAACCTCCAAGATCCCTTCCAACTCTCGCTATTTTGCTATTCTGTTATATCTGCTCGGCTTGGATTCTTATAAGCATCCTATAGACAAGGAAGATATATGCGAAGCAAATGAAAGTATTTTTTTAAAAATGTCATGCTAATCATTATTTACCCCAAGTCAAAGACAACATATGTGGCTTGTCTATTTTCATTCTCCCCTCACCTTTTTTTAAATTCAATCCTGCTTATTTTTTTATCCCTTTTAATGGCCGAAATAGTTTAGCCTTTGCAGTTCAGGGAACAGCTCCACAATTATTAAAACTAGGAATGAAATAATAGAGGAGATGAGTCTGGCAAACAGCTATGTTCGGAATCTTGAGTAGTATACTACTTGCTCACTAACCAATTCAGAGTTTAAAATATTCACATTCTAAAGGGAAGTAAACATGGAAAGCAAATGAATACACGTGTAGTCAGAAATGTATCTCAGGACTGTTGGATATACAGTAAGGATTGCTATAGATGGGAACAACATAGGCCCTATGACAGGGTGAAATGCTCCTGGTTCGGACCGGATCAGGAGATCCGGTAGCAATGGCGGCATGTGGTTCAGAGAACTGGTAGCAAAAATCCCTGCCCCACCCCCATGCCTAGCTGAGCCACGCGATCATCAGAGCCCTTTAAAAAAAAAAACTTTTAAAAGCATCTTTTTAGCAACCTCTTCGGTTGAAGAGGTTGTTAAAAAATGCTTTTAAAGGGTTAAAAAAAGGCTCTGACGATCGCAGCTGAGGTGCCTGATGTCAGAGGCTTTTTTTTTTACTTTTAAAAGGTAAAAAAGCTGAAGACCACTAGGCAAAAAATGGGGGTGGGGGGGGAGAGAGAGAGAGAGAGAGAGAGAGAGAGAGGAAGGAAGGAAGGAAGGAAGGAAGGAGGGACGGAGGAAAAAGGAGAGGAAGGAAGGACTACAAACCTGGCACTAGATGCAGCTTCAGAGGATAATCTAGGGCTGGAAGGGATCTGGAGGTCATCTAGTCCAACCTTGCTCCAGCATGACATTGTTAGTGAGTTTCTGTCTTTTGATTCCACAGTCACATAGCCACGCCCACCCAGTCACATGACCTCCACCAAGCCACGCCCACAGAACCGGTAGGAAAGAAATTTAGATTTCACCACTAGTTTCCACCCATTGCTTCTTGTCTTGCCCTCAGGTGCTTTGGAGAATAGCTTGACTCCCTTTTCTTTGTGGCAGCCCTTGAGATATTGGAACATGGCTATCATGTCTCCCCTAGTCCTTCTTTTTATTAAACTAGACATACCCAATTCCTGCAACCGTTCTTCATATGTTTTAGCCTCCAGTCCCCTAATCATCTTTATTGCTCTTCTCTGCACTCTTTCTACAGTCTCAACATCTTTTTTGAACTTATAAATTTCCTCATTGCTTTAAGTTTTGATATGAATTGTTTGTCTTCAACCATTCTTCTTAGCCTCCAGTCCCCTAATCATCTTTGTTGCTCTTCTCTGCACTCTTTCTAGAGTCTAAAGCCCATCCACATAACCCAAATGGGTCCAAGATCCAGAACCTTTATTCTAAGCACAATGCAAATAACTAAAATCTCTTACTTATAGCTATCTAATTGCCAAAAATGAGAAATTAGAATCTCACAGCAAAAAAGTGCACTAGACCTGCTAAAACAAGAAATGAACAGTATAAATCTATATGACAGGGAAGCAGAAGCAGCATTAAGTATAAAAATGCACAGTTGTACCTATATATGAATAAGTGAAAGAAAAATATTATTCCAAGCATATAAGACCTGTATGAATTAAAGAGAAACTAGGGTATGATTTAAATTATATACCTGGGGAAGAGTTTCCAAGCAAGGCCTTTTGCAATTGGTTCTTAGGATACAATATTGGCTTCCAACTTTGCATCGGATTGTTGTAGCCAATGACTGAAGTGTGTCACCATAAATATTTCCTCAATTTACAGTACATGCAATGCAGTGAGTGGATCCTCAAAAAGATTCAAGGGGGATATCAAAAAGAGAAGGCTGCAACACCACCGGCTGATCACCTTTACATATACTTCACTTATGACAAAGCAAACCCAGAGGAAATGGCAGTGAAAATTGTGATACGAGATAAGAGATCAGTTAGGGGAAATAAATCTGGAAATAAAACATTTGCATGAAAGAAGGCATCCATAGGGAAAGAGGCAGGGAGGCAAGAGGAAGAAAAGATAATCTTTGGGTAAAGTCAACTTTTCTTCTAGGCGGTCTGGTCTCACTGATTCTTAGACAGTACTTTAAGTCTATCTGATTTTCAAAAAAGTTTATTGACTTCAATACCTAGGATTCTGGTTGGAGGGCCTGTGCCCATTAGATCAGTGGTTCCCAACCTTTTCTTGTTTGAGGCACCCTTGGAAAGCCTTTCAAAAGTTCCCGGCACCCTTATAAGGAAATAGATATTTAAAATCTCCGTAGCTCAAAAGTTCCCGGCACCCTCAAAAGATCTCACGGCACCCCTTAGTGCCGCGGCACACTGGTTGGGAACCACTGCATTAGATGTTGAAAAGGCTAGAATTATTCTAAATCAATATTTCTTAACCTCAGCCAATTTCAGCTTTGTGGATTTTAACTCCTAGAATTCTGGAACTTAAGTCCACTGATCATAAAGTTACAAAGTGTGGTTTTTTTTTAAAAAAAAATTGATGAAATAAAACAACTAGAAAATACAATTTAGAATAACCAAAACTGTAACAGTGTTAATAAAAACAGAAAAGAATATAGAGAACAGAGATTATATGAATTACATTTGAACAAATAAAAAATCTATAAATAAACCTAAATCTTTAACATATTATTAAATATGTTAGCCATATGGACAGCTGTTGTTCCTTCTTTTCAGTTTTGGCACAATGTATTTCAATACAATAATATTTATATAATATATTTAGATTCTTAACATTCTACTATTTAGGTATGTTAGACTATTGAATATAGATAAGAAAAAGTGGATATTTTATCAAAATTAATTATAATTTCAGATATTAATGTTACAAGAATTCTGATTATTTGATTTTTCTTCAAAATTAAATATAATATTAGAGACAAAATGAAAAAAACGAAGAAAGCATTCATGAATGTATTTGTTTTATAGTTTAGTTCTTGTGCTTTACAACTTTATTGCAGTCATTAATCACAACAAGGGAACTGGTGTTCAAATATCCAAAACTAAATTGACAATGTCAGGGTAAGTAGAAAAGGTACATACAACCCAAGAATTTTGGCTGAAAGACGATACTAAATAGAAAAAGGCACCTGTCCATCAAACAGCCAATGCCCGTCATATAATACATGCTATCAAAGGACACCTGCCCATCAAACAACACATGCCCATCTAATGGCACCAGTCCATCAAAGAACAGTTTGCCTATCAAAGGGCACCTGCTCATCAAACATCCTCTGCCGATTAAATAGCATATGCCCATCAAACAGACACTGCCTATTATGTCTGTAGAGCTCCAACAAAATCCTTGGGGTTACGTCATGATTAAGCCTTAACAACAGCCAGGTGGTCTCTGATTGGTTTAGACGCGCCTGGAAGAAAAGCGGGAGTTTTAGAGTCCTGTCATTGGTGAAGCTTCTGAGGCAGCCAGTATTTAAGAGCTGTCAACGGAGTCTTCGGTTGTTACTGTTCCTCACGTTTTCTTGTTGTTAGCCTCGGCAGAGTTGAATAAAGGTTGTGTTCGTTACAACCTCTGTGTGGACTCATTTTGTACCCACTAACGTCAGATCTAATACTGCCCATCAAACAATCCATGCCCATCAAATGGCACCAGTCCATCAAAGAACAGTTTGCCTATCAAAGGGCACCTGCCTATTAAGCAGCCTCTGCCGATTAAATGGCACATCCCCATCAAACAGACACTGCCCATCAAACAATCCATGCCCATCAAATGGCACCAGTCCATCAAAGAACAGTTTGCCTATCAAAGGGCACCTGCCTATTAAGCAGCCTCTGCCGATTAAATGGCACATCCCCATCAAACAGACACTGCCCATCAAACAATCCATGCCCATCAAATGGCACCAGTCCATCAAAGAACAGTTTGCCTATCAAAGGGCACCCGCCTATTAAGGAGCCTCTGCCAATTAAATGGCACATCCCCATCAAACAGACACTGTCCATCAAACAATCCATGCCCATCAAATGGCACCAGTCCATCAAAGAACAGTTTGCCTATCAAAGGG
Organism: Ahaetulla prasina; assembly: GCF_028640845.1. Taxonomy (NCBI): domain Eukaryota; kingdom Metazoa; phylum Chordata; class Lepidosauria; order Squamata; family Colubridae; genus Ahaetulla; species Ahaetulla prasina. The sequence goes on along the minus strand of NC_080548.1, from coordinate 25,074,104 downwards.
CACCTGCCTATTAAGCAGCCTCTGCCGATTAAATGGCACATCCCCATCAAACAGACACTGTCCATCAAACAATCCATGCCCATCAAATGGCACCAGTCCATCAAAGAACAGTTTACCTATCAAAGGGCACCCGCCTATTAAGCAGCCTCTGACGATTAAATGGCACATCCCCATCAAACAGACACTGTCCATCAAACAATCCATGCCCATCAAATGGCACCAGTCCATCAAAGAACAGTTTGCCTATCAAAGGGCACCCGCCTATCAAACAGCCTCTGCCGATTAAATGACATATGCCCATCAAACGCACACTGCCCATCAAATAACGCATACCCATCAAATGGCACCAGTCCACCAAAGAACAGTTTGTCTATCAAAGGGCAGCTGCCCTGTAATGTATTACTGTAAGTTTTGGCGGGAGTTTTAGGTGGGAAAAATCTCGTTTCTGATTGGATGCAGCCTCAGGCTGAAGTGTATATAAGGAGAGGTTTTTCTCCAGAGTTTTTGCTGGGTCACACTATATTAAAGAGCTGTTGTCACTAACTTGGTCTCCTGCCTCGTCAATACCCAAACCTAACATTGGCGACGAGGGTGGGATATTGAGGCAGAGCACCAGAACAGAGCTGAACTCACTACGAGAATCAAACCCAGCAAGGTGACGGCGAATGCAGCGATGACCGGCTACACGCCACCCACTCCATTTGACCCTGCCCAGGAGACATGGGGAATATATATGACCCGTTTCGAAAGTTTCCTGGAGGCAAACGAGTTACAGGGAGTCTCCGACAACCGCAAACGGGCTTACTTCATAAGCCACTGTGGGTCAGCAGTCATCGCCGTCGCAGAAGCCCTAGCGGAGCCAACACCGCTACACTCCGTATCGTGGCAGACCCTTCAGACCCTCCTGAAGAATCACTACGCACCAGCCCCGTCCAAATCGTTCGGCAGTGCGAGTTTGGGGGCGCAGGCAACAAGAAGGCGAGTCTATCAGCGACTACATGGCAGCCCTGAGACAAGCCTCCAAGCATTGCAGTACCGCGATCTGGACGAAGAGCTGCTGGAACAACTTATACGGGGGGTCAGAGACATCCGTTTGAGGAGACGGTTGCTAGCCAAGAGCAACCTGACATTGGCAAACGCTCTGGACGAAGCCAGAGCCCATGAGATGTCCAACCATGCAGCAGACACCTTACAAAAGCGACTCACGCCGATGGCGGGCGCAAAGCCGAGCACAGTCCACCACGAAGAAACCTATCGTGAGTCAACCAGCGAAGAGGAGGAAGAAGTCCACTACACGGAAAATCGACAAGGAAGACCCGGAGGAATGCGGAAGTTGCGGGCGACATCAGCGCCAAAGATGTAAGTTCAGGGCGCCATTTGCGGCGGTGTGAAAGGAAGGGCACCTGGCTCAAGTCTGCCGAGCACCCCAACCTTCCGCCGAAAATTCAAATCGGCCAATCAGAGCGGCTCTGAGTCAGAGATGCAAACCCCACATTCCCGAAATTTCAAACCAGCCAATCAGAGCGCGAGATCGGCGAGGCGACCCGCGATTGGCCAGGAAAGAAAGAGCGAAGTCAAACCGAATGACTGTTACCATAGACCACGCAGCTACCCGCATCGAAGAAAAGATCTTCACAAACCCGACAATTGAAGGCGTACCGTGCCGACTGGAAGTAGACACAGGATCAGCTATCACAATCATGTCCTGGGACACTTTTGTGAAAGCCTTGCCGCACATCGCAGCGCAAGCTACAGAAACAACGGCTCCGGGTGCAGGATTACCAGGGCAACCGCATCCCTGTTCGAGGACAACGACCGTCGAGGTCAAGTACGGGACATACGAAAAGACCCTGCCCATCACGTTAGTCGAGGAACCTTGCCAAGCTTGCTGGGGCTAGACTGGTTCAGGCGTTGGGAATGGGGTGACTGGCGCCCACCGAGCGGATGCAACCTGCAAAACGCCCTACTGGAGGAATTCGCAGACGTATTCGAGGACCGTTTAGGCAAGTACAAGGGACCCCTATCTCCTTCAATTTAGACCCCAAATAGCTCCCATTAGGTTAAAGGCAAGGAGGGTTCCTTTGCACTCAAACCTAAAATCGACAAAGAGTTAGATAAATTAGTCAGCCAGGGATACTAGTGCCAGTTGACCATGCCAAATGGGAGGCGCCAATCGTCACCCTATAAAACCAGACGGGTCCATAAGAATTTGCGCTGATTACAAGGCTACCTTGAACAAAGCATTGCAAAAGAGCGCCTACCCAGTTCCAGTAGTGCAACACTTATTGCACTCACTAGGGCACGGACAAGTTTTCGCCAAATTAGACTTGGCACAAGCGTACCAACAGCTACCCGTAGATGCTAGCACAGCTGAGGCCCAGACCATTGTAACGCACCGGGGTGCCTTTAAGTGCACCCGGTTACAGTTCGGGGTGAGCGTGGCCCCGGCGCTATTCAAAATTTGATGGAGCGGCTCCTACAAGGGTTACCGGGAGTCGTACCCTATTTCGATGATGTGTTGGTATCAGGGGAAGATTTAAGAGAACTGGGGAAGCGATTAAGGAAAGTTTTGGCCATTTTTAGGTCGGCAGGATTAAAAGTCAAAGCAAGCAAGTGTCAGATAGGGGTCGAATCTGTTGAATTTTTGGGCTATAGAATAGACAAAAGGATTCACCCACTGAGAGCAAAGTCAAGGCGATAAAGAGAGCCCCAGCACCCAAAAACAAGACAGAACTCCAGGCTTTCCTGGGTCTGGTAAACTTTACGCCGTGTTTTTAAAAGACAAGGCAACCGTTGCTGAACCGCTGCATAAATTGCTTGGAAAAACACTGCTTGGTCGTGGGGAAGTCAGAGAATAGGGCATTTGAGGCAGTAAAAGTTTGCTATCAAGCGATAGCCTGTTAATACAATACAACAACAGACTGCCGTTAGTATTGGTTTGTGATCGTCCCCTATGGAGTAGGAGCGGTACTTAGCCACAGACTCCCAAAGCGGCACTGAAGCCCTATAGCGTTCTATTCACGAGCGATGTCCCGGCTGAAAGGAATTACAGCCAGCTAGATAGGAGGCTCGCAATAGTGTCAGGGTGAAAAATTTCACGAATACGTTTTGGGAGAGACTTTGAAATTATCACTGATCACAGACCGCTATTGGGGTTACTGGCTGGCGACCGCCCAACGCCAGTAGCACTCTCACCTAGACTGACCAGATGGACTATTTTTTGACCGCATACTCCTACAAGCTGCAGCATCGGCCTGGAAAGGAGCTGGGGCATGCGGACGCATTGAGCAGATGCCCATTGCCAGGGAAATCGAGGACCCCACCCGGGCACACCGTTCTACTAATTGACTCTTTGGACTGGGGCCAGTCACATCGCAGGAAGTGGCTCGGGCCTCCTACCGGGACGTTGTTTTAAGGACTGTAATCAGTTGGGTTCAAGGGATGGCCGCTGGGCGAACGTTTCAAGGAATTTGTAAAGAAAAAAGGGGAATTGTCTGTGCAAGGGGGGTGCCTGCTCTGGGGGGATAGGGTGGTAGTTCCAGAGAAGCTGAGAAAAAAAGTTCTGGAACTCCTGCATGAGGGTCACCCAGGAATTGTGAGGATGAAGGGTTTGGCTAGGAGCTATGTCTGGTGGCCCCTAATGGACAGGGAAATCAGTGACAGGGTTGGCCGATGCCAAGTATGTCAGGAATCCAGACCACTACCACCTACGGCCCCAGTTTTGGAGTGGGAGAAACCCCAAGGCCCTTGGTCCCGCATACACATTGATTTTGCCGGCCCCTTCCACGGCCAAACATTTCTAATTGTGGTGGATGCATTCTCCAAATGGCTGGAGATCATCCTAATGAAATCCACAACCGCGGAGCTGTCATCTCAGCACTAAAACACCTTTTCGCCACGCACGGGCTACCGGACACCCTCGTGTCCGATAACGCCCACAGTTCACCGCAGCATTATTTGAAGGGTACCTGGCTGAAGAGGGCATCCGACATGCCTCTCAGCGCCGTTCCACCCTGCGTCGAACGGCCTTGCTGAACGCTTTGTCCGGAGTGCGAAGAAGCGCTATCACGAAGCGGCCCGGCGATTGGCAGGCACAAATCGACGATTCCTAACCGTCCAACACAGGACCCCTGTGTGGCCACCGCCGCAGCCCAGCCGAGCTATTAATGGGCGGAAGCTACGGTGCCCGCTAGACCGGCTACACCGAACTACGTACAGGACGGGTTCAAAACAAAACCAGATAGAATCCGAGAGTTAAACATAGGAGACTCGTGTGGGCACATAATTACAGCGACGGCCCTAACTGGAAGAGGGGGATAGTCATAGACAAAACGGGCCCCAAATCTTATCTAGTGGAACTAGACGATGGCAGAATCTGGAGGCGCCACATAGATCAATTAAGAAACAGATTGAGCGATAAGGCAGAATTAGGCGAGAACAGCCCTGACTATGATTTAATTAACCCCACAGCTGACCGGCGCCAAGAACAAACAGAAAGCGTAAGCAAAGAACCAAACAGAGACTTATCTGAGTCAGGCGAGGTCCAGCGACACCCTCCGGTCCCTCTAGAGGACAGCAGGTCCGAGCCGGCGAATAATCCAGGGCCGGATGGCCGGGAGGAGGAGCTCAGAGGAACGAAAAGTCCCTCCGGCAAGCTCGACTCAACTCCAGAAAGTGAACTGCGCAGGTCCGGGAGAGTCAGGAGACGCCCCACGTACCTGCAGGACTACGTAGAGAAGTAATATGCAAATATTGGCAAAGTGCCTTCTGGGAGGGAAGGAGTGTAATGTATTACTGTAAGTTTTGGCGGGAGTTTTAGGCGGGAAATATCTCGTTTCTGATTGGATGCAGCCTCAGGCTGAAGTGTATATAAGGAGAGGTTTTTCTCCAGAGTTTTTGCTGGGTCACACTATATTAAAGAGCTGTTGTCACTAACTTGGTCTCCTGCCTCGTCAATACCCAAACCTAACAGCCCAAACGACAAACAGGAATGCTGGGCAAAAGAAGAGAAGGAGGGAGATAAGATGGTTGCCTGGGAGATCTGCCACCTCAGGCCTTGTGAGGAAGAGACTGAATAAGCAGAGCAAAACCCCTGAACTCAAATAAAATGACAAAACTAAAAGATAGACTCCTCTAATTTGAAGAGTCAACCAGAAAAGAGGCAGCAGCTGAGGAAACTGAGGAAGGAGAGGTGTTTTGTTTTTGTTTTTAAATTACCTCAGAGTTGTGTGAGGGAAAAGTTTATTTGTTTGTTTGTTTCCTCCAAGACAAGTGATTTTTTTTTAAAAGTTAGCACTGATGGACGCCTGCTGTGTAACAGTGCATACATATATGTCTAAAAGGAAAGGATGCTACCAAGTTAAAAACTAAGGCAGAAAAACCAATCTTTTCAATGGATATGGAATCGCTTCTATTTCTCCTCTATCACAGTCGTGAAATTTCATTTTTCCTTCTCTGGCTGGACTACCTTTAGTCATTTTCTTGAGGTAATACAAAATTTGCTCCCCCACCCCCTACATCAGGGTTTCTAAAACTATGGTTCAAAAATCACTGGGCATCCCCCAAGACCACAGAAATCAAAATTATTTGACAGTTGTTGAAAATACTGGCAAAAATTCAAGGGTCCCTCTTCTCATTTTTTTTTGTTAAAAATATAGCTTTTTCACAGAAAATGTTCTGTTTATGTTAATATTCAATGGATTTAATATTGTTTGAAATCATTCAGTAAATCAAACAATCTATGAGTGCAGAAATTTTTAATTTTTAATGTAGTAAATAGCGAAGTATGTTGTATTTAACTCATACAACCACAGCCCTAATTTTTAAAAGTAGGAAGGGGTCCTGGGAGCAAAAACCTTCAAGAATCATTTTGGAAACATCAAAGTGTCAAAGTCATACTTATATTTTTCTAATTGATTTCTAGCTGAAAAGTTTTTTTAACCTTTATTTTATCTGTATTCATTTGCTTGACCTATAGCAATGATAAGGGTTTAGTTTGATTTGGATTTGATTTGACAGATGAATAATAATGTTATAGGTACCACGACCTGTGTCCTTTCATGAGAAGTTGTGAAACAAATACCTAATCATAGCATTTGCACAAGGACATTATCATGCCCCTATCATTGTTTTAATGTCACCATGATTTGTCCTGGACATCTTATCTTAAATAAATGAGCATTTCTTACCAAAACAGAAGGCAAAATGGGAAAACAAGCAAAAAAACCCATCCACTCATAACACTATAACCACAGTATTATTTTTGTTTTATTTCCAACAACACTGATATATGAAAATCAGGCAACAATGCCAGGTCTGTTCTATTGAGAGTGGCAAAAATATATATATATGAAGAGATACCATTTCTCCAAATGACCTTGAAGTTCATTTTCCAAGTCATGTCACTATAAAATCAGTTAGTTTCAGAGAATATAATATAATATAACAACAGGGTTGGAAGGGACCTTGGAGGCCTTCTAGTCCAACCCCCTGCCCAGGCAGGAAACCCTACACCATCTCAGTCAGATGGTTATCTAACATTTTCTTAAAAATTTCCAGTGTTGGAGCATTCACAACTTCTGCAGGCAAATCGTTCCACATATTAATTGTTCTAACTGTCAGGAAATTTCTCCTTAGTTCTAAGTTGCTTCTTTCCTTGATCAGTTTCCACCCATTGTTCCACCCATTGTTCCACCCATCAGACACTGCTTTGGATTTTTAAAAATGGGGCAGAACTGTTGATTTCTGACAGAATTAATTTGCCCTAAAATATTTTAGGCAAATAGATATAAAAGCATACTGACACACAGAGTCTATAGAATAAAGATAAGGTTGCAAATCTTATGTTATGTAGCACTAAAAATAGTAAAATAAAAGTAGAATAGAATAGAATAGAATAGAATAGAATAGAATAGAATAGAATAGAATAGAATAGAATAGAATAACAGGGTTGGAAGGGACCTTAGAGGTCTTCTAGTCCAACCCCTGCTCAGGCAGGATAACCAACATTTTAGATAAATGGTTATCCAATCTCTTCTTAAAAACTTCCAGTGTTGGAGCATTCACAACAACAACAATGAATAGAATAGAATTCTTTATTGGCCAGGTGTGACTGGACACACAAGGAATTTGTCTTTGTGCATATGCTCTCAGTGTACATAAAAGATATATTCGTAAAGAATCATAAGGTACAACACTTAATAATAGTCATAGGTTACAAATAATCAATCAGGAAACAATTATAAATATATAGTTATAAATACTTTTTAAACTGAAAAATATCTTCTCCATGAGGATCAGGAAGAATATGTATTGATGCCACTTTATTCATATTCAATAAAGCTATAATAAACTGTTAGAAAATCCACTATAACAGTGGCTCTCAACCTTTGGTTCATGGACCCCTGGGGGGGCTATGATGTCATCACAGGAGGTCCATGAATATTTGATGCAGTCTAGTTCCGTGCGCCTTTGGTGTTGAGTCATGCCGGCCACATGACCACGGAGACGTCTTCAGACAGCGCTGGCTCTTCAGCTTTGAAATGGAGATGAGCACTGCCCCCTAGAGTCGGGAACAACTAGCACGTATGTGCAAGGGGAAGCTTTACCTTTATCTTTTAGTGCTTTAAATCCTGAGTTAAGTCTTGGTAGTCCGTGGCCATGGTCTGTGGCCATGAAAGGTATTTAAAGGGGGTCCATGGTGAAGAAATGGTAGAGATATTGCCACCTTCTCATCTATATTAAAGCTATTTGGCAACGTTCTTGAAACCAAATTGATATTGACAAATAATTCTTTCTCTTCCAAACATGGATGATAAATTGTCTAGCAGCCACTACCAAAATTCTTCATGCAGCATTTTTTCATCTCTTCCTCAAATGCTGATAATACACCTTATATAGCAGAGGTCTCCAACCTTGGCCACTTTAAGACTTGTGGACTTCAACTCCCAGCAAAGCTGGCTGAGGAATTCTGGGAGTTGAAGTCCACATGTCTTAAAGTAACCAAGGTTGGAGACCCCTGTTATATAGGGCCGATACCAAGATTCTGATTATTTCCTCAGTTTCAAGGAAAACATTTTCCAAAAGGGACCATCACCTATATAAATACATTCCAATTCCCTCTTGTTATTGGGTTCAACTTTTAATGTTATCTGGCCATTTCAAGTATTTTATTTCAATTTTAGTTGATAATGATTTAAAGCAAGGGTCTCCAACCTTGGTCCCTTTAAGACTTGTGGACTTCAACTCCTTAAATGGACCTTAAAGGGACCAAGGTTGGAGATCCCTGACTTAAAGGACAGAATGTGCCTATGGAAAAGTCCCTAAATTACAACATCAGTTGATTTAAGTTTTGTTATAATACACTGCATTTTGATGAATTACAGCAATGAAAGTTGCAGGTAAAGAAAAGCACCCTTTCCAATTAAAGAATAGGTACAGGAGGCTACTGTAAATTTTGAGAAAAATGGATGTGTTGAAAAAGAACATTGTTCTAAATCTAGATTACATTTCCAGATAATGTTATGTCAACACCCTTCTTCCAAAGGACTGTTTAGAGATTCCCCAAACTGCCCTTCTTTGTGGTTACAAAAACAGTCTCTTATGTACTCAATTCCACTTCTCTTTCTACCTCTCATCTCTTTTATAAAAACATAACACTTTAAAATTGATATTTTTGCATACATAGTTCTTGCCTGTCAACATCATTCAAAGTCTTAGAATATGTGAAGTCACAGCTCAATTTCCATTATGGCCAAAGATTTTCCTTCACTATATGGAACCACAGAATCAATTAGAAGTTTCCCAGGTGGGAACAGGATTACAATTTTGACAGATATGATGGTGTACCCCAAACAGAAGCAACTGATACAGTAATTATGTTCAGGTCACTTCTGTCTCAAATCATGTTTACAAATGTCCTTTTGTTCACATGTAGACCATGAAAACATTCTCCTTCTCCCTCATCCTCCTCATCACGGAGTCAGATGTTCAAGCTTGATTTGGCATTTTTATCCACCTATCAAGTCCTTCCCAAGGATCTGGGATAGGCAGACGTGGATGTTTGATGGTGTTAAAGTTATTATCAGAGGATGTAAGCTGGTCTGAGTAAAGTTGCCTTTTGCAGCTGACTGATGGTGATTTTGTCAATGCTGATGGTGTTCAAGTGGTGCTCCAATTGTTTTGGGATTGCACCCAAAGCACCTATTACTATTGTTACTATTAGTACTATTTTTGCTTTCTTTTGCCACAGTTTGTCTATTTCTATTTGCAGGTATTTGCTTTTTGTTATCTTCACCTGTTCCTCCTTTTCTATTCTGCTGTCTTCAGATACTGTTATGTCCACTATTTAGATTTTTGTCTTTCTTATGAAATTTTTTAAGTTTCTTGTCTCTTTTCTGTTTTTTATTTGGTCTTTCTTCTAGGCCAATTTGGTCTCTCCAGTACTCAATAGGCCTTCCTGGTATACTACCTTCAGTACATCTTCTTCGCTGTCCTTCAGATATTCTTCCAAAGCCCCCTTTTCTTCTTCAACCATCTGATGTATTTGCAACATTCTGTACCCACCTATGATGATGATGATGATTGGTGATTTATTTATTTATTTTTATTTTGTCACAACATCATACAAAAAGATTATATAGTATATAACCATATAAACATATATAGGAAGAAGAAAAGAAAAACATTAGGACAGGAACGATAGGCACGTTTGTGCGCTTATGCACGCCCCTTATGGTCCTCTTAGGAATGGGGTAAGGTCAATAGTAGAAAGTTTTTGGTTAAAGCTTTTAGGATTATGGGAAGAGACCACAGAGTCAGGTAAAGTATTCCAAGCACTGATGATTCTGTTGCAGAAGTCATATTTTCTGCAATCTAGATTAAAGCGGTTAACATTAAGTTTAAATCTATTGGTTGCCCTTGTATTATTGCAATTAAAGCTGAAGTAGTCTTTGACAGGAAGGACATTACAATAGATGATTCTGTGAGTTAAACTTAGGTCTTGTCGAAGGCGACGGAGTTCCAAGTTTTCTAAGCCTAGGATTTCAAGTCTGGTGGGATAAGGTATTTTGTTGTTTTCAGAGGAATGGAGAACTCTTCTTGTAAAATATTTCTGGACACGTTCAATTGTATTGATGTCAGAGATGTGGTGAGGGTTCCAAACAGGTGAGCTGTATTCTAGAATTGGTCTAGCAAATGTTTTATATGCTCTGGTTAGTAGTGTGGTGTTTTTGGAAAAGAAGCTACGCAAAATTAGGTTTACAACTCTTAGAGCTTTTTTTGCTATGTAGTTACAGTGGGCTTTGGCACTTAGATCATTTGACATGAAAACTCCAAGGTCTTTAATGGGATGGGGGTCGTCTGTAAGGTAATGTCCATCTAGTATGTACTTAGTTTTAGGGTTCTTTTTTCCTATATGTAAGACTGAGCATTTGCTGGTTGAAATTTGGAGCTGCCAATTTTTAGACCAAGCGGATAGATGATCAAGGTCGTTTTGAATGATAGAAGTGTTGTCTGTGGTGTTAAATAGTTTGACATCGTCAGCAAAGAGAACACAATTACTTGAGATGTGGTCACAAAGATCATTAATGTATAGTATAAAGAGTGATGAAGATTAAGTTGACAGACTGGTTAATAGAGTCTGTCATCATCAATTATCATCATTATCATCATCACCACCACCAAATTTACTCACCACCCATCTCACATTTCCAGGCAACTATCGTAGAATATGGGTTGGAATACAAATAAATAGTTCTGAAAGTTTAATATTGTCTACACACCAATGTCTGTTTAAAGTTTCAGGTCAAGCTTTCAAAATGTATCTTTTTATACAGCTCTGTTGTCATATTTCATATATATATGTCATATAACATATTTAGAAAATTAAACTTAGCTTTATTCTTGATAAATCTGGAGCTTTTGGGTGGTTTGTATGTTGTGTAAATGTTGGCTGCTGGATTAGTTTATGATTCAGTGTATTGGGCAAACGCAGAAAATCTTTTCTGTTCTTCCCCTCTCCATCATATTCCTCTGCGTATGAGAATATGAAGTAAAAGCCACATCATACAAACTGGTGTGGGGACATCATTTTCTTTGATAATGATAACAGGTATATTTTCATGTGATGTCTGGTCAACAAAGCTTAATCTTCAGAAGCTAATATCTCTTGTTGATATTCATTTTCCGGGTGAGTGATTGTTTTTGTTTCTGTGGAAAAAAAAGGATCTTAGATATGTCAAGCATAAGAAGTTGGATCAAAGGATTAAAATCAGTTTGAATGAATAGAATGTCAATTCTTACTCGCTATGACAAGGGCAGGGTTCACTGATGGATTAAGATGAAAATATTGTTAAATAAGTCTTGGACACTTGACCTGGCCACTTATATAAGAGATATTTCTTCAACCTTTTGGCTGTACTATCTGATTAGATTATGATTCACATACGTGGATAGGTAAGTCAAGTCAAATGAGGACAAAACTCCTTGAACTCCCATCCATGATACCTTTGTGAGAGGTTATTGTAACCAAAAGTGGACACCTACCTGTGCTATTTGTGTATTGATCAAAGCTAGAGGTTAAAAAGGAGTCAATTACTCTTATACCAATGGTGGTTTTAACTTACGGAAAGAGTACAAGAAACTACCTGAATTTCCTAATTAATAGAATAGAATAGAATAGAATTTTATTGGCCAAGTGTGATTGGACACACAAGGAATTTGTCTTGGTGCATATGCTCTCAGTGTACATAAAAGAAAAAATACGTTCATCAAGGTACAACATTTACAACACAAATGATGGTCAATATATCAATATAAATCATAAGGATTGCCAGCAACAAGTTATAGTCATACAGTCATAAGTGGAAAGAGATTGGTGATGGGAACTATGAAACGATTAATAGTAGTGCAGATTCAGTAAATAGTCTGACAGTGTTGAGGGAATTATTTGTTTAGCAGAGTGATGGCCTTCGGGAAAAAACTGTTCTTGTGTCTAGTTGTTCTGGTGTGCAGTGCTCTATAGCATCGTTTTGAGGGTAGGAGTTGAAACAGTTTATGTCCAGAATGCGAGGGATCTGCAAATATTTTCACGGCCCTCTTCTTGATTCGTAATAATATAATTTAATTAATAATATAAATATAAATTAATAATATAAATGTAATAAAAGGACATTAAAAAAATGGTAATAGATTCAACAAATCAATGAAGTAAAACTTAAATGAGCCATTGGTTAACTTTCAGGTAGTTCAGCTCCTAGAAGGAATTAACATTAATTCTATTATTTAATTAACAACTTTTGTGTATTTTGTCTAGAATTATGGCTGGTCTACAATCATCAAATACTTTTTAAAAAGCACAAAGGACTATAAAATAATCTTTAAGGTAAAGATAAAGGTTCCCCTTGCACATACGTGCTAGTCATTCCCGACTCTAGGGGGTGGTGCTCATCTCCGTTTCAAAGCCGAAGAGCCAGCGCTGTCCAAAGACGTCTCCGTGGTCATGTGGCCAGCATGACTCAATGCCAAAGGCGCAAGGAACGCTGTTACCTTCTCACCAAAGGTGGTCCCTATTTTTCTACTTGCACTTTTACGTGCTTTCGAACTGCTAGGTTGGCCGAAGTAAAAATAATCTTTAATATGCCCAATAATTATAGTATGAAGGCCCATTGGAGTAGAAGAATCTTCAGGACATTTCTAAACCAAAGGAATGTCAGGGCCAATTGTACTTTTGGAGGTAGGGTTTCCAAACTATGCAGGCTATTAGTGAAAAGGCCTGTCATTATCTTTTCCTCTGAGAGATCTCTTGGCAGGATCCTTAATAGACCTTCTCTTTGCTGACTAGATTGGATGGGTGGACTTATGTTTGATAATGTAGTCCTTGGTATATATCCTGATGTATAAAAAAAGTATTATATATACAGGTAATCCACAATTTACAACCACAATTGAGCTAGAATTTCCAACACTTAGTGATAAAACAAGATATCATGTCACTGAATGACTTAGTGAGCACAATTCTGTCATTCCCCATTGCTGATGTTAACCAAGAATCAGGGGTCGTTAAGTGAACAATCACCCTAATGCAAGCCTAGGTTCCACCCAACCCCAAACCTCAATAAAGGAAGGGACTGCCTTCAACTTCCCCAACCCACCTATTCTCCCCCCGCAAAAAAACCCTCTGTCTTTTTGGCTGTTCTGCTCCTTGCCCAGTGGTGCAGCAAGCAGATCAAAAATCTCACAATTCATAACTGTTTGCCACATCTTGGGAAGCCTCAGCCACCCCAGCCCAGGCCTAACCGAAATCACCCTGGCTTCTAAGGCCAGAATGGTGGCATTCACACAATATCGTGAATCTGATCATTGAATGGACCCATTTTCTGATTTAGTGCAACGTACTGAATGATAAGCTAACCACATAAGTAACGTATTCATAAGACTGTGCCATAAAAAAACCAGCCTAGATTAAAACTAAAAATGCACCTGACTGCTGTCTTTTGGTTTGCCACTGTATATCATTTGTCTCAGCTACAAATTTTCACAGTTTTAGTCACAAATTGATTTCCATGAATCTTACATCACACTTAAGAGGTCCATAAAAGGAGTGTGCATAATGTGCAAAAACGTGCCTATCGTCCCTGTCAGAATTTTTTCCCCTTTTTTTCCTGATTTTGTTTCTGTTTTGACAAATTATAATAAATAATAAATAAATAAAATAAATATCTACAGCAGTGTATCTACCCTGCATAGTAACAGTGGCCCATTGTCTGTCTTTTTGCAGATCTTATTTATTTATTTATTTATTTATTTCATTTCATTTCATTTTGTCACAACAGTATACATACATCGATATAAAACAACAACACATCATATAAGAAAATATATATATAAGCAAAAGAATGCAATAACTATGTTAACTCCTACCCTCAAAACGATGCTATAGAGCACTGCACACCAGAACAACTAGACACAAGAACAGTTTTTCCCGAAGGCCATCACTCTGCTAAACAAATAATTCCCTCAACACTGTCAGACTATTTACTGAATCTGCACTACTATTAATCGTTCCATAGTTCCCATCACCAATCTCTTTCCACTTATGACTATATGACTATAACTTGTTGCTGGCAATTCTTATGATTTATATTGATATATTGACCATCAATTGTGTTGTAAATGTTGTACCTTGATGAACGTATCTTTTCTTTTATGTACACTGAGAGCATATGCACCAAGACAAATTCCTTGTGTGTCCAATCACACTTGGCCAATAAAATTCTATTCTATTCTATTCTAATTTGATATAATGAAAAGGAACAATAGGACAGGAACGGTAGGCACTTTTGTGCACTTATGCACGCCCCTTATAGTCCTCTTAGGAATGGGGTGAGGTCAATAGTAGACAGTTTTTGGTTGAAGATTTTGGGATTTTGAGTAGAGACTATGGAGTCAGGTAATGAGTTCCAAGCATTAACAACTCTGTTGCAGAAGTCATATTTTCTGCAATCAAGTTTGAAGTGGTTGACATTAAGTTTGAATCTATTGTTGTTTTTTTCTTGTGTGCAGGGAACAGAAGCGGACCAGGAAAATGTCATCTTCTCTTTGATACACCTCTCACTTTACATTTCAAATAGAGGTATTCCTCGGCTTATGACCACAACTGAGCCCAACATTCCTGTTGTTAAGTGAAACATTTATTAAGTGAGTTTTGCCCCATTTTCTTGCCACACAGTCGTTAAGTGAATCACTGAATTTTTTTTTTTAAATTTATATCCCGCCCTTCTCCGAAGACTCAGGGCGGCTTACAATGTGTTAAGCAACAGTCTTCATCCATTTGTATATTATATACAAAGTCAACTTTTATTGCCCCCCCCAACAATCTGGGTCCTCATTTTACCTACCTTATAAAGGATGGAAGGCTGAGTCAACCTTGGGCTTGGTGGGACTTGAACTTGCAGTGATTGCAAGCAGCTGTGTTAATAACAGACAGACTTAGTCTGCTGAGCCACCAGAGGAGAATTGTTAAGTGAATCCACCATCCACCCTGACTTTGCTTGACGGAAGGCCACAGAAGATGATCACGTGACTCCAGGACATTGCAACCATCATAAATATGAACCAGTAGGCAACCATCCAAATTTTGATCACAAGGCCACAGGGATGCATGCTGCAATGGTTATAAGTGTGAAAAAACAGTCATAAGTCACTTTTTTTCAATCGCGTCGTAACTTTGAACAGTCACTAAATGAACTGTTGTAAGTCGAGGACTGCCTGTATTTCCAAGTGTCATATTATTCCAAGTATCCAGTTCTGACTTGAAAGCAGGCATCTACACCTTTTTGTTCAAATAAGGCCAAAGTCTAGTTTACAATTGTATCAAGCCAATATACCCAATACAGCAATGCTGAACTGGAATTTAATAAGAATAGAATAGAATAGAATAGAATAGAATAGAATAGAATAGAATAGAATAGAATAGAATGGAATGGAATGGAATGGAGTGGAGTGGAGTGGAGTGGAGTGGAGTGGAGTGGAGTGGAGTGGAGTGAAGTGGAGTGGAGGGGGAGGGAAGAGAAGAGAAGAGAAGAGAAGAGAAGGGAAGGGAAGGGAAGGGAAGGGAAGGGAAGGGAAGGGAAGGGAAGGGAAGGGAAGAGAAGAGAAAAGTTGGAAGGGACCTTGGACAGCTTCTAGTCCAGGGGTCTCCAACCTTGGCAACTTTACAACTTGTGGACTTCAACTCCCAGAATTCCTGAGCCAGCTCATGGTGGGAGTTCACAAGTCATAAAGTTGCCAAGGTTGGAGATCCTTGTTCTAGTCCAACTCCCTGCTCAGGCAGGAAACCCTGCACCATTTCAAACAAATTTAATATCCTGAGTTAATTTTGGTTTATATTTTCAAATTTTGTTCAGTCAAATTTGTTTGGGCTGCATTCAAACAAAAATGAAATGGTCTTTTTTAATATATTTGAACATCTAAGCATCAATTTTCCTTACTCTTGTAATTTTAGGACTTTGCTATTTCGAATGACCATCGGATCAGTATTACGAAAATCTTCATGATCAGCTTCCCTTTGATTCTATAGAGAAAGGTCATTCATGCATCTCAGATGCCTAAACATGGAAAAAGTCAAACTGTATCACTTTAGCCCTTTGTTTAAGATGAATAATGCCTTTTAAGTTTTGAATCTTGAAACTAGCCCCTGGCTTTTTGGCATCAACAATTCCTTCTCTGCCAACAATCCAAAGATAAGTCGACTTATCTTTATTATCTTTATTGACAAAACTGATTGGACTCCTTAACAAAGGAAGCCTTGCATTTGGTCAATCAACCTAGAAATTTGCAGCCAGACACCTGCTATAAATATAGATGCTAGCAGTTGTCCTTCCTCACATCAGTGGCTTTACTCCTGAATCGTTGTGAAGTCAACTCAAACCAAGCACAGCCAAGATGCATCTCCAGGCCGTAGCTTCTGCTTTCCTCATCGTTTTCCTTTGCCAACAAGATGTTTTGGTAAGTCTGTTCTGTCTTTTAATGAATAATACTGATACCTGTCCTGAATGTTTAGCAAGATATTCAGTGAGATGTGGGAATGCAATTTTGCATGTTTTATTGAGGAATGACATTTTGTATTGGGTGAGTTGGTGTTGATCTCTACACTTGGTTATGTAGCATAATGATGAGCCACTTATTGCTTTGAGAAGGCAAGATGCTATTTGCCTGTTGGGAAGGTGATCTCCACCCAGGCTTACTTGCTATGCATCCAAAGTAATGTTTTTCTCCCTCTGTTGGCATAACTAGACCAGTTGAGGCTCTATATTGTTCCGCTGGTGCAGTGGTTAGAGTAATTAGAGTGCAGTACTGCAGACTAGTTCTGCTGGCTGCCTGCAATTTGGCAGTTCAAATCTCACCAGGCTTAAGGTTGACTCAGCCTTCCAGCCTTCTGAGGTGGGTAAAATGAGGACCCAAAATGTTGGGGGCAATAGGCTGACTCTGTAAACTGCTTAAAGAGGGCTGCAAAGCACTGTAAAGTGATATATAAGTCTAAGTGCTATTGCTATTGCTATTCTATCTACCTCCATTCCAGTTAGCTAATGTGTGTGCTGATGGGTATGACGCTTCCCCAGTGCCCTTACTCAATAACTATGTTATTCTGGGCTGCTGCCCTGTCTACCATGAAAGTTGGACTTTTTTTTTTAAAAGGTTCAGCAGAGAAAAGAATAAAATGCATATCTTTAGTCCTGTTTGTTTTTATTGAGAAATACCAATAATAATAATAATAACAATTCCTCGGTAGATCACAAAGTAAAAAAACGCAGAAAAATCATAAAAAACTATACAGATAGTCCTTGATGTACAACCACAATTGAGCCCAAAATTTCTATTGTTAAGTGAGACATTTGCAAAGTGAGTTTTGGCCCATTTTAGGACTTTTGTTGCCACAGTTGTTAAGTGAATTACTGCAGTTGATAAATTATTAACAGGGTTATTAAGTGGCTTCCCCACTGCTTTTCAGAAGATCACGAGATCACATGATCCTCGGACACAGCAAATGTCATAAATAGGAACCAGTTGCCATCTGAAGTTTGATCACAGGATCATGGGGGATGCTGCAAAAGTTGTAACTATGAAAAACAGTAATAAGTCACATTTTTCAGTGCTGTTGTAGCTCTGAATGGTCAGAAAACAATCTGTTGCAAGTCTGAGACTTCGTGTACAATTATAAAATAAGAATAGAATAGAATAACAGAGTTGGAAGGGATCTTGAAGGTCTTCTAATCCAACCCTGTTTAGGCAGAAAACCCTACATCACTGAGTTCCCTGAGGATGGGCTCCAGCAGGAGTCCGAAAACTAAGAAAACTAAAGTTGACTTTGTAAAAATATACAAATAGAATGAGACTATTGCCTTATACACTGTAAGCCGCCCTGAGTCTTCGGAGAAGGGCGGGGTATAAATGTAAACAAAAAAAAAAAAAGAAGACAAAAAGACAAAACCTCTGGCAGCCCAACCCAGATGGGATCCTGTCGTTAGCCAATCCTCAAGCTTCATCGGAAGGTTTAGAACAGGGGTATCCAACTTTGGCAACTTTAAGCCTGGAGGACTTTAACTCCCAGAATTCCCCAGCCAGCAGAGCTGGCTGGAGAATTCTGGGAGTTGAAGTCCTCCAGGCTTAAAAGTTGCCAAGGTTAGAAACCCCTGGTTTAGAAAGCTGCTTCTAGCAGCAGGTGGATTGGCAGATTACGGGAACTGGGCATGGCTGGTCTATTGAATAGAAGAGAACAAGAGAGTTGGAAGGAACCTTAGAGGTCTTCTAGTCCAACCCCGTTTAGGCAGGAAACCCTACATCACTTCAGACAAATAGAGAAACACTTCAGAGAAACAAGAGATGACAAAATAATAATAATAATAATAATAACAAGAGACATACCCAAAGGGGTTTCAGGCAGCTATCCTCACCAAAGGCCAAGTCTCCAAGATCTTCGAAAAACAGCAGGATGGGAGCCGCCAACAACATTCTGGAGGGGTAGCCTCCTTCCAGAGGCCAGGTGCTGCTATGGAGAAGGTATCTATAGGCATCCTGATAAATGGCATCATTTAATTGAAGTAACTCTGAAGTGCACCAACTTTGCTAGTTCAAATCGTCTGGGCAGATACTATAGGGCAGTGATGACAAATCTTTTAGACACCGAGTGCCCAAACTGTGTGCCCCTGCATGCTTGGATGTGCGCATGTGTGTGAGCGAACGTGCACGCATGTGCAGCAAAGACCTAAAGATCACCTGGCCAGCGGGAAGCGGGGCATCCCAACACCAGCAGTGCAGCAAGAGGTCAGGTCTTTTTCTTTCGTGAGCTTCCATTTCGTCGTTTGCAAGGAAACAGAAGCTCATGAAAGAAACGCCACGGAGACCTGACCTGGGGCGACGGCGCGTGTGCCAGCAGAGAGGGCTCTGCGTGCCACCTCTGGCACGCGTGCCATAGGTTAGCCATCCTGGCTATAGGAGATGGGAAGTTTTGAAAACTACAGGTAGTCCATGACATACAACAGCTAGTTTAGTGACCGTTTGGGGTTACAACAGCATTGAAAAAAGTGACATGAGCATTTTTCACACTTGTGACCATTGGAGCATGTAAATCATAGGATTTACATTTGGATTCTTGACAACTGATTTGCAGTAAAATAGTTATGTAAACAATTACAGTAACCCAGCTTACAATTTAAAATGGGTAATGTCAAGATATATAATATTTGAAATTCAGATGCTTCCTATCATCTTTGAAAATGAATTATTTAGGACAGTTGCAGTGTCCTGGGGTCATGTGATCAACTTTTGCAGCCTCTGACAAACAAAGTCAAAGGGGCAAGCCAGGTTTACTTAACAACCATGTTACTAATTTAATAACTGCAGTAACCCACTTAAGAAGTATGGTAAGAAAAGTCATAAAATGGGGCAAAACTCACTTAACAACAAAACTTTGTCACGTGAGTTGAGCTGCGAAAGAATGATGGCCAAAGTCACCCACTTAGGTGATGGTGCCTCACAGGGTTATGGTTTCTAGACCAGCACCTTAGTCACTATACCAAACTGGCTTTAGTTTAAGAGATTTGCAAAACATTTTATGTATGGTTAAAAGAAAAAAACAAAACGGGAGAATAACTGAACTATTTTATTTTGAAATTTAGGTCTCTGCCCTCCTCGTGAGTATTATAAATCTTCCATGTGCTTAGAGAATGTGTAAAATTATTACATTTCATGAATGTCACAAATATGTCTGATATACAATCTGGGGATTAATATCCATTTTCGTGTGCCAACTTTTAAACCTGCATGATTTTGTGATATGTTCTCTTCAATAAACAACATGATATGAACATGCTTGGCACAATACATCGAACTGCCCAGTGCAGTAAAATAGATATGTAAACAATTACAGTAACCCAGCTTACAATTTAAAATGGGTAATGTCAAGATATATAATATTTGAAATTCAGATGCTTCCTATCATCTTTGAAAATGAATTGGTATCATGAGCAAGATTTGTTTTATTTATTTTTTATTTTTTTATTTTATTTATTTTGTCACACAGTATATATAACCATAAGCATGAAATAACTATACAATATATGAGCATATATATAAGCATGAGTATGTAATAACTATATTAATTGGATATAACGAAAGGAAACAATAGGACAGGAACAGTAGGCACACTTGTGCTCTTATGCACGCCCCTTATAGACCGCTTAGGAATGGGGTGAGGTCAATAGTAGACAGTTTTTGGTTGAAGCTTTGGGGATTTTGGAAAGAGACCACAGAGTCAGGTAGTGTATTCCAAGTATTAACAACTGTGTTAAAACAATTGAATTGATTCTGGTCATGAAGTGTTCTAAAATATCCTGAATATTGAAATAGTTTACACTAGATTAACCACTATACAGAAGGCATCAGGTCAAACTGCTTTGGTTTAAGGGATCTATAAAGTTATGTTAAATAGTTGCAAATGATTAAAAGATATTTTAAAAAACCACTGCATGGAAGAAATAACTACATTTTTTTTAATGTTCAATTTAGGGAGAGAATTTATTGGTAAGTATTGCAAAACTCTGCTAATAATTCCAATGGTGGGACATGTAACAAAATGAATCACAAAATGACCAAATGTGCACAGATAGATAAACATCAGAAAATCATATCAGCATTAAAATTAACTAAGCTTTGTAGTTTGAGTCAATATGGCTACTAATTCTTTACTTAAGATTCTTTAAAATGTTGGGTGACCACAGTAAGTCCTCCTATAACAATGGCTCTGCATCTTTCTAGAAGATGAATCTTTCTGTTTAGTCTCAGACCACCCAATATTTTCTCCTGCAACTGAAGGATAGGGCAGATCTGGAAGGAATAAAGGAATTATCTTTGTAACCTCAGTAACCTACAGATCTAGTAATCTATTATGCCCAGTTATGGCATTTCAAAACATTGAGATGGGGGGAATATGAATAAAAGTGTTTTTATCACTTATCCACATGTTTTATTTTAGGGAGTGTTTTGCCCATTTTTATTTATGTCTAATTCTTTATATGAGATTCTTAAAAATGTTGGGTGAACACAAGAAGTCCTCTCACTCACAACTATTGCTGAACCTTTTCCATCTCTAATTATCTTTTCTGCTGCATTATACCGTTCTAGAAGATTTGTCTAATGATGATTCATCTCAGACTTCCCAATATTTTGTCCTACAGTTGAAGGATAGGGCAGATCTAGAAAAAGGCCGTCCTGGTGGAGAAATATTTACTTATGGGTCATCTATTTAGTGTGGCATTTGTAAGCTGGTACCTGGAGGAGCTTTGTTGTTGTTTTTTAAAGGCCCTTGGTGAATAAGAGGGCTGTTGAATGGGCAAAATTCCTCTTGGGTGTGCTACTGTATCTTGCAGCTGCTGCTGTTTTCCTTCAGAGATTCTATTCAATTTCCCAAGTTAATGCTTTGTGGAAGAAAAACCAACTACTACCAGCAATGATACCTATCTTTTATAATATACTTCTTGAATGCAAGCATGATGTAGTTATTAGCCAATATATAAATCTGCTTTTAAACAGTTCTTGATAAAAGTCATACACAGGGCTGTTATGGCATTTCCAAAGATGAGGAAGAGGAAAAAAAGTATGAAATAAAAGTGTTTTTATCATTTATTCATAGGTTTATTTTGGGGAGTATTTTATCCATTTTTATTTATGTCAGCTCTGTAAACAATGTTTCAAGCCTTGATTAGACATGATTAAATCAGGCGTCCTGAGGAATTAAATAAGAACAAAAGAGATCAGGTCAAGCTACTTTACTTTTAAGAATTCTGCAAAGCAATGTTAAGTTGTTGTGAATGATTAAAAGATAAAAAAAATTGCATTGAAGAAATAACTTACTATTTTAATGTTCACTTTAGGCTAAACCTTTGGTAAGTACCACAAACCTTTGCTAATGCTTCCCATGTAATGAAATGAATCACAAAACAACTAAAAACTTATCTTTGTATTATTGTATAAGAATTTTTGCTTCCTTTGCTGCATCAATAAAGGTTTCCAATTGAAATGATAATAACCACCACCACCATCACTACCGCAAGAGTATAAGAACGAGTTGCACAAATATTTGTCTAGGAAAAATACCTTCCTGTTAGAGAAAGATTCCCTTATAGGCCAACCATTAGTCTAGCACCTCTTAGCTCTGGATGAATTTTGTTTTAAGAACATGCAAAATTCCTTTTGTGGCTGCCACTATATCTTGATGCTGCAGATATATAAGTTACACATGTGGTAACTTACTTTCCTTTTCACCCTTTGGATAGCAGCTCACTTTTTTTTAATTTCCAGTTTTTTTTCCTACATTCACTTTTTCCCCTATTGATTAATTGTGAGTAACCTATTTTAGTAACCTCAGTAAGTTACAAACTATTATCCCCTCAGAGCGCTACAGAAAAAAATAACCATTTCTTTCTTTTTTTCTTTTCTTTTTTTCTTTCTTTATTTTAGCTCCCACAACTTGGAGAGGTTAGTGTCACTACTTAACATATAACTAAATAAATACCAAATATTAGCAGTATTCTAAGCGAAGCTAAGGCAAGGATTTGGCTAACAACTACATCATGGTTGTATTCATGCTAAACTAAATCCGTTTTCTGAATTCACACATTACAGTGGACCATAAATAGATCAAATGCTTTGAGTTCTCCTGAAATATAAATACTCTAAGTATATCCAGGGTGACAAGTAAACTAGTTCATCATGTACTAATGCAATCTCTACTTTTTGCAAGGACCTGCTCAAGCATCTTGTGGAAACATAGGCTGTTGCTCTCTCTTCTCCATCTTCTCCTTTTTTCACCAGTATGTTTTTGGACAAACTCTACAGTGTGAACATGTTTCATCTTATAAACAATCAATCAGAATAGAACTGGAAGGGATCTTGGTGTCCTCTGGTCCAATTCCACTGCTCAAGCAGAAGACCCTATTTCAAACAAGTGACTGTCCAGTCTCTTCTTAAAAGCCTCCAGTGATGAAGCACCCACAACATCTAACAGCAAACTGTTCCACTGGTTAATTGTCCTCACTGTTAGGAAGTTTCTGCTTAATTCCAGGTTGTTTCTCTCCTGGATTAGTTTCCATCCATTGTTTTTTTTTTTGTTTTTTTTTTGTTTACATTTATACCCCGCCCTTCTCCGAAGACTCATTCTATAGTCTCATTCTATTTGTATATTTTTACAAAGTCAACTTATTGCCCCCCCAACAATCTGGGTCCTCATTTTACCTACCTTATAAAGGATGGAAGGCTGAGTCAACCTTGGGCCGGGCTTGAACCTGCAATAATTGCAGGCTTCTGGGTTCTTAATAACAGGCTATTACCAGCCTGAGCTATCCGGCCCTTTTTTGTCCTGCCTTCTGGTGCTTTGGAAAATAAGTTGTCCCCCTCCTCTTCGTGGCAGCCTCTCAAATATTGGAATGCTTCTATCATATCTCATCTAGTCCTTCTTTTCTCTAGACTAGCCAAACCGCAAATCCTGCAACCGTTCTTGGTTTTAATTCAATTAAGTTGGTTTAAATGTGTGAGTTCAGAAAAAGGCTTATTTCAGGAAGCATGTTTAGCATGAATGCAACCATGATGTAATTGTTAGCCAATATATAAATCTGCTTTTAAACAGTTCTCTATACCCTTGATAAAAGTCATACACAGGGCTGTTATGGCATTTCCAAAGATGGGGAAGAGGAAAAAAAGTATGAAATAAAAGTGGTTCTATCATTTATTCATATGTTTATTTTGGGGGGTATTTTATCCATTTTTATTTATGTTAGCTCTGTAAACAATGTATCAAGCCTTGATTAGATATGATTAAATCAGGTTTCCTGAGGAATTAAATAAGAACAAAAGAGATCAGGTCAAACAACTTTAGTTTAAGAATTCTGCAAAGCAATGTTAAGTTGTTGTGAATAATTAAAAGATAAAAAAAATTGCACTGAAGATATAACTTACTATTTTAATTTTCACTTTAGGTTAAACCTTTGGTAAGTATCACAAACCTCTGCTAATGCTTCCCATGTAATGAAATGAATCCCAAAACAACTAAAAACTGTTCATGTGCACAGATAGATAAACATCAGAAAATTTTAAAACTAAGTTCTGTAGGTTTGGTCAATGTGGTTGCTAATTCTTTATATGCGATTCTCAAAAATGTTGGGTGAACATAGTCTCATGTAACTATGGCTGAACCCTCCGCACTTCTAAACATCTTTTCTGCTGCAGTATATATCCTTATAGGAAATGAACCTTTCTGATTAGTTTCGGAGCTCCCAATATTTTCTTCTGCATCTGAAGGATACGGGAGATCTGAAAGGAATAAAGAAAGTATCTTATTGCCTTCCTTGCAAACGACCTCTCCTCCTGGCACACATTCAAACATATGTAGCTTTGTGTGCAAGGAAAATCTATAGGTGGATCCAAACAATAACAATGAAAAAGAAAACTTCTCTATAAATCAAGGTTTCCCAATGGGGAATCTTAGTGGTCAACACTACCAATCTCTTTTTCAAACACTCAGTGCCAAGCAAAGCTATACTTTGCAATTGTTCAAGGAATTCTGTGGCAGAACTAGAGTTAAGTGCAAAATACATGAGGATGGACTGACTCCTGACTCCTGATAGGTCAGAACCTGCTTACAAGGGTTCTGGAGATACATCGATTGGTCTGGCCAGCCAAGGAAAATTTGCATCCTTCCTTGGGTTTCCTAAAGGAATAAATGTGCAAAAATGTTAACAGACGGTGCAGCATAATGTAACCTTATGCTTCTGTACTTCTCAAAAATGTTCTTGGAGTCCTTATGCTGGGTTTGATTCATCTCTGAATTGTCCAGGGACTTGTTCTGCTTATAAAAATTTGTTTGACTGGGATAATCGACTTTCATGGGGGATGTTTGCTTAGATGCAGGTAAAATTGAGAATAGGAAATGAGAAAGAGAAGAGGATTATCTCATTCTTTGCATCATTTGGTTGATTTTTTTTCTAATACTCCAGACAAAATTGGAAATTTTTTCAGATTATTGTATAAGAATTTTTGCTTCCTTTGCTGATTAGTAAAGGTCTCTAATTGAAATAATAATAATAACTATAGAAGTATGAAAAGGAGTTGCACAAATATTTGTCTAGGAAGACACCTTCCTGTTGGAGAAAGATTTACTTATGGACCATCCTTTTAGTGCACTTCTAAACCGTGGCCAGGAGTTTTATTTTAAGTCCCTTGGTGAGTAAGAATCAAAGCCAGAGATCTGTTGAATGGGCAAAATTCCTCTTAGGTTTATTACTATATATGAATCTTGCTGCTATTGCTATTTTTCTTCAGGACATTCTAGTCAATTCCCCAAATTAATCCTTTGTGGAAGAAAAACTGGCTGCTGACAGGTATAGAGGCCCATCTTTTATTTGGAGAAAGTATAACATTCTTCCTGTATCAGCTAGTTGTTCTTTCGTTCCTTTTGTGAGAAGAAATGAGCAGCAAGATGGGAATAAGGAAAAAAGAGGGATAGGAATATGTAGTAGAATAGAATAGAATAGAATAGAATAGAATTTTTATTGGCCAAGTGTGATTGGACACACAAGGAATTTGTCTTGGTGCATATGCTCTCAGTGTACATAAAAGAAAAGATACATTCATCAAGGTACAACATTTACAACACAATTGATGGTCAGTATATCAATATAAATCATAAGCATTGCCAGCAACAAGCTACATTCATACAGTCATAAGTGGAAAGAGATTGGTGATGGGAACTATGAGAAGATTAATAGTAGTGCAGATTCAGTAAATAGTTTGACAGTGTTGATGGAATTATTTGTTTAGCAGAGTGATGGCCTTCGGGAAAAAACTCTTCTTGTGTCTAATTGTTCTAGTGTGCAGTGCTCTTATAGCGTCGTTTTGAGGGTAGGAGTTGAAACAGTTTATATCCAGGATGCGAGGTATGCATGTTATGTATAAATAGTATGGTATTTGTTGAGCTAATTTTCTATAGTCCAGTATAGAAGAGAAGAGAACATGGAATCCATACTATTGGGATTAACCAGATATTGATTTTTTTTACATTGATATCTAGTATTCTATGTATAGCCAGGAATTTGGCTAACAACTACATCATGGTTGTATTCATGCTAAACTAAAGCCGTTTTCTGAATTCACACATTAGAGTGGACCATAAATAGATCAAATGCTTTGAGTTCTCCTGAAATATAAATACTCTAAGTATATCCAGGGTGACAAGTAAACTAGTTCATCATGTACTAATGCAATCTCTACTTTTTGCAAGGACCTGCTCAAGCACCTTGTGGAAACATAGGCTGTTGCTCTCTCTTCTCCATCTTCTCCTTCTTTCACCTGGAGATTACAGTATGTTTTTGGACAAACTCTACAGTGTGAACATGCTTCATCTTATAATGAATCTATCAATCAATCAATCAGAATAGAACTGGAAGGGATCTTGGTGTCTTCTGGTCCAACCCCACTGCTCAAGCAGAAGACCCTATTTCAAACAAGTGACTGTCCAGTCTCTTCTTAAAAGCCTCCAGTGATGAAGCACCCACAACATCTAACAGCAAACTGTTCCACTGGTTAATTGTCCTCACTGTTAGGAAGTTTCTGCTTAATTCCAGGTTGTTTTTCTCCTAGATTAGTTTCCATCCATTGTTTCTTGTCCTGCCTTCTGGTGCTTTGGAAAATAAGTTGTCCCCCTCCTCTTTATGGCAGCCTCTCAAATATTGGAATGCTTCTATCATATCTCATCTAGTCCTTCTTTTCTCTAGACTAGCCAAACCCAAATCCTGCAACCGTTCTTGGTTTTAATTCAATTAAGTTGGTTTAAATGTGTGAGTTCAGAAAAAGGCTTATTTCAGGAAGCATGTTTAGCATGAATGCAACCATGATGTAATTGTTAGCCAATATATAAATCTGCTTTTAAACAGTTCTCTATACCCTTGATAAAAGTCATACACAGGGCTGTTATGGCATTTCCAAAGATGGGGAAGAGGAAAAAAAGTATGAAATAAAAGTGGTTCTATCATTTATTCATATGTTTATTTATCCATTTTTATTTATGTTAGCTCTGTAAACAATGTATCAAGCCTTGATTAGATATGATTAAATCAGGCGTCCTGAGGAATTAAACAAGAACAAAAGAGATCAGGTCAAACAACTTTAGTTTAAGAATTCTGCAAAGCAATGTTAAGTTGTTGTGAATGATTAAAAGATAAAAAAAATTGCATGGAAGAAATAACTGTACTATTTTAATGTTCACTTTAGGTTAACCTTGGGGTAAGTACCACAAACCTCTGCTAATGCTTCTCATTTAATAAAATGAATCACAAAACAACAAAAAAGTTTTCATGTGCACAGATAGATAAGCATCAGAAAATTATAAAACTAAGTTCTGTAGGTTTGGTCAATGTGGCTGCTAATGTGATAAATTTGATAAATAAATAAATAAAATAATTCTTTATATGTGATTCTCAAAAATGTTGGGTGAACATAGTCTCATGTAACTATGGCTGAACCCTCCACACTTCTAAACATCTTTTCTGCTGCAGTATATATCCTTATAGGAAATGAACCTTTCTGATTAGTTTCAGAGCTCCCAATATTTTCTTCTGCATCTGAAGGATACGGGAGATCTGGAAGGAATAAAGAAAGTATCTTATTGCCTTCCTTGCAACAACCTCTCCTCCAGGCACACATTCAAACATATGTAGCTTTGTGTGCAAGGAAAATCTATAGGTGGATCCAAACAATAACAATGAAAAAGAAAACTTCCCTATAAATCAAGGTTTTCCAGTGAGGAACCTCAGTGATCAACTCTACCAATCTCCTTTTCAAACACTCAGTGCAAAGCAAAGCTATACTTTGCAATTGTTCAAGAAATTCTGTGGCAGAACTAGAGTTAAGTGCAAAATAAATGAGGATGGACTGACTCCAGATAGGTCAGAACCTGCTTACAAGGTTTCTGGAGATACATCGATTGGTCTGGCCAGCCAAGGAAAATTTGCATCCTTCCTTGAGTTTCCTAAAGGAATAAATGTGCAAAAATGTTAACAGACGGTACAGTATAAAGTAATGTTATGCTTCTGTACTTCTCAAAAATGTTCTTGGTGTCCTTATTCTGGATTTGATTTATTTCTGGATTGTCCAGGGACTTGTTCTGCTTATAAAAGAAAGCAAATTCGTTTGACTGGGATAACCGTCTTTCATGGGGGATGTTTGCTTAGATGCAGGTGAAATTGAGAATAGGAAATGAGAAAGAGAAGAGGATTATCTCATTCTGTGTGTCATTTGGTTGATTTTTTTCCTCCTAATACTCCAGACAAAATTGGAAGTTTTTTCAGAATTATTGTATAAGAATTTTTGCTTCCTTTGCTGCATCAATAAAGGTTTCTAATTGAAATGATAATAACCACCACCACCTCCATCACCACCGCAGGAGTATAAGAACGAGTTGCACAAATATTTGTCTAGGAAAAATACCTTCCTGTTAGAGAAAGATTCCCTTATAGGCCAACCATTAGTCTAGCACCTCTTAGCTCTGGATGAATTTTGTTTTAAGAACATGCAAAATTCTTTTTGTGGTTGCCACTGTATCTTGATGCTGCAGATATTTTCTTGATTAATCTTGAATAACCTACTTTTTTAACATCAGTAACTTACAGATTCAATAACCTATTATCCATTCAGTAACTTATAAGAACAGAATAACTCTTTCTTTTTATTCTTTTTTTTTTGAAGGCCGTAGGAAGCCAGGTGAGTGTCTATACTTTCCACTTAATTTAATAAACACATCAAATAGGAACCATATTCTATACGAAGGGCATGGATTTGGTTGGGAACTACATCAGGATTGTATTCAGAAACTGCTTAGAAAGGATTCTGGAGATATCAAATGGACTGGCCAATTTTAGTTATTGTGGATGATTAAAAGATTTTTAAAATCTTTTTAAAGATTGTTAAGGGGCGTGCATAAGAGCACCAGTGTGCCTATCGTTCCTGTCCTAATGTTCCCTTTGGTTGTATTCATTTTGTATGGTTATTTCATGCTTATACTTATATATATTGTTGTGTTTGACAAAATAAATGAATAAATAAATAAAAATAAATAAATAAAAAAGTATTGCATGAAAGAATAACTTTTATTGATCAATATAGGGCACAGCACCAATCAACTTGAGTGTTGTAAACCTGTGCTAATAACTCCCATGGTGGAACATGTAATATAATGAAACAGAAAAAAAACAAAAGAGGTTGCATATGCACAGATAGATAAGTATCAAAAAATAATATCAACCTTAAAGCTAAGTTAAGTTTGGAGGTTGTGTCAATAGGGGTGTGACTTTTTTAGATGAGATTCTTTAAAATGTTGGGGGAACACAGGAACTCCTCTTACTCACAACTACTACTGGACCTTTTTCATCTCTAATTATCTTTTCTGCTGCATTATACCTTTATAGAAGATGAACCTATCTGAGTTGTCTCAGACCTCCCAATATTTTGTCCTACAGTTGAAGGATAGGGCAGATTTAGCAAAAAGCCTTCCTGTTAGAGAAAGATTCACTTATGGGTCATACATGTAGTGGCAAGCTGGTACCCCAATGAGGTTTTTTGTTGTTGTTTTTTGAGGCTCTTGGTGAATAAGAATGGAAGCCAGAGGACTGTTGAATGGACACAATTCCTCTTGGTCTGCCACTGTATCTTGTTGCTGCTGCAACCGTGTTTTCCCAAAAATACGACCTACTCAGAAACTAAGTCCTAATTTGATTCTTACATGTGCACCCAAAATAAGCCCCCACCCACTCCAAGGTGCACAGGTAAAGATTAAGCTAGCGGGTGTGTGCGTGGAGTATATAAGTTACACATGTGGTAACTTACTTTCCTTTTCACCCTTTGGATAGCAGCTCACTTTTTTTTAATTTCCAGGTTTTTTTTCCAACGTTCACTTTTTCCCCTGTTGATTAACTCTGAGTAACCTATTTTAGTAACCTCAGTAATTTACAAACTATTATCCCCTCAGAGCGCTACAGAAAAAAATAACCATTTCTTTCTGTTTTTCTTTTCTTTTTTTCTTTCTTTATTTTAGCTCCCACAGCTTGGAGCATTTAGTGTCACTACTTAACATATAACTAAATAAATACCAAATATTAGCAGTATTCTAAGCGAAGCTAAGGCAAGGATTTGGCTAACAACTACATCATGGTTGTATTCATGCTAAGCTAAAGCCGTTTTCTGAATTCACACATTACAGTGGACCATAAATAGATCAAATGCTTTGAGTTCTCCTGAAATATAAATACTCTAAGTATATCCAGGGTGACAAGTAAACTAGTTCATCATGTACTAATGCAATCTCTACTTTTTGAAATGACCTGCTCAAGCATCTTGTGTAAAAATAGGCTGTTGCTCTCTCTTCTCCATCTTCTCCTTCTTTCACCTGTAGATTACAGTATGTTTTTGGACAAACTCTACAGTGTGAACATGCTTCATCTTATAATCACTCAATCAGAATAAAACTGGAAGGGATCTTGGTGTCTTCTGGTCCAATTCTACTGCTCAAGCAGAAGACCCTATTTCAAACAAGTGACTGTCCAGTCTCTTCTTAAAAGCCTCCATTGATCAAGCACCCACAACATCTAACAGCAAACTGTTCCACTGGTTAATTGTCTTCACTGTTAGGAAGTTTCTGCTTAATTCCAGGTTGTTTCCCTCCTGGATTAGTTTCCATCCATTGTTTCTTGTCCTGCCTTCTGGTGCTTTGGAAAATAAGTTCAAGAACTTGGTATGCCTAGTTTAATGAAAAGAAGGACTAGGGGAGACATGATAGCAGTGCTCCAAAATCTCAGAGGTTGCCACAAAGAAGAGGGAATCAAACTATTCTCCAAAGCACCTGAGGAAGAAGAACAAGAAGTAATGGGTGGAAACTAATGAAGGAGAGAAGCAACTTAGAACTAAGGAGAAATTTCCTGACAGTTAGAACAATTAATCAATGGAACAACTTGCCTGCAGAAGTTGTGAATGCTCCAACACTGGAAATTTTTAAGAAAATGTTGGATAACCATTTGTCTGAAATGGGATTGGACTAGAAAACCTCCAAAGTCCCTTCCAACTCTGTTGTTGTTGTTGTTGTTGTTGTTGTTGTTGTTATTATTATTATTATTATTATTATTAGTTGTGCCCCTCCTCTTCGTGGCAGCCTCTCAAATATTGGAATGCTTCTATCATATCTCATCTAGTCCTTCTTTTCTCTAGACTAGCCAAACCCAAATCCTGCAACCGTTCTTGGTTTTAATTCAATTAAGTTGGTTTAAATGTGTGAGTTCAGAAAAAGGCTTATTTCAGGAAGCATGTTTAGCATGAATGCAACCATGATGTAGTTGTTAGCCAATATATAAATCTGCTTTTAAACAGTTCTCTATACCCTTGATAAAAGTCATACACAGGGCTGTTATGGCATTTCCAAAGATGGGGAAGAGGAAAAAAAGTATGAAATAAAAGTGTTTTTATCATTTATTCATAGGTTTATTTTGGGGAGTATTTTATCCATTTTTATTTATGTCAACTCTGCAAACAATGTATCAAGCCTTGAGTAAACATGATTAAATCAGGTGTCCTGAGGAATTAAATAAGAACAAAAGAGATCAGGTCAAACTACTTTAGTTTAAGAATTATGCAAAACAATGTTAAGTTGTTGTGAATGATTAAAAGATAAAAAAAATTGCATGGAAGAAATAACTTACTATTCTAATGTTCACTTTAGGTTAACCCTGGGGTAAGTACCACAAACCTCTGCTAATGCTTACCATGTAATAAAATGAATCACAAAACAACTAAAAAGTTTTCATTTGCACAGATAGATAAGCATCAGAAAATTATAAAACTAAGTTCTGTAGGTTTGGTCAATGTGGCTGCAAATTCTTTATATGTGATTTTTAAAAATGTTGGGTGAACACAGTCTCATGTAATTATGGCTGAACCCTCCACACTTCTAAACATCTTTTCTGCTGCAGTATATATCCTTATAGGAAATGAACCTTTCTGATTAGTTTCAGAGCTCCCAATATTTTCTTCTGCATCTGAAGGATACGGGAGATCTGAAAGGAATAAAGAAAATATCTTATTGCCTTCCTTGCAAACAACCTCTCCTCCTGGCACACATTCAAATATATGTAGCTTTGTGTGCAAGGAAAATCTATAGGTGGATCCAAACAATAACAATGAAAAAGAAAACTTCCCTATAAATCAAGGTTTCCCAAATGTGGAATCTTAGTGGTCAACACTACCAATCTCTTTTTCAAACACTCAGTGCCAAGCAAAGCTATACTTTGCAATTGTTCAAGGAATTCTGTGGCAGAACTAGAGTTAAGTGCAAAATACATGAGGATGGACTGACTCCAGATAGGTCAGAACCTGCTTACAAGGTTTCTGGAAATACATCGATTGGTCTGGCCAGCCAAGGAAAATTTGCATCCTTCCTTGGGTTTCCTAAAGGAATAAATGTGCAAAAATGTTAACAGACGGTGCAGCATAATGTAACCGTATGCTTCTGTACTTCTCAAAAATGTTCTTGGAGTCCTTATGCTGGGTTTGATTCATCTCCGAATTGTCCAGGGACTTGTTCTGCTTATAAAAGAAAGCAAATTTGTTTGCCTGGGATAATTGACTTTCATGGGGGATGTTTGCTTAGATGCAGGTAAAATTGAGAATAGGAAATGAGAAAGGGAAGAGGATTATCTCATTCTGTGTGTCATTTGGTTGAATTTTTGCTTCCTTTGCTACATCAGTAAAGGTCTCTAATTGAAATCGTCATCATCATCATCATCACCACCACAGGAGCATGAAAAGGAGTTGCACAAATATTTGTCTAGGAAGACACCTTCCTGTTGGAGAAAGATTTACTTATGGACCATCCTTTTAGTGGCACTTCTAAACTGTGGCCAGGAGTTTAGTTTTAAGTCCCTTGATGAATAAGAATCAAACCCAGAGATCTGATGAATGGGCAAAATTCCTCTTAGGTTTACTACTGTATATGAATCTTGCCGCTGCCGCTATCTTTCTTCAGCGCATTCTAGTCAATTCCCCAAATTAATCCTTTGTAGAAGCAAAACTGGCTGCTGACAGGTATCGAGGCCCATCTTTTATTTGAAGAAAGTATAACATTCTTCCTATATTATATACCTCAGCTGGTTTTCTTTCGTTGATATTAGTTTCTTTTGTGAGAAGAAATGAGCAGCAAGATGAGAATTAGGAAAAAGAAGGGATAAAAATACGTAGTATGGAATTTGTTGAGCTAATTTTCTATGGTCCAGTATAGAAGAGAAGAGAATATGGAATCCATACTATTGGGATTAACCAGATGTTGATTTTTTTTTTACATTGCTATCTAGTATACTGATGTGCCAGGGAAGTTATCATTATTGTTTATTAAACTTTTGAATTCCACATTTTTTATTCCAGCTTGTCGATAAGCTTTTGCAGGTAAGTTTTACTATTCATTTTGCTTTGGTACCATCCAGAAGAGAGGTTGATTTATTTAAATGACTGAGCTGGGAGTTCTGCTCATAACTAATTGCATCCTTATCCCAAAGGATGCATTTTTAACCATGTAATTTAAATTTATAAATGCAATAACCCATTTCTTAAGTTGAAACAATGCACACAATGTCTCATTAGCTGCCATAAGAGCGTTTTATGGATTTGCAGAAATCCATGACAAATTACTAACTTGCTGGATAACACAACTATCAATCATAGTGAAAATCAATAAATAAAAGGGATTTAATAAGGAGCATAGCTTAAAAAAAGAACCCTCCTGTTTTATGTTTAATTTTTTTTTACTTAGGATACTTTCCTCAGTAATCTCTAATATTTGAATATAAATTGGATTAACAATCATGCAAAGATGGAAGGGATAATTTTGGAAATCAGATTATTTAACAGATGTATCTATTCCTTACATTGCTATAACCTATAGATATCTACTACCTACTGGAGTCTAATTATCCGGAGAAAGTTGATCAATGCAACATCCTTGGCTTTCTCAGGTTGCTTTTTAAAAAATATCAATTTTTTGATCCTGATATGGATTTATCAGATCATACCTCCTTAGATTAAATGGAGAATACACATACAATAACTCATTTTTTGTTTTCATGGTTTGGAAAACAGCTCTCTCTTTTTTCCTTTTACACTTTTTCTTTCCGTGTTCACTTTTTTCCTTTGTTCATTAACTTTGAGTTATCTAACCTCAATAACATACAGATCCAATAACGTATTACCCATTCAGTAACCTATAAGGAGGAATATAACCATTTCTTTTTTTTTAATTCTTATTTTAGGCTCTTCTGGGACAGGTGAGTGTCTCTAGTTACCAATTAATTAAATAAAAACAAATATGAACAATATTCTATACGAAAAGTATTGGTTTGGCTAACAACTGTGTCAGGATTATATCCATCGCACATGTTAAGATTGCTTCCTGGAATAAGGCATTACTACAGTAAACCATAAATAATCAAGTGTCTTCAATTCATTGGAATAAAAATACTATGAAGAAATCCTAGATGACAAGGAGAAATTTCCTGACAGTTAGAACAATTAATCAGTGGAACAACTTGCCTCCAGAAGCTGTGAATGCTCCAACACTGGAATTTTTTAAGAAGATGTTGGATAAACATTTGTCTGAAGTGGTGTAGGGTTTCCTGCCTGGGTAGGGGGTTCGACTAGAAGACCTCCAAGGTCCCTTCCAACTGTTATTATTATTATTAAGTAAGCAAGTTTATCATGCACAAATGGTACTTGTACTTCCTGAAATGACCTAAATTAAACATTTTATAGAGACATGGGCTGTTGGTGTCACCATCTCCTTTTTTAATCCTTAGTTTATTTATTTATTTATTTATTTATCGTATTTGTATACCGCCCTATCTCCCTAGGGACTCAGGGCGGTTCACAGGCAAATAAAAAGGTACATATAAATACAGAATAAAATATCAATTAAAAAACTTATTCTACACAACCAAATAAGTTTATAATGTACTATAAGTTTATAGTACATCTTTGAATTAACACAAGAGCTTGAACATATTTTTGCTTTACACACCTAAAATTACTTTTAAACAGTTCCCTATGCCTTTGATAAAAGGTAGATGCAGGGCAGTTATAGCTTTTTATATATCAAGAAGTGGAAGAAAGTATGAAAATAAAAGTGTTTTTTTATTTGTTCACACATTTACTTCAGGGAGTATCTTGACCATTTTCATTTATATCCACTGTGTAAACAATGCATCAAGCCTTGATTAGAAATGTTTAAATCATGTGTCATAAAGATTTCAATAAGAACAAAAGAGAAGCTGCTTTGTTTAAGAGATCTACAAAGCCATTTTAAATTATTGTGGATGATTAAAAGATTTTTAAAAAGCATTGCATGAAAGAATAACTGTACTCTTTTATTTTTCAATTTAGGGCATATCATTAGAAGACGTGAGTATGGCAAACCTGTGGTAATAATTCCCATGGTGGAACCTGAAATAAAATGAATCACAAAACAACTAAAGAGGTTGCATATGCAAAGATAGATAAGCATAAAAAAATAACATCAACGTTAAAGCTAAGTTAGGTTTGGAGGTTGTGTCAATAGGAGTGCGACTTCTTTAGATAAGATTCTTAAAAACGTTGGGTGAACACAGTAAGTCCTCTTACTCACAACTATTATTGAACCTTTTGCATCTCTAAGAAACTTTTCTGTCGCATTATATCTAAAATAGAAGGCGAATCTTTCTGATTAGTCTCAGACTTCAGTTTTATCCTTAGGTTTTCCCAGCTGCTTAAAGAATTTATCAGTTTTTCATTACTGGTATGGATGTACCCAGTAATGGGTTTCAAATCCCGGCACTACCGGTTCGCTATTGATAGCACACGAGCGCACACGCTCACTTTGTGAGTGTGCAGCCCTTCTGCACATGTGCAGAGCATTTTTGATGACATCTGGGTGAGTGGGTGGGTGGAGCCTCCCGACACCACCACTACCGGTTCACTTGAACCGGGGCGAACCAGGAGGAACCCACCACTAGATGTACCTGATCATACATTATTAGATTAAATGGAGAATACACATGCAATTCATGTTTTTTATTTATTTTTATAGCAGCCCTTATTCCTTTTTTTCTTTCTCTGTTCATCTCCCTCCCCATTGATCAATCTTGAGTGATCTATTTCAGTATCCTCAGTAATCTAAAGAGCCAGTAATTTATTACCTACTCAGAAACGAATGAGAACAAAAATAACTTTTTCTTTTTGCCATTTTAGGGCGCACCGACACAACAAATCAGTGTCTCTAGCTAATGATTAAGTAAATACCCAATATGAACGGCCCTCTATACAAAGACATTGATTTGGCTCATAATCACATTAGAATTGTGTTTGCTTCACATGCTAAATCTGCTTCCTGAAATAATCTTTTTCAAAAAATTCATATACTACAGTGAAACTATAAATAGATCAAGTCCCTTGAATTCCCCTGAAATGTCAAATCATAAAGATATCCTAGGTGACAAGTAAGCAAGTTAATCATGTACAAACACAATATCTACTTCCTAAATTTACCTATTTAAACATCCTGTAGAAACAGATTTCTTTGATATGTTTTTGATCAAAAATGATAGTGTGAACATACTTTCCCTTATACACATAAGATTGCTTTAGAAAAGTTCTCTATACCCTTGATGAAACGTCTATGTAGGTCATGTCACTTTATGCACTGAAATGAGGAATGAGTGTGAAATAATAATCCTTAAAAATGTTTTTTATTGATTGATGGGGTTTTTTGGGGGTGGGTGGGGAAGAATTGTCAAAAACCTAGTAATTTCAACAAGTCTGTAAATTTAGGAAAATTGCTCACCTGTATAGACTGATTTGAGAGATGTGTAGAGCAGTGTTACATTTTTAAGGATGACAAAAAGTAAAGAAAATATTTCATAGAGGAATAACTATAGTTTTATTATTTAATTTAGTTAGATAAGCACTCTCAGTGATTATCGCAAAACTTTTTTTTTTTGTACTTAGAAATTGTGGACATTATTGGTGTATTTTGAGAGTGCAACAAATATGATTGGGTGTCCATTTTAAAAGTATACACATTTTCATATGTCCAACCATTACACCATAACCTATAGTAAGTTTCTAAACAACACCTCAGTTTTCTTTCTCTTGTATATAAAAGATGATCTTCATTCCTTTGAAAAAGCTGTCTGTATTGATGATAAAATAAATATGAATATCAGTTACGGCATTACATGCATAAAGAAGAGAAGAATGTGTGAAATAATGTGTTTTTTTCATTAATTCTTATGTTTATTTTATGAGGCCCAAAAGTGGGTGATTTTTACTGATCTTTCAATTTAGGAAAATTGCTAACCACGATTTTAAAACATGATTTAAAACATCTGCAAATCACTGTTAAGTTTTATAGATGAGTGAAAGGTAAAGAAATAATTCCATGAGGAATAACTTTACTCTTTTGTTGTTCAATTTAGGCTACTGCTTTCGTTAAGGTGAGTTTTGAAAACTTCTGCTAATAACTCCCACGACAGGACAAATAATATAATGAATCACAAAATGCCTAAAGAAGTTGCATGTGCAGAGATAGATCAGAAAATCAAATCAACATTAAAACTAACTTAGCTTTGCCCGTTGAGTCAATATGGCTGCTAATTCTTTACTCGAGATTCTTAAACATGTTGGTAGAAGTTTTTATATAACTATGGCTGAACCCGCTGCATCTCTAAACATCTTTTCTGCTGCATTATATCCTTATAGAAGGTGAACCTTTCTGGTTAGTCTTAGACGACCCAATATTTTCTCCTACAGTTGAAAGATAGGGTTGATGTGGAAGGAAGAAAGGAATTACCCTATTCCTTCCTTGAAACAACCTCTATTCCTGACACACATTCAAACATGTGTAGTTTTGAGTGCAAGGAAAGTCTGCAGGTGGATCCAAACAACAACTAAAAATGGGGGGGGGAGAACTGTCAAGAAAGGTTTCCTAATGGGGTATCTTAGTGCAGGGGTCTCCAATCTTGTCAACTTTAAGACTTGTGGACTTCAACTCCCAGAATTCCTCAGCTTTGCTGGCTGAGCAATTCTGGGAGTTGAAATCCTAATCTTAAAGTTGACAAGGTTGGAGACCCCTGTCATAGTGGACATCAGTAAGAAATTGTTAAGCTAACTTTTTAGGGTCTGGTGTAAAAGAGAAGAGAGAATGGATTCCCTTATTCCTGGAATCACCCAGATGTTGATTTCTATATCCTAGGGTACCAATGTACCAAGGGAGTTATCAATGTTCTTTGTTAACCTTTTTAAAGAAAAGAATAATTCTATGGTGTTTTTTTTATTCCAGGGGAGTCGTTGTATTCGAGACAATGTAAGTTTTACTATTAATTTTGCAATGGTACTGTCCAAAAGGGAGGGTCTTTTCTTTGTATGTCTGAGCTGAGATTTCTGATCATAACGAATTGTGTCATTATCCCAAAGGACACATTTTCCCCATGTGTTTAAATCAGGGGTGAAATCCAGCAGGTTCTGACAGGTTCTGGAGAACCAGTAGTGGAAACTGTGAGCAGTTCAGAGAACTGGGCAATTACCACCTCTGGCTGACCCCAGAGTGGGGTGGGAATGGGGATTTTGCAGTATCCTTCCCCTGTCACCACACCATACCCACCAAACCACGCCCACAGAACCGGTAGTAAAAAAAAAATTGGATTTCACCACCGGTTTAAATGAGAAACACAACAACCCATTTCATAGGTTCAAGTAATACACTGCACTGTGGCAGCCACAAGAGATGATGTAATGTTTTTGAAAGACTCTTGTGGTAAATGCGTGATAGACTATGAATTTGTTGGATGACACAGTCATCAAGTATATTGTGAATCAATAAAAAAAAAAAGGTTTAAAAAGGAGCAAAGATTAAGAAAAACCTTTATGTTTTTTTAATTATTCTTTTACTTTGGATAATTTCATCATAGGTCCCTTATGTTTGCATGTATTATTAATAATCTTGCAAAGGTGGAGGGGAAATCTGATTAATTAATAGATATATCTGTCCCTTACATTGTTATGACCTATAGACATCTACTACTCACTGGAATCTCCTTGCCAGGAGATATCGGTACTTTATATTCATAGAATCCTTGGGTTTCTACAACTGCTTAAAGAATTTATCGATTAGTTTATATCTTCTCAAGTTAGAGAATATACATGTAATACCTTTTTTTTATTTGTCACACAGTATATAGAAACATAAGCATGAAAAACTATACAATATATAAGCATATATATAAGTATTTATTTATTTATTTATTTATTTAATCATATTTATATACCGCCCTATCTCCCGAAGGACTCAGGGCGGTTTACAGGCACTTAAAAAACACATAAACACATAAATACAATATAAAAACAATTAAAAAACTCATTCTATAAGCCGTTAATTAAAATATAAAAATAAAACCCAGTTAAAACCCATAAATTTAAAATCTAGCTCAGTCCTGCACAATTAAATAGGTATGTTTTAAGCCCGCGGCGGAAGGTCCGAAGGTCCGGAAGCTGACGAAGTCCGGGGGGT
The DNA here is from genome assembly GCF_028640845.1 of Ahaetulla prasina. Lineage (NCBI taxonomy): Eukaryota > Metazoa > Chordata > Lepidosauria > Squamata > Colubridae > Ahaetulla > Ahaetulla prasina. Next base: position 25,034,431 of record NC_080548.1, on the reverse strand, counting down.
AGTTCGTTCCAGAGGGTGGGAGTCCCCACAGAGAAGGCCCTTCCCCTGGGCGTCGCCAGACGACATTGCCTCGCTGACGGCACCCTGAGGAGACCCTCTCTATGAGAGCGCACGGGTCAGTGAGAGGTATTCGGTAGCAGTAGGCGGTCCCGTAAATAACCCGGCCCAATGCCATGGAGCGCTTTAAAGGTGGTCACCAAAACCTTGAAGCGCACCCGGAATGTATGAGTATGTAATAACTATATTCATTGGATATAATGAAAGGAAAAAATAGGTCAGGAACGGTAGGCATGCTTGTGCTCTTATGCATGCAATAAAATCAAAATAAATATAAATATAATAAATAAAATAAAAATAAAAAAATAAAAAAATAAATAAAAAGAAAAAAAGAAAATTATGAAAAGAAAAATAAGAAAACTTATTTTTCTTTTCATAATTTTGGATAGCAGCTCATTTTTTTCATTTCCAATTTTCTTTCTGTGTTCACTTTTTGCTTCTGATTAAATTTGAGAAACCTACTTCAGTAACCTATAGATTAACCTATTAGAAGAAATAGAACAATTTCTTTCTTCTACTTTAGGTCCTAGGAAACAAAGAGTTGGGTTGTGTCTATTTACCAATTAATGGTGTTAACGCCAGATGGGAACAGTTCTCTATACCACCCAAGGATTTCATTCACCCCAGGATTTTGTTCACTGTCCATGTTCTTAAATAAGAACAAAAGGGATCTGGTCAAACTGCTTTGGTTTAAGAGATCTGCAAAGCAATGTTATGTTTTGGGGGATGACTCAAAGATAAAGAAACAATTGCATGGAGGAATAACTGTATTGTTTTATTATTCAATTTAGACCAATGCCAATACCCCCGTGAGTATTGCTAATCTTATTTAGAAAATGTGCAAGTTACCAGTATATTTTGGGACTGTAACAAATATGCCTGAATTTTCATTTTGAAATGAAATAACCATTCTCATGTGTCAAATGTTATTTATTTTTATTTATTTATTAGACTTGTTTGCTGCCCATCTCATCTAGAGGCAGCTCTGGGTGGCTTACAAGGCCACTGTGGGCAGCCTAGAAAGTTTAACTTTCGTTACATTAGCCTACGATATGTTTCTGAACAGACATCAGAGTGTGAATATGTTTTGCCTTACACACATAAGATAACCAGCATCCCTTTGAAACGTTTCTCCATACCCTTGATAAAATAAATATGCTGATCAGTTATGGTGAGTTATGCATCAAAAAGAGAGAAATCTTTAGTTTAGGACAGGAGTCTCCAACCTTGGTCCCTTTAAGACTTGTGGACTTCAACTCCCAAAGCTGGCTGAGGAACTCTGGGAGTTGAAGGCCACAAGTCTTAAAGGGACCAAGGTTGGAGACCCCTGGTTTAGGAAGTTTTAGTCAGAAATCTTGATTGAGGATTACTTGAAGTCCTACATAAATTTAGAAGTCTTCTGTTAGACAAGAATGATATTTGGCCTGAGGGAATTAATGCTCAAAATGCATCTCTTAAATCAGAGAATGAATGTGCCCAGTGCTGTTCTTAACTCCTCCCTTTTATTCATAAATGCATAGACCAGGAGTTGAAGTCCACAAGTCTTAAAGGGACCAAGGTTGGAGACCCCTGGCATAGACAGATCTGATTTTTTTTCCCAGTAGAACTCTAGATCAAATAAGGTTCCTTAACTGAGAGCCCTTCATTCCAACAAATACCCCGTTCAAAGAACTTAGGCCTACCTGTTTTTCTACTTCCCAGAGTCGCTGACCACATCCCCTCTTACTGGAAAAGCCACCATAAGAAATAGCAGTCCCTAGAATAATAGTTTGGTTACCCTGATGGGTGTAAATATGACTGTTGATGCTTATTTGCTTCTTTATCTCTTAGTTTCAAGTTAGAGAGGCTGACAACATAGCAACTTGATGAGTTAAGAGCGTGTATTGAAGGAATTGCTCAACTCTCCAATGCAGAGGTCTTCAAACTTGGCAGCTTTAAGACTTGTGGACTTCAATTCCCAGAATTCTCCAGCCAGCATGGCTGGCTAGAGAATTCTGGGAGTTGAAGTCCACAAGTCTTAAAGCTGCCAAGTTTGAAGACCTCTGTTACAATGTTATCAGAATGAATCATTTACCCCTTAATGGTTTTCAGTGAATTTATTACATTTTGGGAAAGGCACCAAATGATTTACTGGAAAAACCACCATAGGTCATCACAAAGACTGAGAATGGTGCTATAATTCTGCCGTTTGCAGATAGGGGCTCTTTCTAACCTGCCCTACATGGTTGAAATTACAAGTTATCCTCTGGCAGAATGTATTATTCTCCCCATTCACATGGGGAGTCCTTGGGAGAAGGCAGAAGGTAATTCTGCCGTTTGCAGATAGGGGCTCTTTCTAACCTGCCCTACATGGTTGAAATTACAAGTTATCCTCTGGCAGAATGTATTATTCTCCCCATTCACATGGGGAGTCCTTGGGAGAAGGCAGAAGGTAAAAACTATTTTGATTTAAGAGACCTGCAAACTGGTGTTAAGATTTTGTGGATGGCTACAGGGCAGTTCTCAACTAACAACCATTGGTTTAATGATTGTTGAAGGTTATAATGGCACCGAAAAGGTGACTTACAATCCAATACTCGCACTCACAATCATCACAACCTCACCACAATCATTAGATCCAGATTTGAGTGCTTGTATTTATGATGGTTGCAGTGTCCCGGAGTCATGTGATCATCATGTGCAAACTTCCTAGCCATCTCCCAACAAGCAAAGTCAATGGGGGAAGCCCAATTAACTTAACAATCACTTAAAAACAAGAGCAATTTGGTTAACAAAGGTGGCACAAAATGCTGTAAAATCAAGCATGATTTAGCAATGGAAATTCATGTCCCAACTGTGGCTGTACGTTAAGAACTGCCTGTAAAATGTAGAGAAACAATTGCCTGGAGGAATAACTGTATCGTTTTATTATTAAATTTAGTTTCTACAACTACAGGGGATGAGTATTGCAAATCTTCTTTGTTCATATAAAATGTGCAGGTTATGAGTGTATTTTGGGACAGCCACACTTATATCTGAGTTTTTATTGAACTTAAGTACACATTTTCATGTGTCAAATATGCAGGTGAGTTTTGGTATATTATGCATCAAGAAGAGGAATATGTGTGAACTAAGAGGGTTTTTAAAAATTTATTCACATATTTATTTTAGGGAGTTTTGGCCAAAAACTTGATGATTGCTATAAGCAAGTAAATTTAGAAAAATTGCTCAACTCTCTAGAATGATTTAAATAATCTGCAAAGCAGTATTAATTTTTGTGGATGACTCAAAGGTAAAGAAATGATAGGATGGATAATAACTGTACTATTTATTATTTAACTTCGGTTCAACACATACTCGGGCTGAGTATTGAAAATCTTTTCTGTACTTTGAAAATATGGTTTTTAGTATATTTCAGAGAGCTGCTTAATGAATTGAAAACTTTTTGGATTCTTGATTTGGACTTCTTTTTCTTTTGTTCATTCTGGATAACAGCTCCATTTTAAAAAAATCTTTCTATTTTTCTTCCTATGTTTATTTTACCCCTGTTGATAAATCTCGAATAACCTACTTCAATGACCTCAGTAATTTATAGATACAATAACCTATTACCCACTCAGTAATCTATAAGAAAAAAAATAACAATTTCATTTTTCTATTTTAGGAAAAATTTGATGAGAAGGTGAGTTATCAGCATCCTGAAGGTAGAACAAGAAGCAATGGGTGGAAACTAATCAACGTAGAACTAAGGAGAAATTTCCTGACAGTTAGAACAATTAATAAGTGGAACAACTTGCCTGCAGAAGTTGTGAATGCTCCAACACTGGAAATTTTTAAGAAAATGTTGGATAACCATTTGTCTGAAATGGTGTAGGGTCTCCTGCCTGGGCAGGGGGTTGGACTAGAAGGCCTCCAAGGTCCCTTCCAACTCTGTTGTTGTTGTTGTTGTTGCTGCTGCTGCTGTTGTTATTGTTGTTGTTGTTGTTGTTGTTATTATTATTATTATTATTATTATTATTATTATTATTATTATTTTCTGGTTAACAAATAACTAAATATGTTATTGAGCCACGGTGGCATAGTGGTTAGAGTGCAGTACTGCAGGCTAATTCTGATGACTGCAGGCTGCCTGCAATTTGGCAGTTAAAATCTCACCAGGCACAAGAAGGGGTGAAATCCAGCAGGTTCTGACAGGTTCTGGAGAACTGGTAGAGGAATTTTTGAGTAGATCAGAGAACCGGCAAACACCACCTCTGGCTGGCCCCAGAGAGGGGTGGGAATGGAGATTTTGCAATATCCTTCCCGCAGAGAGGGGTGGGGATGGAGATTTTGCAATATCCTTCCCCCAGGAGTGTAGAGGGAATGGGGATTTTTCAGTATCCTTCCCCTGAAATGGGGTGGGAATGGAGATTTTTCAGTATCCTTCCCCTGCCACGGCCATCAAGCCACACCCACAGAACCGGTAGTAAAAAAAATTTGGATTTCACCACTGGGCTCAAGGTTGACTCAGCCTTCCAGTGGCGATGGGGGTGTAAAATGAGGGCCCAAATTGTTGCGGGCAATATGCTGACTCCATAAACTGCTTAGAAAGGGCTGTAAAGCACTGTGAAGTGGTATATAAGTCTAAGTGCTATTGCTATTGCTAAATAAGCACCAAATATGAACCATCCACTTTATGAAGGATCTTGGCTTGGTTAACAATTATGTTGATATTGTGTTCACCACAGATACTAAACATGATTCCTGAAAGAAGCCATGCTCTGGATTTACACTCTAGACCAGGGGTCTCCAACCTTGGCAACTTTAAGATTTGTGGACTTCAACTCCTAGAATTCCTCAATCAGCTTCTCTGCCTGAGGAATTCTGCACATTGAAGTCCACAAGTCTTGAAGTTGCCAAGGTTGGAGACCCCTGCTCTAGACCAAACCATAAATAGATCAAGTGGTTTGGGTTTCCCTGAAATATCAATAACCTCAATAAACTATAAATCCAATAATCTATTGCACAATGAGTAACCCATAACAAGGAAAATAACTATTTCTTTTCTTTTTCCATTTTAGTTTTCACAGATGACTCAGGTGAGTGTGTCTTGTTAACATCAAAATAAATAAACATCAAATGGGAATAGCCCTCTATATGAAGGGCATTGGTTTGGCTAACAATTGTGTCAGGGTTATGTTCACCGTACATGCTAAACTTGTTCCGTAAAGAAGTCATGTTCTGATTCATGTCAGGCCTGGAAGCTGTCTTGGGCCTTGGATCTTCAGGCCTGCCACATTTAGTGCTGTGGGAAACTGGGAGGGGGGATTGTAGGAAGCTGGGCAGATATATAGCCATAATAATATTCCTTTCTCCAAGAGTCAAGAACATTTTGCCCTGCACCTGGAGTGGGGTGACTAGGAGGCATCTCCAGTTGGGACGGTGCATTGATTGGACAATGTGATGGACATGTGGGTGCAGGGGAAGGGACTTGGACTTTCTTTTGGGTGGGGAAAACCCTGGTTTTCCCAGATGTGCCAATATGACATCTCTAATAAAATGGAACTTTGAGGAATGCCTAGCCTCAGAGTCTTCTTTAGTTGAGGATGTTACTTGGAACCCTGACATTAACCCAAATCTGACAATTCACATAGATCAAGTGGTTTGAGTTCCTGAAATACCAATAACCACAGTAATCTATAGATCCAGTAACCTATTATTCACTCAGTAATATATAAGAAGGCAAACTATTTCTTTTTTCCATTTTAGCTTTACAACGCCCACAAGGAGCAAGTGAGTCTGTCTAATTAACAATTAACTGAATAAATACCATATATGAACAATCCTCTAAATGAAGGACATTTGTTTGGATAACAACTATTCAGGGTTGTGTTCACCACACATGTTAACCTACGTCTTTCATGCTTAGCCTGCAGTATATTTAAACATACTTTGCCTTACATACATAAGATTGTTTTGAACAAGTTCTCTGTGCACTTTATATAAGCTATACACAGAGCATTATAGTTCTTTTATGCATCAAGAAGAGGAAAAAAATAGCATGGAAATAGAAGTGTTTTTTTAATTTGTTTGTTTAATTTAGGGACTATATTGGCCATTCTCATTCATACCTGCTATGTAAACAATGTATCAAGCCTTGCTAGTAGACAGATGTTCCAAGAAAGTTATTCATGTCCTTTGTTAAACCTTTGAAACAAAACAATAATTTTACACTTTTTATTTCAGGTTACTCAAGCTCTTCTAAATGTAAGTTTTACTATTAATTTTTCAAGGATATTGTCTAAGAAAGGGTTATTTCTTTGAAGACTGAGTTGGGATGTTTGCTCATAACCTTGGTGGCGCAGTGGTTGGAGTGCAGTACTGCAGGCTACTTCTGCTGACTGCCGGCTGCCTGCAATTTGGCAGTTTGAATCTCACCAGGCTCAAGGTTAACTCAGCCTTCCATCCTTCTGAGGTGGGTAAAATGAGGATCCAAATTGTTGGGGGCAAGAGGCTGACTCTGTAAACTGCTTAAAGAGGACAGTAAAGCACTGTGAAGCAGTATATAAGTCCAAGTGCTATTGCTATTGCTAACCATAACATCAAACTAATAAATTCTTGAACCTGTTTTATAGCTTCAAACAATCTATTGTACCATCCAGAAACAAAAAAATTGGCTTTGCAATACGTGTTAAATTTCTCCATCCCACCCAGAAAAACTACCAGAGATAAACCTAAACTAACCTTTGCATTTTCAATAAGTGCAGCAATTCAGTCTTTAACAGATCTTCCTAAAAATGTGTGATTGCAGCCAAGACTGTTCACTCTATAAGTTCTGAATCCCTTTCCACCAAAATTTTTTGGAACCTTTCAGGTTTCTGACAGAAAACTTAATATTTTTTTATTAAACTTTTATTAACATTTAAAATCCTAAAATACAAGTTAAAATACATCTATAACAAAAATACATCCGTAATAATTATACAATTCAACGTCATTCTGATAATACATAATTCTTTGTACATCTATTCCCACATATTCCTACTTAATCAACATATTTAAACACATTTTGTATCTTATTTTATTCTATACATTCCTTATTTTTAATTTCTATCCATTGATACCAATTTTCCCAAGTTAAATAGTATTCCGAGTCTTTCTTATTATTTAATTCTAAGGTAAGTTTACCCATTTCTGCACATTGAAAACTTAATATTTCTCATATATATATATATATATATATATATATATATATATATATATATATATATATATATATATATATATATATATATATAATTTCCAAAAGTTAAAATATAGGTGGTCCCTATTTCTCCACTTGCATTTTTACGTGCTTTCGAAACTGCTAGGTTGGCAGAACCTGGGACAGTAACGGGAGCTCACCCCGTTACACGGCAGCACTAGGGATTTGAACCGCTGAACTGCCGACCTTTCGATCGACAAGCTCAACGTCCTAGCCCCTGAGCCACCGCGTTCCCTAAAACAATTCTCTATACCCTTGATAAAAGTCATACACAGGGCTGTTATGGCATTTCCAAAGATGGGGAAGAGGAAAAAAAGTATGAAATAAAAGTGTTTTTATTATTTATTCATAGGTTTCTTTTGGGAGAGTATTTTATCCATTTTTATTTATGTTAGCTCTGTAAACAATGTATCAAGCCTTGATTAGACATGATTAAATCAGGTGTCCTGAGGAATTAAATTAGAACAAAAGGGATCAGTCAAACTACTTTAGTTTAAGAATTCTGTAAAGCAATGTTAAGTTGTTGTGAATTATTAAAAGATAAAAAAAAATTGCATGGAAGAAATAACTTACTATTTTAATGTTCACTTTAGGGTAACCCTGGGGTAAGTACCACAAACCTCTGCTAATGCTTACCATGTAATAAAATGAATCACAAAACAACTAAAAAGTTTTCATTTGCACAGATAGATAAGCATCAGAAAATTATAAAACTAAGTTCTGTAGGTTTGGTCAATGTGGTTGCCAATTCTTTATATGTGATTTTTAAAAATGTTGGGTGAACACAGTCTCATGTAACTATGGCTGAACCCTCCACACTTCTAAACATCTTTTCTGCTGCAGTGTATATCCTTATAGAAAATGAACATTTCTGATTGGTTTCAGAGCTCCCAATATTTTCTTCTGCATCTGAAGGATGCGGGAGATCTGGAAGGAATAAAGAAAGTATCTTGTTGCCTTCCTTGCAACAACCTCTCCTCCTGGCACACATTCAAACATATGTAGCTTAGTGTGCAAGGAAAATCTATAGGTGGATCCTAACAATAACAATGAAAAAGAAAACTTCTCTATAAATCAAGGTTTCCCAAATGGGAAATCTTAGTGGTCAATACTACCAATATCCTTTTCAAACACTCAGTGTTTGAAAATACTATACTTTGCAATTGTTCAAGGAATTCTGTGGCAGAACTAGAGTTAAGTGCAAAATACATGAGGATGGACTGACTCCAGATATGTCAGAAACTGCTTACAAGGGTTCTGGAGAGACATCGATTGGTCTGGCCAGCCAAGGAAAATTTGCATCCTTCCTTGGGTTTCCTAAAGGAATAAATGTGCAAAAATGTTAACAGACGGTGCAGCATAATATAACCTTATGCTTCTGTACTTCTCAAAAATGTTATTGGAGTCCTTATGCTGGGTTTGAATTTCTGAATTGTCCAGGGACTTGTTCTGTTTATAAAGGAAAGCAAATTTGTTTGACTGGGATAATTGACTTTCATGGAGGATGTTTGCTTAGATGCAGGTAAAATTGAGAATAGGAAATGAGAAAGGGAAGAGGATTATCTCATTCTGTGTGTCATTTGGTTGATTTTTTTTTCTAATACTCCAGACAAAATTGGAAGTTTTTTCAGAATTATTGTAGAAGATTTTTTGCTTTCTTTGCTACATCAGTAAAGGTCTCTAATTGAAATCATCATCATCATCATCATCATCATCATCATCACCACCACCACCACCACCACCACCACCACAGGAGCATGGGAAGGAGTTGCACAAATATTTGTCTAGGAAGACACCTTCCTGTTGGAGAAAGATTTACTTATGGACCATCCTTTTAGTGGCACTTCTAAACTGTGGCCAGGAGTTTATTTATTATTTATTTTATTTTATTAAATTTTTATACCGCCCTTTAGTTTTAAGTCCCTTGATGAATAAGAATCAAACCCAGAGATCTGCTGAATGGGCAAAATTCCTCTTAGGTTTACTACTGTATATGAATCTTGCCGCTGCCGCTATCTTTCTTCAGCGCATTCTAGTCAATTCCCCAAATTAATCCTTTGTAGAAGCAAAACTGGCTGCTGACAGGTATCGAGGCCCATCTTTTATTTGAAGAAAGTATAACATTCTTCCTATATTATATACTTCAGCTGGTTTTCTTTCGTTGATATTAGTTTCTTTTGTGAGAAGAAATGAGCAGCAAGATGAGAATTAGGAAAAAGGAGGGATAGAAATACGTAGTATGGAATTTGTTGAGCTAATTTTCTATGGTCCAGTATAGAAGAGAAGAGAATATGGAATCCATACTATTGGGATTAACCAGATGTTGATTTTTTTTTACATTGCTATCTAGTATATTGATGTGCCAGGGAAGTTATCATTATTGTTTATTAAACTTTTGAATTCCACATTTTTTATTCCAGCTTCTCGATAAGCTTGTACAGGTAAGTTTTACTATTCATTTTGCTTTGGTACCATCCACAAGAGAGGTTGATTTATTTAAATGACTGAGCTGGGAGTTCTGCTCATAACTAATTGCATCCTTATCCCAAAGGATGCATTTTTAACCATGTAATTTAAATTTATAAATGCAATAACCCATTTCTTAAGTTGAAACAATGCATACAATGTCTCATTAGCTGCCACAAGAGCGTTTTATGGATTTGCAGAAATCCATGACAAATTACTAACTTGCTGGATAACACAACTATCAATCATAGTGAAAATCAATAAATAAAAGGGATTTAATAAGGAGCATAGCTTAAAAAAAGAACCCTCCTGTTTTATGTTTAATTTTTTTTTACTTAGAATACTTTCCTCAGTAATCTCTAATATTTGAATATAAATTGGATTAACAATCATGCAAAGATGGAAGGGATAATTTTGGAAATCAGATTATTTAACAGATGTATCTATTCCTTACATTGCTATAACCTATAGATATCTACTACCTACTGGAGTCTAATTATCCGGAGAAAGTTGATCAATGCAACATCCTTGGCTTTCTCAGGTTGCTTTTTAAAAAATATCAATTTTTTGATCCTGATATTGATTTATCAGATCATACCTCCTTAGATTAAATGGAGAATACACATACAATAACTCATTTTTTGTTTTCATGGTTTGGAAAACAGCTCTCTTTTTTCCTTTTACACTTTTTCTTTCCGTGTTCACTTTTTTCCTTTGTTCATTAACTTTGAGTTATCTAACCTCAATAACATACAGATCCAATAACGTATTACCCATTCAGTAACCTATAAGGAGGAATATAACCATTTCTTTTTTTTTAATTCTTATTTTAGGCTCTTGTGGGACAGGTGAGTGTCTCTAGTTACCAATTAATTAAATAAAACCAAATATGAACAATATTCTATACGAAAAGTATTGGTTTGGCTAACAACTGTGTCAGGATTATATCCGTCGCACATGTTAAGATTGCTTCCTGGAATAAGGCATTACTACAGTGAACCATAAATAATCAAGTGTCTTGAATTCATTGGAATAAAAATACTATGAAGAAATCCTAGATGACAAGGAGAAATTTCCTGACAGTTAGAACAATTAATCAGTGGAACAACTTGCCTCCAGAAGCTGTGAATGCTCCAACACTGGAATTTTTTAAGAAGATGTTGGATAAACATTTGTCTGAAGTGGTGTAGGGTTTCCTGCCTGGGCAGGGGGTTCGACTAGAAGACCTCCAAGGTCCCTTCCAACTCTGTTATTATTATTATTAAGTAAGCAAGTTTATCATGCACAAATGGTACCTGTACTTCCTGAAATGACCTAAATTAAACATTTTATAGAGACATGGGCTGTTGGTGTCACCATCTCCTTTTTTAATCCTTAGTTTATAGTGCATCTTTGAATTAACACAAGAGCTTGAACATATCTTTGCTTTACACACCTAAGATTACTTTTAAACAGTTCCCTATGCCTTTGATAAAAGGTAGATGCAGGGCAGTTATAGCTTTTTATATATCAAGATGTGGAAGAAAGTATGAAAATAAAAGTGTTTTTTTATTTGTTCACACATTTACTTCAGGGAGTATCTTGACCATTTTCATTTATATCCACTGTGTAAACAATGCATCAAGCCTTGATTAGAAATGTTTAAATCATGTGTCATAAAGATTTCAATAAGAACAAAGGAGAAGCTGCTTTGTTTAAGAGATCTACAAAGCCATTTTAAATTATTGTGGATGATTAAAAGATTTTTAAAAAGCATTGCATGAAAGAATAACTGTACTCTTTTATTTTTCAATTTAGGGCCTATCAGTAAAAGAAGTGAGTATGGCAAACCTGTGGTAATAATTCCCACGGTGGAACCTGAAATAAAATGAATCACAAAACAACTAAAGAGGTTGCATATGCAAAGATAGATAAGCATAAAAAAAATAACATCAACGTTAAAGCTAAGTTAGGTTTGGAGGTTGTGTCAATAGGAGTGCGACTTCTTTAGATAAGATTCTTAAAAACGTTGGGTGAACACAGTAAGTCCTCTTACTCACAACTATTATTGAACCTTTTGCATCTCTAAGAAACTTTTCTGTCGCATTATATCTAAAATAGAAGGCGAATCTTTCTGATTAGTCTCAGACTTCAGTTTTATCCTTAGATTTTCCCATCTGCTTAAAGAATTTATCAGTTTTTCATTACTGGTATGGATGTACCCAGTAATGGGTTTCAAATCCCGGCACTACCGGTTCGCTATTGATAGCACACGGGCGCACATGCTCACTTTGTGAGTGTGCAGCCCTTCTGCACATGTGCAGAGCGTTTTTGATGACATCTGGTTAGGTGTGTGTGTGGAGCCTCCCGACACCACCACTACCGGTTCACCAGGGCGAACCAGGAGGAACTCACCACTAGATGTACCTGATCATACATTATTAGATTAAATGGAGAATACACATGCAATTCATGTTTTTTATTTATTTTAATAGCAGCCCTTATTCCTTTTTTTCTTTCTCTGTTCATCTCCCTCCCCATTGATCAATCTTGAGTGATCTATTTCAGTATCCTCAGTAATCTAAAGAGCCAGTAATTTATTACCTACTCAGAAACGAATGAGAACAAAAATAACTTTTTCTTTTTGCAATTTTAGGGCGCACCGACACAACAAATCAGTGTCTCTAGCTAATGATTAAGTAAATACCCAATATGAATGGCCCTCTATACAAAGACATTGATTTGGCTCATAATCACATTGGAATTGTGTTTGCTGCATATGCTAAATCTGCTTCCTGAAATAAGCTTTTTCAAAAAATTCATATACTACAGTGAAACTATAAATAGATTAAGTCCCTTGAATTCCCCTGAAATGTCAAATCATAAAGATATCCTAGGTGACAAGTAAGCAAGTTAATCATGTACAAACACAACATCTACTTCCTAAATTTACCTATTTAAACATCTTGTAGAAACAGATTTCTTTGATATGTTTTTGATCAAAAATGATAGTGTGAACATACTTTCCCTTATACACATAAGATTGCTTTAGAAAAGTTCTCTATACCCTTGATGAAACGTCTATGTAGGTCATGTCACTTTATGCACTGAAATTTATTTATTTATTTATTTATTTATTTATTTCGATTTTTATACCGCCCTTCTCCCGGAGGACTCAGGGCGGTGTACAGCCAGATAAAAAAGTGCAATATATACATTAAAACAAGACTAAAACAAAACATATTACACAATGGCCAAAAATTTAAAACAGTCTAAAACCCTAAAAATATAAATAACCCCAATTAAAATTTAGTAAAACATCTAAGCCAGTCCCGCTTGAATAAATAGGTGCGTTTTCAGCTCACGACGAAAAGTCCGAAGATCAGGCACTTGACGTAAACCAGGGGGAAGTTCGTTCCAAAGCGTAGGGGCTCCTACAGAGAAGGCCCTACCCCGAGGGGCTGCCAGCCGACATTGTCTGGCGGACAGCACCCTGAGAAGGCCCTCTCTTGTGAGCATACGGGTCGGTGGGAGGCATAGGGTAACAGCAGGCAGTCCCGTAAGTACCCGGGACTTGGAGCGCTTGGAGCCTAAGCCATGGAGCGCTTTAAAGGTGGTAACCAAATTCTTAAAGCGCACCCGAAAGATCACAGGAAGCCAGTGCAAACTGCGCAGGATTGATGTTACATGGGAGCAACGGGTTGCTCCCACTATTACCCGCACAGCTGCATTCTGGACTAGCTGCAGCCTCCGGGTGCACTTCAAGGGCAGCCCCATGTAAAGAGCATTGCAATAATCCAAACGGGAAGTGACAAGAGCATGAGTGACTGTGCATAAGGCATCCCGATCAAGGAAGGGGCGCAACTGGCAAACCAAGCGTACTTGGTAAAAAGCCCTCTTGGAGACGGCCGCCAAATGATCGTCAAACGACAGCCGCCCATCCAAGAGGACACCCAAGTTGCGCACCCTTTCCATTGGGGCCAATAACTCGCCCCCCACAGTCAGCTGTAGCTGCAGCTGACTGTACCGGGGTGCCGGCATCCACAGCCACTCCATCTTGGAGGGATTGTGCTTGAGTCTGTTTCTCCCCATCCAGACCCGTACAGCTTCCAGACACTGAGATAGCACTTCGACAGCTTCGTTGGGGTGGTCCAGGATGGAGAAGTACAGCTGCGTATCGTCAGCGTACAGATGGTAACTCACCCCGAAATCACTAATGACCTCACCCAGCGGCTTCATGTAGATGTTGAACAGGAGGGGCGAGAGAATCGACCCCTGAGGCACCCCACAAGTAAGGCGCCTCGCGGTCGACCTCTGCCCCCCTTTCAACACCGTCTGCGACCGGTCGGAAAGATAGGAGGAGAACCACCGATAAATGGTGCCTCCCACTCCCAAGCTCTCCAACCGGTGCAGCAAGATACCATGGTCGATGGTATCGAAAGCCGCTGAGAGATCTAATAGGACCAGGGCAGAGGAACAACCCCTATCCCTGGCCCTCCAGAGGTCATCTACCAACGCGACCAAAGCTGTCTCCGTGCTATGTCCGGACAGGAAGCCGGACTGGAACGGGTCTAGATAGACAGCTTCATCTAGGTACTGGGGAAGCTGCCATGCAACCACACTCTCTACAACCCTGAAATGAGGAATGAGTGTGAAATAATAATCTTTAAAAATGTTTTTTATTGATTGATGGGGTTTTTTGGGGGTGGGTGGGGAACAATTGTCAGAAACCTAGTAATTTCAACAAGTCTGTAAATTTAGGAAAATTGCTCACCTGTATAGACTGATTTGAGAGATGTGTAGAGCAGTGTTACATTTTTAAGGATGACAAAAAGTAAAGAAAATATTTCATAGAGGAATAACTATAGTTTTATTATTTAATTTAGCTAGATAAGCACTCTCAGTGATTATCGCAAAACTTTTTTTTTTGTACTTAGAAATTGAGGACATTATTGGTGTATTTTGAGAGTGCAACAAATATGATTGGGTGTCCATTTTAAAAGTATACACATTTTCATATGTCCAACCATTACACCATAACCTATAGTAAGTTTCTAAACAACACCTCAGTTTGCTTTCTCTTGTATATAAAAGATGATCTTCATTCCTTTGAAAAAGCTGTCTGTATTGATGATAAAATAAATATGAATATCAGTTACGGCATTACATGCATAAAGAAGAGAAGAATGTGTGAAATAATATGTGTTTTTTTCATTAATTCTTATGTTTATTTTATGAGGCCCAAAACTGGGTGATTTTTACTGATCTTTCAATTTAGGAAAATTGCTAACCACGATTTTAAAACATGATTTAAAATATCTGCAAAGCACTGTTAAGTTTTATAGATGAGTGAAAGTTAAAGAAATAATTCCATGAGGAATAACTTTACTCTTTTGTTGTTCAATTTAGGCTACTGATTTCGTTACGGTGAGTTTTGAAAACTTCTGCTGATAACTCCCATGACAGGACAAATAATATAATGAATCACAAAATGACTAAAGAAGTTGCATGTGCAGAGATAGATCAGAAAATCAAATCAACATTAAAACTAACTTAGCTTTGCCCGTTGAGTCAATATGGCTGCTAATTCTTTACTCGAGATTCTTAAACATGTTGGTAGAAGTTTTTATATATCTATGGCTAACCCGCTGCATCTCTAAACATCTTTTCTGCTGCATTATATCCTTATAGAAGGTGAACCTTTCTGATTAGTCTTAGACCACCCAATATTTTCTCCTACAGTTGAAAGATAGGGTTGATCTGGAAGGAAGAAAGAAATTACCCTATTCCTTCCTTGAAACAACCTCTCTTCCTGACACACATTCAGACATGTGTAGTTTTGGGTGCAAGGAAAGTCTGCAAGTAGATCCGAACAACAAATAAAAATGGGGGAGGGGGAGAACTGTCAAGAAAGGTTTCCTAGTGGGGTATCTTAGTGCAGGGGATTCCAATCTTGGCAACTTTAAGACTTGTGGACTTCAACTCCCAGAATTCCTCAGCTTTGCTGGCTGAGCAATTCTGGGAGTTGAAGTCCACAAGTCTTAAAGTTGACAAGGTTGGAGACCCCTGTCATAGTGGACATCAGTAAGAAATTGTTAAGCTAACTTTTTAGGGTCTGGTGTAAAAGAGAAGAGAGAATGGATTCCCTTATTCCTGGAATCACCCAGATGTTGATTTCTATATCCTAGGGTACCAATGTACCAAGGGAGTTATCAATGTTCTTTGTTAACCTTTTTAAAGAAAAGAATAATTCTATGGTGTTTTTTTTATTCCAGATGTTTCAGTGTGTTAAAGCCAATGTAAGTTTTACTATTAATTTTGCAATGGTACTGTCCAAAAGGGAGGGTCTTTTCTTTGTACGTCTGAGCTGAGATTTCTGATCATAACCAATTGTGTCATTATCCCAAAGGACACATTTTCCCCATGTGTTTAAATCAGGGGTGAAATCCAGCAGGTTCTGACAGGTTCTGGAGAACCAGTAGTGGAAACTGTGAGCAGTTCAGAGAACTGGGCAATTACCACCTCTGGCTGACCCCAGAGTGGGGTGGGAATGGGGATTTTGCAGTATCCTTCCCCTGTCACCACACCATACCCACCAAACCACACCCACAGAACCGGTAGTAAAAAAAAATTGGATTTCACCACCGGTTTTAATGAGAAACACAACAACCCATTTCATAGGTTCAAGTAATACACTGCACCGTGGCAGCCACAAGAGATGATGTAATGTTTTTGAAAGATCCTTGTGGTAAATGCGTGATAGACTACGAATTTGTTGGATGACACAGCCATCAAGTATATTGTGAATCAATAAAATAAAAAAAGGTTTAAAAAGGAGCAAAGGTTAAGAAAAACCTTTGTGTTTTTATTATTATTATTTTACTTTGGATAATTTCATCATAGGTTCCTTATGTTTGCATGTATAATTGGATTAATAATCTTGCAAAGGTGGAGGGGAAGGATTTTGAAATCTGATTATTTAATAGATATATCTGTCCCTTACATTGTTATGACCTATAGACATCTACTACTCATTGGAATCTCCTTGCCAGGAGATACCGGTACTTTATATTCATAGAATCCTTGGGTTTCTCCAGCTGCTTAAAGAATTTATCAATTAGTTTATACCTTCTCAAGTTAGAGAATATACATGCAATACCTTTTTTTTTATTTGTCACACAGTATATATAAACATAAGCATGAAATAACTATACAATATATAAGCATATATATATAAGAATGAGTATGTAATAACTATATTCATTGGATATAATGAAAGGAAAAAATAGGACAGGAACGGTAGGCACGCTTGTGCTCTTATGCATGCAATAAAATGAAAATAAATATAAATATAATAAATAAAATAAAATAAAAAATAAAAAATAAATAAAAATAAAAAAATAAAATTATGAAAAGAAAAATAAGAAAAACTTATTTTTCTTTTCATAATTTTGGATAGCAGCTCATTTTTTTCATTTCCAATTTTCTTTCTGTGTTCACTTTTTGCTTCCGATTAAATTTGAGAAACCTACTTCAGTAACCTATAGATTAACCTATTAGAAGAAATAGAACAATTTCTTTCTTCTACTTTAGGTCCTAGGAAACAAAGAGTTGGGTTGTGTCTATTTACCAATTAATGGTCTTAATGCCAGATGGGAACAGTTCTCTATACCACCCCAGGATTTCATTCACCCCAGGATTTCGTTCACTGTCCATGTTCTTAAATAAGAACAAAAGGGATCTGGTCAAACTGCTTTGGTTTAAGAGCTCTGCAAAGCAATGTTATGTTTTGGGGGATGACTCAAAGATAAAGAAACAATTGCATGGAGGAATAACTGTATTGTTTTATTATTCAATTTAGACCAATGCCAATACCCCCGTGAGTATTGCTAATCTTATTTAAAAAATGTGCAAGTTACCAGTATATTTTGAGACTGTAACAAATATGCCTGAATTTTCATTTTGAAATGAAATAACCATTCTCATGTGTCAAATGTTATTTATTTTTATTTATTTATTAGACTTGTTTGCTACCCATCTCATCTAGAGGCAGCTCTGGGTGGCTTACAAGGCCACTGTGGGCAGCCTAGAAAGTTTAACTTTCATTACATTAGCCTACGATATGTTTCTGAACAGAAATCAGAGTGTGAATATGTTTTGCCTTACACACATAAGATAACCAGCATCCCTTTGAAACGTTTCTCCATACCCTTGATAAAATAAATATGCTGATCAGTTATGGTGAGTTATGCATCAAAAAGAGAGAAATCTTTAGTTTAGGACAGGAGTCTCCAACCTTGGTCCCTTTAAGACTTGTGGACTTCAAATCCCAAAGCTGGCTGAGGAACTCTGGGAGTTGAAGTCCACAAGTCTTAAAGGGACCAAGGTTGGAGACCCCTGGCATAGACAGATCTGATTTTTCCCCCCAGTAGAACTCTAGATCAAATAAGGTTCCTTAACTGAGAGCCCTTCATTTCAACAAACACCCCGTTCAAAGAACTTAGGCCTACCTGTTTTTCTACTTCCCAGAGTCGCTGACCACATCCCCTCTTACTGGAAAAGCCACCATAAGAAACAGCAGTTCCTAGAATAATAGTTTGGTTACCCTGATGGGTGTAAATATGACTGTTGATGCTTATTTGCTTTTTTATCTCTTAGTTTCAAGTTAGAGAGGCTGACAACATAGCAACTTGATGAGTTAAGAGCGTGTATTGAAGGAATTGCTCAACTCTCCAATGCAGAGGTCTTCAGACTTGGCAGCTTTAAGACTTGTGGACTTCAATTCCCAGAATTCTCCAGCCAGCATGGCTGGCTAGAGAATTCTGGGAGTTGAAGACCACAAGTCTTAAAGCTGCCAAGTTTGAAGACCTCTGTTCCAATGTTATCAGAATGAATCATTTACCCCTTAATGGTTTTCAATGAATTTATTACATTTTGGGAAAGGCACCAAATGATTTACTGGAAAAACCACCATAGGTCATCACAAAGACTGAGAATGGTGCCATAATTCTGCCGTTTGCAGATAGGGGCTCTTTCTAACCTGCCCTACATGGTTGAAATTACAAGTTATCCTCTGGCAGAATGTATTATTCTCCCCATTCACATGGGGAGTCCTTGGGAGAAGGCAGAAGGTAATTCTGCCGTTTGCAGATAGGGGCTCTTTCTAACCTGCCCTACATGGTTGAAATTACAAGTTATCCTCTGGCAGAATGTATTATTCTCCCCATTCACATGGGGAGTCCTTGGGAGAAGGCAGAAGGTAAAAACTATTTTGATTTAAGAGACCTGCAAACTGGTGTTAAGATTTTGTGGATGGCTACAGGGCAGTTCTCAACTAACAACCATTGGTTTAATGATTGTTGAAGGTTATAATGGCACCGAAAAGGTGACTTACAATCCAATACTCGCACTCACAATCATCACAACCTCACCACAATCATTAGATCCAGATTTGAGTGCTTGTATTTATGATGGTTGCAGTGTCCCGGAGTCATGTGATCATCATGTGCAAACTTCCTAGCCATCTCCCAACAAGCAAAGTCAATGGGGGAAGCCCAATTAACTTAACAATCACTTAAAAACAAGAGCAATTTGGTTAACAACGGTGGCACAAAATGCTGTAAAATCAAGCATGATTTAGCAATGGAAATTCATGTCCCAACTGTGGCTGTACGTTAAGAACTGCCTGTAAAATGTAGAGAAACAATTGCCTGGAGGAATAACTGTATCGTTTTATTATTAAATTTAGTTTCTACAACTACAGGGGATGAGTATTGCAAATCTTCTTTGTTCATATAAAATGTGCAGGTTATGAGTGTATTTTGGGACAGCCACACTTATATCTGAGTTTTTATTGAACTTAAGTACACATTTTCATGTGTCAAATATGCAGGTGAGTTTTGGTATATTATGCATCAAGAAGAGGAATATGTGTGAACTAAGAGGGTTTTTAAAAATTTATTCACATATTTATTTTAGGGAGTTTTGGCCAAAAACTTGATGATTGCTATAAGCAAGTAAATTTAGAAAAAATGCTCAACTCTCTAGAATGATTTAAATAATCTGCAAAGCAGTATTAATTTTTGTGGATGACTCAGAGGTAAAGAAATGATAGGATGGATAATAACTGTACTATTTATTATTTAACTTCGGTTCAACACATACTCGGGCTGAGTATTGAAAATCTTTTCTGTACTTTGAAAATATGGTTTTTAGTATATTTCAGAGAGCTGCTTAATGAATTGAAAACTTTTTGGATTCTTGATTTGGACTTCTTTTTCTTTTGTTCATTCTGGATAACAGCTCCATTTTAAAAAAAATCTTTCTATTTTTCTTCCTATGTTTATTTTACCCCTGTTGATAAATCTCGAATAACCTACTTCAATGACCTCAGTAATTTATAGATACAATAACCTATTACCCACTCAGTAATCTATAAGAAAAAAAATAACAATTTCATTTTTCTATTTTAGGAAAAATTTGATGAGAAGGTGAGTTATCAGCATCCTGAAGGTAGAACAAGAAGCAATGGGTGGAAACTAATCAACGTAGAACTAAGGAGAAATTTCCTGATAGTTAGAACAATTAATAAGTGGAACAACTTGCCTGCAGAAGTTGTGAATGCTCCAACACTGGAAATTTTTAAGAAAATGTTGGATAACCATTTGTCTGAAATGGTGTAGGGTCTCCTGCCTGGGCAGGGGGTTGGACTAGAAGGCCTCCAAGGTCCCTTCCAACTCTGTTGTTGTTGTTGTTGTTGCTGCTGCTGCTGTTGTTATTGTTGTTGTTGTTGTTGTTGTTGTTGTTGTTGTTATTATTATTATTATTATTATTATTATTATTATTATTATTATTATTATTTTCTGGTTAACAAATAACTAAATATGTTATTGAGCCACGGTGGCATAGTGGTTAGAGTGCAGTACTGCAGGCTAATTCTGATGACTGCAGGCTGCCTGCAATTTGGCAGTTAAAATCTCACCAGGCACAAGAAGGGGTGAAATCCAGCAGGTTCTGACAGGTTCTGGAGAACTGGTAGAGGAATTTTTGAGTAGATCAGAGAACCGGCAAACACCACCTCTGGCTGGCCCCAGAGAGGGGTGGGAATGGAGATTTTGCAATTTCCTTCCCGCAGAGAGGGGTGGGGATGGAGATTTTGCAATATCCTTCCCCCAGGAGTGTAGAGGGAATGGGGATTTTTCAGTATCCTTCCCCTGAAATGGGGTGGGAATGGAGATTTTTCAGTATCCTTCCCCTGCCACGGCCATCAAGCCACACCCACAGAACCGGTAGTAAAAAAAATTTGGATTTCACCACTGGGCTCAAGGTTGACTCAGCCTTCCAGTGGCGATGGGGGTGTAAAATGAGGGCCCAAATTGTTGCGGGCAATATGCTGACTCCATAAACTGCTTAGAAAGGGCTGTAAAGCACTGTGAAGTGGTATATAAGTCTAAGTGCTATTGCTATTGCTAAATAAGCACCAAATATGAACCATCCACTTTATGAAGGATCTTGGCTTGGTTAACAATTATGTTGATATTGTGTTCACCACAGATACTAAACATGATTCCTGAAAGAAGCCATGCTCTGGATTTACACTCTAGACCAGGGGTCTCCAACCTTGGCAACTTTAAGATTTGTGGACTTCAACTCCTAGAATTCCTCAATCAGCTTCTCTGCCTGAGGAATTCTGCACATTGAAGTCCACAAGTCTTGAAGTTGCCAAGGTTGGAGACCCCTGCTCTAGACCAAACCATAAATAGATCAAGTGGTTTGGGTTTCCCTGAAATATCAATAACCTCAATAAACTATAAATCCAATAATCTATTGCACAATGAGTAACCCATAACAAGGAAAATAACTATTTCTTTTCTTTTTCCATTTTAGTTTTCACAGATGACTCAGGTGAGTGTGTCTTGTTAACATCAAAATAAATAAACATCAAATGGGAATAGCCCTCTATATGAAGGGCATTGGTTTGGCTAACAATTGTGTCAGGTTTATGTTCACCGTACATGCTAAACTTGTTCCGTGAAAGAAGTCACGTTCTGATTCATGTCAGGCCTGGAAGCTGTCTTGGGCCTTGGATCTTCAGGCCTGCCACATTTAGTGCTGTGGGAAACTGGGAGGGGGGATTGTAGGAAGCTGGGCAGATATATAGCCATAATAATATTCCTTTCTCCAAGAGTCAAGAACATTTTGCCCTGCACCTGGAGTGGGGTGACTAGGAGGCATCTCCAGTTGGGACGGTGCATTGATTGGACAATGTGATGGACATGTGGGTGCAGGGGAAGGGACTTGGACTTTCTTTTGGGTGGGGAAAACCCTGGTTTTCCCAGATGTGCCAATATGACATCTCTAATAAAATGGAACTTTGAGGAATGCCTAGCCTCAGAGTCTTCTTTAGTTGAGGATGTTACTTGGAACCCTGACATTAACCCAAATCTGACAATTCACATAGATCAAGTGGTTTGAGTTCCTGAAATACCAATAACCACAGTAATCTATAGATCCAGTAACCTATTATTCACTCAGTAATATATAAGAAGGCAAACTATTTCTTTTTCCATTTTAGTTTTCACAGATGACTCAGGTGAGTGTGTCTTGTTAACATCAAAATAAATAAACATCAAATGGGAATAGCCTCTATATGAAGGGCATTGGTTTGGCTAACAATTGTGTCAGGTTATGTTCACCGTACATGCTAAACTTGTTCCGTGAAAGAAGTCACGTTCTGATTCATGTCAGGCCTGGAAGCTGTCTTGGGCCTTGGATCTTCAGGCCTGCCACATTTAGTGCTGTGGGAAACTGGGAGGGGGGATTGTAGGAAGCTGGGCAGATATATAGCCATAATAATATTCCTTTCTCCAAGAGTCAAGAACATTTTGCCCTGCACCTGGAGTGGGGTGACTAGGAGGCATCTCCAGTTGGGACGGTGCATTGATTGGACAATGTGATGGACATGTGGGTGCAGGGGAAGGGACTTGGTCCTTCTTTGGGTGGGAAAACCCTGGTTTTCCCAGATGTGCCAATATGACATCTCTAATAAAATGGAACTTTGAGGAATGCCTAGCCTCAGAGTCTTCTTTAGTTGAGGATGTTACTTGGAACCCTGACATTAACCCAAATCTGACAATTCACATAGATCAAGTGGTTTGAGTTCCTGAAATACCAATAACCACAGTAATCTATAGATCCAGTAACCTATTATTCACTCAGTAATATATAAGAAGGCAAACTATTTCTTTTTTCCATTTTAGTTTTCACAGATGACTCAGGTGAGTGTGTCTTGTTAACATCAAAATAAATAAACATCAAATGGGAATAGCCTCTATATGAAGGGCATTGGTTTGGCTAACAATTGTGTCAGGTTTATGTTCACCGTACATGCTAAACTTGTTCCGTGAAAGAAGTCACGTTCTGATTCATGTCAGGCCTGGAAGCTGTCTTGGGCCTTGGATCTTCAGGCCTGCCACATTTAGTGCTGTGGGAAACTGGGAGGGGGGATTGTAGGAAGCTGGGCAGATATATAGCCATAATAATATTCCTTTCTCCAAGAGTCAAGAACATTTTGCCCTGCACCTGGAGTGGGGTGACTAGGAGGCATCTCCAGTTGGGACGGTGCATTGATTGGACAATGTGATGGACATGTGGGTGCAGGGGAAGGGACTTGGACTTTCTTTGGGTGGGGAAAACCCTGGTTTTCCCAGATGTGCCAATATGACATCTCTAATAAAATGGAACTTTGAGGAATGCCTAGCCTCAGAGTCTTCTTTAGTTGAGGATGTTACTTGGAACCCTGACATTAACCCAAATCTGACAATTCACATAGATCAAGTGGTTTGAGTTCCTGAAATACCAATAACCACAGTAATCTATAGATCCAGTAACCTATTATTCACTCAGTAATATATAAGAAGGCAAACTATTTCTTTTTTCCATTTTAGTTTTCACAGATGACTCAGGTGAGTGTGTCTTGTTAACATCAAAATAAATAAACATCAAATGGGAATAGCCCTCTATATGAAGGGCATTGGTTTGGCTAACAATTGTGTCAGGGTTATGTTCACCGTACATGCTAAACTTGTTCCGTGAAAGAAGTCACGTTCTGATTCATGTCAGGCCTGGAAGCTGTCTTGGGCCTTGGATCTTCAGGCCTGCCACATTTAGTGCTGTGGGAAACTGGGAGGGGGGATTGTAGGAAGCTGGGCAGATATATAGCCATAATAATATTCCTTTCTCCAAGAGTCAAGAACATTTTGCCCTGCACCTGGAGTGGGGTGACTAGGAGGCATCTCCAGTTGGGACGGTGCATTGATTGGACAATGTGATGGACATGTGGGTGCAGGGGAAGGGACTTGGACTTTCTTTGGGTGGGAAAACCCTGGTTTTCCCAGATGTGCCAATATGACATCTCTAATAAAATGGAACTTTGAGGAATGCCTAGCCTCAGAGTCTTCTTTAGTTGAGGATGTTACTTGGAACCCTGACATTAACCCAAATCTGACAATTCACATAGATCAAGTGGTTTGAGTTCCTGAAATACCAATAACCACAGTAATCTATAGATCCAGTAACCTATTATTCACTCAGTAATATATAAGAAGGCAAACTATTTCTTTTTCCATTTTAGTTTTCACAGATGACTCAGGTGAGTGTGTCTTGTTAACATCAAAATAAATAAACATCAAATGGGAATAGCCTCTATATGAAGGGCATTGGTTTGGCTAACAATTGTGTCAGGTTTATGTTCACCGTACATGCTAAACTTGTTCCGTGAAAGAAGTCACGTTCTGATTCATGTCAGGCCTGGAAGCTGTCTTGGGCCTTGGATCTTCAGGCCTGCCACATTTAGTGCTGTGGGAAACTGGGAGGGGGGATTGTAGGAAGCTGGGCAGATATATAGCCATAATAATATTCCTTTCTCCAAGAGTCAAGAACATTTTGCCCTGCACCTGGAGTGGGGTGACTAGGAGGCATCTCCAGTTGGGACGGTGCATTGATTGGACAATGTGATGGACATGTGGGTGCAGGGGAAGGGACTTGGACTTTCTTTGGGTGGGAAAACCCTGGTTTTCCCAGATGTGCCAATATGACATCTCTAATAAAATGGAACTTTGAGGAATGCCTAGCCTCAGAGTCTTCTTTAGTTGAGGATGTTACTTGGAACCCTGACATTAACCCAAATCTGACAATTCACATAGATCAAGTGGTTTGAGTTCCTGAAATACCAATAACCACAGTAATCTATAGATCCAGTAACCTATTATTCACTCAGTAATATATAAGAAGGCAAACTATTTCTTTTTCCATTTTAGTTTTCACAGATGACTCAGGTGAGTGTGTCTTGTTAACATCAAAATAAATAAACATCAAATGGGAATAGCCTCTATATGAAGGGCATTGGTTTGGCTAACAATTGTGTCAGGTTATGTTCACCGTACATGCTAAACTTGTTCCGTGAAAGAAGTCACGTTCTGATTCATGTCAGGCCTGGAAGCTGTCTTGGGCCTTGGATCTTCAGGCTTCAGCCGTGCTTCTGGGAGCAATGTGATCGCAGCTATTTCTTCCTTTTAACTGCTAGTGGGGTTTGAACTGATTGGGTGGGAGCTTGGCTGTGCTCTGATTGGATGGGGTTTTCTGTGCTCTGATTGGCTGGGGTGTGTCCTGTGTTGGTGGGGGCTTGGTTGTGCTCAGTCTAATCTGTGCTGCAGGGGATTTGAGCTGGTGAGCTGACTCTGTAAACTGCTTAAAGAGGACAGTAAAGCACTCTGAAGCAGTATATAAGTCCAAGTGCTATTGCTATTGCTAACCATAACATCAAACTAATAAATTCTTGAACCTGTTTCATAGCTTCAAACAATCTATTGTACCATCCAGAAACAAAAAAATTGGCTTTGCAATACGTGTTAAATTTCTCCATCCCACCCAGAAAAACTACCAGAGATAAACCTAAACTAACCTTTGCATTTTCAATAAGTGCAGCAATTCAGTCTTTAACAGATCTTCCTAAAAATGTGTGATTGCAGCCAAGACTGTTCACTCTACAAGTTCTCAATCCCTTTCCACCAAAATTTTTTGCAACCTTTCAGGTTTCTGACAGAAAACTTAATTTTTTTTTATTAAACCTTTATTAACATTTAAAATCCTAAAATACAAGTTAAAATACATCTATAACAAAAATACATCCGTAATAATTATACAATTCAACGTCATTCTGATAATACATAATTCTTTGAACATCTATTCCCACATATTCCTACTTAATCAACATATTTAAACACATTTTGTATCTTATTTTATTCTATACATTCTTTATTTTTAATTTCTATCCATTGATACCAACTTTCCCAAGTTAAATAGTATTCCGAATATTTCTTATTATTTAATTCTAAGGTAAGTTTATCCATTTCTGCACATTGAAAACTTAATATTTCTCTCTCTCTCTCTCTCTCTCTCTCTCACACACACACACACACACACACATATATATATATGTATGTAGGTAGGTAGGTAGGTCTTTGGTTGTTCGGGTTTTCTCCCGTGTAAAATTGGAAGTGTCTTGGCAACGTTTCGATGAAGTCTCATTCGTCATCTTCAGGCTTCAGCTTCGTGCTTCTGCGATCACACATTGCTCTCAGAAGCATGAAGCTGAAGCCTGAAGATGACGAATGAGATTTTGTCAAAACGTCGCCAAGACACTTCCAATTTTACATTGGAGAAAACCCGAACAACCAAAAACCTACATACAAACACACGTGAAAACCTCAGAAATATATATATATATATATATATATATATATATATATATATATATATATATATATATATATATATATATATATATATATATATATATATATATATAGGTCTTTGGTTGTTCGGGTTTTCTCCCGTAAAATTGGAAGTGTCTTGGCAACGTTTGATGAAGTCTCATTCGTCATCTTCAGGCTTCAGCCGTGCTTCTGGGAGCAATGTGATCGCAGCTATTTCTTCCTTTTAACTGCTAGTGGGGTTTGAACTGATTGGGTGGGAGCTTGGCTGTGCTCTGATTGGATGGGGTTTTCTGTGCTCTGATTGGCTGGGGTGTGTCCTGTGTTGGTGGGGGCTTGGTTGTGCTCAGTCTAATCTGTGCTGCAGGGGATTTGAGCTGGTGAGCTGCACTGCTGCTGTTTGGCTTCGTGTTCGTGGTCGTGCTACATCTTCGTAGTGGGTGTCAGTCTGCTGCATGTACATTGAGAAAACCCAACAACCAAAGACCTATATATATATATATATGTATGTAGGTAGGTAGGTCCTTGGTTATTCGGGTTTTCTCCCGTAAAATTGGAAGTGTCTTGGCAACGTTTGATGAAGTCTCATTCGTCATCTTCAGGCTTCAGCTTCGTGTTTCTGCGATCACACATTGCTACCAGAAGCACGAAGCTGAAGCCTGAAGATGACGAATGAGACTTCGTCGAAACGTCGCCAAGACACTTCCAATTTTACACGGGAGAAAACCCGAACAACCAAAGACCTATATATATATATATATATATATATATATTCCAAAAGTTAAAATATACAATACCAAAAAAGCACTTAATATTATATAACTTAATATTAATAACTTAATATTTCTAATAGGGCACCCTGAAAGAGAAAATTGTTTTCAATTTTGAACAGACAGTTCAAATGTCCCCAGCAAATCCTCATTGAGTGTTGACTGTTGATATAAAGAGTCGCTTTTAAATGAAAGTTCTGTGGCAATATATCAACATACCAGTCCACTTTCAAAGTCTGAATTTTGCTCTTGTTTCCCATAGTGGTTGGCATGGAGGCCAAAATTGCAAATAAGTTTGTGTTCAGTGCACATGCTCTTGGCTGTTTACTCTACAGCATATTTGAACATGCTTTGCCTTACACACATAAGATTACTTTTATGAAGTTCTCTATATCCTTAATAAAAGCAGAGCAGTTATGGTCTTTTATACATCAGAAGAGGAAAAAACAGTATGGAAATAAAAGTAGGTTTAATTTTCTTTTATTCATTGGTTCATACATTTAATTTAGGGACTATATTGGCCATTTTCATTTAAAGCTGCTGTGTAAACAGTATATCAAGCCTTGCTAGTAGACACGTGTTCCAGAAAATATTTCATGAACTTGTTAAACTTTTCAGACTAAACAATAATTTCTCACTTTTTATTTCAGCTTGATGTCTTAAAGCCGGTAAATGTTACTATTAATTTTGCAAGGATATGGTGAAAAAGGGAAGGTCATTTCTTTTATGTTGTGTGTTTAAACTAATAAATGCAATTCAAATGTTTGAATTCAAACAATCTACTGTACCATCCATAAACAAAAAACTGGTTTTACAAACATGTTAAATTTTTCCTTTCCCACTCAGAAAACTAACAAAGATAAACCTAACCAACTTTATATTTTCAGCAAGTGCAACAATTCAAACTTTAACAATTGCAATCAAGACTGTTAACTTTAAAAATCTAAACCTCTTTCCACCTAAAAGTCTGCAACCTTTCAGATGTAAGACAGCATAGTAAAGGTAAAGGTTCCCCTCGCACATATGTGCTAGTTGTTCCCGACTCTAGGGGGCAGTGCTCATCTCCGTTTCAAAGTCGAAGAGCCAGCGCTGTCTGAAAATGTCTCCGTGATCATGTGGCTGGCATGACTCAATGCCAAAGGCACACGGAACGCTGTTACCTTCCCACCAAAGGTGGTCCCTATTTTTCTACTTGCGTTTTTTACGTGCTTTCGAACTGCTAGGTTGGCAGAAGCTGGGACAAGTAACAGGAGCTCACCCCATTACACGGCAGCACTAGGGATTCGAACCGCTGAGCTGCCGACCTTTCAATCAACAAGCTCAGCGTCTTAGCCCCTGAGCCATCGCGTTCCTTGCTTTTTACCATAGGTGTCTGCAAAAGATGAATTATTAGAATGGAACGAGTGATTATTTTTTTTCATGGCAATAGCTTTTCCTTAAATGCAAGGATCAGGGAAGGCAGGACCAAGAAAAATGGGAGCAGTGTGAAATTTGTTGAGCTAACTAGTTCGTTCCTGGAAGGAACTGAAATTTTTCCTAGAGTGAAAGAACAGGAGAAGGTATTGGAAATATAAAAACGGTTCACTGTCATCCTTTTACCTTGTTCCAACCTCACACTCAGATGGCTGAGTGATGGATAACCACAATTTATTTATTTATTCGATTTTTTATTGATTGAGAAAGGGGCCTCTTAACCTGAGCAGAATGGAATGTAGGAAGCCAACCAGGAACACAATTGCCATGGCCAGGGGAGGAACTCCTGGGAAAACAAAGCACAGCCCTTCAACCAGGGATGAAATCCAGCAGGCTCTGAAAGGTTCTGGAGAACCGATAGCAGAAATTTTGAGCAGTTCGGAGAACTGGGAAATACCACCTTTGGCTGGCCCCAGAATGGGGAGGGAATGGGGATTTTGCAGTATCCTTTCCCTGTCAGGCCCATCAAGCCATGCCCACCAAGCCACACCATGGCCACAGAACCGGTAATAAAAAAAAATTGGATTCCACCAAACCCCCAGAGTCAAGTCAAGGAAGAACTTTTCTAAAAAATGATAATAACAATAATTAAATTCTTTAGATTTCCAATAAGAACTGTGGAAATGGTACAAATTATGACCTGGCAATGATTGAGTATGGTGGCAGAATAAAAAAAACACCTAAATAAATATTACCTACACCCCAATTCTTTCACCTTTTTCTGGCCTTACAACTCAGATTACTACCATTGTGAATTATTCAAGGAAAAGGAATGTAATGCATGAGCTTTGATTACTGTTGATAACTAGTAACCCATTCAATAATCTGTTTACTTAACAGCCTATTCAGTGGTAAACTAGTTGAATAATCTTGAGTAGACAACTATAGTAACCTCTGTAACCTATTAGCCATCCAGTAACCTACCAGATGGAAAATAACTGTTATTTTATTCTATTTTAGCTCGTAGGTTAATAATAGGTGAGTATTTCTAATTAACTATTAACTAACTAAAAACCAAATATAAAAAGTCCTCTTTAAAAAGGACCTTGGCCTGGCTAACAACTATGTCAGAATTGTATTCACTGCACACTGCTAAACTTGGTTCCTGAAAGAAGCCGTGATTTGGATTCACGCATTACAGTGAATCATCAATAGTTCAAATGTTTTGAGTTCCTCTGAAATATCAAATCATAAAGATATTCTAGGTGATAAGGAAGTCAGTTTATTCTGTAAAAATGCAACCTCTACTTCTTAAATTTACCATCTTAAATATCTGTTGTTTAAGAACGCTATTATCTCCACAAATGATAGATATGTGGGATTCTAATTCTGAAGGCTTGGCATGACATTTGTTCCCAAAATGTCAGACATCATGGCTGTATTCAAGGCCTGGGGTTTGGGGTTTGTTAGTTCAGATAGTAACATATCTTCAATCAGCAAAAGTCTAATATGTCCAAATACTATTATGGGGTATACGAAAAGCCTGTGGTTTATCAGACAAATGTCCTTGTAGCAGGCATCCAAATGGCAAGCTAAATTCTCCTGAAAAACCTTGATAACTTGTCTTGTCCTTGTTCCCAAGAACCTGCATTCAGAATAGGAATGAATACAATGATGGGCAGTTTTTGCCAGTTTCAATATATTCAGTCCAATTTCTACAGTAGTTTGGATGTTTCTTTGCTTTATAAAAAGGAAGAAAGATTTACATTTATTTCTATTTGCACAGTTCTGTTAGTACTTTTGATGGGGTTCCCTTTACATGCACTCTTAAAGTACACATTAAAATTCATGTGTACCATGTTTTCTGCATGCAGTTTTTGAACCAATAATTTATTTGCACTTCCCTTGCACTTTCTAGAGACTGTACTGACTGCAGAGCAAGCATGACTTAACAGTTGCAGCAAGAGTCTCTGCATTCTTTAAAAGGCATATTATGTCTCCAAAATTAACATCTTTATATTACTTCTAAATAAAAGGGGTCGGGGAAAAGACCCATTATATCTATTTGTACTTCCTACAGTGAAATCTTTATCACCACCCTAAAAGCCATTAAACAAAGCTGTGATATCTGGATCTGCAAAAAGCTGATTTATTTCTACAAATTAAGACTGGGAATCTTGATAATTGTTTGTTATTTTGCTTCTTTGTTTAGCAGATCGGATATACCCAGATGGCTGAACCAGGTTTCCAAGGACTGCCCGCTCATCGCTTTTTAACCTGCCACCCCAACCTTAATCAAGAATGAAGTTCACAAATCTCCGTAGTATAATTTAGATATAAATTTTGAAAGTCTGATTTTCCTACCTTTGTAGCAGAAGGCAGTGGGCAGTGAGAATTGCCCTTTGCTATTCTGGAGGATGGCAGAAGCTATGCTAAAATAAAATAAAAAAATGCATTTGCACCAAAATCGTTTCTTTGTTGTTGTTGTTTTTAAAAAACCAAAAACAATGTTCTGGTTAAAAAAAAATAACATTGAACAATGAGATGAACATTCAGCCTAACTCAACTTTGGGAAATGGAATGACAGCTGGGCATGAGATTAATAGATCTGATTAGATTTGGATAGAAGACTTTTGGAAACCCCAGAGCAGAAGTTTAAAATAGGTCAAAAGGTATTGCTGAATATGTTTTATGATAAACTGCTGGTGACCTTCTACTGCTGCACCATAGAGAATATTTTTAACTTACTGCATCCATGTATGGTTTGCCAATTGCACAGTGGCTTATAGGACAGCACTCCAGAGGGTCTACATCATTGCCCAGAGGATCATTAGTTGTCCTCTCCCCTCTTTGGAAGAGCTTTATAGCTCCCACTGCCTTAAGAAAGTTCAGAACATACTTAAAGATCCATCTCATCCTGGGCACTCTTTTTTTTTTAAACTATTACCATCTGGCAGACAGTACAGGGCAATAAAAACAAGGACAAATAGGCTGAAAAACAGCTTCTATCGCAGGGCAATAACCATATTGAATTCTACGGTATAGTGCAATAGCGGGTTTTCAATTTCAACTATATAGAATGTAAAGAATTTATCTTTATGTTTTTATTTTCATAGTTATAATATACACTGAAGATGGCATTTAATTTCGTTGTACCATGTGCAATGACAGTAAAGTAAAATAAAGTAAAGTAAAGTAAAGTAAAGTAAAGTAAAGTAAAGTAAAGTAAAGTAAAGTAAAGTAAAGTAAAGTAACTAGTGCCATGGAAATTATATGTCCACAAGACTCAAAGAGAACAAATGGGAAAACCCAATGAAGTTGAACTGGGAAGGAATGATGGTTCATTGTCCTGAGCATGAAACAAGCTTCTGGTTCACTGATCCATGAGAGCTTCAGTAAATAGTATTAAGTGAAATGGCCACAAGTCCAGGCACAGGTATTGAGGTCAGCATTCAACAACCGACTGTCATGTTCCTTATAACTCAACTATGGTACGTTGTAATATTGGGCATTGTATGGTCTCAAAGAACCTGAAGGGCAACCATTTTTGGAAAATTTCCCTCATATGTGGATACTAACATAACATAACAACAGAGTTGGAAGGGACCTTGGAGGCCTTCTAGTCCAATCCCCTACCCAGGCAGGAAACTCTACACCATCTCAGTCAGATGGCTATCCAACATTTTCTTAAAAATTTCTAGTGTTGGAGCATTCACAACGTCTGCAGGCAAGTTGTTCCACTTATTAATTGTTCTGATTGTCAGGAAATTTCTCCTTAGTGCTAAGTTGCTTCTTTCTTTGATCAGTTTCCACCCATTGCTTCTTGTTCTACCCTCAGGTGCTTTGGAGAACAGCCCGACTCCCTCTTCTTTGTGGCAACCCCTGAGATACTGGAACACAGCTATCATGTCTCCCCTAGTCCTTCTTTTTATTAAACTAGACATACCCAGTTCCTGCAACCGTTCTTCATATGTTTTAGCCTCCAGTCCCCTAATCATCTTTGTTGCTCTTCTCTGAACTCTTTCTTTCTTTTCTACTAGCATAAATCCTATGCACACTCTTGAGCCTCTGGAAAAAGTTGTAATTAATGGCAAGCAATTATGACACTTTGGCCAGGGAAATTACATCCCAATTAAGTACCGCTTTATAAAACCTTAGTAAGACCATACCTGGAATACAGCATCCAGTTCTGGTCACCACGTTACAAAAAGATGTTGAGACTTTGAAAAAAATGCAGAGCAGAACAATTAGGATGATTAAAGGCGTTGAGGCTAAAACATTTGAAGAACGGTTGCAGGAACTGGGTATGGCTAGCCTAGAGAAAAGGGGTGACATGATAGCAGTATTCCAGTATTTTTAAAGTACAGGGGGTCAACTTATTTTCCAAAGCACCAGAAGGCAAGATAAGGAACAATGGATGGAAACTAATCAAGGAGAGAAGCAACCTGGAATTAAGGAGAAACTTCCTAACAGTGAGGACAATTAACCAGTGGAACAGAAGTTGCCTTCAGAAATTGTGGGTGCTTCAACACTGGAAGGTTTTAAGAAGAAACTGGACAGCCACTTGTCTGAAATTGTATAGGGTCTCCTGCTGGAGCAATGGGTTGGACTAGAAGACATCCAAGGCCCTTTCCAGCTCTATTCTGGAAGGAAGCTGGGAAAAGGAAGGAAGGAAGGAAGGAAGGAAGGAAGGAAGGAAGGAAGGAAGGAAGGAAGGAAGGAAGGAAGGAAGGAAGGAGAGAGGGACCTGGAAAAGGAAGGGAGGGAGGAAGGAAGGAAGGAAGGAAGGAAGGAGAGAGGGACCTGGAAAAGGAAGGAAGGAAGGAAGGAAGGAAGGAAGGAAGGAAGGAAGGAAGGAAGGAAGGAGAGAGGGACCTGGAAAAGGAAGGAAGGAAGGAAGGAAGGAAGGAAGGAAGGAAGGAAGGAAGGAAGGAGAGAGGGACCTGAAAAAGGAAGGAAGGAAGGAAGGAAGGAAGGAAGGAAGGAAGGAAGGAAGGAAGGAAGGAAGGAAGGAAGGAAGGAGAGAGGGACCTGGAAAAGGAAGGAAGGAAGGAAGGAAGGAGAGAGGGACCTGGAAAAGGAAGGAAGGAAGGAAGGAGAGAGGGACCTGGAAAAGGAAGGAAGGAAGGAAGGAAAGAAGGAAGGAAGGAAGGAAGGAAGGAAGGAAGGAAGGAAGGAAGGAAGGAAGGAAGGAAGGAGAGAGGGACCTGGAAAAGGAAGGGAGGGAGGAAGGAAGCTTGGAAAAGAAGGAAGTAAAATAAAGTAAAGTAAAGTAATGTAAGGACAGGACAGGACAGGACAGGACAGGACAGGAAAGGAAAGGAAAGGAAAGGAGGCAGGCAATTGGGAAAAAAAGGAATTAATTTATCTGGTCTTGTTTCTCTCAGGCTGACAGCAACAAGATAACTGTATGTAAGGATTGGAAGACAGACCAAATTAATTACCTTGTTCCTTTAACAATCTTAATAAATTAAACAATGCTAAATGCCTGATTGCTTCTGAAATATTCTGTCTATTCATAAATAGCAAAAACTGCACGTTTTGCTGAATATTCACAGTTAGAAATTCTGTCAAAATTCTGCAGTGAAAACAATTTTCTCCAGATGAAATAGTGCAGTTAAGGCAGGTATAGCCATACAAACCAAGGGGGATACTTTTTAACAACTCTTTTGTATTATTTGCATTTATTTTAACAGCCCATTCCTGCCCTTCAGATTGGTTTTCCTAGGAAACCATATGTTGACTAGTTTTTCTCATAACGAGGGTGCAAGAAAAATACATTTTTATTTATTTATTTATTTATTATTCGTACTTTTATACCGCCCTATCTCCCTAGGGACTCAGGGCGGTTTACAGCCACTTAAAAAACATATATATGTACAAGATAAAACATTAAATTAAAAAACTTATTACATAGGCTGAATATTTAAAATAGAGCTATAAATAATAAAACCCCATTTAAAACCAAATTTAAAATTTAAACATTTAAAATTTAAAATTCTAGTCCAGTCCTGCGCAGATAAATAGATGTGTCTTAAGCTCCCCCCAAAAAATACATCCCCCCCAAAAAAATAAAGCTCATCAATCTTTCTAATTAAATCAATTTGCAAACACAATAAAACAATACTGCAATTATTGTTTCCCTGGTGGCAAAGAAAACACATTTTACAGGAGCACTGAAATGACCCCCACCTTGACTATTGGATGACAAATACCTACGTAAATCTTTGAATGCCATTCATGCTCTGTTGGTTGGGCCAAATGAAAAGTTGTGACGTGCAATCATTGGATTGTTATTCAGCATTTTGTAACAACAACTTTAAGCAAATCAAAACAAGCAAACGAAAATGACTGGATTCTTGGCTTGTTTTTTTTTTAACGCAGTAAGAAAAGACAAAACCTTTCTTTTGCTTAATCATCTGGTTTTCCTGAATGACAGAATTTTTAAGAATAGAAGCAAAAGACAAAGGAGGGAGGCAGGCAGGCATCTGGGAAGGAAGGAAGGAAGGAAGGAAGGAAGGAAGGAAGGAAGGAAGGAAGGAAGGAAGGAAGGAAGGAAGGAAGTCTCTTGAGGTTATTCTTGTTTGATCTTAATCACAATCATATCACCAACATGCCTACCGTCCCTGTTCTAATGTTCCCTTTAGTTGTATTCAATTTATGTATTCAATTCATGCTTATATTTATATATATTACTTAATATGTATTGGAGAAAGAAAGAAAGAAAGAAAAGAAAGAAAGAAAGAAAGAAAGAAAGAAAGAAAGAAAGAAAGAAAGAAAGAAAGAAAGAAAGAAAGAAAGATTAGAATAGCAACTAAAATATGAATTCAAATATTTGGTATTTCAAAACTGTGTCTGTGCACTCACTTATATTCTCTAAGAGTCTTGGATACTTGTGGCAGGTTCTTGCCTGCAGCATTGCTGTCGAGAAGCGGGTCAGAGCTGCTGCTGGCCAAGATCAGCAGGTCAGATTCGATGAGCCGGACACACTGCTGCCACTCGGTGGGGAGAACCGGGACAAGGTTATCACAAAAGACAAGGAATGAAAAGTTGACATCAAGGAAATTTAAGTCTAAATCAAAAGATGGAACCCTGAAGCTTTGGGGCAAGGCTTGTCCCATCCTTGTTCAGGCTGAAGAAGCCAATCCAGCTTAATAATAATAATAACAGAGTTGGAAGGGACCTTGGAGGCCTTCTAGTCCAACCCCCTGCCCAGGCAGGAAACCCTACACCATTTCAGACAAATGGCTATCCAACATTTTCTTAAAACCTTTCAGTGTTGGAGCATTCACAACTTCTGCAGGCAAGTTGTTCCACTTATTAATTGTTCTAACTGTCAGGAAATTTCTCCTTAGTTCTAAGTTGCTTCTCTCCTTGATTAGTTTCCACCCATTGCTTCTTGTTCTATCCTCAGGTGCTTTGGAGAAGAGCTTGACTCCCTCTTCTTTGTGGCAACCCCTGAGATATTGGAACACTGCTATCAAGTCTCCCCTAGTTCTTCTTTTTATTAAACTAGACATATCCAGTTCCTGCAAATGTTCTTCATATGTTTTAGCCTCCAGTCCCCTAATCATCTTTGTTGCTCTTCTCTGCACTCTTTCTAGAGTCTCAACATCTTTTTTACATCGTGGTGACCAAAACTGAATGCAATATTCCAAGTGTGGCCTTACCAAGGCATTATAAAGTGGTATTAACACTTCACGTGATCTTGATTCTATCCCTCTGTTTATGCAGCCTAGAACTGTGTTGGCTTTTTTGGCAGCTGCTGCTGCACACTGCTGGCTCATATCTAAATGGTTGTCCACCAGGACTCCAAGATCCCTCTCACAGGTACTACTACATTTGCTTCTTTTGAACATGATGAAAGAGGTGGTTAATTTACAATTTTAGAGCTATGCGAAACTGGTATTGAGTATGCATTTGCTTTCTACATATCGTCCCAACTGTGTGGAATGTTCTTTTACCTGCGTCATCTATTGTTCTAGCCTGGCCTCTTCAATTGGGTTGAAGAGAGAAAATCTGGAGAACAACCAGCTGGATTAGCAACTTCATTTGTTCAAGGTTAAATTCAGCTGCTTTGAAACCATAGGCTAAGAGCGTTTTTGTTTGTTTACACCAAGTTGCCCTCTCCTTTGGGGGTGAACAATTGTTTTTCGGATGATGATGATGTCAATCCCGCTTTTATCTCACAAGAGGATTGGATAGGTCCCCTTGACCATCCAGGCGGAGCAACATAAATATAAAAACTCACTTCTCACTTTGGTGGATGGATACACGCCTGACTGATACCAAGAAGAAGTAAAGATGAAACTCCCTGTTCTGATTGCTCTCCTTCTTTTTCTCTTTTGTCCAAAGGAAAGCGTATCGGTAAGGGAGCTTCTGTTTTTAAAGGAACAATATAGGATCATTTCTGATTGTTTAGCCTTTTAGTCTGCTTTATGGAGGCTTTCTTAGGTGAGGTGGGAGATGAAGGAGATGTAAAAAAAATGAAATTAGATCAAAAATCCATCGAGCGAGGGAAAGCTTCATAGAGTAGAATGCATGCACATGCCAGCACAATGCTTTGCTTCCCATGGCGGTGAGGAAAGTTAAGGTGATGTTGCTATAAGACAGCTTGTTGGGATGAGTTCTTGGGTAGCTGTGATATTGCAGCTTTTGGACTGAAGTTGTTTCCTTTTGAATGGTTGTCACAGTGTTCTTCCCTGTGTTTCTATCAATAAGATAATGGTAAAGGTTCCCCTCGCGCATATGTGCTAGTCGCTCCTGACTCTAGGGGGCGGTGCTCATCTCCATTTCAAAGCCAAAGAGCCAGCACTGTCCGAAGATGTCTCCGTGGTCACGTGGCTGGCGTGACTCAATGCCAAAGGCACACAGAACGCTCTTACCTTCCCACCAAAGGTGGTCCCTATTTTTCTACTTGCATTTTTTACGTGCTTTCGAACTGCTAGGTTGGCAGAAGCTGGGACAAGTCACGGGAGCTCAGCCTGTTACGCACTAGGGATTCGAACCACTGAACTGCCAACTTTTCAATCAACAAGCTTAACGTCTTAGCCACTGAGCCACCGCATCCCAATATATAATATATATATATAATTACCTAAACAATATAATATAAAACTAGATAAGTGGTAAAAACTCAGGGAAAGAAACTATAAATTGATGATGACAACCACTTATAAAGAAAACTTGTATAAAATGTTTTATATGTGGCACCGACCACTGGCGAGATTAGCAAAAATGTTTGAAAATATGTCTACCAAACGTTGGATATGTAAGAAAAAACCAGGCACATATTATCACTTGTGGGGGACATGCCCAAAAGCAAAAACAGTTTGGATGAAAATGCATACTTGGTTAGAAAAAATGTTAAGACAACATATAGGTTTTAAGCCATTTTATTTTTATTGTATTATTATTTTTGTTAGGCATAATACCAGAAAAATATGATAAAGGGAACATATATTTGATATTGCATGCTTTAACAACAGCAAGAATTGTATTTGCACAACATTGGAAAAGTGAAGAAACACCTACAAAACAAGATATAATTAAAAAAATATTGGACTGTGCAGAAATGGAGAGATTAACACTGACGATAAAAGAAAAAGAAGATTATTTTTATATTTTAACAGAATATTTTTGAACTTGGGACTTGTTTTATCAATGGTTGGATAAAAGGGGTAAAGATTATTAACCTAAGGTGTATTACTATGTAAACGAATTGACCCAGACAGTACGCTGTTCATTAAGCACACATTGCATGTAAATATATAGATATAGGAATTAATTACTTAACTTTATTTCTATTTTTAGCGCCGGGTTGTTAAACCGGTGAGTATTGCTATGGATTTTATATGAAGCATTTTGCAGTTTATAGACAGAAACCTAATGCTAGATGAAAATAATTTAAATTTCCCTGATGATTAAATCAAGCAGACAGCAGCTAAAGAAAACAGAAGTAAGTTTAGAAAAAGTTCCACTTTCTATGGCATGCATTACTCTGGTATGTGTTTTTGAAGTTCTCTTCAATATTTTGAAAATAAATTGTCTGCTTCCAACGCAAAAAGTAATGACAACCCCATGATCAGAAATAAATCATGGGACTTTTATTGTGTGTGATTCCTTCTATGATTAAAATCCTGGGGGTTGAAGGATTGTATGCGTGCAAGTTAATATTTCTGAAAGTGGGAATATGATCTAGCAATGACTGGATTCATAGATCTAATAGAAATGAGTTTTATCTACAGATTATCATATTTGGGGTAGCACCTAGCTAGCTATACCTTACCAGGAAGGCCCATGCTGTGTGCATATGTGCCTGGGGAAAAAAGCAGAAGGAAATGACCTCACATTACAGCAGTTTTTGACTTATGACCAGAATTGAGCCCAAGATTTCTGTTGTTAAGTGAGACATTTGTTAAATGAATTTTGCCCCATTTTACAACTTTTCTTGCCTTGGTTCTTAAGTGA
The DNA here is from genome assembly GCF_028640845.1 of Ahaetulla prasina. Lineage (NCBI taxonomy): Eukaryota > Metazoa > Chordata > Lepidosauria > Squamata > Colubridae > Ahaetulla > Ahaetulla prasina. The sequence continues at coordinate 24,995,282 of NC_080548.1, read as the reverse complement.
ATCACTGCACTTCACTGATAAGTGAATCTGGCTTCCCCATTAACTTCACTTGTCAGAAAGATGTAAAATCACATGACCCTCGGACATAGCAAATATCATAAATATGAATCAGTTACCAAGCATCTGAATTTTGATCACATGATCATGAGGCTGCCAAAAAGGTGGCAACTGTGAAAAATGGCCATAAATCACTTTTTTCAGTGTCGTCGTAACTTTGAGCGGTCGCTAAATGAACTGTTATAAGTGGAGGACTACCTGTCACAACATCTAGACTAAGAATAGGCAGAGTGACGAAGAAAGACAGGGCAAAAGTAAATCCTTAATTGGTATCTTTGTCCTACCCTATTTACCCATGGTGGTCAAAAAGTCATAAGGACTGAGATGCAGATGTCTACATTAGTGTTTCTTAGCTGTCTGGAGAATTGTGGGAATTGAAGTCCAAAAATCTTAATAGTTGCTAAGGTAGAGAAGGACTGCTCCAGGATGCATATCATGTGCAGAGGTGGGTTTCAGCCAGTTCTGGAGAACCGGTAGTGGAAATTTTGACTGGCCCCACCCCCATCTATTCTCTGCCTCCCAAGTCCCAGCTGATCAGGAGGGAATGGAGATCTTACAGTATCCTTTCCTTGGATTGGGGAGGGAATGGAGATTTTACAGTATCCTTCCCCTGGAATGGGGAGGGAATGGAGATTTTACAGTATCCTTTCCAGTGGTGGGATTCAAAAATTTAACAACCGGTTCTCTGCCCTAATGATTTCTTCCAACAACCAGTTCACCAAACTGCTCAGAAAGTTAACAACCGGTTCTCCCGAAGTGGTGCGAACTGGCTGAATCCCACCACTGATCCTTTCCCTGGATTGTGGAGGGAATGGAGATTTTACAGTATCCTTCCCCTGGAATGGGGAGGGAATGGAGATTTTACAGTATCCTTCCCCTGGAATGGGGAGGGAATGGAGATTTTACAGTATCCTTCCCCTGGATTGGGGAGGGAATGGAGATTTTACAGTATCCTTTCCCTGGATTGTGGAGGGAATGGAGATTTTACAGTATCCTTTCCTTGGATTGGGGAGGGAATGGGGATTTTACAGTATCCTTCCCCTGGAATGGGGAGGGAATGGAGATTTTACAGTATCCTTCCCCTGGAATGGGGAGGGAATGGAGATTTTACAGTATCCTTCCCCTGGAATGGGGAGGGAATGGAGATTTTACAGTATCCTTCCCCTGGAATGGGGAGGGAATGGAGATTTTACAGTATCCTTTCCAGTGGTGGGATTCAAAAATTTAACAACCGGTTCTCTGCCCTAATGATTTCTTCCAACAACCAGTTCACCAAACTATTGTGGAGGAATGGAGATTTTACAGTATCCTTCCCTGGAATGGGAGGAATGGCTGAATCCCACCACTGATCCTTTCCTGGATTGTGGAGGAATGGAGATTTTACAGTATCCTTCCTGGAATGGGAGGAATGGAGATTTTACAGTATCCTTCCTGGAATGGGAGGAATGGAGATTTTACAGTATCCTTCCTGGATTGGGGAGGAATGGAGATTTTACAGTATCCTTCCTGGATTGTGGAGGAATGGAGATTTTACAGTATCCTTCCTGGAATGGGAGGAATGGGATTTTACAGTATCCTTCCTGGATTGTGGAGGAATGGAGATTTTACAGTATCCTTCCTGGAATGGGAGGAATGGAGATTTTACAGTATCCTTCCCCTGGAATGGGGAGGGAATGGAGATTTTACAGTATCCTTCCCCTGGATTGGGGAGGGAATGGAGATTTTACAGTATCCTTCCCCTGGATTGGGGAGGGAATGGAGATTTTACAGTATCCTTCCCCTGGAATGGGGAGGGAATGGAGATTTTACAGTATCCTTTCCCTGGATTGGGGAGGGAATGGAGATTTTACAGTATCCTTTCCCTGGATTGTGGAGGGAATGGAGATTTTACAGTATCCTTCCCCTGGATTGGGGAGGGAATGGAGATTTTACAGTATCCTTCCCCTGGATTGGGGAGGGAATGGAGATTTTACAATATCGTTCCCCTCCCACGCCCACCAAGACACGCCCACCAAGCCATGCCATGCCCACCAAGACACACCCACAGAACCGGTAGTAAAAAAATGTGAAACCCACCACTGATCATGTGCCAGATACCTGCTCACCATATTCTTTTGTGATAGCAACCCAATTTCTAAAGAGCAGCAACTCATTGTGGATTTTTATGTAAATCTTCAGATGCTGCCAAGTGTTTCTTGTGAAATTAGTAAAGTTATTTCAGTGATACCACTATGTGTAAAGGAGGAAAGTCTGGTGGCAACCTCCGATTAATGACAAAGGGGAATTTGGAAATGTACATTTTTGAGAAAGTCTAATTTAGACAATTAAAATACGTTTCCCTCCTTTTTCCATCAGTATTGACTAAGTATTGACTATTTGTTATATAAAAAAAGTTGAAATGTAACTGTTCACGTCTTATTTTTAGAGACTTCCTGTTCTGCGAGTGAGTATTTTTAATCATTTATTTCAGAAAAGCTTGCTTTATTCCGTTTCAGTTTGCTTAGTTTGCCCAACTACTCAAATCATTTCTGCCATGCTCAGTGGCACTGTATCATTGCACCTTGAACTACATAGGACCATGGATCATTATAAATAATCCATTTGACATAAGGTTAATTCATCACAATTTCTTTGAGCCTTTATGACCATCTAGATTAGTCCTTGCAGTTTTCCTAAAAAAAATTCTTGGAAGTTGCTTTGTTTTGTTTTGCTGGGGTGTTACTTTGTTCATTGTTTGGCACTGCTGAGAAAAAAAAAAGAAATTTAAATGCACTGTCTAAAATTTAACCCCACTCAATATTAAGCATGTAATTTATGCTTTTTGCTACTTTTCCTCATTCTTCTGCAACCCAACAAGAAAAACACAGACTTCAGAGGATTATTAGAACTGCAGAAAAAATAATTGCTACCAACTTGCCTTCCATTGAGGACCTGTATACTGCACGAATCAAGAAGAGGGCCGTGAAAATATTTGCAGATCCCTCGCACCCTGGACATAAACTGTTTCAACTCCTACCCTCAAAACGACGCTATAGAGGACTGCACACCAGAACAACTAGACACAAGAACAGTTTTTTCCCGAAGGCCATCACTCTGCTAAACAAATAATTCCCTCAACACTGTCAGACTATTTACTGAATCTGCACTACTATTAATCGTTTCATAGTTCCCATCACCAATCTCTTTCCACTTATGACTGTATGACTATAACTTGTTTCTGGCAATCCTTATGATTTATATTGATATACTGATCATCAATTGTGTTGTAAATGTTGTACCTTGATGAACGTATCTTTTCTTTTATGTACACTGAGAGCATATGCACCAAGACAAATTCCTTGTGTGTCCAATCACACTTGGCCAATAAAAATTCTATTCTATTCTATTCCCTTTCCCCTCCCATTTAAGATATCTATTTAGGCTACAAACAAGAAATTGAACCTCCCAATAATTTTCCATAGCACATAATTGTAACAATGTGGTACAAATAATAGGAGGAAATTTTAACTTCAGTGCAGTGTCTGGCTTAGGCAGGAGTGAAATTCAGCTGGTTCGGACCAGTTCAGGAAAACTGGTTGTTAGATTTTGCGCAGTTTGGAGAACTGCCAAAATTAACCACCAGCTCGCCCTGCACACCCAGTCACACCCAGCCTCATTCTATATATTAATTTCCTTTTGCCAGCGGAGATCTTGCAGCCACTTCTTCCATCCCTTGCTGAGCCTTGCTCGCTCGCAGAGATGCTCCATGTGCTCTCCGGATCAGCAGTTGCTTCTCTCTGCTGCTGCTCTTGCTGGGAGAAAGTGTCTTGTGCAATTTAGCAGCTGTGAGCTGCCACTTTCCTCTAACTGCCATCCGGAAAGTGCTGCAGGTGAGAGAAACAGCTTTGAACAGGGTTCATGCTTCTCTGTGCTGCAGTGCTTTCTGGATGGGCCTTAGAGGAAAGCAGCGGCTCACAGCTACTCAATTGCACAAGTCACTCTTTCTCCCAGCAAGAGCAGCAGTGGAGAGAAGCAGCCATGCCCTGGAAAGCAGAGATGGAGGGGAGCAGGCCCTAAAAGGGTGCTCGGTCAAGCCTCACCGTGTGACAGAAGCCGCACATGCATGGAAGCCGTGCGTGTGTCCATGTGTGGAAGCCGTGTGGGCGTGCATGCGTGTGCACTCACATTTTTGACGAACTGGTTGCAAAATGGGTTGAATCCCACCACTGGGCTTAGGGCAATAGATTAATTAATGATGGACTCAGGGCTTCGATCTTTATCCATCCCTCATTGAATTTCCTTTGGATTTTAAATTTTAAAATCCAAAGTTTTCAAATGTACATTTTTGGGACTGTCTAATTTAGATGGCCAAAACACATTTCCCTTCTTTTGCCGTCAGAACTGATTGAATGGTTTGTTTTTATAACTGTTTACATTTATTTTTAGGGCTCTTCACTTGTATCTGTTCTGAGAGTGAGTATTTTTAATCATTTATTTCAGAAAACTTGATGTATTCAGTTTCGGTTTGCTTAGTTTGCCCAACTACTCAGATCATTTCTGCTGTGATACAGGCACTGTATCATTGCACCTTGAACTACATAGGACCACGGTTCATTAAAAATAATCCATTTGACATAAGGTTAATTCATCAGAATTTCTTCGAGCCTTTATGACCATCTAGATCAGTCCTTGCAGTTCTCATAACAAATTTCTTGGAAGCTGGTTTGTTTTGTTTTGCTGGGGTGTTACTTTGTTCGTTGTTTGGCATTGCTGAGAAAAAAAAAAAAGAATTTAAATGTGCTGTCTAAAATTTAACCCCACTCAATATTATAAATGTAATTTACACTTTTTGCTACTTTTCCTCATTCTTCCCTTTACCCTCTCATTTAAGATATCTATTTAGGCTACAAACAGGAAATTGGACCTCCTAAAAATTTTCCATAGCACATAATTGCAACAATGTGGTACAAATAATAGGGGAAAATCTTAACTTCACTGCAGTGTCTGGCTTAGGCAGGGGTGAGATTCAGCTGGTTCAGACTAGTTCGGGCAAACTGGTTGTTAGGTTTTGTGTAGTTCAAAGAACTGGCAAAATTAACCACCAGCTGGCCCCGCCCACCCAGCCCCATCCTATATATTAACTTCCCTTTGCCACACAGCCCAGCTAATCCCCGTGCCTCACCTTCACGCCTCACCTGCTCTGCTCACCAAAGGTAAGCATGCTACCCGCTTACCCTTTGCCCAGGGACACACCATTCTCTGGCTCTGGCCTTGCCCAGAGCCTCTGCCCACTCACTCTTAGCCTTGACTAGGTGGGGGAATGCAACACTCCCCAGCTCCGGCCTTGCCCCAGGCCTCCACCCGCATGCCCCCACCCCCCTCTGGCCTCAAACTATGCCCGCCTAGGCTGATGCAATTTATTCAGCCTGTGGACTGCTGTGTTAGGCCAAAGGTCCATGGGTGGGGGGCCTGGGTGCAGGTGGGCCAAAGCAGTTTGTGAACAGACTGGATGGTTTTTCTTACCTGTAAGAAGTCCCTTCTGGAAAGCACTGCAGTAGAGATCTTGCAGCCACTTCTTCCATTCCTTGCTGAGCGGTCTTGCTTGCGGAGATGCTACATGTGCTCTCCGGGCCAGCAGCTGCTTCTCTCCGCTGCTGCTCTTGCTGGGAGAAAGTGTCTTTTGCAATTTAGCAGCTGTGAGCTGCCGCTTTCCTCTAATTGTCATCCGAAAAGCGCTGCAGCTGAGAGAAACAGCTTTGAACAGGGCTGATGCTTCTCTGTGCCGCAGTGCTTTCCAGATGGGCCTTAGAGGAAAGCGGAGGCTCACCGCTGCTAAATTGCACAAGTCACTCTTTCTCCCAGCAAGAGCAGCAGTGGAGAGAAGCAGCCATGCCCTGGAAAGCAGAGATGGAGGGGGGCAGGCTCTGAAAGGGTGCTCAATCGAGCCTCACCGCGTGACAGAAGCTGCACATGCATGGAAGCCATGTGTTCTGTCCCCCCTCGCCTCCGTCCGAGTGATGGCTTAATTAGCTGGCAATATCAGCTCTGGCAGCAAACTAGCAAGCGTATGCCAAGTGTCTCTGTTATCTCCTTTGATTCTGATGAGTCACCCAGGAACAAACAGTACTTCAGCTCTTAGTTAAGCAGTTGATTTGCCTGCTACGAAGAGGCACATCGGCTCTTGCTGCTTTTATATCCTGTGGGGTGTGGCTCCATGACTCAGAACTTCCTAGGCCAGTCCCACCCCTGCTTCTGTTGCTCCCGCCTCTCCTGCCTACGAAACCTAGGGTCCAGCCAGGCCTGATTCCCATCAGCTGGGTCTGGAGGCATGGCCGGGGGGGGGAAGAGTCAGGGGATGGAGGCCTCATTATTTCCTCCACCTGGTCTGCCTCTGGCTCCTCGAGCTGAGCCAGGGAAGCCGATGCTCCCTAGGTAAATCCTGACGGCCCTTCCCCCTCACTTTCCAAGTCACTTTCTGGCAGGGGGCCCGGCTCGGGGGGCGCAGACACAACACCATGTGTGTGTCCATGCATGGAAGCCATGTGGACGTGCATGCGTGCGCACTCACATTTTTGACGAACTGGTTGCAAAATGGGTTGAATCCCACCACTGGGCTTAGGGAAATAGATTAATTAATGATGGACTCAGGGCTTAGATCCTTATCCAACCCTCATTGAATTTCCTTTGGATTTTAAATTTTAAAATCCGAAGTTTTCAAATGTACATTTTTGAGACTGTCTAATTTAGATGGCCAAAACACATTTCCCTTCTTTTGCCGTCAGAACTGATTGAGTGGTTTGTTTATATAACTGTTCACATTTATTTTTAGGATTCTTCACCTGTATCTGATCTGACGGTGAGTATTTTTAATCATTTATTTCAGAAAACTTGCTGTATTCAGTTTCGGTTTGCTTAGTTTGCCCAACTACTCAGATCATTTCTGCTGTGATATCAGCAGAATCATTGTACCTTGAACTATATAGGACTACGGTTCATTACAAATAATCCATTTGACATAAGGTTAATTCATCACAATTTATTTGAGCCTTTATGACCATCTAGATTAGTCCTTGCAGTTTCCGTAACAAAATTCTTGGAAGTTGTTTGTTTTGTTTCGCTGGGGTGTTACTTTGTTTGTTGTTTGGCCTTGCCCAGAGCCTCTACGCACTCACTCTTCGCCTTGACCCGGTCAGGGAATGCCTTGCCCCGGGCCTCCACCTGCATGCCACTACGCCCCTCTGGCCTCAAACTATGCCTGCCTAGGCTGAAGCAACTTATTCTGCCTGTGGACTGCTGTGCTAGGCGGAGGGGCCATGGGTGGGCGTGGGTGTAGGAGGGCCAAAGCGGTTTGTGAACGGACCGGATGGTTGTTCATACCTGTAAGAAGTCCCATCTGGAAAGAGCTGCAGCAGAGATCCTGCAACCACTTCTTCCATCCCTTGCTGAGCCTTGCTCGCTCGCGGAGATGCTCCATGTGCTCTCCGGGTCAGCAGCTGCTTCTCTACGCTGCTGCTCTTGCTGGGAGAAAGTGTCTTCTGCAATTTAGCAGCTGTGAGCTGCCGCTTTCCTTTAACTGCCATCTGTAAAGCGCTGCAGCTGAGAGCAACAGCATTCAACAGGGCTGATGCTTCTCTGTGCTGCAGTGCTTTCCGGATGGGCCTTAGAGGAAAACGGCAGCTCACAGCTGCTAAATTGCACAAGCCATTCTTTCTCCCAGCAAGAGCAGCAGTGGAGAGAAGCAGCCACTGCCCTGGAAAGCAGAGATGGAGGGGAGCAGGCCCTAAAAAGGTGCTCGATTGAGCCTCACTGCATGACAGAAGCCGCGCATGCATGGAAGCCATGCGTTTGTCCATGCGTGGAAGCCATGTGGACGCGCATGCGTGCGCACTCACATTTTTGATGAACCGGTTGCAAAATGGATTGAATCCCACCACTGGGTTTAGGGAAATAGATTAATTAATGATGGACTCAGGGCTTAGATCCTTATCCAACCCTCATTGAATTTCCTTTGGATTTTAAATTTTAAAATCCGAAGTTTTCAAATGTACATTTTTGAGACTGTCTAATTTAGAAGGCCAGAATACATTTCCCTTCTTTCGCCATCAGAACTGATTGAGAGGTTTGTTTATATAACTGTTCACATTTATTTTTAGGACTCTTCTGTATCTGTTCTGAAAGTGAGTATTTTTAATCATTTATTTCAGAAAAGCTTGCTGTATTTGGTTTCGATTTGCTTAGTTTGCTCAACTACTCAAATAATTTCTGCTGTGCTCAGCGGCACTTAAAGGGGCCTCTGTGGCTCAGACTGGTAAGACAGTCTGTTATTAACACAGCTGCTTGCAATTACTGCAGGTTCTAGTCCCACCAGGCCCAAGGTTGACTCAGCCTTCCATCCTTTATAAGGTAGGTAAAATGAGGACCTAGATTGTTGGGGGCAATAAGTTGACTTTGTATATAAATATACAAATAGGGTGAAGACTATTGCTAACATAGTGTAAGCCGCCCTGAGTCTTCGGAGAAGGGCGGGATATAAATGCAAATTAAAAAAAAAAGTCTATATAATTGTACCTTGAGCTACATAGTAACATGGTTCATTTTAAAGAATCCATTTGGCATAAGGTGAATTCATCACAATCTCTTTGTGCCTGTTATGAATTTCTGGATTAATCCTTGCAATTTCCTTGGCAATATTTTTGGAAGCGATTTGCTTTCCTTTGCTTTGTTTTATTAGGGTGGGTTTTTTTTGTTCGTTCGTGTCTTCTATGTCAAGACTGAGAAAAAATATTTTAAATGTTCCATTTAAAAATCTAAATCAAATGAAATGAGGGAAGGGAAGGCTTGTAAGCTTGTTGGGCCTACAGCAAATGTCATGTACCTATTCTAACACTGCAAGAGTCCACGTTCAGTTATTTGGTCACTTGTTCCTGAATTTCAGATTTTTAATCTGTTTTGGGATGTGTAAAAGGCAGGGACTGTTTGTGGATTGTTGAGTAGGTCTTGCTGAAAACTGTGCCTTATAAAAATAGTAACTACACAACTTTACGGTGTGTAAAGTCTTTGGTATGACATCTGATTCATGACAAAGGCAAATTTTAAAACATACATTTTCAAGAAAGTCTGATTTAGATGGTTAAAACACGTTTTTCCTTCCTTTCTCCATCAGAATTGGCTGAAGGGCATGCTTATTTTATTAAAAAAATATGAATTAGAATAGAATAGTATTCTTTAACTATTTGTGTCTATTTTTAGGATACTGTTGATGACGTTAATTTGCAAGTGAGTATATATAATAATAATTACTTATTTCAGAAAAGCTTGCTTTATTTGTTTGTAGTTTACTTAGTTGGTGCAGCTACTCAAGTCATTTGTGCTGTAAGATACATACAATGTTTGTTTGTTTGTTTATTTATTTATTTGTTTTTCAAGAACATATTAGGTAATAAGTATAAGCATGGATTGGATACATAAAATAGATACAAATAGAAGAAACATTAGGATAGGGATCTATGGATATATCATTTACCCATCTTAAAAAATAAAAACAGAGGACATATGGATATATCATTGGTTCAGGTTTTCTTAGGCCTCACAGCCGGGAGAACTTGACTTGACCTTTTTCAGTGCTACATGACAGACATGATTTATAGTACCCATAGCATTGCTCCTTAAGTTTCTAGTTTTGCTTTCCCTGAGTTAGGTCTATATTCCGCTGAACTTTCCCTAAGTTAGTTTTGCTTTCCCTGAGTTAGGTTTCTATTCAGGTAAAATGTATGATTTCCTGAAAACCACGTGGTATTTTGCTAATACGTATACTCTAAACGCTCGCTGATTGGTATTGGTAACTTTCTATATGCTAATTCCCTCCTTGCTGTAGTTACCCCTCCCTGCTAAAACTGCATAATAAAAGAGACTGTTGCGATCTAAAGAAGAACACAACAACCCCTCTTTTCGTGCTCTCTCATCTTAAGAAACTTCTGGTGTGGTGTCTTTTATTCGGCTTCTTTCGTCCTTGCGAGGACCCCCTAAATTGTCTCAGCGAGGGCTGAGACTCGTTCCTGCGGGAACCCAGGACAACATCAACAGGGAACCTTGGGTAACAAATACGTGTTGCAGACCAGCAGCAACATCTGGGGGCTCGTCCTGTCCTGTTGAGTTGTCCAGAGGCGCGATCGTTGTCTAGCGGTGCGTCACCTTCACCCTCATTGCTTACCCGTCGGGACGCGACACGTGCACACGTAAGTAATGGGCTCCTCGAACTCGAAAGTCTCATCATTGCATAGGATGAGCTTTACTCTCTGAAGGCTAATTGTTTGCAAAAAGTTAATGGCACCACTGTCTATCCTCTTTCTAAGAAATCTCTTACCTCTTTTCTAGTCTCCTACTGTTTCTGTAGCTGCCTCTGCTCCCCCTGCAGACACAGCTCTTTCTGCTCCTGCAGCGTCTCCCCCTCCGCTGGAGGATACAGACACGGCAGGTACCCTTTCTGCCTTGGTTCCTCTTCCTCTCTTTCTCTAAGAACTGAACCCCCGATATCGGCTTACCCTTTAAACCTCAATCCAGCGGGAGGGGGACAGCCGATACACGAGAACATCAATGTACGGGTGCTTAAAAATTTTAAAGACGCTGTTACTTCCTACGGCATTCACTCTCCGTTCCTTCAGTTCCTATGCCTGCTCATTCCTTTCCCTTCTCCTCCCTTCCCCCCCCCTCTGAACCTTCAAAGCATATTGAGCTAGAAATTAACTCTGTGCTTGCTGTCCCTTCAGCCCCTTGCTTTCAACTCTCAAAGCATATTGAGCCAGAAGTTAAACCTATACCTGCTTCTTCCATCCCTGCTTTGAAAACTGCCTCCTTTCCCCTGCCTGCCTCCCTTCCCCCAGAGCACCCCTTCCTTTTCCCCATGGGTGCGATCACTCAGACTAATCAGCAACTGATTTGGTTCAATTATTTCTCTATATCTGGAAACAATCTGGAAAAGGATTTGCTCACAGTAACTATATGGAAAAAATTGGGAACCTTTTTCCATGAAAGTCCAAGAGCCCCTGTAAAAATTCTGTACATCTGGCACATGATCCTTGAATGCCTCATTTTACTTGCAGACGTCACTTAGATCAAAAATGACTTAAAAGGATCCACAATCACAGTCATGATTTAAACTGCTGAGTTTTCTCAGACAAGTTCCCCAGGTCTGTAAATGTTGTTTGATGATGTGTGTGCTTGTGTATGTATGTATGTGATCATTTTCAGACCTGCATAAGAATTGTAGAGATAATTGTGATGCTTGATTTGCATGGAATGTGTGTATGTGCAAAACTCATTGAGAAGGTGTGAAATTTCTGTGTTGTCTTTTGGATTTGCAAGAAATGTATGCATGTGTGAGAAATTGTCTCTGCATGTGTGTGTGTCCAGTGTGTGTGTCTTTATGTGTATCTGTCTGCATAAATTCCGTATGCAAGCAGCCAGGTACTTTTGGAAAAAAAATAAAACATTTTTTTTTCCTTTTGCAAGCAAGTGAGTTACTTTTGGACATTTTTTTTTTTCTCTTCATATGCATGAGAGTGTCTTTCCAGTGAGTTACTTTTAACTTTTTTTTCTCTGCCCTCTGGCTTATCTTAACTACTCCCCCCTTCGTTCCTTGCTGTGCCAGGAAAAAGGGTGGGCTATGGGGGGAAAACCATTCACCCCCACTCCATTTTTTTTTCTCTCTTCTTTCTTGTCTGAGAAGGGAGGGACAATTAGGCTTTTTGGAAGCATTGCTTTTGTAACAAGCTATGTAAAAAACTATGCAGATGTATTTTCTTTTTAACCATGAAAACAATTTTGATTTTAATCTTCAACCCTGAAAACACTTTTGATTTTACCTTTTAACCATGAAAACAATTTTGATTTTAATTTTTAATCATGCATACAATTTTGATTTTGCTTTTAATTTTTATTTTTTATCTTTTCTGGAACTTTTTGAGGTTTAAACTGCCTGATTAAACCTATACCTTTATAAATGTTTTCAAAGCACTGAGTTGACTCAAAATGTTTCATTTAGCGTTGTATTTTTGAAACTGTTAACATACATAATAAGAGTTGGAAGGGACCCTTGGAGGTCTTCTAGTCCAACCCCCTGCCCAGGCAGGAAACCCTACAGCATTTCAGACACATGGCTATCTTCTTATTTATGGATGCATTTTTTTTTAAGCGTAAATCTGTTTTTTGGAAAATGCATTTAGGTTTTCCACACAAACTGACTCATCCTTATTTGCTGTTTGTATTGTTTCTTTTTCTTTTTTAGCAGCACAATATGTGCCCTGTTTTAGGAACTATTTCAGAGATGAGTTAGAAAGTTACAGGATGTGATAAGTTAGAAGGTTACAGAATGTGAAGAGAGAGTTGCTGAGAAAGTTTTAGGAAGTTAGAAAAGTATGAGTAAAGTAAGACGGATGGTGATTTTGCTAAGAATGTGGTTTGTTTTTGGAAGTTTTTGATAGCATGGATTTGTTAGTGACCAACTTCCACACATGAATAAAAAGGGTGGGAGTTGGGTTTTTATTGATTGTTTGTCTTTTTCTCTGTCTTCCACATAGTATGTTACTCAAATAGTACAAACTATTTTTCAATCTTACTTGTCCCCTTCTCTTGATTCTAATCTCACTTCTCTTTTCACAACTTTACAGTCTCTCATTTACAAACGTACACATCCCTATTTTGTTACACATATACGAAGCTATCAACCTTTTCCTGGTTTTCTCCAGGAAGGGAACAATGTAGCAGACGCCATGCCTCTGCCTCCTCTCTTTTGACACTTTCTCCTGTCTCTCCTTGGGACAGTCACTCCTATTTTCATCAAAACAAAAAGGCGCTCATGAAACAATTTGGCTTCACGGCTGCTGAGGCATCTGATCATACATCAATGCCCTACTTGCAGCCGCCAAGGTAACTCTCTTCCGATGGGGGTCAACCCCAGAGGAACAGTGGCCTGTCAACTATGGCAAATGGATGTAACTCAATACCCATCCTTTAACCCTTGGAAATACATTCATGTTTGCATTGATACATATTCAGGTTTCATCATGGCAACCTTGCAAAGGGGTGAAACCGCAAAACAAGTTATTAATCATTGTATTCGGACTTTCGTAACGTTGGGATGTCCAAAAACTCTAAAAACTGACAATGGACCAGCCTATACGAGCTCTGCCTTTGCACAATTTTGCCATCGCTGGTCAATAATCCATAAATTCGGCATTCCTTTCAATAGCCAGGGCCAGGCCATTACAGGCCTTGGACAGACACTTGGGGTCAAAAGGCATCAGCCCCCCGACACTCCCGGCGTTGCAAAATGTATTAAATGTTTGCTTGTATTCATTGAATTTTCTTAATCTAACCGGATCTCCTGCCTCCACTGCTGCCTCGAGACATTTTTCTGCTCCTCCCCTCCCCTCTTCTCGTCCTCTGGTATATTATAGGCATCTTCCGGATCCAGCTTGGAAAGGTCCAGCTCAATTGATTACCTGGGGAAAAGGCTATGCTGCAGTTCAATTGCCTGATCGAGTCCTGTGGGTTCCGGCTCGCTGTGTTCGCCCCTGTCATCTCAATCAACCAAAAAAGAAAGATGAAGATCCTCCTGATCCTATCACTGATCTCTCTTGCCTCTTCTGTCTCTAATGCCTCTTCCTCTCTTCCTAAATGTACATGAAAATTTCCCTTCTCTCTGCTACCCATTTCTCCTCTGGCGTATTTCGCTCCTTGCCCTCTTCCCACGTTTCTACCCCTGCAGCTCTCCGTTCGCAGCGCTCCTTATCCGGAGCACAGCAGAACCTGTATCGCCCCGCAAATTATACTTGGACTATTTTGGACTTCCAAGGAAGCGTCCTTCATTCCATCTCTAATCGAACTCTGTGGCCTTGGTTTCCTGCACTCTACTTTGACTTTGCTGAAATGCTGGTCGGTGCCCATGGATTTAAACATAAAACAAAATGTGATCCTTCCCCTCGGGACGTCTGGGCAATTGGTCCAGGCCTGTATATCTGCCCAGGACATCTTACTGATCTCTCCCACCTAGATGAATGTGGGACCATCTCTGATTGGTACTGCAAGTCCTGGCAATGTGTGTCAACCGGAAAGATTTGGTGGACTGCTCCCTATACTACTGACTATATCAAAGCTATACTAGGCCCTGATAACAATTTGCCTTGGAATTCCTGCACCAATTGGGCCTGCTGCGGCATTCGCCTCAATCCTATGACTGTTACTTTTACATCTCATGGAAGGAGTCTTCCGATTACTGAATGGATTAAAGGGAAAAGATGGGGGGGAAGGTCGAACGATTCATAATTCGTCTTACCATGTCCTTAGAAACATCCCCACCTGTGGGCCCAAACAAACAAGTCAATTCGCCCTTTTTACAGCCCTTGACTAAAAGCAATAATCCATTGGTGTCCTTGGTCTCCTCTGCGCATGATGCCCTTGTGGCAGCCCGTACTTTTCCTAACAATGATAGTAGGTGTTGGCTGTGTCTGTCTTCTCAACCCCCTTTTTATGAGGCCATAGGTTCCGCCCTACCTTTTGCCAATAGCACCTCAGATACCGGTTGCAGGTGGTCTAACTCTTCTATAACGGTATCCTCAATTGAAGGTCAAGGTTGTTGCCTTGGGTATGTACCCTCTAACTTTTCTCACTTTTGTATCAATGCCTCCTCGGATGCCTATACTTCCTGCACAATATACTTATCCAAAGAAAGGCTAGGACTTGACACTGGAGGGTGGACTATGATATACACTACTCTATCAACTGCAGATTGAAAGATAGAGAAAAAGAGCGTTCTCAATCCCACACGTGGTATCAGGGAATGTTTAATCTCTCTCCCTGGTTGACCACCCTCCTCTCTGCCCTAGCTGGTCCTCTGATTTTGTTGCTCCTTGCATGTACAATTGGCCCATGTGTTATGGGGAGAGTTCTAGCATTCTTGAAACAAAGACTAAACAGTATTGGAGATGATGTCCTCTTGCTAAAGCACACTGTTGAAAATGAATATAAACAACCTCTTTTAGAATTAGCCTCTGAGGCTGATGAAGACTCTGAATCGGGAACCATTCCTTTGAAAAGTGTACTGGCTCCTCGGGCTCTCCCGGAGGGGGATCCACTGGGATGTCATAGCTTTAGAAGAATATTACCCATCTTAAAAAATAAAAACAGAGGACATATGGATATATCATTTACCCATCTTAAAAAATAAAAACAGAGGACATATGGATATATCATTGGTTCAGGTTTTCTTAGGCCTCACAGCCAGGAGAACTTGACTTGACCTTTTCAGTGCTACATGACAGACATGATTTATAGTACCCATAGCATTGCTCCTTAAGTTTCTAGTTTTGCTTTCCTGAGTTAGGTCTATATTCGCTGAACTTTCCTGAATTAGATGTATAGTTTTGCTTTCCTGAGTTAGGTTTCTATTCAGGTAAAATGTATGATTTCCTGAAAACCACGTGGTATTTTGCTAATACGTATACTCTAAACGCTCGCTGATTGGTATTGGTAACTTTCTATATGCTAATTCCCTCCTTGCTGTAGTTACCCCTCCCTGCTAAAACTGCATAATAAAAGAGACTGTTGCGATCTAAAGAAGAACACAACAACCCCTCTTTTCGTGCTCTCTCATCTTAAGAAACTTCTGGTGTGGTGTCTCTTATTTGACTTCTTTCGTCCTTGCGAGGACCCCCTAAATTGTCTTGGCGAGGGCTGAGACTCGTTCCTGCGGGAACCCAGGACAACATCAACAGGGAACCTTGGGTAACAAATACGTGTTGCAGACCAGCAGCAACAAAGAGGAGTGGAGAATAGAATAGAATAGAATAGAATAGAATAGAATAGAATAGAATAGAATAGAATAGAATAGAATAGAATAGAATAGAATTTTATTGGCCAAGTGTGATTGGACACACAAGGAATTTGTCTTGGTGCATATGCTCTCAGTGTACATAAAAGAAAAGATACGTTCATCAAGGTACAACATTTACAACACAATTGATGATCAATATATCAATATAAATCATAAGGATTGCCAGCAACAAGTTATAGTCATACAGTCATAAGTGGAAAGAGATTGGTGATGGGAACAATGAGAAGATTAATAGTAGTGCAGATTCAGTAAATAGTCTGACAGTGTTGAGGGAATTATTTGTTTAGCAGAGTGATGGCCTTCGGGAAAAAACTGTTCTTGTGTCTAGTTGTTCTGGGGTGCAGTGCTCTATAGCTGCTTTTGAGGGTAGGAGTTGAAACAGTTTATGTCCAGGATGCGAGGGATCTGCAAATATTTTCACGGCCCTCTTCTTGATTCGTGCAGTATACAGGTCCTCAATGGAAGGCAAGTTGGTAGCAATTATTTTTTCTGCAGTTCTAATTATCCTCTGAAGTCTGTGTTTTTCTTGTTGGGTTGCAGAACCGAACCAGACAGTTATAGAGGTGCAAATGACAGACTCAATAATTCCTCTGTAGAATTGGATCAGCAGCTTCTTGGGCAGTTTGAGCTTACTGAGTTGGCGCAGAAAGAACATTCTTTGTTGTCCTTCTTTAATGATGTTTTTGATGTTAGCTGTCCATTTGAGATCTTGCAATATGATAGAACCCAGAAATTTGAAGGATTCTTCAAATTGAGAGGATTCTTCTTGTGGAGAGGATTCTTCTTGTGGAGAGGATTGAGAGGATTCTTCTTGTGAAATATTTCTGGAGACATTCAATTGTATTAATGTCTGATATGCAGTGTGGGTTCCAGACAGATGAGCTGTATTGGAGAATTGGTCTAGCAGATGTTTGGATGCTCTAGTTAGTAGTGTGATATTACCGGAGAAGAAGCTACACAAGATTAGGTTTACAACTCTTAGTGCCTTTTTGGCGATGTTGTTACAGTGGGCTTTGGCACGTAGATCATTAGATACGAGTACTCCAAGATCCTTGACAGAGTGAGGGTCATCTACAAGGTCGTGTCCACTCAGCATGTATTTTGTGTTCTGGTTCTTTTTGCCAATGTGTAAAACAGAGCATTTGTTGGTTGAGATTTGGAGTTGCCAATTGTTTGACCATTCTGGCAAAAACTCAGCGTCTTTTTGAAGGGTAGCAGCATTGTCAGTGGTGTTAAATATTTTTACATCATCAGCGAAGTTGCTTATAATATGATCCCAAAGGTCATTTATGTATAGTATGAAGACTGTTGGTCCTAGAACGCTGCTGTCGTGTCCCACCCCCCACTCCAATGAACGAGTCAAGGAAGTCTGTGGCAAACTTGGCAACGAAGCCTCTGCAGCTTGCCAAGTCCCTTCGAGGTTTATTAGGGCAGGCAGGAGTCCAAGTTGTGACTTCAGCGATAGGGTCCGGTATCAGCAAACTCGATAAGACTTTGCTTGACTCGAGGTTGGAATGCCAAAAGCAGGTCCTTTATATAGACTGTGGGGTCTGGCTCTATGACTCAGCATTTATCCAGGCCTGCCCCTCCCTTCCTTCTGCTGGCGTCGCCTCTCAGATCTCCAGAAGCAAGGATCCTCCCACTTTGAATTGTCTTCTGCTGTTTGGGAAAGGGAGGGGTCAGAAGAAGTAGGCCCGAGCAATTTCAATACCTGGCTGGCTTCCTCTGACGGCTGAGCCAAAGGAACACACACCATATGAGTGAGGTTTATCGGGCTTGTTTGTTCACTCCTGGAATCCTCTCCGGGCATAGGGCCAGGGCCGGGGGCTGGAGGCATGACAGGCTGTTCATATTCATTATCAGACTCGGAGTCTGATAACAGGCCCTGTTGGAGACAGGAGGGGCCCGGCTGAAGAGAGGAGGGAGGACGAGTCACAACAGCTGCCTTGGGGGACACCATTATTAACAGGTGCAGGATTTGACAGGGTGCTCCCTATTTTGACCACTTGTTGTCTGTTTGACAGGAACGTAGCTATCCAATTATGTAGGGGTCCGGAGATGCCATAGGACTTTAGTTTTAGAAGTAGTTTGTCATGTACCACTGAATCAAAGTGTAATGACCCAGGGTGTGACACAAAGGCAACACAGCTGGAGAACTGATATGAGTCTCTTTATTATCACGAACTGTGCCCCCAGTGTCCCTTTCAACTCTCCGGCCTGGAGAGAGCTCTTCCACCATCCTGTAATAGTCTTTGGCTGGCAATACTTCAGTCCCAAACATTGTAAGCAGAAAACTTCTAACAAAAAATCCAAAGACAAGACAAGGTAATAAATCCGGCAGGGCAAGCAAAATAAGGAATTCCACAAGTAAAGTAGCATGGCAATAAATCAAACCAGCTGGAAGGATGCCAGGATTCAAAGAAACACCAGATAAACTCAGTGTTTGTTCCTGACAAACGCCCCTCCCATTTGCCTCTCCTTTTAAACTCCAGCAGCACTTGTGTCTTGTAAAGAGGATCTGATCCCTTTCCTCCCTCGTAAGCCACAGCAACCCACGTTGCTCTCTTCTCTGTTCCTCCCTGCACTGCCTAGGATGAGGAGGGGGTGGGCCTTGGTCTTCATCTGAACCCCCTCTCCCTTGTCCTACCTCTCCCCTGCTCTGCCCAGCGTGACTATGCCCTTCCCCAGTTTTTTCCACAGCCAATGGATCCACTCTCTCACTCTCTGTCAGCCATTCTGCTTCCCCTTCGGATTCAGACTCCGACAGGGGCATGACACAAAGGCTTTACAGAAGTCTATGTAAATTGCATCTATTGCTTTGCCCTGATTGAGATTTGTAGTCCAGTGGTGGGTTGCCCCTGGTTTGGACCAGTTCTATAGAACCGGTAGTAAAATCGGTGAGAGGCTCTGCCCGCTGACCCGAATGTCATGAAAAGTGATCTGTGCATGCATAGAAGCTTCTGCGCATGCGCGAGCAGAGAGCGCGGGGGTGGGGGGGCGGACAATGCAAACATGTAGCAAAGGTAAGTAGAATCCACCCCTGTTGTAGTCTATATGTTCTTGCAGTGTAGAAGTTGTAGATTACAATATACCAGATACCCGCTCACCATATTCTTTTGTGATAGCAACCCAATTTCTAAAGAGCAGGAACTCCATGTGGATTTTAATGTAAATCTTCAGATGCTGCAAAGTGTGCCATTTAAAAACAGTAACTTTACCCTAGTGTTACCATTATGTATAAAGGAAGGAAAGTCTGGTGGCTACATCCGATTAATGACAATGAATAAACAATGAATTTTAAAATGTACATTTTTGAGAAAGTCTAATTTAGATGATTAAAATAGTTTCCCTTCTTTCTCCATCAGAATTGACTGAGATTTGTTATGATGATTTGCCAGTGAAGTGAAAATTCATTTCACGAATCATGCTTTATATGTTTGTGGCTTGCTTAGTTTGCCCAACTATTCAAATAATTGTACAGTGGCAATTAAATGTCTGTATAATTGTATTTTGTATTTTGAATTACATAGGATCAGTGGTGGGATTCAAATAATTTAACAACTGGGTTCTCTGCCTTAATGATTTCTTCCAACAACCAGTTTGCCAAACTGCTCAGAAAGTTAACAACCGGTTCTCCCGAAGTGGTGCGAAGTGGCTGAATCCCACCGCTGCATAGGATCATTATAAAGAATCCATTTGGCATAAGGTTAATTCATCACAATTTCTTTGAACTTTCATGGCCATCTTCATTAGTCCCTACAGTTTTCTTAACAATGTTCTTGGAAGTTGTTTTGTTTCGCTTTGCTGAGTGTTACTTTGTTTTTTGTTTTTTGTTTTTTAATTTTTTTATTACTTTTTTCCAACAAACAAAAAAGAAAATACATTATTGCACCCTTGTGCTATACATAAAAAAAAAAGGAAGATTTGGGTCTTCGGATATGTCCTCATGATTGCCAAAATCCACGTTCTCGAGGTACAGGTACCGAAGCGTCCAATTTTCCAAGCGCATAGTCCACGAATGGTTTCCAAGTCTTCCAGAAAATATCTTCTTTATACACACCACTTCTAATTTTAACATCACATGTCATTTTATCATTTAAGGCTAATATTTTGAAAAACATCAGGTAATTTTGGATGAGGATGGAAGATATGTAATAATTGTTGGAAATCTTAATGAGGAAAAAGTGACACTTGTTAATTTATATTTACCGAATGAGAAACAAAGAGAATTTCTTGAAAAAATAACAAAAATTTTGGAGAATGAAAGTGTAGGGAAAGTAATTGTGGCTGGGGATTTTAATTTAATCAGAGATAAAATAGATAGTACTAACCCCACCCGCTGTGGAGAAGCAAATAAAATGGGGATTTTAAATACGTGGATGCTTCGAAACGGCGTGGTGGATGTGTGGAGAGAGGTCAAAGGAATTGCCTTATACACTGTAAGCCGCCCTGAGTCTTCGGAGAAGGGCGGGGTATAAATGTAAACAAAAAAAAAAGAGTATATACTTTTTTCTCTAAGATATATAATACATATTCTAGAATTGATTATATTTTTCTTTCTAAAGATTTGTTGAATAATGTGGATAAGGTAGATGTGGGAATTTTCAAAGATTCTGATCATGCAGAAGTTATGGTGGATTTAGATTTTAATTTTGAGAAAAAAAGAAGCTATTGGAGATATGAGGAGAAACTGTATAAAAATGAAAAGGATAAAAAATGGATACTTAAAAAATTGGAGGAAAGTTGGAGATTAAATAACGGGGAGGTTAAATTTGAAATTGTTTGGGATGCGATGAAAGCAGTGTTTAGAGGGGAGAGTATTAAATTATCAAGTAGGAAATATAAATATTATAAAATTAAAATGGAAAGAGATAAAAATCAGATCAAAGAATTGGAAAATCAATTTTTGCTTACTAAAGAAAAAAAAATTCTTCAGGAGCTTAATATGTTAAGAAATAAAATGATAGAAGAAGATACAGAGTTAGTAAAAAGAAATTTGAGATATTTAAATAGGAATTTTTTTGAATTTAGTAATAGAAATTCTAAATTATTGGCAAAGATGGCGAAAAATAAAAGAGAGAAGAGAGAAATTGGAGCTTTGATAGATGACAGAGGTATAAGATGTTATAAAAAATTAGAGAAATGTGAAGTGGTTAGAAATTTTTTTCAGAATCTATATTCAAAGAAACCAATTAATCGGGGAAAATTGCAAAGCTATTTAGAAAAGTATGTGGTGAAAATTGATCAAACATATAAGGAATTGATGGAAGAAGATATAACACAAGATGAGATTAATGGAATTATACAAAAAATAAAATTAGGGAAAGCTCCAGGTGAGGATGGATTACCTGTTGAGTTTTATAAAGAATTTAAAGAATTAATAATACCAAGATTGCAAAAATTATTTAATGGAATATTACATGGTGGGGAAGTACCTTCGTCATGGAATAGAACGGTGATATCCCTAATTCCTAAACCAGATAAAGATTTAGAAAGGATTGAGTCCTATCGCCCATTTCTTTAATTAATCAGGATGCAAAGATATTTACTGCTATTATAAGTAATAGATTAAATAGATTTATAGATAGATATATAAGTTACAACCAAGTAGGTTTTGTGAAGGGTAGATACATGAGTGATATTGTTAGAAGAGTATTAAATATTATAGATGTAGCTGAATATAATGGTGATAAAATTGGTATAGTATCATTGGATATTTTTAAAGCTTTTGATTCTGTACAATGGGAAACTATTAAAGTAATTGTGGAGGCTTTAGGCTTTGGTAATAAGTTTATACATGTTATTTTAAAATTGTATCAAAAAGTAGTGCAAGAGTGAAGGTGAATGGAATATTAACTGAAGAGATAAAATTAGAAGCTGGTACGAGACAAGGATGTCCCTGTCCCCAACATTATTTTTATTGGCTATGGAAATATTGACAAAATGATAGAAAAGATGAAGAATTAGAAGGATATAAGGGTATAAGATAAATTTGTATGCGGATGATACTTTAATTATTTTGAAAATGTAGAGAAAGACCTGAAAAGATATATAAGCATTTGAAAGAATTTGAGGAAATGACAGGTCTGAAAGTAAATTGGTCAAAGTCAGAATTATTGATGGATAGTAATGGTAATGAGTCTGAGAATATGCAAGAGCAATTTGGGATAAGGATTAAAAACACATTGAAATATTTGGGTATAGTGCTTTCACTCAAGGTTAAAGAATTGAAAAAACTTAATTATGATGTGGTGATTAATGAAATTGAGAAGAAGATAGATAAATATAAAATGTTAAAGTTGTCTTGGTTTGGTAGAATTGCAATGTGTAAGATGCTGCTGCTGCCCAAGTTCAACTTTTTATTCGAGATGCTACCACTAAATTTGACAGAGAAAGATATTGAAGGATATAAGAAAAAACTGGATAAATTTTGTAACGGTGGCAAAAGACCTAGATTAGTGAAGAAAATGTGGTATCAAAATCAAAAGGAAGGTGGATTAGGAACCCCCAAATTATTTAATTATTACTGTGCGTATGGTATCCGGATAGTGGTAAAAATATTTAAAGGTGAAGATAACTATTGGAGAGACTTAGAGTTAAGGGATATAGAGAAATTTGGATCAAGGTGGTTTTTAGATAAAGCAAATTCAAAATGTGTGAGTAGAAGTTATTGGTTAAAGGGATTAAGTAAAATGTGGAATAAATTTGTTAAAATTCTAATTCCGGATATAATCTTTTTGGGGGAGACAATTGGAATTTGGCCGATTAAAAATAATATAAAACGTAATGAAGTGATTAAAGAGGAAAATATAGAAATTATTAGAGATTGGATAAAAGTTATGGAAAATGAAAGGAGGAATAAAGAAATTATTGAAAAATTAGGGTTAAGTTGGTTTGAAAAATACAGATAGAAAATGGACAAAAAATTAAGGAAAATTATTCGATAAATAGATGTGAAACTGAATTTGAATATTTAGTATCTCGGATTATGAAAGATGAAATTGGGCTAAAGGGACTCGTTAGTAGGGTTTATAAGATTATAAATTCTGATGAAAAATTACAAAGAGTGATGAGGACAAATTGGGAAAAAGATCTTAATATTGAAATACCAGAGTCAGATTGGAATGTGAATTGGAATAGTAGAATTATGAGAACTTTATCTATAAGGATTAAAGAGCATAATTATAAAGTTGTTTGGAAATGGTATTTGACTCCAATAAGATTGTCACAAATGGATAAAAAAAATAGTAAAAAATGTTGGAGGTGTGAGATGGAATTGGGGACTTATGAACATATGTGGTATAAATGTGATAAGGTTAAAAAGTTTTGGCAACAATTGGAGAAAATGATATTTGAAATGATGGGGAAAGTAATGATACTGAGAGTGGAAACTATATTATTGTTGGTAATTAAGGAAATAGAATTAACAAAATATGAAAAAGAATTGATTAGAATTATGATTATAATAGGCAGAATTATAATAGCTAGATATTGGAAATTAGATGTGATTTTTAGAATAGAAGAGTGGAATTCTGAAATGCTGAGTGTTACTTTGTTTGGTGTTTGGCACTGCTGACAAAAAAAAACACAACCCATGTATTTTAAATGTGCTGTCTAAAATTTAACCCCACTCAATATTAAGCATGTAATTTATGCTTTTTGCTACTTTTTCTCATTCTTCCCTTTCCCCTCCCATTTAATATATCTATTTAAGCTACAAACAGTAAATTGGACCTCCTTAAAATTTTCCATAGCACATAATTATAACAATATGGTGCAAGTAATAGGGGGAAATCATAATTTATTTATTTTATTATTTATTTATTATTCAGATTTTTATACCGCCCTTCTCCCGAAGGACTCAGGACGGTGTACAGCCAGATTTAAAACAATACAATATACAGATTAAAACAACAATTAAAATAACATATTATATTAATGGCCAAAAAATTTAAAACCGTCAAATTTGACCCATAATTAAAATACCCCAATTAAAATTATTAAAATTCAAAAATTTTAAAAAATTAAGCCAGTCCCGCTTGGATAAACAAGTGCGTTTTCAATTCACGGCGAAAGGTCCAAAGGTCAGGTAATTGACGCAAACCAGGGGGAAGTTCGTTCCAGAGGGTAGGTGCTCCAACAGAGAAGGCCCTTCCCCTGGGGGCCGCCAGCCGACATTGCTTGGCGGACGGCACCCTGAGCAGACCTTCTCTGTGGGACCGTACAGGTCATTGGGAGGCATAAGGTAACAGCAGGCGGTCCCGTAACTTCAGTGTAGTGTCTGGCTTATGGTATTAGATTAATTAATGAGGGACTCAGGTTTTAGATCCTTATACAACCCCCATTGAATTTCCTTTGGATTAGGGCTCTAAACTCTTCCTCCCTCTCTTAATCTAGACTTTCCCACAGGGTTGGTTGTTATAAAATCATTTCTGACTGCAAGGCCTTAGAAAAGATTAAACCAAATGTACAATCTCAGGACTGAAACCTACATGCTGCCTTGAGTTACTGCAGGAAAGGGAGAAATGGACCGCGATCAGCAGGTGAATAAATGCCGCTGACGTCTATTATTTCAATGGGAAAGTTAGAATACCTAATTGGGTGTGTGAGTGTGTGGTAAGAACTGTGAAAGTCAAATTTGTAGGCTTCCACTTTGTGAGGAATGAACTAAGTCTATGATTTAAAAAAATTCTTTTTTTGCAGAGAGTGGCTTTGGGGGTGGGTCAAGAGCTGCTGGAACAGGAATGTAATTATATGAAACACTTTTCTCATTTCTGCAATGATTTGAGGCAGGGCTGGTACGCTTGTTTGGTCTACAGCAAGTGCCTTGAATCTACGGTATTCTAAGAGTCGAAGCTCAGTTATGTGATCACTTGCCTTTGAATTTCAGATATTGAATCTGTTTTGAAATGAGAAGGAAAGCTACAGAAACTAGGGAAGTGGGGTTAGTAGAAAGCCTCTTGAAGTTTTGAGTCTGTGGTAGGGGTGGGCTTCAAAATTTTAGCAAGGGGTTCTCTGCCTGGTTGCTGGGTGGGCGTAGCCTAGTCAGCCTCCTGCACCATGCGGGGGGCATTTTTGCCCTCCCTGGGCTCTGGAGCCTTTCCTTGAGCCTTCGGGAGAGCGAAAACGGCCTTCCCAGGCTCTGGAGGGCCTCTGGAGGGCCTTCCTGAACTTCTGATAGGACTGTTTTAAACCCTCCATGAGTCTCCGCATGTCCCCTGCACTTACCTGCATCCAAAAATGGGCCACGTGGGGACTCCTGGGAGGGGAGGGGAGGAGTGGACCAGGCCAGCCAGAAGTGGGATTTGGGGGTTCTCCAAACTGAGCCGAATCTTAGGTAGAGGTTAGTTAGAGGTTCTCCCAAACCGCTGTGAACCCCCAGCAGCCCACTTCTGGTCTGTGGGCACCCTTGATCTGTGAGTCAGTGTTTTAAATCTTGGGTCCTTTAGAATGTCTGTCAAACTATCTGTTTTAATTTCAGGTATGAAGGTTGCATTGAAGATCTTGCATCACAAAGTTGATCAAATGAAGAGGCAGAATCATGAAGCCTTCTAGATAATATCAATGAATTCTGTCCTTTTAATTGAAGCTGTAGCTTTCATGATAGATGACCGGCTATCGAATGAGATGACAAAATCTTTTTCAAAAATAAAATGTATTGCAATAACCCTATTGTTTTTTACTTTGAATTGTAATCAACAGACATAAGTTTGAATCAAAGGTGACCCCAAAATGTCACAAGCTTTGCTTCTCAGATTAATCTCATGGAATACAGTCAATCTGAAGTCTTCAGCTTAGTGCATGCAATTTCTAAGTAATTGAGAGAATAATGTAGAAATGGATGTAACAAGACCAACTAGGCGGTAATTTGGAAAGATATACAAAAATATCTAGCAACATTATCAGCAACTTTTAGACATCAACCATCTCCCCCAATGAAATCATTGAAATTTCCTGCGATGGTCCTGAGTTCAAGAACAGCAACGGCTCAATGGCCCCATGTTTTTGCAGAGCTGTTTGCAAGACTGAGTCCAGCAAATGCAAATTCATCTGTTCAATAAACACAGTCGTCAAAACCAACACCACCATAACATCACGGCCCGACCTATCCATACTGCAACGTGCCTGCTACAGTGAACTTCGCTCAGAACTTAAAAGATGTCAAGACCAAGGAGAGACTGACTTATACATTGACTACCACACATCTCCACCAAGGGCCGGCCGCCCATCCGCTGGCTGGGCTGGGCCAGAAGCAGCACATCTCCCATCAAGGGCTGAATGTGGGACAGGACCTTAGAAGGCAAGCGGGCATGGGGGACCATCGGGAAGGCTGCATAGAAGGCAGGCAAGCATGGCAGGGCCACAGGGAAGGGAGTAGGCTGCTAGCTCCCTTCCCTGTGGCCGGGCGGCCCCAACATACTTGCTTGCTTGCCTGCCTTTCATACAGTTGTCCCAGCGGTCCCCATGGCCAGCTTGCAAAAGCAGGCAAGTGCCTGAGCAAGCAGGGGGTCAGGGGAAGGGCCAACCAGGGGTGGTTTTTACCAGTTCAGTGAACCATTTAAAATAGCCGCTACCGGTATGAGCGATCCGGTCTGAACCGGTCGAATTTCACCTCTGCTTTTTCCCCAAGAATTTCATTTTGTCTCCCTTGGTTTCTGACTCTCAGTCAGTCTTTTTAAATTGTTATAGAGTTGATGTCTATATATTTGAAAGTTGCCAAGATTGAGAAACTACACAGGACTATACAGGTTAGCACAGTGGTAGTCAACCTGGTCCCTACTGCCCACTAGTGGGCATTCCAGCTTTCATGGTGGGCGGTAAGGGTTTTGTCCGATACTGAAGCACTTTCCTTTTTTTTTTTAATTTAATTGACTTTTAAAAAGAATTTCATAGCATTATTTAAAAATATTTTCATTAGGTTTTCATAAAATTTCCCGTGACAATTTAAATTTCTGAAAATATACCATTTGTATCGCCAGTGCATAAGTTTAGTTCACATTACATAAGTGAAAATAAATGGTACTATAGTGCGACGGCAAACTAAAGAGCCTGATGCCAGAATAGCTCGCGCATCTCCCCCCACACCACCCAGCTGTAACAGACAAGCAGAGTTGGTAGCTGGCACCCCCCCCAACCCAATCCACGATGCGCGAGAGGCATGAGCAGACGACGATACACGGCGCATTACTGTGGAACCGGTGGGCGGTTAGAAAACTTTACTATTAACAGAGATACAAAAGTGGGTGGTAGGTATAAAAAGGTTGACTACTCCTGGATTAGCAGGTAACAAGACTGGAATCCTTCCCAAACAGCATAGAAGTGGGACACTTTTTATCTAACTTTAGTTATATTCTACGGCAGTATTTAGGACCACAATCTGCAACAATGTCAGCATCAAAAATTGTTCTTCATACACGCAAATCAAACAAGGGATGTTTGTGCAGTTGAGATTTATTTTATTATTATTTTATTTTCACCAAGTTTTTCCCCACACCAAGGAGAGCAAACTATTCTGCTACGGGAAACAAAATCAAGCCATAGACTGTATCGATTGCCACCATCATCATCAAGCGTTGAGCAGATGGGATCATTGGATGTCCTTGAGCAGAACAATCTTGTTCATTTTGCAAACATGTAGAAAGCTGTGGGACCTTTCCAGCATATTCAGATATTTCCATCCTTCCCGTCCTTTCCCTTATTCAAATTTCAGCCTCACTTTTGGGTTTCTGATATAAAATGAAGTGGGAGAAGGGGAAAGAATTAATAAATGAAACTTTTGAAAAGATAATTGCTGAGTGATAGGAATAGAGCTCTGTTGTGCTCACCAAGATTGATAAAAAATGAAATAAAATTTTGAGATCAACAGTTATTTTTTTTTTTTAATTTGCATTTATATCCCGCCCTTCTCCGAAGACTCAGGGCGGCTTACACTATGTCAAGCTATAGTCTTCATCCATTTGTATATTATATACAAAGTCAACTTTTATTGCCCCCAACAATCTGGGTCCTCATTGAGTTATGACTCAACCAGCACACTGCATTCATCTGTTAATTAATAAGCACTTATAATTCTTCCTTCAAGGAATTTGCATAATTAAGGAACTAATCATCCCCTTTCCTTCCTTATTTCCTCTCAATGAATCCCACGATTCTCAAACCATTCCATTTGTATCTGATGAGGTGAATTACCGCTCCTGAACATTTAAATAAAATTCTAGTTTCAGAAGTTTTTACTGGGATCTTTCTTTGGGCTCCCTAGCTTCATTGCCCCCCCCCATGCTGGTTGGGGAATTCTGGGAGTTGAGGTCCACACATGTTAAGTTGCCAAGTTTGAAAACATGGCAGTACGTCAGATTTGGTTCCCCAAGAAGGATTTCCCGGGGGCCAGCAGGTGGCAGAAACAGATGAGAAATTATACTGTGTGATGATAAGATGACATGCATGGCATCACATTCCCCACTATTCCTCTTCCCGTGTACGGTCATGTGCCTACTTTGCAGGGCATGCATGTCCCAAAGTCTCATGTGGGCCTTTAGAACAGGGGTGAAATTCAGCAGGTTCTGGAGAACCGGTAGTGGAAATTTTGAGCAGTTCAGAGAACCGGCAAATACTACCTCTGGCTGGCCCCAGGAGTGTGGAGGGAATGGAAATTTTGCAGTATCCTTCCCCTGCTA
Source organism: Ahaetulla prasina (assembly GCF_028640845.1). Classification (NCBI taxonomy): domain Eukaryota; kingdom Metazoa; phylum Chordata; class Lepidosauria; order Squamata; family Colubridae; genus Ahaetulla; species Ahaetulla prasina. The sequence goes on along the minus strand of NC_080548.1, from coordinate 24,966,683 downwards.
TGTCCACCAATCCATGCCTACAGAACCCGTAGTAAAAAAATTGGATTTCACCACCGCCTTAGAGTGATACTTTCTAATTGAGAAGAAAAGTGGGAAGGGTAGAGAACTTATTGTTTAGAATTTTAGAAAGTCAACCCCCATTTCCCCAAACATCCCATTTTATCTCTGTGGAGGACTTATTCGTCTTCTTGAGGCCTGTTTAAAGAAAAGTACAAGAGGAAGAAGGATCAATGGGATATGTGTTTAAGAGCAAGAAGGATATCAAACTATTTCAACAAATAAAAGCTACTTACCGGCATGCCACCTCCATCGGCACCATTTGTGCCCTAAAAGGGAAACAAAATGATTACATCCAGTGGTGGGTTTATTTATTTATTTATTTTTGTCACAACAATATACATAAGCATCACAAAAAATGGTTATATAGTATATAAACATATATATGAGGAAATATGAGGAAGTATAAGCATATATGCATAAGAATAAAAAAACAATAGGACAGGAACGTTAGGCACGTTTGTGCTCTTATGCATACCCCTTATAGACCTCTTAGGAATGGGGTGAGGTCAATAGTAGACAGTTTTTGGTTAAAGCTTTTGGGATTATGAGAAGAGACCACAGAGTCAGGTAGTGCATTCCAAGCACTGATAACTCTGTTACAGAAGTCATATTTTCTGCAATCTAGATTGAAGCGGTTAACATTAAGTTTAAATCTATTGGTTGCTCTTGTATTATTGCAATTGAAGCTGAAGTAGTCTTCAACAGGAAGGACATTGCAATAGATGATTCTATGAGTTAAACTTAGGTCTTGTCGAAGGCAATGGCGTTCTAAGTTTTCTAAGCCTAGGATTTCAAGTCTGGTGGGATAAGGTATTTTGTTGTTTTCAGAGGAGTGGAGAACTCTTCTTGTAAAATATTTCTGGACACGTTCAATTGTGTTGATGTCAGAAATGTTTCTACCGGTTTGACCTGGTTCGGGCGAACTGGTAGTGGTGGTGGCAGGAGGCTCTACCCACCCATCCAGATGTCATCACGGATGTTCTGTGCATGTGCAGAACCTGCTGCGCATGCACAGAAGTGCCGTACCTGAGCGAAGCGAGCATGGGTATGCGCAGAAGTGCCGTGCCCGAGCGAAGCAAGCGTGTGCATTCGTGCACTCACAGTTCCGAATCGGTAGCAAAGGTAAGTGGAACCCGCTAGTGATTACACCATGACTTCTCCAACTCTGCCACCACTATCACCTTCTGCATTTCGTATTTGAATTCCTCCATGGTCCAGATTTTTTTTTAAAAAATCTCTAATTTCACATGATGAAGTGTGAAAGGAGCCAATCATTCATAGAAGGACCATTAAGGAGAGAAACTACCACTAGACAAAAAGCTGTTCAGAGGCTCAGCCTCCACGCAACAAGGGTTCCTTGAAAGGAGTCAGAAAAGGCCTTCCATGCACATACACAGCAAAATAAAGTGGGATTTCTTTAGGGTTGACTTTTCTGTGAATACAGTAGCTGTATTTGGTTGACTAAAAAATTTTTGCAAGCAAGAACTCAGCAATGAGTAAAGACTTCCTTTGCCTAGACCCATGATGGCGAACCTACGGCACACATGCCACAGATGGCACACATATCCATATCAGTGGGCACGCGAGCTCAGCTCCAGCGTGCATGCACGTGCTGGCCAGCTGATTTTCCAGCCTTCTGGGCCCACCAGAAGTAGGGAAACAGGCTGTTTCCTGCCTCTGGAGGGCCTGAGGGGTGGTGGGGAAAGCCCGTTTTTCTCTCTCACCTGGCTCCAGAGCCTCTCTATGAGTCTGGGGAGGGTGAAAACGACCTCCCCACCTCCCCGGAGGCCCTCCCGAAGCCAGAAACGCCCCATTTCCCAACTTCCAGTTGGACAGGAAGTGACATTTTTTGCTGTCCTCAGCCTCCAGAGACTCCTAGAGAGGCTCTGGAGCCAGGTGAGAGAAAAAAACGGACCTAATGGGCCATCGCGTACCAGGAGCGTGGGGGGGGGGGTTGCGCGCACATGCATGGGGTGGGGTATATAGAATTATGGGTGTGGGCATACATGTGGGCAACCTCCCCCGCCCCCCTCCTGGCACACAATGGCAAAAAGATTAACCATCACTGGCCTAGACCTTCTCTCTTATGTCACCTCTACCTCCTCCACCTCCTTCTATTCCAAATAATTTAGAAAATGAAATGGTAGACATAGTTGTACTATATATAGAGATTTGTCTGTCTATCAAGATCTCCTCCGCATGTTTTCCCATGCAGCTGCTCAATCCCCATGGGGAATCTTCACCCCAACTTGGCTCCCGGATCGATTTTTAACAAGTCAATTGTTGGAAAGGAAGATTAAAAATGAGCCAAATGTTTTAGCCCTGCCTCCTGTAATTAAACTCTGGAGATTCTTTGGGTGAAGGAGGAAGAAGAATAAAAAGGGTACCTGTTCAGGTAGAAGAAGAATATGAAAGAAAGGAATGGTGCAAAATAAACAGGAGATACTTACCGTGGTTCCACCTCCACCAGCGCCATTCTTGCCCTAAAAGGGAAACAAAAGGGGAAAAAAATGTACTCTGGTATGACAACATCCATGATTTCTGCAACTATACCATCACTATCATCCTCTCTATCTCGTATTTAATAATAATAATAATAATAATAATAATAATAATAATAATAATAATAATAATAATAATAATAATAATAATAATAATAATAATAATATCAGAGTTGGAAGAGACCTTGGAGGTCTTCTAGTCTAACCCCCTGCCCAGGCAGGAAACCCTACACCACTTCAGACAAATGACTATCCAACATTTTCTTAAAAATTTCCAGTGTTGGAGCATTTACAACTTCTGGAGGCAAGTTGTTCCACTGATTAATTGTTCTAACTGTCAGGAAATTTCTCCTTAGTTCTAGGTTGCTTCTCTCCTTGATTAGATTTCAATTCCAGATTGCATGATTGCAGGTGGAAAAGTACGTGAAGAAAGGAATGGCATCATGTACGTTAGATCAAACATGAGTGCCAAGGAGAGAAACAACCACTAGACAAAAAACTATTTTGACGCCCCTCCTCCATGCAAAAGGGATCTTTTCAGAGGATTAAGAAAATGTCTTCTGAGCACATGGTGTGAGATTGTGTAAAAAACCCTTTCCAAGAATATGGGGGGAAAAAAGGAATTGTGGTAAATAAACAAAAGCTACTTACCTGCATTCCACCTCTACCACCGCCAAACATGCCCTAAATGGGAAACAAACGGTACCCATTCTCAGATTATATGATATCACACATGACATTACCAACCATGCCACCTCTACCAACTTTTATGTCTTGTATTTAAAAAACTATCTTTTGCTATTCCACAAAATTTCCAGCTGAAATAAACCCAGGAAAAGTAGGAGAGGAAATTTATCTCACCAGCAAATGTGGCAACGACATAGTTCATTCATTACCATTAAGCAGGGAAAAATGATAACCGAGAAAAAAAAGTGTGCAGTTGCTTTTCATCTATTTGAAAAGGGTGCCTTGAGTAGATTGAGTTGCTTACACTCTCCACAAAATGAAGTTAGATTTTGTTAGAAGCCATTTTTCTCTTAAACAAAGCAGCTGCATTTGGTTATGTGCAAGATTTAGCAAGCAATAAAAACCCAACAGTGAGTAAAGAAGTAAGTTAGAAAAGATAATCATGGTGATAGATAGATAGATAGATAGATAGATAGATAGATAGATAGATAGATAGATAGATAGATAGATAGATAGATAGATAGATAGATAGTGTCCCCCTCCCCCTCCGACGACCGGGTCTAGGAAGTCCGTTTCAAGCGTGGCAATGAAGCCTCTGCAGCGTTGCCAAATTCCTTCCAGGTTTCTCAGGGCAGGCAGGAGTCCAAGTTGTGACTTCAGCAAACTAGATGAGACTTTGCTTGACTCAAGGTTGGAATGCCAAAAGCAGGTCCTTTATATAGGCTATGGGGTGTGGCTTTATGACTCAGCATTTATCCAGGCCTGTCCCACCCTTCCTTCTGCTGGCGTCGCCTCTCAGATCTCCGGAAGCGAGGATCCTCCCACTCTGAATTGTCTTCAGCTGTCTCTACTGTCAGCATCTGGGAAAGGGAGGGGTCAGAGGGAGCAGGTCTGGGTAATTGCACCACTTGGCTGACTTCCTGCTCTGACGGCTGCGTCGAAGGAACACACACAGTATGAGTGAGCTGTATTGGATTTCTGTTTTCACTCCTTGACTCCTCTCCAGGCATGGGGCCAGGGCCAGGGGCTGGAGGCATGACAGGCCGTTCATCTTCATTATTAGACTCGGAGTCTGATAACAGGCCCGGGAGGAGACGGGAGGGGCCCAGCTGAGGAGGACGAGGCACAACAGATAGATGATAGATAGATAGATAGATAGATAGATAGATAGATAGATAGATAGATAGATAGATAGAGCGAGCTGGATAGATGGATAGATGGATGGGTAGGTAGGTAGGTAGGTAGGTAGGTAGGTAGGTAGGTAGGTAGGTAGGTAGATAGATAGATAGATAGATAGATAGATAGATAGATAGATAGATAGATAGATAGATAGATAGATAGATAGATAGATAGATAGATAGATAGAGCTGGATAGCTGGATAGGTGGATGGATGGATAGATAGATACAGTGGTGGGATTTAAATAATTTAACAACCGGTTCTCTGCCCTAATGGTTTCTTCCAAAAACCAGTTTACTAAACTGCTCAGAAAGTTAACAACCGGTTCTCCCGAAGTGGTGCGAACTGGCTGAATCCCACCACTGGATAGATAGATAGATAGATAGATAGATAGATAGATAGATAGATAGATAGATAGATAGATAGATAGATAGATAGATAGATAGATAGATAGATAGATAGATAGATAGATAGATAGATAGATAGATTTTTTTGTCCATTTAGATAATCTCTAAATGATTTCACATGCAGATGTTGAGTCCTCAGAGGGAATCTTCACCAAATCTTGTCTGGTAGAGCTATTTTGAATGGGTCATTTTTTGGAAAGAAAGTTAAAAAGGTGACAAATGTCTTGGCCCTGCCGCTGTGTTTATTCTCTGAGCACTGTAGAGATGCTTTTGGTGTAGGAGGAAGAAAGATAAAAGGAGGGCTTGTTGAGGAATAGTAGAAAAGCAAAAAAAAGCTTCTTACCTGCATTCCACCTCCACCCTGCATGCCCTAAAAGGGAATTAAAAGGTAACTATCTGAATCTGATTTCATCCATGACTTTTCCAAACATGCCATCACTACCATCTCATATTTGAAGGGTTTCTTTCTCCAGATTTTTTTAAAAAAAATCTGTTCTTTCACACAACCTGGAGTTCTTTTTGGTATCTGGTCTATGAATTCCATATCGACTTTAAACCTGCATGTTTTTCAACTTAATTGGATTTCTTTCAATTGTTCTAGGTTTACTAGGTTGTCTGGTAGCTGTTTGACCATTTAATATACTATGGAAACTGAAGAATAATGATTAGACTAATAGGCAGAATAAGTATGATGTATATGTTCTATATTACAGCGGTCACCAACTGGTGGTCTGTGAGACAATTTTGGTGGTCTGCAGAAAAATTATTTGCATTTTTAATATTGCACTAAATCAGGGGTCCTCAAACTACGACCACTGGGACGGATATGTGCAATGAATGTTTGTGTTGCTGCAGAGAGTCTCCCCCTTTGGAGTCTTTTTGTGAGGGTCAGAGGGAGGCAGAAATTCTGACTTGGGGTCTGCTTTGGCCTCCTGGTGCAGGGCTTTGGGCGAAGGATGGAGGGACGTACAGCTGGTGGCGAAGAGCCAGAGGGCCTTGTTCCAGTGGGACTGCATCGTGGCCTGGAACTGGCTGACCATCTCAGCCCGCTGAGCCTCCAGGCGCCGCTACCTGACCTTGCACTCCCACAGGTCTTCCCTCTGCTTGGAAAGCCTGTGCTCCTAGTTCTCAGTGAGATGCTTCTACTGAGTCTCCTAGGTCAGATCCAATTTGAACTGAGCTGTTTTGCCAACTCTTTCTCATGGTGGCTGCTTAGCTCCAGCATCTGCTTCCTGCTGGGGCCCTAAGGAGCCCAGGTGGGGAGGCAAAGAGTGGCTGGGAGGGGAGGGGTGAGTAGAGACTGGCAAGGCACCCCTCGACATGAGTGATGTTGAGTTGACCACACCCACCCAGTCACATGATCATCTAGACCCGCCCACCCAGACGGTCATTAGGCTGATCATATTAGTGGTCCGTGGGATTTAAAATTATGAATTTAGTGGTCCCTGAGGTCCAAAAGGTTGGTGACCTCTGCTATATAACACAATTTGGTAAACTAGGTTACCAAACTATCATTTGCTTTATTAAATATTTTAGATCACTTCAAAGACCTCCCTTTTTGGATTCTATGGACATAATAACGCACATCTCATCTCTTGTCAGCTTTCCCACATAGACATTCAGAGCTGAACTAATTCTTCCCCTTTGCTGCTCAGTCCCCAGGAAGAATCTTCACCCCAACATTGCTGCTGAATCCGTTTTTAAAGGATCAGTCAATAGAAAGGAAGGTTTAAAAAGACCAGATATTTTGACCAGAGGTGGGTTTCAGCAGGTTCTGACCAGTTCTGGAGAACCGGGAGCAGAAATTTTGAGTAGTTCGGAGAACTGGTAGTAAACATTTGACTGGCCCCACCCTCATCCATTCTCTGCCTCCCGAGTCCCAGCTGATCAGGAGGAAATGGGGATTTTGCAGAAATCTTCCCCTGGAGTGGGGAGGGAATAGGGATTTTGCAGTATCCTTCCCCTGCCACGCCTACCAAGCCAAGCCACGCCACGCCACACCACACCCACCAAGCCACACCCAAAGAACCGGTAATAAAAAAATTTGAAACCCAACTCTGGTTCCTGAACCGGTAGCAGAAATCATGGGTAGGCAAGCCCCTCCCACTTAGGTATATAAGCCTAAATGTCAGTGCTATAATGCTATTATTTTAATAATTAATATCTTGTTCTTTTTACTTTGCTTTCAACCTCTTGGTGACATAGGTGGCATTATAAGTTTAATACATAAATAACGTTGACTTACCCCTCCACCATCTCTTCTGCGACCTCCTGAACCCTGCAAGAAAGAGAGAAAAAATCACCCAGGGTAATAAATGTCTTTCTAATTATTTTGTCATATTTTCAGCACATGAGGAGGAGACCATGCCTGGTTCACTGACATTTACACAAATAAAATAGGAGTAGAGCTTTGAGGGCTGCATTTAATTTATTCAATGTATACACCATCCAAGCCCAATAATGAAACCAACAACTTTAAACAGAGTTGAAAAAGAGAATAAAAGATTGGAAAAACATGGCATAACTGAAGTAGGTAAAGCCATATCAACCACCAGAAATAGGCAACATCATAAAAGCAATACAGTAGACCAGGAGTGAAATAGAGCAGGTTCTAACATGTTCTGGAGAACCGGTATCGGAAATTTTGAGTAATTTGGAGAACTGGCAAACACCACCTCTGGCTGGCCCCAGAGTGGGATGGGAATGGAAGTTTTTGCAATATTCTTCCGCCAGGAGTGGGGAAGGAATGGGGATTTTGCAGTATCCTTCCCCTAAAGTGGGGTGGGAATGAACATTTTGCAATATCCTTCCCCCAGGAATGGGGAGGGAATGGGAATTTTGCCGTATCCTTCTCCTAGAGTGGGGTGGGAATGGAGATTTTGCAATATCCTTCCCCTGCCACGCCCACCAAGCCACGCCCACAGAACTGGTAGGGAAAAATTTAGAATTTCACCCCTGCAGTAGATCTATTATCCAGTGAAGCTATTACTTCAGAAAAATCTACCATTGCCAGCACTCCCCAACCTATTCTAAAGAGGAAACAAAAGGAATCGGTTCTACTCTAATATCATAACCATCACTAATAATAATCATACGATCCCTGCCATCTTCAATACTGTATGCCAATTTCATATCTATCTTTCATTCACCAGATGGAAATCTGCCTGTCAGTTCTGGAAGGTATCTTTTATTTTGGGGTCTTCAGGGCTGCCACATTTAGCGCTGTGGGAAACTGGGAGGGGGGGGATTATGCGGCGTTGGAGAGATATCTAGCCATGAAAACATTCTTTTCTCTGGGAGTCAAGGACATCCTGCCCTGTACCTGGAGTGGCATGACTGGAAGGCATCTTCAGTTAGAATGGTGCATTGTTTGGACCATGTGATGGACATGTGGGTGCTGGAGCAGGGGCTTGGACTTTTCTTTGGGTGGAGAAAACCTGGAAGCTTTCAGATTCGGGTTTTCCCAGATGTGCCAATATGACATCTCTAATAAAATGGAACTTTGAAGAACTTCTACCCTTGGAGTCTTCTTTCACTGGGGGGGTGTTACTTGAAACCCTGAGACGGTGCCTTTCTTTTGATAACATGGAATGATTCCTTTGAAGTTCAATCATGATAATTGGGGGGAAAAATGATGACACTCGCATGCCCGCAATGTGGGATATTATGGGGCATCACCACGTACATTAACCGTTAGAACAATTAATAAGTGGAACGACTTGCCTGCAGAAGTTGTGAATGCTCCAACACTGGAAATTTTTAAGAAAATGTTGGATAACCATCTGACTGAGATGGTGTAGGGTTTCCTGCCTGGGCAGGGGGTTGGACTAGAAGGCCTCCAAGGTCCCTCCCAACTCTGTTGTTATGTTATCACATCCCTTGCTATCTTTCTCACATGGAGATCATTGACTGAGATCTAAATCCCCCCCCTCCTTTGCTGCTCAGCCTTTAGGGCCGTGATGGTGAATCTATGGCATAAGTAATATTGAAATTACTTCCTCGCAGACACGTCCTTGCACTTCCTCTATACAGCAGCCCAACTCACTCCTGGTGAGTCTAAATGGCTTAGAAAGATAAAAATCCCATTATAAAAATCGATAATCCCTCAATCCCCCTGTGACAATAAACAGATTTGTGTTTGTGTGTATATGCATGTATATGCATATGATATATATGCATACCGTATGTATATGTATATAAAATAAGTAAAAGTAAAATAATAAGGAATACGAAAGAAAGAAATGACAGAAAACGAACAAAAGTTATTTACCCTTGTTCCACGACCACTAATCATGCTCTAAAAGAGAAACAAAAGGGGATTGTTCTAATCTGATGTGAAATCACTCATGATTTTTCCACCCATGCCATCACGACCATCTTTGGTATCTTATATGCGAATTCTTCAAATTAATCCTTCAGATAAACACCATATACTCTTTCACACAACATGGATCTTTAAAACAACACATTCATGTCTACAGTTTTGAAAGATCTTTTTTCTATATTCTTCCACATTCACAGAAAAGACAATGTGTACCGCGAAAAATTCTTGCACTGAATTCGTGCCTTAATACATATTGCTGAGAACAAGCAACATTTAATAGACGTAGCTCTGGGGTTATATCGCTTCCCAGAACCTTCTACAATGTGATCACATTTCATGTGTGAATTTGAGTTCCCTTAGTTACCTAACCAATTCGAGGACAAGCCTACTACTGTAGATGCAATGGCACATCAATCTTTAAATGCGAAAATTTTTCATCTTTGTTGGGTTTCTTGTAATTTTTCTATGGGTGTTATGTGAATGGGATCTATTTGATCTGGTTACAATGTTATAGAAATTCCAGAAAGATGGTTAGACTAATAGCCAGAATAAGTGTCTTGCATTGCTCTGTAACATGAATGAGGGTTACCTGTTGTGGTCCGCCAGCAGCCTGCAGAGCTGGCAGCAGAGTCAGACAGTGATGAGGCTGAGGAAGAGCGTGGACCAATCCTGGAGGCTGGGGAAGGCCTGGATGATGGCTCTGCGTTGGAGGCAGAGATGGGGCCAGGGCCATCGGGGAGTGATGTGCTGACTCTGGAGCCTCCAGAGGCTGACAGTAGTGAGGCAAAGGAACAGGAGGAGCCTGTTCCTAATGCACTCATGAGAAGAGCTGCCAGAAGGCAAGAGCAGCTAAAGCAAGGAGGATGACTTGGAAGTAGGGCCAAGTGATGATTGGCCCCTCCCATAAGGCTTAAAAGACTAGCAACGGCATTTGGGCTTTTTGTCGGAAAACAACGTTGATAGATTTGCTCTTTATCTTGCTGCATTTATTTCTTTTCGGAATCTTCTGCTTTTGAACTTTTGCCAAGAAAAGCCTTTGGCAGTTTGCCTAATTAGACCAAGATTGGTGATCAGACAGAAGAGTTGTGTTATGAAGAATTTGTTTTGATTTAGTTCAGGCTATGCTGTCTATTTGAACTGATTGCGCCTATAGAACAAAGTCTATTTGTTTTTGAATTGATTGCGTCTACTGCTACCTACTTGGGCCTGGGTCACAACATTACCAAGTAGACTATTACTTTATTAAATATTTCAGATCATTAGAAAAAAATTCCCATTTTGGGTTCTACAATATTTCCAGGTGAAATAGGCCCTGGAAAAGGAAGTAAAGGAATCCACTGCATCTGAATTCCGTTGCATGCAAAACTGCATCCTTTGGGCCAATGTAGATCGTTCAAAAACATTAAGGACTGAAACAACAGTAGATAAAAAAGGAACCTTTAAGAAGATTCAGAAAGGCCTCCCTCCCACATATCCCAAAATCTGTTTGGTTGGCTACAAGATTTAGCAGCCAATGAGAACCCAGCAGTCAGTAAGGACTTCCTTTGCACATTATACCTACAACATCCTCCTCGTGAAAAATTTCTGTCTGGTTCATTTTCATCAAGACCGTTTTCAATGTCATCTCAACCTCCACCTGCTTCTGCTCCAAGTTAGCAAATTAAAACAAATAGACATGGTTTTATATACAGATTTCTCTGCCCATTGAGATCTCTTTTACACGATTTCTTAGCTTCCAAGTCAAGCTTTCTCTGTTTCCAGGTCTTAAAATAAGTTTTTCCAACCATTCCTAGTTTCTCCAACATTGTGCCCATGTTTTCTCTACAAACATGACTAACTTTATCCAAATTCCTCCTGGAATATAGGGAGATGCTTTGAAGGAGTGAGTTTCAAGATGATGGTTGTTGTTATATTCACAAATAATAATAATAATATCAGTGAAGACTTCAAGGAAATGAGAGACAGTAAATGCATATTGACTTACCCCCTGGTTATTTGACCATCTTCCACTCCTTCTGCTATTAAGTGAATTCTGCTGCAAGGAGAATAACAGGTCAGTCTGGATTATGAATGCTTTTGAAACCATGTTGTGATAGTTGATGTTTTGGCACATCAAGGTTGACTCAGCCTTCCATACTTTATAAGGTAGGTAAAATGAGGACCCAGATTGTTGGGGGCAATAAAGTTGACTTTGTATATAATATACAAATGGATGAAGACTATTGCTTAACATAGTGTAAGCCGCCCTGAGTCTTCGGAGAAGGGCGGGATATAAATTCAAAAAAAAAACAAAAAACTGTGAACCTGGCCTCTACAGTTTATTAAAATAAAATAGATGTTAACTACAGTATGGTTCAGAAAGCAGAAATTGGACATTCTAATGATTTCATTGCTAGTCCTCAACCTGCATCGAGGACTATTTGTGTTATTAATAAAAAACTAGGGGTTTTGAAATCCGTGGGAGATATACAGAGATAGAGATAGAAAAATTGGAAGGAACATTGGAGGTCTTCTAGTCCAGGGGTCTCCAACCTTGGTCCCTTTAAGACTTGTGGACTTCAACTCCCAGAATTCCTCAGCCAGCTTTGCTTTGCTTTGCTTTTTTTTTTTTTGCTTTGCTTTGCTGGCTGAGGGACTCTGGGAGTTGAAGTCCACAAATCTTAAAGGGACCAAGGTTGGAGACCCCTGTTCTAGTCCAACCCTCTGCTCAAGCAGGAGTCCTATATCATTCCAGACCAATGATTGTCCAATCACTTCCTGAAAACCTCCAGTGATGAAGCACCCATGATTTCTGGAGGCAAGTCATTTCTAATGACTAACTGTTCTCACTTTCTCAGGAGATTTCTCCTTAGGTCTGGGTTGGATTTCTCTTGAATGATCTTCCATACGTTACTTCTTCTCTGTGACAGCCCCTCAGATGTAGGATGCCCTATGATTGCATATTAATAGATTAACAGAGTTGGAAGGACCTTATAGGTCATCTACTCCAACCCCCCGCTCAAGCAGGAGACCCTACACTGTTTCTGACAAATGGCAGTCCAATCTTTTCTTGAAAGTCTCAAGTGATGAAGCTCCCACAACTTCCAAAGGAAAGCTGTTCCATTCGTTGATTGTTCTCACTGTCAGAAAGTTCCTCCTCATTTCGAGGTTGAATCTCTCCTTGGTCAGTTTCCATCCATTATTCCTTGTCTGGCCTTCAGGTGCTTTGGAAAATAGCTTGACCCCCCTCCTCTCTGTGGCAGCCCCTCAAGTATTGAAAGACGGCTATCATGTCTCTCCTGGTCCTTCTCTTCACTAGACTAGCCATGCCCAGTTCCTGTAACCGGTCTTCGTATGTTTTAGTCTCCAGTCCCCTCATCATCCTGGTTGTTCTCCTCTGCACTTTTTCTATTAGATACTCTATTATATTATTTATTAGATTTTATTAGATATTAAATCCTCTATGATTGCATAGGTTGTAATGTATTAAAAAGAGATTTGGCCCTGTGTTCTGGGGGGCCCCTTCTGGGAATACAAAAACAATAAAATGCACGCTGTAGTATCATTATGTAGCTTGTGAAATTGCTTCCATGATAACTATGTATATCTCCCTTTCGGGGTTCCACAGACATTCTAATGCGCATCTCATTCCCTTGTCACCTTCCCCACATGACTATCCATAGCTGAGATCTAATTTCCCCGCCTTGCTGCACAATCCATTGTTGGGATCTGGGATCTATTGTTAAGGGATTTGTTGTTTGAAAGGAAAGTAAAAAAATGCCAAAAGCTTTGGCCCTCCCTACTGTGGTTAGGCTCTGTTGACTCTGTGATGTAAAACGTTCAGAGAGGTGTTTGTTCAGATCAAAGAAGAATATAGAATAGAATAGAAGGGCCTCTGGTGGCTCAACAGACTAATGCAGTCTGTTATTAACACAGCTGCTAGCAATTACTGCAAGTTCAAATCCCACCAGGCCCAAGGTTGACTCAGCCTTCCATCCTTTATAAGGTAGGTAAAATGAGGACCCAGATTGTTGGGGGCAATAAAAGTTGACTTTGTATATAATATACAAATGGATGAAGACTATTGCTTAACACAATGTAAGCCGCCCTGAGTCTTCGGAGAAGGGCGGGATATAAATTTTTTTAAAAAAAGAATAGAATAGAATAGAATAGAATAGAATAGAATAGAATAGAATAGAATAGAATAGAATAGAATAGAATAGAATAGAATAACAGAGTTGGAAGGGACCCCGGAGGTCTTCTAATCCAACCCCCTCCTTAAGCAGAAAACCCTACACCACTTCAGACAAATGGTAGTCCAACATCTTAAAAACTTCTGCAGGCAAGTTGTTCCACTGATTAATTGTTCTGTCATGAAATTTCTCCTTAGTTCTAAGTTGCTTCTCTCCTTGATTAGTTTCCACCCATTTCTTCTTGTCCTCTGCTCAGGTGCTTTGGAGGATAGGTTGACCCCCTCTTCTTTGTGGCAACCCCTGAGATATTGGAAGACTGCTATCATGTCTCCCCTAGTGCTTTTTTTTATTAAACTAGACATATCCAGTTCCTGCAACCGTTCTTCATATATTTTAGCTTCCAGTCCCCTAATCATCTTTGTTGCTCTTCTCTACACTCTTTCTAGAGTCTCCACATCTTTTTTACATCATGGCGACCAAAACTGAATGCAGTATTCCAAGTGTGGCCTTACCAAGGCATTATAAAGTGGTATTAACACTTCACGTGATCTTGATTCTCTCCTTCTGTTTATGCAGCCTAGAACCGTGTTGGCTTTTTTGGCAGCTGCTGCACATTGCTGGCTCATATTTAAATGGTTGTCCACTAGGATTCCAAGATCCCTCTCACAGTTACCACTATTGAGCAAGGTACCACATATACGTACCTGTGCATTTTTTTTTTTGCCTAAATATAGAACCTTACTTTTTTTACCATTGAATTTGATTTTGTGAAATAGCACCCAATGTTCAAGTCTGTCAAGATCCTCCTGTATCTTTAACCTATCTTCTGGAGTGTTGGCTATTCCTGCTAGCTTGGTGTTGTCTTCAAATTTGATGAGTTCCCCATCTATCCCCTCCTCCAAATCATTGATGAAGATGTTGAAGAGTACTGGGCCTAAAACAGAGCCCTGGGGTACTCCACTGCATATCTTCCTCCACGTAGATGAAAGGAAAAAAAATAGCCAATGTTGCACAAAAGCTACTTACTACTTGTTGAGCACTTTTGAGCATCTCCTAAAATGGAAAAAAAAAGATATCTTTATAATGACTTTGTGGCAGTGTATTTGATCAGCAATTGTGAGGATCAGGCCTAGGCCGTTACAATTTCTTCAGATGAATAGTTGGACCCTTAAGGGCCACAGAGGTTGTTAACGTGAATGGAACAAACACAGCAGACCTATTGCCTGAAGAAATGGCTGCTTTTGAAATATTCTGCACATAGCAATAGCACTTAGACTTATCTACCTCTTCACAGTGTTTTACAGCCCTCTCTAAGCAGTTTACAGAGTCAGCATATTGCCCCCAACAATCTGGGTCCTCATTTTACCCACCCCGGAAGGATGGAAGGCTGAGTCAACCTTGAGCCTGGTGGGATTTGAACTGCCAAATTGCAGGTAGCTGGCAGTCAGCAGAAGTAGCCTGCAGTACTGCACTCTAACCACTGCGCCACTGAGGCTCTTAAGTCCACACTGCTCTCATCATGCCATCATTCTCATCTTCCATATTATATACCCATATCATATATTTATATTTATCTTGGGTTGTCTGGGTGCTGTCGCAGGCATGTTTAGCTGATTTCATTTGCTTAGTAGAAAAAAGTTCATTCTCTAAATGCTTTACTAGCTGGAATAAAAAGCTGGATTAAAAGCTGGAATAAAAGCTGAACCTCTGAAGTGGTGATATTAAAACTAAATAAAAGTTAAACGTTAAAAATTGATTTAAAAGTAGAAAGAGTATTTTAAAAAGAGTAAAAATACTCTTCTTTTTTTTTACTGCTACTCACTGTCACCATCTTGGGCTGTATATCATTATATTTATATTTTCATTCCTCAGAGAGAAAATATTCCTTTCTTATCACAACATAGAGTGATTGGGATCAAAGAGACATAAGTTAATTAAGACTGTTCTGTGTGGGTTTCATTTTGATTTTAGGAGCAAAAGGTTTGGGGCAGGTTTCCCCACCCCCTTTATATATTTCTTCAGTTAATTAATTCCTTTAAAAGACAGATGCGGTCATCCATCTTAACCCACAAATCTGGGTGAAATTCTAAGCTCCATTATATACCTATTTTTCAAACCCGGCCACCTTAAGGAGTATGGACTTTGAAGAATTTGCCATCCAGCAGGTTTTGAATTAAGTTCTGTGCATCTGCTGTAAACCTAGTTTGAAGAACTACATGTTTCCTCAAAAATAATACCGGGTCTTATATTAATTTTTGCTCCAAAAGACACATTAGGGCTTATTCTCTGGTTAGGTCTTATTTTGGGGGAAATACGGCACTAAATGCATCCATCTGGCTGACAATCTTAACTGGGACTTATTTTGGGGGGTAGGGCTTATATTGTGAGCATCCTGAAAAATCCTGCTAGGATTTATTTTCTGGTTGGGTCTTATTTTTGGGGGAAACAGGGTAGTTCATTTACTTTATCCAATCTGGTAGAATGGGCAGATTGGATAAAGTAGGCAGTTACCCTTTCTTTAAAAAAAAAATAAAAAAATACAAATATTTCCTGCCCTCTTCTTTCTTCTAAGCCTGGAAAAAGACCTGTGAAGCCAGAATCTTTCAAATTCTGACAATAGTCATAAAGATGCTTTCCTAAAAAAAAATATTTTCAAAAGACATTTCAGAATTATTCCTGAAATGTCTGTAAATGCTTGGGAGGGTGAAAGTGACTGATTCAGGAGTGAAATCCAGCAGGTTCTGACAGGTTCTGGAGAACTGGTAGCAGAAATTTTGAGCAGTTCCGAGAACCGACAAATACTGGCTGGCCCCAGAGTGGGGTGGAGATTTTGCAAAGTCCTTTCCCCAGGAGTGGGGAGGGAATGGAGATTTTGCAATATCCTTTCCCCAGGAGTGGGGAGGAAATGGAAATTTTGCAGTATCCTTCCCCTGAAGTGGGGTGGGAATGGAGATTTTACAATATCCCTCCCCTGCCACACCCATCAAGCCACACCCACCAAGCCACAGCTCGCCCACCAAGCCACGCCCACAGAACCGGTAGTAAAAAAAATTGGATTTCACCACTGGACTGATTACATCTAAGAAGGATCACACAGAAAAAATAGAAGAAAGGGTACTTACAATCAGTTTAGTCACCCCTGTGCCACCCTTAGCTTTCTCGATAATAGGTAGTATCTTTTTTGCAAGTTCCTATAAGGAGCGAGAAAAACTATTACCCCCTTTCTGAATTCCTTAATAACATCAAACACGGTTGGCCTTATTTCCATACCTCTTGGAAATAATGCTCTTTTATTAACCCTTCATTAACCATGTGGCATTATTCCTTTTCAAGGACAACCAAGTCAAGTTGGGTTTCAAGGACAATCAAGTCAAGTTGGGTTTCCAAAGCATATTCTGATAAAACAAAATCTTGGAAGGGAATTGAGTAAAGACATCTTACTAGCAAAATTGGAACTGATAGAAAGAGTATCTGAGCCAACAATTGACCGTTTTGCAAAACCCCAAGCAGGGAAAAGTAAATTTGGAGCAACCCTACCCATCCAAAAAACATCCCTTGGGGACAATCCAAAATACAACTTTCTCCCTTTGCTACTCAGTAGGCAGGAGAACCATCACTCCATCACTTGGGGAGTTGCTCTTGTCGTAAGGTATATAGAAGGTATTATAAGCTGCTTTAAAAAGGCAAGTGAACAGGTGAAACCTCTATGGAGATTCTCAGTCATCCAGGTCGTAGTTGTCCCAAAGGTTCAAGAGGCAACTGGACTTTTTTGGTTTTCTTCTGAAGATGTTTCGCTTCTCATCCAAGAAGATTCTTCAGCTTTGACTGGATCAGTGGGTTGCCCCCGTTTAGGTTTAGGTTTATTAGATTTCTATACCGCCCTTCTCCCGAAGGACTCAGGGTGGTTCACAGCCAGCATAAAACAGAATTCACAATAGTCATAAATAAATTAAAAACATAAATTAAAAATCTAAATTAAATTTTGGCTAACAATTAAAAATCTTTAAAATCAAATAATAAAACCCCAATTAAAAACAACACATTACACATTAGGCCAGCCCTGCACGATGAAACAATAGGGTCTTGAGCTTGCGTCGGAAGGTCCGGAGGTCGGGGAGTGATCGTAACCCCGGAGGAAGCTCGTTCCAGACCAGTTCGCAAGAACAGGTAGTAATGGCAGCGGGAGGCTCTGTCCACCCGCCTGGACGTCATCAAATGTGATCTGCGCATTTTGCATCTCGCGTGTGAGCTCCCGTTGCAAACCATTAGCAAAGGTAAGTAGAACCCGCCCCTGGATTGGATGGTGTGGAATGGAAAGATTTATATTTCTTGCAGACGGCTCATCATTTGCATTCTTTTATAGAGTAGCTGAGGCAATTTGGAAGTTGGTCTGTCTCCTCAGGGTCACCTGAGCAGCGCAAATGGGTGTGAAGCCTTCTTGGAACTGATCCAATCAGGGCTGAAGAAGCTTCTTGGATGAGAAGCGAAACGACTTCAAAGAAAAACAAGAAAGTCCACTTGCCTCTTGAAAAAGCACTTTTGGGGCAACAGGTGAAATGCTTTGGCCCTGCTTGCTCTGTTTCTGTGCTGGGGGTCTCTGAAGATGCTTTCTGGGAGGTGTGGAAAAACAAAAGGGATGTTTTACTGAATGCAAGATGGAGAGTACTCAAAGAAGCGGCAGAATATAAAACAAAATCAACTTACCGCTAAGTCAGTAATGGTAACTTTGCCTTTGCTCATAGTCTACAAGGGAAATAAAAGGCGTAACTTTTATTCTGAAAGGATATCACACGTGTTTTCTCTAACTATGCCATCACTGCCATCTTTGATCTATGTACCATGGCAAATGGCATGATGTCATAAAATGCACTGTACTCTTCTGCTCCCACACACTGGATCATCAGAGGCTTATAATGACACAAAAATGATAGGCATGGCGTGATATCATCCACAAAAAAAGTTGCAAGTATCTACTTCTCTCAGCAGGTAACACAAATCCCAACAACTGCAGGAAGACGGCATCGTGAATATGTTGTGGCTTGGCCCTATTACCCATAGGCATGCCCATGGCTGAGACCTGACCCCTGCCCTTACTACTCATTCCCCAGGGGAAATATCACCCCAAGTTGGGTGGGGATAGATAGATAGATAGATAGATAGATAGATAGATAGATAGATAGATAGATAGATAGATAGATAGATAGATAGAAATAAATAAATAAAATAAATAAATAAAATAGATAGATAGATAGATTATTTCAGAAAGGAAAAATGAAACAGGTGAAATATTTTTGCCTTGGCTGCTATGTTTATGCCCAGGGAAGATGCTTTTTGGAAGGGGTAGAATTAGGAAAGGGATAATTCAGGGGTAAAACTTATTTACCTACACTACTGGTTCGGAAGTGCATCATCCGTGCGTTTGGACCATCTGCACATGGGCAAAGCCTTCTGCGCATACGCAGAAGATCAAAAACAGGTTGCTTCCTGGTTAAAACCAGGAAGTAACAATGTCCGAGCAGCTGGGCAGAGCCTGATGGTGCCACCACTACTAGTTCTCCGAATCACATGCCTCTGCCGCTACCGGTTTAGCCGAACCGGTCTGAACCGGTAGCATTTCACCCCTGGGATGCTTCATCCCACATAAGAACAATACCACTCAACGAAAAGGCAGAAGATGGAGAAAGAGCTACTTACAATTAATGTTTGCATGTGTTTTGCCGTCAAATCATTCTGCAATGGAAAGAAGCACATCAGCGTCTATTCTGACATGAAGACATCCAGCTCCTCTCTATCCATGCCATTACCACTACCTTAATATATCATATACATGAATTGCTGCTTCCCTTTCTTATCCCAACCGGGAGTGCTTAGACTAAAAATCAAATTTGAATTAACAGTGTTCTGAGGTTTCTGTTTTCTTTTCTTTCTCTTTTCAGTTTTCTTCCACATTCACGGAATCAAAATACCCACTGAGAAAACTGAGGAATAAAGGTTGTATCCCTTCTTGTACCCTGGTCAGCACTTCTTTACTGTCCTACCATCGGGCAGGAGATATAGAAGCATAGACAGCCAAATGAATAGGCTGAAAAATAGTTTTTATCCGTGGGCCGTCAGACTTCTGAATGCAACGTAACACCACAATTAGGTTTAATAGGATAGGCTTGCAGGGCCAGCGCAATGTGAAACATGTTCATACTGGTGTAATATAATATCAGGGGTGAAATCCTCTGAAGTCTGCTACCGAGCACGCGCTTTGTTGGAGGCATGCCCACGCAGCGCTAAAAAAGGGACATTTTGAAGCCTTCCGAGTCTGCAAAGGTAAGTAGAACAACGAGGGGGCGGGAATCTGCTGTGCCAAGCAATTTAGATTAGCTAGAAAGCAGGAAATCCGCCGATTCTAGCTAATATAAATTGCGCAGCACAGCTGACCGTCACCCAGCTGATCATCGGAAATACCAGTTCGCCCGAACCGGTAGCATTTTTTACTACCGGTTCACCCGAACCGGTCCGAACCGGTAGCATTTCACCCCTGATAAATATATGTATATGGGAATGTGTGCTAGTTATTACTTATTTGGGTTTAGGGATTTCTTTTTCTTTTATTTTGAGTTATTGAGATGTATTCTGTATTTGGGGGATGCTGCACCAAGGGAGGCTCGTTCAATCTCATTGTACACATATTGTGCACTGACAATAAAGGTTTGATTTGATTTAATCTGATCTATGCCTGAATAGTTAATTGTTCAGTACAGAAGAGTTTTAGTAGACATACTATGGGCAGCACCCATTTGGAAACATTGTTCTTTTTATTTTGCTTAGTCCCTCTTTCTTTTATTTATTTGTCAAGCATATATAAGATAACAGATATAAGTATAAACATGATTATGAATACAGGAAATGGTTATGAATAAATGGGGACATTAGGACAGGGATGGTAGGCAGACTTCTGCACTTAGGCACGTCCCTTACAGACCTCTTAGGAATGGGGTGAGGTCTACAGTCTAAGGTTGTGTGGGTTTCAGAATGAAACCTCAGGGCCTTCCAGGCATTGACCACTCTGTTATTGAAGTCATATTTTCTGCAAGTTTGGAGTTTGGAGTGGTTTACCTTAAGTTTGTATCTATTGTGTGCTCATGTATTGTTGCGGTTGGAACTGAAGTAATCATTGGCAGGTAGGACATTGTGGCAGATAATTTTGAATACTTCTACTGTCTCTGATTCTTCCTCCCCCAAATAAGTTCAGATGCGAAATACACTCATGCATATTAACTATGCAGATTTGGGTCCCCACCTATACGTGTTCTACTTGATTTTTAATGTAGCCATGTCAAGAAAAAGGACTACTGAAATCCCACAATAACATCTCATTTCTTCTTTCCACTGCTACAGGAATGTCAGCTCAGATTCAGAGCATTTGCTGGTCAGAAAAAAGATCCCAACAAGATTTAAGCCATCCTGAATGCTAAAGCCTTTATTTTACCACTCAACCCACTCCCACCCATCAAAGTTTGGGGAAGGCAGGCATACTTTTTCAAGAATGAGACGACTACCATAGCTTTCACCATAAAATAAATAAATAAATAACTATCCTCATGGGTGCTATTCAGCAGGTTCTGATAGGTTCTGGAGAACCGGTAGTGGAAATTTTGAGTAGTTCTGAGAACCGGTAAATGCCACCTCTGACTGGCCCCAGAGTGGGTGGAAATGGAGATTTTGCAGTATCCTTCCCCTGCCATGCCCTGCCAAGCCACGCCCACACAGCGCTAAAAAAGGGACATTTTGAAGCCTTCCGAGTCTGCAAAGGTAAGTAGAACAGCGAGGGGGCGGGAATCTGCTGTGCCAAGCAATTTAGATTAGCTAGAAAGCAGGAAATCCGCCGATTCTAGCTAATATAAATTGCGCAGCACAGCTGACTGTCACCCAGCTGATCATCGGAAATACCAGTTCGCCCGAACCGGTAGCATTTTTTACTACCGGTTCACCCGAACTGGTCCGAACTGGTAGCATTTCACCCCTGATAAATATATGTATATGGGAATGTGTGCTAGTTATTACTTATTTGGGTTTAGGGATTTCTTTTTCTTTTATTTTGAGTTATTGAGATGTACTCTGTATTTGGGGGGTGCTGCACCAAGGGAGGCTCGTTCAATCTCATTGTACACATATTGTGCACTGACAATAAAGGTTTGATTTGATTTAATCTGATCTATGCCTGAATAGTTAATTGTTCAGTACAGAAGAGTTTTAGTAGACATAGTACTTATGGGCAGCACCCATTTGGAAACATTGTTCTTTTTATTTTGCTTAGTCCCTCTTTCTTTTATTTATTTGTCAAACATATATAAGATAACAGATATAAGTATAAACATGATTATGAATACAGGAAATGGATTCGAATAAATGGGGACATTAGGACAGGGATGGTAGGCAGACTTCTGCACTTAGGCACGTCCCTTACAGACCTCTTAGGAATGGGGTGAGGTCTACAGTCTAAGGTTGTGTGGGTTTCAGAATGAAACCTCAGAGCCTTCCAGGCATTGACCACTCTGTTACTGAAGTCATATTTTCTGCAATCGAGTTTGGAGTGGTTTACCTTAAGTTTGTATCTATTGTGTGCTCATGTATTGTTGCGGTTGGAACTGAAGTAATCATTGGCAGGTAGGACATTGTGGCAGATAATTTTGAGTACTTCTACTCTCTCTGATTCTTCCTCCCACAAATAAGTTCAGATGCGAAATACACTCATGCATATTAACTATGCAGATTTGGGTCCCCACCTATACGTATTCTACTTGATTTTTAATGTAGCCATGTCAAGAAAAAGGACTACTGAAATCCCACAATAACATCTCATTTTTTCTTTCCACTGCTACAGGAATGTCAGCTCAGATTCAGAGCATTTGCTGGTCAGAAAAAAGATCCCAACAAGATTTAAGCCATCCTGAATGCTAAATCCTTTATTTTACAACTCAACCCACTCCCACCCATCAAAGTTTGGGGAAGGCAGGCATACTCTTTCAAGAATGAGACGACTATCATAGCTTTCACCATAAAACAAGATAACTATCCTCAGGGGTGCTATTCAGCAGGTTCTGACAGGTTCTGGAGAACCGGCAGTGGAAATTTTGAGTAGTTCTGAGAACCGGTAAATGCTACCTCTGACTGGCCCCAGAGTGGGTGGAAATGGAGATTTTGCAGTATCCTTCCCCTGCCATGCCCTGCCAAGCCACGCCCACAGAACCGGTAGTAAAAACATTTGAATTCCACCACCGGCTATCCTCCTAAATATATAACATGAGTATATCTCCCTGCTTTGTATACAAGTACTAAATTCTGATGGGCGGTGGGGTAGAATCCAAAAAAGGTTGCTTCATCACATGCAAGAAAGAAATTTCACATGGAAAAGAGAGAAGGTCATCAAAGAGCTACTTACAATTGTTTTTATCATGTCTTCCTCAGGCAGTTCCTTCTACAATGGAAACAAAGGGCATCAGCTCTGTTCCCTCCTTAAAGCATACGTGACTTCTCCAGCCCATGACATCTCTACCATTTCATATATCATAAAAATTAATTCCTCGTGCTACATCAAGAAGCAGGGGTGACCGGATGATGCAGAAATGAAGATATATGTGCCATGATGTCATCACACGAAGGCCGCAAGTACCTCCTTGCTGACACAACTCACAACAGCTGCACCGTGACATCATTTGGCACACGTGATCATTTTGTCCCTCGTCCACACAGGGACATCCATGTCAGAGATCAAAATCTTTTCCTTTAGTATTCAGCGCAGGGAGAAACTTCAGTCAATTTAGCTGGTGTTTCTTTTCAGAAAGGGGTCAATGGGTTGTTTTAAGCTGCTTAAAAAGCAAATGTATATATTTTCCTATTTTCTGGGTTTGTATTTTCTGGGCTCTGGAGATGCTTTAAGTGCTGGGCGAAGAAAAATAAAAGAGGGGCCTGTTCAAATACAAGAAGAATATTAAAGAGAGAAATGGAATAAAAGAAATCAAAGCTACTTACTACCAAATCGTGCAAAGCACCAGCTTTGATGAAGGTTTTCTACAAAGGAAATGAAGGCAATCAGTTCTATTCTGATAAGATAAATACCACTAAATATAACTATACCATCACAGATACCTTTAAGAATAGAATAGAATAGAATAGAATAGAATAGAATAGAATAGAATAGAATAGAATAGAATAGAATAGAATAGAATAGAATAGAATAGAATTTTTTATTGGCTAAGTGTGATTGGACACACAAGGAATTTGTTTTGGTGCATATGCTCTCAGTGTACATATGTAAAAGAAAAGATACATTCAAAAGATACCATATATTAATTTTAATCTTGCCCCCAACAACCTTGTTCCTCCTTTTACCGAGCTCGGAAGGATGGAAGGCTGAGTTAATCTTGAGCCTGGTGGGATTTGAACTGCCAAACTGCTGGCAATCGGCAGTGTCTGCAGTACTACATTTTAACCACTGTGCCACCACAGCTCTTATGCACTTTATCATGCAATAATTACACATTATTGCACAGCTCTTCTAAAGGATTTGAAGCCTAAGCCACAGGGAAGTTTTGTGAAGCCAGGCTCTTTCAAATTCTGACAATAGTCAAAACTGATAGCTTCCTGCTGGAATTGTTCCTGAAATGTATAGGAACATTTGAAGGAGGGAGGCGGGGTGGCTCAAAAGAGCTGTGTGATCACATCTAAACAAGATAACATAGAAGATATAGAGGAAATGAGAGAACTTAAGTGTGTATGTACTTACAATCAATGAACATCCCGCTTTTCCGCCATTAATTCCTTTAATAATTTCTAACACCCTAGGCATTATTTCCTATAAGAAAGGAGAAAAAAACATTATGAGTATATGTAGGATTTGTTTACTATTTCCTGTGAAGTTATGTGAAGAACTTTTTTTACCCCAGCTCCTGCCAACCTAGCAGTTCAAAAGCATGCAAATCAATGGTGGGTTTCAAATTTTTTTACTAGCGGTTCTATGGGCATGGCTTGGTGGGCGTGGCAGGGGAAGGATACTGTAAAATCTTCACTCCCACCCCACTCCAGGGGAAGGTTACTGCAAAATCCCCATTTCCTCCTGATCAGCTGGGACTTGGGAGGCAGAGAATTGATGGGGGTGGGGCCAGTCAGGTAAAGGTAAAGGTTCCCCTCGCACATATGTGCTAGTCGTTCCCGACTCTAGGGGGCGGTGCTCATCTCCGTTTCAAAGCTGAAGAGCCAGTGCTGTCCGAAGACGTCTCCATGGTCATGTGGCCGGCATGACTAAACACCAAAGGCGCATGGAACGCTGTTACCTTCCCACCAAAGGTGGTCCCTATTTTTTCTACTTGCATTTTTACGTGCTTTCGAAACTGCTAGGTTGGCAGAAGCTGGGACAAGGAACAGGAGCTCACCCCGTTACACGGCAGCACTAGGGATTCGAACTGCTGAACTGCCGACCTTTCGATCGACAAGCTCAATGTCCTAGCCCCTGAGCCACCGCGTCCCCTCGGGGCCAGTCAGAGGTAGTAGTAAAAATTCTGACTGGCCCCACCCCATCTATTCTCTGCCTCCCAAGTCCCAGCTTATTGGGAGGAAATGGGGATTTTGCAGTAACCTTCCCCTGCCGTGGCCACCAAACCATGCCCACCAAGCCATGCCACGCCCACTAAGCCACGCCCACAGAACCAGTAGTAAAAAAATTTGAAACCCACCACTGGCTGACATATACACCCTGTAAAGTCCTTGATGATCACTGAGCTGTTCACCGCCCTGAGTCCTTCGGGAGAAGGGCGGTATACAAATTAAAATATTATTATTATTATTATTATTATTATTATTATTATAATTATTAACTTGGCTGCTTGCTTGCAGACATTTCAATCCCTTACTAGATAACATCATCAGTGTGAATCCACACTGATACAAAAATAAACACTCTATCACAATTTCAGTTGATCCAGAAGGGATATAATTGCAAACGTCATGGTCGCACAAAAAGAGATCCTACCCTAAGCCTCGGTTCCCACTTGCCATCGGAATGCAAGGATTACCTGTATTTTAAGTAACCATACTACTGATAACAACCCCATCAAACAAGCCATTGTTGTTGATGGGATTGTTAGACTCTTCTTCACTTTGGGGTGCCCTGTTTTACAACAGTGCAGGTGGGTGTACTTTTAACAGGTAAAGCAGTGCCTCCGGCTGCTTCATCAGAACTGGCTCAAGATTTTACCTGTGCCTTCTTTTTTGATGCTCTGGAGACAATGGGGACGGTTGCCGGGGGTGGGAGTGGAATCACTAAAGTTGTTAAATTACATGCAAGAATATTTCACAAAAAAGAACAGAGAATGAACAAAAAAAAAGAATAGAATAGAATTTTTTATTGGCCGAGTGTGATTGGACACACAAGGAATTTGTCTTGGTGCAGATGCTCTCAGTGTACATAAAAGAAAAGATACGTTCATCAAGGTACAACATTTACAACACAATCATTCAATATATCAATATAAATCATAAGGATTGCCAGCAACAAGTTATAGTCATACAGTCATAAGTGGAAAGAGATTGGTGATGGGAACTATGAGAAGATTAATAGTAGTGCAGATTCAGTAAATAGTTTGACAGTGTTGAGGGAATTATTTGTTTAGCAGAGTGATGGCCTTCGGGAAAAAACTGTTCTTGAGTCTAGTTGCTCTGGTGTGCAGTGCTCTATAGCATCGTTTTGAGGGTAGGAGTTGAAACAGTTTGTGTTTAGGCATGCATAAATGCACCAGCGTGCCTACCGTCCCTGTCCTACTGTTTCCAATTATCTGTAATCATTCTATATGTTTATGGCTATGTTTTGCCGATTTATATCCTTTTTTTGTGTGTGTGCCAAAAATTTTTCATGTGTCCATGTCTGTGTCTGCTCTGTTACTTGTTTTCTTGTATTTGTTGACAAATAAATAAATAAATAAATTAATTAATAGGTACTTACCACAAATTCTTCATCTTTACACTCCTGTTCTATACAATCCTGCAAATAAAACAAAAGTTATTAACGTCTCTTCTAACATGACATCGCTTCTCTAACTTAGGTTCTGCGGAATAAGATGCGCAGCTACATAAATCTTTGAAATAAAGAGATAGCTACATCATTCCTATCATCTTTGATATCTCGCATGTTGTCAGTTGCTTCATTCTGTAGATGAGATACCCTCCTTTCTTCTCAGAACATATCCTGGTTGGCTGTAAAAGATACCTGTGGATGAGCTGTGTTCTGAAACCCTTTGCTTTATTCTCTTTTCAATATCCTTCCGCCTTCACAGAATGGAAATCTGCGCAGAGAATCCAGGGGAATATCCTGCTTGTATTGAATTTCTGTCTCAAAAATGCTTGTTGACAAAAGAGGTGATTAATAGAAAGATCTGGTCAGGTTCAAGCTGTTTGGGAACCTGGCATTAAATCACTACGTTCCATATTTGTAGTCCTGGGCTTATGATTGATCACTTAATGACTGTTGCAGGTTATGATGGACCTCCCTGGGTGTCTCTTTTCAATGGTTTGAAAAATTCCTCTTTCTGGTTTCTACAACAGACTCGGGAAAAGGAGATGAGGAAATAGCAATAGCACTTAGGCTTATATCCTGCTTTACAGTGCTTTACAAAGTAGTTTACAGACTCAGCCTATTGCCCCCAACAATATTGGCTCCTCATTTTACCTACCTCGGAAGGATGGAAGGCCAAGTCAACCTTGAGCCTGGTGAGATTTGAACTGCCAAATTTCAGGCAAGCCGGCAGCAAGCAGAAGCAGGCATGGGCCTCTGTGGCTCAGGCTGCTAATGCAGTCTGTTATTAACAGCAGCTGCCTGCAATTACTGCAGGTTCTAGTCCCACCAGGCCCAAGGTTGACTCAGCCTTCCATCCTTTATAAGGTAGGTAAAATGAGGACCCAGATTGTTGGGGGCAATAAGTTGACTTTGTATATAAATATACAAATAGAATGAAGACTATTGCTAACATAGTGTAAGCCGCCCTGAGTCTTCGGAGAAGGGCAGGATATAAATACAAATAATAATAATAAAAAAAGTAGCTTGCAGTACTGCACTCTGACCACTGCGCCACTGTGGCTCATAAATAAACAAACCACCTTACCAACAAAATTGTGTTTGGACCAAACAGACGAGTCTCACCAATAAGGGACAGAAATTACAGGGAGAGAAAGAAATTGTTCAGGACACTCTTGCCCAATGCAAAACTTCCCTGGACTCAATTCTGAAAAACGTGTTGTCCACACTTATAACCAAATAAAGTGGATTTGGGTTTAGGGTCAGTATTGTCAGGGATGCTTTATTGCAGGCAAGAAGTAACAGCACAAGATGAAGAAAGAGCTACTTACCATCAATCTGTCAAGTCTATTCTCATCCAGAGAATTCTACAAAGGAAACAAGCACATCAAATTCTGTTCTAACAGAAGCTACCCAGGACCTACTATCCATGCCACCACTACCATCTTAGATATCATATACATGAATTGCTGCTTTCTTCCACTTAGGAAACACACATTTCTTATCCTACCAGGGAGTGGTTACATTAAAAAATAGAATTTAATTAGAATAGAATAGAATAATTACTGCAGGTTCAAGCCCCACCGGGCCCAAGGTTGACTCAGCCTTCCATCCTTTATAAGGTAGGTAAAATGAGGACCCAGATTGTTGGGGGCAATAAAAGTTGACTTTGTATATAATATACAAATGGATGAAGACTATTGCTTGACATAGTGTAAGCCGCCCTGAGTCTTCGGAGAAGGGCGGGATAGAAATGCAAATTAAAAAAATAGAATAGAATAGAATAGAATAGAATAGAATAGAACAGAACAGAACAGAACAGAACAGAACAGAACAGAACAGAATAGAATAGAATAGAATAGAATAGAAAAAAAGGATGGGAAAGAATAGCATCGCATCGCATCACATCGCATCGCATCGCATCGCATCGCATCGCATCGCATAGAATAGAATAGAATAGAATAGAATAGAATAGAATAGAAAAAAGGATGGGATGGGATAGGATAGGATAGGATAGGATGGGAGGGGATGGGAGGGGAGGGGAGGGGAGGGGAGGGGAGGGGATGGGATGGGATGGGATGGGATGGGATGGGATGGGATGGGATGGGATGGGATGGGATAGTATAGGATAGGACTCTTTTGAGAACATTGCCCATATTTTGTATCCAATGTAGATTCATTTCAGTTACATGCCTATACACATAAGACATCCCTACAATGGAATATTGTTTTTTATTATTCTACTCTACTCTAGTCTTCTTTTATCGTTTTATTATTCTATTATTCTACTTCCCCTAGCCCTGCTCTCTTCTACCTCCTTTGCTCTTCCTCCTCCAAGTAAGCTCAAATGCGAAATAGAGTCACTGTTAAATATGTAGATTTGTGTTCCCAACACTACTTGATTTTGAATGTCGCCGTATGAAGAATAGGGGATACTGAAATCCCACAATAGCATCTCATTTCCTCTTCCAACTGTTACAAAGAACGTCAACTCAAATTCTGAGCATTTTCTGGTCAGGAAAAAAGTTTCAAAGAAGTTTTAGGACAATCTAAAACCCTTATTTAAGTATTCAACGCACCCCACCCATCAAACTCTGGGAAATGAGTGGCAGTGAGTAATAATTTTTTAAAGGAATGAGTATCATAGCTTTAATTATAAAACAAGATAACCGTCCTCCTAAATATACAACCTGGGCATATCTCAGCCTATATAATTGCTAAGTTGAGGGGTGGTGTTGGTTAGAATGTCACAAGGGGTACTTGATTGTCTGCAAGGAAGATATTTCACAAGGAAAGGGGAAAAGATGGTCAAAGAGCTACTTACCATTAACTGTGCTAGACCTTCCTCACCCATTGAACCCTACAAAGGAAAGAAAGAGTATCATTTCTGTTCTCATATGAGAACATATATCACTTCTCCAACTGGGCCATCTCTGCCATATCGTATAGGATAAAAAATGAATTCATTCCTTCTTCAAATACGCACAATGTGCCTTCATTTCAAACGTAAACCAAGATTCATGGGTTTTCCCCAAGATAGCATGCTTTAAGACAGGGGTCTCCAACCTTGGCAACTTTAAAACTTGTGGACTTCAACTCCCAGTTGAAGGAGTTGAAGTCCACAAGTCTTAAAGTGACCAAGGTTGGAGACCCCTGCTTTAAGATGTATGAACTCCAATAACTTCTCTTTGTTGGCTAGGGAATTCTGGGAATTGAAGTCCACACATCTTAAAGCTTCTGAGGTAGAGAAACATTTCACTAGAGAGGGGAAAAAAAACTTCATAGACTCTCCGTGAAAGACCTGAAATTCATGGCGGAATCTCCAAATTGGTATTTTGTGAGTATGTGTAGAAATAGGAATCTATACGTTGATGAGGGTTGCTTTTTACCCTCCAGGAAATTAAATAATCAAGGACTGAGATTATGCAAGGAAAGAGCTTACGATAAAAAAGGAATTGCTTACCATAATTCTTTCCAACATTCTATCGTCGTCTTCCTATAAGGGAAATGAGAGATATCAATCAGTCTTCTCCTCTTATCCTTAATGGAAAATGTCCCTTTTTGCAAAATTACCAATGAAGTTACAAGGTATGCTAAAACTTCAAAGACAACAATCATTCCGATAATATCCTTGCTGTGGTTTTTAGAGTCATAGCTGAAGAATGATGAATTAGAGTTTAGTGGAGTTGAAGCACTATTTCAGTGACGGCAACACCGAATGACACATGTGTCAAAGGTGACATGTCATGATGGGTGACACATTGGGTGACACACCAACATTTGCCGGTAAAGAGGTTATCTCTGACTCTAATGCTAAGGTGTTGTTGTTAGTTGTGAAGTCATGTCCGACCCATCGCGACCCCATGGACAACGTTCCTCCAGGTCTTCCCGTCCTCCACCATCCTCTGGAATCCATTTAAGCTCACCCCGACTGCATCGGTGACTCCATCCAGCCACCTCGTTCTCTGTCGTCCCCTTCTTCTTTTGCCCTCCATCTTTCCCAGCATTAGGCTCTTCTCCTAATGCTAAGGTAAACACTGAAAACGCTAATGCAGAGAACAGGATGTCAACCTGAATTCAGAACTACAGATTCCTGATGATTAAAAGATGAACCAAAGCCCTCTGCCTGATTTTTCAATCCCTTCACAAAGAAATGTGCAATTAAAGCATGGAGAAAAAGCTCAACAAAATGGTTACTCATTTCATCTGCAGGCACCCCAGCTGAAATGTTATTGCAACCCACAAAATTTAGCCTTACCAGCTGCGTAGAAAGCGTAAATGTTAAAGCAAAGATTAAAAGGAGATACATTTTCTTGTTGTTCTTCAGATCTTCCGGTCCTTGTTGTTCTAGCTAACTTTACTCAACTCCATTGCCACGTTTTAATATCTTAATCTGCAGGCCTCATTGCCCAGATCCAATACCTCTATTGTTACTTGATTGACATGGAAATCTTAGGTTTCCGTTGCATCATGCACAATTAATCCATTATCCGTGTTCAAATTGAAGCTAAAAGGCAGAGGTTGTGTAAAGTTCTAACATCATCGAAGAAGTCCTCAAATGGGTTTCTTCCTAGAAGGACTACAGAGCTGAGCTTCATAAATCCAGATGACCACTTAAATGGCAGCAACAAATTTGGAATTGCTCCAGTGATTGTCCAAACTTGAAGCCACATC
The DNA here is from genome assembly GCF_028640845.1 of Ahaetulla prasina. Classification (NCBI taxonomy): domain Eukaryota; kingdom Metazoa; phylum Chordata; class Lepidosauria; order Squamata; family Colubridae; genus Ahaetulla; species Ahaetulla prasina. The sequence goes on along the minus strand of NC_080548.1, from coordinate 24,935,623 downwards.
TAGTACTCCAATACTTTGTGGCAGGTATACCTTTGGAATCTTTTTGCTGATGGCAACATAAGCCATCCTAAGCATTGTACTCAGGGGTGGGTTGCTGGGGGTTGACAGGGGTTCGGGAGAACCTCTAGCTAAGATTCTGTGCAGTTTGGAGAACCCCCAAATCCCACTCCTGGCTGGCCCCTCCCACCCCTCCCCTCCCCTCCCAGGAGTCCCCACATGGCCCATTTTGAGTGCGGGTAAGTGCAGGGCATGCGCGGAGACTCGGGGAGGGCGAAAAATGGGGCGATCGGAAGTTTGAGAAGGCAGAAAATGGGCCTGTTTCCAGCCTCCAGAAAGCCTCCAGAGCCTAGGGAGGGCAAAAACACCCCCCATAGTGCAGTGGCCAACTAGCCACACCCACCATGGCCAAACCCACCCAGCAACCAGGCAGAGAACCCCTTGCTAAAATTTTTGAAGCCCACCCCTGATTGTACTGGAACAGAAGGTGTGTGAACCCTTTCAAATTTCATCTGGCTCTCTGCATCTGAAAAGTCCCAAATATAATTAAAGCCAGTTGCTTACTCTTTCATCAGATCCCTGTTTATAATTCTTTAACAGAGGTTAGTTCACTATTGCAAACCAGAAGAGGATTTCTTCTGAAACACTTCCAAGAGTAGCAAAGGTCCTTTCGATGGAAAACAATGTGGTGGCCTTAAGTGATTGGTTCGGAAAATTGTAAGGAAGCAACAAAAAAAGTATCTCACACTTACAACATCATTAAGATAAGGATGAGAGGCCTACAAGTCCCATGATATGATTATAACTGCCAGCAGACTAGAGCCCATACAGTTCCCAAAAGGACACCAAACCAGAATCTGAGAAAGTAACAAAAGTTGCATAGAGGTCTGACCAAAAAAAAACCCCCAAAAAAGAAAACCCTAGATTAAAGGGAAGGAAAAGAACTGGTTTCAAGCCTTGCAGCACCTAAATTATTACATTGGAACAGACAAGATGTACTTATGGCTCTCAAACTTGTGCCTTCTCTTTGTGATACCAGCCAATCCAAACCCTCAAGCCCAAAGCAACCACATCAGTATTATCAGCAACACCAAAACCTTCTCACGCCCCTAGATTTCATAGGTAAAGGTAAAGGTTCCCCTCTCACATATGTGCTAATCATTCCCGATTATCTTCATTTGCTCCGTTTCAAAGCCGAAGAGCCAGCGCTCTCCGAAGACGTCTCCGTGGTCATGTGGCCGGCATGACTCAACGCCAAAGGCGCACAGAACACTGTTCCCTTCCCACCAAAGGTGGTCTCTATTTTTCTACTTGCATTTTTTACGTGCTTTCAAACTGCTAGGTTGGCAGAAGTTGGGACAAGTCACGGGAGCTCACCCCGTTACACAGCCCTAGGGATTCGAACCGCTGAACTGCCGACCTTTCGATCGACAAGCTCAGTGTCTTAGCCACTGAGCCACTGTGTCCCAGACCTAGATTTCATACTACAGTTTAATTTAGATAAGGGGAGTGTATAAATTTTGGAGGTCTAGAAGCTTTCTGAGTTGTTGAAAGGCTCCTTTATAATTCCCTCAACAAATAATTCCCTCAACACTGTCAAACTAGTTACTAAGTCTGCACTACTATTAATCTTCTCATCGTTCCCATCACCCATATCCTTCCACTTATAGCTGTATGATTGTAACTTTGTTGCTTGTATCCTTACAATTTATATTGATATTGTTTCCTGATTGCTTATTTGTACCCTATGACTATCATTAAGTGTTGTAAATGTTGAACCTTGATGAAGGTATCTTTTCTTTTATGTACACTGAGAGCATATGCACCAAGACAAATTCCTTGTGTGTCCAATCACACTTGGCCAATAAAGAATTCTATTCTATTCTATTCTATTCTATTCTATTCTATTCTATTCTATTCTATTCTATTCTATTCTATTCTATATCTATCAGTGACTTGAACTAGCATGATTTATTTATTTATTTATTTATTTATTTATTTATTTATTTATTTATCAGCAAGAACAAGGAAACAAGTAACAGCATAGACATACACATGGACACATGAAAAAAATTGGCACACAAAAAAGGATATGAATAGGCAAAACATAGCCATAAACACATAGAATGATTGCATATAATTGGGAACAGTAGGACAGGGACGGTAGGCATGCTGGTGCGCTTAATGATGGTGAGGGTAACCATATCTGATGGCCTTTACTTATCAAAAGTCATGTTTCAACCGCTTCTTCTTTTGACAGTAGGGTCATTGGTTTGGAGTCACTGAAGCAGGCCAAGTGAACTGTAAATGGCTTACAAACCAGTATCATCAAGAGAACTTCAGTATTTACAAGAGCAAAGAGTGGAGGAGAGGCAAGATGTTCCATCAATTGCTTGCTTGTTTTTTTGTGTGTGTGTTGTTGTTGTTTTTTTATGACGATTGGCAAGAGGAGATCTATCTAGGCCAGGAGTGTCAAACTCAATTTCATTGAGGCTGTGATTGACCTCAGAGGGTGGTTGACCTTGGGGGGCATCAGGGTTGACCTTGGGGGGCCGGCCAGGTGTGGCCAACTGGGTGGGCATGGCCAGCTTGACAGCACTCCCCAAACTGCTGGCATGTTTCCTTTTTGCATTGGGTAGACCAGGCTGAAGCCACACGGCCCGATGTTTCCCCTTTGCATTGAGTAGATCAGGCTGAAGTGACATGGGCTTGCCCCTGTGCATATCGTATTTGATGATGTCTGGGTGGGTGGGCGGAGCCTCCCGCTGCTGCTGCTACCCATTCGCCCAAACCAGGGTGAACCGGTAGCAACCCACCACTGTTCTGAAGCTATTATAATGTGAAACCAAGACTGAAGGATTGCTTCTATTCACTGGGTTTTATTGCTGAGTCGCTTCTGACTAACAAGTTTCTTTAGTCGGCTCCATAGATTTTCCATTGGGTTAAGGTCTGGGCTATTTCCAGGCCATTCCAGCAGTGGAATAGGATTATCTCAAAACTCCCCCCCCCAAAAAAAAGTGGTGTAATTAGCCATCAAACCTTAAAAATACACTTTCCCCAAAAGGTTTCCACCAATTTTGGCCACTGCTGTAGAAGTGGCAGGGACACTGGCTGCTGCCGCTATCCTGGTCATACTGGTACTGGTACTGCTACCACCACTTTCTTGTCACCTGCCACCTGCTCTGAGCTCACACCTTTGTCAGCGAGCCATTCCCACTTGCACGCACACAAAGCTCAGTGGGTCGTACCATTCCTCTTCTTGCCAGAGGAAATAACAGGTTTGCTCCCCCTCCCCAAAGCCCCAGCCTTTCCAGTTTCCACTTCAGGAAACTGAACCAGGAGGACTACATCCAATGGAAAGGCAGAGTCCCACCCTTCCATGCATGGACTGGCTGCTGGGACACGCGGATACTTGCCTCACGCTGCAAATTGGCTGAGGACAAGTTTGCCTCAACAAATTACCTGGGATGAGGGTGTGAGGGGAGGAGTGATGTTTTCCAAAGCACCTGAGGGCAGACAAGAAGTGATGAGTGGAAACTAATCAAGGAGAGAAGCAACTTAGAACTAAGGAGAAACTCCCTGACAGTTAGAACAATGAATCAGTGGAACAACTTGCCTGCAGAAGTTGTAAATGCCCCAACACTGGAAGGTTTTAAGAAGAGATTGGATAACCATTTGTCTGAAGTGGTGTAGGGTTTCCTGTCTAAACAGGGGGTTGGACTAGAACAGGGGTCTCCAACCTTAGCAACTTTAAGACTTGTGGACTTCAACTCCCAGAATTCCTCAGCCAGCTTAGCTATCCACAAGTCTTAAAGTTGCCAAGGTTGGAGACCCCGGACTAGAAGACCTCCAAGGTCCCTTCCAACTCTGTTATTCTATTCTATTCTATTCTATTCTATTCTATTCTATTCTATTCTATTCTATTCTATTCTATTCTATCCCATCCCATCCCATCCCATCCCATCCCATCCCATCCCATCCCATCCCAACCTATAAAAGGAGTAGCTTTTCTATTCTATTCTATTCTATTCTATTCTATTCTATTCTATTCTATTCTATTCTATTCTATTCTATTCTATTCTATTCTTTCCATTTAGAACTGACTGAGAGGTGTGTTTGTTTTAAAAAAAGATGAGACATAGCTGTTCAGCTCTATTTTTTAATTACTTATTTCAGAAAAGACTGTTATTTTGTTGACAACATCTGAATCAAGGAAAAATGACCTTTTGCTTACAGAATTTAATCACAATATATCCATTCTCCCCCCCCCCCCCCGCTTTCTAATAATTCCATTTTAAAAAATAAATAGGTTCGTTTTATTTGTTCGTGGTTTGCTTAGTTTATGCAGCAGCTCAGAAGTAATTTTTCCTGTGTTCAGTAGCTCTTAAATGTTTGTACATTTGTGCTTTTAAGTATATATCACCATAAATCTTAATATATAGGCTTCATTAGGCATAACACCATTCATAATAATTTATTTATTCCTATATTAACTTCTGGATTATTCCCTGCAGTTTTCTTGGCAACATTTTAGGATGTGTCTTGCTGTTGTGTTCTTCTAGGGCTGAGAAGCATGACTAGCCCAAGTTTGCTCAGCTGCCTTCATGACCAGACAAGAGTAGAATTCATAATCTTCTGATATCTAATCTGCTATCCTAAACCACTCTATCAGGGGTATTAAACTCAAGGCCTGTGGCCTGGATGCAGCCCACAGGGTGCTTAGATCTGGCCCCCAGGGCCAGCCTGAAAATAATGAAGGTCTGGTCTGCAGTGCCTCTGCCAGTGAAAATGGAGCTCGGGGGGGGGGGGGGGGCAGGGTTGAAATCCAGCAGATTCTGACAGGTTCTGGAGAACTGATAGCGGAAATTTTGAGTAGTTCGGAGAACCAGTAGCAGAAATTTTGAGTAGTTCGGAGAACCGATAGCAGAAATTTTGAGTAGTTCGGAGAACCGATAGCAGAAATTTTGAGTAGTTCAGAGAACCAGTAGCAGAAATTTTGAGTAGTTCAGAGAACCGCAAATACCACCTCTGGCTGGCCCCAGAGTGGGGTGGGAATGGAGATTTTGCAGTATCCTTCCCCTGGAGTGGGCTGGGAATGGAGATTTTGCAGTATCCTTTCCCTGCCATGGCCACCAAGCCACACCCACAGAACTGGTAATTAAAAAATTTGAATTTCACCACTGTCGGGAGGGGGAGGCTCTGTTTTCGCTGGCAGAGGGCTATCTGAGGCCGTCGTGGCCGAAAACAGAGCTCGGCAGCCTGTTTTCACTGGCAGAGCACTCAGCCCACAGGTGCCGCCCGACACGAGTGATGTCAAGCTGACCACACCCCCTGGCCACACACCCCGGTTCCCTTGAGGGTTCAAACAGAACCCTTAGGCAGTCCTCAACGAAATCGAGTTTTACACCCTTACACTATACCAATCTGGTGCTTTTTCTTTCAATTGTATGGACAACTATCCGAACTATATGAACTATTTGAGCATTGCCGGCTGGGGAATTCTGGGAGTTGAAGTCCATACATCTGAAAACTGCCAAGGTTGAGAAACATCGGACTATACAGTATTTGCAGGTAGCAAGAGTAGAATCCATCCCAAACCAGTTCAGAAGTGGGAGACTTTTCAACTAACTTCAGTTGTATTCTATGGCAGGATTTAGGATCGCAATCTGCAACAACATCAGCATCACAGCTGTTCTTCATAGAGGCACATCAAACAAGTGACGTTTGTGCAATTGGGATTTATTTCTTTTTATTTTCAAAAAGCTTTTTTTTTCTCACACCGAGGGCGAGAAACTATTCTATTACAGGAAACAAATTAAAATCAAGCCATATACTGTATCTACTGCCCCCATCACCATCAAGCGTTGAGTAGGCCGGATCATTGGATGTCTTTGATGTCTTTTTTGGACGTTGGATGTCTTTTTGCAGATACGGAGAAAATTGTTGGATCTTTTGCAGCATATTCAGTTATTTCCATAATTTCCGTAATTTCTGTCATTTCCCTTATTCGAGTTTCAGTCTCTCTTTTGTGTTTCAGGTAGAGGTAAAGGGGGAGAAGGGAAAAGAATTACTAAATGAAGCTTTTGAACAGACAATTGTCTTATAGGAGAACTGCGCTGTGGTTACCAAGATTCACAAACAATCTGCCAGAACTTTTTGAAACTTAACAATTTTGACTTAACTAGACATAGACTCAAAATGGAGCACCTCCTGTTGTGGTCTGCCGGTGGCCTGCGGAGCTGGCAGCAGAGTCAGACAGTGAGGAGGTTGGGGAGGAACATGGGCCAGTCCTGGGGGCTGGGGAAGGCTCGGACGAGGGCTCTGCTCAGAGGCAGAAAGGGGACCAGGGCCATCTGGGAGTTATGTGCTGCCTCTAGAGCCTCCAGAGTCAGACATCAGCGAGGCAGAGGAACAGGGGAAGCCTGTTCCCAGTGTGCGCATGTGCAGAGCTGCCAGAAGGCAAGAACAGTTAAAACAAAAGGGACGACTCAGGAGTAAGGCTTGGAGATGATTGGCATCTCCCATAAGACATAAAGGAGGAGCAAAGGCATGTGAGCCTTTGCAGGAATCAACTTAATTTTTTTGTTTTTATTTATTTATTTTTGTCACAATAGTCTATATAAGCATAAGCATGAAAATAACTATATAATATATAAGCATATATATAAGCATAAGTATGTAATAGCTATATTAATTGGATATAATGAAAGGAAACAATAGGACAGGAACGGTAGGCGTGTTTGTGCTCTTATGCACACCCCTTACAGACCTCTTAGGAATGGGGTGAGGTCAATGAACAATGAAACTTGTTCGACCTCGGAAGGATGGAAGGCTGAGTCAACTTTGACCCTGGTGAGATTTGAACTGCCAAATTCCAGACAGCCAGTAGTCAGCAGAAGTAGCCTGCAGTCCTGCATTCTAACCACTGAGCCAACGAGGCTCTAGAGTAAAGAATTTATTGCTTGGAACCTTAGAAATGTTACTTTTTTGTCAACCCATTTAAACCTTCCACTTTTTTCTGTGGAGAACTTACCTATTTTCCTGAGTTCTCTTTGTCCTGGGAGAAAAGCACACATATGTAAATCCTTTGCTAGTTTTCCTTCCATGTAAATAATAAGCACATAAGTCTTGCTGTTTGGAGGCTACCTTCACACAACTTGGTTAACCGGGTCAGTAGTAATTACAGCAACTGCATTTTCACCATGTGGTACTCTTAGCTAGCAAACATTCACTTTGGTTTGATCACTCTGGTTAACATATGGCTTAATATACTGCGTAAATACAGAAAATGAACTCATGCACTAACTAGGGAAAGCATGCTGTGTGTAGAAAGTAAGTGTGCACAAACAATTTAAGCCATTTAAGTTTTTTTTGGGTGGCTTACAAAATGTGAGATCATCAGAGAACAGGTGGACAACTGATGGCATTCGAGATCTGGAAGTTTCATTAACCTCTAAGAATATGGCCAAGAAGCAGGATGAAAGTTTGCATCTAAGATATTTGGGAAGTATTTTTATTACACTAATGGGCCCATTGTGGAAGACACAAAAGGCCACATTGGGGAATGATTGCCCTGAAAAAATTATATCGATGTGGTTGCCAAGAATTGATGCAAATGCTACGGTACACAATGAATGAATGAATGAATGAATGAATCAATCAATCAATCAATCTGCTGATATTTAATGGTGGTACAAGATCTATTGTGCAGATTTGAAAGCCATTTTAGTTAGAACTATTCAGGGGTTCAGAACCCAAGAGAATTGAGCAAAAGGTGCCCCAGAGATGCTTTTGGTCCATGTTCAGGTAGAAGAATATAAAGAAAGGAATGGCAGAAAATAAATAAAAGCTACTTGCCATCTCTTCATCTCCATTGGCGCCATTCATGCCCTAAAAGGGAAACAAAAAGTATTTGTTCTAATTTGATATGATAACACCCATGACTTCTCCAACTATGTCATCACTATTACCTTCCACATATCATATATCAGTTCCTTCAGTGTCCAGATTAAAAAAAAAAAGTCTAAATTTACGCAACATGGAATGAAACGAGCCAAAAATTAACACCAAATGGATAGCCATCTGTCTGAGATGGTGTAGGGTTTCCTGCCTGGGCAGGGGGTTGGACTAGAAGGCCTCCAAGGTCCCTTCTAACTCTGTTGTTATTATTATTATTAAACCTGCACCAGTTAACAGCGGTGTCCCCAAAGGCAGTATTTTAGGACCCACACTCTTTCTGCTTTACATAAATGACCTTTGTGATCATATTGTAAGCAGCTGCATCCTTTTCCCTGATGACGTAAAACCATTTAATATCACTGACAATGCTGCTGCCCTACAAAGTGACCTTGACTATGTGTCAGAATGGTCGAACAATTGGCAACTTCAAATCTCAACCAACAAATGCTCTGTCTTACACATTGGCAACAAAAATCAGAACACCAAATACAAGCTGGGCAGATACGACCTCGCAAACGAGCCTCACTCTGTCAAGGACCTGGGAGTACTCAACTCAAATGATCTAAGCCCCAGAGCTCACTGTAACAGCATTGCCAAAAAGGCATTAAGAGTTGTTAACTTTATTTTGTGAAGCTTTTTCTCCGGTAACATTGTACCGCTAACTAGGGGATACAAAACCTTTGCCAGACCAATTCTCGAATACAGCTCGTCTGCCTGGAATCCACAGTGTATATTGAACATTAATACAATTGAGCGAGTCCAGAGGTATTTCATGAGAAGAGTCCTCCACTCTTCTGTTCACACTTGTCGGAACTGGACGGGAACCTATGACTGGACAGATTAGCCCACGAGACTTGAGAGATCGGGGGGGTGGGAAATCCTATTCTTTTAACTATCCTTATGCACGGGAATAATTTAGAGCCAACTTCATCTTTCCAAGTGTCGATATCAGAAGTGGTATTCTGCAGGTTCTGAACAGTTCTGGAGAACTGGTAGTGGAAATTTTGAGTAGTTGAGTAGTTTTGAGTAAATACCACCTCTGACTGGCCCTGCTCCCATCTATTCTCTTCCTCCCGAGTCCCAGTAGATCGGGAGGAAATGGGGATTTTGCAGTAACCTCCCCCTGGAGTAGGGAGGGAATGGAGATTTTACAGTAAACTTCCTCAGCCATACCCACCAAGCCACACCCACAGAACCAGTAGTAAAAAAATTTGAATCCCACCACTGGCCAATATGATGTATTCAATAAAGGGATTCTTGAACCTGAGCCAAGCTTCAGAGTCCTGACTTCCCAGAGTTCATTACTTGGAACCTTTGACACAAAGTTGTCTATGTGAATATGATCTGGGATCTCTGGAGATGTTTGGGGTCAGGCGGAGAAGGATACAGGGACATTTTCAGGGGAAAAAGAACATGACAAAACGAATAGAAGAAAGCAAATAAAAGCTTCTAACCTGCATTCCACCAGCCCCATTCATGCCCTAAAAGGAAAACAAAAGATAACTATTTTACTCTGATATGATAAAACCATGACTCCTCCATGCCGTTGTTCAGTCCACAAGAGGAATCTTCACCCCACCTTAGCTGATGGATCTATTTTAAGAGGTCATTTATTGTAAACAAGGACAAAAACAGGCCAATATTTTGACTCTATCTGCTATGAATATGCTCTAGGGACAACAAAGACTCTTTTTGTGAAGGAAGAAGGATAAAAAGGGGGACTCGTTCAGGGGAAAGAAGAATATGAAGAAGGGGCAGAAAATAAATAAAGTCTACTTACTCCAGCTCCACTTTGCATGCCCTAAAAGGGAATCAGAAGGTAACCGTTCTACTTTGATATGATAACAACCACACCTTCTCCAACTATGCCATAACTACCATTTTCCATATTGTTGTGGTCCGCCAGCAGCCTGCGGACCTGGCAATGGAATCAGACAGCGATGAGGCTGAGGAAGAGCATGGGCCAGTCCTGGACGCTGGGGAAGGCCCAGATGAGGGCTTTGCATCAGAGGCAGAGGTGGGGCCAGGGCCATTGGGGAGTGAGGTACGGATTCAAGAGCCTCCAGAAGTAGTGAGGCAGAGGAACAGGAGAAGCCTGTTCCTAATGCACACATGAGAAGAGCTGCCAGAAGGAAAGAGCAGCTCAAGCAAAGAGGACGACTCGGGAGTAGGGCCAAGAGATGATTGGCCCCTCCCATAAGGCTTAAAACAGACCAGCTCTGGTGTTTCAGCTTTGCCTGAAAACAACGTTGTCTTCTGCTCCATATTCTGCTTCGTGTACGTCTTTGTTTTTGTGGCTTCTGAATGTTTGCCAGGAAGGGCCTTTGGCAGTTTGCCTAATTGGACTAAGGTTTGTGAGATAACTGAGGAATTTGTGTTGGGAGGCATTTGTTTTACTTTGAATTGAACGATGCTGGGAATGAAGTAATTCCCAGCTGTTTGAATAAAGTTTGTTTTTCCACGGACTAAGTTTATTACTACCTACTTGGGCCTGGGTCACAACACATATCTTGTTTATAAATTCCTTCAGTTCCAGATAAAAATATGTCTAATTTCACAAACATGGAGTGAAAGGAGCCAAAAGATACACTTCTGCATCATGTAGATGAGTCAGAACATGAAGAAAGAAATGGCAAGTCACAAACAAAAGCTACTTACCATCATTGTACCTCTACCACCATCATACGTGCCCTAAATAGAGAAGCAAAAGTAACCATTTTATGCAACATGACAACACCCACGGCCACAAGAATATAAAGTGAGAGCAGTCTCATTCCTCATTAGCACTGATGATGTTACCTAGTAGGGGAAATGAAATGTCTGCATGAAAATAACAAAGCACAGAGGTCTCTACTGTTGATACTGTGTTGTCTAGTATTGTAAGAGGTGGTAGTATAAGAGGGTTCCTCCTAAAATCTACCATTTCTACGGTTCTGAGTGTGTTTAGCTTAAGATTGTTCCAATTGTACCACAAGGCTAATTGTTCACCGACTCACCCCTGCCAAGTTCCCATGAGAACTTAGATTCAGAAGATGCCATGGGGAGGGCAACTACAAAATTGCCATTAAAGAAAGGGGGTCAGGATGGAAGGCAGGCTGATGCATTTAGTTGTCGTGTCCCACTCCTCCTCTGACGGCCGGGTCGGGGAAGTCTGTATCAAGCGTGGCCACGAAGCCTCTGTAGCTTTGCCAAATTCCTGTCAGAATTCTCAGGTCAGGCAGGAATCCAAAGTGTGACTTCAGCAACCAGATGAGACTTTGCCTGACTCAAGGAGTGCCAAAAAGCAGACCCTTTATATAGGCCATGGGGTGTGGCTCCATGACTCAGCACTTATCCAGGCCTGTCCCTCCCTTCCTTTTGCTGACATCGCCTCTCCATTCTCCGGAAGCGAGGATCAGCCCACCTTTCGTCTTCCTACTCAGCTGCCGGCAATTCTAGCTCGTGGCTGGCTTCAGGCGCACATGCTATAGGAGGGAGATTTATTTGCTCAGTCTGTCCGGGCATGGTGCCAGGACTGGGGGCTGGAGGCATGCCAGGCCATTCTTCTTCACTATCAGTCTCTGGCTGAGATAGCAGGAGATGGGAGGGGCCCGGCTGCAGAGAGGGGGGCGGGCGAGGCACAACATTAGTGAAAGAGGGAAAAGGATAGAAGAGGTACTTCTTCAGATGGAAGAAGAATATGAAGAAAGGAATGGCAGCAAATAAATAGGAGCTACTCACCATCATTCCACCTCCGTCCATGCCTTGCGGGCCCTAAAAGGAAAACTAAAGGTAATTATACCGTTCTGATATAATAACAAGTGTCCAAAAACAACAGAGATATATTAAACTGCTCTGAGAGATATTTTCCTTCCCCTGTTCAATATTCTTACACATTCACACAGTGAAAATAGCAATTCCTGCTGAGATTATCCCATGGGGAATTGAAGTAGGCACAACAATAAAATGGGTACTTGTTTAGGTGGAAGAAAAATATGAAGAAAGGGATAGTAGCAAATAAATAAAGGCTACTCACCATCATTCCATCTCCCTGCATGCCCCGGGGGCCCTAAAAGGAAAACTAAAGGTAACTTTACTGTTCTGATATAATAACACTCTTGACTTGTTCAACTAGTCCAGAGATATTTTACAAGAAGAGTCCTCCACTCCTCTGCTTGCAACAGAATACCTTATGGCACCAGACTTGAAATTTTGGGCTTAGACAACTTAGAACTACGCCGCCTTCAGTCTGACCTAAGCAAAGTACATAAAATTATCTGCCACAATGTCCTACTTGTCAATGACTACTTCAGCTTCAACCACAACAATACATGAGCACACATTAGATACCAGGAAGTAATGTGCTTTTTACCTTCTGCGCATGCGCAGAAGGTTTTGAGCATGTACACAATCTGACTTTATTTTTGGGTAAGCGTCACTTTTCTCTGAGCACAGAAGCTGTGTTTGGTTGGGTAACATGTTTAAAACAAGCTGTGAGAACTGAACAGTGAGTAAATGGCAGAAAATAAATAAAAGCTACTTACCATCATTCCACCTCCATAGTTGCCTTGCATGCCCTAAAAAAGAAACAAATGGGAACTGTTGTAATTGAACACAACACCCATCTCTTTACCAACCATGACATCTCTACCACCTTCTGTATCTCATATACGAATTCATTCAATGTCCAGATTACGATACAATATAATACAATGCAATTTATTACTACCGTCTGTGGTGATTATTTTCTGGCAGTCTTGAGATGCTTTTAGTGAACGAGGCAAAAGGATATAAGAGATACTTCTTCAGATAGAAGAAAATGCATGAAGAAAGGAATGGCAGCAAATAAATAAAAACTACTTACCATCATTCCACTTCCTGGCATGCCCTAAAAGGGAAAGTAGAGGTAAATGTTTGGCTCTGATATAAGACCCCTGTGTCAGACCTGGAAGCCATCTTTTATATTTGGGCCTTTAGGCCTGCCACATTTTCTTCTGTGGGAAAATGGGAGGGGGGATTGCATAGAGTATGGGTGATATGTAGTCAAAATAACATTGTTCTCAGAGAGTCAAGGACACCTTGCCCTGGCATCTGGAGTCGGATGACTGGGAGGTGTTTTGTTTGGATGATGGATGATTAGACCATGTGATGGACATGTGGTTTCTGGGCAAGGACTTGAACTTTCACTTGGGTGGAGAAAACCTGGAAACTTTCAGATTCAGGTTTTCCCAGAAGTGCCAATATGACATCTTCCAAAGTTCCTCAAAAGGAACTTTGGGGAAACTCAAGCCTCAGAGTCTTCTTTTGTTGGGGGTGTTACTTGGAACCCTGACATCTTGACTTCTTCAACTATGCCATCAATACAATATTTGATGTCTCCTATATGAATTGATTCAGTGTCCCGATAAAAAATATGTCTAATTTCACATAACATGGAGTAAAAGGAATGAACAAAATGCATTTATTTATCCTGTTGATGAATCCTGCCATAAAGGAAGAAACAACCACTAGAGAAAAAGCTTTGTGCTTTGTTCCCTCTTGAAGCAAGAAGTTTCCTTTGAGATGATTCCGAAAAGCTTTTCTGAGTTCATACCACAAAACGAAGTGGGATTGCTTTATGGGTCTCTTTTCTTTGAACAAGACAGCTGCATTTCTCTGGCTAAAAGATTTAGCAAGCAATGAGAACCCAGCAGAGGCAAAAAGATTTCTTTTGTCTGGCATACCTGGAACATCCTTAGTCTGGAAAGGTATTTTCTGATTCGGCTTCACTAGAGGCTCATAATCACAATAAGATAATCATGGTGGTTCTATATACTTGTCTCTCCATCAAGATCTCGTCTACATGATTTTTCATACAGTTGCTTAGTTTCCAGAAAGACTCTTCATCCACATTGCCTGGGGAATTTATTTTTAACTAGCTGATAACCCAGCATTGCTGTATTAGACAGGAAGAGCAACTTCACCCTATGCCCCCAGAAGTGTCAAGTAAAATGATACCACCTTGTTGTTTTGCTAGCTGATCCATAATCATTTGGTATGCTATTTTCTGATCTTGATTTAGAAGTGGCTTCTTGTCTGCAATATATGTACTAAGTTGTTTGACATTGTAGTTCCTTTCTTGTATGTAATCTGCGTGAAGTACATTGTGTCGGTCTCGTAGTGGTGCAGGAAGGCCGAGTTACAGTAATGTTTTATTGATCAGGGCCATACATTTGTCCTCAAGAATTACCAAAGCTTTGTTGAAAATGTCCAGACCAAACATAATTTCTAATGCTGGATTTTCCCCCTTACCAGAGGGAGCCCCCTTGTGGAGTACTGTGAAGCCGTTACCATGGCAATTCCACTGTGCTGTACAGTAGAAACCATTTTAAGATACAACAGGCACATTTTAAGACACAACAGGCTGTATCTTAACAGAACAACCCCCAAGGGGTGTTGGGGTGTCTTATGCCAACAGTATTTTTTTCCAGAGAGTAAGCCATCTGTGTACCATGTTTGATTGAAATTGCTTGAGGCGTTCCAGAGTTATGCTGGAACACACACACACACACACACACACACACACACACACACACACAGAGCCATTTAGATATATAGATAGATAGATTGTCAGAAATTAGAAGGGAAGGTACAAACAGGCCAAATGTTTTTGCTCTGCCTGCTGTGATTATTCTCCTGAAATTCTTGAGATGCTTTTGTTGAAAGAGGGAAAAGGATAGAAGAGGTACTTCTTCAGATGGAAGAAGAATATGAAGAAATGAATGGCAGCAAATAAATAGAAGTTACTCACCATCATTCCACCTCCATGCATGCCCTGCGGGCCCTAAAAGGAAAACTAAAGGTAACTGTACTGTTCTGATAACATTCTTGATTTGTTCAACTATGCCATCAGTACAATCTTTGGTGTCATTCTAGAGATAAAAAAGAAGAATATGAAGAAAGGAATGGCAGCAAATAAATGGAAGCTACTCACCCTCATTCCACCTCCCTGCATGCCCCGGGGGCCCTAAAAGAGAAACAAAAGGTAAATGTTTGACTTTAATATAATAACACCCCTGATATCTTTAATTATGCGATCAATACAATTTTGGCGTCTCCTATGTGAATTTCTTTACAGATTATGTGTGTATATATATGTGTGTGTTTTCTGAGGTTTTCGCGGGTATTTGTATATAGGTGTTGTGTCTTGCCCGCCCTCAGAGCAGCCGGGGCCTTCTTATCTGCTCCCGAACACGGAGGAATGTATGCCTCCCAGCCCCAGTCCTGGCTCCATGCCCAGACAAACTGCAGAAGAAGGAGCATCTCCCTGCCCCAGCCCTGACTCCATGCCCAGGCAAACGGAGCAGCTAGACCCCTCCCCCTCCTCCACAGCATGTGAGCCTGAGGAGGGTTTATTACCAACAGCTGATTGGAGTGACCCTCGCATCAGAAGATTGGATAGGCGGAGGCAACAGAAGGAAGGGAGGGGCAGGCCTTAATGAGTGCTGAGTCATGGAGCCACACCTCATGGCCTATATAAAGGATCTGCTTTCTGGCAGTCTCTGAGTCAGGCAAAAGTCGAACTTATCTTGCTGAAGTCACTTACTGGTCTCCTGCCTGCTCTGAGGACTTTGCTAGGACTTTGGGCAGAGCTGCAGAGGCAAGCCTGATTTGGATTTCCCTGACCCGGCCGTCAGCGGAGGAGTGGGACACGACAATAGGTCTTTGGTTATTCGGGTTTTCTCCCACATAAAATTGGAAGTGTCTTGGCGACGTTTCGACGAAGTCTCATTCGTCATCTTCAGGCTTCAGCTTCGTGCTTCTGGGAGCAATGTGTGATTGCAGCTGTTTCTTCCTTTTTAACTGCTAGTGGGGGCTTGAACTGATTGGGTGGGAGCTTGGCTGTGCTCTGATTGGATGGGGGTTTTTTTGTGCTCTGATTGGCTGGGGGGGTGTCCTGTTTGGGTGGGGGCTTGGTTGTGCTCAGATTAGTCTGAGTTGCAGGGGGATTTGAGCTGGTGAGCTGCATTGCTGTTGTTTGGCTTCGTGTTTGTGGTCGTGCTACATCTTCATAGTGGGTGTCAGTCTGCTGCATGTATGGATTGGAGGGGTTTGAAATGGCTAATGTTGCAGCTGCGGTCTGGCTTCTGGTCCTTGGTCGTGCTTCATGATCAGTGTGGGTTTGGGTCTGCTTTCTGGGTGGATGTGTGGTGGTGACATCCTGTGTGGACCTCGTGAGTGTGGGTCTGGTGTCATTCCTCGTGTTAGGGACTCGTTTGTCAATAAGGCGGGTTTCCAAATGGCTGGTAGGCGGGAGGTATCATCTCGTTTGTTCATGCTGTGTGGGCGTTTTTCTATCTCGATGGCTTCTCTGATTATTCTGTTGTTAAAGTGTTCAGTTTTGGCGATAGTTCTGGTCTTTTTAAAGTCAATATCATGTCCTGTGGCTTTAAGGTGTTGGACCAAGGAAGAAGTTGGTTCCTCAGAAAACATATATATATATATATTTATATATATATACATATATATATATTTATATATATATGTATATGTATGTATGTATGTATGTATGTATATATATGTATATGTATATGTATATGTATATATATATATATATATATATGTATATGTATATGTATATGTATATGTATATGTATATGTATATGTATATGTATATATGTATTTTCACACAACCTGGAGTGAAAGTGGCCAAAACACAGAGATGTTGATCCACTCTGAGAGGTATTTTCCTTCCACTGTTCAATATTCTTACACATTCACACAATGAAAATAGCAATTCCTGCCGAGATTATCCTATGGGGAATCGAAGTAGGCAGAACAATAAAATGGGTACTTGTTTAGGCGGAAGAAGAATATGAAGAAAGGGATGGCAGCAAATAAATAAAAGCTACTTACCATCATTCCACCTCCGTCCATGCCATGTTGGCCCTAAAAGGAAAACTAAAAGTAACTGTACTGTTCTGATATAATAACATTCTTGATTTGTTCAACTATGCCATCACTACAATCTTTGGTGTCTTGTATATGAATCCCTTCATTCTAGAGATAAAGAAAAAAAGAATATGAAGAAAGCCTTCCATCCTTTATAAGGTAGGTAAAATGAGGACCCAGATTGTTGGGGGGGCAATAAGTTGACTTTGTAAATATATACAAATAGAATGAGACTATTGCCCTATACATTGTAAGCCGCCCTGAGTCTTCGGAGAAGGGCGGGGTATAAATGTAAACAAACAAAAAAAAAAAAAAGGGATGGCAGCAAATAAGAGAAGCTACTCACCATCATTCCACTTCCGTGCATGCCCTGGGGGCCCAAAAAAGAGAAACAAAAGGTAAATGTTTGACTTTAATATAATAATACCCCTGACTTCTTCAACTACTGTATGCCACCAATACAATTTTTGGAGTCTCCTATGTGAATTTCTTTACAGATTATGTGTATGTATGAATGTATGTATTTTCACACAACCTGGAGTGAAAGTGGCCGAAAACACAGAGATACGTTGATCTGCTCTGAGAGATATTTTCCTTCCCCTGTTCAATATTCTTACACATTCACACAATGAAAAGAGCAATACCTGCTGAGATTATCCTTTGGGGAATCGAAGTAGGCACAATAATAAAATGGGTACTTGTTTAGGTGGAAGAAGAATATGAAGAAAGGGATAGTAGCAAATAAATAAAAGCTACTTACCATCCTTCCACCTCCTTGCATGCCCTGTGGGCCCAAAAAGAAAAGCTAATGGTAACTGTACTGTTATGATATAATAACACTCTTGACTTGTTCAACTATGCCATCAGTACAATCTTTGGTGTCTCCTTTGTGAATTTCTGTATTCTATAGATAAAAAATATGTGTACTTTCACACAACCTGGAGTGTCAAAAAGACAGAGATGCGCTAAACTGCTCTGAGGGATATTTTCCTTCCTCTGTTCAATATTCTTACATGTTCATACAATGAAAATATCAACATAGAAATATGTTTGCATTGGTTTCAATATGAGCAACTACGTGCTAGATGGAAGGAAGATCAGAAAATTGGTATAGAGCAGAACGAGGGAAATTTGGTAAAGCAAATTAGAAATCAGTCTCAGGAGCATATAAAGAGATTGTATAATGTGTTACTTGAAATAGATTCTGAAAGGGACTTGGTAAAGGACTGTATGATAAAGTGGGCACAAAATTTTCAGGAGCCAATATTATTGGAAATTTGGGGAAAAAATTGGGTTAAAAATGTTAAATTCATGCAGGCACAGAATCTGAGGGAAAATTTTTATAAAATGTTTTATAGATGGCACTTAGATCCTAAGAAATTATCGTGTATGTATCCAGATATGCAAGCAAAATGTTGGAGATGTAATTGTGATGATGCTACATATTTTCATATTTGGTGGACTTGTAAGGATATAAAGGCCTTTTGGATAAAAATTTGGTGGATTTTACAAAATGTTTTGAAAAAGAAGATAAAGTTCCTGCAATTTTTTTGTTGGGAATTATTACGGACTGTACAGTAATTGAGACTAAATTGATTTTAAACCTAATAACAGCAGCAAGATTACTAATAGGACAATACTGGAAGAAAAAGAAGTACCTACAATAGAAGAATGGATATTGAAAGTTGCCAATTTGGCTGAGATGGCTAAGATATCAGCCTTTTGAAAGACAATACGCAAGAAAGATACTTAAAGGAATGGAAAAATGGATTGACTATATTCAAAGTAGATATCAGACTAAGAGTTATCAGACTGTTTTGAATGATTATGATGTATTATTTTTGATTGTTTTCGGGGGAAGTTAGAAATTGATGATTGAAGGGGTATAATTAAGTTGGGACGAAAAATTTTTTAGCATATGTTTGTTTTATTTTTAACTATACCTTGTGCTCGTTCCGGGAAGTCAGGGAGGGACGGGGGTTGTGAAGGGAGGGGGAGGGGAGGTGGGGGGAAAGGGGGGAAAATTTTCTGTAAAACTTTTTGAATAAAAAAAAAGAAATATGTTTGCACTGAATTTTTGCTTGTGTTAAATTTAAAATTGCCAGAGAAAGTTGGTTACCAAGAACATGGAGTCTTTGATACACATAGCTATTCAGATTAAAGGTCTTCCAGGAAATTTCCAGAACATAATCAACATCTTACATATGAACCAGTAATCATGTTAGCTGTCTAACCAGGTCAAGAACAAGATGCTTTGACACAACATCCTAAAAGTGGATAGGGTACATCTTCCTTGTTCTTTTTTTGTAAATTGTCCTATGGAGAAGTATGTTTTGTCCAACCATGCCATCACTACCAACTTATCTCGTATCTCATATATAAATTAATTTAGTATCCAGATAAAAAACATGTCTGATTTCATATAACATGGAGTAAATAAACCAAAAAGATGCATATATTCATCATATTGATGAGTCATACAGTAAAGGAATGAGTTCAGTGTATTAACATAAATTTTGATAGTTTTCGATACGGTTGATTTCATACAACACAGGAAATTTTCATTCCATAGAAAATGAAAAGATACTCCTGGTTGTATATACAGTTTTATCTCTCCACCAGAATCTCCTCTATCTGATTTCCCATGCAACCACTCAGTCCCAAGAGGGGATAGTTGTCCTCGCTTGGCTGAGGGATCAATTTTTCAATTGCCAGATATTAGAAAGTAAGGTACAAACAGGCCATTCTGGCCCTGTCTGCTGTGATTATTCTCTGGGGATTCTGGAATAGCTTTTGATGTAATAGGAAGAAAGAGAAAAGTGGTGTTATGTTCAGACGGAAGATAAACATGAGAGAATGAATTGATAGAATAGTAGTAAAAGCTTCATACCATTCCACCTCTGCCTCCGCCGTGCCTGCCCTGAAAAAGGAAAATTTCATTTCATTTCATTTCATTTATTTGATTTTTATACCGCCCTTCTCCCGAAGGACTCAGGGCGGTGTACAGGCAAATAAAAACAGACAAGACAGTATTATATAAAATGCAAGATTAAAAAACTTATTATAATTTGCCTAAAAATTTAAAAAATATAGAAACTAAAACCCCATTTAAAATTAATAATAAAAACTATAAAATCCATAAAATTTAAGCCAGCCCCGCGCGAATAAAAAGGTGTGTCTTCAGTTTGCGGCGAAAGGTCCGAAGGTCAGGTATTTGGCGCAGACCCGGGGGAAGTTCGTTCCAGAGTGTGGGAGCCCCCACAGAGAAGGACCTTCCCCTGGGGGCCGCCAGCCGACACTGCTTGGCGGACGGCACCCTGAGAAGTCCCTCTCTGATCAGAAAATCTGATATAGTATCACCCATGTCTTCTCCAACCATGCCCTCATTCCTATTTTTGGTATCTGGTGCATATAATTTTTACATTCTACAAGTAAATTATATAAAGTAAATTATTACAATTTACTTTATTACAATAAAGTAAATATTACAATTACAAGTAAATTATATACAGGAAGGAAGGAAAATGACCCAAATCGCACACATGTATAAAATTGTTCAGAAGTTTTTCCTTCACCTTTTCAATATTTTTACCCATTTGCACAATGAGAATATCTACACAGAAACATGCTTGCAGGGAGCTTTTGCGTGTATGAGATTTATAGATTGACCCAGGAGCCGGTTAGTGAATAAACAAGATCACAATATGATCACATTTTATCCCATGGATTTCAGTTCATATTACTGACCTAATGAAATCAAGGACAAGCCTACCAGCTGCACTAACCCATCAACTTTAAAACTGGATAATTTTCAATTTGCTTGTTTTTGGTTTTTGTTTTAAATGCTCTACAGACTACTAGGTTGTGTGCACGGGAGTTATTTGATCTGCTTACCATTTACTTTGGCCACCTAATGAGAAGGAAGGACTCACTGGAGAAGAGCCTAATGCTGGGAAAGATTGAGGACAAAAGAAGAAGGGGACGACAGAGAATGAGGTGGCTGGATGGAGTCACTGAAGCAGTAAGCATGAGCTTAAATAGACTCCAGAGGATGGTGGAGGATAGAAAGGCCTGGAGGAACGTTATTCATGGGGCTGCGATGGGTCGGACACGACTTCGCAACTAAAAACAGCAACCATTTAATGTATTATGGAACCTGCAGAAAAATGGTTTGTCAGATTGTGTTGTATGCACTCTGTAACACAAAGTAGTAGACTAAGTTACCAAGATATACTTTTACTTTATTGAATATTTTGGAACTGTTCACATACATCTCTCTTTCTGGATTCCACCAAATTTCCAGGTGAAAAGAATCCTGGAAAAGGAGATGAGGAAATCGACCCTTACCAACAAAATTGTATTCATTGGGAAGAATGTTTGAATCCTATAGACCAGTGGTTCCCAATCTTTGTAGCTTAGCAGCCCAGCCGGGGAGGAGGGGAGAGAGGAACCAGGCCACATGAGTGGCAGGCTGGTGGCCATTCACACGTGTGCCAACCCACTGCTCGCATGAATGAGCTGTATATGTGCCCTGGTCACTCACACAAGTGGAGCTGCACACTGATATGTGTCCCAGCCCACTGCTCGGACACGACTCCTGCTATAGACCAGCTATGACCATTAGAGATTGAAACCAACAATAGAGACAAAATTGTGTACTTGCCAGACAGCTATATAAAAAGGAAGACTTGAGAGGATTCAGAATCCTGTATACAGGAGCCTCATTTGGTTGGATGCAAGATTTAGCAAGGCAAGTGAACCAGCAGTGAATAAAGATTTCATTTGCGCAGTATATCTGGCCCATTCGCATCATGGAATTCAGTTTCATTAATCCCTCTCTCTTATGCCACTTCCACCTCCTCCACCTCCTTCTACATCAGAGGTCGGCAACCTTAAACACTCAGAGAGCCATTTGGACCAGTTTCCCCAAAAAAAACAAAAAAACAAAACAAAACAAAACAAAAAAAACACTGGGAGCCACAAAACTCTTCCCGTGCCTGACTATTTCCTGAGCAGCCATTAAACTAGCATATATAGTTGAATTAAAGCTTCTGTTTTCTTCTGAAACTTTTCGTTTCTTGGATTTATCCATGGTTGGCCTACCGGGGGTCGAAAAGCTCAATAAATTGTGTGCCATCGGGTGTCGCACATTGGCAGTTGTGACACATATTTTGAGAGACAGGGAGCTGCAGCAGAGGGATGAAAGAGCCACATGCGGCTCCAGAGCCGCAGGTTTCCAACGTCTGTTCTACACCCTATAATTTAGAAAGTAAAATGATAGGCATTATTGTATATAGAGTTTTTATATCTTCAGTAGAATCTCTTCCTTTGGATTTCCCGTGCAACCTCTCAGTCCCGAGAAGAGGTAGTTACCCCCACTTGACTGAGGGATCTATTTTCATTCGTCAGATATTGGAAAGGAAGTGTTATGTCCTCCTCGCCTCCGTCCGAACGATGGCTTAATTAGCCAGCTCTTATCATCTCTGGCAGCAAAAGAGCCAGCGTCTGCCAAGAGCCCTCGTTAGCTGCCAAGACGCTGGTGAGTCACAACCTTCAGCTCTAGTCAATCCGTGGATCTGCCCGATACAAAGAGACACACCAGCTCTTGCTGCCTTTTATATCCTGTGGGGTGTGGCTCCATGACTCAGCACTTCCTAGGCCTGCCCCTCCCCTGTTTCTATTGTTCTCTTCTCTCCTGCCTACGAAACCTGGGATTGAGCCAAGCCTGATTGCTGTCCGCTGGGTCTGAAGGCGTGGCCTGGGGGGGGGAAAGTCAGGGGAAGGAGGCCTCATTATCTCTTCCACCTGGCCTGCTTCTGGCTCCTGGAGCTGAGCCAGGGAGGTCGGTGCTTCTGAGGTAAATCCTGACGGCCCTTCCCCCTCACTGTCCAAGTCGCTTTCTGGCAGCAGGCCCGGCTCCAAGGCACTTTCGGGCATAGGGCCAGGTTCGGGGGCAGGAGCCACAACAGGAAGGCACACACAGACCATATGTTTTGGCTCTGCCAGCTGTGATTGTTCTCCAGGCACCCTTGAGATGCTTTTGGTGAAGGAGAGAGAAGGATATGAGAAAACACTTCTTCAGATGAAAGAACAATGTGACAGAAACAATGGCAGAAAACAAACAAAAGTTACTTACCCTCCTTCTACCTCCTTGATTGCCCTATAAGGGAAACAAAATGTAATTATTCTACTCTGTTATAATAAGACCCATGACTTTGGTGCTTTCTGTTGAAGTTATTCTCTTGGGACTCTGGAGATGCTTTTAATAATAATAATAATGATAACAACAGAGTTGGAAGGGACCTTGGAGGCCTTCTAGTCCAACCCCCTGCCCAGGCAGGAAACCCTACACCATCTCAGACAGATGGTTATCCAACATTTTCTTAAAAATTTCCAGTGTTGGAGCATTCACAACTTCTGCAGGCAAGTCATTCCACGTATTAATTGTTCTAACTATCAGGAAATTTCTCCTTAGTTCTAAGTTGCTTCTTTCCTTGATCAGTTTCCACCCATTGCTTCTTGTTCTACCCTCAGGTGCTGTTGTGTCCTCCCTCGCCTCCGTCCGAGTGATGGCTTAATTAGCCAGCACTATCAGCTCTGGCAGCAGAATAGCCAGCGTCTGCCAAGAGCCTCCGTTATCTTCCACGATGCTGGTGAGTCACTCAGAAACAAACTTCAGCTCTTAATCAGTGGATTTGCCTGTTACAAAGAGATACAGCAGCTCTCGCTGTCTTTTATAGCCTGTGGGGTGTGGGTCCATGAGTCAGCACTTCCTAGGCCTGCCCCTGCTTCTGTTGTTCCCTCCTCTCCCTCCTCTCCTGCCTATGAAACCTAGGATCTAACCAAGCCTGATTGCTATCAGCTGGGTCTGAAGGCGTGGCCTGGGGGGGGGAGAGTCAGGGGACGGAGGCCTCATTATCTCTTCCACCTGGTCTGTTTCTGACTCCTGGAGCTGAGCCAGGGAAGCCAGTGCTCCCGAGGTAAGCCCTGATAGCCCTTCCCCCTCACTTTCCAAGTCACTTTCTGGCAGCAGGCTCGGCTCAGGGGGCGCAGACACAACAGGTGCTTTGGAGAACAGCCCGACTCCCTCTTCTTTGTGGCAATCCCTGAGATATTGGAACGCTGCTATCATGTCTCCCCTAGTCCTTCTTTTTATTAAACTAGACATACCCAGTTCCTGCAACCGTTCTTCATATGTTTTAGCCTCCAGTCCCCTAATCATCTTTGTTGCTCTTCTCTGCACTCTTTCTAGAGTCTCAGCATCTTTTTTACATCACGGCAACCAAAACTGAATGCAGCATTCCAAGTGTGGCCTTACCAAGGCATTATAAAGTGGCACTAACACTTCACGTGATCTTGATTCTATCCCTCTGTTTATGCAGCCCAGAACTGAGTTGGCTTTTTTAGCAGCTGCTGCATACTGCTGGCTCATATCTAAATGGTTGTCCACTAGGATTCCAAGATCCCTCTCACAGGTGGAAAATGTTGTGGTCCGCCAGCAACCTGCAGAGCTGGCAACAGAGTCGGACAGCAATGAAGCTGAGGTGAGGCCAGGGCCATCGGGGAGTGAGGACTCCAGAGCCTCCAGAAACTGATAATAGTGAGGCAGAAGAACAGGAGGAGCCTGTTCCTAATGCACGCATGAGAAGAGCTGCCAGAAGGCAAGAACAGTTCAAGCAAAGAGGACAACTCAGGAGTAGGGCCAAGAGATGATTGGCCCCTCCCATAAGTCTTAAAACAGACCAGCAATGGTGTTTGGGCTTTGCTAGAAAACAATGTTGGTAGCTTCATCTTTTTCTTCATTTACATCTTGCATTTATTTCTGTGACTTCTGAACGTTTGCCAAGAAAGGCCTTTGGCAGTTTGCCTAATTGGACCAAGGTTTGCGATAGGACTGAGGAATTTGTGTTGGGAGGAATTTGCTTTAATTTGCTGTTCGAATGGAGTTTGTTTGTTTTTTCCCTGACTCAGTTTCCTACTACCTACTTGGGCCTAGGTCACAACAGAAAAAGGATAAAAGAGGTGCTAGTTCAGGTGGAAAAAGAATATGAAGAAAGGAATAGCAAGAAAACAAATGCTACTTACCCACGATCCACCGCTACCTCTTCTGTGCATGCCCTAAAAGGGAAATAAAACGTAACCGTTTTAAATTGTTATGATACCACCCTTGACTTCTCCAACTATGCTGTCATTATGCTTGTTTGTTCAGACGTAAGAATATGAAAGGAAGAAATGGAAGAAACTAATTTTTAAAAAAGCTACTTGCCATCATTCCAGCTCCTCCTCCTCCTCCACCACCACCAAGTAAGCTCTAAAGGGAAACAAAGGGTAACTCTGATAACACCCATGTCTTCTCCAACCATGTCATCACACCTTTTCAGTATCTCATATGTGAATTCATTCATTCTTCCGTTAACTTACATGTATTTAACACAGCATGGACCGATAGGGACCAGAAAAAAAATTGCATGTCTACTAAATTGTTTTGAAAGGTTCTTCTTCCTGTTTTCAATACCATTCCACATACTCACACCAACAATACAAATGGGTCTTGTGTGTGTGTGTGTGTGTGTGTGTGTGTGTGTGTGTGTGATTCCCTCATTTAGCACACATTACAGTGATGGCGGTGATGATACAGTAACTGCAACCCATCCTCATATGATCGTCAAAGATTGGTCAAGAAGAGCAAAGTAAGATGGTAAAAACAGCGATGGAACATCCTCAAAGTGGAGAAATGCTTTCTGATTCACTTTTACTCAGCCCTCTCTCCTAGGTCAACTCTATTTCCAGCTCTTTTTTTTAAAAAAATTTGCATTTATATCCCGCCCTTCTCCGAAGACTCTGGGCGGCTTACACTATGTTAGCAATTATCTTCATTCTATTTGTATATTTATATACAAAGTCAACTTATTGCCCCCAACAATCTGGGTCCTCATTTTACCTACCTTATAAAGGATGGAAGGCTGAGTCAACCTTGGGCCTGGTGGGACTTGAACCTGCAGTAATTGCAGGCAGCTGTGTTAATAACAGACTGCATTAGCAGTCTGAGCCACAGAGGCCCAGTCTTCCTACTCCAAGTAAGTTTAAAAAAATTAAAAGGGAGTTGTGGTTATAGAAACAGGTTTTTCTGGCCATTGGCATCTGCTCTACATGACTTCCTGTGCAGTTCTATGAAGTAAAAGGGATCTAGGTCATCTTGAGTCCTAATGCATGACTCCAAATAGACCTCATGTGAGGACAATAGAGGAATTCCTCTGGGAGAAACGAAAAAAATATATATATGAGGGGATGCATAAATGCAGATCAAATGGCATGATGTGGGAAAGTATGGTGTAGGGCTTTGGTGCTCCAAGTAGCTAGAAAACTTCACTGGGTTTTTCCTGCCCTTCCTGTGATTCTCCAGTGAACGAGGCAAAAAGATCTCTAAGCTCCTCTCTCATGCTTTTTCTGCTTCCAGGTCTTAAAACATGTTTTTACAAAAATCCCCTCCACCTGGTTTCTCCAAGGTCATGTTTCATGGCTCTCTCCAAATTCATCCTTTCAACATTCGTTACAATATACAAATTCCTATTAGAATTGCTCCTGGAACCTCTCCTCCAGTTCCACTTCCTTCTACCCCAAGAAAGTTAGAAAATTAAATGGTAGTTATGGTTGTAGAAACAGATTCTCCTGTCCGTTGAATCTTCCTTACATGACTTCCTATGGACCTATATGAAGCAACTCATTCTCTAAAAACTCAAAGAAGGATATTACCGCCTCTTCTATTTTACAACAAATATTTAACTCAAATTCAGATTGGGGCTGGTCAGGAAAAAAAAATAGCTCAAATTCAGATTTTTGCTGGTCAGGAAAAAAAACAAAAAACAAAAGGACTAGGCTACCCTGAGTCCTTATGCATATCTTCATTTAGGCCTGCATGCTAGGTCAATAATGGAATTCCCCTGTGGGAAATGAGGAAAAAATTACAAGTTGCCTCTGCCTGGTTTCCCCAAGGTTATATTACATGGCTCTCTACAAATTCATCCTTTCAACATTCCTTACAAGATCCATAATTCCTACTAGAATTGCTCCTGGAATATCAGGAGTTGCTTCAGGGAATTGAGTCTCAAAAGAATGTCTATGAAAGAAAGAAGTGGAAGAAACTAATTAAAAAAAAAGCTACTTGCCATCATTCCAGCTCCTCCTCCTCCACCACCACCAAGGAAGCTCTAAAGGGAAACAAAGGGTAACTCTGATAACACCCATGTCTTCTCCAACCATTCATCACACCTTTTCAGTATCTCATATGTGAATTCATTCATTCTTCTGTTAACTTACATGTGTTTAACACAGCATGGACTGATAGGGACCAGAAAAAAAATTGCATGTGTACTAAATTATTTTGAAAGGTTTTCTTCTTCCTGTTTTCAATACCATTCCACATACTCACACCAACAATACAAATGGGTCTTGTGTGTGTACGTGTATGTGTGTGATTCCCTCATTTAGCACACATTACAGTGATGGCGGTGATGATACAGTAACTGCAACCCATCCTCATATGATCCTCAAAGATTGGTCAAGAAGAGCAAAGTAAGATGGTAAAAACAGCAATGGAATATCCTCAAAGTGGAGAAATGCTTTCAGATTTGCTTGTACCCAGCCCTCTCTCCTAGGTCAACTCCATCTCCAGCTCTTTCTACTCCAAGTAAGTTTTAAAAAATTAAAAGGGAGTTGTGGTTATAGAAACAAATTTCCGTGTCCATTAGCATCTGCTTTATATGATTTCCTGTGCAGTTCTATGAAGTAAAAGGGATCTAGGTCTTGAGTCCTAATGCATGACTCCAAATAGACCTCATGCGAGGACCATAGTGGAATTCCTCTTGGAGAAACGAAAAAATATATATGAGGGGATGCATAAATGGCATAGGGCCGGGTTATCTACGGGACCGCCTACTGCTACCGAATACCTCTCACCGACCCGTGCGCTCTCATAGAGAGGGACTCCTCAGGGTGCCGTCAGCGAGGCAATGTCGTCTGGCGACGCCCAGGGGAAGGGCCTTCTCTGTGGGGGCTCCCACCCTCTGGAACGAACTACCTCCAGGACTTCATCAGCTTCCGGACCTTCGGACCTTCCGCCGCGAGCTTTTCCTGCCCTTCCTGTGATTCTCCAGTGAACCAGGCAAAAAGATCTCTAAACTTCTCTCTCATGCTTTTTCTGCTTCCAGGTCTTAAAACATGTTTTTACAGAAATCCCCTCCACCTGGTTTCTCCAAGGTCATGTTTCATGGCTCTCTACAAATTCATCCTTTCAACATTCGTTACAATATACAAATTCCTATTAGAATTGCTCCTGGAATATCAGGAGTTGCTTCTAGGAATTGAGTCTCAAAAGGGTATATATGGTTACTTAAAGGAAATGAGAGACATTAAATCCATATTGACTTACTGAAAGCAGATTACCAGAAAGAAGTCCACCTCCTTGGCCACCACCCTGCAAGAAGGAGAAAAATAAGGTCATCCTGGATTATGAATGCTTTTGATACTAAATTGTCACAGTCCATGTTTAGAATAGAATAGAATTCTTCATATTTAGAATAGAATAGAATTCTTCATGTTTAGAATAGAATTCTTTATTGACCAGGCAATAAGAAACCAGCAATCAGTAAGGACTTTCTTCGCATGTTATTTCTGGGACATCTTGATAATGGAGAGCTGCTTTCTAATTCATTTCCACATTGTCCCTCTCTCTCTCTCTCTTGTGTCTCCTCCAGCTCCTTCTACTCGAAGGAAGTTAGAAAATTAAATGGAAGTCGTGGTTGTAGAAACAGATTCCTCTGTCCATTGAGATCTCCCTCACATGATTTCCTATGCAAGTATTTTATTTTTATTTTTATTTTATTTATTTATTTTGCCACAACAGTATATATAAGCATAAGCATGAAATAACTATACGATATATAAGCATATATATAGACCTAAGTATGAAATGACTATACGAATTGGATATAATCAAAGGGAACATTAGGACAGGAACAGTAGGCACGCTGATGCTCTTATGCACGCCCCTTACAGACCTCTTAGGAATGGGGTGAGATCAATAGTAGATGGTTTTTGGTTAAAGCTTTGGGGATTTTGGGAAGAGACCACAGAGTCAGGTAGTGAATTCCAGGCATTAAAAACTCTGTTACTGAAGTCATATTTTCTGCAATCAAAATTGGAGCGCTTCACATTAAGCTTAAATCTATTGTGTGCTCGTGTATTGTTGCGATTGAAGCTGAAGTAGTCTTAGACAGGAAGGACATTGTAACAGATTATTCTATGAGTTAAAATCAGGTCATATCGAAGTCGGCAGAGTTCTAAATTTTCTAAACCCAGTATTTCTAGTCTGGTGGCATATGGTATTTTGTTGTATTCAGAGGAGTGTAGAGGAGTGTAGATTCAGACGGTTGTAGAAACAGATTCCTCTGTCCATTGAGATCTCCCTCACATGATTTCCTATGCAGGTATATGCAGCAACTCAGTCTCTGAAATCCCAGAGAAGAATGTCATGATCTCTTCTAATTTCCACCAAATGTTTAGCTCAAGTTCAGATTTTTGCCGGTCAGAAAAACAACAACAAAAGGACTAGGCTACCCTGAGTCCTTATGCATATCTTCATATAGACCAGCATGCTAGGGCAATAATGGAATTCCCCTGTGGGAAATGAGGAAAGAAATATGAGTTTGCAGATCTGTAGATACTGTACATTCATAGGGCAAACAGCATAATGTGTGAAAATATGGTGCAGAGCTTTGGTATACCAAGTAGCTAGAAAATTTGACTGGGTTTTCTCCTCCCTGTGATCTTCTGCTGAGTGAGACAAGAATAACTCTTAGCTTCTCTCTCATGCTTTTTCTACTTTCAAGTCTTAAAACCTGTTTTTACAAGGTCATATTCATGGTCATATTCATGCCTCTCTTACAAGTTCAACCTTTCAACATTCCTTACAATATCCAGATTCCTACTAGAATTGTTCCTGGACTTTCAGGAGATACTTGTAGTGTCCCACTCCTCCTCTGACAGCCGGGTCGGGGAAGTCTGTATCAAGCGTGGCCACGAAGCCTCTGCAGCTTTGCCAAAGTTCTGTCAGAGTTCTCAGGGCAGGCAGGAGTCCAAGGTGTGACTTCAGCAAACCAGATTAGACTTTGCCTGACTCAAAGAATGCCAGAAAGCAGATCCGTTATATAGGCCATGGGGTATGGCTCCATGACTCAGCACTTATCCAGGCCTGCCCCTCCCTTCCTTTTGCTGACGTCGCCTCTCCATTCTCCGGAAGCATGGATCTGTCCACCCTTCAGCTGCCGGCAATTCCAGCTCGTGACTGGCTTCATGCTCCTCAGGCTCACATGCTGTGGGGGAAGGGTTTATTTGCTCGGTCTGTCCGGGCATGGTGCCAGGACTGGGGGCTGGAGGCATGCCAGGCCATTCGTCTTGCTTGGTCTGTCTGGGCATGGTGCCAGGACTGGGGGTTGGAGGCATGCCAGGCCGTTCGTCTGCACTATCAGTCCCTGGCTGAGATAACAGGAGATGAGAGGGGCCCGGCTGCGGAGAGGGGGGCGGACGAGGCACAACAATACTTTTGAAGGGCTGAGGGTTGAATCTCAAGAGAATGGCTGTGGTTATGAACACAAGAAATAACAGAAAACATAATGCAAGTGAGAAACATTAGCTGTATGTTGACTTACTCCAAGCATACTCATAATTCCTCCTAATCTTCCTAATCCGCCTCCTTCTCCACCGCCTCCTCCTCCTCCACCACCACCAGATTGGCCTTTCTGCAAGAAGAAGAAAATAAATCATCCTGGATTATGGATGCAAGATAAGGACTTTAACATCCCGATGATGTAAATACAATGGCATGCATGCTGTGGTATCATTGCATCAATTGTGAAGTTATTTCCTCGATGACACAATTCACCGTAACTCAGTAGATATCATCACCCACATTTGATCTTTTGCCATCTTCCCCACATGGACATCTGTGGTGAGAGCCAAATCCCCCCTTTTCTGCTCAGTCCACAGGGGGGAATCTTCACCCCAAAATGGCTGCCGCATCTATTGTTAAAGGGTCAGTGATTTGAAAGAGAAATAAAAACCAAATACTTTAGCTCAGGTTCCTGTAATCAGGGGTGGGGCTGCTGGGAGTTTGCAGGGGTTCGGGAGAACCTCTAGCTAAGATTCTGTGTAGTTCAAAGAACCCCCAAATCCCACTCCTGGCTGGTCCCACCCACCCCACTCCTCCCCTCCCAGGAATCCCCACGTGGCCCGTTCTGGATGCAGGTAACTGCAGGGAGCAGGTGGAGGCTCTGGGAGGGCAAAAAACGGGCCTACCGGAAGTTTGGGAAGGCGGGAAACGGGCTTGTTTCCAGCCTACGAAACCTGGGGATGCCATTTTTGACCTCCCAGAGGCTTGAGGAAAGCCTCCAGAGCCCAGGGAAGGCAAAAAAGCCCCTCCCCACCCAACGTGGTGCAGGAGACCGACTAGGCTTACGTCAAGTGCCTGATCTTCGGACTTTTCGCCGTGAGCTGAAAATGCACCTATTTTTTCAAGCGGGACTGGTTTAAAAGTCTTAAAAGTTTTATTACATTTTTAATTTGGGGCTATTTATGAATTTTATGATCTTAAACTGTTTTAAATTTCGGCCATTTGTAATATGCTTGTTTTAGTTTTGTTTTAATGTGTATATTGTGGGTTTTTTAATATTTGGCTGTACACCGCCCTGAGTCCTTCGGGAGAAGGGCGGTATAAAAATCTAATAAAATAAATAAAATAAATAAATGAATAGGCCACACCCACCATGGCCACACCCACCCAGCAACCGTGCAGAGAACCCCTTGCTAAAATTTTTGAAGCCCATCCCTGCTTGTAATTATGCTCTTATGATTCTGGAGATACTTTTGGTGTTAGGAAGAAGAAAGATCAAAGGAGAATTTGAAAGAAAGGAATGGCAGAAACGAAACAAAAACCACTTACCTTATTTCCACCTCCACCACCCATTAACATACCCTAAAATGGAAACAAAACAATATTTTTATAATTATTTTTGTGGCAGTGTATACTATCACGTTTTGGCTGGGTTCAGGTCTGGCCTATTGCAATTTCTTCAAATCCATAATGTGCCCTGAATGGCCACAGAGGGTATTAATGTCAGAGAAGCAGATACAGCAGGACTGTTATCCAAGGAAATCCTTTTGAATTTTATTTATTTATTTATTTATTTATTTATTTATTTATTTATTTATTTATTTATTTATTTATTTATTTATTTATTTATTTATTTATTTATTTATTTATTTATTTATTTATTTATTTATTTATTTGATTTTTATACTGCCCTTCTCCCGAAGGATTCAGGGCGGTTTACAGCCAAAGATAAAAACATAAATATAAACAAACATTAAAAACTTATTAAAAAACCAATTCTAAAAATTTGGCCAACTCAGATTAAAACTAGCATAAAACCATCATAAAACCCCAATTTAAAAATTTTGTTAGGCTAGCCCCGCCCGATGAAATAACAGAGTCTTGAGCTCGCGTTTGAAAGTTCGGAGGTTGGGGAGTTGACGCAACCCCGGAGGCAACTCATTCCAAAGGGCAGGAGCCCCCACAGAGAAAGCCCTCCCCCTGGAGGTCACCAGTCGACATTATTTAACTGACGGCACCCTGAGGAGGCCCTCCCTATGGGAGTGCACAGGCCGATGGGAGGCTGTTGGTGGCAGTAGGCGGTCCCGTAAGTATTGCTGGATGGGCAGGACAGGAACTAGAGGTGAGTGATGGGAGCTCACCCGGTCCCACAATGCTACCAGGGAAGACCATTTCTGGCTGGCAGGTTCAATGTCATTAAGCCACTGTGCCATTGTGCCACTGCCTCAAGCTCTTCATAGCTTTGCAGAAGGGTAAACAAAGGTTCTGGGAGGTCTGCTGGATCCCAGGGGAATGATGTTCCGTAGGCCTGAGACTACTATGGAAAAGGAATTCTAGGTCCCACCATTTGAAGACATCATCATCATTCTAGCCACTGCAGGATGAAGGCCTCTTCCGTATGTTTCCAACCAATACAGTCCTGACCTTGCTTTTGCCAATCAGGCATGGCAATACTTGCTGATGTCGTCGATCCATCTTGTTCTAGGACTCGTTCGTGGACGCTTTTTATCAAGTGGGTTCCATTCTATGACCTCCGTTTCAAAGCTGAAGAGCCAGCGTTGTCCAAAGATGTCTCCGTGGTCATGTGGCCGGCATGACTCAATGCCAAAGGCGCATGGAACGCTGTTGCCTTCCCACCAAAGGTGGTCCCTATTTTTCTTCTTGCTTTCGAACTGCTAGGTTGGCAGAAGCTGGGACAAGTAACGGGAGCTCACCCCGTTACGCGGCACTAGGGATTTGAACCGCTGAACTGCCGACCTTTTGATCGACAAGCTCAGCATCTTACCCACTAAGCCACCACGTCCCCTTTGTATAGAACATAGGTCAATATTAATAGGAGGATATAAAATGGTCACAGTCGTGTAAGTGGTGAATAAGATTCGTTTAACTGTAAAAACTTAATTAAAAAAATAAAATTAAAAACACTATAGTTTTCCTGCTGGAATGGTTCCTGAAAATGTCTGTAAAACCCAGGAGGGAGGGAGGAGCCTTAAGAGAACTACTGTGATTACATTTAAGAAGGAGAACATAAAAAAACTGGGGGAAAAAATGAGAGAAGGTATGCGTATATCTACTTACGATGATACTACCCATCGCTTTGCCACCATTAGCTCTTCTGAGAATAGGTAATATCTTTAGTCCAATTGGCTATAAGAAAAAAGAAGAAAAATTAATCCTTTTTATGGATTTCTTTGTAAGTTGTGCTAACACACGATATAAGGCTCTGTGTAGGCCTTGCCTGAGCCACTGCAGCCCATTAAAACAAAACAGTGTTCCCTTGAGAGTCACAGAGGATCTTGATATGAAAGTAACAGTAACAGAGTTGGAAGGGACCTTGGAGGTCATCTAGTCCAACCCCCTGCTCGTGCCGCTGTACTAGGATTTGAACCGCCGAACTGCCAACCTTTCTGATCGACAAACTCAGCGTCTTAGCCACTGAACCAGCTAGGCCTCATATCATCAGAGTAGATACATAAAGCCACATTCAATCTTCTGAGGCAAGTAAAAGTCAAGAGAAGCCATGGCAGGGGTTCCAGAAGAACCACTATAATGTTGTTGAGTATGTTAACAGAATCTTGAAAGCCTATCGAAAATGTCACCATTCCTTTTCAAGGGCCACAAAATCGAGCTGGCTTTGCAAAATATACTGCCTTCTGATAAAATTAATTCTGGAAAGGTAAATGAGGAAAGACCTAGCAAAACTGGACCTGACAGAAAGACTATTTGAGCCAACGGTCAGATTCCAATTAATGTACTCATCACAAATCGAACTCCAAGGCATTTCACTTCCTCAAAGAACAAATTTATTTACATACATCATCTTGGCACGAACTGGTGGAAAGCCAGTACTAAAGGTTCCTACACTTTCCACCCCACTTAAAGTAAGAGTTCCTCATTTTTCCAAAATGCCACACTGTCCAGTCGTGACAAGAGCTGGTTGCTTGGCAACTTCTCTCCTCCTCCTCCTCTGGCCAGCCAACCATTGTAATGTATCTGACTCATTGGTTAACTATGTTAGAATAGAATAGAATAGAATAGAATAGAATAGAATAGAATAGAATAGAATAGAATAGAATAGAATAGAATAGAATAGAATAGAATAGAATAGAATAGAATAACAGAGTTGTAAGGGACCTTGGAGGTCTTCTAGTCTAACCCCCTGCTTAGGCAGGAAACCCTACACCACTTCAGACAAATGGTTATCCAGCATCTTCTTAAAAACTTCCAGTGTTGGAGCATTCAAAACTTCTGGAGGCAAGTTGTTCCACTGATTAATTGTTCTAACAGTCAGGAAATTTATCCGTAGTTCTAAATTGCTTCTCGCCTTGATTAGTTTCTACCCATTGCTTCTTGTTCTGCCCTCAGGTGCTTTGGAGAAGAGCTTGTCTCCCTCTTCTTTGAAGCAGCCCCTGAGATATTGGAACACTGCTATCATGTCTCCCCTAGTCCTCCTTTTCATCAAACCAGACATACTCAGTTCTTGCAACCGTTCTTCATATTTTTAGCCTCCAGTCCCCTTATCATCTTTGTTGCTCTTCTCTGCACTCTTTCTAGAGTTCCAACATCTTTTTGACATTGTGGCAACCAAAACTGAATGCAGTATTTCAAGTGTGGCCTTACCAAGGCATTATAAACAGTTGTGGGATTCAGCCAGTTCACACCACTTCAGGAGAACCGGTTGGTAACTTTCTGAGCAGTTGGATGAACTGGTTGTTGGAAAAAATCATTAGGGCAAAGAACTGGTTGTTAAATTATTTGAATCCCACCACTGATTATAAAATAGTATTAACACTTCATGTGATCTTGATTCTATCCCTCTGTTTATGCAGCCTAGAACTGTGTTGGCTTTTTTGGAAGCTGCTGCATACTGTTGGCTCATATTTAAGTAGTTGTCCACTAGGACTCCAAGATCCCTCTCACAGTTACTACTATTGAGCAAGGTACCACATATACTGTACCTGTTGTTTTGGCTGAAGCCTCCATCCACCTCTGCTCTCCCCCCTCAGCTCCAAACTGTGTCAACCTGAATTCATGTGAGAATAACCCATGATAGAAACCCCATAGCCCAGTCAGATTCAGGCTTGAAACCAACAATTTACCATTTTGTGGAGAGAGCAAAACCACAAGCAGGGGACAGTCCAAAAGACAAGTGTCAGTTTTGGAAGGCAATTTTCTTTTTGCTTCATAACTGCCACATATTTTAGCTTTTGAAGTTGGGAGGGGGTTGTTTTTGGAGCGGTAGAAAGCTAGTCATAACAACATTCCGTATTCAAGGACATCCTGCATCTAATGGAGACTGCCTGAAGATTGTATCCAGTTGAGTGTGAAGAGTTGATTGGACAATGTGATGAACTTGTGGGTGTGGGACAGGGGTGTGAACTGTCAACTGGGTGTGGAAAACCTGGAAGCTTTCAGTTTCGGGTTTTCCCAGCTGTGCCAACATGACATCTCTAATAAATTGGAACTTTGAGGAACCTCCAGCCTCAGCGCTTTATTTCGTTGGGGGTGTTCCTTGAAACCCTGGCAACAAGCTTCTCCTTTTGCTGCTCAGTACCCAGGGGTACCATCACTCCAATTTGGGAGTTGGTGTGGGGTTATATAAGATATTATAAACTGCTTTAAAAAGGAAAGTGAACAGGTGAAATGCTTGGGCCCTGCCTGCTCTGTTTCTGCTTTGGGGGTCTCTGAAGTTGCTTTCTGTGAGATGCGGAATAACAAAAATGATGTTATTGCTCAAACAAAGGATACAATACGAACAAAATCCACTTACCATTAATTTGGCAAAATCAGGTGTACCGCTACCCATTTTCTGCAAGGGAAACAAAAGGTATATACTTTGATTTTGAAATGGTGTCAGACATGGTTTCTCTAAAAATGCCATCACCACCACGTTTGATGTCATGCAGGTAAATCGCTTCATTCTGCAGATGGGATACACACTTTTTCTTATCAGAAAAGGGACTGACATGGATGAATTATGCTCTGAAACGCTTCGTTACATTCTCTTTTCCAAAAACAGAATTGATGGGGCAGAATATGACGCAACTCTGCAGCCACCCCAAATCAAGTCAGGATGATGTAAAAGTGAATCACGTCTTCATAGAGATTACCAGATGAGATTCTACAGAGAGAACCAGGTGTAAAAATGTGGCTCGTGAGGAGCCACAGAGGATACTATGGTAAATAGAATGGTGTGTTCATATGTATTGTAGACTCTGCTCCTGAAAGGAAGTGTTGTGACCCAGGTTCCTGGACCCGGACTCCTGGACTCAGATGATTCAGAAAGTGAGGGAGAAGACCTGGCAGACCCTGCTTCTCTTGAGCCCTCTCCCTCCCTGGCACCCACTCAAAGGGAGGAGGAGGGGCCAGCAAGGCCTGATTCTCTGGAGCCTTCTTCTGATTTGGCAACGCCCCAAGAACAGTTTTGGAGTGATGCAAGACTGCGCAGACGTGACCGGCGCACGCAGCAGAAGCAGCGTTGGGATAAAGCCAAGTAATGATTGTCATGCAGTGACATCTGCAGAGACTATAAATAGGAGGCGGGACTTCCTGGTTTTTTGTCTTGGACAAAGCAATGAATTTGCGCTGGCAAACTGTATCAATGGAGGGAAGAATATATTCGTGAGTAATTCTGGCCTTATCTATAATTTCCTCGTTATCTCCAGAAACTTGGCAGGCCCGTAGGTAGACGTGGCCAGGACATTTATCTATGTAAATTAAATTAGAAAAGGAGGCCTCTGACTGACTCTTTGCTGGGAGTATTGGGGGAGGGAAACAGAACAGGAAGCTC
This sequence comes from Ahaetulla prasina, assembly GCF_028640845.1. NCBI lineage: Eukaryota > Metazoa > Chordata > Lepidosauria > Squamata > Colubridae > Ahaetulla > Ahaetulla prasina. Next base: position 24,898,301 of record NC_080548.1, on the reverse strand, counting down.
ATCAGAGACTTACCATGACATTGAAATCATGTTATTCATGGCATGATACCATCACAAAAGAAATATTCACTTACATCTCAACAGGGGACACAAATCCCAGTGACTGCAGGAGACAACTTCATGCACACGTCATGATTTGCTCCCATTTCCTACAGGAACACTCATGGATGTGATCTAGTCCCTGCCTTTGCTACTCATTCCCCAGGGGAAACATCACTCCAATTTGGCAATGGGTATCGCTGGCTCAGTGGCTAAGACACTGAGCTTGTAGATCGAAAAGTCGGCAGTTCGGCGGTTCGAATCCCTAGCGCTGCGTAACGGGGTAAGCTCCCGTTCCTTGTCCCAGCTTCTGCCAACCTAGCAGTTCGAAAGCACGTAAAAAATGCAAGTAGAAAAAAATAGGGACCACCTTTGTTGGGAAGGGAACAGCGTTCCGTGCGCCTTTGGCGTTTAGTCATGCCGGCTACATGACCACGGAGACGTCTTCGGACAGCCTGGCTTTTCGGCTTTGAAATGGAGATGAGCACCGCCACTTAGAGTCGGGAACAACTAACACATATGTGCTCTGGGGACTCTGGAAATGCTTTCTGGGAGGTGTGGAATCACAAAAGGGATGCTTCATTGCATGCAAGAAGAATATCACTCGACAAAAAGTCAGAAAATGAAGAAAGAGTTACTTACCATTAATACATTAATTTCTTCTGGTGTCAAACAGTTCTGTAATGGAAAGAAACACATCAAATTTTATTCTGACACAAAAACATCCAGGATCTCTCTATCCATGCAGCCACTACCATCTTAACATATCATATGCATGAATTGCTGTTTTTCCACCCACTTAGAAAACACACATTTCTTATCACAACAGGGAGTGCTTAACCCAAAACATTTTTTTTTAATATTCAGTGTTCTGAGGTTTCTTTTTTCCTTTTCTTCCTTTTTTCAATTTTCTTCCACATTTACAGTATCAAAATGTACACTGAAAAAAACTAAGGAATAAAGGCTGTATCCAGTGGTGGGATTCAGCCAGTTCACACCACTTCAGGAGAACCGGTTGTTAACTTTCTGAGCAGTTTAATGAACTGGTTGTTGGAAAAAATCATTAGGTTGTTAAAATTACTTGAATTCCGCCACTGGCTGTATCTATGCATGAACTGATAAGATGATTTCTAAGAAAAGAGGAGCTTTAACAGCCATGGCACTTGAGGGTCAACACTCTCTTGAAAATATTGTCCTACATGTCCATATTTTATACCCAAATCTAGATTCACTAGATTCACTTCACTTATACATGCAAGACATCCTTATGATGGAATGTTTTCTTTTCTCCGCTTCTCAGAAATTCTGTATATAGCTCTACAGAACAGGCAATGCAGTCTACATGTGCTTTTCCGTTTGACTGCAACAAGGAAGCAGCAGACCTATTGTGAGAAAAAGGCATGGAGTATACAGTAATGGCCAAAATTGTGGAAACCTTTTGGGAAAAGTGTATTTTCTAAAGCTAGCTAATAACACCACTTTTTTGGGGGGAGTAGTACCATAAAATTATATATCAATGGAAAGATAATTGAATCAAGACTGTAATGTGATAACTTGTATGAAGGATTTGCTATTAGAATAGCAGTTACAGTATAAAGAAGAAAAGTGAAATGTATAGAAAAAACGAGATATACAAAAATTATCACCATGTCAGTTAATACTTAGTTGGGTAACCTTTAGCATGAATTACGGTCTGCAAAAAAGTATTCTCTTGGAGTGAACCAAGTCTTTTAGTTCTGCAGCTGTTATAATGTGAAACCAAGATTGAAAGATTGCTTCTATTAACTGGGCTTTATTGCTGGGTCGCTTCTGACTAACAAGTTTCTTTAGTCGGCACCATAGATTTTCAATTGGGTTAAGATCTGGGCTATTCCCAGGCCATTCCAGCAGTGGAATGTGATTATCTTGAAACTCAAAAAAAAAAAATTAAAAAAAATAAAGTGGTGTTATTAGCCATCAAACCTCAAAAATACTTTTCCCAAAAGGTTTCCACAATTTTGGCCACTACTGTACCATAGATGCAACTACAAATATGTAAACACTGTCATTTTTTTGGTTGTCATTTATTTTTGAACAAGTAGAGCAAAATTCAGATAGATAGATAGATAGATAGATAGATAGATAGATAGATAGATAGATAGATAGATAGATAGATAGATAGATGATAGATAGATAGATGGAATAGGATAGGATAGATAAATACTGTAGATAGATAGATAGACAGACAGACAGACATCTTTTTTATACATACATACATACATACATACATACATACATACATACATACATACATACATACATACATATATATATTTGTTTTCTGAGGTTTTCGCGGGTATGTAGATCTTTGGTTATTCGGGGTTTTTTCCGCGCAAAATTGGAAGTGTCTTGGCGACGTTTTGACGAAGTCTCATTCGTCATCTTCAGGCTTCAGCTTTCTGCTTCTGGGAGCAATGTGTGATAGCAGCTGTTTCTTCCTTTTAACTGCTAATGGGGGTTTGAACTGATTGGGTGGGAGCTTGGCTGTGTTCTGATTGGATGGGGTTTTTTGTGCTCTGATTGGCTGGGGGGGTGTCCTGTTTGGGTGGGGGCTTGGTTGTGTTCAGATTAGTTTGTGTTGCAGGGGGATTTGAACCGGTGAGCTGCATGGCTGTTGTTTGGCTTCGTGTTTGTGTTTGTGCTACATCTTCATAGTGGGTGTCAGTCTGCTGCATGTATGGATTGGAGGGGTTTGAAATGGCTAATGTTGCAGCTGTGGTCTGGCTTCTGGTCCCTGGTCGTGCTTCATGATCAGTGTGGGTTTGGGTCTACTTTCTGGGTGGATGTGTGGTGGTGACATCCTGTGTGGAACTCATGAGTGTGGATCTGGTATCATTCCTCATGTTAGGGACTCGTTTGTCAATAAGGGCGGGTTTCCAAATGGCTGGTAGGCGGGAGGTATCATCTCGTTTGTTCATGCTGTGTGGGCGTTTTTCTATCTCGATGGCTTCTCTGATTATTCTGTTGTTAAAGTGTTCAGTTTTGGCGATAGTTCTGGTCAATATATATTGACTTTAAAAAGTATATATATATGTGTAGGTCTTAGGTTGTTTGGGTTTTCTCTCATGTAAAACTGGAAGTGTCTTGGCGATGTTTCGACAAAGTCTCATTCGCCATCTTCAGGCTTCAGTTTCGTGCTTCTGGGAGCAATGTGTGATCGCAGCTGTTTCTTCCTTTTAACTGCGATCACATTGCTCCCAGAAGCACAAAGCTGAAGCCTGAAGATGACGAATGAGACTTCGTCGAAACATCGCCAAGACACTTCCAGTTTTACATGAGAGAAAACCCGAACAACCAAAGACCTACATACAAACACCCGTGAAAACCTCAGAAAACAAATATATATATATATATAACATGAAGCCAAACAACAGCAATGCAGCTCACCAGCTCAAATCCTCCTGCAACTCAGACTAATCTGAGCACAACCAAGCCCCCACCCAAACAGGACACACCCGCAGCCAATCAGAGCACAAAAAAACCCCATCCAATCAGAACACAGCCAAGCTCCCACCCAATCAGTTCAAACCCCCACTAGCAGTTAAAAGGAAGAAACAGCTGCGATCACACATTGCTCCCAGAAGCACGAAGCTGAAGCCTGAAGATGACGAATGAGACTTCGTCGAAACGTCACCAAGACACTTCTAATTTTACGCGGGAGAAAACCCGAATAACCAAAGACATATATATATATATATATATCAGTATATATGTATTACTTAATACTGCTGTAATTGTTCAAAAATACATCTCTATTCCAACAGCTTTACATAAGGCCTCCCTCTCTCCTATCTCATCTACCTCCTCCTCCCCCAACTCAATTCAATATAATATATAGACATATATTAAATATGCAGATATGTGTTTTTACTTATATGCGCTCTACTTGCTTTTCAGTGCAACCACGTCAAGAAGAAGGACTACTGAAATCTCATAAGAGCATTTCATTTCTTCTTCCAACTGCTGCAAGAATATCACCTCAGATTCAGACCATTTGCTGATCAGAAAAAGATCCCAACAATATTTAGGCTATCCTGAATGCTAAAGCCCTTATTTCAACATTCAACCCACTCCTCCCCATCCAAGTTTGTACTGTTGGACTCATTCTTTTTAAAGAATGAGATGACCGTCATAAAATAATTATCCTCCTAAGTATATAACATGGGTACATCTCACTGCTTTGTATAGAAATATTAAATTTTGGTGAGGGTGTGGTAGAATAAAAAAAAGGCTGCTTCATCACACGCAAGAAAGATATTTCACATAGAAAAGAGAGAAGATGATCAAAGAGTTACTTACTATCATTTTTATCATATCTTCCTCGTTTAGTTGATTCTACAATGGAAACAAAGGGCATCAACTCTATTCTCACATGATACCATATATGAATTTTCCAACTGTATTATCTCTGCCATTTTATGTATCATAAATATGAATCCTTTCATTCCTCAAATAGAAAACATATATGTTCTGTCACCTCCCGGACTCAGCCACGTGAGCTGGTTAAACGAGCCAGTAATTGAGTTCATGGCTACTATCAGTCCTGGCAGGGAATCTGCAACTGCCTGCCAAAGTCTCCCTTATCTTGGGGTTGCCGGGCAACCAGGAAGTCAGCAATCCAGGCCGAATGTTCAGCTCACTTCTCCACGAGTCAAATAGTTCAGCTCAATTTTTGCTCGTCACGGAGCAGAAGAGCAGCCAGGGCTGCTTTTATACTCTGTGGGGTGTGGCTCCATGACTCAGCACTCTCTAGGCCTGCCCCACCCCTTCCTTTGTTGTAGCCCCCTCTTGTATCTCCGAAACCTGGGATCTAGCCAGGCCTGGTTGCCATCAGCCGGGTCTGGAGGCGTGGCCTGGGGGGGGAAGAGTCAGGGGACGGAGGCTGGCCTGCCTTTGGCACCTGGAGCTGAGCCAGGGAAGCCGGTGCTCCAGAGGTAAGTCCTGATGGCCCTTCCCCCTCACTTTCCGAGTCACTTTCTGGCAGGGGGCCCGGCTCGGGGGGGGGGGCGCAGACACAACAATATATTACTTATTACAGCAGAAAGTGATTTGGGACCAAAAAGACATACACGGTATTTTTGTTTGTTTGTTTGTTTACATTTATATCCCGCCCTTCTCCGAAGACTCAGGGCGGCTTACAGTGTGTAAGGCAATAGTCTCATTCTATTTGTATATTTACAAAGTCAACTTATTGCCCCCCCCAACAATCTGGGTCCTCATTTTACCTACCTTATAAAGGATGGAAGGCTGAGTCAACCTTGGACCTGGTGGGGCTTGAACCTGCAGTAATTGCAGGCAGCTGGTTTTAATAACAGGCTTCTTACAGCCTTGAGCCACCACGGCCCTTTCTGAGGCCCCTTGTCCTTTTCTTTCTCTTTTCAATATTCTTCCACATTCACACAACCACAAGATGCACAGAGAAACCTAAATCAAAATGCTTGTATGTATGAACACAAAAGAAGATTTCAGAGAAGTCTTTTAATATACATACCTTTTTGGGTTAAAGCTCTTCTGCGAATATGTACTGCAGGCCTTCATTTCATATGCGAACCTAGATTCATGCTTTTTACCTAACCCGGTCAATAAAGATCCTAGCAGCTGTATTGATACAATATACCAAACTTGGATGTTTGTAATCTGGGTTAGATTTTTATACATTGTTGTGTGGTTTACTGAGTTGGGTTATTTCATCATTTTAGCATTTAGTGTATTATACAAACTATAGAAAGAGGATTAGTAGCCAGGATATATGCTTTCCATTAATAACACCAAGCAGCTAATTAAGTAAACTTGAAAAAGACTTTGAATTTATGAAATATTTTGGATCATTTGAAAAATATCTCTTTCTGGATATGCCAGATGTCCCGATCAAATAAACCCTGGAAAAGGAGGTGAGGACATCTATCTTGCCAGCAAAACTGCATTTGATGCAGGAAATATTTATTTCATTTATTAAATTTGTTTTGCCTTGAGGAGATGAGTCACAACTATAGAGACAGAAAAACTACTACTAGACCAGTGTTTCTCAATCTCAGCAATTAATCTATGTGGACTTCGACTTCCAGAATTTCCCAGATAGCATGTTTTAAGATGTGTGGATTCCAATGACTTTGGTGGCTGGAGAATTAAGGGATAATGTCCACACATCTTGAAGTTGTTACGGTTGACCAACACTTCACTAGAGGGGAAAAAAATCCCCTCTCCATAGGCTCCTTCTCCTTGGTCCCCCGGGGAGGATCCAAAGTGAATTTCCAATACATACCCCAGAGAGAAAGTGTTTAGCTACAACTCAGTGTTTTCTCAACATAGCACAGGAGTGACCAAACTTGTCAACTTTAAGACTTGTGGACTTCAACTCCCAGAATTCCTCAGCCAGTTATGCTAACTGGGAAATTCTGGGAGTTGAAGTCCACAAGTCTTAAAGTTGACAAGTTTGGAGACCCCTGCTTTTAAATGTTGGATGAAGAAAAAATATAAGAGGTGCTTGTTCAAATGCAAGAAGAATATTAAAGAAAGTGTTGTGATCTGCCAGCAGCCTGCGGAACTGGCAACAAAGTCAGACAGCGATGAGGCTGAGGAAGAACATGGGCCAGTCCTGGAGGCTGGGGAAGGCCCGGATGAGGGTTCTGCGTCAGAGGCAGAGGTAGGGCCAAGGTCATCGGGGAATGATGTGCAGACTCCAGAGCTTCCAGAGGCTGACAGTAGTGAGGCAGAGGAACAGGAGGAGACTGTTTCTAATGCACGCATGAGAAGAGCTACCAGAAGGCAAGAGCAGCTCAAGCAAAGAGGACAACTTGGGAGTAGGGCCAAGAGATGAGGCTTAAAAGACCAGCAATCCCTCCCATAAGGTTTAAAAGACCAGCAACGGCATTTGGGCTCTTTGCCAGAAAACAACATTGATAGCTTTGTCTTGTTGCATTTGTATCGGTGTCTTCTGAACTGCCTTTGGCAGTTTGCCTAATTGGACCAAGGTTGGTGAGAGGACTGAGGAATTGTGTTGGGAGGAATTTGCTTTAGTTTAGTTGAACTACGCTGAGAATGAGCTAATCCTCTGCTGTTTGTTTGTTTTTACACTGACTGAGTTTCCTACTACTACTTGGGCCTGGGTCACAACAGAAAGAAATGGAAGAAAATAAATCAAAGATACTTACTACCATAGTGGCCATAGGACCTTCTGGTACAAATGCTTTCTACAAAGGAAACAAAGGAGCTCAGTTCTATTCTGGCAAAATAAATATCACTAAATATAACTATACCATCACAGATGAAATTATCTGTAAATCCTTTGAAGGGAGAGAGGCTCAAGAGAGCTATTGGGTTTACATTTAATTTATTTATTTATTTATTTATTCAAATTTATATACCGCCCTATCTCCCGAAGGATTTAAGAAGGATAACACAGAAGACAAACAGCACATGAGAGAACTTAAGTGTGTATGTACTTACAATCATTGCACACAATGCTTTGCCACCCTGAAATGACTTCATACAGTTTATCACACTAGGTATCACATCCTATAAGGAAACAGAAAAGGCATTATTATTCTCTTTTATTGATTCCTTCATAACCACATTGTGCCAGGCCATGACATAAGTATCTGTGTGGGCTTTGCCCAGACCATTGAAATCCATTAGCATAAACTGGTGAGCTGTTGAGGGCAGTGGTGAAATGTAAAATTTGTTATTACAGGTCCTGTGGGACTGGCTTCGTGGGTGGGTGTTGTTTTTTTAATGTGACTGGATGGGCGTGGCCAACTTTTTTTTTTTACTTTTAAAAGCATTTTTTCTACAACCTCTTTGGCTGAAGAGGTTATAGAAAAAATGCTTTTAAAGGGTTCTGACGACCCCGGCTGAGTTGCCTGACTGTCAGAACCTTTTAAAAGCATTTTTTTAAACAGTCTCTTCGGCCAAAGAGGTTGTAGAAAAAATGCTTTTAAAAGCCTCTGACGATCCCAGCTGAGCCACGCGATCATCAGAGACTTTTTTTAAAAAAAACTTTTAAAAGCATTTTTTCGGCCGAAAAAAAAATGGTTTTAAAAGTAAAAAAAACAAACAAAAAACCCCCTCTGATGAGCGCGTGGCTCAGCTAGGCATGGGCAGGGGGCGGGCAGGGATTTTTGCTACCAGTTCTCCGAATCACTATCGGGTGATCCGGTCTGAACCGGGAGCATTTCATCCCTGCTTGAGAGCCAGGGAGATGTGAATGGCCTCCCATCACCAAAGATGGATTTAGTAGCAGAAGCCTGACATCCCATCCAAAACCTTCATGACACCCTTTAAAGGACAAGGACAAAAAAGTCAAGGTTAGTATGGACTAGTTGTAGGATTCAGCTGGTTCTCTCTGGGTCGGGCAAACTGGTATCTGCAACTGTGGGAGGCTCCACCTACCCACCTGGATGTAATGCACAAGTACTGCACATGCGCAGAAGGTCATGTGCATGCACAGATGAGGCGCGTATGAGCAAAGCGCACATGTGCACACATAAATACATTTGCGAACCGGTAGGGAAAGTGTTGTGACTCCGGCTCCCGAGCCTGTCCTCATGGAGGAGGATGATTCTGAGAGTGAGGGGGAGGAGCTGACAAGGCCTCCCTCTCCAGGTCCCTCCTTTCTGGCAATGCCTCAGGTGCCAGCTAAAGGCCAGGAAGAAGGCGTGTCAGAGCCCCCACCGACAGAGGGTGAGGAGGATCAATCCTGGATTGATCTCAGGCAGCGTCGGAAGGAGAAGCGTGCACAGCAAAGGAAGAGGTGTGGCAGGCCCAGAGAGTGCTGAGTCACTGAGCCACACCCCACAGGGGATAAAAGCAGGTGGAGTTGCTCTGTAGCCCCTGTGACGGACAAAAACTACAAAGCATAAACTTCAGATCGGTTGTTTTTGAGTTAAGGCCTGGAAGTGTGAAGGAATTATTCTGTGAATTCTTGGCTGCCCCGGCAATGGCCTACGGACAAGTGGACTCCCGTCTCTGACAGAGATAAGGAACTTGGCAGGCATTTGAACTGTAGCTGCCAAGTCTTTTATCCACAAAGGAAATTCAGGTCGGTTGTAGAATAAATGACTGTTAGACGCTCGCTCCTGCATTCTTCTATGTGAGGTGGGGAGGGGGACAGAACAGAAAGTAAATGAATCCCACCGCTAGTACAGACCCTCCTATGCTGAACATTTCCCCCAGGGAATTTACAAAATGCCTTGATCACACATACAATCAAATGAAATGAGTTAGGATTAGGAGACAAAATTGTAAATTGTATAACAGCTATAACTTATTAGTCCACCTAGAGTGTCTTTGTGATGATCCGAGGCACGGCACAGAGATCACACAAACAGCTGGCAGTTCAAACTGCCCCTTTATTGCTCTAACTGTCCCCAAATGCTCCCATGTTTCTGGCAAGTCCCAGAGCAGAGTGATAACAAACCCCCACACAAACCTCAAGCAACCTCTGACTGCAATTAGTCCAGCCAAGCACTATCTGCACCAAGGCTGCACAGAAATAAATCCAACGGGGAAAATCAAGGAGTTCAGGAAGCAAAAGATCTAGGTAATTAGTTCAGAATGCCAGAAGGAATGCAAGGACTCTTGGAAAGTTCAAATGTTGGCATGCAACACTTCAGGAACTCAGTGTTTGTTCCCCACCAATGCCCCTCCCCACAGCATCTCCTTAAGTCTCATTCCCCATGTGTGCTTTGTGAAGATGGGCAGGGCACTCTTCTCCCGAGTAGCTTGCTCAGTCTGCGCTGTTCACACCTTCTCTCCACTCTCCAAGCTCTTAGATCAGGAGGGGGTGGTCCTTGCTCCTCGCCTGATCTGTTCCTCCCAGGTTCATCCTGCCTCTGTTCCTCCCTGCCTACAATCTGTCCTAATCCTGAAAGTCCTTGACCTTCTCCATTTTCTTCCAAAGACAATGAAGTCACCCCTTCAATCTCTGTCAGCTCAGGTTCCAGCTCATCTTCCCCCACAGATTCAGGCTCCGACAGGGGCATGATAGTGTTCCTTAACCTTGGCAACTTTAAGATGTGCATGGATTTCAACTGCCATAATTCCCCAGCCACATGTTAGCTGGTAAATTTTGGGAGATGAAACCTAGAGGATCTAATAGTGTAAGCTGCGCAAACCAAAAAGTGAATAAGAACTCTCTTTGCTCAATATGCATAAGACTTCCCTGTCATGACCAGCTACTTTCACCTAGCTCACCTTTCCACCTTCTGCTCCTCCACCAACTTTTCCTCCTGTTCTCTTGCTTTACTAATTTGTTACAAGAGCTAACAAAGAAGGGAGAAGCATAACGTGGACAATGATCCTAAGGGAAACTAGACAGGAAAAGGTGATATGATTTCAACTTGGAAATCTGTGCAAATAACCACAATAATAATATTGCCAACACCAGCTAAAGAACTGGTAGCTGTGATTTCACATTGTTTTGTACAACGATAATGATATGATAATTTGTTACGTTTATGTGCTGCCTGACTCCCAGGGCAGTTGGTATGAATCTGTTAGGTGTCTCAGGATTTAGCATGTGTAACATAACTTATGGGATGTGGTTATTCTGATCATGGGTTGCAAGACAATTTCTAGGTTAAAGATCTAAATAGATCCCGTGGAATTCTTGCTTGCTTTGAAATTTCTGGTTGCAGAAATTTCAAAACCCTATTAGAGCATCATCAGTGCAAGGCAACACTGTCAAACTATTTACTAAATCTGTGCTACTATTAATCTTCTCATTGTTCCCATCACCAATCTCTTTCCACTTATGACTGTATGACTGTAACTTTTTTGCTGGTAATCCTTATGATTTATATTGATATATTGACCATTTGTGTTGTAAATGTTGCACCTTGATGAAGGTATCTTTTCTTTTTATGTACACTGAGAGCATATGCACCAAGACAAATTCCTTCTGTGTCCAATCACACTTGGCCAATAAAACTGTTCTATTCTATTCTACTCTACTCTACTCTACTCTATTCTATTCTATTCTATTCTATTCTATTCTATTCTATTCTATTCTATTCTATTCTATTCTATTCTCCTCCTCCTCCTCCTTCTTCTTTTGATTGATTGTTTCCTGATTGTTTATTTGTACCCTATGACTATCATTAAGTGTTGTACCTTATAATTCTTGATGAAGGTATCTTTTATTTTAGGTACACTGAAAGCATATGCACCAAGACAAATTCCTTGTGTGTCCAATCACACTTGGCCAATAAAAAATTCTATTCTATTCTATTCTATTCTATTCTATTCTATTCTATTCTATTCTATTCTATTCTATTCTATGAAGAACGAATATATACTTGTCCTATCACAATTGATCCACAAGAGATACAACTGCAAACAGTACAGTATGACAAAAAGAGATGCTGTCCTGAGCTACATCAAAGTAAACAGGGTCAATAGTAAATAGTGATTTATTGCATTCCCTGCTGGTGTCCCATAAGGAAAGTCAATGGGAAAGCTGGCAGAAAATCAGAAGTTGAAATCATATGACGTTATTTCTTAATGAGGTGTTGTGGTCCTTGTTTAAGGACAGCAACAAGCATTGCTGTTGCTGAGTGATATGATCACGTACCTCACGTGCTTTATGACTCCGTTGCTTAGCAACAGAGTTCCTGGTCCAAATTGCTGTCATGATGTAATTCCATGAGCTCCACCTCACTTTAGGGCACCTTGCACTACAAGAGTGCAGGTGGTGGGTATATTTGTAATGGGTAAAGCAGTGCCTCAAGCTGCATTATCAGCACTAGCCCTTTCGTTCTCAATGCTCTGGGAACAATGGGGATGGTCGCTGAGAGTGGGAGTGGAATCACTAAAGTCAGTGGTGGGATTCAGCCAGTTCGCACCACTTCGGGAGAACCGGTTGTTAACTTTCTGAGCAGTTTGGCAAACTGGTTGTTGGAAGAAATCATTAGGGCAGAGAACCGGTTGTTAAATTACTTGAATCCCACCACTGACTAAAGGAGTACCTGATCACATTTCAGGAAGAATATTTCAGAAGGAAAAACACAGGATGAGCAAAGAGGTACTCACGGCTAAATCCACCAATGTACACTTCTTCTCCGCGCACTCCTGCAGAGGAAGCAAAAGCTATTATTTCTATTCTGACATGACATCATGTATGACTTCTCTAACCGGGTTCTGCTGCATAAGATGGGCAGCTATACAAACCTTTGAAATAATAATAATAAACTAGCCACACCATTATTATCATCTCTGCTGTCATATGTGTGGATTGCGCCATTCTATCGATGAGATATATGCATTTCTTATCGGGACAGAGACAGGGAGGGCCAAAAAGGCACATAGGAGTGATCTGTGCTTCGAAACACTTTGCTACATTCTCTTTTCAATATTCTTCCAACTTCATACAGTGAAATTCTGCACAGAGAATCCAATTCTCTGTATGATTGTAACTTTGTGGCTTGTATCCTTACGATTGATATTGATATTGATTGTTTCCTGATTGCTTATTTGTACCCTATGACTATCATCAAGCGTTGTACCTTATGATTCTTGATGAATGTATCTTTTCTTTTATGTACATTGAGAGCCTATGCACCAAAGACAAATTCCTTGTGGATCCAATCACACTTGGGCAATAAAAAATTCTATTCTATTCTATTCTTCCCTTCTTCTTCTTCTTTTTTAATTTACATTTATATCCCGCCCTTCTCCGAAGACTCAGGGCGGCTTACAGTGTATAAGGCAATAGTCTCATTCTATTTGTATATTTACAAAGTCAACTTATTGCCCTCCCAACAATCTGGGTCCTCATTTTACCTACCTTATAAAGGATGGAAGGCTGAGTCAACCTTGGGCCTGGTGGGACTTGAACTTGCAGTAATTGCAAGCAGCTGTGTTAATAACAGACTGCATTAGCCTGTTGAGCCACCAGAGGCTCAACAATCAAGTGAGTTTTGCTTTGGGGTCAGTGTTGTTATAACACAGGGATGTTTCATTGCAGGCAAGAACTATATTACTCAAAGCAACGACACAATATGAAGGAAGAGCTACTTACCATCAATTTAGTCATACCGTCTTCATCCATATTAGTCTATAAAGAAAACGAGAATGTCAAGTTCTATTCTAATAGAAGGCGTCCAGAATCTTTCCATCTGTGGACATTACTATCATCTTAGATATCATATACATGAATTGCTCCTTTAGGAAACTTAGGAAGAAACAGACGATTTCTTATTACAACAGGAAGTGCTTAGTCTAAAACACAAATCTGAATTAACAGTATTCCGATATTTCTTTTTTGTTTTGTTTTGTTTTCTTTATCTTTTCAATGTTCTTCCACATTCATGGAAGTGTAATATGCTTTGACAATCCCAACGAATAATGGTTCTACTCTATTCATCAGTATATGATTGCTTAGAAAACAGTAGCTTTACTAGACAGGGCATTGAGGATAACAGCTTTTGAGAATTTTGCTATACATGTCTATATTTTAAAATCTAGATTCACTGTAGTTAATAATACCTATAGAAATAGGACGTCATTATGATGAAATATTGTTTTTTATTCTGCTACACTTACTCCCTCTCTCTTCTATCTCCTCCGCTATTCTTCCTCCAGGTAATTTCAAATATGAAATATACCAGTGGTGAAAACTGAACCGGTTTACTGCATCCTGGACATAAATTGTTTCAGTTTCTACCCTCAAAACAACGCTATAGGGCACTGCACACCAGAACAACTGGACACAGGAACAGTTTTTTTCCCTGCATGCCATCACTCTGCTAAACAACTAATTCCCACAACATTGTCAAACTATTTACTAAGACTGTATTACTATTCTTCTTCTCATCCTTCCTATTACCTATCTCCTCCCACTTATGACTATAACCTTGTTGCGTGTATCTTCACGATTTATATTGTTTAATTTAGTTTCCTGGTATGATTTGATTGCTTATTTAGTATCCTATGACTATCACTAAGTGTTTTATCTTATGTTACTTGATGAATGTGTTTTTTATGTACACTGAGAGCTTATGCACCGAAGACAAATTCCTTGTGTGTCCAATTAAAGGTAAAGGTAAAGGTTCCCCTCGCTCATACGTGCTAGTCGTTGCCGACTCTAGGGGGCGGTGCTCATCTCCGTTTCAAAGCCAAAGAGCGTCCGAAGATGTCTCCATGGTCATGTGGCCGGCATGACTCAACGCCAAAGGCGCACTTACAATTAGAATTGTAATTACAATTGTAATTACAATTACACTTGGTCAATAAAGAACTCCTATTCTATTCTATTCTATTCTATTCTATTCTATTCTATTCTATTCTATTCTATTCTATTCTATTCTCCTAAATATATATGCTGGGTATATTTCAATATTTATACAGGAGGTGCTAAATTGGGGAGCAAGGGAGAAGTTAGAATCTGAAAAGGGCTGCTTGATAACATGCAAGAAAGGTATTTCATAAGGAAAGGGTAAAGGATAGTCAAAGAGCTGCTTACCATTAAATGCATTAAACCTTCCTCACCAAGTGCATTCTACAATGGAAAGAAAGAAAGAAAGGGTATTATCTCTATACTCATATAAGAACACATAACCCATATATCGATCAAAATGAATTCCTTCCTTCTTCTGTTTAGAAAGGATTGCTCCTTTAATAGACATGTCATTCTGGGAATATGTAGTAAATGTATTCATTTCATAGGTGAACTCATGCTAATATGTCAATAACAACTCTAACAGCTGCATTGGCACAGCATCCCATACAGGGATACTCGGTTAGATTTTTATACATTGTTTTGTGCTTTACTGATTTAGGGGAACTCACATTATTTCATCATTTTAGCACTTACTGTACTACACAAACTACAGAAAGAGGATTGAATTAGTAGCCAGGATATGTGTTTTGCATGACCACACTAATACTAAGAAGCTAACTAAGTAAACTTGAGAAAGACTTTGACTTCATGAAATATTTTGGATCATTTGAAAAATCTCTAGGAGTGATGCAGTGGCCTAGAGGTGGAGCTCTTGTCTCACAATCAGGTGGCTGTGAGTTCGATCCTAAGTAGAGAAAGATATTTCTCCCCTCTGGGCATACTGAGAATATATCCGCTGAACAAAATTCCGCATTGGCGACAGGAAGGGCATCCGGCCATTAAAACACTCTGCTGGCTCCATTCAGTTGCCCAGATTCTACCCCGCGAGGGATTATGGGGTCGTTAAGTGAAGATGATTTGAAAAAAGTCTGTTTCTGGGTTTGCAAACATGTCCCAATAAATTAAGCCCTGGAAAAGGAGGTGAGGAAATCTATATCACCAGGAAAATTGCATCTGATATAACGAATATTTTTTTTTTTTTATTCAGTTGGTTTGCTACCATCTCACCACAAGGAGATGAATCACAAAATGGACAGAAACTATCACTAGCCCAGTGTTTCTCAACCTCAGCCACTTTAAGCTATGTAGACTTTAACTTCCAGAAGTCCCCAGCATGGTTTCTTCCTTCCAATAACTTTCTTTGATTGGTTGGAGAATTCTGGGAGTTGAAATTCACACAACTTAAAAGTTGCTGAGGTCAGAAACACCGGGCTAGTGATAGTTTCTGTCCATATTGTGACTCATCTCCTTGTGGCGAGATGGTGGCAAACCAGAGAACATTAAACTATCCATAGGGCTGGTGAGATGGGACTGGCTCTGGCAGTCAACAGATGAATCCTCTTCCTATATAGAAGATGAGGCCTCCTGGACAAAGTGACCAGATTTCAGCGATGGCAAAGCGGGACACCTTTGATGCGGGGGGGGGAAGGGGGCTGTGCATGCGCGGTGAGTCTTGCCACCTGCCTGAAGGAGGAGGAGCGGCTGCTGCTTCTCCGCTCTTCCAGGCAGGCTCGGCTCTCCTCTCGGGTCTTCTCTTCCTCTCGGATGAAGTCAAGCAGCGTCTCTCCTCCCTCTCGCGCCCCCTTGTCCGCCACTCCCCCTTCTCCGCCTCTTCCTCTTGCATTGCCGCCTCCCATTTTTAGAATGGGAGTGAAACAAAAAAAAAATTGGGACTTTTTGGAATTGCCGTGGGATGCGGGACAAATTATTAAAAAGCGGGATTGTCCCGCCAAAAGCTGGAATGGGAAGTGGGGGTGCAATTATCCTTGCAGCCTCTGGCTCCCTTTCTGATATTTTTCTGGAGTGAAGTTGAGTCGGTTTTATTTAAAAATGAAAGAGCTAGATTTCCTGGCAGAATCTGTGAATTGATGTTTTGTGTGCATGTGAAGCAATAAGAATCCATGGGTTGATGATACTTGCTTTTTACCCTCCAAGGAAATTGAATAATCAAGGGCTGAGACTGCCCAAGGAAAGGGCATAAAAGAAACAAAGAACGACTTACCGTAACTTTTTCCATCATGTCATCGTTGTCTCCCTGCAAGGGAAGAGAAGGGTATCCGTTTCTCTTAGAAAACTTAATAGGATATTTTATTTGTTTATTTATTTATTTATTTATTTACTTATTTATTTATTTATGTATTTCGTCAAGCGTGTATTTGATAACAGATACAAGTGTAAACATAGTTATAAATACATGAAATGGATACAAATAAAAGGAAATATTAGGACAGGGACGGTAGGCACGCTGGTGCGCTTAGATATGATCCTGTTGCCAAGTTACCAATGGAATTACAGGCTCTACTAAAATTTCAAACGCAGCAATGATTACAGTAATATCCTTTCGTATTGCCATAACTGAAGAATGATGAATTAGAATTTAGTGGAAGTGAAGCACTATTTCAGTGAGGGCAAACTTAAGACGCACGTGTCAAAGGTGACCTGCCACAACGTTTTGGATGACACACCAGAGTTCATGAGCATGAGATAACAACTATCGTATTTTTCAGTATAAGCGCTATGCACTACACAGCGGCTGGCCACAAGTGGCTGCAGAAGAAGTCAGGCAGCAGCGCGACAGGTGTTAGGCCGTTGAAGAATCTGGCTGCGATGGTTCTAAATTAAGCGTGTAAGACATCCCCCGAAAATAAGACCTGGTGCTTACTTTGGGGCCCCAAAGAAAATAAGACCGGGTCTTATTTTGGGGGAAAACACAATAGATGTGACAGTGAGCTCTTTTTGGAGAAAAGGCAGCATATACATTCTCCCAAAGGAGAAGAAAGATCAGGACAATCCGCATGATGCAACTGACTTACCTGAGTCTCTGTATCATCATTATCCTGACCAAAAAGAAAAAAGAAATAAAACTTTCTTACTCTTGCATGTCAGATATGTGGTTTGTGATTACTGGCTTTTTTTCTTGAGCCGGTCAAAAAGGGAGAGAATTATACCATTAGAATAAGGAAGAGAAACAAGACACATAGAGGATTTCATGCCTAATGGAGGACTATATCTTACTCGTACAACTGATTTAACTGCAAACTAAAAAGGAAACAAAATCCATACAATGGCAGACAGATTGATCATCGTTTTATTTCATTTTTTTTAATCTTATTCTTAATCAAAACAGTCTTGCAGTTGCTCCAGTCCTCAATACCAATCCTCTGAGATGTTCTGTTCATTCTCCCTCAGCACCCTTGGTTGGAGAATAGCTGCCCCATCATCTGTTTCTCATCTCCTCTCCTGGTTTGGCAAAGGGAATTGTGTCCCACAACAAGTATTCTCAGGCTGATGTTATCTTCATGGACTACCAATTTATCAACATTACCGTAGAGCAAGGGTGTCAAACTCAAGGTCTGGGGGCCGGATCCGGCCCACGGGGTGCTTAGATCTGACCCGTGTGGCCGCCCTGGAAACAGTGAAAGACTGAGCCACGATGCGTCTGTCAGGGAAAACGGAGCTTGGGAGGGCTGCCTGCGGCCCTCCCGAGCTCTGTTTTCGCTGGCAGAGGATTGCAGGAGGCTATCGCAGCTGAAAACGGAGCTCAGGAGCCTGTTTTCTTTGGCAGAGTGCTTGGGCCGCCATAGACACCCCCGACATTCGTGATGGTGAGCTAGCCATGCTGACCCTGGCCATACCCACTCTGGTCCCCTGAGGTCGTGGCCTTCAATAAAATCGAGTTTGACACCCCTGCCGTAGAGGAACTTATTACAGATTATTCTGGACTCAATGATTTATACCCACACATTTCTCTGAATCTAAATGAGACTGTGAGCTCTCTTTTAGAGAAAAGGGAGCATATATATGCCCCCAAAGGGGCAAAACATCAGGATATCTAGCCTTACTTACCGTAGTTTCTGCATCAGCATTTTCCGTGTTATCCTGAAAAGAAAACAAGAAAAGTTCCTAATTATTCCATCTCAGGTATGCAATTTCAGATTACTAGTTTTCTCATAGTCATTTGCCCATTTGCAAACCTGAGAGAAATTACGCCATGAGCATGTTGAGGAGAAGGAAGAAGATGCACTAAATTTCATGTACCGTATGTTTCGGATTATAAAACGCATCTAAATTTAGAAGAGGAAATCAACAACAAAAAAAAACTTTTTGGCTTCCGTGTGTGCCATTTTGGGGCTTTTTTTCAGGCCTTTCCCAGCCTTTCTTTGGCCCATTTTTGAGGCTTTTTCAGCCCTTTTTTGAGGCTTTTTTTTGACCCATTTTCAAGGCTTTTGTCAACCTATTTTTGAGGCTTTTTTTGGCCCATTTTTGAAGCTTTTTTCAGGCCATTTTTTCCAAAAAAAGTTGGCCAAAAAAGCCTCAAAAATAAGCTAAAAAATCCTCGAAAATGGGCCAAAAAAAAGCCTTGAAAACTGGCCAAAAAAGTCTCAAAAATGGGCTGAAAAAAACCCTGAAAACCCTGAAAATGGGCCAAAAAATGGGGCATGTGGAGGCAAAAAAAAAACAAAAAACGGACGGCGGTTGGAAGACAAAATGTGTGTCTTGTAGTCCGAAAAATACTGTACTTATTCACATTTTAGAAATACAGTAATTATTTTTTGCTAAAAAGGAAAATGCGATAGAAGGAATGTATGTGATTTATTTGCTTGCTCAGACAGATATCTTGGGCAACTTCAAGTTTCCCTTCTTTCTTCTTAAAATATTCCTGTATTCCTGTAACAGAAAACCTTTGGTATACAGACATCTTGTATGCCTTCACTCAGATGTGGCCTGGCCTGAAAATGCGGGAGACATTTAATACTGATGTGTCCCTTGTGAAATAATGTTAATCACAACAGATATTTCTATCTCTGCTTCAATCCAGTGAGATGGATAAACACCTCAGGAAACTGACTGTTCTGACCTAAGCTTCCCAAGAGCGAGAAGCAGACTCCTCGTCCCCATAAAACCTCTTTTATTTAGGTTAAAGGGAAATTCCTGTCCAGCAAAGACCCGGCAAACAGTTTTTCATGAGATTTCACAACTCCAGTCCTTTATCAGGCTTGGAGAGTTGCAGGCTGGTATCTTCCAAATGCCACGCTGTAGCAGCAATTACTTGGCAAGAAGTCAGGAACAGATCTTCACCCTCATGAATTGAACTAATTGCGTCCTGCAAACTCTCCTCCCCTTTCGCTCCTCTTTATTCCCTATGAGAAGGGCCATTCACCGTCCCCCTGTGGCTTTACTCCCGAGTCGGCCCTTGTTCCTTAGCTGTTCCCTTCTCCTGGCAGCTGTGTGCATGCACACAATGGGAACAGGCTCCAGCTGTTCTTCTGCCCCACTGATCTCCGACTCCGAAGGCAGCTGATAACTGTCGGACGGCCCTGGCCTTATCTCTGCCTCCGACGCAGAGCACTCATCAGAGCCTTCCCCAGACTCCAGGACTGGCCCATGTTCCTCCCCAACCTCCTCACTGTCTAAGTCTGCCACCAGCTCCGCTGGCTGCTGGCGGGCCACAACAGTGACATCGACTTAGATTTGGGTCAAGCACTGAGATTATCACTAGTTAGACAATCACTAGTGCCCATGATCCAGCAAAGGATCACCTCATTTCTTCTCCTTCTTCCTGTTTTCTCCAGTATGGCTTCTTCATCTCCTTTAACCAACATCTATATGCATTTACATATTATTATAGGTAAGCCTAAATTTATGAATATAGGATTTAAGAGATGATTATATGACCTCAGGATGTTGCAACCATCGTAAATGGGAGCCAGTTGCCAAGCTCACAAATCACAATCGATGACCATAGATAAGATGCGGCAACCGTAACTGTGAGAATGGATGGTAAGTCAAATTTTTAAAGCATTGTTGTAACTTCATTGTTATACAAATGGTCATAAATCAAGGATTTCCTATATGCATGTGATAAACATATGTAAAAAGACATCATAGGTGGTTGTAATATTCCTCTCTCTAATAACTTGAGAGTTCTCTTTTCCGTTGAAGATTGACATCTTATCGGCCAGAAATCAATGAAATTCTAACATAACTCTTTCCTTCCCCAAAGTCTCATTCAGCTTTGTTCCTTAAATAAATAGGCCAGACCAATTAAATTTGTATCAGAAGTACTTGGGAAAATGAATTTAGTAACTATTGAGAAATTGCTGCATGCCATTCCTCTCACCAACTATGCCAATTGGAGTCACTGCAGAATAAAAACCATAAGAAGGCATCTGGCCTCCCACAATACTACACAGTCTTCTTCCAAGCACTGCCTCTAAGGTTTTGTTGATGTAGCCAAGCACATATACAGGTAATATGGCCACATATAATGTGCAGTTTAGGAGATAATCAACCTGTGAATTTTTCTCTCGCCTCATTTATATTTAGGCTCTATAGGGGATGCAGCAGCTAAGTGGTTGAGATGCTGGGTTTTAGACTATTAAAAGTCCATAGCTCTGAGACCCAAGTGCCATGAGACATAACTTGTCCCAACTGCTGCCAACTTAGCAGTTCAAAGCTATGTAAATGCAAGTAGATGAACAGGTACCACATATAAGCATGTGGGAAGGTGATAGCATTGTGTGTTTTGCCGTATGCTTTGTACTGCAGAGTAAAGTCATGCTGGTCACAGCACTGACTCTTTGGCTTAAGAAACAGAGATGGGCATTGCCCCCTAAGGTCAATCATGACTAGCAGGGGAACCTTTACCTTATTTTTATTCATGTCAAACTCTTCCTATACCTTGCATAGTTAAACATTTCTTTTCACTTAAAGGAATTTTCAGCATTCTGTATTGGTCCAACTCAGTAGATTCAACCAAAGGTTCCATGAGAGGTTATCTCATATTTATATGAACACTGAGAAAGCTAATGCAGAGAACAGGATACCAACTTGTTCTGTCCCCCCACCGCAGTCCGGGAGGCACGAGAAATGACTCAATTAGCCGACAATTGAGTCCACAGCAGCTATCAGCTCTGGCAGCAACCCAGCGAGTGTCTGCCAAGGTTTTTCTGTTATCTTTCTTGATGCCGTGTCAACCAGGAAGTCAGGAATAAACAGCACTTTAGCTCAAGTTTGATTTGTTTGTCACGAAGCAGTATAGCAGCCCCTCCTGCTTTTATACCCTGTGGGGTGTGGCTTCGTGACCCAGCACTTTCTAGGCCTGCCCAACCCCTGCTTCTGTTGGTCCACCCTCTCTTGTTTACGAAACCTGGGATCTAACCAGGGCTGATTGTCCCCAGCTGGGTCTGGAAGCATTTCCTGGGCAAGGGGAGATACAGGAGACAGAGGCCTCGTCACCTCTTCCACCTGGCCTACCTCTGGCTCCTGGAGCTGAGCCAAGGAAGTCAGCCCTGCAGAAGGGAGCCCTGACGGCCCTTCCCCCTCACTTTCTGAGTCACTCTCTGGCAGGGGGCCAGACCCAGGGGAGTCTGGAGCCACAACACAACTTGAATTCAGAACTTCTGACACACTTACATTTTTGATGATGAAAACACAAAGTACTTAAAACTCTCTGCTGGATTTTTCAATCCTTTCGTGAAGAAATGTGTCAATTAAACTGTGGGGAGAAGCTTGAGAAGCTTATTCACTTTATCTGCAGGCACCCCAGCTAACAGGTTTGCAAGCCACAAAAGGTTGCCTTACCGTCTGTGTAGAAAGCGTAAAGGTCAACGCAAAGATTAAAAGGAGCCACATCTTCTTGCTGCTCTTCAGCTCTTCTGGTCCTTGCTGTTCTCCTAAGTGATTTTATTCAGCTCCACTGTCACGTTTTTAATATCTGAATCTGCAAGCTTCGTTGCGCAAACTCAATGCTTTCTATTGTTATATGGATTTACATGGAAATATTGAGCATCCATTGCATCATGCACAATTATTCCATCATCCGTGTTCAAATTGAAGGTAAAAGGCAGAGGTTGTGTCTCTCTGCCCACAGTAAAGTTTTAACATAATGGAAGACGTTCTCAGACTCTTTTTCTATGAAGTACCAGAGATGAGCTGCATAAATCCAGATAATCACTTAAATGGCAGCACAGAATTAGAACTGGTCCAGGGATTATCCAATCTTAAAACCAGATCTGGTACTCTTCCATTTTAAAGCACACAGCTCTTTGGGATAGAATAGAACAGAATAACAGAGTTGGAAGGGACCTTGGAGGTCTCTTAGTCCAACCCTTGCTTAGGAAGGAACCCTATGCCACACTTCAGACAAATGATTATCCAACATCTTCTTAAAAACTTCCACTGTTGGAGCATTCACAACTTCTGGAGGAAAGTTGTTCCACTGGTTAATTGTTCTGACTGTCAGGAAATTTCTTCTTAGTTCTAAGTTGCTTCTCTCCTTGCTTAGTTTCTACCCATTGCTTCTTGTCCTGCCTTCAGGTGCTTTGGAGAATAGCTTGACTCCCTCTTCTTTGTGGCAGCCCCTGAGATATTGGAACACTGCTATCATGTCTCCCCTAATCCTTCTTTTTATTAAACTAGACATACCCAGTTCCTGCAACCGTTCTTCATATGTTTTAGCCTCCAGTCCCCTAATCATCTTTGTTGCTCTTCTCTGCACTCTTTCATTACCCTAACTAGGTTATGCTCAGCAAAGGCCAGTTTGTTAGAAATCTTTGGGTATGCAATTATTTTCTGGATTAAAACATAAAAGGCAATATTACTGTATTGTTCGGAGTATAAGACACACTTCTCCCCCCCAAAAGAGGCTGAAAATTTGGGTGCCTCTTATACTCTGAATGTAGCTTTTTCAAAGCTTTTTTTTTCCAGCTCTAATAGAATAGAATAGAATAGAATTTTATTGGCCAAGTGTGATTGGACACACAAGGAATTTGTCTTGGTGCATATGCTCTCAGTGTTACATAAAAGAAAAGATACGTTCATCAAGGTACAACATTTACAACACAATTGATGATCAATATATCAATATAAATCATAAGGATTGCCAGCAACAAGTTATAGTCATACAGTCATAAGTGGAAAGAGATTGGTGATGGGAACTATGAAACGATTAATAGTAGTGCAGATTCAGTAAATAGTCTGACAGTGTTGAGGGAATTATTTGTTTAGCAGAGTGATGGCCTTCGGGAAAAAACTGTTCTTGTGTCTAGTTGTTCTGGTGTGCAGTGCTCTATAGCGCTTTTGAGGGTAGGAGTTGAAACAGTTTATGTCCAGGATGCGAGGGATCTGCAAATATTTTCACGGCCCTCTTCTTGATTCGTGCAGTATACAGGTCCTCAATGGAAGGCAAGTTGGTAGCAATTATTTTTTCTGCAGTTCTAATTATCCTCTGAAGTCTGTGTTTTTCTTGTTGGGTTGCAGAACCGAACCAGACAGTTATAGAGGTGCAAATGACAGACTCAATAATTCCTCTGTAGAATTGGATCAGCAGCTCCTTGGGCAGTTTGAGCTTACTGAGTTGGCGCAGAAAGAACATTCTTTGTTGTCCTTTTTTAATGATGTTTTTGATGTTAGCTGTCCATTTGAGATCTTGCGATATGATAGAACCCAGAAATTTGAAGGTTTCTACTGTTGATACTGTGTTGTTAAGTATTGTGAGAAGTGGAAGTATGGAAGGGTTTTTCCTAAAGTCTACCACCATTTCTACGGTTTTGAGTGTGTTCAGTTCCAGATTGTTTTGGTTGCACCACAAGGCTAGTCGTTCGACCTCTCGTCTATATGCGGATTCGTCATTGTCTCGAATGAGACCAATCACTGTTGTGTCATCTGCGAACTTCAGTAGCTTAACAAATGGATCATTGGAGATGCAGTCATTGGTATACAGAGAGAAGAGAAGTGGGGAGAGCACACAGCCTTGGGCCCCCCTGTGCTAATTGTACAGGTATTTGATGTGATCTTGCTTAGCTTCACCTGCTGCTTCCTGTTTGTTAGGAAGCTTGTGATCCACTTACAAGTCTGTTCCGGTACCTGTAGCTGGTTTAGCTTAGTTAGAAGAATGTCTGGAATGATGGTATTGAATGCTGAACTAAAGTCTACAAAAAGGACCCTTGCATAGGTCTTTGGAGACTCAAGATGTTGTAGGATGTAGTGCAGAGCCATATTAACAGCATCATCTGTTGATCTATTTGCTCGGTATGCAAATTGCAAGGGGTCTAAGAGCGGATTCGTGATGGTTTTCAGGTAGGAAAGCACTAGCCTTTCAAAGGTTTTCATGACTACAGATGTTAGAGCAACTGGTCTGTAGTCATTCAGTTCCTTGATGGTGGGCTTCTTGGCACTGGGATGATGGTAGGCGTTTGAAGCAAGAAGGAACATAGCACATCTCTAGTGATTTATTGAAAATATGGGTGAAGATGGGGGCCAATTGGTCAGCACAGACTTTTAAGCAAGAAGGAGTTATCTTGTCTGGGCCTGGAGCTTTTCCTGGCTTTTGTCTGTGAAATAGGTCCTGCACTTCCTTTTCTGTGATCACTAGGGTTGTGAACCCAATGAAATGGGGTCAGTTGTAGGAGGCTTGGCTGTTGTTGGTGTGTCTGAGATGGGGGTTGTGGAGATAGGTGGCTGTAGTTTCCTTTCAAACCTGCAGTAAAACTCATTCAGGTCATCTGCCAGTTGTTGATTACCTTCAGCCTGGGAAGGAGGTTTGCCATAGCCGGTGATATTTTTAAGAGTTTTCCACATGTTTGCTGGTTCATTTGCTGAAAATTGATTCTTTAGCTTTTCAGAGTAGCTTCTTTTTGCTGGTCTTATCTCCCTTGTTAGTGCATTTCTGGCCTGATTGTACAGCATTTTATCACCTTTTCTGTAGGCTTCCTCTTTGGAATGTCGTAGCTGCTTAAGTTTAGGTGTAAACCAAGGTTTGTTATTACTGTGTATTCACAAGTTCCTTGTAGGTACACATAGGTCTTCACAGAAGCTGACATATGATGTTACAGTATCTGTGAGTTCATCCAGGTCTGCAGAGGTATCTTTAAAAATATTCCAATCAGTGCAGTCAAAACATGCCTGTAGCTTTAATTCTGATTCCTCCGTCCAGGTTTTCACTGATTTAATTATTGGTTTTATGGCTTTAAGTCTTTGCCTGTAAGCAGGTACAAGGTGAATCATGCAATGATCAGAGTGTCCTACAGCTGCACGTGGTAAAGACCGATAGGCATCTTTTAGTGTTGTGTAGCAGTGGTCTAGAGTATTCTTGCCTCTGGTGGGACAATTGACATGCTGAAAGTATTTTGGTAGTTCTTTCCTTAAGTTTGCCTTGTTTAGATCTCCCAAAACAATGGCCAGTGAATCAGGGTGTTTGGCTTCAGCCTCCATGATTTGGTCAGCTAGAGTTCGTAATGCCTCGTTTACACAGGCTTGTGGTGGGACGCTAATGAGGCGCTAGTGAGCGAAGCAATCTTCTGCGGGCTTTGCCTGCTCCCTCCGACTCTCAGCTGTGTTTTAGAAGCTTTTTTTCAGCCCTAAGCGATCTTCTGAGCTTTGCTTGCTTTTCTCATTGCTGCTCCCTCTCAGCTGTGCAGGGGATAAAAAAACGTGCGCACACAAAACCGGCAAACGACTGTGCTGAAGCTGACCAGACTAAGGACGCTAGCCAAATGAATATCTGGTAGGCAGATTTTTTTTCCCTATTTTCCTGTCCAAAATTAAGCTGCATCTTATACTCCAGTGTATCTTATATTCCAAAAAATACGGTAATTATCAGAATATTAATTTTCTAATATGGACAGGTGCCTGGATCACCCTACCCCTACTTCTCTAATTCTGCCTTATACTGTTTCCTATGGGGACAAGGGCTAATCTAGGCTCCCCTTCAGAAAAATTTATTCTGAAAGGTGAAGACTTCCGCAGCTTCCTATTTATTTATTTATTTATTATTTATTTATTTTATTAAATTTTTATACCGCCCTTCTCCCGAAGGACTCAGGGCGGTGTACAGCCAAGATAAAACACAGGAATATATACAAATTAAAACATTTAAAACCTAGCAAATTACAAAGGCTGATAATTAAAATTTAGTTTTAAAATTTTAAAAATATTAATAAAACCCCGAATTAAAATTTAACACTATTATGTCAGTCCCGCTTGAATAAATAGGTGTGTTTTTAGCTCACGACAGAAGGTCCGAAGATCCGGCATTTGACGTAAGCCAGGGGGAAGTTCGTTCCAGAGCGTCGGTGCCCCACAGAGAAGGCCCTACTCCTGGGGGCCGCCAGCCGACACTGTTTGGCGGACGGCACCCTAAGGAGACACTCTCTGTGAGAGCGTACGGGTCGGTGGGAGGCATAAGGTAACAGCAGGCGGTCTCGTAAGTACCCGGGTCCTAAGCCATGGAGCGCTTTAAAGGCGGTAACCAAAATCTTGAAGCGCACCCAGAAAACCATAGGAAGCCAGTGCAGGCTACGGAGTAGTGGTGTTACATGAGAGCCACGAGCGGCTCCCGTTACCACTCGCGCAGCCGCATTCTGGACTAACTGTAGCCTCCGGGTGCACCTCAAGGGCAGCCCCATGTAGAGAGCATTGCAGTAATCCAACCTAGATGTAACCAGAGCATGAGTGACCGTGCATAAGGCATCCCGGTCAAGGAAGGGACGCAACTGGCGGACCAAGCAAACTTGGTAAAAGGCCCTCCTGGAGATGGCCGCCAGATGTTCATCAAAGGACAGCCGTCCATCCAGGAGGACGCCCAAGTTGCGAACCACCTACTTTGGTGCTGTTATCTTCTGCCAAAATCTTAGTTTTGATTCATCAATATTTCCAAAAAACTTTGTGTAAGTATGACGCTCTTTCCATCAGATGGTTTTTTTTTTAATAGTTCTTTAACAGAGGTTAGGCCACTTTTGCAAACAAGAAGATAATCCCTTCTGAAACACTTCCAAGAGTAGCAAAAGTCCTTTTGAGTGTGGTGGCCTTATTGGATTGGGTTGATAAAATGTTAACAGGCCACACAAAAGGGTGTCTAATACTGACAACACCATCAAGATAAAGATGAGTGGCCTTAAGGTAAGGAGTCCCATGATGTGTTTATAGTTGCTATAATCTTTGCCAACAGTTCTCAGAATGACATTAAACCAGAATTTGAAAAAAGAAACAAAAGTTGCAGTGGGTAAATGGAAGGAAAAGAACAAGTTTCAATCTTGCTGCACCTCTTTATTTTATTTTATTTTTATTTATTTTTTTATTTACATTTATATCCCGCCCTTCTCCGAAGACTCAGGGCAGCTTACATTATGTAAGGCAATAAATTAAGATTGTGTAAGGCAATACATTAAAATTTATTACTTTAGAACTTACATGATGTATTCATTGTACTCAACCTGCTTTCCGGGGGTGGGGGGGCTGCTGGGGGTTTGCAGGGGTTCGGGAGAACCTCTAGCTAAGATTATGTGCAGTTTGGAGAACCCCCAAATCCCACCCCTGGCTGGCCCCGCCCACCCGGCCCCTCCCAGGAGTCCCCACGTGACCCATTTTAGATGCAGGTAAGTGCAGGGTGTATGTGGAGGCTCGGGGAGGGTGAAAAATGGGCCTACCGGAAGTTCGGGCCATTTTCACCCTCCCGGAGGCTCAAGGAAAGCCTCCAGAGCCTGGGGAGGGCAAAAATCCCCCCC
Organism: Ahaetulla prasina; assembly: GCF_028640845.1. Lineage (NCBI taxonomy): Eukaryota > Metazoa > Chordata > Lepidosauria > Squamata > Colubridae > Ahaetulla > Ahaetulla prasina. The sequence continues at coordinate 24,870,383 of NC_080548.1, read as the reverse complement.
TCCTGTGGTGCAGGAGGCCGACTAGGCCACACCCACCATGGCCACGCCCACCCAGCAACCGGGCAGAGAACCCCTTGCTAAAATTTTTGAAGCCCACCCCTGCTGCTTTCACTTGTGGCATCTCTGACACGAGCAAATCCAAACCCACCAAGGGCCCAAAGTGCCCACGCCATTATTTTCAGCAGTACCAACACCCTCCATATTAACAGTATAATTTAGATAAGATCAGCGTGTCAATTTTACATGCCTAGAAACTTTCTTCATTGTTGAAAGGCTCCTTTATCCTGTGGTGACCTGAACTGCCATGACGGTGAGAGTGACCATATCTGATGGCCTTTACTTATCAAAAAGAACCTTTCATTCAGCCGCTTCCTCCTTTGACAATAGGGCCAGGTTTGGAGTCACTGAAGCATGCCCGATGAATTATAAATGGCTTACGCAACCAGTAGCATCAAGAGAACTTCAGTATTTGGAAGAGCAAAGAGTGGAAGAGAGACAAGTTGTTCCATCCGTTGCTTGCTTTTTTTGTTTGTTTTTGTGATAGCATTTGGTAATTCATCTGGACATCTGGGGCATCCATTTAGAGTGTTGGGCTTAGTTCAGTAGTGAGTTCCACTTACCTTCTGCGCATGCATAGAGCGTCTGCGATGACGTCTGGGCAGGTGGGCGGAGCCTCCTGCTGCCACCAGTACAGGTTCACCTGAACTGTGGTGAAGCAGTAGAAACCCACCATTGCCTTGGTTATTTAGTTGGACTGTGCAAAGCTTTAAAGAGTACTTCATTTTAGCCTAAAAATGGGAGCTCTCTGTGGGAGCTCCGACCCTGTGGAACGAACTTCCCCTCGGACTTCGACAATTACCTGACCTTAGGACCTTTCGCCGCAAACTTAAAACTTATTTATTTCGTATGGCTGGACTAGCCTGATTTTTATTTTTATTGGATGGGTTTTTAAAATTTTGTGATTTTACGGGGGAGTACGTTTTTTAACATTTTGGGCATTTAAATTAGTTTTTTAAGGGATGTTTTTAATTATTGTGTGTATTTATATTTTATCTGCCTGTTCACCGCCCTGAGTCCTTCGGGAGGAATTAAAATATTATTATTATTATTATTAAAAAGGTTTTTACCTGTGTGCAGAAACTTCTTCTGACTCTTGCTATCCTTTATTGGAAGAATCGAGAAATGCTTCTCGGCTAGAACTGCTGGATGAAATCCTAAGATGGTGGAAACTGCCTTCAAAAGACAATTTGTGTCTTCTCTGGACCTCAACCAAGTCAACCTTATTATCATTATGGGTGAAGCATGTGGTTCAAGTGAAATTGTGTCTCAACATACACTCTTCTTTACTGGGTTAGGCGTAACTGCGACCATTTACATACCATAACATTCCAGTTCAAATACACTCTATACATTTTTACTATACATTTTAATCCTACTTCTATTTTGTCTATTTCTTTTTCATTTTTCTGTTCTCAATTCAGTCGTATCAGTGGTGGGTTTCAAATTTTTTTTTTAACTACAGGTTCTGTGGGCATGGCTTAATGGGCGTGGCATGGATTAGTGGGTGTGGCTTGGTGGGTGTGGCAGGAGAGGGATACTGTAAAATCTCCATTCCCTCCCCAATCCAGGGGAAGGTTACTGCAAAATCCCCATTTCCTCTGAATCAGCTGGGACTCGGGAGGCAGAGAATAGATGCGGGTGAGGCCAGTCAGAATTTTTACTACCAGTTCTCTGAACTACTCAAAATTTCTGCTACCGGTTCTCCAGAATTGGTCAGAACCTGCTGAAACCCACCTCTGAGTTGTACCACTTTTCCCATATTGCGAAATATTCCGAATCCTTTTGTCCTTTCAGTTCAATTGTCAGTTTGTCCATTTCAGCACAGTCAAATATTTTTTTAATTACTAAAACTTCGGAAGGTATATTTGTATTTCTCCAGCATTGCACGAAATCTATCCTTGCTGCGGTGATTATGTATAAAATGATGTATATTGTTCTTTTGTCGTATTTTCCTTTAACTATCCCTAGGAGAAATAGTTCCAGGGTGTATTCTATCTGAAATCCTGTTAATTCCTGTAACCACCTGTATATTTTCTTCCAGTATTTTTTCATTTCAGGGCACAACCACCATGTATGATAGAAGGTACCTTGTTTTTGACCCCATTTCCAACAGTTCGGGCTTAGATTTGGGTATATCTTCGGTAGTCTAGAGGGTGCCAAATGCCAGCGAGAGAACATTTTATACTGGTTCTCTTTGAACGTTGCTGATTTAGTTATTTTATAATTTCTATTTTCCCCCAATCCTCCAATTCAATACTATACCGGACATTTTTTGCCCATGCTATCATAACCCCCTTCACTATATCTTCAGCTCTATCAAATTCTAATAAGTAGTTATAAATTTTTGTTATCAATTTTTCATCTGGGCCAATTAATAATTTGTCCAATTGTTGCGGCACAATCTCAATTCTATACTCATCTTTGTCTTTTTTGTACTGTGATTGAAGTTGCAAGAATAGAATAGAATAGAATAGAATAGAATAGAATAGAATAGAATAGAATAGAATAGAATAGAATAGAATAGAATAGAATAGAATAGAATTTTTTTATTGGCCAAGTGTGATTGGACACACAAGGAATTTGTCTTGATGGATATGCTCTCAGTGTACATAAAAGAAAAGATAACCTTCATCAAGGTACAACATTTACAACACATATGATGGTCAATATATCAATATAAATCATAAGGATTGCCAGCAACAAGTTATACTCATACAGTCATAAGTGGAAAGAGATTGGTGATGGGAACGATGAGAAGATTAATAGTAGTGCAGATTTAGTAAATAGTTTGACAGTGTTGAGGGAATTATTTGTTTAGCAGAGTGATGGCCTTCAGGAAAAAACTGTTCTTGTGTCTAGTTGTTCTGGTGTGCAGTGCTCTATAGCGTCGTTTTGAGGGTAGGAGTTGAAACAGTTTATGTCCTGGATGTGAGGGATCTGCAAATATTTTCACGGCCCTCTTCTTGATTCGTGCAGTATACAGGTCCTCAATGGAAGGCAGGTTGGTAGCAATTATTTTTTCTGCAGTTCTAATTATCCTCTGAAGTCTGTGTCTGTATGGCCACCAATCTATGATAATGCCCTATTTTTCCAATTCCTGCCTCTTGCAGACTTTCATTACCTTAACTAGGTAACATCATCAGTTCTAGTAAGGAGTGCTGTTTGCTGTCAGTTTATATTCTGGTGACTTGCCCTCTGTGTGGGTGGGGGCAGTCTTAGAGATTCTTTGGTTGGGCTATTTACAGTTTCATGACTGGGATATGGTTTACTTGTTTGTTGGTCTCTTTGTTGCTTAACCTTGGAGTTAATCTATGTTGACTTGGATGCTGCTTACTGGTGGAGAAAAGTGCTGGGGTCTTTTCGTTTTCTTTTGGGCTTCTTGATTGTCTCTTTTGCACCGTATGTTAGGTTTTGGTTATATCCATGTGGCTATTGATGACTAATTTCTCAGTTCCAGGCTTCCAGGAATTGTCTATCATTTTTGGACTTGGCTTGGTTTAGGATGGCCACAGTTGGTAGCTAATCAGAAAGTAACTAGGGTGTGGGGGAATGTGTATCTTACCAAGTTTCACTTATCCTCGCTATGAAGGTGACTTGGTCTACACCAGTGTTTCTCAACCCTAGCAATTTGCAGATGTATAAAACACCTGAAATTTGCCAAGGTTGAGAAACACTGGTTTATAAATTTTGTAGGTAACAAGAGTGGAATCCAACCCACACCAGCACAGGAGTGGGATACTTTTCATTTAGCTTTGGTTGTGTTGTGTAGCAGTATTTAGAATAGAATAGAATAACAGAGTTGGAATGGACCTTGGAGGTCATCTAGTCCAACCCTCTGCCCAGGCAGGAAACCCTACACCACTTCAGACAGATGGTTATCCAACATCTTCTTAAAAGCTTCCAGTGTTGGAGCATTCACAACTTCTGGAGGCAAGTTGTTCCACTGATTAATTGTTCTGACTGTCAGGAAATTTCTCCTTAGTTCTAAGTTGCTTCTCTCCTTGATTAGTTTTCACCCAGTGCTTCTTGTCCTGCCCTCAGGTGCTTTGGAGAACAGCTTGTCTCCCTCTTCTTTGTGGCAGCCCCTGAGATATTGGAAGACTGTTATCATGTCTCCCCTAGTCCTTCTTTTTATTAAACTAGACATACCCAGTTCCTGCAACCGTTCTTCATATGTTTTAGCCTCCAGTCCCCCAATCATCTTTGTTGCTCTTCTCTGTACCCTTTCTAGAGTCTCAGCATCATTTTTACATCATGGCGACCAAAACTGAATGCAGTATTCCAAGTGTGGCCTTACCAAGACATTATAAATTGGTATTAACACATCATGTGATCTTGATTCTATCCCTCTGTTTATGCAGCCTAGAACTGTGTTGGCTTTTTGACAGCTGCAGCACACTGCTGGCTCGTATTTAAATGGTTGTCCACTAGGACTCCAAGATCCCTCTCGCAGTTACTACTGTTGAGCAAGGTACCACATACACTGTACCTGTGCATTTTGTTTTTCTTGCCTAAATGTAGAACCTTACTTTTTTCACCATTGAATTTAGGACCACAATTTAGGAGCACAACACCAGCACCAAAATTGTTCTTCATAACATGCCCATCAAACAAGTGATGCTTGTGCAATTAAGATTTATTTAGTTAGTTAATTTCACAAATGTTGTATCTATTGCCACTATCACCATCAAGGACTGAGTAGGCCAGATCATTGGATGTCCTTGAGTGGAACAAACTTGTGGAAATGGAGAATGCCATTGGACATTTTCAGCATATCCAGATATGCCATTATTTTCAGTAATTTTTGTAATTTCTGTAATTTCTGTAGTTTCCATTATTTCCATCATTTCTATCATTTCCAACTTTTCCATTATTCCAGTTTCGGCCTCTCTTTTGTGTTTCAGGTCCAAATGAAGTGAGAAAAAGGGAAAGAATTACTAAATGGATTTTTTTGAAAAGATAATTTGCTGGAGTGATTATAGGAATAGAGCTGTATTGCGATCACCAAGATTCCCAAAAAGTTTGCAAAAAACATTATAATTTAGGACTTAGCAATAGCACTTAGATTTATATACTACTTCACAGTGCTTTACTGCGCATGCGCAGAAGGTAAAAAACACATTACTTCCTGGTTAAAACCAGGAAGTAATGACACCTGGCCGGGTGGGCGGAGCTTTGCTCCGCCATCGCTACCGGATCACCGAACTACCGGCCAAGATCGCTACCGGATAATGCGATCCGGTCCAATCTGGGAGCATTTCCCCTCTGCTTTACCGTTAAGCTACAAATTCCCCTCAGAATGTGTGTGTGTGTGTGTGTGTGTGTGTGTGTAGACAAGGTATCAGCCCACCATATTTTTTTAAGCTGCTGCCCTTTCTATGTTATGTTATTTTTTTTAAAAAAAATGTTTTCACTTATTGATTAAATTTAAATACCACCCATCTCACTAGCAGGAGACTCTGAGCAGCTTACCCTACCATGGGTGATAGTATAAAACAAAAGGTATAAACATTGGGCATTGAAAGTTAAATTGTTAAAATTAACCAGAAAATGGACAAAGAGAAACGATACCTAGGTGAGGTGCAGGTAGGATCTTCTGATAACCTCCAGAATGGGAAGCCTCCATTGGGGCCTAAACTCAGTTGGCAGAGGAAGGTTTTCAGACCCTTTCGGAAAGCCAAGAAGGTTGGGTAGACCACACTTTGAGGGTTAATTAAATTAAATCATCCTAACTATGTAGTAACTTTTAATTAAGGTGAGGTAATGTGTATCTTGCCAAGGCTCTCTTACTCATGGCACTATGAAGATCACCTTGTCTACCCCAGTGTTTCTCAACCCTGGTAGCTTTTAAATCCATAACACACCTGAGATTTGCCGTAGTTGAAAAACACTGGTCTACAAGTTTTGTCGGTAACAAGAGTGAATTCCAACCCACATCAGCACAGAAACGGGAGACTTTTCATCTAGTTGTATTCTATGGCAATATTTCGGACCACAATCTGCAACAACATCAGCATCAAAACTGGCCTTCACACATGCACACCAAACAAGTGATGTTTGTGCAATTGAGATTTATTTGTTTTTTATTTCACAAAGTTTTCCCCACACCAAGGACAGAAAACTATTCTGCTACAGAAAACCATTAAAATCAAGCCATATATATTGTATCTACTGCCACCACCACCATCACGCGCTGAATAGACTGGATCAGTGGATGTTCTTGAGCACAACAGTCTTGTTCCCGTTGTAGATATGAAGAATGCTGCTGGACCTTTCCAGCATATTCAGATATTTCCATCAATTCCGTTATTCCAGCTTTGGACTCTCTTTTGTTTCAGGTTGAAATGAAGTGAGAGAAAGAGGAACAATTACTAAATGAAATGAAAAGATATTTTGCTGGAGTGATTCTAGGAGGAGAGCTGTGTTGAGGACACAGATGTAGACAAAAAAGCCTGCCAGAACTGTAAGTCAAGTTTGGTCTTCAAGAAAGATTTCCTGGAGTCCACACAGGAGTGAAATTTACTTACCTTCCCTACCAGTTCAGAAGTGCATGCTCGTGTGGGCACGTCACATGCACGCTTGGAACCTCTGCGCATGTGCAAAGCCTTCTGCACATGCGCAGCGGGTCAAAAACAGGTTACTTCCTGGTTAAAACCAGGCAGTAATGACGTCAGGGCAGGGGGGGGGGGACAGAGCCTCGCGCTGCCACCGCTACTGGTTCTCCAAACCACATGCCGCCACCACTACCGGTTAGGCCAGGAGTCTGCAAACTTGGCTCCTTTAAGACTTGTGTACTTCAACTCTGGGAGTTGAAGTTCACAAGTCTTAAAGGAGCCAAGTTTCCAGACCCCTGGGTTAGGCCCAACCGATCCAAACCGGTCCAAACCGGTAAGCATTTCACCCCTGAGTCTACAGGTGATAGAGGAGAAATTATGCATATCGATAGACACAAATGAGAAATTATGTATATTGTGTGAGGATGTCATGATATGCCTGGCATCACAATCCCCATTATTCCTCTCCCCATGGACAATCATAGACCCACTTTGGAGGACAGGCATGTCCCAAAAGCTCATGTTAGCTCTTAGAATGACACTTTCTAATGGAGGAGAAAAGGCGGGAAAGGGAGAGAAATGATTGTTTGGAACCTTAGAAATGATACCTTTCTGTTGACCACTTAAATATTGCCCTTTTTTTCTGTAGATAGGACTTACCTATTTTCTCGAATTCTGTCTTCCCTGGGAGAAAAAAAAACCATGTCAGTTCTTTGTTACTTTTCCCTTTCTTGTAAATAATAAGCAACCTATCTCGCTGTTTGGATGAGGGTCACACAAAAAGGCCAGCTTCACACAACTTGCTTAACCACATCAGTAATAATTCCAGCAGCTGCCATTTCACCTCATAATGTCCTTAGCTAACAAACATTGACTGTGGCTAGGTTCTCTGTAGCCTCCACTCCTCTGTTGGCAACAAAATACCTTATGCCACCAGACTTGAAATTCTGGGTTTAGAAAATTTAGAACTACACCGCCTTCGGTACAACCTGAGCATAGCTCATGAAATCATCTGCTACATTGTCCTACCTGTCAATGACTACTTCAGCTTGAACATCAACAATACACGGGGACACCATAGATACAAACTTAAAGTGAACCGCTCCAAACTCGATTGCAGAAAATATGACTTCAGCAACAGAGTGGTCAATGCCTGGAATGCACTACCAGACTCTCCGGTCTCATCCCCAAACCCCCAAAACTTTAACCTAAAACTGTCTACTGCTGACCTCACCCCATTCCTAAAAGGTCTGTAAGGGGTGTGCATAACAGCACCAATGTGCTTACCGTCCCTGTCCTAATGTTCCCTTTAATTGTATTCATTTTATGTATTCAATTCATGCTTATACTTATATATATTATCTAAAATGTATTCGACAAAATAAATAAATAAAATAAATAAATAAATAAATAATAAAATAAATAAATAAATAAATAAATAAATAAATAAATAAATAAATAAATAAAATAAAATAGAATAAAATAGAATAGAATAAAATAAAATAAAATAAAATAAAATAATTTGTTGCCAAATCTAGCTGGCAGAAAATAAATAAAAGCTACTTACTGCCATTCCACCTTCAGCACCGACACTCATTCCCTAAAAGGGAAATAAAAAGTAAAGTTTCTACTCTTTTATGATAACAACCATGACTTTTCCAACCATGCCATCACTACCATCTTTGGCATAATATACATAAATTCACAGTAGTGGTATTCACTTACCTTCACTATCGTTCGCAAATGTGAGTGCGCACACCATCTCTGTGCATGCGCAGAGCCTTCTGCGCATGCGCAGAGCGTCCATGATGACATCCAGGCAGGTAGGTGGAGCCTCCCACCGCCGCCGCTACTGGTTCGCCCAAACCAGGTAGAACCGGTAGAATCGCACCACTGTAAACTCATTCATTATCGAGACCTAAAAAAAACCCTCTGTGTTCTTCAACACTACACAAAGCAAAAGAAGCCCAAAAGATGCACAACTAGTAAACTGTTATTGGAAATGCAGGTAAAAACGGGGCAAAATTTTGGCCCTGCCTGCTGTGTTTATGCTCAGAGATGTTTTCTGGTGAAGGACAAAGAAGGATGAAAGAGATACTTTTTCATGCAGAAAAAGAATATAAAAAAAAAAGGAATGGCAGAAAATAAATAAAGGCTACTTACTGGCAATCCACCTCCACCACCGACGTTCATTCCCTAAAAGGGTAAGAAAAAGGAAAGGTTCTACTCTATTATGATAACAACCATGACTTTTCCAACCATGCCATCCAGCAGTGAAATCCTCTGAAGTCTGCTACCGGTTCTTTGAGTCTGCCTGAGGCTGGCCTGCGCAGCACTATAAAAAGAACATTTTGAAGCTTTCCGAGTCTGCAAAGCAGTCGTGAAATCTGAACCTATTTACTACCGGTTTGCTGGCCGTGCATTTGCGCTGCACCAAATCCGAGGTGCCTATGTGCGCACAGCACGCACCAAAAGGAGCATGGGAAGGTAAGTAGAAGAGCACAGGGGGCTGATCAGCTGTGGCGCGTGATCATCTGAGCATTTTTCTTACCTTTTAAAAGCATTTTTTTACTACTGGCTTGGGTGAATAGGTAGTAAAAAAAATGCTTTTAAAAGGTTAAAAAAAGGCTCCGACGATCGCGTGGCACAGCTGTGATCGTCTGAGCCTCTTCTTTTTACTTTTTTAAAGCATTTTTTACTACCTATTCGCCCAAACCAGTAATAAAAAATATGCCTAAAAAGAAAAAAACAAGTTCCGACGATCAGCTGAGCGACACACGATCGTCGGAATTTTTTTTAAACTTTTTTTTTTTGAAAATTTTTTATTTATTTTTTTGACAGAAAAAGCAGGAAATCTGACGATTCTAGCTAATATAAATCGTGCATCACAGCTGACAGTCGCCCAGCTGATCGTCAAGCACTTTTTACCAGCAGTTCACCCGAATCGGTCCAAGCCAGCCAGGCCAAAAAAAAGACCTGTCTTCTTTGACACAAAGCAAAGTGAAAGAAGCCAAAAAGAGACACATCTATTAAATTGTTATTAGAAAGGCAGGTAAAAATGGAGCAGAATTTTGGGCCTGCCTGCTCTACTTATGCTCAGACATGTTTTTTGGTGAAGGAGGAAGAAGGATGAAAGGGATACTTTTGCAGGGAGAAGAAGAATATGAAGAAAGGAATGGCAGAAAATAAATAAAAGCTACTTACCACCATACCAGGACTACCGCCACTCATGCCCTAAAACAAAAAGGAAACAAGAAAAGAACTGATCTATTCTGATATGGTTACAACCATAACTTCTCCAGCCATGCCTTTATTATAATAATAAATATATATAACATATATGCATATGTATAAATATATATAGATATCATTTATTTCATTTCATATCTCATATACAAATTATATTATTATCCACAGAAGCCGTCTGTGTTCTTTAAATCCACACAATATGAAATAAAAACAACCAAAAATACAAATGTATTAGATTGTTGTGATAAATAGGTTTCCCTATTCTTTTCAGAATTCTTCCACATTCACACAAACATAGTGGAATAGGCATAATAGGCATAGCTCTATACATTAAAACCAGTGGTGAAATGTAAAATTTATTACTACTGGTTCTATGGGGGGGGGGTGTAATGTGACTGGGTTGGTGTGGCTAACTTTTTTTTTTAACTTTTAAAAGCATTCTTTTCTACAACCTCTTCGGCTGAAGAGGTTGTAGAAAAAATGCTTTTAAAAGGCTCTGACAATCCCAGCTGAGTTGCCTGATCGTCAGAGGCTTTTCTTTTCTTTTAAAAGCATTTTTTTTTTGCCTTTAAAAGAAAAAAAAACCTGACGATCAGGCAACTCAGCTGGGATTGTCAGAGGAGTCTTTTAAAAGCATTTTTTCTTCGGCCTAAGAGGTTGTAAAAAAATGCTTTTAAAAGAAAAAAAGGTGGCCATGCCCACCCAGTCACATTACTCCACCCCCCACCAAGCCTTGCCCACAGAACCGGTAGTAACAAATTTTACATTTCACCCCTGCCCCACCTCCATCTCTTTCTATTGGAAGTAAGACAGAAAAGAGAGAAGGCTGAAATGGTTACATATGCAGATTTATCTCTTAAATATATATGAAGGGGACGCGGTGGCTTAGGGGCTAGAACGTTGAGCTTGTCAATCGAAAGGTCGGCAGCTCAGCGGTTCAAATCCCTAGTGCTGCCCTGTAACGGGGTGAGCTCCTGTTACTTGTCCCAGCTTCTGCCAACCTAGCAGTTTCGAAAGCACCTAAAAATGCAAGTAGAAAAAATAGGTACCACCTTTGGTGGGAAGGTAACAGTGTTCCGTGCGCCTTTGGCATTGAGTCATGCCGGCCACATGACCACGGAGACGTCTTCGGACAGCGCTGGCTCTTCGGCTTTGAAACACAGATGAGCACCACCCACTAGAGTCAGGAACGACTAGCACGTATGTGCGAGGGAAACCTTTATCTTTACCTTTATATATCTATATATCTATCTATAGCTATGGCTATAGCTATAGCTATATTTATATCTATATATATGTAGGTTTTTGGTTATTCAGGTTTTCTCCTGTGTAAAATTGGAAGTGTCTTGGCGACAAAGTCTCATTCGTCATCTTCAGGCTGGTGTTTTCAGCTTCGTGCAAAAGGAATACTTTTTCAGGTGGAAGAAGAATATGAGGAAAGGAATGGCAGAAAATAAATAAAAACTACTTACCCTTCTTCCACTGCTCAATCGCTAAAAGGGAAACAAAAAGGAAGTCTTCTATTCTGATATGATTACAACCGTAATATCTCCAGCCATGCCATCACGTTTGGTATCTCGTTTATAAATGTAATCATTATTAAATTATTCTTTAACTCCACACAGAATGAGAAGGACCAAAAGGATATTTATGTATTAATCCAGGGGTGTCAAACTCAAGGCCCGTGGCCCAAATGCAGCCCATGTGGGGCTTCAATCTGGCCCAGTGCTGGGTTGGCCCCAGTTCGGACCGGTTCGTAAGAACCGTTAGTAAAACCGGCGGGAGGCTCCGCCCACCAACCCAAATGTCATCATAGGCAATCTGTGCATGCGTAGAAGTGCGCGTGGGTGAGCAAAGCAAGCGTGCACACACACACACTTCCATTGCAAACCAGTAGTAAAGGTAAGTAGAACCCACCCCTGATCTGGTCCCCAGGGGTAAAAGGCGTGATATGAAAAATGAAGTGAAGGGCTTCAATATGGCAACTAACTTGAAAACCTGACTGGGTTTCCCCCCCCTCCCTCCCTCCCTGTGACTCTTGTGAATGAGGCAGGAATCATGTCAACCCTGAGCTAGAAATATTCTCCTTTTTTGGATATCGTCGTGATTCTGTTGTGCAGCTATAAGAAGATCCTTTAGTGAATTAGTGAAGAATAACTCTCAGCTTCTCTCTCATGTTTTCACTTTTCAGGGCTTAAAACATGTTTTTGCAACCTCCATTTCTGCCTAAGTTCTCCAAGGTCATGTTTACAGCTCTTTACAAATTCAACCCTTCAACATTCCTTACAGTATCCAACCCCTATTAGAATTCTTCCTGGAATACTGAGAGATACATTGAAGGATTGAGTCTCAAGAGGTAGTTTTCATCACGTAGAGAAAGAATAATGCTGAAAATATAATGAAAATGAGAGACATTAAATACATATTGACTTACCCCCATCAAACCTGACAGTCCACCTCCAGATTGACCACCCTGTAAGGAGGGAAAAACGTCATCTTGGATTATGGATCCTTTTCAAACTATGTCGTTGTAGTTCACGTATTTAGTATGTGTGTGAGCCTGCAACTCTGCTGTTTATTCAACAAAATTGGAGCCCTTCTGGAAGGTAATTGTAGTTCAAAAGACAGTGGCAGGAGCAGAAATACAAACTTCTAATTATAACCAGCTGTCATCACTGCTATGCAACCTATATTAACATATGACTACCTATCATAATAAAACAAAGAGGGGTCCTGAAATCTACAGGAGATATGTTGCATGACGTATGAAGTATGAAAATGAGTTTCAACCCGGTGCTCCACTGAGACAAGGGGCATCAGCACATCCTGAGGCTACAAAAACTACGATAAGCATGCTATGGTTTCATCACATAAATGCAGCCTTCCATCCTTCCAAGGTAGGTAAAATGAGGACCCAGATCTTTGAAGGCAATATGCTGACTCTGTAAAATCGCTTAGAGAGGGCTATAAAGCACTTTAAAGTGGTATATTACTCTAAGCGCTATTGCTATTGCTATTTTCCCAGGTTGCCTTCAGAAGTTTTGGATACTTCATCAGTGGAAGTTTTAGGAAGAGATTGGACAGCGACTTGTCTGAAATGGTATAAGGTTAGGGTTAGTGTTGGGGTTAGAATTCATCTCTGCTTGAACCTATCTGGTAGCTTTCACCAACCAGGAGGGTTAATGATCTAATTGAAAGGTGACTGCACTGATAGCATTGTGGTCCCCGTCAATTTCATTGGGTTCAACAGGATTGAACTGTTACCAGATAACTGGTCAAGACCTTTCCCCAGATATCTCACATGGACCTTCACCATGCTTTGGGTAATAGATATGATCCACTTTATTCATCAGGTGAGATTATCCTCTGGGGACTTTAGAGATGCTTTTGGTGTAGGTGCAAGAAAGAATAAATGAGTAAACATAATTCAATGAAAACAATCTCACCTGATGAATAATGTCTACAGAATGTCTAGTCTACAGAAAAGAAGGACTACGGGTGAGATCAGGGGTGGGTTGCTGGGGGTTCTCAGGGGTTTAGGACAACCTCTAGCTAAGATTCTGTCCAATTCAGAAAACCCCCAAATCCCACTCCTGGATGGCCCCACCCCCACCACCCCATCCCTCCCAGGAGTCCCCACACGGCCCCTTTTGGATGGAGGTAACTGCAGGGCGCATGTAGAGGCTTGGGGAGGGCGAAAAATGGGCCTACCGGAAGTTCCGGAAGGCCAGAAATGGGCCTATTTCTGACCTCCCAAGGGCCTCCGGAGCCTGGGGAGGCCTTTTTCACCCTCCCGGAAGCTTAAGGAAAGCCTCTGGAGCCCAAGGAGGGCAAAAACTCCCTCCCTCATGGTGCAGGAGGCCGACTTAGCCATGCCCATCATGGCCGCACCCATCTAGCAACCGGGCAGAGAACCCCTGCTAAAATTTTTGAAGCCCACCCCTGGGGGTGATGATAGCAATATTCCAGTATTTGAGGGGCTGCCACAGTGAAGAGGGGGTCAACTTATTTTCCAAAGCACAAGAAAGCAAGACAAGAAACAATGGATGGAAACTAATCAACGAAAGAAGCAATTCTTTCTGGAATTAAAGAGAAACTTCCTAACAGTGAGAACAATTAACTAACTTTTCCAAGGTTGCCTTCAGGAGTTTGGATACTTCAATACTGGAAGTTTTAAAAAGAGACCGATTCACTTGTCCGAAATGGTATACCGTCTCCTGCTTGGGCAGGGGGTTGGACTAGAAGGCCTCCAAGATCCCTTCCAGCTCTATTCTGAATTGAATTGATTTTATTCTGAGGCGTCTGGCTATGTTCCTGGTGAAGGAGGAAGAAGAATAAAAAGAGTACTTGTTCAAGTGCAGAGAAGAGCAACAAAGAGGATTAGGGGACTGGAGGCTAAAACATACGAAGAACGGTTGCAAGAACTGGATATGCCTAGTTTAATGAAAAGAAGGACTAGGAGAGACATGATAGAAGTGTTCCAATATCTCAGGGGCTGTCACAAAGAAGAAGGAGTCAAGCTATTCTCCAAAGCACCCGAGGTTAGAACAAGAAGCAATGGGTGGAAACTAATCAAGGAGAGAAGCAACTTAGAACTAAGGAGAAATTTCCTGACAGTTAGAACAATTAATCAGTAGAACAACTTGCCTCTGGAAGTTGTGAATGCTCCAACACTGGAAATTTTTAAGAAAATGTTGGATAACCATTTGTCTGAAATGGTGTAGGGTTTCCTGCCTGGGCAGGGGGTTGGACTAGAAGACCTCCAAGGTCCCTTCCAACTCTATTATTATTAAGTGGGAGAAGAATATGAAGAAAGGAATTGCAGAAAATAAATAAAAGTGACTTACTGGCAGTAGACTCCCAAGAGAACTAGGCAAGTTCTAAAACGAAACAAAAGATAACAATTGATACGATATGATAACTCCCGTTGCTTCTCTATTCTTGCCATCATTACTATCGTCCATGTTTCATAAAAGAATTGCTTCAATTTCTACATGAAAAAAGTGTAATTTCACACAAAACGGTGTGAAAGGAGCCAAAACATGGACACATACATCATGTACTATAGATGAGCCATAACACCCACACTCCGCCCCACACAAAGGGTCCCTTGAGAGGATTCAGACAAGGCATTCCTCACACATAAGACAAAATGAAGTAGGATTCCTGAACAAAGACATGCATTTGAATGAATCGCATGTCCTCTTCTCATGTCTAATAGAATTTACCTCAAATTCCAAATTTTTGTTAAAAAAAGACCCATGTTCATGCTATGGAAATAATGAAATACGCTTGGGGGAAAAGAGAAAAAAATCATGAGGCTAGAAATCTACAGGAGATATTCACAGGGCAAATGGCATGATATGAAAAATGAAGTGAAGGGCTTCAATATGGCAACTAGCCTGAAAAATTGATTGGGTTTTCCCCTCCCTCCCTCCCTCCCTCCCTCCCTGTGACTCTTGTGAATGAGGCAGGAATCATGCCAACCCTGAGCTACAGATATTCTCCTTTATTGGATATCATCGTAATTCTGTTGTGCAGCTATAAGAAGATCCTCTGGTGAATTAGTGAAGAATAACTCTCAGCTTCTCTCTCATGTTTTCTCTTTTCAGGGCTTAAAATGTGTTTTTGCAACCTCCATTTCTGCCTAAGTTCTCCAAGGTCATGTTTACAGCTCTTTACAAATTCAACCCTTCAACATTCCTTACAGTATCCAACCCCTATTAGAATCCCTCCTGGAATACCGAGAGATACATCGAAGGATTGGGTCTCAAGAGGTAGTTTTCATTACGTAGAGAAAGAATAATGCTGAAAATATAATGAAAATGAGAGACATTAAATACATATTGACTTACCTCCATCAAACCTCCAGGTAGGCCATTCTGTAAGAAGGAGGGAGGGAAAGTCATCTTGGATTATGGATCGTTTTGAAACTATGTCATCCTATCACGTATTTGGTATGTGTCTGAGCCTGCATCTCTGCTGTTTATTCAGCAAAATTGGGGCCCTTCTGGAAGGTAATTGTAGTTCAAAAGACAGTGGCAGGAGCAGAAATACAAACTTCTAATTATAACCAGCTGTCATCACTGCTATGCAACCTATATTAACATATAGGTTAATATAACATATATCATAATAAAACAAAGAGGGGTCCTGAAATCTACAGGAGATATGTTGCATGACGTATGAAGTATGAAAATGAGTTTCAACCCGGTGCTCCACTGAGATAAGGGGCATCAGCACATCCTGAGGCTACAAAAGCTATGATAAGCATGCTATGGTTTCATCACATAAATGCAACTTTCCATCCTTCCAAGGTAGGTAAAATGAGGACCCAGATTGCTGAAGGCAATATGCTGACTCTGTAAAATCGCTTAGAGAGGGCTATAAAGCACTTTAAAGTGGTATATTACTCTAAGCCCTATTGCTATTGCTATTTTCCCAGGTTGCCTTCAGAAGTTTTGGATACTCCATAGTGGAAGTTTTAAGAAGAGATTGGACAGCCACTTGTCTGAAATGGTATAAGGTTAGGGTTAGTGTTAGGGTTAGAATTCATCTCTGCTTGAACCTACCTGGTGACTTTCACCAACCAGGGGGGTCAATGATCTAATTGAAAGGTGACCACACTGATAGCATTGTGGTCCCCATCAAGTTCATTGGGTTCAACCGGATTAAACTGTTACCAGATAACTGGTCAAGACCTTTCCCCGGATATCTCACATGGACCTTCACCATGCTTTGGGTAATAGATATGATTCACATTATTCATCAGGTGAGATTATCCTCTGGGGACTTTAGAGATGCTTTTGGTGTAGGTGCAAGAAAGAATAAATGAGTAAACATAATTCAATGAAAACAATCTCACCTGATGAATAATGTCTACAGAATGTCTAGTCTACAGAAAAGAAGGACTACGGGTGAGATCAGGGGTGGGTTGCTGGGGGTTCTCAGGGGTTTAGGACAACCTCTAGCTAAGATTCTGTCCAATTCAGAAAACCCCCAAATCCCACTCCTGGATGGCCCCACCCCCACCACCCCATCCCTCCCAGGAGTCCCCACACGGCCCCTTTTGGATGGAGGTAACTGCAGGGCGCATGTAGAGGCTTGGGGAGGGCGAAAAATGGGCCTACCGGAAGTTCCGGAAGGCCAGAAATGGGCCTATTTCTGACCTCCCAAGGGCCTCCGGAGCCTGGGGAGGCCTTTTTCACCCTCCCGGAAGCTTAAGGAAAGCCTCTGGAGCCCAAGGAGGGCAAAAACTCCCTCCCTCATGGTGCAGGAGGCCGACTTAGCCATGCCCATCATGGCCGCACCCATCTAGCAACCGGGCAGAGAACCCCTGCTAAAATTTTTGAAGCCCACCCCTGGGGGTGATGATAGCAATATTCCAGTATTTGAGGGGCTGCCACAGTGAAGAGGGGGTCAACTTATTTTCCAAAGCACAAGAAAGCAAGACAAGAAACAATGGATGGAAACTAATCAACGAAAGAAGCAATTCTTTCTGGAATTAAAGAGAAACTTCCTAACAGTGAGAACAATTAACTAACTTTTCCAAGGTTGCCTTCAGGAGTTTGGATACTTCAATACTGGAAGTTTTAAAAAGAGACCGATTCACTTGTCCGAAATGGTATACCGTCTCCTGCTTGGGCAGGGGGTTGGACTAGAAGGCCTCCAAGATCCCTTCCAGCTCTATTCTGAATTGAATTGATTTTATTCTGAGGCGTCTGGCTATGTTCCTGGTGAAGGAGGAAGAAGAATAAAAAGAGTACTTGTTCAAGTGCAGAGAAGAGCAACAAAGAGGATTAGGGGACTGGAGGCTAAAACATACAAAGAACGGTTGCAAGAACTGGATATGCCTAGTTTAATGAAAAGAAGGACTAGGAGAGACATGATAGAAGTGTTCCAATATCTCAGGGGCTGTCACAAAGAAGAAGGAGTCAAGCTATTCTCCAAAGCACCCGAGGTTAGAACAAGAAGCAATGGGTGGAAACTAATCAAGGAGAGAAGCAACTTAGAACTAAGGAGAAATTTCCTGACAGTTAGAACAATTAATCAGTAGAACAACTTGCCTCTGGAAGTTGTGAATGCTCCAACACTGGAAATTTTTAAGAAAATGTTGGATAACCATTTGTCTGAAATGGTGTAGGGTTTCCTGCCTGGGCAGGGGGGTGGACTAGAAGACCTCCAAGGTCCTTCCAACTCTATTATTATTAAGTGGGAGAAGAATATGAAGAAAGGAATTGCAGAAAATAAATAAAAGTGACTTACTGGCAGTACACTCCCAAAAGAACTAGGCAAGTTCTAAAACGAAACAAAAGATAACAATTGATACGATATGATAACTCCCGTCGCTTCTCTATTCTTGCCATCATTACTATCTTCCATATTTCATATAAGAATTCCTTAAATTTCTACATGAAAAAAGTGTAATTTTACACAAAAAGGTGAGAAAGGAGCCAAAACATGGACACATAAATTATGTACTATATATGAGCCATAACACCCCCACCCCGCCCCACACAAAAGGTCCCTTGAGAGGATTCAGACAAGGCATTCCTCACACATAAGGCAAAATGAAGTAGGATTCCTGAACACAGACATGAATTTGAATGAATCGCATGTCCTCTTCTCATGTCTAATAGAATTTACCTCAAATTCCAAATTTTTGCTAAAAAAAGACCCAAAGGGGATATAGACCATATTATGTTCATGCTATGGAAATAATGAAATACGCTTGGGGGAAAAGAGAAAAAAATAATGAGGCTAGAAATCTACAAGAGATATTCACAGGGCAAATGGCATGATATGAAAATTGAAGTGAAGGGCTTCAATATGGCAACTAGTTTGAAAACCTGATTGGGTTTTCTCCTCCCTCCCTCCCTCCCTCCCTCCCTCCCTCCCTGTGACTCTTGTGAATGAGGCAAGAATCATGTCAACCCTGAGCTACAAATATTCTCCTTTATTGGATATCGTCGTGATTCTGTTGTGCAGCTATAAGAAGATCCTTTAGTGAATTAGTGAAGAATAACTCTCAGCTTCTCTCTCATGTTTTCTCTTTTCAGGGCTTAAAACATGTTTTTGCAACCTCCATTTCTGCCTAAGTTCTCCAAGGTCATGTTTACAGCTCTTTACAAATTCAACCTTTCAACATTTCTTACAGTATCCAACCCCTATTAGAATTCTTCCTGGAATACCGAGAGATACATCGAAGGATTGAGTCTCAAGAGGTAGTTTTCATCACGTAGAGAAAGAATAATGCTGAAAATATAATGAAAATGAGAGACATTAAATACATATTGACTTACCTCCATCAAACCTGACAGTCCACCTCCAGATTGGCCACCCTGTAATGAGGGAAAAACGTCATCTTGGATTATGGATCCTTTTGAAACTATGTCGTTGTAGTTCACGTATTTAGTATGTGTGTGAGCCTGCAACTCTGCTGTTTATTCAACAAAATTGGGGCCCTTCTGGAAGGTAATTGTAGTTCAAAAGACAGTGGCAGGAGCAGAAATACAAACTTCTAATTATAACCAGCTGTCATCACTGCTATGCAACCTATATTAACATATGACTACCTATCATAATAAAACAAAGAGGGGTCCTGAAATCTACAGGAGATATGTTGCATGGGGAATGAAGTATGAAAATGAGTTTCAACCCGGTGCTCCACTGAGACAAGGGGCATCAGCACATCCTGAGGCTACAAAAACTATGGTAAGCATGCTATGGTTTCATCACATAAATGCAGCCTTCCATCCTTCCAAGGTAGGTAAAATGAGGACCCAGATCTTTGAAGGCAATATGCTGACTCTGTAAAATCGCTTAGAGAGGGCTATAAAGCACTTTAAAGTGGTATATTACTCTAAGCCCTATTGCTATTGCTATTTTCCCAAGTTGCCTTCAGAAGTTTTGGATACTTCATCAGTGGAAGTTTTAGGAAGAGATTGGACAGCGACTTGTCTGAAATGGTATAAGGTTAGGGTTAGTGTTGGGGTTAGAATTCATCTCTGCTTGAACCTATCTGGTAGCTTTCACCAACCAGGGGGGTCAATGATCTAATTGAAAGGTGACTGCACTGATAGCATTGTGGTTCCCGTCAATTTCATTGGGTTCAACAGGATTGAACTGTTACCAGATAACTGGTCAAGACCTTTCCCCGGATATCTCACATGGACCTTCACCATGCTTTGGGTAATAGATATGATCCATTTTGTTCATCAGGTGAGATTATCCTCTGGGGACTTTAGAGATGCTTTTGGTGTAGGTGCAAGAAAGAATAAATGAGTCCTTGTTCAGATGGAAAAATATTCAGAATAACACAAAATAAAACAAAAGCTACTTACCAACATTCCACCTCCATTACCGCCACCCATGCCCTAAAAGGGAAGCAAAAGGAAACTATTGTCATAGCACTCATGAATTCTGGACCCATGGATATCCTGGCTCTGAATTTTTTAAACATAATTCAATGAAAACGTCAAAATGAAAAGATATGAATCTTTCAGCTGATCATTGAACTGCCCCAGTTTTTATGGTAATTTGGTTAAAAATCCAAGAGTCACTTTATTTGAAGAAGTCTTATCCATGACTATATTGAGAACTAATATCAAGAGCAATGTGCTATTTTACGTTACTACTGTAATTAATGCTACTGTATTATACCAACAAATGGTGGTGAGGTCCTTGCAATTCCATCCCATTATAAAACAGGGGTGTTGTGTCTCGCTCGCTTTCCCCGCAGCCAGGTCCCTCTTATCTCCTGCCGAACGCTGAGGAATGTCCTGGCATGCCTCCAGGCCCCAGCCCTGGCACCATGCCCAGACAGGCCGAGCAAGACGAAGGGCCTGACGTGCCTCCAGCCCCCAGCCCTGGCTCCATGCCCATGCAAACGGAGCAACTAGACCCCTCCAACACAGCATGTGAGCCTGAGGAATGTGAATTGCCAACAGCTGCAGCCTGGAGAGATCCTCGCTTCAGGAGAATTGATAGGCGGCGTCAGCAAAAGGAAGGGAGGGGCAGGCCTGGATAAGTGCTGAGTCATGGAGCCACACCCCATGGCCTATATAAAGGATCTGCTTTCTGGCATTCTCTGAGTCAGGCAAAGTCTACCTTGGATTGCTGAAGTCACTTCCTGGTCTCCTGCCTGCCTTGAGAACTTTGCTAGGACTTTGGCAGAGCTGCAGAGGCACGCCTGATACGGACCTCCCCGACCTGGCTGTCAGCGGAGGAGTGGGACACGACAAGGGGTTTTGAAATCCATAGGAGATACGATTGCAAATAGTATGATGTATGAAAACTCAGGGTCAACCCTGTGCTCCAGTGAGACAAGGGGCATCAGCACATCCCGAGGCTGCAAAAACTATGATAAGCATGCTATGGTTTCATCACATAAATAATGGAATTCTTATTGATCACACAACTCATCACACCTCAGCAGAAATCATGAATGGGATTATAGAATTATAGGGCTTGAAGAGACTCTTCCAGTTGAATCCACTGGCCAAGGCACCAGACTTTATCAAACAGGCCAAATATTTTGGTTCTCCCTATTGTGAACAATTGTGTACCACTTTATAAAACCTTAGTAAGGCCACACATGGAATACTGCATCCAGTTTTGGTCATCACATTACAAAGAAGGTGTTGAGACTTTGGAAAAAGTGTAGAGAAGAGCAGCTCAGATGATTAAAGGCCTGGAGACTAAAACATGAGAGGAACGGTTGCAGGAACTGGGTATGGCTAGTCTACAGAAAAGAAGGACTACAGGTGAGATCAGGGGTGGGTTGCTGGGGGTTCACAGGGGTTTAGGACAACCTCTAGCTAAGATTCTGTCCAATTCAGAAAATCCCCAAATCCCATTCCGGGATGGCCCTACCCCCACCACCCCACCCCTCCCAGGAGTCCCCACAGGGCCCCTTTTGGATGGAGGTAACTGCAGGGCGCATGTAGAGGCTTGGGGAGGGCGAAAAATGGGCCTACCGGAAGTTCCGGAAGGCCAGAAATGGGCCTATTTCTGACCTCCCAAGGGCCTCCAGAGCCTGGGGAGGCCTTTTTCAGCCTCCCGGAAGCTTAAGGAAAGCCTCTGGAGCCCAGGGAGGGCAAAAACTCCCTCCCTCATGGTGCAGGAGGCCGACTTAGCCACGCCCATCATGGCCGCACCCACCTAGCAACCGGGCAGAGAACCCCTGCTAAAATTTTTGAAGCCCACCCCTGGGTCAGATGATAGCAATATTCCAGTATTTGAGGGGCTGCCACAGTGAAGAGGGGGTCAACTTATTTTCCAAAGCACAAGAAAGCAAGACAAGAAACAATGGATGGAAACTAATCAACGAAAGAAGCAGAGAAACTTCCTAACAGTGAGAACAATTAACCAACTTTTCCTTGAAGTTTGGGTACTTCAACACTGGAAGTTTTAAAAAGAGACCTATTCACTTGTCCGAAATGGTATACTGTCTCCTGCTTGAGCAGGGGGTTGGATTAGAAGGCCTCCAAGATCCCTTCCAGCTCTATTCTGAATTGAACTGATTTTATTCTGAGGCGTCTGGCTATGTTCCTGGTGAAGGAGGAAGAAGAATAAAAAGAGTACTTGTTCAAGTGCAGAGAAGAACAACAAAGAGGATTAGGGGACAGGAGACTAAAACATATGAAAAACGGTTGCAGGAACTGGGTATGTCTAGTTTAATAAAAAGAAGGACTAGGGGAGACATGATAGCAGTGTTCCAATATCTCAGGGGTTGCCACAAAGAAGAGGGTGTCAAGCTATTCTCCAAAGCACCTGAGGGTAGAACAAGAAGCAATGGGTGGAAACTGATCAAGGAAAGGAGCAACTTAGAACTAAGGAGAAATTTCCTGACAGTTAGAACAATTAATCAGTAGAACAACTTGCCTCTGGAAGTTGTGAATGCTCCAACACTGGAAATTTTTAAGAAAATGTTGGATAACCATTTGTCTGAAATGGTGTAGGGTTTCCTGCCTGGGCAGGGGGTTGGACTAGAAGACCTCCAAGGTCCCTTCCAACTCTATTATTATTAAGTGGGAGAAGAATGTGAAGAAAGGAATTGCAGAAAATAAATAAAAGTTACTTACTGGCAGTAGACTCCCAAGAGAACTAGGCAAGTTCTAAAACGAAACAAAAGATAACAATTGATACGATATGATAACTCCCGTTGCTTCTCTATTCTTGCCGTCATTACTATCATCCATGTTTCATAAAAGAATTGCCCCACACAAAGGGTCCCTTAAAAGGATTCAGAGAACGCATTCCTCACACATAAGACAAAATGAAGTAGGATTGCATTACAGGCGTTCCTTCTCTGAACAAAGACATACATTTGAATGAATCGCAGGTCCTCTTCTCATGTCTAATAGAATTTACCTCAAATTCCAAATTTTTGCTAAAAAAAGACCCAAAAGGGATATAGACCATATTCATGCTATGGAAATAATGAAATACGCTTGGGGGAAAAGAGAAAAAAATCAAGAGGCTAGAAATCTACAGGAGATATTCACAGGGCAAATGGCATGATATGAAAAATGAAGTGAAGGGCTTCAATATGGCAACTAGCCTGAAAACCTGATTGGATTTTCCCCTCCCTCCCTCTCTCCCTCCCTCCCTCCCTCCCTGTGACTCTTGTGAATGAGGCAGGAATCATGCCAACCCTGAGCTACAGATATTCTCCTTTATTGGATATCATCATAATTCTGTTGTGCAGCTATAAGAAGATCCTCTAGAGAATTAGGCAAGAATAACTCTCAGCTTCTCTCTCGTGTTTTCTCTTTTCAGGGCTTAAAATGTGTTTTTCCAACTTCCATTTCTGCCTAAGTTCTCCAAGGTCATGTTTACAGCTCTTTACAAATTCAACCCTTCAACATTCCTTACAGTATCCAACCCCTATTTTTTTTTTATTTACATTTATATCCCGCCCTTTTCCGAAGACTCAGGGCGGCTTACAGTGTGTAAGGCAATAGTCTCGTTCTATTTGTATATTTACAAAGTCAACTTATTGCCCCCCCCAACAATCTGGGTCCTCATTTTAACTACGTTATAAAGGATGGAAGGCTGAGTCAACCTTGGGCCTGGTGGGATTCAAGCCTGCAGTAATTGCAGGCTGCTGTGTTTTAATAACAGGCTATTTTACAGCCTGAGCCACCACGGCCCCTATTAGAATTCCTCCAGGAATACTGAGAGATGCTTCGAAGGATTGAGTCTCAAGAGGTGGTTTTCGTTATGTAGAGAAAGAATAATGCTGAAAATATAATGAAAATGAGAGACATTAAATACATATTGACTTACCTCCATCAAACTTGATAGTCCACCTCCAGATTGGCCACCCTGTAAGTAAGAGGGTAAAAAAGACACCTTGGATTATGGATCCTTTTGAAACTATGTCATTGTAGTTCATGTATTTAATACGTGTGTGAGCCTGCATCTCTGCTGTTTATTCAAGTACAATGGCACTCTTCTGGAAAGTAACTGTAGTTCAAAGGACAGTGGCAGGAGCAGAAATAGAAACTTTTAATTACATCCATGTGTCTTCACTGTTATGCAACCTATATTGACATATGTCTACAGCTTTCTATAAATTCAACCTTTCAACATTCCTTACAGTGTCCGACCCCTATTAGAATTCCTCCTGGAATATTGAGAGAGATGCTTCAAAGGATTGAATCTCAAGAGGTGGTTTTCGTTATGTAGAGAAAGAATAATGCTGAAAATATAATGAAAACTATAGACATTAAATACATATTAACTTACCCCCAAGAGACCCATCAGTCCACCTCCGGATTGGCCACTCTGCAAGAAGGAGGGGAAAAAAGACATCTTTTGAAACCTTGTCCTTGTAGTTCAAGCATTTGGTATGTGTGTGAGACTGCATCTCTGCTCTTTATTCAGGTAAAATCTACAGGAGATATGATTGCATGAGGTATGATGCCTGAAAATGAGGTTCAACCCTGTGCTCCAGGAAGACAAGGAGCATCAACACACCATAAAAGTGTAAAAATGATGTTACACCTAAATTCATAGACACCTAAATTATGAAATTACTTCCTCACAGACACAATTCATTGCAACAAAGAAACATCATTGTGCACATGTTATCATTTCTCATATTCTACATGGTTGAGATCTAAATTCCCACCCACCCGCCTTAGCTACTCAGTCTCAGGGGGAATTTTCACCCTAATGTGGTGCTAGATCTATTTTTAAGGTATTGATTGATTGATTGATTTTTATTTATTTATTTATTTGGCACCCATCTTGCTTACAACATTACAACATTAATCTAATTGATCTAATTGACAGGTGGCTGCACTGTTAGCATTGAGGTCCCTATCCATTTCATTAGATCCAACAGGATCAAACTGTTCCCAGATAACTAGTTTTTGTTTTTGTTTTTTTGTCACAACAATATACACAAGCATCAACATAAAATAACTACATATCATACAAGCATATATATGAGCAAAAGTATGCAATAACTATATTAATTTGATATAATGATAGGAAACAATAGGACAGGAACAGTAGGCACATTTGTGCTCTTAGACACGCCCCTTATAGTCCTCTTAGGAATGGGGTGAGGTCAATAGTAGACAGTTTTTGGTTGAAGTTTTTGGGATTTTGAGAAGAGACTACAGAGTCAGGTAGTGAGTTCCAAGCGTTAACAACTCTGTTACAGAAGTCCTATTTTCTGCAATCAAGGTTAAAGCAGTTAACATTAAGTTTGAAACTATTGTTTGCTCTTGTATTATTGCGATTGAAGCTGAAGTAGTCTTTTACAGGAAGGATATTGCAATAGATGATTCTGTGTGTTAAACACAGGTCTTGTCGGAGTCGGCGGAGTTCTAAGTTTTCTAAACCCAGGATTTCAAGTCTGGTGGTATAAGGTATTTTGTTGTATTCAGAGGAGCGGAGAACTCTTCTTGTAAAATATTTCTGGATGCATTCAATTGTATTAATGTCAGAGATGTGGTATGGGTTCCAGACAAGTGAGCTGTATTCAAGAATAGGTCTAGCAAATGTTTTATATGCTCTGGTTAGTAGTGTAGTGTTTTTGGAAAAGAAGCTACGCAAGATTAGGTTTACAACTCTTAGAGCCTTTTTTGCTATGTATTTGCAGTGGGCTTTGGCACTTAGATCATTTGATATAAAAACTCCAAGGTCTTTAACAGGGTGGGGATCATCTGTAAGGTAATGTCCATCAAGCTTGTACTTATTGTTAGTTGGTCAAGACCTCCTCCAGACGTCTCACATGGACCTGCACCATGCTTGGGCTCCAACTAGGAACAAATCTAATGAACTTTGTTCATCAGGTGAGATTATTCTCTGGAGACTTTAGAGACGCTTTTGGTGTAGGTGGAAGAAAGAATAAATGGGGTGCTTGTTCAGATGGAAGAATATTTGGAATAGCACAAAATAAAATAAAAGCTACTTACCGGCATTCCATTTCCACTTCTACCACCACCACCCATGCCCTAAAAGGGAAACAAAAGGAAACTATTGTCATAAACACTCATGACTTCTCCAACTACATCATGACTGCACTGGCTGCCTGTGGTCTTCCGGGTGCACTTCAAGGTGTTGATTACCACCTTTAAAGCGCTCTATGGCTTAGGACCGGGTTACTTACGGGACCACCTACTGCCACCGTTTGCCTCCCACCGACCCGTGCGCTCCTTAGGGTGCCGTCAGCCAAACAATGTCAGCTGTCGGCCCCCAGGGGAAGGGCCTTCTCTGTGGGGGCTCCTACCCTATGGAACGAGCTTCCCCCTGGACTTCGCCAACTCCCGGACCTTCGGACCTTTCGCCGAGAGCTTAAGACCTATTTATTTATTCGTGCGGGACTGGCATAGAATTTTTAGTTGTTTTTAGGGTTTTAAATTAGGTTTTGGGATTTTAAAAGTATTTTTAGATTGGGC
The DNA here is from genome assembly GCF_028640845.1 of Ahaetulla prasina. Taxonomy (NCBI): domain Eukaryota; kingdom Metazoa; phylum Chordata; class Lepidosauria; order Squamata; family Colubridae; genus Ahaetulla; species Ahaetulla prasina. The sequence goes on along the minus strand of NC_080548.1, from coordinate 24,843,601 downwards.
TAATTTAAATAAGTTTTTTAATTAATATTTTATTCTACTGTATGTATTTGATTGTTGTTTTTATTCTGCCTGTTCACCACCCTGAGTCCTTCGGGAGAAGGGCGGTATAAAAATTAAAATATTATTATTATTATTATTATCACTCCCATCTTAAGTGTAGTATATATGAATTCCTTCTTTGCCCAGATATAAAATGTGTTCGTTCATACAACATTCAGTAATAGGGACCAAACAGATGCAGATATATTAAAAGTTTTGAAAGAGAAAAATCTTTCCCTTTTCAATATTGTTCCATATTCTCACAACCTTTTTTGTGTGTGACTCTTTTTTTTTTTTTAAATCAAGGGATGCGGTGGCCCAGGGGCTAGGATGTTCAGCTTGTCGATTGAAAGGTTGGCAGCTCAGCGGTTCGAATCCCTAGTGCTGCTGTGTAACAGGGTGAGCTCCCGTTACTTGTCTCAGCTTCTGCCAACCTAGCAGTTTTGAAAGCATGTAAAAATGCAAGTAGAAATAATAGGGACCACTTATTATTGCGTGCGCCTTTGGTGTTGAGTCATGCCGGCCACATGACCATGGAGACGTCTTCGGACAGCGCTGGCTCTTCAGCTTTGAAACGGAGATGAGCACCGCCCCCTAGAGTCAGCAATGACTAGCATGTATGTGCGAGGGGAACCTTTACCTTTACCTATTTTTAATCACAGTCATTCAGTAAATCTTTCCCACATTGACTTTGCTTGTTGCAGACTGGCTGGGAAAGTTGCAAGTCATGATCACATGACCATAACACTGCAGCCATGATAAATGTGAGCCAGTTACCGAGCACCTAAATCACATTCCCTGGACTAATGGATGGTGCGATGGTCATAACTTTGCGGACAGGTCATAGGTCCCTTTTTTCAGCACTGTCATAATCTCAAACCATTATTATACAAATAGTCATAAATCAAGGATTACCTGTATGCATGTATCAAACAGATGTCCAGATATAGATGAATAGAATGTCTGTCTCCTCTAATAATGTCACATTTCTCTTTTCCACGCAAGTGAAATGATCAACATATTATTGGCCAGATAGCAATGAAAACTAATGTAATTCTTTCTTTCCCCAAAGTCTGCTTCAGTTTCTTTCTGAAAAGAAAGAACCTGGCGTAACATGGACCCATGCCGTACGGCAGCGGTTCTCAACCTGTGGGTCGCGACCCCATTGGGGGTCGAATGACGATTTGCCAGGGGTCGCCTAAGACCATCGGAAATAAGGGAAGTATACTTGCGAGTTGAAGAATCACGCTCCAATGGTTGACTCCACAAGCCAGCTGCAGGCTCTTCAAATCGCTAGCCGAATTCGGCTTCAGGCATGATGAATTAAAAAAGAGAGAAATCTTTGCTCTGATGTCTCCCTTTCAAGCCAGCTGCAATCACTCCCAATCACTAGCCTAATCTGGCTTCAGGCACAATAAAATTAATAGGGGAGGAGTCTCCGCTTTAATGCCTCTGTCCTCAAGGCAATCGCAAGGAGTTCAGATCGCTAGCCAATACGGCTTCAGGCGCGATAAATTCAAAACGAAAATAATTTTACGGTTGAGGTCACCACATAGTGGGGAATTGTATTAAAGGGGTCGCAGCACTATAAAGGTTGAGAACCACTGCTGTACGGGGTTTTAAAGGTAATAGCCAAATCCTTCAATTACGCCAGGAAGCAAACTAGCAGCCAGTGCAGTTCATGAAGCAGTGGTGTAGGATGGCCCACTCTAGGAGTCCCAAGAATGAATATGAATGAATGAAGGAATATTTTAATTTGTATACCGCCCTTCTCCCGAAGGACTCAGGGCGGTGAACAGGCAGATAAAATACAGATACACACAATAATTAAAAACATCCCTTAAAAAACTAATTTAAATTTGCCCAAATGTTAAAATAACATACTCCCCCATAAAATTATAAAATTATAAAACTTTAAAAAACCCATCAAATTCAATTAAAATTTAAAGATAAAAATCAGGCTAGTCCAGCCATACGAAATAAATAAGTTTTAAGTTCGCAGCGAATGGCTATGTTGTTGCACTCTGCACCAGTTGTTGCTTCTGAAAGCTTAAGTTGAAGCCCATGTAGAGTGCATTGCAGTAGTACAAATGTGAGATGACCAGGGCTTGAGTGACTACAGCAATTCTTGATGAGGGATAATAACAACTGGCTGGTGGTGGGTTTCAAAAATTTTTACTACCGGTTCTGTGGGTGTGGCTTGTTGGATGTGGCGTGGCTCGGTGGCCGTGGCTTGGTGGGCATGGCAGGGGAAAGATCCTGCAAAATCTCCATTCCCACCCCACTCCAGGGGAAGGATACTGCAAAATGCCCATTTCTTCCTAATCAGCTGGGACTCGGGAGGCAGACAATAGATGGGGGCAGGGGCAGTCAGAATTTTTACTACCGGTTCTGTGAACTACTCAAAATTTCCGCTACCGGTTCTCCAGAACTGGTCAGAACCTACTAAAACCCACCTTTGCAACTGGCACCTATACACAAAGTTGTACAAAGGCTCTCTTAGCCCATGACTGCCACCTGCTCTTCAATCAGGAGTCACAGGTCCAGGAGAACATAGGCCAGGTCTGTCTGGGGTAGTGCAATCCCATCCCAAATTAAGGAAGTCCCTGATATTACAACTCCATGCACTACAAAACCCCAAGTTATGGGCTGGGTTGACAGGTGGCTGCACTGACAGTGTTAAGGATCCTGCCCACTTCATAGGGTCCAACAGGACTGGATTGTTCCTAGATAACTGGACAAAACTTTCTTCTGGGCATCTTACATGGACCTGGGTTCCAAGTGGGAACAAATATAATCGACTTTGTTCATCAGGTGAAATTATGCTCTCGGGACTTTAGAGATGCTTTTGGTGTAAGAGGAAGAAAGATAAAAGGGGTGCTTGTTCAGATGGAAAAATATTCAGAACGGCAGAAAGTAAAACAAAAGCTTCTTACCATCAATCCACTTCCTCCACCACCCAGGACCTAAAAGGGAAACAAAAGGAAACTATTGCATTAAAACACTCAGGATTTCTCCAACCACACCATCGCTGCCATCTTTAGGGTAATGTATATGAATTCCTTCATTGTCCAGATATACAATAATAAATGTTTTGAGAGATGTCCTTTTCCATATCGTTCCCTATTCTCACAACCACAATATGGACCTTGTTTTGTGACTTTTTTTTTTATCACAGTCATTAAGCAAAACTTCCCCCATAGACTTTGCTTGTTGCAGGTTGGCCGGGAAAGTTGCAAATTGTGATCACATGGCCACATGAAATGAACAGCATGTTATTAGCCAGATGGCAATGAAAACTAAGTCAACTCTTTTCTTCGACCAAAGTCTCCATCAGTTTCTTTCTTTAAAAGAATGGACCGAACCAATTAAATTTGGAGAGAAGTACTGATGAAAAATGAATTTGGTAGCTGTTGAGAAATTTCTGCATTCTAAGCCGATCAGAGTCCACTTCAGAATAAAAACCATTAGAAGACATCTACCCTCCTTCAATGCTGCAGCTTTTCTTCTAAGCATTACCTCAAACTTTTTGTTGATGCAGCCAAGTAAATATATAAAGTTTTGGGGGGTATCCAAAAAGCCTTGACACAATATGTGAATTAAAAGTCAAATATTGAGCTTCCTTAGTTGTTTATAGGTAATATAACCACATACTATATACCGTATTTTTCGGAGTATAAGACGCACCTTTCCCCCCCCCCAAAAAAAAGAGGGTGAAAATCTGGCTGTGTCTTATACTCCGAATGTAGCCCTGCCTAGCTTCTCAAACGGAGATTTCAGAGACTGAAAAAAGCATCAGAAATGGAGTTTCAGAATAGAAGCTCCCAAACAGAGCTTCAGAGGCTTTTTTTCTGAAGCTCTGTTTCAACGCTTCAGAGGCTTGCAGAGGCAGGGAAAAAAGCAAGGCACAGAGCTCACAACCAAGAACCTGTTGCTAAAATTCACCTCTGGGAACAGCTGATTGGGGGGTATTCCGGGAGGCCAATCCACCTGCCAATCAGCTTTTTTCTTATTTTTCCTCCCCAAAAACTAAGGTGCGTCTTATACTCTGAAAAATATGGTACATCTTGGGTGCCAATGAGCCTGTGAATTTTGCTCTGTCTCTGTTTTTAATTCATCTTCCCGTACTTTCCATCGTTACTAATACCTTTTCCGCCAAAGACATTTTCAGCCTTCTGTATTGGTCCAACTCAGTAGGTCCAACCAGAGGTTATTTCTGACTCTCATGCTACAGTGAATACTGAGAAAGCTGAGGCAAAAAACAGGGTGCCAACCTGAATATACGGTTAAATTTTCAGTGATTAAATGATTTTCTCTAAGCCCTCTGCCTGATTTTTGAAATCCTTTATGAAGAAATGTGCCAATTAAAGCCTGAGGGCATGCTCAACAAAATGCTTATTCATTTCACCTGCACCCCAACTGAAAGGCTATGACAACTCACAAAATTTAGCCTTACCCATTGTGACGAACGCGTCAAAGTCAAAGCAAAGACTAAAAGGAGATACATTTTCTTGTTGCTCTTCACTTCTTCTGGTTCTTGATGTTCTTCTAAGTGACCTTACTCAGCTTCACCATCACGTTTTAACACCTCAATCTGCAGGCTTCATTTCCCAAATACAATGCCTCTATTGTTTCTTGATTTACAAGGAAATGTTAGGCTTCCATTGCATCATGCGCAATTATTCCGTCATCCATGCTCAAATTGAAGCTAAAAGGCAGAGATCGTGTGAGATTTTATTTAATTTTATTTATTTATTTAATTTAATTTATATACCACCCTTCTCCCGAAGAACTCAGGGCGGTTTACAGCCAGGGTAAAAGCACAACTCAGAAAAGTTAAAAAACTTTTAAAAACTACTTAAATTAAAGGCTGAAGGAATATAAGACTATAATAAAACCCCAATAAAAACTTCATTAAGCCAGCTCTGCACGATGAAATAGAAAAGTCTTTAGCTCGCGGCGGAAGGTCCGGAGGTCAGGAAGTTGAAGTATCTTCAGAGGCAGCTCATTCCAGAGGGCAGGAGCCCCCACAGAGAAGGCTCTCCCCGTGGGGGTCGCCAGTCTACATTGTTTGACCAACGGCACCCTGAGAGACCCTCTCTATGGGAGCGCACAGGTCGATGGGAGGCTATTGGTAGCAGCAGGCAGTCTCATAAATAACCCGGTCCTATGCCATGGAGTGCTTTAAAGGTGATAACCAACACCTTGAATTGCACCCGGAAGACTACCGGAAGCCAGTGCAGCTCGCGCAGGACAGGTGTTACATGGGAGGCTCTGGTTGTTCCCACTATTACCCGCGCGGCCGCATTCTGAACCAGTTGGAGCCTTCGGGTGCTCTTCAAGGGGAACCCCATGTAAAGAGGTTTTAACATCATGGAAGAACTATCATGGAAGAATGGGCCTCTTTCTCTAAGGCCTACCAGAGTTGAGCCTCATCAATCCAGATGACCATTTAAATGGCAGGTCAGAATTAACAACAGAATAACAAGAGTTGACTTTGGTGGACTTCTAGTCCAGGGGTCTCCAACCTTGCCAACTTTAAGACTTGTGGACTTAAACTCCCAGAATTCCTCAGCCAGCAAAGCTAGAATTTTTGTTCTAGTCCAACCCCTTGCTCAAGCAGGAGACCCTATACCATTTCAGAACTGGAATTGTCCAATCTTAAAATCAGATCTTGTATTCTACAATTTATGTAGGCATTTCTTTGGGATTTTCTTACTGGTGGCAACATAAACAGGGAATTTTCTCCTGGTTTTTTTCAGCTGACACCTGGAAAAAACATACCTTTTTCCTTGTCCATTTGCAGGGTAATATTTGCTCCAACAGAGATTCTCCTTCCATACTTCTTTTTTTTAAAAAAAACTTCCTCTTAATTTTTGCAATGATACTATTTGTCAGTTTGTTTGGATTGGTAGTCTACTCGTTGATTGGTTCCTTTCCTAATTATCTTATCTGTTAGATTTAGGTCAGTGGTGGGATCCAGCCAGTTCGCACCTATTTTCTGGAGAACCGTTTGTTAACTTTCTGAGAAGTTCAGAGAACCGGTTGTTGGAAGAAATCTTATTTTGTTTTTGTCCACTTTACAGGGCTAATCCTATAAAGAAGGCAGGAAGGAAACATTCTGGTGGTATTTCTAGCCTAATTTTTATTGCCTGCTTACAGAAACTGCCTCTCTGGTTAACCCTTGTTACATTGTAGCTAAGACGAAGCACCCTTCGACGTGAATGACGTTGAGTTGGCCATGCCCACATGGTCACATGACCACCGAGCCACACCTACCCAGCTGGTCATTAGGGCAGAGAACCGGTTGTTAAATTATTTGAATCCCACCACTGATTTAGGTCCTTTTTTTTCCCCTCCAGGAGTTCAAAATGAGGTATGGAGCAGATCTTCCTATGATTTTTCCATACAAACTTGGGCTGAGAGTGGGACAGAGCCAAAGTCACAGGTGGAAACCTCATGGTTAAAAGTGCCCCATAACCTGTATCTGTCTGATCCTAGTCCAACATTGAACACCTCACTCTATTGTTTTTATAAGACTATTTGTTATTGGGCCTTGAGTGTAGTTCTGGTTCTGAGCAGAACGATATAAAAGGGAGGAGAAGCAACTTATTCAAGCGGTAAATTCAGTGCAAAAAATAAATAAACATGCCAAGCATATCTTAATCTCTCCATCTGTATCTTCTGGCTAGGAATCAATGGAAAATGTTTCCTCGAAGTTCTCTACAGAAGATGATAAGAATAGTTACACTGACCACCAGCAGGGATTTTATGACCAGATTCATCCTGTTTCGGATTCTTCAGACATATGATGGCCAGATATTATTCCATTGGATGTAAACATTTACTACTTGGATATAAACCTTTACTAAGAATTGAGCCCATGCACAATTGGATTTTAGACAACTATATACAGATAGCTTAGTGGCTAAAGACGCTGAGCTTGTCGATCGAAAGGTCGCCAGTTCAGCGGTTTGAATCCCTAGTGCCGCGTGACGGAGTGAGCTCCCATTACTTGTCCCAGCTTCTGCCAACCTAGCAGTTCGAAAGCCCGTAAAAAATGCAAGTAGGAAAATAGGGACCACCTTTGGTGGGAAGGGAACGGTGTTCCATGTGCCTTTGGCATTTAGTCATGCCAGCCACATGACTAGAGAGACGTCTTTGGACAGCGCTGGCTCTTCGGCTTTGAAACAGAGATGAGCGCCGCCCCCTAGAGTCAGAAATGACTAGCATTTATGTGCGAGAGGAATCTTTACCTATACAGATAGTCTTCAACTTACCACAGTTCATTTAGTGACCATCTGAAGTTACAACAGCTGCGACCATTTTGCACACCTATGACTGTTGCAGTATCTCCATGGTCACATGAGCAAAATTTAGATGCTTGGCAACTGACTCATATTTATGACGGTTGCCGTGTCCTGTGATCCCCTTTAGCTTTTTTGACAAGCAAAGTCAGTGGGGAAGCCATATTCACTTAACAACCATGATACCAACTTCACAACTGCAGTGCAGTCACGTCACAACCGTGGCAAGAAAAGTCATAAAAACGGGGCAAAGCTCGCTTAACACACCTCTCACTTAACAACAGAAATCTGGGGCTCTATTGTGGTCGTAAGTCGAGAACTACCCGTATAGTCCATTTTAGGAGCTAGCCAAGTTCTGAAGCTTAATATTGTAAATAGAAGGTATGAATCTTTTTTGAATACTATCAGGTTCCTTATATCTGAGTCCCAAATAGGATGAAGCCAGTCACATAAACTTCCTAATAGTTAAGATAACTGAAAATACTTTACAGCAGGGGTCTCCAACCTTGGCAACTTTAAGACTTGTGGACTTCAGCTCCCAGAATTCCTCAGCCAGCTTTGCTGGGAGTTGTAGTCCACAAGTCTTAAAGTTGCCAAGGTTGGAGACCCCTGCTATACAGGATATGCAGTGTCTAAAAACTAGAGAAATCCTTCTCCCCATAAGAGTGAGGATGGGAGTCATATAAAACACATACACGGAGGACATTACTTAAAGCAATATTTATATTTTTTCTGCTCTGAGAGAGAAGATGGATGTTTTGTAGTGTAGGAATTTAGCACCCACCCCCCTCCTAGAAGAATGAAATATTTAAAAAGGCAGAATATATTTCCCTGGATGAGAAATGGAGAAACATTGTTTTAAAACATTTGTTTTAAAGACAAAGCAGCTCCCTGCAACTTCCTGCCACCCCCCACCTTTGTCAATGGGCCATCATCTGCATCATAATAGAACCCATCTAGCAACTGAAACTCACCACATGGCACCTGGGAAGATTACATCAGACAGCAAGGCTAGCTAAGACCCCCACCCCCTGGGAGTCTGACAACCAATCAGGATACTCTTCCTGTGCCCCAGAAAGTTCAAAGCTCAGAAAAAGCATAAAACCAGGGAGCACACAGGATCTCAGCCCTTTTCTGTTCAGGATCTCAAGCCATGTGATCCTGACCACCATTAAACCATCTTTCCAAGCAGCCTCCATGTTTCCAGAGTCTTTGTCTCCACTTGGAACTGAACCCAGATGGATATTTCTTCCAACAGTAGGATTCTGATAAAGAGTAAGAAGTGTTTCAACTGCTTCACTTAAACACCTGGTGCCTTCAGGGACTTAGGGTTTTCCATGGTGGAGAGTACATGTGTAGTTCCAGGTGTTGATTTGTTAGGTCCTTGACTTCCTTTGAGTCTACTTTCCTTCCTGCAGATGTTTCATTACCAAGATCGTTCACTAAGATCCCAAAGTAAAGTTTGCTCAGCAAGGACATTAAAGTGGTTTGTCGTTGCCTTTCTCCAAAATGTGCACACGTATTATTGTTAGCCCTTGCAAGGTAATTCCAGACAAATTACACAACCAGAAGTGCTACTTCCATCTTATTCTCAAATTGCATTAACAGAATCCGGCAAGGGTGAGATTATTTTGTGCTCCCCTCTTTCTTTTCACCTTTGGGGAAAAAAGGGAGAGTCCCTTCCAAAATCTTTCCAGCACCTTTCCTTCAGGGGTGGGGCTGTTGTGGGTTCGCAGGGGTTCGGGAGAATCTCTAGCTAAGATTCTGTGCAGTTCAGAGAACTCCCCAAATCCCACTCTTGGCTGGCCCCACCCACCCTGCCCCTCCCCTCCCAGGAGTCCCCACGTGGCCCGTTTTGGATGCAGGTAAGTGCAGGGTGTATGCAGAGGCTCAGGGCAGGTGAAAAACGGGCCTACTAGAAGATCAGAAAGGCTGGAAACGGGCCCATTTCCAGCCTTCAGTGTGCCTCCGGAGCCTGGCTTTTTTTACCCTCCTGGAGGCTTGAGGAAAACCTCCAGACACCCCTGCCCCCCACTGTGGTGCAGGCGGCCAACTAGGCCATGTCGACCATGGCCATGCCCACCCAGCAACCAGGCAGAGAGCCCCTTGCTAAAATTTTTGAAGCTCACCCCTGCTTTCCTTCTGTTTAGTTATTCAGTCTGCAGCTCTCTCAAGGACCTTTTGACAAACTATTACTATAAAATGAATTGTCCGTTTTCAAATTGGGAAGTAAGAAAGGAGGTGGATGCAAAAGATCTACTTGGAATTAAAGAAAACATTTGTTTTGTTTTTTTAAAAAATATAGGAAATATCTAGCAAAAGGTAAAGGTTTCCCCTGTCCAGTTTCTCCTACTCTAGGGCACGGTGCTCATCTCTGTTTCCTAGTTGGCAGAGCCAGTGTTGTCTTAAGATGCTTCCGTGGCCATGTTACCAGCCTGACTGTATGCCAAAGTGCACAGAACGCTGCTACTTCCCCACCAAAAGGGTACCTATTGATCTACTTGCATTTGCATGCTTTCAAGCAGTGGTGAAATGAAGCCAGTTCTATCCGGCTCGGGTGAACCAGTAGTGCCGGCAGCAGGAAACTCCGCCCACCCACCCAGATGTCATCACGTCCCATTTTTGACACTCCACGCATGTACAGAAGGTCCTGTGCATGCACAGAAGTGGCACATGTGGGCGAAGCAAGCGCACACGCGCTCCCATTTGCGAACCAGTAGCAAAGGTTAAATGGATTTCACCCCTGCGATTTCACCAGTTTTCAAGCTGCTAGGTTGGCAGGAGTTGGGGCAAGAAAAAAATACTTGGGTCTCACACTGCCAACCTTTCTGTCGACAAACCCAGATCTTGACCATTAGGTCATTAAGGAATTATTAATAAGCATATCTATCGTGTTTATGAGTACCAGTGGTGGGTTTCAAAAAATTTTACTACCGGTTCTGTCGGTGTGGTTTGGTGGGCATGGCATGGCTTGGTGGGCATGGCAGGGGAAAGATACTGTCAAATCTCCATTCCCACCCCACTCCAGGGAAAGAATACTGTCAAATCTCCATTCCCTCCCCACTCAGCCTTCTTTATAAGGTAGGTAAAATGAGGACCCAGATTGTTGGGGGCAATTAAGTTGACTTTGTATATAATATACAAATGGATGAAGATGATTGCTTAACACAGTGTAAGCCGCCCTGAGTCTTCGGAGAAGGGTGGGATATAAATGCAAAAAAAAAAAAAAACCTCCAGGGGAAGGTTACTGCAAAATCCCCATTTCCTCCCGATCATCTGGGACTCGGGAGGCAGAGAATAGATGGAGGTGGGGCCACTCAGAATTTTTACTACTGGTTCTCCGAACTACTCAAAATTTCTGCTACCAGTTCTCCAGAACTGGTTAGAACCTGCTGGAAACCCACCTCTGATGAGTACCATTATTTTAATACAGACTTTATTAGAGGGAGTGATCTTATTCATTCTGCTTCATCTTGGTCTGTTTTAAGTATTTTCCGGGACTTCCAAATGCTACTTTATCGTATGATAGCATCCAGCAACTTAAACCGCTACCTATCCTGTTCAGTTGCTTGAAAGGGACCTCACAGTTTTGCATCTTATAAACCAGGGAAATAAATAGCAGCAATAAAAGAAATCAACGTCCTTCTGTAGAACATTGACACACAAAAGTATAAATTCTGGATGCTGACGCTCAGCTGCTTCCTTGCCACTTGAAGATCTTGCTCAAGATACGTCATTCGTTATGGAATGGTAGTCAGGATCCTTAACAATAAAGGGGAGAGGACTTTCTCAGAGAAGCTGATATAAATGAGAAAAGGTGAGAAGAAAAGGCTCAGAATGTAGGAAATGGGCAAGCTAGAAGGACATGCATCCTACGCCAATTGATGAGCTACTTCTCCAGAATCTTGGAATGTCTGACACTTAGTATGATCATGACATCTCTGCAATCCGAAAACCTAGTTAGGAAAACTCCCAACAATGCAACCTGCACTTCGAGCTTCACGTATCTGTTACCATCAGCAAAGCCCAGTTTGCTAGAAAGTTTTGTGTGCGCATTTTTTTATGGCTAGATTGGAGGGAAAGGATTAAAACATGAAAGACAATATTAATCCTCAGATTATTGATTTGCTAATATGGACAGGTGCCTGGATCATTTCACCCCTATTTTCTTAATTGTGCCTCATGCTGTTGCCTATGGGGACAAGGTCTAATCTAACATAGGTTCCCTTTGAGGCAGGGGTGAAATCCAGCAGGTTCTGGAGAACCGGTAGCAGAAATTTTGAGCAGTTTGGAGAACCGGTAGCAGAAATTTTGAGTAGTTTAGAGAACCAGCAAATACTACCTCTGGCTGGCCCCAGAGTGGGTTGGAAAAGGAGATTTTGCAGTATCCTTCCCCTGGAGTAGGGTGGGAATGGAGATTTTGCAGTATCCTTCCCCTGCCACGCCCACCAAGCCACGCCCACTAAGCTACACCACGCCCACCAAGCCACGCCGACAGAACCAGTAGTAAAAAAATTTGGATTTCACCACTGCTTTGAGGAATATTTCTTCCAAAAGGTGAAAACTTTCACAGCTCCCTATTTGTGCTTTGTTTCTCGTGTCAAAACCCTCATTGTTTCGATTCATTGATCTTTTCCCAATAGCTTTATGTAAGGTGTTGCTCTTTCCATCAGATGCCCTTTTTTTATCGTTCTTTATCAGAGGGTTAGGTCACTTTTGCAAACAAGAGGATAATCCCGTAGCAAAAGTCCTTTTGATGGAAATCAGTGTGGCAGCTTTAATTGGGTTGATAAAATGTTAAGAGGCAACACAAAAGAGTGTCTAATACTGACAAATATCATCAAGATAAGGATGACAACATCATCAAGATAAAGTTGAGTGGCCTTAGGATGAGAGGCCTTAAGAGTAGGATGAGAGTCCCACGAAGTGTTTATAGCTGCTATAATTTTTGCCAGCAGAGCAAATGGACACCAAACCAGAATATGAAAAGAATAGCAAAACTTGCACATAGATGTAGCAAAAAAACCCATAAACTCTGAATTAAGTGGAAGAAAAAGAGCAGATTTCAGGTCTTGTGGCACCTCTTTCAAATTAACTTGGAACTGACAAGGTGTAGTTATAGTATTCAACTTGCTTTACCATGTCTTTCTGACATTAGCAGATCCAAACTCATCAAGGCCCAAAGCACCCACCTCATTATTATTAACGGTTCTCTCACCTTCCAGATTCCATGTTACGATGTAATTTATTAAACATATAAATTTTGGAAGTCTAGAAATTTTCTGGATTGTTCATAGGGTCCCTTATCTAGAGGTGGTGACCTAAACTGGCAAGATGGTGAGGTTGACCATATCTGATGGCCTTTCCTTATCAAAACGTCTTTTATTCAACCACTTCCTCCTTTTGACAATAGGGCCATTGGTTTAGACTCACTGAAGCATACCAGGTGAAGTATAAATAAAACCAGTGCCATGAAGAGAACTTCACTATTCGGAAGAGCGAAGAGTAGAAGAGAGGCAAGATGTTCCGTCCATTGCTTGCTTGTTTTTTTGTGGTGGCCTTTGGACAACTTCTGGTAAGAGGGGATCAGTTTTAGGGTGTTGGGCTTAGTTAATTACACAAGTAACCTTGAAATCATCTCTCCTTATTTTCTCACCCTGCTTTCTGTCTCTCGTCCTTTGGATGAGATCTTGCCAACATTTCAGTACCAATGTACCGTAATTGCCATGTTTTCCCACTATATTTGCACACTGCTTATATCTGCAATTAAGGGACGTGATGGCTCAGTGGCTAAGATGCTTAGCTTTTCGATCGAAAAGTCGGCAGGTCACCGGTTCGAATCCCTAGTGCCGCATAACGGGGTGAGCTCCCGTGACTTGTCCCATCTTCTGCCAATTTAGCAGTTCAAAAGTAAGTAAAAAATGCAAGGAGAAAAATAGGGACCACCTTTGGTGGGAAGGTAACAGCGTTCCGTGCACCTTTGGTGTTGAGTCATGCCAGCCACATGACCACAGAGACATGTTCAGACAGTGCTGGCTCTTCGGCTTTGAAATGGAGATGAGCACCATCCCCTAAAGTCAGGAATGACTAGCACATAAGTGTGAGGGGAATCTTTACCTTTACCTTATATCTGCAATTATCTGCAAGAGTGGAGCAGGTAGAGGTGGAGGAATGTCAGATTTGTGTCCAAACACCCCAGGATAGTCTTTCCAGGAGAAGCTAACTAATATTGCCTTCCGTTAAAAAAAAAATTTCTAATTCCTTGCAGAAATTTCAAAGTACAATATTAATTTTATACAAACTGGAGCAGGTAGCAAACCCCAATTTCACATTTTACATTCTTCAGAAATACAATTTTGTTTATTCGTCAGGTGTTTTGGAAAGCTCTTCATGCATCTCTTAGAATACAAAAGGGCTCACATTTGAATTTCAAAAATGCCCACACGCAGTTGTTCAGGATACACTTTTTTTTGGTTTTTGTTACAATCGTTTTGAATTTTTATGTAATGAATCAACAATTAGTTGATTAAGGTCTGTTTTCAGCACTGAAAATAAATGTGTATGCTTAAACATGAAAATGAATACCATTTATTATTTGTTTATTTATTACATTTCTCCTTCCCTTTCTATTTCTCTTTCTCCTCTTCGTTCTTTTGTTAATAATCATGAACTTTTTTCTTTCAGGAGGTCCGGGCCAGACTGTCGGTAAGCACTCCACATTTGCAACTTTGACATGTCATATCTGCCATCCGCAAGACTAAGATTTGTATCTGCAGAACCATGATTTTGCTAGCGTCCCTTTTTTAATTAATTATGACAAGGTTTGAAACATAAGGATGATGATTATTCATATAATAGCAGAACCAAGTCCCCAATTCTAATCTAATAATTAAAAAAAAACCAAAAACCAGAAGCAGCAATATCCACCAGTATGCCTGGTGGTAAATTAATACACAGATAACAAAATAAAATTTGTTCATAAGGACCCCAAATCATGGTTAGGTCTTCCTTCCTTCCTTCCTTCCTTCCTTCCTTCCTTCCTTCCTTCCTTCCTTCCTTCCTTCCTTCCTTCCTTCCTTCCTGTTCTGTCCTCCTCCGCCTCCGTCCGAATGATGGCTTAATTAGCCGGCACTATCAGCTCTGGCGGCAAAAAAGCCAGCGTCTGCCAAGAGCCCTCGTTATCTTCCACGACGCTGGTCAGTCACAAACTTCAGCTCTAGTCAATCAGTGGATTTGCCTGTTACAGAGACACACCAGCTCTTGCTGCCTTTTATATCCTGTGGGGTGTGGCTCCATGACTCAGGGCTTCCTAGGCATTATTTCTTCCACCTGGTCTGCTTCTGGCTCCTGGAGCTGAGCCAGGGAAGCCAGTGCTCCCGAGGTAAGTCCTGATGGCCCTTCCCCCTCACTGTCCAAGTCACTTTCTGGCAACAGGCCCGGCTCCAAGTCACTTCCGGGCATGGGGCCAAGTTCGGTGGCTGGAGTCACAACACTTCCTTCCTTCCTTCCTCCCTCCCTCCCTCCCTCTCTATTCTTTCTATATTTACATATATATCGGCTGAATAGTTATCATGCATTATCATATGGAATGCTGGGGACAGCAAAAAACGTTACTTCCTGTCGAACAGGAAGTTGGGAAATGGGCCATTTCTAGCCTCCAGAGGTGTGGGAAAGGCCATTTTCACCCTCCCCAGACTCATAGAGAGGCTCTGGAGCCAGATGAGAGAGAAAAACGGGCCTTCCCAACCACCACCCAGGCCCTCCAGAAGCAGGAAATAGCGTGTTTCCCTACTTCTGGTGGACCCAAAAGGCCCATTACATGCCCACTGATATGGCTACCCGTGCCACCTGTGGCACGCGTGCCATAGGTTTGCCATTATGGATATATTACAAACTGTTATATGATCTTGGATTTACTTTAGATGTAGAGAGGTAAAGGTAGAGATAGAGGTAGAGGGAGGGAGGGAGGGAGGGAGAGAGGGAGAGGGGGCAGGTTTCATTGAAGGCACCATGGTAGAGATATCTCCTGTGTTCCTATTCATGCCCAGGAGAAAGAAGTCACCCTAGGAGTTCCAACTAAGTGCATTTTTTCTTCAGAGAGAAAAGATCTGCAGAATTTGGCCTATTTGCAACTTTTTTCCTCAAGAAATTTATTACGTCACTTGTGATATCCAGTTCTGTTTCATTGAGAAATGGCAAACACCTGCCCCATTTCTAGCTCCATTGTATTTTTATTGTAAACCACCCAGAGGTGAGATGGGCAATGCAGAAATGTGGTAGATAAATAAAAATAAAGTTCTCAATACTTGTTACGCCTCAGAGTCAAGGAACGTGGTTCCGAGGTTCCTTTTTCTAAACATCAAACAAAATTCAGGTATTTGCCTTTTATTCTCTCAAAGCACATTTTAATTCTAACCCAGATCCTCCAAATGTGGCCCAATATTGCAGTATGTGAATGTTCCAGTCAAACTCACCCAGAGAAATTCTTGCTTTTCGCACACAGGACACACAGGAAAATCCAGACCATGAGGTGGAACTTAAAAATATAATGTTTCGTTGATTTTATTTCCTTTAATTTAGATGTCATCCTCATCATCACTGTTACTTCACTTCCTTCAATGAGCTCTCCTAGGAACTTGCTAAATGTTAGAAAGGGTTGTCTCTTGCCCGTATTCACTGTGGATTCCCTCCTTTCAATGGTGTTTCTGGGCTTCATCTTTGGCCAAATGAGATAGATTGCTCTTCACTTCATCATCACAATTTTGGTTTTCACTCTTGCCCATTTTCACAGGCTGCTGTTGAGGAGGCTAAGAGTCACGTTCTAGCACGAAAGGACCTTCAGGTGGGTGTCAGAAAATATTATACTAACATCCCTTTAATGGAAGTTCTATAATTGGATGTGGTGGTATGGTGGCTAAGACGCTGAGCTTGTCGATCGAAAGGTCGGCAGTTCGGCAGTTCAAATCCTTAGTGCTGCGTAACAGGCTGAGCTCCCGTTACTTGTCCCAGCTTCTGCCAACCTAGCAGTTTGAAAGCACATAAAAAATGCAAGTAGAAAAAAATAGGGACCACCTTTGGTGGGAAGGGAACAGCGTTCCGTGCGCCTTTGGCATTGAGTCATGCCAGCCACATGACCATGGAGACATCTTCGGACAGTGCTGGCTCTTCAGCTTTGAAACAGAGATGAGCACCACCCCGTAGAGTCGGAAATTCTATTTTTCTACTTGCATTTTTTATGTGTTTTCGAACTTCTAGGTTGGCAGAAGCTGGGACAAGTAATGGGAGCTCACCCGGTTACGCGGCACTAGGGATTCGAACCACTGAACAGCCGACCTTTCAATCAACAAGCTCGCCATCTTAACCACTGAGCTACTGAGTCTAGATAGATAGATAGATAAATAGATAGATAGATAGATAGATAGATAGATAGTAAAAAAGAAAAAGAAATGTTATGATTTAAGTCTTGGTGGTCCATGGCCATGGGTCCATGGTCACAAAATGTATATAAAGAGGCTCCGGGCTGAAGAAAAGGTTGAGAATCACCAGTCTAAACTATAATGCAAAGTTAGGGAAACCCTCCAAAAGATAGTAAGATAATGAAAGCCAGAAAATTAACATCTGCTTTTTCATCACCATTTACTCTAAAGTAAAGTAAAGACTTCGCTCAGCTCAGGAGAATTTCTCCAGTAATCCCTTTTCCTTTGAAAGGATTTAGGAAAAAAAAAACAATCTTTCTTTTAAAGTGATAGAGGAAAGACTAGGACATTCTGCAGGGCATTTACAAAACCTATTTGACTCCCAGCAACCAAGAGCAAAACTGTTCTGTGTTTATCCATGATTAGTAGGGGAAAGCAGAATGCAATAACCCTTGTTTTCTTTTTTTTTATTCATTCTTCAGGAAAAACGGGAACATGTGGGGAAAAAAGTAGCTGTGAGTATGTTGGAAGGATGGTCCATTGGCAAATGACATACAAGGGTAGCTCTATCATTAGGTAAAGGGAGTCTCAGCCAGGAGGGAGGAGAATGATGGCAGGCCTTTTGAGGTTCTTATCCACTATGCCATCCTTTTCCTACTTCATTCTCTGTTGGGAATACAAGTCTTCAAAATTCAACCTGGCATGGATGATTTGAAGTCATGAGAGGAGAGGAGAGGAGAGGAGAGGAGAGGAGAGGAGAGGAGAGGAGAGGAGAGGAGAGGAGAGGAGAGGAGAGGAGAGGAGAGGAGAGGAGAGGGGGGGAGAGGAGAGGAGAGGAGAGGAGAGTAAGTGGAGTAGAGTAGAGTAGAGTAGAGTAGAACAGAACAGAACAGAATAGAACAGAGAATAGAGGAGAGGAGAGGAGAGGAGAGGAGAGGAGAGGAGAGGAGAGGAGAGGAGAGGAGAGGAGAGGAGAGGAGAGGAGAGTAAGTAGAGTAGAGTAGAGTAGAGTAGAGTAGTACAGAACAGAACAGAACAGAACAGAACAGAACAGAACAGAGAATAGAGGAGAGGAGAGGAGAGGAGAGGAGAGGAGAGGAGAGGAGAGGAGAGGGGAGGGGAGGGGAGGGGAGAGGAGAAGAGAAGTGAAGAGAAGAGAAGAGAAGAGAAGAGAAGAGAAGAGAAGAGAAGAGAAGAGAAGAGAAGAGAAGAGAAGAGAAGAGAAGAGAAGAGAAGAGAAAAAAGGATGGAACAGAATAGAATAGAATAGAATAGAATAGAATAGAATAGAATAGAATAGAATAGAATAGAATAGAATAGAATAGAATAGAATAGAATAATACTTTATTTGGCCAAGTGTGATTAGACACACATGG
This sequence comes from Ahaetulla prasina, assembly GCF_028640845.1. Taxonomy (NCBI): domain Eukaryota; kingdom Metazoa; phylum Chordata; class Lepidosauria; order Squamata; family Colubridae; genus Ahaetulla; species Ahaetulla prasina. Next base: position 24,825,463 of record NC_080548.1, on the reverse strand, counting down.
AACTTGTCTCCAGTCCAGAAGCTCTCTATGTAATGCAAAGCAACAGAGTAATAAAAATCATAATAATTATACCAATAAGATAAGTCATTATCCTCCAAATATGTTGGATGGGCTGAGTTCACTGTGGAGGGCCGATGGGACTTGTAGTTTCTCACTTGTAGTTGATTCCTCCCTCCCTTTTTCTACAGGAACTCCAGGGGGTTGCTGACGCTGATGTAAACCTCTTGCAAGTTCCAGCACCAAATAACCTTCTGGTAGGAGTCAAAAATGTTTTGCTAATATCTCTTTAAGTTCTACAATTGCGTACAAACCAAGGAGTTTTACTCTAAGGTGGTTTCTTGGTTTGCAACTTGCAGACGGATGCTAGAAGACTAGTATTTACCTTTTGGTCCGTTCTGCAAGGCAACCCATCCACATCCCTCAATGCCTAGGATGGAACAAAGCACGGTGTGAAACAGAGGTGGATTTCTGCAGGTTCTGACCAGTTCTAGAGAACCGGTAGTGGAAATTTTTAGTAGTTCGGAGAACCGGTAGTAAAAATTCTGACTGGCCCCGCCCCCCATCTATTTTCTGCCTCCCAAGTCTCAGCTGATTGGGAGGAAATGGGGATTTTGCAGTATCCTTCCCCTGCCACACCCACCAAGCCACGCCCACCAAGCCATGCCACGCCCACCAAGCCACACCCAGAGAACTGGTAGTAAAAATTTTGAAACCCACCACTGGTGGGAACCTCAGGATGATTGGTCAAAGTATTTATTGCCTTCTGCAATACTTTATCAATGCCTTCCTGCTACTCTTTCCTTCCTAGTCTAGAAAAACAACTGAAAAAGTCTGGAATATAATGAGAAGTCAGGGAAGCCCCCATAAGGATGGTTATATAATAAAAGGCAGAAGGTTAACAACCACCACTTCATCACGGTTCATCTAAAACAGGACTCTCCAAACCTGGCAACTTTAGGACTTGTGGACTTCAACTTCCAGAATTCCTCAGCACAGCTGGCTGAGGAATTCTGTGAGCTGAAATCCACAGATCTTAAAGTTGTCAAGTTTGGAGAGCTTTGACCTACAGGAAATTCAAGACCTCACTCAATCCGTGAGAATTTCTCCAGAAATCTCTTTTCCTTTAAAGCGCTCCATGGCATAGGACCAGGTTATTTACGGGACCACCTGCTGCCACCAATTGCCTCCCATCGACCTGTGTGCTCCCATAGGGAGGGTCTCCTCGGGGTGCCGTCAGTCAAACAATGTCGACTGGCGACCCCTATGGGGAGGGCCTTCTCTGTGGGGGCGCCTGCCCTCTGGAATGAGCTGCCTCGGGGGATACGTCAACTCCCTGACCGCCGGACCTTCCGACGCGAACTAAAGACCCTTTTGTTTTATCGCGCAGGGCTCGCTTAATGTAATTTTAACATGGGTTTTATTATGGTTTTATTATAGTTTTAAATTTTTGTTTCAGCTTAATTGAATTAGATTTTTAAAATGTTTTTAATTTTTGTGTGATCTGTTTTTATTTGGCTGTAAACCGCCCTGAGTCCTTCGGGAGAAGGGCGGTATATAAATTAAATTAATAAGTAAATAAAAATAAAAGGAACTTGGAGAAAGGAACAAACTTCCTTTGTACCGAAACAGTAGGGGAAACGAAGGACAATTTTCCCGCAAGGCCTTTAAAAAAAACTGATGAGCTCCCAGCAACCAGCAGCAAAATTCTTCTCTGCTTTAGTAGGGAAAAGCCGGAATTTATTAACTGTTCTTTTATTATTTTTTATTCAGAATAATGCACGTTTGGTGAAAAGAGCTGCTGTAAGTATGCTGGAGGATGTTACATTGGCAAATTATAAACAGGTGTTGGAAGAAATGTCCATCTAGGTTCAGTTCCAAGCGAGGAGAAAGACATTGGAAACATGAGACACAGAATGAGAAAGAGACAGAGAATGAAAGAGAAAGAGACAGAATGAAGAGAGAATGAAAGAATCAGAGAGAGAATCAGAGAGAATGAGAGAGAGAATGAGGGAGAGAGAGAGAGAGAGAGGAGGGAGAGTGCCTGAAAGACCCCATCCCATCACTGGGAGTCCAGGCACTTCAGGAAGCGGCACGCTGGATTCGTATTAGTGGTCCACAGGATTTAAAATTATGAACTTGGTGGTCCCTGAGGTCCAAAAGGTTGGGGACCTCTGCTCTAGCCGAGGATTGTAGGGGTTCAGCAAACTCCCAAATGCCACCCCTGGCTAGCCCCTCCCACCCCACCCCGCCCTTCCCAGGAGTCTCCATGTGGACTGTTCATTATTCCAGGTAAGTGCAGGGGCCACATGGAGGGTCTGGGAGGGCAAAAAATGGGCTTACCGGAGGTTCCGGAAGTCCGGAAATGGGCCTGTTTCTGGCCTCAGGAGACTGGGAAGGCCATTTTTGCCCTCCTGGATGTTCAAGGAAAGTCTAGACCACATCCAACTAGGCCACATGCACCATGGCTACGCCCACCCAGCAGTAGGGCAGTGAACCTATTGCTAAAGGATCTGAAGTTCACCCCAGGCACAACCATGACCTTGATGAATATCCATAGACCTGAAATTGGAGAAGGTTCTTTAAAACAGAAGTGCATAATTGGATCCCAATGCCACCCCTGAAGAATCTTGGAGATGGTTCCCAGAGGTCTCCAAATTGACTTGCCTTCTTTGGACATTTTTACTATAGAGGGGAAAGTGGTCCAATTCCCTAATCAGAGAGCAATGTTATTGATTCTATTTATTTTGAATCACTTAGAAATGTAAATTAAATGGTTCTGCTTCGTTGCCTTGACCCAACTACCCATTTCTCTTTCAAATGCAATTCTTGGTGTGTGCTTGAAAGGCCAGGTGTGGCTTTTTGCCCGGGGGGAAAAAAGATTATTACCTTTTCATTTCAGACAAGTCCAAATCTCATTGCAAATGGATCCTCATGCCTGTTTATTTTTTAGCCTGATCAAGAGAAACAAGAAGACGTTCCAAATAATCCGGAAGAAGGAAGAAAAAGAGGAAAGGGGAAAGAAAAAGGAAAAAGAAGGGGGAAAGGAAAAAGGGGAGGAAAAGGAAAAGGAAGAAAAGAGAAAGAAAGAGACAATCAGGTAAGAAAATGACCCATTTATCTATCATTCCCGTATCTTTTAACTTTGATCCTCTGCTATGCCACAAACAACCCAGAAACAGTGTTTAAAACAAACACCCAAATGTAGCTTATGCTGTAAATGCATCCACTAAGTCTTTAACTGACCCGGTTAAATATGTTGAGCAAACCCAGTTGGACAGCAAGCTGCAGATGCAGTTCATTGCATTCCCTTCCCCCAGTTTGACGTTATGCTGGTTTGCGGGCCTTACAATTCTCAGCTTGTCTAGTAAGGATGACTGAACCGCTATTATGCAGTTATTGAAAGTCAGCTTTGACTGATCATAGATAAATTTCAGGATGGACTAACGTCTGTATTTTTCTAGGATGATCAAATGCAATGGGTTGGCCAAGAGTAAGCACTACTGGTAAGTTTTCTAATACAATAAAGGTAAAGGTAAAGTCATTCCTGACTCTAGGGGGTGGTGCTCATCTCTGTTTCAAAGCCGAAGAGCTAGCGCTGTCCAAAGACATCTCTGTGGTCATGTGGCTGGCATGATTAAATGCCAAAGGCACACAGAACACTGTTACCTTCCCACCAAAGCTGGTACCTATTTTTCTACTTGCATTTTTTATGTGCTTTCGAACTGCTAGGTTGGCAGAAGCTGGGACAAGTAACAGGAGCTCCCCCGTTATGCGGCACTAGGGATTCGGATGCTGAACTGCTGACCTTTCAATTGACAAGCTTGGCATCTTAGCCACTGAGCCACTGTCTCCCTTATTCTAATACAATATCAGTTCCCAAATATTCATGTCCAAGGAACTATCTTTTCTTACTGAAGGTTAAATTCGAATTGCAATCTACCATTTCCAGAGTACTAACCATTTTCAAAGCATGAGCCATCTTGGTTAAGATACACCTCATGCACCCCAAACCAAGCAAAAATTAGATAGAAATGAGAAGAAACCTAGAAGCCACCCTTCTCCGTTGTTCCCTCCTGCCAAAGTCCCACTGTACCTTAACACTCACATAGCACTGAAACTTTATGAATGGAGAAGAACATTAAATTCACATTTTAATGGCAAGCCCTGCCACTGAATTTCTTTGATGTCCAGGGTGGTTATTCTGGGGCTTTGCAGAAGCACGGACTGAGTTGCCCACACCTTCTTGCCACCAAAACGTTTCAAAATGCAAGGAAGATTTTTTTAGCTGGGGAATTGTGAGCTCATGGAAAAGGACCGTCAGCTCTTGGGAATCGCGAGACAGACATGGACCCAGGGGTGAAATGCTACCGGTTCTCAACGGTTCAGGCTAACCGGTAGTAATAAAAGCTACTGGTTCAGGAGAAACGGTAGTAAAAAAAAAATGCTACCGATTCATTCGAACCTGTATTTCCGACGATCAGCTGTGCCGTGTGATTTAGATTCGCTAGAAAGCAGGAAATCCTGCTTTCTAGCAAATCTAAATCGCGCGGCACAGCTGTTCCCCACCTTTGCTGTTCTACTTACTTTCTTAAGCCTCCTGTTTCTGTGCGCACCTTTTGGTGTGCACCGTACATGTATGTGCATGCAGTGTACGTTTGGTGCGCACTGTGCATTTGCACACACCCAGCATGGGTTTGGTGTGCACTGTGCATACGCGGGCAGCGAACCGGTGGCAAACCATGGAGGATTTCACCACTGCATGGACCCAATTTGTTTCCACTGTGTTGGTTGTGCTCTCGGTCATCTCATCCTTCTGTTCTTCCAGGTGCTGCCAATGTCAGAAGGAAGACCAAGCTGTTAGGCAAGCTGCTCCTTTCCTCCTAATTAGAAGCGATCACTCACCTGATGAAATGTACCAAGAAGCAGGGCTGGTGGTGGGAATAGTGACTGTTTACTTCTGTCTGCTGGTTGTGGGGAACTTTCAATGACAATAAAGTAAGAGTATCATCCGTTCTTGTCCTTTTATGATTTCAAGGCCTAAAAATGATTGAGTCTCAATCGCAACAAATACCTACATGTCTTGTAAGCCTAGCATCAGCCTTGGGCCATAGGAAGACTGCAGTGCCACCTTCCCTGGCAGTGAGATTAAACTCTCGCTGTTTCTCACTGGAGTGCAACAGCCACGCTACTGCCATTTCCAGCAGGACACAGGTATTTACAACCATTTGTGTAGCGAAGTTACGACGGCATTGAAAAAAGTGACTTACGACCGTATTTTTGCACTTAGGACCACTGCAGCATCCCCGTAGCCAGTGTTCGAAATCTGAGCACTTGGCAACTGTTTCATACTTATGATGATGGCATAAGTGTCTCCGAAGTCACGTGACCTCCTTTTGCCACCTTCTGACCAGCAAAGTCATCGGGGAAGCCGTATTCCTTTAACAGCCATGTTACGAACATTATAACTGCTGTGATTCACTTAACCAGTGTGGCAAGAAAGGTTGTTAAATGGGGGAAAGCTCCCTTAATAACTGTCTCGCCTGGCAACAGACATTTTGGGCTCAATTGTAGTCGTAAGTCGAGGACTACTTCTACAACGTTATAAAAAGTTTAAAAGGGAGCTACACGAACTTGTGTCAAATATCTGCTCTACATTTTGGCTTTGAAAAGCTTTTCTTCTAAGCATTTTTCTTCTAAGCATTTGGTTCAGAAAATGATAGAGTTGTTTAGAAGGAAGACTTCTAGCTTTGGAAAAATCACACTAGCAACAGAGTTCCTAGTCCAAGTTAGGGCTATTAACCGGGAACTACCTGTGTTTAAATGTCCTTTAAACATTTGAATCCTGTTGCTCTTGTTTCACCCATATTCTTTTTAAAATCCCTATCCAAAGAATAACTGGGAACATTGAGAAGCAAAATAACCAGAGAGACAAATTATCTCCAGAGACTTCCGGTTCCACAAAAGTATTTTCGGATTTGGACCTGCTCTCAGGTGTCAGAACAGATAATCAAAACTCTGGGAAACCGTTTGAATGATATACCAGATTGGGAGGTGTTCGTTTAATCCCAAACTAAAAAGAGTGTAAACAAACTAAACTTAATCCTTTGGGGTTAATTGATTGAGTCAATTGACACAATTTTCTTCTCCCTCTAATCCAATTAAGGCCAGTGAATTCCCCAAATTCTGATTGGGGAATCACTGATGGATGGATTTTTGACCAATCCCTTGCATCAGGCTGGAGTCAGGGAGACTAAATGGAGCTGAGCATTTGTTGGCTGGATGCCCTTCCTGACACCTACACGGAGTTCACAGCAGATATTTTCCTTTTGTGCTCAGAGAGAGAGCAATATCTGCCACTATCTAAGATCAAACTCTCAGTCTCCTGATCGTGAGGTGAGACCTCCACCTCTAGGCTCCCCACTCCGCTCTTTTCAAATTAATCCATAAAACCATTTTAATCCATTGGATTGTAGATAGATTAAGTAGGTAATAAATTCACACTGAGGCACAACTGTTGTTCTGCAGGGTACGTTGATTAAGCCATGTTACTTTATTTGCAAGAAGCGGCTTTTGTACAGTTGGTACCAGAGAAAGGCTCAATGCCAAGTAAAAAGAATCATTTGAGTCAGCAATGATATCCTTGATGAAATGTTTGGGCAGAGACCATCTGGACCGGTGGTGGTAGGCTTTTAGTACTATAAAGAAGAAAATGAAAACATCCTTAGGAGTTTGAATATCATGAGACTCTCAATAAGCACTCATCATCATTATCAATAAGATCTACACACAGTGATTAATTTCTCATTTATAGAAAAGGAAGCATTTGGGTAACATCTGGAGTTTCCTATAGATAACAAATGTGTAGAGTATATAGCTTGAAGTTGTTGATGCTGGAGATAAATAGCTCCATATCTGACTGGGAACTTCCCACTAGAAGCAGAATTCTAAACTTGATAGATAACCTGATCGCTTTCAACAAGGAAGTTGTTATATTTGTCTATGCTGGTCCCTGCTCCCCAGCCCTGGTTTCATAACAAAATGAATTTTCTTTTATGCAAAATCAGCTGCCTAATTCATGATTGATCCCACAGCAGAAAGGGACTTTGGCCAGAACTGGAGAACCGGATCTTACCAGTAGGAAGCTACATAATAGAATTAAGCCTTTAGCAGAGAAGTTCAAAATTATACAAACTTACCATGATTTCGGGTCCATTATAGGAATTCTACAATACAAAAACAAATACAGAAAATTGGGAATCAGGACATTGTTTCTACACTAATTTGTTGATTTTTAAAAATCCTGTTTTATCCAAACTGCAGTACAGACCCCCTTGAGAATGTTGAATTATAGAGTATCACAAGAGGGATAAAAGATAACTCATTCTGAATTTATACAACATGCTAGACCAGGCCAAAATGAAATGAATCATGATTTAGTATGCTAAGAGAAAGGCATCCATTGTCTTATTATAAATCTTAAATAAGTTTATCATGCAAGTCAATGAACAACTTGATCATGAGCGACCAGCCAAAGTTAGAAAGCCACTGAACAAAGGGGAATTTACAATTGTTCCTCTATTTGGCTGTTGCAGCATCCCTCCATAGTCACATGGTCACAATTTGGCAACCAGTTCATAATAATGCCATCACAACATCCCATGGTCATTGGTCACCATTTGGGATCTTCACAGCTGGCTTCTGAGAAAGAAAAGTCAATGGGGAAGCCAGCAAGCGGTCCCAGATGGTGACCACCTGACATTGTGCCTAATGACCGTGTAGGGTTCATTGAATGATGGCAACCAGAACTGCGGAAATAAATTGACATGATCACATGAATAATTTGACATGATCACATGAAATTGCATTTATGACTGTGTCATTTAACAATGGAGTTGCCATCCCAATTACCAACTGGGAAGGACTGCCTGTAATGTCCCAAAGGTGCTTTTTTAAGAGGCAACGGGACTTCCTGGTTTTTCTTTGAAGACGTTTTGTTTCTCATCCAAGAAGCAACAGGACAAGAGTCAGCAGTCCACCTGCATTTAAAAGACAAAGGCCACGCTTTTGAAGACAGCAAAGTCCACAATTTAGACAGAGAGGATGGCTGGTTTGAAAAAGGGGTCAAAGAGGCCATCTTTGTCCAATTTGAACAGCCCTCTCTGTTCAGAAATAGAAGCGATATGACATCATCTGTCTCCTGTCTACAACATAGTCCCTAGTCCCTTCAACAGTTCCAAGAAGGCTCCACACCCATTTGCACCACTCAGGTGACTCTGAGGTGACCCTGAGGACACAGATAAACCTCCAGGTGACCTTAATGACCCACTAAATGACCAGCTGTCTGCTAAGTTTTCTATTCCCCACCATCCAATCAGAGCTGAAGAAGCTTCTCGGATGAGAAACGAAATGTCTTCAAAGAAAAACCAGAAAGTCCAAATTGCCTCGTGAAAAAAGCACCTTTGAGACAACCATGACTTGGATGACCATAAAATCTGCAATGTGATTCTTTGGGAAGAGTTTGATCTGAGAACATAGTTATTAGTGGGGTTTTTTCTTAATTCAGATTTTAAGGTGCTCTGTAAACCAAGCCATAGTTTTCTGTCTGAGACCAGTCTGGTGTGGGAAAGAGAGGGAAACAGCGGTCAGTGACTATTTGGAGAATGAAAAAAAATGTTTTGGACATAGTAAAATAAAATTCCAAACAATTATGATGATGTTAATATGGAGGGGATGAGTTTGTGACAGTAGCAAGCTTTTCTTTAAAATATTAGTTATCCAAAGACTGGCTGTGGTGTGAAAGTGGCCAAGTGACATCACCAGGAGGGGCTGGACTGAAAACAGATAGCTAATCAACATGATAACTGGACATTATAGTAACAGCATGCAGTATATGTGGAAAGAAACCCACATATACCCAGTAGGCGGTCCCGTAAATAACCCGCATTGGGCCGGGTTATTTACGGGACCGCCTACTGCGACCGAATACCTCCCACCGTCCCGTGCGCTCTCACAGAGAGGGTCTCCTCAGGGTGCCGTCAGCGAGGCAATGTCGTCTGGCGACGCCCAGGGGAAGGGCCTTCTCTGTGGGGGCTCCCACCCTCTGGAACGATCTACCCCCGGACTTCGTCAGCTGGACCTTGGACCTTCCGCTGGCTTAAAACATACTTATTTAATTGTGCAGGACTGAGCTAGATTTTAAATTTTGGGTTTTAAATTGGGTTTTATTTCTATTTTTAATTGGACGGGCTTTAGAATAAGTTTTTTAAATGTTTTATATTGTATTTATATTCTATTTATCTGTTTTTAGTGCCTGTAAACCGCCCTGAGTCCCTTGGGAGATAGGGCGGTATATAAATATGATTAAATAAATAAATAAATAATAAATTTGGGAAGGGGTTCTAAATATTTAGACTGGACTTCTGAAAGTAAGAGTCCAAGAACGTGGTGCACAATCTGTTCTTATCATTGTTGTCAGCCATTCAGTTGTGTCTGACCTTGGCCACTCTATGGATCAGTACTCTCCATGCCCCTCTGACTTGTAGCCCCCCCCAGATCCGCCATGGTCATCCCAGTATCATCTTTTATAGCGTCCAGCCAATGTGTATTAGGGTGGCCCCGTCTCATTTTTTCCCCACTGATCACTCCCAGCATGATTGACTTTTCAAATAAGCCAGTTCTCATGACATGACCAAAGTATGACAGCCTCTGTTTGGCGATCTTGGCTTCAAGTGATATTTTTGGTGAGGTTTGGTCTAGGACTTCTTCATTATTTTTGCAGTCCGTGCGATGCATAATAGTTGCCCACCAGCACCGCAGTTCAAAGGAGTCCAGTTCTAGGATGCCTTTGAATTGTGGTGAATCTGCTCCTGGACTGTGTGAATCTCTTCTAAGGTAAAGGTAAAGGTTCCCCTCGCACATATATGCTAGTCGTTCCTGACTCTAGGGGGCGGTGCTCATCTCCGTTTCAAAGCCGAAGAACCAGGGCTGTCCAAAGACGTCCCCGTGGTCATGTGGTTGGCATGACTCAACGCCAAAGGCGCAAGGAATGCTGTTACCTTCCCACCAAAGGTGGTCCCTATTTTTTCTACTTGCATTTTTACATGCTTTCGAAACTGTTAGGTTGGCAGAAGCTGGGACAAGTAACGGGAGCTCACCCCATTACACGGCAGCACTAGGGATTCGAACCGCTGAGCTGCTGACCTTTCGATCAACAAGCTCAACATCCTAGCTCCTGAGCCACCACATCCCTTGAATCTCTTCTAGGACTACACAAAATTGCATAGTTTGCAGATCTCTGACATCTACTGATGAAAGTGGGATTTTGCAACGCTGCCTCTTAACCATTTATAGTACTGACCATTAGGAGGAGCAAGATATACAGAGAGCAATGTTTCTCAACCTCAGCAACTTTAAGAAGTGTGTACTTACAGAATTCTTCAGCAAGCCATGCTGACTGGAGAATTTGGGGAATTAAAAGCTATCCATCTTAAAATTACCAAGATTGAGAAAGACTGAGATAGAGGCTTAGATCCAATCTAAGTTCCCGGTTTATCTCTAAGCTTGTCTCTCCAGGGGTGAAATGCTACAGGTTCGCTCCAGTTCAGGTGAACTGGTAGTGATAAAAACTACTGGTTCAGTCGAACCGGTAGTTAAAAAAAGCTACTGGTTCCTACCAACCGGTATTTCCGATGATCAGCTGTGTCGCAAGGTTTAGCTTTGCTTTCCTGCTTTCTAGCGAAGCTAAATCATGCGGCACAGCTGATCCCCCCTCGCCGTTCTACTTACCTTCCCAAGCCTCCTTTTGGTGCGCAGTGTGCGTGCGCATGCAGCGTGCATTTGGTGTGCAGTGTGCATTTGGCGCGCACGGCACATGCGCGGCCAGCAAACCGGTAGCAAACTGGTTCAGATTTCACCACTAAGTCTCTCCCTTCCTGCCTTTGTCTCTTAAGCAAACACAGATAGGTATGCATTCTTGAATCTTCTTGCTAGGATGTAGCTCCAGATACTAAGACATTTTTTCTCCTTCCTATAGATAAACCATCTTTCCATTAAAATAACAAGACCTGCTTTGGTGGTCTTTGACAGGTAGGATTATCCCCTCTCTCTCTCTCTAAGAAGACAAAATGCATTCTCCAACACTTACTCCATTGTCATTGAAGCTGTTGTCGCCAACCTTATTGTTATCAAAGCTTCTGCTATTCTAAAAATAGAGCACAAGAGCATATGTTAGTGTCTCATCGTCCAGTGTAGGTTGACTTTGAGGAATATCCATTTATTTACCTGTACATTTCAACAGAGAGGAACAAAGAGGATAGAATAGAATAGAATAGAATAGAACAGAATAGAATAGAATAGAATAGAATAACAGAGTTGGAAGGGACCTTGGAGGTCCTCTAGTCCAACCCCCTGCTTAGGCAGGAAATCCTACAAGAAGGCAGGAATAGGACAATCATGTAATACCTTTGAGACCTGCCAAAATATAGGCAGCCAGAAGAACTCTAATGCTGATTTTAAATGTTGATGCTTCCCTCTAAAGAGTAGGCAGTTGAGATGCTATGTAGAGGTAGTCCGCAACTTACAACAGTTCCTTTAATGGCCGTTCAAAGTGACAATGGCACTGTGACAAGGGCCTCTGTGGCTCAGACTGGTAAGACAGTCTGTTATTAACAGCAGCTGCTTGCAATTACTGCAGGTTCAAGTCCCACCAGGCCCAAGGTTGACTCAGCCTTCCATCTTTTATAAGGTAGGTAAAATGAGGACCCAGATTGTTGGGGGCAATTAAGTTGACTTTGTATATAATACACAAATGGATGAAGACTATTGCTTAACATAGTGTAAGCCGCCCTGAGTCTTCGGAGAAGGGTGGGATATAAATGCAAATAAAAAAAAAACCTGAAAGAAGTGACTTATGACCGTTTTTCACACTTACAACCATTGCTGCATCCCCGTAGCCACATGATCAAAATTCAGATGCTTGGCAACTGACTCATCTTCATGACGGTTGCAGTGTCCCGGGGTCACGTGATCCCCTTTTGAGACCTTCCGATGAGCAAAGCCAATGGGGGAGCCAGATTCACTAAACAGCAGCGTGGCTAACTTAACAACTGCAGTGATTCAATTAACAACTGGGGCAAAAAAAGGTCATAAAATGGGGCAAGATAGGTTGTAAAATGGGACAAGGTGACGTCCCACAGATGTCTCACTTAACAACAGAAATTATGAGCTCAATTGGGGTCGTAAGTTGAGGACTACCTGCCGTATGTGGACTAGAGTGAGCATCTTGCAACTTTGAACTCCCTACTGTCCTCTTGCGGACTTCTCTCCTAAGAAAATTTCATCCCCTCCAAATGTTGACTCGTTTTGGAATTTTAGGATTGAATTTTGAATCCTGCTCAGAACTGGCGTCTATACATTTGTTAATACATACCCCTCCAGAACCTCCAGAATTAACGCTGTTCTGAAACATAAAATGAAAAAAACACAATTTTAAATTAAGAGCAACCTAAAGGTTCAATCTTATGACAATTAGCAGTTGTCCCCCCCATCTCCATAATCTTACAAAGATAACTTTTGCTTTGTTCCTTGAATAAAGTTACAGAAACACAAGAGAATGGGAAAAGGCACATTGTAATTTTAAAAATAAAACTTAAACAATTGGCTATTTGGGACAAAATCTAGACCTTTTGTATTTGATCCAGCTGATTAATGCCATTTTATTATTTACATGACATATATTTCATCCCCCTCATGACTCTGTTAAGCATGTGGTGCAAATACATTTCTTCAGTCATTGACAAATGACTTTTTATTTGGTATCTTTGAGGAAAAAGGAATATGTTTAGTTTTTTGGATGACTCAAAAGGAAAGAAGTATGTTTAAGAGATTCCATGCAGCTTTTTAAAGTAGTTTTTAATCTACTACTGAGGAATGAAGACAGATTAGCTCCTAGCATACAGTTATTCTGGGTACTTATTTATTAAATTTTAATTATTAAATCGTATACTTACTCCATTGTCATTGAAACTGTTAGATCCTGCAATGTTGTTGTCAAAACTGTCTACACTCTGCAAAGGAAAATAAACAGAGCCAGTTATTTTCTTTTTGCTAAAGGATTAGGAAAAGCACTAGAAAGATCCTGGCATTTGGTGAATATCAGAGAATTTAACAAACTCCAGGAAAGGAAGAAAGGATAGAAGACTAGAGGGGAGACCAGCAGAGTTGGTCAGAAGAGAAGGATCAAGGGAGACATGATAGCACTGTTCCAATTTTTGAGGGGCTGCCTCAAGAGAGGAGGGAGTCAAACTATTTTCCAAGGTACCCGAAGGCCAGACAAGGAACAATAAATGGAAACTGACCAAGGAGAGATTCAACCTAGAAATAAGGAGAAATTTTCTGACAGTGAGGACAATCAACGAATGGAACAGAAGTTGCCTTCAGAAGTTGTGGGAGCTTCATCACTGGAGGCTTTTAAGAAGAGATTGGACTACCATTTGTCAGAGATGGTGTAGGGTTTCCTGCTTGGGTGGGAGGTTGGATTAGATGACCAACAGTACAAGGTCCCTTCCAACTCTGTTAATCTATTAAATCTGAGTTTACAGCCAGACTGGAAAACTAAAACGAATCCCAGAAGAAGGCCTGGTGGATCATTTTTGCAGCATATATACTTTATATATTTCTCCTAATTGTATCTGAATGTAGTACTTCTGATCAATCTACCTTTTTCACCATCAATTCCCCAAATGCATGTGTGCGATTCAGGTACTCCTTTTCATATATTTCAATGGAAAGTTACAATGGCAAAGTTGGGGAAAAGGAGAATAGAAAGGAGGTAGACTACAGGCATATGTTCAAAAATGGTGACTTAGGTTAATGTTCAATAAGAGTCTGATTGATTTTAGGACATCACCCATAAGTTAAGTATTTGATTTGCACAAAGAGAGAAACTCCTTATTTCTTGACGTTTCCAATGAAAAGGGTTTAAATATTAAAGAAAGGAGAATGAGCTCATCAGGAAAAAGGCTGCACAAACTAAGTAAACAAACATCTCAGCCATCACAACGGTGATTTGCATCACACATAGAAATTTTCCTGAGTGCTATTTATTTATCAGAGGGACGCGGTGGCTCAGTGGCTAAGGCGCTGAGCTTGTCGATCGAAAGGTTGGCAGTTCAGCAATTCAAATCCCTAGCGTCACATAACGGGGTGAGCTCCTGTGACTTGTCCCAGCTTCTGCCAACCTAGCAGTTCGAAAGCATGTGAAAAAAATGCAAGTAGAAAAATAGGGACCACCTTTGGTGGGAAGGGAACAGCGTTCTATGTGCCTTTGGCGTTGAGTCATGCCAGCCACATGACCACGAAGACGTCTTTAGACAGCGTTGGCTCTTCAGCTTTGAGCACCCCCCCCCCTAGAGTCGGGAATGACTAGCACATATGTGCGAGGGGAACCTATACCTTTATTTATTCATTTAAACTGCTTCTATGATGATCTATCTTAAAATCACAGCTCTGGGCACCTCATAACCATAATATAAAAGAAAGAAAGGGGAAAGGGGAAAGGGGAAAGGGGAAAGGGGAAAGGAAAGGAAAGGAAAGGAAAGGAAAGGAAAGGAAAGGAAAGGAAAGGAAAGGAAAGGAAAGGAAAGGAAAGGAAAGGAAAGGAAGGGGAAGGGGAAGGGGAAGGGGAAGAGGAAGAGGAAGGAGAGGGGAGGAGAAGGGAGGGGAGGGGAAAGGAAAGGAAACAAAAGGAGATGAGGGAGGGGAAAGGAAAGGAAAGGAAAGGAAAGGAAAGGAAAGGAAAGGAAAGGAAAGGAAAGGAAAGGAAAGGACCAATGCATGACAGATGTGCTATTTAAATCCCTCCAGGACATTGATCCTTCTCCTGCTTCTTCTTAGAGCAGTTGATTATTTCTCTATCTTTCCCAAACACATCAACAAACCTAGAAGGCTCAATGGGAATGCCATCTTGTGGCTTGCCGTCTCTGGCTATTGAAATACTTGAAGTAGGCTTCAGCCTCATCAGGTATGAGTGGTCCTTCTACGACCATCCATTAGCTGTCGCAAATTCCCAGGAAAGAAGCGACTGACTGATCATTCTTATGATCTACAAACTCTTTAAAAACAGTAACAGTCGGTGGAGTCGGTTACAAATGCAGGAACCCTGGAATATTCCATGCTCAATCAATGAAGCTATGTAGTGCTCCAAAAACTGGATTCACTTAAACGGGTGTCAATACAGATAACATACAGATCCCATAGGAACCCTCTTTTACCCAAACATCTCCTTACCCCAGGTCTAGCTGTGGTGCCTTCGAAACTGAGCAGGCAGATAGCCAGGAAAAGGGCCACAACTTTGACTTGCATCTTGGTGTTGCTTCTGTCTCCCTTTCCTTCTGAAATAGGAATAGGGATAAGGCCACATGAGGCCTCTACTTATATTGGAAGTTATCATGGGCGGTGGCCACTGATACGTTAAACTATCAGTTCCTGTTATCATGAGCAAATTTGCTTCTGTGAGCCCAACCTGATACATCCACAGAATGACCAAGCCCTTTCTTCCTACCTTTTCCAACCACAAGGCCAAGATCCACACATACGTTGCTCCTTAGACCTGGCTACGCATCCATCTCCTCTTCCTTCTTGACCCTGTATTTCTTCTCTACTCCTGTGTTTAACCTCAAGTTATCATGCGCTGAGGTTTTTGCCTAAAGGAGTGAAATCATATTTTGTAATGTTTTACAATGAGGGTATCAAACTCGATTTCATTGAGGGCCGCATCAGGGTTATGTTTGACGTCGGGCGGCCAGTGAGGGCATGACCAGGGTGGACATGGCCAGCTTGATGTCACTCGTGTCAGGGTGCCTGTGGTGCCCCGAGCACTCTGCCAGCGAAAATGGGCTCCCGAGCTCTGATTTTGGCTGCCATGGCCTCCTGCAACCCTCTACCAGCGAAAACGGAGCTTAAGAGGGGCTGCCTGTGGCTGTTGCAAGCTCCGTTTTCGCTGGCAGAAGCACTGTGGCCCGGTCCTTTGCTGTTTCCAGGGTGGCCCCATGGTCCAGCTCTAAGCACCCCATGGGCCAGATCCAGCCTCCGAGCCTTGAGTTTGACACCCCTGTTTAACAACATTAAGGCTGCATCAGTTGACTTCGGTTTCATTCTGTTTCTTCTTTTTTCCTGCCTTAAATTTTCCTTAACAACTGTTTTTAAATTGTTTAGAAGGAAGTACGTTATATGTTGAAGGCCAGAAGCCTACCAAGCTGGTACAAAATGTGTCAGGCTGATACAAAATTGTGATCTGTTTCATTTGGCTATTTTAGTGGTAGTCAACCTGGTCCCTACCGCCCACTAGTGGGTATTCCAGTTTTCATGGTGGGCGGTAGGGGTTTTGTCCGATACTGAAGCACTTCCCTTTTTTAAAATTTAATTGACTTTTTTAAAAAAAATCATAGCATTATTTAAAAACATTTTCATTAGGTTTTCATAAAATTCCCCGTGACAATTTAAACTTCTGAAAATATACTATTTGTATCACCCGTGCATAAGTTTAGTTCATGTTACGTAAGTGAAACCAAATGGTGCTATAGTATGACTGCAAACAAAAGAGCCTCGTCCCAGAATAGTTCACGCATCTCCTCCACCACCACCCAGCTGTAACAGACAAGCAGAGATGGTAGCCGCCCCCCCCCCAAAACCCAATCCACGATGTGCGAGAGGCATGTGCAGACGATGATACACAGCACATTACTGTGGAACCGGTGGGCAGTTAGAAAATTTTATACTAACAGAGATACAAAAGTGGGTGGTAGGTATAAAAAGGTTGACTACACCTGGGCTAATTCATCAAACAGTGTGACTCCAGATACTTTTTCTAGGGATGCCGTCCACATAACCAACTTCTTGTTATAAGTTAAAAGAATAGGCTTATTCTGAGAATTTCTGATTTTAACTCGACGGGGGCAAAATAATAGGAGCAAGGGAACGAAAAGACAATTTTTCCCCAAAATGTTTCTATCCTTCCTCTCCTCCTTCACAAATATATTCCTGGGATTTCCTGGGGTTCTACTTTTTAATCTCACATTAGTTTTTTGAGATCATTTAAACCTTGAGGAAAGGAAACTGCATTTTTCTATACCAATTGCCATTCAGTTTGCTTAATTAACCAGCAATATTACCATATGTGTGGACATACCCCAATATAAGGAAATATTGGTGCAAAATCAAGAAATGGCTGGGAAGAAATTGCGGAACAAAAGATAGAACTGAAACCGGAATTGTTTTTACTAGGAATATTAGATCCAAAAATGGATATAAGTTTTCAATATATAACACTACGCATCCTAACTGCTGCTAGGATCGCCTTCGCGTAAAACTGGAAACAGACTGATACACCCTCAGATGAAATAGTAATTAAAAAGATACTTGAATGTGCAGAAATAGACAAAATGACCATGGAGTTAAAAGAAAGGGAAGAATCGGATTTATTATAAAGTTTGGAATAGAATGTGTAAGTGGCTAGAAAACAGAAGC
This sequence comes from Ahaetulla prasina, assembly GCF_028640845.1. NCBI lineage: Eukaryota > Metazoa > Chordata > Lepidosauria > Squamata > Colubridae > Ahaetulla > Ahaetulla prasina. Next base: position 24,807,940 of record NC_080548.1, on the reverse strand, counting down.
CAAAGCAAGAAATAGAGTTTTAAATTAGTATTGATCAAACGTTAACCAAAGTTACCAACTATTATTAAATTTGAATTACTGATTATAATGTAAGTATAATGTAAGTATGAGTAACTAGTATTGTTATTATGTCATTATAGCTGTTATAACCGATAGGAAGGCAATGTAGAAGAATGAATTATAAAAGCAGAACATATATGCTGATACAGAAGGTTATAAAACTATGCCACATTATTATGTTTGTCTTGTTTTTTCTGTTTTTTTCTGTTTCTGTTGTTTTTTTGTTTTTAAGGGTGAAAAATGTTTAATAAAAACTATTTAAAAAAAATAACCAGCGATATATGTCCTCTGTTACTAGTCCCTTAAGGAACCATACTGGGTGTATCACGGCTTTGTAATCCTAGCAAATGTGAAATACCAAATGATTAGCCCACCCTTTTTGACTTTAACAAGGGAGGAGGTTAAAGGCGATAAGAGGATATGGCCTGTTTGAGCTCTAGCAACACCTAAAATAAGAGGTCTGAACTAATAGATTTTGGAGCGCATGACCGAAGAATTATCAGGCGATATCGACGTAGGCAGAACTAAGTATAAAGGACAAGTGAACCTGAAAAAGAATAAAAAAATCTGCAAAGTGCAGGAGGGAAAAAAATTGAAATCCACAACAGAAATTTTGATTCTCAGTTGTGGTCGGAAGTCAAGGACGACCTGTCGTTTTTGCCTTGGTCTTGTCCAAGCTGATTTTTTTATTTAAAATGAATTGAATACAGACTTAAAATTTTAAAAAGAGTGTTTTATCATGGCTTGCAATAAAATAGTCCCAATGATGGCTTACATGGGGCTCCCCTTGAAGTGCACTCGGAGGCTTCAGTTAGTCCAGAATGCAGCTGCGCGGGTGATAGAGGGAGCTACGCGTAGCTCCCATGTAACACCGCTCCTGCGCAGACTGCACTGGCTGCCTGTGGCCTTCCGAGTGCACTTTAAGGGGCTGGTTACGACCTTTAAAGCGCTCCATGGCTTAGGGCCTGGGTACTTACGGGACCGCCTGCTGTTACCACACGCCTCCCACCGACCCGTACGCTCCCATAGAGAGGGACTTCTCAGGGTGCCGTCCGCCAAACAATGCCGGCTGGCGGCCCCCAGGGGAAGGGCCTTCTCTGTGGGGGCTCCCACACTCTGGAACGAGCTTCCCTCGGGTTTACGCCAAATACCTGACCTTCGGACATTCTGTCGCGAACTGAAGACACATCTCTTTATCCGCGCGGGGCTGGCTTAAATTGGAATTTTAATGTTAAATTTTATTAATTTTTAAACGGGGTTTTTAGTTTATGGTAAATTTTAATTTTCAGGCTAATTTAAATAAGTTTTTTAAATTGTATTTTAACCTGTATATTGTATTGCTGGTTTTATCTTGCCTGTACACCGCCCTGAGTCCTTCGGGAGAAGGGCGGTATAAAAATCAAATAAATAAATAAATAAATAAAATAAAATAAAATAAATACATGTTTAAACAAAATTGCACATTAATTAAACAAATAAACAGGAAGTAAGAAGTCGATTTTGTCATGTTAGATGACAACTAGCTATTGCAGGTAGTTCTCAACTTACAACCAAAACTGGCACCAGCGTTTCCATTTAGTAAGCAAGGCAGTTGATAAGTAAATCATGCACCTCACCCCACCCCCACCCCGTCTGATGACCTTTTTTGGCCATGGCTGTTAAGCAAACCATTGTAGTTGTTAAGTGAATCATTCAGTCAGGAAGTCAATCTGTGGTTTCCCCCATTGACTTGGCGGATGAGAAGGCTGCAAATGGCGATCACATGACCCTGCAACCATTGTAAATGCACGTCAGCTTCCAAGCATTCGAATTTTGATCCTGTGACCATAGAGAGGCTGTAGGGTGTGAGGGACCAGTCATAAGTCCCTTTTTTTTGGTGCCTTTGAACCATCACTAAAGGAGTGGTTGTAAGTTTATTACAATTATTTACAATAATAAGTTGGTGATAAAAAGATGCTTTTATTTAATTAATTGACCGATTTACAGGCAGATTTTAAAGAAGAAATTGGATAACCATTTGTCTGAAGTGGTGCAGGGTTTCCTGCCTAAGCAGGGGGTTGGACTAGAAGACCTCCAAGGACCCTTCTAACTCTGTCATTCTATTCTATTCTATTCTATTCTATTCTATTCTATTCTATTCTATTCTATTCTATTCTATTCTATAAGCTGAAGTTGAAGGGAGTTGAAGTCCACAAGTCTTAAAGTTGCCAAGGTTGGAGACCCCTGTTTTAGAAGGCCAGATCCTCAAGATGAAACTCAAATACTTTGGCCACCTAATGAGAAGGAAGGACTCCCTGGAGAAGAGCCAAATGCTGGGAACGATTGAGGGCAAAAGAAGAAGGGGGCGGCAGAGAACGAGGTGGCTGGATGGAGTCCCTGAAGCAGTCGTCATGAGCTTAAATAGTCTCTGGGGGATGGTAGAGGACAGGAAGGCCTGGAGGAACATTGTCCATTGGGTCGCGATGGGTTGGACATGATTTCGCAACTAACAACAATGTTGAGTACCACCGTTCCAAACTAATCCAGTAAGTTTTCGTGGCTGAAGGTAAGCTTAAACCTTGATTTAGGTTTCAGGTTAAACACTTTGACTTAATCTGATTCTTATGGGTACCTTTTTCAGTTCAACCTTGGTGTAGATGTTCTTTACAAGGTTAGTTTCCCCCCTGGGGTGCTAATGGTGTCTTTTTTTAATGGTATAGTTTTGATTGCATTGCAATCTCATTTTACAGCAACAAGGGCTTCACAAACATAAGATAATTATATTTTCTTAATCTCCCCTGGAGCTCCCAATCAGCAAATTGCTTTTTTTTTTTAAGCAAGGCACAAAGATAAAGTAAAAGTTCTGAAAATCTACATTAGGCCCCATTTTGCTCTCCCTGTTTAATGACATCTACCTGTTTCAAGACAAAGGGAAGAGAAAGAGGGGATTCAGGTGTTCAGCATTTTTCATGATTTTGCTTCAGCTCATCAAAATAGGTTGTTCTGCAGAAAATGTGTTCTTTTTTTGAAAGGAAGAAAGGTTGTTATTCCCATTGCAATATAAATTCATAGAACAGAACAGAACAGAACAGAACAGAATAGAAAAGACAGTTGGAAGGGACCTTGGAGGTCTTCTAGTCCAACCCCCTGCCTAGGCAGGAAACCCTACACCACTTCAGACAAACGGTTATCCAATCTCTTCTTAAAAGCTTTCAATGTTGGAGCATTCACAACTTGTTGTTCCACTGATTAATTGTTCTGACTGTCAGGAAATTTCTCCTTAGTTCTAGGTTGCTTCTGTCCTTGATTAGTTTCCACCCATTGCTTCTTGTCCTGCCTTCATGTGCTTTGGAGAATAGGTTGACTCCCTCTTCTCTGTGGCAGCCCCTGAGATATCAGAACACTAATATGACCCTCCCTAGCTCTCATAAAGATAAAGAGAGGGCAGGAGGAAGCACATTTTGATTGGCAAGATTATTGTTATGGTAACTTTATAATAAAATAGTATTTGCATTCACAATTCTGGCCTCTTAGTTTGGTTTATCTTGAAGGGCTGACATCATGAAAACTAGGGAGGGTCAGATCCGAGGCACTTAATCAAATTGCATTTTTATCCCTGGACACGGAAAGGATTGACAGAAAGACTTTTATTGAACTTTAGCACTGCCTCTTGCAGAAATCCTTACAGATGTCCTGCAAGGCAGGTTCAGGACCCCGATTCTCCTCCCTCCCAGCATCATCTTCTAGCAAGGAAAAGCATCGCCCATTGCTCTCCGAAATATGTGGTGATCAAGGCCGGCGAAGAAAAGTTTGCTTCAGGGGCGTCCATCTTTTTTTTCCCTGTTCCGTTTTGCCTTAGGATTGTTGGTGTGCCCAGAGAGGGTTTAAAAGAAAAGCAAAAAGTCCAGTTGGAATACAATAAAAAGGAAGCTTTTATTCCAATTGCAACAATTAGCTCACTCCCATTTATCTCCAAAGCTCCCACCTGCTTTCTGCAGGGAAATTAATGTAAAGTCTACCTGACCCCTTAGATCAGTGATGGCTAACCTTTTTGTCATCGTGTGTTGAAAGTGCGCCTGCGCGTGTGCGACAATGTGCGTGTATGCCTGCAGCCATAATGTAATGTGTGCACGACCCCCCCATGCACCCCCCATGTGTGCATGACCCCCTGCGCTTTCCCCGCCCCCCTGTGCATGCGTGCATTTTTATTTTTTTTATTTTTTTTTGTTTACATTTATACCCCGCCCTTCTCCGAAGACTCAGGGCGGCTTACAATGTATAGGGCAATAGTCTCATTCTATTTGTATATATTTACAAAGTCAACTTATTGCCCCCCCAACAATCTGGGTCCTCATTTTACCTACCTTATAAAGGATGGAAGGCTGAGTCAACCTTGGGCCGGGCTCGAACCTGCAGTAATTGCAGGCTTTGTGTTCTTAATAACAGGCCTTACCAGGCAGAGCTAAACCGGCCCTTGATCTTCTCACCCCGTTTTGGCTCTAGCAGGCCTCCCTGCAGCCTCCCAGAACCAAAAATGGGCCATGGGGGAGCACGCCCCCCCCCACGCTCCCCTGCACATGCACCCCTCGTGCCTGTGCACATGACCCCTGGGCATGTGCAAGAGAGACCCGAAAATCAGCTAGCCAGCTGGAGGCATGAACATATGCAGGGTGGAGCTGAGATGGGCGACGGCTCGTGTGCCCACAGAGAGGGCTCTGCGTACCACCTGTGGCAGGTGCGCCATTGGTTCGCCATCACGGCTTTAGATGTTTTGCACTTTCTGCAGATAGGAAAAGCCTTGGAGACATGGGTGAAAAGCATTTCCAGGCCTCAGGTTTCCTACTTCCATCTTCCTCCAGTATTCCACAGGGGTTCTTTGCTTTTTGTGTTTTTTTGTGTGTGCTCAGCACGGCCTACACCTTACAAAGTTTGAAAAACCAAACAAGTCATAGTTCTCCAAGTCGGTTTGTGGGGGAAACATTCTCCCGTTTATTAGCTGTGCTTCAAACCACATTGTACAATGTTTCGGTGCGGATATGGCTAAACGTGTGCCTTTATTGGGAAAAGAACTCAAGGCAAGATACACCCTCCTTTTTTATACCCGTATTGTACCAGAATTCCCTAGGGTGAAATCCCAAGGGATTGTAGGAGTTGAAATCTAAACATCTTAAAATTGCCAAGGTTGAGAAACACTAGTCAGCCTCCTGCACCATGGTGGGGAGGCATTTTTGCCCTCTTTGGGCTCCGGAGGCTTTCCTCGAGCCTCTGGGAGGGTGAAAACGGCTTCCCCACGCTCTGGAAGCCCGAACCTCTGGTAGGCCTGTTTTTTGCCCTCCCTGAGCCTCCCTGTGTGCCCTGCACTTACCTGCATCCAAAACAGGCCACGTGGAGACTCCTGGGAGAGGTGGGGCTGGGTGGGCAGGGCAAGTCAGGAGTGAGATTTGGGGGTTCTCCAAACTGCACAGAATCTTAGCTAGAGGTTCTCTCGAATCCCTGCGAACCCCCAGCAGCCCACCCCTGGGGAAGTATCTTCCCCCAACCCCATTGTGGGTTAAAGCTGCATTCCATATCCTTGGGAATTTTCACCAAGAAAAACTTTCACTCCTTCTGATACAAAATGTGCTATGTGGTTATGGATTCAAATCTGGATTTGGGTCAAAGCTTCGATGGCACGAATCCTGCTCTTACTGAGTGGCAGCCTCTATTTTGGGGGTTTCACAGAATATTTCCCATTTATTTCCAGTAACCCTTACATTATTAAATATATGCTCTTCCTTGTGTTTTTTTTTCCAATGAAAAACCAGGAGAGATCCTTCAAAGTGCAAAACAACAACAACCCTTCAGAGCAGTGGTCACCAACTGGTGGTCCATGGACCACTGGTGGTCCACGAGAAAATTTTGGTGGTCCGCAGAAAAATTATCTGCATTTTTTATATTGCACTAAATGCTATTTATCTTTTTTTAAAATTCGTATTAGTGGTCCGCGGGATTTAAAATTATGAATTTAGTGGTCCCTGAGGTCTGAAAGGTTGGTGACCCCTGCTTCAGAGAGTTTCTTAAATAATCACAAAAATATATTACTTATTCTGATCCAGATTTTTTTACAAAAAAAAGCAACTCTGTTAATATAAATGCAAATAATTCAACATCTTATTCATACATGACAGCCTCATGAGATACTGCTTATTTCAAAAATGGTTTTTTCCTCACATTCTTCCTACTACATTCTTGTTTTTTAAAAAAATTATCTACCAGATATAACAACTTAGGACATCTCATATAAGGACCAGCCCTAGTTCCTAGATGATGGTATTGTCTGGTGTATTGACATCCAGGCGTCAGGTTCTACATTTCCCAGGATTCCCAATTCACTGGCTATTGCTGTGAGAATCACAACAATAGCTGAAATTGCAAATTATCTTTTGCAAATTATGTGTATCTCCAGTTAGATGAAGATGGAAAGAAAGCAAGGAAAATGTCTTGTATGCCGTGAAGACTCAAATGGAACAACTCCAAAACACATTTCACAATCAGTCTTGGAGTACCTGAGTATGTACATTTGAAGTCCTCAACGTATTTTCCCCCGTTTTCTTTTTCAGCTTTCATGAAATCCATTCTCATTCCGTCTAGGGGATGGGGGCAGCGGTTGTGCAATACTATTTCTAAGTTTCAAGGACGAAAAGATGAGAAGTCTGGCTAAGATTCTTCAACTCAAAGCTGCCGAAATTACAGATAACCAACATTCACAATGTGAAAAGCTTCAAGTCTGGAGGCCCGGCTGGAAAAGTCAGTAATTCCCAGAACAATTTTTGGCCAGTCCACTTGACCTACAAAGAAAGATTTAAGTATTTTCTAAGAAACCGGAGGTCATAGCCGGGAAGAACACACCTGATCCTGAGAACCTGTTCTCTCAGTCCCTCTGCTGAAGAGCTTATGGAGCAAAGGAGGCCACATGCAAAGGTGTTTTATTCTGGTCCAGAAGCTACAGCATGAACGCTTCACGGCGGAAGAAGAAAAATAAAAGATGATGGGGTCCAAGCAGGCATTGAAGGTGCTGAGAAGCAAGACTTTGATCCGCCAGTCGGGACTTTCCCACTGAATGTAACCCACCACATGGGAGACGTTGTAGGGCGTAAAACAGATGATGAAGACAGCTAAAGTGGCTGCCACCAACCCGACCGCTCGTTGCTTTTTGCTCCTGCAGATGTGTGGTGAAGAGATCACTATCCTTATAAAGCCAAAATAGCAGAAGCAGGTGATCAGGAACGGTACCAGAAAAAGCACAATGCTGAGCTCCAGGCGAACAGGGAGCAGGACCTGGAGTTGCTTCTCTGTGAAATTGTCATAGCAGACATTACTGGAGGGCCCACTTGGAAGGGAATAGTTGTCCCGGTTGAACTCGGTGATGTACACAATGCTGCAGTGGGCAAAAGAGCAGATCCAAATGCTGAGGCTGGCGACTAGGGCGTAGACTGCATGACGCTTCAGCTTGTAATGGATGGGATAAGCTACGCCCAGGTAACGCTCCACGCTTACCGCGGTAAGGAAGAGTGTGCTAGTATAAATGGTGCTGAAGTAGACGAGGCCACTGAGCGGGCACAGAAAAGTGGGTAAAGCCCAACGGCCGGCGATCTGCTCCGCCATCTTGAAGAGGAGGAAAACCAGGAAGCAGAGATCAGAAATGGTCAGGTTGAGGAGAAGGATGCAGTTGGGCGTGGCCTTGAGTCTAATCTTCTGGATGAAAGCGTGCAGGGCCAACAGGTTGGTGGGAAAACCAATTAGAACAGTGAGCATGTAAACTGTAATGTAGGTGTTCCGGGTTTCAGTGCTGGAAGCCATGCTAGGAAGATTTCCACCTGTTGGGAAGAAGAAAGACGTCAGAGCATCCTATCGATCCAGCAAGAGAGGAAGAAAGGGGAGGGGGAAACCTTGCTCCCGTATATATATTCCTCGCAGACCTTTTCTTTTGAAAACATGGAAAGACGTGACATTGTCAAAAAGGTAAAATATACCATTGTACAGGAATAATGGTAGAATTAAACAAGTTGGAATGGTGTAAAGTCGGGACCGCTCGGTAACCACTCCCGAAGGGAAAGGGTAAGGAAAGAGGAGTAAAGAAGGAAGAAAGTAGGTAGGCAGGTGGGTAGGTAGGAAAGAAGGGAGGGAGAAGAAAGGATAGGAGGAGGAGAAGAAGGAGAAGATAGAGGGTTAGAAAGGATGGTAGTGGAAAGTGGGAAAGAGGTGGGGAAGTAGGAAAGCGAGGAGAAGGATGGTGGGGAAAGTTGAAGAAGAATGAGAAGGGAAGAAAGGATTGATCGAGGGAGTGGCGGTCGAGCAGCCCTGATTGAGTATAATTTGAGTATAGGATTGATTGTTGGATAAGTGATTGTATTGTACACTGGTCAAATTGTGGGAATTATTATGGAAAATAAAAATTTTGCCCCGCCCCCCCAAAAAATAAAAACAACAACAACAACAAAAAAAGGTAAAATATTTTGCTACAGGGAAAAGCTTAGAACAGTAGTGGTGGCCCGCCAAGAATTGCTAAAATGTTTAAGACAAATCCGAAAAATGCTGGAAGTGTCATCAGATACCTGGTTCATATTACCATATGTGGTGGACATGCGTAGAAGCTAAAAGATATTGGACTAAAATACACACATGGTAGGGAAAAAATGATTAAAAAACATATAGACTTAAAACCAGAATTTTTTTTTTTTACTGGGGATTATACCTGAAACATATAGCAGAGAATTGAGATATTTGATTGTGAATGTTGTAACAGCAGCTAGGATTGTGTTTGCTAAAAATTGGAAAAATGAGAAACCTATGCAAGATGAAATCATTCAAAAAATAATGGAATGTGCAGAAATGAGTAAATTGACATTTGAAATTAGAGAACAGGAAGATAAACAATATTATAAGATATGGGATCTATTTTACCAATGGTTAGAAGGGAAGATACAGTGAAAAAGATTTGAGAAAGGTTATTATAAGGGAAAATTTTGAATCAAATTGATTTAAGTTGATGGGACGAATGATGTAACAAGATAAGATTGGCATAATATAAGATTAGATAAATTTATGACATGTATATGATGAAATTGCACAAAAGATGTATAATCTGCCCACCAAAATACTGTATTTGGATTGAAGATGTTTTAATGTTTGTTTGTTGTAAAAAATAAAAAAAAATTAAATTTAAAAAAAGGAACAGTAATGGTGAAACATTTTGGCACTGAGTGCCGAAAAGATGAGGTGGAAACATCGCGTGCACATTCGTCAGGGCCGTGCCCCGGAAAAGCCGAACTTCTGGGTTCTAATGTGCATGCACACCCGACGATCAGCTGGCTGGTACACATGCGCAGGCTGGTTTTCAGCACTGCCCTACACGTGAAGGGATAGGGCACCGGAAAAGCCGAACATCCGGGTTCTGGTGCGCATGCGGTCCCCGACAATCAGCTAGCTGGCATGCATGTGCACACTGGTTTTCGGCACTGCCACGCACATGAGGACAGCTGTTCATCTCACGCGCATGCGTGCAGAAATCCAGAAGACAAACAGGCAAAGTCAGGCATGCTGGGTGACATGGTTTCACGTGCCACTTTGGGCACCCGTGCCATAGGTTCGCCATCATGGGCTTAGAAATAATCAATCTGGAGCAAATACTTTCTCCCAGGTAGTTCTCCTGGCCAGTCAATGGTTGTTGATCAACCACCGATTCCAAGAAGGAGCTTTGGAAATAAAGATCTAGAAGCCTTCTACCTGAAGAGGATGGTACTTTTAGGAAGAGACTGGACAGCCACTTGTCTATAATGGTGTAGGATTTCCTACTTGAGCAGGGGGTTGGAGTAGAAGACCTCCAGCTCTACTATTCTGTTATTATCTGTTTAATTCCTATCAGATTGTACTAGTTCACAATCTTGAACCATCTGACTATACTGTTCAGCTCTCAGCCCTGTATTTCTCTCCTCTTCCTCATGTTGCTTTGTTTACTGCCTCCAAGGGCACACCAGAACAACTAGACACAAGGACAGTTTTCCCCCGAATGCCATCACTCTGCTAAATAAATAATTCCCTCAACACTGTCAAACTATTCACTAAGTCTGCATTACTATTACTATTAATCTTCTGATCGTTCCTATCACCCATCTCCTCCCACTTATGACTGTATGACTGTAACTTTGTTGCTTGTATCCTTATGATATATATTGATTGTTTCCTAGTATGATTTGATGGCTTATTTGTACCCTATGACAGTCATTAAGTGTTGTACCTTATGATTCTTTATGAATGTATCTTGTCTTTTTATGTACACTGAGTGCATATGCACCAAAGACAAATTCCTTGTGTGGCCAATCACACTCGGCCAATAAAAAGTATTCTATTCTATTCTATTCTATTCTATTCTATTCTATTCTATTCTATTCTATTCTATTCTATTCTATTCTATTTCTATTCGCTTTGAGCATGGGTTAACCTGGGACCTCTCCTTTTTAGACCTGCTCTTGTTATTTGTCAACTCTAGCAAACGTTTGAATTAAATGCACTGCATGGATGTCTTTATCCTCATGGGGGTGCAACAGCACCGGTTAAACCGAAGACTGTAGCCGATCAGGGAATGAACTGAAGCATTGCTTCCTCCTTTCATCCATCAAATCTGCTACTCTCCTTCCACCTACCTTTTCTGAATGATTCTTGGTAAACAGGCAAGATTGACAGAGCTTTGAACATTGGCTGGAACTTGGAGAGTGCTCTGATTATATCATCATCTTCACCACTGTATTATCATCTCCATTACAGTACTATTATAGCAGAACACACAAATTCTACAGAGATGTTTTTGGCCTGAGCAAACAAGGCGATGTTTATTCCTTGAACAAATATCCACACCAGTTTGTTCAATTCCCAGGGTCTATTGTGGACTCGTGGAAAATTGCAAAACTCAGTCTGTTTTCTCTCCTCTCTGGCCTTTCCAAATACATCCTTTCTATACCTTGTGTAGCGTTTTGGCTCCCTTGAATTGCTTTTTCTTTATATGGTACTTCCACCTTTCTCTTTCTGCTTTTTTTGGAGTGGGAGCAGGGAGGTTAAAATATTATTTATACAGCTGGTTTTTATATTTAATGTACCTCACCATTGTCCAGTTTGTAGCCTATAATGGGTGACAAATATGCCTCTACCTCAATATTCATAAGTCGTAACAAGCAGAATTTCCTCTGTAATTTTGGGGGAAAAAATGGGGAAGCTTTCAAGTGAAGGGAGAAAAAATTAAATGATAAAAGGTGGAGGCATTTATCCATTATTTCCCCTCTCCCCACCTCTTTTTTTTTTCACGTTATAGATTACTTCCTCCAAATAACAGCTGGACATAGAGAGCTGCTTCAAATTCCCCTCCAGTTCTTTGTATTTTTAATATTGTTTTTATTAAACCATTTTCTTCATTTTACATCGCAAATTGCCATCTTTGCAACACTCCTGTACCAATGTACATTCACCTTATATGTGCTATTATGTATACAATCTGTAGTTATTATTCTGTATGTTTTTTACTCCCCACCTCCCCACCAGAGAGACAGCAGCTCCGACTGCACTTTGCTCACAGAAGCACGAAGCCAAAAGCACCAGCCTGAAGATGATTAGTGAGACCTCGTCGAAACGTCGCCAAGATACTGTCAACCTTACACGGGAAAAGACCCGAATATGCCAAGATCTACATACCTATACCTATGAAAATCTACGAAAACACACACACACACACACACATATATATATATATATGTAGGTCTTTGGTTATTCCGGTTTTCTCCCGCGTAAAATTGGAAGTGTCTTGGCGAAATTTCGACGAAGTCTCATTCGTCATCTTCAGGCTTCAGCTTTGTGCTTCTGGGAGCAATGTGTGATTGCAGCTGTTTCTTCCTTTTTAACTGCTAGTGGGGGTTTGAACTCATTGGGTGGGAGCTTGGCTGTGCTCTGATTGGATGGGGTTTTTTTTGTGCTCTGATTGGATGGGGGTGTGTCCTGTTTGGGTGAGGGCTTGGTTGTGCTCAGATTAGTCTGAGTAGTCAGAAAACACACACACACACACACACACATATATATATATATATATATATATATATATATATATATATATATATATATGTGTGTGTGTGTGTGTGTGTGTGTGTGTGTGTGTGTGTGTGTGTGTGTGTGTATATATATTGGTTATTCGGGTTTTCTCCTGCGTAAAATTGGAAGTGTCTTGGCGACGTTTCGACAAAGTCTCATTCGTCATCTTCAGGCTTCAGCTTCGTGTTTCTACACGGGAGAAAACCCGAATAACCAAAGACCTACATACAAACACCCGCGAAAACTTCAGAAAACATGTGTGTGTGTGTGTGTGTGTGTGTGTGTGTGTGTGTGTGTGTGTGTATCTGTAATCTAGAATGTATGTTTATAATATGTTAGGTTTTGTATTTCATAGTTTGTATTTTTACCTCTTGTGTTTTTTATCAAAATGGGATGGGAATCTGCCATAGGATAAATTAATCCCTTTCCCTATTTTCACAAAGGTAGAGAGAGAGAATGAACGGCCCGAGGTCACCCAGATTTAAAAGGGAGAAATAGAGTGTCTCAGACTTGCTAAAAAATAGAAAGGATGTCTGCAAAGGGATGGTGAGAATTTATAATATTGCACCCTGTTCTTCACCGTTTGTTCTTCCTTTGCCCACAGGCATGGTAATAAGCTCCATTTAGAGGTTTTATTATCTTCATCCGTCTTTTCAACTTTGGCAAAGCCTCCAGAAAAGTTTGACAAGATGATTATTGTTTACAAAGCATGAGGTAAAAGAACCATGTGTTTGGACAAAGCAATTTAGCTGCTGATTCTCTCATCACCAAGTCGGCATAAACCCACCCAGCTCATTTCACCTTGCACCCTGACTGGAAATTATATTCCACAGTGGTGCAGTGGTTAAAATGCAGTAGTGCAGGCTACTTCTGCTGGCTGCTGGCTGCCGACTGCCTGCAACTTGGCAGTTCAAATCACACCAGGTTGACTCGCCCTTCCATCCTTCTGAGGTGGGTAAAATGAGGACCCAGATTGTTGGGGGCAATAGGCTGACTCTGTAAACTGCTTAGAGAGGGCTGTAAAGCACGGTGAAATGGTATATAAGTCTAGGTCTTCCCACACAGCAGGAATTTGAGCCCATCACATTGGCAGCAGCTTGGCTTTTCAGCTAAAATGTGATGCTCAGATGTAAACATAGGACCACCTTCTACAGAGGACTAAGGTCATACCTGGTCACCTACAGTAGTGGCCAAAATTGTGGAAACCTTTTAGGAAAAGTGTATTTTTGTGGTTTGATGGCTAATAACACCACTTTTTTTGGGGGGGGGGGGAGTTTCAAGATATTTCTATTCCACTGCTGGAATGGCCTGGGAATAGCTCAGACTTTAACCCAATTGAAAAGCTATGGAGCCGACTAAAGAAATTTGTAAGACAGAAGCGACCTAGCAATAAAACCCAGTTAATAGAAGCAATTGTGCAATCTTGGTTTCACATTAGAACAGCTGCAGAACTCAAAGACTTGGTTCACTCCATGGGAAGATCTTGTAAGGCTGTAATTCATGCTAAAGGTTATCCAACTAAGGATTAACTGACATGGTGATAATTTTTGTATATCTCGTTTTTTCTATGTGTTTCATTTTTCTCCTTTATACTGTAACTGCTATAATAATAATAATAATAATAATAATAATAATAATAATAATAATAATAATAATAATAATAATAATAATAATGATGATAATGATAATGATAATAATAATATTTTAATTTTTATACCGCCCTTCTCCCGAAGGACTCAGGGCGGTTAACAGCCAGATAAAATACAATACAGTACAATACAATAAAACCCAATTAAAAAACTTATTCTATGTGGCTAATAATTTAAAATTATAAAACACATAATATAAAACCCCATTTAAAATCCAATTTAAAAACCCATTTTATGCCAGTCCTGCTCGGAAGAATAAATAGGTCTTCAGCTTGCGGCGAAAGGTGCGGAGGTCAGGAAGTTGACGGAGTCCAGGGGGAAGCTCGTTCCAGAGAGTAGGTGCCCCCACAGAGAAGGCCCTCCCCCTGGGGGTTGCCAGCCGACATTGTTTGGCTGACGGCACCCTGAGGAGACCCTCTCTATGGGAGCGCACCGGTCGGTGGGAGGCATATGGTAACAGAAGGCGGTCCCGAAGATATCCGGATCCTATGCCATGGAGCGCTTTAAAGGTGATAACCAGCACCTTGAGGTGCACCCGGAAGACCACAGGCAGCCAGTGCAGCCTGCGCAGGAGAGGTGTTATATGAGAGCCACTCGTGGCTCCCTCTATCACCTGCGCAGCTGCATTCTGGACCAACTGGATCCTCCGGGTGCTCCTCAAGGGAAGCCCCATGTAGTGAGCATTGCAGTAGTCCAGGCGACTACTATTTGCTACTACTCTAATAGCAAATCCTTCATAAAAGTTATTGCGTTACATTCTTGATTAAATTATCTTTCCTTTGATATAGAATTTTATGGTACTATTCCAAAAAAGGTGGGGCTATTAGCTAGTTTTAGAAAATACACTTCTCCCAAAATGTTTTCCACAATTTTGGCCGCTATTGTAGTAGAACTGCTGAATCAGAGTGACTCATACTACCAATCTATGCCTGCAGTTCTAGTCAAGTATTTGATGACACTGGAGAGAAAATATACCAGTCAAGAGGGTGGGGAAAATGGGCAGGGAAGCTGCTCATTCTCCAACATTTCTGCCTGATCTTATATTCCTTAAGCAAAAGGAGGGGAATCTGAGACCAAGCCAAGGGAACAAAGAACGATTTGCCATAACAGAATATCACTTGGCAAGAAGTCTTTCAGAGCATAGAAAAACTGTTCATCACACAATTGTTTGCTTTGGGAATAGAAGCCCAGTATCCTGCTGATTTGCTTGTGTTATTTCTCCTTGTCTTTATCTATTTGCATTGTGATAACAGGGAGGAAGTTTGCAATTGCTGCTTCTAAATGAGTGGAAAAGAACTACATCTACGAATCCGCCTCTCCTAAATTAGACATCTCATTTCTATAATAGGTGTTCTCCTCTGTAGATCATTTTAGAGCAGGGGTATCAAACTCAAGGCCCAGGGGCTGGATCCGGCCCACAGAGTTCTTAGATCTAGCCAGTGGTGGGATTCAGCCAGTTCGCACCACTTCGGGAGAACCGGTTGTTAACTTTCTGAGCAGTTTGGCAAACTGGTTGTTGGAAGAAATCATTAGGGCAGAGAACCGGTTGTTAAACTATGTGAATCCCACAACTGGATCTGACCCTCAGGGCCTCTGCCAGCAAAGGACTGGCCCATGGGGCTCTGCCAATGAAAACGGAGCTCAGGAGGGCTGAAGGCGGCCCTCCCGAGCTCCCTTTTCTGTAGCAGAGGGTTGCATGAGGCCGTTGCAGCCGAAAAAGAGCTCAGGATCCTGTTTTCACTGGCAGAGCGCTCGGGCCACCCCAGGCACCCTCAACAGGAGTGATGTTGAGCTGGCCACGCCCATCCTGGCCACGGCCCCCTGGCCCCCTGAGGTCAAACACAACCCTCAATGAAATCGAGTTTGACCCCGACTCCCCCGTTTTAGAGACAACTTAAAACAAGCCGCCTCCCAAGGATTCCAGAATTATAGCTTTGCTTGTGATAACAATAAGCCAGGTGTGTACTTTGGCACCAGACACACAACCCCATACAAAGCCTAGACTAGAGAATGTGTGACCGGCTCTTCTTTTTATGAGCAGGCCACACGTTCGTACAACAACTCTCCATAACGACTCAAGCGTAAGTCGTAGTAAGACTGATTCCCAGATGAATGGGCGTAGAATTTACATTTTCATCTAATAGCAATTGCGCTTAGACTTATGTACCGCTTCACAGTGCTTTTATAACCCTCTCTAAGTGGTTTACAGAGTGAAGCCTATTGCCCCCAACAATCTGGGTCCTCATTTTACCTACCTTGGAAGGATGGAAGGCTGACTCAACCTTGAGCCTGGTGAGATTCGAACTGCCAAATTGCAGGCAGCTGGCAGTCAGCAGAAGTAACCTGCAATATTTCTTTCTAACCACTGTGCCACCACGCAGTGGTTAGAATGCTATGTTCACATAGCTTTTAGGAGAGTAAAAAGCTGCCCACGTTCACTTTGGATAGTGAGATGGGCAGCATATAAATTTAATAAGTACAGTGAATGACATAAACCATTTTTATAGCAACAGCACTTAAACTTATATACTGCTTTGCAGTACTTTACAGCACTCTCTAAACAGTTGATAGAGTCAGCATATTGCCCTCAACAATCTGAGTCGTCATTTTATCAACCTCAAAAGCATGGAAGGCTGAGTCTACCTTGAACTGGTCAGGATCGAACTCAAGGCAGTGAGCAGAGTTAGTCTGCAATACTGCATTCTAACCACTGCACCACCATGGCTCATGTTTTTATGTCCAAATTCAGTCATAAGTGACAGGGTATTTTGATTACAGATTGTACTGAAAATGCAAGCCACTGATTTTCTTCTTCTTCTTTATTTTCCAGCACCCACCACCCTTGCTTCTGTTAATCTTTGCTTTTTTTAAAAAAATTATCTCCTTTAAATATCAGGAGTTTATTAAAATCCTATGCCTCTTTGCTACTGCCATGTAAAATTCCCTCAAATGTCACCTCTGGGGCTTGGATCAGGGCCAGAAGAGTTGCACCTAGGTTACTAGTCCAAGAAAGGAATGACTTATCTCTTGATACAGGTTATCGGGCAAACTCTCTTAATAATTGCCTAGCAAAGAGCAGTATAACCTCATAGGGATTATCACATGTTATCAAATGCAGCTAATGAAATGACTGGATGTGTGTTGTTTTGAGACCTGTTGTTGTGGTTCGCCTGCAGCCTGTGGAGCTGGCAATGGAGTCAGACAGCGATGAGGCTGAGGAAGAGCATGGGCAGTCCTGGAGGCTGGGGAAGGCCCGGATGAGGGCTCTGCATCGGAGGCAGAGATGGGGGCCAGGGCCATCGGGGAATGATGTACGGATTCCAGAGCCTCCAGAGGCTGACAGTAGTGAGGCAGAGAAACAGGAGGAGCCTGTTCCTAATGCACGCATGAGAAGAGCTGCCAGAAGGAAAGAGCAGCTAAAGCAAAGAGGACGACTCGGGAGTAGGGCCAAGAGATGATTGGCTCCTCCCATAAGGCTTAAAAGACCAGCAACGGCATTTGGGCTCTTTGCCAGAAAACAACATTGATAGCTTTGTCTTGTTGCATTTGTTTCATATCTGTATCTTCTGAACTTTTGCCAAGAAAGGCCTTTGGCAGTTTGCCTAATTGGACCAAGGTTGGTGATAGGACTGAGGAATTGTGTTGGGAGGAATTTGCTTTTATTTAGTTGGACTATGCTGAGAATGAAGTAATTCTCAGCTGTTCTAATAAAGTTTGGTTTTTTTACACTGATTGAGTTTTCTACTACCTTACTTGGGCCTGGGTCACAATACCTGTCACTAATGCCTAATGCTTAGCTTTGCAAACAGCTGCTCAATTTTCTCCCAGCCACAATATATGGGAGCAGACAGAAGGGGGAAATTGCAATTTGCAATAAGGGTTTTGGCCCATATCTGGGAATTCAAAAATTCATGGAATTTTTTCTCTGAGAAGTCGATTTTTTTTTAGAGGTATTGCCTTTTGATCTGGAATAAATTCATATTTGTCATGTCAGAAGTTAATCTATTCTCTTCCTTCATAAATAAAGTTGTTAAACGTGCATTGCAACCATGAAGGCAAGTATATGTACCAAATTTAATAAGTACATTTGTAGAATAGAATAGAATAGAATAGAATAGAATAGAATAGAATAGAATAGAATAGAATAGAATAGAATAGAATAGAATAGAATAGAATAGAATAGAATAGAATAGAATATTTAAGGGAGCCTATTTAGAATTGTCATATAGTTGCTAGCCCAATTACCATTTTATGCTTTTATATCATGCGTTTCTGCATAACATGTTCTTTTTCTTCCAGAACGGGGCAGTGGCAAGGAAACAAATTACCAAAATGCAAATGTTTGCCAAATGTTTGATTACCGGTATTGGCATTTGGCATTTGAATAGCACACTTTGTGCTCTTCTCAAAAAATAATAATAATAATGGATCATCCACATAGATAAGGTCAGGACAGAAGAAATTTGGATGCTATTGAAATTAAACTGAACTCATCACCCACAGTTAGTACAAACTATTACACATTAATTTCCAACTAAACAATATAGGTAGTCCTCGACTTACGACCACACTTCAGCCCAGCATTTTTGGTTGCTACGTGAAGCATTCGTTTCAGTGAATTTTATCCCATTTAACAATCTTTCTTGCCACAGTTGTTAAGTTGTGACTCTGGCTTCCCCATTGACTTTGTTTGTCAGAAGATTGACCAAAGGTTGGATCCCATGACCCTGGGACACTGCAACTGTCATAAATATGAACCACTTGCCAAGCATCCAAATTTTGATCACGTGTCTTTGGTATAGTGGCCAGACGTCCTGCTTTTGGCGGGACAGTCCCGCTTTTTAATAATTTGTCTCACATCCCGCGGCATTTCAAAAAAGTCCCGATTTTTTTTTCACTCCCATTCTGAAAATGGGAGGCGGCAATGCAAGAGGAGGAGGAGGAAGTGGAGAAGGGGGAGTGGCGGAGAAGGGGGCGCGAGATCGCCCGCTGCCTGGAAGAGCCGAGAGGAGAGCCGAGGAGAGCCGAGCCTGCCTGGAAGAGCCGAGAGGAGAGCCGAGCCTGCCTGGAAGAGCCGAGAAGCAGCAGCCGCTCCTCCTCCTTCAGCCAGGTGGCGAGACTCAGCGTGCATGCGCAGCCGCCCCTCCCCCCCCCCATCAAAGGTGTCCCGCTTTGCCATCGCTGAAATCTGGTCACTTTAGTCTTTGGGGATGCTGCAAAGGTCTTAAATGTGAAAAACAGCCATAAGTCACTTTTTTTAGGGTCGCTGTCCATCAGTCATTAAATGAACTGTTGTAAGTCAGGGATGACCTGTACAATTTCAGAAGTGTTCTGATGTCCATTCCTAAAGTTTAGAAAGAACACAAAACTTGCTTTGAGACTTGCTGCATGGAATCTATTTAAAGAATGTTAAGGGAATGTTTTGTGCCTGGCATAACCAGTTATTCCCTCTGCTGTTTCTCTATTATTCTTACTCTGAATCAACATCTGTCTTTGTTCAAATCACCAGATGGATTAATGAAAATCATTGCCATAGTTCACTAAACATCTCATGAGTGTCCGTTAATGGAACAGCCAAGCCATCCAGGAGAACGAGTCTACCAGATTTCTAAATTAGGCACTAAGCTAAAATGTCACATTTCCTCCAGGGGTGAAATGCTCCCGGTTCAGACCGGTTCGGCCAATCCAGTAGTAGTAATCATGGCAGGTGGTTTGGAGCAGGAGCCCCCAACTTTTTGACCTCAGGGACCACTAAATTCATAATTTTAAATCTCGTGGACCACTAATATGATTTGCTTAATGACCGGCTGGGTGGGTATGGCTAGGTGATCATGTGACTGGTAAGCATGACTAACTTGATGTCACTCACGTCGAGGCTCTACTTGCCCCTCCCCTCCTACTCACTCCTCCCCTCCCTGCCCGGGCTCCTTAGGGCCCCAACAGGAAGCAGTTGTCGGAGCTAAGCAGCCACCATGAGAAAGAGTTGGCAAAACAGCTGGCTCAGTTCAAATTGGATCCGACCGAGAAGGAGGCTCAGCAGAAGCACCTCACTGAGGACTAGGAACATAGGCTTTCCAGTCAGAGGGAAGACCAGCAGGAGTACAAGGCCAGGTACCGGCGCCTGGAGGCTCAGCGGGCTGAGATGGTAAGCCAGTTCCAGGCCATGATGCAGTCCCACTGGAATAAGGTCCTCTGGCTCTTCACTACCACCAGCACTTCCCTCCAGCCTTCTCCCAAAGCCCCACACCAGGAGGCTGAAGCAGACCCCAAGCCAGAATTTCTGCTCCCCTCCAACCTACACAAAAAGACCCCAAAGGGGGAGACTCTCTGCAGCAACACAAACATTCATTGCACGTATCCGGTCTAGGGGGCATAGTTTGAGGACCCCTGATTTAGTGCAATATAAAAAATGCAAATAATTTTTCTGGGGACCACCAAAAATTTTTCGCGGACCACCAGTGGTCCACGGACCACCAATTGGTGACCACTGGTTTGGAAAACCAGTAGTGGCGTGAGGCTCCGCCCGCCCGCCCAGTCATCGTTACTTCCTGGTTTTAACTTTAATGTGTTTTTTACCCTCTGTACATGCGCAAAAAGTTTTATGCATGCGCAGAGGGTCTGTGCGCGCATGGCGCATGCATGTTACATGCACTTCCGAACCAGTAAGGAAGGTAATTGATTTCCTCCTATACAGTAGTGACCAAAATTGTGGAAACCTTTTGGGAAAAGTGTATTTTTTAAAATTAGCTAATAACACCACTTTTTTTTTAGTAGTACCATAAAATTATATATCAATGGAAAGATAATTTAATCAAGAATGTAATGCAATAACTTTTATGAAGTATTTGCTATTAGAATAGTAATTACAGTACAAAGAGGAAAAGTGAAACACCTAGAAAAAACGAGCTATACAAAAATGATCACCAGAGAAAAAAAATGAGATATACAAAAATGATCACCATAGAAAAAACGAGATATACAAAAATTATCACCATGTCAGTTAATACTTAGTTGGGTAACCTTTAGCATGAATTACGGCCTTATAATGTCTTCCCATGGAGTGAACCAAGTCTTTGAGTTCTGCAGCTGTTATAATGTGAAACCAAGATTGAAGGATGGCTTCTATTAACTGGGTTTTATTGTTGGGTCGCTTCTGACTTACAAGTTTCCTTAGTCGGCTCCATAGATTTTCAATTGGGTTAAGGTCTGGGCTATTCCCAGTCCATTCCAGCAGTGGAATATGATTATCTTGAAACTCCAAAAAAAAAAAAAAAAAGTGGTGTTATTAGCCATCAAACCTCAAAAAATACACTTTCCCCAAAAGGATTCCACAATTTTGGCCACTACTGTAACTTTGCAGAGGAACCCCACCATAATATCAAGCAGAGAAGGGCTATTAGCTCTGAAGCTAGCCTGACTGAGGCCACCTTGGAGGCTTCATTGTTGCCACAATGGTGCTGAAGGATAGGGAGGGGGGAATAGAGATAGTTGGGATTTTGTAGCCAAAACAAAACAGTTTTCCCTGAGAACCAAGGGCATTCCCACAGGTGGATGAAAAGAGAAGGAGTGAAGTTTCCGAACAACCAGACAGCAGCTTCATTGGTCCATGTGACTGATTGTTTGGGAAAGAGGGGAAAACTTTTACTTTTAATTAGGTGAGAACTGCGGGAACCTTTAGCGTCGGTTTTCATCAATCGATGCCAATATGATATGTCCAATAAACCTGTTCTTTGAGGAACCTGCTTGCTACGGATGTATTCCTTGGAACCTTGAAAGCGGCATTCTCCATTTGCATAATATTTTAGTTGATTAAACAACTGTAATGACGAATGAAGACAGAATACTTGGGACTGAACAGAAAGGTAGCAATTAATTAACACACTACACTTCTACTCCATGAAATTACCATCAGCTCCAGAAAAGAAGCTTCAACAGCTCAAGCTCCTAGTTATCAGAGGCAGGAAGCGAAAATTAGGCATCGGAGCACAGATGTGAGAGCATCCTGTACTATCCTTGTTATAAAACGGTAAACTGTTTCCTACCTTTCCTTCGTTTGCACATGATATTGTAGCTATCTGGAGCCTTGATGAACGTACCGTTTCTTTTATGTACACTGAGAGCATATGCACCAAGACAAATTCCTTGTGTGCCCAATCACACTTGGCCAATAAAAATTCTATTCTATTCTATTCCTGATGTCTGAGATCAGAAAAACCTGGTGACCGTCATAGAGGTGTCTGGCTATACAATAATATTTGCTATCTGGACACATCATTTCCTTGGACAGAGCTTATTATGATCCTTCCGAGATGGATTACAGAAGGCCACGCATCCCACTGATGTCAATGATGTTATTAGACTAATCAAATGGCAAACGGCTGCTAGCAAGGGCAGTTGACCTCTGTTCTCAATAGCTCAGGAGAGGAAATTGCTTTGGATCTAATTCTATTGCTTTGGTCTCTGATAAAGTGAATAATGTATTTCTGGAGGGTGCTGGTGCGTGGTGGAACTGATTCACTTCAGAAATGGCACAGCATATCCTGGGATGGATGCAGTAATTCAGCCTGATGCTCTCAAGGCATATTGGACAACATCTCCATCATCTGCAAGCAGGATAAGGACATTTGGTTCCAGATGTACAACTGAATACTGTCTGAACTTTCTGAAGCAAAGATCTAGAGTGGGAAATGATTAGTACCTAGATGGGATTTCCTGGCTTGGCAGCCTTTGTGGCCCACCAGTGACCAGAGGAATTGGCACAGATTTGGATAGTGAGGAGGTTGGGGAGGAACATGGGCCAGTCCTGGAGACTGAGGAAGGCTCTGATGAGTGCTCTGCATCGGAGGCAGAGTGGGGCCAGGGCCATATGACAGGTATCAGCTGCCTTTGGAGTCAGACATCAATGAGGCAGACAAACAGCTGGAGCCTGTTCCCAGTGTACGCATGCGGAGCTTGCCAGACGGAGGGAACAGCTAAAGAAGAAGGGTCGACTTGGGAGTAAGGCTACAAGTGGACAATGAATGCCCCCCCCCCAGAGGGAATAAAAGAGGAGCGAAAGGGGAATTGAGACAATTAGTTCATTACTGCATTCTTGCCAAGTATTGTGGCATCTGAAAGATATCGACCTGGCCACTCTCCAAGCCTGATAAAGGTCGGTAATTGTGAACTATCTTGAAAGACTGTGGGAGAGGAAAGACTTTGCTGGAGAGGAATTCACTGTAAATTAAATAAAAGGGGTTTATCAGGATGAGGACTCAGCTTCGTGCTGATGGGGAAACCTAGGTTGGAACAGCCTTAAATATCAGAATTTTATCAAAACTGTATCTCATTAAGATGCTAGGGAGTGGTTATGTTATTTTTTTAAAAATTCTCTTTCAGTAATAAGTACAGCATATTCCTCCTTACTGTGGTGAGAGCTCCCAGCTAAACATCTCACCTACGGTAAAATGGTCTGGCCTGGATTGTACCAACTAAGGTTTCGTAAAAGGTAAGTTGTATGTGACTAAACGTCCCAATTTGGAAATAAGTGTATTTTATTCCAAGAAATAAACAAACCTTTCATAGAATAAATTGAGACTTTGAATTTTGACACAGGGTTACTCAGGGGATGAAAGTATTCCCCTCATAATATAGCAGAGCACCATTAACGCAACATCCACGTATGCTTTATATGTGTTGTGGTTCGCCAGCAGCCTGCAGAACTGGCAACAGAGTCAGACGGCGATGAGGCTGAGGAAGAACATGGGCCAGTCTTGGAGGCTGGGGAAGGCCCAGATGAGGGCTCTGCTTCAGAGGCAGAGGTGGGGCCAGGACTATCTGGGAGTGATGTGCGGACTCTGGACCCTCTGGAGGCTGACAGTAGTGAGGCAGAGGAACAGGAGGAGCCTGTTCCTAATGCACGCATGAGAAGAGCTGCCAGAAGGCAAGAGCAGCTAAAGCAAAGAGGATGACTCGGGAGTAGGGCCAAGAGATGATTGGCCCCTCCCATAAGGCTTAAAAAACCAGCAACAGTGTTTGGGCTCTTTGCCGGAAAACAAGGTTGATAGCCTTGTCCTGCTGCATTTATTTCTTGTCAGCGTCTTCTGCTTTTAAACTTTTGCCAAGAAAAGCCTTTGGCAGTTTGCCTGATTAGACCAAGGTTGGTGATAAGACTGAAAAATTGTGTTATGAAGAATTTGCTTTGATTTAGTTTGGACTACGCTGAGAATGAGTTAATTCTCAGCTGTTCTAATAAAGTTTGTTTGTTTTTGAACTGACTGAGTTTACTACTACCTACTTGGGCCTGGGTCACAACAATATGGAGGAGGAGGGAGAAGGAGAAGAAACAATTTTTACAGATGTATTAAAAATAATAACACGACATTTAGTTGCAATTTCAGAGGACGGAGCCTTTATAAAGGAAAGAATGTGCATGCCTTGACATAGAAACTTCCTCTTCCTTCACTGGTTATTTTCTAATTCTTGGAAAATGACTGGAATGATATGCTAACTGTGTGAGAGAAAAATTAATGGCCTATTTAGAGGCTCTTTGAAGCTAATTGCGTTCTGGTTGCATGCTGAGAAATCAACCAGCCAGGGCTCTGAATGTTATCACCGGGGGCAAGACAAGACAAATGGTTGTAACCTGGATGCCAAGGACATCCATTTTCTGAGTTCACACAAGTCACTGAACCAAATGCCAAGTGCCTGAGTTTGCATGAGATATTGAGTTTGATTATGGTCTTAAACCAGCATGTAGAACCACAACCTAACCCAGGGGTCTGCAAACTTGGTTCTTTTAAGACTTGTGGACTTCAACTCCCAGAGTTCCTCAGCCAGCTTTGCTGGCTGAGGAACTCTGGGAGTTAAAGTCCACAAGTCTTAAAAGAACCAAGTTTGCAGACCCCTGACCTAACCAATGGTCTGGGTGGGACTGACCGGTAAACTCTGCAGACCTATTCCTCTTTAACCAAGCAGAGTTGACAGTGCAACAAGCTACAAGGTGAAGCCTGTTTCACAAACTTCGTTTTTTTGCATGGCTTTTGGTCCAGTTTTCCAATGTTTCCAATGTTTTCCTATAGTTTCCTTCCTCAAGTCAGCTACAAGAATTTGGCGGGTCCTCTTTATAGTCACCCTTTGGGCATCATCTTCCTCTCAGCCTGCAACAGTGAGAAGGATGGAGCATCTCTCCATCTCGGGATGGAGGCTCCCATTAAGTGGGCTTTGTGCAGACTGGGGACAAAAAAGGAGGGTACATAAATAATGGAAGTGGCAAAAGTGGGGGGGGGGACCTGCTAAGATCAACTCACCTATAGGATCTCCTGTAATCTACAACCAGCTCTGCTCCCCCTTTTCTTTAGATCTTCTGGAGATTCTGAGGTTCTTTGGTTTCCACTTGATTAAAGGGAGAAGGAATGAAAGAAAGAAACATTTCTGTCTTCTTTATTGTATTTAATAACCTTCTTCATTTGATTACCAAATGAGCCTCTTTTCTGGTTCCGCATAATATGCTGAACTGTAAACTAACTACGCTAACTGGGTTTGTATATTGCAGTAGGTTAAAGCAGGAGGTAGTCAACCTTTTTATACCTACCGCCCACTTTTGTATCTCTGTTAGTAGTAAAATTTTCTAACCGCCCACCAGTTCCACAGTAATGGTGATTTATAAAATGTATCGTCGGCTGCGCATGCCTCTCGCGCATCGTGGATTGGGTTTTGGGGGGGATGGCACCAGCTACCAGCTCTGCTTGTCTGTTACAGCTGGGTGGTGTGGGGGGAGATGCGCGAGCATGAGGCACTTTTGTTTACGGTCGCACTATAGCACCATTTAGTTTCCCCTATGTAACGTGAACTAAACTTATGCGCGGGCGATACAAAAGGTATATTTTCAGAAATTTAAATTGTCACGGGGAATTTTATGAAAACCTAATGAAAATGTTTTTAAATAATGCTATGAATTTTTTTTTTAAAGTCAATTAAATTTTTTTTAAAAAGGAAAGTGCTTCAGTATCAGACAAAACCCCTACCGCCCACCATGAAAGCTGGAACGCCCACTAGTGGGCGGTAGGGACCGGGTTGACTACCACTGGGTTAAAGTGTGTCTTTGTGGCTTGTGGTTCAGGTTGTCTTCAAAACATCCGTAGTATTTACTTGCCAATTCATCAAGTTTCTCTACATAGCTCAGTGGTGTCAAACTCAAGGGCCACAATTGGTGTTTAGATCTGGCCCGCAGTGCCTCTGTCAGCAAAAACAGAGCTTGCAAATGCTGCGTTAGGTCCTCCTGAGCTCCATTTTCGCTGGTTGCAGGAGGCCGTCCAGGCAAAAACGGAGCTCAGGAACCTGTTTTCGCTGGCAGAGCACTCAGGCTACCACAGGCACCCCCGATACGAGCAACACTGAGCTGGCCATACCCACCCGGTCCTCCGAAGTCAAATACAACCCTGATGCGGCCCTCAATGAAATCGAATTTGACACCCCTGACATAGATTGAGGAGCAAGCCAAAACCTGCCTCTTTTCCTCACATTTCTCCTCAACCTGGTGTCTTCCAACTGCATTGGACTACAAGACCCATCATCCCGAGAAAGCACAGGGAAGACTTTTTCCTAGAAAAAGGACGGTCCAAATGAAAGCAATTCTATCCTACTTCCCATGGCATTTCACTCTCAATAGTACTATTTCCCAGAACTAATTCATATTGTTGGATGATCACCAAGCCACATAATTTTTTAATTGCCTGCTTCCCCCACCCCCCACCCCCCACCCCATCCCAGTCCCTACATTATACTGGAAATCATTAGAGCTAATGACTTTGGAACAGGTCATTTCTTCACTTATAATTTCTTTTCAAAATTACGCAAAGACAATGGCTGTGATTCAATTAGAGAAAAGGACCATGATGATGCATTTGATGAAAGCAAGGTAGAAGGAGGAGAAGCTTTAATGAATTCTTTCCTATTTTGGTTGACTGGTGGGAAAATCCAAAGGAGTTCCTTCCCCATCCCAGAACATTCATTAAAAAGAAGGTCTCAATTCACTCAAAAGATTTTCTTGGAAAGATATCAGGGGGAATTTATCCAGTGGTGGGATTCACTGGATGTAACGACCGATTTGCTTTGCACGCCCTCTGGAGACTGGAAATGGGCCCATTTCCAGTAGGTCCATTTTTCACCCTCCCCATGCTCCAGAGGCTTTTCTGGAGCTTCCAGGAGGGCAAAAATGGCCTTCCCCAGGCACCAGAGGACCTCTAGAGGCCAGAAACAGGCCCATTTCTGAACTTTTGGTAGGCCCGTTTTTCGCCCTCTCACAGCCTCCACACGCATCCTGCACTTACCTGGCATCCAAAACATGCCATGTGGAGACTCCGGGGAGGGGAGGGGAGGGCGGGGTCAGCCAGTCCTTGGAACAACCGGTTCGCTGAACCGGATTAAAATTAACATCCAGTTCGCCCGAACCAGTGCAAACCGGCTGAATCCCCACTGAGGTTACCGGACTAAGCTAACAATTAGCAATATGCTCAGGAGTGTTTGTTTGTTTAAGACAATGGCACTGGAGACAATTGTCCCAAACTGCATCCATGGAATTGGGTGAGTTTCTTATCAAGTATATTTCAGGATTTAAAGTGACTGAATCAGCAAAAAATAAACACAATAGAATCCTAAAAAGTGGTTTGGTTTAAAGGAGTTATGGGACTGCCCAACGTGTAGAACAAGCTCACAATACTGTTAAAACCCAGAAACAAGGAAATACCATGTTTGTGACTTAGCATCACCAGTCCATCAGATCATACAATCTTCATATATAGGTCGTCCACAACTTACAACAGTTCATTTAGTGACTGTTCAAAAGTTACAACGGCATTGAAAAAAGTGGCTGTCAGTGTATAAGAATTTATCAGCTGGAACAGCCATAACAACAAGTCAGCCAATGGGAACTGTTTGGTGACTGAGACTCAGGATGAGCCATATGAGCTGGCTTGAAGCCTGGGCGTGGCTTAGCTTAACTGTTCTGTGCTGTGAGAGTTTGCTGGTCTTTGCTTGAGAGTACTTGCTACTTTTTCTTCTCCCTACCACGCTGCGAGAACTGCATGGGTATTGTATACATGCATCATGTTTATATATATATATATATATATATATATATATATATATATATATATATATATATATATATATATATATATATATATATATATATATATATATAAGTAAGTTTTCTCTACATCATGAATACTGATCAATTACTTGCATGTGTGTTGGATGGATCACTACATACTCCAACAGTGACATTTTGCACAGTTACAACCGTTGCAGTATCCCCATGGTCACATGACCAAAATTCAGACACTTGGCAACTGGCTCATATTTATTTGCAGGGTCCAAAATCATGTGCTCACCTTTTGTGAGCTTCTGACAAGCAAAGTCCGTGGGGAATTCAGTTAACAACCATGTCACCAACTTCACAACTGCAATGATTCACTTAACAACTGTGACCAGGAAGGACGTAACATGGGGCAAAACTCACTTAACAAATGTTTCATTTAACAATAGAAATTCAGGGCTCATTGATGGTCGCCAGTCGAGGGCTACCTGCATTCATGAAGGTAGCCTACTTCATAGCACTCTCAAAAGCAAACAATAGACTAATCCAAACAATCGAAAGACACTAATCTGTATTAAACAAATACATGTGCGTATCTACCCATTACTCTGATTTGAACAGAAACGCAATACATCACTCCATAATGGAGAAGAATCAATGAAGAAACCCTGATGCCTGCACAGTTTTCAAATCAAGTGTTAGTTGCTGGTGGGGGAGGTCAGCTTGGAAGATTGATGTTCCCTTTTATCCTTTTTAATCTCATCATTGGGCTTGGAGTGAGAAATTAGAAGAGTGCCAAGAACTGCTTTTAAGACTCTTAAAAGAGTCTTACGAAAGTGGAAGACTTGTATTACTTAGTACAAGGTTTATTGTGTTACTTCAAAAAGCAACACAAAAACTTTGTATTAGAGAAGCCTACGTAAAGATTTCTCTAACAAAAGGTTTGCCACATCCCAAAGGTGCTTTTTCATGAGGCAACTGGACTTTCTTGTTTTTTTTTTCTTTTGAAGACGTTTCACTTTCCATCCAAGAAGCTTCTTCAGCTCTGACTGGATGGTGGGGAATGGAAGGGTCCTTGAAGCACTTGGAGGTTTATCTGTGTCCTCAGGGTCAGCTGAGTACCGTATTTTTCAGAGTATAAGACACACTTTTTTCCCTCCTAAAAGAGGCTGAAAATTTGGGTGCGTCTTATATTCCGAATGCAGCTTTTTCGAAGCTTTTTTTCAGCCCTAACAAGGCGCTAGCGAGTGAACCGATCTCTGCTTCCCTGCTTTGCCTGCTCCCACCGACTCTCAGCTTTGAAGTTTTTTTTCAGCCCTAATGCGCTAGCGAGTGAAGTGATCTCCGTGCTTTGCCTGCTTTTCTCATTGCGTCTCTCTCCAAAGATCAGCTGTGCTTTAGAAGCTGTTTTTTTATCCCCAAGCAGCGGATAAAAACCAGCAAACTGATGTGCTGAAGCTGAGAAGACTAAGGATGCTAGCCGGATGAATACCTGGTAGGCAGATTTTCCCCCCCCCTATTTTCCTCCCAAAAAACTAAGCTGCGTCTTATACTCCAGTGCGTCTTATACTCTGAAAAATACGGTAGTGCTCCTGGTTCCTGTAGCCTGCCATTTTTTTCCTCTGGAAATCCATTCCTACTCACACACCATTCAAAGGGTGTTCATCCCAATTTGTATAGCTAAAGGTCTGTAGAGATTCTCAATCATCCAGGTCATGGTTTGTCCCAAAGGTGCTTTTTTAGGAGGCAACTGAACTTTCGTGGTTTTTCTGTTGAGCAAAAGAAAGAAAGAACTGAAGAAGCTTCTTGGATGAGAAGCGAAATGTCTTCAAAAGAAAAACAAGAAAGTCCAGTTGCCTCCTGAAAAAGTACCTATGGGACAACCATGACCTGGATGACTGAGAATCTCTACAGACTTAAGGTTTCCTACACTTTACAGTGGATTAATGAATTTATGAACTGGACATCTACCGCTGTGTTTCTCAACCTGGAGCACTTTAAGATGCTTGAGTAATTTTATTCCAGTGTATGGAATTCAGCTCCCAGGATTCTCGGCAGTGATCCTTGCTGGCTGGGGAATTCTGGGTGCTGAAATCATCCCTTTGAAAAGTGCTCAGATTGGACAAAGCTATGGCAAAGAGTGAGCAGACCTAGCGGTATCCAAAAACTGGTGGGAAGATTCCGCTAGCCCCATCACCAGTGGTTAAATCAATTTTTTTAAAACTACTGGTTCTGTGAGCATAGCTTGGTGGGTGTGGCAGGAGAAGGATACTGCAAAATCCCCATTCCCACTCCACTCCTGGGGAAGGATACTGCAAAATCCCCATTCCCACCCCACTCCTGGGGAAGGATACTGCAAAATCTCCATTCCCACTCCACTCCTGGGGAAGGATACTGCAAAATCCCCATTCCCACCCCACTCCTGGGGAAGGATACTGCAAAATCTCCATTCCCACCCCATTCCAGGGGAAGGATACTGCAAAATCTCCATTCCCACCCCACTCCAGGGGAAAGATACTGCAAAATCTCCATTCCCACCCCACTCCAGGGGAAGGATACTGCAAAATCCCCATTCCCACCCCACTCCTGGAGCCAGCCAGAGGTGGCATTTGCCAGTTGTCTGAACTACCTAAAATTTCCGCTACTGGTTCTCCAAACTGCTCAAAATTTCCGCTACTGGTTCTCCAGAACCTGTCAGAACCTGCTGGATTTCGCCCCTGCCCATCACCATCCTCAAGATGGCCTTCAATGAAAGCATTCCAAAAACAGGATTCCAGGACATTAGTGAAGACAAAATTCATTAAGCGATTTAACTTCATGGCTAAATAAATCAGGCCTGTTCAATTTCCAGTGACTGTGTTTGCACAAGCAGACGATGCAAGTTAGTTCATATAAACCTTTGTGGCTTAGCATATTTTGCCCTCTTTGGTTTGTTTATAGTTCATTATATAGTGCCAAGAAAACAACATGGGTGTAGCCAGTAGGAAATGAACGAAACTAGAAGCAGGCTATGGTCTTCATCGGGCAAAACAAGACTATGGGTTAATAAAGCACCAGGTTAAATGTATCGTGCAAGTGCATTCATTTGTTTACATTTGCATTTGATATAACATCCCCAGCTCCTCAGTTTATAAATGCCTGTGTAAGATTACTTAGTTCCTAATGGCCATTTGGAAATTCTTTCTCCTTTCTCCCCCCCCCCCCACTTTTTTTCCCCAACCACTGTTTATATATGAAGTTGCTCTTTTAGGGTTGTACCCCATGCATCAAATAAAGTGCCCTGCAATGCCTGACATTTATGCAGCAGTAAGACTGTTAGTCTTTTCAAAGCACCTGAAGGCCAGACAAGGAATAATGGATGGAACCTGAACAAGGACAGATTCAACCTGGAAAGAAGGAGAAATTTCCCGACAGTGAGAACAATCAACCCACGGAACAGAAGTTGCCTTCAGAAGTTGTGGGAGCTTCATCACTGGAGGTGATCTCTCAAAAAGAGACTGGACTGCCCTCTGTCAGAAATGGTGTAGAGTCTCCTGCTTGGGCGGGGGGGGGGGGGGTGGACTAGATGACCTACAAGGTCCCTTCTGGCTCTGTTAATCTGTTTTTTAAAAAATTCTGTTAAAGATGCCAAAAGGTGCTTAGTTATGTTTTCTAAGCTTCCTTTCCCAATTAATCCTTTTGTGTGAGAATTCTCTGGAGTGGTCCATTAATTGAATCTGTAACAGCTTTGTTCCCTATGCCATCCGTCTGGTAAACTTGCAGGATTTGTTTTTTCTCGTCATGTACATGTATACATCTGAACTAGATGGTTGTTTCTCCATCTCATATAATATATATGGGTATATGCATAATTTTGTATGTATGTATGTATGTATGTATGTGTGTATGTATATATGTATGTATCAATGGTGGGTTTCAAAGTTTTTTACTACCAGTTCTGTGGGAGTGGCTCTGTGGGCGTGGCATGGCTTGGTGGGCCTAGCAGGGAAAGATACTGTAAAATCTCCATTCCCTCCCTACTCCAGGGGAAGGATACTGCAAAATCCCCATTTCCTCTCAACTGGGACTCGGGAGGCAGAGAATAGATGGGGGCGGAGCCAGGCAGAGCTGGTATTTATCAGTTCTCTGAACTATTCAAAATTTCCACTACCGGTTCTCCACAACTGGTCAGAACCTGCTGAAACCCACCTCTGGTATGTATGTATATATGTATTTTGTCATGTTCATGTAGTGTATATTGGAGGTGGAGACCCTTTGGGAGCTTTTATGCAATGAAATTTCATTTTAATGTATGCCAATTAGTATACATTCAAAGTGACCATAAAGTGACCATAAAGTGACTCTAATTCTAATTTAAACTTTCATATGTTCCAGGATTGTGAGCAACCCATCCTGTATTGGAGGAAAAAGATGTCATCCATTTTTTGGAGCAAGCCTGGAGGAGGTCTGCATCATTTTGTGGGGAGGGGAGTTATGTGCTTGGACCATATCAGCCAAATAGGGTTCTACACTGATTCTTGCCCATAATCCTCTGCCAACTCTGGATGTTAAGCCACTGACTATCTTGCAACTACCCCATGAATAGATAATAGACAATACACGAGCACACAGTAGATTTAAACTTAAAGTGAACCACTCCAGTCTTGATTGTAGAAAATATGACTTCAGTAACAGAGTTGTTAATGCCTGGAATGCATTACCTGACTCTGTGGTCTCTTCCCAAAACCCACAAATCTTTAACCTAAGACTGTCTACTGTTGACCTCACCTCATTCCTAAGAGGTCTGTAAGGGGCGTGCATAAGAGCACCAGCGTGCCTGTTCTAATGTTCCCTTTGGTTGTATCCAATTCCTATGGTTATTTCATGCTTATACTTATATATACTGTTGTGTTTGACAAATAAATAAATAAAAATAGATAGCATTTTGTTCAGGACATCATGGAAAAATAGCTTGCAATCTATGGTTACCTCCCTCACTCTTTCTTCACATGACCAGGGCCAGGTAAAGTCCAGATGCCCAACATCCCCAAAACATTCTTGCAAGGGACTCTTCAAATTGGGAGCCATCTGTGAGCCGATAGGAATTAAAAGCATCCAACTCACATCCATTTCCACAAGTGTCATGTTGCAAAGATCAAATAATATATTAATGAGGAGGTGATAAGCTGCCTGGGAAAGCCCAGAGAAATCATCCAAACCATAAAAAAAGGGAAAGTTACAATAATTTGGACGTGTGATGTGACACCCAGAAAAATACGGCATCTTATTTATTTATTTTATTTATTTATTTTGTCACAACAATATATGTAAGTATCATACAGAAAGGTTATATAGTATATAAACATATATATGAGTAAATATTAGGAGGTATAAGCATATATATATATATATATATAGGAAGAAGAAAAGAAAAACAATAGGACAGGAACAGTAGGCACGTTTGTGCTCTTATGCATGCCCCTTATGGTCCTCTTAGGAATGGGGTGAGGTCAATAGTAGAAAGTTTTAGGATAAAGTTTTTAGGATTATGAGAAGAGACCACAGAGTCAGGTAAAGTGTTCCAAGCACTGATGATTCTGTTACAGAAGTCATATTTTCTGCAATCTAGATTAAAGCGGTTGACATTAAGTTTAAATCTATTGGTTGCTCTTGTATTATTGCAATTAAAGCTGAAGTAGTTTTTAACAGGAAGGACATTACACTTTTTTTTATTTCACTTAATCCTCGAAGGAAAGATTGAAGGCAAACGAGGTCCAGGCAGAAGAAGAACATCACGGCTTCAAAAATCTAAGGGATCGGTTTGGACAAAACTCAACAGCACTTTTTTGTGCGGCTGTCGATAAAAATAGGATCGCCAACAAGATCGCCAATGTCTGATGACAGATATGGCACATGAAGAAGAAGAAGAAGAAATATATTACCCCAGGAAGACAATCTTCCCCAGCTCTTCTGCCTTCCAAAGCCCACACTGATTTTCCTCAACCCCATTCTTGCTGAGGTGTTGGGAGTGATGTTTCCAGAATCCCCTGCCAACTTGGCTAATTTCTGGCTTGAAATTCTGGGAACTGTATTCTCAGTCTATCAGACTGGGAATGCTCACTTACTTATTCTATGATTCCTGGATATAGAATGGGATAAATGCTAAACAGCCATTGTTGTGTCTTAGTATTGTTGTTGTTAGTTGCAAAGTTGTGTCCGACCCATCGCAGCCCCATGGACAACATTCCTCCAGGTCTTCCTCTCCTCTACCATCCTCTGGAGTCCATCTAAGCTCACGCCGACTGCTTCAGTGACTCCATCCAGCCATCTTGTTCTCTGCCATCTCCTTCTTCTTTTGCCCTCAATCTTTCCCAGCATTAGGCTCTTCTCCAGTGAGTCCTTCCTTCTCATTAGGTGGCCAAAGTATTTGAGTTTCATCTTCAGGATCTGGCCTTCTAAAGAGCAGTCAGGGTTGATCTCCTCTAGGACTGACTCCTCTAGGTCTTAGTATTAGGCAGGAACAAAACAAATGAATCCAAGATATGATTCATATGAGTCTGAACTATTTCATTGGCATTTGACAAGGTCAACAGCAAAAAGAAAAAAGAAAAGAAAAGAAATAAATTCCAAAGAAAGGCAGTTGCTTCCTACAGTAAGATAGCTCCACCCAAGAATTATGAAAACAAACTTCACTGTTTAATATTTACCTATGAGTTCCTTCTTCAGGGCATGTCCATTATGTGCAGCCAGAAGATATTTCCTGCCCTCCAGGTTGAAAAATATGGGGCGTTAGTGCGAGTTGCAGTCACATGGGGGAGCAGAGACTCTCACAGCTGATACACATCAGAATGGATGCATGTGTGAATCCATACCGGCAGCAAAGATACCTGGTTAGCACCTGCCTGCAATTGCTTTTACATATTTTTTCCAACACTATTTGCAAAAAAGAGCGGCGGTTTGTGGAGGGGGGGGGGAAGGGAGAGTCTGACAAAAATGGAAAGCCACAATGGGAAGATGGTTTCAGAACTATCCCAGATCAGTGATATTCTGGTTTGATGACACTCCTTAATAAGGAGGAACATTTTCAATACAAAATGTTGACAGTAATCTTAGGGTTATCTGGCCCAGACTCAAACATCTTTATTTTTATTTATTTATTTATTTGTCACACAGTATATATAAGCATAAGCATGTAATAACTATACAATATATAAGCATATATATAAGTATGAGTATGTAATAACTACATTAATTGGATATAACGAAAGGAAACAATAGGACAGGAACGGTAGGCACTTTTGTGCTCTTATGCACACCCCTTACAGACTTCTTAGGAATGGAGTGAGGTCAATAGTAGACAGCTTTTGGTTGAAACTTTGGGGATTTTGGGAAGAGACCACAGAGTCAGGTAGTGTATTCCAAGCATTAACAACTCTGTTACTGAAGTCATATTTTCTGCAAAATGCAGAAAATGCATTGTGAATCCCAAGGTATCCCTTCATTAGCGATCCATTTTGCACAACTGGGAATTGTCATTTCAAATCTTCTCCTCTAAATCTCCAATGCTTGGTATCCTTCTCTCTTTAACTTCTCCCTCCCTCCCTCCCTTTCCTTCTCTTTACCTCAGACTCATCCTACCTGGCAAGGCTGTTGTGAGGATGATTTCTTTGCCTTGTAAACCATTTCAGAAATTCTCGGGAGATTATTTATAAGCAGTGAATGCAGTGGTGAAATCCAAAATTTTTTACTACCGGTTCTGTGGGCATGGCTTGGTGGGCATGGTGGGAATGGCTTGGTGGGCAGGGGAAGGATACTGCAAAATCCCCATTCCCTCCCCACTCCTGGGGAAAGGATATTGCAAAATCTCCCAACTACTCAAACTTTCCGCTACCGGTTCTCCGGAACCTGTCAGAACCTATTGGATTTCGCCCCTGAAGGAATGGATACACACATCAACAAATCCAGGGTCTCTGGTTGGTACATCGATTTAAAAGCCTCCCAATCAAGACAGCCACCGAATCAATGAATCCATCAACAATTCAGCCCAATCTGTGAATCTCAATCTCAGTCTTTTTTTTCTTATTATTTCCCCACTTCGAGAGCTGGGTCCTAGGTTTTTATTTTTATTTATTTATTTGTCACAACAGTATATAAAAGCATAACCATGAAATAACTCTACGATATATAAGCATATATATAAGCATAAGCATGAAATAACCATACGAGTTGGATACGATCAAAGGGAACATTAGGGCAGGAACGGTAGGCACGCTGGTGCTCTTATGCACGCCCCTTACAGACCTCTTAGGAATGGGGTGAGGTCAATAGTAGATAGTCTTTGGTTCCCAACCTTCCTTCCTTCCTTCCTCCCCAGCCCGGTATGTCTGAGCCTTCCAACACGTGTCGACAAAGCATCCTCCAGCGGGGCGCGCTTACCTTTCTAGACTGCAAGTGATGGGGGTGGCGGGTGGTCTTTTGAAAGGAAGGGAAAATCTCCAAAGGGGGCAAACAGGTTGCTACGCCCCGGTTCTTCGGGGAAGGTCACCGTACTTGCCTGCCTGGGGCTCCTTTGGCGGCTCGGGACGCCCTGATATCTGATTTTCCTCCGGGACGGACAGCGCCAGAGTCGATGGATTCGCCCGCTTGCAAGGGATTCAGGAGCCGCGGGTCCCTTGGCAGTCTTAGGGAGGGGCTAGACAAGCAGGGGGCGGGGCTCGGAGGCTTGCCTGGTTAGATAAATTGAAGGGTAAGGGGTTTTCCTCCATTTGTGCTTCATTGCCTATCGCCAGGTACCCACGCTGCCCTTCCTGCCTTCGTGCAGCAGCTGTCTGCTCACTCAGAACTAATCTTCTGGGTAGTAAGGAGTTGGGTTAGACTACTAGAGTCAGGCTTCTCAGGAACCGGGCACCTCCTGGAAGGCAAGCGGGACTTCCCCGCGCGTTAGCAAACAGGGGATGGGCGTGGGGTGGAGTGTGTGTCCGATGGAAAGAGAGCGAGGGGGGGGGGG
The DNA here is from genome assembly GCF_028640845.1 of Ahaetulla prasina. Classification (NCBI taxonomy): domain Eukaryota; kingdom Metazoa; phylum Chordata; class Lepidosauria; order Squamata; family Colubridae; genus Ahaetulla; species Ahaetulla prasina. The sequence goes on along the minus strand of NC_080548.1, from coordinate 24,771,078 downwards.
GGGGGAGGCGCAAGCAGGCATTCGGGTTCAGGAGAGGGCAAAACAAAACAAAAAAACCCACGAGGAACGTGGTATGATTCAGCGCTTGACAATTCACCGTGGGAGGCTTTGCAAAGCCTCGGGGGGACAAAAGGATCCCTGTTGAATTTCCGCCTGCCAGGCGGTCGAGCAGAAGCCATTCACGACCCGGAGTAATTCAACACCGCTGGTGGCTTTGTAAAGGTGCCACTGCCACCTTCGAGATTTTTTTTGGGGGGGGGATTGTCATCTGTCAGAATTTTTTATTTTTTTTAATTTTATTTTTTTTGTCACAACAGTATATATAAGCATAAGCATGAAATAACTGTACAATATGTAAGCATATATATATACGCTTAAGTATGCAATAACTATATTGATTGGATATAATGAAAGGAAACAATAGGATAGGAACATTTGTGTTCTTATGCACGCCCCTTACAGACCTCTTAGGAATGGGGTGAGGTCAACAGTAGACAGCTTTTGGTTGAAGCTTTTGAGATTTTGGGAAGAGACCACAGAGTCAGGTAGTGTATTCCAAGCATTAACAATTCTGTTACTGAAGTCATATTTTCTGCAATCAAGATTGGAGCGGTTAACATTAACCTTCAATCTATTGTGTGCGAGTGTATTGTTACGATTGAAGCTGAAGTAGTCTTCGACAGGAAGGACATTGCAATAGATGATTCTATGAGTTAAACTCAGGTCATGTCGAAATGACTTGAGTTTAACTCATAACTGAGTTACGCCATTTCTCATAACTGAGAAATGGCGTAGGGTCTCCTGCTTGGGTGGGTGGAGGGGATGGACTAGATGATCTTTTGTTGTTAGTCGCGAGGTTGTGTCTGACCCATCACGACACCCTGGATAACGTTCCTCCAGGCCTTCCTGTCCTCTACCATCCCCCAGAGTCCATTTAAGATCATGCCGACTGCTTCAGTGACTCCCATCCAGCCACCTCATTCTCTGCCATCCCATTCTTCTTTTGCCCTCAATCTTCCCCAGCATTAGGCTCTTCTCCAGTGAGTCCTTCCTTCTCATTAGATGGCCAAAGTATTTGAGTTCCCTCTTCAGGATCTGGCCTTCTAAAGAGCAGTCAGGGTTGATCTCCTCTAGGACTGACCAGTTTGATCGCCTTGCAGTCCAAGGGACTCAGAGGAGTCTTCTCCAGCACCAGAGTTCAAAGGCCTCAATCTTTGGGGCTCAGCCTTCCTTATGGTCCAACAATGATGACCATATAAATGTATAAAATATAAAAAATAGATGACATACAAGGTCTCTTACAACACTGTTAATCTGTATCTGTAATTGAGCTTACAATCCTGGCCAGGGGTGGGTTCTACTTACCTTTACTACCGGTTTGCATCGTGCCCACGCGCGAATCAGATCCACCGTCTGTCAAATTAAACAGCAGCCGACTCTCATTTTTGTTCACCCTAAACTCTCGAGTGAAACATTCCAATAATCAATCTGCTTGATTCTAGTGCCCTGATTTTGTGTATTGCATTCATTCCTGTAATACTCCCTGCTAGAATGCTTGTTGACCCAGTGATGGCTAGAGATTTTGGGAGTTGCTGGGGTTCACCAAATTGGGGAAGGCAGTGCTTCTGAAAAATATCACGTCTCATATGGATGTTCTTACACTGTCTGGGCTTTTCTCTGATGCTCCTCAGAACCAATAAATACATGATTGACTGCTTCCTGAAGGTGATCCTTGATGATTTATGGGCAATCAAACCGAGATAATCTTGCAAATAATTGGTTTCTTTATTTTATTTATTTATTTATTTATTTTATTTTGTCACAACAATATATGTAGGTATCATACAAAAAGATTATATAGTAAATAAACACATATATGGGTAAATATAAGGAGGTATAAGCATATATATAGAAAGAAGAAAAGAAAAACAATAGGACAGGAACGGTAGGCACGTTTGTGCGCTTATGCACGCCCCTTATGGTCCTCTTAGGAATGGGGTGAGGTCAATAGTAGAAAGTTTTTGGATAAAACTTTTAGGATTATGGGAAGAGACCACAGAGTCAGGTAAAGTATTCCAAGCACTGATGATTCTGTTACAGAAGTCATATTTTCTGCAATCTAGATTAAAGCGGTTGACATTAAGTTTAAATCTATTAGTTGCTCTAGTATTATTGCAATTAAAGCTGAAGTAGTCTTTGACAGGAAGGACATTACAATAGATGATTCTGTGAGTTAAGCTTAGGTCTTGTCGAAAGCGACGGAGTTCCAAGTTTTCTAAGCCTAGGATTTCAAGTCTGGTGGGATAGGGTATTTTATTGTTTTCACAGGAATGGAGAACTCTTCTTGTAAAGTAAAGTAATTGTAAATTGTAAATTGTAAAGTAATTCTTGTAAAGTAAAGTAATTGTAAAGTATTACCCACTCTTCTTGCCTATGTCAGAAACAATGGTGGGTTGCTACCGGTTCGACCCGGTTTGGGCGAACTAGTAGCGGCAGCAGCGGGAAGCTCCGCCCATCTGCCTGGATGCTTCTACGCATGTGCAGAAACATCATGTGCGTGAATGCCCACAAGCGAACCGGTAGCGACGGGTTTTGAAACTTGCCCCTGGTCCGAAGCACCATTAATTTGCTCATAAACATGCAGAGAAGGGGGTAAGACCTCAGATAGCTAGGACAGAATGGCTCTGTTCACACAACATAGCTTAAGTACTGCATTAACCTACTTCTGGGTTATTATAGTTCATTGAATCATAAACATAACCAAAGAGAGGATTCAGGCTGCCAGAACAAAACAAACACACACAAATACAAAAGCGATGGGGAAAAAAAAACACCAGGGCAAAACTAACGAAGCATGAAATGACATGAAAATGCAACTGATAAATTTTTGTTTGTAACTGACTTGATTACGTTTGTTGTATGAAGCCAACAAGTTCCAAGGAAGTTGAATGGATGGATTAATTGGTTGCATTGCGGGAAGTCCTTTAATTGGAAGAGTGCAGAGGTTAAAAAACCTCTGGGCTGGGAAATGGCTCAACAGGCTAATGCAGTCTGTTATTAACACACAGCTGCCTGCAATTACTGCAGGCTCGAGTCCCACCAGGCCCAAGGTTGACTCAGCCTTCCATCTTTTATAAGGTAGGTAAAATGAGAAGCCAGATTGTTGGGGGGGCAATACAAGTTGACTTTGTATATAATATACAAATGGATGAGACTATTGCCTTACACAATGTAAGCCGCCCTGAGTCTTCAGAGAAGGGCGGGATATAAATTCAAAAACAAACAAACAAAACAACAAACAACAACAACCAAAAAAACCCCAAGCACAAATATTGACTAAGAAGCTGCTGTTTGGATGAAAAATCTGGTTCAGTTGGAGAAAGGGGTTTATGAATATTAAGGTAGTTGCATAAAGCAATGAATAAAGCAAAATGAAATTCAACAGTGAAAAAAGTAAGGTTCTACATTTAGGCCAAAAAAACAAAATGCACCAGTACCGTATATGTGGTACCTTGCTCAATAGTAGTACCTGTGAGAGGGATCTTGGAGTCCTAGTGGATAACCATTTGTATATGAGCCAGCAGTGTGCAGCAGCTGTTAAAAAAGCCAACACAGTTCTGGGCTGCATAAACAGAGGGATAGAATCAAGATCACGTGAAGTGTTAGTGCCACTTTATAATGCCTTGGTAAGGCCACACTTGGAATATTGCATCCAGTTTTGGTCGCCACGATGTAAAAAAGATGTTGAGACTCTAGAAAGAGTGCAGAGAAGAGCAACAAAGATGATTAGGGGACTGGAGGATAAAACATATGAAGAACGGTTGCAGGAACTGGGTATGTCTAGTTTAACAAAAAGAAGGACTAGGGGAGACATGATAGCTGTGTTCCAATATCTCAGGGGCTGCCACAAAGAAGAGGGAGTCGGGCTGTTCTCCAAAGCACCTGAGGGTAGAACAAGAAGCAATGGGTGGAAACTGATCAAAGAAAGAAGCAACTTAGAACTAAGGAGAAATTTCCTGACAGTTAGAACAATTACTAAGTGGAACGACTTGCCTTCAGAAGTTGTGAATGCTCCAACACTGGAAATTTTTAAGAAAATGTTGGATAACCATCTGACTGAGATGGTGTAGGGTTTCCTGCCTGGGCAGGGGGTTGGACTAGAAGGCCTCCAAGGTCCCTTCCAACTCTGATGTTATGTTATGTTATGTTATGAATCTTCCGCCATTTTCCAGGTGATGCTAATTTGGCTACAAAAGGCCATCTTCATCACTAGATGAGGTTGCTAGGTTGTCACTTGGAAATGGTATTCCTAATAACTGCTCTAAGATATTGAAGATGGCTGTAATTTGATATTTGACTGGAGACTAAAACCGTGCTCTGTGAAATAAGTAGCGGACAGAGCCAGCTAGGTGGGCTTAGAGCAGAGAATGAGACAGCTAACGGAGAAACAAATTTCAGCAATCATTATTATTCTTTCAATTTCAGAAAGGGAAGTTGCTTTCAAAACATGCTCTCAAGTTCCTTTCAAAGGAAGAAGATTTTGGGGTGAATTCTTCCCAATAGATGGTGGGATGCATGAATATTCTCTCTTTCGCTGCATATTCCTCTCTGCAGTGATCTATAGAGTTCCTGGCTTTCCGTGCTTCTGTTGAAGACCAACAGTACATAATGCAAGAGATTTTTTCCAGTGGTGAAATCCATTTTTTTTTTACTACCAGTTCTGTGGGCGTGGCTTGGTGGGCCTGGTGTGGCTTGGTAGGCGTGGCAGAGGAAGGATACTGCAAAATCTCCATTCCCACCCCAGGAGAAGGATACTGCAAAATCCTCATTCCCTCCCCACTCTTGGGGGAAGGATATTGCAAAATCTCCATTCCCATCCTACTCTGGGGCCAGCCAGAGGTGGTATTTGCCCAGTGGTAGGATTCAGCCAGTTCGCAACTATTCAGGAGAACCGGTTGTTAACTTTCTAAGCAGTTCGGAGAACCGGTTGTTGGAAGAAATCTTATTTTGATTTTTTTCCCCACTTTACAGGGCTAATCCTGTAAGGAAGGCAGGAAGGAAACATTCTGGTGTTGTTTCTAGCCTAATCTTTATTGCCCTGCTTACAAAAACTGCCTTTCTGGTTAACCCTTATTACATTGTAACAGCGAAGCGCCCATCGACGTGAATGATGTTGAGTTGGCCTTGCCCACATAATCACATGACCACCGAGCCACACCTACCCAGCTGGTCATTAGGGCAGAGAACCAGTTGTTAAATTATTTGAATCCCATCACTGTATTTGCCAGTTCTCTGAACAACTCAAAATTTCCACTACTGGTTCTCTGAACTGCTCAAAATTTCTGCTACCGGTTCTCTGAACAGCTCAAAATTTCTGCTACCGGTTCTCTAAACTGCTCAAAATTTCTGCTACCGGTTCTCTGAACTGCTCAAAATTTCTGCTACCGGTTCTCTGAACTGCTCAAAATTTCTGCTACCGGTTCTCCAGAACCTGTCAGAACCTGCTGGATTTCACCCCTGATCTTTTCTCACTGGCCTTCTTTACACTAAGAAAGGAGGCATGAGAAGGTAGAAAGGAGACGTCAAGGTTAGAAAAATACGTTACAGAAAAGTAGCAACATCAACGGTAAAGTAGCATACTTTCCTCCTAGCCGAAGAAGAAAGTCAACCGAGAAGCTCCCCAAAAAATTATCCTACATCCTGATAGAAAAAACGGGGGCAAGAACAGATGTCTCTTCTGGTATGAGAAACTTTTGTTTTTATTAAAGAATTTTTTAACAAAGTAAAAATTACAGTTTTAAGGAAAGGAAAATGGGGGGGGGGGGAGAGAAAAGATAAAGAAACAACTTCACATCTTCTTAACAGCATTTATATCTTGTTCATTCTCTGTAAGGACACAATATGATTTCCTTCTTTCCATAAGCTACCCTTTCTAATCATCAAACTCATAAATCCTGTTTATTTTCTTTTTTTTTAGCAAAATGTCCATAATGGGTTTAAATGTGATTACAGGTAGTCCTTGACTTACAACCTCAATTCAGCCCAAAATGTATGTTGCTAAGCGAGATATTTGTTAAGTGAGCTTCGCCCCATTTTTACAACCTTACTTGCCACAGTTGTTAAGTGAATCCCTGCCATTGTTAAGTTAGTGACACGGCTGTTAAATGAATCTGGCTTCCCCATTGACTTTGCTTGTCAGAAGTTCGCAAACTAGACCCAGAATATTGCAACCGTCATAAATATGAATCAGTCGAATTTGGATCATATGGGGATGGTGCAACGGTCGTAAATTTGAAAAATGGTCATAAGTCACTTTTTTCGGTCATGTTGTAACTTTGAACGGTCACTAAATGAACTGCTATAAGTTGAAAACTACCTGTACTGTCCTTTTTCTAATTGAGTCATTTTTGCCACCTCTGCTCATTCTATCCTCTTTACCAGCCATTCATTCCTCTGTCTGGATATTTCTTGTCGATTTTTCAGAGTCTTTCTGTTTTTGTTTATGCTATAATCTCACCGCAGTTACCATATACAAAGACAACATTTTGCAACCCTTTTCTAATGCTCTGCTTATTAGTCCAGTGAGAAAAATGTTTGTTTTGGTTGAATGTTGATCTCTAAAATGTTTATCACTGGGTATATTTGAACCCAAAGATAGTTCCCAAGTGATAGCAGACCAACATTAAACATATAAACACAGACAAACTGTACCAAATGTAATCTTTCCCAGACTCTTTGGACTTCCCATGTTGTTCAGCTTAACTTAGCAAAGGAAAGTTTTCAGTAGGAAAATAGGATAGGAGGCATTTCAACTAATGTAAAGATTCCCCTGCACATATGTGCTAGTCGTTCCTGACTCTAGAGGGCAGTGCTCATCTCTGTTTCTAAGCCAAAGAGCCAACCTTGTCCGAAGATGTCTCCATGGTCATGTGGCCGGTATGACTCAACGCCAAAGGGGAACGGAATGCTGTTACTTTCCCACCAAAGGTGGTCCCTATTTTTCTACTTGCATTTTTTACGTGCTTTCGAACTGCTAGGTTGGCAGAAGCTGGGACAAGTAACAGTAGCTCACCCTGTTACACAGCACTAGGGATTCGAACCACTGAACTGCCGACCTTCTGATTGACAAGCTCAGTGTCATAGCCACTGAGCCATCACGTCAACTAATGTAGAGACTGCTAATACCCTTTTTGCCAATGGTTTTTCAATTGCAACAATCTATGTTTTTGGATGTTTTCGTATATTTCCTTTCTGTCATTGCTTTCATAGTGATTTTTAATCAACTTTCTAATTTTTTTTTAAAAAAACCCTATTCTGTAGTTTTTTAAACAGTAAGATACAGGAGCTGTTGAATAGCAACCCTAAGCAGCTAAAATTAGAGTACCTTTAGAAAGAAGAAGCTGGACCATCATTTCCCTGTTGGAATAACAGAGTCAAATAACAGAGTTGGAAGGGACTTTGGAGGCCTTCTAGTCCAACCCCCTGCTCAGACAGGAAACCCTATGCTATTTCAGACAACTGGTTGTCCAATCTCTTCTTAAACAGTTCCCGTGTTGGATCATCCACAGCTTCTGGAGGCAAGTCTGATTAATGGTTGCAGGAACTGGGTATGTCTAGTTTAATGAAAAGAAGGACTATGGGAGATATGATAGCAGGGTTCCAATATCTCAGTTGTTGCCACAAAGAAGAGGGAGTCAAGCTCTTCTCCAAAGCACCTGAAGGCAGGACAAGAAGTGATGGGTGGAAACTAATCAAGGAGAGAAGCAACTTAGAACAAAGGAGAAATTTCCTGACAGTTAGAACAATTAATCAGTGGAACAGCTTGCCTCCAGAAGTTATGAATGCTCCAACACTGGAAGTTTTTAAGAAGATGTTGGATAACCATTTGTCTGAAGTTGTATAAGGTTTCCTGCCTAAGCAGGGGGTTGGACTAGAAGGCCTCCAAGGTCCCTTCCAACTCTGTTGTTATATTATATTATATTATATTATATTATATTATATTATATTATATTATATTATATTATATTATATTATATTATATTATATTATATTATATTATATTATATTATATTATATTATATTATATTATATTATATTATATTATATTATATTATATTATATTATATTATATTATATTATATTATATTATATTATATTATATTATATTATTTTATTCTATTCTATTCTATTCTAATTGTTTTGTCAGGAAATTTCTCCTTAATTCTAGGTTGCTTGTCTCCTTGATAAATTTCCCTTCTATTGCTTCTTGTCCTGCCTTTGGGTGCTTTGGAGAATAGTTTGACTCCCTCTTCTTTGTGGCAGCCCCTGAGATATTGGAACACTGCTATCATGTTTCTCCTAGTCCTTCTTTTCATCAAACTAGACATACCCAGTTCCAGGAACCATTCTTGATATGTTTTAGCCTCCAGTACCCCAAGGTAGGGGCTCCCAAATCGTTTCAAAGGAAAATCTTGCATGTTCAATTTCTGTCCCCCCATGCCCCGAAAGTACATTGTGGTCTAACTCTTGTCATACTCTTGTCATTTGTTCCTACTTTCATATGAGACTTTATTGTGGATGGACTTGCTCAGGTTTTATACAGTTCTACAGAGGAATTATTGAGTGTCATCTGTACCTCTATAACTGTCTGGTTTGGTTTTGCAACCCAACAAGAAAGATACAGACTTCAGAGGATAATTAGAACTGCAGAAAAAACAATTACTACCAACCTGCCTTCCATTGAGGACCTATGTACTGCACGAGTCAAAAAGAGGGCTATGAAAATATTTACAGACCCCTCACATCCTGGACATAAACAGTTTCAACTCCTACCCTCAAAATGACACTACAGAGCACTGCACACCAGAACAACTAGACACAAGAACAGTTTTTTTCCTGAACGCCATCACTCTGCTAAACAAATAATTCCCTCAACACTGTCAAACTATTTACTAAATCTGCACTACTATTAATCTTCTCATCGTTCCCATCACCCATCTCCTTCCACTTATGACTGTATGACTGTAACTTTCTTGCTTGTATCGTTACGATTTATATTGATATTGATTGCTTCCTGATTGCTTATTTGTACCCTATGACTATCATTAAGTGTTGTACCTTAGGATTCTTGATGAATGTATCTTTTCTTTTACATACACTGAGAGCCTATGCACCAAAGACAAATTCCTTGTGTGTCCAATCACACTTGGCCAATAAAAAATTCTATTCTATTCTATTCTATGGGAGGATGGAGGATGTAGGCTAACCTTAATAAACCTGGGCTTCTTTGCATGCTTGACAGACTTAGCCTCTATTTAATATGATTGATTCATAAGGGCAAAATGTTTTGAGGGTAAAGACATTTTTGATGGGATGATGGAAGAAAGATACCAAGGTTGAAGAGCTATCTTGTGGCTTCAGTACTGCTTTTTCACAGTTCTGCCCAGGAAAGGCATCCCAAAAGATTCAAAAGAATATATTTTAGAATGTTACATTTGAAAAAAAAAAAAACCCACCTGTTTGTGGTTATTATGTTTAATAGTATCTTAGATACATGCCCGCTTTTGTATGGAAGGAAGAAGAGGCCAAAGTAGGGAAAGAAGAATTTTTATACACATTCTGCATACTTGGGAAAATAGCTTGTTAAACTCCGGGCAAGTTATAAAATGATAGTGAAGGTAGATTTTTTTTCTTCCCTCCCTCTCTCTTTCTCTGTTTAGTTAACAGGGAGGAAATTGGGGGTACATTACAACATTGACAAAAAGCAGATTTAGACTACGATACAAACAGGAGCCATTACATTATAACCATGGATATTCAAGCCACATTGTTTTAAGTACACCCCTAGAAAACAGTTATAGCTAAAAATTGTAGCGAGTTAGCAATGTGAAGCTTCCCTTAACAACCTTGAATCTAATATAGTACCCAAATGCACCCTATTTTTCAGACTATAGAGTATAAGATGCACCTTAGTTTTTGGGGAGGAAAATAAGGAAAAAGCTGATTGGCGGGTCGATTGCCTCCCGGAATATCCCCAATCAGCTGTTCCCAGAGGTGAATTTTAGCAACAGGTTTGTTGGTTACGAGCTCTGCACCTTGCTTTTTTTTTCAGCTTCTGAAATCTCTGTTTCAGAGGCTTTTTTTTTCCTGCCGTTTCAGAGGCTTTTTTTCCTGCTGTTTTGGAGGCTTTTTTTCTGAAGCTCTGTTTCAGTTTCAGAGGCTTTTTTCAGCCTCTGAAACCTCCATTTGAGAGGCTGGGCGGGGTTACATTCGGAGTATAAGACACAGCCAGATTTTCACCCTCTTTTTTGGGGGGAAAGGTGCGACTTATACTCTGAAAAATACGGTAATTCAAATGCAATAGACTATTCTTGTAACTGGAAGAAGTAACCTACAAAATATGGACAAATAGCCCACAATAAAAGTATTCTATCTGTTTTCATTCACCAAGCTCCGGAAATATGTGGAATCCATAAACGTCGCTGACAGCAGGTGGATATCATAGTCTAATTGTGGCAAATAAACCATTAATCAAATAATAAGGCAGGCAGGATAAAGAAACCTCTATAAATGTTTCTGGGCTTAAAACAAACAATCCGTCATCACAAACATAGGATATCGAAGAATTGTTTGTGAACGTATTGAAACCTCGCAATAAAATACCTTCTGTATTGAATCTGCAAGAAAAACAATGGGCTGTGTATTGCTTTGTCTTGGCTATGAAAATCTATTATCACATTAATTGGCTGGAAGACATATGTTTGTGCAATATATCTGAAAGATAATGAGCGCACATTCATTTATAGTAAATACCATATTCTTCGATTGGCTCAGAAAATGAATCATTTGTCTTTTCCTCTAAAAGGGAAGAAGCCCAGTATTGTTAGCAAAATGGCTTGAGCCGTTTTCTCTGTGTACTGCTGATCTGTGTGCTGCTGATCTGAGCCAATCATCAGCTGGGCTTTAAAATATCCTAGATACTTTATTGGAACTGTCAGTTATGTTGCCATGGACATTAACAGTGTTGCTCCCATATAACACCCATCCTGCGCGGCCTGCACTGGCTGCCGGTAGCCTTCCGGGTGCAATTCAAGGTGCTGGTTACCACTTTTAAAGCGCTCCATGGCTTAGGACTGGGGGGTTTGCGAGACCGCCTTCTGCCACCAATTGCCTCCCAACGACCTGTGCGTTCCCACAGAGCGGGCCTCCTCAGGGTGCCGTCAACCAAACAATGTCGGTTGGCGGCCCCCAGGGGGAGGGCCTTCTCTGTGGCGGCACCAGCCCTATGGAACAAGCTACCTCCGGGGTTACGCCAACTCCCCGACCTCTGGGCCTTCAAGCGTGAACTGAAGACTTTATTATTTCACCGAGTGGGACTAGCCTAAGACATATCGAAATTTTAATGGGTTTTAATCGGTCTTAGACCGTTTTAGTGATTCGGCCATTAAATATTTGCTTTTAATTGTTTTTAAATGGTGTTATTTATTATATTTATATTGTATTGGTGTGTGTATTTTAATATTGGCTGTACACCGCCCTGAGTCCTTCGGGAGATGGTGCGGTATAGAAATGAATTTATTTATAAATAAATAAATAAATAAATAAGTGGTGGTATTCAGCGAACGAAAGTATTTGGACGAACCGGTAGTGGCGGTTGCGGGAGGCTCCGCCCACCCACCCCAGACATCATCACGTCCCATTTTTGATATTCTGCGCATGCGCGGAAGGCCCTGTGCGCACTCACGTTTGCAAACCAGTAGCAAAGGTAAGTGAATGCTACCTCTGATTGTACCCAATAAAAGCCACGATGTTGAGATACGAATGGTAAAAAATAAGTCAGTATTCCATTTCAAACCAATGGGCAGTTGCGGGTGGAAATTTCTCCAGAATGGAAGCAGAGGTGGGTATCAGATATTGTTACCACTGGTTTGCCCTGTGCATGCATGCTCGCTTTGCGCACAGGCCTTCCAAGCATGCGCCTGGCCTTGAATATGTGACTAAATAGAATGGCATAGCGCCGGGGCAGGTGAGCAGGCCCACCCGCGATCTCCGCTATCGGTTCACCCGAGCCGTTTGGAACCAGCTGAATACCACCTCTGAATGGAAGGCATTTCTTATCTGTTCTTTATCTGGCTGGTGGGAAACCATGTAAAGAGGGTGTGATTGTGCTCTCCCAAAGATGACGGGGTTTTAGTGATTTTAATAGATTTTTTCCAACACCTTAACTCTACAACACTCTGGTTCTCATATAAATTGACCATATAAACAAATAAAAAATTAATTAACCTGCTCTCAAATCTCCAGACAAATAGAGATTTGTAATAGGGAATTTGTAATAAGGAAGGGGAAAGACCCAGGAGATTCAGTTGACATCTGAAAAATATAACACCGAAACCCCCGTTTTTCAGGTTTTGAAATCAGTTCACTGTGCGAGTTGTGTCCTAAGCCATTAGCGATGGAGCTTTGGCTGAAATGTAGATGGATGGCCTATATATTTATCTCTATTTATTTAGCTCTATTTCCTCATTGGTCTCTTATTAATTATTTGCAGAAGGAACAGGGGGGAAAACACGAGGAAAAGATCTGTACTGAAATATGACAACAAGGAATTAATCATGGGCAAAAACAAAAAAGGAAGAAGAAGAAGAAGAAGAAGCAGAGCTATTAAGCCCTTCAAAACATCCTAAGTAAAGGAAAAAACCCGGGAGCCCCAGAGGAAAAAAAAAAAGACAAGGGCCATCTACAACATACAGTGTAATGATTACAAGAAACTGCCCAAGGAGCTGCTGATCCAATTCTACAGAGGAATTATCGAGTCTGTCGTTTGCACCTCTATAACTGTCTGGTTCGGTTCTGCAACCCAACAAGAAAAACACAGACTTCAGAGGATAATTAGAACTGCAGAAAAAATAATTGCTACCAACCTGCCTTCCATTGAGGACCTGTATACTGCACGAATCAAGAAGAGGGCCGTGAAAATATTTGCAGATCCCTCGCATCCTAGACATAAACTGTTTCAACTCCTACCCTCAAAACGACGCTATAGAGCACTGCACACCAGAGCAACTAGACACAAGAACAGTTTTTTCCCGAAGGCCATCACTCTGCTAAACAAATAATTCCCTCAACACTGTCAAACTATTTACCAAATCTGCACTACTATTAATCTTCTCATCGTTCCCATCACCCATCTCTTTCCACTTATGACTGTATGACTGTAACTTTGTTGCTGGCAATCCTTATGATTTATATTGATATATTGACCATCAATTGTGTTATAAATGTTGTACCTTGATGAACGTATCTTTTCTTTTATGTACACTGAGAGCATATGCACCAAGACAAATTCCTTGTGTGTCCAATCACACTTGGCCAATAAAATTCTAATTCTAATTCTAATTCTAACAACGGCCACTAGGCAGAACAAACGGGTGGAAGACTGGCAGAACGCCAACTACCAGTCAGAAGGCATGATGAAACTTCACAATATATGGGACAGACTTAACCATAGTTTCAACTGGGAAACTGTGGCCATCCCAGACCAAGCCAAATCGCCCCCCCCCCCAAAAAAATGCTACGAAATATCTAGAAGCCTGGCACTCTGAAAATTAGCCATCAATAGACACCTAGACATAAACCATGCGGCTCTTTGGGTCCTTTGCTGTGGCTCACTTTGGGTGGCTGGCTGTTGTGGCTCCCACCCCCAAACTACTGGTTCTATGAGCGTGGCTTGGTGGGCGTGGCAGGGGAAGGATACTTGCAAAATCCCCATTCCCACCCCACTTTGGGGCCAGCCAGAGGTGGTATTTGCCAGTTCTCCGAACAACTCAAAATTTCCACTACCGGTTCTCCAGAACCTGCTGAATTTCACCCCTGATCTCAACATCTTTTTTATAGTGTGGTGACCAAAACTGGATGCAGTACCCTAGTTGTGGTCTTACTAATGCTTTATAGAGTGGTATTAGTACCTCCCCTGATCTTGATTGTATCCCTCTGTTAAATGCAACTTTTGTGCTACTTTTGTCTAAAATGAGTACTTCTCAACTTGGCAACTTTAAGATGTGCGGACTTCAATTCCCAGAATTCCCCGGGCAAGGGGAATTGGTGAGAAGAGCCTTTCAAATCATCCTTTGTAGGAATTGTGGAAGATTTTTTTTTAAAAAAAGTTGATCAGTTGCAAGAGTTCGTCAGCATGAAGCAGGGGTGAAATGCCCCTGGATCATAACAGAACATAACATAAATAACAGAGTTGGAAGGGACCTTGGAGGTCTTCTAGTCCTACCCCCTGTCCAGGCAGGAAACCCTACACTATTTCAGACAAATGGCTATCCAACATTTTCTTAAAAATTTCCAATATTGGAGCATTCACAACTTCTGCAGGCAAGTTGCTCCACTTATTGATTGTTCTAACTGTCAGGATATTTCTCCTTAGTTCTAAGTTGCTTCTCTCCTTGATTATTTATTTATTTATTTATTTATTTATTTATTTATTCATATTTTTATACTGCCCTTCTCCGAAGATTCAGGGCGATGTACAGCAAATAAAACAACAAAAATCCAAAGCAAATTAAAATACTATAACAAGTTTAAAAATCTAATTCGACCGCTGTATACTTAAAATATTAGCTAAAATTTTTCCAAAAGTTTCCACCCATTGCTTCTTGTTCTACCCTCGGGTGCTTTGGAGAATAGTTTGACTTCCTCTCCTTTGTGGCAAACCCTGAGATATTGGAACACTGCCATCATGTTTCCCCTAATCCTTCTTTTCATTAAACTAGACATACCGAGTTCCTGCAACTGTTCTTCATATGTTTTAGCCTCCAGTCCCCTAATCATCTTTGTTGCTCTTCTCTGCACTCTTTCTAGAGTCTCAACATCTTTTTTACATTGTGGTGACCAAAATTGAAAGCAATATTCCAAGTGTGGCCTTACCAAGCCATTATAAAGTGGTATTAACACTTCACGTGATCTGGATCGTACCAGATTGCGTGATCCAATAGCGATTGTGACCGGTAGTTCGGCGACTCGGTAGCGATGGTGGAGCAAAGTGTCATTACTTCCTGGTTTTAATGTGTTTTGTGAATGCACAGAAAGTCTGTGCGCACATGTGATGCGTGTGTGTGCATGAGTCTTGCGAGCGCACAAGCATGGCGCTTGCACTTCCGGACCGGTAAGGAAGGTAAGTAGATTTCACCCCTGCCATAAAGTACATCTAAGTTCCTGGAAGAATATCTAGACTAATTGCACAAAACAGGGAAGGAAATGAAAGAGTTGTTACCTTCTTGTTGCCAGAGGCAACTCATTCAGTAGTTTTCTTTACTTTAGAAAGAGCATACATGATTAGAACGGCCTGTGTTGCATATCATGTGATTTAGAGTTATGGGGAGAACGCCTTTATCCTGTGGTCTAGTTAAGTCAGCTGGCTTAGCTGTGCAGTATAATGTTCACAAACCAGTTGTGGATTGTTGAGCCAGCTTGGAGTTTATGTCCATGCAAATGTGCGGTTCTTGAGTATAGTGAACAATTGTCCTATTTTGACAACGTGTTTGCATTCCTAGCGTGAGCAGAAGGGAGAAATATTAAGATAACATCTGTTGTCCTCTTCCTGACCTCCCGTATTCAAACCTTTGGTTTCCACTGGTTGGAAATCTAGGCAGTTACTTGAAGAGGAAAAAGGCATGGAAGAGGATATAACAGGCGCAAGGGACAGAGAGGTGGCGATATATACTATCAGACTGTTACCACCAATGCAAATATTTAGAAACATGCCAGGCAGTAAATATTATTGCCAGGAATCTACCTTGAGAAATATCAGGAATCTGCCTTGAGAAATATGGTCAGGCTGGGAAACAGCTTTGTAATTTGGAGCCTGGCCAAGTTGTGTCCCACAGATTTGTGGATCAAGAGTCCTTGGTGCTCTCTGAGCTTGCTTGTTTTCTTGCAGAGATTTCATTACCCTAACTAGGTAGCATCACTGGGGCCATTATTTAGAAAGGACCCAGGAGGGTTGCACCCTGAGCCAGATATTCAAGACCCCATTGAGCAAAACGAGCACAAGGGTACCTCAAACCAAGCAGAATTGGCTTGTCCCACTTTAAGCAAGTGATGCCATGTTGTTGTTGTTAGTTGCAAAGTCCTGTCCAACCCAGTGCAACCCCATGGACAACCTTCATCTAGACCTTCCTGTCCTCTACCATCCCCCAGAGTCCATTTAAGATCATGCTGACTGCTTCAATGACTCCCATCCAGTCACCTCATTCTCTGCTATCCCATTCTTCTTTTGCCCTCAATCTTCCCCAGCATTAGGCTCTTCTCCAGTGAGTCCTTCCTTCTCATTAGGTGGCCAAAGTATTTATTTTATTTATTTATTTATTTATTTATTTATTTATTTTGTCACAACAATATATGTAACTATCATACAGAAAAGTTATATAGTATATAAAGGTATAAGCATATATATATAGGAAAAAGAAAAGAAAAACAATAGGACAGGAACGGTAGGCACATTTGTGCGCTTATGCACGCCCCTTATGGTCCTCTTAGGAATGGGGTGAGGTCAATAGTAGAAAGTTTTTGGTTAAAGTTTTTAGGTTTATGAGAAGAGACCACAGAGTCAGGTAAAGTATTCCAAGCACTGATGATTCTGTTACAGAAGTCATATTTTCTGCAATCTAGATTAAAGCGGTTGACATTAAGTTTAAATCTATTAGTTGCTCTAGTATTATTGCAATTAAAGCTGAAGTAGTCTTTGACAGGAAGGACATTACAATAGATGATTCTGTGAGTTAAACTTAGGTCTTGTTGAAGGCGACGGAGTTCCAAGTTTTCTAAGCCGAGGATTTCATCTTCAGGATCTGGGCTTCTAAAGAGCAGTCAGGGTTGATCTCCTCTAGAACTGACTTGTTTGTTCGCCTTGCAGTCCCAGGGACTCGCAGGAGTCTTCTCCAGCACCAGAGTTCAAAGGCCTCAATTCTTTGGCGTTCAGCCTTCCTTATGGTCCAACTTTCACAGCCAGACATTGCAACTGGGAAGATCATAGCCTGGACTATACACACTTTTGTTGGCAGGGTGATGCCTCTGCTTCTTAGTATGCTGGCTAGATTTTCCATAGCTTTCCTCCCCAGCAGCAAGCGTCTTTTAATTTCTTAGTCCCCATCTGTGGTGATCTTGGAGCCCATGAAAATAAAATCTGTCACTACCTCCATTTCTTCCCCATCTATTTGCCAGGAATTGAGAGGGCCGGATGTCCATGGACAGTACCAAAAAGGCCTTTATTTAGAAAGCCATTATTTAGAAAGGAGCCAGGAGGATTGAACCCTGAGCCAGATATTCAGGACCCCATTGAGCAAAACAAGCACAAGGATACCCCAAACCAAGCAGAACTGGCTTGTCCCATTTTAAGCAAGTTATGCCATATCTATGCCTTTTTAAACAGAGACTTCCCCAGGCAACCAATGATAAGGTATTTCTCATCCCTCTCTGTATTCTATTTTTTTCCCCTCCCTGCCAAGAAGGAGGCACTCAAAACATCTGATAGTAACCACAGACCATGCCAGCTGAAACTAAAGGGAACTGTAGTCCAAGATAGCAAGAGGACACATAACAGGCGACCAACCTTAATCCATGGAATTCAATATCTAAGTCAACTTTACGCTTTGCATAAAACTACTCATTAAAGTGGATACAATTCTCAGCTGTGTTCTCTTGTCGGGAAATAGGTGCTCTCTACCCTGTAATTCTGCTCCCCTTCAGCTCATTTAAAAAATAGAAACATATTAACATCAGACTTTGACAATGGGAACAACTGTGAGCTGCAAAATTCAGAATCCAAGACATTTGTCCTGCCTGGATGAATTTGTGATCTTTATTGTGGTAGCTCAGTGGCTAAGATGCTGAGCTTGTCGATCGAAAGGTCAGCAGTTCAGCAGTTCAAATCCCTAGTGCCGCATAACGGGATGAGCTCCTGTTACTTGTCCCAGCTTGTGCCAACCTAGCAGTTTGAAAGCACGTAAAAAATGCAAGTAGAAAAATAGGGACCACCTTTGGAGGGAAGGTAACAGCGTTCTGTGTGCATTTGTCATTTAGTCATGCTGGCCACATAACCATGGAGATGTCATCGGACAGCGCTGGCTCTTCAGCTTTGAAACGGAGATGAGCACCACCCCCTAGAGTCGGGAACAACTAGCACATGTGTGCGAGGGAAACCTTTACCTTTACCTTATTGTACAACATGAAGGGTGTTTCACATTGTACAACAGCATGTGGGGTACAGATTTTTTTTCCCTTCTGTTTCATAATTTGGAATTCATTTCTTACCAGGTTATGAACGTGGGTACAAATGCATTGAGAAACCCTGAAAAAAAATCCACAAAAATGCAGCAAATTTACTTTGAAATTTACTCCTGTGCACACATCCAGGAAACACTCCACAAATAAGAGTCCATATGCATTAATCCATCAACAATGCATTTTACTGTTTTATCAGCGCGCCTTGCTATTATTTAAATTTTGTTGGTTTTTCCATTTTTATTCAGCCTTCTATTTAGTCCCTCTGATATGTTGTACCTTCTAACAGCAATTCTTTGCCTGGAGTTGTTGTATCAATTTCAATATATCATTATTGTACTCGGGTCTCTCACTGGCAGGCCTCTGATTAAGATATTTTTAAAAGCAAGCGGATCTCATAAATTTGAAGTCTTGCCTTGCCTATGATATTTTGTGTTTCTATAGTTAAAACTTGTAAACCTCACTGAAGCCATATTTGGTGAAAGACCAAAGCAGAGAGGGAGCAAGGCATGAAGGAATGGAAAATAGTGACAAACTCTAATATAGATTCTTCAAACTGCAGGAATTCTACAAAGGAATTATCGAGTCTGTCATCTGCACCTCCATAACTGTCTGTTTTGGCTCTGCAACCCAACAAGACAAACGCAGACTTCAGAGGATAATTAGAACGGCAGAAAAAAGCAATTGCTACTAACCTACCTTCCATTGAGGATCTGTATACTGCACGAGTCAAGAAGAGGGCCGTGAAAATATTTACAGACCCCTCACATCCTGGACATAAACTGTTTCAACTTCTACCCTCAAAACGATGCTATAGAGCACTGCACACCAGAACAACTAGACACAAGGACAGTTTTTCCCCAAACGCCTTTTTTTTAAAAAAAAATTGAATTTATATCCCGCCCTTCTCAGAAGACTCAGGGCGGCTTACAGTGTGTAAGGCAATAGTTGCATCCTATTTGTATATTTATATACAAAGTCAACTTATTGCCCCCCCCCCAACAATCTGGGTCCTCATTTTACCTACTTTATAAAGGATGGAAGGCTGAGTCAACCTTGGGCCTGGTGGGACTCGAACCTGCAGTAATTGTAATTGCAGGCAGCTGTGTGTTAATAACAGGCTGCATTAGCAGCCTGAGCCACTTCCCAGGCCATCACTCTGCTTAACAACTAATTCCCACAACATTGTCAAATAATTTACTAAGACTGTATTACTATTATTTTTCTCTTCCTTACTAGTATCTATCTCTTCCCACTTATGACTATCATCATGTTGTTTGTATCTTTCAATTTACATTGTTTTTATTTGTTTCCTAGTATGATTTGATAGCTTATTAGTAACCTTGACTATCACTAAGTGTTGTATCTTTTTATTTGTGATGAATGTATTTTATTCTCCTTATGTACACTGAGACTGAGCATATGCACCAATTCCTTGTGTGTCCAATCACACTTGGACAATAAAGAATTCTATTCTATTTTAATATCTAGACTCCAGTCCAGAAATAAGAGGAGATGATTTAAACAAAAGCCCAGGAAGAAAAGTGGGTGAGAATTGTAGATTCCTACAAGACAACCCTTGAACATTTTGTCTTTCCAGAGATATTTCCTAGTCTAGAGAAACAGAACGACCACAGGCAGGCACAAAAGCAGGAGGACTTCCAACTTCCTGCTGGTTTCCCCATTGACTTTCCATGTAAGGAAGGTAGCAGAGACCATTGGAAATGACAATCAGTGAAGTGACCACAATTTTGCCAAATTTCAATCCCACAAGGATCATGGGTCCTGGATTTAGCGTGGATTCAAAAGCTAGCCCAATCTAATAGTATAGAATTCTTTATTGGCCAAGTGTGATTGGACACACAAGGAATTTGTCTTTGGTGCCTAAGCTCTCAGTGTACATAAAAAGACAAGACACATTCATCAAGAATCATAAGGTACAACACTTAATGATAGTCATAGGGTACAAATAAGCAATCGAATCATACTAGGAAATGATCAATATATATCATAAGGATACAAGTAACAAAGTTACAGTCATACAGTCATAAGTGGGAGGAGATAAAGTACTTTGATTCAGAAGTTGTTGCCCTATTTGCGAACTTCAACTCCATTCATTCATTCATTCATTCATTCATTCATTAGAATTTGTCAACAAAAATGAGAACAAGAATAAGAGAATAAAAATACAATGACAGGGGACGATAGGCACATTAATGCACTTATGCACGCCCCCCTCTACTGACCACTTAAGTATGAAGTAAGGTGCACGGAAGTCAATTTGTGACTAAAGGTGTGAAAATTTGCCACTGAGACCACGGAATCAGGTAGAGCATTCCAGACTTTGACAACTTTATTACAGAAATCATATTTTTTAAAGTCAAGTTTAGAACGATTTACACTGAGTTTCAAGTGGTTGTTAGCACGCATATTATTGCGATTAAAACAAAAGCAAAAATTCTGACCAGCTTTGCTAGCTGCGGAAGGCTGGGAGTTGAAGTTCACCTATCTTAAAGTCACCACGGTTCAGAAACAAACAGTGTGTTGTGTAGGAGGTGGGGTTACCATCCTAGTGAGAATATTATTTATTTGTATCTCCAAGTAATAAATCATGGGAAACAAACTCAGTATAATCACACTGTGTAGGAGAGATAAAAACCCAGGAGCCAAAATGTAAACAGACAAATCACAGAGCATCCTTGCTTAGTTTTAACTTTCCATTCCAGCTTGTAAAGCTTCATGAGTACATGAAACCCCTATTTTTGAAAAGGGGTTTGTCAGAAATCTTTTCTTTTCACCCGCCATCCTTTGTTTTCACCTGCTGTTCCAGAGGCACAGCTCAACTGCTCTAGAGATTCCCGTCAGCTGTAATGGATCAAGTGAGTGAATTTTCTTTTCCTGGTTCTTTGTTGGGGTGAGGGTGTTTTTTCCACCGTTGCTCCAAGGGATTTTTATCTTCTGAACAGCAAAAATGAGAGAGTTACTCTTAGGCGGCTAAATGGCAGAATAAGCATTGCAACCTGCTTCTTCCTGTCTTAGGCACTTTAATCACATCTTAGGTTCATATTTGTTTTTCTCTAAAGCACAGCAAAAAATGTGTCTTTTTGTTGTTGGACAGATAGAATAGAATAGAATAGAATAGAATAGAATAGAATAGAATAGAATAGAATAGAATAGAATAGAATAGAATAGAATAGAATAGAATTTTTTATTGGCCAAGTGTGATTGGATACACAAGGAATTTGTCTTGGTCCACATGCTCTCAGTGTACGTAAAAGAAAAGATACGTTCACCAAAAATAGAATAGAATAGAATAGAATAGAATAGAATAGAATAGAATAGAATAGAATAGAATAGAATAGAATAGAAACAGAGTTGGAAGGGACCTTGGAGGTCTTCTAGTCCAACCCCCTGCTTAGGCAGGAAACCCTACACCACTTCAGACAAATGGTTACTCAACATCTTCTTAAAAACTTCCAGTGTTGGAGCATGGTGGGATCACACGATGGAGCCACAGGAGACGGCCCAAAGAGCTACATGTGGCTCCAGAGCCACAGGTTGCTGATACCCAGGCTAGCCAAAAAAACAACAACAAAAAACCCTGATCCATGGCAAAGAATCTACCACTGCTACTAATCTGAAAAACAAGATAACTTATTTTATTCCAAAGATATCAGCTGGATGGAATTTTTTTTCCTCCAAAATCAAAATTCTTACTGGATTCTCCTTGTCTTTTTAAATGTTGCTGGTTCCACCTACTGGCAGCTGGACCTAAGACTACTAACGGATAGATTCTAACTGCTTTGTCTTCCTCCTCGTTCTCCTTTTCTTCCAACATTATCAAAAACTACAAAATGTGTCATGCAATGATCAAGCAAATGACACACATTCTGCTCCAAATAAGACAATACCTCCCTTTTCTTTAATTTTTTTTCATGCCTTCCTTTCTCAAAAAGAAAAAAAAAACAGGGAGAGGACTCCCACTAGGAAGGGGGAATTATACTATGTCCAAGAGAATGTTTTTGTCCCGTTTCAGTTGGTTGAAGGAAATCTTTGCAAAAAACTTTGGCGTTGGACTCACTAGGATTAATTTTATGGCTTGCTATATTTATTTGTGAGAAAGACATGTCCTACCAAGTTAAACAGAATGGCAGAAGGATATAGGCCAGCTGTTTTTTTAAAGAGGGTGATGGACCAAGAGATCAAGAAGTAGACAATTGTTTTGTGATTGTCACTAAAAAAAAAAAGTAAAATGCAATCATAGGAATTACCGTATTTTTCAGAGTATAAGACACACTTTTAACAAAGGATGAAAATTTGGGTGCGTCTTATACTCCAAATGTAATCCCACCCACCCGTCGGCTGCATAGATTGCCACCGAAAATGGCTTGTGTTTTTGGCTCTGTGTATCACATTTTCAGCTTCCAAACGCTCCGTTTGAGAGCCCTTCAAGGCTTCCGGGATTGCCAAAGCACATCGCTGCCGAGTACTGCTCAAAAACATGATGCATTTGGAGGCTGAAAACGTGACTTGTGGTGCCCAAAATGGCTACCTGGAACAATGCTGCCTTTTCTTACCCCTTCCGTGCTTCGCCTGCTTTAGTCACTGGAGCTCCCTCTGATGATCAGCTGTGTTTTTGAAGCTGTTTTTCAGCTCCAACGTGGCACTTGCGAGCAAAGCGATCTTCCACACTTCACCTGCTTTTCTCATGCCGCTCCCTCTGACAATCAGCTGTGCTTTAGAAGCTGTTTTTTAGCCCCAACCAGCCTCAACCTCAAAACCAGTGAGCAAACTAATGTGCTGAAGCTGACCAGGCTAAGGATGCTAGCCAGATGAATACCTGGTAGGCAGAATCTTTTTTTCCTCCCCAAAAACTAAGATGCATCTTATACGCCGGTGCATTTTAAACTCCAAAGAATATGGTATACTGATAGTTTTAATAAAATCCAATTGAGTTTACTGTTGTTCAGGCCTTATCACTTCTTTGTCCTTTCTCCTCCTATTTTTGTACGGTATCCTTAGCACACCACATCAGAGTCCTTGTGGCCCTTGGCCTGAAAAATTCCCATAATTAGGATCAAATGTGTGATATAATGTTGGGAAAATGTACTCAAAAGTGTATTTCAACTACAAGTTTTCAACCACATGAAACGAAACCTTAGTTTTCTGCCAAGAACGTCGGCACTCTTGCAAAGAACTATTATTTCAATCGGAAAATGGAAGTCTTTTTGCGAGAGGCAGCAATGGTAGTAGGAACGCTGACCAATCCTATCTGGGTTTGGAAGCGAATTGAGAGTGGATTTAATAAGCATTTGGGTGGAAGCCACAAGAGAATCCCAGAATAGTAGACTAAATTGCAAAGTTAGAAAGGCAACCTAGAAAAAAACAATAGCATATCTTTTCCAGGTTCTTCCCAAGTAAACAGCACAGATATTTTCTTAAGTACCAAAAATAAAGTTTAATGGCTTCCTTATCTTTCAGTTGGAACCAGCGGTGAAATGCACTTACCTTCGCTACCGGTTTGGGAGTGCGAGCATGCGCGCCTCCTCTGCGCATGCGCGGGGCATCAAAAACAGGATGCAATGACGTCCCAGCAGGTGGGCAGAGCCTCTCGCCACCAGAGCTAACGGTTCGCACAAGCCGGATAGATACAGCTGGATTTCACTGCTGGTTGGAACCCTAGCAAAGTGAAGGAAATAAGTCTCTATCCTCGAATATGTACTGTTTTTCTCCTCTTTCCAATTGCTTGTTGCTATTGCTTGTCAACTCATTCATTTGCCAGAGCGGAGAGAATCCATCCACTCTTCAGAAGAGATGCTCTTCACTCCTTCTTTGAAATATGTCCTTAAACCTTTCCCTTCAATACGTCATGGCAAAGCTTTTTCTCATCTTTTCATCAACCAACAGGCAGGACAAACCAACAGGGTGTATTTTATTGAATGCAATTATGTGTAAGTGGAAGGTTTTCCATTTGATGTTCAGCGGGGACATTCTCTCAATTGTATTTGTAATATTGATTTGAGCCCTGGGAAATTCAGCTAACATTGTAGAGGAGAAGAAGAAAAAAATCAAGGAGTTAATGAGTTTGGAAACTGGCTGTATCTGGTTGCATTCAGACCTTGGAAGATGCTATATTTTCTACTGTTATGAAACTCTGAATAATCAATATGTTTAAAGGAGTGGTAATGCTTTCGCCCTCTTTGTTCCCCTCCTGCATTTAATAAGAGTACTTGCTGTGGTCACCTTGCATTTTCATATCGAACAGGGAACTCAATACTCAACCTGGAGAGAAACAGCCTCCATAAACAGTTACACACTGACCAATTTGGATGGCTATCTATCTCATACAATGACTTGAGTGCCTGGCAACAATTCATAAAGCATGATTAAAAACCAAGGTGTCAGGGTTCCAACAAATGCCCTAATTAAAACATGAGCCTAGAGCCAAGCTTCAAAAGAAATCCAGTTATTTATTAGGAACTTCATGTCGGCAGGTTCCAAATGAAGCCAACTCTGACCCCATGTAATTTACACCTCAATCATGACCCTGTTTCCCCTCGCCCCCCCCCCAGGGTGTGTCATTAATCACATTTGCCAACAGAGCAATTTCACTGGTTGTAGAGATCACTCCCCTCTGGCCGCTGTGGATAACCCTGGGAGACAGCCTTGAGAGAGATATGTCTGTAACTATGCTTCTGTTTTGGGCTACTATGCTGCTTCATTGGTTTCCCATCCCCCTTGCCTCAAGAGCAAGCCAGGGATGCTTTGCAAGTTGACACAAGGTATGCTTCCCTTCAAAAGGCAGACCAAACATCCTCACAGCTGGATCACATCCCATCCTAGGTCAATGCTTGGGTGAAGAGCCAGATCTTCACAGCCCTCTGGAAGGCTAAAAGGGTTTAAACCATAAGATTTAGATTACAAACAGATCTACACAGGCTCTAGTAGCCTACAAAGGAAGGATGTTATGTATGAGTCATTTCTGTGTTGACCGTAACACAGCCCACTGATTTAAACTAGGATTACTAAGTGCATGGTTTTTCAGTCTTTTAGGCTTTTCAATGGGTGGTCATGATTTCCTCCTATTTGCTTCTTGGAAAAGTGTTAAAGCAGTTTAGAAACCACAGCAACTTCTCCTTTTATTTGAAAACTTAGAAAAAGTAACTGATTCACCACAACCTGCCTGCATTGTACATTCTTCTATGCATTTCTGGTTTAGACTAAATGAAGCAACCTGCTCGCTTATTTATTTATATTTGTCAATAACTTATTAGATAATATATATGTGTAAAATAATTATGAATACATGAAATGGATACAAATTAAATTAAACATTAGGACAGGGACAGTAGGCACATTGGTGCTCTTATGCATGCCCCTTACAGACCTCTTAGGAATAGGGTGAGGTCAATAGTAGACCGTCTTAGGTTAAAATTTTGGGGGTTTTGGGATGAAACTGCAGAGTCAAGTAGTGCATTCCAGGCATTGATCACTCTGTTGCTGAAGTCAAAATTTTCTGCAGTCGAGTTTGGAGCAGTTCACTTTAAGTTTGTACCTGTTGTGTGCTCGTGTATTGTTGTGGTTGAAGCTGAAGTAGTCATTGACAGGTAGGACTTTGTAGCAGATAATTTTACGAGCTATGCTTAGGTCATACTGAAGGCAGCGTAGTTCTAAATTTTATAAGCCCAGAATTTCAAGTCTGGTGACATAAGGTATTTTGTTGCAAGCAGAGGAGTGGAGGATTCTTCTTGTGAAATATTTCTGGATACGCTCAATTGTATTAATGTCTGATAGGCAGTGTGTGTTCCAGACAGATGAACTGTATTTGAGAATTGGTCTAGCAAATGTTTTGTATGCTCTGGTTAGTAGTGTGATATTACCAGAGAAGAAGCTACGCAAGATTAGGTTTACAACTCTTAAAACTTTTTTGGCAATGTTGTTATAGAGGACTTAATACTGACATTCTGTCAGGCTTTGCATCTTTCATTCTGAAATATCATATACTGCAGATATCCTTCAATACTCAAGCCAATATTGAATTGTCTGCAAGCAAATAGCTCCCCTTGGGGCTACAAAGGGATACTAGCAATGAAGCCTTCATTGCGACATCAATTGTAGATGAGTTTTAAAGTTCTCATTCTACTTCACATTGTATATAAATATAAAATTCTCTTCTTTCAAAGGAAAAACAGGGGAGAAGAATCTGAAATGAGATGAGGAGTTTTTAAAAATTGTATCCTGCCTCTACCCTGTGTGTATGAGCCCAACAGCAGGTTTTGATGCTATCCATTCTATCATGTCCAATTTGTGGTGGTTTAATGAACCAGCTTTCTCCACATTTTCTGATGTATGTTTGTGGCTTCATTTCTTTTTGTCGTTGACCATTCTGAGCATAATTGCAAAAATAATCATTTAAAACGGGTCTCCAACCTTGGCAACTTTAAGCCTGGAGGACTTCAACTCCCAAAATTCCCCAGCCAGGGATTCTGGGAGTTGAAGTCCTCCAGGCTTAAAGTTGCCAAGGTTGGAGACCCCTGATTTAAAATATATGTTGTTTTAATCACAACTGTATGGTCATTCTTTGGTAACTCTGTGTTTCCATTCTCCAGTAAGTTTATCCTCTTGTTTCAGATCGCCTCCTCATTTCTCTTTTCTGTTCTCTTCCATCCATCATCCAAATCTCTTAATACATCCAAATCTCTCTGATAATAAAATTATGAAGCCTTTAATAAGCCACAAGACTGTGGGGTTTTTTTCTTGCAAAAAACTATGTTTCCCCAAAAATAAGACTGGGTCTTATTTTCTTTTGGGCCCCAAAATAAACACTAGGGCTTATTTTTTGGGGGGTGTCTTACTTTATTCTCATGTAAGGGAGGCCCACTTCATCTGCTTGCTCACAGCAGGGCAGGAGGCTGTGCGGGACGTCAGTACCAGAACCACAAGGCAGGGGGTAGTGGAGCTGTCTCACATGCCCTGCACTGGCTTACCTCAGGGCCCCCGCAGCAAGACCATCCATGCCTCACCTCACGGCTGCAGCACCAACATTGCACTCAGCCTCCTGCTGCATTGCATCTATGAGCAAGCAGAAGAACTGGGCCAGCGGCCACGTGGGCTCCTGCTGCACATGGCTGCTGGTGCTGCCACCACGAAGGAGAGGCAGGTGTCAGCGCATGGATGGCCTGGCTGTGGGGGCCCCGAGGTAAGTCGATGAGCAACCAGATGGAATGAGTTGGCAGCCGGCTGCCCAGGCTCTTAAGTAAAGGTAAAGGTTCCCCTTGCACATACGTGCTAGTCATTTCTGACTTTAGGGTGCGGTGCTCATCTCTATTTCAAAGCCGAAGAGCCAGCACTGTCCGAAGATGTCTCTGTGGTCATGTGGCCGGCATGACTCAATGCCAAAGGCGCACAGAATGCTGTTACCTTCCACCAAAGGTGGTCCCTATTTTTTCTACTTGCATTTTTACGTGCTTTCGAAACTACTAGGTTGGCAGAAACTGGGACTAGTAATGGGAGCTCACCCCGTTACACGGCACCACTAGGGATTCAAACCGCCGAACTGCCAATCTTTCGATCGACAAGCTCAACTGTCTTAGCCCCTGAGCCACCGTGTCCCCTTGTACAGGCTCTTAAATAGGGCTTATTTTGGGGGGTAGGGCTTATATTAGGTGTACAAATAAAACATTCTAGGGCTTATTTTTGGGATAGGACTTATTTTCAGGGAAACAGGGAACTAACAGAGATATTACTTCAAAAGCTACTTACTGACATTTAATACATCAAAACCTGAAGTCTTGGATGTGATTAGATTAGGAAAGATATCTATGTTCACTAGTTTTATTAGGAACAATATGGAAGTATTTTGTCATGGCTCACTTCTGGGTGTTTTTTAAAGTTCTCATTCTAATCCAGAACCCTTGGATCTTCCATCCTGAAAAAGTCTGATCCTGCTTAACTTTTCTGAGATCAATCAAGGTGAATGAGATTCTGCCATATGCAAATATTTTTGCTATGTTTGCATCACAGACTATGTCTCAACAAATAAACCATATTGTAGGTTCAGAGGACGGACAGCTTCCCACAGTATACTAACACAATGATTAGGTTCCCAGGGCACAACTACTGTGAATTCCCCAATCCTAAAATAGCTTAGTCTAGCATTGTGCAAACAGTGTATTACAGAAGTGAGTACACTCCCTCACATTTTGTAAATATTTTAAGTATATCTTTTCAGGTGACAACACTGAAGAAATGACAGTTGGCTACAATGTAAAGTAGTGAGTATACAGCTTGTATAACACTGTAAATGTGCTGTCCCCTCAAAATAACGCAACACACAGCCATTAATGTCTAAACTGCTGGCAACAAAAGTGAGAACACCCCTAAGTGATAATGTCCAAATGGAGCCCAAGTAGCCATTTTTCCTCCCTGGTGTCATGTGACTCATTAGTGGTACAAGCTCTCAGGTGTGAAGGGGGAACAGGTGTGTCAAATTTGGTGTCGTTACTCTCACTCTCTCATGCTGGTCACTGGAAGTTCAACATGGCACCTCATGAGGATCTGAAAAAACAAATTGTTGCTCTATAGAAAGATGGCCTAGGCCGGTGGTTCTCAACCTTTATAGTGCTGCGACCCCTTTAATACAATTCCCCATGATGTGGCGACCCCAACTGTAAAATTATTTTCGTTTTGAATTTATTGCGCCTGAAGCCGTATTGGCTAGCGATCTGAACTGCTTGCGATTGCCTTGAGGACGGAGGCATTAAAGTGGAGACTCCTCCCCTATTAAGTTTATCGCGCCTGAAGCCAGATTAGGCTAGCGATTGGGAGTGATTGCAGCTGGCTTGAGAGGGAGACATCAGAGCAAAGATTTCTCTCTTTTGAAATTCATTCGCGCCTGAAGCTGAATTGAATTCATTGCGCCTGAAGCCGAATTCGGCTAGCGATTTGAAGAGCCTGCAGCTGGCTTATGAAGTCAACCATTGGAGCGCGATTCTTCGACTCGCAAGTATACTTCCCATATTTCCGATGGTCTTAGGCGACCCCTGGCAAATCGTCATTTGACCCCCAACAGGGTCACGACCCACAGGTTGAGAACCGCTGGCCTAGGCTATAAGAAGATTGCCAAGACCCTGAAACTGAGCTGCAGCAGTCCCTTGACTCTTTTGAGCAATTTGTGTGGACAAACCCCTCCCAATTGTAGGTCATTTCTAAATTTCTAAATCATTTCTAAAGATCTAAGTGCCAGAGCCCACTGTAACAAGATTGCCAAAAAGGCACTAAGGGTTGTTAACTTAATTTTGCGTAGCTTCTTCTCTGGTAATATTGTACTACTAACTAGAGCATACAAAACATTTGCTAGACCAATCATTGAATACAGCTCATCTGTCTGGAACCCGCACTGCATATCGGACATAAATACAATCGAGAGAGTCCAGAGATATTTCACAAGAAGAGTCCTCCACTCCTCTGCTCGCAATAAAATACCTTATGCCACCAGACTCCAAATTTTGGGCTTAGACCATTTACAACTATGCAGACTTCAATCTGACCTAAGCATAGTACATAAAATTATCTACCACAATGTCCTACCTGTCAGTGACTACTTCAGCTTCAACCACAACAATACACAAGCAAATAATAGATACAAACTCAAGATAAACCACTCCAAACTTGATTGCAGAAAATATGACTTCAGTAACAGAGTGGTCAATGCCTGGAATGCACTCCATGACTCTGTAGTTTCTTCCCAAAACCCCCAAAACTTTACGCTTAAACTGTCTACTATTGACTGACTTCACTCCATTCCTAAGAGGTCTGTAAGGGGCGTGCTTAAGTGCACCAACGTGCCTACCATCCCTGTCCTAATGTTCCTTTTTTTACTTACTCTTTTCATGTATCCAAATTATGTTTATACTTTTACCTGTTATCTTATATATGATTGAAAAATAAAAATAAATAAAATAAAACCTGAGAAGGCTTTTATTCTCACCAAAGTGTGATTTGCACACACACCTAACTAAATAAGGAATAAATAAAGGGCTGTAAATTGTGCAATTGAGGAGTTTTGCAGCATCACTGAAAACTTCCTCCTGAGCATACCAAATATTTCAAATAATTCTTGTTCTACTGGTAATAAGTTCCTTTTTTTTCCTACTAATGACCACAGTTTCTGCAAATATAACTTCATTTCTCGGCTGTCACTGACAGATGCTTTCACTTTCTCATCTAGGCATCGGTATCCTTCAACTGGATCGGTATTAGAAATTTGTGATCTCACTTCACTAGAATACAGGTAAGCTTTTAAATAAAAAATGTGGTGGGAATTAAATATAAAAGCAAACATATGGATAAAATGAGATATAGTCAAAGAAAGGGTTGACCAGAAACTGATAGGAATTATTTGGGATTATTATAAAAATGTGCGAAAGAGGCAAGAATAAATATTTGTAGAAGATATGCTCATAAGATTCTCCTCTTCTTCTTTGCAACGGTATCAATAAGTCTTCCCTTTGAATCATGCAAGGGGATGTTTGGGACGCAAATGTTACTCTAAAGAGTTCAGAACTCAAAGCCAAACATTGGAGAATAAAGTTTCTTCTACTCTCTAATGGAACATTTGAAATTCAGCAGGAGGAATTCTCTGATATGAAAGGAAGGCTGATGGATACTCACAACATGGACAGCATTGGTACCGAACAGAGAAACCAAATAGGGTTTTTGCTGTGGAAAACAGATAATGATGATTCAGTAGTATATTATTTGCATTTAAATTTCAGTAGCAGCAGTTACAGATTACTAGGGGCCCATGCTCTCTACATGGGGCTCCCCTTGAAGAGCACCCGAAGGATCCAGTTAGTTCAGAATGCAGTTGCGCGGGTGATAGAGGGAGCCGGTCATGGCTGCCATGTAACACCACTCCTGCGCAGACTGCACTGGCTACCTGTGGTCTTTTGAGTGCACTTCAAGGTTTTGGTTACTACCTTCAAAGCGCTCCATGGCTTAGGACCAGGTTACTTATGGGACCGCCTACTGTTATTGATTGCCTCCCACCGACCCGTGCGGTTTCACAGAGAGGGACTCCTCAGGGTGCCGTCCGCCAAGCAATGTCGGCTGGCGGCCCCCAGGGGAAGGGCCTTCTCTGTGGGGGCTCCCACCCTCTGGAATGAACTTCCCCCAGGACTCCGTCAACTACCTGACCTTTTGACCTTTCGCCGCAAATTGAAGACCTATTTATTTATTCGCGCAGGATTGGCATAGAAATTTTTAGCAGTTTTAATATTCTGATATAAATTATTTGGGGTTTTTATGGTTTTAAATAGTTTTAATTTGGCCTGATATTTAATAAGATTTTTAATAATTGCTTTTATTATGTATATTATCTACTGTTTTAGTTTGGCTGTGAACCGCCCTGAGTCCTTTGGGAGAAGGGCGGTATAAAAATCTAATAAATAAATAAATAAATAAATAAATAAATAAATAAATAAATAAATAAATCCCTCAAACTATACAAATCAGAACACCAAGTGATATTAACAAAACATTTAATACTAGACTATTAGCTCTGTATGAATTCCACAGGCAACAACAACATTTCAAGTTGTTTAGAGAACGTCTGTCTCATTGTCATCTGACAATAAGTCCTGAAGATTGAACAAGATTTCGAATGAGTGCAGAGGTTGCATTAGTATTCTCTTGGATTACTTAAGGTAAAATATAGATCTGGCTGGTATATCCCTCCTGATTTTTCAGTGGCTCTTAGTACCATTGTCCACAGTTCACTTGGGGCTGGGGATTAGAGGTACTTTCTTTTTTTAAGATTTTATTGATTTTCTGTTGTTTACATTTTGTTAGTGCTTAATAAACATCGTGTTGTCTGTGTTGTTTAATTTGCTTAACAATAGAGATTACGTTCCTAATCTCCACCTCTTTTTTCCAACCACTGGTAAAATAAAATCCATGTTTGATAGTATTCTGTGTCTTTTTTTTTTCTGTTTAATCTTCAGCGTAAGTCTGTCCATGTCTGCACAATCCAGTATCTTCCTAATTATCTCTTCATCTTGTGGTGTTTCTTCATTTTTCCAATATTGTGCAAATATAACCCTCGCTGTTCTTAAGACATACAATACTAAATATATACTTTGCTTATCAAGTTTTTCTGATGTTAGAAAACATCAGAAAATAATAATAATAAAAACAGTTCAGGTTTAAAATCTATGTTTTCCTATCAGAGAGATATATCTATATCTATCTATATATTTCTATCTCTCTATAGGTAGGTAGGTAGGTAGGTAGGTAGGTAGGTAGGTAGGTAGGTAGGTAGGTAGGTAGGTAGATAGATAGATAGATAGATAGATAGATAGATAGATAGATAGATAGATAGATAGATAGATAGATAGATGATAGACAGAGATGGGTGGATGGATGGACGGACGGATGGACGGACGGACAGACAGACAGACAGACAGATAGATGATAGACAGAGATGGATGGATGGATGGATGGATGGATGGATGGATGGATGGATGGAGATAGAGATATATAGATATAAATTCTCTTTTTCCAATATATATAGAGATAGAGATAGAGATAGAGCAATATAGAGATATAGAGATATATTTTGATGATACCCAGTTCTATAAATCAACACCTTGGCCAATAAAGGGCATATTGTCAACATGCTTGCCCCATGCATGGAGATTGTAAAGGTTTGCATTGAAGCAAACAGATGGAAGCTAAACCCGTTTACGTACATGGAATGGTCTGCACATATTCGAACAGAGCAGGTTTGCAATTTGAAAGTCCTTCTGGACTGCTCCTCCATAAACAACATGTAGAGGTTATAACTAGAATATTCTTTGCCTAGCTTTTGCTAGGTATCCGTTTTGATATTGTCAGTCAAGGAGAGCTTAGCTACTGTAACTCACATCTTCATTGCCATGCAGTTGAGTTACTGCAATACACTTAACATGGGACTGCCCTTGAAGACTATTTGGAAACTGCAATTGGTCCAGAATGCAGCAGCCCGTGTACAAATTGGTTCTCGGTGTTGGGAACTTATAATACTAATTATGCAAGCCCTGTATTCATTAGTGATTGGCTTCCAGGTATAATTGAAGGTGAAGTCCACAAGTCTTAAAGTGACCAAGGTTGGAGACCCCTGTACTAGAGCATTGGAAAATCTGTTTTAGGACCATTGAGGAAACTGTGCTCTTCCTTTCCCCAGACGGTCAACTGAAACGATCCCTAGAGACAGAAAAATATCTTTCAGCCTTGAGAAATAAGAAACACTTTTGTTGGTGTGTGTGTGTTTTTTAAAATATCTGATTATGTCACATTCCTTTACAGAATCTGAGAAGATGGTGAACAATACCGTGGTCCTGACTATCTACATCATTGCCTTCGTCTTTGGTTTGCCTTGCAACCTTCTGGCCTGCTACTCTTTCCTGAGGAAAGTCCGTCGCAAGCCGGTCCCCATAGATATACTGTTGCTCAATTTGACCATTTCTGACCTTTTCCTTCTTCTCTTTTTGCCCTTCAAGATGGCAGAAGTTGCTCAGCGTTTCACCTGGCCTCTTCCTTCCATTCTTTGCCCACTGGCAAACTTCTTCTTCTACAGCAGCATTTATATCAGCACCCTGTTCCTCATGGGTGTCAGCCTCGAGCGCTACCTGTGCATTGCCTACCCTGTCAAGCACAAGTTGAACCGCAGACCAACCTACGCAAGAATCGCCAGCCTTTTCTTCTGGTTTTGGGCTTGTTCCCATTGCGGTTGCATCGTCTTCATTGTTCACTACCTCCCTGGAAATCCTTGGAGTCATAAGGCCAACGTCACTTGCTACTATGAATTCTCCCCTGAACAGCGTGACATTGTCCTTCCTTTCCGCCTGGAGCTCTTCTTTGTCCTCTTCTTACTTCCTTTCCTTGTCACTATCTCCTGCTATGTCAATGTGATCCGCATCTTGAATGCCATGCCAAACATTAAACCCCAGAAGAAGCAAAGGGCCGTGGGCTTAGCTGTGGCTACCCTGCTCAATTTCACTCTGGCCTTTGCTCCCTACAATATCTCCCACGTTGTGGGCTTTGTGATGAAAAAAAGCCCCCCCTGGAGAACAGAGACCTTCTGCCTGACTTCCCTCAATACGGTGTTGGATCCTGTCATCTTCTTCTTCTCTTCCTCCACCATCCGGAGGACATTTACAGAATTTTGGATTGGCATCTGCAATGAAATCCGGAAGCATACATCACCCTGCTGTCCATGTTGTAGGGACAATGACAAAAAAGGAGAAGCTGGTGAGTTAACTCTTGGAAACCTCCCCAGTATAATGGCAGGATCTAGTACCCCCACTCCTTTTGCAACCCTGGAACCCTCTATGACGTTAGACGAGTGATCACTCAGGAAAGTTTCCTTATAAAGAGCAGAAATGACTCCCAAGAACACCTAAGCTAAACGTGACCACAACACCAAATATATCCAAGCAAGCGTGAGATTTGAAATAAGGCCTGCGGAAATTTCATTTTGAGCGACAACAGCTCACCATCAAATCACGTTTGGAAAACTTGCCTGCTGCTCCTGACTTGCTTGTAGCAACTTTGAGTTATTTTCACTATCATCAAAGATAAGATGACATCTGCTTATAGTTCTCGGACTTTTTTTTAGAGAATTCCATGTTTGCTTTTTTTGCCAGAGACTCCAGACTTCCCGAAGAATATTTGAGACTTTGTCACAAGTAAACTATAATACATATGGATAAGCAGCTGGGTCACTGTGACAGATTTTTGCCTCCATCAGCTGAATGGATACAAGGGTACACATTGATAACACAATAATTATTTTCTCCCCCAGCAGCCCATCTCCTTAAAAAAAAATTCACTAGGTGCTTTTTTGTCATAATGAACTGGTACTGTTCATAGCCCAAGACCAGTTAGATCAGGAGTCTCCAACCTTGGTCCCTTTAAGACTTGTGGACTTCAACTCCCAGAATCAAAATTCAAAGCTGGCTGAGGGACTCTGGGAGTTGAAGTCCACAAGTCTTAAAGGGACCAAGGTTGGAGACCTCTGAGTTAAATCATTCTTTTCTTTTAGCACTTGACAGCTGCAGCTCCGCTCCTGTGACAGCCACAAAGCTTGTGATGGACCAGCATTTCTTAAAAATATTTTTCCAATACGATATCTTTGTTTGAAGGAATTGTTTGGCTAAGCTCCTCTGAAACTCAAAGGTTCTTAATCTTAATTATATTTCTGTTCAGCTGTTTTAGTTCTTTGGCCCAAAGGTGCTATTCAGCAGGTTCTGACAGGTTCTGGAGAACCGGTAGCAGAAATTTTGAGTAGTTCAGAGAACCGGCAAATACCACCTCTGGCTGGCCTCAGAATGGGGTAGGAATGGAGATTTTGCAATATCTTTCCCCCAGGAGTGGGGAAGGAATGGAGATTTTGTAGTATCCTTCCCCTGCAGTGGAGTGGGAATAAAGATTTTGCAGTATCCTTCCTCCAGGAGTCGGGAGGGAATATATAAAGTTTATTGTCATTGTACGTATATACACAGTATACCCATACAACGAAATTGACATAACACCCAGAGACCAAGACCAATACACATGACAATCCCCAGACACTCCCACCCACCAAAAATTCCCCACCCCTGGGTGGGGAATGGAGATTTTGCAGTATCCTTCACCTGCCACACCCACCAAGCCATGCCCATTGAACCGTACAGTAAAAAAAATTGAATTACACCACTGCTTTGGCCTTGGAAGCAGCTATCCCAACTTTTAAATCGCAGAGTAAGCCAGGGAGGGAATGAGACAATTAGGACCATTCTGCCAGCAGAAAACAACACCTCCAGAAGGTCACATCTGCCTAGAAGATTCACTAGCCTAGATATACTTTTTTTTTTTCCCCTGGAAAAGCCAAGTTTCTGGAACCCAAAGGTGCATTTTTCTTTTTTTTCTTTTTAAAAAAACTTTTTTATTGTTTTATTGCGGTACACAATCTGACAAACACACAACATATAACATGTAAATATCTCCTGTTTTTAAACAACGTTTCTTAGTGGTCTTCTTTTGCTTTTATACCTCCCCCCCCCCCGCCATATCTCATTTATTATTTTATTTTCTTTCTTATCCCAGCCTAGATCTACTTTTGGTAGGGTTTTGTTTTGTTTTGTTTTGTTTTGTTTTTAAGCAAGGCCTGAAATGAACACTGATGTGAGATTACTTTGAATCTTCTCCTGAATCTAATTTTCAGTTTTGTGAGAAGCATCGATTGCAACGTTCACATATATATCATTCTGGAACCAACACACCCTATTTCACGTGGTTGGTTTTGGTGGCGCATGGTATGCAACTAGATTGTGGTAGATAAAACCTGCAGAGATTCAGAAGACACCATAGGGAAAAAAAGATCTTTGTGCTGTTCTGAGTGATTACTGTTGAAGTAGCTGCATGTATACAAAAGCTTTAGACCTCAGATGTGTATTTTTCTATGCTGAAATAAATGGTTTGGTTATTTTTCTTAACGGCTGTGTTCCTTCTTATTGAAAACCAATGTTTGAACTCTGAGATTACTTTCAGGGATGGGTTTTGGCAAGCACATCCTATACATCATGTACCTGCCACTTGTTCCCGTTTGGCTGTCCTATTTATCATGGTTTTAAGCAGGGGTGGGCTTCAAAGCAAGGGGTTCTCTGCCCAGTTGCTGGGTAGGCGTGGCCATGGTGGGCATGGCCTAGTCAGCCTCCTGCACCATGGAAGGGGGGTGTTTTTGCCCTTCCTGGACTCCGGAGGCTTTTCTCGAGCCTCCGGGCAGGTGAAAACGGTCTCCCCAGGCTCTGGAAGCCCTCTGGAGGCTGGAAATGGGCCCATTTCCTTCCTGAACTTCCGGTAGGCCCATTTTTCAACCTCCCCAAGCCTTCGTGCATGCCCTGCACTTACCAGCATCCAAAACAGGCCGTGTGGGGACTCCTCGGAGGGTCGGGGCCAGCGCAGAGTGGGATTTGGGGGTTCTCTGAACTGCATAGAATTTTAGCTACAGGTTCTCCCAAACCCCTGTGAACCTCCAGCAGCCCACCCCTGATTTAAACAGGTTGCCCACCCCACTCCCATACACAAAGGCCTCCTGAAGCAAATATGAAAGTGATACCTTAATCTAGGCCAGGGGTCTGCAACCTTGGCAACTTTAAGACTTGTGGACTTCAACTCCCAGAATCAAAATTCAAAGCTGGCTGAGGAATTCTGGGAATTGAAGTCCACAAGTCTTAAAGTTGCCAAGGTTGGAGATCCCTGATCTAAGCTGATGACTAAGGCCACTATGGTGGCAGCAGGAAGAATTAAGGCAGTGTTTCTGGCTTGTGATTGGTGGATCCTTAAAGAAACTCACAGTAGACACCCCATGCTTACTTAGGGATGATGCCAATTCCTGTCGCAGCGGTGATGGATCATAGAAATCAAAACCTGGAGAGAAGGGGTGATTTTGTTTGTCTTTTGGGCAGCTTCTTCAATCAAAATATTATTATTTTTTTTCCCCCAAGCATGGTTCTTAAAGAGTTCTCTGTAGCAACTGAAGTGTTTTTGGTTTCGAAACAATTTATCCCTGGAGACCTTCTGAATATCTTTCTAAGTCTTCTCCACTCACGATGGGGAAGCTTGCAGCTGGTTGTTTGCATAACAATATCCTCTTTCTCAATTGGTAAACCACACTTTCAGCACCGTAAGGGATGGCCACTA
The DNA here is from genome assembly GCF_028640845.1 of Ahaetulla prasina. Classification (NCBI taxonomy): domain Eukaryota; kingdom Metazoa; phylum Chordata; class Lepidosauria; order Squamata; family Colubridae; genus Ahaetulla; species Ahaetulla prasina. The sequence goes on along the minus strand of NC_080548.1, from coordinate 24,733,071 downwards.
GGATGTGATCTAGAGACACTGACCATGAGAGTTTGGGAAATGATAGATAGCGTAGAGATGTATCCAAAGCTCTTCTTTTCAAGTCCTGCTTAATGCGCCAGATCGGGATTTTTTTCTGAAATAGGCCAGATTTGTTCGATATCTATCCAAACCTTGTCCCCCTAGTCTTGTTATGATTGCTCAGAAACCCAAATAAAACATTGTGAAACTGCACTGAGTGGCTCATACACTGCCCACAACAGGGGAAGATGTCCTGAAAAGGAAATACGTGTGTTTTTTGTGAAAACTGTTCCTGTAATTTCTCAATCTCTTCATAGTGGGGGGTTTTTGTTTTTTTTTATTGAAAAAGTTTTATAAAAAAATTTTCTTGATGTAAAGGAGCAACGTTTAAAGTAAGGCAAATACAGAATGTGAAAAATTTAGAACTCTCTTGAGAACTGATGTGATATTAGCTCAACCTACATAAAACTCAAAGAAAAGATATATTTTTTTTGCCTTTTTAATACTATCTGACTTGCCATATAGATTACTATTCCACCCAGCCTGATAGTGCTGACCCTATATTCATATAATACTCAGGAAGGTAACTTCCCGAGAATTTGAGGAGACTGTCAAACCCAGGGTAATGAAAAGATTACCAGTATACCTAATAGCTTTTCCACTAGCTATGTCCTGACAATGACAGAGGGGACGGGGACAAGAAAGGAAAATGCTATGTAACAGACTTTTCAATCTTATGGGCCAAAAAGAAAAAAATCAACTTCCTTTAGCTAATCCCTTCTTGAAATGAACAGAAGGTATTAACGGTATGTGGTTCATTGTGAACTATCAAAGATAGCATGGAATTTGATGATATGGAAAGAAAGAAAGAAAGAAAGAAAGAAAGAAAGAAAGAAAGAAAGAAAGAAGGAAGGAAGGAAGGAAGGAAGGAAGGAAGGAAGGAAGGAAGGAAGGAAGGAAGGAAGGAAGGAAGGAAGGAAGGAAGGAATTGGGAGGGAGGGAGGAAGGGAAGGAGGAAGGAAGAAAGAAAGGAAGGAAGGAAAAAGAGAGAAAGAAAGAAGAAAGAAAGAGAGAGGGAGGGAGGGAGGGAGGGAGGGAGGAAGGAAGGAAGGAAGGAAGGAAGGAAAGAAGGAAGGAAGGAAAAGAGAGAAAGAAGAAAGAAAGAGAGAGGGAGGGAGGGAGGGAGGGAGGGAGGAAGGAAGGAAGGAAGGAAGGAAGGAAGGAAAGAAGGAAGGAAAAAGAGAGAAAGAAAGAAGAAAGAAAGAGGGAGGGAGGAAGGAAGGAAGGAAGGAAAGAGAGAGAGAGAGAGGAAGGAAGGAAAGAAAGAGAGAGAGAGAGAGAGAAAGAAAGAAAGAAAGAAAGAAAGAAAGAAAGAAAGAAAGAAAGGAAAGAAAGATAGATAGATAGATAGATAGATAGATAGATAGATAGATAGATAGATAGATAGATAGATAAAGGAATTTCATATGGTAATTACTTTTTTAAAAAAATCAATCCAATGCTTCTTCCACCCAACCCCAAACACCTACGTGTGCTATCAGACATAGTTGAGAAATAGGACTGACCAAAAAAAGGAATCTCTGTTCACCCAAGTTAAGTTTTTGACCAAATGAGGAAGTAGTTGGAACCAAGAAAAATAATTCACATTCTCAGGAAAATCACTAGGACGTGATGGTTGATATGGTATTGCTCCAACTGTATGATTGGGCTATTCCAGGAAATGAAGTACTCCAAACACTGTTGGACTCCAATTCACATCAAACCCAGACAGTATGGTTAATGGTCATGATGGGAGTTCCTTTTTTTCTACTTTGGTCTCCTGATCTATTGTGTTTAGATATTAAGACACAGGCTTAATTCTGATGTACCTTTACATATCACATTGGGAGGAACAAAAAATGAAAGGTGGAAAAATAATGATAATTACAGTATATAATAGAAAGAGCTGGTCTGTGAAAGGATACAGATTACTTCTATTGTTTCTCTCTATTATTTATTATCATGAAGCACATTTATTGAATTGTAATCTTCTAACGGAATAGCTAAAGTTGAAGTGGGGCCAAATTCTCATCCAAATATTAAGCAGATCTGACTCTGCTAAGCTTTTAAAATATTGTCTTAAAAAGCCACAAAAATAGGAAAAACTGAGATAAAGGAAAGATATCTTTATTTAGGAAAATATTGTGGGGTGAAGGTCTCAGTTTAGGCTTGGTCTGAAGATTTATTAATGGAAGAATGGGCTTTGGAGAAAGCTGTGCCTGTTTTGCGGCTTTTTCAAGCCAATATTTTGAAAGCTAAGCTGTAAAAGGATGGCAGAACCTGGTAGAGGAGTTAAAAGAGGGATGTGGTGGGATTCAGCTGGTTCAGGCTGGTTCAGACAAACCGGTAGCTAAATTGCTGGCTGGCTCCACCCTGCCCCTCCCCTTCCAGGAGTGCCCACGTGCCCCATTTGGGCTCCAAGGTAAGTGCAGTGAGGCCTCCTAGGGCCAAAATGGGGCACGGCGCACTCTCCCCCCTCCCTGTGGCCCATTTTCACTCCTAGGAGGCTTCAGGAAGGCCTCCTAGGCCCAAAACAGGGCATTGGGAGGATGCAGCGCAACCCCCCCCCCCCATGACCCATCTGCAGGGAGGCCTATTAGGTCCAAAACAGGGCGCGGGGGGGGGGGTCTCCCCCACATGGCCTATTTTTGCTCCTGCGGGATGCCGAGTGCTTCCTGTCACACCCCCTGGCCACGCCTACCATGGCCACGACCACCTAGCTAGTCATTAGGGCAGAGAACCGGTTGTTAAATTATTTGAATCCCACCACTGGATCAGCCTAGCAACCTCCTTTGAATTCTATTGATCCTTAACCCCAAGCAGGTGTTAATTATTAGTTAGGAAAATTCTGGTGCATAGCAATAAATCCCAAGTTTAACTGCACTTGTACATGTGAACCTGATCTTTCATGCTTGACACAAGCAGAATCAGATCTTGGATGCGGCTCTCTAAATCATTCAAATTTGAAGAGAATAAGACTATATTGGGAAATTTTAGGGGGGGGGGAAACCCAGGGGAGAGACAGTGACAAACCACTTCCATGTTGTGACCAAGAAATATATCCATGAAGTCAGCAAATGAGCTTGGCAAGAGATTGCTCAATATTGACTTTTATAAAGCAGCCCTCTTAATAAATTATATGTACACACTTTAGTCTTGGTCCCAAATACATTTAATTTCGTAAATCTAAGTTCTAATCTGTGAATATAAAACCAAATTGGCTCCAATATAATATAACAATATTATAATCATATAATCATAATTAACACCTGCTTTAGTTTCATTACTATCTGGACTAACATGAATCATTCATTATAAATATAGAAGCATCTCCATTACTGGAACAGTTACAGCAGATTTAAATAAATTGTCAGTCCAAAATATTTGTTTGAAATAAAAGTGTGAAGCATCACGTCCTTCTTCACCCTGAACACCAAAGTACTGGACAAGAATATGCCAAGAAAAAAAAAAGTTTGAGAAATATTTCTAGTCCAGAAAAAAAATCTGTTTTACATACAGGTAATCCCCTACCTACAACTGCATTGGGACCAGAATTTCCATCATTAAGCAAAAGGGTTATTAAATGAGTCACACCCAATTTTATGACATTTTGTGCCACAGTTGTTAAGTGAATCACTGCATTTGTTAAATGACTCAGGCAGTCATTAAGCGAATCCTGTTTCTCCCCATTGACTTCCCTTGTCAGAACCTGGCTGGGAAGGTTACAAATGGCAATCCCATGAGAAGAGTCATAAATACATACCCGTTGCCAAGCACCCAAATTTTGATGATGTAACTCTGGAGTTGCTGTAACAGTTGTAAGTGTGGATACTGTTTGTAAGTCATTTCCCCCCCCCCCCCCGGTGCTGTTATAACTTTGAATGGTTGCTAGATGAATGGATAGTCGAGGACAATGTTGAAGGCTTATCCTTGAGGGGGAAAAATTACCGTAGGCTGATATAGACATGTTCTTCAAAAGAGGGAAGGGGTGCCATGCAGAAAAAGGCTGAGATCTTCCTTCCTTCGTTCTACAATTTGTGATCTTAAGATGCAAAAAGGTCGATGTTGGATGAATGATGGAGGGGAGGGGAACATCTATCCATCCATCCAACCAACCAACCAACCAACCAACTAACTAACTATGCAGGTATCTGTCTGTCCGTCTGTCTGTCTGTCTATAAATCTATCTATCTGTCTATCTATCTATCTATCCATCCATCCATCCATCATCTATCTATGGTATCTATCTATCTATCTATCTATCTATCTATCATCTATGTATCTATCTATCCATCCATCCATCCATCCATTGATCCATCCATCCATTCATTATCTACCTATAATCTTTCTGTCTGTCTGTCTGTCTGTCTGTCTCTATCTATTTATCTATCTATCTATCTATCTATCTATCTATCTATCTATCTATCTATCTATCTATCTATCATCTGTCTATCATCTATGTATCTATCTATCCATCCACCCACCCATTCGTTACCTACCTATAATCTGTCTGGCTGTCTATCTATCTATCTGTCTGTCTGTCTGTCTATCTATTTATCATCTATCTATCATCTATGTATCTATGTATCTATCTATCCATCCATCCAACCATTCATTACCTACCTATAATCTGTCTGTCTGTCTGTCTGTCTGTCTATCTATCTATCTATCTAAGATATAAAATATAGATATAAAATCAAAACTAGATAGATATAAAATCTATCATCCATATATTTGTCTATCATCTATCTGTCTATCATCTATCTATCATCTATCTATATCCTCTGTGTGTGGGGGGTGTATGTATGTATGTATGTATGTATGTATGCATCATCTATTAAATTTACAGATTGCCCGTTTCACCTCAAGGTAACTCATAATACAAGAGCAGTTTGAGAGTGGAATCAAGTGAGCAGAAGACATCTGGTTCCCTTTCTCCTGTGATACAGATGCAGCTAAGGCTATAAGTAAGAAAACATTTAGCTCCCCTGGACCTCATTCCAATCCTTTTTGCCGCCTCACTCATTAACAGCAAGCTAGCCTTCCATTTTTGAAAAGGGAAATCTTTTGTGTGGGAAAGCTCATGTCTGTGCAAACATCTGCATGAGTGCACTGACTGCTCCAGAGGTGGGTTTCAGCAGGTTCTGGCCAGTTCTGGAGAATTGGTAGCGGAAATTTTGAGCAGTTCGGAGAACCGGTAGTAAAAATTCTGACTGGTGCCACCCCCATCTATTCTTTGCCTCCCAAGTCCCAGCTGATCAGGAGGAAATGGGGATTTTGCAGTAACCTTCCCCTGGAGTGGGGAGGGAATGGAGATTTTACAGTATCCTTCCCCTGCCAGGCCCACCAAGCCACACCCACGAAGCCATGCCACGCCCACCAAGCCACACCCACAGAACCGGTAGTAAAAAAAATTGAAACCCACCACTGGACTTCTCCATGCTATTTTTTTATGATCAATTAGTTGCCTGTCCTTCCTTTCATTCGGGGACTCAAGGTAAAAGACACAGAGTTTCCTCCTTCTGTTTTTCCTCTTAATTCTGAGAGAGCTTAAACTGAGGAGGAATGAGTGGTAAGGTCTCCCTGTTTTTCCTCTACATAAACCCAACTATGCAGAAAGGGAGGGCTGCCTCCAGCACCAAATATTAGGAAGAAGGCACCTAAGAAAGAGGGGGAAAGAAAAATTATCTTCATCCCTCTGTTCTTTTTGTGGTTAATAGCCACTGGCTGAAAGGAAGAACCTGAAATATTATTTCCAAGGTACTAAAAGAGCATACAAGATACAACTTCCCTACTCAAAAAAAGGACAAAATTCTTCATTTACATAAGACATATTATGAAAATATAAAAGTTAAGGATCCTCTGTCAGGTTTTTTTTCCCCACAGTATATTTTAAATAAACAATTATTTGTGCCCTGCTGGCTCAGATAACATGCATTTGATCACATTCAAAGCTGTGAGCTGCTTAGCCCTTGAGAAATGCACACCTACACCCCAGTGGCGAGCTCGGTTTCTGCAGACCATTTCCCAGAGAAAATAAAAGATCTCAGAATGTATAACTCTTCTGGATTGTTTATACCGAGTCTGTGGTCCAATTCATCTTTCCATTCTAATTCCAGAAATGTGAACAGGAGGTTGCCGCTGAATGTTCTCTCTACTCCGCAGTTTCTGCTATTAATCTCATCCAAAGCTTTGCAAAACCTGTTTCCACTTGAGTGGGACAGATCGAGGGGTGAAATCCAGCAGGTTCTGACAGTTTCTGGAGAACCGGCAGCAGAAAATTTGAGTAATCCGGAGAACCAACAAATACCACCTCTGGCTGGCCCCAGAGTGGGGTGGGAATGGGGATTTTGCAATATCCTTCCCCTGGAGTGTGGTGGGAATGGAGATTTTGCAGTATCCTTCCCCTGGAGTGGGGTGGGAATGGAGATTTTGCAGTATCCTTCCCCTGCCATGCCCACCAAGCCATGCCCACCAAGCCACACCCACGGAACCGGTAGTAAAAAAAATTGGATTTCACCACTGGGCAGATCCTTCACTTAGAGTCGGCGAATTCAACTGCTGCCTTCTTGGTGCCAGGTAAAGGCTCTGAGAATGAAAGAGGTACAGACCTAAGACAAGATTTCTTTAGTTGATCCCTCACCTGTATAAATTAGTTAGCTTGTCATTTGGTCAGGCAGCCTATATATATATATGCTGCATGCTGTACCTACAGCACAACTCCCATTTGTTCTTCCTCATGAAAATGCTGAGAACACCAATTCCTTTCCTGAATGGTTAAAGTCTGACGGTCTAATCCCATATGTTAGCGACCACAAGACACAAGACATCATGGAAAACGAAGAATTCAGGCAATACCCCTGTCTCTCTGTTGGGTCTTGGCTTTTCCATGAGCCAAGACAATCTTCATCCGGATGGAGCTATATTTGTCCCTCAGCGAGCGCCAGACTTGAACGATCCCATCGTCCATGGCAGAGGAGAGGAAGTAGAAGATGAGGGGATCCAGAAAAGCATTGCACGCCGTTGGAAGCAGAGCCACCGTGCGCCACCAAACATCCTCCCCATTGACGAAGCCTACAACATGGGATATGTTATAAGGGCCAAAACAGAGGACAAAAACAGACAAAGTGGCCGCGGCCACCCGTACCGCGCGCCGTTTCTTCCGCAGATGGAGATGCGATCCAACCAGGACACGGATACATCCAGCGTAACAAAAAGCCGTGATTAGCAAAGGGAGAAAGAACAAGACGACAGAGAGTTCCAGCCGTACGGGGACCAGTAAAGCCAGCTGGTCTTCACTGAAGTTGTGGTAGCAGGAAGAGCTGTTCCCAGCGAAAAGGCTGGACTTGGTGTCCCTGGAGGTCTCGAGAGCGAAGAGGAGGACCCCGTGGAACCCCACCAAGCTCCAGATGCCCACGGAAACCAGGCAGGAATAGCAAGGCTTTTTGTAAGCTTGATAGTGGAGGGGATAAACAGCTCCCAAAAACCGCCCCGCGCTCACAGCCGTTAGGAAACAGGCGCTGGTGTAAATCGTGCCGAAATGAATCAGGTTGTAAAGTGGACACAGGAAGCCAGGCATCGTCCAGTCCACCTTTCCTTTTTCCAGCATCTTAAGAGGTAGGAAAAGGAGGAAGGCCAAGTCGGAGAGACAAAGGTTGATCATGTAGATGAGGTTGGGGGTCAAGCGAACCCTGGCGCGGCAGTAGAAGATGTAAAGGGCCAAGATATTGGAGGGCAATCCCAAGAGGATGGTTGCCCCGTAGACCACCAAAGAAATGATCTCCCAGACTGACATGCTATCAGCCTCAAGGAGAGGGAAGGAGCAACGCTTTGCTTGTCTACTTATTTCTCCCGTCTATTTTCAACAAGCATCAGGAGTGCCGAGAAGGTCTCAGTCTGTTTAGCTGTTAAATAGTTGGGTGTGTGAGCGAACGAGCAAGCGAGTGAGCAAGAGCAGATGCAAGAAGCATGAAACAAGGCAGCTCTTTGGTGAAATGGACCGTGAAAATTTGTTCAGTGAAAGTGACTGTGAGCCAGGGCAATAAAGCCATAAACCTCAGAAAGTCATACGAAGTTTCTCATGGCCCACTGGGCTTCTCAGTATGCCTAGGTAATCCGGGGAACCGGAAGACGGAACAAGTGATGAAGAAAGACGTCCGAATCTCTTAAAAGCTGGGCCATTGCTGCGCTCCTGCGACTCTGGAAATATTCCTCATTTCCAGTCATCTGATACTGGAATTCTCTAATATCCAAAACTTTAAACATTAATGGGTGGTACGGTTTTTTTTCATCATATCATATGATTCCCTCTGAATTAAGATCATAGCATATAAAGGTAAAGGTTCCCCTCGCACATATGTGCTAGTTGTTCCTGACTCTAGGGGGTGGTGCTCATCTCCGTTTCAAAGCCGAAGAGCCAGCGCTGTCCGAAGACGTCTCCGTGGTCAAGTGGCCAGCATGACTAAACGCCAAAGGCGCACGGAATGCTGTTACCTTCCCACCAAAGGAAGGTCCCTATTTTTCTGCTTGCTTTTTAAAAAAAATAATTTTTATTAAACAATTTTTTTAAAAAAACAAAAAATAATTTTTTACAATTTTCTTCTTTTCAACAATTTTGCATCAGTAAACATTCCATACATATCCATTTTTCTCCCTTATTTCAATTTGCCATTTATACATATAGTTCATATATTGATTTATATACATACAGATAACCGTGTACTCAATAGCGATCATGCATTCTGTGTCCGTTCCATTTCCACTAGTATGTTACTGCATTTCAACTCCTACTACTTCCTCCTTTACTCTTTCCTTGCCTTTTATCCCTCTCCTCTAACCATTCGTACCATTTCTCCCATATCATAGAGTATTATGTTTCTTCCTTTATTTTGTAAATTTGTCCATCTATGCACACTCCAAAACTTTCCTAATTAAATTTTCTTCTGTTTTTCTACTTGCATTTTTTACTTCTTTCGAACTGCTAGGTTGGCAGAAGCTGGGACAAGTAACTGGAGTTCACCCTATTGCGCAGCACTAGGGATTCGAACCGCTGAACTGCCAACCTTTCGATCGACAAGCTCAGCGTCTTAGCCACTGACCCACCGCATCATATACACAGGCACAATATTTTGGGTGAAAGTACAGATATTACACAATATTTTGGGTGAAAATACAGGGAGTAGTTATAATCTAACTTAAAAAGGGGATTTATGACCCAGAAGCAAATCCCAATCACTGGTCATGTGACCACTCTTTGGTTGCTTAGCAAGGTGGCCACACCTATGGCCACTTGCCATGTCCTGCAGTTACATATGATATACTTTTCCACACCGGACCACCCCAACGAAGCTATCGAAGTGTTGTCCCGGTGTCTGGAAGCCGTACGGGTCTGGATGGGGAGAAACAGGCTCAAGCTCAATCCCTCCAAGACAGAGTGGCTGTGGATGCCGGCATCCCGGTACAGTCAGCTGCAACCGTGGCTGACTGTTGGTGGCGAGTCAATGGCCCCGATGGAGAGGGTACGCAACTTGGGCGTTCTCCTGGATGAACGGCTGTCCTTTGAAGATCATCTGGCGGCCGTCTCCAGGAGAGCTTTTTACCAGGTTTGCCTGGTTCGCCAGTTGCGCCCCTTTCTAGACCGAGATGCCCTATGCACGGTCACTCACGCTCTCGTGACGTCTCATCTGGATTACTGCAATGCTCTCTACATGGGGCTCCCCTTGAGGTGCACCCGGAGGCTCCAGTTAGTTCAGAACGCGGCTGCGCGGGTGATAGAGGGAGCCCCTCATGGCTCCCATGTGACACCTCTCCTGCGCAGACTGCACTGGCTACCTGTGGTCTTCCGGGTGCGCTTCAAGGTTTTGGTGATTATCTTCAAAGCGCTCCATGGCATAGGGCCGGGATACTTACGGGACCGTCTGCTGCTACCGAATACCTCTCACCGACCCGTGCACTCTCACAGAGAGGGACTCCTCAGGGTGCCGTCGGCCAGACAGTGCCGGCTGGCGACACCCAGGGGAAGGACCTTCTCTGTGGGGGCTCCCACCCTCTGGAACGAGCTTCCCCCAGGACTTCGCCAACTTCCCGACCTCCGAACCTTTCACCACGAGCTTAAGACTCATCTATTTATTTGCGCAGGGCTGGACTAGATTTTAAATTCAAATTGGTTTTAATGGGGATTTTATTATTTTTATTATTATTGTTATTTTAATTATTTTAATTATTCGACCAATTATAATAAGTTTTTTAATGGATGTTTTATTTGTATTTATATATATGTTTTTATCTGGTTGCGAACCGCCCTGAATCCCTAGGGAGATAGGGCGGTATAAAAGTATGAAAAATAAATACAATAAATAAATAAATAAATGATGGTATTTTGCAATGATGTTCAAAAAACGGACACTTGATTTTTGAGAGGAAACAATTGGTTTTGCATCATGGCTGTAGTGTTCGCCCTTAAAACCATGGTGTTCACTTACTGGGTGACACCAAAAAGTTGTAAAATTGGGTCGGTCACATCCAGGGATGAAATGCTCCCGGTTCAGACCGGATCAGGTGATCCAGTAGTATGGGGGCGGGTAGTTTGGAGAACCGGTAGCAAAAATCTCTGCTCCCCCCTGCCTCCGGCCATGCCCACCCAATCGCCAGGTCCACACTCGGCTACTTGGCAGCTTGCTGCTTCTTTCAGGTTCGCCTTGCTTATATTTGTGCAGCTTCCTGAGATTTGGTGTGTTTCTGTAGTGTTTCGCTCTAACTACACAAACTGTATGTGGCAATGTGTGTGTGTGTGAGTGAGTCAGTTGTGTTGTGTGTGTGTGTGTGTAAAGTGTGAAAGTTGGGTTTTGAGCTTTTTGTGGCTGTGTGTGGTTCCTGCTTGTTGCAGGGGCCATTTTGGGTGAAGTGCAGCTGCTTTTACATTGTGTGTGAGTCGGTGGTGTTGTGTTGTGTATGTGTAAAGTGTGAAAGGTGTTTTTTGGTGCCTCTTATTGTTTTGCATACTTTGTTTATTATTTTTATTATTTATTGTTATTGGCCACGCCCACCCGGTCACCTGACCACCAAGCCACGCCCGCCAGTTAAGCCACGCCCACAGAACCGGTAGGGAGAATTTTTAGATTTCACACCCAATTTTACATGACCATGATGGCTTACAGTCGTTACCCAAGGACTAATTTTTCCTTTGAAACAGATCATGAACAATTGGGGGGTGTCAAAAAGGAGAGGGTTAAAAAAAAAGGCAATAATGGCGACCATCATTATGAAATCCAAACCACACTTTTCTTTATGTACATTGTGCTAAAAGGGGACAAACCATCACACATCATTGAGGCCAATATTTGTGCTTTTTGTTTAATCACCAACACCCTGTGGATAAAGCTTACACTGTAAACAATTCCTGTTGGCTTTATGTTGTTTTCTTATCGGCACATCGCATTAACATAATTTTAATGCTGAATTAAAACAGGATAATTAAAGCATCAGCCAAGTTAAAAAAAAAATGTATAACCTGTTTCTAAGTGGCCTGGAATTTTTGTTTGTTTGTTTGTTTGTTTGTTTGTTTACATTTATACCCCGCCCTTCTCCAAAGACTCAGGGCGGCTTACAATGTATAAGGCAATAGTCTCATTCTATTTGTATATTTTTTTTACAAAGTTTTTGATAGAAGCAGACACAAAAACAGGTACAGATATATTATATTGGAGGTCTAGCCGTTCTGAGGCTGATCGGACACTAGTGAAGTCCTATACTAGGACTTACCTAGTGGCATTGAGGGAAGCGAGGCGTTGCTACGCCTCCTCCCTCATTGCGTCGGCAGATAACCGCCCAGCCGCCCTGTTCCGGGTGACTCGTTCCCTCCTTCATCAGGGGGAGCGGGATGACCCGCTGCAGGGACGTGCTGAGGAGTTTAACGGTTATCTATACGATAAAATCGTTCAGCTGCGGGACGGGTTGGACCAAAATTGCGGTGACCCTGGTGAGGTGCCCGAGGGTGGTCTTGGTGACATTGTCTGGGATGAGTTTGACCCTGTGGCTCCCGAGGACATGGACAGGTTGTTGGGTAGGCTGAATGCCACCACGTGTTTACTGGACCCGTGCCCCTCCTGGCTGGTGCTGGCCACCAGGAGGTGACACGAGGCTGGCTCCAGGCGATTACGACCGCTTCTTTGGTGGAGGTGTCTTTCCGGCCGCCTTGAAAGAGGCGGTGGTGAGACCCTCCTTAAGAAGCCTTCCTGACCCGCTGTTTTAGGTAATTATCGTCGTCTCCAACCCGCTCGCGAAGGTTGTAGAGAGTATGGTGGCATATCAGTTTCTACACCTGGATGAAACCGTCTATCTAGACCTGCTCCAGTCCGGTTTCCGCCCGTTACAGCACGGAGACGGCTTTGGTCGCGTTGGTGGATGATCTCTGGAGGGCCAGGGATAGGGGTTGTTCCTCTGCCCTGGTCCTATTAGACCTCTCAGCGGCTTTCGATACCATCGACCATGGTATCCTGCTGCGCGGTTGGAGGGATTGGGAGTGGAGGCACCGCTTATCGGTGGTTCTCCTCCCATCTCTCCGGCCGGTCGCAGTCAGTGTTGACAGGGGCAGAGGTCGGCCCGAGGTGCCTCACTTGTGGGTGCCGCAGGGTCGATCCTCTCGCCTTCTGTTTAACATCTACATGAAGCCGCTGGGTGAGATCATCAGTGGTTTCGCGTGAGGTATCAGCTGTATGCGGATGACACCCAGCTGTACCTTTCCACGCGGACCACCCCAACGGTTATCAAGTGCTGTCCCGTGTCTGGAGGCCGACGGGTCTGGATGGGGAGAAACAGGCTCAAGCTCAATCCTCCAAGACAGAGTGGCTGTGGATGCCGCATCCCGGTACAGTCAGCTAACCGCGGCTGACCATCGGTGGCGAGTCATTGGCCCCGGCGGAGGGGTGCGCAACTTAGGCGCCCTCCTGATGAACGGCTGTCTTTAGAAGACCATTTGACGGCCGCCTCCAGGAGAGCGCTTACCAGGTTCGCCTGGTACGCCAGTTGCGCCTTTCTGGACCGGGATGCCCTGTGCACGGTCACCACGCACTCGTGACGCCTCGCCTGGATTACTGCAATGCTCTCACATGGGGCTCCCCTTGAAGGGCATCCGGAGGCTGCAGTTAGTCCAGAATGCAGCTGCGCTGGATGATAGAGGGAGCCCTCGTGGCTCCACATAACACCCATCCTGCGCAGGCTGCACTGGCTACCTGTGGCCTTCGGGTGCGCTTCAAGGTGTTGGTGACCACCTTTAAAGCGCCCATGGCATAGGGCCGGGTTATTTACGGGACCGCCTACTGCTACCGAATACCTCTCATCGACCCGTGCGCCTCACAGGAGGGACTCTCAGGGTGCCGCCAGCGAGGCAATGTCGCCTGGTGGCGCCCAGGGAGGGCCTTCTCTGTGGGGCTCCCACCCTCTGGAACGAACTGCCCCGGGACTTCGCCAACTTCCGGACCTTCGGACCTTCCGCCGTGAGCTCAAAACATACTTATTTCATTGCGCAGGACTGAGTTAGGTTTTAATTAATGGGTTTTAAGTGGGTTTTATTTTTATATTTTAATTATTTTAATTGTTAGGCTTCATAATAAGTTTTTTAATTGTTTTTTAGATTGTATTTATCTGTTTTTTAAATGCCTGTAAACCGCCCTGAGTCCTGTGGGAGATAGGGCGGTATATAAATTTGAACAATAAATAAATAAATAAATAAATAAAATTAGATATAGTTATTGATGATCTACGATAGATTCAGATATCTTGATCCTCTGTATGTAGGTGTATATCTTCATTGCATATTCAACCTCTGTAAGTTACTATCAGATGCTGACCAATGCCTTTTTTAACTATTACACAGAGACACATACACACACACACAGATTTATACACACATACATACACATAATTTAAGTAATATGTCGTATTATATTATTGCTGCCTGAGCGTGAAAATAGATCGAGTTCTTCAGGAAGGAAACATGCTCCGATGACTAGCAGAAAGTTTATTCTCTAAAGTGAGTCAATCAGGAAGGACAAAATTGTCTCTTTAACATAACACACGCTTGAATCCATAAATATAACTCTGGCTGATTGATGAGAGGCAGATCAATTTTAATTGGCAAGTAAGCCAGGGGTGGATTTAATTTTTTTTTAGCAAGGGGTTCTCTACCTGGTTGCTGGGTGGGTGTGGCCATGGTGGGCGTGGCCTAGTCGGCCTCCTGCACCATGGCGGGGGGGGGTGTTTTTGCCCTCCCCGGCCTCTGGAGGCTTTCCTCAAGCCTCCAGGAGGGTGAAAATTGCCTCCCCAGGCTCTGGAGGCCCTCTGGAGGCCAAAAGGCCTGTTTTTCGCCCTCCTCGAGCCTCTGTGTGTGTCTTGCACTTACTTGCATCCAAAACGGGCCATGTGGGGACTCCTGGGAGAGGAGGAGCGCGGTGGGCAGGACCAGCCAGGAGTGGGATTTAGGGGTTTTCCGCACTGCACAGAATTTTAGCTAGAGGTTCTCCTGAACACCTGTGAACCCCCAGCAGCCACGCCCAAAGTAAGCACTATCAAAGAGAGAAACTGTTCTTTTTAAAAGTGAAATTATCTGGGGAGCTTTTTTGAGGGGAGGGATAGTATTTATCTCAAATATTTATTTCCTAATTGAGAAGATGGTGAGTCAGATAGATACAGCTACTGTAGTCCCTGACTTATGGCCACAATTGACCCCAAATTTCTGTTGTTAGATGAGATTATGTCAAATGAGACATTTGTTAAGTGAGTTTTGCTCCATTTTACCACCTTTCTTGCCTCAGTTGTTAAGTTGAAAAGTTACTAAGCCGGTTGTTAAGTGAATCTGGCTCCCCCATTAACATTGCTTGTCAGAAGGTCGCAAAAGGGGATCACATGACCCTGGGACACTGCAGCCGTCATAAATGTGAGTTCATTGTCAAGCAACCAAATGTAAATCACGAGACCATGGGGAGGCTGCAATGTGTCGTGTCCCACTCCTCCTCTGACGGCCAGGTCTGGGAAGTCTGTATCAAGTGTGGCCACGAAGCCTCTGCAGCTTTGCCAAATTCCTGTCAGAGTTCTCAGGGCAGGCAGGAATCCAAGGTGTGACTTCAGCAAACCAGATGAGACTTTGCTTGACTCAAGGAATGCCAAAAAGCAGATCCTTTATATAGGCCATGGGGTGTGGCTCCATGACTCAGCACTTATCCAGGCCTGCCCCTCCCTTCCTTTTGCTGACGTCGCCTCACCATTCTCCGGAAGCGAGGATCTTTCCACTTTTCGTCTTCCTCCTCAACTGCCGGCAATTCTAGCTCGTGGCTGGCTTCCTGCTCACATGCTATAGGAGGGAGGTTTGTTTGCTCAGTCTGCCCGGGCATGGTGCCAGGGCTGGGGGCTGGAGGCATGCCAGGCCATTCTTCTTCACTATCAGTCTCTGGCTGAGATAGCAGGAGATGGGAGGGGCCCGGCTGCGGAGAGGAGGGCGGACGAGGCACAACACAATGGTTGTAAGTGTGAAAAACTATTTTCATTGCCATTGTAACTTCGGATTGTCACTAAATGAACTGCTGTAAGTCAAGGACTACCTATAGTAGCGGGGAAGGTCACAAAAGGTGATATTATGACTTTAGGACACAACAATGGTCATAAATATGAACCAGATGCCAAGTGCCTGAATTTTGATGCCGTGATCTTATGGATGCTGCAAAGATTGTAACTGTGACTAACGGTCATAAGTCCCTTCTTTCAGTGCTGTTGTAACTTAGAATGGTCATTAAATGAACTGTTGTAAGTCGAGGATGACCTGTATATGTTATTGGGTTCTTCAGCCAAAAAGAAAGAAAAGCAAAATAGATTTGGAGAATCATCATTTATGATTTGCAGGCAGCAATGGTGACAGAACATTCAAGCTTTGACAAGTATTCTACCAGAAGTGTCTTCTGTATACACTCAGAAGCCTGGAAACGGTGTCCAAGGGCCCCTATCATGTCCTTGACTTATAGGTCTGTATAACAAAGCAATAAGTCAAGACAACAGCCTTCTAAACCCATCACCAGCTTCATTCACCCTTGGAGAAGCAGCCATTTTGATTACATGTATGATCCATGCACTGGGACCAAAACTCAACCGTCTATCATACCGAAGAGTCACTAATACTATCTACTGATTTCCATCGCAATGTCAAGCCTGAAATTGATTGGGGTATGGGATTGTTTGCATCCTTGGTCATTTTGACATGCATTTGGCTTGGCACATTTGGGAGCTGAGTGGGGAGGGATGGAGCCTTCAGTCAAAATAGCATTCCTAACTGACGAGTCAACCACATTCCAATGTCTGGCTGATCAGAGAAGGAGAAAGAGAGATGTAGCCGAGCAACCAGCTCCCATCTTGCTTGGACAATGTGTTTGTTTTGGAAACTTGAGAAACTGAAACTTATATTGGGGTGAAAAGCCTGGGAACTTTAGTACTGGCTTTTCACCACTTAGTGACAATATGATGTATCTAAATAAATGTGTGCTTTGAGAAAACAGAATGGCTCGGAGTTTAAATTATGATGGATGCGTTACTTGGAACCTGACACACAATGCGAGAAAAACTTGCCTGCAGAAGTTGTGAATGCTCCAACACTGGAAATTTTTAAGAAAATGTTGGATAGCCATTTGTCTGAAATGGTGTAGGGTTTCCTGCCTGGGCAGGGGGTTGGACTAGAAGACCTTCAAGGTCCCTTCCAACTCTGTTATTATGTTAAACTGTTGTGTTTGGGGAGGTGGGGGCTGGGAAAGGTCTCCCTTTTTCGGCCTTCCATCCTTCCATCCTTCAGTAAAATAAGGACTGTTGTTGGGGGCAATATGCCGACTCTGTAAAACCGCTTTAGAGAGATCTGGAAAGCACTGTGAAGTCTAAGTGCTACTGCTATTTTGGTACAGTACATGAAGCTCCGGTGTTTCCGAAGGCATCGGAGTCAGCATCTTCTGGAAGCATCCCAGGCCCCTAGGTGTGTCTTCCTCAGATAGCTGAGCATTTTGCTACACTACATTTAACTGCGTGGACTCTATTCTGTCAACAAAAACAGCCTCATCAATCAGCCAGACTTCCACCGCAGATCAACCGGCTGCAGAGTTGCGTGGCGCAAAAGCAAACAGGGTGATGTTATCTGATAAAATATCCCAAAGGTCAGGGATTGGTTAGAGGGGAAATGGGGCCAGTAATGACTTCTCTGACAGTTACCTGGCCAATGAAAGAGGAATATTGACCAAATTTCTGTTTGACCTCCCCTGCCTACAGCTGTTGTTTGCCTTCCCTCTAAGTGGCGGGCACAGTTCACTCTCCTCACCCCGACTCCTTCCTCCAATGGTGTTTTTTGATTTGCTGATGGCTGGTATCTTTAAGTGCCACTAAAACAAGTTGATGAAAGATGCTTCACCCAGGAAGAGGGTGTAAGAATGACTTGCAAAGTAATCCCATTTGCATGCCTAGCATTTGACAAGGAAAAAGGTACCAACTCTACCTTCATTCTTCAAATTGTAATTTTCTCTGGTACTTAATAATTTGGCCGAAGGGGAGGCAGATTTTCCAAATCAGCCTGGATTATCTGGATTATAGTATTACAACACGGGTATATGGCAGGGGTGAAATGCTCGTGGTTCACACCAGATCGCCCAATCTGGTAGCAATGGTGGTGGGTGGTTTGGAGAACCGGTAGCAAAAATCCCTGCCCCCCCCCCACCGCCCATGCCCAGCTGAACCGCGTGATCATCCGATGTTTTTTTTTTTTTACTTTTAAGTAAAATAAAATTTAAAAAGTAAAATAAAAGCTTCTGATGATCAGGTGGCTCAGCTGGGATCGTCAGCCTTTTAAAAGCATTTTTTCTACAACCTCTTCGGCCTAAGAGGTTGTAAAAAAAATGCTTTTAAAAGGCTCTTCTGATGATCCCAGCTAAGTTGCCTGATCGTCAGAGGCTTTTTTTTCTTTCAAAGGCAAAAAAAAATGCTTTTAAAAGAAAAGAAAAGCCTCTGATGATCAAGCAACTCAGCTGGGATCGTCAGAGGAGCCTTTTAAAAGCATTTTTTCTACAACCTCTTCGGCCAAGAGGCTATAGAAAAAAGGCTTTTCAAAGTAAAAAAAAAAGTTGGCGACAGCCACCCAGTTACATTATCCCCCCCCACACCAAGCCATGCCCACCAAGCCACACCCACAGAACCGGTAGTAAAAAAAAATGGATTTCACCACTGGTCATACCCAATTTTATGAGCTTTTTTTTTTTTTAACAACACACTAACAAATGGTCTCAGTTCTCCCAACACATTAAGTCACATTCACAAAAACACAGCTACAAATCAAGCTGAGATTGCTGGATTTAACGTATTTGGCTGAACATATCAATCTCTACTCTGAGAAGCACAGAAGGAAAACTGTATGTGGAATTATCACTTAATTTATTTTGAAGAATTGATTGGCGATAGATCTCACATGGCTGGAACTGGTAAGCTAGAGAAGTAACTGTGCCGTGGCAGAAGATACAACGCAAGACAATCTGATGGGCCTAGGTAGAAAATTAGGGTTGTCTAGTCGGGAAGATCTCTGGCCTGAAAAAAGGCCTATTTGTCAGAATTGAAAGAACCCAACTATATGAACAAGTCTACGGAGATGCTCAGTCATCCCAAGTCGTAGTTGTCCCAAAGGTGCTTTTTGAGCTGAAGAAGCTTCTGGGATGAGAAGTGAAACATCTTTAAAGAAAAACAAGAAAGTCCCGTTGCCTCTTTGAGAAAAAAAGTCAGGGGTGGGCTGCTGGGGGTTCGCAGGGGTTCGGGAGAACCTCTAGCTAAGATTCTGTGCAGTTCGGAGAACCCCCAAATCCCACTCCTGATTGGCCCCACCCACCCCTCCCCTCCCCTCCCAGGAGTCCCCACGCAGCCCGTTTTGGATGCAAGTAAGTGCAGGGCGCACACGGAGGCTCAGGGAGGGTGAAAAACAGGCCTACCAGTAGTTCGGGAAGGCCAAAAATGGGCCCGTTTCCACCCTCCAGAGAGCCTCTGGAGGCTGGAGAGGCTGTTTTCACCCTCCTGGAGGCGCAAGAAAAGCCTGCGGAGCCCAGTGAGGGCAAAAACGCTCCCACCACCACCATGGTGCAAGAGCCCGACTAGGCCACGCCCACCCTGCAACCGGGCAGAGAACCCCTTGCTAAAATTTTTGAAACCCACCCCTGAAAAAAGCATCCATCTGAACAAGTTTGAGCTGCTCTATAATAGTCTCTAAGGGGTGGATGGATTGAATATCAGAAAGAGAAGAGCAAGCTTTAGCAATCATGAAAAAGACCAGTGAATTAGGTTCGTATGTTGAAAGCTGACCATTCTACGATATACTTCCTGCTGTTGACTTGGACACACACCATATAAACATAAATACTGGCTTTATTAGCCCTTTATCCTATTTCATCTTTCTCCTTTTACCGCGCAGAACTCTGAGATTCTTGGCTGTTAAAAAGAAAGCCCTTTTTTTTAAAGACACACCCAATTCTAATCCCTTTCTACTCCCTAGCGGGAGACTCCTGATCTCTGGAAACTTGAGTAGATCAGTGCTTTAGAGCAGCATACTGGATGCTGTCTTCTGATTCAGAATCTGTTTCAAAGTAAACGTTGATGGGACGGGAACGTGGCGCTAGATTCACCAAGGAAGAATAGTGCAGTTCCTCTTCTTCTTTCTTCGCCACATTCTCATAATCCATCTTGGTGTCATTCTGAAACAGGAAGAGAAGGAACTTGGTTAGGTAAAGGGTATTAGATTCGGGTGAACGTTATACAGGTAGTCCTCGACTTACGACCACAACTGAGCAGTGGTTCAAATCTACATTTTTTTTACTACCGGTTCTGTGGGCGTGGCTTGGTGGGTGTGGTGTGGCTTGGTGGGCGTGGCAGGAGAAGGATACTGCAAAATCCCCATTCCCTCCCCACTCCAGGGGAAGAATTTTGCAAAATCCCCATTCCCATCCCACTCCAGGGGAAGGATATTGCAAAATCCCCACTCCACTCTGGGGCTGGCCAGAGGTGGTATTTGCCAGTTCTCCGAACTGCTCAAAATTTCTGCTACTGGTTCTTCAGAACCTGTCAGAACCTGAAGTCCCTGCTTGAGCAGGGGGTTGGACTAGATGACCTCTTAGGTCCCTTCCAACTCTGTTAATCTGTCCCATACTCTCATCAAGGTGGTATTCACTTACCTTCTCTACCTCTTAGCAAATGGGAGCACACGTGCCACCTCAGCACATGCGCAGGACCTTTTGCGCATGCGCAGAGCGTCAAAAACGGGACATGATGATGTCTGGGCAGGTGGATGGAGCTTCCTGCAGCCGCCGCTACCGGTTCTCCCGAACCGGATAGAACCGGCTGAATAGCACCACTGACTCTCATTATTACAGATTTAAAAGCGCTATCATCTCTCTCTGTCATCTCTTTAAAATGGCGCCTTTAAAGATGAAGGAAAATCGGCTTACAAAAAGGTGCGTACAGCAACACAAAAACATGGAGAAAATGTGCAGGCCGATTGCAAACAGAGATCTTTGCGGAACTTCCATTTTCCAAATAAACCTACACACTCATGCAGGAATGGACTGAAGAAGATTTCATGGGGAACATGGGGAATCAATCAGCCCAGACTGCCCATCCTCATGATTCAGTTTCTGCTTTACATGTTGCTAAAAAAAGCTGCAGGAACTTTATGAAAATAGAAGCTGGCAAGCGCAAGAAGGAAGAGTATCAACAGCAAAAGCCCTTGGGACCACAATCATAGAGTAGAGAAACTTAGCCCAGAAAAAGGGAAGCACATGTTTGTCTTCTTAAGAGAAATAAATGGCTATTTCAAGGGCAATTATTTCTCATGAATCGGTACCAACAAAACAAAAAAATAAGTCTGAAAAGAAGAAGCTGAATCAAAAGACCATGACTTTCTCATAAACTGGATTTCAGATTTCAACATCTCAAGCCAGCACGTCTCCA
Organism: Ahaetulla prasina; assembly: GCF_028640845.1. Lineage (NCBI taxonomy): Eukaryota > Metazoa > Chordata > Lepidosauria > Squamata > Colubridae > Ahaetulla > Ahaetulla prasina. Next base: position 24,712,035 of record NC_080548.1, on the reverse strand, counting down.
GGCAAGCTGCCTGGGGGGTGATAGAAGCTGTAGTCCAAACGTATCCGGTGAGGATCCCATCTGGTGGCTCCTATATACATTAGTGGCCAAAATTGTATTTTTGAGGTTTGATGGCTAATAACACCACTTTTTTGGGCGGAGTTTCAAGATAATCCTATTCCACTGCTGGAATGGCCTGGGAATAGCCCAGATTTTAACCCAATTGAAAATCTATGGAGCCGACTAAAGAAACTTGTTAGTCAGAAGTGACCCAGCAATAAAACCCAGTGACTAGAAGCAATCATTCAATCTTGGTTTCACATTATAACAGCTGCAGAACTCAAAGACTTGGTTAACTCCACGGGAAGACATTATAAGGCCGTAATTCATGCTAAAGGTTACCAACAAAATATTAATTGATACGGTGATCATTTTTGTATACCTCATTTTTTCTATGGTGATAATTTTTGTATATCGCATTTTTTCTACGGGTTTCACTTTTTTTCTTTATACTGTAACTGCTATTCTGATAATGAAACCTTCATAAAAGTTACTGCATTACATTCTTGATTAAATTATCTTTCCATTGATATATAATTTTATGGTACTACTCCAAAAAAAGAAAGTGGTGTTATTAGCTAGTTTTAGAAATATACTTTTTCCAAAAGGTTTCCACAATTTTGGCCATCACTGTACTTGGCCCTTGTCTTTGAAATAGAAAATCGGTAGAAAATAATATTGAGTATTATCACCAAAAATGGCATTAGGAATGGATCACTTTGTAGGAGACTTACAGTATCTCTGTTCATCGGTATGAGCTACTTAAACCTTTCTATCTCTGGTATGGAATGAAAACGGGAAAGAAAAAGGACCTTTTGCCTTCCCCAAATAGATACCTTCCGTATGTGCTGGCTGAGCATTCTGAGATCTGCAACCCCAGCAATATCTGAGCTAGAGGGTCAAGAATGCCCTCCGTTCATAACCCACAGGGACCTGGCTCAAAAGATATATACCTTGGGGTGGAATGCAGGTTTCTTTACTACACTGTAGATCACGCTGTTCTCTGAGGAATCTAGTCCCAGGTTTGGCTGCATGACACTGCAATCAAGAAGACATTAACTGTGTGAGATTATTCGACGGCCTTGCTAGCATTTGTTTCTTCTCTTCAGAATAACTTTTTAAATACACACACACACACACACACACAAACATATCATAGGAGCTTTTCTTTTCGATATTTTATGATAGGTAGATGAGAGAGAGAGATAGGGATAGACAGATAAGAGATAGATAGATAGATAGATAGATAGATAGATAGATAGATAGATAGATAGATAGATAGATAGATAGATAGATGATAAATAGAGAGAGAGAGAGATGGATAGATAGATATAGAGAGATTAGGTAGATGATAAATAGAGAGATAGAGAAATAGAGAGACAGATAGGGATCTTATTTTCGGGAAAACACAGTAGATAGATGATAGGTAGATAGGTAGGCAGGGAGGGAGGGAGAGAGAGAGAGAGAAAGAGAGAGGGAATAAAACATGGAAAAGCAAAGCTCCTATGATGTCATAATAGAAGACAAATTTGTATCTCTACTTGACTTCTACTTTGTATATTTTTGTATACCACACCATCACCTAAATTTTCTTTCTTTCTTTCTTTCTTTCTTTCTTTCTTTCTTTCTTTCTTTTACTTAGGATCCACAAGAACTTTGCTCTAGCCTTCTTCATAGACTGGAACTAAAGTGACTTTGGAGCAAATACACTGAAAAATATGGCTATGGTTTCAAAGCTAGACCTCCTGTATAGCATTTCAGCAGCCAAGGAGGCAATCATTTGCTCTTTTGTATATCTAGTCAGCCTCATGGAGGTCTAATGGAGCCCTGTGTGAATCACAAACTGATCATCTTCGAACTGACATAATGTAGCCTCCTGTGGACGTAAGCCACTCCATCTCTGCAAGGCGACCTCAGTTGACCATTTCGGCCTGCGGATGCTCTGAAGTGACTTCCACTAAGCAAAGGGAAGCACACAACACTCATTCCACTGGTTAGACGAGCAGTATTGGGCATTTGATAAAGGACTTTGGACATAAGTTGTACTTCAGCGTTCACTGAATCCAAACACCCACTTCTAAGATCTGCAGATCCCTAATCTAAAGGACTTTATTTTGACCTCTGCATTGAACCAGAATTAACACCAAGGGTTGTCCAGGCCTGGTGGCATCAGTTGGGGGAGGGGGGCATTGTCAATCCATGGAAGCTCCTGATCTTGTGGCTGTTCTTTTTTCTCCTTCCTGCTCTTCACGTTCACGCTTCAAATGCACAAGGAGAAGCCCAGCTTGTCCATCTTCTCTGTTCTCCCAGAAGATACTGGAGATCCAAAGGGAGTGCCAGATAGATGGACCGTGGGAACCATGGTGAAGAGGAAGCAGTAGGCAAAATAAGGGAAAGGGCAGAACTTATCAAGAATCTTCTAAAAGCTGAAGCCAGCAGTCTATCCCTCATGATTTCTTAGATCCTTTCGTGCTTCATCATCACCATAGCTGGAATAAATAGTACAGTCCTGTAACCCACTGTGTGATCATTGTGGGCATGGCCTAGTCGGCCTCCTGCACCATGGTGGGGGGTGGCGTTTTTGTCATCCCTGGGCTCTGGAGGCTTTCCTCAAGGCTCTGGGGGGGGGGTGTGAAAACGGCCTTCCCAGGCTCTGGAGGCCCTCTGGAGGCCATAAACAGGCCCATATCTCACCTTCCCAAACTTCTGGTAGGCCTGTTTTTTGCCCTCCCCAAGCCTCTGCGCATGCCCTGCACTTACCTGCATCCAAAACGGCCCGTGTGGGGTTTCTTGAGGGGAGGGGAGGGGTGGGTGGGGCCAGTCAGGATTGGGATTTGGGGGGGTTCTCCGAACTGCACAGAATCTTAGCTAGAGGTTCTCCCGAACCCCTGCAAACCCCCAGCAGCCCCACCCCTGCTTCTAAGGTCCACGTTGAATAGGACATTTGGTTTGCTGAGTCTTATTTCAGCCTTTATCGCTTCATCATCACCATACCTGGAATAAATTGTACGGTCCTGTAACCCACTGTGGGCGAACTGGAGTCTTGCGTATGAAATGGTGCCGTCTTGCTCCTCATTCTGGCAGTCTAGGGGGCTGCCTCCTCTACCTCCATTTGGTCTGGAGTTGTTATTAGGTGGTACTTCTCGCTTGGCCTAAGGGAAGTGGGGAGGAAATCTCAATATTCTAGTCAGTTTCAATTCTGCAAGAACTGAATAAGTTAGACGAGAAAGAAAGAAAATCACCCCCAATTTCCTTCATTCCGTCTTCAGTACAGTTCCAATCTAGGAGCCACTATATTCTCTCTCTCTCTCTCTCTCTCTCTCTCTCTCTCTCTCTCTCTCTCTCTCTCTCTCTCCCCTCCCTCCCTCCCTCTTCCTCTCTCCCCTCTCTCTCCCCCTCCCCTCCCTCTCTTCCTCTCCCTCCCTCCTTCTCCTTCTCCTTCACCTCCTCTTTCTCCTTCTCCTCTTTTTCCTTCCCCTTCCCTTCTCTTTTCCCTCCCTCTTTCTTTCCTACCCAATTACTGCAGGTTACAGGGTTGCCGTCTTCCACTACATCTCATTCTCATTCACTAAACAGGGGCGAAGTATTATAGGCCAATAACACAATCGCTGGGTTTGAGAGAAGGAGGCCCAATTAGGGTGTTAGAACTGGAAGGGAGCTAAAAGGCCCACAGATCCTCCTTAATGCCCTCTCCACCTCTACTGTACCATAGAAAACAATAGAAAGGGATTCTTAACCTTCCTCACAAAAAATGAGCCTGTCCCCTGTGCACTGCCAATGTCTGAACGTGTGGTTTTCTTCCTGCAAGAAGAGAAACAGAATTAGGTCACCTCCAAGCCATGGTTTTGGAGCCAGTTCACGGGATGGATGCTGGGATGCCATTGGGAACATGCTGCTGTTCCTGCGAGATGGACCCAGTCCTTCCAGAAGTGCGGGTTGCTTCTTCAAAACTATAGTGGTTATTTATTTTTTTATTTATTATTTACATTTATATCCCGCCCTTCTCCGAAGACTCAGGGCGGCTTACATTGTGTAAGGCAATAGTCTCATTCTATTTGTATATTTATATACAAAGTCAACTTATTGCCCCCCCAACAATCTGGGTCCTCATTTTACCTACCTTATAAAGAATGGAAGGCTGAGTTAACCTTGGGACTGGTGGGACTAGAACCTGCAGTAATTGCAAGCAGCTGTGTTTAATAACAGGCTTCTTACAGCCTGAGCCACACCGCGGCTGGTTCTGTTGTGGTCCATCAGCAGCCTACGGAGCTGGCAACAGTCAGACAGCAATGAGGCTGAGGTGAGGCCAGGGCCATTGGGGAGTGATGTGCGGACTCCAGAGACTGATAGTGAGGCAGAGGAACAGGAGGAGGCAAGAGCAGCTCAGGCAGAGAGAACAACTCAGGAGTAGGGCCAAGAGATGATTGGCTCCTCCCATAAGGCCTAAAACAGACCAGCATCGGTGTTTCAGCTTTGTTGGAAAACAACGTTGTAGTTGCATCTTCTGCTTCATCCTCTGCTTCGTGTACGTCTTTGTTTTTGTGGCTTCTGGACGTTTGCCAGGAAGGGCCTTTGGCAGTTTGCCTAATTGGACTAAGGTTTGTGAGATAACTGAGGAATTTGTGTTGGGAGGCATTTGTTTTACTTTTGAGTTGAACAATGCTGGGAATGAAGTAATTCCCAGCTGTTCGAATAAAGTTTGTTTTTCCACAGACTAAATTTATTACTAACTACTTGGGCCTGGGTCACAACAGGTTCCTGCAGAGTTGTCAACACCCAATATAGACCATTGAACCCAATGTCATGCTGAACACCACTAGTAAGTTGCCCTTCTAAGCAGGGGTGGGCTTCAAAAATTTTAACAAGGGATTCTCTGCCCGGTTGGTGGGTGGGTGTGGCCATGGTGGGCATGGCCCAGTCAGCCTCCTGCACCACAGTGGGGGGGGGAGGGCATTTTTGTCATCCCTGGGCTCTGGAGGCTTTCCTTGCGCCTCTCTGAGGGCGAAAATGGCCTCCCCAGGCTCTGGAGGCCCTCTGGAGGCCCTCTGGAGGCCCTCTGGAGGCCAAAAACAGGCCCATTTCTGACCTTCCCAAACTTCTGGTAGGCCCGTTTTTTGCCCTCCCTGAGCCTGTGTGCACACTCTGCACATATCTGCATCCAAAATGGCCCATGTGGGGTCTCTTGGGAGAGGAGAGGGGGTGGGGCCAGCCAGGAGCGGGATTTGGGGGGGGTTCTCCGAACTGCACAGAATCTTAGCTAGAGGTTCTCCCGAACCCCTGCGAACCCCCAGCAGCCCACCCCTGCTTCCAAGATCCACATTGAATAGGACATTTGGTTTGCTGAGTCTTATTTCAGCCTTTGATTCAATTTGATTTTAATCTCCCTGGCCTAAATTAGACCGTCGTAAAGGTTTGGTTTGATTTTGATGGTATCTCACTTCTCCTCATATGGCTTTCTTTTGAAGTGTCCCCCATCAGCCAGTTATGGAGCAGAGAAGCTTGAAAATATTACTAAGTAAAAGTCTGCCTTAGAAAAAGTGGCGTTCCCCCACTATCCTTCATATCTGCAGGGCACCCTACTCTATCAGTAGGATGGTGGCCATCATAACTATTGTTGATCATTGCCTACAGGCCATTGACTCTCACTTACCATTTCTTCCAGCCATAAAGCAGCAACCCCAATGAGATAATAACGGCAAGAACCAGGCCAAGGCTAATCAAACTTTGTTTCATCACTGTAGCTCTGCTGTCTGCGCAGTACAAATGAAAAATAACAAAGATGAGCAGGATCTCGAATTGATTTTGTGCCAGCTTGAGTCCGTGACCTTATTTGTTCATCAAACCTATGCCAATCAATGGCCTATCATATTTCTATTCATATAGCTTGCATGCTCAGAGGAACCCAAATGCAGTAAATGATGGAACAACATTCAGCTGCTGCCATTTAGATGTTTTTATTCTGGACATAACTTTGCAGAGACTCAATTCTAAGTAAGGATAATAGTAAAAAAAGAAAGGCTTAAAGCTTAAATCTTATTTGCTGAATTCAACTAGACATAAAATTAATGGTATTTAATGTGCAATGTTCTCTGAACTCCTCCTGGCTTGAACATTCACGCCTACGTGTGAATGCACAAACACACAGATGCCCAAAATGTGTATAATTGAGACAAATGTATACACTGGGTCATGTGACCCAGTCACATGACCACCAAACCACGCCCACAGAATTGAATTTCACCCCTGAACTGTAACAATATTTTTCAAGGGAAATACTCACAGGATACACCGATGGTGATGAGCTGCGATTCCTTATTAGAGATGGAATTGAATGCTTCGCACAGATATTCTCCTGACTGCTCCACCTTAATTTTCCTGAGTACTAAGATTTTGGAATTCTCCATAAAGATTTCTTCTCCTTTCGAGTACCACTTGTAAGTAGTCACTGATGGGTAAGCATCGTTATCACATCTCAAATAGACATCCATGCCTTCAGTAACAGCTTTCTTATCTAGAGTTAGATGAACGTTACGAGGCCCATCTGTCAGAAAAAGAAAAAGTAACTCAATTTAACTCAGCATTTGTATATTTAATTCTCAGCATCTGTTGCAAGACAGCAGAATTTATAAGGACTCAGGAAAAGACATAGATGGAGAAATAGGCTTCTATATCCATTACTAGCTGATAACCCAGGGTTGCCCATTACTTATTTATTCCAATCCTATATTAGACAGGAAAAGCAACTTCAGCCTGACCCCTGATTTCGGTGAGGATTGAATTAGTTAAAAATGCTTTCCCTATGCCACATCAAGTAAAATGATACCACCTTGTTCTTTTGCTAGCTGATCCATGATCATTTGGTATGCTTTTTTCTGAACTTGATTTAGAAGGGGACGGAAAAGCGGCTTGGGCTGATTTTCCAGCACCTCATAATCAAAGCCTTGTTGAAAATGTCAGGACCAAATGTAATTTTCTAATGTTGGATTTTTTCCCCTTACCAGAGGGAGCCCCCTTATGGAGCACTGTGAAGCCGTTACCATGGTAACTCCACTGTTGCACAGTAGATGCCATTTTAAGGCAGTACAGTAGAAGCCATTTTAAGGCACAACAGGCTGCATCTTAACAGAACACACACACCAAGGGGTGTTAGGGGTGTCTTACGCCCACAGTATTTTTTTTCCAGAGAGTAAGTCATCTGTGTACCAAGTTTGGTTGAAATTGCTCAAGACGTTCCAGAGTTATGCTGGAACATACACAGAGAGAGAGAGCCATTATATATATATATATATATATGTTTGTTTTCTGAGGTTTTCGCGGGTGTTTGTATCTTTGATTATTCGGGTTTTCTCCCGCGTAAAATTGGAAGTGTCTTGGCGACGTTTCGACGAAGTCTCATTCGTCATCTTCAGGCTTCAGCTTCGTGCTTCTGGGAGCAAATATATATATATGTAGGTCTTTGGTTATTCGGGTTTTCTCCCGCATAAAATTAGAAGTGTCTTGACGATGTTTCGACAAAGTCTCATTCATCATCTTCAGGCTTCAGCTTCGTGCTTCTAGGAGCAATGTGTGATCGCAGCTGTTGCATGTGTGAGCAGCTGTTGAATGTGTGAACAGCTGCGATAACACATTGCTCCTAGAAGCATGAAGCTGAAGCCTGAAGATGACGAATGAGACTTCGTCGAAACATCGCCAAGACCCTTCTAATTTTACACGGGAGAAAACACAAATAACCAAAGACCTACATGCAAACATCTGCGAAAACCTCAGAAAACAAATACATACATACATACATACATATATATATATATATATATATATATATATATATATATATATATATATATATATATATATATATATATATATATATATATATATATGCAAAACACTGTTTTGTCAAGTCCATGGCCTTCGCTCATATAGCAATCACCTAAAAGCATCTGAGGATCTTAATCACCTTTCACTGTTATTTAGAACTGCAATTGATGACTGACAAGGGAGTCATCAGACAACAAATCTAATAGATCCTCCAGTCCTCCCTTGAATATGTCTTGCCCATTTTTTAAATCACTTATGGGGTCAAGATCACATCTGACAGCGGTACATTCCACTAGACTCCACTCAAATCACATCCAATATGGCAGACTACCCCATGTTCCGTGAAGTACAGCTTTCATTTTTCAAAGGAAGAAAGAAGAATTCTATGGCCACTATGGTAGGTTTTCCATTTTGTTGTTGTTGTCGGCTCCTGCCAAATGCCTGGACAAGTCCTTCAGTTTTCTTAATAAAATTTCAAAAATAGCTTCCCTTTGACTCTTTCCTAGGTCTGAAAAACAGGGATTGGCCTAAGGTCACCCAGATGGCTTTGTGCCTAAAGCAGTAACCAAGAATCAAACCTGAGTCCACAATGACTTCATCTACCGTGTTTTCCCAAAAATAAAACCCTGTCTTATATTTTTTTTGAACCCAGAAATAAGCACTTGGCCTTATTTTCAGGGAGGTCTTATTATTTTGGGGCACATGGAGCAAGATGGGGCTACTCTTGCCATCTTACCTGATTTCCAGCTCTGCGTTTAAATATTTTCAGGGAAGTCGTATTATTTTGGGGTGCGTGGAGCAAGATGGGGCTCCTCTTGCCATCTTACCTGATTTCCAGCTCTGCGTTTATATATTTTCAGGGAGGGCTTATTTTCAGGGGGAGGCTTTTTTTAGCTCATGCGCTCAAAAGCCCGATTGGGCTTATTATCAGGGGATGTCTTATTTTTTGGGTAAACAGGGTAGGAGAGAAAGCCCATTGAGCACAACAAGAATATGATGACTCGACATTGAAACTGTACTCACAATTCACTTCCAGCCTAATAGTTGGAGACTCTGCATTTGTTATGATGTTTTTTGATACACAACGGTAGATGCCAGAATCTATTGGCTGGGCATTCTGGATGAATAGAACCTTTTCTGTAGAGTTCAGTGGCAGGAGTTGCCCATCTTTATACCAGGTGTAGCTGAGTTCCTTGGGGTTGGCCATTCCCACACTACAAGTCAGGTGAACAGAATTGCCTTCGAGGACCAACCCTGAAGGTTCTCGAATGAGCTTGACATCTTTGGGGCCATCTGTAGGACAAAAGGAGAAATGCAAGCACAGAGAGTGATATCCTATTGCTCTTTAACATCTGGCCAGAGTGACCAGCATTGGAGGCAAACTTTAGCTACCCTGAACTGAATTGTTCAGGGTAGCTAAGTTTGCCTCAATGCTGGTCATAGCATTGGAGGCAAACTTTAGCTACCCTGAACTGAATTGTTCAGGGTAGCTAAAGTTTGCCTCCAATGCTGGTCATAGCATTGGAGGCTAATAGCATCCACTTTCATTTCTGAACCCAAAGCTATATACTCTTTAATTAAATCATTCTCAACTTTTTGACATACAACCACTCTAAAGCATATTTTTTTTTACTCATTTGTTTGCTTGTACATCATTGTAGGCGGCAATGCCCCACAATGATGTGATGATGCCAATATGAGATTGTGGTTGAAATATTGAACTTGGACTAAGAGAGGCATCAGCTACAGTCCAGCTTGGACTGTAGCATCAGCTACAGATGCTAATTGAGTGACTTTGGGCAATCATTCTCCCAGGGCTTTTACTGTGGAGAAAAATAGAAGTGAGAGTGCACCTGGGGCTCTTTGAAGTAAGGCAGGTTTATAATTCTATTAGAATAGAATAGAATAGAATGGAATGGAATGGAATGGAATGGAATGGAATGGAACGGAACGGAACGGAACGGAACGGAATGGAATGGAACAAAACAGAATAGAATAGAACAGAATAGTAAAATGAGAATAGAATAGAATAGAATAGAATAGAATAGAATAATGAGAAGAGAAGAGAAGAGAAGAGAAGAGAAGAGAAGAGAAGAGAAGAGGAGTAGAGTGAAAATATAATAGAATAGAATGGAATGGAATGGAATGGAATGGAATGGAATGGAATGGAATGGAATGGAATGAAACGGAATGGAATGGAATGGAACGGAACAGAACAGAACGGAACGGAACGGAATGGAACAGAACAGAACAGAACAGAACAGAATAGAATAGAATAAAATAGAACAGAATAGTAAAATGAGAATAGAATAGAATAGAACAGAACAGAACAGAACAGAACAGAACAGAACAGAATAGAATTCTTTATTGGCCAAGTGCGATTGCACACACAAGAAAATTATCTCCAGCACATAAGCTTTCAATGTACATGCAAGCAATAAGTGATAAATCATGATCAAAGTTATTATCAAAATACATTCATCGTAAATCATAAGATACAATACTTGGTGATAGTCATAGAATACTAAATAAGCAATCAACATAAATCATACTAGGATCCTAAATAAAACAATATACTTGTAGGATACAAGCAACGAAGTTATGTACAGTCATAAGAAGATAAGGAAATGGGTAATAGGAAAGATGAGAAGAATAAGGAATCAATAAAATGAAGCCAGGGTGCCCATAGCAGGTCTTCTGCTATATCTCCATCAGAATACCTCCCAAAGTTACAGCTGAAATTCTAATTCTAACACACCGAAAATGAGAAATGTTTTGAGCATATGAATATATCCATTTTAACATTTAAATTTAAATTCAGTCCAAAGTGAATTAATTAATCGAGTCACACCTTTTTTTTTAGAGTTGGTGTGCTACCCAAGAATGTGGTGTAGCTCTGAACCCAAACAAAATTGTGCTCCTTCAGTCTAAACGGAAAGATTTATAACTTGAGTTTCCTAAAATAACTTATTCCATGGTCAAGTTCTTATACTTTCTCTATCCAAGACTGGAATGGCCAATGCTCTTGTGGGTCCGTCCGTCCCCCCTCCACCCTGGGAACAATTTAGCAGCTTAAAGGCTTCCAGCTCATCATATAATTATTCTTACTTACAGAGGACATCTAAAGTGATGTTTGGGGAGGAAGTGCAGCCAACACTGTTACATGCTTCACATCTGTAAGAAGTGTGCAGTGCAGGTAACGCCAAGAACACCAGTGCCGAGTTCTGAGTCCTGCGCATGTCACTGCTTGACCCAAAAAATTTGTAATCGTTGTTGCTGGGGTAACTACTGCCCACAGAGCAGTTCAAAATGATTTTGTCTCCTTCCTTGATGGGCAAATGATTTAAATGAAAAAGTTGGACATCCTTGGGGCAATCTGCAAAACAAAATTGATAGGGTGTTGTTTTTGTTTTAATGCAGTAGATAAACTATAGAGTTCTCCGGCTTTTGGGAAAAGGTTCTTTGCGGTGGTGATTCAGAATTCTCTGAGGCAGGGGTCTCCAACCTTGGCAACCTTTCAGACTTCTGGACTTCAACTCCCAGAGTTCCTCAGCCAGCTTGCTGAGGAACTCTGGGAGTTGAAGTCCAAAAGTCTTAAAAGAGCCAAGGTTGGAGATCCCTGCTCTGATGCATCTCTGCCAAGTTATAGCCTGCTTTGAATTAGCAGAGGCGCTGGTTCCCGAGGCAGGTTGGTAGTAGAAATGCAGCAACCCCTATTTACTTCTTTGCTGAGATGGTGCAGTGTGCAATGGGCTACAGCCCACAAAATAGTGCAGTGCTGCGAATTGGGAGGGGAAAAAAATGTCAATAAATGAAAAGTATGTAATAAACAGCAGTTCCAGACGGAGATTTTGTAGGCTGGCCAGCTCATAATTAGAGCTACTTCAGAACGTTCTCTTTTGTTATCACTGTTAGGTAGGGAAGACAAATTGTATCATTCGAGGGACCTGTGAGTTTCGTCTCCAGGACTTCAGCATTGAAGAAAGAGTTCCATAACTTTGATAATTTTAGAATGAGAAAATTGCCACCAATTCAACTGCGATGGAATCTGGAAATCTGTATTTTACCTTTCCATATAGTGGCCCCCAAAGGACAATATATGGTTCTGTTTTTCTGAAGAAAACAGAAGGAGGAGGAGAGATATAAGACTGGGGCTGTGCCGCAATTAGTCTTCAATGGTTCTTTGGAGCTTGAATTAGGGGTGAAATGTTCCCGGTTCGGACCGGATCGTTTGATACGGTAGCAATGGTGGTGGGTGGTTCAGAGAACCGGTAGCAAAAATCCCTCCCCCCACCCATCCCCAGCTGAGCCACACGATCATCAGAGGCTTTTTTTTTTACTTTTAAAAGCATTTTTTCTTCGGCTGAAAAAATGTTTTTAAAAGTTAAAAAAAAACCCTCTGATGAGCAGGCAACTCAGCTGGGATCGTCAGAGCCTTTTAAAAGCATTTTTTCTACAACATCTTCAGCCAAGAGGTTGTAGAAAAAATGCTTTTAAAAGTAAAAAAAAAAGTTGGCCACACCCACCCAGTCAATTACCCACCCCCACCAAGCCACGCCGACAGAACCGCTTTTAAAGAAATGCTTTTAAAAGGCTCTGATGATCCCAGCTGGGTTGCCTGATTGTCAGAGGTTGTTTTTCTTTTCTTTGAAAGACAAAAAAATGCTTTTAAAAGAAAACAAAAGCCTCTGACTATCAGGCAACTCAGCTGGGATCGCCAGAGCCTTCTACAACCTCTTCGGCCGAAGAGGTTGTAGAAAAAATGCTTTTAAAAGTAAAAAAAAAGTTGGCCACACCCACCCAGTCAATTCCCCCCCCCCACCAAGCCACGCCGACAGAACCGCTTTTAAAGAAATGCTTTTAAAAGGCTCTGATGATCCCAGCTGGGTTGCCTGATTGTCAGAGGTTGTTTTTCTTTTCTTTGAAAGACAAAAAAATGCTTTTAAAAGAAAACAAAAGCCTCTGACTATCAGGCAACTCAGCTGGGATCGCCAGAGCCTTCTACAACCTCTTCGGCTGAAGAGGTTGTAGAAAAAATGCTTTTAAAAGTAAAAAAAAAGTTGGCCACACCCACCCAGTCACATTACCCCCCCCCCCCCGCCACCAAGCCACACCCACAGAACCGGTAGTAACAAATTTTACATTTCACTACTGGCTTGAATGGAGCACCATGCCACGGTGGGTTAAAACAACTGTGTCTTTTTCTCAACGTCCCCAGCAACACTGGGGAGCAAGACAGTGGAAAAGATCTCCTGCTAATGTATAAGCAATATGTTTAATCCATGTGGATTAAACAGCCTTCTGTTCTTTTTTTTTGTATAACTTCCAGGATCTGTTTCTACTTACAATGAACATTCAGTGTGACAGAGGCATTTGAATGGCCAATCTCGTTGCGGGCCACACAACGATATGTATCAGAATTCTTGGGTTGAATTGCCTCAAATTGCAGTTCCGATCCAGTCTTGATCATATCAGATGTGCTGCTTTTGTACCATTCATAAGCAGTGATGGGAGGGTTGCCGGTGGCTAAACATCTCAAAGCCACGTTGTCCTTTTCTCGGATGGGTGGTGGTGGCATCCTAATGTTGATTTTTGGCAGATCTGGGGGATTGAAAACAAAATCGATTTCAGGTTTTTAATTTATTTTAATTTATTTATTTTGTCACACAAGTATATATGAGCATAAGCATGAAATAACTATACAATATATAAGCATATATATAAGTATGGGTATGTAATAACTATATTAATTGGATATAACGAAAGGAAACAATAGGACAGGAACGGTAGAAGTGGTGGGATTCAGCCAGTTCGCACCACTTCGGGAGAACCGGTTGTTAACTTTCTGAGCAGTTTGATGAACTGGTTGTTGGAAGTAATCATTAGGGCAGATAACCGGTTGTTAAATTATTTGAATCCCACCACTGAACGGTAGGTACGCTGGTGCTCTTATGCACGCCCCTTACAGACCTCTTAGGAATGGGGTGAGGTCAATAGTAGACAGTTTTTGGTTAAAGCTTTGGGGATTTTGGGAAGAGACCACAGAGTCAGATAGTGTATTCCAAGTATTAACAACTCTGTTACTGAAGTCATATTTTCTGCAATCAAGATTGGAGCGGTTAACATTAAGCTTAAATCTATTGTATGCTCGTGTATTGTTGCAATTGAAGCTGAAGTAGTCTTTAACAGGAAGGACATTGCAATAGATGATTCTATGAGTTAAACACAGGTCCTGTCGAAGGCGGTGTAGTTCTAAATTTTCTAATCCCAGGATTTCAAGTCTGGTGGCATAAGATATTTTGTTGTATTCAGAAGAGTGGAGAACTCTTCTTGTAAAATATTTCTGGACACGTTCAATTGTATTGATGTCAGAAATCTGGTATGGGTTCCAGACAGTCGAGCTGTATTCAAGAATTGGTCTAGCAAATGTTTTATATGCTCTGGTTAGTAGAGTAATGTTTTCGGAGAAGAAGCTACGCAAGATTTTTTTTTGTGATGTAGTTGCAGTGGGCATTTTTGTAAGGCAGATGTTTGGCAATATCTTTCTCCTGAAGGGGCAAGGGGATAAATCAATTTGATGTGGACAAGAAAATGATAACAAAGCTGAGCATTGTAACTGAACCTGCAATTTTTGTTGTGTCATTGTATCTCTGTCTCTCTCTCTCGCTCTCTGTCTCTCTCTCTCGCTCTCTATCTCTCTCTTTCCTGATTTTATGATCTTTTTTGAGCATTAAACAAACACCATGGTTGTTAAGCAAAACCATTGTTTAGTATCAGCATTTTTTGCCAAAAACCAGGAAAGTTGGTTTCTGGAAAACTAACAATAGAAATAGCACTTAGACTTATATATCAGTTCACAATGCTTCACAGCCCTCTGTAAGCTGCTTGGAAAGTCAGCATATTGCAACAATCTGGGTCCTAATCTTACTGACCTCAGAAGGATGGAAGGCTGAATCAAGCTTGAGCTGGTCAGAGTCGAACTGCTGGCTGTGGGCACTGAAAAATTGGGTTTGGTTTATCTACAAGTATATACGGTAATATGTTTTTAAAGTACCCATATATTCTGTATCTACTTACTTTCAAGCCCATCCATGGATAAGCTGACCCTCACATTTTTAAACAAAGTACCATGAAAAATGGCTAATCCATGGATTGTCCACAGATAAACCACTTGCGAAAATTAAAACATACAAACATTTCTAGGGTAAGCTTACTGTATCTGTAGGTGACATAGTTTTCATGGGAATTTTAGTTAAAAATTCAAAGTTTGGCTTATTGGCAGATGAATGTATATGACGTTCCCTTTGGAAGATGAAAATATTTTCAGAAGAACTGGACAGTGAAGAGGCCTTAAGAGAGAATTGGTGTTCACCCAGTGATGGGTTGCTATCGGCTCGCACCGAATCAGGCGAACTGGTAGCGGTGGTGACAGGAGACTCCAACCACCAGCCCAAACACTTCTGCGCATGCACGCACCCACACAAACAAATTGGTAGCAATGGGATTTGGAACCCATCCCTGTGTTCAGCAACACCAATTAATCAACTCACACTGGACGTTGATCGTCAGACTTCTAGAGTCGGAACTTCCAATCTCATTAATAGCTTTACATTTGTAACTGCCAGAATCTGTTTCTTTTAAACTACCAAACTCGCTTCTGGAGTCTGATTGCCCATTTTTCCAAACTTTGTCATTCTTAAACCACAGATAAGATGACACAGGCGGATTACTGCTGCTAACGATGCATTCCAGAGTGAGTTTGTTTCCCTCTCTGACTGTGGCTCCAGGTTCAGCATTCACTTTAACCTCTTTGGGACGATCTAAAAACAAACAAGATTCAGAATTAAAATCAAACAAAACAAAAATGCTTGAGAAAAGTGATTGACACGATTAAGATCAAATGTTCCGCAATTCAAATTACAGTCCTCAGAATTATAGTTACCTCATGGAGACAATCCATTTCAATCTCATAGAGATTCCCAGAGTCAAGGATGAGTCGGCATTGAAGAATTTTTTTAAAATAATACTTTTTACTCAGCAAAAAAAGGCCTAACCTTGTTCCCCTTTTAGTCTGAGGAATTTTTTTAGTCTTGTGCCTAATTTTGGAATATTGTCTCTCACAGAAGAATGAAATTATTATACAAAGCATCAAAATATCAAGCCATGCAATTTAGGCTTCTCAACAGCCATTTGTTTGGTATAAACAACATACTTAATTTAAATATTGTATTAAACCAGTTTTCCTAGATTCACACAGCAAGCTAGACCTAAACATACATTTTACCATCAGAGCATGTCTCTCTCCTGCCCAAAGTAGAACTGAGATTAAAACCAAACAAACTGGCTTGCTTGTTTTCTGAATGTAGTTCCTAGATCAGGGCTGTCAAATTCACGGCCCGCAGCCCAGATGTGTCATGCAGTGGCCACCCCCAGTTTAGCGAAGGGGGGCAAAAGTCATGATACGTCACATGATGCTGCCTTGATGCCACGAGTTTGATACCCCTGTCCTAGATTGTTACATAATTGGTTGTGATGTGTATGTACACAGCCACTGTATGGAATCTCTAACCCTTTCCCTGAAATTTCTAGAAAACAGAGATAGAAATTTTTAAAGGTCATGATTGTGAAATGTCTTCAGTTTACACATGGAGGTTCTTCTGTGTACCAAAGCAAACAACTTAAATTGTCCAGCCTTCATTATTCATATTAGACAAAGTATTCTTTCCATATGTCACCATTGCCATGGATGTCCTCAGGGTGTGGTCCACAGAGGATGCACTTAAAAATAGACAAATCTTTGATCAATCCAATTGTGTCCACCCTCTTGCCAATTTTGCCATGTCCTAGATATACCCTTGACCCCTGCATCAGTTTTTATCCCATTAAACTAGACACAAGAACAGTTTTTTCCCCAAACGCCATCACTCTAATTGCTATACAAATAATTCCCTCAACACTGTCAAACTAGTTACTAAGTCTGCATTACTATTAATGTTCTCATTGTTCTTGTCGCCCATCTCCTCCCACTTATGACTGTACGACTGTAACCTTGTTGCTGGTATCCTTAAGATTCATATTGACTGTTTCCTAATATGTTTTGATTGCTTATTTCTTCCCTATGACTATCATTAAGTGTTGCACCTTCTTGATTCTTGATTACAGCTCGCCTGTCTGGAACCCATACCACATTTCTGACATCAATACAGTTGAGCGTGTCCAGAGGTATTTTATGAGAAGAGTTCTCCACTCCTCCGTAACCATCAAAATACCAACCTGGAACTCCGTCGCCTTCGACAGGACCTGGGTTTAGCTCATAGAATCATCTATTGTAATGTCCTTCCTGTTAAAGACTACTTCAGTTTCAACTGCAATAATACAAGAGCTACCAATAGATTTTAAACTTAATGTCAACCGCTCCAATTTGGATTGCAGAAAATATGACTTCTGTAACAGAATTATCTGTGCTTGGAATGCATTACCTGACTCTGGGGTCTCTTCTCATAACCCCAAAATCTTTAACCAAAATCTATCCACTGTTGACCTCACCCCATTCCTAAGAGGACTTTAAGGGGCGTGCATAAGAGCACAAACATGCCTACCGTTCCTGTCCTATTGTTTCTTTCCATACATATATATGGAATATATATATGGAATATATATATATATGGAATATATATATGGAATATATATATATATGTATGTGTATATATATATATATATATATATATATATATATATATATATATATATATATATATATATGTTTTCTGAGGTTTTCAGCGGGTGTTTGTATGTAGGTCTTTAGTTATTGGGTTTTCTCCCGTAAAATTGGAAGTGTCTTGGCGACATTTCGAAGTCTCATTCGTCATCTTCAGGCTTCAGCAACGCTTTGCTCCCAGAAGCACGGCTGAAGCCTGAAGATGACGAATGAGACTTCGTCAAACGTCGCCAAGACACTTCCAATTTCTGTGGGAGCAACCAAAGACCTGCAAAGCTGGCTCTCAGAAAACAAATATATATATATATATATATATATATATATATATATATATATATATATATATATATATATATATATATATATATATATATATATATATATATATATATATATATATATATATATATATATATATATATATGTTTTCTGAGGTTTCCTAGATCTGACCAACCACTGCCTATCCAACACATACTTCATCTATAACGGACAAAAATACAAACAAATAGAAAGTGCACCCATGGGATCACCCCTCTCACCTGTCATTGCCAACCTCTACATGGAACACTTTGAAACCCAAGCACTAGAAAAATCTGATCACAAACCCAAACTCTGGCTCAGATACATAGACGATACCTTCATAATCTGGCCACACGGGAAAGAAAAACTTGAAAACTTCCTCACACACCTCAATAGCCTACACCCCAAAATACAGTTCACCATGGAAACAAAAGTTAACAACCAACTTCCCTTCCTAGATGTCTTAGTCTACAAGAAACCCAATGGCTCCCTAGGACACACCATCTACCAGAAGAAAACACACACAAACCGCTATCTGCACGCACTCTCACACCACCACCCAGCACAGATCAACTCCGTAGCCAAGACACTCATCTCTAGAACAAAACGCTTAGCTGACGAACAACACCTAAAAACCGAACTACACACTCTCACAAACGTACTAACATCCAATGGATTCCAGAGAAATAAGATTACCAAACTAATCCAAAAGAACCCCCACTAAAACCCAAGACAGAGAGCAAGAAAATGGCACAGCCCTCCTCCCATATATAAAAGGCACCACAGACAGAATCAGCAAGATCCTCCACAAACATAACATCAAGACAGCATTCTGCACAAACCAAAAAATATCCACCATCCTAAGAAACCCCAAAGACAAAATTGAGTTAGAAAATCAAGGAGTATATGAAATCCCATGCACCGCCTGCCCCACCACATACATTGACAAACCAACAGAAGAATAAGTGCACGATTGAAGAACACAAGAACTCATTCAAAAGAGGAACCAACTTCTTCCCTGGTCCAACACTTTAAAGTCACAGGACACGATATTGACTTTAAAAAGACCAGAACTATCGCCAAAACTGAACACTTTAACAACAGAATAATCAGAGAAGCCATCGAGATAGAAAAACGCCCACACAGCATGAACAAACGAGATGATACCTCCCGCCTACCAGCCATTTGGAAACCTGCCCTTATTGACAAACGAGTCCTTAACACAAGGAATGACACCAGACCCACACTCACGAGGTCCACACAAGATGTCACCACCACACATCCACCCAGAAAGCAGACCCAAACCCACACTGATCAGGAAGCACGACCAAGGACCAGAAGCCAGACCGCAGCTGCAACATTAGCCATTTCAAACCCCTCCAATCCATACATGCAGCAGACTGACACCCACTACGAAGATGTAGCACGACCACGAACACGAAGCCAAACAGCAGCAGTGCAGCTCACCAGCTCAGATCCCCCTGCAACTCAGACTAATTTGAGCACAACCAAGCCCCCATCCAAACAGGACACACCCCCATCCAATCAGAGCACAAAAAAAACCCATCCAATCAGAGCACAGCCAAGCTCCCACCCAATCAGTTCAAACCCCCACTAGCAGTTAAAAAGGAAGAAACAGCTGCAATCACACATTGCTCCCAGAAGCACGAAGCTGAAGCCTGAAGATGACGAATGAGACTTCGTCGAAACGTCGCCAAGACACTTCCAATTTTACGCGGGAGAAAACCCGAATAACCAAAGACCTACATACAAACACCCGCGAAAACCTCAGAAAACAAATATTGCACCTCTACGGGGAGGAAATCCACCATCTGACCAGGACCTATGAAAAACTAGAAGTCCAAAGAGCTTCCATTTTATGTGACCTTGCATTCCTACGAAACTGCCGAGATCAAAATTTAATCCCCACATGCTTCCAATTGAAATTCCACTCCAACTCTGCAGCCGCCAAACGCATCCTAAAAAGAACAGAATTGGCCCTAATCAGAAATGAACTTCACACAAAAAGATTCCTCCTAGATCAAATCAACAAAGATCTCCTCACACTTCACCTCAAACTCAGCAACAAGATCCACCCTGCACTTTGGGACAAATCCAAACAACTCGCCATCTGGAGAGCCGAAACACAGACCACCCTCAAGACGGACACACACACCAACAAACTCCAAAGACTACAAGAACGCCAGAAACAAACCCCTCCACCCTCACAGCCACACATGAAACAAACAGTGCATAACATCTCAGATAGGATCCTCACCAAAGCTGAAACCGATGTCCTTTCCAAAGGATTCAACTTTGCAGTCACTCCCAAATACATCCCCACTGAGACCATTATATGCGGAGTTGAAACCAGCCTGACCAAAATCAACCCCGATGACGCTAACAAAATCAGACTCGAAATCACCAACATCCTCTGCAGCAGCAAGCCACCCAAAAGCAACTTACCCAAAGAGGAACAGACAGCACTACTTAACCTGAAAAAAGACACCAGCATAATAATCCTACCAGCAGACAAGGGGAACGCCACGGTGGTTATGAACACATCTGACTACCAAACCAAATTAACCAACCTACTCCAAGACCCTGCATACAAGCCCCTAAAACAGACCCCACCACCTACCTAGAAAACCACTAGATCCAAAATAAAAGCCTCCCCATCAGCGAAGAAATCCAACAAAGAATCATTCCCAGAGAGAAATCATCCAGATGCCCTAAGCTCTACGGCCTCCCAAGATACACAAAGAAGGAACCCCACTCAGACCCATAGTCAGCTCCATAGGCTCACCTCTACAAAACCTAGCCAAAATTCTCGCCAAACAACTACAGCCCTATGCAGAATCCATCACCTCACACGTAAAAACTCATTCCAGTTCATAGAGATCATAAAGAAACAAAACTTACAGCCCAGCGACCTACTCGTGAGCTTTGATGTCATATCCTCTTCACCCAAGTGCCAATCAAAGAAGCCTTGACAGCTATCCAAAACAAATATAACCCCCAAGCACATCCTAGATCTGACCAACCACTGCCTATCCAACACATACTTCATCTATAACGGACAAAAATACAAACAAATAGAAGGCGCACCCATGGGATCACCCCTCTCACCTGTCATTGCCAACCTCTACATGGAACACTTTGAAACCCAAGCACTAGAAAAATCTGATCACAAACCCAAACTCTGGCTCAGATACGTAGACGACACCTTCATAATCTGGCCACACGGGAAAGAAAAACTTGAAAACTTCCTCACACACCTCAATAGCCTACACCCCAAAATACAGTTCACCATGGAAACAGAAGTTAACAACCAACTTCCCTTCCTAGATGTCTTAGTCTACAAGAAACCCAATGGCTCCCTAGGACACACCATCTACCAGAAGAAAACACACACAAACCGCTATCTGCATGCACTCTCACACCACCACCCAGCACAGATCAACTCCATAGCCAAGACACTCATCTCTAGAACAAAATGCTTAGCTGACGAACAACACCTAAAAACCGAACTACACATTCTCACAAACGTACTAACATCCAATGGATTCCAGAGAAATAAGATTACCAAACTAATCCAAAAAGAACCCCCCACTAAAACCCAAGACAGAGAGCAAGAAAAAGGCACAGCCCTCCTCCCATATATAAAAGGCACCACAGACAGAATCAGCAAGATCCTCCACAAACATAACATCAAGACAGCATTCTGCACAAACCAAAAAATATCCACCATCCTAAGAAACCCCAAAGACAAAATTGAGTTAGAAAATCAAGGAGTATATGAAATCCCATGCACCGCCTGCCCCACCACATACATTGGACAAACCAACAGAAGAATAAGTGCACGATTGAAGAACACAAGAACTCATTCAAAAAGAGGAACTAACTTCTTCCCTGGTCCAACACTTTAAAGTCACAGGACACGATATTGACTTTAAAAAGACCAGAACTATCGCCAAAACTGAACACTTTAACAACAGAATAATCAGAGAAGCCATCGAGATAGAAAAACGCCCACACAGCATGAACAAACGAGATGATACCTCCGCCTACCAGCCATTTGGAAACCTGCCCTTATTGACAAACGTGTCCCTAACACGAGGAATGACACCAGACCCACACTCACGAGGTCCACACAGGATGTCACCACCACACATCCACCCAGAAAGCACACCCAAACCCACACTGATCAGGAAGCACGACCAAGGACCAGAAGCCAGACCGCAGCTGCAACATTAGCCATTTCAAACCCCTCCAATCCATACATGCAGCAGACTGACACCCACTACGAAGATGTAGCACGACCACGAACACAAACAGCAGCAGTGCAGCTCACCAGCTCAGATCCCCCTTCAACTCAGACTAATTTGAGCACAACCAAGCCCCCACCCAAACAGGACACACCCCAGCCAATCAGAGCACAAAAACCCCATCCAATCAGAGCACAGCCAAGCTCCCACCCAATCAGTTCAAACCCCACTAGCAGTTAAAAGGAAGAAACAGCTGCAATCACACATTTCTCCCAGAAGCACGAAGCTGAAGCCTGAAGATGACGGATGAGACTTCGTTGAAACATCGCCAAGACACTTCCAATTTACGGGAGAAAACCCGAATAACCAAAGACCTACATATATATACATATATATATATATATATATATATATATATATATATATATATATATATATATATACACACTATTATTGGTCTAAATTGAGTCAAAACTGCTCCATCTTCAGATTGTCCAGCAATAAGTTGAAGCAAGATGACGAATGAGACTTCGTTGAAACATCGCCAAGACACTTCCAATTTTACACGGGAGAAAACCCGAATAACCAAAGACCTACATATATATATATATATATATATATATATATATATATATATATATATATATATATATATATATATATATATATATATATATATGCTTATACTTCCTTGTTTCTCCACATATATATGTTTATATATTATGTAATCTTTTTGGTGATGCTTGTGTATATTGTTATGACAAAATTAAATAAATAAAATAAAAATAAATGATTCTTGATGAATGTATCTTTTCTTTTATGTACACTCAGAGCATATGCACCAAGTCAAATTCCTTCTGTGTCCAATCACACTTGGACAATAAAGAAGTCTATTCTATTCTTTAAAAAAAAATACACTCACACTTCACCATCACATTTGCAAACGGTTTTGGTATTTCTCTCCATCATGGGTTTTAGCAAGCATGTCAATTGTTTCCCATGGTCCTTCCAAGTGGTCGAGAAACTCTGTTCAGTCTTTACTATTTGGGTTTCAGAGGGCATTTTTTGGGACCACACAAGACGATCTTCTAATCCTTGGATGGACAATTTTATGGGCTCATCAAAGCAATGATAAGGTACTGAACATGCCACTGTATAGTGTCTGTCTTCCTTCATTTCTGGGGACACCGTTTGTATCAGTTCTGAAGGGGTTCCTGTAATCAGATAATTGAAGGAAGAAAATATTTCACACAGACGTTGAATAAAGTTGAATTGCTTTTTAACGAAACCCATTTCATTAAATGAAAATGTATTCATTTAGAAATCTATCACGTTCAAACCAGTATTTTATTATATACTCACAGACTGAACTCTGAAGTGGAGAAAGAGAAGCAAAAAAAACCAAAAAACCCAAAAGCCTTTTACATTTAATGCAGGGGTGAAGTCTACTTACCTTCCTTACCGGTTTGGAAATGCACATGCCACACATGCGCATGTCACATGCGCGCTTGGACCCTCTGTGCATGCGCAAACCCTTCTGCACATGCGCAGAGGTTAAAAAACAGGTTACTTCCTAGTAAAAATGAGGAAGTAACAACATCCGGGTGGGTGGGCGGAGCCTTGCGCTGTCACTGCTCCTGGTTCTCTGAACCACCCGCCACCGTCACTACCGGTTCACCCGAACCAGTGCGAACCGGTAACATTTATCCCCTGGTTTAATGTACATTTAATTTACCCCCTCCCCAGCTACCATATTAAAAATTATAATTCAGAAGCAATATCTAAAGGGATTCTGGATTCTGCATCCAAAGTGTTTTGGGGAAGAACACAGTGGCAATAAGGCTCAGGTTGATCACTCCTTTTTTATATATATATAAAAAGTTTTTTTATTTTGAACACATTAAAACACAAGACAAACATACAACATTTATATACATATCATTGTTTCTTATCAGCTATTCAAAGCGGTCCTTTCTTACTATTTACACATAATTTAATTCTATCTTATTCTACTTTTATATTATCTATCTTCCTTTATTTCAACTACATTTCATCTAGATTTCCTGACAGTTAGAACAATCAATAAGTGGAACAACTTGCCTGCAGAAGTTGTAAATGCTCCAACACTGGAAATTTTTAAGAAAATGTTGGATAACCATTTGTGTGAAATGAAGTAGGGTTTCTTGCCTCGGCAGAGGGTTGGACTAGTAGACCTCCAAGGTCCCTTCCAACTCTGTTATTATGTTATCATAGATTCATCTAAATTTTCTTTATTTCACCTACATACAGATTTTACCCTGTTGTTCAATTTTAGACCTTATAATAATCTGTATTTTCTGATTGGAAAGATGGAAGGGCAAGAAACCGAATATATTATAACTATGTTTCAGTTGAGCAGTCACGGGTAAAGAGGAAGATAAGATTCTGGATAATCTTTCATCCCCATTTGAGAAAAATATGGCCAATCTATTGAATACATCCTTCGGCTGAATTAGGAAAACAGTATTTTAAGTACCATAGATGGAAAGCACCATTTTCTTGTTGCAACCTTTGAAAGTTATGTCTTAAGTAATAGCCTGGAATCATGTGTAGATTGGAAGTTGCAAGTTCAAAGCTTGCTGGGGATAGTTTTGAAAGGAAGGTTTTGTACAGATAGAGAGAAGAAGAAGAAGAGGTGGAGGAGGAGGAGGAGGAGGAGGAGGAGGAGGAGGAGAAGGAGGAGGAGGAGGAGGAGGAGGAGGAGGAGGAGGAGGAGGAGGAGGAGGAGGAGGAGAAGAAGAAGAAGAAGAAGAAGAAGAAGAAGAAGAAGAAGAAGAAGAAGAAGAAGAAGAAGAAGAAGAAAAGAGAGAGAGAAAGAAAGAAAGAAAGAAAGAAAGAGAAAGAGAGAGAGATCTCAGAAAAACTTACCATGAACTATAATATTAACTTTAGATATCCATTTTTGTTGCTCAGGCAATTCTCCAGCTATCCAATGAAGTCTGATCCCATAAATGCCTGTATCATTTTCGCGGAGCTGGGAAATTTTCAAACTGCAGTTTTTTCTTTCTAAATCACCCACAAATTTCACTCGATTACTAAACTCAGAATGGACTTCAGTTGCTGTCTGGTTGCTGTTATATAAGAGCTGTCCACTGAACTTTTTTAGGGTATCGTCAAATGAAGGGTTAAAATACCAAACAAAGGACACCTGGTCGATAGATCGACTTTTATAATCCTTTTTGATGCTGCATGAAATAGTCACACAAGATCCCACCCAAACACTTAGGTTTTGGGGTGGCACAGATAATGGATCACTTAGGGAACCTGAAAAGAGAATCAAATAATGATATTTGGTTAAGATCCATCTCCTTACTTCTCAAAACAAAATGCACTGAGAGAGCAACAGTTAGCCAATGGTGTTTTCTTACTTTCACGGTGAAAACCCTCCACCCCACCCCAGATTTTACTCACGGTTTGGAAGTGGATAAAAAGTGACACTATCATAAAGAAATGCAATGATCAAGGCATAGCTTGGATCCTCCAAGGAGGTCTTTCCATTTCCATCCTTGTCACTGCTCCTTCATCATGAAGTTGAAAAGAGTTTCCAAGAAGCTGTTGATAGGCTCAGAGGGAGTTACATTACAAAGGGGGGGGAATGCAACAATCCCAAAGCACACCAGAATAGAATAGAATAGAATAGAATAGAATAGAATAGAATAGAATAGAATAGAATAGAATAGAATAGAATAGAATAGAATTAGAAATAATAGGAGTAGAGTAGAGTAGAGTAGAGTAGAGTAGAGTAGAGTAGAGTAGAGTAGAACGGAACGGAACGGAACGGAACGGAACGGAACAGAACTGAACTGAACTGAACTGAACAGAACAGACCAGAATAGAATAGGAGAAGGCAGAATAGAATAGAATAGAATAGAATAGAATAGAATAGAATAGAATAGAATAGAATAGAATAGAATAGAATAGAATAGAATAGTGGAGAGAATATAGAATGTAGAGTAGAGTAGAGTAGAGTAGAATAGAATAGAATAGAATAGAATAGAATAGAATAGAATAGAATAGAATAGAATAGAATAGAATAGAATAGAATTAGAATTAGAATTAGAATTAGAATTAGAATTAGAATTAGAAAGAATAGAATAGAATAGAATAGAATAGAATAGAATAGAATAGAATAGAATAGAATAGAATAGAATAGAATTAGAAATAATAGGAGTAGAGTAGAATAGAACAGAACAGAACAGAACAGAACAGAACAGAACAGAAGATAGAATAGACTCCACGTGTGATTGGGCACCCAAGGAATTTGTCTCCAGTTCATAAGCTCTCAATGTACATACAAAGAACAAAATGATTATAATCTATAATCATAGATTATAAGATACAATCATAAATCATAAGATACAACAACAATTGACAAATCATAATATACCAATAGGAGAAGGTAGTAGGAAAAATGAGAGGTGTGAAAGACGAGAAGATGACAAGGATAATTGCAATACAGCCTACTACTACATGGGTAAATACCTTTGAGTGGAAGATAGTGCTGCTTGAAAGAGATATCAAAATCTCTCCCCTCTCATTCTCTGCATAAAACCCAAACTGTTCTGGCTTTCTTTGACCTGTTGATGGAAACCTATCTTCCATTATACAACAGGAGATCAGGCTACTTTAAAAAATGTAGGTCTTCTTACCACCAGCTTCCAACATTAACAGCCTACAGCAACTATCACATTCCTCCTAAAGGTACAGTAGACTCAGCTGTATTTCTGTGTAGATCTTACTTAACCACTGCTGTGTGCAATGACCATTCAAAGTTAGTATTTTGCAACTAATCCTCACATGTATAACCGTTGCAGTATCCCTCGGTCATGTGGTCACCATTGGTGACTGTATTTTAAACACTGTATTTTTCAACCAGGTCACATTTACATCTGTGTTATTTAGTGACCAAGTTGCCAGTCTCAATTGTGGTCACTAAGTGAGACTACCTGTACATAAGCTTTAAAGCAAGGATACACCAAATGCTACAGTTTGACTACACAAAATCTGTCAACAATTAGCTTTTGAATTGGCTTTATGTTATTCACCTGGTCAGTCAATCAATATGATTCTCTATGATCTGTTCAGTTTGATGTTGAAAATTTTATTCTTATAATTGTATAAATATGACTTTACTATTAGTTAAATAGTCATAGGCTTATTGTATTGATTTGTCATATAATAAATGATTATTTTGGGGGGGTTTTGTTAGTTTTTATTTGCTTCTCTTTTTTTAATTTTACTGCTTAATTGCCTTTAAGAATATAGTTTGGTTTGAACAGTGTGAAACATATAAGTTTTATATTTAGGTTTTCTCACTCATAATGTTTAAACCAAACTCGGTAGTAATTCTGATATTTTAAAAAGGGAACTGTAAGCATGAATAAACTCTTGGACTTACTTCAATTAAGATTACAAAATATTGTTTTTTGTTTGATTTGGGGGCTATTTCAGTGGTGGGTTGCCCCCGGTTCAGACCGGTTCGCAAGAACCGGTAGTAAAACCAGCGGGAGGCTCCGCCCACTGACCCAGACATCATCATAGGTGATCTGCGTGTGCGCAGAAGCTTCTGCGCATGTGCAGAACAGCGCATGGAGGCACGAGTGAAGCGAGCGATTGCACATGGGCACGATGTGAACCAGTAGTAAAGGTAAGTAGAACCCATCCCTGGGCTATTAATTTAACTTTTACTATTTTTAGCGGGTTTACTTGCCATCACCACCCACTTAGAAAGGAAGAGCTGAACTTGCTATGACATTAGCCATCACCAATCTCTTTCCACTTATGACTGCATGACTGTAACTTGTTGCTGGCAATCCTTATGATTTATATTGATATATTGACCATCAATTGTGTTGTAAATGTTGTACCTTGATGAACGTATCTTTTCTTTTATGTGCACTGAGAGCATCTGCACCAAGACAAATTCCTTGTGTGTCCAATCACACTTGGCCAATAAAATTCTATTCTAAATTCTAAATTCTAATGTAACAACAAACACATTTTGGGGTTGTTTCGACACTTATGCGCTCTTGAAACCATTAGTGTGGGAGATATTCAAGGGAAGCTACCGTTTACGAAAGCATGTAATATATCAACAATTAGAACAATTAATCAGTGGAACAACTTGCCTGCAGAAGTTGTAAATGCTCCAACACTGGAAATTTTTAAGAAAATGTTGGATAACCATTTGTCTGAAATGGTGTAGGGTTTCCTACCTGGGCAAGGGGTTGGATTAGAAGACCTCCAAGGTCCCATCCAACTCTGTTGTTGTTGTTGTTGTTGTTGTTGTTGTTGTTGTTGTTGTTGTTGTTATTATTATTATTATTATTATTATTATTATTATTATTATTATTATTATTAACATTCTCAAAGAGATTATTTTTACCTACACTCTCTTAGAAAGATTTTGAAAAAAAATTAATTTTCTCTCCATGGTCCAGAAGTTATCTGAACTTCATGACTGTTTATTTAGCTAGCAAAAGAAAAAATATATATATATATATATATATATATATATATATATATATATATATATATATATATATATATATATATATTTATTTTTCCTACCCACAAAGCATCTGAATGCAGCAGATTAAAACAGAAAATCTACACCCACTTTCCTAACTATGGAAGAGGCTGAATTTAAAAGAAGAAGGAGTAGGGATGACATGGTAGCAGTTTTTCTGTGCTCTGATTGGCTGGGGGTGTGTCCTGTGTTGGTGGGGGCTTGGTTGTGCTCAGTCTAATCTGTGCTGCAGGGGGATTTGAGCTGGTGAGCTGCACTGCTACTGTTTGGCTTCGTGTTCGTGGTCGTGCTACATCTTCGTAGTGGGTGTCAGTCTGCTGCATGTATGGATTGGAGGGGTTTGAAGTGGCTAATGTTGCAGCTGCGGTCTGGCTTCTGGTCCTTGGTCGTGCTTCCTGATCAGTGTGGGTTTGGGTGTGCTTTCTGGGTGGATGTGTGGTGGTGACATCCTGTGTGGACCTCGTGAGTGTGGGTCTGGTGTCATTCCTCGTGTTAGGGACACGTTTGTCAATAAGGGCAGGTTTCCAAATGGCTGGTAGGCGGGAGGTATCATCTCGTTTGTTCATGCTGTGTGGGCGTTTTTCTATCTCGATGGCTTCTCTGATTATTCTGTTGTTAAAGTGTTGTTAAAGTGTTGTTAAACTGTTCTGTTGTTAAAGTGTTGTTAAAGACCTATATACAAACACCCGTGAAAACCTCAGAAAACATATATATATATATATATATATATATATATATATATATATATATATATATATATATATATATATTTGTTTTCTGAGGTTTCGCTGAATATGTGAAAGTCTTGTTATTCGAGTCATAAATTGGTCTTGGCGACGCCGACGTCATTCGTCATCTTCAGGCTTTCAAGCTTCTGAGCAATGATTGCAGCTGTTTCTTCCTTTTTAACTGCTAGTGGGGGTTTGAACTGATTGGGTGGGAGCTTGGCTGTGCTCTGGTTGGCTGGGGGTTTTTTGTGGTCTGATTGGCTGGGGGTGTGTCCTGTTTGGGTGGGGCTTGGTTGTGCTCAAATTAGTCTGGTTGCAGATCTGAGTTAGTGAGCTGCACTGCTGCTGTTTGGCTTCGTGTTCGTGGTGTGCACATCTTCGTAGGGTGTCAGTCTGCTGCATGTATGGATTGGAGGGGTTTGAAATGGCTAATGTTGCAGCTGCGGTCTGGCTTCTGGTCCTTGGTCGTGCTTCCTGATCAGTGTGGGTTTGGGTGTGCTTTCTGGGTGGATGTGTGGTGGTGACATCCTGACCCACACTCACGAGGTCCACACAGGATGTCACCACCACACATCCACCCAGAAAGCACACCCAAACCCACACTGATCAGGAAGCACGACCAAGGACCAGAAGCCAGACCGCAGCTGCAACATTAGCCATTTCAAACCCCTCCAATCCATACATGCAGCAGACTGACACCCACTACGAAGATGTAGCACGACCACGAACACGAAGCCAAACAGCAGCAGTGCAGCTCACTAACTCAGATCCCCCTGCAACTCAGACTAATTTGAGCACCACCCAGCCCCCACCCAACCAGGACACACCCCAGCCAATCAGAGCACAAAAACCCCATCCAATCAGAGCACAGCCAAGCTCCCACCCAATCAGTTCAAACCCCCACTAGCAGTTAAAAAGGAAGAAACAGCTGCAATCACACATTGCTCCCAGAAGCACGAAGCTGAAGCCTGAAGATGACGAATGAGACTTCGTCGAAACGTCGCCAAGACACTTCCAATTTTACGCGGGAGAAAACCCGAATAACCAAAGACTTATATATATATATATATATATATATATATATATATATATATATATATATGCTTATACTTCCTTGTTTCTCCTCATATATATGTTTATATATTATGTAATCTTTTTGGTGATGCTTGTGTATATTGTTATGACAAAATTAAATAAATAAAATAAAAAATAAATGATTCTTGATGAATGTATCTTTTCTTTTATGTACACTGAGAGCATATGCACCAAGACAAATTCCTTGTGTGTCCAATCACACTTGGACAATAAAGAAGTCTATTCTATTCTTTAAAAAAAAATACACTCACATTTCACCATCAGATTTGCAAACGGTTTTGGTATTTCTCTCCCATCATGGGTTTTTAGCAAGCATGTCAATTGTTTCCCATGGTCCTTCCAAGTGGTCGAGAAACTCTGTTCAGTCTTTACTATTTGGGTTTCAGAGGGCATTTTTTGGGACCACACAAGACGATCTTCTAATCCTTGGATGGACAATTTTATGGGCTCATCAAAGCAATGATAAGGTACTGAACATGCCACTGTATAGTGTCTGTCTTCCTTCATTTCTGGGGACACCGTTTGTATCAGTTCTGAAGGGGTTCCTGTAATCAGATAATTGAAGGAAGAAAATATTTCACACAGACGTTGAATAAAGTTGAATTGCTTTTTAACGAAACCCATTTCATTAAATGAAAATGTATTCATTTAGAAATCTATCACGTTCAAACCAGTATTTTATTATATACTCACAGACTGAACTCTGAAGTGGAGAAAGAGAAGCAAAAAAAACCAAAAAAACCAAAAGCCTTTTACATTTAATGCAGGGGTGAAGTCTACTTACCTTCCTTACCGGTTTGGAAATGCACATGCCACACATGCGCATGTCACATGCGCGCTTGGACCCTCTGTGCATGCGCAAACCCTTCTGCACATGCGCAGAGGTTAAAAAACAGGTTACTTCCTAGTAAAAATGAGGAAGTAACAACATCCGGTGGGTGGGCGGAGCCTTGCGCTGTCACTGCTCCTGGTTCTCTGAACCACCCGCCACCGTCACTACCGGTTCACCCGAACCAGTGCGAACCGGTAACATTTATCCCCTGGTTTAATGTACATTTAATTTACCCCCTCCCCAGCTACCATATTAAAAATTATAATTCAGAAGCAATATCTAAAGGGATTCTGGATTCTGCATCCAAAGTGTTTTGGGGAAG
Organism: Ahaetulla prasina; assembly: GCF_028640845.1. Lineage (NCBI taxonomy): Eukaryota > Metazoa > Chordata > Lepidosauria > Squamata > Colubridae > Ahaetulla > Ahaetulla prasina. The sequence continues at coordinate 24,680,347 of NC_080548.1, read as the reverse complement.
AACACAGTGGCAATAAGGCTCAGGTTGATCACTCCTTTTTTATATATATATAAAAAGTTTTTTTATTTTGAACACATTAAAACACAAGACAAACATACAACATTTATATACATATCATTGTTTCTTATCAGCTATTCAAAGCGGTCCTTTCTTACTATTTACACATAATTTAATTCTATCTTATTCTACTTTTATATTATCTATCTTCCTTTATTTCAACTACATTTCATCTAGATTTCCTGACAGTTAGAACAATCAATAAGTGGAACAACTTGCCTGCAGAAGTTGTAAATGCTCCAACACTGGAAATTTTTAAGAAAATGTTGGATAGCCATTTGTGTGAAATGAAGTAGGGTTTCTTGCCTCGGCAGAGGGTTGGACTAGAAGACCTCCAAGGTCCCTTCCAACTCTGTTATTATGTTATCATAGATTCATCTAAATTTTCTTTATTTCACCTACATACAGATTTTACCCTGTTGTTCAATTTTCATTATCTTTCCTATTTTCTAACCATTCATACCATCTACACCAGACCTTATAATAATCTGTATTTTCTGATTGGAAAGATGGAAGGGCAAGAAACCGAATATATTATAACTATGTTTCAGTTGAGCAGTCACGGGTAAAGAGGAAGATAAGATTCTGGATAATCTTTCATCCCCATTTGAGAAAAATATGGCCAATCTATTGAATACATCCTTCGGCTGAATTAGGAAAACAGTATTTTAAGTACCATAGATGGAAAGCACCATTTTCTTGTTGCAACCTTTGAAAGTTATGTCTTAAGTAATAGCCTGGAATCATGTGTAGATTGGAAGTTGCAAGTTCAAAGCTTGCTGGGGATAGTTTTGAAAGGAAGGTTTTGTACTGATAGAGAGAAGAAGAAGAAGAGGTGGAGGAGGAGGAGGAGGAGGAGGAGGAGGAGGAGGAGGAGGAGGAGGAGGAGGAGGAGGAGGGGGAGGAGGAGAAGAAGAAGAAGAAGAAGAAGAAGAAGAAGAAGAAGAAGAAGAAGAAGAAGAAGAAGAAGAAGAAGAAGAAAGAGAGAGAGAGAGAGAGAGAGAAGAAGAAGAAGAAGAAGAAGAAAGAAGAAGAAGAAAGAAAGAAAGAAAGAAAGAAAGAGAAAGAGAGAGAGATCTCAGAAAAACTTACCATGAACTGTAATATTAACTTTAGACATCCATTTCTGTTGCTCAGGCAATTCTCCAGCTATCCAATAAAGTCTGATCCCATAAATGCCTGTATCATTTTCGCGGAGCTGGGAAATTTTCAAACTGCAGTTTTTTCTTTCTAAATCACCCACAAATTTCACTCGATTACTAAACTCAGAATGGACTTCAGTTGCTGTCTGGTTGCTGTTATATAAGAGCTGTCCACTGAACTTTTTTAGGGTATCGTCAAATGAAGGGTTAAAATACCAAACAAAGGACACCTGGTTGATAGATCGACTTTCATAACCCTTTTTGATGCTGCATGAAATAGTCACACAAGATCCCACCCAAACACTTAGGCTTTGTGGTGTCACAGATAATGGATCACTTAGGGAACCTGAAAAGAGAATCAAATAATGATATTTGGTTAAGATCCATCTCCTTACTTCTCAAAACAAAATGCACTGAGAGAGCAACAGTTAGTCAGTGGTGTTTTCTTTCTTCCACGGTGAAAACCCTCCACCCCATCCCAGATTTTACTCACGGTTTGGAAGTGGATAAAAAGTGACACTATCATAAAGAAATGCAATGATCAAGGCATAGCTTGGATCCTCCAAGGAGGTCTTTCCATTTCCATCCTTGTCACTGTTCCTTCATCATGAAGTTGAAAAGAGTTTCCAAGAAGCTGTTGATAGGCTCAGAGGGAGTTACATTACAAAGGGGGGGGGATGCAACAATCCCAAAGCACACCAGAATAGAATAGAATAGAATAGAATAGAATAGAATAGAATAGAATAGAATAGAATAGAATAGAATAGAATAGAATTAGAAATAATAGGAGTAGAGTAGAGTAGAGTAGAGTGGAGTGGAGTGGAGTGGAGTGGAGTGGAGTGGAGTGGAGTGGAGTGGAGTGGAACGGAACGGAACGGAACGGAACGGAACTGAACTGAACTGAACAGAACAGAACAGAATAGAATAAGAGAAGGCAGAATAGAATAGAATAGAATAGGAATAGAATAGAATAGAATAGAATAGAATAGTGGAGAGAATATAGAATGTAGAGTAGAGTAGAGTAGAATAGAATAGAATAGAATAGAATAGAATAGAATAGAATAGAATAGAATAGAATAGAATAGAATAGAATAGAATAAAGAATTAGAATTAGAATTAGAATTAGAATTAGAATTAGAATTAGAAAGAATAGAATAGAATAGAATAGAATAGAATAGAATAGAATAGAATAGAATAGAATAGAATAGAATAGAATTAGAAATAATAGGAGTAGAGTAGAGTAGAACAGAACAGAACAGAACAGAACAGAATATAGAATAGACTCCACGTGTGATTGGGCACCCAAGGAATTTGTCTCCAGTTCATAAACTCTCAATGTAAATACAAAGAACAAAATGATTATAATCTATAATCATAGATTATAAGATACAATCATAAATCATAAGATACAACAACAATTGACAAATCATAATATACCAATAGGAGAAGGTAGTAGGAAAAATGAGAGGTGTGAAAGACGAGAAGATGACAAGGATAATTGCAATACAGCCTACTACTACATGGGTAAATACCTTTGAGTGGAAGATAGTGCTGCTTGAAAGAGATATCAAAATCTCTCCCCTCTCATTCTCTGCATAAAACCCAAACTGTTCTCGCTTTCTTTGACCTGTTGATGGAAACCTATCTTCCATTATACAACAGGAGATCAGGCTACTTTAAAAAATGTAGGTCTTCTTACCACCAGCTTCCAGCATTAACAGCCTACAGCAACTATCACATTCCTCCTAAAGGTACAGTAGACTCAGCTGTATTTCTGTGTAGATCTTACTTAACCACTGCTGTGTGCAATGACCATTCAAAGTTAGTATTTTGCAACTAATCCTCACATGTATAACCGTTGCAGTATCCCTCGGTCATGTGGTCACCACTGGCACACTGTATTTTTCAACCAGGTCACATTTACATCTGTGTTATTTAGTGACCAAGTTGCCAGTCTCAATTGTGGTCACTAAGTGAGACTACCTGTACATAAGCTTTAAAGCAAGGATACACCAAATGCTACAGTTTGACTACACAAAATCTGTCAACAATTAGCTTTTGAATTGGCTTTATGTTATTCATCTGGTCAGTCAATCAATATGATTCTCTATGATCTGTTCAGTTTGATGTTGAAAATTTTATTCTTATAATTGTATAAATATGACTTTACTATTAGTTAAATAGTCATAGGCTTATTGTATTGATTTTTCATATAATAAATGATTATTTTGGGGGGTTTTTGTTAGTTTTTATTTGCTTCTCTTTTTTTAATTTTACTACTTAATTGCCTTTTAGAATATAGTTTGGTTTGAACAGTATGAAACATATAAGTTTTATATTTAGGTTTTCTCACTCATAATGTTTAAACCAAACTCGGTAGTAATTCTGATATTTTAAAAAGGGAACTGTAAGCATGAATAAACTCTTGGACTTACTTCAATTAAAATTACAAAATATTGGTTTTTGTTTGATTTGGGGGCTATTTCAGTGGTGGGTTACCCCCGGTTCAGACCGGTTCGCAAGAACCGGTAGTAAAACCAGTGGGAGGCGCCGCCCACTGACCCGGACATCATCATAGGTGATCTGCGTGTGCAAAGAAGCTTCTGCGCATGTGCAGAAGAGCGCATGGAGGCACGAGTGAAGCGAGCGATTGCACATGGGCGCGATGTGAACCAGTAGTAAAGGTAAGTAGAACCCATCCCTGGGCTATTAATTTAACTTTTACTATTTTTAGCGGGTTTACTTGCCATCACCACCCACTTAGAAAGGAAGAGCTGAACTTGCTATGACATTAGCCATCACCAATCTCTTTCCACTTATGACTGCATGACTGTAACTTGTTGCTGGCAATCCTTATGATTTATATTGATATATTGACCATCAATTGTGTTGTAAATGTTGTACCTTGATGAACGTATCTTTTCTTTTATGTACACTGAGAGCATCTGCACCAAGACAAATTCCTTGTGTGTCCAATCACACTTGGCCAATAAAATTCTATTCTAAATTCTAAATTCTAATGTAACAACAAACACATTTTGGGGTTGTTTCGACACTTATGCGCTCTTGAAACCATTAGTGTGGGAGATATTCAAGGGAAGCTACCGTTTACGAAAGCATGTAATATATCAACAATTAGAACAATTAATCAGTGGAACAACTTGCCTGCAGAAGTTGTAAATGCTCCAACACTGGAAATTTTTAAGAAAATGTTGGATAACCATTTGTCTGAAATGGTGTAGGGTTTCCTACCTGGGCAAGGGGTTGGATTAGAAGACCTCCAAGGTCCCATCCAACTCTGTTGTTGTTGTTGTTGTTGTTGTTGTTGTTATTGTTGTTGTTGTTATTATTATTATTATTATTATTATTAACATTCTCAAAGAGATTATTTTTACCTACACTCTCTTAGAAAGATTTTGAAAAAAAATTAATTTTCTCTCCATGGTCCAGAAGTTATCTGAACTTCATGACTGTTTATTTAGCTAGCAAAAGAAAAAAATATATATCAACAATCTAAAACGCTATAATTAAATTATGGTAATATCACAAAATAGTCCTATGGAACAAATTGAATTTATTTTTTTCCTACCCACAAAGCATCTGAATGCAGCAGATTAAAAACAGAAAATCTACACCCACTTTCCTAACTATGGAAGAGGCTGAATTTAAAAGAAGAAGGAGTAGGGATGACATGGTAGCAGTCTTTCACTATTTGAGGGGCTGCCACAAAGAAGAGGGAGTCAAGCTATTCTCCAAAGCACCTGAGGGTAGAACAAGAAGCAACGGGTGGGAACTAATCAAGGAGAGAAGCAACTTAGAACTAAGCAGAAATTTCCTGACAAGGAGAACAATTAATCAGTGGAACGACTTGCCTCCAGTAGTTGTGGGTGCACCAACACTGGAGGATTTTAAGAAGATATTGGACGACCATTTCTCTGAAATATTATAGGGTTTCCTACATGAGCAAGGGGTTGGACTAGAAGATTTCCAAGTTCCCTTCCAACTCTACTATTCTGTTCTTTAAAAAAAAAACCCATTGAAACAAAATCTTTTGCAGAGAATATCTTACAGTGAACTCATAAAGCAGAACTGGAAAGTGAAAGCGGTAAATATACTAAATGTTATGTTACAAGGTAAGAAGCGATAGCTTTATTTCTACCCATCCATTCGGCAATTCGGCAATTCCCCGGAATTTCCGTTCTCAACCTTGAATGATCCCTGTTATTACATCCCTAAAGCCCTAAGGGGCAGAGCAATTTATTTTTGGCAGCCTTCACAAAAAAACTTTCTGCTGTTACAATGTAATGTAATGTAATGTAATGTAATGTAATGTAATAGGGCCTCTGGTGGCTCAGCAGACTAAGTCTGTCTGTTATTAACACAGCTGCTTGCAATTACTGCAGGTTCAAGTCCCACCAGGCCCAAGGTTGACTCAGCCTTCCATCTTTTATAAGGTAGGTAAAATGAGGATCCAGATTGTTAGGGGCAATAAAGTTGACTTTGTATATAATATACAAATGAATGAAGACTATTGCTTAATACAATGTAAGCCCCCCTGAGTCTTAGGAGAAGGGCAGGATATAAATTCAAATAAAAAAAAAAATCAGGTTCCCTTTTCTCCCTTGACAGAACATACTGACCCTCCCCCCTACACACACACACACACACACACACACACACACACACACACACACTTTTTCTACACACATTTACAAGAGTTACCTGAAAGGAAGAACAGCCATAAGAAACACCTCATTATGAGTTTAAGCCTAGGGGAAAAGAGCAGAGTTCAGGTTGTAGGTACCACTAACTGATACGAAAGGTCATTAATAAAGTTGACAACATCGGATTTTTTTTAAAAAAAAATGGGTGTTTGTGGGAAATATGCCAATTAGGAATGATTTTTCACTCCGTGAGTGATTCTGTTGCAGTTTAATTTCCAATTTCTTAGCTGTTTCTTTTTTGGGAGCTATTTCCTAGCCGTCTCCTCAATCAAAAGTGATATTTGTGTCTATCAGTCGATTTTTTTTTTCATGCCACTAAAAGTTAGAAAATAAAACAGGCAAGCCCACCCACCGATCATTACTTGCCTTGTAGATCATACTGGATCTTGCAGGATTGAGGTTCTGGAAGGTTGACTGACTTGCTCCTGAAGAATCCGCTCCTCGTTGTCTCAGTAAGTCAGTTTGAGAAGAGATCACAGCAATCCCTTCTCTGCAATGGTCAAAAAAGCTTATGTCTCCGAGCTCCACACACATCTGTCACTGTTACTTCCTTCTTGCCACCCTCGAGTTACACAAGATCTGCGTGCATCCGCTAAGGTCAAGCTTGATTTCATCTTGGTAGCTCCAGCAGTTTAAGAGTGCTTACTTTCTCTGTTTAGTGGTTGCCAGAAATTTAAAAGATGGGCACGGAACAAGATTCTTCATTGAGTAAACCTACGAGAGATGGGGACAGCTAAGGATATCTGGCTGTCCCCATCGGCTGTGTTGTGTCTGCACCCCCCAAGCTGGGCCCCCTGCCAGAAAGTGACTTGGAAAGTGAGGGGGAAGGGCCATCAGGACTTACCTCTGGAGCACCAGCTTCCCTGGCTCAGCTCCAGGAGCCAGAGGCAGGCCAGGTGGAGGAGATAACGAGGCCTCTGTCCCCTGACTCTTCCCTCCCCCACAGGCCATGCCTCCAGACCTGGCTGATGGCAATCAGGCTTGGCTGGACCCTAGGTTTCGTAGGCAGGAGAGGCGGGAACAACAGAAGCAGGGGTGGGGCAGGCCTAGGAAGTGCTGAGTCATGGAGCCACACCCCACAGGATATAAAAGCAGCAAGGGCTGCTATACCTCTTCATAGCAAGCAAATCAACTGCTTAACTAGAGCTGAAGTACTGTTTGTTCCTGGTTGACTCATCAAGAGAGATAACAGAGACACTTGGCAGACGCTCGCTAGTTTGCTGCCAGAGCTGATAGTGCCGGCTAATTAAGTCATCGTTCGGACTGAGGCAAGGGGGACAGAACACCCTGCCACATGAAATGATGAGTTCTCCTTGGCTAGAAGTCTTCAAAAAGAAGCTGGAAAGGCCAGCTCTCTGAGATGCTTGACCATTGACAGAGTGCTAGTTTCAATGACCTTCAAATGACCTTCAATTTTAGGATTCTATTACATTTACCAAAAAAAAATTAAATCCGATCGCTTCAATACAAAAATAAAATATCTACAAGGGATGTTCAGAAACAGTTCTTCTTTCCATGCGGATGTACAAACAATCTGTCAGGTAGAGCAGGTTCGTTCAGTGAATAAAAGAGAAGCTTCTGGGAGGTACAGATAGTTTTCTTTCATTTAATTTCACCCACTTCCCATATTTATTTTAGACAGAAAATACCAGAAAGACTGAAGCTGCAAAATGGTGCAGAGGCCCACCAAGCCACACCCACCAAGCCACACATGGCAGGGCAAGGGTACTGCAAAATCTCCATTCCCACCCACTCCAGGGGAAGGATATTGCAAAATCTGCATTCCTTCCCCAGTCCTAGTGGAAGGATATTGCAAAATCTCCATTCCTACCCCACTCTGGGACTAGCCAGAGGTGGTATTTGCCAGTTCTCCGAACTGCTCAAAATTTCCACTAACGGTTCTCCAGAACCTATCAGAACCTGCTGGGTTTCACCCTTGGTTTGTAACCAAAACAAATACTGTATTTTTCGGAGTATAAGATGCACCTTTCCCCCTCCCAAACACAGGAAGGTGAAAATCTGGGTGCGTCTTATACTCTGAATGACCTTTCAGAGACTAAAAAAATACTCTCAAATGGAGCTTCAGAAAAAAAGGCTCAGAAATGAAGCTTCAGGGAAAAAAAGCCTCAGAAATAGAGTTTCAGAAAAAAAGCCTCTAAAATAGAGCTTCTGAAAAAAAGCCTCTTGTAGGCTTTTTTCCTGAATCTCTGTTTTGGAAGCTTTCAGAGGCAGGAAAAAAAAGTTTTTTATAAAACGGAGTTTCAGAAGTTTCCGAGGCAGAAAAAAAGCCTCTGAAATGGAGGTTTCAGAGGCTGAAAAAAAAAACAAAGCGCAGCGCTCACAACGAATGAACCTGTTGCTAAAATTCATCTCTTGGAACAGCTGATTTGGGGATATTCCGGGAGGCCATCCACCCACCAATCAGCTTTTTTCTTATTTTCCTCCCCAAAACTAAGGTGCGTCTTATACTCTGATGCATCTTATACTCCAAAAAATACGGTTCTTTCCTCTGAGAACCAAGGACATTCCCATAGGTGGCTGGAGAGGGGAGGAGTGAAGTTACCAGGCAATCGGATGACACCTTGATTGGACCATGTGACTGATTGTTGGGGGGAGGGAGGAAATTTTTACTTTTAATTAGGTGAAAACCACCGGAACATTCAGAGTCGGTTTCCACCAGCCTGTGCCAATATGATATACCCAAATAAAACTATTCTTTGAGGAATCTACCTGCCTCAGAGTTATGTTTGCTATGGATGCATTAATTGGAACCCTGGCAAAATGTTTGGGAATCAAGAAACAGTCTGAAACTTCACATAGGGGTTGATGGGCTGAAGTGTTTAGGGAACGCTGAAATACATGCAACTCCGTAGATTGCAAATAGGCAACATTTTGCATCAAAAAACTGCCCTTTCCTGTTCTTATTAGTTTTTAGCAATATAAGGAGCACACCGACACCGATTATAAGAATGTCCTTTTTTATTTAAAAAAAAATTATACTCTTCTTTCTTTAAAAACATGTTCAAGTAACAGTTAAAATGAACACTGAAAGTAAAGTAAAATAAATCCAAATTCACAAGAAAATAGCATGAATTCTCTTTCTTTTCCTCTCTTCTCCATTTCACTTCTTCCAGGTCTTCCAATGGGGCCCACTCATCCTCCATATCAGAGTCTTTCTCCATTCTTCCGTTCCTCAAAGGTTAATGCTTTGAAGCTGCAAGTATAATGGAAAGAAAAAAGCAAATACTATCTTGTGAACCATTAAGATAGTTCCAGTTAGATTTTACAACCTCAAAGAGCAACAGATTATCTATCACTCACTACTACAAGATCCAGAATTAAAGAGAGGCAATTGAAAAAGGCACCAGTTAAATAAGGTTTGGTAGCTAGCTACTCACAGAGACCAGAGTATCAGTGGCACCCTAAAATGGAACTTATACTCAGGGCACCAGCAGAAAAAAGTGTAGCTCTACGATGGCGAACCTATGGCACCCAAGCTGTCACCCAACTCACCTTCAGCTGTACATGCATGCGTGCCCCAGCTGGTGTTCAGGCCTCTGGTGCGCATGCGCGCAATTCAGGGGACCCAGCTGGTCTTTGGAGCTCTCCTGCACATGCGAGCGCATTTGCGCATGCGCACGAGAGTACTGGGGCGCAGGGCGCACATGCACAGACGACTTTCACGTGCGTGCATTGCACGTGCAAAAACCATATGCATGCGCAGATGGTGCGATTGTGCACACAGCGCATGGGGGAGCTGCGTGAAACCTGTGTGCAGGCGCAGATGGAGTGATTGCATGCGCAGCGCATGGTGGGGTGCGCGTGGAAGCTGTGAGCATGCACAGATGGTGCAGTTGCACATGCAGCATGGGGAGGAGCCACACATTAGTGCAAATGGCATGCGCATGCGCAATATGTGCAAAGCACGTGCCTGTTTTGCACTCGGTAAGTAAAAGGTTCGCCACCATTGGTCTAGATTCGTGATGGCGAACCTATGGCACGTATGCCACAGGTGGCACGCGTAGCCATATCAGTGGGCATGCCAGCTCAGCTCCAGTGTGCATGCGCACTCCAGCCAGCTGATTTTCGGACCTTCTGGGCCCACTAGAAGTAGGAAAACAGGCTGTTTCCTGCCTCCGGTGGACCTGCGGGTGGGTGGGGAAGGCCCATTTTTCTTTCTCACCTGGCTCCAGATCCTCTCTATGCATCTAGGGAGGGCAAAAACAGCCTTTCCCAGGCCCTCTGGAGGCCCAAAACGGCCCGTTTCCCAACTTCCAGTTGGACCGGAAGTGACGTTTTTTGCTTTTCCCTAGCCTCCAGAGACTCATAGAGCAGCTCTGGAGGCTGGGGACAGCAAAATACGTCACTTCCTGTCCAACCGGAAGTTGGGAAACAGGCCATTTCAGGGGGGTGGCGAAGGCTGTTTTCGCCCTCCCCAGATGCATAGAGAGGACCTGCAGCCAGGTGAGAAAGAAAAACGGGCCTACTGGGCCATCGCGTGCCAGGACCAGGGGGGGAAGGGGGGTTGCATGCGCATGTGCAGGGTGGGGTGCATAGAATTATGGGTGTGGGCACGCACGTGTGCGAAACTTTCCTCCACCCCCACCGTCCCTCATCCTGGCACGCAATGGCAAAAAGGTTAGCCATCGCAGGTCTAGATTATGAGGAGAATGCATATTTTAGGAGGAAATTAAGAGGAAATTGCACATTTTAAGGGGGAACGTATGAAAACTCATTGCAATTATTCGCTTTTTCCAGAATTAAAATACAAAAAGTATGTTTTAAAGAGAGATGGAACCAGATTCATGACTGAAGATGTCTCAAGCATAGCAACTAGACGTATGAACAATGATTACTCACAAATTACGTGCAGTGTGAAAGCCGGGGACCGTGATCTCCCCACGCTGTTTTCAGCTTCACAGTGATAAGTGCCTGAATGGTTGTGATTTATTTTGAAGAAGGTCAGGACATGGGCTGTAAAATCCAGCAGTTCTTCATTTTTATACCATTTGAAAGTCAGATCCATGGGTTTTGCTGTTTCCACTTCACACTTCAGATCAACCGAGGCAAATTCATGGATGCGCCCTTCTGGCTTTTGCAGTATTTTTACCTCCTTGGGAGCAGCTAGAAGACAGAATAAAAGAAAAGATTCACGCGGAGACGACAGGAAAAGGATACCACCTTATAACTCATGTTAATTTTACTGCAGAAAAGTCCAATTGTACAAAATAGCAATATCAATAGCACTTAGACTTATATACCGCTTCATAATGCTTTTACAGCCCTCTCTAAGCGTTGTTTTTTTTTTTACAGAGTCAGCCTATTGCCCCCAACAATCTGGGTCCTCATTTTACTGACTTCAGAAGGATGGAAGACTGAGTCAACCTTGAGCCCCGTCAGAATCGAACTCCTGGAGTGAGCAGTGAGTTTGCCTGCAGAATTGCATTCTAACCACTGAGCCACCATGGCTCTTAGGAATTCAAACTGTTATAATATAATACAGTAAAATGACATCTCATCTCAATGACCCTTAAAAGAGGCTCTAGAAAATCCATGAGAGTGAGAGGGGGGCTGTCATCCCTTCTATTCCATAGGAGGCCATTTCCAGATCAGTATTTCTCAACCACGGCCATTTGAAGCAGGGGTGAAATCTAAAAATTTTCCCTACCGGTTCTGTGGGTGTGGCTTAATTGGTGGGCGTGGCTTAGTGGTCAGGTGACTGAATGGGCATGACCAATAATAATAAATAATAAAAATAATAAAGTATACAAAACTTGGGAGTGCACCAGTCTACCTTCTTTAAAAATAGAGGCACCAGTCTACTAGCCACCTACAGTGCTAATCAGCTGTAGTGCAGCCATTTGAAGCACTGCGACAGTCATTTAAGGCCATTTGCAGCTATATCACCACCAAGAGCTTCAGGGACAGAGAAGAGGAACAGCAAGGCGTGGGCGGTGGGGAGGGGGCAGGGATTTTTGCTACCGGTTTTCCGAACTAAGTGCCCCTATTGGTACCGGATCACGCGATCTGGTCCGAACTGGGAGCATTTCACCCCTGATTTGAAGATTATGAACCTCAGCTCCCAGAATTCAAGTTCACACATCTTCAGGCTGTCAAGCTTGAAAACACTGCTATAGAGAACACCAACTTTCAGGCCACCACCTGTGATGACCTGGGGTGTGGCACGAAGGCAACACAGCCAGAGAACTGGTATGAACCCCTTTATTGGCACCAACTCTGCCCCCAACGTTCCTTTTACGGCCAGGAGAAAAGCTCTCCCACAAACCTGCAGATACTCCAGTCCAAACGCTGTAAACAGAATGACTGCAATCAATCACTTCAGCAGGGCAAGATAAGGAGCTCCAGATGGGAAGAAGCATCTCAGCAAGACAAGCCAGGCACACAGTGACACGGCAGTAATTCACACAGTCAGGGGGGAATGCCAGGAATGCAGGCCACAACTCTCAGCACCAGATTAATTCAGCATTTGTTCCCGACAAACGCCCCTCCCAACTGCCTCTCCTTTAAACTCCATCCCCAGGTGTGCCTTGTGAAGGGAATCAGGGCCCTCTCCTTCCTTGTAAGCCATGCAACCCACATTGCTCTCTTCTGCATTCTTCACTGTGTGCCCTAGGATGAGGAGGGGATGGGCCTTGGTCTTCATCAGAACCCTCTCTCCTTTGCCCAGCCTCTCCCTTGCCCAGAATCCCCTCTCCCTGGCCAGCTTGACTTTGCCTTTCCCCAGTTTCTTCCACAGCCAACGGGGCTACTCTCTCACTCTCTGTCAGATATTAATCTTTGATCTCAGAGTCAGACTCCCACAAGGGCATGACACCACCCAAGTATGCATTCTCTAACTGGTTTAGCTCTTCTCTCTGCAAAACCCCCATATCTTCTGGGGACCATTATTGCATTTCCTTTCTTTGGTGATTCAAGTTTTCAAACCTATAAATTCATTAGTGTTACTCACAGAAGACCTCCAATGTGACTACTGGGGATGGAGTGCAGCCAATCCTGTTGCATACTTCACATTCATAAGAAGTGTTGTAAGGTCCAGATGTTGCAGGATAGGTCATTAAATCTGGACCACTATATTTATATTCAATTGTAGAGGGATCTGACTTAAACCAGTTGTACCAATTATCGTTGGGCTTACTACTGCCGAAAGAGCAGTTCATCATGATGGTATCTCCATCCTTAATGGGCAGATCATTTAAAATAACAAGCTGGACATCCTTGGGAGCATCTGGAAAATCAAATCAATACATTTCTCGCTAGAGGAAATAGACATGAGTATATTATATTACAATATTAAGGAATGTGTAGGCATAGAACTATACGCATTGCCTGGCAAAAATGAACTAGTTGAAACAATCCCTGATTAAATCCACATATTTAAAATATCTGGGATTTTAACTCCCAGAATTTCCCAGAAGACTTGTTGGAGTTGAAGATCAGCTGAGTTGCTGAGATAGAGAAACTTTTGGTCTAATTCCTCCCTTTAATCCACATTGCCTTCTTCACTGTAGCTTCTATGGTCTACATTAGGGGTCTCCAACCTTGGCAACTTTAAGCCTGGAGGACTTCAACTTCCAGAATTCCCTGGCCAGCTTTGCTGGCTGGGAAATTCTGGGAGTTGAAGTCCACCAGGCTTAAAGTTGCCAAGGTTGGAGACCCCTGGTCTACATCCATCAAAAGACTGGCCCAATGCAAAGTACACATATGATGAGATTACGGTATGGGAAAAGACAACCATATTGAGATTATGGAAAAAGAGAAGCATGTTGAGGCTATGGGAAAAGAGAACTATGTGTATTTAAACCCTCTCACTTTCCATGTTATTTCCCCTTTTTGGAAGGAACTAAATTGCAACAGAACATCCAGCATCGCATACGCATGGGCTCTTTTATATATACACAGAGATATCAATACCATTGAGCTTCACAATATCATGAATATTCAATATTCAATATTCACAATAATAGAGCTTCATAGCTTTCAGCTTTTAGGCAGGCTCACTGAAGTCCTGGCTGAAAGTAATAGCAATAGCACTTAGACCACTTCACAGTGCTTTACAGCCCTCTCTAAGCGGTTTACAGAGTCAGCCTCTTGCCCCCAACAATCTGGGTCCTCATTTTACCCACTTCAGAAGGATGGAAGGCTGAGTCAACCTTGAGCCAATGAGATTTGAACTGCTGAACTGCAGCTAGCTAGCAGTCAGCTGAAGTGCAGTTGCAATACTGCACTTTAACCACTGCGCCACCTTGGCTCTAATGCTTACTAACCTTAGCAGATCTTGGAAAACTAAGCTGTGTCAGGCCTGTTTAGAAGTTTGATGGGAGATCATCTTGAAATATCAGGATCGTGCACTAGACTGAGAACTCAAAAAATTGTGTGACTATGTCCATTAAGTCAACTGGAGTCAACTCAACTTAAAATAGACTTACTACTTTCCAAAGTTTGTTAAAGCCGTGGAATTTAACTCATCTTGAGTCAAACTTTCTCAGTCCCCGAATCAGTCAGTTGCATAGTTCAAAACTATGGTCTTTATGGGTTGGCCCATCTTCACACGCGTATGACTACATTAGTTTCAGTACTAACCATGCTATGCTTGGAGGCAGTGGTGGGATTCAAATTTTTCTACAACCCGGTTCTGTGGGCATGGCTTGGTGGGCGTGGCATGGCTTGGTGGGCGTGGCTTGGTGGGTGTGGCAGGAGAAGGATACTGTGAAATCTCCATTCCCTCCCCACTCCAGGGGAAGAATACTGCAAAATCCCCATTTCTTCCCAATCGGCTGGGACTCAGGAGGCAGAGAATAGATAGGGGCAGGGCCAGTCAGAGGTGGTATTTACCGGTTCTCTGAACTACTCAAAATTTCTGCTACCAGTTCACCAGAACTGGTCAGAACCTGCTGAATACCACCTCTGCTTGGAGGCCTTCTGTTCATTTGCTGAGTGGATTCCTAAGCTTCTAGTTCCAAATCCTGCCCTGACAGCACCATCATTCAAAAGGGCAATTTCCTTCTCCACTGTACACTTACATTTCACCTCCAACTTCACGGTGCTTTGAGAAAACACTTCCGCCCCTGACTTGAACAAACAGTTCAGCATTTTCCCATTGTCCTCCCACGTTGGTTCAAAGCTCAGGGCAGTCTGAATCACGCCACTTCCAACTGTCCTTTTTTCCGGTGGAAAGCGTTCCTCTTCTAGACCATTGAAAGTCAAGTTGACTAGCTTATGAGGGCAATGGTAAGGTACCGAACATATCACTTGGGTTAGCTTCTTCTCCTGGGTGATCACGGGAACAGTTTCCAGGGTGGGCTTTGGAGGTAACTCTGCAAATGAGAAAACAAAAGCAATAGCACGTTTTTAGACCAAGCACCAAGGATGCTGAGATTAGAATCTGAAGAAGAGGATATAAAGGAGGAGGCTATGAAACTCCTCTCCAAGTAATGAAACCGTTATTACCAAGGAGAAGGTCTCCAATATTTCAGATTTGGAAAACCCTCTTAATAGTAACAGCTATTCAACAATAGTACTTATCAATCCATAGCATGATGGATGGGCCTTTCCTGTATCTGTTCAAACCGAGCAGTGTTTCTCAACCTTGGCAACTTTTAAGACTTGTGGACTTCAACTCCCAGAATTCCCAAACAAGACACACCAAAACAGAAGCTGGAAAAAAAAATTGACCTGTTGGGGAATGGAAAGGAGCAGAGGGATCATCTGGTCTACTTACTGTATTCACAATATACAGAGAACTCAATAAAACCATCCATGAGAGGTGGCTATGCAGCCTTTCTCTAAACCACCCTGTTTCCCCCAAAATAAGACATCCCCTGATAATTAGCCCAATCGGGCTTTTGAGCACATGGTAATAAGGCCAAGCACTTATTTCAGGGTTTTAAAAAATATAAGACAGGGTCTTATTTTCGGGGAAACATGGTAACAGCCCCTTCAGTTATGAAGTTTTGTTCAACATCTTTAACTCAGGCCTCTTAAAGACCTGGGTGGTTTATTTGTTTAGCTTAGCTAGCCATTTTTTTTTAGAATTTTTTTTTGCTGGCTTGTGATACAGTAAAGGCTGGGATGCCATGACCTTGTTCTCTCTGATAATGAAATCTCTTTTACTTGTTAATTATATTAATTGTTGTCCCTGGAGTTATATGTAGCTTGTATAGTGTTATTGATTTGTTTTCTTTTATTATATTGTTTTTAAACCGATTTATGGGGTGGGGTGGGATATAGATTGCACACAGTTGTTAATGATTGAAGCAGTCTATAAACCTAGCAAAATCAATAAAAATAGATTGTTCAAACCCAGAGAACAAATGAATTCAGCAATCAACTTACATGTGGTTACCAAACTGTTTATTTAAGTCGCTACATGGTTAGTGAATTAATTCTTTTTCTGGCTTTGCCCATTACATTGACTTATAAACAGACAAAGCAACCTGGGTTTTCACCATTTGCTAGTAGTAGTAGTAGTTGTAGTAGTAGTAGTAGTAGGAAGAAGAAGAAGAAGAAGAAGAAGAAGAAGAAGAAGAAGAAGAAGAAGAAGAAGAAGAAGAAGAAGAAGAAGAAGAAGAAGAAGAAGAAGAAGAAGAGGAGGAGGAGGAGGAGGAGGAGGAGGAGGAGGAGGAGGAGGAGGAGGAGAAGAAGAAGGAGGAGGAGGAGGAGGAGGAGGAGGAGGAGGAGAAGAAGAAGAAGGAGAAGGAGAAGGAGAAGGAGAAGGAGAAGGAGGAGGAGGAGGAGGGGGGAGGGGAGGAGGAGGAGGAGGAGGAGGAGGAGGGGGGGGGAGAAGGAGCTGCTGCTGCTTCTTGGATAAGAAGTGAAACAACTTCAGTGAAAACCAGAAAGTCCAGCTGCCTCTTGAAAAAGCACCTTTGGGACAACCATGACCTGGGTGACTGAGAATCTACATAGACATTTAGCTATACACTTTGGGATGAACGCCCTACGATTCTGTGATAAATTGAAATCTGTTTCTGTTATTCTTCCTATACCTGAAGCTTTGAAGATGATCCTAAATGTAGAGAAGAGAGAGTGGAGTGTTTGTTTTTTTTAAAAAAAGCCAACAAAGGATAGAAAACCTGATGGGAACTAAGATGTATAAAAACTTAGTGAGAACACATCACATGGCCATAATCTTGCATTAACTTTGTATGCTAGAAGCTACCAATTACCAGAGATGCTTCTTGGGGAAAAAACACACGGTCATAGAAAACAGAGCTTTCTGTCAGGTGAGACAGAAATTAAAATATTTCCCCTACCTGTTCTGTGGGTGTGGCTTGTTGGGG
Organism: Ahaetulla prasina; assembly: GCF_028640845.1. NCBI lineage: Eukaryota > Metazoa > Chordata > Lepidosauria > Squamata > Colubridae > Ahaetulla > Ahaetulla prasina. Next base: position 24,663,124 of record NC_080548.1, on the reverse strand, counting down.
GGAAGGTCATGTGACTGGGTGGTCATGGCCAACTCAACATCACTCACATAGAGGGGCTCCTCACCCCTCCCCTCCCAGCCACTCCTTGTCGCGGATGGCAGGAAAATGGGAAAGGGAATATTCCTGCCTACCATCCTTCCCTCAGTCTGTGCTGAGATTGAGGAATGGATGACAGGCAGGAAGATCTCCTTCCCTGTTTTCCTTCCTTTCACAAAAAACAGCTCCATTCCAGCTGCTCGTCCTCTCCCCATCCCCCTCCCTCCTGGAGACTACCTTAAAAGGGACAGGCTGCAGCAGCTCCATTCTGAATGGAGGGAGAAAAGTTAGCTCTGCTGCATTTAACATTGAATTCTATGGCAGAGAGAGTGCTAACTTTTCTCCCTCCATTCAGAACGGAGCTGCTGCCACCTTTATGGTTCCCTCCTGGCCCCCTCCCTCCTGGGGACTACCTTAAAGGGACAGGCTGCAGCAGCTCCATTGTGAATGGAGGGAGAAAAGTTAGCATTCTCTCTGCTGCATTTAACATTGAACTCTGTGGAATATTGAGTGGCTGGAAGAGGTGAGTGGCAACCGGCCGGGTGTGTGTGGGACCAAGGAGGGGTAATTATTACCGGTTCAGTGAACTGATGCCCATAATCCTAAGCGGTTCACCGAACCGGTCCGAACCAGTAGGATTTCACCCCTGACTCAGCCTGAACATTTGTTACCTGTAACATTCAGTGTAGCAGTAACGAACCGCTTGAATTGCCATGGGTGTTTGTCAACGGAAACAGTCACCTTCACTTCATACGTGCCACTGTCAAGTGTTCGCACTGGACTGATCAGCAAGCTGCAATCTCTATTTGTTAAATTCCCAATGAACCATGTCCGGCTCGGTAAAGCATCATCAGATACGGTTGTGATGGTTCCAGAGGTTTGAGAACTGTTGTACAACAGGATCGTTTCCCCCTCGCTCCAGATATTGTTTCCAAAAGGCTTAAAATTCCACACTATGCCTGTGGCACTGACTTTTCCAGAACTGGGCGTTTGATTGATGTGGCATGGAATCACCACGCAGGATTTTTCCCAAGCAAACAAAGAATTAGGAAAGACGCTTATTGGATTTTCGTCACAATGGAAACCTGCAATAGAGAAATCATTACGATTTACAAAAATTTATGAAGCCCATCTAAATGTTGCATGTTAAGAATAGGCAACTTTTGAAAACATGATGTGTCCTAATTCTTTTTAATGACATTTTTAGTATCCTTGGCCAAAATTCATAAGATGTTGGATGAAATATGTCATAGAGAATAACTGTGTTGTAACTAGGAATCAGAAACAACTTCATGGTATAATTAATGTAGCTCAAATTTGGAAGATATGTATTTCTGTGTCTTTCCCAGACACAGTCCAATGGTGTTCTATGCTTATTGTTTATGATAGAGCCAGTGTTAGTATCTTCTCATGGTAAGGAGTACTACAATGCACTGGTTCTGAAACCTCTCTTTGTAGGGCTTTCTCTGCCTTTGAAAATCACAAAATGAAAAGGTTTTTCAAATCATGACATGTATATATCTGAAAATACAAGCATTGTCAACTCATGAAGCATTCCTGACTTGCTCTCAAGTTGCCATAGGCAGGGGGATGGGGAATTGAGCCTCATGGCTACATCAAGGAACTTTTACATCAGTCAAAATGAAGCACATTCCAGCCAGCAATTATCATGACCATCTCCAAGGAGACCCACAGTGGCTGAAGGGAGCGACTTGTATAGCCTGCGAAATTGCTTCATTGGGGAATGTGACTGATGACACACCTTGCAGGGAGGGGGAAACAGGGTGAGAGTCAAGACGTGAATTAAGTGAGGTCAGAGTTGGCTTCACTTGGTTTGTGCTGACATGGCACTCCTAATAAATAACTGGAATTCTTTTGAAGTTTGGCTTAAGGCTCATGATTTAATTAGGGCATTGGCTGGAACTCTGAAGCAAGCCAACTCTGACCTTACTTAATTAACACCTTGGCTCTGACCCTGTTTCCCCCTCCCCCCAAGTTGTGACATCAGTCACATTCCCCAACGAAGCAATTTCACAGGCTGTAGAAGTCACTCCCTTCAGCCACTGTGGGTCTCCTTGGAGATGGCCTTGATAATCGCTGGCTGGAATATGCTTTGTTTTGACTGATGCACAAGTTCCTTGATGCAGCTGCGAGGCTCCATTCGCCATCCCCCTGCCTATGGCAACTTGAGAGCAGGTCAGGAATGCTTCGTGAGTTGACAAGCCTTTCATTGGTGATAAATGTGACTTCCATTCAGAAGCTGCCAATTTCTAATCAACAAGTTATGATTCCTGTCTTAGTGGCCAAGAAAGGGAAACTTTACCTCCAACTCCCACTAAAACTACACAAACATCCATCACTAGAGATTAATAACAGGAACCAGGTTTGATCATACTTCCATTGCCATACAATCTCATGCTTTTACTCACAGATAACATGAAGCGTGATTGTTGGAGAAAGTGTCTTGCCCACACTGTTACTGGCTTCACACCAGTAGCTGCCAGATTGTGCCGGATCTATGTTTGTAAGGTTCAAGTATGCATGGGGTGAATCCAATAAAACCATTTCCCCATCTTTATACCATGTATAAATGAGATTTGTGGGATTTGCTTCACCCACTTCGCAACGCAGCGCAACATTCATGCCTTCATCAATCTGGCCTCCTGGATTTTGCTGAATGCTGACTTCCCTGGGAGCAACTGCAACAAGATAAAACAAAGGCGTAAGATTAGCATCACCAGTTCCAAAAACATTTGCTTTATTTATTTTTATTTATTTTATTTAGGTTGTCAAACATATACGAGATAACAGGTATAAGTATAACCATGGACATGAGTAGTGCATAAGAGCACAAGCGTGCCTACCATTCCTGTCCTATTGTTTGCTTTCGTTATATCCCATTAGTATAATTATTACATACTCATACTTATATATATATACTTATATATTGTATAGTAATTTCATGCTTATACTTATATATACTGTGTGACAAAATAAATAAATAAAATAAATAAAAAATAAAATGAGCACATGAAATGAGTACAAATAAATGAGGACAGTAGGAGAGGGACAAAAGGCTTAGGCACGCTCCCTTACAGACCTTGGGAACGGTGTGAGATCCACGGTAGATAGTTTAAGGTTAAAGCTATGGGGGTTTGAGAAAGTAACAACGGAGTCAGGTAGAGCATTCCAGGCATTGACCACTCTGTTGCTGAAGTTGTATTTTCTGCAATTGAGTTTGGAGTGGTTTGCCTTGAATTTGGAGTTGTGTGGTCCAAATGTTTCTGCAGTGTAGGAGTTGCAGATTACAGGACAAATTATATTAATTAATTTAATTAATTAATTAATTATAGATTACAGGACAATACATGAAATCCAAGCTTTCACTTGGGTTTCATGAATTGGAACCAAGGATGGGTTGGACCTAACTAGTGATGGGATTCAAGTAATTTAACAACTGGTTCTCTGCCCTAATGATTTCTTCCAACAACCAGTTTGCCAAACTGCTCAGAAAGTTAACAACCGGTTCTCCCAAAGTGGTGCGAACTGGCTGAATCCCACCACTGGACCTAACTCATACTGGCTTTTAAAACTGACTGTTAAATTTTCTGAATTTTGCAAGCCAAGTGAGAACAGAACTGAGCCAGGACACCTAGTACGCTGATCACCTAAGTAGTGTCTGATAACATGGTGCAGTGGTAGCAATGGAGATGATAGAACTGGTTGTTAAACATTGACCAGCATATTACTGGCTATAACTGTAGGTAAGATGGTTCTACGTAGGGCTGTGCAAATCCTCTGTAGGCAGCAATAAGATGGTGAAGTTCTAAGAAGACTAGGACTGGGGTTGAAATGCATGGCAAGTGACAGCCAGTTTGGTATTGTGATTAAGATTCTGGGCTAGAACCCAGAAGAACATGAGTTCTGCCTCAGGCAGGAAGCCAGGTAGGTGACCTTAACAGAATAACTGAGTTGGATTGGATTCTAGTCCAATCCCCTGCTTAGGCAGGAAACCCTCCACCACTTCAGACAAGTGGTTATCCAATCTCTTCTTAAAAACTTCCAGTGTTGGAGCATTCACAATTTCTGGAGGCAAGTTGTTCCATTGATTAATTGTTCTGTCAGGAAATGTCTCCTTAGTTCTAAGTTGCTTCTCTCCTTGATTAGTTTCCACCCATTGCTTCCTATTTTGCCTTCAGGTGCTTTGGAGAATAGCTTGACTTTGACTGCCACTTTGTGGCAGCCCCTGAGATATTGGAAGACTGCTATAATGTCTCCCTTAGACCTTCTTTTCATCAAACTAGACATACCCAGTTCCAGCAACTGTTCTTTATTTGTTTTAGCCTCCAGTCCCCTAATCATCTTTGAGCCAGTTTGGGCCAGTTACTCTCTCTTAGCCATAGGATGAAGGTAATGGCAAGACACTTCTGAAATTTTGTCAAGAAAAATGCAAGTAGTAGTCCAGGTAGAAACCAGGCGTCAACAATAACTCAACACACATACATACAGAGAGAGCACAGGTGTCAGGTGAGTTTCTCCAAGTTTTATTTTTTTGACCCATGATACATTGTGATTTTTCTGCTATCTAAATAGGTGGAGGAAAATCCCTTTGCAATTGGGTGCCACTTAACTCACACTGATTGAGAGGTAGCTACAATCTCCCTCTTCTAGCAGCTCCATCTCCTGAAGATGCTGTATTTGCCAATAATTGATGTCTCAGGGCTTTCTGCTAATTAACTAATTGGCAATACTCACAGAAGATATCGACAGTGAGCAGTGGAGATGAAGTGCAGCCATAAGTATTGCATGCTTCACATTTGTAAGATGTCACCGGTCCAAAACGTGCAGGGAAGGTCAACAGCTTTAAACTGCTGTATTTAAAATTAGCTACATGGAGATCAATCTTCCACCAGTTGAACCAGATGGTACTAGAGGTAGTACCACCCACAGAGCAGTTCAGAGTGACAATGTCTCCTTCTTTTATGAGCCGATCATTCACAACAAAAACCTGGACATCATTGGGACAATCTGGGGTGAAAAAAAAAGCCAACAGGTCAAAGTGAGGAACTTTGTATAAAAAACAAAACAGCGATAATATTTCAGAAGATAATGTATATTCCCAAAAATGCAGTCATTCTGTAATTTTTTTTAATGTCCCTGAAAGGGACCATGTGAAACGGTATCTCAGCTGCTTTAAAAAAAATACTTTCATGGCCATATTCATAACCAGGAATCAAACTTGGGGAGATGTGCCTTGAATTGTCTACTCTTGTCAGAAAAACCCACCCAAGATTGTTCATTTCTTACCAACTTCACACTCACTTTTCATGTCTAGCTCCTGAGTGATGGATGATTTCTGTGACATGTCCTTGTTGTTCAACTGGCACGTTATTGCTTTCTTCCGAGGTCTCGCAGTTGGCTGAATGTTGACTGTCTTCCGCAGTACCCCATTGTCCATCATCATAGTTTCCGGAGTCAGATAATACTTCTCTAGGCCTTTGAAATTCATTGTTATTGGATCTTCTGGGCAATGGGAAGGCACAGAACAAACCACTTGCAGTGCCCACCTTTCTTGGCATTTCAAGATTTCCAATTTGGGGCTTGGAAACAAATCTGAATCCAAAAAATAAGAAGGGATACAAATAGGACAAAAAACTGTGGCCTGATAAATAAGAATTCTGGTACCGTATGGGACACAACATGCTAAATGGTATGTGCATTAATGCAACAGGATAATGTAATCAGGTTGAAAGGGTTGGAAAGACTCAAAGCCAGTGCAACAAGGTATTTTAGGATTTGCTTAACTTTATCGACTTAGACAAGAAGAAATTCCTTGAACATCAGCAACGCAACTCTCCATAAGTCACATCCTGCTGCCAGTCTGCAGCAAGATGTAGACCAATGCATTTCTATTCTATCAGTAGCCCTCTATGCCAGTGGTGAAATCGTCCGAGGTTTGCCACCGGTTCACTGCGCGCACATGCGTGGTGCACGCCAAATGCGCGCATCACGTGCATGTGCACTGAAGGCACTACCACACAGCACTGAAAAAGGAGGCTTAAGAAGGAAAGTAGAACAGCAAGGAGGGAACAGCTGTGTCATGCAATTTAGATTTCCTGCTTTCTAGAAAATATAAATCTCGCGGCACAGCTGATCATCGGAAATACTGGTTCAGACGAACCGGCAGCCTTTTTTTACTACCAGTTCTCCAGAACTGGTAGCTTTTATTACTACCGGTTTGCCCGAACCGGTGCGAACCGGTAGCATTTCACCCCTTCTCTATGCCCTTTCTCTGCTTGATGATAGCAACTCAACATCATCTCTGAATAGAAAATCCTCAGTGGAGACCTTGCAAACAAGACTTCAAGATGATGGAGATTAAATCCAAATTAAGGAGCAATATTTATCCAGGTCAGAGACAAAATGAAAAGCATTCTGCAAAGTTCTTACCAGAAACTTTCAGTGTAGCTGAAGTATAAAGTATCTGTGGATTAGCCTGATTTTCCACAGATGCAGTGACTTTTATCCCATATGTGCCATGATCTTTTTTCTGGAGCCGAGTTATCAACAAGCTGCAATTTCCTTTTGTTAAATCCCCAACAAACCTCACTCGCCCCTCAAAACCAATAGTTGGTGGGTTTGCATGCTCATTTGGGATTCTGGAATTATTGTATAAGACGCTGCCAACATAGTCAAATAAAGTCATATTCAAAATAGGCTGAAAATACCAAACCATAGAGGTGGCAACAATTTTCTTAGAATTTATTCTTTCCTCAATTTGACATGGGATTAAGACACAGGATCCTGTCCAGGCCAGCAAGGAATTGGGATTGATCCTCAGAGGGGATTCATAACACCAAAAACCTACAATGAAGGAGAAATCATGATCAACGTTTTGGTATTGATGCAGAAAACCAAGACATGCTATATATACCCAGGCAAGGCCTCGATTAAATCCAAGGGTTAAAAAATGCCTGAAGATCAATCCTGGGATCTTCATGAAGTTCAAAGTGAAGAGTGCTCCAGAATGCAAGGTTTATGTACACAATAAGGAAGATTACCCCTGGAAGATTAAGGCAGGATCTATTACCAAAGCAACAAGGGGGGAAAACCAACAGCCAGTACTCTAATTCAGGGGTGGCCTGCTGGGGGTTCGCAGGGGTTCGGGAGAACCACTAGCTAAGATTCTGTGCAGTTTGGAGAACTCCCATTATCCCACTCCTGGCTGGCCCTGCCTACCCCACCCTGCCCCTGCCAGGAGTCCCCACGTGACCTGTTTTGGATGCAGGTAAGTGCAGGGGACACACGGAGGGTTGGGGAGGGTGAAAAATGGACCCATTTCTGGCCTCTAGAGGGCCTCCGGAGTCTGGGGAGGCTGTTTTCACCCACACGGAGGCTTAAGGAAAGCCTCCAGAGCCCAGGGAGGGCAAAAGCACCCCCACCCCCACTGTGATGCAGGAGGCTGTCTAGGCCACACCCACATGGCCACACCCACCCAGCAACCAGGCAGAGAACCCCTTGATAAAATTTTTGAAGCCCACCCCGCCCTAATTCACATGGGTATCGATGCAAGAGTAGAAGGAGAATGCAGAATCAGAGTTGCAAGATTCTGTTATTATAGCCCCGTATTAATAAATAGTTTCAGCCTTTATATAGAATTGAGCAAGGTGATCTTTAAGTATCCCAGTCTCAGGATGTTCAGGTTGCTTCAGATCCTGAGCAGTTGACTCCATGTAATTTGCTCTAGCCTTAACTCTACCCCTATTAATCTAAATTCTAGACCCTGTTTCGCCATAGATTGAAAGAGCAATGGAGTGTGATGTATTTTAAACCATGTTTCTGCTGACTGCCAGGTGCCTGCAAATTGGCAGTTTGAATCTCACCAGGCTCAAGGTTGACTCAGCCTTCCATCCTTCTAAGGTGGGTAAAATGAGGACCCACATTGTGGGGGGCAAGAGGCTGACTCTTTAAACCACTTAGAGAGGGCTGTAAAGCACTGTGAAGTGGTATATAAGTCTAAGTGCAAGTGCTATTGCTATATTGATTGAGGCAAATCAAACCAGCTTCCTTACCTTGAAAGAACAACAGCCAAAGGAAATGCCTCATCATCAGATCATGTAATTCCCAATTCTGGGAAAAGAAAAGTATATGGTTGACAATGGCCTTCATCATTCATGGTAAATACACTGATAGGTGATTTTGACTGACACATAAGTTTAGTTAAAAAGGAAACCCAGTTAATAAAGGGTGGCCTGCCACAGCAGCAATTCTGTTGGAATCTTCACAAGAAAAATCATTAAACAAGCACATGTATTCCATTAGTCCTGATCTATACAATCTATTAATAATATTTGCAATGAATGCTGTAAACTGAGCAACTGAGTAATGCTGATGGAAAAAAATAGATAGATAGATAGATAGATAGATAGATAGATAGATAGATAGATAGATAGATAGATAGATAGATAGATAGATAGACAGACAGACAGACAGACAGACAGACAGACAGACAGACAGACAGACAGACAGACAGACAGATAAAGACACATAGAGATAGATAGATAATAGAGATATAGATAGATAGATAGATAGATAGATAGATAGATAGATAGATAGATAGATAGATAGATAGATTTAATTGTTTATTGGTCAAGTGTGACTGGACACACAAGGAATTTGTCTTTGGTGCATATGCTCTCAGTGTACATAAAAAGCCAAGATACATTCGTTAAGAATCATAAGGTACAACACTTAATGATAGTCATAGGGTACAAATAAGCAATCAAATCATACTAGGAAACGATCAATATGGATTGTAAGGCTATAGCAACAAGTTACACTCATACAGTCATAAGTGGGAGGAGATGGGTGATAGGAACGATGAGAAGATTAATAGTAGTGCAAACTTAGTGAATAGTTGAGGGGATTATTTGTTTAGCAGAGTGATGCCGTTTGAGGAAAAATTGTTCTTGTGTCTAGTTGTAGTGCTCTATAGCATCATTTTGAGGGTAGGCTTTGAAACAGTTTATGTCCAGGATGCAAGGGGTCTGTAAATATTTTCACAGCCCTCTTTTTGACTCGTGCAGTATACAAGTCCTCAATGAAAGTCATGCAGGTTTTATGCAGGTTTTCTGTAAAATGTTAGTTGGGGTAAAAGCATCTCTGGATTTCTTTAATATCATGTTACTCCTCACAGCTCTTAGAATTAGAATCATTTCCACCCTAGTGATTTATAATATCTACATAGCAACCTTGCTGAAGTGATATAAAACTTGGTTATTATAAAATATTCTATTCTATTCTATTCTATTCTATTCTATTCTATTCTATTCTATTCTATTCTAATTATCTTAGCATAACAATAGCTGAATGTCTCAATGTCTCAAGAAAATGCTATGAAGAAAACAAGAATGACCTTAACTACATAAGCCCAACTTCACGATTTATAAATGATCATAGCTGAGTTCTGAAATTGTTTCAGATTCCAAGCAAAGAAATCATATTACAACCTAATGTGATTTATGAACCTAACCAATGAATGCTTCATGAATATGAAGGAATGAATGAATATTTTAATTTGTATACCGCCCTTCTCCCGAAGGACTCAGGGCGGTGAACAGGCAGATAAAATACAGATACACACAATAGTTAAAAACATCCCTTAAAAAACTAATTTAAATTTGCCCAAATGTTAAAATAATATATATCATAACATATCATGTTGCAATCATTTTATGAGCTAAACTGGAATTCCTGATCTACAAAAATCTAGGAATCTTGCCATTTGTCTCCACTCTGGTTTCTACGATTAAGAGAAAGCAAAAAGAAATGTTGTGTGTAGACTGCGTTAGCAATCGGAAGCTCTGTTGATTGTGGTCAATGATCAAGGATAGTGAGAGTTGGAATCCAATATATTAAGGTTTAAAGTAGTGCTTCTCAACCTTGGCCACTTTAAGTCATATGGACTTCAACCGCCAGAATTCTCTAGCTGGCATGGCCAGCTAGGGAATCTTGGCAATCGAAGTCCACATGTTTTAATATTACTAAGGTTGAGGAATACTGATCTACAGGCTTCTCATCTCCGCTAGACAAGATAGACACAAGATTTAGAAGACTTCAACTGCAACACAGCCTGAGAATTATTCACTAGATCTACTATAAAACACCCTCAAATTATTTTTTACAAATGAACTATTTTACAGTGTAGGACAGTATTAAATACCCTGATGCAGGGGTGAAATCTACTTACCTTCCCTACTGCGCGCCATCGTCAAATCCAATTTTTGACCCTCTGCACATGCGCAAAGCCTTCTGTGCAAAGCCTTTTGCGCATACGCAGATCAAAAACAGGTTACTTCCTGGTTAAAACCAGGAAGTGACAACATCCGGGTGGGTGGGCGGAGTCTCGCACCGCTGCCGCTACCGGTTCGCGCAATCCAGGCAGAACCGGTGGGATTTTACCACTGCCCTGATGCTATCTAAGCCATCCCATTCAATAAGGTTAGTTAAAAGAAAATGCGGAGAACTCAAATTCACTTTTGCCCTCCCAATCCTATTATATTATTTTTATAATTTAGTGGGAGACTGGATTATCGGGAGGAAAGCAAAATAAAATAAAGGTGAACTAACTCACCAGTAAAACAGAATTTCAGATCCACTGTTCTTTTTCTGGAAATGAGGGTTTAGCAAATAGGACAGAAAAACGGAGGGAAGTTCTGCCGTGTGTTTACATCTGCGTGTTTTTTCCCCCAAATCAAATGTTTGTATATCTGGGGAACATTTAAGTGCGATAATGGAATAAGTCAAGGACGGTTATTGGCAACTAAATAGCTGACATTATAATCTGACCGTTATATTTTCAAATGGTTGGAAGAAGTTAGAAGCTTGATTTATGTGGTGTTGCACACATAATACTTGATTCTTCTTCTAAAATATGTGCAATAAAAAAAAAAATCACCAAGATCTTTCAGTTCTGACTGTAGCTTGGCATTTCTCCCAGGCAAAGCAGCATTCTTGGACCCTGAACCATTCTTGCCTTTTCTGATTGGCTAGTCTCTAGATAGGAAAGGCTATGATTCCTTCTTTCAAGGTAGAGTTCTATGGATGTTTGGGACTTCATATCACAACTGCCCAGATCAGCACGAACATAATTGGGATCCTAAATTTTCTAAAAGAACAAAGTAACCTAGTATTAGAATATTGTACCTGGAATGTCCATGTAGTTTCCAGGATTCCAGCTCAGCTCTACTGATATCATCATCATCATCATCATCTTTTAATGGCCCCATAATCCCTTGTGGGGTAGAATCTGGGCAAATGAATGGAGCTAGCAGAGTGTTTTTAAGGGCTGGATGCCCTTACTGTCACCAATGCGGAGTTTTGTTCAGCAGATATATTCTCATTGTGTCCAGAGAGAGAAAAATACCTGCTTTTTCCTAGGATCGAACTCAGAGCCTCCTGATTGTGTGGCGAAGCCACCACACCACTCCTCCTCTCTAGTGATATGGGTACAGGATATCTGAGGAACTTTCTTGCCCCATTGGAATTGGCCTGCCCCACTTGTGCTAGTACCGTGATGGCGAACTTATGGCACACGCTATAGGTGGCATGCGGAGCCATCTTTGCGGGCACACGAGCCAACACTCAGGTCAATTCCACCATACATGCCCATGGGCCTCCCACCAGCCAGCTGATTTTGGGGTCTCTGCTGGGAGGCGTGCACACATGTGGGGTGGGGTCGTGTGCGCGTGCATGGGGTGGTGTCACACACGCATGCGTGCTTTCGGCACCTGAGACAAAAAAAGATTTGCCATCACAATTCTAGTAGAAGGGCCTACTGTGGACCACATCAGACAAGGATTTTGGCTGGTGGAATATAGAAGAGCCTTTTCTGCCATGGTCCCTGCCCTTTGGAGCATCTTGCTTTTGGAGATGAGGTCTTCTCTCACTTTTCAGGCCTTTAGGAAGAGCCTTAAAACTGCCTCTGCCAGTTGGTTTGGGCCCCTGATTGAGAAGCTGTATATCAGGGTTCCAAGTAACACCCCCCCCCAATGAAATAAATCTCCAAGGTTTGAATTCCCTCCAAGTTCCATTTTATTGAAGATATCATATTGGCACATGTGGGAAACCCGAATCTGAAAGCTTCCAGGTTTTCCCCACCCAAAGGAAAGCCCAAATCCCTGCCCAGCACCGACATGTCCATCACACGATCCAATCAGGCCTCATCCAAAACTGAAGGCACCTCCCAGTCACCTCATCACCTCATCATGCTGCAGGGCACCTTGGCCTTGACTCTCTGAGAAAAGAATGTTATTTTGACTGTATATCACCCATACTCTATACAATCCCCCCTCCCATTTTCCCACAGTAGAAAATGTGGCAGGCCTGAAGGCCCAGCTGTAAAAGAGGGCTTCCAGGTCTGACAGTTTAGGCTGGAGGTGGTTGGTGCAGTAACAGAGAAGGCACCACTACTATTCTTCCCTAAACCCATGCTCATTTAGTCTAGGGGTCTCCAACCTTGGTCCCTTTAAGACTTGTGGACTTCAACTCCCAGAGTCCCTCAACCAGCAAAGCTGGCTGAGGAACTCTGGGAGTTGAAGTCCACAAGTCTTAAAGGGACCAAGGTTGGAGACCCCTGATTTAGTCTGTACTTAATATTTTGTAATTTTAATCTATTTTTACACTTACACTTGTTTTTATAACTCTTATTTTTATTGTATCGTAAGCCGCTCAGAGTCACCTCAAACAGCGAGGTGGGAGGCATATACATTTTTTAAAAAATGAATAGATTTAATAATTAAATAAATGTGACCTTCCTTCCCCATTTTGCCTCTTTATGACACAACTCCTGGTTTCCCTTTAAGCAACCAGCTCTGACCCCACGATAGCACAAAGTGGGGTGGGATGGGGAAAGGACCAGAGATTCTGTATTTCAATTGGGCCATGGTAACTCAGGCTGTAAGAAGCCTGTTATTAGAACACAGCAGCCTGCAATTACTGCAGGTTCAAGCCCGGCCCAAGGTTGACTCAGCCTTCCATCCTTTATAAGGTAGGTAAAATGAGGACCCAGATTGTTAGGGGGGCAATAAGTTGACTTTGTAAATATACAAATAGAATGAGACTATTGCCTTATACACTGTAAGCCGTCCTGAGTCTTCGGAGAAGGGCGGGATATAAATGTAAATTTAAAAAAAAAATTTTTTTAATTGCATTTTGCAAAACTTATGCCGGTTGCATAAATGGGGCCCTGCTTTAGCTTGTGTCCATTCTTCACCTTTATGAGCATTTGGGGTCAGTCTCTCTTCCACCTTAGAACATCCTTCCTCTTCTCCATGGAACAGCAGCTCTTGCAGCCTTCCTTCCCTCAATCCAAACTTTTTTGGAATTCTGACAAAACAAACAGTGGAGTTATCATTTACAACAACAAAAAAAAAACCCACCTCAGAATCAAAGGGACACAGTTGACCTGAAATAGCCAGAGGCCCTCTTGAAAGGATGTGCTGCTTCTGATGCCAGGATGTTCTGTACATGTTACACCAGAGATAGCCATGGGGCAACCCCACAGTTGGAGAATGAGAGAGAGATCAAGGGCTAGAGAAGATGACGCAGAAGTGAGAAATGGATAAAGGAAAGGGAAAGGTTCCCCTTGCACAGATGTGCTAACCGTTCCCGACTCAAGGGGGCGGTGCTCATCTCCGTTTCAATGCCAAAGACCCAGTGCTGTCCGAAGACGTCTCCGTGGTCATGTGGCCGGCATGACTCAACGCCAAAGGCGCACAGAACGCTGTTCCCTTCCCGCCAAAGGTGGTCCCTATTTTTCTACTTCCATTTTTTATGTGCTTTCAAACTGCTAGGTTGGCAGAAGCTGGGACAAGTACAGGAGCTCACCCCGTCACACGGCACTAGGGATTCAAACCACTGAACTGCCGACCTTTCGATCGACAAGCTCAGTTTCTTAGCCACTGAGCCACTGTGCCCCCTGAGAAATGGATAGGGCAGTTATATATGAAAAGCATTTCACTAGCTGTCTGGTCCAAAAATGGGCTTTGCAAATTTGAAGCATGAGTTGATTCTTTCCTGATTTGTACAATAGTTTGGCATTCCTACACACACACTTTCTAATTTCCAAGGAGTTTATAAATTCCATTGTCATAATTACCAAAATTCTTCCAACACCCAGGATTCTCTCCCCCCCACCCCCCCATGTTCTGACATGACATAAATCGAACCTGATCATCTCCTTGTCCTACTGTCCCCATTTATTTGTATCCATGTCCTTCATTCATATCCATGTTCATGTTCATACCTGCTATCTTGTACATGTTTGACAAACAAATAAATAAATAAAATATATATTTGGGGGGTTTTTTCTCCATACGGTACCCATGTAGCCCTGATGCTACAATAATCAAAGCAACAGAGAACGGTTTGTTCTCTTGTTCCTACATTCCTTTGTAGAGCCATGGAAACTTTTTGGCAAGGAAGAACTGATCATCCAGCTTCACAGAAACAAAGGAGATAATATTCTTACTGTTGCAGTTTAAAAAGATCAAAGGAAAGGAGGGGTTTTCTAAGGCAGGAGGTTGGAAAGCAAAAGGAGCAGCCGTAAGCAGAAGGAGAAAAGGCCTCCAGTGGGAGACTTAAAGAGAGGATGGGGAAAACACAGGGTGGGAATACTCATAGATTGAATGGGCCAACATTAGATCAATTTGCAACATTATAAGCCAGGATGAAAGGGCAATATCCAGTGTCGTGACCAGCTGCTGGAGAAGAGGCAGGGAGCTGTGTCAGGCTGGGCAGCCAATCAGAATTGGGGCTTCTACTAGAACGGACCAAGACAGTGCTAGACACCATCTGTTCTGAAGGGTTGAAGATGAGTTGCGTTGGAAAACAGCAGCTTCAAATCAAAATTTTATTTTATTTATTTATTTATTATTTATTTATTTTTGTCACAACAATATATGTAAGTATCATACAGAAAGGTTATATAGTATATAAACATATATATGAGTAAATATTAGGAGGTATAAGCATATATATATATATATAGGAAGAAGAAGAAAAAAACAATAGGACAGGAACGGTAGACACATTTGTACGCTTATGCATGCCCCTTATGGTCCTCTTAGGAATGGGGTGAGGTCAATAGTAGAAAGTTTTAGGATAAAGTTTTTAGGATTATGGGAAGAGACCACAGAGTCAGGTAAAGTGTTCCAAACACTGAGGCTCAAGCTCAATCCCTCCAAGACAGAGTGGCTGTGAATGCCGGCATCCCGGTACAGTCAGCTGCAGCCGCGGCTGACTGTTGGGGGCGAGTCATTGGCCCCGATGGAGAGGGTGCGCAACTTGGGCGTCCTCCTGGATGAACGGCTGTCCTTGGAAGATCATCTGGCGGCCGTCTCCAGGAGGGCTTTTTACCAGGTTCGCCTGGTTCGCCAGTTGCGCCCTTTCTAGACCGGGATGCCCTATGCACAGTCACTCACGCTCTCGTGACGTCTCGTCTGGACTACTGCAATGCTCTCTACATGGGGCTCCCCTTGAGGAACACCCGGAGGCTCCAGTTAGTTCAGAATGCGGCTGCGCGGGTGATAGAGGGAGCCCCTCGTGGCTCCCATGTGACACCTCTCCTGCGCAGACTGCACTGGCTACCTGTGGTCTTCCGGTGCGCTTCAAGGTTTTGGTGACTATCTTCAAAGCGCCCATGGCATAGGGCTGATACTTACGGGACCGCCTGCTGCTACCGGATACCTCTCACCGACCCGCGCCTCACAGAGAGGGACTCTCAGGGTGCCGTCGGCCAGACAGTGCCGGCTGGCGACACCCAGGAAGGGCCTTCTGTGGGGCTCCCACCCTCTGGAACGAGCTTCCCCAGGACTTCGCCAACTTCCTGACCTCCAAATCTTTGCCGTGAGCTTAAGACACATCTATTTATTTGCAGGACTGACTAGATTTTAAATTCAATTGGTTTTAATGGGGATTTTATTATTTATTATCATCATTTTAATTATTCGCCAATTATAATAAGTTTTTAATGGATGTTTTATTTGTATTTATATGTATATTTTTATCTGTTGTTAACCGCCCTGAGTCCCTAGGGAGATAGAGCGGTATAAAATATGAAAAATAAATAAATAAATAAATAAATAAATAAATGATTCTGTTACAGAAGTCATATTTTCCGCAATCTAGATTAAAGCGGTTAACATTAAGTTTAAATCTATTGGTTGCTCTTGTATTATTGCAATTAAAGCTGAAGTAGTCTTTAACAGGAAGGACATTACAATAGATGGTTCTATGAGTTAAACTTAGGTCTTGTCGAAGGCGACGGAGTTCCAAGTTTTCTAAGCCTAGGATTTCAAGTCTAGTGGGATAAGGTATTTTGTTGTTTTCAGAGGAATGGAGAACTCTTCTTGTAAAATATTTCTGGACACAATCTATTTCTGCACTCAGGAAGTGTGTATGTAGCTGTGCTGGTCATGGTCCAAGCATAAAAGTGAGTGTATTAAAGCCCAGCAGAGACATCAAGACTCCTGGCTGCTGATCTCATGCTCTCGGTATTGTGCACTAGATGGTGCTATCTGAATGCAAGTAGCACCCAAAGGAGCGCATGAAAAAAACTGAGTGATTCATAGACTGTCCTATCATGATTTATTTATCCAGGCCACAATATTAGCGATGTTGTTGTTGTTTTTTTCCATTAAATAAGATTGGAGGTTAAATCCTTACCCAACTGTTCCCTGGAATTTATGCTTCCTTGAAATGAAGAATCTCAGGGAGAATAGAATAGAATAGAATAGAATAGAATAGAATAGAATAGACTCCAAACCAGTGGTGGGATTCAGCCAGTTCACACCACTTCGGGAGAACCGGTTGTTAACTGTCTGAGCAGTTTGGCAAACTGGTTGTTGGAAGAAATCATTAGGGCAGAGAACCGGTTGTTAAATTACTTGAATCCCACCACTGCTCCAAACTGCTCAAAATTTCCGCTACCGGTTCTCCAGAACCTGTCAGAACCTGGTGGATGGATCTGATTATTTATTTATTTATTTATTTTATTATTTATTTATTTTTGTCACAACAATATATGTAAGTGTCATACAGAAAGGTTATATAGTATATAAACATATATATGAGTAAATATTAGGAGGTATAAGCATATATATATATATATAGGAAGAAGAAGAAAAAAACAATAGGACAGGAACGGTAGACACATTTGTACGCTTATGCATGCCCCTTATGGTCCTCTTAGGAATGGGGTGAGGTCAATAGTAGAAAGTTTTAGGATAAAGTTTTTAGGATTATGGGAAGAGACCACAGAGTCAGGTAAAGTGTTCCAAACACTGAGGCTCAAGCTCAATCCCTCCAAGACAGAGTGGCTGTGAATGCCGGCATCCCGGTACAGTCAGCTGCAGCCGCGGCTGACTGTTGGGGGCGAGTCATTGGCCCCGATGGAGAGGGTGCGCAACTTGGGCGTCCTCCTGGATGAACGGCTGTCCTTGGAAGATCATCTGGCGGCCGTCTCCAGGAGGGCTTTTTACCAGGTTCGCCTGGTTCGCCAGTTGCGCCCTTTCTAGACCGGGATGCCCTATGCACAGTCACTCACGCTCTCGTGACGTCTCGTCTGGACTACTGCAATGCTCTCTACATGGGGCTCCCCTTGAGGAGCACCCGGAGGCTCCAGTTAGTTCAGAATGCGGCTGCGCGGGTGATAGAGGGAGCCCCTCGTGGCTCCCATGTGACACCTCTCCTGCGCAGACTGCACTGGCTACCTGTGGTCTTCCGGGTGCGCTTCAAGGTTTTGGTGACTATCTTCAAAGCGCTCCATGGCATAGGGCTGGGATACTTACGGGACCGCCTGCTGCTACCAGATACCTCTCACCGACCCGTGCGCTCTCACAGAGAGGGACTCCTCAGGGTGCCGTCGGCCAGACAGTGCCGGCTGGCGACACCCAGGGGAAGGGCCTTCTCTGTGGGGGCTTCCACCCTCTGGAACGAGCTTCCCCCAGGACTTCGCCAACTTCCTGACCTCCAAATCTTTTGCCGTGAGCTTAAGACACATCTATTTATTTGCGCAGGACTGGACTAGATTTTAAATTCGAATTGGTTTTAATGGGGATTTTATTATTTTTATTATCATCATTTTAATTATTTGGCCAATTATAATAAGTTTTTTAATGGATGTTTTTATTTGTATTTATATGTATATTTTTATCTGGTTGTTAACCGCCCTGAGTCCCTAGGGAGATAGAGCGGTATAAAAATATGAAAAATAAAATAAATAAATAAATAAATAAAATAAATGATTCTGTTACAGAAGTCATATTTTCCGCAATCTAAATTAAAGCGGTTGACATTAAGTTTAAATCTATTGGTTGCTCTTGTATTATTGCAATTAAAGCTGAAGTAGTCTTTAACAGGAAGGACATTACAATAGATGGTTCTATGAGTTAAACTTAGGTCTTGTCGAAGGCGACGGAGTTCCAAGTTTTCTAAGCCTAGGATTTCAAGTCTAGTGGGATAAGGTATTTTGTTGTTTTCAGAGGAATGGAGAACTCTTCTTGTAAAATATTTCTGGACACAATCTATTTCTGCACTCAGGAAGTGTGTATGTAGCTGTGCTGGTCATGGTCCAAGCATAAAAGTGAGTGTATTAAAGCCCAGCAGAGACATCCAGACTCCTGGCTGCTGATCTCATGCTCTCAGTATTGTGCACTAGATGGTGCTATCTGAATGCAAGTAGCACCCAAAGGAGCGCATGAAAAAAACTGAGTGATTCATAGACTGTCCTATCATGATTTATTTATCCAGGCCACAATATTAGCGATGTTGTTGTTGTTTTTTTCCATTAAATAAGATTGGAGGTTAAATCCTTACCCAACTGTTCCCTGGAATTTATGCTTCCTTGAAATGAAGAATCTCAGGGAGAATAGAATAGAATAGAATAGACTCCAAACCAGTGGTGGGATTCAGCCAGTTCGCACCACTTCGGGAGAACCGGTTGTTAACTGTCTGAGCAGTTTGGCAAACTGGTTGTTGGAAGAAATCATTAGGGCAGAGAACCGGTTGTTAAATTACTTGAATCCCACCACTGCTCCAAACTGCTCAAAATTTCCGCTACCGGTTCTCCAGAACCTGTCAGAACCTGGTGGATGGATCTGTAATAAGATCTGTAATCTTATAAAGGAGGGAAGAGTTACTAAATTTGTCTTACACTCTGGATGAAGCTTGAAAATCAGTTCTTTATGGGGTTTTTTCTTTTCCATTTTCTGTCTTCTGTTTTTCCATGCATTTTTCTTCTTTATATTTTCTTCTCTCCTTTTGAGTTCAAATTGTGTGTGTGAGAGAGAGAGAGGGTGTGAGGGTGTTTACTATTGTTAAAACTTTGTCTGTAATCTTCTGTAAAATCATTTTTTCATCCCACGTACCTCCAATGTAAACTTACAGAGTTCAAAACAAATGACTCGAATGGGCTTGAAATTTTGCAAATTTATCGACCTATTGCAACGCATTTTGGGCAGGAAGCCCCTGAGGTTGATGTGGCAAGAGTTGGTACATTCTAACAACCCTCTGCCTAACTGACCTGTTCTAACCGATGAAGCTGCTTCAAGGAGTAGCAACATGTCTTAAGTTACCCATTTTTCGGAGTATAAGACGCACTTCCCCACCCCGCTAAGAGGGGGTGGAAATGTTGATGTGTCTTATATACACGAATACAGCCATTTTTTGGCGTCCCAAAGTCCTGCCCTGCTCATCCCCTTTTTGCAAAAAACGGGCCCGTTTTTCACAAAAACAGGTCACACAGAGGGTTTGGGAAGCCCGCAGAGTGTTCCTGGGGGCTGGGGGAGGGCAAAACCCTTTTTTTTTTCTTACTTAACTCTTCGAAATCTTGGTGTGTCTTATACACCGGTGTGTCTTATAGTCCAAAAAATACGGTAACAAAGAAAAAAAAAACCCAGTCTCGTTTCCAAGATGCAACCTTCAGAACTTCCTAGAAGACTGAGGATTTTCATTGACCTACTTCTCAAAGAATTGGGGCCTTTGAACTCTGGTGCTGCAGAAGACTCCTGCGAGTCCCTTGGACTGCAAGGCGATCAAATCGGTCAGTCCTAGAGGAGATCAACCCTGACTGCTCTTTAGAAGGCCGGATCCTGAAGATGAAACTGAAATACTTTGGCCACCTAATGAGAAGGAAGGACTCACTGGAGAAGAGACTAATGCTGGGAACCATTGAGGGCAAAAAAAGAAGGGGACAGCAGCGAAGGAGGTGGCTGGATGGAGTCACTGAAGCAGTCGGCGTGAGCTTAAATGGACTTCAGTGGATGGTAGAGGATAGGAAGGCCTGGAGGAACGTTGTCCATGGGATCGCGATGGATCGGATACGACTTTGCAACTAATAACAACAACTTCTCATTATAGGTATCCTTGAACACAGCCTCCAACACTGATTGACAACTGTGTGGCAATCCCACCCCCACTTCTGCCTGAGTGGCCAATGAGGAAGGGGCAAATAAGGAAGCGAACCTTTGCCAGGATTATCCTGGTGTGTGGGTTTAGGGAATATTCACTGCTTTCTGGGGGAAAGTGGCCATTTTCAAAACAATGATTATTGATCCATGATAATCGGACTGTGGGGGTGCCAGAAAACACTTGAAAGGAAATTTGTATGGATTTCGTGACTGATTAGATCAGGAGTTTGTCAGAAGACAACCAACGAGTGAAGAGGGTTTATTAAAAACACTTATCCAAGGCACTCTAGAAACACAGTGTCACCATTGGCTAGTGCAAAACACAGCAATTTTTAAAAAAAACTGATGCAGAGATAATAGTATCAATAAATGGACAAATAAGTTACAGGAATTGTAATTGGGTCATTATGGGCCTCACCCTAACATGAAGCAAAGTGATGAACTGCACAGCATTGTTCTCCTCATTATGAAGGACATAGGAGTAATGGAGTTGTTGTGATCTGGAGTCAGACAACGATGAGGCTGAGGTGGGGCCAGGGCCATCGGGGAGTAAGGCATGGACTCCAGAGCCTGCAGAGGCTGACAGTAGTGAGGCAGAGGAACAGGAGGAGCCTGTTCCTAATGCACACATGAGAAGAGACCCAAGGACTCTCCCACCAAGTGAGAGGAGATGGGATCTGAGACCAAATGACCCTTGGCCTGTGACCTGATTGGACCATGTGATGGACTACATGGGCAGAGAAAAGAAAACTTTACTTTTAACTAGGGGGAAACCCGAGGGGGGTTTAGAGTCGGCTTTCCCCAGATGTGCCAATACGAACATGCCTAATAAATCTATACTTTGAGGGATATGCCTGCCTTGAGAGTTTTGATTCCATTGGGTGTATTACTTGGAACCCTGACACGATCTGAGGAAGCTCAAGACCGTTTGAGGACAGTTGGCTGGGATAAACTTACTCTATTTTTTGGAGTATAAAACGCACCTTTTTCTCCCAAAAAAGAGGGTGAAATTCTGGGTGCATATTATACTCCGAATGTAGCCCCGCCCAGCTTCTCAAACGGAGGTTTCAGAGGCTGAAAAAAGCATCAGAAAAGAAGCTCCCAAACAGAGCTTCAGATCACCAATCAACCAACTCAACCCATATTGATGTTTAATTGGAAATAACAACTATTTTATTTGCTCTGTTATGGATTATTTCAATGCCATTCAAAAACTCTGACTTGGAAAAAGGCTACATCAATTTTAAAAAAAAAGTTAGCGCCATATGTACAGACAATGTGAACACAACTTTGGCTTCACCAATAAATACATAGTGGGGTAACAACGTATCATAAACCTCCTATATATTAAAAGTAAACTTTTTTTAAAAAAAAATCATAACTGAAAAGCAAAATTGTTCTGGATGGAATGCATTGATATAATGTTGTATCGATGTAATGATGTATTTTGGTTCTATTTATAGAAGAAAGGATAACTCCAAGTTGTGGACACAGGATTTCAGCCCATCATGGATGTCACATGCCGCTAATTTTTGAGCAACAGCTCCATTAAAGGTGATAATAAGTGTAGAAAAATAGTGAGAGGTATAATGAAGAGGAGAAAGTCCTTTTTCTATGCCCAGTGTATCCAAACATTGTTGCAAAAAGTCAATATCTCATCATCCGATCTCATTGCTATGGTCTAATCAGGCTTCTGAACCAGAGACGTTGACAACAGGGCTTTTTCCCGATTTTGAGAGAATTTTCCTGTGGAAAGAAACAAAAAGCAATGGGTGGAAACTAATCAAGGAGAGGAGCAACTTAGAACCAAGGAGAAATTTCCTGACGGTTAGAACAATTAATCAGTGGGACTACTTGCCTCCAGAAGTTGTGGGTGCTCCAACACTGAAAGTTTTTAAGAAGATGTTAGAGAACCATTTGTGGTGTAGGGTTTCCTGCCTAAGCAGGGGGTTAGACTAGATGACCTACAAGGTCCCTTCCAACTCTGTTATTCTAGTCTATTCAAAAAAAAAGAAGAAGATTTGCTTGACCTTCCTCCTTCGGTTTCTATCTATGGAGGTTATACGTTTGCAGTTCAGAGTTTGATTTGTCTCTTTTTTCAACCTTTTCATTTTTAAACTAGTTAATGAGTTTGGCCCTAAAATGAGATCAGCAAAGAGGCCTTTGTTGAAATCTCAGAGATCCAACTAACATAATGGGCAAGTGATCCATAATTAGAACTTTGTTTCCCTTTTTTTATTAGTCCTTCAGGATTTGACCATTATTCAGGAAGGTTCATTTAATCCTTTGCCTCACCCTTATTTTCTGAATCTAACCCTTCCCCCCCTCCCAAAAAAAAAATTTCTCTACAGTCAACAAGGAAACAAATGCTAGGAGTTTCTGAGCAAGGTATTTTTTAAAAAGAAGAAAAAGCATTTGACCCTGTGAACTCTTCCATAATTAAATGGAACCTGGAACATTTAATTATCTGCACAGATATTCCACATTTACTTGCTGTGGAATTCCACATGTGCTTGTGTTGATTCCTGTGGCAATCAACAAAACTGTGCAAGGCATGCATAATGTTAAATAAAAACGACTTGTATCACCTGAGCTAACAAAAGAGATTGGCCATCCCAAAGGAATCATCAAACTCAACCAGGGTGGAAAAAAACCCCCATCTATTTATGGACCAAACTGGTGGAATGGAATCAATCCAAGTGAGGCTCCACAAGTGAGTTGTAGAAAAAGTAACCTTAGAAGAGGGGTAGGACTAAGATTCCTGTCTCACCACCTTTCTTTTGGGTTTTATGTTCTATAACAGCGGTCATCAACTGGTGGTCCATAGACCACTGGTGATCCGGGAGAAAATTTTGGTGGTCCACAGAAAAATTATTTACATATTTTATATTGCACCAAATTAAGATAAAGGTAAAAGTTCCCCTCGCACATACGTGCTAGTCGTTGCCGACTCTAGGGAGCGGTGCTCATCTCCATTTCAAAGCCAAAGAGCCAGGGCTGTCCGAAGACGTCTCCGTGGTCATGTCGCCGGCATGACTCAACGCCAAAGGCTCACAGAACGCTGTTACCTTCCCACCAAAAGTGATCCCTATTTTTTCTACTTGCATTTTTACGTGCTTTCAAACTGCTAGGTTGGCAGAAGCTGGGAGAAGTAACGGGAGTTCACCCCATTACAGGGCAGCACTAGGGATTCGAACCGCTGAGCTGCCGACCTTTCAATCGATAAGCTCAATGTCGTAGCCCCTGAGCCACCGTGTCCCTTGCACCAAATTAGGGGTCCTCAAACTACAGCCCCTAGGACAGAAATGTGCAATGAACATTTGTGTTACTGCAGAGAGTCTTCCCCTTCAGGGTCTTTTTGTGCGGGTCAGAGGGGGGCTTCGGGCGAAGGCTGGAGGGAAGTGCTGCTGGTGGCGAAGAGCCGGAGGTCCTTGTTCCAGTGGGACTGCCTCATGGCCTTGAACTGCCTGCCATCTCAGTCCACTGAGCCTCCAGGCAACGGTACCTTACACTCCCGCAGGTCTTCCTTCTGCTTGGAAAGCCTATGCTCATAGTCCTCAGTGAGGTGCTTCTGCTGAGCCTCCTTCTCTGTCAGATCCAATTTGAACCAAGCCAGCTGTTTTGCCAACTCTTTCTTGTGGTGGCTGCTTAGCTCCAGCAACTTCCTGTTGGAACCCTAAGGAGCCCAGGTGGGCAGGCGAGGAGCAGCTGGGAGGGGAGGGGCTAGTCGGGGCCGGCAAGCTGCCCCTTGATGTGAGTGACATCAAGTTGTCCACACCCAACCAGTCACATGACCACCTAGCCACACCCACCCAGCCAGTCATTAAGCAGATCGTGTTAGTAGTCTGCGGGATTTAAAATTATGAGGTCCAAAAGGTTGGAGACCCCTGTTCTATAACACTCATCTTTGATTCCTACATATCAACTTACCCATTGTTCTCAGCTCCTGTTGTAGACCTCTTACACAGAATATTCTTTTTGCAGAACATCAAGAAGCCACACCGGCGCTTGTAATAACACAAGGCATCTATCAGCAAGAGGAGCACCAAAATTGCCAGCACAATTGCCAGAATGCTGCCCCATCCCAAGCCTCCATCTGGAAGAAAAGAAGAATTTCTGCTTGAACCAACTAATGGAAGGATGATTGAAACATCAAAATTTTCTTCCAGATCTAGAGACAATAAAGGTGCCGCTAGCACTCTGTAACCCATGCACCCAAAACCCTGAAAGTAATATCATTTGCTAAATTATGCTGAGTCTTAAAAGTTTTAAGAGACAGACATAAAATAGGCTTAATGGGGAAATAACACTGTGTGTTTGCTAATTTTCTGAGTTTTTCTTCCTTTCTCCAAACTGAAGCAAAGACCAGTTTATTTAATTGACTCAGAAAGTTTTCAATTTCAAATCTGTGCTGCGTAAATTTAAAGATTTACAGTACCTGTTTTTTTTTTAAGTTAGTGATTTCATTAAATATATAGTTTGGGGTTATTCCCTATATGTAAAAAAAAGTCACCTATTGGCTAATTCAGTGACAATGAAAATTAGAAGTATGTGCATTTTGATTAATATTCTCCAGGATGTGACCTAATTCCCCACCAGTGGCTCATCTAACTGTCATCATCTATACTTCAAACATAGCTCAAACTGGGGGTGGGTGGGAATGCAGAGGTAGGGGGGGAAATGTAAATTCAAATGGCAGCAACATCCATCCAAAAACAGCAGGCAAAAATGGCAAATACCTTGAAAAAGATTCCTATTTTTAAGTGGATCTTGAAACAAGACATTCTCTCAAATTCTCATTCTGTCACTAAAAAGACTCTTGTTATAAATCTTGCCCAACAAAGCTTACTGTGAGTTGAGGATGTCATAGATACTCATGCATAAACCTCATCCACAGGTAAAGCAATCCTTAACGTTTTCATATGCTTTAATTTTCACAATAGGCTTATCTGGAGGAGACCCATTTTTCTTGATGTTTTAGTTAGAAATTTGAGAATTGGCTTACCTGCAAGTACAGATGGGATATATGCAGTGGTGGGATTCAGCCAGTTCGCACCACTTCGGGAGAACCGGTTGTTAACTTTCTGAGCAGTTTGGTAAACTGGTTGTTGGAAGAAATCATTAGGGCAGAGAACCGGTTGTTAAATTACTTGAATCCCACCATTGGATATATGAGTATTTTTTAAAAAAAATATAATATATACTTGTGGATAAGCCAATGTCAGCCCTTTGAGATAGTCCAGACAAGAAGAATCAAGCATGAGTATTGTGTCAGGGTATTGTGTGGCTTGCTGTCAGGGTTCTGAAAGATGCCCTAATTAAATCATGAGCCTCAAGCCAGGCTTCAAAAGAAATCCAGTTATTTATTAGGAGCTTCATGTCGGCACGTTCCCAAGTGGAGCCAGCTCTGACCCTACATAATTTACGCCCCAATCATGATCCTGTTTCCCCCCCTCCACCCAGGGTGTGTCATCAATCACATTCGCCAATGGAGCAGTTTCCCGGGTTGTAGCGATCGTTCCCCTCTGACCACTGTGGGTAACCCTGGGATACAGCCTTGAGAAAGTTAAGTCTGGAATGTGCATCTGTCTTTGGCTGCCGTGCCTTTTCATCGGTTTCCCATCCCCCTTGATTATGGCAGGCCAGGAATGCTTTCCAAGTTGACATATTGGCAGGGATCCAGCAAGTTCTGACAGGTTCTGAAGAACTGGTAGTGGAAATTTTGAGCAGTTCAGAGAACCGGCAGCGGAAATTTTGAGTAGTTTGGAGAACCGGCAAATACTACCTCTGGCTGGCCCCAGAGTGGGGAGGGAACAGAGATTTTGCAGTATCCTTCCCCTGGAGTTGGAAGGGAATGGACATTTTGCAGTATCCTTCCCATGGGAATGGACATTTTGCAGTATCCTTCCCCTGCCACGCCCACCAAGCCACACTACACCCACCATGCCACGCCCACAGAACTGGTAGTAAAAAAAATGTGGATTTCACCACTGCATATTGGCATTATCTTTATCATAAAATTACAGTAACAGAACCATGCAACTCTAAATATATATCTCCCCCTCACCTTTACAGTCTAAGAAACTAGTGAGGGTCTCTTCTACAATGTTTGCCATGCCCTCCTTTCTTCTGCAGGCTCAACTACCTTTATCTACACCTTATCTACAAGCAAATATGGTCACCATTTTTACATCTTTGCATAAGCCAAACGTTCACAGAGAAATGCCGATCTGTCAGAGCAATACACAATTCAGTGTATTGCCGTACAGTGCAGGACAATGCACTCCAACACAATGCATTTTATAAAATTGTATGCCACCATTATTTAATTAGAGTGATTTTCTCAAAGAATTCTTGTTTAGCCACAAGGCTGTTCAGAATTCTGTAGAGACACTGCGATGTTCTCACAGAATTACAGTTGACAGAGTTCCTGGTGAGGACAGAAGGAAAGTTAAGTTTATTTTACATTTGTTGATAAGTATCCTGAATCCAATCCAACTGTTCAAGAGTAAATATTGATCCTTCACCTTTTTCAAAGGGAACATTCTTCTTGGTGGTGCCCACTTCATTAGCAGCTGTTATAACGAGTTCTGTAATGTCCTCTTGTGATGTTGGTGTAACCTAACGCCAAAAAATTTTTAAAGAATCAATCTCCCATCTTAAATCCACCTGGTCTGCTATTAGAAAATTTTTTTCACCAAATTCAAAGAGGCCAGTTAAGGACTTTGCATACAACAGAGATAGGGAAACTTCTGCCCACAAGTCAAATCTTTCAAAAACAAACTTCTTTATGGTTACAGACCAGAACTACACTTTTCCTTTGCCACCT
Source organism: Ahaetulla prasina (assembly GCF_028640845.1). Taxonomy (NCBI): domain Eukaryota; kingdom Metazoa; phylum Chordata; class Lepidosauria; order Squamata; family Colubridae; genus Ahaetulla; species Ahaetulla prasina. The sequence goes on along the minus strand of NC_080548.1, from coordinate 24,635,791 downwards.
GTCATAGTAGGTCTCATATCTGGTTCCCCATCCTCCAAATATCTTAGTTTCTCAGCACTTTAAAGGTAAGGGAAAGGTTCCCCTCGCACATATGTGCTAGTTGTTCCCAACTCTAGGGAGCAGTGCTCATCTCCGTTTCTAAGCCGAAGAGCCAGTGCCATCCGAAGACGTCTCTGTGGTCATGTGGCCGGCATGACTAAAGGCCAATGGCGCACGGAACGCTGTTACCTTCCCACCAAAGGTGGTCCCTATTTTTCTACTTGCATTTTTTACATGTTTTGGAACTGCTAGGTTGGCAGAAGCTGGGACAAGTAACAGGAGCTCACCCCGTTATGCAGCACTAGGGATTTGAAACGCTGAACTGCTGACCTTTCGATCGAAAAGCTCAGCATCTTAGCCACTGAGCCACCATGTCCCCTGCCTTTACAGCACTTTAAGGTGTTGCCTAATAAGAGATAGAGGCAGAAGAAGCAAGTTCCCAGGAACCATAGCTTCAAATGGTGCCATATGTTTTGAAGGGAGGGGGGAATTGGTTCTCTAACAATGGCTGCTTTCTCACTTTTACCATCACCTCTTAAAAGTGCTCTACTCTGTGTTCACTGACTCTTTAGAGAGAGGTTCTGTTGAACCTCCTCAGTTTTCATTTTATACTTATAGAATCCAACCTTCTCAGTAGATTTTAGTAGACTGATGTTGCTTGTTTACTTAAGTCCTGGTGGTTCAGAGCTACAGATCAGGTTGGTCAACTAAATGCTAAAAAAGGAAGTTTGATCATTGGCATCTAGCCAGCAGGATCAGAGCGCCTACAAACAGCTGTTGCTGGTGGTGACCAGAGCTGATTAGAATATAGAATAGAATAGAATAGAATAGAATAGAATAGAATAGAATAGAATAGAATAGAATAGAATAGAAACTTTATTATGGTCATCGACCAGCAATAGATATACAATAAATTAAAAATAATACTGACATTAATCGTGAATAATAACATCCCTGTTATGAAAATACATGATCTCAAACCGTTAGGGCCACTCCCTAATTTGCAACAGCAAGAGCTGATTATATAGAAAACTTTGTTAATTCAGAAAATTGGATTATAATTAACGAACGAGAGCACCAGGCTGGCAAGGGCACAAGTTTTCCAAACCCAGTTAGTGCAACAAAAAGAATAACCATTTTGGAATGCAAAATGGAGACAGAGAAGGCTATGAAATTAGATATGCTAACCACAGAAAAAGACAGAAGGAGGGAAAGAAGGAAGGAAGGAAGGAAGGAAGGAAGGAAGGAAGGAAGGAAGGAAGGAAGGAAGGAAGGAAGGAAGGAAGGGCGGAAAAAAGAAGTGATTCCAGAGATTGGGAACAGTTTAGAAAGCCAAGAAGCAGCTTGTAATCAGGATACATGCTAAGAAAATAGTACAAATTTTGTCAGAATTTGGGAAGTGTTGAAATAAAGACTCTTGAAAGGGGAAGAAACAACCTAACCATAAAAAGGACCATTAACCAATGTTTTTCATTTCTTCCCCTATTCAAAGCTATTTAGAATGGCAATATAAAGATGACTCAGATCTTGGCAAGTTCACCAAATGTCATGTCTCACCTCAAAGAGGAACCAATATCTGTTTTGGTCCTGCGCTATCATTTTGACGGTATCATCTTCAAAACTCTTCTCCTTCCAAGCAACGGAAACAGAAGGTGAGGGGTTGGCCAGGATGGTGAAGTTGACGTGGACGGGGTTCCCAGTCTGGGTGACCAAAGGTACATTTGTAAGGAGCTCTATTTTAGGAGCAACTGAATGGGAGGACAGAAATATATATTGAAATAGATTATGAATTTTATATTTGGGTTTACACATTGCCCTAGTCCAGGGATCTGCAAACTTGGCTCTTTTAAGACTTGTGGACTTTAACTCCCAGAGTTCCTCAACCAGCTTTGCTGGGTTTTGTTTTTTGTTTTTTTAAAAAAATCTGGCTGGAATATTCAGAACAATCTTCGAAGATTCAGAGGAAGCAATCTTCCTGTGAGAATGAGGAAGGCTGGGTGATATTCTTCCCCACAAGAAGCCAACCACAATACAGTGGAAGTGTTGTCAGAGTGAGAGTGACGGTTGGCCATCCCTCTGTGTCGATTCAGAGCGCAGGCTGCAGCTAAGATTAGGCGGGAGTCCGAGTCTAATTCTAAGAATAGAATAGAATAGAATTTTTTTTATTGGACACACAAGGAATTTGTCTTTGGTGCATAGGCTCTCAGCGTACATAAAAGTAAAGATACGTTCATCCGGAATCATAAGGTACAACACTTAATGATAGTATATAAGGTATATATTCATACCTTACTGGCAGCATGTATTTCAGAGGTGGGTTTCAGCAGGTTCTGACCAGTTCTGGAGAACCGGTAGCAGCGTGCATAAGAGCACAAGTGTGCCTACCGTTCCTGTCCTATTGTTTCCTTTCACTATATCCAATTAATATAGTTATTACATACTTATGCTTATATATATGCTTATATATTGTATAGTTATTTCATGCTTATGCTTATATATACTGTATGACAAAATAAATAAATACATACATACATACATACATACATACATACAAAAAAATTGAGTAGTTCGGAGTAGTTCGGAGAACCGGTAGTAAAAATTCTGACTGGCTCCATCCCTATCTATTCTCTGCCTCCCGATAGTTGTTAAGGCATCAGGCTAGAAATCCAGGAGATCATGAGTTCTAGACCACTTGGGCACAAAGCCAGCTGGGTGACCTTGAGCCAGTCAATCTCGCTCAGCCCTAGGAAGAAGGCACTTCCGAAAAATCTTGCCAAGAAAGCTGCAGGGATTGTCCAGCCATTCTCCATGAGTCAACACTGATTTGAAAGTATCAAAAAACAAACAAAAAACCCTACCCACCAATAGAAAAATCAGCGCTCCCTAAAGTGGTACAGTGCCATGAGACACAAAAAAGAGAACTTACATTTAACGTTGAGCGTAAAGTTTGCAAAAGCTACTTCATTGCGTTCTTCGATGCTTGCCTCACAAATGTAAACACCGGCATCGGATGATTGGGTGTTCTTTATCAGCAGCATCCCATTTTCCACAAACAGCTGCCCTGTAAACCCCAAAAGAAATGGCTAGGATAATTAAATCTGTCTCTAACCCCTTGAGGCTAAATGAAATCCATCAAACTAGGTAGGTATGCCTAGTTTAATGAAAAGAAGGACTAGGGGAGACATGATAGCAGTGTTCCAATATTTCAGGGGTTGCCACAAAGAAGAGCGAGTCAAGCTCTTCTCCAAAGCACCTGAGGGTCGAACAAGAAGCAATGGGTGGAAACTAATCAAGAGATGCAACTAAGGAACTAAGGAGAAATTTCCTGACAGTTAGAACAATTAATCAGTGGAAGAACTTGCCTGCAGAACTTGTGAATGCTTCAACACTGGAAATTTTTAAGAAAATGTTGGGTAACCATTTGTTTGAAATGGTGTAGGGTTTCCTGCCTTGGCAGGGGTTTGGGCTAGAAGGCCTCCAAGGTCCCTTCCAACTCTGTTATTATTATTATTATTATTATTAAACTTTATGTAACCACAACTAATTAGAAACAAGAACAAGTTTCCTTCATTTTGAGGACTCCCCAAAACACAAAACTATATAACATATGTGCTTTCTGAATCCATTTCAGACAGGTTTAGGCATGGGATGAGATTGGTCACTTTTGGGAACGACCTGTGGCAGAACTTGAAAGGGGTGTGTGCAACCCGACTTTTCTGCTCAGCAGTAACTTCTGAAGCCACCGATCACAGATGTTCTTCTGGATCAACTGTAATGTTCAGAAGTACTAGGGGCACCATTTTGCAGGGATTTCCCCACCCCAGTGGTAAAATTTGTTACTACCGGTTCTGTGGATGTGGCTTGGAGGTGGTGGGTAATGTGACTGGGTGGGCGTGGCCAACTTTTTTTTTTTTTACTTTTAAGAGCATTTTTTCTACAACCTTTTCAGCCGAAGAGGTTAAAGAAAAAAATGCTTTTAAAAGGCTCTTCTGATGATCCCAGCTGAGTTGCCTGATCGTCAGAGGCTTTTCTTTTCTTTTAAAAGCATTTTATTTTTTGCCTTTAAATTTTTTTTTTAAAAAAGTCTCTGACGATCAGGCAACTCAGCGGGGTTCTTCAGAGGAGCCTTTTAAAAGCATTTTTTTAACAACCTCTTTGGCCGAAGAGGTTGTAGAAAAAATATTTTTAAAAGGCTCCTCTGACGATCCCAGCTGAGCCGTGCGATCATCAGAGGCTTTTTTTTTTTTTTACTTTTAAAAGCATTTTTTCGGCCAAAGCATTTCGGCCAAAACATTTTTCTCCAGCCTGGGGCGAATGTGTAATGTAGTGAAAGTCTCTACTCCAGCTGAGAGGATCTGGATGGGGAGAAGCGAAGTATAAATAATGAAATAAATTAAAAATGGCTAAAACTTTTTTAAAGGAGGAGGAGGAGGAAGAAGAGACAAAATTCATCCTCCAAAATATGAGAAAATGTAGAAAATCCTGATTTCAGATACTATAGAATAGCAATGGACATTTTCTAGATTTATCAAATTCCGGATGGTCTTTACCCTCTCCAGAAATGTTACTTGTTCTCTCTCGCCACAAAAACGTTGTCCCTTCTGTTAAATAGAGATATCCATAAATAATCTCATACTCACTTTCCTTAATATTTCTGATGTCCTGGTTTCCAAAAATCCATCTAATAGTTGGTGGTGGTATTCCTTTGACCAGGCACTTGAATTCTACATTTTGGCCCTCCTGAACTTCCTTCACAAAATCCATTGTGTTCACAAAGGTAGGTCTCTCTGCAGATGAAAGGCAGAGATTGGAAAACAAGAAGCAGTGAAAGAATTACTATGGATGGTCTACCTCAACAAGGTGCTTCATCTTAAGGCAGTCCATCATTTCGGGATGCAACAAAGACCATTAAGCCACTACGAATGGATGTCCTATTTTGAAAGTGTGCCTTTATGTTCTGTGTGATACGTAGACTTCAGTAATTGTTCAAACAGTGAATGTCTTTTCTGAACAGTGAGAATGAAAACTTGGAAGTCAAGAAGAAACTAAACCTCCTTGAGTAGATAAGAAGCCATTAAAGAGACTTTCTTTCTTACTAGGAAAACAAAAGTCGAGATTATTACCTCAGTCATGTGATATGAGCCGTGGTGGCGCAGTGGTTAGAAGGAAGTACTGCAGGCTACTTCTGCTGACTGACTGCAATTTGGTAGTTTAAATCTTACCAAGCTCAAGGTTGATTCAGCCTTCCATCCTTCCGAAGTGAGTAAAATGGGGACCCAGATTGTTGGGGGCAAGAGGCTGACTCTGTAAACCACTTAGAGAGGGCTATAAAGCAATGTGAAGCAGTATGTAAGTCTGCTATTGCTATTACAGCAATCATCTTGCCTGTTCCAACCCCCACCTCTGATGGGTGGCCCTAGTGTTTTCACAACATTCTGAAGCAAATCAATGTATGACATTTAATTGTATTACTGTCGTGAGACAAGTAATATTAAAGATGCACACATTCAGTTCTTTGCTTATTTGCTTGATATGCTACCTGACTCAAACAATTCTTAGGAGGAAAGAAATGAAATAAAAAGATAATAACTGAATTGAAGAGAAGAGAAGAGAAGAGAAGAGAAGAGAAGAGAAGAGAAGAGAAGAGAAGAGAAGAGAAGAGAAGAGAAGAGAAGAGAATTCTTTATTGGCCAAGTGTGATTGGACACACAAGGAATTTGTCTTTGGCGCATACGCTCTCAGTGTACATAAAAAGACAAGATACATTTGTCAAGAATCATAAGGTACAACAGTTAATGATAGTCATAGGGTACAAATAAGCAATCGAATCATATTAGGAAACAATTAATATAAATCGTAAGGATACAGCAACAAGTTACCTTCATATAGTCATAAGTGGGAGGAGATGGGTGATAGGAACAATGAGAAGACTAATACCCTGTTTGCCCCAAAATAAGACAATCCCTGATAATAAGCCCAATTGGGCTTTTGAGCGCATGGCAATAAGGCCAAGCACTTATTTCAGGGTTCAAAAAAATATAAGACAGGGTCTTATTTTCAGGGAAACACGATAGTAACAGTAATGCAGCCTTAGTGAATACTTTGACAGTGTTGAGGGAATTATTTGTTTAGCAGAGTGATGGCGTTCGGGGGGAAAACAGTTCTTGTGTCTAGTTGTCTTGGTGTGCAGTGCTCTATAGTATCATTTTGAGGGTAGGAGTTGAAACAATTTATATCCAGGATGTGAGGGATCTGTAAATATTTTCACAGCCCTCTTTTTGACTCGTGCAGTATACAGGTCCTCCATGGAAGGCAGCAATTGGTAGTAATTGTTTTATTTGCAGTTCTAATTATCCTCTGAAGTCTGCATCTGTCTTGTTGGGTTACAGAACCAAACCAGACAGTTATAGAGGTATATAAATGAAGAAGAAAGTGTTAGGACAACCCACTAACTATATTTACCACTAAGCAATCTGTAACCTTTTAAAGTAAGACAAAACTTAATAACTTTATATAAGTGACGGATTTTTCTATAGACTAAAACAGAAAATACAGAAGAGTTAGCAGCGGATGCCAACAATTTAGCTAGGAAGAGGACACTGGGTGTGGTCCACACTTGCTGTAGGAAAAGAAATATAGAAAGAGGTGAGCTAAACATTCTCCTTCAATCTCCTTGAATCTTGAATCTGCAAGGTCGCATGTGGTTTTCTTCCTTGGCATGCTCTGGAAACGCATCAAAATAAAAATGCTCTTAATATGTTCTAGAGAAGTTAAGGCACTGGTGTCCATAAAAGCAGAATTAATGGACTGCACTGCATTTTATTAGCTTTGTACTCTCCACCATTTTGTCCACTGTCCCATTTTGGGTCTCAGCTACTGATCAATTTTGGATTTCATTCTGCAGATGTATTCTATATTCTACTGAAATTTGTTAAGAGTTAAGCACTTCATGCTCAATATGACATTGATAAAAGATTAGCTACACTCCAATAAACATTACTTACGGATCACGCGGATTTCAATTTGATCCATAACAGTTTTGTCGGTGTCAAATTCTCCAACACACTTGAAAATCCCACCCTGATCTGGGCGAGTGAGGGTCATCTCCAGACCCTTGGACGTTTCATCAATCACCTTCACCCGGTAAGGCACTGTATCCTCTTCAATTTCATTCTCGTCTGGATCCATCCAGGTCAGAGTGGCTTGAACCGCTCCACCTCCTCTCACTGGCAAGTCGAAAAATTGAAAAAGGCACAGTTAACATAGCATGAGAGGTGAAGGTCCTTTTCCTGTCAGGCCTGGAAGCCATATTACCTTGGTGCCTTCAGGATCCAGGCCTGCCACAATCTTACCGTGGGAAGTTGGGAGGGGGGATTGCATGAGTGAAGTAGAATTAGCACATTTCTGACATCAATACAATTGAACATGTCCAGAAATATTTGACAAGAAGAGTTCTTCATTCCTCTGAAAACAACAAAATACCTTATCCCACCAGACTTGAAATCCTAGGCTTAGAAAATTTGGAACGCCGTCGCCTTCAACAAGACCTAAGTTTAACTCATAGAATCATCTATTGTAATGTCCTTTCTGTTAAAGACTATTTCAGCTTTAATTACAATAATACAAGAGCAACCAATAGAGTTAAACTTAATGTTAACCGCTTTAATCTGGATTGCAGAAAATATGACTTCTGTAACAGAATCATCAGTGCTTGGAACACTTTACCTGACTCTGCGGTCTCTTCCCATAATCCCAAAAGCTTTAACCAAAACCTTTCTAATATTGACCTCACCCCATTCCTAAGAGGACCATAAGGGGCGTGCATAAGAGCACAAACGTGCCTACCATTCCTGTCCTATTGTTTTCTTATCCTTATATATATATATGTTTATACCTCCTAATATTTACTCATATATTATTTTTTTTGTTTACATTTATACCCCGCCCTTCTCCGAAGACTCAGGGCGGCTTACAATGTATAAGGCAATAGTCTCATTCTATTTGTATATTTTTTACAAAGTCAACTTATTGCCCCCCCAACAATCTGGGTCCTCATTTTACCTACCTTATAAAGGGTGGAAGGCTGAGTCAACCTTGGGCCGGGCTCGAACCTGCAGAGATTGCAGGCTTTGTGTTCTAATAACAGGCTTCTCTATTGCCTGAGCTATCCCGGCCTATATAATCTCTTTTTTTTGTATGATACATATATATTGTTATGACAAAATAAATAAATAAATAATAAAACTTCAAAGAGGAGTTCAAGGCCATGGTGTCCTACAGCTGTGCTGAGAAGAAAGTGGAGGTTGTCTTCTGTACGTGAAAAAACTGATTGGAGCAGTGGTGGACCTGTGGGAGAAGTGGGTAAGATCTTGAACTTTCTTTTGGGTGAGGAAAACCCGGAAGCTCTCAGATTCGAGTTTTCCCAGATGTGCCAATATGACATCTCCAATAAAAGTTAGCTTTGAGGGATTGCAAGCCTCGGAGTTTGATTTCATTGGGGGTGTTACTTGGAACCCAGACAATTGCTTCATTTCACTTGAAGAAGGTACTTGGCCTTCCCTCAAAGCTGTGGGAGTTTGTCCCAGTGATTCCAAAAGAAAATGTTCCTGCTCCTGTGCAGTGCACAAAAGTAGATGAGAGCTCAGAGGCAGTGGTGACATTCAATTATTTTTTTACTACAGGTTCTGTGGGCGCAGTTAGCATTCTCTCTGCTGCATTTAACATTGAATTCTGTGGAATATCAAGTGGGTGAAAGAGGTGACCGGCCGGGCGTGGGTGGGGCCAAGGAGGGGTATGCCCATAATCCCTAGCGGTTCGCCTGAACCGGTCCGAACCGGTAATATTTCACCCCTGAATCTGCTGTTCGTAGCTTCCAATTCATTTTGGCAAAACTTTGTTGTAAAGATGAGTGTTAAAGCTATTTTTGAAAGTAAGAAGCCTCTCAAAATAAGAAAGTAGCCCTAATGCATGTTTGGAGACTCAAGGAATCAGAGCTGGATTTTGCTGCCTTATGCTCTTATAACCTTCAGACCAGCTAATGCTGAGGAGTTTAACGGTTATCTATACGATAAAATCGTTCAGCTTCGGGATGGTTTGGACCAAGATTGCGGTGATACGGGTGAGACGGCTGAGGGTGGTCTTGGTGACATTTTATGGGATGAGTTTGACCCTGTTGCTCCCGAGGACATGGACAGGTTGTTGGGGAGGCTGAATGCCACCACATGTTTACTGGACCCGTGCCCCTCCTGGTTGGTGCTGGCCACGCAGGAGGTGACCCGAGGCTGGCTCCAGGCGATTACGAGCGCTTCTTTGGTGGAGGGTGTCTTTCCGGCCGCCTTGAAAGAGGCGGTGGTGAGGCCCCTCCTCAAGAAGCCTTCCTGACCCGCTGTTTTAGGTAATTATCGTCGTCTCCAACCCGCTCGCGAAGGTTGTTGAGAGTATGGTGGCATATCAGTTTCCTTACACCTGGATGAAACTGTCTATCTAGACCCGTTCCAGTCCGGTTTCCGCCCGGTTACAGCACGGAGACGGCTTTGGTCACAGGATGATCTCTGAGGGCCAGGATAGGGTTGTTCCTCTGCCCTGGTCCTATTAGACCTCTCAGCGGCTTTCGATACCATCGACCATGGTATCCTGCTGCGCCTGCTTGGAGGATTGGGAGTGGGAGGCACCGCATCGGTGGTTCTCCTCCTATCTCCGACCGTCGCAGTCGGTGTTGACAGGGGCAGAGGTCGGCCCCGAGGCCCCTCACTTGTGGGGTGCCACAGGGATCGATCCTCTCGCCTTCTGTTCAACATCTACATGAAGCCGCTGGGTGAGATCATCAGTGGTTCGTGTGAGGTACCAGCTGTACGCGGATGACACCCAGCTGTATTTTTCCACACCGGACCACCCCAACGGTTATCAAGTGCTGTCCCGTGCCTGGAGGCCGACGGGTCTGGATGGGGAGAAACAGGCTCAAGCTCAATCCTCCAAGACAGAGTGGCTGTGGATGCCGCATCCCGGTACAGTCAGCTAACCGCGCTGACCATCGGTGGCGAGTCATTGGCCCCGATGGAGAGGGTGCGAACTTAGCGCCCTCCTGGATGAACGGCTGTCTCTAGAAGATCATTTGACGGCCGCTCCAGGAGAGCGTTTCACCAGGTTCGCCTGGTGCGCCAGTTGCGCCTTTCTGGACCGGGAGGCCCTTTGCACGGTCACTCACGCCTTGTGACGCCTCGCCTGGATTACTGCAACGCCTCTACATGGGGCTTCCTTGAAGGGCATCCGGAGGCTGCAGTTAGTTCAGAATGCGGCTGCGCTGGTGATAGAGGGAGCCCTCGTGGCTCCCGTGATAACACCCATCCTGCGCAGGCTGCACTGGCTACCTGTGGTTTCCGGTGCGCTTCAAGGTTTTGGTGACCACCTTTAAAGCGCCCATGGCATAGGGCCGGGTTATCACGGGACCGCCTACTGCGACCAGATACCTCTCACCGACCTGCGCGCCTCACAGAGAGGGACTCTCAGGGTGCCGCCAGCTAGGCAGTGTCGGTTGGCGACGCCCAGGAAGGGCCTTCTGTGGGGCTCCCACCTCTGGAACGAACTCCCCAGGACTCCGCCAACTTCCTGACCTTCGAACCTTCCGTCGCGAGCTCAAGACACATTTATTCATCTGTGCAGGACTGGCTTAGATTTTTAAATTTAGTGGGGTTTTAAATTGATTTTAATATTTATATTTGATTTATATTTCTATTTTTAATAATTCGGGCGCTAGAATAAGTTTTTTAAGGATTATTTTAATTTGTATATTGATATTGATGTTTTATATGCCTGTAAACCGCCCTGAGTCCTTTGGGAGATAGGGCGGTATATAAATTCGAATAATAAATAAATAAATAAATAAAAATAAATAAATAATAATTCTGAGAGTTTTGTTTTTATCGCACTCGATCCTTTTTTTAACCTCAAGTTATTTACAGCTTGGTGAGGAAGTAATTTACTATCTTGGCAAATTCCTATCTAAAAACCAACTGAATACAATTCTCTTTTATCTCTTTTACCAAATCACTTTGAACAATGTTAGCCAAAATCAATGTTTGGACAGACATGGGAAAGTCTAGACGCACATAAAAATAGGAACCACTAATTATAGGTATAATCGTCACCTGGCCGTCGAGTTCCAAAAAATTCCAACAACCCACCAGTTTGAAACTCTGCAGAGGACCAAGTCACTGGAATCTTCCCAAAGAAATTTTAAACTTCAAACTAAAACTGTTGGTTGTTCAAATCTGTGCTAGAGAAATTTTGGTCTGCTGGTGCTGTATAATATCAATCCACACCAGCTTCAGCCGAGGAGGCCAATATCAAAAACGAGAGTGCAGGAGACCGGCAACAGGTTTGAAAGCCCCCAGATCTGGATTAATAATTTTCCATTCAAATAATATTTTCAACCTATAAGCTGGGGAGAGCGATGGGCACAGGGGTGAAATCCAGCAGGTTCTGACAGGTTCTCGAGAACCGGTGGTGGAAATTTTGAGTAGTTCAGAGCACCCAGTAAATACCACCTCTGGCTGGCCCCAAGGTGGGGTGGGAATGAAGATTTTGCAATATCCTTCCTCCTGGAGTGGGGTGGGAATGGAGATTTTGCAGTATCCTTCCCCTGCCACACTCACAGAACTGGATTTCACCACTGAAAAATTGGATTTCACCACTGGGTGGGGAGGAAAGAGGCAGCCTAGGAAAAGATGTTGAGACTTTAGAAAGAGTGACGAGAAAAGCAACAAAGATGATTAGGGGACTGGAGGCTAAAACATACGATGAATGGTTGCAGGAACTGGGCATGGCTAGTCTAGTGAAGAGAAGGACCTGGGGAGACATGATAGCAGTGTTTCAATATTTGAGGCGCTGCCACAGAGAGGAGGGGGTCAAGCTATTCTTCAAAGCACCTGAAGGCCAGACAAGGAATAATGGATGGAAACTGAACAAGGAGAGATTCAACCTGGAAATAAGGAGAAATTTTCTGACAGTGAGAGCAATCAACCAATGGAACAGAAGTTGCCTTCAGAAGTTGTGGGAGCTTCATCATTGGAAGCCTTCAAGAAGAGACTGGACAGCCCCTTGTCAAAAATGGAATAGGGTCTCCTGCTTCAGCAGGGGGTTGAAATAGATGACCTACAAGGTCCCTTTCAACTCTGTTATTCTGTTCTAAGGTCTTGCCTTGGACAGTCTTGGTCTAAGTAGGACAATGTGATTCAGTTTTATTCAAGGTTCTTTTCTTTCTTTATCTGACCAATGAAGAGATGTTATAGGACAAATTGTGCATTTGGGTTGCAATGCATAACTGAGCTCCGCCAATCCACCCTCTCTCCCACTGGGTAAAATATCACCCTGATGTCACTTTTATACACGTAGAGTTAATTTTTCTGCACTTACCTTTGCATAAAAAATATGCCTGTGTGTTCAGTTCCACGTTCCCATTTATAGGAATAATTTCCAGAGATTCCTTGGCACCCTGTACAGCCCCTTGGGAGAGAGAGAGAAAAAATACCATTGAAAAACTTCCATAAAAATCTTGTTTTTCTGATAATAATGAGCAAAACCATCTCAATAAATGAGACAATATTTTTTTTTCTGAAGATATCCAAAGGACTGCAGCTGAAGACCACACTTGGCAATAAAGTAATCTTGTAGGATTTCCCCTCCATAAAGCAGGTAGGGACATACAGAGAAGTAAATAGAAGTGGATAACCATTTAGATAGGAGCCAGCAGTGTGCAGCAGCTGCTAAAAAAGCCAACACAGTTCTGGGCTGCATAAACAGAAGGATAGAATCAAGATCACATGAAGTCTTAATACCACTTCATAATGCCTTGGTAAGGCCACACTTGGAATATTGCATTCAGTTTTGGTCGCCACGATGTAAAAAAGATGTTGAGACTCTAGAAAGAGTGCAGAGAAGAGCAACAAAGATGATTAGGGGACTGGAGGCTAAAACATATGAAGAACGGTTGCAGGAACTGGGTATGTCTAGTTTAATAAAAAGAAGGACTAGGGGAGACATGATAGCAGTGTTCCAATATCTCAGGGGTTGCCACAAAGAAGAGGGAGTTGGGCTGTTCTCCAAAGCACCTGAGGGTAGAACAAGAAGCAATGGGTGGAAACTGATCAAGGAAAGAAGCAACTTAGAACTAAGGAGAAATTTCCTGACAGTTAGAACAATTAATAAGTGGAACGACTTGCCTGCAGAAGTTATGAATGCTCCAACACTGGAAATTTTTAAGAAAATGTTGGATAACCATCTGACTGAGATGGTGTAGGGTTTCCTGCCTGGGCAGGGGGTTGGACTAGAAGGCCTCCAAGGTCCCTTCCAACTCTGTTGTTATATTATATTATATATAAATAAGAGTCAGGGTTCAACAAAAACTGAACTTAAATGAAAAAAAATGAAAACTTAATTATCAAATGCAATGTAGAGTAATTTTGCACAATCACCTTAAAAAGTATAGCTCATCAATTGTTCCTGAGGACCATACCAAGCTCAGAGATCCAGGTGTTCTGGAGGCATGATGTTTTGCAGTTGGTTGTAAGCTGTGAATTGCAATCTGTACTAAGCAAACTTTACAACAAAGCAATCATTTGGGGTAGCAATAACAATTTTTAGATTGTTTTAGATTTTTGTTATTGGATGTAGTACCCATACTTTAGAATAGAATAGAATAGAATAGAATAGAATAGAATAGAATAGAATAGAATAGAATAGAATAGAATAGAATAGAATAGAATTCTTTATTGGCCAAGTGTGATTGGACACAGAAGGAATTTGTCGTTGGTGCATATGCTCTCAGTGTACATAAAAAGACAAAATACATTCGTCAAGAATCATAAGGTAACAACACTTAATGATAGTCTTAGGGTACAAATAAGCAATCAAATCATGCTAGGAAACAATTGATATAAATATAAATTGTAAGGATACAAGCAGCAAAGTTACAGTCATGCAGTCATAAGTGGGAGGAGATGGGTGATAGGAATGATGAGAAGACGAATAGTAATAGTAATGCAGACTTAATGAATAGTTTGACAGTGTTGAGGGAATTATTTGTTTAGCAGAGTGATGGTGTTCGGGGAAAAACTGTTCTTGTGTCTAGTTGTCTTGGTGTGCAGTGCTCTATACTGTCATTTTGAGAGTAGGAGTTGAAACAATTTATGTCCAGAATGCGAAAGGTCTGTAAATTAGCCAATTTTTAATGAGAAAAAGAAATGAAACACTTATCTGTGTATTATAGCCCCTATGGCTTGGAATGTATCTAGTGTGACCAGATGTTAATGTCCTTCTAACTACGCACAATATTTACATGTGTCTTTTTTTTACTCAAAATATTTCAAAGCCAAACAAAATATATTTTATCAGGTATTGCAGAAAGCTCTAGATGCCAACACAAAAATGCCTATAGGATTATAGGTTTAATGTGGAAACTTCTCCTACAGAAATTGCATTCTATAGAAATGACTATTTTGGAACCAATATGCTTTAGGGGAGGGGAAACAAAAACGGGAAACAGACTACCAAAACTGATAAGCCACAGGAAATAGAAGATTTTTTTCCCCAAATCCAGGTATTGCATCTTTAAAGGTAGCATACCCTGTATTAATTATGGCTTCTCTCTAAACCACTTGGTAATTCTCTTGATTACAGCAGAAATTCTGATGCCAACATTTGTGTTCTCCAAAATTATTTTTTTCTCCAGAAATTAGTTTAGTTGGATGGAAGTATCTAACTGTCCCAGGAGGCATTAGCTCTACCATAGATGAATCCAGATGAGAAGATCCAAAGATTCAGAGATATACCAACTTCCCAACAATCATCTGCAGAGATTCTCAGTCATCCAGGTCATGGTTGTCCCAAAGGTGCTTTTTCAGGAGGCAACTGGACTTTCTTGTTTTTTCTTTGAAGACATTTCGCTTCTCATCCAAGAAGTTTCTTCAGCTCTGACAGGATAGTGGGGAATGGAAGGATTTATATTCCTTGCAGACAGCTGGTCATCTGGAGAGATTCTCAGTCATCCAGGTCATGGTTGTCCCAAAATTGCAGACTACAGGAACCAGGAGCACCACTCAGGTGACCCTGAGGACACAAATTAACTTCCAAGTGCTTCAACAACCCTCTAAAAGGATGCAAATGACCAGCTGTCCTGCAAGGAGTATAAATCCTTCCATTCCCCACTGTCCTGTCAGAGCTGAAGAAGCTTCTTGGATGAGAAGCGAAACGTCTTTAAAGAAAAAAACAAGAAAGTCCAGTTGCCTCCTGAAAAAGCACCTTTGGGACTCCTCAACAACCTTAAGCAAACTCTTAAGAACAGATTTTTTTTTTTAAAAAAAGGAGGGAGTTTAACATAAGGGACCTGGAATCACAGAAAAATGATACTACTGGATGAAGAAGTTGCAAGTATATGCCACCCAGCTACTCTTTTGACTGCACAATCTTCTTGCGTCTTTACATCAGAATAGAATAGAATAGAATAGAATAGAATAGAATAGAATAGAATAGAATAGAATAGAATAGAATTCTTTATTAGCCAAGTGTGATTGGACACACAAGGAATTTGTCTTGGTGCATACGCTCTCAGTGTACATAAAAGAAAAGATACGTTCAGATAGGATAGGATAGAATAGAATAGAATAGAATAGAATAGAATAGAATAGAATAGAATAGAATAGAATAGAATAGAATTTTTTTATTGGCAAGTGTGATTGGACACACAAGGAATTTTTCTTGGTGCATATGCTTTCCGTGTACATAAAAGACAAGAAAAGTCTTCTTTGCCCTCAATGTAAACCAGAAGGGTTGTATTACAGCTCCCATCACCTTTCCAGACAACATGAAATTTGTTACTTGGGGAAACCTAGGAGTTATAGTTCAAACACATCTGCCAGGAATCTGCTCTAGACAGACTGACTTGGCTTAACCAACTGAGAATGAAATAGATTCAGACCATTTCCTCCCAGCACTCAGCACCCAGCACTCTAGACGTGCCCCCTACCAAAATGCCTCCCTCCTCCTCTTTCAAAATTCTTGGCCTGTAGGCATCTTACCTGCTGCAAAAATGAAAATGACCAGAAACTGTTCTGCTCCCATCTCAGTGGGGGCTAGGATTCGGAATTGGACTTCTTCCTTGGCACCAGCAATCTGAAAGGATTCCTGGACCCTGGGAAGTTTATAAAAGAGACCCTCCTCCCTCCGACCTCCCTTTCTGTCTCCCCTCCTCCCTGTCCTGTATCTCCATGTCTGCAGGGGAGGAAAAGGAAAGAGGAAATTAAGCTGGGAGTGGGGGGGAAAGATAGAGGAAAGGAAGGTCTATACATCTGTGTGTCTACAGGTGGGTGTGTCTCTCCATGGGTGTATTTCTGTCGTGGGTGTGTGCCTGTTGAATACTCCCTACTTGTGCCTTTATTTACTTTGTATATGCATTTGCACAGTTGTTGTTTTTTTTATTATCATCATCTTTTGGGGTAATTGCATTCTAGAGCTCAACAGACCAGCTCTTCTCTTTGATTCATAATTGTAGAAAGTTAGCACCCACCCCTCTCCTAGAAGAATGAAATATTTTGAGAAATATTAAAAAGGCAGAATATTATATTTCCCGGGATGAGAAATGGAGAAACATGCTCTTGGAAAGCAGCCCCCTCCCCACCTTCCTTAATAGCCCACAGCAGATGTCAGCACTTAAGAGATAAAAAGATAGCTAGCTCTATTCATAAGCAAATTCCCTGCAGCAAGGACTGAACAAAGGTAGGATTAGCCCTCAGCCACAATACGAATTGCCCAACAAGCCCCTTCATTGCACCAGCCAAACTTCAACGAAACCTGGGAGCTGAGACAACCTACAGAGCCAGCTACGAGCCCTACAACAGCCAATAGAATACATGTTCTTGCACAGGAACAGGAAGCTCAAGTTCAAAGCCCACGAGAAGGTATAAAAATCCCTCACTCTCAACTCCATGTGGCCAGCTACCCAGAATCACACGTACTTTGGTGGTTCTGCTTCATCATTAAACCATCTTTCCAATCACCCTCCATTTTTCCAGTGTCTTTCTCCCAGTTTAGAACCGAACCAGATAGATATTTATTCCAACGTATTCATAGAGTACCTCCATTAATAAAGACATTGTACACATTTGTTCAATTTATATAGCTGCCTATCTCACATACATCTCCCTGGGTAACTTACAGGGTTGCTGTTTTTTAAGTACAAAAACAACCAAAATCATAATAACAGACAATTGAGACAATAAAGAGCATTGAAACCATTTAAAAAAAACAAAACTGCAGTGTAATAATCTCTGTAGCCTCCACACCACCTCTACCAGATCTAGATGGCAAAACCACATCTTCAGGACCTTCTGGAAGGCCAACGAAACAGTGGTGGAATTCAAGTTTTTTTACTACCAGTTCTGTGGGTGTGGCTTGGTGGGCATGGCTTGGTAGGCGTGGCAGGGGAAGGATACTGCGAAATCCCCATTCCCTCCCCACTCCTGGGGGAAGGATATTGCAAATCTCCATTCCCACCCCCCTCCAAGGGAAGGATACTGCAAAATCTCCACTCCCACCCCATTCTAGGGCCAGCCAGAGGTGGCATTTCCCAGTTCTCCGAACTACTCAAAATTTCCACTACCGGTTCTCTAGAACCTGTCAGAACCTGCTGAATAGCACCCCTGCAACAAAGGTAGAGTCAGTCTGATCTTAGGGTGAATGAGGTTCCACAGGGTGGATACCATGGCAGAAAAGGCTCTCTTCCTGGGTCTTGCCAGATTCATTTATTTAGGATATTTATATTGCTGCCTACTTTCACATGGCGACTCACGGCAGCTTACAAGAGTATGAAAACCTCACATAAAAAAACAATAAAACTAATAAAAGAGAGAATCATATAATAAATTAATAAAATAATAAAATAAAATAACGCCCTGCACATCACACGAGCCATTTAACGGGCTCCATCCAGTGGTGATCATCGGAACTTTTTTTTTTTTTTTACTTTTTAAGAATTTTTTTACTACTGGTTCAGGAGAATAGGTAGTAAAAAAATGCTTTTAATTTTTTTTTTTAAAGGCTCAGATGATCGCTTGGCACAGCTGTGATCGTCCGAGCCTTTTTTTTTTTTCTTTTTTAAAGCATTTTTTTACTAACTGGTAGTAAAAAAAAAATTCTTTAAAAAGGTAAAAAAAAAAATGGTTCCCAAGATCACAGCTGTGCCACACGATTGTCGGAACATTGTTGTTGTTGTTGTTTTACTTTTTTAAAGCCTTTTTTTAATACCGGTTTGGGCAAATAGGTAGTAAAAAAAATGCTTTACATTTTTTTAAAAAAAGGTTCCAATGATCACGCGACACATCTGTGATCGTCAGAACCTTTTTTTTTACTTTTTTAAAGCATTTTTTACTACCTATTCGCCCACACCAGGAGTAAAAAATGCTTTAAAAAAGTTTTTTTAAAATGCTTCCAAGATCGCACAGCACAGTTGATTTCCACACACACACACACACACACTGTTCTACCTACCTTTCCAAGCCAACTTTTGGTGCGTGCTGCACAGCATGTGTTTTTCTGCAAACTGCGCATCCATGCACCCAGCCCACGCTTGGCACGCAGTGCGCATGCACAGCCAGCGAACCGGTAGCAAACCGGTTCAGATTTCACCCCTGGGCCACATTGGTATAATCAGTGATGGGATTCAGCCAGTTCGCACCACTTCGGGAGAACCGGTTGTTAACTTTCTGAGCAGTTTGGCAAACTGGTTGTTGGAAGAAATCATTAGGAAAGAGAACCGGTTGTTAAATTACTTGAATCTCACCACTGGGTATAATATACATTAAGCTGCAACAAAAGTCTCAGTACATGTTTTTTTTCAAAGACAGGACACAGTCATAGATATATTCTGATCCCCTTTGACTTGGATGTTCTTGCAAATGGCTGAATTATAGCACCGCAAGAGGTTCATTTCTCTCTCCCTTAGTCTGAACAAGGATTTATTATCTGCGTGAGTCACACACGGTACTAAATCAAGCCATAGCCCTGCATGAAGCCACCTTCTTGAGACAATGAGTCCAAGGCAATTTAAATTAGCCAATCTTTGATTGTTATTTTTCTTTTTCTGAAATAAGGATGGAAATTGGAGTTGGAGGTTATCAGAGGCAAATTTATTTCCACTTTCACAAAAGAAAACCAGAGGTGGGTTTCAGCAGGTTCTGGAGAACCGGTAGCGGAAATTTTGAGTAGTTCGGAGAACTGGTAAATACCGACTGCCCCCCCCCAATCTATTCTCTGCCTCCCGAGTCTCAGCTCATCAGGACAAAATGGAGATTTTGCAATATCCTTCACCTGCCACGCCCACCAAGCCACACCCACAGAACCAGTAGTAAAAAAAATTTGAAACCTACCACCTAAGAAAACCCTTCAAATTCTACAAAACAATCCCAAAGTAAGTTGCTATTTGAAACTTTCTCTCGTTTTATTTATATATATTGATAAATTATGTCCTTATTTGATAATTTGTTTAGTAACAATATAGATTTTTTCCAGGAGGATCTGTTCCAGCCTGGTGTTTCACGTTTTCCAACAGTACACCCATTGTCCCTTGGTTGATGGGTTGGTTCAATCAGAACAGAACTGAAAGGGACCTTGGAGGTCTGCTAGTCCAACCCCCTGCTCAAACTGGAAACCCTATAGGATTTCAAACAGTACACAGGTCCTCAATGGAAGGCAGGTTGGTAGCCATTGTTTTTTCTGCAGTTCTAATTATCCTCTGAAGTCTGTGTCTGTCTTGTTGGGTTGCAGAACCAAACCAGACAGTTATAGAGGTGCAGATGACAGGCTCAATAATTCCTCTGTAGATCTGGATCAGCAGCTCCTTGGGCAGTTCCAGCTTTCTGAGATGGCACAGAAAGAATACTCTTTGTTGTGCTTTTTTTATCACATTTCTGATGTTAGGTGTCCATTTTAGATCTTGCAATATGATAGAACCTAAAAATTTGAAGGTCTCTACTGTTGATACTGTGTTGTCTAGTATTGTAAGAGGTGGAAGTATGGAAGGGTTTTGACTGGATGGTGGGGAATGGAGGGATGAATCAGAGCTGAAGTAGCTTCTTGGATGAGAAGCGAAACCTCTTCAAAGAAAAAACAAGAAAAGTCCAGTTGCCTCCTGAAAAGCACCTTTGAGACAACCATGACCTGAACAACCGAGAGTCTCCATAGACTTTTAACCACCTGCTTTAAGTTAAGGCAAGGCTGCTACTAACCTTTAATGTTTACTTTTTCCTTCCTTGATAGAACCCACAGCTGGGTTTTCTCATCCTCCTGAACCATCGGTTTGTTTCATTCAGATAAGCTCAACTACTCAGCATGGTTGAAAAATGCGTTTTTAGCATGAAGCAGATCACTACGGTTTATTCCACAAAACATGGTTAAAACAAACCATGAATTGAGAATACAAGCCAATATAACCAAGCTGTTTTATAATGAGTTGTCTTATCTTGCTGGCAGCTGTCATTATGTTCTAATAGATACCCTTTACAGCTCAGGCTTAATCACGTAGCAAACCTTCTGTTAAGAGCATTGCGGTATCTCCTTGTAAAACTATTGGTCTGTTTTATAGATGGAGAATTGTCTGCTAGGATACGCTGCAGATGCAAGAAAGCCAAGGAGTGTCACAAGATGGGGAAAACAACCCCAGTCCTACTCACTGGAAGACACGTAGGATGATTCCTTATGACATCCTCCGGGAATGCAAATGACTAGAGCCAACCGCTTGGAAAACAATGGGTGTTTATTGTGGTGCAAGGATCCTGACTCATCCCTCCCAGATGGAGGGGAGGGGGTCTCGCTTGCTGGCTTGCTCTGATATGTAAGCCAGGTCAGGTTGGAAAACCATTATCTGCATCTCTGTGGATGGTAAACATTCCACAGAGGACAACAAAGATAAATAAAGCATCCAGCACACAATGGACTTTGTCCAAAGACAGAAACATCCTGTTGTATTTATTCCCCTATTGTCTCATCTCACAAACCACACCCCAATGCAAAGGGACAATGAAACAGGGCTTTTCAGTGACGCAAGAAACAACATTAACTTGTAAATAAACTTGGTGTCCAATAACCACATTGATAAACCAGAAGCCTTGTCCTTCAGACCCCCCAGATTAGTCTGGATCTCTTTTCTCCCAAAAACCAAGAAGCATCAAGAAGTCCCCCTAAATCTGCAGAGATCCTTGAAGATGAGGCTGGAGGCTAAAACCTATGAAGAATGGTTGCAGGAACTGGGTATGTCTAGTTTGATGAAAAGAAGGACTAGGGGAGACATGATAGCAGTGCTCCAATATCTCAGGGGCTGTCACAAAGAAGAGGGAGTCAAGACCTAAGTTTAACTCATAGAATCATCTATTGTAATGTCCTTCAAAGACTACTTCAGCTTTAATTGCAATAATACAAGAGCAACCAATAGATTTAAACTTAATGTCAACCGCTTTAATCTAGATTGCAGAAAATATGACTTCTGTAACAGAATCATCAGTGCTTGGAATACTTTACCTGACTCTGTGGTCTCTTTAACCAAAAACTTTCTACTATTGACCTCATGCCATTCCTAAGAGGACCATAAGGGGCGTGCATAAGCGCACAAATGTGCCTACCGTTCCTGTCCTATTGATAGTTACATATATTGTGACAAAATAAATAAATAAATAAATAAATAAAAGCTATTCTCCAAAGCACCTGAGGGCAGGACAAGAAACAATGGGTAGAAACTAATCAAGGAGAGAAGCAACTTAAAACTAAGGAGAAATTTCCTGACAGTTGGAACAATGAATCAGTGGAACAACTTGCCTCCAGAAGTTGTAAATGCTCCAATACTGGAAGTTTTTAAGAAGATGTTGGACAACCATTTGTCTGAAGTGGTGTAGGGCTTCCTGCCTAAGCAGGGGGTTGGACTAGAAGACCTCCAAGGTCCCTTCCAACTCTGTTATTCTGTTAAGGTCACCTACCTGGCTTCCTGCCTAAGGCAGAACTCAGGTTCTTCTGGTTTCTAGCCCAATGTCTTAATCACTATACCAAACTGGCTGTCACTTGCCATGTATTTCAACCACAGTCTAACCCTAACCCTAACCCTAGCCCTAAAATCACCTGCCAATTTTTTCTTGGTTGGTTATTCGAACTCTTGCCTTGACATCTCCAGATGTTTTATTATTATTTTTCTTTGATTGTTAATCATTAGCCTGAATGATGTAATGCTTGATTGCCCTGCACTGAATTTCAGTTAGGATCTGTAAACAAATTACCTGGAGCCATGGGTAACGAACATTCTTTGAAGCCTTGATCCCTCCGGTTTTTGTTTAATCTTATGCCCTCCCTCCATTCTGGTTTATTTTTTTCTCTTTCTTCAATGTGATGTAACAGCACTGGGGTTCAGGGTCAGACCGGGTAATGAGTGATAGGTCAGGGAGAATTGTTGTGCTACTGGGCTGTACACCAAGTACATGGCATGTTTGTCAACCATTCATAGTCAATGGATTCCCCAGATACAGAGTCAAATTAACTGTCTTTTTGCCATGAGGAGGGGAAAAAAGACATCCAGCATTTCCCTCACTCACAGCGTACCTCATTATCCTCAAGACCAATTCTCTACTCTAGACAATGCAGCATCTTTAGTAAAACAATGCGTTTTTTCCATGCAATGCCAACTTTCTAAATATAGCTCTTTGGGGACTTGTATAAGCCTATTACTTTAGCATTAGCTGTAATTACAATTCACTATCTAACACAGATTCCCATCATGGACTTTGCTTGTATACAGTATATGAAAAAGGGATAATGGCAATAGCAATTGCACTTAGACATATACAGCGCTTCACAGTGCTTTTAAAGCCGTCTCTAAGCGGTTTACAGAGTCAGCCTCTTGCCCCCAACAATCTGGGTTCTCATTTTACCCACCTCGGAAGGATGGAAGGCTGAGTCAACCTTGAGGAAGGAAGGAAGGAAGGAAGGAAGGAAGGAAGGAAGGAAGGAAGGAAGGAAGGAAGGAAGGAAGGAAGGAAGATAGCAATAGACTTACATACCGCTTCACAGTGCTTTTACAGCCCTCTCTAAGCGGTTTACAGAGTCAGCCTATTGCCCCCAACAATCTGGGTCCTCATTTTACCCACCTCGGAAGGATGGAAGGCTGAGTCAACCTTGAGCCTGGTGAGATTTGAACTGCCAAATTGCAGGCAGCCGGCAGGCAGCAGAAGGAGCCTGCAAGTACTGCATTCTAACCACTACAGTCACCTCAGCTCTTCTAATAAGATAATGATCTTATTTCATGATCATAAACCATTAACACAACTTATCTTTTAGAAAATGTCCCCTATGTTGCCCAAAGCTAGAAATTTAATAATGATCAAAGAACAATAATAATTTCATGAAGCAAAATCCATTAAGATCCATCTCAGCAAACTCATTCTACCCACCTTCCTTGTGGCTCATAATTTCAACAGTATCCTCAAGATGGATTTTAGGTCAGATTTAGGCCAGATTCCCTGCAGGAATAAAATGTTCCCATTTTATTCCTGCAGGGATCATTTACCAGAACTGGAGGCCTTTAAATCCATCAATGAATGCGGCTTTTATCCAAAAGGGTTTTCTCTCCTCATCCCCACTTTCTTCTCTATCATTCCTTTTGTATTCCTTTTTTCAGCACTTTGGCCATAATGATGAGTTGGTAGTTCATTCAGGCTAACTCTGCCCTCTGCCAGGAGTTTGATCCTGACCGGCTCAAGATTGACTCAGCCATCCATCCTTCTAAACAGGGCTGTCTTAATGCATGGGCCTGATGGGCACTTGCTGATGGGCCCCATGAGCATAGGGGCCCCATACTAATCTGTGTATGTTAACCCTTCAATGCACCTTGTACATATACCGTATTTTTCAGAGTATAAGACGCACCTTTTTCTCCCAAAAAAGAGGGTGAAAATCTGGGTGCGTCTTATACTCCGAATGTAGCCCCGCTCAGCTTCTCAAATGGAGGTTTCAGAGGCTGAAAGAAGCTTCAGAAAAGAAGCCCCCAAACAGAACTTCAGAAAAAAAGCCCCAAACAGAGCTTCAGAAAAAAAAGCCCCAAACAGAACTTCAGAAAAGAAGCCCCCAAACAAAGCTTCAGAGGCTTTTTTTTCTGAAGTTCTGCTTCGGAGGCTTTCAGAGGCAGAAAAAAGTTTTTTCTGAAACCGAGTTTAAGAGGCAGGGAAAAAAAGCCAAAAAAAGCAAGGCACAGAGCTCACAACCAAAGAACCTGTTGCTAAAATTCACCTCTGGGAACAGCTGGTTGGGGGTATTCCAGGTGGCTTATCCACCAGCCAATCAGCCTTTTTCTTATTTTCCTCCCCAAAAACTAAGATGCATCTTATATTCCGGTGTGTCTTATACTCCGAAAAATACCATAAATACAGCAACTTAATAGCTTACTGAGTATTATTGTGTTTTCAAGCCTCGTGTATTGTTTAAATGTTCATCATGTTGATTAGTTGTTGCTGGACAGCATGTTTTTAATGTTTCAACACTGAGTTTGTTGGAAGTGCCAATAAAATAAATATATGTTTAATTTTATCGACCATTTACATTTTTATTCCTGTGAGAAGTTGTCGTAGGGGCCCCAGTAGAGGTGAAATGCTACCGGTTTGCTCCAGTTTGGGCAAACTGGTAGTGATAAAAACTACAAGTTCGGGTAAAATGGTAGTAAAAAAAAAAGCTACTGGTTTGGAGTGAACGGGAGTTTAAAAAAAGCTACCAGTTCGGACAAACCGGTAGTTAACTACCGGTTTGATTGAACTGGTAGTTTAAAAAAGCTACCGGTTCTTCTAAACTGGTATTTCTGATGATCAGCTGTGCCAAGCGGTTTAGCTTTGCTAGAAAGCAGGAAATCCTGCTTTCTCGTGAAGCTAAGTCATGCGGCACAGCTGATCCCCCCCTCCCTCGCTGTTCTACTTACCTTCCCAACCCTCCTTTTGGCGCATACTGCACATGCACACGCAGCGTGCATTTGGCATGCAGCACATGTTTGGCGTGCACTGCACATGTGCGTATGCATCACGCGCTTGGTGCACAGCGTGCATGCACGGCCAGTGAACCGGTAGCAAACCAGTTCAGATTTCACCACTGGGCCCCAGTACACTGCTTTGCCCGGGGCCCATAATGCTGTTAAGACAGCCCTGCTTCCAAAGTTGGTAAAATGAGGACCCAGATTGTTGGGGGCACCCTGACTCTGTAAACTGCTTAGAGGATGCTTTAAAGCACTATGAAGCAGTATATAAGTCTAAGAATTGCTATTGCTATTGCTATTGCTATTGCTAGTCTCTCCCACCAAGTTTGCCATTCTTTTCTGGATGACATTAAGAACCGGGCTTTTTATAAGGCAAAGTCAAAGGTCTCGTTCCACCATTCCATTCCATAACTCAGCAGCTAAAAATAATACTTCTAAAAATCGCCCCATTTCCTCCTCAGCTTATCCCAAAGCGTCCATGAACGACAGAGTCTCCAGCAGTGGGTGAGGTCTGGGAAAGAGAAAACAAAGCTCAACATGATGTAAATTATTTAAACTTTCATATCCCCCAAGTGGAAGGAGACAAGGTGTCACAAATCTGGGGAGAGGGAACTTCACAGTACGCAAAGGGCAGCTGGATAAAACTGAGGCCGGATCCTTGGGATTGGAAGAAAGAGTTATGTCTAGCAGTTGGAACAGGTGATCTGTGAGTCAGGAAAGGAGTTTTTATTCCTGTCTCTGGCGCCACAGAGGAGCATGGCAAATGTTCACTAACATCTAGCTGAAGAAAAGAGTTATTCCATCCTTGGCTGAAAGCCAGCTCTCCTTTGTGAAATTTCCTAGAGTCCAAGAATCAGCTGCAATTGCTCTGCTCATGAATTCTGCCAATGCTGGCTGATGTGTTTGAATACTACTGCCACTTTCCGCTAGTGAAGTTCCAGGGCAGTGTTTCTCAAGTGTGGGAACGTTAAAATGTGTGGACTTCAATTCCCAGAATTCCCCAGCCAGTGGCTGGGGAATTCTGGGAGTTGAAGTCCATACATCTTAAATTTGCTAAGGCTGAGAAACAAGAAGGGAAGGGAAGGGAAGGGAAGGGAAGGGGAGGGGAGGGGAGAGGAGAGGAGAGGAGAGGAGAGGAGAGGAGAGGAGAGATGGAAGGGACTTTGGAGGTCTAATAGTCCAACCCCCTTCTTAGGCAGGAAACCCTACACCACTTCAGACAAATGGTTATCCAACATCATCTTAAAAACTTCCAGTGTTGGAGCGTTCACAACTTCTGCAGGCAAGTTGTTCCACTTATTGATTGTTCTAACTGTCAGGAAATTTCTCCTTAGTTCTAGGTTGTTTCTCTCCTTGATTAGTTTCCACCCATTGAAACTTCCACCCACAGTGCTCCATTTGAGTGGGGTTCAATGGATTAAAAGAAGGGGAGGAAGACATCTTGCAGATAGGCTGACTCAACTGATGTGCTTAATAAAGATGCAGTTGCCAGCAAAATTCCAGATGGCCACTAGATTTCGCTATCTCTCTTTCCTGACAGCTCCGGTAGGCTTCCTATTATTGTAGCTGTAATAACCGAATGACGAATACATGTAGAGTATTAAGGAAACTGAGCTTGACAGAGACAGAGATGTGTGAGCTCCATTACCAAGAGGACAAGAGGCAAAACACTGTCCAAATTGAGAACATCCAGATAACGTTCACAGGCAAGTCAGACACCTCCTTAACTCACTGAACTATAAGAAGGTGCAAAAAGCAAAATGCATCAGACCCGTAAAATTCTGTAATGGGCTGTAAGAATAACAGAATAACAGGGAAGGGACCTTGGAGGTGTTCTAATCCAGTACTCTGCTTATGCCATTTCAGATGAATGGTTGTCCGGTCTCTTCTTAAAAATCTCCACTGTTGAGCACCCACAACTTCCATAGTTAGAACAATTAAATAGTGGAAGTTGTGGGTGCTCCAACTGTCAGGAAATTCCTCTTTTGGCTCTCTCCTTGATTAGTTTCCATTCCAGATCCATTGCTTCTTGTCCTGCCTTCAGGTGCTTTGGAGAGTAGGTTTTCTACTTTTCTTTGTGACAGCCCCTTAGATGTTGTGACAGCCCCTTAGATGTTGGAACACTGCTATCATGTCAACCCCTAGTCCAGAGGTGGGTTTCAGCAGGTTCGGACCAGTTCTGGAGAACCGGTAGCAGAAATTTTGAATAATTCGGAGAACCGGTAGTAAAAATTCTGACTGGCCCCACCCCCATCTATTCTCTGGCTCTCAAGTCCCAGCTGACTGGGAGGAAATGGGGATTTTGCAATAACCTGCAAAATAAAAATAAAATAAAAATAAAAAGTAACGGTGGCTCAGGGGCTAGGACATTGAGCTTGTCGATCGAAAGGTCGGCAGTTTGGCGGTTCGAATCCCTAGTGCTGCCGTGTAACGGGGTGAGCTCCCGTTACTAGTCCCAGTTTCTGCCAACCCAGCAGTTTCAAATGCATGTAAAAATGTAAGTAGAAAAAATAGGGGCCACCTTTGGTGGGAAGGTAACAGCGTTCCATGCGCCTTTGGCATTGAGTCATGCCGGCCACATGACCACGGAGACGTCTTTGGACAGCGCTGGCTCTTCGGCTTTGAAACAGAGATGAGCACCGCCCCCTAGAGTCAGCAACGACTAGCACATATGTGCGAGGGGTACCTTTACCTTTACCTTTACCTCCCCTGCCATGCCATGCCCACCAAGCCACACCCACAGAACCGGTACTAAAAAAATTTGAAACCCACCACTGCCCTAGTCCTTGTTTTCATGAAACTAGACATACCCAGTTCCAGCAACCGTTCTTCATATGTTTTAGCCTCCAGGCCTCTGACCATCTTTGTTGCTCTTCTCTGAATTCTTTCTAGAGTCTCAGCATCTTTTTTACATCGTGGCAACTAAAAGAAAAAGAGGAGGAACATCCTCAACCAAGACAATGGTCAGATAAAAGAAATCTGAGCCCGAAAGTACGTTCTGAAATGTAGCTTCATAAAGCATCTCAAACAAGACCTTCCCTACTTCCTTTGAACATAAAGGGGGAGGAGAGGAAGGAGGCACATTCAGATTTGCAAGATGCTGCTACTATAACCTTATAATAAATGTTAGCATTCATAATTTTGATTTCCTGGTCTGGTCTACCTTGAAAGGGGTGACAGATCTTGTTATTATAGGCCCATTGGGTAGCTATAATTCTTGACTGATTCCCGACATCAGTTAAAATAACCACAGCATGACACCGGGATTTAGATAGAGAAGCTGTGGTTGAAATTCTTTCTAAGGTTGTTTACTTTGCCTATCAGCCTTTCGGTGATTTAAGCTCCTCATAAAAGTGAAAAAAGAGAAGAGCTGGGGTGGGTGAAAAATACTATAAAGAGGCTGCTAAATCATTGCTCTTTTCAGATCCTTCTCTTATGCTGTTTTTTTTTTTATTTCATTTTGTCACAACAGTAAACACAAACATCAACATAAGAAAATCAACACATTATAAAAGAAAATATATATATATATATATAAACAAAAGTATGCAACAACCATGTTAATTTGTTATAACAAAAGGGAACAATAGGACAGGAACGGTAGGCACATTTGTGCTCTTATGCACGCCCCTTATTGTCCTCTAAGGAATGGGGTGAGGTCAATAGTAGACAGTTTTTCGTTGAAGATTTTGGGATTATGAGTAGAGACTATGGAGTCTGGTAATGAGTTCCAAGCGTTAACGACTCTGTTACAGAAGTCATATTTTCTGCAATCAAGTGTGAAGCAGTTGACATTAAGTTTGAATCTATTGTTTGCTCTTGTATTATTGCGATTGAAGCTGAAGTAGTCTTTTACAGGAAGGATACTGCAATAGATGATTCTTTTTTTGTTTGTATGGATCATGGACACAACGATTATTCAGAGGCCTTAGCAAAGATTCCCCACCCACCCAAAGTCACTACAGATTGCCTTTGTTTAGATTTTGCAATGCAATTCAGTTTGTATTTACACATTTATTTTATTGTATTTACACATTTACACATTACACTGAAGTTCGCAGATGACACAACAGTGATTGGTCTCATTTGAGACAATGACGAATCCGCATATGGACGAGAGGTCGAACGACTAGCCTTGTGCAACCAAAACAATCTGGAACTGAACACACTCAAAACCGTAGAAATGGTGGTAGACTTTAGGAGAAACCCTTCCATACTTCCACCTCTCACAATACTTGACAACACAGTATCAACAGTAGAAACCTTCAAATTTCTAGGTTCTACCATATCGCAAGATCTAAAATGGACAGCTAACATCAAAAACATCATTAAAAAAGGACAACAAAGAATTTTCTTTCTGCGCCAACTCAGTAAGCTCAAACTGCCCAAGGAGCTGCTGATTCAGTTCTACAGAGGAATTATTGAGTCTGTCATTTGCACCTCTATAACTGTCTGGTTCGGTTCTGCAACCCAACAAGAAAAACACAGACTTCAGAGGATAATTAGAACTGCAGAAAAAATAATTGCTACCAACCTGCCTTCCATTGAGGACCTGTATACTGCACGAATCAAGAAGAGGGCCGTGAAAATATTTACAGATCCCTCGCATCCTGGACATAAACTGTTTCAACTCCTACCCTCAAAACGACGCTATAGAGCACTGCACACCAGAACAACTAGACACAAGAACAGTTTTTTCCTGAAGGCCATCACTCTGCTAAACAAATAATTCCATCAACACTGTCAGACTATTTACTGAATCTGCACTACTATTAATCATCTCATAGTTCCCATCACCAATCTCTTTCCACTTATGACTGTATGACTATAACTTGTTGCTGGCAATCCTTATGATTTATATTGATATATTGACCATCAATTGTGTTGTAAATGTTGTACCTTGATGAACGTATCTTTTCTTTTATGTACACTGAGAGCATATGCACCAAGATAAATTCTTTGTGTGTCCAATCACACTTGGCCAATAAAATTCTATTCTATTCTATTCTATTCATTTCAAACTTGAGGAGGAGGGATAAAGCTGCATTCTTCAAGATGAACTTTCCACGGGTGAGCCAATCATTTCTCCACATACCCTAGCATTTATGAAGGCCAGTGATTAAAGCAGTGGCAAAAACTAAACCAGTTTACTACCGGTTTGCTGGCTGTGCATGCGCACTGTACTCACGCACGCACTTGCACCAAATGCCAGGCGCCTGCATGCTCAGTGCATGCCAAAAGGAGGCATGGGGTAAGTAGAACAGCGCGTGGGGGTGATCAGCTGTGGCACGCAATTTTATTTTTTTTGTACTTTTAAAAGCATTTTTTTTACATTTTTTTATGAGGGGCCAATCATTTCCTGGCCTTACTCCTGAGTCGTCCTTTTTGCTTTAGTGCTCTTGCCTCCTGGCAGCTCTTTGCATGCGTGCACTAGGAACAAGCTGCCTCTGTTCCTCTGCCTCTCTGCTCCCTCGTCCGGGCCTTCCCCTTCCCCTTACTCTAGGACTGGCCCATTGTCCTCCCCAGCCTCCTCGCTGTCCAACTCCATTGCCAGCTCCACAGGTTGCTGGTGGACCACAATAAAGAGGCCGTCACGGCTAAAAACTATGTTCAGGAGTCTGTTTTCACTGGCAGACCTCTCGGGCCACCACATGCACCCCCGACACGAGTGACATCAAGCTGGCCATGCCCACCCTGACCATGCCCTACTGCCCCTGCCCAAGGTCAAACACAACCCTGATGCAACCCTCAACCAAATCAAGTTTGACACCTCTGGCTTAGAATGATAAAACTATGAAGCTGGAAGGGACGACAAAAGTATCAAGCCATGCTTTAACCCAATCTTTCTTTATCAAGAAAGATTGAAATTATATGGAACATGAAATAAGTTGTCTAGGATAGGCTAGATTAATCATTAGCAGAAGACAAAGCACATACATATATTGTTTAGAGAAGGAGATTGTGAAACCGGCTCTGAGATCAGTGGAGAACTATTTCCAACATATATCAGCACAACATTGTGCCCTGTACTGTAAGTGATCATAAAAACAGCTTTCTTCCTTTCCATGTCACAGAATCTTCGCAATAGAGAAACACCTTCCCCATATTGTTTCAGATACTTGAGTGAAGGCCACCTCTTGAGCAGCGCCTTCCCCGTCGTTGAAATTCATTGTGACAGTTGCTTTTCATCTCTAAATCTTTCCACAGATAGAAAAAGAGGAACCATGGGTTATAATAATAACAGAGTTGGAAGGGACCTTGGAGGTCTTCTAGTCCACCACACACACACACACACACACCGCTTAGGCAGGAATCGCTGTACCACTTCAGACAAATGGTTATCCAACATCTTCTTAAAAAACTTCCAGTGTTGGAGCATTTACAACTTCTGAAGGAAAGTTGTTCCACTGATTAATTGTTCTAACTGTCAGGAAATTTCTCCCTAGTTCTAAGTTGCTTCTCTCCTTGATTAGTTTCCACCCATTGCTTCTTCTTCTCAGGTGCTTTGGAGAATAGCTAAACTGCCTCTTCTTTGTGAAGTTAGTTTTCCTGAGTTAATTTAATCTGGCCTGTTGTGACCTTCAAGCAGCCAAGAACTCAGAAACAAAGCATTGTTCCACCAGAACATCAAAAGCTTTCCTATTTCTTCCAAGGACTCTTCTATAAACAAGCCATGTGAGTGAAACACTGTGTGATATACTTTGCCTAGAGCTTCACGTCATTCTTTCCCTGATAACAAAATGGCTGACAGGAACTCCACTTCCCTAGGGAATTAGATGAATTCCAGTCAATGAATGTCTGCTATTGTTTTTTCCTTTGCTCCTAAGGAATCACAAAAGACTTACTACCTCATGTAATTTCTTTCTTGCAAATGAATTTTCAAAAGAGTATGGGGTGGGGAGGTGGCTCAATGGTTAAGATGCTGGGCTTGTTGGCTGGGAACCCGGCAGCCCAGGTTCGAGACCCGAGTGCCACATGATGGGATGAGCTCCCGTTCCTTTCCCCAGTTCTTGCCAACCTAGCAGTTCAAAAGCACGCAAATGCAAGTAGATAAATAGGTACCACTTCAGTGGGAAGGTAACACTGTTCCGTGATATCATACTGGCTACATGACTGCAGAAAAGTCTTCGGGCAGCGCTGGCCCAATGGCCTTGAAACAGAGATGAGCACCTCCCCCTATAATTGACAATAACCAGCAGAGTAAAATCCTGAGGGACTCCAGCTATACCTGGAGGAGATAAAGAGAAGAATTCACACACTTCCTCGCCCAACGATTTTGATAAGACTTTCGAAAGGCTATTTGTGCCCAGCAAACTGCTACACAGATACTTCTCCCTAACATGAGCTGTATGAAATGATGAATATCATGGTGAGAAATGATTTAGCCAACTTATCAAGGTCACTGGGGGGTGGGGGAGGAACGGATGCATGTTTCCTTATCACACAGAAGAAATAAGATTACAGCTGTTGAGCAAGATCATGTTTCTAGGTGCCACACCCAGTATTAATCTAGCTGGGTTATTCATTGTCTAATTCTTCATTCTGTTTACTTACCACCTGGAGCTGGAAGTCACTGGGAAATAATTCTACGGAAGAATCGGAGCAAATTTTATGAGTTCCACCAGAAACGTCTGACGGTGGAAAACACAACAGTCTTCCATCAGGAGAATTATAGAATCTCTCCCAGCCGGGAAATTCGAACCCATTCGGGGAACGAGCTATCAGAATTGAGGAAGGAGTTTTGCTGGTCATCAATTGAGTCAATATTATTGACTGGTTGACTGAAGAAGGAGAACCAGGGAACGCAACAGCCGATGCTATGAATCCACCACCGTATTCAGAAAAGGATCACCTTTCAGTTCCTGCTCTGAACCATCCTGCTGGACCACCACCGTACCCTGTGGATAATACGGGGCCTTTTGCCATGCCACCCCCATACCAAACCTTTTATATATCCCCTGATGCAGGATCCAATCAAGGTCTGTTTGTTCAACCTCAGCCAGCTATAATCACCACCCCATCCGAGCCAACTAAAGAACCTGATTTTTTGGCCTACTCCATCTTCACCATGCTTTGCTGCTTTCTACCCCTAGGTGTCACTGCCTTGGTTTTCTCAATACAGGTGAGCACTGGGAGAGGGGGAAAGACAGAAAGAGGGCGGGGAGAGCATAATGTTACTTGCAAAAAGAGAAGCTTTGGTGTATAGGATACAATATAAAAATGTAAGCTAACAGACCAAGGAAGGAAGATAGGAAGGACTAACGTTCATTGTCTTTTGTCACTGAAATTAGACCACAGCAAGGGCAAATTATGCTAAGGAGAGAGGGAAAGAAAGGCAGGGAAAGGGAGAACAAATGTGAGGGAGAGAAAGAGAGAGAGAGAGAGAGAGAAAGGGAAAGGGAAAGAAAGGGAGAGAAAGGGAGAGCGGAAGTGAGGGAGAGAAGAGGGGAGAGAGGGAAAGAAAGAGAGAGAGAGAGAAAAAGAGAGGGAGAGAAAGAAAGAGGGAGAGAAAGGGAGAGAGGGAGAGAAAGGGAGAGGGAGTGAAAGGGAGAGAGGAGAGAGAGAGAGAAAGGAGAGAAAGAGAGGGAGGAAAGAGAGAGAGGGAGGGAAAGAGAGAGAGGGAGAGAGAAGGAGAGAAAGAAAGAGGGAGAGAAAGAGAGAGAGGGAGAGAGAGGGAGAGAAGGGGAGAGAGGGAGAGAAAGAGAGAGGGAGAAAGGGAGAGAGGGAGAGAAAGGGAGAGAGGGAGCAAAGGAGAGAGAGAGAGAACCTGGGATTGGGCTCCTAGAAAAAATGTTATACAGACATTTTCATGTTTATCCTTCTTCAATAAGGGAATCTCAGCGAGTGCTTAAAAGCAGGGGTCTCCAAACTTGGCAACTTTAAGCCTGAAGGACTTCAATTACCAGGAGTTCTGGGAGTTGAAGTCCTGCAGGCTTAAAGTTGCCAAGGTTGGAGACCCCTGCTTTAAACTACAGCCAAAATCCAGCCTGATGTTCATTTTGGAAGGGAGATATGAATTTTACAGGTAGCCTTCTGCTGACGAGAATTACTAGTATGTGGCAAACAGCAGCTCAATAATCAGCTGGGCTTTAGCTGGTATTCATTTTAAATGCAACGGTTTTAAGAGTAGTTAGACTTTAGAGTAGGTTGTAAGCTTCCTGTGGCTTTCCCTGATCTTCTCAAACAGCGTTTCTTAACCTCAGCAACTTTAAGAGGTGAGACTGTGTCTTTCTGCGTCAAAAAAAGTTGTAAGTCGCTGCTTTTTGTTTCTTTCTTTTTAATTTTCCTCTTCCCTATATATATATATATATATATATATATATATATATATATATATATATATATATATATATATATATATATATATATATATATATATATATATGTCTTTGGTTGTTCGGGTTTTCTCCCGTGTAAAATTGGAAGTGTCTTGGCGACGTTTGAAGTCTCATTCGTCATCTTCAGGCTTCAGCTTCGTGCTTCTGGAGAAGCATGAAGCTGAAGCCTGAAGATGATGAATGAGACTTCGTCGAAACGTCGCCAAGACACTTCCAATTTTACGTGGGAGAAAACCTGAATAACCAAAGACCTACATACAAACACCAGCGAAAACCTCAGAAAACAAATATATATATATATAATTTATATACCGCCCTTCTCCCGAAGTACTCAGGGCAGTTTACAGCCAGATAAAAACAAATATCACAACAATTAAAAAACATTTTAAGAAACTGATTCGATCAGGCCAAAAAGACTAAAAACTATAGTAAAACCCCCAATTACAACTACATTAAGCTAGCCCTGCACGATGAAACAAAAAGTCTTTAGCTCATGTGGAAAGGTCCAGAGGTCAGGGAACTGACGTATCCCAGGAGGCAGCTCATTCCAGAGGGCAGGAGCCCCCACAGAGAAGGCCCTCCCCCTGGGGGGTCACCAGTCGACATTGTTTGACTGACGGCACCCTGAGGAGACCCTCCCTATGGGAGCGCATGGTCGATGGGAGGCAATTGATATTGATGTGAACTATGAACTTCGGCTCTGCCAGTCTCTATTGATAAGAATAGTGCCACCCAACAGAATTCTTCACTGACCGAAACAATCAGAAGCTTCTGAGTACATACTCAATATGTACACTTCCTGCATGTGAAATGTTATTCAGTATGATTTCATCATAAATTCCTTTTTTTTTTCCTGCAGACTCGGCAAGCTAACAAAGTTGGTGACCAAATAGCCGCTCGGCGACTCTCCCTCTTAGCCCAGGCCTTCGCCCGCATAGCTCTGGGGGTTGGAATCCTATTAACACTTGTATACGTCAGTATAATTATAATCCTTTTCAGGTAGATCACCAGCCCTTAAAGAAACTTCATCTGACTCAACTCATCAGGACAATTTCCTTGTAGAAGGCTTCCACCGTTATTTGAATGGCATCACAAAATTGACAAACTCTGGGCTGGCTGACTCATGCTGACGTATCTTGAGATTTTCATATTCTTGGTTCTGTGACTGTCAAAGATATGCTTGCGCTACGTAGCACTGTATTTGAGGGGACAACTGTAGGTTGGAAAGAACCATCTATTAAAAGACTAGCTGGATCCCCATGCTTCGCTACGAAACTATATGATCGGGCACTTGCAGCTTGAATCCTCCCCTATCCTATCCCCTTCTCACCCTCAACCTTGCCCCACAGAAACGTCTCCTATCCTATCTCCTTCTCTCCCTCAGGTTTTCTAGTTCCTTCTCTCCATGAGACTTGTCCCACAGAAGCCTCCCCTATCCTCTCCCTCAGCCTTGCCCCACAGAAGCCTCCCCTATCCTTCCCCTTCTCTCCCTCAGCCTTGCCCCACAGAAGCCTCCCTTATCCTCTCCCCTTCTCTCCCTCAGCCTTGCCCCATAGAAGCCTCCCCTATGCTATCCCCTTCTCTCCCTCAGCCTTGCCCCACAGAAGCCCCCCCCCCATCCTCTCCCCTTCTCTCCCTCAGCCTTGCCCCACAGAAGCCTCCCTATCTTCTTCCCTTCTCTCTGCCCTTTTCATGAAGAGGAAGGCGTATTTGAAATCAAGCATAGAGAAAGAGGGAGCTGCTTTAATGAGGGTGTCAACTCTGAAGCGAACTTGGCTGAAGCCATCTTTTGCTGCCTCATACTTGCCACGAACTCTGTGGGCGGGGGAAAGGGAGGGAGTAGATAGACTGGCTAGCGGTCATAACAAAAACCTTTCTCGTGGGAACCAAGATCACCCCAACATGGAGCAGTTGGTGGAGGAGAGGAGGGACCAAGGAGCCTGCCAAAAGCCTTCATTGGACAATATGACTTGTGACACTCGGGGAAGGAAACGATTGCTTTTTTAACTATGCTATAAATGCAGGAAAACTTTCAGAGTTGGCTTTCACTAGCTGTGCTGATATGATGTGCTCAATAAACATATTGTTTGAGGAACCTGCTTGCCTCGGAGTTCTGTTTTCAATGGGCATGTTACTCGGAACGCTGACAGATTTATTTATTTATTTATTATTTTGATTTATATACCGCCCTTCTCCCGAAGGACTCAGGGCGGTTTACAGCCTAGTAAAAACAGAAATCACAAAAATTAAAAAACATTTTTAAAAAACTAATTTAATTAGGCCCAGAAAGACTAAAGCCATAATAAAACCCCTATTAAAACTAAATTAAGCCAGCCCTGCGCGATGAAACAAAAATGTCTTTAG
Source organism: Ahaetulla prasina (assembly GCF_028640845.1). Lineage (NCBI taxonomy): Eukaryota > Metazoa > Chordata > Lepidosauria > Squamata > Colubridae > Ahaetulla > Ahaetulla prasina. Next base: position 24,599,011 of record NC_080548.1, on the reverse strand, counting down.
CTCATGTCGAAAGGTCCGGAGGTCGGGGAGTTGACGTATCCCCAGAGGCAGCTCATTCCAGAGGGCAGGAGCCCCCACAGACAAGGCCCTCCCCCTGGGGGCTGCCAGTCGACATTGTTTGACTGATGGCACCCTGAGGAGACCCTCCCTATGGGAGCGCACAGGTCGATGGGAGGCAATTGGTAGCAGCAGGCAGTCCCGTAAATAAGCCGGTCCTATGCCATGGAGCACTTTAAAGGTAGTAACCAATATCTTGAATTGCACCGGGAAGACAGAGGGCTTAATGCTGGCCATTTCTTACTTATTCAGCCTGTGTAAGGTAATGAACTGGATAGGATATCTCTAGTATGAGTTCTGCCATCTGCGGCATGGATCCAGACCCTTCCTGGCTCCTTCAGGCAACTGAAGATTTGTTGCTAGCTACATACAAGGGAGTGATTGTGCCCTTTGTCCAAATTGCTTTTCTTGGGGAAGATTGTTCAAAAATAAAATGCCATAGAGCAGGGGTCTCCAACCCTGGCCACTTTAAGACTTGTGGACTTCAACTCCCAAAGCTGGCTGAGGGATTCTGGGAGTTAAAGTCCACAAGTCTTAAAATGGCCAAGGTTAGAGACCCCTGCCATAGAGCAGGAGTGTCAAACTCAAGACCTGTGGGCCGGATCCAGCCTGTGGGGGGCTTAGATCTGGCCCGCAGGGCCGACCTGGAAACCGTGAAGGACTGGCCCATGGTGCCTCTGGCAACGAAAATGGAGCTTTGGATGGCTAGGTGTGGCACTCCCAAACTCCGTTTTCACTGGCAGAGGGTCACAGGAAGCCGTCGCAGCCAAAAACGGAGCTCGGGAGCCCATTTTCGCTGGCAGAGTGTACCACAGGCACATCCCGACATGAGTGATGTCGAGCTGGCCACGCCCACTTTGACCATGCCCCCCCCCATCCTCCCCACAAGGTCAAACACAACCCTGATGCGGCCCTCAAAGAAACTGACTTTGAGCAAATAGATGACAAGAACCTCTTTCAGTCCATATTCAAGCCAGTGCAAAGGATGGAAACAGAGTTACTCAGTACGTTGTATCACCATCAATGCCGTGGTGGGATTCAGCCGCTTCTCTCCGGATCGCACGAACCGGTAGCGGAGACTGCGGGAGGCTTCACCCACCCACCCGGACGTAATGCGTGACTACTGCACATGTGCAGAAGGCCGTGTGCATGTGCTCACATTTGAGAACCGGTAGGGAAGATAAGCGAATCCCACCTCTGCATCAACGGAACATTTTTAATTGAGTGAATCTAAATTCGGCACAGCAAGCTTTTAGGTCAAACTTGGGGTTTCAAGATATAGAGCAGGGGTCTCCAACCTTGACCACTTCAAGACTTGTGGACTTCAACTCCCAGAATACCTCAGCCAGCAAAGCTGGCTGAGGAATTCTGGGAGTTGAAGTCCACAAGTCTTGAAGTGGTCAAGGTTGGGGACCCCTGATATAAAGCGCTTTTTACCTTTCCCATTCAAAGGTGGAAGTTAAGATCAGATATGCAAATATCACTTTGGAGAGATCACCCGTGGACTACAGGAAGAGGAGAGAATCCTGCCTTTCTCAGGCTGAGGAACCCCGTCAAAGTACAAAAGGTGCTGTTTTCAAATGGTGGGTTTTGGTTTCTTTGAAGGCATGGCAAAATGTGTACAGCATCACGTACCAGATTTGTCCTTTCTAGGTTTAAGGATCGAAGGCAGCAAATTGATATTTATTGGCAGTTATTCAGACTTCAGCAGTTCATCTGTTAATACAGACTGTCCTCCCAACTGTGATTAATTTCAAAGGTTTCTTTTGCTGGTGTAAGGACCTGCCTCAGCTGTCTTCTCAGGAAAGCATGACTCTTGAAAGAAGTGGTATTGCAAAAGAGGTAAAGGTATTACCGAGAGAAAGAGATTGCAGAGAAGCCAGGCGAAGTCTGAAAATTCCCGTGGGAAGCATTTTAAGCTAATTTTCTCGAATATTTCACTTTTTGGCAGTGATGGATGGCTTTTTGCAATGTCTGGAAGAAGCTCGGTTAGATGAATCACATTAAGAATGTGGTCACCAGCTTCGTGACTGATTTGCTTTTTGAGTTTGGGAAATTTCGAACTTGTAAATCCTAGAAGTCAGAGTTTGTAGAAATTGAGCAATAGGCAGGGTAGGAAGTGCAGCTAAAAAAAAATTAAAAAACACTCTGTGCTTTGTGTTCGAATACTGTAATTCCAAAACCCAGGTTTCACCTGAAATGTAAATTATTCTGACATGTTTCTTACTGCAACATTCTCTAGCCACAAGCAGAAATGTAGGAATATGGGAAAAATTATACTCCTTCCACGCGTTTGTTTATCATTCCACGCATATTTTTTTTATTAATCATTTCCATGCTAGTACATGAAGAGAGACTCCTTATATTCTCGGAATGTTCTCAGCACTGCTTTTGTGATTTCTAGGACAGGGGTCTCCAACCGTGGTCCCTTTAAGACTTGTGGACTTCAACTCCCAGAGTTCCTCAGCCAGCTGAGGGACTCTGGGAGTTGAAGTCCACAAGTCTTAAAGGGACCAAGGTTGGAGACCCCTGTTCTAGGATATACAGGTAGTCCTCGATTTACAGCCTGCAATTGAACCCAACATGTCCGTTGCTAAGTGAACATCTTGTTAAGTGAGTTTTGCTCCATTTTACAACCTTTCTTTCCACAGTTGTTAAGTGAATCACTGCAGGTGTTAAGTGAGTAACTCGGTTGTTCAGGGAACCTGCCTTCTCCGTTGACTTTGCTCATCAGAAGGTCGCAACAGGGAATCACATGGTTCCAGGCAGAGGTGGGGTTACAGCAGGTTCTGACCAGTTCTGGAGAACCGGAAGTGGAAATTTTGAGTAGTTCAAAGAACCGGTAGTAAAAATCCTGACTGTCCCCACCCCCCATCCATTCTCTGCCTCCCAAGTCCCAGCTGATCGGGAGGAAATGGGGATTGTGCAGTAACCTTCCCCTGGAGTAGGGAGGGAATGGAGATTTTGCAGTGTCCTTCCCCTGCAACGCCCACCAAGCCACGCCCACCAAGCCATGCCACACCCACCAAGCCACACCCACAGAACTGGTAGTAAACATTTTTGAAACCCACCACTGGTTTCAGGACACCACAACCGTCATAAATATGAGCCAGTTGCCAAGCTCCCGAGATCAGGTGACTATGAGGATGTTGCTTTAAGTGTGAAAAATGGTCACCAGTCATTTTTGTTCAGTGCCATTGTAACGTTGAATAGTCACTAAATGAAGGGTTCTAAACCAAGGACTTTCCATATTGCTTTTCTTACCAACCTGACCAATTATTTATTTCTACAGCCCTGTGAAGGGGAAAAATTTGAAATACATCTTTTTTTTTTTTTTCAGAAGCCGAGTACAGTATGCTAGTGTCTTTAAGTCTTTCCCTGTGAAAATAATCAGGGATGGAAACATTTTAGTCTAGTCCAGGAATTCTTAAGCTGTTTGACCTAATTACACATTTTTCTTGGTCTTGAATAAAAGCATTACCTCCATTTTTTAAAAAAGCCCTCGGTCCATGGTGCTCTCTGAGCTTGGTTGTTTTCTTGTGGACATTTAATCACCCAAAATCTGTTGGGCCTCTGGTGGCTCAACAGACTAATGCAGTCTGTTATTAACACAGCTGCTTGCAATTACTGCAAGTTCAAGTCCCACCAGGCCCAAGGTTGACTCAGCCTTCCATCCTTTATAAGGTAGGTAAAATGGGGACCCAGATTGTTGGGGGGGGCAATAAAAGTTGACTTTGTATATAATATACAAATGGATGAAGACTATTGCTTAACATTGTGTAAGCCGCCCTGAGTCTTCGGAGAAGGGCGGGATATAAATGCAAATAAAAAAAGAAAAACTGGACAAGATCATCAGTGCCAGTAAGGAGTGTGCTTTGCCATTTATATTCTAGTGGCTCGCCCTGTCAGTATTGGTGGGGGTGGTCTTACAAGTTCTTTGGCTTGGCTGGGAACTTCTAAGACCGCTCCCAGCAACACCAACAAGGCAATATAAGCCAAGAGCAAACTCCACTCCTTGCTAGCACTGATGAGGTTACCTAGTTTGGCTAATGAAATGTCTTCAAGAAACAACCAAGCTCAGAGAGCACTAAGGACAGCTCATTGCAACCCTGAGCTTCAAATATTTCTCTTTTATTGGAACGTTCTGTGGCATTTTCAGCAGGCGCAGTCCCAGACTGCATCCTTGACTCACAAACAAGCTATGACAAAATGTCTCTTCCCCCCCCCCATATATCCTCAGTTGACCCACTTGGTGGTAATTATCCCATTGATCTGATAGCAATATTCAATATTATCTACAGACCCACCCACCCTCCTTCACATCCTGGACATAAACTGCTTCAACTTCTCCCCTCAGGATGTTGCTGTAGGGTATTGCATGCCAAAACAACTAGACACAAAGATAGTTTTCCCCCCATGCCATCACTCTGCTAAATACCTAATTCCCACGGCACTGTGTTAGGCCTAAAGATAGTCCGTACATCTAGTAGGCTGTATTGCTATCATCCTTGTCTTTCTCATCGTCTCATTTCTCATCTTTTTTTTCATCTTCTCACCTTTCCCACTACCTTCCCCGATTGGTATCTTGTGATTATCACTTGTTGTTTGTATCTTATAGTGTTAATGATTGTAACTACGCTTTATAATCTGTGAATTATCACTGTATTGTTTGTATGTACACTGAGAGCTTATGAACCAGAGACAAATTCCTTGTGTGTCCAATCACACTCAGCCAATAAAGAATTCTGTTCTGTTCTATTCTGTTCTGTTCTGTTCCGTTCCGTTCCACTTTCTATTCTATTCTGCATTTCTGTTCTGTTCTGTTCTGTTCTGTTCTGTGTTCTGGTCTGTTCTGTTCCATTCCGTTCCGTTCCATTCTCTATTTTATTCTGCATTCTATTCTGCTCTGTTCTGCATTCTGTTCTATTCATTCTACTCTACTCTACTCCAGTCTGATTGCTAATTCTTCTTTACTCCCATTTTTTTTCTTTTCTGCTATCTAGCAGACGTTGTTATGTCCAAAACCTGAACATACATTAGGGAAGCAAAGCACCAATGCCTGCATTTTATAATACAAATGTTCCAGCAAAAAAAAGGGGGGAGGGAGGGGAGAAAGAGAGCATCAGCTCACAGGAGGAGTCGGAATCCGAACACAAGAGACGACTCCCAGGGAAAAGCACTGTAGGACTAGACAGCAAATCAAAACAAGACTGCTGGCCAGAAATTGGGAACAGAGAGAATTTGAGAAGCAAGGTCAAGGCAATCTGGCAGAATACCAGTGAGATTTTAGACAGAGCTACGACCCAAAACCATGAGCTCCCCAAAATACCAGAGGATGCAAGATGGCATGCCTATCTCCCAAAGTCCATCCCCTTACTTGGAAATTCAGCCTGCTCTTCCAAAAACTCCTCCTGAATCAACCCACTGCGTGGACAAAGAGGAATCTCCTGTTGTGCCAACCAAGGACCTACCTATAGATGGCCCAGATAGGACAGCCTCCAAACGCATTCCAGCCCTTCATCAACCAAAGTCGATCGTCATCGTGCCTGTGCAACCAATCGAAGAACCTGATTATATGGGCTTCTCTCTCTTCGCTGCGATATGCTGTTTCTTACCCCTGGGTGGAGCTGCCTTTGTTTTCTCTAAACTGGTAAGCCTATAAATGCATTTGTTCTGCTGTGATCTGCTACAAATGAAATGGGCTCCATGTTATCATAAAAGTATTTTTTTTTTAATTCCTAGACATCCTTGGTGATCAATCTGCATCACCTCCGATCCTTTATAATCTGGTATTTAATTCAGTCGATCCTCTTTTGCCAGGACTCCCAAGCTTTGTTTTATCAAAATCTGAAGATACGGGTTATCATTTATCAAACTAATTCCTCAATATTACCATGTTGGCTACCATGTGTGGAAAGTTAGCATCTACCCCTCTCCGATAAGCAGGGGTGGGTATCAAAATTTTTAGCAAGGGGTTCTCTACCCAGGTGCTGGGTGGGCATGGCCATGGTGGTCATGGCCTAGTCAGCCTCCTGCACCATGGCGGGGGATGGTGGTGGCGTTTTTGCCCTCCCCGGGCTCTGAAGGCATTTCTTGAACCACTGGGAGAGTGAAAATGGCCTCCCCAGGCTCCAGACGCCCTCTGGAGGCTGGAAATGGCCCCTTTTTTCACCCTCGCCGAGCCTCTGTGTGCACCCTGCACTTATCTACATCCAAAACAGGCCACATGGGGACTCCGGGGAGGGGAGGGGAGGGGTGGGCGGGGCCAGCCAGGTGTGGGGTTTGCGGGTTCTTCAAACTGCACAGAATCTTAGCTAGAGGTTCTTCCAAACCCCTGCGAATCCCTACCAGCCCACCTCTGCCTTAATGTCTAAGGCCTCAAGACATGCCAAACAAGATAGTTAACATCCTAACCAGAGGCTTCAGTTGCATTTTTGACATCATTTCTCTCTCTTTTTCCCAGACCCAAAAAGCCAATCGTGAAGGGAACATTACAGCTGCTCAGAGATATTCAAGGACGGCTATCATCCTGTGTTTGCTATCACTTGTGATTGGCCTTCTGCTCCTCATATTTTGCTTCATCTTTATCACGAAATGACCACATGTTAGATCCAGTCATTACGCAATGTTTATACCTACACAGCGGCAGAGGAAGCCTCATCCAGCATCTCACTCTCTGATCTATTGTATAAAGAGTCCCTATATCTTATCTCTGTGAACTGCCAAGCATAGCATTTTAGGCAAGTAGGGTGATCCAAAAGTTCTCTCTAGTACTAAGTAGGTAAGGGGCCATCATGATCAAATTAAAACAAATGTGATGCAGTTCTGAAATAATAACAACCAGAATTACAGAATTACAACAGAGCATGGCCCAGTGGATGGTTGAAATAGGACTGTAAATTGCCTTAGTGTTGCTACTGGTAATATTCCATGTTCCATTCTTTTAAAGCAGGGGTCAAAAACATCCTCTTTGAGTCTTGCCATTATTATTTTTGAAGATGCTCCTAATTAAAATGAATGAATAGATCAACAGACACACATGCACACACAGACACTCACATATGAAAGAATGAAGGAAGGGAGGGAAGGAAGGAAGGAAGGAAGGAAGGAAAGGAAAGGAAAGGAAAGGAAAGGAAAGGAAAGGAAAGGAAAGGAAAGGAAAGGAAAGGAGGGAGGAAAGGAAAGGAAAGGAAAGGAAAGAAAGGAAAGGAAAGGAAAGGAAAGGAAAGGAAAGGAAAGGAAAGGAAAGGAAAGGAAAGGAAAGGAGGGAGGGAGGGAGGAAGGAAAGAAAGAAAGAGGAGAAAAGAAGGAAAGAAGGAAGGAATGTGAGGGAGGGGGAGAGAGAGAAAGAAGAAAGGAAGAAAAAGAAAGAAAGAAAGAAGGAAGGAAAGAAAGAAAGAAAGAAAGAAAGAAAGAAAGAAAGAAAGAAAGAAAGAAAGAAAGAAAGAAGGAGGGAAGGAGGGAAGGAAGGAAGGAAGGAAGGAAGGAAGGAAGGAAGGAAGGAAGGAAGGAAGGAAGGAAGGAAGGAAGGAAGGAAGGAAAGAAAGAAAGAAATTTTATATTTTTGGAAAAACATTGAATTTGCCTTTAGTTTAAAGAAAGGACCTTCGGGAAGGATTTAAGGCTGAGCATCAACAGAGTAGGAATTTCGTCTAAATGGAATTAGGAATTTTTTAAAATAAAGTTAATCTGAAGAATAAAAAATATGCTCCCAAAGAATGCATACAGGAAAGTGTTTCTAAAGTCTAGGGTCTTTTTTAAAAGAAGTTTGATTTTCCCTTTCTTTCTTTCTTTCTTTGTTTCCCTTTTAATTTCTGTGAGGTACTTAAGCCGCTACTTCCAGAAAGACAAACATGTTCCAATTTGGGCAAAGATAAGGCATAAAAGTTCCAATGTGGGTAAACTTGGCTCTTTATGGGCATGGTGGGATTTCTGGGCTTGGTATTGTCTTAGAATTAGATTGTTTATCTCCTTGTTTTTGCAAGTCATTTAGAGAGACTCTGGTAGTGATAAATCCAAATATAAATATTTAAATTTGACCAATAAACATGCTCAGATCAATTTTTTTCATATTTATTTTTTATGCATTGTACTTGAACTCTTTTGGACATCCCCTAGTCCTGCGTTTTTCAGTCTTGGCAACTTTAAGATTAATAAACTTCAACTCCCAGAATTTCCCAGCCAACATGAAGTGATCATTGGTTGAATTCAAATATTTATATTTCTCATGCTGGCTGGGAAACTCTGGGAATTGAAACACTGTGATAAACCTTAGGAAAGGATATATGAGCCAACAGCGTGCAGCGGCAGCCAAAAAAGCCAATGCAATCCTAAATTGCATTAACAGAGGGATACAATCAAGATCAAGTGAGGTATTAGGTAAAGGTAAAGGTTCCCCTCGCACATACATGCTAGTCGTTGACGACTCTAGGGGGCGGTGCTCACCTCTGTTTCAAAGCCGAAGAGCCAGCGCTGTCCGAAGACGTCTCCGTGATCATGTGGCCGGCATGACTCAACGCCAAAGGCGCACGGAACGCTGTTACCTTCCCACCAAAGGCGGTCCCTATTTTTTCTACTTGCATTTTTACGTGCTTTCAAAACTGCTAGGTTGGCAGAAGCTGGGACAAGTAACGGGAGCTCACCCCGTTACACGGCAGCACTAGGAATTCGAACCACCGAACTGCCGACCTTTCGATCGACAAGTTCAGCTGTCTTAGCCCCTGAGCCACTGCGTCCCTTAAGTGAAGGATTAATACCACTCTATAAAGCCTTAGTAAGACCACACCTAGAATATTGCATCCAGTTTTGGTCACCACACTATAAGAAAGATGTTGAGACTCTAGAAAGAGTGCAGAGAAGAACAATCGAGATGATTAGGGGACTGGTGGCTAAAACATAGGATGAACAGTTGCAGGAACTGGGCGTGGCTAGTCTAGTGAAGAGAAGGACCAGGAGAGACAAAATAGCAGCACTCCAATATTTGAGGGGTTGCCACAGAGAGGAGGGGGCCAAGCTATTTTCCAAAGGACCTGAAGGCCAGACAAGGAATAATGAATGGAAGTTGATCAAGGAGAGTCAACCTAGAAATAAGGAGAAATTTTCTGACAGTGAGAACAATCAACCAGCGGAACAGTTTGCTTTCAGAAGTTGTGGGAGCTTCATCACTGGAAGCTTTCAAAAAGAGACTGGACTGCCATCTGTCAGAAATGGTGTAGGGTTGGACTACACGACCTACAAGGTCCCTTCCAACTCTGTTATTCTGTTAAAGCAAAGTCTGATCAATATTTTGGACATAACAAAATCACATTAGATGTATTCCTAATTGCAAATTGCAGGTTTAGCAATAGTGTATTACAATTTATTCGCAATGTATTAATTGTAGATTAGAACATTTTCCGTCCCGATTGCGGCTAATGAGATACAACACACACAAATATAAACCCAGGGGTGGGGGTTTGCAGGGGTTCAGAAGAACCGCTAGCTAAGATTCTGTGCAGTTTGGAGAACCCCCAAATCCCACTCCTGGCTGGCCCCACCCACCCCACCCCTCCCCTCCCAGGAGTCCCCACGCGGCCCATTTTGGATGCAGTTAAGAGCAGGGCCCACGTAGAAGCTCGGGCAGGGCAAAAAACGGGCCTACCAGAAGTTCAGGAAGGCTGAAAACGGGCCCGTTTCCAGCCTCCGAAGCCTGGGGAGGCTGTTTTTGCTCTCCCTGAGGCTCGAGAAAAGCCTCTGGAGCCCGGGGAGGGCAAAAATGCCCCCCCACCATTGTGCAGGAGGCCGATTATGCCACGCCCACCCTGGCCACACCCACCCAGCAACCGGACAGAGAACCCCTTGCTAAAATTTTTGAAGCAGTCTCTGTATAAACCCAGAGACTGCAATCCCTATAAACCATGAAGAATGTGGACATATGTATGAGAAAGGAGGCCTTCACAAAGCATAAAGCATCTGGTCTGATGTTATGATAGCAAAACAAACCTTATAAAACATTTCAGACCTAAATATTCAGCACCAGAAGCACATTAGAGCTATGCCAGATGGATGCAGCTGAGCTATCAGTACAAACCATACCTATTATGTCATGCTTTTACAATTGAATTTGAAGAGCAACATAAAATTTTTATTACTGCTGTAATCAAGTTAGGAATCCTTGCTTTATTCTAGCAGGCTGTTTATTCCAGACTTTTCTAACTAAAAGCAACCAATGAGAATCCTCCAGAAAACCTACCAGGAGGGCATGACAATCTCTCTACATTATCCCCTCATATCTGACCTATACTCCCTTGGCAGAAGGAAAAATGACTCAGCAAATTGCAGCAAATTGTTTTAATAGACCTCCGCCCTCTGTTAATCTTAAAGACCAACAATGAAAAGAATATCTCTTTCTTTAGGCACAAAATACCACAAGGGAGTTTATCTTCCTTGCTTTGTTTTTCATTTCAAATGAAAATTGCCATGTCGGAGCTGCAAAAATCTAGACCACCACTAGATGGCAAACAAGCAAAACAGGAAGATCTTTCTTTGCTGCCCTCTAGTGACAATATGAGGTTCTGCAATCCAGATACGGTACCCCGTGGTTATAAACCTGCCAGCATTTTTCCTAATGGTTTCAAATTATGCTTGACATTTTCCTTAATAGCTTGACCAATCTGGCAAAAACCACTGCTGCAATTCAGTATTTGACTTTGAGCCAAATTACATAAAACCAGATCATGCCAATTAATCTTGCAACCGAGTTCCCAAAAACAAATTACATTTACATATCGGTATAAATGGGATTTGTTGTAGAAGCATGCTCCTCTATCAAGCTACCAAACGGTATACATATGTCCATCCAGGATGTTAGCTTTCCACATGCAATACTGTTGTGACCCAGGCCCAAGTAAGGTAGTAGGAAACTCAGTCAGTGTAAAAATAAACTTTATTCGAACAGCTGAGAATTACTTCATTCTCAGCATAGTTCAACTAAATTAAAGCAAATTCCTCCCAACACAATTTCTCAGTCCTATCACCAACCTTGGTCCAATTCGGCAAACTGCCAAAGGCCTTTCTTGGCAAAAGTTCAGAAGACACCGATACGAAAAAAATGCAAGAAGACGAAGCTATCAACATTGTTTTCCGGCAAGAGCCCAAACGCTGTTGCTGGTCTTTTAAGCCTTATGGGAGGGGCCAATCATCTCTTGGCCCTACTCCTGAGTTGTCCTCTTTGCTTTAGCTGCTCTTGCCTTCTGACAGCTCTTCTCATGTGTGCATTAGGAACAGAGTCCTCCATTTCTTCCGCTTCACCACCGTCAGTCTCCGGAGGCTCTGGAGTCCACGTCTCACTCCCAGATGGCCCTGGCCCCACCTCAGCCTCTGATGCAGAGCCCTCATCCGGGACTTCCCCAGCCTCCAGGACTGGCCCATGCTCTTCCTCAGCCTCATCACTGTCTGACTCCGCTGCCAGCTCCGCAGGCTGCTGGCAAACCGCAACAAATACTCTGGTGAATGCATTCATTGCCCGCTTCTAAATTTCATGCAAATGCATTATTTCAAGCTGTAGGTGATATTGTGAAATTTAGCCCAGCCCCCAAAGAAGAACCTTGACAGCACTGTTCATGTTTTTATCCTTATAGAGGACTGTGAAGGTGGCTTCTGGAGAGCACTTCTGTCCGGCGCTCTCCATTAATATATCCATTATGCAGTCAAGCTGCCAATGTTAACAAAACGTACGATGATCCACACTCTGTCAAGGACCTAGGAGTACTCATCTCGAAAGATCTAAGCCCTAGAGCTCACTGTAACAACATTACTAAAAAGGCATTAAGAGTTGTCAACCTTATTTTACAAAGTTTTTTCACTGGTAACACTATACTTCTAACGAGGGCATACAAAACCTTTGCCAGGCCTGTCCTTAAATATTGCTCACCTGCCTGGAACCCACACTGTATTTCAGACATTAATACATTAGAGAGAGTCCAGAGGTATTTTACAAGAAGAGTACTCAACTCCTCTGCTCGCAATAACATTCCTTATATCACTAGGCTTGAAATTTTAGGTTGTTTTTATTTATTCCATATCTCCTTTCATTTTATCCCTATATATTTTATCCCATCTGGTGAGGCATTGAGAGACAGAGACAGAGAGACAGAGAGAGACAGACAGACAGACAGAGAGACAGAAACAAAGAGAGAGAGAAACAGAGACAGAGAGAGGGGAGAGAGAGAGAGAGAGAGGGAGAGATAGACAGAGAGAGGGAGGGAGTCAGAGAGAGAGAAACAGAGAGGGGGGGAGAGAGATGGAGAGGGATGAAGGAGGGAGTCAGACAGAGGGGGAGAGAGAGATAGAGAGGGAGGGAGGGAGTCAGAGAGAGACAGAGACAGAGAGACAGGGAGAGAGTCAGAGAGACAGGGAGAGGGAGAGAGAGAGAGAGAGAGGGAGAGAGAGAGAGAGAGAGTTTGGCCCAAAGTCAAAGTCACCCAGTAAGTTTCCACAGCTGAGAAGAGATTTGAATGTGGGTCTCTGAAGTCCTAGTCCAACATATACACCATTGGCTCTTTTGCAGAAACAATCTGGGAGTAGATGGCTTTATAAAATTGGGAAATCTGTGCCTTCCATGTTATCCTGATTCCTGGCAACAACCTAAACAAGTTCCTGCAGAATTTTTTGGCGGCCTCTTCAGAAGTGGCTTGCTATTTCGTTCTTCCTAGGGCTGAGGGAAAGTGACTGGCTTAAAGTCATTTATTTAGCTGACTTTGTTCCTAGGAATGGGACTAGAACTGGAACCCACACCACATTTGTGACATCAATACAATTGAACGTGTTCAGAAATATTTTACAAGAAGAGTTCTCCACTCCTCTGAAAACAACAAAATACCTTATCCCACCAGACTTGAAATCCTAGGCTTAGAAAACTTAGAACTCCGTCGCCTTCGACAAGACCCAAGTTTAACTCACAGAATCATCTATTGTAATGTCCTTCCTGTTAAAGACGACTTCAGCTTTAATTGCAATAATACAACAGCAACCAATAGATTTAAACTTAATATTGCATAGGCCAGGAGGCTCAAGATGATTGATAAGACTTTATAGCAAACAATGTCCAGAATCAACAGCATAGAAAGTCTAGAATCAACAGCATTAGAATCAACAGCACTTTATTGAGCATCAGACAAAGTTTATATAGTTTCTCAGTTTCTCATGTCTCACCTGACATACGTGTTACTTCATTATTGGTTAATTGGTCTCCAAGGCACAATAATTGGTTAGTAATTACATCACTGGCTTTTCGTGAGAATACATGTTCATGCTAGAAAGGAAATGTAACAGTGTTTCAGGGCTATAACTTTGTTTCATCCTGTATTCTTGTATATGCTGAGAACGCTGCTTAAATGAGGTTTGCCATCCAAGATAAGAGCGTTACCCGCATTCTAAAATGCATACATGATGAACAACAAAATGTTTGCCCTTCACAAACCCTTCAGCAACCAATAGATTTAAACTTAATATTAACCGCTTTAATCTAGATTGCAGAAAATATGACTTCTGTAACAGAATCATCAGTGCTTGGAACACTTTACCTGACTCTGTGGTCTCTTCCCATAATCCTAAAAGCTTTAACTAAAAACTTTCTACTATTGACCTCACCCCATTCCTAAGAGGACCATAAGGGGCGTGCATAAGAGCACAAACGTGCCTACCGTTCCTGTCGTATTGTTTTTCTTTTTCTTCATATATATATATATATGCTTATACTTCCTTATATTTCCTCATATATATGTTTATATACTGTATAATCTTTTTGTGTGATGCCTATATATATTGTTGTGACAAATAGGTAGATAGATAGATAGATAGATAGATAGATAGATAGATAGATAGATAGATAGATAGATAGATAGATAGATAGATAGATAGATAGATAGATAGATAGATAGATAGATAGATAGATAGATAGAAGAACCCTGCTCTCACTTTTTCAGGTGTTTAGAAACAGTCAAATGAAACCTTGACTGCATTTTTCTCCCCCACCAGCGGAAACTGCCCTTCTGCAGTTATTCATTGACTAACTTGTCCTTTCAGCCCACTTCTTTTCTTAGTCCCGGCTGGACTGCCAAACTGCACTGCGTCAGGAAAAGTAATCAGGGAGACCTTCTTAAGCAGAAGAAGAAGATAACAGCTTGCTGATAGAAAAGATAGAAAGGATGAGCTGGGCTGCATATCACTGAAAGAGGACAACGGAAGGATCAGGAAGACTTGCAGATTCAGCCAGCGGGAGCCATCCAGCGAGCCAGACAACTCAGCAAAAATTATCCAGAAAGATTGTGACCAGAAATAAGACTGTGCTGCATTTGAAGAGGTAAGAGGAGAGTAGAAGGCAAGATGAGCAAACCCCAATACAAGAAGATGGAAGAAGATGCATCTGAAGTCCAGGATCCACCCCCCTATATAGAACATCAACCTGTATATTCTGGTCCCGGTTTCTTGGGGGACCCCAAGTATCAACCTCCTTATGATCCAAGTTACAACCACAGTCTGCTTATTCAACCAATGCAGACCATCAACGTCATACGTGTCCAACCCACCAAAGAGCCTGATTACATGGCCTACTCCATCTTCACCATGCTTTGCTGTTGTTTGCCTCTGGGAATTGCTGCCCTGATCTATTCCGTACAGGTAAGCCTGTGAGCATACGAACCACAGGAGGTTATAGGAGGTTAGGAGAGGCAGTCATACAGTATTATAAAAAGAGAGGTGAGTTCAGGGTTCACAACTCACATAAAGATAAGACTAGTTTATTTCTTTGTTTAATCAAATGTTTTTTCTCATGTGGCAGGGTCAGCATGGAGGGAACCGAGAAAGTATAAGTTGCAAATATGTCAATGGGAGAGATATTGATGCTCCAAACTGAAGAGCTGTGTAGGCGCCACTCTTACAAATCTGTGTCGTGAATAAGTTTGTGATTATGAATTAAGATGCACCAGTCTTTGTCGTTCACTTAAAAGCACCTTGTCTTTGACAGCTTCTCCATCAGCTCACTGCAAAATATGTATGTAGGCACTACTCCTGAATGTTTGGAACAGTAGGTCTTCTCTTACCGCAACCAACTCCTTTTGCAGAATGATGGAAAGCAGATATATATATGCAGTGGTGGGATTCAAGTAATTTAACAACCGGTTTTCTGCCCTAATGATTTCTTCCAACAACCAGTTTGCCAAACTGCTCAGAACAGGGGTCTCCAACCTTAGCAACTTTAAGACTTGTGGACTCCAACTCCCAGAATTCCTCAGCCAGCTTTGCTGGCTGAGGACTTCTGGGAGTTGAAGTCCACAAGTCTTAATGTTGACAAAGTTGGAGACCCCTGGCTCAGAAAGTTAACAACCGGTCCTCCCGAAGTGGTGCGAACCGGCTGAATCCCACCACTGGGTATATTGTACAGGCGGTCCTTGTCTTACGGCCACAATTGAGCCCAACATTTATGTTGCTAAGTGAGAAAGTTGTTAGGTGAGTTTTGCCCCCATTTTACAACTTTTCTGGTCACCTTCGTTAACCGGATCGCTGCAGTTGCTAAATTAGGAAGGGGCTTGTTAAAATGAATCTGGTTTCCCCCATTGGCTTTGCTCGTGAGAAGGTTGCAAAAGGGGACCGCGTGACCCCGGGATACTGCAACCGTCATAAATGGGAGTCAGTTGTCGAGCATCCAAATGTAAATCTCGTGACCCTGGGGATGCCGTGCTGGACAGGTGTGAAAAATGGTCATCGGTCGCTTTTTCAGTGCCGCACCTTTGAATGGTTACTAAATGAGCTGTTGTAAATTGAGGACTAAGTGTTATGTATATGTATACACACACATATACAAGTAGTCCTAGACTTACAACACATATGCAAGTTGCCCTAGACTTACAACACATATGCAAGTAGGCCTAGACTTACAACACATATGCAAATTGTCCTAGACTTACAACACATATGCAAGTAGTCCTAGACTTACAACACATATGCAAATTGTCCTAGACTTACAACACATATACAAGTAGTCCTAGACTTACAACACATGTGCAAGTTGCCCTAGACTTACAACACATATGCAAGTAGTCCTAGACTTACAACACATATACTGGTAGTCCTAGACTTACAACACATATGCAAGTAGTTCTAGACTTAGAACACATATACAAGTAGTCCTAGACTTACAACACATGTGCAAGTTGCCCTAGACTTACAACACATATGCAAGTAGTCCTAGACTTACAACACATATGCAAGTAGTCCTAGACTTACAACACATATGCAAGTAGTCCTAGACTTACAACACATATGCAAGTTGCCCTAGACTTACAACACATATAGAAGTAGTCCTAGACTTACAACACATATGCAAGTAGTCCTAGACTTACAACACATGTGCAAGTAGTCCTAGACTTACAACACATATGCAAGTAGGCCTAGACTTACAACACACATGCAAGTAGGCCTAGACTTACAACACATATGCAAGTAGTCCTAGACTTACAACACATATGCAAGTAGTCCTAGACTTACAACACATATGCAAGTAGTCCTAGACTTACAACACATATGCAAGTAGTCCTAGACTTACAACACATATACAAGTAGGCCTAGACTTACAACACATATACAAGTAGTCCTAGACTTACAACACATATGCAAGTAGTCCTAGACTTACAACACATGTGCAAGTAGTCCTAGACTTACAACACATATGCAAGTAGGCCTAGACTTACAACACACATGCAAGTAGTCCTAGACTTACAACACATATGCAAGTAGTCCTAGACTTACAACACATATGCAAGTAGTCCTAGACTTACAACACACATGCAAGTAGGCCTAGACTTACAACACACATGCAAGTAGTCCTAGACTTACAACACATATGCAAGTAGGCCTAGACTTACAACACACATGCAAGTAGGCCTAGACTTACAACACATATACAAGTAGTCCTAGACTTACAACACACGTGCAAGTAGTCCTAGACTTACAACACATATGCAAGTAGGCCTAGACTTACAACACATATGCAAGTAGTCCTAGACTTACAACACATATGCAAGTAGTCCTAGACTTACAACACATATGCAAGTAGTCCTAGACTTACAACACATATACAAGTAGTCCTAGACTTACAACACATATACAAGTAGTCCTAGACTTACAACACATATGCAAGTAGTCCTAGACTTACAACACATATGCAAGTAGTCCTAGACTTACAACACATATGCAAGTAGTCCTAGACTTACAACACATATGCAAGTAGTCCTAGACTTACAACACATATGCAAGTAGTCCTAGACTTACAACACATATACAAGTAGTTCTAGACTTAGAACACACATGCAAGTAGGCCTAGACTTAGAACACATATGCAAGTAGGCCTAGACTTACAACACATATACAAGTAGTTCTAGATTTAGAACACACATGCAAGTAGGCCTAGACTTACAACACATGTGCAAGTAGTCCTAGACTTACAACACATATAGAAGTAGTCCTAGACTTACAACACATATGCAAGTAGTCCTAGACTTACAACACATATACAAGTAGTTCTAGACTTAGAACACATATGCAAGTAGGCCTAGACTTACAACACATGTGCAAGTAGTCCTAGACTTACAACACATATAGAAGTAGTCCTAGACTTACAACACATATGCAAGTAGTCCTAGACTTACAACACATATACAAGTAGTTCTAGACTTAGAACACACATGCAAGTAGTCCTAGACTTACAACACATATGCAAGTAGGCCTAGACTTACAACACATATGCAAGTAGGCCTAGATTTAGAACACATATGCAAGTAGGCCTAGACTTAGAACACATATGCAAGTAGTCCTAGACTTACAACACATATAGAAGTAGTCCTAGACTTACAACACATATGCAAGTTGTCCTAGACTTACAACACATATGCAAGTAGGCCTAGACTTACAACACATATACAAGTAGTTCTAGACTTAGAACACACATGCAAGTAGTCCTAGACTTACAACACATATGCAAGTAGGCCTAGACTTACAACACATATGCAAGTAGGCCTAGACTTACAACACATATATTACTAGTCCTAGACTTACAACACATATATTACTAGTCCTAGACTTACAACACATATATAAGTAGTCCTAGACTTGCAACACATATACAAGTAGTCCTAGACTTACAACCCATATATTACTAGTCCTAGACTTACAACCCATATATTACTAATCCTACACTTCCTACACATATACAAGTAGTCCTAGACTTGCAACACATATACAAGTAGTCCTAGACTTACAACACATATACAAGTAGTCCTAGACTTACAACACATATACTGGTAGTCCTAGAATTCTGGGAGTGGAAGTTCACACAATTTAATATTGCCAAGATTGGGAAACACTGCTCTATAGGATGAAGCACCTCAACATATTTATTCCTGTTACTTTCCAAATTGCAATCTTCTACATGCTGCAAAAAATAAATAAATAAAAAGACATTCACCAAATCTAAAATTTGGTTCTACAGAAAGGTGCTAAATTCAAACTTTCCAAGCCAACAAAACTGTAATTCATTCAGAATGTTGTTGCTGGAGGAAAGGATGCAGAGGAACAGACATCCATATTTTTAATGGGGATTTTTGAAAGAAGAAGTTGATAACACATACAAAAACAGGATGAAATAAAAGTAAAGGGAATGAAAAGCAGGAAGAAAACCTTCCTGCGTTGTTTTTTTTAAATGGGTTTTTGAGGAAGGCTAGATGGTGAAGAATGATGTGGCTCCACTGAATGGTGGAGATTAAAACTTCTGGATTTAATTAAGGATTTCCCCGCTCTCCAAGCAAAAAAAAAAAGATCAAGAATTGATGTGACATGTAGGGAAGGGAACTGCAAAGACCACAGAAGGCCATCAAGAAGTAATACTACTACACAGAGTGGGAGATCATAAATCAAAGCTACGAATTCTTCTCCACTGCTGAGTTTAATTGTTCTCAACCCTTCCAGGAATCACTAGAAAACTATCCAGTAGCAGCATGAAGTTGGCTATCCCCAATTCTTATCCTGTATTCGTTCAGGCTGATCTTGGATGGTGTTGGAATAAGGGAGAAATTACTGCTTTAACATAGGGACATGAGAATTTGCATAAGAGCCATTTAATG
This sequence comes from Ahaetulla prasina, assembly GCF_028640845.1. Lineage (NCBI taxonomy): Eukaryota > Metazoa > Chordata > Lepidosauria > Squamata > Colubridae > Ahaetulla > Ahaetulla prasina. The sequence continues at coordinate 24,579,800 of NC_080548.1, read as the reverse complement.
TCTAGTGCAGGGGTCTCCAACCTTGCTCACTTTAAGACACGTGGACTTCAATTCCCAGAACTCTAGGAGTTGAAGTCCACAAGTCTTAAAGTGGTCAAGATTGGAGACCCCTGGTCAAGTGCAGTGGTGAAATCCTCCCCGGTTTGTCACCGGTTCGCTGCCTGAGCATGCACAGTTTGTGCCAAATGCATGCTGCCTGCACATGCACAGTGTGCACCAAATGCACGCTGCGCGTGCACGCATATACAATCCGTGCCAAATGCATGCTTCCCATGGAAAAAGGAGGCTTGGGAAGGTAAGTAGAACAGCAGGGGTGGGGGGAAACAGCTGTGCCGCGTGATTTAGATTCGCTAGAAAGCAGGATTTCCTGCTTTCTAGCGAATTTAAATCGCATGGCACAGCTGATCGTCAGAAATACCGCTTCCGATGAACCGGTAGCTTTTTATTATTATTATTACCAGTTCATCCGAATCGGTAGCTTTGATCACTACCGGTTTGCCTGAACCGGTAGCATTTCACCCCGATCTAGTGGTTAAGGCACACTGCAGAAAAAATAATTGCTACCAACCTGCCATCATTACCTAAGATGGCGCCGACGAAGGCTGCCTCGGTGAAATGCTCTCTAATTGTTTCTTTATTTCTAATTGTTCTCTGTGACTCACTACGGATTTCCTACTCACGAGACCATCTGCTAAAAATTAAGGAACATTTCTTTAAGGAGCAGCTTTCTTTAATCTCACCCCCGCCTGTCTTTACAAACACGGAGGAGATTCTAACACAGGAGGAGGCAATTCCCACGGAGCCATGGATTACTAAAAAAACCAAACGACGGAAACGAAGGAAACGAGGTAAAAGATCTGGGATCTTAATCAAGCTAAGAACTCGCACTAAAACTCCTCTGCCTTCAATTTTCCTAACAAATATACGCTCACTTGCAAATAAGATGGATGAAATACTCCTCTTAAACAAATACTATTCTGATTTTCGCAATTCAGCAGTCCTATGCTTCTCTGAAACCTGGTTAAATGAATCAATTGAAAATAGCAGCCTGAACATTCCAGGATTTCAAATTGAACGATCAGACAGAATTCCAGAAACATCTGGTAAAAAGAAAGGAGGAGGCTTATGCCTATATATTAATTCATCCTGGTGTCAAGATTTTAACATAATTTACAAGTTCTGTGACAACAATTTAGAGACTCTAATTATCAACTGCAAACCTTACTATTCGCCTCGTGAATTTTCCTCATTTCTTCTAATTGCTGTTTATGTCCCACCACAAGCCTGTGTAAATGAGGCATTACGAACTCTAGCTGACCAAATCATGGAGGCTGAAGCCAAACACCCTGATTCACTGGCCATTGTTTTGGGAGATCTAAACAAGGCAAACTTAAGGAAAGAACTACCAAAATACTTTCAGCATGTCAATTGTCCCACCAGAGGCAAGAATACTCTAGACCACTGCTACACAACACTAAAAGATGCCTATCGGTCTTTACCACGTGCAGCTGTAGGACACTCTGATCATTGCATGATTCACCTTGTACCTGCTTACAGGCAAAGACTTAAAGCCATAAAACCAATAATTAAATCAGTGAAAACCTGGACGGAGGATTCAGAATTAAAGCTACAGGCATGTTTTGACTGCACTGATTGGAATATTTTTAAAGATACCTCTGCAGACCTGGATGAACTCACAGATACTGTAACATCATATGTCAGCTTCTGTGAAGACCTATGTACCTACAAGGAACTTGCGAATACACAGTAATAACAAACCTTGGTTTACACATAAACTTAAGCAGCTACGACATTCCAAAGAGGAAGCCTACAGAAAAGGTGATAAAATGCTGTACAATCAGGCCAGAAATGCACTAACAAGGGAGATAAGAGCAGCAAAAAGAAGCTACTCTGAAAAGCTAAAGAATCAATTTTCAGCAAATGAACCAGCAAACATGTGGAAAACTCTTAAAAATATCACCGCCTATGGCAAACCTCCTTCCCAGGCTGAAGGTAATCAACAACTGGCAGATGACCTGAATGAGTTTTACTGCAGGTTTGAAAGGAAACTACAGCCACCTATCTCCACAACCCCCATCTCAGACACACCAACAACAGCCAAGCCTCCTACAACTGACCCCATTTCATTGGGTTCACAACCCCTAGTGATCACAGAAAAGGAAGTGCAGGACCTATTTCACAGACAAAAGCCAGGAAAAGCTCCAGGCCCAGACAAGATAACTCCTTCTTGCTTAAAAGTCTGTGCTGACCAATTGGCCCCATCTTCACCCATATTTTCAATAAATCACTAGAGATGTGCTATGTTCCTTCTTGCTTCAAACGCTCTACCATCATCCCAGTGCCGAAGAAGCCCACCATCAAGGAACTGAATGACTACAGACCAGTTGCTCTAACATCTGTAGTCATGAAAACCTTTGAAAGGCTAGTGCTTTCCTACCTGAAAACCATCACGAATCCGCTCTTAGACCCCTTGCAATTTGCATACCGAGCAAATAGATCAACAGATGATGCTGTTAATATGGCTCTGCACTACATCCTACAACATCTTGAGTCTCCAAAGACCTATGCAAGGGTCCTTTTGTAGACTTTAGTTCAGCATTCAATACCATCATTCCAGACATTCTTCTAACTAAGCTAAACCAGCTACAGGTACCGGAACAGACTTGTAAGTGGATCACAAGCTTCCTAACAAACAGGAAGCAGCAGGTGAAGCTAAGCAAGATCACATCAAATACCTGTACAATTAGCACAGGGGCCCCCAAGGCTGTGTGCTCTCCCCTCTTCTCTCTGTATACCAATGACTGCATCTCCAATGATCCATTTGTTAAGCTACTGAAGTTCGCAGATGACACAACAGTGATTGGTCTCATTCGAGACAATGACGAATCCGCATATAGACGAGAGGTCGAACGACTAGCCTTGTGGTGCAACCAAAACAATCTGGAACTGAACACACTCAAAACCGTAGAAATGGTGGTAGACTTTAGGAAAAACCCTTCCATACTTCCACCTCTCACAATACTTGACAACACAGTATCAACAGTAGAAACCTTCAAATTTCTGGGTTCTATCATATCGCAAGATCTCAAATGGACAGCTAACATCAAAACATCATTAAAAAGGACAACAAAGAATGTTCTTTCTGCGCCAACTCAGTAAGCTCAAACTGCCCAAGGAGCTGCTGATCCAATTCTACAGAGGAATTATTGAGTCTGTCATTTGCACCTCTATAACTGTCTGGTTCGGTTCTGCAACCCAACAAGAAAAACACAGACTTCAGAGGATAATTAGAACTGCAGAAAAAATAATTGCTACCAACTTGCCTTCCATTGAGGACCTGTATACTGCACGAATCAAGAAGAGGGCCGTGAAAATATTTGCAGATCCCTCGCATCCTGGACATAAACTGTTTCAACTCCTACCCTCAAAACGACGCTATAGAGCACTGCACACCAGAACAACTAGACACAAGAACAGTTTTTTCCCGAAGGCCATCACTCTGCTAAACAAATAATTCCCTCAACACTGTCAGACTATTTACTGAATCTGCACTACTATTAATCGTTTCATAGTTCCCATCACCAATCTCTTTCCACTTATGACTGTATGACTATAACGTTACTGGCAATCCTTATGATTTATATTGATATATTGACCATCAATTGTGTTGTAAATGTTGTACCTTGATGAACGTATCTTTTCTTTTATGTAACACTGAGAGCATATGCACCAAGACAAATTCCTTGTGTGTCCAATCACACTTGGCCAATAAAATTCTATTCTATTCCATTGAGGACCTGTATACTGCACGAATCAAGAAGAGGGCTGTGAAAATATTTACAGACCCCTCGCATCCTGGACATAAACTGTTTCAACTCCTACCCTCAAAATGACGCTATAGAGTACTGCACACCAGAACAACTAGACACAAGAACAGTATCTTCCCGAACGCCATCACTCTGCTAAACAAATAATTCCATCAACACTGTCAAACTATTTACTGAATCTGCACTACTATTAATCTTCTCATAGTTCCCATCACCAATCTCTTTCCACTTATGACTGTATGACTATAACTTGGTGCTGGCAATCCTTATGATTTATATTGATATATTGACCATCATATGTGTTGTAAATGTTGTACCTTGATGAACGTATCTTTTCTTTTATGTACACTGAGAGCATATCCATCAAGACAAATTCCTTGTGTGTCCAATCACACTTGGCCAATAAAAATTCTATTCTATTCTATTCTAGAAACCAGGAGATTATGAGTTCTAGTCCCATTTTAGGTGTAAAAGCTGGTTGGCTAAGCCAATCAGGCTTTCTCAGCCCAATCTACTTTACAGGGTTGCTGTTGAGGTTGAGAATAGCAAGAGGAAGGAGTATTAAACCCTGAATTTGCAGGAATACAAGGAGGAGGAGGAGGAGGAGGAGGAGGAGGAGGAGGAGGAGGAGGAGGAAGAGGGGGAGAAATGTCCACCACCTTGAGTTATTTATAAAAATTTAAAAAAAATCTTTTAAAATGACTCAAGTCTGTCTCAGTCATCTCTGGTGATTCTCAGTCATCCAGGTCATGGATACTTTTTAACATGGATGCTTTTTCAAAAGGCCACCGGACGTTGTTTTTCCTGAAAGACGTTTCAATTCTCATCCAAGAAGCTTCTTCCATTCTGACTGCAAAAATTTGAGTGTACATGACATGAAGGCATGAAACATCTTCAAGGAAAAACGAAGTCCCACTGCCTCTGTCTCGGTCATGAATTGGGGAGTAGCTAATAACATGAGGGCATGTCAGCGAAGGGAAGATGCTGGGGTATGTTTGTATTATGAGAAGATTCAGGCGGAGAAAGGCAGTGTGGAAGGAGTTAATTCTTCAGCAATTTCTGCAGAAGGAAAAAACCCTCTACTCTAATCTATTGCAGCAAAAATAAAACAAGGGTTCTGCCTCAGTGAGGACATGCTAATGTTGAACTTTGGAATTATTTTGTCCTAATTTGGCTGCCACCGCATCATTTACTGGAACTAGACGAACAAATGAGCCAAACAGTCTCATTTGTGGGAAATCAAATATATTGCACAACTTTGATGCATCCTGCCAAGGAGAAAAATCTTTGTGTGCTTTGTTTTTATTTTGGGAATCAAGGAATGCTTGTTCATCTGGCATGACTGTATACAAGCAGTGACAAGTGATTACTTCATACAGATAGACTTTGACTTACAACCACAATTAAGACTAGAATTTCTCTTATGAAGCAACTCGCACTCAAAATGTATGAACTTTATAACCCCTAAACCAGGGGTCTGCAAACTTGGCTCTTTTAAGACTTGTGGACTTCAACTCCCAGAGTTCCTCAGCCAGCTTTGCTGGAAGTTGAAGTCCACAAGTCTTAAAAGAGTCAAGTTTGCAGACCCCTGCCCTAAACCATTCATATTACAGGCCGGAGATCCTCTTTCAACCATATTTTTTCGCTAATAGATCCCTTATTTTTCTTTATTCTCAGACCCAAGAAGCCAACCACACTGGAAATGCAGAATCTGCTCGACGAAATTCAAAGCTGGCACGCAATTTGGCCCATGCAGCACTTGGAATGGGGCTGGGGGCCCTAACCATATATATGATCTTTGTTATATTCATGTACACTCAGAGTGTCTCTGAGCTGATAGACAAACCCTAAACGTTATCCCCGTAATTCTAAAATACTAGAATATAGGAAAAAGTTCCAAGGCAATTCAAACAACTAACAAAATCGCTTGATCATTACATGAATGCAGTTGTACATGGCTGAATGGTAAACTGCTGAGACGCTAAAGCACTGATTTAACGCTAAATACTAAAATGCCAAAATAATTTAGAAATAATTCCGGGTAGGTATAATAAAATAGGAGGTGCTACGTTAAAGTGGTTAAGTGTTTGCCAGAAATGCCTCCAATACGCCAAGCTGTATTATAAAGTGATTGCATAACCCTTGCATAAGCGGCAAGAGTAATTGCACAAAGGGGTTGTGACGTCACTAGAATATGTTGCGAACTGCTAAAAGGCAGATGTCAGTGTTGCCATCTCCCAGTCAAAATCAAATGATAAATTGGCATGAAAAAGAAGACTGGGTCTTTATGCCGTAAATAATTAAAAGGAAAGGTGAAAGATACAGTAGAACTAACTTCCCCAAACGGACGGGATCTGGCAGAAGAACGCTGTGCAATCAACTTTCTAAAATGTCAATGAGAGTATATTGTATGTAACCAAAATGAAAACACTCAGATATGGTTGCCTATCCAATGTTACTTTCCTTCCTCTAATCAACTCTTTTTCTCCAAAGCAGTGGTTCTCAACCTGTGCTCTGCAACGCCTTGGAGAAACGTTATGATTTAAATCTTGAGTTAGCCATAGCAATAGCACTTAGACTTATGTACCGCTTCACAGTGCTTTTTCAGCCCTCTCTAAGCGGTTTACAGAGTCAGCCTATTGTCCCCAACCATCTGGGTCCTCATTTTACTGACCTCGGGCTAACCCAGGGGTCTGCAAACTTGGCTCTTTTAAGACTTGTGGACTTCAACTGAATGAGAAGGTTTAAACGGCCAATGAGAAGGCTTAAACAGCTACCTTTGAAAGGGCTGACCCAGGGGTCTGCAGACTTGGTTCTTTTAAGACTTGTGGACTTCAACTCCACAGGTTGAAGGATGGGAGGCTGAGTCCAACCTTGAGCCTGGTGAGATTCGATCTGCCAAACTGCTGGCAGCCGGTGATCAGCAGAAGTAGCCTGCAGTACTGCGCTCATAACAATTGCTTCACCATGGAGTTAAGCCTTGGTGGTCCATGGCCATGCTCCGTAGCCACAAAAGATATTTAAAGGGGCCCTGTGGTGAAGAAAAACTTGAGAACCACCACTCTAAGGCTGTTTCCATTGTCCAAATTCCTACCTAAACCCTACTGTCCATGGTCCATAGCATAGACTCATAGCAACATGCTAAGCGTATAATTTGAAATCCCAAATGTTCATATGTGTGTATCTTAGCAAGATGCTTTAAACCAGGGGTGCGGAAGGATGACTTGTGGATTTCAACTCCCAGAAGGCTGGCTCGAGAATTCTGGGAGTTGAAGTCCACAAATCATAAAAGGGCCGTCGTTCCCCACCCCTGCGTTATACAAAAGGCCCTTGTTTCAGTATTTGATGGCCAATTAGCATCTCCCAGCACTATCCTTTTTACAATGGTCTGTGTCAAAACTTTGTGAATCTGAGAGTTCCTTGAAAGGAAACCAAAGACAAAGAATGCTTCCTGTGTAATTTCCAAACCCTGAACAGCAATAGGACTTAGCCTTATATACCGCTTCACAGTGATTTTTACAGCCCTCTCTAAGCCAGAGGTCTCCAACCTTGGCAACTTTAAGCCTGGCGGACTTCAACTCCCAGAATCCCCCAGCCAGCTGGCTGGGGGATTCTGGGAGTTGAAGTCCTCCAGGCTTAAAGTTGCCAAGGTTGGAGACCCTTGCTCTAAGCGGTTTTACAGAACCAGCATATGGGGCCCTCATTTTACCGACCTCGGAAGGATGGGAGGCTGAGTCAACCTTGAATGAAATACATTCCCCAATTTCTGCCTCATGGACGCTTGATTAAACCACTGCTGTCTTTGCTGCTCCCATTTCAACATAATCCCTCAGAAGCCCTCAGAAAAATAGAAAAACTTTTTTTGTAAATATTGCAGTATTGAAATTGTTTACATCAGTCTGTGATGGATCTTTGAGCAAAATATTGTTCTACCGATTTCCAGAAAATATACAATTACCATTTTAACCTGTTGTTATTGAGATGTGTGTGTGTGTGTGTGTGTGTGTGTGTGTGTGTGTGTGTGTGTGTGTGTGTGTGTAAATATGTACAGTACTGGCTAAAGTTAGATTGCATTCTCTTTAACCCAAACTTTGACAAAGGGTCATATTACCTGTGATAGTAAATTCAAATGGGAGGAGGCAGGGGTGAAATCTACTTACCTTCCCAACTGGTTTGGAAGTGCAAATCCTTCTGCGCATGCACAGAGGATAAAAAAGCATGTTACTTCCCGGTTAAAACCAGGAAGTAACGACAACCAGGCGGGTGGGCCAAGCCTCATGCCGCCATTGCTACCAATTGTCCGAACCACTGGCTGCCATTGCTACCGATTCTCCGAACCACTGGCCGCCATCGCTACTGGTTCTCCGAACCACTGGCCGCCATTGCTACTGGTTCTCCGAATCACTGGCCGCCATCGCTACTGGTTCTCCGAACCACTGGCCGCCATTGCTATTGGTTCTCCGAACCACTGGCCACCATTGCTACTGGTTCTCTGAACCACTGGCCACCATCGCTACTGGTTCTCCGAACCACTGGCCGCCATCGCTACTGGTTCTCCAAACCACTGGCCGCCATCGCTACCGTTTCTCCGAACCACTGGTCGCCATCGCTACTGGTTCTCCAAACCACTGGCCGCCATTGCTACTGGTTCTCTGAACCACTGGCCGCCATTGCTACCGATTCTCCAAACCAGTCTGAACCGGGAGCATTTCACCCCTGGAAGGAGGCCCTGAAAAAGAGAAGACAGTTCTGCTGAACACATGCAAGACAAATCTAGTGGGAACATTAAGTCTGACCTTCCAGATGTGTGGCCTTCCATTCCCAGAATTTCCCAATCGCTGCTGCTATGGCTGAGAATCCTAAATTGATGCTTGCACATCTGGAAGTTAACAACATTGGGAAATACCAGCCAATGAATATATGTACTCAGAAGAGACAGGCATGTGCTGCTCTAGTAAATATCCTTTAGCACTCCTGGCCCTTTCCTTACCAGCTTTCCGCTGTCAGTTCTCGAAGTTAAATAACTTTGGAGATTCTCAGTCATCTGGGTCGTATTTGTCCCAAAGGTGCTTTTTCAAAAAGCAACTGGACTCTGTTTTTCCTTGAAGACGTTTCGCTTCTCATCCAAGAAGCTTCTTCAGTTCTTAACAACCTCTATATGGGATGTACTGTATATCAAGAAACAGGCAAATGGATACTCTTGGATTCTTGATCTCCCTCAGATTCCTTATTTTATCCAACTTAGTTTGGATAAAGAATTTATTAACTTAAAGCGTCCAGTTCCAAAGGTGCTTTTTCAAAAGGCAACTGGACTTTGTTTTTCCTTGAAGACGTTTCACTTCTCATCCAAGGAGCTTCTTCAGTTCTGGGAAGCGAAACACCTTCAACGAAAAACAAAGTCCCGTTGTCTTTTGAAAAAGGACCTTTGGGACTCTCTATGTTAATAAATTCTTTATCCAAACTAAGTTGAGTTAACACAAGGAATCTGGGGGGAGACCAAGAATCAAAGCGTATCCATTTGCCTCTTTCTGATATACAGTAGATCCAACATAGATGATGCCATAATTACCCTGAGTGAATTTGAGAAGGAAAGAAATTCAACCACATGCCTGGGGCCATTTAAGTCCTATTTCCTAACCGTGTTTTGCCGTTTCCTGAATCCCTGAAGTCAGGGATTCTGCCGGTTCGGGCGAACTGGTAGCTCCGACTATCACCTGCACCTGCCCCTGAGCTTTACTCACCTATATCTTCGCAGCTGATTCGTGTGGCAGAGCGGATTGCAGTGCCTCAGCTGTTTTAATTCCCTAGCACTAACGCGGAAGGTGATTTTTCATTCAACTGCGCACACACACGATCACCGAACCGGTTGTTAAACCAGTAGGATCTCACCACTGCCTGAATTCCTGTGCAAAATTCAGTGGTCAGAGTGCTGTCTCGAGATGGGACAGATGGTGATTGGAGCATGTGATCGAATGAGGAGTGAAGGGATGGTCTTGGGGGGTTTTGATTTACCTCTCAGATTCGGGTTTTCCCGGATGTGCCAGTTTACCTATCCTAGTAAATAGAACTTTGAAAAAAATGCTTGCTTCAGATATTTACTTTGGGTTTTTCTGGAACGCTGACATTGAACATCTAGTAAGTACACAGAGAAAGCAACAGCGCCTTCTTGACAAGAATATCAATGAGTTTGGCATGACTTTCTTCCAGAATGTGTTTAAACTTCTCAATCTGTGGTTTCTCACCCAGTAGTAGCCAACACTGCCTTGCTTACCAATAAAGGAGAAAATTTGTAGCTCAGAGTTGAAGTGAAGGATCCTTGAGGCACTTCCGAATCGATAGAGAAGGGGATTTCGCCCCTGCCAACTAGGTAACATCATCAGTGCACTGGTAATGAAACGTCTGTGTCATGTCCCACTCCTCCGCTGACGGCCGGGTCAGGGAAATCTGAATCAGGCTTGCCTCTGCAGCTCTGCCCAAAGTTCTAGCAAAGTCCTCAGAGCAGGCAGGAGACCAGAAAGTGACTTCAGCAAGATAAGTTCGACTTTGCCTGGCTCAGAGACTGCCAGAAAGCAGATCCTTTATATAGGCCATAGGGTGTGGCTCCATGACTCAGCACTCATTAAGGCCTGCCCCTCCCTTCCTTCTGTTGCCTCCGCCTATCCAATCTTCTGATGCGAGGGTCACTCCAATCAGCTGTTGGTAATAAACCCTCCTCAGGCTCACATGCTGTGGAGGAGGGGGAGGGGTCTAGCTGCTCCGTTTGCCTGGGCATGGAGTCAGGGCTGGGGCCGGGAGGTGCTCCTTCTTCTGCAGTTTGTCTGGGCATGGAGCCAGGACTGGGGCCGGGAGGCATACATTCCTCCGTGTTCGGGAGCAGATAAGAAGGCCCCGGCTGCTCTGAGGGCGGGCAAGACACAACAGTCTGCAAGAAACAACCAAGCTTAGAGAGCACCAAGGGCCCCTGGCCCGCTTAGCTTTTTCAAGATCAGCCAAGATTGCCAGACGCTGCCCCTGATGTAGAAAACCTCCAGTTACCCATAAACTAGACAAGTGTTTCTCAACTCAACAAGTTCAAGATGTGTGGACCAAGGGTGGGTTCCACTTACCTTTACTACCAGTTTGCAATGGGAGTGCGCTTGCACGCTCGTGCGGGTGCTTCTGCGCATGCGCAGACCATCAATTATGATGTCCGGGCAGGGGGGCGGAGCCTCCCGCCGCTTTTACTATCGGTTCTAAAGAACCGGACAGAACTGGGAGCAACCCACTCCTGGTCTGGACTCAGAAATATAAGCCAAGTTTCTGGTCTTTTGACAAACCTAGCAAATTCAACTTTCCAAGTTAAAAATACGGTTTTAATTTTGGTTATTTTATTATTCCCAATGAGAAGGTTTAAACAGCTCCCTTTGAAAGGGCTGACCCAGGGGTCTGCAAACTTGGCTCTTTTAAGTCTTGTGGACTTCAACTCCCAGAGTTCTGGGAGTTGAAGTCCACAAGTCTTAAAAGAGCCAAGTTTGCAGACCCCTGGGCTAACCTATAGTTTTATTCTTGGAATGGCCCCACACATTCTTTTATTATTTAAGGTGATCGAAGGACCACAAACCCTGAAAACTGTAGTGCAAATCTAGTCATTTTTTTTGACATTCCTGACATTTTCTCCCAGCCGTCTTCTCTGTTGTCCAAGCTTCTTAATGTGCCTAGAAATTCAGCAACATCTTTAGGCTTCCATGGCCCTCCCATCTTCCCTTGCACTACACTACCTATAGATTTCTGAGAAGTGTATTCAGAAAGCACGGTTGTGCTGAAGCAGCAACATTTATTTTGCAAATTTCATTCCCACAAACTTGGAAATCTAGTCCTGCCTTAAACATAAAGCCAGGTGGGTGACCATGGCCAGTCACTTTCTCTCAGCCCTAGGAAAGAGGCAGTAACCAATCACTTCTGAAAAACCTTGTCAAGGGAATTGCAGGGGCTTGTCCAGGCAGTCTCCAAAAATCAGACATGACCGAACAGAAGAAAATACATATAAATAACAAAATAAAAAAAAGTGAAGGTAAAGATTCCCCTCGCACATATGCCCTAGTCGTTCCTGACTCTAGGGGGTGGTGCTCATCTCCATTTCTAAGTTGAAGAGCCAGCTCTGTCTGATGACATCTCCATGGTCATGTGGCCGGCATGACTAAACGCCAAAGGCACACAGAACACTGTTAGCTTCCCACCAAAGGTGGTCCCTATTTTTTTACTTGCATTTTTTACATGATTTTGAACTGCTAGGTTAGCAGAAGCTGGGACAAGTAACAGGACCTCACTCCGTTCCGCGGCACTAGGGATTCGAACCGCTGAACTGCCGACCTTTCTGATCGACAAGCTCAGCATCTTAGCCACTGAGCCACCGCGTTCCCCCTAAATGGCAAAATAGACAATGGCAAGACTTAATTAGAAAAGAAGACAATTTCTGCTAACTGGAAGACTTTTTGCATGAAACAAGAAAAAAAAAGAACATATGACTTGTGGTTTTGATGATAAGAGAAAAATAGATATCGGTAGACCTTGACTTACAACAGTTCATTTAGTGACCGTGCAAAGTTACTCACTGGAAAATGTGAGTTATGTTTTGACCTTTGCAGTGTCCCCCTGATCTTGTGATCGAAATTCAGACGCTTGGAAACTGACTCACATTTATGATGGCTGCAGTTTCCCAGGATCATGTGATCCCCTTTTGTGATCTTCTCACAAGCAAAGTCGACGGGGAAGCCCGATTCACTGAACAACCGGGTTACTGACTTACTAGCTGCAGTGATTCACTTAACAACTGTGGCAAGAAAGATCATAAAATGGGGCAAAACTCACTTAACAAATGTCTCACTTCACAATTGAAACGTTGGACTCGATTGTGGTCGTAAGTCGAGGACTAGCTGTGTGTGTGTGTGTGTGTGTGTGTGTGTGTGTGTGTGTGTGTGTGTGTGCAGAGAGAGAAAGAGAAAGAGAGAGAGAGAGAGAGAGAGAGAGAGAGAGAGAGAGAGATGAAAGTAGGGAAGGGATTTACTGAGCATGTTTGCACAAGTAACAAGAGGGAGTAAAAAGTTAATTTAAAGCTGTCTGCTGCCAAGAAATGTGTGCTGCGGCTCAAAAGGTTTGCCACATTCTGGATAAATTGCAATTATTTGATGCTTGGCTTCTTATTTCACCCACATGCTTCCTCGGCTGCAGAACCCCGTTCAGCCGCCCTTGTCTTAAATCAGAGCAACAAATGAATCATTAAGCAAAGAGGTGGAACAAAAGAGCTAATATTGCAAGGCACTTAGTTCCTGTTGGAAGAGGAAGCGAGCAACTGGAAAGAAGAGCCCTTGGAAAGAAAGGACCGATTTTAGAGAGGGGAGACAAGAGCAGAAACAGCCTTTTGAGAACGGTCCCTCGGGAGAAGAGACAAGAGACGACTCGCGCAATGAATAATGCAACAAGTTATGAAAAGATCGCAGACAACATGCCGAATCCCCAGGATCTACCACCCCCTTATTCTGATGCAGTGCAGCCTCCGGTTCAATCAACTGCCCCCATAGCTGTTCAACCTCCTATACCAAGCCACCTTTATTATGCCACGGCTGTCCAAGACCCGAAGGAAGAACCAATTCTTCAAGTTGTTCAACTCACCCAGGCACCTGACTACCTGGCCTACTCCATCTTCACTATGCTCTGCTGTTGTCTACCCTTGGGCGTGGCTGCCTTAGTTTGCTCCATACTGGTAAGCTGTGTAAATGGGTAGTAGGGTACAGCGGGTAGCGGGGCTGGAGAAAGGCTCCTGCTCAGATTCCATCAAAACAAAAGGATCCTTATTTGCTTGCTTGCTTGCTTTCTGAAGATGCTTCCTGGCTCTTGGGGGGTGGGGGGCGGAAAGCCAAATAGACAAACAGTGTCCTGGTTCTTTCGACACTAACGTTAGTAAATCAGGATGGAACGATCTGAGCTTCGCCTTTTATTTATTTATTTTTATTGGATTTATTTATTTTGTCAATCATATATAAGATAACAGGTGAAAATATAAACATAATTTGGATACGTGAAAAGGGTAAGTAAAAAAAGGAATATTAGGACAGGAACAGTAAGCACGCAGGTGCACTTATGCACAGACTTCTTAGGAATGGGGTGAGGTCGACAGTAGAAAGTTTTGGGGGTTTGGGGAAGAAACCACAGAGTCAGGTAGTGCATTCCAGGCATTGACAACTCTGTTGCTGAAGTCGTATTTTCTGCAACCGAGTTTGGAGCGGTTTACCTTGAGTTTGTATCTATTGTGTGCTCATGTATTGTTGTGGTTGTCGTGTATTGTTGAAGAGTTACAGGGAAAGAAACCGAAGGAGGAGGAAGCCTGATACAGATAGTAAGTTGGTCTCCTAGTTAAGGCACCATACTAGAAAATGGGAGACCGTGAGTTCTAGCCCACCCTAGGAAAAGAAAGCTGGCTGGGTGAGTTTGAGCTACTTGGTCTCTCTCTAAACCCAATCCACCTCACGGGGTGGGGGTGAGGTTTGCTATGGGAAAAAATTGAAGGCGCATACAGTATTTGTAGCTTTGAGTTATTAATTAAAAAATAATAAAGATGGGACGAAAATAAATAAATTTAGATTGTGCCTGAGAAGGATGTGGATTTGAATGCTGCCAAACACCAGTTTTATATTTTATAAATATAAACATTAGAATAGAATTATTTTTTTATTGGCCAAGTGTGATTGGACACACAAGGAATTTGTCTTGGTGCATATGTTGTCAGTGTACATAAAAGAGAAGATACCTTCATCAAGGTACAACATTTACAACACATATGATGGTCAATATATCAATATAAATCATAAGGATTGCCAGCAACAAAGTTACAGTCATACAGTCATAAGTGGAAAGAGATTGGTGATGGGAACGATGAGAAGATTAATAGTATATTAATTATGTATACATATATCGTGTTTCACCGTTTTTATGCTGGTTTGTGACCTCATAAAACTTGGTTTGCCAAACACCTCTTGACTTTTTTGAAGTCCATCAGTTTCTGGATATAGGAGAAGCAAGGTGAGAAGCTTGGGAAAATTTTGAAGCAAGCAGTTTATTGTTTGCACAAGTTGCTCTATGCCTCACCCAAGACCAGGATTTTTATGGGCTTTGCTATGGGAGGTTTTATCTCCACTTCCACTCCCTTCCCAGAGATTGTAAAATTATGCAATCTCGCCCACGTTTTATATGAATAATTCAGTCCTGCAAATGCTTTTATAGACCCTGCATTAGCTTTTGTAGAAGCTGCATTAGCTTTTGGCTCCTTCAGAGTATTTATAATATAATATAATATAACAACAGAGTTGGAAGGGACCTTGGAGGCCTTCTAGTCCAACCCCCTGCCCAGGCAGGAAACCCTACACCATCTCAGTCAGATGGTTATCCAACATTTTCTTAAAAATTTCCAGTAATGGTGCATTCACAACTTCTGCAGGCAAGTCGTTCCACTTATTAATTGTTCTAACTGTCAGGAAATTTCTCCTTAGTTCTAAGTTGCTTCTTTCCTTGATCAGTTTCCACCCATTGCTTCTTGTTCTACCCTCAGGTGCTTTGGAGAACAGCCCGACTCCCTCTTCTTTCTGGCAACCCCTGAGATATTGGAACACTGCTATCATGTCTCCCCTAGCCCTTCTTTTTATTAAACTAGACATACCGAGTTCCTGCAACCGTTCTTCATATGTTTAGCCTCCAGTCCCCTAATCATCTTTGTTGCTCTTCTCTGCACTCTTTCTGCCTTAGAGATCCTGATGAGACTGGGTGGGGAAATGGATTTACTCCCAGAGTTAGCCTTAGATTTTAGAAAGTATTTATTTATCAAATCTTACTAGCCACTCAGCTCACTAAAGGTGACATTGGGTGGCACAGAAAAATGAGATAACACTATCTTAAAACTGTAGAGATAAAACATTAAAAAATCCATTTTAATAAATATCAGAAAAACCAAAGATAACGTAACTGCCAGAGTTGCTTGACTGTGAGACAGGCAGCATTTGAATTAATTAAATGATTGAATGAATAACCAGGTCCTGAGATCTTTTAGGAATATCAGAAGAGTGGAGTTAATCCATTTTCAGAGGTAAGGATGTTCCATAAAGTGCGTGCCCTGCAAAGAAGACACGTCTCCTGGGACCTACCGAAGTCACTTATTTCTTTCATATCTGATATTCCTTCCTCCTTATATTTTCCCCCACACATACACACAAAAAAAACCAATCCTAAGAGGTACGTTGGGCTGAGAGAGAGAGAGAGTGACTGGCCCAAGGTCATCCAGCCAGTTTTCATTCCTAAAGTGGGATTAGAATTTACCATCACCTGGGATTGGCCCAAATTAACCCCGCTGGCTTTCATGCCTAGGGCGGGACTAGAAATCACCATCACCTGGTGATTGGCCCAAAGTCACCCAGCCAGGTTTCATGCCTCAGGCAGAACTAGAACTCACATTCTCCTGGTGAATGATCCAGAATCACCCAGCCAGCTTTCGTGTTTAAGGCTGAATTAGAACTCCAGTCTCATAACCACTAACCCAACCCAATTTAGTAGTAAATGCCGGAGAACCTTCACCAAACCTAGATAAAACGTCCATCTTTACAGATCCTGAAAGGCAGATCTGAAAAGAGTCTTCCTATACAAATCCTTTATGGTTGAGTTATTTTGCCAGTTCTTGCGTTAGCTGATGACTAACGATTATTTTATGGCTTTCCCCAGGGGTGGGTTCCAAAAATTTTAGCAAGGGGTTCTCTGCCCGGTTACTGGGTGGGTGTGGCCATGGTGGGCGTAGCGTAGTTAGCCTCCTGCACCATGGTGAAGGGGGGAGTTTTTGCCCTCCCCGGGCTCTAGAGGCTTTCCTCGAGCCTCCAAGAGGCCAAAAACAGCCTCCCCAGACTCCGGAGGCATTTCCGGCCTTCCCGAACTTCCGGTAGGCCTGTTTTTCACCCTTCCCGAGCCTCCATACATGCCCTGCACTTATCTGCATCCAAAACGGGCCACGTGGGGACTCCTGGGCGGGGAGGGGAGGGGAGGGGTGGGCGGGCCCAGCCAGGAGTGGGATTTGGGAGTTCTCCAAACTGCACAGAACCTTAGCTAGAGGTTCTCCCGAACCCCTGCAAACGCCCAGCAGCCCACTCCTGGCTTTCCCATTTCTACAGTAATAGAGCTTGTGTTGTATATTTTGTATTGTCTTGGTCTCGGAGCTTAATAAAACTAATACAACTCTTCATTTAGAAAGGCCAGTTCAGCTGCCGGCTTCCAAAGGCCCCTAAAATTCAACCTGGAGAGCCAAACACCTGCATGTGAATTCTCCCCCCCCCCCACTTTCCAAAACGAATGTCATCCTGTGGCTGATTTCCCCAATTCCAAAGGAGTCCTGAAAAAAAAGTTGGATGGCTTTCATGAACAGCAGAGACGTGCGGCTGGTGTACAGGTCACCCAAACCTGTTCTTATAAATCGTTTTGGAAGCTATACAGCTTTATTGGCTACGCCCATTTTACCTTTTCCTTATGGGAAAGTTTCTTGTTCTGCCCCCACGCCTTCCTCCTCCTCCTCCATTCCGAAAATGACTGTTTGTTCTTTTTCCAACTTAATTTTTTAAAAAATAACAAAAGCAAAGAACAAGAAGGTAGGAGAACCATCAGGGTGTGCAGCATTCTGTATCAGGCTAGGATCCAGCTGCTTATAACCGCTCACCAGTTTTAAAATGTCAACATTTGAATCAGTGCTTGGTTTCAAAATATTTTACGACCGGTTCTGTGGGTGTGGCTTGGTGGGCGTGGCATGGCTTGGTGGGCGTGGCAGGGGAAGGATACTACAAAATCTCCATTCCCACTCCACTCCAGGGGAAGGACACTGTAAAATCTCCATTCCAGGTGTTGGTTACTACCTTTAAAGCGCTCCATGGCTTAGGGCCGGGTTACTTACGGGACCGCCTACTGCTACCGATTGCCTCCCACTGACCCGTGCGTTCTCACAGAGAGGGACTCCTCAGGGTGCCGTCTGCCAAGCAATGTCGGCTGGCAGCCCCCAGGGGAAGGGCCTTCTCTGTGGGGGCTCTCACCCTCTGGAATGAACTTCCCCCAGGACTCCGTCAACTGCCTGGCCTTCGGACCTTTTGCCGCGAGTTGAAGACATATCTATTTATTCATGCAGGACTGGCGTAGAATTTTTAGTAGTTTTTAATATTTGGATTTAAATTTTATTGGGTTTTATGGTTTTAAATGGATTTTAATTTGGCCTTATATTTAATAAGTTTTTTAATTGCTGTTTTTATTGAGCACTTTTTACTGTTTTTATTTGGCTGTGAACCGCCCTGAGTCCTTCGGGAGAAGGGCGGTATAAAAATTTAATAAATAAATAAATAAATAAATAAATTCCCACCCCACTCCAGGGGAAGGATATTGCAAAATCCCCATTTCCTCCCGAACAGCTGGGACTCGGGAGGCAGAGAATAGATGGGGGCGGGGCCAGTCAGAATTTTTACTACCGGTTCTCCGAACTACTCGAAATTCCCGCTACCGGTTCTCCAGAACTGGTCAGAACCTGCTGAAACCCACCTCTGATTTGAATGGTGTAGGGTTCCTTTCCTTCAACATCTGCATTAGATTTTGTTCTTTTCTTTCCTTAGAATCCCTTCTTTGAAAAAGGACCTTTGACTTTTGGTTATGCCGATATAGATGGCAAACACGTTCCCTGTCAGTCATGAGTAGTTTCACGCAGAATGAAGAGACAACCATGTTCAGGCAATGGGGAAAAAAAACAACAGAGGCAATTATTAGGGTGTGCTCTGTAGGCAGGGAGCATGTTTATTTTCCTTTTACAACGAGCTCGTTTTTTTCTGGGTTTGCATCATACACTGGAGAGAGTCAAGTTCCCACAACCTCACGAAAGAAAGGAAAAAAAAATTAGACAACAAAATTAGGCTAGAGTCCTGGAAATTGTGAGTTGCAATCCTGCTTTAGGCACAAAGCCAACGGGTGATCGAGGTCAGTCAACCCCTCTCATCCCAAAAAAGAAGGCAAAGAACCAGTTTGGTCTAGTCCCGTGATGGCGAACGCGGAGCCATACCTGTGGGCACGCGAGCCGTCGCCCCAGTTCAGCTCTGCCATGCATGTGCATGCACTTCCCACTCGCCAGTTTGTCTTTGCCGTGCATGCGCAGGGGGCAGGGGGCGTGCAAAGGGCATGCACATGTGGGGTGTGGCGCGCGTGCAAGGGAGAACTTGTGTGGGAGCAAATATGGAGGGCACACATGCGCGGGGCCAGGGTGCATGTATGGGGGTAATACCTGCATTGCATTTTGGGGATTTGGGGGTGCACACGCACACTTTGGGCACTCGGTCCAGAAAAAGTTAACCCTGTCCTGGTATAGGACATTCAGCAAGTTCTATACACTAGCATAGAACCACCCACTTCTTTGTATCATGAATGTTCTCCAGAAGGTCAATTTTATAGGCATTGCAACTCTTGTGTATTCTTTTTCTCCCTTCTTCAGACCCGGGAAGCCAACCATGAAGGAAACATAACCTCTGCACAACGCAACTCCAGAATGGCACGGATCTTGGCTCATTCAGCTCTCGGAGTGGGCATCGGCATCATCACCTTATACGTTATCTTTCTTTTATTTACTTTTTCAGGCTTCAGATAAACATCTCTGCATCTCTAAATGACCCAAAGAGGATATGATACATCTTTTTTTTAAAAAAAAAATGACACCCACAGGCGAGCGATGAATCATAAACTTTGGGACAGGAGAAAGAATTCAGAAATCGCTTTGCTTCCCGCTCTATTTCTGTTTGCTCAATTTACCTTCCTATATTGAATTTACATAGGCTGTCCTTCTTCCGAAGGGAATGACTCACAATTTGGAGGAGGAGGGTACGGGTCGCCTCCTGAACCCACAGCTTCCGCGGTGGTTAGAAAAGCCGTTGCACAGATTTGCCCTGTGCACCAGTTGGACACATGCCAGGACCAAGATCTGTTCTCACGATAACTCGTGCTTTAGTCCTCTCCTGGGTGAGTTACTTATGAAGTTCAATCCATGGAGCTGCCTTTTGCAACTGACCCCAAAATGCTGAGGGGGCAGGCAGTTTGGGGCATTTCACGATCTCCTCATGTTCTGTGAACTTGTTGTGACCCCGACTCGAGCAGGTAGCAACAAACGCAGTCCTTAGTAAAAAAATACACTTTATTCAAACAGCTGGGAATTAATTAATTCATTCCCAGCGCCGGGTAACTCAAAATGAAACCAAGGCTTCACAAACAAACAGTCTTTGGTTATCTCAAACCTGGTTCAATCTGGATAACTGCCAAGGTCTTTTCTGATAAAGGTCCAGAGCAGAGACCAGAGAAAAGAGAGCAGCTGCAACGTTGCTTTCCGGCAAACTGAGACATCGGTGCTGGTCTCCTTTTAAACCTTATGGGAGGGGCCAATCATCTCTTGGCCCGACTCCCGAGGTGACCTCTCTGCTTGAGCTGCTCCTGCCTTCTGGCAACTCGTCTCATGCGGGCATTAGGAACAGGCTCATCGCAGTCCGATTCCCCCGACAGCTCCCCAGGCTGCTGATGGATCACAACAGAACTGCACTGGCTTCCAGGAGGCTTCTGGACGCAATCCAAGATGCTGGTTATCAGCTAGAAAGCTCTATGTTGAGCCAAGGTAGTGGCAGGGTAGCACTTAGCACTTAGACCTATCTACCGCTCCATAGTGCTTCACAGCACCTCTCTGAATGGTTTGCAACGTCAGCATATTGCTCCCCCCGCCAACAATATGGGTCCTCGATCTCAGAAGGATGGAAGGTTGAGTCAATCTTCAGCTGATCAGGATCGAACTCCTGGCAGTAGACGCCACCTGTGTCTGCTTATTTCTGCTTGCCCTGCCAGAACTAACAGGTTGGCATGCTCCAAGTCCCTTCCATTAGACAACGTCACCTTTGAGGCCCAGGAGTCAACCCTATTCTGTGGTGGCATTTGCCTACGGAACAGCTTCTCCCCAGTTTGGTCTTTATCCTATTGGCCTTTCGCAAGATACTTTTCCTTTGGACTTTGGGGCTCACTTAACTCTGCTAATAGATTTGTTCAGGGGTGGGCTTCAAAAATTTTAGCGAGGGGTTCTCTGTCTGGTTGCTGGGTGGGCATGGTCATGGTGGGCGTGGCCTATTTGGCCTCCTGCAGGGGGGAAGGGTGGCATTTTTGCCCTCCCCGGGCTCCAGAGCAGAGGTAAAATCCAACATTTTTCCCTACCAGTTCTGTGGTTGTGGCTTGGTGGGCGTGGCAAGGGAAGGACACTGCAAAATTTCCATTCCCTCCCCTCCTGGGGGAAGGATATTGCAAAATCTCCATTCCCACCCCACTCTGGGCCAAGCCAGAGGTGGTATTTGCCGGTTCTCCAAACTAGTCAAAATTTCCGCTACTAGTTCTCCAGAACTTGTCAGAACCTGCTGGATTTTACCCCTGCTCCAGAGGCTTTCCTTGAGCCTCAGGAAGGGCAAAAACAGCCTCCCCAGGCTCCAAAGGCCCTCCGGACTTCCCGAACTTCCAGTAGGCCCATTTTTTGCCCTCCCTGAGTCTCCATGCGTGCCCTGCACTTACCTGCATCCAAAATGGGTAGCATGGGGACTCCTGGAAGGGGAGGGGTGGGGTGGGTGGGGCTAGCCAGGAGTGGGATTTGGGGGTTCTCTGAACTGCACAGAATCTTAGCTAGAGGTTCTCCCGTACCCCTGCGCAACTCTATTCTGTTCTTTGGATTAGAAATTTATGATTTTTAAGTGTCACACATGTTAAATGACTTTGTTTGGGATGATTATTTTATATATATGTATATTGTTTTGCTGGTTTTGGCTTTAACCCTCTATTGATTGCTAGAGTCATTGCCATGAGATGGGCTACTGAATATAAATTGATTAAATAAACAGAATTATTGTGTTTTTTGGTCTTCCCCCTTTGTTGGACTTAGGGTCTCTTTTGCGTTCAGTGCAGACCTCGTATATTTTACATACTTTGCATATTTGTAATAAATACATATGAATGTTTTCTGTACAACAATAACTTGTATATTTCATTCACCTCTATGTTCCTCCCCCCTGAATAAAGACCATTCAACTACATCGGCTGTATTTCTTCCATGCACACCATATGCTATCCAGCATATTTTTTACGTCCAGCAAAACACAGAATAAAACAATGACTCAAGGAACTTGAGAATAATGGAGCATTGGTGCCTCCGAGCATATTTTCAGCCTAGGAATTTAGGAATAAGTACCAGAATTAAGACTTAAAGAGTTTTTGCATTCAGAAATCAACTTGTTTCTCTTCCAGAATTTTTCATTCTCAGCAAAATAACTTTCCTTTGCAAAGTTATCTTGGAAGAGGTTTCATGGCATATATTAAGCTTCCTACTTAGTAAATATATATTTGCCCGGGGTGGGGGAAGGGATCTCCCTTTTAAATAATGCTACTTTTTCTTCAATAAATGTAAGCTGTTTGAGTTCCAAACAGCCTGTTCTTTCATAAATCTTGTCGCCTTCCATAGCTGTACCGCGGCTGAACAGAATGTCCTGATTCTGAAACTATCAGAATGAACTGAATATTTGACAGCCTCCCCCCGTAAAGATCGCCTTTAGCTTCATTGCTCACAACCAACATTCATTCTAAAAGAAGGGAAGAATCATTATATTTGCACTGGTCCCCGTGTCTAACTGGATAGAGGTTGTAGTTGGATAACTGACAAGTTCAAATGCACAAGCTAAGAAGAGGATTCAGCAGCTCCATTATGTATATTCGACATCTGGAATCAGAGATATTCCTCTAAATGATTCCCACAACTCGGCTAGCAAACTGCCTGTAATAGATGGGGAGGGATAGTGGAAAATAAATGTAGAAATGGGAGCTGTAGAGAAACAGCTCCCATCTTATCCCAAAGTTGCTTTTTTCCAGAAGAAACCGGACTTTCTGGTTTTTCTTTGAAATTGTTTCACTTCTCATCCAAGCTGCTGCTACTGCTTCTTCTTCTTCTTCTTCTTCTTCTTCTTCTCCTTCTTCTTCTTCCTCTTCTTCCTCTTTCTCCTCCTCCTCCTCCTGTTCTTATTTTTCTTCTCCTCCTCCTCCTTCTTCTTCCTCCTCTTCTTCCTTTCTCCTCCTCGTCCTCCTCCTCTTTTTCTTCCTCTCTTCTTCTTTTTCTTCTTTCCTCCTTCTTCCTCCTCCTCCTCCTCCTGCTCCTTCTTCTTCTTCCTCCTCCTCCTCCTCCTGTTCTTATTTTTCTTCTTCTCCTTCTTCTTCTTCCTCCTCTTCTTCCTTTCTCCTCCTCATCCTCCTCCTCTTTTTCTTCCTTTCTTCTTCTTTTTCTTTTTTTTCTCCTTCTTCCTCCTCCTCCTCCTCCTCCTGCTCCTTCTTCTTCTTCCTTCTCCTCCCCCTCCTCCTCCTCCTTCTTCTTCTTCCTCCTCCTCCTCCTGTTTTTATTTTTCTTCTTCTCCTTCTTCTTCCTCCTCTTCTTCCTTTCTCCTCCTCGTCCTCCTCCTCTTTTTCCTCCTCTCTTCTTCTTTTTCTTCTTTTCCTCCTTCTTCCTCCTCCTCCTCCTCCTGCTCCTCCTCCTCCTCCTCCAATTGCCTCTGGAAAAAAGCACCTTTTGGGAAAACCATGACCTGGATGACTGAGAACTCCATAGACATTTAGCTCCCATCTTACTTGGCTCATTGTTAGCTTGTTTGTAGTCCTGGCTTTCAGAATGAGTATTAAAGTTGAGAACACTCTTCACCTGCATATAAACTCTAAGTGTGCTGCTTGACAACTGCCAAGCAGTTGCAGGATGCCAAGAAAGATAACAGGGTTGGGGGGGCGGTCATGAACCTCTGTAGATCCAACTTCGGGAAGAGGAAAACAGGAAACAGCATATAACCCACTTTACGGTCTCCATTAATACAAGGCTGTTGTGAACTTGAGTCAAGTTTTGCTTTTCTCTATCCTATATTTAAAGGCTGCAGGGTGGAACCTGTATCCAGTCTCATTCCTTTAATATAATAAGTCTTTCTACCTAAGGACAATATAAAGCCGTAAATCATTTAACAAGACATAGTTAAATGTAAATGTCCCTTTTTCTTTTTTTTCTTTGTTATTTGAACTTCCCAAAGTTACCTTGTCCTGGTACATTTAACATGCCCCTAACGTCCAACGCAAACTGTTGCCAGGGTGTTATTCTCTCATATAAACAGTGACGTTCTACCACTCCTTGTAAAACAATGATTCATGACTTTGACTGATTGCAAAATAGATTTAATCAAAGACTTTTTCAAGGAAAGGTAGATACTAGATCGGTGGGCCCCAATCTATGAGGCTCGGCCGCTGGGCTTGGGGGAGGGGAGAAGGGAACCAGACCACACGAAGTCAACTTGCTCAACTTGAATGAGGGGCGGACCAGCACACACGTGCATGCACACACAGCTCAACTACATGTTGACCTGCACACACACTCTGTTCTGTCTCCTTCCCCACTTCAGACCCACAAGCTGGCCTTCAGCCAGTGGATTCACAGCTCTTATCAGTCCTGGCAGAGATATCGCAGCTGCCTGCCAAAGTTCAAACAAATGACTCACGTAACAAGACTTTCAGCTCTTTTTGAAACGGGTCAGCTCAACTTTTGCTTCCCATGGAGTGAGAGCAGTCCCAAAGCTCCTTATATATCCTGTGGGGTGGGGCTCCTGCCCCACCCTTCCTTCTGATGACACCGCCTCTCTAATCTTCTGAAGCGCGGGTCAAGCCAAGCTTGATTATTATTATCAGCTGGGTCTGAAGGCGTAGCCTGGGGAAGGGAGGAATCAGGGGATGACGGCCTCATTATGTCCTCTGACTGGTCTGGTTCTGGCTCTTGGAGCCGAGCCAAAGGAATCAGTGCTCCTAAGGTAAGCCTTACCGGCCCTTCCCCCTCACTTTCTGAGTCACTTTCAGGCATGGGGCCAGGTTCGGGGGCTGGAGTCACAACACATGCGCATGCGTGCCAGCCCACCACTCCTGCAAGCTGAGTTGTGCATGTATGCTGGCCTCCCTTTTGCACAGCTCAGTTCCAATAGGCCATAGCCTGGTCATGGGCCAGGGGCCGGGGGTTGGTGACCCCTGCATTAGATCTTATCAAGTTACCTATCTTTGGAATTACTATGCAGCTATTCCACTGTTTACTAATAACTCATTCAGCTGCTATAAATGCTACAGTAGTGGCCGAAATTGTGGAAAACTTTTGGGGAAAGTGTATTTTTTAGGTTTGATGGCTAATAACACCACTTTTTGGGGGTGGAGTTTCAAGATAATCATATTCCACTGCTAGAATGGCCTGGGAATAGCCCAGACCTTAAACCAATTGAAAATCTACGGAGCCGACTCAAGAAACTTGTTAGTCAGAAGTGACTCAGCAATAAAACCCAGTGAATAGAAGCAATCCTTCAGTCTTGGTTTCACATTATAACAGCTGCAGAACTCAAAGACTTGGTTCACTCCATGGGAAGACGTTGTAAGGCTGTCATTCATGCTAAAGGTTACCCAACTATTAACTGACATGGTGATAAATTTTGTAAATCTCGTTTTTTCTACTTGTTTCACTTTTCTTCTCTATACTGTAACTGCTATTCTAATAGCAAATCCTTCATAAATGTTATTGCATTACATTCTTGATTATATTATCTTTCCATTGATGTATAATTTTATGGTACTACTCCCCCCCCAAAAAAAGCAGTGTTATTAGCTAGTTTTAGAAAATACACTTTTCCCAAAAGGTTTCTACAATTTTGGCCATTACTGTATAAATAAATACAGAATAAGGGGTTTGGGGGGGAGGGGTTTAACTCTTTTTTTCCCCAGTACTGTCATAACTCCTATTCTGATTGATTGAGCAAATAACTCTAATCATGGTGGTGTCTTCAGAAGGGTGACTAATCTTAAAAGAAAGGAGTTATGGATAACAGCCTGGCTAGGTGGCTCAATGGCTAAAACATTGAGCTTGTCGATCAAAAAGGTTGGCGGTTCGAATCCCTAGTATACGTCTCCTGCGTGAGCAGAGGGTTGGACTAGATGACCTCCAAGGTCCCTTCCAACTCTGTTACTTTTATTATTATTAACCTGTTCAGAGCCCTTATGGTACGGACAGTTCTACATTCAGTTCCATCCACTCACCCACCTGCTATTGCCAAGAGAACGTCTGAGTCCATCCAGGCTCTCCTTCCAAACTCCAGCATGAAAACTACTTAAAAACCAAACTCTCCTTTTGTAACAGTGCTATGTGAAGAATATAGAATCATCTGTTACAATGTCCTTCCTGTTGAAGACTAATTCAGCTTCAATCGCAACAATAGACGAGCACACAATAGATTTAAGCTTAATGTGAATCGCTCCAATCTTGATTGCAGAAAATATGACTTCAGTAACAGAGTTGTTAATGCTTGGAACACACTACCTGACTCTGTGGTCTCTTCCCAAAATCCCCAAAGCTTTAACCAAAGACTATCTACTATTGACCTCACCCCATTCCTAAGAGGTCTGTAAGGGGCGTGCATAAGAGCACAGGTGTGCCTACCGTTCCTGTCCTAATGTTCCCTTTGATTGTATCCAATTTCTTATAGTTATTACATACTTATGATTATATATATGCTTATATATGGTATAGTTATTTCATGTTTATGCTTATATAGACTGTTGTGACAAATAAATAAATAAAAATAAATATGGAGGGAATAAATAAAAATAAATATGGAGGGAGGGAACAAGAATGTCTCCATGTGCATGCATGCTTGCTCCCTTGGAAGAAAGATTGGCTTAACTATTTATGCATCAGTCTGGAAAGCAGTGGTGGGATTCAAGTCATTTAACAACCGGTTGTCTCTCTGCCCTAATGATTTCTTCCAACAACCAGTTTGCCAAACTGCTCAGAAAGTTAACAACCGGTTCTCCTGGAAGTGGTGCGAACTGGCTGAATCCCACCACTGCTGAAAAGCTCTCGTGACAACGAACTAATTTATGTTGGGTAGCTAGGCGAAAGGACAGGCCGGTCAAGCAAGCAGGAATCTGAAAGGCGAAAAGTTTTTTTTAAAAAAAAACACCTCTTCTGGACTTCCCCCTTTAAGTACCAGCAGGCAAAACTTTAGTTATTTATTACCTAGTCATCTGTTGGGCTTGGACAGTCAAAAGCTGTGCTGCTGAAGACCGAGGGGTCAAGTCACATGCCAGAGAAGCAGGAAGGGGGGGGGTTGATGCTGTCACGGAGGGAGGGAGAGAGCGAGAGAGAGCAGTAAGATCCACCAGAAGAGGCAAGGAGCAGACGGAGGAGGCCAAGAAGAGCGGGAGAAAGTGCAAGAGAAGAGAGGAGGGAGAGGGAGAGCGGATTCAGCCTGCAATACATCAGAAAAAGACATAAAGAAGAAAGAAACCAGTACTGGAGGGAGTGGGGAAAAGTGAATTGACTCCATCATCTGACGCCTGCAAAACAGCCCAACATGAGCAACCTACAATACCAAACTTTCCACGGGGATCAATCTGCCTCTCCAAACCCGCCCTCCTACTCAGAAAAGGATCCCTGCAAAGAATCTGGCCCCGCTGGATCGACACTTCCCATGGGCCCAGGGGCAGCTGCCCCTCTGCCTCCTCCCTATGGCTTACCCGGCCCAGGCTACCAACCTCCGATCGTTCAGCCCCAGCAGACGGTCCTGATCACCCCGGTCTACCCTTCCACTGAACCGGATTACCTGGCTTACTCCATCTTCACCATGCTCTTCTGCTGCTTACCTTTGGGAATCGCTGCCTTGGTTTTCTCCATACAGGTAAGGGTTTGAGAAGCCTGAGATGAGGCGGGTCAGTGGCTAAGACGCTGAGCTTGTCGATCAGAACAGCCGGCGGTTCAACTCCCTAGTACAGATCTCCTGCGTGAGCAAGGGGGATTGGACTAGATGACCTCCAAGGTCCCTTCCAACTCTGTTACTGTTACTAAGATAAGGTGAGTAGGATGCAGTAGCAAATTGCAAGGTAGGGTGAGGGAAGATCTTGCCTTTTGAGTCACTTTACAGCAACAACTTCTTCTTCTTCCTCCTCCTCCTCCTCCTCCTCCTCCTCCTTCTTCTTCTTCCAAGAGTTGGCTCAAATTCCTCCAGGGTTTTGGAATATTTTTGGAAGTGGCTTGTCAGAGATGAGAAATAAGGGACTGGTCCCAAGTCACCCATTTACCTAAGGTAGCACTAGAACTTACGGACTCCCGGTTTTCTAGCTCAGCACCTTTAACTGTTACCCCACACTGGCTTACATCAGAAATAAGGAGAAATTTCCTGACAGTGAGAACAATCATTGTAACTTTTATTTATTTATTTTATTTTATTAATCAAATTTATATACCGCCCTATCTCCCGAAGGACTCAGGGCGGTTCACAGGCAAATAAAAACATATAAATACAGATTAAAATAACAGTTAAAAAACTTATTTTACAAGGCCGAATATTTAAAAACAGTATAAATAATAAAACCCATTTAAAACCAATAAATTTAAAAATCTAATCCAGTCCTGCACAGATGAATAAGTGTGTTTTAAGCTCGCGACGGAAGGTTCGGAGGTCCGGAAGTTGACGAAGTCCTGGGGGTAGTTCGTTCCAGAGGGTGGGAGCCCCCACAGAGAAGGCCCTTCCCCTGGGCGTCGCCAGACGACACTGCCTCGCTGACGGCACCCTGAGGAGTCCCTCTCTGTGAGAGCGCACGGGTCGGTGAGAGGTATTCGGTAGCAGTAGGCAGTCCCGTAAATAACCCGGCCCTATGCCATGGAGCACTTTAAAGATGGTTACCAAGACCTTGAAGCGCACCCGGAAGGCCACAGGTAGCCAGTGCAGTCTGCGCAGGATAGGTGTCATACGGGAGCCACGAGGGGCTCCCTCTATCACCCGCGCAGCGCATTCTGGACTAACTGCAGCCTCCGGATGCCCTTCAAGGGGAGCCCCATGTAGAGAGCGTTGCAATAATCCAGGTAACTTTGAACCTTATCATAAATGAACGGTTGTAAGTCGAGGACTACTTGTAATTTATTTTTCTCCTGCTGCCTCTTGATCTCATACATAGCCAAGATCTATTTCTCTCTCCCTCTCTTTCCCTCCCTCCCTCCCTCTCCGTCTCTCCCTCTCTGCCTCCCTCTCTCCCTCTCTCTCCCCCTCTCTCCCTCTCTCTCTCTCCCTCTCTCCCCCTCCCTCCCCCCTCTCTCTCCCCCCCCTCTCTCTCTCTCATTTTTTTGTTTAACATTTTTCTTGGTATTTTAATACTGGCTTATCCTATTCTCATCATCAAGGATTTGGATCACACATTAAAACTTAAGCATAATCAACAATAAATGAATCACTAAAAAACATGTAAGGGGTAGGTTTAGAATGGTAGCTAAATGCAAATCATGAAGCCGCCTACCCTTACTCTAGGTGTAACAACCACTGAAGAAAACAACTAGTACCCATGCTTGCTGTCTCATATCTTTTGGACAGTCATATGGATTGAATCTAATGAAAGAAGAAGAGTAAAAAAAGAAATGGCCAAAAATAGCAGCAAAGATCAGTGAAAGGATGTTGATTCTCCTTTCCCACGTCAAAATAAAATTGGCGCTAATATCTGCAATGAGCAGGGAACTACAAGGCTAATAGTTAACAGTGAATGTCAATAAACCAATGCCTTCAAACAAATAAGAGTAAGTATGGATTTTGAAAAAAATCCTGTTTTGAGCCCTGGCCAGAAAATATGGTGAAGAGTTGAGTCTATCCTATCATAGCCTACAGAGTTGGGTTGCTTGATCAGTGCTTGTTGATTGAGATAAAGAAGTTCTTAAACACCCACAGCAAGGACTTCTGTTGTGAAACCACTCAGCCAGGGGGTTGCATTCACTTACCTTCGCAAGCACCACCTCCGCACACGCGCAGAGCCTTCCGCGCATGCGCAGAGGGTAAAAAACAGGACGTGCTGATGTCTGGCCGGAGCCTCCCACAACCGCTGCTATCGGTTCACCTGAATCGGATAGAACCGGCTGAATTCCACCCCTGCACTCAGCACTATCTATTCCTGTAAACAGAAAATAATCTCCAGCTAAAGACGGGTGGTTGGTTTTTTTCCCCGCTAATCCATTGCATTATTCTCTCTCTCTTGCTAGACCCGAGAAGCCAACCACTCTGGAAACAACATGGCTGCTCAGCGAAATTCCAAGTTGGCCCGCAAATTTTCCCATGCAGCTCTTGGTTTTGGCATCGTCCTCTTGATCATAAATATCGTCATACTGTATCAGTTGCGCAGATCCTGAAGGGTTGTATCCAGTGGTGGGATTCAAGTAATTTAACAACCGGCTCTCCGCCCTAAACGATTTCTTCCAACAACCAGTGTGCCAGACTGCAAAGAAAGTTAACAACCGGCTCTCCCGAACTGATGCGAACCAGCTGAATCCCACCACTGGTTGTCTCTTCTCTTCCTTGGATTCATCTGTATTGGGCGATTTGCATCGAAAGATACAGCAGCTTATTGACACGCAAACACACCTGGAAAACATCAGGATTTCCTTGCTCTTTACTGCCAACACCGGCTCTAGGACGAGGTTTTGTGGTTCTAGCAGCTAGATTGTACATGAGTTGTAGATGTCCACTGATAAAGATACTCCGACTCTACAAAGCACCTATTGAAGCAAGGGAAAGCGGGTGTCGGGTGGCAAGAATCAAATGGGATGCAATAACATGCCCATAAATTGTCATGTTGTCATCAGAGTTGAATTATCAATCTCCTTGGAACCACACAAGGGGTTGAGATCACCTCCTTCCCGCCGTTCCTCCTCCCATCAGTCCACCATCTTCTCATTTCCTCTTCTAGATTATTCCGTACATTTCAGTAATGAAGACCACAGATCAGTGGTGAAATCCAATTTTTTTTTACTACCGCTTCTGTGGGCGTGGCTTGGTGGGCATGGTGTGGCTTGGTGGGCGTGGCAGGGGAAGGATACTGCAAAATCTCCATTTCCATCCCACTCCAGGGGAAGGCTATTGCAAAATCTTCATTCCCACCGCACTCTGAACTGCTCAAAATTTCCACTACCGGTTCTCCAGAACCTGTCAGAACCTGCTGGATTTTACCCCTGCCACAGATCTTGTGTGTGTGTGTGTGGTTGTGAAGTCATTCAGCTGCTTCTGAAACCTGAGTGGACATTCTTTTGCCAGGGTTGTCTACAAGGAACCAACTTTCTGAGCCCTTGTAAGCGCCTGCCCATGTCATCAGAGGGGGCATCTACCTACCTTAGATGCACAGCTTTTCATTGTCCTGTTGTTGTTTTGAATAGCTTTTGATTCTTCCAAGTACCAGGGTTTCCCTCAGTTATTCTTCCTTTTGCATGAAATATTCGAAGTTTTAATTTCTGGATCAGTGCTTCCCAAAATTCACTGGAGGGGGGGGTGTTTATTTTTCCCCTTCATCTAATATAGCTTTTTGAGCACACCCCAATTCTGATGCTACAAATTGTTAATCAAGGCCCTTCCCTCCAATTATATATCACACAATAGCTTTTCTCTGCTCGCTGGTTCCGTCACTTCTCCTCCCGTTCCGTTTTCAAAATCCAAGAAAGCACCTGAATGCAACTATTCAGAGTCCCATACCCAAGAGGACTACATCCAGTGGTGGGATTCAGCCAGTTCGCACCTATTCGGGAGAACCGGTTGTTAACTTTCTAAGCAGTTCAGAGAACCGGGTGTTGGAAGAAATCTCCTTTTGTTTTTTTTTCACTTTACAGGGCTAATCCTGTAAGGAAGGCAGGAAGGAAACGTTCTGGTGTTGTTTCTAGCCTAATCTTTATTGCCCTGCTTACAGAAACTGCCTCTCTGGTTAACCCTTAGTACATTGTAACAGCTAAGGCGAAGCACGCATCGACGTGAGTGATGTTGAGTTGGCCACACCCACATGGTCACATGACCACCAAGTCACATCTACTCAGCTGGTCATTAGGGCAGAGAACCGGTTGTTAAATTATTTGAATACCACCACTGACTACATCTGACAGGGTTGTTCATCAAGTATGGTCTCCTTGGTTTTCCTAAAACAGTTTTTGCTTACCTCTTTGGAACAGAAGAACGGGATTAACATCTGAGGACTGAAATAAATATTGTATGATGAAAATAAAGAAATGGATCACATAAGCCCACCCCTTCCCTTTTATTTGTAAGAATTAAAGAATAGTAAAGGTAAAGGTTCCCCTCACACATATGTGCTAGTCATTCCCGACTCTAGTGGGTGGTGCTCAAAGCTGAAGAGCCAGCGCTGTCCAAAGACGTCTTCGTGGTCATGTGGTTGACATGAATCAACGCCAAAGGCGCACAGAACGCTGTTACCTTCCCACCAAAGGTGGTCCCTATTTTTCTACTTGCATTTTTTTACATGCTTTCGAACTGCTAGGTTGGCAGAAGCTGGGACAAGTCACAGGAGCTCACTCACTCGTGCGCTAGGGATTCGAACTGCCGAACTGCCGACCTTTCTGATCGGCAAGCTCAGCATTTTAGGCACTGAGCCACCGCATCCCTAATATAAGAATAGCACTGTCCAGTAATTTAGAGGGAGACTGACCGAAGAATGATATTTCACCTGCTTTACTTCCAGCTCTTTCCTGTTACATATTTTGTCTATAGACGTTAATTTCCCACCCAAACGCATGAATTTAGTCTGGCTAGCAATTGTCCATCGGGGAAGATCTTCTGGAAGTGAAATGGCTCTTTTTACTCCAGCCAGCATTTTTGGGTGGAATTAATATTGATCTCAACAAATTAAATGTGCGTGTATTCTGTTAGCTCCATCTACACTTATGGTAGAAGAAACTAACAAATTGGGCCCTGGGTCTTAACTCCACAGTCTCAAGAGAGATGTGGGATTAATTTAGGAATTTGCAGGTTGTTTTGGGAGCATCCTGGCTGGGGAATTCCGGGACTTGACGTCCAGACATCTTAAAGTTGCCAAGTTTAAACATCACTGCACTAAAGGATCCCTTTCACACCTTTTATGGAATTTTCTGGCTGAATTCAACAGCCTAAGCTAAACCTGTCTAAACTAATGGGCTTTTATTTACAGTCTCAAACCAAAACAAACTATAAATTATAAAACGTTAGGTGTTTAAAATGAAGCAAATTGCTCAATAAAACATACTGGTAGCAACCCTAAGTAGAATACCAGTTAGCTACTTAACTACCATTTGTCACGTAGCTCGTGGGTTTTGCACACTCATAAGGCAACTTTACTCACTGGGCATAGTACTGAATGGTCCTTGAACTTAAAAATGCATCCATATGCCCAAGGAACATGGTATAACATAGGATAACATGGTATAACAGAACTGTCCTAGAACAGTAAAGCAAATATCACATAGCACTGGCCATCATTTCACGGAAAATTTCATTATGGAAGATGTTACCGCTGAATTCCATCAAAGATGTTACCTACCTGGAAATGAAATTTTGGAAACCAACCCACAAGCTCAGAGAACAAACCTCCCACTCGCAGCCTACACCCAAACGACTGATATTTGACGTTATTGTGAATTACCATCCTACCCTGTTGCCACTTATACAGGCAGGGAGAGTCTATATTAATTTAAAAAAAAATAGGGCATTATTCATTTCTAAACGTCTTCGTGACATGCTGCGGCCGTGGCTTAGTATTTTAATGTTCTCCTGCATGGCCTCAAATATGAGACAAGTTAAAGGAAAACACAATTTCAGAAAAGTTGTGCGGCTGTTGGCCCAGACATGCTCCAATCTGTCTGTCAATGTTCTTCCTAAAATACCACAGCCAGTCAGTAGCATATCGTAGGAGCTTCTTCAAACATGCTCCAGTCTGCCAATGTCCTTCCTAAAATACCACGCCCAAAATCGGATCTAATATTCTAGGTCTGAACTGATCAGTCCAACATAGAGAGGTGTTCTGTCTTCTTCCCCACTTCTTCCCCACGAGCTGGCCTTCAGCTAGTGGATTCACAGCTCTTATCAGTCCTGGCAGAGATATTGCAGCTGCCTGCCAAAGTTCAAACAGATGACTCATGTAGCAAGACTTTCAGCTCTTTTTGAAACGGGTCAGCTCAACTTTGCTTCCCGTGGAGTGAGAGCAGTCCCAAAGCTCCTTATATATCCTGTGAAGGATCCTTCCTTCTGATGACATCGCCTCTCTAATCTTCTGAAGCGCGGGTCAAGCCAAGCTTGATTATTATTATCAGCTGGGTCTGAAGGCGTAGCCTGGGGAAGGGAGGAATCAGGGGATGATGGCCTCATTACGTCCTCCGACTGGTCTGGTTCTGGCTCATGGAGCCGAGCCAAAGGCATCAGTGCTCCCAAGGTAAGCCTTACCGGCCCTTCCCCCTCACTCTCAGAGTCACTTTCAGGCGTGGGGCCAGGTTCGGGGGCTGGAGTCACAACAAGAGGAATGATCATTTGTCTCAAGTTGTTTCGCTTGGATCTAGCCTAGGACTGCATTTGCTCTTTCTGCAGCCGAATCACACTCTCGGCTCATGACCAGTTTGCAAACTGTTTTCATCAGATTAAATAAAATAATCCCCAGCTAGATAGCTGAGTCCTCACAACAGGCTTAACCGGTTGCATATTGTAGGAGCTACATGCACACAACATGTGCCGAGATTTATTCATTATAAGCTTAGTCCATGTACTGTATGTGTGCCTTAATAAAGGTACAAACCTGGAGCATATAACTCCCTTTATTTTCCAAGCACAAAGCGTGGGTTAATTGAATGACTCTTACCTTCCCATTTAACATTCTTATCTTCCATTATCGCCATGCCTTTTTAATTTTAGCTAATCATTAAAAACAATAAGGAAACATAAAAGCTTTTTCATCTCTGAAGGATAAATATTCAGCTAGCAAGCACTGAGGGGAAGCAGCCCCCTGGCTTCTTCATAAAAGTACTAAAGCCCGTCCTCATTTTGAATGCAAAGCATAGAACTATAGGCCTGGAGGGGACCTCGGAGATCTTCTAGTCCAACCCCCTGCTTGAGGCAGGCGCCCTATGCCATCCCAGAATATCTTCCCAGAATATCTTTTTTTACAGTTTCCCAATTCTTGCAATTGGGAAATCCCTAGCAAAGGAGAAACCGGGAATTACGTAAGCAGTTTGTTCCCTTGACTAACGTTCATAAAATTCATACGTTCCTCCAGGTGACTAATTTAAACTTCCTAAAGTTTTGCAAGTTTAGCTGAGTGGTTCTGATTCTGCCCTCAGGGTCGCAGAAAACCAATCCTTTTCCTCTTCTAATGGCTTTCTAGAAATTGGAAAACTCTTCCCGTAACTTTCCATAATGCCAGCCCCGCCCCCGCTGAGCCCCAGGACCTGAATAGCTGCTATTGTACTGCAGGGCTCTCAAGCTCGATTTCATTGAGGGCTGAATCAGGGTTGTGTTTGACCTTGGAAGGGGGCGTGGCCAGTTCGACCTCACTCGTGTCAGGGGCGCCTGTGGAGGCCCGAGTGCTCTGCCAGCAAAAACGGGCTCCCGAGCTCCATTTTCGGCTGCCACTGGCTCCTGCAACCCTCTGCCAGTGAAAACGGAGCTTGGGAGCCTGTTTTCGCTGGCAGAAAGACCGCAGGCCAATCCTTCGCTATTTCCAGGGTGGTTCCCACGGGCCAGATCTAAGTACCCCATGGGCCAGATCTAAGTACACCATGGGCCAGATCTAAGTACACCACGGGGTCGGATCCGGCCCCCGGGCCGTGAGTGTGACACCTCTGATGTACTGCATATATGGAATAGAGATAGCTGGGGTTTTGTAGCCAAAACAAAATACTTTCCCTTGGGAAGCAAGGACATGCTCACATCTGGTCAGCGGGAGGAGGAGTGAGAGTTATTTTTATACACCTCTACAGGTAGTCCTTGAGTTAAAATAGTTCATTTAGTGACCGTTCAAAGTTACAACGGCACTGAAAAATATGACGTCTGGCAGTTTTTCAACCTTTGCAGCGTCCCTATGGTCACGTGATCAAAATTTGGATGCTTGGCATCGGGTTCATAGTTATGACGGCTGCAGCATCCCAGAGGTCATGCGATCCTCTTTTGGGACCTTCTGACAAGCAAAGTCAATGGAGAAGCCAGTTTCACTTAACAACCAGGTTACTAACTTATCGACTCCAGTGAATCACTGAACAACTGCCTACAATTTGACAGATTGAATCTCACCAGGCTCCAGGTTGACTCAGCCTTCCATCCGTCCGAGGTAGGTAAAATGAGGACCCAGATGGTTGGAGGCAATAGGTTGATTCTGTAAACCGCTTAGGGCTGTTATAAAGCACTGTGAAGCGGTATATAAGTCTAAGTGCTATTGCTATTGCCCTTCCTTCCCTCCTAGTGGTTAGAAGGCAGTATTGCAAGCTAATTCTGCTGAGTGCCAGCAGTTCGATCCTGACTGGCTCAAGGCAAGGTTGAGCCTTCCATCCTTCTGAGGTGGCTTAAATCCAGCAAGAGCCGAGGTGGTGCAGTGGTTAGAGTGCAGTACTGCAGGCTACTTCAGCTTACTGCTAGCTGCAGTTCAGCAGATCGAATCTCACCGGCTCAAGGTTGACTCAACCTTCCATCCTTCTGAGGTGGGTAAAATGAGGACCCAGATTGTTGGGGGCAATATGCTGACTCTGTAAATCGCTTAGAGAGGGCTGTAAAAGCACTATGAGTCTATTGCTATTGCTATATAAGTCTAAATGCTAATGCTATCGCCCTTCCTTCCTTCCTTCCTTCCTTCCCTCGCTCTCAGTGGTTAGAAGGCAGTATTGCAGGCTAATTCTGTTGAGTGCCAGCAGTTCAATCTTATAACAGTAACAGAATTGGAAGGGACCTTGGAGGTCATCTAATCCAATCCCCTGCTCATGCAGGAGACCTATACTAGGGATTTGAACTGCCGAATTGCCGACTTTTCTGATTGACAAGCTCAGTTCAAGGTTGACTCAGTCTTCCATCCTTCCAAGGTGAGTAAAATTAGGACCCAGATTGTTGGGGGCAAGAGGCTGACTCTGTAAACCGCTTAGAGAGGGCTATAAAAGCACTGTGAAGTGGTAGATAAGTCTAAGTGCTATTGCTATTGCTAGCTGTGGCAAGAAAAGTTGTAATAAGGGGCAAAAGTCACTTAACGAATGTCTCACTTAAGTATAGAAATTTTGGACTCAGTTGCAACAGGGGTGAAATCCAGCAGGTTCTGACAGGTTCTGGAGAACCGGTAGCGGAAATTTTGAGTAGTTCGGAGTACTGGCAAATACCATCTCTGGCTGGCCCCAGGGTGGGATGGGAATGGATATTTTGCAGTATCCTTTTTGAGTATTTTGAGTAGTTCGGAGAACTGGTAGTACAAATTCTGACTGGCCCTGCCCCCATCTATTCTCTGCCTCCCGAGTCCCAGCTGACCGGGAGGAAATGGGGATTTTGGAGTATCCTTCCCCTGGAGTGGGGCGGGGGAATGGGGATTTTGCAGTATCCTCTCCCTGCCACCCCTACCAATCCACGTCCACCAAGCCACACCACACGCACCAAGCCATGCCCACAGAACTGGTAATAAAAAAAATTGGATTTCACCACTGAGTTGCGGTCATAAGTCAGGGACTACCTGTCATTTATAGACTGGCCTCCCTTGTAAGACAATTGCAGGAGACACATGTCCACTGTTTAGAGCAGGGGTCTCCAACCTGCAAAGCTGGCTAGGGAATTCTGGGAGTTGAAGCCCACCAGGCTTAAAGTTGCCAAGGTTGAAGACCCCTGGTTTAGAGGGAACTTTGTAGAATGACATCCTTATATGTTTGGTGACAGGGTTGTTTTTCTTCTTCCCAGTTAGTGGGATGCAATAAATCCAGCCAGTATGGAAAAGAGTTAGCAGCCAGTAAAATGATGGAGGGAAACACTGAAGCCAGAAATAAATGTAGTGGGTGTCCAGACCTTGTCCCTATTCTCAGTTGTGAAGTGATAGGTCTCTTTGGTAGGTGGAGCTTCTCTAACTTAACCTTATTGAGGAGGGAAAAAAATTGAGTAACTGAATTTACATCATCTGCTGCTAGGAGAAATATCCGTTCTCTGCCAGTGCTGCCCCACCCAGTTCAGATCCATCCCTTTTATTCATTGCCACATTTTCCCACACCAGATAAAGCCTATCCCACGACAATAAGGAACTGTTATTTTTGAGGGCAGGGCAATTCTACTATAAAGTAAACCACCTGTTGGAAGCCCATCTGCAGACGAAAGAAGTCGCCAGTCCATGGGAGAAGGACGCTAGCAAAGCGAGAAGAGTCCGGATTGAAAAGTGCAACCAAGGCAAAAGAAAAAAAAAAAAAGATCAGCAGGATTTGGGGGAGCATCTGGAAAAAAAGAAGAAGAAGAAGAAGAAGAATCTGCTGAGAAGTGAGCAGAAACATTGCAGAGCTTCAAGGAAGGGGAAGGAGAGGAGAGGAGATAAGGCTGCAAGATGAGCAATCCAGAGAACGGGAAGACATCTCAAATGAATCCTGGACCGCAGCCTGATCCGATGAAATCAGCTATCAATCCCCCACCAGCAATGTATGGGACATCTCCCTCTATGCCATACCAGTATCAACCATATACTGGACCTCCTGGTGCCGTACCTATGCAGCCCGAACAAACCATCCTCATGACAAATGTCCAATTGGTCAATGAACCAGATTATTTGGGCTACTCCATCTTCACCCTCCTTTGTTGTTGCCTCCCCTTGGGCATAGCTGCTTTGATTTACTCTCTAAAGGTGAGTTTCAATGAGAGAGGGGGGAGGGAGGGAGAGGCAGAGGGAAAGGCAGAGAACCATGGCTAACTTTGCTTAGAGAGTTATGAGTGTGGCCAATGCTAGATTTATTGTAGTAAGAGATAACAGCCAGCACTTGTTGAAATGACCAGGACTGTAGACGAAGAAGGAGTAAAAAGGAAGAGAGCAAGAAATAAAGGGGGGGGGAGGAGGAATGAAGTGTACAGAGTTTGTTAACACGAGTCCTTACTCAGAGATCAAAGAAGGAAAGTTGGCTTTGCAGAGATAAGAGCATCTTTCAACTGCGCTATCCGACCGCCTCAATTGAAGGTATTGTTCAAGTACGATTAAGTAGACTTATTTGTTGCAAGCAGAAGGGTGGATGGATGTGATGAAGCGTATGTAGTCTTCAACTTATGACCAGAATTGGGAACAGAATGTCCGTTGGTAAACAAGGGCGGGGCATGTGTGGTTCAAGAGAGTCAAACCTGATTTTATTACCTTTATGGCCACCGTTGTTAAGCAAGTCACTAAAGCTATCGAGCGAATCACACAGAGGTTAGGAAATCCAGATCCTTCCATTGATTGTATTGGAAGTCAGCTGGGAAGTTGGCAAATAATGATTGCATGACCCGCTCCCCCCCGCCCCAAAAATGCTGCAGCCACTATAAATACATGCCTGTTGTCAAGAATGTTGATCCCTTGGACTATAGGGATGCTGTGACCATCATAAGTGCAAGGAATGGCTGTACTTCACTTTTTGCAGCGCCAATGTAACTAGAAATGTTCATTAAATGAATGGCTGTAAATTGAAGACTGTAATAGAATATGATTCCTTCTAGTAAACATGTTGCTACCGTGTTTTCCTGAAAATAAGACCTCCCCTGATAATATGCCCAGGCGGGCTTTTGAGACCATGTGCATCCCCCCCCCAAAAAAAATAAGCCCTCCCCGAAAATATTTAAATGCATGCGCAGCTGGTCCCCGCCATTTTCTCTGGGTAGGGTTAGAGAGACAGAGCTCCCTCTTGCTCCACACACCCCAAAATAATAAGGCCTCCCTGAAAATGAGGCCCAGGGCTTATTTCGGGGTTCAAAAAATATAAGACAGGGTCTTATTTTTAGGGAAACAGTGTATGGGGTTTTTTAAGTGTTTCAGAAACGATTGTGATTTTTTTTTAAGGGAAAGGGATACATCAGAGAAGGGCATTCAACTTGCCGATTTGAATGTTAGCCAGTGGTGAAATCCAATTTTTTTTACTATCGGTTCTGTGGGCGTGGCTTGGTGGGCGTGGCAGGGGAAGGATATTGCAAAATCTCCCTTCCCCCCTCACTCTGGGACCAGCCAGAGATGGTATTTGCCAGTTCTCTGAACTACTCAAAATTTCCATTACCGGTTCTCCAGAACCTGTCAGAACCTGCTGGATTTCACCCCCGATGTTAGCTGAAATAAGTTTTTTTAAAAAAATAAAATAAGAACACTACTTTTGTAGTCTGCTGTTGAATGAATGACTGGGGATTGGAAGGCCACGAAGAAGGCGACAGAGCTTGCAATAGAACCGATGGTTTGCCTTTCTATATCAATAATCAATAATCAAAGATTATTTTTCTTATACTAACATCATGGTGAAGATAAATCTATTTACCTGTCGTTGCCGTTGATCTGTTTCCAGTGTAACTTGCCTGGAAAAGTCTCACATCGCTCAAAGTCCTGTGGAAACCCTCCATTCAGTCTGATGAGTTAAATCGATTGGAGTAGTTATCGAAGACTTTGATTTTTAAAACAAGGTATATGGGTACAAGTGCAGCAAATGGATTAAAAAGCGATTCCACTGAATTAATTTGAGATCCAGGCTGATCTTGTCCTTCTGCAATTAGATCAGTACTTGCACAAACAGACACACACAGAATAAATACTATGTTCATCATTTTTTGTTTCATTCTGTATATAGTGCATTCTTCTTTATCTTTTCCTTCCTTTGCTTCTTCCTTATATAGAATAGAATAGAGCTGGAAGGGACCTTGGAGGTCTTCTAGTCCAGCCCCCTGCTCAAGCAGGAGAACCTATACCAAAACAGACAAGTGCCTGTCCAGTCTCTTCTTAAAAACTTCCAGTGATGGGGCGCCCACGAGTTCTGAAGGCAAAATGGTTAATTGTCTTCACTGTTAGGAAGTTTCTCGTCAATTCCAGGTTGATTCTCTCTTTGATTAGTTTCCAACCATTGTTTCTTCTTCTTCTTCTTCTTCTTCTTCTTCTTCTTCTTCTTCTTCTTCTTCTTCTCCTCCTCCTCCTCCTCCTCCTCCTCCTCCTCCTCCTCTCTCCTTCTTCTTTCACGCTTGCCATCTCTATTTTAAATATCGTGTTCTCATGCATGTTTTGACATTTGTCTCCTCCTTGCTCTCCCACATGCCCAGAACAGTGATGAAATCCAATTTTTTTTAACTACTGGTTCTGTGGGTGTGGCTTGGTAAGCATGGTGTAGTATGGTGTGGTTAGTGGGCGTGGTTTGATGGGCATAGCAGGGGAAGGGTATTGCAAAATCTCCATTCCCATCCCACTCTGGGGCCAGCCAGAGATGGTATTTGCTGGTTCTCCAACCTACTCAAAATTTCCACTGTCGGTTCTCCGAACTGCTCAAAACTTCCGCTACCGGTTCTCCAGAACCTCTCAGAACCTGCTGGATTTCACCCGTGGCCCAGAATCAACTAACTATATGGGTATCAATAATCTTTTTCTTACCTCTTTCCTCTCGCCCACGCTCAGACTCAAGGCGCCAATCAACAGAGAGACATCGCCTCTGCTAAGAGATATTCCAGACGGGCGCTCACCTTGGATCACGCGGCCCTTGGATTGGGGATTGCATGGATCGTTCTGACGATTATTCTGGTCATTGTTTTCAGGACCGTAGCGGTGAACACAGTAACACCAGTTCAACAGGGCGGCTGGGGAAATTTCAATCCCTGAAGACACCATATTATGTTAAATGATTTCTCTTCTTAACACACGGAAGGGAAGTCAGAAATCTAAAATGAAACCATAGTCTTTGAATTAATCTAAATGTAAATCGGGTAAAACTCTTGAGTGCAGAATCTTACCGTAGGCCGGTCCTTTAGACTTCCCACTAGTTCACACATGCTTTGCTGGCCAGACTTAAGAACTACCCCATAATACACTGAAGACAACATTGGGCAGTCTGAAATCCTATTAATTAGGTATTCTGATTCTTATCGATCCCCAGATTGATACAATAGCTTGGGGAAAGGTAAATGTACCAGTTTTGAGTCC
The DNA here is from genome assembly GCF_028640845.1 of Ahaetulla prasina. Taxonomy (NCBI): domain Eukaryota; kingdom Metazoa; phylum Chordata; class Lepidosauria; order Squamata; family Colubridae; genus Ahaetulla; species Ahaetulla prasina. The sequence goes on along the minus strand of NC_080548.1, from coordinate 24,537,912 downwards.
ACATGTGAAGATTGGCTCATTTGGGGGTGAAAACAGTTTATAATCAAATACACATAATCAGTTCTAAATCTCATTCATATGAAATGGATGAAATGCACGAGACGTGAGAACTGAAATCCCGATTTGTTGGAAACCTACCATAAGGATATTCTTCATATTTTCTCTGGGACAATCTTACAGAAGACATTATCTTTACACATAAAACCCAGTGTTGTCATAAATCAAAAGTGAGCAATCTAGTACTTTATGGCTTTGTGTAGCTTTCCATATCCTGACACACCTTTAACTCCAACTTGTAAAATTTAATGTGATCATAGGAATATCTCTGTCTCACCTTTCTGTATCATTCATTTTATTGTCACCCTGCTCTTCTTGTTGGAAATTATTACATATCATCCAATTAGCATCTGCCCTTCTGTAATTTGATAACATTATTATTCTGCGTACGGCACTGATATAATACAAAGTGGGACTTTATAAAATGTATGAAGTTGTGATTCTGTGAAGATTATTATTATTTTTTATGCTTATGTAAATTTATTATATAAACTCATGTGAAATAAATGTTACTTTGTGTTGTGGCCCTTACGTGTGAACTTCAACGCCCAAAATTCTCCAGCCAGTCCTGGAAATAAATCGAAATCAGAAATGTCAAAATGAAAGGTGGGATAGAACGATGAATATGTTACGTGAGCTAAAACAGGAAATTATAATGGATTTTGATCGGGGGCAGAATGAAAACTTAGTTTTTTAACTGGCTCGCATTTGGTGTGTGTGTGTGTGTGTGTGTGTACATATTTTTATGTTAAAACAAGTGCAAACTGTGGTAACCTTTCCTTTAATGGAAAATGGCATGAGAATGTTCTAAAATCAATATCCTGCCAATAACAGCTATTTTTCCCTGGGATTGTCAACCTGATGCCCTCTACATGGAGTTATCCTTACCATGGCCAGTGTAGAAAGTTAGCATCCACCCCTCTCCTAGAAGAATGAAATATTTTGAGAAATATTAAAAAGGCAGAATATTATATCTCCCTAAATGAGAAGTGGAGAAACATGTGTTTCTTTCTTAAAAGACAGAAAGCAGACTCAATCTCCCTCTCCCCCCTCCCTCATTTTTTTGCCAATTGGGCCAGCCTATCTAGAAAACAAAAGGTCTTCAACTCCAGGGTGATGGGATTAAGACATGACCCTCCAGGACATAATAGGATTACCTAGCAGCAGGGCTCACTGCGCTGCAAAATCTTCTAAGGACATTGCATCAGCCCAAGGTTCAACCAAACTTGATTCAGATAAACATGACCCCACGTGGCCCCATGGGAGTCTGACTACAGCCAATAGAATACATTTCTTGCACAGGAACAGGAAGCTCAAGGGCAAGGCCCAAGAGAGGATATAAATCAATCTCTCTCTCTTTCTCTCTCCCTCTCCCTCTCTCTCTCTCTCTCTCTTCCATGTGTTCATCTGCACCAGGACCATATGCTTGATGGTTCTGCTTTGTTAAACCATCTTTCCAATCAGCCTCCGTGTTTCCAGTGTCTTTCTCCCCACTTGGAACTGAGCCAGATGTTGGACATTTCTTCCAACACCAGGAAATTCCTTAACCAAGGGAAGAATTGCATGATGGGAGTAGGTCTTCCCTGGAAGGACATCGGTTTCCAAGAAGAGATTGATCTATAAGGCGACAAAGGCCTTAGAGAACAAAGGGCAAAGAACTTCCGTATTTCTCCATAAGGAGATGGGAAATCTATCCATCTTTTGCCTTTACTGCAATGCTGCCCTTCTGTCGTTTCCATTGAACTGATGTCTCTGAGAACCTTCAGCTCATAAAAGTGGATACCCTGTCTGGCTGCTCTCAGAGGGTCAGATTAGGTAATCCTATCTCTTCAGCCCTTATTCTTAACACTGGTACACCAGAGGATTACATATTGAGTCCCTTACTCTATACTCTTGATGTGGATGACTGTGTTTCCTCGCATGCTAGTAATACTATTACTAAATTTGCAGGACTGATCTCCGGGGTGGGTGGGGAGGTGAGTCTATCCTTCGAGATGAGGTGGACCAATTGCTTTCATGGTGTGGAGACAATAACTTAGTCCTTAACACAAATAAGACCAAGGAGCTTATAGTGGACTATAGAACGAATAGATCAGACATCCAGCCCTTGCTTATCAATGGAGACCGAGTAGAGCAAGTGGCCAGTTTTAAGTTTCTGGGTGTTATTATAAAAGAGGACCTGACCTGGGGCATTCACATTGCAGCACTGGTCAAAAGGGCCCAGCAGAGATTATACTACCTGAGACTTCTCAGGAAACAACAACTGAATGGAAAACTGCTGGTGACCTTCTACCGCTGCACCATAGAGAGTATTTTAACTTACTGCATCCGTGTATGGTTTGCCAATTGCACAGTGGCAGATAGGACAGCATTCCAGAGGGTCAATGTCATTGCCCAGAGGATCATTGGTTGCCCTCTCCCCTCTTCGGAAGAGCTTTATAGCTCCCACTGCCTTAAGAAAGTTCAAAACATTCTTAAAGATCCAACTCATCCTGGGCACCCTTTGTTTGAACTCTTACCATCTGGCAGATGGTACAGGATAATAAAAACAAGGACGAATAGGCTGAAAAACAGCTTCTATCCCAGGTCAATAACCATATTGAATTTTACAGTATAGTGCAATATCGAGGTTTCAATTTCAATTATATAGAATGTAAAGGATGTATGTTTGTGTTTTTATTTTTTATAGTTATAATGTACCCTGAAGACGGCATTTCATTTCGTTGTCCCATGTGCAATGACAATAAAGTAAACGAAACGAAACGAAAGTCCTCTGCAAACATTACCGGTTCGTAAGAGGACTATACCTGACAGGGTTGATCATGAAGTATGATCTCCTTGGTTTTCTTGCAACAGTTTTTCCTTACCTTTTTGGAATAAAAACAGTGGTATTAACATCTGATGGCTGAAATAAATATTGTAAGATGAAAATAAAGAAATGGCTCACCACCGCTCCCCTTTTATTTGTAATAATTAAACAATAATGCTGTCCAGTAATTTAGAGGGAGATTGACGGAAGAATGATATTTCATCTGCTTTACTTCCAACTCTTTCCTGTTGCATATTTTGTTCTATAGATGTTAATTTCCCACCCAGACACATGAGCAGGAATTTAGTCCACCAAGCCATGCCCACAGAACCAGTAATAAAAAATTTTTAAAACCTACCACTGAGAGCATATAATTCCCTCTATTTTCCAAGCACAAGGCATGGGTTAATTGAATGATTCTTACCTTCCCATTTAACACTCTTATCTTCCATTATTGCCATGCCTTTTCAATTTCAGCTAATCATTAAAAACAATAAGGAAACATAAAAGCTTTTTCATATCTGAAGGCTAAATATTCAGCTAGCAAGCACTGCCGGGAAGCAATTTAGCGCCCCCTGGCTTCTTCATAGTACTAAAAGTACTAAAAGTACTAAAGCCCATCTTTATTTTGAATACAAAGCATAGAACCATAGGCCTGGAAGGGACCTTGGAGGTCTTCTAGTCCGTGCTCCGGGCAGGTGCCCAATGCCATCCCAGAATATCTTCCCAGAATATCTTTTTTTACAGTTTCCCAGTTCTTGCTATTTGGTCTCACGAAGGGATAGAAAAGAGGAAAGGCATTGTAACCCAAGCCACATTGGAACGTCGGCTGAGAGTTCATACAATCTCAGCAGAATAAAAAATAATAAAGTTGTTATTGACCCCCCAAGTTCATCTAGTTCTACCCCCATGTTCTTCACGGCAGACGAATATCCAGCTTTTTGACAGATGAATATCTAGCTTCTGTTGGGAAATTCCTAGCAAAGGAGAAATCGGGAAATATGTGAGCAATTTGTTCCATTGACTAAAGTTCATACAATTCAGAAATCCCTCCAGGTGACTAATTTGAACTTCTTTTTTTTTTTTTTTTGCAACTTTAGCTGAGTGGTTCTGGTTCTGCCCTCAAAGTAATCTGTATATATAAAAGCAAAATCCACTCACTCATCACAAAATTTCCAGAACGGTAAAGCCTAGGAAACTTGAAATTTGGCACGTGTGTTCCTCTTGGCTTCTAGGTGCTCACTAAGAAAGGGTTTTTCGAAATGACCATCAGATCATTAGTATTTCATATGCAGTATATTCATATACTGCATATTAACATGCTCTGATGTTAAGGAGTTAGACGTTCTACCAGGGGTGCTCCCTACCGGTTCGGAAGTGCATGCACTTGTCACATGAGATTTTGAGCAAAGCCTTCTGTGCATGCGCAGAGGGTAAAAACAGGTTACTTCCTGGTTAAAACCAGGGAGTAATGACGTCCAAGCGGGTGGGTGGAGCCTCACACTGCCGCTATCGGTTCTCCGAACCACCTGCCACCATAGCTACCAGTTCACTGGAACTGGTGCGAACTGGTAGCATTTCACCCCCTGAGTCCTCCTCCTCCTCCCCACCTAAAAACTTCCAACTGCCAGTTGCCTCACATTCCGTTACCTCAGGTTAAACTGGCATTCTTCATTCAGGAGCGGTCTGGGATTCCTTATAGTACTAAACGTCGCTACCTCACCAAAATGTCTACGCCTTCTACCTGTGGAACTGCTTCCGAACTCAAGGCGGAAGGAGAGATATTCCCTTATGAGTTTCAATCACCGACCGCCACTGAGCCAATGGATTATGAACGGAATTTCTCCAGCCCCAACTCACTTCATGCCTCTTGGGTTCATGTCAGGCGCACACTGTCATCTACATGGAGTCTGTCAACCCTGAAGCTGACCTGACCGAAGCCATTTTGTCGCTTCAGTGTTGCCACACAGGAACTGAGGGATAGGGAGGGAGGGAATAGAGATAGCTGGGGTTTTGTAGCCAAAACAAAATACTTTCCCTTGGGAACCAAGGACATTCTCACATCTGGTCACAGGGAGGAAGAGCAATGTTACCTGGCTACCAAATGGCACCTCAATTGGACCATGTGACTGATCGTTTGGGGAAAGGGACAAATATTTTACTTTTCAATACTTTTCAAACCTATTCTTTCAGGAATCTAACTGCCTCGGAATCTTGTTTGCTATGGATGCACCGCTTGGAACTCTGACATCATTATTCAGCCAATTCTAGCTCCATCCAACAGTAATATCATCTAACCCAGGGGTCTCCAATCTTGGCAACTTTAATCGAAAGGTTGATAGTTCAGCGGTTCAAATCCCTAGTGCCACGTAATGGGTGAGCTCCCGTTACTTGTACCAGCTTCTGCCAACCTAGCAGTTCGAAAGCAGGAAAAAATGCAAGTAGAAAAAATAGGGGCCACCTTTGGTGGGAAGGTAACAGGGTTCTGTGAACCTTTGGCATTGAGTCATGCTGGCCATATGACCACGGAGACGTCTTCAAACAGCGCTGGCTCTTTAGCTTTGAAATGGAGATGAGCACCGCCCCCTAGAGTCGGGAACGACTAGCACATATGTGCGAGGGGAACCTTTACCTTTACTATGTTTGGTGATAGGGTTGTTTTTCTTCTTCCCAGTTAGCGGGAGGCAATAAATCCAGCCAGCGTGGAAAAGATTTCGCAGTCGGTAAGATGGTGGGGGGAAACTGAAGCCAGAAATAAATGTAGGGGGTGTCCAGACCTTGTCCCTATTCTCAGTTGTGAAGGGATAGGCCTCTTTGGTAGGTGGAGCTTCTCTAACTTAAACTTACTGAGGAAGGGAAAAAATTGAGTAACTGAATTTACATCATCTGCTGCTAGGAGAAATATCCGTTCTCTGCCAGTGCTGCCCCACCCAGTCCAGATCCATCCCTTTTATTCATTGCCACATTTTCCCACACCAGATAAAGCCTATCCCACAACAATAAGGAACTGTTATTTCTGAGGGCAGGGAAATTCTACCATAAAACAACCACCTGTTGGAATCCAATCTTCAGAAGAAAGAAGTTTCAGTCCATAGGAGAAGGACGCTAGAGAAGCAAGAAGAGTCTGGACTGAAAAGTGCAACCAAGACAACAGAGACAGATCAGCAGGAATTGGGGGGGGAGCATCTGGAAAAGAAGAAGAGGAAGAAGAATCTGCTGAGAAGCGAGCAGAGACATTGTAGAACTTCAAGGAAGGGGAAGGAGAGGAGAGACGATAAGGCTGCAAGATGAGCAATCCAGAGAATGAGAAGACATCTCAAATGAATGAACCTCCTTATTCTGAACAGCAGCCTGATCCGATAAAATCAGCTCTGAATCCACCGCCTCCAATGTATGGGGCATCTCCCTCTATGCCATACCAGTACCAAGCTTATGCTGGACCTCCCGGTGCCGTACCTATGCAGCCTCAACAAACCATCTTCATCACAAATGTCCAGTCGGTCAATGAACCAGATTATTTGGGCTACTCCATCTTCACCCTCCTTTGCTGTTGCCTCCCCTTGGGCATAGCTGCTTTGATTTTCTCTATAAAGGTGAGTTACAATGAGAGAAGGGGGAGGGAGGGGGAGGTAGAGAGCAGGAGAGGGAGAGAAAGGGAGGGAGGGAGGGAGAGAGGGAGAGGGAGAGAAAGAAAGGAGGAGGAGGAAGAGAAAGGGAGAGAGGGAGAGGGGAGAGGGGAGAAAGAAAGGGAGAGAGGGAGAGGGGAGAGGGGAGAGGAGAGAAAGAAAGGAGAGAAAGGAGGGAGGAGAGAGAGAGAAAAAGGAGAGAGAGGGGAGAAAGGGAGAGGAGGAGGGAGAGGAGGGAGGAGAAAGAAAGAGAGAGGAGAAAAGGAGAGAGGAGAGAGAAAGAAAGAGAGGAGAGGAGAGAAAGAAAGGAGAGAGGGAGAGAGAGAGAGAGAGGAAAGGAGAGAAGGGAGAGGAGAGAGAAAGAAAGGAGAGAGGAGAAAGAAAGGAGAGAGGAGAACAGGAGAGGGAGAGAAAGGGAGAGAGGGTGAGAAAGAGAAAGAGGGAAAATGGAGAAAAAAGGAGAGAGGGAGAGAGAGAGAGAGAGAGGAAAGGGAGAGAAAGGGGGAGAGGGAGAGAAACAGAGAGAGGGGACAGGGAGGGAGGGAGGGAGGGAGGGAGGGAGGGAGGGAGGGAGAACTTGGGACTGGGCTCCCAGAAAAAATGTTATACAGACATTTTCATGTTTACCCTTCTTCAGTAACGGAATCTAAGCGAGTGCTTTAAAGCAGGGGTCTCCAACCTTGGCAACTTTAAGCCTGGTTCAACTCCAAGTTAAAGTCCTCCAGGCTTAAAGTTGCCAAGGTTGGAGACCCCTGCTTTAAGCTACAGCCAAAATCCAGCCTGATGTTCATTTTGGAAGGGAGATATGAATTTTACAGGTAGCCTTCAGAGAGAGAGAGAGAGAGAGAGAGACAAAGAACTATGACCAACTTTGCTTAGGTGGTTGTGAGTGTGGCCAATGCTCGATTAAGAGGTAACAGCCAGCAGTTGTTGCAGTAAACTGTGAAGCAGGAACAGGACTGTAGAAGAAGAGGGAGTAAAAAGGAAGAGAGGAAGAAAAAAAATGGGGGGGGGGAGGAAGTGTACAGAGTTTGTTAACACAAGTCCTTACTCAGAGGTCAAATACAGTTCAAAGAAGGAAAGTTAGCTTTGCAAAGAAAAGCTCTCTTTTCAATGCGCTATCAGACCGCCTTTTATGTACACTGAGAACATATGCACCAAAGACAAATTCCTTGTGTGTCCAATCACACTTGGCCAATAAAAAATTCTATTCTATTCCATTAATTGAAGGTATTGTTCAAGTACTATTAAATAGACTTATTTATGGCAAGCAGAAGCCTGGATGAATGTGATCAGGCGTATGTAGTCTTCAACTTATGACCAAAATTGAGTCCAGAATTTCCGGTCAGAAATCAGAACACTGCTTTTGTAGTCTGCTATTGAATGACTGGGGATTGGAAGGCCACAAAGAAGGTTTCAAGAGCTTGCAATAGAACTGGGGGCTTGCCTTTCCTATACCGACTCGAGGGAGACAACCCTAAAAAGTAGTTTTTCGCGTAATAGCATCATGGTGAAGAGATGTCAAAGGACACCCCCTAGAGACCCAATGAAGTACCGGCATTTTCTATTCTTCCAGCAGAATCATAAATCACCCAATGAGTTTCCATGGCTGATTATGGCTTTCATGGTGTTCTTCCAATAATTATCTTTTACATGTCTTTTGCACCTTCCTTCCTTCCTTCCTTCCTTCCTTCCTTCCTTCCTTCCTTTCTTTCCTTTTTTCTATCCTGTTCAGGATAATTTACAAGATGACAAGAAAAAAATACAGTGAAAATAAATGATCCATGTCACCAGAATTCTAGCAGCACAAGGCAGTCCCGATGAAACATCTGCTCCGAATGTGAACCAAAAATTGTAAAATGCAAGCCAGGCCAGGAGCTCGCTCCTCTTAGGACAAGATATGCTATAGCAGGGGTCTCCAACCTTGGCAACTTTAAGCCTGGTTCAACTCCAAGTTAAAGTCCTCCAGGCTTAAAGTTGCCAAGGTTGGAGACCCCTGCTTTAAGCTACAGCCAAAATCCAGCCTGATGTTCATTTTGGAAGGGAGATATGAATTTTACAGGTAGCCTTCAGAGAGAGAGAGAGAGAGAGACAAAGAACTATGACCAACTTTGCTTAGGTGGTTGTGAGTGTGGCCAATGCTCGATTAAGAGGTAACAGCCAGCAGTTGTTGCAGTAAACTGTGAAGCAGGAACAGGACTGTAGAAGAAGAGGGAGTAAAAAGGAAGAGAGGAAGAAAAAAAATGGGGGGGGGAGGAAGTGTACAGAGTTTGTTAACACAAGTCCTTACTCAGAGGTCAAATACAGTTCAAAGAAGGAAAGTTAGCTTTGCAAAGAAAAGCTCTCTTTTCAATGCGCTATCAGACCGCCTTTTGTGTACACTGAGAACATATGCACCAAAGACAAATTCCTTGTGTGTCCAATCACACTTGGCCAATAAAAAATTCTATTCTATTCCATTAATTGAAGGTATTGTTCAAGTACTATTAAATAGACTTATTTATGGCAAGCAGAAGCCTGGATGAATGTGATCAGGCGTATGTAGTCTTCAACTTATGACCAAAATTGAGTCCAGAATTTCCGGTCAGAAATCAGAACACTGCTTTTGTAGTCTGCTATTGAATGACTGGGGATTGGAAGGCCACAAAGAAGGTTTCAAGAGCTTGCAATAGAACTGGGGGCTTGCCTTTCCTATACCGACTCGAGGGAGACAACCCTAAAAAGAAGTTTTTCGCGTAATAGCATCATGGTGAAGAGATGTCAAAGGACACCCCCTAGAGACCCAATGAAGTACCGGCATTTTCTATTCTTCCAGCAGAATCATAAATCACCCAATGAGTTTCCATGGCTGATTATGGCTTTCATGGTGTTCTTCCAATAATTATCTTTTACATGTCTTTTGCACCTTCCTTCCTTCCTTCCTTCCTTCCTTCCTTCCTTCCTTTCTTTCCTTTTTTCTATCCTGTTCAGGATAATTTACAAGATGACAAGAAAAAAATACAGTGAAAATAAATGATCCATGTCACCAGAATTCTAGCAGCACAAGGCAGTCCCGATGAAACATCTGCTCCGAATGTGAACCAAAAATTGTAAAATGCAAGCCAGGCCAGGAGCTCGCTCCACTTAGGACAAGATATGCTATAGCAGGGGTCTCCAACCTTGGTCGCTTTAAGACTTGTGGACTTCAACTCCCAGAGTCCCTCAGCCAGCAAAGCAAAGCAAAGCTGGCTGAGGAACTCTGGGAGTTGAAGTCCACAAGTCTTAAAGGGACCAAGGTTGGAGACCCCTGTGCTATAGGACAAGGGTGTCAAATTTGATTTCATTGAAGACTGCATCAGGGTTGTGTTTGACCTCATGGGGCTGGGGGGGTGGGAATGGCCAGTCAACATTACTCATGTCAGGGGCACCTGCGGTGGCCCGAGAATGGCTGGGGTGGTGGGATCCTCCTGCAGCCCTCTGTCAGTGAAAACAGAGCTTGGGAGGGCCAAGTGCAGCCCTCTCGAGCTCCATTTTCACTGGCAGAGGGACCGCGGGCTGGTCCTTTGCTGTTTCCAGGGTGGTCCCGCAGGCGAACCAGTTGGTACAGTATGTGAATCCCACCTCTGCTCAAGGCTTTTTTTTTATTATTTGCATTTATATCCCGCCCTTCTCCGAAGACTCAGGGCGGCTTACACAGTGTTAAGCAATAGTCTTCATCCATTTGTATATTATATACAAAGTCAACTTATTGCCCCCAACAATCTGGGTCCTCATTTTACCTACCTTATAAAGGATGGAAGGCTGAGTCAACCTTGGGCCTGGTGGGGCTTGAACCTGCAGTAATTGCAAGCAGCTGCTGTTAATAACAGACTGTCTTACCAGTCTGAGCCACAGAGGCTGACAGAGATTGGCAATGGTTTCTAACTTGTTGCCTCAGACCAGGGGTGAAATCTACTTACCTTCCCTACCGGTTCGGCTTCACTCACACGCGTGCGCGCATCATACGTGCGCTTGGACCCTGTGCGCATGCGCAACACCTTCTGTGCATGAGTACAAGGTCAAAAACAGGTTACTTCCTGGTTAAAACCAGGAAGTAACGACATCTAGGCAGGTGGGTGGAGCCTCGCGCTGCCGCTGCTACCAATTCTCCGAACCACGCGCCGCGTCTGCTACTGATTCGGCCGAACCGGTCCAAACTGGTAGCATTTCATCCCTGCTTCGGACGTGTAGTCAAAAGACATGTAAGAACTTGATTTCGACATAAACAGTTCCCCAGCAGCTGCCAGGTTCCTTTTGTAAAGGAGTCTTTTGTTTTTCTGCACTAAATCTATTTATCTGTCATCGCTATTGATCTCTTTCCAATGCAACTTGCCCGGAAAAGTCTCCCATCACTCAATGTCCTGTGCAAACCTTCCATTCAGTCTGAAGAGCTCCTCCTTGGTTGCTCTTCCACCTGCCCAGAGTCAACTATTTCTATGGGTATATCCATAATCTTTTTCTTACCTCTTTCCTCTCGCCCACCCTCAGACTCAAGGGGCCAATCAACAGGGAGACATCGCCTCTGCTAAGAGATATTCCAGACTGGCGCTCACCTTGGATCACACGGCACTTGGACTGGGGATTGCATGGATCGTTCTGACGATTATTCTGGTCATTGTTTTCAGCACCGTAGCGGTCACAGTTCATCAGAGCAACTGGGGAAATTACAATCCCTGAAGACACCGTATTATCTGAAATGATCTCTGTTCTTTTCTTTTTTTAAAAAAAATTTTTTCTCTTCTCTTCTAAAATATTTTTACATTCGTATCCAATAATATTCAATGTACAGTCATATACAATCAATCGGGTCTGCCCGGCCACCACCCCTTCTTTTAAATCTCTTCCCTTCTCTACCTTCTTCTACTTTCCACAACCTTCCTCACCTTCTCTTATCTACATCCTCTCCTCCCTCCCCCCTACTCTTTTCTTCTCCCTCTTCTATCTCTCTTTCTTCCTTTCTCTTTCCCCTTCCTCCTCCTTATCCTCCCTTCCTCCTCTTCTCTTTCCTACCTCCTTCTCTCTTCTCCTTTCTCCCTTTCCACCATTCTGAGATGGTAGCCGGGCAGACCCGACCTTACATTAATTATACATCTTCAATCTTCCCTGTACATTAACCATCAATCCATTAATCCATTTTCTATCCTCACCCCCCACTTTATTACCCTCCCCCTTGCCCCCCTCCCCCACCCGAGACTTCCCAGAACAAAATGCAGGATATCAAAACTAACAATCATAATCCAGAATAAATCTTAAATTAAATGATCTCTGTTCTTAATACACAGAAGGAAAGTCAGAAATCCAACTATCCAAAATGAAAACCATAGTCTTTGAATTAATGTAAATGTAAATCAGGTAAAACTCTTGAGTGCAGAATCTTACCGTAGGCCGGTCCTTTAGACTTCTCACTAGTTCACACATGCTTTGCTCGCCACACCTAACAACTACCCCATAATACACTAAAGACAACATTGGGCAGTCTGAAATCCTATTAATCAAGAATTCTGATTCTTATCGATCCCCAGATTGAAACAATAGCTTGGGGAAAGCTAAATGTACCAGTTTGGAGGCCACATGTGATGCATTGGCTCATTTGGGGATAAACACTGTTGATATTAAAATACACATAATCAGTTCTAAATCTCATTCATATGAAATGGACTAGACGTGAGAACTGAAACCTACCACAAGGATATTCTTCATATTTTCTCCGGGACAATCTTACAGAAGACATTATCTTTACACATAAAACCCAGTGTTGTCATAAATCAAAAGTGAACAATCAGGTACTTTAGGGCTTCGTGTAGCTTTCCATATCCTGACACACCTTTAACTCCAACTTGTAAAATTTAATGTGATCATAGGAATATCTCTGTCTCACCTTTCTGTATCATTGATTTTATTGTCACCCTGTTCTTCTTGTTGGAAATTATTACATATCATCCAATTAGCATCTGCCCTTCTGTAATTTGATAACATTATTATTCTGTGTACGGCACTGATATAATACAAAGTGGGACTTTATAAAATGTATGAAGTATGATTCTGTGAAGAATTTTTGTTTGTTTGTTTAAGCTTATGTAAATTTATTATATAAACTTACGTGAAATAAATGCTACTTTGTGTTGTGGCCCTTACGTGTGAACTTCAACTCCCAAAATTCTCCAGCCAGTCCTGGAAATAAATGGAAATCAGAAATGTCAAAATGAAAGGTGAGACAGAACAATGAATATGTTAAGTGAGCTAAAACAAGAAATTATAATGGATTTTGATCTGGGGCAGAATGAGAACTTACTTTAATTGGCTCACCTCTGGTTTATTTGTGTGTGTGTGCACACGCACACATATTTTTTTCTCTGATACCAGTTAGTTTTTCATTGGGTCATGTACTATTGGTGCAATTCTTCCTTCACTAGTTGAAAATATCTATTGGGTCCATACATAGCATATACACCTTGCAGAAAATGTTTGAATATTAAAAGAAGTGCAAACTGTGGTAACCTTTCCTTTAATGGAAAATGGCATGAGAATGTTCTAAAACCACTATCCTGCCAATAACAGCTATTTTTCTCTGGGATAGTCAACCAAATGCCCTCTACATGGAGTTATCCTTACCATGGCCAGTGTAGAAAGTCAGCACCCACTCCTCTCTTAGAAGAATGAAATATTTTAGGAAGTATTAAAAAGGCAGATTATTATATTTCCCCTAAAAGAGAAACAGAAATGTTAAGGGAGACAGAAACTAAGCCTCAGCTCCAGTGTGATGGGATTAAGACATGATCCTCCAGGACATAATAGAATTATCTAGCAGCAGGACTCACTGCATTGCCAAATCTCCTAAAGACATTGCATCAGCCCAAGGTTCAACCAAACTTGATTCAGACAAACACGACCCCACCTGGCCCCAGGGGAGTCTGACTACAGCCAATAGAATACATTTCTTGCACAGGAACAGGAAGCTCAGGTTCAAAGCCCAAGAGAGGGTATAAATACCTCTCCACTCCATGTGTTCATCTCCACCAGGACCATGTGTTTGATGGTTCTGCTTCATCAAACCATCTTTCCAATCAGCCTCCATGTTTCCAGTGTCTTTCTCCCCACTTGGAACTAAGCCAGATGTTGGACATTTCTTCCAACATCAGGAAATTCCTTAACCAAGTTGCCTGAAGCTTATGGGATTTAGGATCCAAGCAGTCTAGGGAACCAGGCCTACTTCTGATTGTTCTGACACTAACTGCAGCAAAGTAAGATCTTCATAAGAAATAGCCCCGAAGGGAAGAGTTAAAGCATTACTTATCAAACACCACAATCCCTAATTGAAATGGCTACTTGGTATTTAAGAAACAAATATATAAAATATAAAACCTGGCAGGGTTTCAAGCCCTGTAATTATTATAATGCCTACTTTGGCTTGAAGTACACAATTTGCAATGTGCAAAGCATTTTGACTCCTTTCAACACATTCTTTTTTCTTTTTCTTTTTCTTTTTTCTTTCTTTCTTTTTTCTTTTTTTGCTCTGGCTGGCTTGAATTTCTTGCTGAAGGGAAGAATTGCATGATGGGAGCAGGTCTTCCCTGGAAGGACATCGGTTTCCAAGGAGAGATTGATCTATAAGGCGACAGAACAAAGGGCAAAGAATTTCCGTACTTCTCCGTAAGGAGATGGAAAATCTATCTGGACAAGACCTTTGCCTTTACTGCAATGCTGCCCTTCTGTCATTTCCTTTGAATAATATAATAATACATAATAAAATTCTTTATTGGCCAAGTGTGATTGGATCCACAAGGAATTTGTCTTTGGTGCATACGCTCTCAGTGTACATAAAAGAAAAGATACATTCGTCAAGAATCATAAAGTACAACAGTTGATAGTCATAGGGTACAAATAAGCAATCAAATCATATTAGGAAACAATCAATATAAATCGTAAGGATACAGCAACAAGTTACAGTCATGCAGTCATAAGTGGGAGGAGATGGGTAATAGGAACGATGAGAAGATTAATAGTAAGAGTAATGCAGACTTAGCAAATAGTTTGACAGTGTTGAAGGAATTATTTGTTTAGCAAAGTGATGGTGTTCGGGAAGAAACTGTTCTTGTGCTCTAGTTGTTCTGGTGTGCAGTGCTCTGTAGCATCGTTTTGAGGGTTGTTCTGGTGTGCAGTGCTCTGTAGCGTCGTTTGAGGGTTGTTCTGGTGTGCAGTGCTCTGTAGCGTGTTTTGAGGGTTGTTCTGGTGTGCAGTGCTCTGTAGCATCGTTCTGAGGGTAGGAGTTGAAACAGTTTATGCCCAGGATGCAAGGGGTCTGTAGATATTTTCCCAGCCCTCTTTTTGACTCGTGCAGTACACAGGTCCTCAATGGAAGGCAGGTTGGTAGCCCTTGTTTTTTCTGCAGTTGAACTGATGCCTCTGAGAACCTTCAGTTTATGAAAAGTCCTCTGCAGACATTACTGGTCATTTCAGTCTCATTTTCCTTTCCTTTCTAACAGGGCACTGAGAGTCCTCAGCCAGCTCCCAGATTCAGTCCAGGATTTCAAGGGGGAGGGGAGCACAGCATCTCTGGCAGCCAGCTGCTTCCACCCATTGCCCCATCTTGCTTGTTTGCTTCCTTCTTCTTTGCTTGCTTACTTGCTTGCTTACTTATTAAATTCATGTGCCACCCATCTTGTTTACAGGTGGTATGTAAGAAAGACCTCAGAAATGGGACCAAGAGATGCTCCCTAGGGGAATGGTCAGATAAAAGAAAGCTTAGCCTGCAGCTACATAATGGGTAGAGAAAGAACCTCAGGAAGAACCCTAACATCTCAGACTGTAAAGATGACAGTGGGAGTTTGGTACTTTCAGACTTGCAAGATCTTGTTAACGTAGCTTTATGATACAGCAGAATTAGCTCATGGAGGGATGTTTCCTATTCCTAGGTTCTACCTAGAAAAGCTGACAGCCATTCTGTCCAAGCATGGCATTCAAAACTGTGGCTTTAAACCAGTTTGGAGGACTTTAAGGGTTGATGCATGTAATGGTACAGGAGAATGATCTTGGGTGATAGGAGGAAGCACCACAGATTAGACCAGGGGTCTCCAACCTTGGCAACTTTAAGCCTGGCAGACTTCAACTCCCAGAATTTCTCAGCCAGCTCCAAGCTTAAAGTTGCCAAGGTTGGAGATCCTTGGATTAGACAGCGGTCGGATAAGAAGCAGCTAAGTCTGCAGAAGGAATGGGAATGTGACAAATGTCTCAGAAGAGACCTTCCCAAGTTTCTTCGATTGTAAAGGCAAGGTGGGGGGAAGATGTATTTTCACAATTGCAAGATTCTTTTAATATAACCTGACAATAAAGATGGAGTTAGTAACTGTTGTGCTTTCTGTTTGGACTACCTCACTAGGTTGACACATTGGGAATTTTCTGCTGGCCTTCTATTCTTACTCTTAAAAATTTGGAAAAACTGAAGTGGGGGGGGAAGTGTGCCCTTAAAGTTGATCCCTACCTGTTCACATGTTGACAGATGCTTCCATGACCTTCTGGAAGTGCTCCATTTCTGCAATGGATAAATATATATAATGGTAGTAAATGTTGCTTCAAAAATCACATCAGGAAAGGCTCAGGACATAGACAGTTTTTGACTCTGAAGTTAGAGATTCCATGTTTTCTCAAACACAAGCGCTCATATATACTTTCCTTCTATGGACCTCATCCCTTCTCTTTTCTTTCTCTGTTTCAATTATTATCCGGGCTTTTCCCATGCCATAAATAGCCAGAATTCTGAGGATATAATTTGCAATTACATTCATGTCTTTGACAAATACCCCAATAATGTTTGGCTAGACAATTGGTATAAAGATGTGGTGGCTCAGAGGCTAAGTCGCTGAGCTTGTCGATCGAAAGGTCAGCAGTTCAGCAGTTCAAATCCCGAGTGCCGCGTAATGGAGTGAGCTCCCATTACTTGTCCCAGCTTCTGCCAACCTAGAAGTTCGAAAGCACGTAAAAAATGCAAGTAGAAAAGCAGGGACCACCTTTGGTGGGAAGGTAACAGCATTCTGTGTGCCTTTGGTGTTTAGTCATGCCGGCCACTTGACCACGGAGACGTCTTCGGACAGCACTGGCTCTTCGGCTTTGAAATGGAGATGAGCACCGCCCCCTAGAGTCGGGAATGACTAGCACATATGTGTGAGGGGAACCTTTACCTTTAGACATTTGGTGAAATGCAGGCTACAGAATTATACAAGTGGGCTCAGATCTGGTTAGAATACTGCACCACAAAATGCTGGGTCAGTTGCTTCTCATTAAACTAGCTTAGAGGGAGGTGCCTTATCAAGATGGATTGGAAGAAATCAAGTCTATAAATGACAATAAGTAGGGAGAGAGTTAATACATGGGGGGAAATGTATTAACTCTCAGTAACTTCACAGAATGGAAAACTAGGCAGAAATAGACAATGCGCTGGCATAATATTCCATGCAAAGCATAATTCAAATAAATTGATTGAATCCGCAGTGTCAGACTGCTTCAAAACAAAATGGTGCAGTGTAATTAATGATAATGGAAGCAGAATCTCCAAGTCACAAAAAGAGATATTTCTCCGTTATACAGCATGTATTAGCTCTTCTCTTGTGCCCCTCTCAGAAAATGTTGTTGGCAAAATGAATTAGTCGAACTGAAGACCACAAAGATCTTTCAATGACAAATGTGGAAAATGGAGCTATAGGTGGTAGGATTCTGCCACTCGGGAGGTAAACAAGACTGGCAATTTGTGCCATGGGTGAAATCCAGCAGGTTCTGACCGGTTCTGGAGAACCGGTAGTGGAAATTTTGAGCAGTTCAGAGAGCCGGCAAATGCCACCTCTGGCTGGCCTCAGAGTGGGGTGGGAATGGGGATTTTGCAATATTCGTCCCCCAGAAGTGGGGAGGGAATGGAGATTTTGCAGTATTCTTTGCAATATCCCTGCCACACCCACCAAGCCTCACCACGCCCACCAAGCCATGCCCACAGAACCAGTAGTAAAAAAAATTTGGATTTCACCACTGATCTGTGACCCCAGGGAGCAGCGTAAGGTCCAATGGGAATGTATTACTGAATTGTACATTATAGACTAACGTAGAGCTACCCAGAGTTGCTTAGATGAGATGGATGATACAGCTTGAATGAATAACAATTGCTCTGTTTGCCCCTTTCATCTGAGTTCTGAATATGAAAACAATTTAATAGGAGAACTACTTTGAGGGTGAACGGTCTTTTCCTTGATGGAGATTTCAAAGAGAGACAGATTGTTCATCTGCGGGGATTGTTCTTCCCGGATTTTAGGACACTGAGCAGTTGGGTTCAACAAAGTCAATGATGGATCCCTGGAACATTTCCAGAACTGTTATTCTTCAGGAGAAGAGAAGAGAAGAGAAGAGAAGAGAAGAGAAGAGAAGAGAAGAGAAGAGAAGAGAAGAGAAGAGAAGAGAAGAGAAGAGAAGAGAAGAGAAGAGAAGAGAAAACAATTGCTACCAACCTGCCTTCCTTTGAGGATCTGTATACTGCACAAGTCAAAAAGAGGGCTGGGAAAATATCTACAGACCCCTCACATCCTGGACATAAACTGTTTCAACTCCTACTCTTAAAATGACGCTACAGAGCATTGCACACCAGAACAACTAGACACAAGAACAGTTTTTCCCCGAACGCCCTCACTCTGCTAAACAAAAAATTCCCTCAACACAGTCAATCTATTTACTAAGTCTGCAGTACTATTACTATTAATCTTCTCATTGTTCCTGTCACCCATCTTTTCCCACTTATGACTGCATAATTGTAACTTTGTTGCCTGTATCCTTACGACTTATATTGATAGTGATTGTTTCCTAGTATGATTTGATTGCTTATTTGTACCCTAAGACTATCATTAAGTGTTGTTACCTTATGATTCTTGATGAATGTATTTTGTCTTTTTATGTACACTGAGAGCATATGCACCAATGACAAATTCCTTGTGGGTCCAATCACACTTGGCCAATAAAGAATTCTATTCTATTCTATTCTATTCTATTCTATTCTATTCTATTCTATTCTATTCTATTCTATTCTATTCTATTCTGGTGAATTCTGGATGGGAGGGTAAATGCAATTGTATTTCTTAAAAACCCTTAGTCCAGATTTTCTCCACCACCAGCACCTACTGTTCTGTTCACCTGAAGCATGGGCTCTCTTCTGTAAACTGCCTCCTTTTCCTTTCAGCATTCCCCACCCCACCCAAAACTGGCCCATTAAATTTGTAATGAAATTCTGAACATGCCGATATAAGCCTGGTTTGTTTTGGACTTTATTTTATTTGGGCTTATTTAATTAGCCTTGGGAGTAACAGACATTCTGCATCCTATCAAACTCCAGCCTGGCATCCCTTTCCATAGGACGTGTCCAGTATCCACCAGTCTGTTCGTCCTGGCTGCCTAATTATTTATTCCACCCACTCTTTCTCCTGATCCTCAAGACAACAGTGATGTCATCCCGCTGGAGAGCCAGAGCAATACATAGAGGTCTCTTAACAAGATAAAAAAGAAGGAAACTGCATTATAAGGTATCGCGTCAAGCAAACGAGAGGAGGCTTGCCAAGAAGAGAAGCAAGAGTCGGAAAACAGACATTAGGTACCACCAAGGAGAAAAACCTAAACAGCTTCACTGCAGGGCAGTTGAAGTGGAAGAAAATCAGAAGCCAAAGTAGGATCTCCCTGGCCGTGACAAAAGAGAGAGAGAGAGAGAGAGAAGCTCTGCATGATGACCAACCCAAGCTATGAAACCCATATTCCTGTCCCCCCAAATCCTTCTCCTTATCCCGAACAAAAACCTCATGAAGAGTCTGAGTCGCTTAAATTCCACGTCGAACCACCATCTTCTCTGGGCTATGGGGCAGCTTCTTCAGTGCCACTACCATCACCGCCACAGTATCAGATGTATCAGGATCCGTCTTCTGCAAAGCCCCATCAAGATCTATTTGTTGAGTCTCAGGAGAACATCTTTATTTCACACGTCCAGACCACCAGTGAGCCTGACTACCTGCGCTACTCCATCTGCACCATGTTCTGCTGTTTCCTACCTTTTGGAATTGTGGCTGTGATTTATTCCATAAAGGTGAGTTGGTGGCCATGGTTTTGTTCCGTAAAGATAAGTTTCTCTGGGAACGGGTGGCAGGGAGCTTGGACTTTTTATTGATTTTTTTTTTCCAAAGTCCCTCTTAGTTAGATTTGGAAAAACGAAAGGGACAGAATCGTATGGTTTAAAGTAGGTGGGCTACAGCTTCTGGAACTCATCAAGAGCCCCTTTCGTAGTTCCAGTACCATGAGATGTTTCTCAGGGGCTGCGTGGCTACAGGGAAAGAGATTAGTAAGGGGACCAGCGAGAGAGTATAAAGTAGTGGCATTTGCAGAAAAACAGAATAGGGGGCACCAAGATATCTTCACTTAGGACTTGTTGCCTGCTTTCCCTTCCTTTAGTGTTCATATTTAGCTGTTCCTTCGTTCGTTCGTTCATTCATTTGTATTCTGCCAAATTTTGTAATTCATTTGCAGAAGCTTTTCCTCTAGGAGCTCAAAGTGGTAAGGAGGGGAAGGGTCCCTATCTTTCATCCATACCGATACCATACACCCCTTCTGAAGTAGCTTGAGTTGAAAGAATGAATGGCACAGCTTTATCCAATTAATTCTTGGTCAGGAGAAAATTGAACTTCAGTACTAGATAGATAGATAGATAGATAGATAGATAGATAGATAGATAGATAGATAGATAGATAGATAGATAGAATAGAATAGAATAGAATAGAATAGAATAGAATAGAATAGAATAGAATAGAATAGAATAGAATAGAATTTTATTGGCCAAGTGTGATTGGACACACAAGGAATTTGTCTTGGTGCATATGCTCTCAGTGTACATAAAAGAAAAGATACGTTCATCAAGGTACAACATTTACAACACAATTGATGGTCAATATATCAATATAAATCATAAGGATTGCCAGCAACAAGTTATAGTCATACAGTCATAAATGGAAAGAGTTTGGTGATGGGATAGATAGATAGATACTATAGATAAAACGATAGATAGATAGATAGATAGATAGATAGATAGATAGATAGATAGATAGATAGATAGATAGATAGATAGATAGATAGATAGATAGATAGACAGACAGACAGACAGACAGACAGACAGACAGACAGACAGATAATGGATGGATAGGTGGACAGCTAGAAGATAGATAGATAGATAGATAGATAGATAGATAGATAGATAGATAGATAGATAGATAGATGAGAGACAGACAGACAGACAGACAGACAGATAATGGATGGATAGGTGGACAGCTAGATGATAGATAGATAGATAGATAGATAGATAGATAGATAGATAGATAGATAGATAGATAGATAGATAGATAGATAGATAGATATGTGTGTGTGTGTGTGTGTGTGTGTGTGTGAGAGAGAGAGAGAGAGAGAGAGAGAATAGGTATAGTGGCAATATAGAAGGCAAGTGTATTTTGAGGAATTAGTGATATATTTTGATTTCTCCTTCATATTAAGAAAAGTTGAAGCTGAGAACTCATTCTGCTTGTTTAACCTGCTCATTTTCACTCTCGCTGGAAGAATAAAGGGAGAGGGAGTTTTCACACATCTGCCGATAACTTTGTCTTACCTGACTTGATTCCTATCCCAGAATTATCTCATCAAGACGAGGGCTTCTAATCTTGTGACCACGTCAAGAAGGATCGTGAAGTCTTGGTGCTAGGTTTTAATAAAAACCCTGAATATTGGCCATTCACTCTGCATAGGTTTGAGCTCAGAGCTGCGTACCCAGAATGTATGGGCCTCTCCACAGCTTGAAGCGGGGTCCCCTAATTAATATGTTATGCTTTCTTGCCCTTCCATTTAATTTCTACCAAAATTAAAACAATAAAGCTTGGACTCTCTTCACTTAGTGATGTATTCATTGTCTCTGGATTCTCAAACCTTGCCACTGCCTGACACCTGGCAAAACAATAGGTCAACATATTATATTTCTTATCACATAATTTATCATATATTCTTATTGACATTTTAAAGAGAGTAATTAATACACACTGATTGATGCTACCATGAACTAATGGTAAATAATTAATCCTTTACAAATCTAAAAAGGCTTTTTGTGAGCTATTTGGGGCTCACATCATATCAGGGGTGAAATCCAGCAGGTTCTGACAGGTTCTGGAGAACCTGGTAGCGGAAATTTTGAGTAGTTCGGAGAACTGGCAAATACCACTTCTGGCTAGCCCCAGGAGTGGGGAGGGAATGGAGATTTTGCAATATCCTTCCCCCAGGAGTGGGGTGGGAATGGAGATTTTGCAATATCCTTCTCCCAGAAGTGGGGAGGGAATGGAAATTTTGCAATATCCTTCCCTCAGGAGGGTATGGGGATTTTGCAATATCCTTCTCCCAGGAGTGGGGTGGGAATGGGGATTTTGCAATATCCTTCACCTGCCATGCCTACCAACCCATGCCCACCAAGCCAGGCCCACAGTTGCAGGAACTAGGTATGTCTGGTTTATTGAAAAAAAGGACTAGGAGTGACATGATAGCAATGTTCCAATATCACAGGGACTGCCAGAAAGAGAGAGTAAAGCTCTTCTCCAAAGCACCTGAGGGCAGGACAAGAAGCAATGGGTGGAAACTAATCAAGGAGAGAAGCAACTTAGAACTAAGGAGAAATTTCCTGACAATAAGAACAATTAACCAGTTGATCTGGTTGCCTCCAGAAGTTGTGAATGCTCCAACACTGGAAGTTTTTAAGAAGATGTTGGATAACCATTTGTCTGAAGTGGTGTAGGGTTTCCTGCCTAAGCAGGAGGTTGGACTAGAAGACCTCGAAGGTCCCTTCCAGCTCTGTTATTCTGTTCTGTTTTCTCTACTACAAGAGTTTATGAGTTTGGCCCTGGTAAAAGTTATTCCTAACACCGTATAAGCTTAACTCACAGAATCATCTATTGTAATGTCCTTCCTGTTAAAGACTACTTCAGCTTTAATTGCAATAATACTAGAGCAACTAATAGATTTAAACTTAATGTCAACCGCTTTAATCTAGATTGCAGAAAATATGACTTCTGTAACAGAATCATCAGTGCTTGGAATACTTTACCTGACTCTGTGGTCTCTTCCCATAATCCTAAAAGCTTTAACCAAAAACTTTCTACTATTGACCTCACCCCATTCCTAAGAGGACCATAAGGGGCGTGCATAAGCGCACAAACGTGCCTACCGTTCCTGTCCTATTGTTCTTTTTTTCTTTTCTCCTTCCTATATATATGCTTATACCTCCTTATATTTACCCATATATATATATATATGTTTATTTACTATATAATCTTTTTGTATGATACCTACATATATTGTTGTGACAAAATAAATAAAATAAAAAAAATAAAATATATGCTCAAAGACACCCAGTTCGTTAATTCTAGGATATGTTAACTTTCTGAGCTAGAATATGAGATCTGGGTCCAGTCAGAGGATCTCAAGTTTCTACGTAGTTTGGAGCTTGAGATCTAAGCTTGCTTCATCTTGCAAGGCTTGTGTCAACCTATCACATAGCAGTAATGTGATAATACCTGACAAACAAGTCAGCTGATCATTCCACAACTTACTGCAGGTCACCTCCTTTCTGGAGATGCTTCTCTGTTTCAACTGCTGACCAATCTGATTCTTATGTCTCTTTCTCTTCAGACTCAAGAATCCAACCGAAATGGAAACTATACAGCTGCTCGCGAGAACTCCAGGCTGGCCCGCATATTTATTTATTGTGCAATTGGCGTCGGGCTCATTTTTTGGACTCTGTACATCATCTTAACTGCACGCCGCTTCTAAACTTCCAACTGTTAGGCATCCAAGTGAAGTCCGTTAGAACATCAGGCGCTACATGAAGCTCTTATCACACAGCTTTACCCAAAAGCCTTAGTTGGAGCTCATGTTGTCGGCATCATTCCATTCGTATGCACATGAACTGACTTGATGATCAGCAGTGGAGCATGAGAACTTCAAAGTCTTGCCCCTGAGCCAACTTTTAACATTCTGAAAGTTCTCCCTAGTAGTAACCCATCCACATCAAGTGATAAATCTCATGTGTGCTGCAACTCTGTGATATCAAAAGATCTCCAGATGAAGGTCACAGGAGATCCATTGGCTACCTGGAACAATATCACTTTAGCCACGGTTATTAGTTTGTTTCTTACATGTATATAATTTATATTTCTTCTGGCAGTTCAAGATCTAATCTACGGGTTTTCCTCTCCAATTTCTTTATCCCCAAAACAGCAGTGCTGTGACAGCTCACAACCATTCAATCTGCTCAAATGTGAAATTCAGTTTGGGTCTTCCCTATCCAACATCTTAACGACTATTGCTACGCTGGTCCTTTTGTTCAATGAACTGATCGGTTACCTTCATATTGTCAAGGAAAACAATAGAATGTTAATGTGAGTTTCAGCCAGTAACAGAATATTTTTTCATTCATCTGACCATTTTTTTATTCTACAGTTGGCCTTTAAATGGTGACATTTAAAATGACATTTGAATTCACTTACGTAAGTTTAATTGCAATCAGTTGAATTAAATATCTCCTATATATTTGAGCATTTCCCCTCTAGTCCCTTGAGTAACATTTCAACAGCACCTTTCCCAGAGGTTTTCAGAGCCATCGTCAAGGATCGAACCTTGAAATTAGTTCAAACTTGAAAATAGTGGAGAAATTAAATTTCCTGAAGTTGTTTGGGATTAGAGCCATCCAACCAGCCATCCAACCAGCCATCCAAACAGCCACCCAACAATCCACCCAACCAACTATCCAAACAACCATCCATCCAACCAGCCAAACTACCATCCAACCATCTATACAACCATCTGTTGTACACAACCCCCAACCTACTAACATCCAAAACTAGGTATGCACGCCCCTTACCTCTTCAACACCAATCACTACAGATCTCAAATGCAAATTGATAAATGCAAGAAGCATTGTTAACAAATTACCTGAATTTATCCTCTTGTTAAACAGTGGCACATTTGATATCATTTTTGTTTGTGAAACATGGCTGAACTTATCCCTTCCTGACTCCATTATCTCAAACAAAGTATATCAAGTCTATCGATCAGATCGTGAAAACCAAAGAGGTGGTGGAGTGGCTAACTTTTACAAAAAGTCACTGAATCTAAAAAAAAAAAAATATCCAAGAGCTTGTACGATCCTTAACCATCCAAATATCTGGACAGCTCCCGCCTGCTCTCTAGTGCTCCTGTCTAGCCAACCAACTTCCCTTACTCAACTGTAATTCCCATCAACATTTCATAGATGAAAACCAGAGATACCTTGGCTTGGCCCCTTAAGATTCATGCAAATGAGTGAGATCTGGGCCTGCACTTGAATGGGTTGATTCTGCAAGAGGGTTTCATCCGCTACTTTGAGCAGTTCTTGGAGCTATATCAATCAATAAATCAGCGCTGTAAAACTGTGGTGTTTTTTATTTCCTTGGTACATTTTCAATGAGTTGCTTGGATTCTCCACATTGCAAAAAGAGAGAGAGAGAGAGAAAGTTGAATAATCTTGTTTATATTTAATAGAAAGGAAAGTCCTCATTTTTTTTTACTGCAGTGAAGAGCAAATATTCAAATGCCTTAAATATGCTGTGCAGCAACACTCAAAATTTGTCAGATGATGACCTGTGCCATAAATTAGACTTAGTGAGCTGAGAATGCTCCTTAATTTGTTAGATATAGTCTCCCACATACTAACTTTTTATACTCCCCTACACCAATCAAATCTTCCTATCCCTTCTTTTAATTACTTTTGGATTCTTGATTTTTATATATACCGTATTTTTCAGAGTATAAGACGTACCTTTTTCCCCCAAAAAAGAGGGTGAAAATCTGGGTGCATCTTATACTCTGAATGTAGCCCCGCCCAACTTCTCAAACGGAGGTTTCAGAGCCTGAAAAAAGCATCAGACAAAAAGGTTCAGAAAAGAAGCCCCCAAACAGAGCTTCAGAAAAAAAGCCTCCAAACAGAGCTTCAGAAAAGAAGCCCCCAAACAGAGCTTCAGAGGCTTTTTTTTCTGAAGTTCTGTTTCGGAGGCTTTCAGAGGCAGAAAAAAGATTTTTTCTGAAACAGAGTTTCAGAAGTTTCAGAGGCAGAAAAAAAAAGCAAAAAAAAGCAAGGCACAGAGCTCACAACCAAGGAACCTGTTGCTAAAATTCACCTAAGCTGATTGGGGGTATTCCAGGAGGCCGATCCACCTGCCAATCAGCTTTTTTCTTATTTTCCTCCCCAAAAACTAAGCTGCATCTTATACTCCGGTGGGTCTTATACGCTGAAAAATACAATACTTTAGGTTTTAATACACGTAGTCTTGGACTTAGGACTGGTTGCTTAGTGACCAAAGTTATAATAGACTCCAAAACTACCTTCAAAAGGTAGTTAATGACACAGTTCCAAAGCTCAGATGGATGTGGGCTACCTGTGGTCACATGACACATTTGGTTGATTGGCAGTTGACCGACATTGACCATCATTTGACCCATATGTACCACCACAAGACTGCAATTTACAATGTTTTTTCCCCCCAAAATAGGGTTCACTTATCAGTTTTCAGCAAAAGTACCCTATAGCCATGACGGCGAACCAATGGCACGCACAGCCATTATTCCGGGCACGCGAGCTGTCATCCAACTCACCTGCAGCTGCACATGCGCATGCATCCCAGTTGGTGTTCAGGCCTCCGATGCGCATGCGCACAATTCAGGGTACCCACCTGGTCTTTAGAGCTCTCCTGCGCATGTGTGCGCATTTGTGCATGCGTACGAGAGTACTGGTACGCAGAGCACGCATGCACAGGTGGCATTTGCATGTGTGCAGTGCGCATGTAAAAACCATGTGCAGATAGTGCGATTGCGCTCACAGCGCATGTTGGGGCACACACACGAAAGCTGTGCGCATGCGCAGATGGTACAGTTGTGCGTGCAGCGCAGGGGGAGGAGCCGCGCATTAGCATGGAAGCACAGACCTGTTCAGCACTCGTGTGAGTAAAAAGTTCGCCACCACTGCTCTATAGCCATGATGGCGAACCTATGGCAAGCGTGCCAGAAGTGGCACACGGGCCCCTCTCTGCTGGCACACGCGCCATCACCCCAGCTCAGCTCTCTGTGGTGTTTCTTTTGTGAGCTTCTGTTTCCCTGCAAACGACGAAACAGAAGCTCATGAAAGAAAAGATCTTAGCTCTTGCCACTGGCCGGTGTTGGGATGCTCCGCCTCCCGCCAGCCAGCTGGTTTTGGGGTCTCGGCTGCGCGTGCACGCATGTCCACACATGCACACACATGCACACGCATACCTTTCAGTTTGGGCCATGCACGTGTGCAGTTTGGGCACTCGGTGTCTAAAAGTTTCGCCATCACTGGCCTATAGCAAAGAATGGGCTTGCTTCATGACCATGGTGTTCAGTTAACAACCTCTATTAAAAAAAACCCAGCATAAAATCAGTTACAGGATGACCTGCTTTATGACTGTCACAACTTATTTATTTATTTATTTATTTATTATTTTATTTGCATTTATATCCCGCCCTTCTCCGAAGACTCAGGGCGGCTTACACTATGTCAAGCAATAGTCTTCATCCATTTGTATATTATATACAAAGTCAACTTATTGCCTCCAACAATCTGGGTCCTCATTTCACCTACCTTATAAAGGATGGAAGGCTGAGTCAACCTTGGGCCTGGTGGGACTAGAACCTGCAGTAATTGCAAGCAGCTGCTATTAATAACAGACTGCATTAGTCTGTTGAGCCACCAGAGGCCATTACGACCATAATGGGCAGATTCTGTCTGAAGACTTAAGAACTTAAGTGGGCAGATTCTTCAGTCAATGACTATCTCTACATATATCTTTTATATCTTCTCGTTTTTCATAATTTTTTAGACTCCGGTGTATCTTCTATGCTCTTGAATTGATTGCATCCCACCCTCCTTATGCTGCATTATGTCCACCATAAAAATTTAATTTGAATGCCTTAAAAGCAGCTCTACATCTAGATTAGATTAACAGAGCTAGAAGGGGATCTTGTAGGTCATCTAGTCCAACCCCCCACTGAAGCAGGAGACCCTACACCGTTTCTGACAAATGGCAGTCCGATCTCTTTCTGAAAGCCTCCAGTGATGAAGCACCCACAACTTCCGAAGCCAAGCTGTTGTTGATTGCTTTCACTGTCAGAAAAAATCTCCTTATTTCTAGATTGAATCCATTTCCATCCTTTCCTTGTCTGACCTTCAAGTGCCTTGGAAAATAGGCTGACCACTTCCTATCTGTGGCAGCCCCTCAAATATTGGAACACAGCTATCATGTCTCCCCTAGTCCTTCTCTTCACTAGATTTCCTGTCAGGGTTCCAAGTAGCACCCCCAACAAAGTCAAACTCCGAGGCTTGAACTTCCTCAAAGCTATTTTTTATTAGAGATGTCATACTGGCACATCTGGGAAAACCCGAATCTGAGAGCGTCCAGGTTTTCCTCACCCAAAAGAAAGTTCAAGTCCTTGCCCATCACCCACATGTCCATCACACGCACCTTTCAGGCACTCTCCAGAACAGGAGATACCTCCGCAGTCTTCTCAGCACAGCTGCAGGGCAACTCAGCCTTGACTTTCTGGAAAGAATGTTATTTTAACTACATATCATCTTCACTCTATACAATCCCCCCTCTCATTTTCCCACAGTAGAATTTGTGGCAGGTCTGAAGGCTCAAAAGTAAAAGATGGCTTCTAGGTCTGACACTAGCCATGCCCAGTTCCTGTAACTGTTCTTTGTATGTTTTAGTCTCCAGTCCCCTAATCATCCTGGTTGCTCTTCTCTGCACTTTTTCTAGAGTCTCAACATCTTTTTTATAATGTGATGACAAAAACTGGATGCAGTATTCTAGGTATGGTCTTACTAGGGCTTTACAGAGTTGTATTAGTACCTCACTTAATTTTGATTGTATCCCTCTGTTAATGCAATTTAGGATTGCATTGGCTTTTTTGGCTGCCGCCGCACACTGCTGACTCATTTTTTTTTTTGTTTACATTTATATCCCGCCCTTCTCCGAAGACTCAGGGCGGCTTACAGTGTATAAGGCAATAGTCTCATTCTATTTGTATATTTTTTACAAAGTCAACTTATTGCTCCCCCCCAACAATCTGGGTCCTCATTTTACCTACCTTATAAAGGATGGAAGGCTGAGTCAACCTTGGGCCGGGCTTGAACCTGCAGTAATTGCAGGCTACTGTGTTCTAATAACAGGCTTCTTAACAGCCTGAGCTATCCCGGCCCCCACAGCCATTAACTGTTAACATATTTAACTGGTTGTCTACTAAGACTCCAAGATCCCTCTCACAATTACTGCTATTAAGCCTGGTTTCACCCAAAGTATATTATGTCCACAGTATTTTGCTGGTCTACTAATTTAGTCACTATTTTGAAGAATGAAATAAGATTAGTTTGGCACGATCTGTTTTTAACACACCCGTGCTAGTTATTGCTTTATTCATTTCTAGATGTTGGCAGATCTGTGGTTTTTTTTTTTATTATCTTTTCCATTTTTATTGTCTTTTATTATCTGCATTGCCACACCCAATTTGGGGTGCTTAAGGAAGTCATAATATACAGGAAATCTTACTCTGGGATTTTCCCATCTCCCCATAAATTAAACATTTACTGCAATTCTTGTGGCCAAAGAAAACATTCCAGTATTTGCCTATTGTGCAGTTTCTGGTGCTGTGTGAGTTTCGTTGCTTTCTTGTGGACATTTCATTACCAGACTAGGTAACAATATAGAATAGAACAGGATTTTTTATTGGCCAAGTGTGATTGGAGACACAAGGAATTTGCCTTAGGTGTATATGCTCTCAGTGTACATAAGGAGAATAAAATACATTCATCAAGAATAAAAAGATACAATGAACGGTCCCATGTTTTCTTCCTTCAGTAAGGGTTCAAGTCTTATCTTGTTTATGAATTATGGAAAATCATGGAATTACTGGGCTGCATTTACACTACACGCTCAGGTCTAAACCCAGCCTAGGAAAGACACAATTACAATCCAAAAATCCTTGCTAAGAAAATGGCAGGGACTTGTTCAGGCAGTCACCAGAGAAGTCTCAGCAATTAGGCTATATAGTATAGTATAGTATAGTATAGTATAGTATAGTATAGTATAGTATAGTATAGTATAGTATAGTATAGTATAGTATAGTATAGTATAGTATAGTATAGTATAGTAGTAGTATTATCTCTTTTATTCATTAGATATGAAACTCAGTCAACTGAACATTTAAAAATATGTCACAAATACCATTGACTGGTGCTAATGGTTTATACAGGTTGCTGCCAGCGTCCTAGGTATCAACCAAGTATCTTCTTAAAATGTATGATGTTCCTAATAGTGCAGTTTTTTGCAGTTCCATTGGTGTTATTGCAGGAAGCTGCAATTTCTTGATGTGTTTTGTAAAATTCTTGGACATGGTACCAAGTGCCCCAATGACAATGGGTGTCACTGTTTATTTATCTTTATTCATTAAACATGAAACTCAGTCAACTGAACATTCAAAAGGGCATCACAAACACCATTGACTGGTGCTGATGGTTGATACGGGTTGCTGCCAGTGTCCAACCCATTTCACTGTTTATTATTATTTACTTTAGTCATTAAAAATGAAACTTAGTCAACTGAACATTCAAAAGTACATCACAAATAGTACTGACTGGTGCTAATGATTGCTGCCAGTGTCCTAGGTATCAACCAAGTACCTTCTTAAGAAGTACAATGTTCCAAGTAGCTCAGTTTTTTGCAGTTCTGCTGGTGTTATTGCAGGAAGCTGCAATTTGTTGATGTATCTTATAAAATTCTTGGACATGGTACCAAGTGACCTGATGACAATGGGTATCACTGTTGCATGTTTCATCTATAGCCATGTAGTTTCGATGGCCAGGTCGCGATATTTCATGATTTTTTCCAATTCTTTTTCTTCGACTCTGGCATCTCCTGGTACTGCGATGTCAATAAATTGTACATTTCGGTTTTCCACAACTGTGATATCTGGTGTATTGTGTTCCAATTGACGATCCGTCTGTATTCAAAAGTCCCACGAGATCTTCACGTTCTCATTTTCTATAACTTTTTCCACTTTATGTTCCCATGACTTTTTGGATACGGGCAAGTCGTATTTTTTACATAATGACCAGTGGATTAGTTTAGCAACTCGGTTGTGTCTAGCTTTGTAATCAGTTAGTGCGATTTTGCTGCATTCACATATTAAATGTGAAACAGTTTCAACTTTGTTGTTGCAAAGTCGGCAGTTTGGATTGTTGGTGGATTTTTGCATTTTTGCTTTCATGGCATTAGTTTGTAGTGCTTGTTCTTGAGCAGCGAGTATTAAACCTTCCGTTTCTTTCTTGATGGTTCCCATCTTAAGCCATGCCCATGTCAAGTTGTCATCACATTTTCCTTCTATAAATCCTTATGATTTATATTGATATACCGACCATCAATTGTGTTGTAAATGTTGTACCTTGATGAACGTATCTTTTCTTTTATGTACACTGAGAGCATATGCACCAAGACAAATTCCTTGTGTGTCCAATTACACTTGGCCAATAAAAATTCTATTCTATTCTATTGTTGTTGTTTTTATATTTATTATAGACAGGGTAGCATGGAGAACACTTGCCTATAAAATCGCCAAAAGTAGGACACGACTGAACAGTTAAACAATAACAGCATATTATATCATATTAATGCCAGTATGCTTTTTTTTCTAGCTTAATGATTAGTAAATTGACTGAAACATAGTTCCAAAACATTGATCCAAAGACAACCCAGATGTTTCTGTCTACCCTTAGAAGAAGAAGTAATAAGCAAAATTTACAACTGTGCAGAGATGGACAGGATTACTTTAGATCTCAAAGACAAAATCGAATCAAGGTACTGTGAGGTCTGGAGTAAATTCTACAACTGGCTTGATAGGAGGAAGAATGCCAAAAACAAGAGATAACAAATGTCTGGAAATGTATATATTAACGTATATTGTACTTATGAGTGCATAATAGGTTTATTAAATATGTATATAGTTGTAGGGGTAGTAGTTGTATACAGTGGTGGGATTCAGCCAGTTCGCACCACTTCGGGAGAACCAGTTGTTAACTTTCTGAGCAGTTTGGTGAACTGGTTGTTGGAAGAAATCATTAAGGCAGAGAACCAGTTGTTAAATTATTTGAATCCCACCACTGGTTGCATAGTAGATATATAAGGAATTAGGAGATATGTAAATTTGTATATAGACCGAGGAATATATGATTGAGTAACTTGAACTTGATGTAAATGTTAGAAACCAGAGACGTAGAGCAATGTCCATTCTTTTTGTTTGTTTTTAAAACCAATAAAAATTTTCTTTAAAAAAAACAACACCAAAGATGTTTCTGTCTCCAACAAATATGTTGCCCCCATCGGCTTTGATGCTCCTTTCAGTTCTTCCTCACATATCTGACTTTCTTACCCATTTCCATAACCGGTTAGAATTCCATAGTCATTTCAGAACTGCATCTCATGACAAAGCAACATTCCCTGAACTGTATGGTGTCTCTTCTGCTCCCTGATTTCAAGTCAGAGATATTTTAAGGTTCGGAATTTTATGTCAGTTTGATATGCTTGAGAACTTCCCCCCTCCCCCACACCAAAGAAACAAGAAATGGAGTCCAACGGGTGTTTCTTAACTGAGTTTTTTTTCTTTACACATTTAAGGGCACCGATGCGCTTATGTGTCTACAGCAGAGTCGTCCTTTGATTGCAAAATACAAGGAGATGGTCTTCTCGCCAAGATGACAAGCAAGTTCCCAGCCTTCAGGATATGACTCTGGTATAATTCAATCTTCAGGACATGACTCTGGTACAATTCAAACTGAGCTGCAGTCCAAAAAGCGAGTTGGCACATGCATTTGTTTTCCTTCGTACACAAATGCTGCTCCTTCCCTATCTCTCCTTCCTGTTTCATAAGGTCACCCGTTGATAAGACTAGGAGTGGGCAACATTTTCCAAAGAACTTTGGCTTTGATAAGTGGAGATCTGCTGACATGTTGGAGCTCCCGAGAGTTTTAATGCAAGGTCTTATCAAGGTCCTCTAGATAAGAGTGGTAATGATGCACAGATCCATGGGAAATCCATGGAGAATGGCTAGAGGGAGACCCAAAGCCTTTCTCTCAGTGGTGAAGTCCACATTTTTTTATTACTGGTTCTGTGGGCGTGGCTTGATGGGTGCAGTGTGGCTTGGTGGGGGTGGCAGGGGAAGGATATTGCAAAATCTCCATTCCCACCCCACTCTGGGGCCAGCCAGAGGTGCTATTTGCCAGTTGTCTGAACTACTCAAAATTTCCGCTACCGGTTCTCCGAACTGCTCAAAATATCCACTACCGGTTCTCCAGAACCTGTCAGAACCTGCTGGATTTCACCCCTGCTTTCTCTCAGAATATTGGAAGCTTCCTCTGAAGCATGTATACCTCCGAGCCTCATTTTCACTCAACAACTTGTAGCTAAAACTTGAGAGGCATATTTATTAGAGCTGAGGCTGCACAAAGCTTCGGAGAGAGATTTCGCTCCAACAAAACTTCATGCAAAGTGTTTGAAACACTGCAGAGCTCTCCCATTGTAAAACAAATCACCAATATAGGTCAAAATAGGGAGCACCCTATCAAATCCTGCACCTGTTAACAGCGGTGTCCCCCAAGGCAGCGTTCTAGGACCCACACTCTTTATACTTTACATAAATGACCTTTGTGATCATATTATAAGCAACTGCGTTCTCTTTGCTGATGATATAAAACTATTCAACACCACGGACAATGCAGCTACCCTTCAAAACCTTGTAGACAACCCTCTCTCTGTCAAGGATCTTGGAGTACTCATATCAAATTATCTAAGTGCCAGAGCCCACTGTAACAACATTGCCAAAAAGGCATTAAGAGTTGTTAGCCTAATCTTGCATAGCTTCTTCTCCGGTAATATTGTACTGCTAACTAGAGCATACAAAATATTTGCTAGACCAATTCTCAAATACAGCTCATCTGTCTGGAACCCGCATTGCGTATCAGACATTAATACAATTGAGAGAGTCCATAGATATTTCGCAATAAGAGTCCTCTGCTTGCAACAGAATACCTTATAAAACCAGGCTTGAAATTTTAGGCTTAGACAACTTAGAACTATGCCACCTTCGGTCTGACCTAAGCGTAGTACATAAAATTATCTATTGCAATGTCCTACCTGTCAATGACTACTTCAGCTTCAACCACAACAATAAATGAGCACACCATAGATACAAACTTAAGGTAAACTGCTCCAAACTCAATTGCAGGAAATACGACTTCAGCAACAGAGTGATCAATGCCTGGAATGCACTACCTGACTCTGATGTTACATCCTCAAACCCCCAAAACTTTAACCTTAGACTGTCTACTGTCAACCTCACTCCATTCCTAAGGGGCATGTAAGGGATGTGCATAAGTGCACCAACGTGCCTACCGTCCCTGTCGTAATGTCCCCATTTATTCGTATCCATTTCATGTATTAAATAATCAAGTTTATACTTATATCTGTTATCTAATACATGCTTGACAAATGCTGAAATAAAATAAACAGTTGCTTTGCTTCTGTTTGTTCTGTGGTTCTCCCTCCTGCAATGATATCATCACAGGAGGCTTCTAGATATGTGGAGAACATGAAGGAGCTCAAAAAGGGAGGGCTTCTCAATTGCCCTCCACCCATCCTATGCGTCAGAGAAAACCATACCAACACGATCATGTAGACAGAAAGCATGAAAAGAGAATAACTGAAGCTCACTGCAGGGCAACCCAAAGAACGATGAAGGCACAGGGTTTTTTAATTTACATTTGATTAGTTTTATAATTGGGGATGCAGTGGCTCAGTGACTAAGATGCTGAGCTTGTTGATCAGAAGGTCAGCAGCTCAGCAGTTTGAATCCTAGTGCCGCATAACGGGTGAGCTCCCATTGTAAAACAAATCACCAATATAGGTCAAAATAGGGAGCACCCTATCAAATCCTGCACCTGTTAACAGCGGTGTCCCCCAAGGCAGCGTTCTAGGACCCACACTCTTTATACTTTACATAAATGACCTTTGTGATCATATTATAAGCAACTGCGTTCTCTTTGCTGATGATATAAAACTATTCAACACCACGGACAATGCTGCTACCCTTCAAAACCTTGTAGACAACCCTCTCTCTGTCAAGGATCTTGGAGTACTCATATCAAATTATCTAAGTGCCAGAGCCCACTGTAACAACATTGCCAAAAAGGCATTAAGAGTTGTTAGCCTAATCTTGCATAGCTTCTTCTCCGGTAATATTGTACTGCTAACTAGAGCATACAAAATATTTGCTAGACCAATTCTCAAATACAGTTCATCTGTCTGGAACCCGCATTAATACAATTGAGAGAGTCCATAGATATTTCGCAATAAGAGTCCTCTGCTTGCAACAGAATACCTTATAAAACCAGGCTTGAAATTTTAGGCTTAGACAACTTAGAACTATGCCACCTTCGGTCTGACCTAAGCGTAGTACATAAAATTATCTATTGCAATGTCCTACCTGTCAATGACTACTTCAGCTTCAACCACAACAATAAATGAGCACACCATAGATACAAACTTAAGGTAAACTGCTCCAAACTCAATTGCAGGAAATACGACTTCAGCAACAGAGTGATCAATGCCTGGAATGCACTACCTGACTCTGATGTTACATCCTCAAACCCCCAAAACTTTAACCTTAGACTGTCTACTGTCAACCTCACTCCATTCCTAAGGGGCATGTAAGGGATGTGCATAAGTGCACCAACGTGCCTACCGTCCCTGTCGTAATGTCCCCATTTATTCGTATCCATTTCATGTATTAAATAATCAAGTTTATACTTATATCTGTTATCTAATACATGCTTGACAAATGCTGAAATAAAATAAACAGTTGCTTTGCTTCTGTTTGTTCTGTGGTTCTCCCTCCTGCAATGATATC
Source organism: Ahaetulla prasina (assembly GCF_028640845.1). Taxonomy (NCBI): domain Eukaryota; kingdom Metazoa; phylum Chordata; class Lepidosauria; order Squamata; family Colubridae; genus Ahaetulla; species Ahaetulla prasina. The sequence continues at coordinate 24,502,305 of NC_080548.1, read as the reverse complement.
ATCACAGGAGGCTTCTAGATATGTGGAGAACATGAAGGAGCTCAAAAAGGGAGGGCTTCTCAATTGCCCTCCACCCATCCTATGCGTCAGAGAAAACCATACCAACACGATCATGTAGACAGAAAGCATGAAAAGAGAATAACTGAAGCTCACTGCAGGGCAACCCAAAGAACGATGAAGGCACAGGGTTTTTTAATTTACATTTGATTAGTTTTATAATTGGGGATGCAGTGGCTCAGTGACTAAGATGCTGAGCTTGTTGATCAGAAGGTCAGCAGCTCAGCAGTTTGAATCCCTAGTGCCGCATAACGGGGTGAGCTCCCGTTACTTGTCTCAGCTTCTGCCAACCTAGCAGTTCGAAAGCATGTAAAAAATACAAATAGAAAAATAGAGACCACCTTTGGTGGGAAGGTAACAGCGTCCTGTGTGCCTTCGGTGTTTAGTCATGCCGGCCACATGACCACGGAGAAGTCTTCGGACAGCGCTGGCTCTTCGGCTTTGAAACGGAGATGAGCACCGCCCCCTAGAGTCGGGAATGACTAGCACATATGTGCGAGGGAAACCTTTACCTTTACCATATAATTGTTTTCTAATTATTGGTTCTACTGTTGTGAACAAGCCAGAGTTTCTTAAGATGGGCAGCCATATAAATCCTTTAAACAGATACATTAAGGGTGAAGTTGCTCGTCCTGTCTAATATAGGATTGGGATAAATAAATACCTGGGCTATCAGCTAGTAGAAATATATAACTCAAGACGGCAGGCATGGAACTGTGATCCATGTTATGCCCCTCTTGGACAGGGCAGGGCTTCTATCGCAATCCTGCAATTTACAGATTTTGACATGGTCACATCCCATGCACACTGTAGAAGTTGTGGCTCCATAAAATTAGTATGAAAAGGGGAATTTATATTTAATATTACATATTTTGACAGCAACAAGGATTGTATTTGCACAGGATTGGGGAAAATGAGGAAACTCGGAGAGAAGAAGATGTAATGAAAATAAAATGCTTCATCAAAAAAAATCCACCTATTTCATTTAACTAAATGGGAAGTGAAGACATATACCCAATTGTGTCCGATCCTTGCAACAGATGTCAAATTGTGTGTTATTACTTGACTTAAAGCTGTAAGAACCAGCTTTGCTTCTGCTTGTGGTTTGGGTTATTGCAATGGTTACTCAAGACCTTTTCCGGAATACTCTTGTGTCAAAGGGTGGAAATGCTTCATTATATTGCCATTGGAAAGAATGTTATTGGTTTCCTAAAGGGCCTTCCATGCTAGATGTTTTCTTTGGGATGGCCCTTGCACATATGGGAATGTCCAAATGATATCCTCATCATCCTTGTCTGATGAAAAGAAGGACTAGGGGAGACATGATAGCAGTCTTCCGATATCTCAGGGGCTACCTCAAAGAAGAGGGAGTCAAGCTCTTCTCCAAAGTACCTGAAGGCAGGACAAGAAGCAATGGGTGGAAACTAATCAAGGAGAGAAGCAAATTAGAACTAAGGAGAAATTTCCTGACAGTTAGATCAGTGGAACAATTTGCCTCCAGAAGTTGTGAATGCTCCAATACTGGAAGTTTTTAAAACCAGGAAGTAATGACACCCGGGCAGGTGGGTGGAGCTTTGGATCACCGAACTACCGGCCGTGATCACTACTGGATCGTTCGATCCAGTCCGATCCAGTAGCATTTCACCCCTGGGATAACCATTCGTCTGAAGTGGTATAGGATTTCCAGCCTAAGCAGAGGATTGGACTAGAAGACCTCCAAGGTCCCTTCCAACTCTGTTATTCTATTATTCCATCACATTATATAAAAGGTTTTCAGATGGATTTTTTAAATGGCTCTGGGTTAAATGCCTTAGTTTTTCAAACCGCCATTTCATTTATAAAGTAATTACTTTATTGAGAGTTATTGCCTTCAGAGGCTGTTTCTAGGCTGCCAACTGAGACCTTACTGGCCAATATACAAAGGAAGGGGGGCGGAATAATAATATCAAATTCTTTTTTCTTCTTTATGTCTCATGTTATAAATCTTCCACTTTGGACACCTACTTCGCCCAGATTGCATTTGGACAAATTGCATTTGGACTATAAAAAAAGATGTTGAGACTCTCGAAAAAGTGCAGAGGAGAGCAACCAGGTCCCTTCCAACTCTGTTAATCTGTTAATCTGATTTTTTTTCCCCTTAATAAAATGCATAAATGCACAATTTTCACACAAGGGGCAGTTTAGGACAGAATTTTCTATATTAATATTCTTTTTTGAGGGGATGGGAGAAGGGTTCCTCTGTGCTATTTGGAAAAGTACAAACGTTAAGTGATGGCTAAGTTTTGGTTCGGACGTTGGTTTGAAAACGTAAAATTTAATATATCTTATTTACTTAGTTGATTTATCTAGTAGCTTTTTTTTTTTAAGAACAAGGTGTTCTTTCGCACTTTTCACCTTCAAGCTCCCAGATGCCTACATGTGTTTGGTACAGAAGGAGATAAATGTAAAAGGGGCATTCCAAGGTGGCTTTCAGCTGGATGGCTGGGTGTGTGTTTTTGTGTGTGCTTGTGCGTGTGTTTTCTGTCGTCTCTTACAGGGCTGTCTCCTCTTGGTGTATGACTTCAAAAACACGCAAGCAAGACCTGGCTGTATGGGGCAAGGAACCACCCCTCACTCTTAGGGCAGGTTGGCAGCCCCAAGAATTTATAAAAGGGAGTTACCTTGGGGGAAATCACCCGTTTACTCAATTACAGGGTCTGGCATCTCCTGCAGCCTTCAGCGCCAAGTTCCCCTTAAGCCCGTCTTGTTGACCTCAAGGACTCACCATGGGGAAGGCGGTAAGGAAGCTTCTGTTTTCATTTGGGCACCGGGTTCAAACTTCACTCAGAATCCGCCCCCCCACCCCCCTTTTTACTAATAAATGGATCTGCGTCATTTAGCAGTAGAATATGTTTCATTCCAAATTTTATTTTATTTTATTTTTTAAAAGGCTGGTTTTTATAGCTCTAATTTCCATGGCTCTTTAACAGATTAACAGAATTGGAAGGGATCTTGTAGGTCACCTAGTCCAACCCCACCACCCAAGTAGGAGACCCTACACTATTTCGGACAAATGGCAGTCCAATCTCTTCTTGAAAGCCTCCCGTGATGAAGCTTCCACAACTTCCGAAGGCAACTTCTGTTCCATTGGTTGATTGTTCTCACTGTCAGAAAATTTCTCCTTATTTCCAGGTTGAATCTCTCCTTGGTCAGTTTCCATCCATTATTCCTTGTCTGGACCTTCGGGTGCCTTGGAAAATAGCTTGACCCCTTCCTCTCTGTGGCAGCCCCTCAAATATTGGAACATTGCTATCATGTCTCCCCTGGTCCTTCTCTTCACTAGACTAGCCATGCCCAGTTCTTACAATGGTTCATCGCATGTTTTAGCCTCCAGTCCCCCGAGGCTCTGGAGATATTGTTTTTCCCCTGACCTGTCAGTAAATCTAGGGAGCCAAGTGGTTGCTTTTAAAAAAGAGAGGAGGGTCCTTGCATGGCACTCTGCTCACTCTGCTTGTGAATGGGGTTAGCATGCGATAAACCATAGAAGACATCTGGAATGAACCTCCCAACAAAGCTAGTTTTTTGTGGAGCTGACATTTGGAGGGTCTAAAGTCTTAGGCTGCATTAAGAGAGGGATAGAATCAAAATCACATGAAGAATAAATATCACTTTATAATGCCTTGGTAAGGCCACACTTGGAATACTGCATCTAGTTTTGGTCACCACGATATTAAAAAAAGATGTTGAGACTCTAGAAAGAGTAAAGAGAAGAGCAACAAAGATGATTAGAGGACTGGAAGCTAAAACATATGAAGAACAGTTGCAGGAACTGGGTATGTCTAGTTTGATGAAAAGAAGGACTAGGGGAGACATGATAGCAGTCTTCCAATATCTCAAGGGCTGCTACAAAGAAGGAGGGAGTCAAGCTCTTCTCCAAAGCACCAGAAAGCAGGACGAGAAGCAATGGGTGGAAACTAATCAAGGAGAGAAGCAACTTAGAACTAAGGAGACATTTCCTGACAGAACAATCAATCAGTGAAAGTTGTGGGTGCTCTAACAATGGAGGTTTTAAGAACAGATTGGACAACCATTTATCAGTTTCCTGTCAATGGAATGACTGGTTTCCAGAAGTTAAGAGTTGGAGGTTTTTAAGAAGAGATTTGTCAACCATTTCTGAAATAGTATAGGGATTCCTGACTGAGAAAGGGGTTGGTCTAGAAGACCTCCAGGGTCCCTTCCAACTCTGTTATTCTGTTAAACAAAAATGGTTGCATTCTTACAGAAAAGCAAAGAGCATCTGGGAAATCTTGGGGTTTTTCCTGATCTATTACTGGGACTGTATTATCAACGTTATTCAATAGAGAGGAACAGTTATTTCATCTAATATTTTACAAGAAGAGTTCTCCACTCCTCTGAAAACAACAAAATACCTTATCCCACCAGACTTGAAATCCTAGGCTTAGAAAACTTGGAACTCCGTCGCCTTCGACAAGACCTAAGTTTAACTCATAGAATCATCTATTGTAATGTCCTTCCTGTTAAAGACTACTTCAGCTTTAATTGCAATAATACTAGAGCAACCAATAGATTCAAACTTAATGTCAACCGCTTTAATCTAGATTGCAGAAAATATGACTTCTGTAACAGAATCATCAGTGCTTGGAATACTTTACCTGACTCTGTGGTCTCTTCCCATAATCCTAAAAGTTTTATCCAAAAACTTTCTACTATTGATCTCACCCCATTCCTAAGAGGACCATAAGGGGCATGCATAAGCGCACAAACGTGTCTACCGTTCCTGTCCTATTGTTTTTTCTTTTCTTCTTCCTATATATATGCTTATGCCTCCTTATATTTACTCATATATGTGTTTATATACTATATAATCTTTTGTATGATACCTACATATATTGTTGTGACAAAATAAAATAAAAAATAAATCTAACCAATATTTCGGTCAAGTAAGTTGTAGACAGATGTTACAGATCTGACAAAAGCAATAAATGACCGCAGTTTATTCAAACATTTCCTAACAGATTTCTCTGTCAATAAAGGAAAACATTTGTAGCTCAAGGTTGAAATGAAGGGTCATTGATTCTTTCTGAGCTTCATTGTTTGTTTTTGCAAATATTTCATTACCCAAACTTCTTTAACATCTAGTTGACTAGTGAACTGCAGGAAAACAACAAAGCTCAGAGAGCACCAAAAACTTTTCTGCATGTAGATGCCAGGTTTTATGTGTTCTAAGTGATAGAGACTTTACAGCTGAATTCAAACCAGCGCTATCACCATAATTCTTGCAAACTTCCAAAGGCGAATTAGTTAATTATCAGTTGTTCATTCAATTTATGTGAATTCTTTGGTTACTCTTTTTTGTTTCTTACATCTTTCTTTAAACTAAGCTAAACCCCCAAATAATATTTGATTCCCCCCCCATAAAAAAAAAAATCCTGTTCAGCTTTTTAAACAATTGCTAAATTATGGCATAGTTCACAGGAAAAAAATGAAAGGGAAGATTGTTTTTTTATTGCTGTTTATAAGTATTTACAATGACTGTCGCTTGGATGTCCAACAGACTCTATCGGAAGCCATTTCACGATGAGAAGAATAAGAGCAGTGTTGTTGATGGGGTGTTATATCACAATCTGTCCGAGCAAAGTCAGAGCTGACGACCCTGCCTGCGGGCAAAATGAAGTCACTTCTTGGAGCAGGATACAAGTCATCATCTTTTAGCTAGAAGAGCTGCTTCACTCTAGGATTCTCCCGAATGAATTGTCAGCTCAATTATTTAGCTTTTATCCAAAATCCTGAGTCTTTTTTTTTTTTTTTGTCTTCCATCTAATCATGTCTGATTCACGGAGACTGCTTGGACAAGTTCCTGTAGTTTTCTTGGTAAAATTTCAGAAGTGGTTTGCCATTGCCTCCTTCCTAGGGCTGAGAGAAAGTAACTGGTCCAAAGAGAGAAAGTAACTGATCCAACTCATCTTAAATGCAACTGACTTTGCGCTTAAGATGAAACTAAAACCCGTGGTCTCCTGGTTTCTAGCCCGGTAGATAGATCTACATCACAATGGCTCACAAGATCAGGCTTCAGATAGCATTTATAAGATGAGTATGTGGTTAGCCAGGGTGTGGATGGTTGCCCTGCTATTGCTGGGGTAGAGAAGCATAGTAAAGAGTGTTCAAGGGAAGAAATGGCAAATCAGATGCCCCACTCATGTGACAGTTCTCATCGGTACCTTTATCTGTGGGTTGAGATCATTAAGAGATGAATGTGTAAATTTAAACCTGTATGTGTATGTGTGTGCGTGTGTGTTTGCACGTGCATACATGACATGTACAAGAGAGAAGAGCAGAGAGGAAAGGAAAAGAAACCAACACATTACAGTTTTATATTGACAATGTCGTTTTGATTTTTCTGTGATGTGATACCCAGAATCCTTTAGGGCTATAAATGTTGTTAGACAAATCAAACTGCAGAAGGAACAGCCAAAATGTCCTTCGTCCATTTCTGCCAGAAAGTACATTTTGCGCTGATTCCAAGACTGCTGGACTAACACACACACAACACACGGACAGAGAGAAAGAGAAAGAGAGAGGTGCGGCCAGGCAGCCATCATACCATTAGGCCTAGCAAGAGGGCTGCCTTTGATTTGCAGATCCTGGGAGAACAGCAAACAGTTTCCTATTTACTTTAGTATTAGCTTTAGTATTTGTCCATTATTATGGACAAAGAAGGGAGAAAATGTTCTGCTGATTTTCTACTCTGAAATCCTGGCGTGTGGTATATACTGAATGGAATGTTTCCCCTTGTTGACCCTATTTAAGAGACAAAAGAATGGTTTGTTTCAAGGAGGAAAAACAGGCTAGTAAACCATGTTGAAGGCCCCTCTGCTGCCTTCTTTCTCTCTTATTTGAGTCTTGTCAAGGTAGACTCCGCCTTTCAGCCTTCTGAAATGGGTCAAATGAGGATCTGTATTGTTGGAGGGCAATAGGCTGACTCTGTAAACCGCTTAGAGAGGGCTGTAAAAGCACTATGAAGCGGTATGTAAGTCTAAGTGCTATTGCTATTCCTGCCCGCTTCCTTCCTTCCTTCCTTCCTTCCTTCCTTCCTTCCTTCCTTCCTTCCTTCCTTCCTTCCTTTTCTACTTTTTTTCTTTCTTTCCTACTTCCTTCCTTTCTTTTCTACTTTCTTTCCTACTTCCTTTCTTTCTTGGTGGTGCAGTGGTTAGAATGCAACATTGCAAGCTAATTCTGGCGACTGCCAGCAGTTCAATCCTGACTGGCTCACAGTTTGACTCGTCCTTCCGTCCTTCCAAGGTTGAACTAAGAACTAAGGAGAAATTTCCTGACAGTTAGAACAATTAATACGTGGAACGACTTGCCTGCAGAAGTTGTGAATGCTCCAACACTAGAAATTTTTAAGAAAATGTTGGATAACCATCTGACTGAGATGGTGTAGGGTTTCCTGCCTGGGCAGGGGGTTGGACTAGAAGGCCTCCAAGGTCCCTTCCAACTCTGTTGTTATATTATATTAAGGTCAATAAAATGAGGACCCAGATTGTTGGGGGCCATAGGCTGACTCTATAAACCGCTTAGAGAGGGCTGTAAAAGCACTGCGAAGCGGTATATAAGTCTAAGTTCTAATGCTATCATGCTATTATCGCCAGTGCCAGGAGAGCAGAGTTGCTGATAAGGCTTGCAACCTTGAGACCAGCGTGGAAGGAGAGATGTGTGGTTTGAACATTGCAGCCACCAGCAAAGAAAACAAAAGAAGCTGTTTTTTTCTTCAGAAGAATTGGAAGGTTCAAAAGAGAAAGGAAAAAATGACAGCGGGCCAGCAAGACAAAGCACAGTGTAAAAAAAAAAAAGATGCAAGAAGCTAGCCCTTAACAGAAAAAGAAGAAATCTCAAAAAGAGGAGACTTAAGACAGAACAGGTTTAAAAGAAACATTGATGCCTGCCGGTGTATGGCATAGTACGTAACAGAGTTATGGTAATAGCAACAGCATATTGAATAGCGCTAGTATAGAATATAAACTTTGTTATTGCAGTACTAATGGAAAAGTAACATATGTTGTCTTACTAATAATCATAGTAATGGTATAGAAATGGCAATAGAGCAGAATGTAGGAAGAACTCACATATCACTTTTATATGTTTTTACAAAACAAAACATCCTCCCCAACCTTTACAAGGAGCTGTATAACAGAGATAGAAGGGACCTTGGAGATCTTCTAGTCCAACCCCCTGCTTAGGCAGGAAACCCTATATCATTCCAGACAAATGATTGTCCAATCGCTTCTTTAAAACTCTGTTGGAGCATTCACAACTTCTGGAGGCAAGTTGTTCCACTGAATAACTGTTCTCACTGTCAGGAAATTCCTCCTTAGTTCTAAGTTGCTTCTCTCCTTGATTAGTTTCCTCCCATTGCTTCTTATTCTACCTTCAGGTGCTTTGGAGAATAGCTTGACTCCCTCTTCTTTGTGGCAGCCCCTGAGATATTGGAACACAGCTGTCATGTCTCCCCTAGTCCTTCTTTTCATTAAACTAGACATACCCAGTTCCTGCAACCGTTCTTCATATGTTTTAGCCTCACGTAAAAAGCTTTCAGTCCAGGTTTGGTGCTCTTGACTCTGGGTAAAACAAAGTGGGTACATTTTTTTTTAAAAAAAAAATTCCATGACAATGTCTAATGTCTAAAATAATATGTATAGAGGGTGACTCCTTATTTAGCCAGCGGTGAAAGGAATTTGAGCATTCATTTTCACATAGTCATTGCCAATCCATTTGTCAGTGGGCAAACCGCAGAAGGGCAGGGCAGGCAAATACCTGGTCCCCAGAAACCACCTAGATATCAACTCCGCAAAAGAAGAACACAGTCTTGTTAGTTCATGCCTACGATTAAGCTTCACGTTGTTGCGATAAGCTTTTCATCAGCTTTGTGTGAATAGATTTTCTAAGTTAACGGCTTGCCCTGGACAAAGCTTTTAATCTTTTCATTAGGTAGATTCAGGTTCAATACTGTATAAACCAGGGGTCTCCAATCTTGGCAACTTTAAGCCTGGAGGACTTCAACTCCCAGAATTCCCCAGCCAGCAAAGCCCACCCAGTCAGCCACGCCCAGTGAGTGGCGTCAAGCTGGCCACGCCCACCCAGTCGGCCATGCTGCCCAACCCCCCGCCCAGGTCAACCGCAGCCCTGGTGCCTAGTATCAAATTGCTATTATCGAATTCGTTAATGTAAGTAACTTCAAACAGAGCATGAGCAGAAAAGAGCTATTAGGACAGAAATATAAGTCACTTCAAAACCAAAAAAAAAAAAAAATAGCACCTCCATAGGTAACTGGTTCAACTCCCATGTCATCAAAACTGCGTTGATATCAGTCATGTGACCAACCTTGATACCAGAAAGTCTCAAAATTCCGGGAACTGCCAACTGCTCTCATTTTCCATTTGATCAAGAGGAAAACACCCAAAATATTATTCTGTACAGTTTTACATCTGTTTTTTTTTAAAAAAAAAATACTGAATCTGTTCTGCAGAGGTGATGGATGACTGTGGGACTCAAGTTTAGATCCACTACTATCGAAGTAAAATTGCACAGGGAAATTTTATAAAGTTCCTCTGTTTTATTCCTAGAATAATTAGCTTTGTTCTCTACAGCACAACTCAACCCCTGTACCTGTGTGTACTGTAATCCATTCAGTTGTCTTAGTAAAGATGACCTTAGTAAAAGTCATCTTTCAATTCATCCCATTCATTTAATGTCAAATGGGAACAATAACAAGAGTTGGAAGGGACCTTGGAGGTCATCTAGTCAAACCCCCTGCTCACGCAGGAGATCCGTACTAGGGATTCGAACCACCGAACTGCCAGCCTTTCTGATCGACAAGCTCAGTGTCTTAGCCACTGAGCCACCTAGTCAGGCAGGTCAACGTTTGAGAACAAATCGGACTGTTTTCGATAAACAATTTGATATTTGATAAAGAGGCTTTTGTTTAAGCAAACGTTTCAAGCGCTGGGGTTCTAAGGCAGTCCCCAGACCTGTGAGAGTGTCACAGAGAGGGTCTCCTCAGGGTGCCGTCCGCCAAACAGTGTCAGCTGGCGGCCCCCAGGAGCAGGGCCTTCTCTGTGGGGGCACCAACGCTCTGGAATGAACTTCCCCCTGGCTTACGTCAAGTGCCTGATCTTCGGACCTTCCGTCATGAGCTCAGAACACACCTATTTATTCAAGCGGGACTGGCATAATAGTGTCAAATTTTAATTTGGGGTTTTATTAATATTTCTAAAATTTTAAAACTAAATTTTAATTATCAGCCTTTTTGTAATTTGCTAGGTTTTAAATGTTTTAACTTGTATATATTTCGTGTTTTATCTTGGCTGTACACCGCCCTGAGTCCTTCGGGAGAAGGGCGGTATAAAAATTTAATAAAATAAATAAAATAAATAAATAAAATAGCCAAGATGGCAGTTGCAACCAACAACTGACTTTTTTTGAGACTCACACACACTCCTTCCACTGTGGACATCACTCTTCACGCTAGCCATTCGGTTTCATTTTAATCCCAGCACTTAAAATCCGTTCTGCTTTCCAGAGAAGGGTTTTAAAACACTCCAAAGAATATCGTAACACCTTACTTAGTTCATAATAATTAACGAAGCTGTTTGAGCTTACGAACCTCTTTTTTCTTTTTCTTTTTTTTTCTTTTTTCTTTTCTTTTCTTTCTTTCTTTTTTTTTTTTTTTTGTCCTTCTAGGAGAAGTACGAAATGTACTCGGTGGAGATGGAGAAGTACGATGGGGAAATGGATGTGAAGATTAAGAAGAAGAAAAACAAAGGGTTGAAGAAAAAAGAGAAGTTGGAGAATATGAAGAAAGAGATGGATGTGGTAAGCCATAGGACCAGCCTGGAAAAACAAGATATCTCTCCTGGTTTAGACATTGTCATTTCCATAGCTTGAAATAGGCAGGCAGCTTGCCTATTATTAATTTAACAGTGGATTATTGAACTAACCCAGTTTGCCTATCACGCTTAAACATAAAACTAGTCACATCACACCAGCTAAACCTAATTATTTTTGCAGAAAGTTGACATACCTTATAAGTCCTCGACTTACAACCATTTGTTTAGCAATCATTCGAAGTTGCAACAGAACTGAAAACATGGCTTAATTCAGGCACTTGGAAACCGGCATTTATTTATGATGATTGTGGCATCCCAGGGCCATTTGATTGCCGTTTATGACTTTCTCAGCTGGCTTCTGACAAGCAAAGTCAATGGCGGAAGCCAGATTCCTTTAGCATCCACATAATTCTCTTAACAACTGCACTGATTCGCGTAACATGGTTGTGAAAACAAGCATGACCAGTAGTGGGATTCAGTCGGTTTGGGCGAGTTCAGGCGAACCAATAGTTAAATTGCTGGCTGGCCGCGCCCCACTCTGCCCCTTCCAGGAGTCCCCACATGCCCCATTTTGACTCCCAGGTAAGTGCAGGGAGGCCTCCTGGGCCCCAAACAGGGCATGAGGGGTGCAGTACGCTCCCCCGCAGCCTGTTTTTGTTCCCAGGAGGCTCCTAGGCCCAAAACAGGGCGCAAGGGTGGGGCATCCCCCCTACGGCCCATTTTTGCTCTCGGGGGGGTTCAGGAGGCCGAGTGCTGTCTGTCACATACCCTGGCCACGCCCACCCAGACGGTCATTACGGCAGAGAACCAGTTGCTAAATTATTTGAATCCCACCACTGGGCATGACCTACTAAGCTTAGCCACAAAAATTCTGGGCCCAATTGTGCAATTAAAAAAATGCACAGTGTTGCCCCAAATGTCCCTCTTGTGAAGCATATCCACGTGTAGCAAAAAAAAAAGAATTAAGTTGTGATGTGAGAAGCCAGCCAAAGAAAAACAAATTCTTCATCCATAAAACACATTCGTAATCCATGAACCCAAGTTCAGCATTATGGCATTAATTATCCTCACCTACGAACAATAAGAGATGCAACTCAGTGATCTCGCAGGGCGGTAATTGGTTTAATGAGGGGCACTTTATCCACGTCACATCTCTTAGCCGCCTTCAGAATTTGGAATCTGAAAGCAGACATTAAATATAATCAATAACTGACACTAAAGGAAATTTGCATTGAAAGCTCTACTCAGAAGAGCTGTGCACAGAATTCGGCGGACAAAATAAAGGAAAGTCACAAATCGGAACAATTGCAACATCTTTTTATTTCTCAGCCAGCAAACCGTTTGCACATTTAATGTAATTATATATCAGTCTCAAGGGAAGGAATTCTTCTTCAGAACAAAATGTAATTTTCTGTCTGAACTTCAAGGAAGGAACGTTGTTGTTGTTTTTCCATTTTTTTTTTTTTTTTTTTTTTGAGAGACAACTTCAGTACCTCTAAAAGTGCTGGTCTTCAGAGAATTTCAGCAAATGATAAGTAATGGTTTCAGAGCCTTGTTTAGATGAAGAAAAGCAGTGTTAATTCCGTCAGGTGTCATTAGTCTAATCCATTTCATAATTCGTAATTTAACCTCTCCTCAAATTTCTCTGAATAACAGAGAATGCTTCATTTCAAGAGCATTTGAAGTTAATTATTTTGTTTCCTAAATATTTTGGTATGCAGACATTAGAGCTGCAAATTCTTTTTAAATACTGTGCCTCCTTCATTTTCTTTTTGTTTAAAAAAAGTTTTATTTTAACATTCTTATCCAATAACATATCCAATAACATATTTAATGTACCATCATATACAATTAATCAGATCTGCCCAGTCACCACCCCCTTCCTTTTACTCTCCTTCTCTACCTTCTTCTACTTTCCACAACCATCCTCCCCTTCTCTTATCTACATCCTCTCCTCCTTCCTCCCTACTCCTTTCTTCTCCCTCTTCTATCCCTCTTCCTTCCTTTCCTCTTCCTCGTCTTCTCTTACCTACCTCCTTCTCTCTTCTACTTCCTTCTTTCCCATCATTCTGAAGTGGTAGCCAGGCAGCTCCAATCTTACATTAATTATACATCTTCAATCATCTTTGTACATTAACTATCAATCCATTTTCTACCCTCATCTTCCCTCCCCCTCCCTTCCCCTTCCTCCCCCCACCCCCCAGGACTTCCCAGAACCGAATACAGGGTATAAAACTAACAACAAAAATTAAAATATAGCACAAATCATAATCCATAATCACTCCTTAAAACCTCCACTCCCCTTCCAGAGACAAAGAAGATACTTTTCTTCCAATCCATTATATATCAGACCATTCCACTCCTAGAGTTCTCAGAAATTTCCAATTGAGTTAGTGTTTGTTCTTGAATAAAGTACATAGTTTTTAATATCCAACCTTCATCAATCAATATCAAAACAACGTTCCATCTTCCAATATTCACCAAGGGTTCTTCTAAAATGTCTTTCTTCCTTAAGCAGTCTCTCAAGAATAGTTCATATTTCCAACTTAATTTCTTTAATTTTTCTGTCCAACCTTCAAGGGTAAACAATAGTCCTTCATTTTCTGAGATGGTGTAATAAACTATATTTCTGTTTAATACTGGCTGTGTACGATTACATATACAAGCTAAAAAGAATTTCTTCATCTGTAATACCGTATATTCTTTGCTTTTGTGCCCAATATGTTTCGTGTCTGGAATTTAATCTCCTGGCCTCCAGAATCAATTCCCACTTATCTGGAATTTTTAAATCATTCCATACTTTCGTTTTGTGAGTTTATCTCATTAATTTGAGAAATGAGACTGTTCTTATGTGTTGATGCAAAACAGAATAGAATAAGACAGAACAGAACAGAACAGAACAGAATAGAACAGAACGGGTCTCCAACCTTGGCAACTTTAAGACTTGTGGACTTCAACTCCCACAGTTCCTCAGCCAGCAAAGCTTGAAGTCCACAAGTCTTAAAGTTGCCAAGGTTGGAGACCCTTGGAATAGAATAGAATAGAATTCTTTATTGGCCAAGTGTGATTGGACACACAAGGAATTTGTCTTTGGTGCATAAGCTCTCAGTGTACATAAAAAGACAAGACACATTTGTCAAGAATCATAAGGTACAACACGTAATGATAGTCACAGGGAACAAATAAGCAATCAGGGAACAATCAATGAAGGACCATGCTCAAAGGATAACATCTCTCTATCTACTGAAATCATATTCTTATCTTGGGTTTCTCTTCCTTTTAGGATGATCATCAGCTGTCCATAGAAGAGTTGGAGATGAAATATAGGACCAACATCAAGAAGGTGAAGCCCTTTGACAAAAAGAGTATCAGCAGCAAGCTGAGAGGAGCATATGTTTTCATAGTTCATCATAACCCCTTCTGCAGCCCTGAAAGTACGGCTGCCATCTAGTGTTTGAAAGGAAATGATAAATGGGGAATAAGGCTGCCCTAAGTTGATAGCCACCTTCATTGTATCCATGATAGACAAATCTCTAGGAATCAGAGCAGTGGTGAAATCCAATTTTTTCTTACTACAGGTTCTGTGGGCGTGGCTTGGTGGGCGTGGCTTGGTGGGCGTGGCAGGGGAAGGATGCTGCAAAATCTCCATTCCCATCCCACTGCAGGGGAAGGATACTGCAAAATCCCCATTCCCACCCCACTCCAGGGAGAAGGATACTGCAAAATCCCCATTCCCTCCCCACTCCTGGGGGAAGGATACTGCAAAATCCCCATTCCCACCCAACTCCTGGGAGAAGGATACTGCAAAATCTGCATTCCCTCCCTACTTTTGGGAGAAGGATATTGCAAAATCTCCATTCCCACCCCATTCTGGGGCCAGCCAGAGGTGGTATTTGCTGGTTCTCCGAACTGCTCAAAATTTCTGCTACCAGTTCTCTAGAACTTGTCAGAACCTGCTGGATTCCATCCCTGAATCAAAGGCATTACTGGTGTCAGGGTTCCAGGTAACACCCCCAATGAAAAAACCTCCGAGGCTTGAATTTCCTCAAAGTTCCATTTTATTAGAAATGTCGTATTGGCACATCTGGGGGAAACCCAAATCTGAAAGCTTCCAGGTTTTTCCCACCCAAATGAAAGTTCAAGTCCCTGCCCAGTACCCATTTGCCCATCATATGGTCCAAACATAGCACCGTCCCAACTGGAGATGCTTCCCACTTCCAGCCTTCCAGGTGCAGGTCAAGATGTCCTTGACTCTCTAAGAAAGGAATGTTATTATGACTACATATCACCCTTGCTCCATACAACCCCCCCCCACTCCCAATTTCCCACAGTAGTCAATGTGGCAGGCCTGAAGGCCCAATGTAAATGATGGCTTCCAGACCTGGCAACTGCACATTTATAACTTGCCTCCTTGTCTATTTGCTTCCAGGGCCTGACCAGCACAGTGGCTGGAGAGATTCTCCTTCGTGATGGCCCCAATGAATTGAAGCCCCCCAAAGGCACTCCAGAGTATGTGAAGTTTGCGCGTCAGCTGGCTGGGGGGCTGCAGTGCCTGATGTGGGTGGCGGCTGCCATCTGTCTCATCGCCTTTGGCATCCAGTGTGGCCAAGGGAATCTGACCAGTGCAGACGATGTAAGTGCCCACAGCAGATTTGGAGGGTCAGCGGGATGAGAAATGCAATGGGACAGGGGCAGGGGTGAAATGTAAAATTTGTTATTACCAGTTCTATGGGTGTGGCTGGGGGGGGGGTAATGTGACTGGGTGGGCATGGCCAATGTCATTCTTAGTGTCTAAGCCCAAAATTTCAAGTCTGGTGGCATAAGGTATTCTGTTGCAAGTAGAGGAGTGGAGGACTCGACTCGTCTCGTGAAATATCTCTGGACTCGCTCAATTCTATTAATGTCCAATATGCAGTGCGGGTTCCAGACAGATGAGCTGTATTCAAGAATTGGTCTAGCAAATGTTTTGCATGCTCTGGTTAGCAGTACAATTTTACCAGAGAAGAAGCTACACAGGATTAGGTTAACAACTCTTAAACCCTTTTTGGCAATGTTGTTACAGTGGTCTCCGGCACTTAGATCTTTAGAGGACCTTGAACCTCATAGGCTTAGGGATATTTCCTACTATACCTTCTCCTTTAGCAAATACAATCAGTTCTAGCTACTTTGTTGTTAAGCCAGCAGAGAGATGGTTTTAAACAAGCTCTCCCTCATGAGCTGAGGTGATGCCAGGCTTTCCTAAAAAATGCTAATCGCAGGTTAACAAGCTCAGCTGTGACCTTAATTAATTGATTAGCCCCCCCTTCCCAGCTCACAGCTGTTGCCTGAAACTTAATCAGTTTCACACTGACAGCTTTTATAAAAAGGTAAAGGTTCTCCTCGCACATACGTGCTAGTCGTTCCCAATTCTAGGGGGCGGTGCTCATCTCCGTTTCAAAACTGAAGAGCCAGGGCTGCCTGAAGACATCTCTGTGGTCATGTGGCCGGCATGACTCAATGCCAAAGGCGCACAGAACGCTGTTACCTTCCCACCAAAGGTGGTCCCTATTTTTCTACTTGCATTTTCTATGTGCTTTCGAATTGCTAGGTTGGCAAAAGCTGGGACAAGTAACGGGAGCTCACCCCGTTACACGGCGGCACTAGGGATTCGAACCGCTGAACTGCCGACCTTTCGATCGACAAGCTCAGCGTCTTAGCTGCTAAGCCACCACGTCCCCATGACAGCTTTTATACTCAGATGCAAATAGGCATGTTGGTCCGAAAATGAATATTTACTACTGTTCATTATTGTCACATTTGAGAATGGTTGCTACAGAAGGTAGTTGATCAATGAGGAGTGGCTATATAATAAATGTAATGTCTGCCAGGATTAATAGAAGCAGCGCAGCTGTGACAACACAAATACCAGCATATATTTTTTTCTTCTTCTTTTTTAGTTATACTTGGCCGTTGCCCTTATCGCTGTTGTGGTTGTGACTGGCTGCTTTGGTTACTATCAAGAGTTTAAAAGCACAAACATCATTGCAAGTTTCAAGAATCTCGTGCCGCAGGTAAAATTGGCTCCCAGTATCTTCTTCTTCCTAGCGTGTTCCCGCAGGTGCAGGGTCCATTTTTCGGATCCTTGAGTGCCACTTTGCATGGTCAGCTGCATCTCTGGGGCGCAGGCCTGCAGCTTGCATATCTTTGTTGATGGTATCTTGCCATCTCTGTTTCGGGCACCTGCGAGGTCACCGGCCATTGAGTTCTTGGCTACGGTGGAAGGTGCTGCTCACTGGATGTGTCCATACCAGCGGAGTCAGCCTTCTCTCATCTTCTCTGTAACTGGTGCCACACCAAAATGCTGTCGAATGGTGTCATTTGTGATGTGGTCAAGAAGGGAGATGCCCAATATCCAACGGAGCATTTGCATTTCCATGGCACGGAGACAGCTTTCGGTCCCTGTTGTTGCTGCCCAGCGTTGAGTGCCATACAGTGCAACCGGGTGGACGGTTGTCTTGTAAATCTTAGATTTAAGACGGGTTGGCATTCGTCTCTCCCATAACACACCCGGTGAGTTCTTGCCAACGCAACCAGGCTGCATTCACCCTTGCTCTCACTTCACCACTGATGTCGCCATTGCCCTGGAGAGGGGATCCCAGATACTAAAAAATATCCACCTCCTTTAGGTTTCCTCCATTGATTTGAAGCATAAATGTCTCCCAGTATCCCCAGTATAAAGTTCTTTGACCATCTAGGATTTTTGCTTTGTTTTGATTCTGGGGTTGTTGTTTTTTATGTGAAGAAAAGAGCATTGTCAGCTTTGGAAGCCATACTAGGCCGGAAGCTTCTGTGCTGCCACTTTCTCATGTGTGGGAAAGTAGGAGTGGGGGAGGGGTTGTCTTCAGACATAATAACATTCTTCCTGTCGGTCAAGGTCAGGACAATCCTGCATCTGGAGAAGGAGTAGTTGGAGTGCTGTCTTGAGATGGGACGGATGGCGATTGGAGCATGTGATCGACTGAGGAGTGAGGGGATGGTTTGGGGGGTTTTGATTTACTGAGGGAAAAACCGGACCTCTCAGATTCAGGTTTTCCCAGATGTGCCAATTTACCTATCCTAGTAAATAGAACTTTGAAAGGTGCTTGCTTCGGAGTTTTTACTTGGAGGGTACGTGTTGCAGCTGCCAAAAAAGCCAACACAGTTCTGGGCTGCATAAACAGAAGGATAGTATCAAGATCATGTGAAGTGTTAATACCACTTTATAATGCCTTGGTAAAGCCACACTTGGAATATTGCATTCAATTTTGGTAGCCACGATGTAAAACAAGATGCTGAGACTCTAGAAAGAGTGCAGAGAAGAGCAACAAAGATGATTGGGGAACTGGAGGCTAAAACATATGAAGAACAGTTGCAGGAACTCGGTATGCCTGGTTTAATGAAAAGAAGGACTAGGGGAGACATGATAGCAGGGTTCCAATATCTCAGGGGCTGCCACAAAGAAGAGGGAGTCAAGCTATTCTCCAAAGCACCTGAAGGTAGAATAAGAAGCAATAGGAGGAAACTAATCAAGGAGAGAAGCAACTTAGAACTAAGGAGAAATTTCCTGACAGAATAATCAATAGGTGGAACAACTTGCCTGCAGAAGTTGTGAATGCACCAACACTGGACATTTTTAAGAAGACGTTGGCTAGCCATTTGTCTGAAATGGTGTAGGGTTTCCTGCCTGGGCAGGGGGTTGGACTAGAAGACTTCCAAGGTTCCTTCCAACTCTGTTATTATGTTATGTTATGTTTCTGGAACGCTGACATTATGTTTTCAGACCAAATTTATTTATTATTTATTTATTTGTTCACACTTTTATACCGCCCTATCTCCCTAGGGACTCAGGGCGGTTTACAGCCATATAAAACGTATATATATACAGAATAAAACATTAATTTAAAAAACTTATTACAAAGGCCGAATATTTAAAATAGAGATATAAATAATAAAACCCCATTAAAACCAGATTTAAAATTATTTAAAAATTTAAAAATGGTTTCTTCTCTTCTTCCCAAACATAGCAAGCCACAGTGATCCGGGATGGTGACAAGTTCCAGATCAACGCTAATCAGCTGGTAGTGGGTGACTTGGTGGAGATCAAAGGGGGAGACCGAGTCCCAGCAGACATCAGGATCATCACTGGTCAAGGTTGCAAGGTACCTAAATAAGAAAAGAAGGTTGCTCTGATAAATGTGACCTCACCTTCCCCCCACTCCAAAAAGTTTGCTTTTCTCACCCTCTGTTGGAGAAAGATTATAAAGTTTGGCCCATTTGTTTCACTGGAAGAATGAAAGGAACTAGAGAAGAAAAACATGTTCCCATCTTCTGCACACACAGATATTTTAATAGTGTAAGAAAAAAAATATTTATTTATTTTATTTATTTATTTATTAAATTTTTATACCGCCCTTCTCCCAAAGGACTCAGGGCGGTGTACAGCCAGAATAAAAACAAAGATGTATACAATTTAAAACAACATTTAAAAAGAGCAAATTTTAAAGGCTGATTATTAAAATTTAAGTTAAAAGTTAAAATATTAAAACCCAATTAAAATACATCACTAATTATGCCAGTCCCGCTTTAATGAATAAATATGTTTTGAGCTCACGACGGAAGGTCCAAGATCAGGCACTTGACGAGGCCGGGGAAGTTCGTTCCAGAGCATCACTGCCCCACAGAGAAGGCCCTACTCCTGGGGCCGCCAGCCGACACTGTTTGGCGGACGGCACCTGAGGAGACCCTCTCTGTGCGAGCGCACGGGTCGATGGGAGGCAAAGGTAACAGCAGGCGGTCTCGTAAGTACCCGGGTCCTAAGCCATGGAGCGCTTTAAAGATAGTTACCAAAATCTTGAAGCGCACCCGAAAGACCACAGGAAGCCAGTGCAAGCTACGGAGCAGCGATGTCACGTGGGAGCCACGAGCGGCTCCCATTACTACTCGCGCAGCCGCATTCTGGACTAACTGCAGCCTCCGGGTGCACCTCAAGGGCAGCCCCATGTAGAGAGCATTGCAATAATCCAGCCTAGACGTAACCAGAGCATGAGTGACCGTGCATAAGGCATCCCGGTCAAGGAAGGGACGCAACTGGCGAACCAGGCGAACCTGGTAAAAGGCCCTCCTGGCGACGGCCGCCAGGTGTTCATCAAAAGACAGCCGTCCATCCAGGAGGACGCCCAAGTTGCGAACCACCTCCTTTGGGGCCACTAACTCGCCCCCAACAGTCAGCTGCGGATGCAGCTGACTGTACCGGGATGCCGGCATCCACAGCCACTCCGTCTTGGAGGGATTGAGCTTGAGTCTGTTTCTCCCCATCCAGACCCGTAAAGCTTCCAGGCACCGGGACAACACTTCGACCGCTTCGTTGGGGTGGTCCGGGGTGGAGAAGTACAGCTGAGTATCATCAGCGTACAGATGATAACTCACCCCGAACCCACTGATGACCTCACCAAGCGGCTTCATATAGATGTTGAACAGGGTAGGCGAGAGAATCGACCCCTGAGGCACCCCACAAGTGGGGCGCCTCGAGGACGACCTCTGCCCCCCTGTCAACACCGTCTGCGACCGGTCAGAGAGATAGGAGGAGAACCACCGATAAACGGTGCCCCCCACTCCCAATCCCTCCAACCGGCGCAGCAGGATACCATGGTCGATGGTATCGAAAGCCGCTCGGAGATCTAATAGGACCAAGGCAGTGGAGCAACCCCTGTCCCTGGCCCTCCAGAGGTCATCCACCAACGCGACCAAAGCCGTCTCCGTGCTATAACCGGGTCGGAAGCCGGACTGGAACGGGTCTAGATAGACAGTTTCCTCCAGGTGCCGGGGGAGCTGCCATGCAACCACACTCTCTACAACCTTCACCACAAAGCGAAGGTTGGAGACTGGATGATAATTACCCAAAATAGCTGGGTCCAGGGAAGGCTTCTTGAGGAGAGGTCTCACCACCGCCTCCTTCAAGGCGGCGGGGAAAACCCCTTCCATCAAAGAAGCATTTATAATCCCCTGGAGCCAGCCTCGTGTCACTTCCTGAGCAGCCAGCACTTACCAGGAAGGGCACGGGTCCAGTAAACATGTAGTTGCATGTAACCTCCCCAGCAACCTGTCCATGTCCTCGGGAGCCACAGAATCGAACTCATCCCAAATAACCTCAACAAGACATGTCTCTGTCATCTCAGCTGGATCCTCGCAATCTTGGTCCAAACTATCCCGAAGTTGAACGACTTCAGAAACAGAGTTGTTAATGCCTGGAATGCACTACCAGACTCTGTGGTCTCTTCCCAAAATCCCCAAAGCTTTAATCAAAAACTATCTACTACTGACCTCACCCCATTCCTAAGAGGTCTGTAAGGGGCATGCATAAGAGCACCAGCGTGCCTACCGTTCCTGTCCAAATGTTCCCTTTGATTGTATCCAGTTTCATATAGTTATTACATACTTATGGTTATATATATGCTTATATATCGTATAGTTATTTCACGCTTATGCTTATATATAATGTTGTGACAAATAAAATAAATAAAATAAAAAATAAAATGCACAATGTAAATTTCAGAGTTGAAAATGGTCCAGCCATGATCAGTGTTTCATGGAATTAAGCAGAGTTTCATGGAATTATGGCACAGTGCACATAGAAAACCTCCTTTCTTTCTTTCTTTCTTTCTTTCTTTCTTTCTTTCTTTCTTTCTTCCCTCCTTTATTCTAGGTGGATAATTCCTCTTTGACAGGGGAATCTGAACCTCAGAACCGTACCCCAGAATGCACCCATGAAAGCCCTTTAGAAACAAGGAACATTGCCTTCTTCTCAACCATGTGTTTAGAAGGTAGGAAGAACTGGTTTTTGGAGGGGAGACATCAGTTGTCCTCTGGCAGCTTATAGTTCTCCCCTTCTTCTTTTTCAGGAATTGCCACTGGTATTATCATTAACACCGGGGACCGCACCATCATTGGGCGCATCGCCAGCCTGGCTTCAGGAGTGGAGAATGAGAAGACGCCCATTGCTATTGAGATTGAACATTTTGTGGACATCATAGCTGGCTTGGCCATTTTCTTTGGTGCCACCTTCTTTGTTGTTGCCATGGTGATTGGCTACCCCTTCCTCAAGGCCATGGTCTTTTTCATGGCAATTGTGGTGGCTTATGTCCCTGAAGGTCTTCTAGCAACGGTCACGGTAAGTATTGCAACACAAGCAGTTTGAGTTCTTTCTGAACACTTTCCCCCTATTCTTTCCATAACATCTTCACGTGTTGCTTTGTATGAAGGAAGTGTTGTGGCCTGCCAGCGGCCAGCGAATCTGGCAGCAGATTCGGACAGTGAGGAGGTTGGGGAGGAACATGGCCCAGTCCTGGAGTCTGGGGAAGGCTCTGATGAGGGCTTTGCATCAGAGGCAGAGAGGGAGCCAGGGCCATCTGACAGTTGCCAGCTGCCTTTGGAGTCAGACATTAGTGAGACAAATGAACAGCTGGAGCCTGTTCCCAGTGTGCGCATGCGCAGAGTTGCCAGATGAAGGGAACAGGTAAAGAACAAGGGTCGACTTGGGAGTAAGGCCACAGGTGGGCGATGAATGGCCCCTCCTAGAGGGAATAAAAGAGGAGTGAAAGGGGAGTAGAGTTTGTAGGAGACAATTAGTTCATTACTGTATTCTTGACAAGTATTGCAGCATCTGAAAGATATCGGCCTGGACAGTCTCCAAGGTCAGTAATTGTGAACTATCTTGAAAGACTGTGGGAGAAGAAAGATTTTGCTGGAGAGGAATTCACTGTAAATTAAATAAAAGGGGTTTATCGGGATGAGGAGTCGGCTTCTTGCTGCTGGGGAAGCCTAGGTCAGAACAGGAAGTACTGCGACCGCTCCCTGGCATCTCCACCAGGAAGTCCCAAAGGTGCTTTTTCAAAAGGCAGTTGGACTTTGTTTGGAGGTTTATCTGTGCCCTCGGGGTCACCTGAACAGTGCAAGTGGGTGTGGAACCTTCTTGGAACCGCTGACTTTGTTGCAAACAGGAGAGGGTTGTCGTACACCTCCCCCCTCTGTTGAAGGAAGAGTGCTAATGACCAGATGAGTGCAAGAAATGTAAATCCTTCCATTCTCCGTCATTCCGTCAGAAGTGAAAAATGTCAGGCCTGGAAACCATACTAGACTTTAGGGTTCCAGACGCTGCCACATTTTTCCCCTGAGGGGAAGAAGGAGGGCTGAGGGGTATGGTAACATTCTTCAAGCGGTCAAGGTCGGATGGTGTTCACATCTGCAGGAAGAGTGGCAAGAAGATATTCGAATGAACTGGGAGAACATGGGACCATGTGACCATCAAAGGGGTCGGGGGGGTGGGACTCTTGGGGTTTGTATAACTGGGAAAAGAATCCGGAAATTCAGTTTTGGAATTTCACTCATCGTGTGCCAGTTTCCTCGTGCTAGTAAAGAACTCTGGAAAACAATGGCTTCTGAGTTTTTTTCATTGCAGAAGAGGTTTTTCTGGAACCTCTGAGAAGCCAAACGTCTTCAAGGAAAAACAAAGGAAGTCCAGTTGCCTTTTGAAAAAGCATCTTTGGGACAACCGCGACCTGGATGGATGAGGATCTCCACAAACACCTCCACCAGGAAGCATCTCATCAAGTAACAAAATATCTTCCACAGTTCAAAGACTTACCACCCAATGGAACAGATAGGAATGAACTAAATTATCCTTCCCAACATGGCGTCCTTCAGATATTCTGCACTACTTTTCCCATAAGTCTGTAGAGATTCTCAGTCATCCAGGTCATGGTTGTCCCAAAGGTGGTTTTTTTTTTCAGGAGGCAACTGGACTTTCTGGTTTTTTCTTTTGAAGACGTTTCACTTCTCATCCAAGAAGTTTCTTCGACTCTGGCAGGATAGTGGGGGATGGAAGGATTTATGTTCCTTGCAGACAGCTGGGTCATCTGCATCCTTTTAGAGAGTGGTTGAACCAGGAGCACCACTCAGATGACCCTGAGGACACAGATAAACCTCCAAGTGCTTCAATGATCCTCTAAAAGGATGCAAATGACCAGGTGTCTGTAAGGAACATGAATCCTTCCATCCCCCACTGTCCTGTCAGAGCTGAAGAAGCTTCTTGGATGAGAAGCAAAACGTCTTCAAAAGAAAAAACAAAGGAAGTCCAGTTGCCTCCTGCAAAAAACACTGTTGTGGTCTGCCAGCAGCCTACAGAGCTGGCAATGGACTCGGACAGCGATGAGGCTGAGGAAAAGCATGGGTCAGTCCTGGAGGCTGGGGAAGGCCCAGATGAGGGGGGGCCAGGGCCATCGGGGAGTGATGTGCTGACTCCAGAGCCTCCGGAGGCTGAAAGTAGTGAGGCAGAGGAACAGGAGGAGCCTGTTCCTAATGCATACATGAGAAGAGCTGCCAGAAGGCAAGAGCAGCTAAAGCAAAGAGGACGACTCAGGAGTAGGGCCAAGAGATGATTGGCCTCTCCCATAAGGCTTAAAAAGACCAGCAATGGCATTTGGGCTTTGCCGGAAAACAACGTTGATAGTTTGGTCTTGTTGCATTTGTGTTGTATCGGTGTCTTCTGAACTTTTGCCAAGAAAGGTCTTTGGCAGTTTGCCTAATTGGACCAAGGTTGGTGATAGAACTGAGGAATTTGTGTTGGGAGGAATTTGCTTTAATTTAGTTGAACTACGCGGGGAATGAAGTAATTCTCTGCTGTTCGAATAAAGTTTGTTTGTTTTTACACTGACTGAGTATCTTACTACCTACCTGGGCCTGGGTCACAACAAACACCTTTGGGACTACTTTTCCCATATCTTCTAGCCAGCCAGAAGCATAACATTAGGAGTGAGTCAGTCTTGAACAAACAACTTAATGCACTCAACCCAAGTTCCAAATATTGAACCTCACTTGTTTCCTATCCCTGCTCCCCTCCCCACCTCCCTCCCCTCCTCCTCGGATAGGTCTGTCTGTCTCTCACAGCCAAGCGATTGGCCAGGAAGAACTGTGTGGTCAAGAATCTGGAAGCTGTTGAAACACTGGGCTCGACGTCGGTCATCTGCTCGGATAAAACCGGGACGCTCACCCAGAATCGAATGACGGTCTCACACCTTTGGTTCGACAACCAAATCCACACAGCGGACACTACGGAAGACCAGTCAGGTATGTGCAAGCCTAGCAACAAGCATAGGGACAGTCGCTAACGATGGGCAGCAGGTTGCCCATCCTAAGCTTACAGCGCAAGGAAACCTGCCACCCCGCTGCTGCCCGTTGCTTCTTTTCTGCTTTCCAGGGCAAACTTTCGATCAGTCCTCGGAGACCTGGAGAGCTCTATGTAAAGTGGTGAGCCTTTGCAACCGGGCTTCTTTCAAATCAGGACAGGATAATTTACCTGTGCCACGGGTAAGGAAAACGCGTATGGGTTATTATTTATTCATTTAGCATATGACAGGGGTGGTATCAGGCGTGAAAATCAGCCAATTCTGGCAGGTTCTGGAGAACTGGTAGCGGAAATTTTGAGTACTTCGGAGAATCGGCAAATACCACCTCTGGCTGGCCCCAGAGTGGGTTGGGAATGGACATTTTGCAGTATCCTTCCCTGCCATGCCCACCAAGCCACCCTCACCAAGCCACAGCACGCCCACCAAGCCACGCCCACAGAACCAGTAGTAAAAAAAAATAATTTCACCACTGGGTGGTATTCACTTACCTTCACTACAAGTTCACAAATGTGCGTGCGCGCGCAGGACCTTCCGTGCATGTGCAGAGCATCAAAAACAGAACATGATTATATCCGGGCAGGTGGGTGGAGCCTCTTGCCGTTGCCGCTACCAGTTCGCCCAAACCAGATAGAACCAGCTACATAACTTACTGGCGTATGATGAGAATATGACAAAAGAGTAAACATATAAAGGCGGTTCACAGCATACAACAGTTCATTGAGTGACCATTCGAGGTTACAACGGTTCTGAAAAAAGTGACTGGTGACCATTGTTCACCCTTAGAGGACCGGTGCAGCATCACGTAATCAAAATTCGCAGGCTTGGCAACTGGCTTGTACTTATGACAGTTGCAGTGTCCCGGGGTCATGTGATCCTCTTTTTGCAATCAAAGTTCCAATATATTTCTCCGAGTCTTTTGCCATTAAAGCCAAAAGAAAAGTTTCTGGTTTCCTCTTTATCTTCATTGTAAGAATTTTCTGTATTAAAAGATGGAATCGGACTCCAAAATTTCTTTGCTTTATCAAACATGTCCACCATAGATGATAAAAAGTCCCTTCTTGATTTTCACACTTCCAACATTCATTTGAAATACCTTTATATATTCTAGATCAGGGGTCTCCAACCTTGGCAACTTTAAGACTTGTGGACTTCAACTCCTAGAATTCCTCAGCCAGCTTTGCCGATAGCCAACACCTATCTTTGAAGACGTTTTGCTTCTCATCCAAGAAGAAGAAGCTGAAGAAGCTTCTTGGATGAGAAGTGAAAAGCCTTCAAAGAAAAACCAAAAAGTCCATTTGCCTCTTGGGGGGGAAGCACTTTTGGGACAACCATGACCTGGATCAGCAAAGCTGGCTGAGGAACTCTGGGAGTTGAAGTCCACAAGTCTTAAAGGGACCAAGGTTGGAGACCCCTGACCTGGATGACACCAAGACATAGACCATAGACACCAAGTGAGGGGCAATCAAAGGCCTAGAAAGCTTACTTCCGCACGAGCTATCCAATCTCATTTTAACCATCTTGCCTTCTGAGGAATTTTGGGAGTTGAAGGCCACTCATCTTAAAGCTGCCAAACTTTGAGAAAAACCGATCCAGTATCAATGCAAATTCAGCCAAGCACTTCAACGGTGCTAAGCCTTGTTTCTATGTTTCTCTCCCTTTTCAATCCCAGCGTATTGTGATCGGAGATGCCTCCGAGACAGCCCTGTTGAAATTCTCTGAAATCACCCTCGGCAACGTCATGGAGTACCGGGAGCGCTATAAAAAAGTCTGCGAGATCCCCTTCAACTCCACCAACAAATTCCAGGTGAGCAGCTGACTTTCTGTCCCTTTGATTCCAAAGAAGTTCAGCAAGGGTCACCAAAAGGAACTCTGATTCAAATTGTACTGAATTAATCTAGCATTTAAAGCCAGACTCGGTTCCCTCCTACTTATAGTTCATTGCCAAAAGCCAAGGAGCTAGAAAGTTGCACATTGGGTATGGAGAAATCTCATGGATTCTATGCAGGGGTGAAATGCTCCTGGTTTGAATCGGATCACACAATCCAGTAGCGATGGCTGTGGGTGGTTCAGAGAAAATCCCGAAACACCCCCAGCCCCAGCTGAGCCGGGCGATTATCAGAGGTTGTTTTTTTTTTACTTTTAAAAGCATTTTTTCTTCAGCCAAAAAAAATGCTTTTAAAAGTTAAAAGTTAAAAAAAAGCCTCTGATGATCGCGCAGCTCAGCTCAGATCGTCAGAACCCTTTAAAAGCATTTTTTCTACAACCTCTTCGGCCAAAGAGGTTGTAAAAAAAAAGTTTTTAAAAGGCTCCTCAGCGATCCCAGCTGAGGTGCTTGATCATCAGAGGCTTTTAAAAGCATTTTTCTACAACCTCTTCGGCCGAAGAGATTGTAAAAAAAATGCTTTTAAAAGGTTCTGGCGATCAAGCAATTCAGCTGGGATCGTCAGAACCCTTTTTAAAGCTTTTTTATCTCTGGCAATCCCAGCTGAGTTGCCTGATCATCACAGGCTTTTAAAAGCATTTTTCTACAACCTCTTCAGCCGAAGAGGTTGTAGAAAAAATGCTTGTAAAAATTTTTTAAAAAAAGTTGGCCAGCCCACCCACTCACATTACCCCCCCCCACCAAGCCACGCCCACAGAACCGGTAGTAACAAATTTTACCTTTCACCCCTGATTCTATGGTCTTCCTTTACTTTCAGCTGTCTATCCATGAGCTTGATGATCCCAGAGACCAGCGCCATCTGCTGGTGATGAAAGGTGCTCCTGAGAGGATCCTGGAACGCTGCTCTACCATTATGATTAAGGGCCAGGAGTTGGCCCTTGATGAGCAATGGAGGGAAGCTTTCCAAACAGCTTATATGGACCTTGGCGGACTGGGCGAGCGTGTGCTGGGTAAGAAAGAATGGTATCAATGACTGAAGTTTTCTTTAAGTACTTACTGAAAAAAAGTAAGGTTCTACATTTAGGCAAGAAAACCAAAATGCACAGGTACAGTATATGTGGTACCTTGCTCAATAGTAGTAACTGTGAGAGGGATCTTGGAGTCCTAGTGGACAACCATTTAAATATGAGCCAGCAGTGTGCAGCAGCTGCCCAAAAAGTCAACACAGTTCTAGGCTGCCTAAACAGAATAAACAGGCTGCTTGTGGTTTGGGTTATTGCAATGGTTACTCAAGACCTTTTCTGGAATACTCTTGTTTCAAAAGGTGGAAATGCTTCATTATATTGTCATTGGAAAGAATGTTATTGGTTTCCTAAAGGGCCTTCCATGCTAGATGTTTTCTTTGGGATGGCCCTTGCACATATGGGAAGGTCCAAATGACATCCTCATCATCCTTGTCTGATGAAAAGAAGGACTAGGAGAGATATGATAGCAGTCTTCCGATATCTCAGGGGCTACCCCAAAGAAGAGGGAGTCAAGTTCTTCTCCAAAGCACCTGAAGGCAGGACAAGAAGCAATGGGTGGAAACTAATCAAGGAGAGAAGCAACTTAGAACTAAGGAGAAATTTCCTGACAGTGAGAACAATTAATCAGTAGAACAACTTGCCTCCAGAAGTTGTGAATGCTCCAACACTGGAAGTTTTAAAGAAGAGGTTGGATAACCATTTGTCTGAAGTGGTGTAGGGTTTCCTGCCTAAGAAGCAGGGGGTTGGATTAGAAGACCTCCAAGGTCCCTTCCAACTCTGTTATTCTATTCTATTTTATTTTTTAAAAAAAGAAATCTCTACAACTCCCTACTGGTAGGCTAGTTTTATCTTTGAGAAGAACCTCAACAAAACACCCTCTTTATGGATCTTCTCCTTCACTGACCTGTTGAGCCCTTCCAGGTAGCAATTATGCTCTCGTGAGCAGCATGGAGCCACCACTGAACTCTCGTACAATTTCTCAGAGTTATTTTACATGAGCAGCATTCAGGAAATTTAAATAATGTCTCCAAGCTTCTGGAATTTCATCCTGTGTATAGCAACCACCGAAGTATCCACCAACACCCTCAACAGTGTCAACTACTTGGATGGTGAGAAACCTGAAATATCAAGCTAAGCATCAAAAGCCCAGTTTGAGCACTGCGGGCTAAGCGAAGATGGAGCTGTATTGAATTTGAATGAGTAGTTTGACTTACGGGCTTATGAAGTAGGTTTCGCAATGCCTTCCCTCTTGTCCACAGGTTTCTGTCACCTCTACCTTCCCCAGCATGAATTCCCGCGTGGCTACCACTTTGACAGTGATGAAACAAACTTCCCCACTAGTGGGCTATGCTTTGCAGGCCTTATCTCTATGATTGATCCACCCAGAGCCACTGTGCCCGATGCCGTCATGAAATGTCGTACCGCAGGTATCCGGGTAAGTTCATCAGATGTTCCAATGATTTCAATGGTTGGGAAAGTATTTGTAATAATGCTATGGGAGCCAGACGGGGACACATTGGAATCTTACAAGATCCTAGGATGGTTCTTTCCTAATCTGAGGCTTCTGGATATGTTGGACTTCATCTCCCAGGATAGCAATAGCACTTAGACTTAAATCGTATTTTTTGGACCATAAGAGGTACTTTTTTGTCTCCCAAAAGGGGGTGAAAATGTCTGTGCGTCTTATAGACTGAATATTGCCAAGTCCTGACCACCCGCCTACAGTTTTTGTTTTTTGCGACCACACGCCCCATTTTCGGGCCTTTGTTCGGCCTTTTTCAGGCCTTTTTTTCTGCCCACTTTTGGGGCTTTTTTCAGTCTGTTTTTAAGGCTTTTTTGGCCTATTTTTGAGGGCTTTTTTCAGCCCATTTTGGAGGTTTTTTTCAGCCCATTTTGGAGGCTTTTTTCAACCCATTTTCGAGGCTTTTATTTGGCCAAATTTTTTTGGGAAAAAATGGCCTGAAAAAAGCCTCAAAAATGAGCTGAAAAAAGCCTCAAAAATGGGTAGAAAAAAGGCTGGAAAAGACCCGAAACTGGGGCACACGGAGGCCAAATACTTTTTTTTGTTGATTTCCTCTTCTAAATTTAGGTGCATCTTATAGCCCGAAAAATACGGTATATACCACTTCACAGTGCTTTACAGCCCTCTCTAAGCGGTTTACAGAGTCAGCGTATTGCCCCCAACAATTTGGGTCCTTGTTTTACTGACCTCGGAAGGATGGGAATCCGAGTCAGCCTTGAGCCTGGTGAGATTTGAACTGCCATATTGCAGGCAGCCGGCAGGCAGCAAAAGTAGCCTGCAGTCTAACCACTGTGCCACCATGGCTCGTGATACTTGGGAGTGTGACAAAAAAGTTTAGAAACAACTGCTACAATCCCCTCTCCCTCACTCCCATTTTTTCCCCCAGGTGATCATGGTAACAGGAGACCATCCAATCACCGCCAAAGCCATCGCTGCCAGCGTTGGCATCATCTCAGAGGGCAGCGAAACTGTTGAAGATATTGCCGCTCGCCTTCGCATCCCCGTGGAGCAGGTTAACAAGCGGTGAGCATCTTAATACCAGGGCATGTTAAAGAGCTACTTTGAGTGACAGCGACACCAGACAAGGAGGATATTCTGTGCAAAGGAAGAAGTCATATGGCTGTCAGGGTTCCATGCGATAGATCCATGGCAAGCGAAAACTCCGAGGCAAGTGGGTTCCTCAAAGAATAGCTTTATTGGAAATATCACATTGGCACATATCTGGTGCAAACCAACTCTGAGGGACCTCTGGGTTTTCATCTAATTAAAAGGTTTTCCCTCAATCCCAAACAATCAGTCACATTGCCCAATGAATGCAGCTTCCGTTGTTCTAGTGACATCGTTCCTCCTTCTTCCGGTCAAGTGTGAGAAGGTCCTTGGTTCCCAAGAGAAACTACACGACCTCAGCTATCTCTAAACCCCACTCCCTATCCCTCAGTTCCAGTGGCAGCACTGAAGCTCCAAGATGGCTTCGGCCAGGCCAGTTTCAGGGTTGACAATGGCGTTGCTGGGGTGCTATTGGGAGGTTTCCTAATCTTGAAGAGGGCTTCTCTCTTATTTCAAGGGATGCCCGGGCATGTGTGGTCAATGGAGGTCAATTGAAAGATATGGAAAGTGAAGAGTTGGTTGAGATCCTCAAGATGCATCCAGAGATGGTCTTTGCTCGCACCTCTCCGCAGCAGAAGCTCATCATTGTAGAAAGCTGTCAGAAACTGGTAAGATCCAAACTTATTTTAAAAAAGTAGATATATCCACTTATGACTGTATGACTGTGACCTTATTGCTTGTATCCTTACGATTTATATTGATATTGTTTCCTGATTGCTTATTTGTACCCTATGACTGTCATTAAGTGTTGTACCTTATGATTCTTGATGAAGGTATCTTTTCTTTTATGTACACTGGGAGCATATGCACCAACACAAATTCCTTGTCTGTCCAATCACATTTGGCCAATAAAAAATTCTATTCTATTCTATATGAACGTATCTTTTCTTTTATGTACACTAAGAGTATATGCACCAAGAAAAAATCCATGTGTCCAATCACATTTGGCCAATAAAAAGTTTTATTCTATTCTATTCTATTCTACTCTATATTAATGTATCTTTTCTTTTATCTACACTGAGACCGTATGCACCAAAGACAAATTCCTTGTGGGTCCAATCACACTGGCCAATAAAAAATTCTATTCTATTCTATTTCTATTTAACACCTACTTTTTACTTTCCCAGCCACTGAAACCAGAACATTTGCAGAACCAGTAACATCTTTTATACAAAATACCAAGCGTTGATAATTCTCCCCGTAAATTTTTTTTTCTTATGGTTTTAATACATATAAAGGCTGGCCAATGACCATAATAAAGATAATTGATTTGCGTAACCCCATAAATCACGACTGATTTATAATTTGATATGAACTTCCCAGATGGGTTTTGATGAATCCAGTAAACAAGTTAAGCATGTCACGTGGACACAGTCCATGATTAAGTAATTGTCTGCATCCTTCCCTTCCTCCAAAGATAATACAATACAGGGTTGCCATTTTTTAAAATCTTCATAAGGCTGAACGGACAAGCATTCTTAATTGTATTACTCTGGGATATGCAGAAATGCCTGAAGCATCCAACCTCTGCTCACTTTGGATGGACCAATCCTGATATTAGGAAGCTTCTGATTGCCATATTTTTCCATCAAGTTTCGCTTGTGAGGCTAGTTTGCAGAGATAAGGTATCGGCAGTTTGACAACCGCGGTTCTCCTCTCGGGCCCCTTCTGTAAGACACCCCTCCATTTTTAGGTAAATATTTTTAAGAAAAAGTATCGTCCTATATAGGGACGCAATGGCTCAGTGGCTAAGATGTCGATCGAAAGGTCGGCAGTTCAGCGGTTTGAATCCCTAGTGCCGCGTAACTGGATGAGCTCCCGTGAATTGTCCCAGCTTCTGCCAACCTAGCAGTTCGAAAGCACGTAAAAAATGCAAGTAGAAAAAATAGGGACCACCTTTGGTGGGAAGGTAACAGCATTCCGTGCACCTTTGGCATTGAGTCATGCCGGCCACATGACCACGGAGACGTCTTCGGACAGCGCTGGCTCTTCGGCTTTGAAACGGAGATGAGCACCGCCCCCTAGAGTCGGGAACGACTAGCACGTATGTGCAAGGGGAACCGTTACCTTTATCATCCTATATACAGAAAAATACGGTAGCTATACTTTTCCAGAAGGAGACCAAGAAGAAAGACATGGCGTGGCAAAGCCTTTTGAGCACATGGAATACTAAAGAGAAGTGTGGCCCATTATAATTCTTTGTTCTGAATCCCGTTCGTAGAACCCTCATACTTCTCGCTCTTGTCCACAGGGTGCAATTGTGGCTGTTACAGGAGATGGTGTGAACGACTCCCCGGCGCTGAAGAAAGCCGATATCGGCGTCGCGATGGGCATTGCTGGATCCGATGCTGCCAAGAATGCTGCAGATATGATCTTGTTGGATGACAATTTTGCCTCCATTGTCACTGGTGTTGAACAGGGTCAGTTCCTGGGAGGATACCTTGCTTAGAGAGATTCTGAGATAGGTTGTCTTCACGCACCTAGAACAATAGCAATAGTGTTTAGACTTATATACCGCTTCACAGCGCTTTAAAGTCCTCTCTCAGTGGTCTACAGAGTCAGTTTATTGCCCCCACAATCTGGGTCCTCATTTAACTGCAGGGGTGTCAAACACAAGATTCACGGGTCCAGGGTGCTTAGATCTGGCCCGCGAGGCCAACCTGGAAACAGCGGACCAGCCTGTGGTGCATCTGCCAGTGAAAATGGAGCTTGTTTTCAACCATGCCGGCCTCCTGCAGCCCTCTGCCAGTTAAAACGGAGCTTGTGGGGGCCCCATGTGGCCCCCCCGAGTTCCGTTTTTGCTGGCAGAGGGCTGCAGGAGGCAGTCATGGCCGAAAATGGACTCAGGAGTCTGTTTTTGCTGGCAGAGCACTCGGGCCACCACAGGCACTTCTGACATAAGTGATGTCAAGCTGGCCATGCCCACCCCAGTCCCCGAAGTCAAACACAACCCTTATGCAGCCCTCAATGAAATCGAGTTTGTTTTACCCATTTTACTGATTTCAGAAGGATGGAAGGCTGAGTCAACCGTGAGCCTGGTGAGATTCGAACTGCCAAATTGCAGGCAGCCGGCAGTCAACAGAAGTAGCCTGCAGTACTGCACTCTAACCACTGCGCCACCGCGGCTCTTACAACACATAGAAGGAAGCCATTTATGTTCTGCATTTTTCTCTTTGTTTCCCCTCCAGGGCGCCTGATCTTTGACAACCTCAAGAAATCCATTGCTTATACCTTGACCAAGAACATCCCAGAACTGACCCCCTACTTGATCTACATCACCGTCAGTGTCCCTCTTCCTCTTGGCTGCATCACCATCCTCTTTATCGAGTTGTGCACAGACATTGTGAGTCCTAAAGGACCAAACTAAAGTTTGCAGGAAGAGACACACCCCCTCTAAACCAGGGGACTCCAACCTTGGCAACTTTAAGCCCGGCGAACTTCAACTCCCAGAATTCTCCATCCAGCAAAGCCTCCAGGCTTAAAGTTGCCAAGGTTGGAGATCCCTGCTCTAAACCATCTTTAATTTTGTGGGTCCCATTTTACAGATGTATAAGCCACTTCTTTTGAAACAAACCTCATCTTGGCTTAGCCTGAAATGTTAACCCAGCCTGTTTAAGGCAATATCATTGTTGCATTCACACAACACACTAAACCCATTAAGCCAGTGGCTGTATTTATGAGTTATTAAGGTGGGTTGGTTTTTTTTAATAGTTTAATTTCTTTAGGCCAATTTAACCTAATTGGTTAGGTCAAGGTAAACCCACATGATACGAATTAATTCAGAGGTGAAATCCAATTTTTTTTACTACCGGTTCTGTGGATGTGGCTTGGTGGGCATAGCATGGCTTGGTGGGCGTGGCTTGGGGGCATGGTAGGGGAAGGATACTGCAAAATCTCCATTCCCACCCTACTCCAGGGGAAGGATATTGCAAAATCTCCATTCCCATCCCACTCTGGGGCCAGCCAGAGGTGGTGTTTGCCAGTTCTCGTAACTACTCAAAATTTCTGCTGCCAGTTCTCCGAACTGCTCAAAATTTCCGCTACCGGTTCTCCAGAACCTATCAGAACCTGCTGGATTTCACCCCTGAATTAATTCAATTATTAGCTTAAGTGTGCTGTATGAATCCAACCTTACAGGTCTAAAAGCCTACTCTTGGCTCCAGAAAGTTTTTTCATCCACCACACCAAGTTCCAAAAATTTCACAGTCCATCATAGCAAGTCTGGGGGTGACATTAAAGCTGTCCTTGTGTGCCAAATGCTTATTCTAGATATTCTGTCCTCCCCCACAGTTCCCCTCGGTTTCACTGGCCTATGAAAAAGCTGAGAGCGACATCATGCATCTGAAACCCAGAAATCCTCGACGGGACCGCCTGGTCAATGAAGCCCTAGCTGTCTATTCCTATTTCCAGATTGGTACGTATGCATGCAAGAAGCTGTCACCTAGTGCAGGGGTCTCCAACCTTGGCAACTTTAAGCCTGGTGGACTTGAACTCCCAGAATGCCCCAGCCAGCTTTGCTTTGCTGGCTGGGGAATTCTGGGAATTGAAGTCCGCCAGGCTTAAAGTTGCCAAGGTTGGAGACCCCTGCCCTAATGGTTAGAACCAGCAAAAGAAAGAGAAAGCATTTGCTAGTGCTTTTAATTCAACTTTAAAATAAGCATCCAAAAAGTTGGTTTTTATTTATTTTTTTAGATAGCTTACTAGAATAGATTTTGATTAGCCTTATCCAACAGAGGCCTCTCCAGAAGTACCAGGGGGACTGCATCTCCTACCCCAGTAAGGAATTCTAAGTACTGGAGTCCCAAAATTGCGGGAGAATGCTGGGTTAGGAAAGCTGGCCTAACCATAAAGGACATCCAGATTAAGGCTAGATCTAGAAGTTTCAATATAGTATCTGCGAGAGCACCAGGTTTCTGTCCTGACATAGAATCTTTTAAAATGCTGCAAAATGGCATTTGTAGGATCACTTCAATGGATGTATTAAAATAAAAATACTGTATTTTTCAGAGTATAAGATGCACTTTTTCTCCCACTAAAAGAGGGTGAAAATTTGGGTGTGTGTTATACATCGAATGTAGCAGGGGTGAAATCTACTTACCTTCCTTACCGGTTCAGAAGTGCATGCGCCACCCGCGTGTGTCACATGCGCATGCAGACCTTCTGCGCATGTGCAGAAGGTAAAAAACACATTACTTCCTGGTTAAAGCTTTGCTCCACCATCGCTACCAGATCGTCAAACTACCGGATATGATCACTACCGGATTGCGCAATCCGGTCCGATACGGGAGCATTTCACCCCTGGAATGCAGCCAAAAATGTGAGACACAGAGGAGACGATGGTCTGTGGCTATCCCTGCAGCCTGGAACAGCTGATTGGGAGTATTCCGGGAGGCCAATCCACCCGCCAATCAGCTGCTTGTGCTGAATCAGGCTGCATTAATGTGTTGAAGCTGACCTGGCTGGTCGCTATTTGCAGCAAGGACGTGTCAGAGTTTGCAGCAGCAATCATATTCAGAAAGCACACACAAGTAACTGATCCAGCAGGATTCAATAACTTCCCTTTATATATAATATACAACAGTAAATATACAATACCAAAAGCAGGTTTTCCAACATGGTAGTAAATACAAGCAAAACACAAGCAGAGGAGAGGAGTTTCAGTTTTAGTTTCAAAGATCAGCACAGCATGCAGCTTTAGAACAGTTGAGCTAAGCCATGCCCAGCTCCTTGCTGTCTCCTTCCTTGTTGCTCACACAGCAAATACTGTTTCAGTTTCCAAACAGCCCTCAAGTCTCTCATACACTGACAGGATGCTAGCCAGATGAATACCGATGGATGCCGGTAGCCAGAGGCAGAATTTTTTTTTCTTACTTTCCTCCCCTAAAACTAAGGTGCATCTTATACTCGAGAGCGTCTTATACTCTGAAAAATATGGTAGATGGAAAACAGACAAGCCAGGAAATTATTATTATAAATATTCCATCCTGCCTAGAAGCCAGAAGACAAGATGGTGATAAGGACCATCCTTGTCAGCTGGAAGAGAAAGCAAGGTGCAACTTCCTTACTTTACCTCATTTGGTGAATGTGCCTGCAATAAACTGTCAAAACGTGCTCACCCAAACATTGGAACCCTCCCTGCCTTAAAAATCGGATTCCAAGGTGCAGCAGGGCCAGAAATCCAACACAACCTGTGGTGTTTTGCCTTGCAGGAGCCATTCAGTCATGTGCTGGTTTTGTTGATTATTTCACCGCCATGGCGCAAGAGGGCTGGTTCCCACTGAAGTGCGTAGGGCTTCGAGCCGCCTGGGAGAATGATCATATCCAGGACGTTCAAGACAGTTACGGCCAAGAGTGGGTGAGTAGAGAAAAGAAAGACCAACCCAACTCCCAACCTGATGTTCCAATTGTTGCAATTCAGGACTATTTAATCACAGGCCATGTGTATCCAATCAGGAGTGTTCTTGATGATTCCTTGATTAGCTTGTTTGCATGAATTGGGGGAACACTCCCATTATCATCACAGGCCACTAGTATATAGGGAACAAACCCCGCTCCCTTCTAACATTGACGATGTTACCTAGTTGGGTAATGAAATGTCTGCAAGAAAACCATCAAACTCAGAGAGCACCAAGGATGCCACCATTCAACACTGAGCTGCAAATATTCTCTTCTATGAGTAAACCAGTAAACCAGGGACTGGTTTGGACAAAACCCCGGCAGCACTTTTTCGTGCGGCTGTTGATAAAAATAGGATCACCAACATGATCGCCAGTGTCCGATCATGGATAAGAAGAAGAATGAGTAAATACTCTGTATTGTCTAGAACTGTGATGGTGAGCCTATGGCACACAAAGTGGCACATGGAGCCATCTCACCTGGCACGTGTGGCGTTGCCCGTTCCTCTTCTGGGTTTCTGGTGTGCATGCGCGTGACACGATCAGCTGACATTTTTGCATGCAGCAGTGCCGGAAACTAGAAGAGCAGGTCTTCTGTTTTCCTGCATGAGCATGTGCGCCGGCCAGCTGATTGTCGGATGCGCATGCATGCCAGAAACCCGGAAGACTAGCTGGCTGAAACCAGAAGTTCAGTAGCTGAAACTGGAAGTTCAGTAGCTGAAACCGGAAGTTCAGTAGCTGAAACCGGAAGTTCAGTAGCTGAAACCGGAAGTTCAGTAGCTGAAACCGGAAGTTCGTTTTTGGGGGCGCACATGCGCCCTGGGCAGCTCCTTATCCAGTTTTCAGCACTCAGTGCCGAAAAGGTTCGCCATCACTGGTCTAGAATCTCAAAAATATTTAAGCAATTCTCGGGGTTATTTGATGGCTGGTGGTCATCTATTGAATTTGCCTTCATACCACCGTTTCTTTCTCTTCCCAGACATTTGGACAACGTCTTTACCAAGAGTACACCTGTTATACTGTCTTCTTCATCAGCATTGAGATGTGCCAGATTGCAGATGTGCTTATCCGCAAGACACGACGACTTTCTGTCTTCCAGCAAGGATTCTTCAGGTAAATCACACCCCGGAAGCTCCAAACAAGATTTTCTTAGTCTGGCACAGCTAGGAACATAGTTTTTCAAATTCATGTCTTTTATATTGTGATATTATACATTAAAACAAAGGGATGGTAGCCAATGGTTGCTTTGAGATATTGACAGCAATATGATCAGTGAAGAAAATATTAATATGAAGGAAACTTCAGGGTTGTCAAACAATTCAGTAGTGACTTTGAGCTATCCTAAGAAAAGTTGAATTGGGCTGTAACCTTGAACCTACTGAAGAACTGGTACTCATATTGGAAAAGTGCTATTTATAATGTAATAGGAAGTATTTCAGATATCCTAAATCTCCAAGGAGGTTCTTACTAGAAATAATTTTTCCAGTGGGCAAATGGCCCAAAACTTAAACTTTGCTGATAAAGTCTACAGCTGGACTCTTTCTCCTTAATTTTTCCAACCCAACAAATTCAACCTGTTGTTCGACCTCCTGTTCTCATTCTTAGTTTTTGAATTTGTGTTGGTTGGAGACTGTGTTTTCCTGACCAGATGATGCTGATATAATGCTAGTGATGTGCAAATTTGAATCAAGCATGAGTCCAGGAAATAAGCTCCTTTCCCAGAAAAAAATGGCAAAGCATCTGCAGCTTTCCCCAACCCCAGATCCCATTTGAGTTCTCCCTGAATTTGACAATTTGGTGAATTCAACAACAGAGTAGGAACATTTGCCTTCTTACACTGAAATTGGTTTCTTTCCACTGAGTGATCCGGTTCTGCTAATGAACAATTGACCATCATCAAATTCTGGTCTATTCAAAGCAGAAATCAAGAACAGCTGAAAACACCTTCCATCCATCCAGCCTTACTCATCTGTTTCTCTTTCAGAAATAAGATCTTGGTGATTGCTATTGTGTTCCAGATCTGTGTGGGCTGCTTCCTCTGTTATTGCCCTGGGATGCCCAATATCTTCAATTTTATGCCCATACGGTAAGAACTTGTATACATTGGTATTCTAACGTGACGAAACCACCTCTCAAAAGTTCTCTTGAAGACATGCTACAGAGCAGAGCTAGTTAGAAAAGCCCATAGCCACCTCTGAACCCGTCTCCTCAAAACCTGAGAAGCATGATTTTGTGTGGCTTGCTTTGTGTTGCATTGTGGTTTGCAAGAGACGGCTTTCAATACCATACCGTATAAAGATCCTAGTAACTCAGGCAAACATGAATAAGCAAACCAATGTTCTCTTCCCACATTCTTGCTTCTCTCCTTCCATTGTAGGATATCACTACACACTTAGCATGGCTATAAATCTCAACTCTGCAGACACTTTACCCTTTATTCAGGAATTAGCTAACTCAGCAAAAAACTCCCAAACAAAACCCAACAATCTCGACTAATCACACAAAATAAAACGTGAAGCATCCACTGCAGTGCACGAACATCAATTTTATATATATGATTTACAATCTACCCTTTTGTAACAGGAGCCCAAGGCAGCCTACAGTGCTAATTCCTCAAATTCTTTTCCCCAAACGATAACCCTATGAGGTAGGTAAGGTTGAGAAGGGGGGTGGGGCATCCCAAAATATAGAAGGAAGCTTCTATAGCTGAAGGTTGATTAGAATTTGGGTCTCCCCATTTCTGGTCCAACACCTTTACCACTGTACCTCACTGGCTCTCTTTAGGTTTATATTCTTTATATATATAATTCAGGGTTTAAAACTTAGTTATTTTGCCACTCCTTCACAAATCGTGTCTTGTTTCTTTAGGAAATCCCACTTCACAACTTAGAAATCCTTACTCAGCTTGCTCTAATACATATTTTCCTCTAGCTGCACTTCCATTGCCTATTGTTTCTCCTATCCCATCAAACATTTAGATATTAAAGCAAGAGTAGCTCATTTACATATCACCTTGTAACAACAGTAGGTTCAGACACGGGGAAAGACAATGCGGAGTTAAAGAGCTAGTAGGCTACATCTTAATCCTCCTGATCCAATTCTCCTCTTTAGCTGCCTTTAAGTGGGGAAAAATAAATCCTCCCACAAGAGGGAACTTCCTGTAGCTCAGCTCAGCACCAAGGACAGCAGCCACAACTGCCCTACATTACAACTGCCTCTTTTTTCCTGGGACTTTAGCAGAAGAAAACACAGATCAAAAACTGGGGGGGAAAAACAAAAGCTTTGGGGCCTTATTTGTGTTGCAGAACGATGCTCAGTTCATGTCTGCCTCAAGCCACGTCACTAAAAGACGATTCAGCTCAAGCAGGCTAACTTTTGAAGCTGCTATGCTTAACTTTGTTCATTCTTTTGTTTCCCCCGTCCCGTCTAGATTCCAGTGGTGGTTAGTGCCTCTACCATTTGGCTTTCTCATCTTTGTGTATGATGAAATCCGAAAATTGGGAGTCCGGAGACACCCTGGAAGTAAGTTACAAGAATGGGTAAAGAGAGGAGGGAGGCACAAGTTGACATAAGGTTCATAGAAGGCTTGATTCAGGGCATCTTCTACTGCAATTCCCAATCATGGACCACTTAGAAATAGTGCTGTACTACTAAGGGACACGGTGGCTCAGGGGCTAGGACGTTGAGCTTGTCGATCGAAAGGTCGGCAGCTCAGCGGTTCGAATCCCCAGTGCTGCCGTTAACGGGGTGAGCTCCTGTTACTTGTCCGAGCTTCTGCCAACCTAGCAGTTTCGAAAGCACGTAAAAATGCAAGTAGAAAAAATAGGGACCACCTTTGGTGGGAAGGTAACAGCGTTCCGTGCGCCTTTGGCGTTAAGTCATGCCGGCCATATGACCACAGAGACGTCTTCGGACAGCACTGGCTCTTCGGCTTTGAAATGGAGATGAGCACTGCCCCCTAGAGGAGGGAACGACTAGCACATATGTGCGAGGGAAACCTTTACCTTTTTTTACTAAGGGTACACCTCGTTTTTCCATCGTCTGACAAACTGCTGTGGGCATCAGTCATATCATTGTCACCCTCATCCTAACTCCCATATTGTTTCTTTCCTCCAGGTTGGTGGGACAAAGAACTTTACTATTAAAGATGAAACTCTGGGCACAAATATGTCCCCATTGGCATGGTTTGTGCTGCCTGGGCTGCTCCCTGTGGGTGCAAAATACTACAGTAAGAAGGAACCTGGGATTTGCTTTCTTCACTAGCTACACCTTCAACCGAGCTTGCTGAATTTCTTACCCTTCCTATGATGAAGTTCCATATCCCACACGCCCAGCTACTCTGGGACAAGAATCTGCCCATCATCAAGAAAAATATTTGGGGATGCTAATAAGCTAGGGGAAATGGACGGTCCTTGAGATGGCAATCAAATATAAACATCAGAAGAGATATAAAGTGTGTTTTTATACATATATATATAAACAGGTTTCAAAACTCCAAAGCCTGCAAACAAGGCGATATGACCTCAAGGAAGGGTAAACTGAGCAGGTTGAGTAAGTGGTTTGCCTCCGTTTGCCCTCTCCATAGGAAAAGCAGATTTTTTTTTAAATGTATATAAGATATGCAATGTTACATTAGCATCACTTTCAACTTCTGTATGATTTGGACTTTGGTCTCCTTGGATTAGTAGTTCCCAAAGCTTACACAGAACTTCCACACAGTGGATGAAATGAAAGCAGAGAAATTCATACACAAACAAGCAGTCTCAGTTCAAGATAACCACACAATGAAGCTCTATAAACCTATTTTCCATTCCTTCAAATTCTGATTACCCTATAGCACAATGGACTGCAATAAGAAAAAAATAATACAATGATATATGCCTCATGATGGCAACAGGCAAATATGACTTACATACTTGCACCATACTTTATGATGCAAGTAAATAATTTTGTTGTTTGCGTAATGGTGTTGTTTTGAAATCATTTTGTCAGTTATGAAATGGGCAGATCATGCCATCACCACCAACCACCTCCTGTACTTGCAAGAGGCTTCCCTTCCTCCCTGGCTACCACCCTATGAATAAAGAGAATGATCCTTCCAACTTTCTCCAGTCAATTCACTCACCGATGTGGAGGTAACTAAAGACTGAATTAAAGGGAAGGATCACCCACAAAGTCTCATTTAATGGTTTTAAAGAACCCAGTTCCTGCAGAAGAAAATACTCTTGAAGGTCAGACTTAACCACTTTGGGCTAGTATACTTCATCTAACTGTACTTGCTGATATTTATCAATTATTATCTAAAAAAGATCAAGTATTATATATGCCCTGGGACAAAAATGAATCTTTCCACTTCTGTTGCTTTAAAAGTAGGAAAGACAATTAGATATATATGCACACGGATTAGAGAGGTTTCCAGAGTGACACCATAATGCTCCCTGAATCTAGCCAGTTACTGTTCACATTCCCTGAACAAAACATAAATGGTTTGCAGAGTGAAGAGACTGTTTTGCTGCCAAGATCATGCAGAGAAGATTATGATTGTTCATATAACCCTGTTTCTTGTTACC
Organism: Ahaetulla prasina; assembly: GCF_028640845.1. Lineage (NCBI taxonomy): Eukaryota > Metazoa > Chordata > Lepidosauria > Squamata > Colubridae > Ahaetulla > Ahaetulla prasina. Next base: position 24,459,666 of record NC_080548.1, on the reverse strand, counting down.
ACTTGGAACTACATGACATCATCCTGTATCAGGAGCATCCATGCACTGTTGCCATATACAAGAAGAAAAATCAAGGCCCACTTTATTATCATCACTATGACAGGCCAAACCATAAAAGCCTTAATTTTAATTTTGCCATTTTATCCCCAGCTACGTATGGCTTTACCTGCAAACCTTTATATACACCAAAGTCTAAATTAACTTCAGCTTCAAATGTCATTGAAATGTTATTACTAAAATTCACTGTGCCTTTACCTTTGAGCTTCTCCAAACCCCAGCCAATTTTAGATTAGATAATATGGCAATAGTTTCTACGAGGGAAAAATGCCAGGTACATGCCGATGCAAATGATGGGAGCCTATAATACGACTGATGTACCGTATTTTTGTGGAGTATAAAACACACCTTAGTTTTTGGGGAGGAAAATAAGAAAAAAGCTGATTGGCAGGTGGATTGGCCTCCCGGAATACCTCCAATCAGCTGTTCCCAGGGATGAATCTTAGCAATAGGTTCCCTGGTTGTGAGCTCTGTGCCTTGCTCTTTTTTTTGCTTTTTTTTCCCCTGCCTCTGAAAGCCTCCAAAACAGAACTTCAGGAAAAAAAAGCCTCTGAAGCTCTGTTTGGGAGCTTCTTTTCTGAAGCTCCGTGAAGCTCCATTTAGGGCTTTTTTTCAGCCTCTGAAACTTCTGTTTGAGAAGCTGGCCGGGGCTGCATTTGGAGTATAAGACACACCCAGATTTTCACCCTCTTTGGGGGGGGGGAGTGCGTCTTATACTCCGAAAAATACAGTTCTTGCATCCAATGCCATAATAATAAGTGTTACCTTGTGTATGATGATCTTATGACGTGTTGTCATTTTTATGTTATTCTGGCTGGTTATGGATGCTGACGCAATAGAACTAAGATTGAACAGGGTAGGAATACAACACTATTGTGTATACTTTTTGGTTTAGTGGTATCTGCCTTGTCGGCTTGATGGGTTGCATAAACACCATCGTAATGTAGGAAACACGTGTACAGAACAGACAAATGAATTCAAACAAATGGACAAAGTATAAATAATACTTTTTTAAATTAGCATCATTCTTGGAATGCCACAGTGACCATGACTGGAAACAATCTCACTGCAGGAAGGCAGTGCAAAGGCCTGTGTGCCTTTGCGAACAGAATCCACAGCGGAGAGATCTTGGGATGTACACAGAAAGGGTCTCTCTAGTTGTAGCAACAATTGGTGGAGCTTCAGTTACTGTGTACCAGGGTGACAAAGAGAGCCAAGGAGCTGAAGGAAAGGAGGCCAGTGATCACCGCTTTAACCAGAAGTGCAGTCCAGCTACCCAGGAGAAAGACGTGCACAAACGATCTAGAAAAACAGAGAGAAGTACGTGAGGCCTGAGATTTTAAGGCTGGCGTAAAAACAACCCCACTATTGCATCAGTATCCCATGCTTGATTTGCACATCACGCTGAACCAAGGTAGCGTTTATCATCACACATGATCGACGACTAACTCTCCTTTATAAAAAAAAATTTTTTTGTTGAGGTTGTTAATATAAAGACCCAACAAGCCGACATGATGGCTTCTGGTGTTGGATGAATATAACCAAAGGTAGCCACAGACAGGGCCGTCCACTGGGTGGGGTAAGGTTAAAAAAAAACAAAACCAGAAGATGGCGGCTTTGATCACAGCCCCGGCCCCTTCTTACTTTTTGACCTAGCACAAATACTGAGATGGGAAAGTTCTCCAAGCATTCGAGCAAAGGAAAGTCTTGATTCTTTGAAAAGAGGAATTTTAAAAGAAAAGGAGCCATGATGAGAATCTGGGAGGACCAGCTCCAATTCCTCACTCATACAAAAAGGTTACTCAGTTCGGGGGGGGGGGGTTATTGTACAGAAAATAAAGAAAAGGGGAGACAAGGATTTGAACCAAAGACCTGGAAGTTCCCAAGATTTCTCCCTCACCCCCACTCCGGTAACCTCCCTTGGCTACCTTAATTCCACCAAGAACACTCACTCCATAAAGAAGGCTTTGTAGATACTGACACCCAGGAGGAAAGTAAGGGGCAGTCGGTAATGTTTGGGTAAATCGTAGCGGGTGAACATCCACACCAGGGCAGCAGTGGCAATGTAATGAACCTGAAAGGGCACAAAAGGAGGGATAAGGAAAGATTCCCAAATGCTTTCCAAAAACCTAACTGCCATGCAGAACATTTGACATTCAAAGTCACCTGGGATTTATAAACCATTGCAGTATAAAATTCAAATATGTTTCTTCCAAAGCTAACTAGCTAGCCAGCTCTGCCCTTGTTCAATTTTCTCCTTTACAAAGCCCTCTAAGTTCAGGCTCCCCCTTGGTACTTGAGGCTCATGGTTTAATTAGGGCATCCGTCGGAACTCTGACAGCTGGCCCCTAAAGTAAACTCAGTTTCCATTTTAGCTCTTGAGGGGAAACCCTACTCCTTACAGCAGCGTTTCTCAGCATTAGAAATTTGAAGATGAGTGGACTTCAACTCCCAAACTGGCTGGCTAGGGAATTCTGGGAACTGAAGTCCACACATCTTCAAGTGGTCACAGTTGAGAAAAACGGCCTTAGAGATTGATGAGTTAGTGTTTTAAAATTAAACCCCAGTAAATGCATGAAAGTATATGAACATCCTGTCTGTAAAATATTATTTTATTTTACTCTTTCACGTGCAAAGATCCACAAATTTAATGATCTGACTGATATTTTTAACTGGACTGCCAATCCAAATGTATATAGCAAGGAGGCAAATCTACATACATTACCAAACCAAAAAACCCTTCTCAGTAAATAAAAAAACATCTTCCTAGTCCTCAGTAATTTAATCCTGTCATATGAAGTATTATTTTAGAGCTCAACCGAAAACAGGGAGAAAATTTAACACTTACCAGGCTGATGTTGGAATCAATACTCATCTGAATGTATTTCCAATCAAACTCAATGCCACGAGCTCCCACCCACAGTGGGATGCATCTGTTGGAAGCATGGAGGCAATTAGGATGGAAAACCGCATAAAGACAGGCACAAAATTTTGCGCAGCAGCCTTGCAGGCTGCATTTGTTGAGCCAGCATCAAAAATGTGGGCAAGCACCAGAAGCACCAGTTGCGCCCCTTTCTAGACCGGGATGCCTTGTGCACAGTCACTCACGCCCTTGTGACGTCTCGTCTGGACTACTGCAATGCTCTCTACATGGGGCTCCCCTTGAGGGGCATCCGGAGGCTACAGTTAGTCCAGAATGCAGCTGCGCGGGTGATAGAGGGAGCCCCTCGTGGCTCCCGAGTGACACCTATCCTGCGCAGGCTGCACTGGCTACCTGTGGCCTTCCGGGTGCGCTTCAAGGTGTTGGTGAACGTCTTCAAAGCGCTCCATGGCATAGGGCCGGGCTATTTACGGGACCGCCTGCTGCTACCGAATACCTCTCACCGACCCGTGCGCTCTCACAGAGAGGGACTCCTCAGGGTGCCGTCGGCACGACAGTGTCATCTGGCGACGCCCAGGGGAAGGGCCTTCTCTGTGGGGGCTCCCGCCCTCTGGAACGAACTCCCCCCAGGACTCCGTCAACTTCCGGACCTCCGAACCTTTCGCCGCGAGCTTAAAACTCACTTATTCATCTGCGCTGGACTGGGTTAGTTTTTTAAATCTATGGGTTTTTAATGGGTTTTTATCCTAAATTTTTAATCTTAGCCAATTTAATAAGTTTTTTAATTGTCTTTTAATTGTATTTATAATATATTGTGTATTTTTTATCTGGCTGTGAACCGCCCTGAGTCCTTCGGGAGAAGGGCGGTATAAAAATTTAAATAATAAATAAATAAATAAGCTCAAAAATACTGGAATAAAATTAAGATATGGTTTGAAGAAATGATACAACAACATATTGATTTAAAACCGGAGCTGTCCCCACTGGGTATCCTTCCAGAAAAAATTAGCAAAGAAAATATTTATTTGATTATGCATGTAATAACAGCTGCAAGGATTGTTTTTGCGCAAAATTGAAAAGCAGAGAAAATACCTTTAGAAGAAGTAATTTTAAAAATTTTAGAATGTGCATTAATTTTGATAATTAAAGAAAGAGAGGATTCAGAATACTTTTAAGATTTGTGATCAATTTACCATTGGCTGGAAAAGAGATATAGATAAACTAATCAATAGTTATGTAAGAGAATGGTATAATTAGCATAGCATATTTTTGGAGAAATGTAATAGATTAAGTGTGAATGAAGACAGAAGAAACAACAAAAGGATGAAGATACAGAGAAAACACCGAGATGTCACATGGAAGGAATGATGTATTATGTGTTTGTGTATAAAATAAAATAAAAATGTGGGCAAGCAAATGCCAATCTAGTTTCTCCTACCCCTCTTTTGAGCAGTGGCCCCACTTTGGTAAACCCAACTCACCGAGACATAATGAGCTCCGCCGTGGCCCAGCCCAGTGCAGCAACCATAATCTTGTATTCTCCTTTTCCTGCGTTCCGGGACATCACCAGGTGCAGACCCACCAAGTCAGCCAGATCTACGGTAGCTTTCATGAACTCCTGGAGCACAAGACAAAGCTCAGAAGCAGGCAAGCAAACTCCATGAAGGTTCATACACACACACTCTCTCTCTCCAAACCCAACAAAGTAGAATGCGCCCAAAGAACATTCAGTTAGGTCCCTGTACAGGATCTACAGGCAGTAGCAGCCAGTATTCATACTTATGCCTCAACAACTTACACTATTATTTGCTAATGGAAGTGAGATTACTGTGCTACACATTTGCAAAATATACTCACTTGTCCCTGTCCAAGCAATGCACTCAATCCCCAAATTACTCTACACTCAAAAGGCATTTCTCTCAGCAAAATGGACTTACTTAGGAAGGTAAATAGTTATTTAATAAAACTTTCTGCCTCCTTGAGCGTTTTACATAACAAGGATGCTAATCTTTTCAGGCATAGGTTCCTCCCATAGGAAAATAGAAATTTCAGTTTCAGAAATGGCTCCAGTCCCCCCACGATCGCCAAACTCACAAGTTTTATAGTGAAGAATGACAAAGTACAAAGAAAAAATCCACCAGGGGAAAAAAAAAATCACTGTCCTTTGGATTTTTGTTTTGTAAACACATCAGTCTCTTGAGCATCTGGCAGTATGCAAAATGCCAACTTTTAAGACTCTTGGTTGCTTGCCAACAACCACACTTACTCCAACGAAATCATAAGCTCCTGCACCACCCTCCCAGGTTGGAAAGAAGGTAGCTAAAAACAGCATCTGTAAAAGACAGAAAGAGAATAATCCATTGCAACTTTTTACTGTTACTAGCCTCACATTTTTGCACCCAGGTTCGCATCCATCCCTCCTTCAGCAAAAAGTGTTAACCCATTACCTTGCATAGCTGGACAAAGAGGTAGGTGGCTCCTGCTTGCACACATCGCCAAAAGGCATTATATTCTGACCTGCATGAGAGAGACAGTACAATCGTGCTCTGGATAAAATCTCTATTTTTACACAGCATTACACTGGCAATTACACCATAAACAGATCACCAAAGAATGAATCAAAATGCTGCTGCACCATCCTAAAAAAACAGCATAGGCCTTCAGGGGCTGCAACACGGTGTAAACTCCCAAACTCTCAAAGCATCATTTAAAGCAATGTTTTCTCAACCTTGGCAACTTTTATAAATCTGCAGGCATTCCTGACCAGCCACAGCCAGATTTTCTTCCAAGCCAGGAATTTAATTCAGGGTTTGCAGCCCCTCCTTGGCAAGAGGAGAGCCCCCTCCCCTTTTTTCTCACCTGCCAGGCAACTACTGCACCTCAGGGAGTGACTAGGGCAGGGATCTGCAACCTTAAACACTCGAAGAGCCATTTGGACCCATTTCCCACAGAAAAGAAAGCACCGGGAGCCACAAAACCCTTCCCGTGCCTGACCATTTCTTGAGCAGCCACAAAACTAGCATTTGTAGTTGAATTAAATGTTATGTTTTCTTCTGAAACTTTTCTTTTCTTGGATTTATCCATGGTTGGCCACCGGGGGTTGAAAGGCTGAATAAATCGTGTGCCAATGAGTGTCGCACACTGGCAATTGTGGTGCATATTTTGAGTGACAGGGAGCCGCAGAAGAGAGGTCAAAGAGGCTCCAGAGCTGCAAGTTGCTGACCCCTGGGCTAGGGGCAATGGTAGCGGTCCCAGCCAGGAGTCTGTGTGTCTGGGCAAAGCTAGCTTTGCTCTTGGCCCAGCACAGATGAGATTCTGGCTGTGAAATGGCAACCCAGCTTTTGTTGGAGAAAGTTAATTTGCTGGTAGGATGGATTAAAATGATTTTTTTTAAAAAAAACTTTAGCTGTAAAGGCTTCTTGTTGCATTGAACAGCAGTTACTGCAGTATTAAAGTGGTGTTTCTCAATTTTATAAATCTGTGTACTTCAACTCTCAAAATTCACCAGCCGGCCATGTAAAAAGTAAAAGTTGATACATTACACCATTAGGTGTTAAATTCTGCCAGGAAAATACCAAAAGGGGGACTAAAGGATTAAGTTTTGCAACTCTGCAACTTTGGCTGCAGAGTTCAGGCAGTAGAAGTTTAAACAGCATATAGACCTGAAACCAGAGATATTTTTATTGGGCATTCTACCAGAAAAATATGACAAAAAGGCTACATATTTGATCTTGCATCTACTAACCACAGCTAGAATTGTATTTGCGCAGCAATGGAAAAATGATGATATCCCATCTGAGGGAAATGTAATTAAGAAAATGTTAGAATGCGCAGAAATGGATAGACTAACGCTTATTATTAAGGACAAAGAGAAACTGAATATTATTTGATATGGGACATATTTTATCAATGGCTAGACAACAGAAACAGAAGTTAGAAAGGAGGAGATATAAAAAGAGGAAATGTTAAAAGTGGAGAATTGTTAAAGAAGATGATGTTTAAGTATTATTGTTAGTATATTATTACGTTAGTATATTATTAATACTATGGTAATGAGTGTTGCATTATGACAACTGAAATATAAGTGTACCCAGACCGCACACTATCTGATGAAAATTGAATGCGATATAAATAAAACAAATAAAACCTGGGGGAAAAAGAGAAGTTCACACAGCTTAAAGTTGCCGAAATTGAGAAACGCTGGTTTAGAGACTGTCTCTGAACTACAGCGCAGCCCCCGATATTGTAAGCAGCCACAATTTCTATCTCGCAGTCACTATCGGCATATAATACGCACACATACCCCTCTTTCAAGTAAGAAAGACACTCACAGGCCGCTGCATTTATAGGTGATAAAATAGGGGAAATAGGCCAGGGCAAAACAATTCCCAAAGTGGAAGAGAGTCATCTTGGCACACAGGTGGACACACCAGGCAGGTTGGCTTTTGCCACCTGGTACTGCGGTGATGTTCCTATGGAGAGATTAATTAAGAGATTAATTAATAATTAATTAATAATACAGGAAGTCCTCGGCTTACGACCACAATTGAGCCCAACATTTCTGCTGTTAAGCGAGACATTCGTGAAGTGAGCTTTGCTCCCTTTCACAAGCTTTCTTGCCGCGGCCGCTTAAGTGAATCGCTGCAGTGGATTTATTTATTTATTATTTATTTATTATTTAGATTTTTATACCGCCCTTCTCCCGAAGGACTCAGGGCGGTGTTCAGCCAGATTAAAACAGAACAATATACAGATTAAAACCATAGTTAAAATAACATATTCTAAGAATGGCCGAAAATTAAAACCGTCAAATTTGACCCATCAATAAAATACACCAGTTAAAAATTATTAAAATTTAAAAATTTAAAAAATTTAGAATATTAAAATTAAGCCAGTCCCGCTTGAATAAACAAGTACGTTTTCAATTCACGGCGAAAGGTCCGAAGGTCAGGTAGTTGACGCAAACCAGGGGGAAGTTTGAGTTAGCAACCCAGTTGCTTCAGTGAATCTGGCTTCCCCCGTTGACTTTGCCACCTTCAGAAGGTCGCAAAAGGGGGATCGCGTGACCTTAGGGCCACGGCAACGGTCGTAACTATGAACCCGTTGCCAAGCATCCGAGTTTTGATCCCGGGGATGCTGCAAAGGCCGTTAACTGTGAAAAAAGGGGATCCTAAGTCAGGGTTTTTTTCAGGGCCGTTGTAACTTCGGTCACTAAATGAACTGTTGTAAGTCGAGGACTACCTTTATACCCAGAGCCCCCCCCCCTCACACACACACACAGACATACATCCCCCCCACACCCCAATTTGCCCTTCCCCCAACGACCTCCCTTCCAGCAGACTACAACTCCCATCAGCCTCAGGCCAGCGTTGCCAGGGAGACGGGACTGGAGGCGGCTCCGGCAAAGCCATGGAAGGTCGGAGCTCCCCCACCGCACCCCGGGCTGCCCTTGTTCCCGACTGGAAGCGCCTCAAGGGCCAGCCGTCCCCCGACCCACCGCTCGAGAAGCGCTCCCAGAAAAGTACCCCGAGTCTCTCTGCGGAGCTCTCCGCTGAGGGAAGCCCCAACCCCTTTTTCTCCCTCATCGAGTCCCTCGTCCCTTTTTCCCCTCACATACACGTCCACCTCCACAAAGGCATCTGCGCCTGCGCCGGCGGCGCCGCCCTCCTCCGTCGGCGCCCGTTTCCCGGCGGTTATTGTAGTTCTTTCCCGCGGCCGCCCGCTTCTTTTTCCATAGAGCCCAAGGGACGGGATACAATACAATCCCCATAATGCCTAGAGGTTTGGTCGTGGGTGGGAGGGAAGGTGCATGCCGGGAGTCGTAGTCGTTCATCATTTAAATCACGTCGGCCTTAACGCGAAGGGCGGCGCGTGCGGAGCATCAGTAGAACGAAAAGAAGGGAGAGGCGGGGCGCCTGCCGAGCGGTGCATTCTGGGAGTCGCTGTCGGAAAGGCCGCAAATGGCCGCAAATGGGCGGCAGTTTGTAGTTCTCGAATCTAGTTTGGGTTACGGGAGTTCAGTGAAAGTGCAGAACAGGAGTCTCCAGCCTTGGTCCCTTTAAGACTTGTGGACTTCAACTCCCAGAGTTCCTCAGCCAGCTTTGTTGGCTGAGGGACTCTGGGAGTTGAAGTCCACAAGTCTTAAAGGGACCAAGGGTGGAGACCCCTGGTGTAGAAAACGCTTTTCGCCGCTTCGTTTTGCAGATGGTTCTTCTCGAATGTGGATATTTTGCAGAAATACAGCAGAAATCTCATTTGTTGCATTTCTTCCACGAAAAGGGGGGTGCATGAGTGCACCTGCGTGCCTACCGTCCCTTGTCCTAATATTCCTTTTTTACTTAACTCTTTTCATGTATCCAAATATTGATATATTGTTTTGATATTATATTTGATATTATATATTATATAATATATTGGATATTATATTGATATATTGACCATCAATTGTGTTGTAAATGTTGTACCTTGATGAAGGTATCTTTTCTTTTATGCACATTGAGAGCATATGCATCAAAGACAAATTCCTTGTGGATCCAATCACACTTGGCCAATAAATTCAATTCAATTCTATTCTATTCTATCCTATCCTATCCTATCCTATCCTATCCTATCCTATCCTATCCTATCCTATCCTATCCTATATGAAGGTATCTTTTCTTTTATGCACATTGAGAGCATATGCATCAAAGACAAATTCCTTGTGGATCCAATCACACTTGGCCAATAAATTCAATTCAATTCTATTCTATTCTATCCTATCCTATCCTATCCTATCCTATCCTATCCTATCCTATCCTATCCTATCCTATCCTATATGAACGTATCTTTTCTTTTATGTACACTGAGAGCATATGCACCAAGACAAATTCCTTGTGTGTCCAATCACACTTGGCCAATAAAAAATTCTATTCTATTCTAAATTATTTTATTTTATTTATTTTGTTGAGTACCTATTAGATAATATATATATAAGCATGAATTGAATACATAAAATGAATATAACTAAAGGGAACATTAGGACAGGGATGGTAGGCACGCTGGTGCTCTTCTGCACGCCCCTTACAGACCTCTTAGGAATGGGATGAGATCAACAGTAGGCAGTCTTAGGTTAAAGTTTTGGGGGGTTTGGCATGAGACCACAGAATCAGGTACTGCCTCCCAGGCATTAACAACTCTGTTACTGAAGTCATATTTTCTGCAATCGAGATTGGAACGGTTCACTTTTAAGTTTGAATCTATTGTGTACTCGTGTATTGTTGTAGTTGAAGCTGAAGTAGCCATTGACAGGTAGGACATTGTAGCAGATGATTTTATGAGCTATGCTCAGGTTGTACAGAAGGCGGCGTAGTTCTAAATTTTCTAAACCCAGGATTTCCAGTCTGGTGGCATAAGGTATTTTGTTGCGAGCAGAGGAGCGGAGGACTCTTCTTGTGAAATATTTCCGGACGCGCTCATTATGTTTATACTTTTACCTGTTATCGTATATATGATTGACAAAATAAATAAATAAAAATAAATCGTTTAGTGAAGGGGTGGAAGTTGCAATGTCGTGTGATCATGTGACGTGTCGTCATGAATTTGACACCCCTGACTTCGAGGAATCCATCCCCTTGCCTCATTTAAGAACCTGCTGGCGAGCAAACCCGTAGAAGTCCCAAGCCAGCCAGATTAGTAACGTTAATGTAAGTCCCCACCCCTTTAATATTACTCTTCTGTTTTGGCTTCGGCAATAGTCATCTGATGAACGAAACCGAAGGATCCAAATTCTATCAGTCTTGGGACTCTGTAAATTGGCTGCTTATCTTTTCACTCCCGTATGAACCCCTTCAGCCTCGTTTCTGGAAACCACAAGAAGTCAGTGAGCCCATATCAGCAGTTTTATTTGTTCCTTTCCATTGTTGACAAACGTTTCCAAAGCTCAAGGCACCAGATGTTCTCTGCAGCCACAATGAGATCTGAGAGATATTCGGATAGGATACTCGCTTTTCCTTAGGTGTAATCCTATTGCATATTAAAAAGGAATTATCTCTGACCCTTTCATTAAGGAGAACTTGCAGAACCAGAGGGCTCAGCTTAGAACCATTTGCTGTTCTTGATTACAGTTGTTGGTTACGTTGTTATTTTTAAGATAGTTTAATTGTATTCTTATGTTTTGTTAATCTAAACCAGTCAGAATAGCAAAATTTCAGCAGCCTGGAAATGAAATAAATCAATGTTTCTCTCAGAGGACTTTTGCTAATTTTGATTGAAACAAAATCAAGCTGCGCTTTGGAGTCTTTATTTCTGATGTTGAAAAAAAATTGCTTGAAATTATACCAGCCCGTTAGTTTATGGATCAATATTTTACGTAAAATCAGAAAAAGACTTAATCCGGTAACAAGATTCAGTAGGTTATGCAAAAACTGCCAATATAAGGCAAACTGCCACAATTCTAGTTCAGTTCCTTATGCCAAAGAAGACCATTATTCTTTCCAACATTTTTATTTCTATTGTTGCTTGCTTTTCTCTCTTGCTCAACATTTCAAGGAATTTTTTGAAATAAGTAAACAGGATGTTGTGATTGATGAAAACTCAGTCCAATAAGATTTCTCCAACTGGCCTCTTTGCTGGCTATGGGTAATGAGAAATGTTTTCTAACACTTCCAGAGGTTAAGGGGTGCATTTATTCCACAAGGGCATTTTGGACTGGCGAATGGCTTTGTTGATTCCTCTTATATCTGTAATTTATTTATTTATTTTTATTTTATTTGCATTTTTTTTTTGTTTACATTTATATCCCGCCCTTCTCCGAAGACTCAGGGCGGCTTACACTATGTCAAGCAATAGTCTTCATCCATTTGTATATTATATACAAAGTCAACTTATTGCCCCCAACAATCTGGGTCCTCATTTTACCTACCTTATAAAGGATGGAAGGCTGAGTCAACCTTGGGCCTAGTGGGGCTTGAACCTGCAGTAATTGCAAGCAGCTGCTGTTAATAACAGACTGTCTTACCAGTCTGAGCCACAGAGGCCCTGCATTGGATATCTCCAACCTCCTGTTCCATAACAAATAGGTACGGCAACACCCTTTTCTTCCTATAAGTAGCCCCAAGTTGTTTGCTAAAATTAGCCTGCAGTCCAGGAAACCAGTAAATTGCAGAGAAGATCAACAAAATCTGAAAATACCATTAGCTTTACTATTAGCAGTAAGGCAAATTTAGAAGCAGAAATCCCATTTTCTTAAGCAAAATAGCTTACCATTCTTATAGTGTTGAAGTTTTGAAAAAAAAAGTATAGTGTATAGGAGTTTCCTATGAAGTGTCTTCCAGAACATAGAGCTGTGAAAGCTGAATGCTAGGAATACAAAAGTATGTACAGCCAACAAAAGTGCGTAGTCAAGGCTATGGTTTTCCCAGTTGTAATGTATGGTTGTAAAAGTTGGACCATAAGGAAAGCTGAGGGTCAAAGAATTGAGGCCTTTGAACTCTGGTGCTGGAGAAGACTCCTGCGAGTCCCTTGGACTGCAAGGCAATCAAAGCGGTCAGTCCTAGAGGAGATCAACCCTGACTGCTCTTTAGAAGGCCAGATCCTGAAGATGAAACTCAAACATTTGGGCCACCTAATGAGAAGGAAGGTCTCACTGGAGAAGAGCCTAATGCTGGGGAAGATTGAGGGCAAAAGAAGAAGGGGATGGCAGCGAAGGAGGTGGCTGGATGGAGTCACTGAAACAATCGGCGTGAGTTTAAATGGACTCCAGAGGATGGTAGAAGACAAGAAGGCCTGGAGGAACGTTGTCCATGGGGTCGTGATGGGTCGGGCAGGACTTCACAACTAACAACATATCTCAATAACATCTGAGTTAAATTAGGGTCCCGTTTGATTCCTACTGTAAAGACAGACCAGGGGGATTCTCTATCATATTTACCATTTTACCAGATGCCTTGAGTAAACAGTGTTTTTCTTTAAAAAAGAATAAAAATAAAACCCTGATCATTGCTGCATTTCCAAACAGTTCTTTCTTCTGCATGTATAAAAGGATTCCATTCAGAAATATGGCCTATTATGGTGTCAGAAAGAATCCTCTGACACAATTGAAAAGAGTGATTAAGAGAGCGGTATTTGCTTAGCTTTCGTAATCCATGCTGATTTCTGATCAGTTCAGACTATCAATTGCTATAGTTTAGTTGCAATCGTAAAAAGCATAATGTGAGTTTTTCTTAATGAGAAAATTATCCATGAATATAAATCGAAGCAAAAACAAAAATGTTCCCAGGGAAGTGACAGCTTTCAGTGCTCAGAAACCTCCTAAAGCAGCAGTCACCAACTGCTGGGTCTGTGAACCACTGGTGATCCACGAGAAAATTCTGGTGGTCCACAGAAAACTTATCTGCATTTTTTATATTGCACTAAATCAGGGGTCCTCAAACTACGCCCCCTGGGCCAGAAACATGTAATGAACATTTGTGTTGTTGCAGAGTCTCCCCCTTTGGGGTCTTTTTGTGTGGGTCAGAGAGGGCAAGAAATTCCAACTTAGGGTCTGCTTCAGCCTCCTGGTGTGGGGCTTTGGGCAAAGGCTGGAGGGAAGTGCTGCTGGTGGCAAAGAACCGGAGGGCCTTGTTCCAGTGGGACAGCATCATGGCCTGGAACTGGCTGACCATCTCAGCCCACTGAGCCTCCAGGCGCTGGTACCTGGTCTTACACTCCTGCAGGTTTTCCCTCTGCTTGGAAAGCCTATGCTTGTAGTCCTGAGTGAGGTGCTTCTGCTGAGCCTCCTTCTCGGTCAGATCCAATTTGAACCAAGCCAGCTGTTTTGCCAACTCTTTCTTGTGGTGGCTGCTTAGCTCCAACAACTGCTTCCTGTTGGGGCCCTAAGGAGCCTGGATGGGGAGGTGAGGAATGGCTGGGAGGGGAGGGCTGAGTAGAGGTCAGCAAGGCACCCCTCAACATGAGTGACATCGAGTTGACCATGCCCACCCAGTCACATGACCACATAGCCACACCCACCCAGCCGATCATTAGGTAGATATTAGTGGTCCATGGGATTTAAAATTATGAATTTTGTGGTCCCTGAGGTCCGAAAGGGGTTGGTGACCCCTGTCCCAAAGCACATGCGTTTGGCATGATCAAGAGCCCGAATTCCAAATCCCTAAGACGTTAAGATCATCACATGGATACAAATCAAGGCCAGTTGAACTCCAGTGGTTTTTATTTCAATGCTTGCAAGATCTTTGAAGACGCTACAGCCACACAAACCAATGCATAACCCCAGAGATGAGATTCCTTCTCCGGGGAGGAACTTTGGTGCAATTTATCTTCACTAAATAAGCTGCTGTGGAAAGAAGGATTCACGCTCACGGATACACGCACACACGTACACACAAAGCTTTACACAAAGTGCAGTGTTTGGGATTCTGTGGTTGAAGCAAAGAACCTATTGACTAAAAGTGGTGAGGCCCTCGATTGAATAGCCTGGAATGTAACTCCGACTCAGGGTTCAAATCTCCTCCTTGCTGTACATGTGCTTCAGGAGATCCGCTACACGACAGCTGTACCCATATTCATTATCATACCTGCCGGGAGAAAAAAACACACCTAAGCAAATCTTTATATTCAAGAATGACACTGTACAAAAGTCAAAAAGGCTGGAGCCCGCTCAACATCACAATGCCCTTCTGAAGTTATTCCTTACTTCGGCTTTCCAGATTCTGGGACATCGGGTTAAGGCAGAGGTCAGTAACCCGCGGCTCACGAGCCGCATGTGGCTCTTTCATCCCTCTGCTGCGGCTCCCTGTCGCTGGTCGGCGCTACAATTTTGAGAGCAGTTTCTGTTTCGGGGGGGGGGGGGGGAAGCATGGTGTGGCAGGAGGAGACTCTATGGTAAGGGGCGAGTTTTCCAGTCAGCTCCACAATTGATAGGACTTTTGGTTAGGACAGGTAGAGGGAAAAAGACGCCGCACTAGGAGGAGCCTCTATGGCAGGGGAACTGGACTTCCGGTCAGCATAGGAAAAAGGACGCTGTGCTAGGAGGAGACTCTATGATGGGGGAACTGGACTTCCGGTCGGCTCCAAAACTGAACCGGGGGATTCCAGTTACGACCTTTGTGGCTCTTTGAGGGTTTAAGGTTGCCGACCCCTGGGTTAAGGTTAAATGCACTTACTATCATCTATAATTATAACGTGTTGCAGGTCAGTGGTAGTTGTACAGGCATTTCCTGTTTAGCAACTACCTTGTTTAGTGACCATTCGTAATAAGACAGTATTTTTTTTAAAAAAATCATTTTCCATCCAATGCTTGCTTTTGTAACCAAATCTGGTTAATGCTAAGTGAAGCTCAATGTCTGAATGCAGTGTGGACTTTGTGGATTGGGAAAACATCCAGTTTTAAAGGAGGGGGGAAATGCCAGGTGTATTTTCCATATTACAATTCAATACTTCTCCATTATTTGAATAAGCTGAAGAAATTAACCCTGCAAGTGATGGTCTGGTGTTTTGACAGACTGAAGGCATCTAACTATATATCCTTACTGGTGAAGGAAAGCAACTCAAGACAATTTTGTTGGGCAATTCTACTTGTGGCAAAAGATCATGAAGTAATGCCCTGGCCATTTTCTGTATGAGCTACAACAGGGGTCTGCAAACTTGGCTCTTTAAGACTTGTGGACTTCAACTCCCAGAGTTCCTCAGCCAACAAAGCTTGCAAGTTTGCAGACCCCTGAGCTACAATATCTTGGAAAGCTCAACTGGGGGGAGATAAAACCAAGGGTGCAGCTTACCAGGAGATGAGCTTCACAAAGTTATCATTGAGGGAGATGCCTGCTGCGGCATCAAAAATAGAGGAACGATTGTCGCCAATGAAATCAGTCGAAACAATCTGCAAACAAAGAAGAGAAAACTATGGTGTACAAAGAAGATAGAGGGAGAACACTTGTAATAACCAACATCCTGGGCTCAGAGCTGGAATTTTGAGTCTCAAAATTCAGAGGATCAAGAGCACTCCACTTGAAACGGGAGTGCTTCAAATTCAATTTTTTTTGCACATAAATCCCAAAAGGGATTCACCATTTTGGACAGATTCCACAGACATACCCTTTATCAAAAACCGTGTCTGGCATTGCACTTGTTTTGAACTGTGGCAACCTGCAGTTGGCCCTTAGGTTTATCCACAGGTCCCCCTGTGCCTCAAAGCTATCTCACTTACCATTATTGATGTGCCCTCGTGACATAAAGTCATCTCGTGCCCAGCCTATAGCTGAGGCTGCTTAACTATATTTATCTGATCCAAGGCGAAAGGAGTTTTCCATCTTCTCCCCACTCTGCTTTTTATATGCACCATCTTTTGCATTTCAGTGGTGTGCGGTTCTTGGTGCTCTCTGAGCTTGGTTGTTTGGTTGCAGATAGTTCATAATCCATCTACACAGTGTCGGAGAGTATGGGGCTTCCTGCTTGTTTATTTGTAATTTGCCCTGCCAGTTTTGGTGGGGGTGTAGTTTCCTCCTTGGTAGTTCCTTGAGCTACAGATGTTCTGCTCTACTGGGTCTATAGTCAGTGGTGGTATTCAGCTGGTTATATCCGGTTCGGGGGAACCGGTAGCAGCGGCTGCGGGAGGCTCCGCCCACCTGCCCAGACATCATCACATCCCATTTTTGACACTTGGCGCATGCGCAGGGGTGGTGTGTACGAGCAGAGCGAGCACACGTGTTTGCTCACATTCGCGAAGGTAAACGAATACCACCCCTGACTACAGTGGTTACACAAAAGGCACTAGGTCTCCCTGGCTATTTTCAGAAGCCGCAGATACAGTCTCTTCCCTTTGAGCACTGGCAAAGGGCATTCAGGCTTGAGCTGCAGGAGAAAGCATGGGGCATCTGATGCCAGCTCCTTGTCTACATGGATAGATAAATGTTCTGACTGCCAGCAAAACGGCACAGGTGAAAGAATGAAAACCCATCCACCAGCACCTCTCAGCACAAAACATACACAGACACACCACCTCTGCAGAGAGATTACAAGAGTGAGACAGCAAAGAAGAGAGTAAGATGGAGTGACAGGGAGAAAATGGAGGGGGGGGGGAAACAAGAGTAATTCAGGAGACTGAATGAGGAGAAAGCGAGAGAGGGATGGAGGGAGGGATGGGGTGGGGTTGGGGCGAGAGAGAGGATAATCCATGGATAATCTGATGGTTGGGCAACAGTTGATCCACTGGGTGAACAGAGGCTTTCTGGTAACGTACGGAAGGCAGAAACCCCCATCCACTCCTCAAGTCAGCTTTTCATACAAGACTAAACCCCACTGGCTTGTCTATCAAAACTCACCTTTTTCCTTCACCCCCAACTCACATAAACAACTGGTGATGTTTTTCCCACCAGCAAGAAATCCACCAGTGGCTTTCCCTAGCCCAGAGGTCTGCAAACTTGGCTCTTTTAAGACTTGTGGACTTCAACTCCACAAGTTGAAGGGAGTTGGGAGTTGAAGTCCACAAGTCTTAAAAGAGCTAAATTTGCAGACCCCTGTCCTACCCTGACACAGGCTTCCGCTTGTCGGCATTATTACAAAAAGCAAACAATGATCAGCTGTTAGAGCACATTATGCCAGCCTACTCTAGAGGTTGCCTTGCATTAAATCTGCTGAAGCTTAAGGTAGCTCATCGGAGCATCTTAAAATAATCCTGCAGCTCGCCAATGGAAACATAAACAGCATGTTTACCTCATCTTCTGTATATCCCAGGATCCCTTTCATTGGCCCTTTAGCTGCTTTCTTGATAGCTTCTTTAATCTGAGCATAGGTAGCTGATCTAGAAAGGCGGCAGGTCAGATCAACAACAGACACATCGCACACTGGCACACGAAATGCCATGCCAGTCAGCTTCCTGGTTGGGGGAGGGGGGAGGAAGAGATTTGGTCATTAAAAGGAGAAAGAAACAGTTTCCATGGCAGTCTAGAGTTGAAGTATCTTACCACCAACCACTCTGTCCTCCAAGGAATGAGGGCGAGAACTGGCATTTAAGACTAAGACTCCAGCTAAGTTGTTCTGACCCAACTCCTCCAATACGACAAACCGTCTGTATTTAAATTAATGATTTCTTTATTAAGAGCGCTGGCAGCCCCGGCAAAAAAGTTTCTCTCTCAACGCAGATTAAGAGATCTGTCCAGCAGGGAGATGAATAGTTGCCTGCCACATCTATTCATCTCCACCCCCTGCCTTTTATCCCCGGAGCTAGGGTGGGGCTTCGCTAGCAGTGGTGGCTCTTCCTTCCCAAGGATCAGCCCATAGATTTCCATTGCTCTCCTCTCCTCTGCCTTCTGCACATCCATGCATCAGGCACTGGACCCAATTGTTCCTCCTCTTCCTCATCAGCCACCTCCAGATCTGGGGACTGTTGACTCGCCATCTAAGGGCTGACAGACGGCCCAGGCTCCATCTCTGTCTCTCTGTCTGACAGCTCCATTCCTTCTTCCCCCTCAGAGCTCTCAGGTTGCTTTAATGCTGACCCTGACTCCCATGCCACCGCCTCATCTGATTCGGCTGCTGGAGGGGCCGGCAGCCGACAGACTACAACGTAAGTATTCCCAATTGCAATAAATATCATTTGGCAGAATCTGTGCTATTTTGTTTTCTCCGTTTTTTGTTAACGTCTTTAGTGTTTTCTTAATGACATTAAGAAAATGTCACATTGGGGTAGATCAGTGGTAGGTTTAAAAAATTTTTACTACCGGTTCTGTGGGTGTGGCTTGGTGGACGTGGTGTGACTTGGTAGGTGTGGCTTAGTGGGCGTGGCAGGGGAAGGATACTGTAAAATCTCCATTTCCACCCCACTCCACAAGGAGGATACTCTAAAATCTCCATTCCCTCCCCAATCTAGGGGAAGGTTACTGCAAAAATTTCCCTTTCCTCCCGATCAGCTGGGACTCGGGAGGCAGAGAATGGATGGGGGGGGGCAGTCAGAATTTTTACTACCAGTTCTCCAAACTACTCAAAATTTCCGCTAGCGGTTCCCCAGAACTGGTCAGAACCTGCTGAAACCCACCTCTGCAGTAGATTGACCCCACCGGGAAAGCTATCTATATAACTCACTCAGAATAAGTAAGGGTAGGTTTTAGACTAGCTCTTTCATTCTTCAAAGTAAGCACGGCTAACGATCAAAGGTTACAGGATAAATAATATAAAACATCCGGGTGTCCCGAGAATTATTCTCAGAATGAAATCCGGGCAGTTCTATGGTTTTTCCCTCATTCTCAGGGTCACAGATCAATCATTAGAAATACAGCCTTGCTTGTCTCTTACGGTCACATCTTTAGGATTGGCCCAAATGCACAATGCCCTCCCCAACCCTCCTCCCAACCGGTTTTCAGAAGTTAAGTTTGTTCTGCATACCCGTTAAGTTCAGGAATGATCTTGCCCACAGCTTTGGCAGCACCGGTAGAAGCTGGAATGATGTTCTGGTGGGCACCCCTCCCATCACGCCACGCCTTGGCAGAAGGCCCGTCCACCGTTTTTTGAGTGGCAGTGTAAGCATGAACAGTGGTCTGCAAATCAGAAATGTCAGTTGAGACAGGAACAGACAGACAAAGCGTTTCCAACAGTAGATTCGATCAAAACGAGTCACTTGGGTTGCCTAAAGGGGCTGTTTTTGTACGTACAAACGGAATGAATACAGAGTACTTTAGGGCAGAGGTCTCCAACCTTGGGCAACTTTCAGCCTGGCGGACTTCAACTCCCAGAATCCCCCAGCCAGCAAAGCTGAAAGTTGCCCATGGTTGGAGACTTCTGCTTTAGGGTGCGTTTGCTATCCTTTGCAAATCTTTGATTTTATCTGGACTGATGCACAAATGCTGAAGGCAGAGCCACATGCCGAAACTTATAGCAAACCCCCCCCCAAAAAAATCAATTCAAATGGGAAGAAGTGATTTACGAATGATTTTGCTATAAGCAAGTAGAGTAAAATATGACTATTGGCCAACCATAATCGGGATTTTACACCACCACCACCTTTAACTTGATTAGGAAGCCAGGTATTTAAGGACAGCTATTAACTGTATAACTTGGCAAACTGAAAGTGCTGTAGTTTATTGTTAGCTGATGTGTGGAGATTAATCAAAACACCCCCAGCCATTTCCTGAGGAACTCCCATTATCCATTATTCCCAAACCTTCATAGCTATAAGAGACACAGGAATGGCAGTATCGGGATTTTATCAGAAGGAGAAAGTGTGTTCTTTGTGGAATAAAGAAAGTCATTTTAACCCTGGTTTTTTCTTTTTCTTTTTGAGGTTGAATTGCTTTTACAGCTCTGTAATTTATTTATATATATAAAATTGGAAGTGTCTTGGCGACGTTTCGATGAAATCCCATTCGTCATCTTCAGGCTAGGTGTTTATAGCTTCGTGCTTCTAGGAGAAAGAAGCACGAAGCTGTAAACACCCAGCCTGAAGATGACGAATGGGATTTCGTTGAAACGTCGCCAAGACACTTCCAATTTTACGTGGGAGAAAACCCGAATAACCAAAGACCTACATACAAACACCTGTGAAAACCTCAGAAAACAAATATATATATATATATATATATATACACACATATATATATACACACACATATATATATATATATATATACATACATACATACACACACTTATCTGTCTTTACTTTTCTCTCTCTCTCTCTCTTTTGTGTGTGTGTGCCTTTAATACAATATTGACTCCTGACTACAATTGGACAAATCCCTGAAGTTTTCTTGCCAAGATTTTGGAAGGGGTGTGCCCTTGCCTTCTTCGTAGGAATGAAAGAGAGTGACTGGCCCAAGATCACTCAGTTGGCTAAGGTCACAATCACCAGGCTTCTAACCGGGTCCCTTAACCATGACATCAAATTGGCTCTCCTGTATGAATTTGGCAGTATAAAAATGACATAAATCAAGAAATGAATAAGCACATTGGAAAGAATGACATAGTGCTCACCATCAGGCCCTCCACAATGCCAAAGTTCTCATGGATGACCTTGGCCAAAGGTGCCAGGCAGTTGGTGGTGCAGGAAGCATTGCTGGAAAGCAAGAGTTACATGTGACCCTGATTTTTTTGTTGTTATTCAGCACCTACCCACCCCGCCACCAACCCGCATATGAAGTTACATCTCAACACAGATCTGTATTCTTAGGTTCTCTTAAATTTTTAGCTCCAAGTACCTAAGTTTAGTTCCAGCTTTAGGAAATGGAAATACGAATAGAATAGAATAGAATAGAATAGAATAGAATAGAACAGAACAGAACAAAACAGAATAGAATAGAATAGAATAGAACAGAACAGAACAGAACAGAATAGAATAGAATAGAATATAGAATTTTTTACTGGCCAAGTGTGATTGGATACACAAGGAATTTGTCTTGGTTTATATGCTCTCAGTGTACATAAAAGAAAAGGTACATTAATCAAGAATCATAAGGTACAACACTTAATGATAGTCATAGGGTACAAATAAGCAATCAGGAAACAATCAGTATCAATATCAATCGATCAATCGATCAATCCAACAAATATGAACCAAAAACTACCATTTTCTAATGGTTCATGCAAAGACAGCATTGTTTACAGGGCTTTCGTAAAGTTCTAAAGGGTGCCATGAGCTTCAAATTATTAGCTGAGAAAGCACACCCAATCTTTCCTCACAATTACAGCTTGCTCAGTATGTTGGTCCATAAACCAACCCAACAGAATGAAATTGCAAAGCAATCTTACTCAACTAAGTTTCTTAAATGGTATGAATAAAGCCGCTAAGACTTGCCTTCCCTGTCACAGTGCCTGCCCTATGGAACAGCCTCTTTCTTAAGATTCAGAGGGCCCCAAACCTCTTGGCCTTCCAGAAGGTTGCCAGAATCTGGATTTTTTCCAAGGCTTCAAGGCCAGGATATTAGGAGAGGCCAATAGGTATGGGTCTGGTTTTGTGAAATTGCTATGTTGTGCCTTAATTTTCTAGTGTAATTGCCTACAGGGAGGAAGGGATTGCACTGATTTTGTACAGATTGATCACTGCCCATCAACCCATAAGCTTTTCTTCAGTTGGCCAAGTTCGATCTTACCTCACAATGTTCATGCTAGATGGATCGTACTTCTCATGGTTGACTCCCATAACAAACATGGGTGCATCAGGCGATGGGGCAGTCACCACTACTCGCCTGGCTCCTCCATGGAGATGAGCCTGTAAAACAAATGGCAGATTTCCATTATAGAATATCAGATTCTACCAGCTCCCAGGCAATAGGACAAACAGCTTCAATAAGGACTAACTAGAAGATTGTATGCTTTATTTCAGTGCAGCAGAAATCTGTGCTGGCCCATTATAAAAAAAACAAGCATTTAAATGAAATCTCCTCAAACCCAGCAAATATCATAAGAGGGAATTTACACTGGTACTTAGGGGACGCAGTGGTTCAGTGGCTAAAACGCTGGGCTTGTCGATCAAGAGGTCAGCAGTTCAGCGGTTCGAATCCCTAGGGCCGCGTAACCGAGTGAGTTCCCGTTACTTGTCCCAGCTTCTGCCAACCTAGCAGTTAGAAAGCAGGTAAAAAACGCAAGTAGAAAAATAGGGACCACCTTGGTGGGAAGGTAACAGCGTTCCACGCACGTTTGGCATTTAGTGGGCCACATGACCACAGAGATGTCTTCGGACAGGGCTGGCTCTTCAGCTTTGGAACGGAGATGAGCACCACCCCCTAGAGTTGGGAACGACTAGCACATAAGTGCGAGGGGAACCTTTACCTTTACACTGGTACTTATCTCAGAGAAAGGATCTACCTCAAGATACTTACCGAAGCTTTATCAATATTGAGGAAGACTCCAGTAGATTCTACTACATACAAGGCACCTGCATCTGCCCAAGGAATCTCATTTGGTTTCATGCTATGAAATACAAGAGGACAATCTTTATTCAGACCTTTATTCAGACCTGCACCTGCCTGGACTTCTACTCAAGCAGCAGATTACTTTCAGGGCCCCTAGGCTTCAGCCAAGTAATTGGATGAACATGTCATGGAATCCACTCTCCCCTCTGACCTTTAGAAACACTAGTATCCCTGACATTCACATGCTCTTTTCTTCTTTATGTGTGCAACTCCCCCACCGAAGGTTTACCCTTCTGCAATAGCACCTCAACTAGATTCACATACTGTGAAAAGCAATGAGTTGGTCAATAAATGGCAATTGGTACAAGTTCACACATGCTGAATCCAGACAAGTGAATCGGCTTCATTATAGTGCATAATCTGTATTTTGATAGAAAGAAGATAGTATAAAATGGAAGAGAATTGATAAGGCTACCCTTCCCCAAAGAGCCCAAAGCATTGGTTCTTAGTTGCCTGGAGTCTCCGGAGTCTGACAACAGTGTGACCCTGTTCCCAGTGTGCGCATGCGCAGAGCTGCCAGGAGACAAGAACAATTGAGGAAACAGGGTTGACTTGGGAGCAAGGCTTGGAGATGATTGGCCCCTCTCATAATACGTAAAAGAGAATTGAATGGGACATGAGCTTTTGCAGGAAGCAATTAGTTCATCTGGCCGATTCAAGATTTGAAACTTCTGTTTGTGACTCTGTGCCAAGTTTGGCCTTGCCCTGCGTCTGGAAATTAGCTCTCTGGCAGCGTTCCACGTGAGCTAGGTGGGTGTCGATAACCTTCTTCTGAAAGACTGTTTATCAAGCCTTGTGAACTGTAAATGAAAGTAATTTACAGCCATATGAATTAAAGAGGTTTGCCAGGACTAAATTTGTGCTGTATACTTTCTAAGGCAGCCTAGGTCAGAACAAACCCCATGAAATAGTGTTGTACACACTTATAGTTAGCTGAGTGTTTACACAGCCTCAATAAAAAAAGTGTCAACTTCTTTAAACAGACATCTCGTAAGGGTAGATAAGAGAGCCAGTTTGTCACAGGAGTTAAGGCTGCAGGCTGGAAACCAGGAGACTGTGGGTTCAAATTCCACCTTAGTCACAAAGCCATTTGGGTGAGCTTGGGCCACTCTTTTTTTCATAGCCCAAGGAAGTAGGGAACGGCAAACTACTTCTGAAAAATTGCCAAGGAACCTGCAGAAGTAATCCAGACTGTCATCAAGAGTCAACAATAATTGGAAGGCATACATATACACACACACATACACAAAGTTAGTTATATTCTCATAAGTCTCTTTCTAAGCTGCCCAACTACCAAAGTTCCCTGGGCAGACCACATTACTGAAAATATTAAAATATTAAAATATTTTAAATAGGTAAAAAATTGAAATGGAATGAATGCATTATGCTCCGTCTTATTCCCACTTACCACTGAAATACTGAGATTTTTGCACCGTTCACTACCAGCTTTCCACCCTCTGCCATCACCTCTCCCTTGAAGCGCCCATGAGTAGAGTCATATTTGAACATGTAGACCTGTGGAGGAAAGAAGCTAAAGCCACATCATCCCAGGAGAACTGAATTTGTGCCACCTCTCTAGCTTGATCATCACCTTCTTTTAATGACCCCATAACCCCTTGCTGGGTGGAGTCTGGGCAACTGAATGGAGCTAGCAGAGTGTTTACTGGCCAGATGCCCTTCCTGTCGCCAATGCAGGGGTTTTTTTTTAGTAGATATATTCTCATTGTGCCCAGAGAGAGAAATATCTGCCTCTACCTAGGATTGAACTCACAGCCTCCTGATTGTGAGGAGAGAGCTCCACCTCTAAGCCACTGCACCACTCATCTCTCTAGCTTGATAGAGGTCTAAAAAGAGGCAGCCCATCCATCTCCATTTGTCCAGGCATCCAACAGTTGCACAAGGATGCTGGGTTTTCAAAGGGTTAGGTCCCCAGGTGGTCCTTGCTTAATAAACGGTTGTTACAACTCCAATTCAAAGTTCCAACATCCACCCTCAACCCACCCCTGTGGTCACATGATTGCATTTTGGGTGCTTGGCAAACAGTCAAGCACCCAAACAGTTTATGTCCATTTGCAGCCTCTGGGGTCACAGGGCTACAATTTACAGCATTTATTTATTTTTTGCCAGAAATGACATTTACTTTTATTTTCCAGCAAAAACAAAACAAAGCCCACTGCTTTATGACTGCTGCATTCATTTAACAAAAAGTTGCAAAATTGGGTGAGTCACTTAATGATTCACTTAACCAACAGCACGACTTATGACAGTAATTCTGGACCAGCTGTGGTCGTAAGTCAAGGACTACCTGTAAACAGAGATCGTTCCTGTTTCCCAAGAATAACTAGGTATCAAATTAGAAAAGTCCTAACCTCTGCTTACACTCTATTGCTGGACTCCCAACTGCCTCTCCATTCCAGCATAGTTTACAGAAAGAGATGGGGGACATGTACAGTAGAAAGGACCTTCTTACCAGGGTTTCAATGAACTCTGACACTTTTCATATCCTGCTCCATAAGGAAACTAAACTAATTTTTACAAGAGGTTTGGTGTAATCTCATAAGAAAGCCATTACCATGTAGTTCACATCAATGTAAGGGTCATTGATGGCCACAACTTTGATCCCCTTCTCCACGCAGGCCCGAAGGACCAAGCGTCCAATACGTCCAAATCTGCAGGAGCAAAGAAGCCTGTTTGTTAGAGCACAATCACATTCCTTGGGTACAATTAAGGTGAGCAGAAGGGATTACTTGAAAAAAGACTTCCTTTAGTGCAATGTTTCTCAATCTATAGAATAGAATAGAATAGAATAGAATAGAATAGAATAGAATAGAATAGAATAGAATAGAATAGAATAGAATAAAGAGGGGAGGGGAGGGGAGGGGAGAAGAGGAGAGGAAATAGAGGATAGAATATAAAATGTAGAGTAGAGTAGAGTAGAGTAGAGTAGAATAGAATAGAATAATATAGAA
The DNA here is from genome assembly GCF_028640845.1 of Ahaetulla prasina. Taxonomy (NCBI): domain Eukaryota; kingdom Metazoa; phylum Chordata; class Lepidosauria; order Squamata; family Colubridae; genus Ahaetulla; species Ahaetulla prasina. Next base: position 24,433,885 of record NC_080548.1, on the reverse strand, counting down.
TAGAATAGATAGAATAGAATAGAATAGAATAGAATAGAATAGAATAGAATAGAATAGAATAGAATAGAATAGAATAGAAAGAGTGGAGTGGAGTGGAGTGGAGAGGAATGGAATGGAATGGAATGGAATAGGATAGAATAGAATAGTTCTTTTATTGGCCAAGTGTGATTGGCCACATAAGGAATTTTTAATTTTAAGACAAGTAGACATCCCAGAATTCTCAAGCCAGCATGAGGGAGGTAAACTCGAGTCCCACGGGTATGACCTCTGCCCATATCTGTTTTTAAAGTGGCCTCAGGAAATTGCTATGACCTTCGGATGGACAAGACAGCAGGAAGATTCCCAGAAACTACAAGGCTTGGAAGTCAGGGGTTTGCCTCTCGGTTTCATGTTGTACTTCCACCTAGGTTTCACTGCAATTTTCCAACTTGACATAAACTATTGCGTAGTGCAACCCAAATATTCTGGCTGCAGAATCAAACCAGCAAGCTTTATCCAATCACAAAGGCTTTGTTTAAACATTATTGTTGCAAAAGACCAAGAAGAAGGGGGAAAAAATACCCATTTCATTTTCTATCATTGGGGGGGTGGGATTTCAAGAAACTAGATTACCATTTCCTAACATGTGGACTTCAACTCCCAGAATCTCCCAACCTCGTCTTAAAATACAAAAATATCCACTGGGCACTGAAGGGGGGGGGGGAAAAGCTTACCCATTGATTCCAACAGCAAACTCCGCCATTTTTTTCTTAGGTGGTGGTGGAGGCGGTGGAGGGGGTGGAGGTGGAGCTTCTGGTTCTGGCTCTGGGGTGGGTGGCTGAGGCTCGGGCTCTGACTCAGGAGTACCTGGCACTGGCTCAGGAGAGATCTTTGGAGGAGACCCTTCACTGATCTCAAGCCTGGAGGAACATAAACGTCATGAAAAGAATGAAAGTAATGGCAAATTTATCTCAGTTGACATTGAGCCTGCTTCAAGCGTAGCCTTATACTATATCAGGCTATGTCTGTGTTCGTGTGTGTATACATACATACATACATACATACTTATATCGTATGTAGTATATGTATGTGTGTGTATTGTGTGTATGTGTGTGCATATATACATATATACCATGTTTCCCCAAAAATAAGACCCTGTCATACATTTTTTGAACCCCGAAATAAGTGCTTGGCCTTTTTTTCGGGGAGGTCTTATTATTTTGGAGCGCGTGAAATAAGACTCCTCCAATTTTGGGGCTCCTCTTGCAGTCTTTCCTGATTTCTAGCTCTGTCTCCCTAACCCTAACCAGAGGAAATGGCGGGGACCAGCTGCGCATGCATTTAAATATTTTCGGGGAAGGGCTTATTTTAGCGCATGCGCTCAAAAGCCCAATTGGGCTTATTATCAGGGGATGTTTACTTTTGGGGAAACAGGGTATGTATATATAATTTACATCTCTATATTAAAATCAATAAACATCACACCCTAAAAGTATTCCAAGCTGAATCTCAATTATTTAAAAAAACTACTGCATTTGCATGAGTAGTTCTCCTAACTCAATCATTTAAGACCCTATTAACTTCGAAGAAAGGTCCTCCCAGTGGGTATCTTTACCACACCTGCATTGGAGCAAGAATTCACATATATTTTTCTCAAGGGCTTCCCTGAAATCAATAAAAATATCCTAGTAGTATCATCCTTTGGAAAACACTATGTAGTGAGCACTATAATTGTCAGATGCATTCAGCTTATATTTCTATCTTTTCTATAATTTTAGAATTCTCTTCCTTCTTCTCTACTGTCTTTTTTCGGCAACTTTGCTTGAGAAAAAATTTGAAGTTAGCAGGCTTACCTTCCCTGAGATCAATCAAAATGATTCTACTGTGGATCTGAAAATATTTTTCTCCTGAACCAGGTATAGCCAATTCACATGTAAATTGGTTTCTCTCTAAGCCATTCTATTATTTGTTTGCATTTGGCTTAATGCAAAATATAAAGCCAGCCATTATGGCTTATAAATCCTGGTTTCTGATCAATGATTGCAATGAGTATATTTTACCTATTATTAAATTCATATTAGAAACTATTAGTTCTTCTTCAGGGATCTGGAGAACTAAAATTTGACAAAGTGCTACTTTAAATTCCAAGACAGAAGGAATGGCAGATCTCATGTACATATCCACTCCAATCACCGTAAGATCCTCAACTGTTTCTACAAATTCTTTCAAGGCTAATAGATGTGATATTTGTGAAATTGAAACAAACAAGCAAAAACGAATGTTCAAATATCATGGTATTTTTGTATGTAAAGAATATTCAAGATAATTATTTGAGAGGACAACCAAAAAGTTATTGGATGCCTCCAAATAGGCAAATGTTGTGGTCCGCCAGCAGCCTACGGAGCTGAGAATGGAATCGGACAGCGATGAGGCTGAGGAAGAGTGTGGGCCAGTCCTGGAGGCTGGGGAAGGCCCAAATGAGGGCTCTGCGTTGGAGGCTGAGGTGGGGCCAGGGCCATCGGGGAGTGAGGTGTGGACTCCAGAGCCTCCAGAGGCTGATAGTAGTGAGGCAGAAGAACAGGAGGAGCCTGTTCCTAATGCACGCATGAGAAGAGCTGCCAGAAGGCAAGAGCAGCTCAAGCAAAGAGGATGACTCGCATAGGGCTTAAAAGAACAGCAACGGCGTTTGGGCTTTTTGCTGGAAAACGACGTTGATAGCTTTGTCTTGTTGTATTTGTATCAATGTCTTCTGAACTGCCTTTGGCAGTTTGCCTAATTGGACCAAGGTTGGTGATAGGACTGAGAATTGTATTGGGAGAAATTTGCTTTAATTTAGTTGAACTACGCTGAGAATGAGGTAATTCTCAGCTGTTCGAATAAAGTTTGTTTTTACACTGACTGAGTTTCCTACTACCTACTTGGGCCTGGGTCATAAGGAGGAAAATATTTTCTTCCATGTACAGCTGTAATATACTCATTCATCAAAAAATACACTTTGTACGACAGGTTGATGTTAAATAATTTCCATGTGACTAGGCAGGCTTCTAAAAAAGACATTTTGGAAATGCTGTTATTTTTGCTTCAACACCTATCCCTCCACTGATCTTAAGTTTGTGACTATACATGACAGTCATTTCTTTCCAAGTACAATACTCTATATTGATAGGCATACTACTATCCTTTAATGAGGCACTGGATAACATATGCCCACCTCTCCAACCCTGCTGGGCTACAATTCCCATCATCCTCACCATTTGTTAGGTCGGCTGAAGCTGCTGAGAAAAGCAGTTCAACCATGTCTGGACGATCACAACTTCCTCCTCCCTGTTTCAGGGCATAAATCCAAAGATCTTACCATTGATTATATCGATTCCATAAACTTCATGGAGGAGATAGCAGTTAACCTTTAAAGTCTTTCAAGATATTTTCTTACCTGAACACTTTGACACTAACTGCTGTGCTAGTGCTACACTGATCCATTTTCGGTGAACTATTGCGTTGATTTCATATACTGGCTGACCTATCTACTGCTTCTCTACCTAGAGACACTGAAACAGGATTTCAAAAAAAAAGTTAATATTCTCAGCTGAGCATTCTTTAACCATTGTCAGAAAACACTTCGCTCCATCTCCATCCACAAACCCTTTTCAAAATTATTTTCTTCATTTTCCTTTTATGTTCTAATTCACAGACTGACAAATATATTATCTCAAACAATTTGGGGTAAGGCAAAATACTTGGTTTCAATTAACTATCCTAAATGGGTGTCTTCAAAGACTTTTTGGGTCTTCTTGAGCTGGAAGATTTGGGGAGGGAGGGGAATACCCTAACTGAAGTGCACTGTTTCCAGTGATGAAATGCAAAAATTTTTGCTACCAGTTCTGTAGGTGTGGCTTGGTGGGCGTGGCTTGGTGGGGGTCATGTGACTGGGTGGGCGTAGCCAACTTTTTTTTTTTTACTTTTTAAAGCATTTTTTACTACCTATTCGCTCAAACCAGTAGTAAAAAGATGCTTTTAAAAAGTAAAAGAAAAGGTTCTGACGATAAGGCGGCACAGCTGATTGACAATCATCTGTGCCGTGCAATCGTCAGAACCTTTTTTTTTTTTACTTTTTTAAAGCATTTTTTTTACTACCTATTAGCCCAAACCAGTAGTTTATAACTACTGGTTTGCCCGAACCGGAGCAAACTGGTAGCATTTCACCTGACTGTTTCCCTCCCAGCACAGATCTATTAAATCAGGATTCCCCAAAGTGGTCAGTATCAACTCCAAGGATCAGTTGGTCTATCCAAGAGATCAATAAACAGCTGGTAGTCAAAATAAGATCAATAAATGTCTGGGTGTCAAAAGACTATTCCTGGAAGATTGTGATTAAAATTCACTATTCTCCGAGAAATATCAATGCCCTTTTTTGAGGCAGGCTTCCCATTAATAATATCAACGGTTTTAGTAAGAAAAGGTATGTTAAACCATACATTTTAAATATTGCCTATCTATTATTATTCGTATTTATTACTTTCATGTGTTTCATAGTTGATGAACAATCTGAAATTTCATAAAGGGATTGATGAACTGAAGAGTTTGGGAACCTTTGTATTAAATCAAATTAAGCCAGGTAATCCGATGAGACACACATTTTGTCCCAATAAATACATCTCCTTGGACTTTGTGTTTATTTGAAATTACTTTCTGACAGCACATCCCACACAACTTCTTGGCAACTACAAGACAGAACAGAAGCCATCTTCATTTCATCCCTGCCAATTCAACTCTGCAATACTCCAAAGAAACATTTTAGCCGTTTTACTAAAACACTTTACAGATTCATGGCAATCTTTTTGTTTAGTCATTATTTATGTGTAACACTGCACTGTCAAAAAGGAAGCTGGAATACATACCTTAAATGCAAAGCCAAAAAAAAGAAAGAAACCTTTCTTCTGAAGTCTAGCAGTAGCAACAGCTTGCAGTTCAGCTATGAAAACTGTTGCTATAGAAATCAAAAATTTGAGAACATGAGCTATCTTCTTGTAATTCGAGGATCTTCTCATCTATTTATTTTATTTAACGTGTATATAAGCTGGCATATTCAGCATCTTTTTAGTATAAGCATATTTGGCAATGGCTTGGGATTTAATAATAGCCACAAAAGATTAGCCCAGGAAATATTTATTCCCTACCAACATAAAATTGACTATACTATTTTTGATGCTCCAACCTTTCATATATGCAATGAAAACTTTCACCTATCATTTTAAAAAAATGCATTCTCATTCTCATTGCAGGCTCTCTCAGTCGCTGCAGTGCTACTCCGTGGCCAAGAACAGGGTTCCAAGCTTACCCCAAAACATATTAAAGAGATACCAGACCAGGACCAGCCTCATCATGTACAAGCAGTCTGGATTTTTTTAAAAAAACAACAACAACCTATCATATCTTGGTTACAACAGTTATGACCTTGAAGAAGTGACTGGCATAGAATGACGGCCAAGAGGTGGCTTATACACAATGTAGGCTAGGCATAGTGTTTTTAATGTCAGACTACACAACTATAGCCACCGAAACTTAAGTAGAAATTTCTTAGTACCTACGCATTGATGCTGCTGACAGCAGATGCAATCTAAATTTTCAATTAGAAAATTGGCTCTCCTATCTCCACCGGGTATCTGTCTCCAGCCCTCCATTGCTGGCTTTTGATTTCCATAGCAGAGACAAGAAGCCCAGCTTGCATGCTTCCCTTTGGGGGCCTAAACAAAATACTCCATTCACCGCAGTAATGAAGACTTATATCTCCCTACCAGAGAAAGGTCAGGCATTTCATCCAAGGATCATTTCTCCCCCAAATCTACCTTGCTGCTGCTGCTGCTGTTATCTTCAATGCAGACAAGCTAGCCAGACACTAGCTGCACTTTCCTATACCATCAAGCTTAATGTGGGCTGCTCAGCGTGACTTAGCAACTGTGCAAAAACCAGGCCACTCTGGCTTAGTCAACTAGTGACAATTTAAAAAAAAAAACATTTTAGCACAATATTCTGTATGCTTAAATTTAGAACCATCATGCCAGGCTTTAAAAAAAAAAATAAGTGAAATATTTGAGTCCAAAAATATGCATCATAGGAAGAAACACACTACAGTGTCTGATTTGCAATGGTGTGGGGGGGGGCATTATTCACAATATAACACATTCTTACAATTATCATGCAGGATTGCTACCTAGGATCCTGCTGGCAAATGGAGGCAGGTTATCTTAACTCTGTCGAGTCTTTTATGCCAGTGAGAAAGTCACGTCAACAAGCCAGATCTGTGCAACCAGAGCTGAATTTAGAAGCAAGCAAACTAGAGGGGTCTTTTTTTTTTTTAACTTTCTCCATTTCAAAAAGATGAAATGTTTTTGAAATGCAGATGTTAAATGAACTAGTCCAGATTAGTCCAGATCTCATGCATGTAGTCACACAGTACCTTTTTCCACTTAAGTGTGGATATATTTAGAGCAAAATTTTTAATATGTATGATTTGGAGAAGAGGGTAAACCACCCTTTTCTCTCAAACAGGAACAGGGAATGGAGTGACGGAATCCAAGAGCTAGGTTTAAAGGAGCTAGAAAGGGAGAAAAAGATCAGACAGTATATAGACAGGCATTAATTTTGCATTCGATTTCTGCAACCAACCAACAGTGAAGGTCAAGGGCTGAAGCTCCCCATCTAGCAGCCTTCTAAACCTAATCAGGATTATCAATTCTCCTGGCGTTTCTGACGCAGTTGCATTTTTAGAGGGAGCCATTGCACAGACCAGGGAGCACAAGCAGATGACTCTGCATTCCCATCTTCCTGTACTCTGGGATCTCTTCTCTAGCACGAAGAGCAGATAATCCTTCCCGCTGCATCTCACAAAAGGCTGTAAGCTTCGTCAGCTGCACATAATCCCCAAGACTATTGCAGGCATCCTCTCTTCTCAAGGACAAGGGCCTCCCTTTTTACTATCTGCTTTCCCAGCAACTTTTTTGCAGCAACCAGCCCGGCTAGCAACCCCATTTAAGACATTCTCCCCCATGCCAAATGTAGAAATCCCCTCCAACTATATTACCAAGGGGCTGTCGAAGCACCCAAAAAGCCTGCACTCCAAAGGCTTGAGCTAAAAACCAACTCTCATTTTTCTTCCCTGTAGTCATTTTTAAGAGCAAAATATCGATTGCGTGACTCCTCTAAACGTTCCCACCTGTGCCCCATCCCTCCTTCAGCCCACAAACTGCTACGATGCCCTCCCAGATAACCTTGTACGCCTTTTCCAAGGTTATCCGGCTTTTTAAGGGACCTTCCTCCATCTCCCACAAACCAGCATATTGAGGAACCCACCCTTCGATTTAACTTCTGGTCCCCCCTTTTTTAGGGGCCAATTCCTAGCCTTTTTGTGTCCCCCCCACTTTCTTTCTTTCTTTTTCTTTTTCTTTTTGGTTTTCTCTAGCATCTTTGTTTAAATCACTCCATCACCACCCTCTCTTCATCTGCACAATTCAAGCTGATTTATATATAAGTCTCCCCCTCATTTTGCTTGGTGGGGGGGGTCCTTCAATTACTCCTCTGCAATGCCCTTCATCCCCCCCCCACTAGCTTGAACCATGTACGCTTAGGGTGATGGGAGGTGCCCCCCAACAACCCCTAGAGCAGCAAGGCGAAGGAGGGGAAGCCGCTTCAGGGGCGCCCTGCCTCTTTGAGGGCTGCCGGCCACCCTGGTTCTCCACCTGCCCTGCCCTCCCGCTCACCTGTCCGCCTCCCCAACCGAAACGAGATCCTCGACGGCGTCGAACACGGAGAGTAACGGCCAAGAGGTGGCTTATATAGCTGCTAGGCAACGCCTCAGGCCCCGCCCCCTCCCCCAGCAGCCGAAGCCTATCCCCCACACCATCCCACAGAAGACACGCCTCCGTCTGTCTCCAAGCGGGAGGGGGGGCTCCCAAGGAGCCGTAATGCGCGTGCGTTGTGCCGCTCAGTCAGTCGGTGGTACCCGGAGCATCCTAACGGCTGCTTTGGCCTCCCATGTGCGCGTGCGCAGTGAGGCTGTGGTTACCTGCCGCGGCTGAAGGAGAATGCTGGGCCTTGTGAAGGGGTGGTGGTTGTTTTTTTTTCCCCACCCGTCCTTTTGCCATTGTGCCGTTGTTAGAATCTTTTCGGGTTATGAAGAGGCTCCTGCCAAACTTACAGGAACCTACAATTCCCCGTAGTATATAGAGCCCAACCGTGTTAGCTGAGGTGATCCGAATAGGAAAAAGGCTGGAGAAAAATCAGGTGTTTTGTGTTATAGCACACCTGTGTGGGAATCTGAGCAGCTGAGGGGGAAAAGGCATGGGGGGGTGGGGTAATTTCTTAATTAAGAAATTAAGTTTGAGGTGTTTAATTTGTTAATATGTTGCCATTTCCTCAAGGCCCGTCAACAACCGTTTTAAGAGACACCAGCAATTTTCAAATAAACATCAACATAAATAACTTGAAATGTATCTTTTTTTTTCCCCCAGCAGTTCCTAGACATTTTCAAGTGCTTATAAATAAAAAAACAAACTACCGCACTGCTTGCTTGCAAGTAACAACCAGATACTGATCTTCAACCGGGGAGAGGAATAGGAAAAAAAATATCTGGATTACTGTTAGGGTGCAAGTGTTCTATGTTCTCAGAAATTGTGCATCAAAGGATTAAAGAGTGAGAAGAAAGCATCAGGGAACAGGAATGTTCTTTATTGGCCAAGTGTGATTGGATACACAAGGAATTTGTCTCGGGTGCATACACTCCTCAGGGTCATCCCTTGTGAGAAAGAGTTCTTGAGAACCTGCCTGGAAACTTGCATATTGTGTCCCTGTATTAAAGGTAAAGGTTCCCCTCAGAAATACATGCTAGTCATTCCCAATTCTAGGGGGCAGTGCTCATCTCCGTTTCAAAGCCAAAGTGCGAGCGCTGTCCGAAGACATCTCTGTGGTCATGTGGCTTGAATGACTAAATGCCAAAGCGCACGGAATGCTGTTACCTTCCCACCAGAGGTGGTCCCTATTTTTCTACTTGCATTTTTTTACGTGCTTTCGAACTGCTAGGTTGGCAGAAGCTGAGACAAGTAACAGGAGCTCACCCCATTATGCGGTGCTAGGGATTCGAACCGCTGAACTGCCGACCTTTCGATCGACAAGCTCAGCATTTTGGCCACTGAGCAACCGCGTCCCTTGTGTCCCTGTATTAGTCTATTAAAAATCATTCATCTAATACGGACTATTACTACAACTAAAATGGAGTTTGATTTTGAACAGAGACAAGAAAAAGCTGGAAGGAGAGAAAAAATCCAGATTCAGTGTGAAAGACAGAGTAAATGTTTCAGCAGATGAACATAGGAAGAACTCTTAAGTTGCTTTTCTACATCTCAGCCCTGCCACATGGTGCGAGGGCACCACGAGTGCAAGCCGGCTTCAGTGCTGATGTGAGATGAGCCAGCACAATTGAGCTATTAATAATTTAAGAAATGAGAGCAACAAAGGGGAAGAAGGATGCTGATGAAACAGTCGCTCTTCTCTATTTATGTCCTTGAAAAAAAAATCATTCCTAGAGCACACCTAGCCAACATGGAAGATCTAGCCCAGGGTTCATCAAAGTGGTCAATATGGACTCTCAAGGATTAATGGGGCTATCTATGGCAGGGGTGTCAAACTCACGTCATGGCGGTGTCACATGACATATTGGAACTTTTTCCCCCTTTGCTAAACCGGGCGTGAGCACAGCCAGCATGCATCCGGCCCGTAGACTGAGAGTTTGAAAAATGGCTGGGAGTCAACAGGTGATTGATAAACGACGGAAGCAGGGGTGAAATTCAGCAGGTTCTGACAGGTTCTGGAGAACTGGTAGCGGAAATTTTGAGCAGTTTGGAGAACTGGCAAATACCACCTTTGGCTGGCCTCAGAATGGAGGGGGGAATGGGGATTTTGCAGTATCTTTCCCTGGAGTGAGATGGAAATGGAGATTTTGCAGTATCCTTCCCCAGCCACGCACACCAAGTCACACCACGCCCACCAAGCCACACCCACAGAACCGGTAGTAAAAAAATTTGAATTCCACCACTGGACGGTTAATTGGACTCAATCCCTTAGGATCTCTGTAGAGTTCCATGCCAAACAGTACTAATGGTGAGGTAGCTTGTGGTGAGACAGCAATAACCAAGATTAGTTGTTCATGTTACTATTATTATATGAATAATCTATGATAAGGTTCACAAAAACTTAATTCAAATTCTTAACCAAGTACCTAAGAATCTAAGGTATTATATATACCACTATGAAATCACAGCTGCCTCTTCACTTATAATTTATTTTTCGTAATACTAGTTAAAGTAATATGTATTAACTTATTTTCATATAATAAATATTTGAGGGATCAATGAATTATCTGAAACTTCATGAAGAGAGCTGAAGAGTTTGGGGATCCCGATCTATAGCAAGCTTCCCATCCCATTTCATGTTCCATGACTAGGACAAAAGCAAAAAGCATCCAGGTTACATTATTCTTGTCATCAGCTCCTGAAAAGAGGACCACAATATCTTAAGAAAATGGCTGAGTTCGAACATTATGCAAAGCCACTGTTTTTTGCTTGAATAAATTCAAATTATCTTCAACATAATTGGTAAACAACAGCTGGGATTTCTCATTGTGCTAAGCCAGATTCATACAAACCATATCTTAGCAGCTGAACCTACTGAACTCAGTGTTCCCGTTTTAAATGGCTTTGTGGTTGGATTCATTTAAAGATACTAATTTGAAATTATAGAGCCTGATTTTGTGGGGAGAACAGTGATTAGAAGCCTTTAAAAAAATCCTTTACAGCTGATCTAGATTTTTCCACTTATTCGGTTTAGGAACGAAGGATGTGTTTGTCTTAGTCACATTATTTCCGTCACTCAATAGATGACGAAGATGGCAGTAGCATTAACAGAAGCATCTATCAGACCTTCATATCCATCACTATCTCCCCTCAGGGAAACAATTTTTTTTCAATCTGCCACCATCATCTTCTTTCCTGAGGTCCATTTTTTAGAATCATGCATTGTCTTTCTGTTTCTCATCATCACAAGCATCCTAGTAAAGCTAGAGAAAGGATCAGCTGGACTAGAGTTTGAAGACGGGTTTTGACTCTACAGAATTGTACAGAAGATCGGTTTGGAGGCCCAGGGCAATGGTGAAACGCAGCTAAAAATAACTCATGCTCTCCATTGAAGCATGCAAGAGGAACAAAGGAGCAAAGGAAGATTTGCTCGACCAAAGGACCTGGAGGCACACAGCAATCAGGTGGTGGGGATTCAAAGAAGATTCTCTAGGTTACCTGGTTCCAATGGGAATTAATGAAAGCAGTAATTCAATTTATAATTAGAGCTAGTCACCAAAACAGGTTACTGTCTCTCTTCCCAAAGCCCATATTTTGCAAGTCGACATCTAGTGACTGAAAAACCCATTTTTGCAAACCATTAAACAAACATACAAAACGATTTTATTTGCGCGCTCAGCTCAACAGATTTCATTCCGCAAGCTGCCATTCTAAATCTTGTCAAAACAGTAGCAAGCAGTTTTGCTGAGTCATTGGATTCAGTATGGCAGGCTTTTGTAAAGGTCGTTTTTTCAGGCCCAGTAAAATGATTTGAGTATTGCGAAGTGCTAAAGGACTTCCTGAATGAAGCAGCGATGTTGCCTTTGGAAACTATTAGCATGGTATATTTCTTGGGAGGGCAAACAGATGTTTTTTCCCTTGTGTTTCGCAGTGTTGGAGAAGGTTGGACAGATCTTATATGGGAAAAGGCAGTTTAGGCCAGGGCAATTAAAGAAAACAGAATGGCAATGCATAAATTGGAGCAAATAAAAATAAATAGAAAGCTCAAGGAGCCTAGGATGAAAGTAGGTCAAGAAATAAAGCAAAATTGGATGGAAGGTACAAGGCTAAAGGAACAATTCGCAAGAATTATCTACCGAAAAATGGTAACTATTTATAGAGTCAGAAAACAGCAGAATGGATAAAGAAATCTGATCCGATACTGAACTGATGCTGCAGGTTCTAGCTATCCATTTAGAAAGTTCAAAAAAAAACACAACCCCTACACATTATTTATTGAGCCATTTATTTGAAGTTACTGGTTAGTGGGCTCTAAATTGCAAGTACAATAAATAAATAAATAAAAGGAGGAAGCTATATTGTTAAGATTTATATCTTCTCATCTTTGTACTATAGATCCTGGTCCCTTGCTGCTGATTTTCCCTACAAACAGCACTCTGTGAGATGGGCTGGGCTGAAGGGAGTGATGGGCCAAAAACCCATGACCAGTTTCCATGCCAGAGAGAGCAGCAGAATTCACAGGCTCTCAATTTCTAGTCCAAATCCTACATCACTACACTTATCTATAGCAGGGCTGTCAAACTCGCGTCATCACGTGACGTATCGCGACTTTTCCCCCCTTCGCTAAACAGGGCGTGGGCGTGGCCAGCGTGTGACGCATCCGGCCCGCGGCCCGCGAGTTTGAGACCCCTGATCTATGGATTCCATACCTAAAAATACTTTTTTTAAAATAAAAGAACTGCATCTTGTTCCTGTTCACCAGGATTCGCTTCATTCAAGCTTTACCATGATTTCACAGGAGTGTGAAACTGGCGGCCTGTGGGCTGGATGAGTCATGCACAGGCCACGCCCACCCCAGCTCCGTGAAGGGAAAAACCGCCATGAAACACACCGCAGTGGCTTATTGGGCAGGGGGAAAAACTTAGGAAGGACTCACCTTAATTGATCAGGCAGTTAAAAGTGGTGGCTGGAAGTTTGTACCATGAGACATTATTGCTTGAAAAGAATTAAACACACGGGACCATTTTCGTGTTGCTTTGTTGCTCACTGCAGCTTTGTTGCATGCAGTTTCAACCCCTACAAAATGCTATGCGTGTTTGTACACAAATCCTCGAGAACACCTGTTTATGTTACGAATAATACCCAAGGCACCATTGAAAAATCTCGCCTTTTTATTCAGAAAACACATCCCTACATTGTGAAGGCATTGAAGAATGAGGATAGTTTTTCTTGTTATATGGCCATTTCAACAAGATATGTAAAGATAGCTGACCTGGCTGGTGAACAGAACTCATGGAATGTCCCATTATATTATAATTCTACACAAGAATTATTGCCTCCTGTTGGACAGTTCTAAAGTATCATCCATCTATATTTATTTGTCTCTCTGTAAAACTGCAACAGAGGACTTAACAAGTTCCAGGAAAAGGTGAATGTAAGTCACCCAGAAATGCATAGGTGACTGTTTTCAAAATAAACAGCAACTGCAGGAATCTGTTATTTATTAAAGTGAACAAATCATTCACATTTTCTCACATACTCCAATATGGCGGGTAACTTTCAGACTGTATGTTTAGATGTTCAATATGTGACTTCACGCATCTGGAAGATAGAAGGGCTGGGAAGACTGGACTAAGACTAGTAACAGGAGGAATTTCAGTCCGCTTTGAAAATGCTGAACCTAGCTGATACAGGTGCTTTGTTCATTTTTATTTTCATTCCTATAAAAATTTAATCTCATTAAAAAAAATACAGAAATTGTAAAAAACAACACCTTGCTCGCTTATCACTTAAATATTTACAGCATCAGTAATTTCATACTCAGATTCTAAAAAACCCTAAAATTATACACACAGTCACATTATTTAAGTATCATATGTGTTTAAAGAACTCCTTTAAAATCAGAATGAAAAAGGTAATACATATAAATTCATCTTCTTTGGAATCCTCTTCAAAATTACAGGGGTGGGAAGGAGGAATAAAAGGCAAGTTAGGTGTCCATGTGGTATTCAATGAAATAAACAATTTCATTGTCCCTGTGATCACATCTGAAATTATCCTCTTTCCAGAATAGCACATTCAGAAACAGATAGCTGTGAAATTCAAAAGGGGTATTCAAAATGTATTTTACAATTTCTGTAATACTAAGAATCTTAAGGAATCTTGAAGAATCCTAGCCTGCCTCTGATGGAGATGAGCTACGACATTGAGAGGTGACCTGGTGCAGTCAGCCTGTCCTTTTGATGGCTGTTCAGATCCAGCATTAATGCTGTCCCATTTCATCTTTTATTCTCCTGGATAAAACCGATGCTGACACATGAAGAGTGTTCCTGTAGCCATTCATGGCACAGAGTCTCTCATATTCCAGAATGAGCAGAAACAATTAAACCACCAAGCTTTCTCTGCTGACAGCATGATTCTGTAGAGGGAAGGGAAAAATCAAGGTTAATCATACCATAAAATCTCTTCCAGTATCTTCAGAATCATTTAAGGTGAACAACACAAGATTAAAAGTAAACACCAGACTGGCTACACACACACTCATTTCGCAGACAGGCTCCAAGGTGCAAACATTGGCATCTTGGATCAGGACCTCAATGAGACATAAAAAAGATATAGCTAAATCCAGTATGATGGGGGGGGGGGGCTTTGCTACAACAGTGATTGCTAATTCGATCTTAAGGGATAGGGCTAATCCTAGGAAATCTACTTGATTTATCCCATGCGGAAAATACCTTTAATCTGGTCTGTGATTTGACTGGTCCTGTCTTACTCAACAAGGCATGACTGGGTGGGTTTACATTGCATTAAGTAGTGTAAATACAACCAAATACATGATAAGGAAAAATAATGCACAAACCATTCATACACACTTAGCAATAATGTGAATATTTTGATCAAAGGAACAACTGTAAGCCTAATAACTATAAAGCCTTAGTAAGACCACACCTAGAGTACTGCATCCAGTTTTGGTCACCACAGTATAAAAAAGATGTTGAGCCTCTAGAAAAAGCGCAGAGAAGAGCAACCAAGATGATTAGGGAGCCAGAGGCTAAAACATACAATGAACAGTTGCAGGAACTGGACATGGCTAGTCTAGTGAAGAGAAGGAATAAAGGGAGACATGACAGCATTTTCCAATATTTGAGGGGCTGCCACAGAGAGGAGTGGGTCAAGCTATTTTTCAAAAATAGATTACATATAGACAAGGAATAATGGATGGAAACTGATCAAGGAGAAATTCAACCTGGAAATAAGGAGAAATTTTCTGACAGTGAGAGCAATCGACCAATGGAACAGAAGTTGCCTTCAGAAGTTGTGGGAGCTTCATCACTGGAAGCTTTCAAGAAGAGACTGGACTGCCACCTGTCAGAAATGGTATAGGGTTTGTTTGGGGGGGGGGGTTGGACTAGATGACCTACAAGGTCCCTTCCAACTCTGTTAATCTGTATCTAACTTCGCCTTATCCAGGACATCTCCATTTATAAAGCATTACAATTGTGTGGCCTTCTCCCCATTTTTTTTAACCTCACCCTTCGCAGCTTGCGGTCATCCTTGCTGCGAGAAGACACAGATTCGGTCTCTGTGTACGGAGGCGGTGGAGGAGGAGGAAAGCCATTGCTATCTTCATCCCGGTTTTTCCTGTGGCCAGATCTCCCATTATAGGCGCTTCCATGATCCAGGTCTTCACGGCTACCTGCCCGCTGCTTCTTCCGCAGTGCTTCCTCCAAGAGCCGGTTATCATAATGGGTTCGCTCCAGATCCCGCAGGTCATCTCTACTTCGACTTCGGCGTCTACCGTAACGCTCAGAGTCATAACGGGAGTCAGGGGAATAATCGCGGTGATGGCATTCGTTGTCTGAGCCGTGCTGGCCCCGACCTCTGTGCTGGGAAGGGTAGGAGTCCCGTTCATAGTCATCTAGAGCATCTACCGAGCGGGAACGCGGGCGTCGGCCATAGCTTCGTGGTGGGGAGTCCTCATAACGGTCACGCCAAGGGGCGGGGGGAAGCAAGCGCCGGTTCTCGCTGCTCCGTACACTTTCCTCCTCCAGGTCACTGATGGGAGACATAGCCTGGCCACGCAGCCTCCCCATGCCCTGCCGCAGCTCGTAACGCCGATCATCTTCATGAAGAGAGCTTAGTTCACTCAACACAGAGGCTGGAAAACAAGACAAGAGAATTAATTAACCGTTCTCCTCCCAACACCAAAAGGCACACTGCTGTGACAACTCAGGGAAGTATTGACTGGGCACACTCTTGTTCCTATACAGAAGGACCCCAGCAAAGTACCTTTCTCAAGCCTCCCATTGGGCTGCCCTGGCCGAGTAGGGTCAAAGTTGGCCAGCTCCTTCTCCATGTAGTAGAGCACCCGCATGGAGTCATCCTGCTGGTTGGCTTGGATGCGATAGCCACTGCGGACAGCTGGGGAAGAGAGATCAGGAGCAGGCTTTAGGACATAGGGCGGTTATTTTTTTATTTTTGTTTTTAAGGAGCCATATGCCTTGGGTTCGAATCTCTGGTGCCACGTAACGGGGTGAGCTCCCGTGACTTGTCCCAGCTTCTGCCAACCTAGCAGTTCGAAAGCACGTAAAAAAATGCAGGTAGGAAAATAGGGACCACCTTTGGTGGGAAGGTAAACCTTTGGTGGGAAGCGTTCTGTGTGCCTTTGGTGTTTAGTCATGCCGGCCACATGACCACGGAGACGTCTTCGGACAATGCTGGCTCTTCAGCTTTGAAACGAAAATTAGCACCACCCCCTAGAGTCGGGAATGACTAGCACATATGTGCGAGGGGAACCTTTACCTTTACCTTTATCCCTTGGGGAGATTGCCAAGTAGGTTGGCAATCGTGTGATTCACCCACCACTGTCACCTTTGAAACTGAAATAGGAGGCAGGATCTTCTCTGCCGATTGCAATTCCCTCTTTTGTGCTTTGCACCAAGTGCTGCTGGTTGCAGCAGATGCAACAGGTGGCATGAAGCACACGGGGTGGGGTGGGAAGTTGTTGGGAGATTTAATTACCTCTTGCTTCAGTAATGAATTTAGAGTTAAACGAGAAAGCTCAAGGTTGTAAGACTGTCAACAAAGAGCGGGTGCACGTTCGCCCTTCTGTTAAGAGGGAAGATCTTCCTGCTGGACTGAGAATTTATCTCGAAGACCCAATGTTTGAAAAGTTCATCTTTTCAGCGCAAGGACCAGCCAGCCGATGTCTAGCAAAATCTTGCAGGCACAGAGATTGCACGAATCTCCAAAACAAAAACAAAAAATGTCTCAGGTTGCATCTCTTCAAAAGGTAGCTCTTCCGACAAGTGTTTGGAAGGGGTTTTGTTTAAAATGAGTCTGGTTTTAATTTTATGAAGCTTAGATGTCTTGGACTTCCACCCTGGTCATACTAGGTGGAAATTCGGCCAGCAGAAATCCTAACATAGCTGCACGGCACCAATTAGAGAAAAGTGGGTTTTGTTTTGTTTTTTCTTTCTATGCAGGAAGGGTAGATCTAAAAATTCAGCTGCAAAGCTAGTGGCACTCCATAAGCCAAGCACTACAACAGTGTTCCCTATTCTATGTGGTAGGAAGACGAATTAGCATCACCGTCAGCTGCAAACAGCTGGATCAGCCAAGTGAAGCAACGTGGTAATTATAATTCCTTTGATGAACAACATGTTTAATCATCAGCGTGAGCTGTTTCCCCACAACCAAGCATGCCTGATCAGACAGAAGCACACTATCTAAGCAAACTCGGTACTCCATTCCATGCTTCTTACCAGCATTTGCCACACTTTCTGTATCCCTCAGGAGAGGCACTTGGGAGCTGTTTCCACCAACTGTAACGCCATGAAAAGACAGAAAAAGATTTCCATAAAAGGGATGTGACACATGCAACTTAGCAGTAGGCAGGACAAACTGCCCTGTGGCTGTACTTGTGAATCCTAGCAGCGGCCTGCAATAAAACATTGTAAGCTATGCTTTCACTAAGCACATTACAGAACAAGCGCTGACAAGCCATAAAATAAGTGGCTAGTTGGCCTAACTTTCTGCTTAATACAAGAGAACCAGAGCATAACAAAAATCTGCTGACAGAAGATTTCCATAGAGAGAGAGAGAATTCTTCCCTTCCCCCCAATTTTGATCAACTGATTGCAATGGTCAAAGAGATCTAGCATTAGGGACATCCAGAAAGGACATCCAATTAGATTGAGGACAATCCAAAATGCAAGGGGACAACTCAAAAGGGTAAACCTGGGAGTAGCACAAGATCTTTTAGACCAGGGGTGTCAAACACAAGGCCCACAACGTGGTTGGATCCAGCCCGTGGGGCTGTCCTGGAAAATGTAAATGTAATGTCATCTTGGCCTGGTCTACCCAGTGGGAAAGGAAACATTGGACCAGCGTGACTTCGGCCCAGAGGTGAAATTCTCTTCGGATCGCAACTGGTTCACCATCCACACATGCACGGTGCACATCAAAAGCACACTGCGCACACGTGCACAATGTGCACCAAACGCACGCTTCATGCAGAAAAAGACTTCACTAAGTAAGTAGAACAATGGGGGGGGGGAGAGCTGTGCCATGCGATTTAGCACGTGGCACAGCTGATCGTCGGAAATACCAGTTTGGATGAACTGGTAGCTAACTACTGGATCTCGCGAACTGGTAGCATTTCACCCCTGCTTCGGCCTGGTCTACCCAGTGCAAACAGGAAACATGCCAGCAGTTTGGGGAATGGCATCAAGCTGGCCACGCCCGCCCAGTTGGCCACGCACACCCCCAGCGGTCAACCATAGTCCTGATGTGCCCCTCAATGAAATTGAGTTTGACACCCCTGTTTTGGACTGTTAATTCCACTAGCTGCGAACTAGTTGTGGGGCAACATAAATTCAGCCTAGACAAGCCACTTACCTGAGCTGGCTCGATCATAATCCACTCCGTACCCATTGTACATTGGAGACATTGGGCCCATAGGGATCATGGTGGCTGGGGGAGCTGATTTCAATGGATTGCTGGAGGCATAGATACTGGGTGCATAAACACTGGGGACTCCCGATGTTGCAGCTTTCCCGGCTACATACACTGGAAAGAGAAAGATTTGTAAATAAAGGGCAGGTGTTTGCTTTTTAAGACATGATGCACGTGGCAAAGTGGTACGGCCCTGCAGAACACTTGGCAGGGATTACAACCCCCAGTTATAGCCATTAACCTTGAGAAGGTGATCCCTGGATAAAGCTTGATTTCTTTGCGGCCTTCTAGGATTAATAATAGTGCTTCTTCTCCAATTTAATGATCTTGGGTTGGGAGGAGGAGGAGGGCATATGGTGGTAAGGGATGCAAGTAAAGAATCACGGAATATTGATCATCTGTGTGGGTAGTCCTCGACTTATGACCACTTGTGCAACAATGGTTCGAAGTTGTGACAACACTGATAAAAAAAAAGATGTCTTGCAACCTCACAATCACAATTGTGATTTGGGCACTCGGCAACCAACTCACTCTTATAACAATCGCTGCAATCTGTAGTCACATGATCACAATTTATGACTTCCAACCAGCACAATCAATAGGGGAAGTCAGATTTGTTTAACAATCCTGGTTTCAAAAAAATAAAATAAAAAATGGCCCTAAAATCTGGTCCGATCATATGATGCTTTGCTTAACCACCAAATCACTTAGCGACCAGAATTCCAGAGTCCTAATTGCGATCATAAAATAAAGACTCCCTTTGCTTACAACATTCTTAGGGAGCCCTTTTAAGTTTGACTGTAAATTAAAGCATCAGAAACAAAATAGTGTAACTTTAGACACACCCTGAATACACCCAGTTTAGGAATCTAGATAGGCAGTCTGAACTCTGTTTACTGCTGTAGTTTGGAGCGGGATGGCCTCAGTATAACCTCCCCTCTCCAGCCATGCTTTGCTAAGCATTTCTTCCTTACCCGTGGCCTAGAGCAGCCAGCAAGGGATTACAGCAGGGGAGGGATTCAAAAATTTTAGCAACCGGTTCTCTGCCCAGTTGCTGGGTGGGTGTGGCCATGGTGGGTGTGGCCTACTCGGCCCCCTGCACCATAGGGGGAGGGGTGTTTTCCCCCTCCCCAGGCTCCGGAGGCTTTCCTCGAGCCCGTTTCCGGACTTCTGGGAGGCCCGTTTTTCACCCTCCCAGAGCCGCCATGGGGGCGCTGCACTTACCTGGAATCCAAAACGGGCCGCATGGGGACTCCTGAGAGGGGCAGGGAGGAGAGGGGCCAACCAGGCTTTACAACTAACGGTTCAGTGAACCAGATGTAAAATTAGCATCCGGTTCTCCCGAACTGGTAGGAACTGACTGAATCCCACCACTGGATTACAGCACTCCCAACCAGTGGTAAAATCTGAACCAGTTTACTATCAGTTCGGTGGCTGCGCACCACACACCAGTTGTGAGGTGCGCGCACGCGCAGTGCACGCCAGGAGGAGGCATGGGAAGGAAAGTAAGTAGAACAGCACATGGGAGGGGTGATCAGCTGTGGCGCGCGATCGTCAGAGCCTTTTTTTACTTTTTTTAAACCATTTTTTAACTACCTATTCAGGCGAAAAGGTAGTAAAAAATGCTTTTAAAAAGTTAAAAAAAATGTTCTGACGATCACGCACCATACTGTCATCGTTGGAACCTCTCTTTTTTCACTTTTTTAAAGCATATTTTAACTACCGGTTCCGAACAACCGATAGTAAAAAAAAATCTCAAAATAATTTTTAAAAAAAGGTCCCACGATTGCGCGTCGCTCAGCTGATCGTCGGAACTTTTTTTTAAAAAAAAATTTTTTACTACCAGTTCAGCGAACCAGTAGCATTTTTTATTACCGATTTGGATGAACCGGACCGAACCCGTAACATTTCACCCCTGCTCCCAACCCAACACAGCTGGACTTTGGAACGTGGTGAACATTTTGCTTGAATCAATACGATAGCGTATTTATTTCTTTGCGTTTCTTCTACTTACAAGAAGAAGAACCTGTTCTTTCAGACCAGAACATTTTGCTTGAATAAATACACATAACGTATTTATTTCTTCATATTTCTCCTACTTACGAGAAGAAGAACCTGTTCCTTGAGACCCGAACAACGACAGATGTTTTGAGACAATCTGTTTAATCACTTCCAGGGAAAGCTGAAACCGGATCTGTAAAGGGAAACTTACGTGCTTCGGGGCAGCAGCACTTCTCTGGACAACAGGGACATCGAAGATAGCAGCAGCAGGTATGGGGGCAGCACTGGCACCAACAGATTCCAAGGAGCAGGAAAACCAGAAAGAAGGCCAGCACAACCAAGACCACAAAGACCCAATCTAGGAAGAAACCACGGGAAGCGGCCCTCAGAGATACAACCAACGAATCCCATTGTATCGAGAGAGTCAAATATTATATGTTTGTTAACTTCTACCAAGAGTCTATAAAGGTGGGGGAAGCAATCCCAGCATCTCACAAACACAGGGGTCTCCAACCTTGGCAACTTGAAGACTTGTGGACTTCAACTCCCAGAATTCCTCTGGGTGGAATTCTGCTTTGCTGGCTGGGGAATTCTGGGAGTTGGAGTCCACGCTTCTAAAAGCTTCCGAGGTTCATATGGTAGCATTTCCTACAAAACTTTAAAGCAGGGGTCTCCAACCTTGGCAACTTGAAGACTTGTGGACCAACTCCCAGGATTCCTCAGCCAGCTTTGCATTGCTGATCTGAGGGACTCTGGGAGTTGAAGTCCACAAGTCTTCAAGTTGCCAAGGTTGGAGACCCCTGCACTAACAACACTCCGTTTGGTATCTATAGGAGATTTAGTTTAATTATATGAACTGGGTGCAGAGGAGGACGCCCAAAAACATAGATAAGGTTTCAAAAAAAATCCCTTCATTTGAGTCTGGCCAGTGGAGCAGAACCCCAAATAAAGGGAGTCCGTGTAGACTTTAAGATAGCAGTCCTTAGCAAAGGATGGGCAGACTTCTGGAATAAACTGATCTGTTCAGTTGGCCATTTCAGGTGCAATTTCTCCATTCCTCTTTATATGGGTAGTCCTCGACTTACGACCACAACTGAGCTCCACATTTCTCCAAGTGAGACATTTGTTCAATTAATTTTCCCCATTTTATGATCTTCCTTGTCTCAGTTGTTAAAGTGAATCTGGCTTCCCCGTTGATTTTGCTTATCAAAAAAGTCACAGAAAGGGAAGGGTGTCACATGATCTCGGGACACAGCAATGGTCATAAATATGAAACGGCAAGCATCTGAATTTTGATCACACGATCATGGGGCTGCTGGAAAGGTCGTAAGTGTGAAAAATGGCCATAAGACACTTTTTTCAGTGCTGTTGTAACTTCTAACAGTCCCTAAGTGAACTGTTGTAAGTTGAGGACTACCCATGCTGATTTTGTTTCACTTGGACATGCATCTCCCCTGTGACGCGTAACACTGATTCTGAACATTTCCCCCTCCCCTTCCCATATTATCCGTAAAGTATTGGACTTTATTATAGTGACAATTTAGACTTCATGACAATGTGGAAAATCCCACCTACCAAATACCTCTGGGGGATTTGAAAGAACATTTCTTTAAGCAGGGCCTATCAACCCCAACCAGGGAGACTCTTGACCAGGGGTGGGATTCAGCTGGTTCGGACCAGTTCAGGCGAACCGGATGCTAATAACCAGTAGTTGCAAGGACTGGCTGGCCCCACCCACTCCGCACAGGAGTCTCCACACAGCCCATTTTGGATGCGCAGAGGCTCTGGGAGGGCGAAACAGGCCTCCAGGAAGTTCTAGAAACGTTCCTCCAGTGAGCCTTTGGAGCCCAGGGGAGGCCGTTTTCATCCTTCCATAGGCTCAAAGAAAGCCTCTGAAGCCTGGGGAGGGTGAAAAACAGGGGCCCGTTTCCGGCCTCCGGAGGGTCTCTGGAGCCTGGGGGGAGGCTGTTTTCGCCCTCCTGGAGGCTCAAGGAAATCTTTCAGAGCCTGGGGAGGGCAAAAATGCCACACACACACACCATGCTGCAGGAGGCCGAGTAGGCCACACCCACCATGGCCACACCCATCCAGCAACTGGGCAGAGAACCAGTTGCTAAAATTTTTCAATCCCACCCCTGCTCTTGACCTCAAGTTACACTAAGCAGAAAGGTTTAGGGGGGCCATAGAAACAAGGACAAAGGGGGCCATAGAACAAGGACAGAGGACTAATGAACACTTCAGGCTCAGAAGCAGCTTTTCTAAACAAGGCACCCCCAGCTTGCCATGAAGAGTCAGTACAGGAAGGACCGAGTACATCCTAGCTTCCATGCCCAACACCATGGAAAATGAGAGGTATGAAGCAGACTGTGGATTGCATTTTTAATTCAGCCCAAAGCTCCACAATACAATGTCCCCATCGCTCTAAAGCCCGCATTTTTGCAATGGTGCCAAGGGGCGCATTTTTTTACAATGTACGAAGAGAACAGAAACGTTGCAAAATGAGAAAGTCAATGAGAAAGGAAGACAGACAGACAGACAGACAGACAAGAATTTCAGAATCCTTTGCCTTCCAAGCGCTTCTACTTCTAACTGTGAGAAATTCAAGGAGAGGGGAAAACAGTTAAAACAATAGGGAAGGAGTGAAGTCAACCCTCTCCCAACCACTTAGAAAGTAAGCATGGAAGAAAAAAGGCAGTACCTTCCATATGCCCTATCTGAAAGCCTGGCAAAAGCTCCGAGACACCGGAGGACTTGCCTACGGGACAAAACAAAACAGGAAAAAAATTACGAAGATATCCGGCCGACACAGAAGTAAGGCTTTCTGAGCCAGAGAAAGGGACTAGCAGGACGGGCTTCATGGAAGGCATCAACTAAATTCCATCCCATACAGGAAAAGCTGCGAGGAGATTTTTTTTACAAAGAATTGGAACAGGACTAGTTAGTAAAGGCGTTTACAGGAGGAGCACAGCCAGGAGGAGCAGATATAGACCATCCCTGCGGTGGTCATGTGATCGCGATTCAGGTGCTTAGCGGCCAGCTAAGCCATTGTGACACCGCAGCACCCTGCAGCAACTTTCACTGCCGGCTTCTGACAACCAAAGTCAACAGGGAAGTTTGCAGAAGGTCGTAAATGGGTTTACGTGACCATCGGATGCTGCAATCTCATTGGGAGACAACACCTAAGGAAGGCGACTGGAACTGCCGTCGTAAGTCATGTGACATCACACTTCATGACACTGTGGCTTAGCGCCAGAGTCCTCAGCCCCAATTACCGTTGTTAACAGAGGACACACACACACACACATACACACACACACACACCATATCCTTTACAAGCAACTACTCTCACACAGCAGAGATACCATTAACACTGAGCTTAGTAGATTGACTTGATGTTTCACTAGAATCATCATCCTCTTTTAACGACCCCCATAATCCCTAGCGGGGTGGAGTCTGGGCAACTGAATGGAGCTGAGTGTTTACTGGCCCAATGCCCTTCCTGTCACCAATGCGGAGGTTTTTTTTCAGCAGATATATTCTCAAGTGTGCTCAAAGAGAGAAATGTCTGCCTCTACCTAGGATCGAACTCACGGCCTCCTGATTGTGAGGCGAGAACTCCACCTCTGCACCACTCTGATGCTTCACTGGAATCCTGCCTGGAAATTAGTTATAAAAGAGAGGCTAAAAAAGCCAAGGACAAACTGCTGAACCGGCACTTTCTGACACATGGTCAGTCCAGGAGTTTAGTCAGCGATTTACAATTTGCACCCACATCCTTTCATGCATGGGTTCCCTTCTCCTCTATCTCTCCACAAGTTTCTTTAGACCAGGGGTCTCCAACCTTGGTCCCTTTAAGACTTTGTGGACTTCAACTCCCAGAGTTCCTCAGCCAGTTGAAGTCCACAAGTCTTAAAGGGACCAAGGTTGGAGACCCCTGCCTTAGACGATTAAGAAAAACTGTGTCACTGCTGTTCCACGCCAAGAATTCAGAGTTCACGCCAAGCTAATACAAAACATTCGGAATATTCTCAGTGATCTATCAACCTTCTGGCCATCCTGCTGCACAACGCAGCCCTCCTCAATTATTTAGCTAGTCAATTTGGCTGGTCCATAACGATTATAACCAAGACAAGTTTTCTGTTCTTTTTTTAATATCGGTTTCAAACAAACTGGCCCCAGGGAAGAGTATGGAGAAAACGTATTTTTCCTGCCGCCATGGGTTATCTCCACACAAGCAAGGCATAATTCTTTCAGCACAGAAGTGATGAGTGTTTAAGCTTACGGCTTTCATCTTCGAGATATGAGGAAAGCTTAGAAGGTGACAAGCCGGGTGCTTATGTAGAGCAGCAGTCACCAACTGGTGGTCCGTGGACCACTGGTGGTCCGCAAGAAAATTCTGGTGGTCCGCAGAAAAAATATTTGCATTTTTTATATTGCACTAAATCAGGGATCCTCAAACTACGCCCCCTGGGCTGGATACGTGCAATGAACGTTTGTGTTGCTGTAGAGAGTCTCCCCCTTCGGGGTCTTTTTGTGTGGGTCAGAGGGGGGCAGAAATTCCGACTTGGGGTCTGCTTCAACCTCCTGGTGTGGGGCTTTGGGTGAAGGCTGGAGGGAAGCACCGTTGGTGGTGAAGAGCCAAAGGGCCTTGTTCCAGTGGGACTGCATCATGGCCTGGAACTGACTGACCATCTCAGCCTGCTGAGCCTCCAGGCGCCGGTACCTGGCCTTGCACCCCCGCAGGTCTTCCCTCTGCTTGGAAAGCCTATGCTTGTAGTCCTCAGTGAGGTGCTTCTGCTGAGCCTCCTTCTCGGTCAGATCCAATTTGAACTGAGCTGTTTGGCCAAGTCTTTCTTGTGGTGGCTGCTTAGCTCCAACAACTGCTTCCTGTTGGGGCCCTAAGGAGCCTGGATGGGGACGGGAGGAGTGGCTGGAAGGGGGGAGCCGAGTAGAGGCCAGCGAGGCACCCCTCGATATGAGTGACATTGAGTTGACCACGCCCACCCAGTCACATGACCACATAGTCACACCCACCCAGCCGATCATTAGGCAGATCATATTAGTGGTCCGTGGGATTTAAAATTATGAATTTAGTGGTCCCTGAGGTCCGAAAGGTTGGTGACCCCTGATGTAGAGCATTGCCAAGGTCCTCTAAGTCAGGAAAAGGAAGGTGCACACACAGAGATACACACCCTTACTGAGCAGTATGTTTGAAAGATTTCCCTTCCCAGATAAGGCCATACATTTGTTGTTGTTGTTGTTGTTTGAACAATTTATCCTGACACTACCAGGTATACCATCCATGGCAGTTCTCAGCAGGAAGTTTGGCAGAAACAGGAAATGACAGTCGATCTCCAGAGACTCTGGTATCTGAAGGGCAACAGGCCCCCCTCACTGCTGTTAACACAAAGCCCAACCTCAAGACAATAATGTTCTGCATCAACGCTACCCGGGGCACACAACCTTCTGCTTGGTCTGCTCCCTCTAGTGGGAAGAACTCTCACACACAATTCTCCAGGGAGCATGTTGATTACATTACCAATGCTGGGAAGAAAATCAGGTCACAAGCACCAGCCAGCTGGTACTTTAGAAGCTATGTAGGGTCATACCCAGGATGGATAAAAATTGATGATCGGAATTTTTAAAATTATTTTTATCAATTTTATTTTAATAAAATGCTTTCGGAGTAAAAAAAAATATATCTAAAGATAAGTTTCCTGTTTAAGATACATTCATAATTTAGTTTATTCAGCAGCGTGAAATGGAGCTTAGTTACGTAGCATGAGGCTGTATACTCTGCAATATTTACATTTTTGGTAAACTCAAAAATGTAAATATTTAAAGGCCCTGGGAATGGACATTAACAACTGGGAAACCTTGACCTCCGATCGTTCAGCTTGGAGGCTAAAGACGCAGCATGGCCTTCTCCAATTCGAAGAGACATTTGTTCAGCAGGCTGAGGCAATGAGGCAGTCCCGGAACCAGCGAAATCTGAGGGATGGGCAGGGGACAGAATGTATCTGCTCCCCCCCCCCCGTGTGGAAGTGATTGCCACTCTCGAATTGGCCTTTTTAGCCACACTAGATGCTGTTTTCAGAGCATGATACCATAGTCTTTTGAGATTGAAGGATGCCAATAGGTAAACTCATTCAATGTATCCAAGCTCTGCAAGCTAAATAGGAAGCCTGTTTCAGAATATCCTACTTCGTCTGGCATATTGGCTCGCCGTCGCTCAGTGGCTAAGACGCTGAGCTCGTTGATCAGAAAGTTCGGCAGTTCAGCGGTTTGAATCCCTAGTAGAGGTCTCCTGCGTGAGCAGCGGGTTGGACTAGATGACCTCCAAGGTCCCTTCCAACCCTGTTACTGTTACTGTTATTTTAATGACCACAAAAAAAAAATACAGTAATATTCCTGGAAGGGCAATTTGCCCATTATCTTCTGAGGCATGTGCTCAGACACATCTAGGCATGAAAAAGATGGTGACAGAGAGAGAAGTAGCAGCTTGAGCTATTGCAGGAAAGGCACTGGGATTGACACAGTTGGAAATTGAGCAGACAGTGCAAGGCCAGGACACAGTAAAGGAAGCAGGACAGTGCTGATGAAACACATATACTCTAACTCTCAGGCTGGACCTATACAGATATTTGTGGGGGAGGGAACAAGAGTAGAGTAGATTGGAGCGCTTCAGTTTAGAACACAAATATTTGGGAGTGGAAAGATGGTAATTCTGAAATTTCCCTCCTACTTAAAAACAAGAAAAGCCCAATCTGTAAATTAAAAAATGAGTCAGGTGGGAGAAAAGTTGTGGCCGACGTGGTTATATATGTGTTTCACACTACAACGGTCAATGGTCATGCTTTGCTGAGCCAAATATCGGTCCCTACAACACGCAAAGCCTTAAACCAGGATTTACGAACCACAATGGCAAGATTTGCCCAATATGCTATGTAAAACCAAACCAAGCCAACCACACTATGCTTTGGTGCAAGGCCGTGTGCATTTCTGTTTGAGCAATAAGGACCACTTTTTCAGTAATAGGAGCTGCATGCCATGAACCCATTCCTTCTGCAGGCAAATCCAAACCAGATTTTACCCTTTTAATGGACGGGAGGTGATGTGGCCAGTTTTGTGAGCGAGATCCCGTTTGCCACCCAAGTGACTTCCTACCTTTGGGGGAACTAATGTAGTTAAGACGTCCTGTTCTCCTTCCTATTATTTGCATTCAGTAAGAGTCTCCCCACTTACCCAATACAATGAGTTCAGCGTAGGCTTCGTTGTTGCCTTGCAAATCTTGAGAAGATGTCACGGTGCAGTAATAAACACCACTGTCCCCCCAAGCGGTTTGCTCTATGCTGAGGTCAGCATCTACAGGAAGAATGAACAAAAAAAAGGAACTGTCAAAATGGACCCCCAAATCAATTCCTCAAACAGATGCTCAAATAAAGAATATTCTTCATATTCATTTCCTATACAGTAGAACCTCTGGTCGCGAATGTTGCAGTCTGCCAGCAGCCTGCGGAGCTGGCAATGGAATTGGACAGTGAGGAGGCTGGGAAGGACAATGGGTAAGTCCTGGAGTCAGGGGAAGGCCCGGACAAGGGCTCTGCATCGGAGGCAGAAATGGGGCCAGGGCCATCTGAGAGCGATGCACGGACTCTGGAGACTCCAGAGGCGGACAGCAGAGAGGCGGACGAACAGGAGAAGCCTGTTCCTAATGCACGCATGAGAAAAGCTGCCAGAAGGCAAGAGCAACTAAAGCAAAAAGGACGACTCGGGAGTAAGGCCAGGAGATGATTGGTCCCTCCCATAAGGCTTAAAAAAGCAGCAAGGCTCTTAGATTCTTTGTAGGAAAGCAACATTGCTACAATTGTTTCTTGTCGGCATTTCCTGTTTCTGAACTTTGTGGGATTCTTGCCACAGAAGACCAAAGGTTTGTGTTAAGGCCGAAGGATTTTTTCTGAAGGACTTTGTTTTGGAATTAATTTGGACTGAGAATTACTTCATTCTCAACTGTTCTAATAAAGTATTTTTGTTCAGGATTGTGTCTGGTAATAACTACTTGGGCCTAGGTCACAACCGTGAACACTTCTGACCATGACCAAATCGGGTTCTGACCAAAAAATTCATCCTTTTTTTTTCTGCAGCCAATTTCCCCTTCCACGCTTTTTTTTTTTGTAAGCACCAAATTTCCAAAATTAGGTTTGGGTTGTGACCAAATAGGATTGAGACCAAAGTTATGGAACAAATTATGGTCGTGACCAGAGGTTCTGCTGCACTATCTTTGCTCAAGATTGCACCACAGCAATACAGAAACCTGAGGATGGTTAAAAAGCAAGAAATTATTTATGAACTTTGCAATGATCAGCTTTCCTATGATAAAAAGAGTAGAGAAACTATGAGGAAGGCAAATCCGTTATTATTTACCGTTTCCCCCAAAATAAGAGATCCCCTGATAATAAACCCAATTGGGCTTTTGAGCACATGGCAATAAGGCCAAGCGCTTATTTCAGGGTTCAAAAAAAATATAAGACAGGGTCTTATTTTCGGGGAAATATGGTACCTATTTTCCCATTATCCAAATCCATTTCTCATTGGACTAAAGGAATGACTAGAGCTGGCTGATGAAATGCTTGTGTTACTTATATTCTTCTTTCCTTCATAAGTTCAAGGTAGCATCCATGGTGTTCCGTCTTTCTTTCTTTTTTTTACCCTCAACCAAAACGACGTGAAGTAGGCAGGCTGTGAGAAAGTGAATTGCCCAAAGCCATTCAGTGAACTTCTGAAGGAGGAATGAAACTTGGTTCTCTCATTCCAACCCAACATCTGAATTGCTGCATCATTCTGGTTCTATTCTCAGCATAGCATAAGAACAGATTCAGGTGACCTGGTTACTCATTCTTCAGTAGCATCATAAACCAGCAGCTAAAATGTGCTATAACTTAATTGTATCCTTGCTGTCACAAGTATCAGCAAGGCTGGGAGAGGGGGAGAATTAGCAATTTCCTCCCTTTGGAATTTTTTTTAGCTATTAGTTCATTCCATCCCGTTACTACATCACAGTATCTATGTATAACTATCTTGTGGGGTATGAGTAACTTCAAAAAGTATGAGTAATGTGCTATTTCACAAAAATGCCCTTCTATTATATAGTAAACATAAAGGTTTCCCCTCGCACATACGTGCAAGTCGTTCCCGACTCTAGGGGGCGGTGCTTATCTCTGTTTCAAAGCCGAAGAGCCAGCGCTGTCTGAAGACATCTCCATGGTCATGTGGCCAGCATGACTAAATGCCAAAGGTGCACAGAGCACTATTATCTTCCCACCAAAGGTGGTCCCAATTTCTCTACTTGCATTTTTTACCTGCTTTCGAACTGCTAGGTTGGCAGAAGCTGGGACAAGTCACGGGAGCTCACCCGGTTACGCGGCACTAGGGACTCGAACTGCTGAACTGCTCAGCATCTTAGCCACCTCATCCCTGAAATTCTATTCTATAGAAAGGTCTATATTCTCTAGATAATTTTTCTCATTTTGTAATACAGGGGTACACCAGAACCAAATCTACAAATTCCTCCCCTCCCAAACCTTATAGAACTGAGATAAGCAATGGGCTAAAACAATATTATGAATACTTAATAAGAAAAAATTCCTTGAAATAAATATGTAAGTGTTGTTATTATTGTTCCATTGTATCCAACTCTCAGAGACTGCCTGGATAAAATTCCTGCAGTTTTCTTGGCAAGATTTTTCAGAAGTGGCTAGCCATTGCCTCCTTCCTAGGGCTGAGAGAAAGTGACTGGCCCAAAGTTACTCAGCTGGCTTTGTGCCCAAAGTGGGATATAGATTTGAGCTTGATCCATGAGAACTCTACATTGCTTAAATCTATATACATAGCCAACCGCAACAGGCTTAACAAGGCAAAAAAGTATTCCACTCCAACCTGAAAGCTGTGTGTTTTAATGAAAGGAGGACAAAATATTGGAAACATCAGATAGCCTTCTTACACTATGCCCAAAGATGTAAAATAAAAGGCTTACTAGTTCCATTTTCAGCCCAACTAAAGCTGTTTCTCTCCTTTAATGTACAGTCTGTACGAAAGACTACACCTAAATTTTTTGGAAACCATAAACTCTTGTCTTCTCCTGTTGGGAATAAGCCAGTTTACACAAAGAAAAGGGGAGAATGGTAGCCCTGTCTTCCACATTTCTGATCCTGTTTTGAACTTATAAATGATGATTACATGCCATAAAGTAAATGTCAACATTCCAGAAAAACCCCTGACTCCCAAGTAAAAACTCCGAAGCAAGCATCTTTCAAAGTTCTATTTACTAGGATAGGTAAACTGGCACATCTGGGAAAACCCGAATCTGAGAGGTCTGGGTTTTCCTTCAGTAAATCAAAAAACCCCAAACCATCCCCTCACTCCGCAGTCAATCACATGCTCCAATCACCATCCATCCCATCCCATCTCGAGACAGCACTCCGACCACTCCTTCTCCAGATGCAGGATCGGCCTGACCTTGACCGACAGGAAGAATGCTATTATGTCTAAAGACAACTCCCCTACTAAATCCCCCCCCCCTCCTACTTTTCCACAAGAGAAAGTGGCAGCACGGAAGCTTCTGGCCTAACGTGGCTTCCAAAGCTGACAGTAAGAGTCATCCCTTAGCTATTACATGGGTAGATTGAACTTACAGATCAATGTCTTCTTTAACGAGTATTAGAACAAGAAGATTGTGTCTTGCATTCTGGAAGGATTTAACAATGTCAGGCAAAAGGATTAAAATTACAGAGGATATAATACTGTACTGCAACACACACAAAAATCAGAATCTGACTCTCAAATAAGATTACCTATTCAATGAAGCTTCAAGAATCTGTTTTCATTTTGCCTAATGTTTCAAGCCCCTATGAATATAAAAGCCACTTTAAAATGTATAAATAATTGTGCTTAAAGACGTAACCATTAAGGGCATGTAGATGGAAAATCGTAATTGTTTTATGATGGTTTCCAACTCACACACACACCCCATCTATCTCCTGTATCTCTCACACTGCAGCATCTCATAAAGTCCATCTTTTTAGCAATTATTGTACGGATTTTAGAAGGGGACAGAGGCAAAAGCCTTCTTTATTGGTTTCAAGAAAACAACACGGACATATTTGCAAAGTTACCAGGATTTTGAGATTTGTGTTAATCACATGAATGCCATTTTTTTTAAAAAAATGGATCTTACCAATTTGCTACTACAAACTCAAAATACGTAACAAATCAAGAAAGCAGTCTAAATAAACAAACAAATAAACAAGCTAATTATTGTTATGGTCTTTTGGTTTTTAATGTGTCAGTTTTAGAAGCCCTGGCTCTTGGCCAGAGAGTTATTAGATTTAACACTGAAAATCTGGACTCTCTTGTCTAACAGCACAAACTCAAAGGACTGGAGCTGCCCTCTTACTTCTGCCCAAATTCTTGTTCAAAATTTACTGTAGATTTCAGCTACAAGGGGAAATTAAATTGGAGAGAACTTCTGGAAGGTTCTCAACTGGCAGAAGAATAATTGTTTGAGAAGAACAGGAAAAGAAATCAGATTCCAAGGAAAGCAACCTCCATCTTAAAGAGATAAAGCATGGAACTGACCAAAAGATTTCTCCAGGCTCCAAATTTCATGTTTACCACTGATGCGGTGCTACTAACTCCTTATGAAAGGCACCACTTTGGAGCTGCTAGTCCTTTCTCCAGAAGGCTATGTGAAAGTAAGTTGTCCTTCAAGTGAATCTCATTTCCTGCTGACTTCATGAATAGATTTACACCATTCGGAGTCGCATCATTCGAGTTTGGTGGCCTTTATAAATCTAGTTAATAAATAAATATTTAATCTGCTTGGCCACCAAACAGTAGTTTGTCTTCTTCCAGGAATTTTCCAAGCTTAAGATCCCTATTTATCTGGTTAGATGAAAAAGAAGTTAAAGAAGTTTGACAGAGGTTTCTATAAAGTAAGAATTGTCAAAATATATACTGATTTAAGAGGATGAAGTGAATGATCTAACACAATTAATATACATCTAGAATAAATTACATGAAATGAGGGAAGAAACATTTGTAGTCAAACAAATGATTGACTGACTAAAACATTGAGATAAATATTTGATTGGTAAAATGTAAAATTAGATAAATCATATGAAGATGGTGAAATTGCACAAAAGATTTGTAACCAACCAACACACTGTTTGCATTTGTATTGAAGATGTTTTTTTTATGTATGTTTGTTAAAAAGAATAAAAATCTCCCAGTTTAGCTGACATGTTGCAAGTTTATTCATTTATTTATTCGATTTTTATAGCTGCCCATTCTCAGACAGGTTCCTGACCAACCTACTGAGCAAGTCTAACCCTGCTTAGCTTCTCAACCCCAAGCAAGGTATTTAAATTCTCAGTGCCATCATGGGACATAAAAGTCCTTAACAGGCACCCATAGATTTCTATATATGAAAGAAAAAATGTGAAATGACAAAGAGTTCTGATTTGTACATTGTGAAGCCATATATAGAGGGAGCCCCTTGTGGCTCCCGTATAACACCAATCCTGCGCAGGCTGCACTGGCTGCCTGTGGCCTTCCGGGTGCGCTTCAAGGTTTTGGTGACCACCTTTAAAGCGCTCCATGGCATAGGGCCGGGTTATTTACGGGACCGCCTACTGCTACCGAATACCTCTCACCGACCCGTGCGCTCTCACAGAGAGGGACTCCTCAGGGTGCCGTCAGCGAGGCAGTGCCGTTTGGTGACACCCAGGGGAAGGGCCTTCTCTGTGGGGGCTCCCACCCTCTGGAACGAGCTTCCCCCAGGACTTCGTCAGCTTCCGGACCTTCGGACCTTCCGCCGCGAGCTTAAAACATACCTATTTAACTGCGCGGGACTGAGTTAGATTTTAGTTTGTGGGTTTTATCTTGGGTTTTAATTTTTATATTTTTAATTATTAGGCTTTTGAATAAGTTTTTTAATTGTTTTTAGAAATTGTATTTATTGCTTTTAAATGCCTGTAAACCGCCCTGAGTCCTTTGGGAGATAGGGCGGTATATAAATATAAACAATAAATAAATAAATAAATAAATATAGGTACTCCTCGACTTACGACCACAATGGAGCCCACAACTGATGTTGCTAAGTGAGAAATGCGTTCAAAGTGAGTCCTGCCCCATTTAACGACCTTTTTTGCCACATTTGTTCAGTGAATCGCTGCAGTTGTTCAGTTAGTAACCCGCTTGTTAAGTGAATCCGGTTTCCCCACTGACTTTGCTTGCCAGAAGGTCACAAAAGGGGGATCGTATAGGCCCGGGACACTGCAACAACCATCGTAAATCTGAACCAGTTGTCCGAATGAAAATCACATGGCCATGGGGATGCTGCAATGGTCATAAGTGTGAAAAATGGTCATAAGTCTCTTTTTTCCAGTGCCGTTGTTAACTTTAAACGGTCACTAACTGGAACTGTTGTAAGTCGAGGACTACCTGTACTGTATATAGAGAGAGGATGTCAATATTGTATTTGCCCGATGCAGTGGCTCTCCAGGAAGCAGAACGGTCGTCAATGACGGAAGGGGGCATAGGGAGAGGAAAATAATTTGTTAGTACAATCAATACAATATATTAATGATGAACCCATGACCAGCACTGCTTATTAAGTAGCCTTTCATATGAAATAGGATTTTCTTTTCTCGCTGGAGTCAAAAATAAGAGTTTGTTTTGAAGAAGGGAATCAACCTTGCTTACAGGAGGCGGAACTGAGCTGACTTAATGCTATTTTATGCAAACTTTTCAAGCGAGCGGCCCCGAGTAAATCTATATGTCTGGGTGTATACTCGGGCAACGTGCCAATGGGTTGTTCAGAAACTGCAATCAAATTCATCAGCAAGGCTAATGCAGAGTGAGAAATGTTTGCAATATGTAAGGAGAGTAAGGAAGGTGGTACACAAAACACATCAGAGTGCCACAGTCTCAGGAACAGAGACAATAACACAGGTGTCAAACTGGATTTCTTCGAGGGCTGGATCAGCATTGCAGTTTTCCTCCACGGGCCGG
The DNA here is from genome assembly GCF_028640845.1 of Ahaetulla prasina. Taxonomy (NCBI): domain Eukaryota; kingdom Metazoa; phylum Chordata; class Lepidosauria; order Squamata; family Colubridae; genus Ahaetulla; species Ahaetulla prasina. The sequence goes on along the minus strand of NC_080548.1, from coordinate 24,399,035 downwards.
CCGGGGATGGGTGGGGGAGACGGCCTGCCTTCTGCAGCACTTTGCCAGCCAAAATGGGATGTGTGTGGGGGGGGGTGCCCGCTCTCACACGGCCCGTTTTCGGCCTGAACAGCCTCCTGAAGCACTTTGCTGGCCAAAAGGGCCGGTTTAGCTCTGCCTGGTAAGGCCTGTTATTAAGAACACAAAGCCTGCAATTACTGCAGGTTCGAGCCCGGCCCAAGGTTGACTCAGCCTTCCATCCTTTATAAGGTAGGTAAAATGAGGACCCAGATTGTTGGGGGGGCAATAAGTTGACTTTGTAAATATATACAAATAGAATGAGACTATTGCCCTATACATTGTAAGCCGCCCTGAGTCTTCGGAGAAGGGCGGGGTATAAATGTAAACAAAAAAAAAAAAAAACGGCCCCCGCGCAACCCGTTTTGGCTGCCAGAGGCACCGCGTGCCATTCCTTTGCCATTTCCACACCGGTCCCCACAGGCCAGTTTGAGACCCCTGCAATAATAGCAAAAATGCTAGAAAGGTCATCTGTGAATCTGCAACTGAGCTAACGGATCTATCCAATTCACGATCTTCCAAGTTCGGCATCTGCCGGATGGCTTGCTGTGCCTACAAATTTTGTTACCAACAGGGCAATAAAACCTGCAAATTAGTTTCAGTTTTCTATGCCTCCTTTCAGACATAAATTATACGTCTGAAAGGCATCTTCATGGACACAGCAGTTTTGGTTCAGGACAGCCCCCTGCCATATAATTTAAATTCTCTCCTGGGATGATAGTCTAATTATAAATAAATAAATAAATCCATCAACATTGCCAGCAAGGTTGAATCAACAGGCTATAAACATTTCCCTATACCACCAGGCTTGAAATCTTAGGTCTACAAAGCCTCGAACTATGTCATCTACGTTTCAACCTATGCTTCGTTCATAAGATTATTTACCAAAACGTTCTACCTGTAAATGAATTCTTTAATTTCAACCATAATACTACAAGGGCCATCAATAGATTTAAACTCAGTGTAATTCGCCCTAATCTTAATTGACTTTTGCAATAGAGTAGTAAATGTCTGGAACGCTCTACCTGATCCTGTTGTTAAGTCTCTCTAATCGCCCGTACCTTTTACTGTAAACTGTCTACCCATGGACCTTTCATGTTTCTTAAAGGGTCCCTAAGGGGGCATGCATAAGCGCACCAGCGTGCCTACCATCCCTGTCCTACTGTTCCCAATTATATGTAATCATTCTATGTGTTTATGGCTATGTTTTGCCAATTTATATCCCTTTTTTTTTTGTGCCAAAAAATTTTCATGTGTCCATGTCTGTGTCTACTTTCTTACCTGTTTTCTTATTTGTTGGATAATAGTAGTAGTAGTAGTAGTAGTAAGTGGAAAAAATTATAGAAAATGAGAAAGTGAAGATCTTATGGGACTTTCAAATACAGATGGATCATCACTTGGAACACAACACCCCAGATATCAGTTGTTGAAAACCAAAACGTACAATTTATTGACATCGCAGTACCAAGAGAAGCCAGAATCAAAGAAAAAGAACTGGAAAAATCATGAAATATCGCGACCTGGCCATCGAAACTACACGGCTATGGATGAAACATGTAACAGTGATACCCATTGTCATTGGGGGAACTTGGTACCATGTCCAAGAATTTTATAAGATACATCAACAAATTGCAGCTTCCAACTGCAATAACACCAGCAGAACTGCAAAAAACTGCGCTACTTGGAACATTGTACATCTTAAGAAGCTACTTGGTTGATACCTAGGACGCTGGCAGCAACCTGTATCAACCATTAGCACCAGTCAATGGTATTTGTGATGCCTTTTTGAATGTTCAGTTGACCGAATTTCATGTTTAATGAATAAAGAAGAAGAAGAAGATGATGATGATGATAATAATAATTTCAAATGAGGAAATATTGCTTTAAGAATCTTCAGGAAGCATAAACCTTGCTAGTGTTGCTTTTGATGTTATTATCAGCCTGAATCAAGCCATTGCAGGAAGAAGATCTCTTTACTGAAAGTTATGGACCATGATCTACCAGGGAGTTGAAGTCTACACAAAGTAGAGTTTCCAGGATTGAGAAATATTGCGCCAGCCTAAAAGTTAGAGTCAGTTCTATTACTTCTCATTCAGTACAATTTCTACCTCATGCAATTACGGTGTAGAAACAGAGATAGGTCATTAGTTTCAAAACCCAGAGGGGGGTGTTCACACTGTGTATTGTTGCTCTACTACTTAAATCTTATTTCTATTTTTCTTACTAAGAATAAAACTTTGAGCAAGACTTTAAACCGCACTAACAATTAAAATTCCATAGGAAAGCCAAAAAAACAGATTAATGCTGGGTGAATAACTTCTAATAAGGAAACCACCATGCCTGTTTGACAGCGTGAATGTCAATAGCCAAGAAACATATACTGTATTATTATAAGATAGCTGCTTTTAAAATATTATTACATGCCCCCTAGACTTCAACCTGGTTTTCTGTGTTGTGCATTGCCAGAATCTGTTTTTACAAGAGTAGAAAAAGAATATAAACAGGGAGAATCAACAACAAAATTAACAAATACCCCGTAGAACAAAAATAGAACAATCATATTATAGAGTCTAATCTTGCAAGAACTTGAAAGAAAAGTTCCTGCTGGTTACGCTATGATTTTGGGGACAGGGGTCATGCAGTAAATGAGACAAAAAACATGTACCATTTCTAAAACTGACCATTGGTGCTTGTTTTAGAACATGTTATCACAGGCTGTGGGGTATTGCCATGGACTTTTGACCTGCTAAATTCATCAGCATTGCTCATTCTTGTTTTCAACTTCCCTTCAGGTCCTTGCTACAGTTATGAAAAACAACACCCACATTAAGAATAAAATAATATTCAGAGTCTGGCAGTGGTTTTCAGACACAAACACACAAGAGAAAATTACAAAGGGATTATAATGGAGTAAATTGCAAAAGGATTACAACAAAGTACCTAAGTTTAGTTCCAGCTGTAGGAAACTGAAATATTTATAGAATAGAATAGAATAGAATAGAATAGAATAGAATAGAATAGAATAGAATAGAATAGAATAGAATAGAATAGAATAGAATTTTTATTGGCCAAGTGAGGTTGGACACACAAGGAATTTGTCTTTGGTGCATATGCTCTCAGTGTACATAAAAGAAATGTTCATCAAGAATCATAAAGTACAACACTTAATGATAGTCATAGGGTACAAATAAGCAATCAGGAAACAATATCAATATAAATTGTAAGGATACAAGCAACAAAGTTAAAGTCATACAGTCATAAGTGGAAGGAGATGGATGATGGGAAGGATGAGAAGATTAATAGTAGTGCAGATTTAGCACAAGTAGTTAACCAATAAGTCATTCCATATATTGGGAACTGCAACATTTTTAAAATACAGATTAATAGATTGAATAACAAGAAGAAGAGTTTTTCTTTATTGTCCACACTATGGCTGAAAAGATAACTGGTGCAAAAGACCTGGAGGTTACTAAATTATCTTCCCATGGAATACAAAGTATTTGCTCAGCAACTTTAAAATGTGTGGACTTCAACTCCCAGAATTCCCCAGCCAGCCTTGCTACCTTTCTTAAAGTTGGTAAAATTGAGAAATCACAAGTTAGACCAGTGATTCCCAAACTGTGAGCCGCGGCTCCCCAGGGAGCCGCTGAAAATCGCCATGGGGCGCCATGAATATCTGCGCCCGCTGGGTCCGGCGCTGATGCGCCATTTCTGGGGCGTCTGGTGCGCATGCGCAGTTGCAGGTCGGATTTCCGGGGAGCCGCGGGCGCGTCTGGTGCGCATGCGCAGTTGCAGGTCGGATTTCCGGGGGAGCCGCGGGCGAAAAAGATTGGGAACCTCTGAGTTAGACAAAGATCTATAGCTTGAGGTTGAGTAGGCTGAAACTAAAATATTTCTCCCCACGCTTATTTAGAAACACATTTTTCTGAAAAATGTTTATAATGGTTATTATACTTTAGAGTGAAAGCAAGATTTCTCTGTTGAAAATTGCTCCTTGTATTCCAATACATGTAAACTTATTCCACTCCAAAGGAAACTAGGGCACGGGAAAGTTACGGAATCTGGCCACACCTAACTTTCTTTGTTCTTTAAAGAGGAACAAAAACAAAATTCTGGTTTTTTGCCAGCTTTCTATTCTGTGCTGAAGGGATTTACGGCTTTTTTATTTTTCAAAGGATCCTTCATATCATTTTGTAATATAATTTTTCTGGCTGCAAAGTTTTACAATAGCCTTTTTGTAGACATCAGGGTGTAGGCTTCACTTCCGAATCCAGCCTTTAGACAGGAAGTCTCTTCTGATCTACCACTCAAATACTAACCAGGTTCAGATATCCTTAGTTTTTCATGTTCAGCTGGATATTGCAATCTAGTCGTTCCCAACTCTAGGGGGCGGTGCTCATCTCCATTTGAAAGCCGAAGAGCCAGCGCTGTCTGAAGATGGCTCCGTGGTCATGTGGCCGGCATGACTAAATGCCAAAGGCGCATGGAACGCTGTTATTTTCCCACCAAAGGTGGTCCCTATTTTTCTACTTGCATTTTTTTAGGTGCTTTCGAACTGCTAGGTTGGCAAAAGCTGGGACAAGTAACGGGAGCTCACCCCATTACGCGGCACTAGGGATTCGAACCGTTGAACTGCTGACCTTTCGATTGACAAGCTCAGCGTCTTAGCCACTGAGTCCCTTTATTGCAATCTAGCTTGAACTTAAAAAAAAAAAGTTGAAAAGCATTAAAACTAATAAAATAACAAAAGTTTATTTTGTTATTTAGATTTTCAATTTGGGTGAATTGATTCACCCAATTCCAGGAGTGGAATATGATTATCTTGACATTCCAAAAAAAGTGATGTTATTAGCCATCAAACCTCAAAAACACACTTTTCCCAAATGGTTTCCACAATTTTGGCCACTACTGTAGATTACATGTCACAATAAGCCAGAATTATGGGTTCATGCTACCAAAAATCAGTCTTACCCTCTCAAAAAAGATTTATGAGGATTTGTAATGTAAGGCAAATTATAGTAATGCATCCAATTCTCAAAGCATGTCTTTCTACACGCCCTTCTGTCGGCTAAGATGATTTTAACTTCAGCTGGGATTGGTAAACACAGACACAGCTTACAGAAATATGCTCACTGACCTACCTACCCTGTATTAGTAATGGACTATTTAAAAACAACAACTTTCCTAAATCTGCCACCTGGCATTCTTGTTTATGCTCTCTGTCTTCACCAAACAACAATGACTGTGTGATAAGACTGTGAGCCAGTATTTTGATGTCCTGTACATACCATTTGTGATAGTAATGCGCCGGCCCTGGTAGAATTCTCCCAGGGTGACTGTATTGCCTTGCTTGGTGGCCACAACTCGCACGGTCCTGGAATTGTCTTGACATTCCACATAAGGGTTGTATCCTGGATTGTTTGTTTGTAGCTGGTTGTTGATCTGGCTCTCCTGGCTGCCAGGGTTAAAAGCATCAGCTATGCGGCTTCGGCAGTAAGATTTGTATTTCCACAAGACAATAGGAGGCTGAGTTGCTGAAGTCTGATAGTTGCACTGTAGAGTCACAGGTTGAAACAGGATGGCTACGTTGAAAGGATTTAGCACAGTGACTTGTATTGCAATGGCAGAATCTGTAGATTGGAGCAGATAGAAGAGAACAGTGAGTAAATACAACATCCTTAAATGCTAACGCACTTTCATTCTACAGCATTCCTTCCTTCCAATTATTACGTGATAAGACAGTCAGAGCTGGCTTATCTTCTCAGCACAGTTTCCTTGGGCCTGTCGAGAGCATTATTTCAGGACCATACAAATTTCCAGCCATTATGTTATGTCAATCAGACACAACTTATTTGTCCAATTTATAATTTGTCCATAACTTGTAAAAGTTTGAATGTGCCTAGCCTTCTTCCCTCCTCCCCCCTGGAAGACAGATCAGCCAATAAGCGTGCAGCATTCACATCTCCACAAAATAGCACTTACAGCAATAGCACTTAAACTTATATACTGCTTAATAGTGCTTTTACAGCCCTCTCTAAGCGGTTTACAGAGTCAGCATAATTGCCCCCAACAATCTGGGTCCTCATTTTAGACACCTCGGATAGATGGAAGGTTGAGTCAACCTTGAGCCGGTGAGATTTGAACTGCCGAACTGCAGGTAGCAGTCAGCTGAAGTAGCCTGCAGTACTGCACTCTAACCATTGTGCCACCTCGGCTCTTAAACACATACCGTATATACTCGAGTATAAGCCGAGTTTTTCAGCACGTTTTTTGTGCTGAAAAACGTCCCCTCGGCTTATACTCGAGTCCCTAGTTTACCCCAGTTTTTTGGGGTAAAATTGGGGACCTCGGCTTATACTCGGATCGGCTTATATTCGAGTATATACGGTAGTTGAGAATTGGGAGGTGTGTACATCAGTTGTCTGCAACCATCTGCAACCTACACTTACCCATCAACCCCTTACAGCACAGAGATACGTTGACCACCTACTCACAGTTACGGACAAGTCTAAATCAAGCTTAAGAAGGACAAAGAGGAAAGGAAGACGACTTCCTTGCTTTTTTATAACACTTCCATGTTCAGAACGAAGTCGCATCTACCATCCTCCCCAGCAATTTGAGATACTATTCATTTATAAGTCCTGAACATAAGTTTCAAGGGATCTAAACTGCAAAGATGCATCTACTGCACAGTATTAAAAAAATCTACTTTCCAGGATGCCCAGCTGGTTGATTCTTAGAAATTCTTCGTTATAAAAGGCACAGTTTAACAACTTGCCAAGATCTTTTTTTCTTTCTTTCTTCCATTCGGACAGGACCCTGCCACTATTCAGAGGTGCCACTTTTTAGCCCCTTCCTACAAAACAGGCAATGGAAAATTCTAGCTTAACAAATGTCAGTCTGGTATTAATTTAATTTAATTTAAGTATGTAAGTCTGGTACATTCTAAGGCAGGGGTCTTCAACCCCCGGGGCGGGACCCCACTACCAGGCCTATTCATAATCAAGCCACACAAGCAGTGGGCCAACACACATACGTGTGCATGTGAAGCTTGACTTCCATGAGTGGTGGTCCGGCAGGTGTGCACAAGCACACGCAGATCCACTTGCCTGAACTGAGCTGTGCACATGTGTGCACCGGCCCGCCACTCGCATAGGTTGAGCTGTGTACACATGCATGATGGCCCACTGCTTGCATGGCCCGGTTCCCCTCTCCCCTTACCCCGTCCACTGGGCCACTAAGCAGCAACGGTTGGGGACCACTGTTCTAAGGCCAAGTGTGAAAAGTACAATGCCAATATTACTTTTTGCCTTCCAGAGCCCTACCAAGAACAGAAAGAATCAAGTCTTTGGGTCCCTTATTTCTTTTTTTTCAGATGGCTGGAGTTTTTAAACAGAGAAATACTGGTAAGCAATACTTTTTATGGCGTATATCTCACTGTTCAAAACTCCTGAAACTTTCTCCGTCATTCAGACAAAACCTGGTTCAACCCTTAAGCTAAAAGATGGTACACCCCCTGCATCTTCTGTGAATACTCAGACATTGCATAAAATTCAGGGTTTTCAATAAAATATATACACTACAGAGAGATATAAGTGATTAATTACAACGTTCACACAACAGTTTATTTTCACACTCAAATAAATTCTATGATGGTTGAACAGTTAAATCATAAACTAGTTTCTTTGGATTTGGTTTGGTGGCTGGTATGAACCCAACAAAAATCAAAACAATGTCACAAAAGAGGGGCTGCAATAAACTCTCCAAATATATCAATATTCACTGAAAACACTTGGAAGGTTATATTTATTTGGTGCCTAAAAAGACAGACAGTCACACCTCCATTACTCTTTGGGGAACAGCATTCAAAAGATCAAAAGCCTCTTGAAAGAGCTCTGTTTATATTTACCAGCCAACTGCAAGGCATTTATCACCTTGGAAAAATAATGGCAAGTTTTATTTTTACATTTGGGGTTTTTATTTTTCTCAACTGTTCAAAAAATAAAAGCCTTTTCACTTTTCTACTTTTCGAGTTTTGTTCTGACAAAGCAAGTCTATTTCATGCGTATCTCGTGTTCATACTCTTCCCCACTCGTTTTATTTGTGTTTGAGGTTTCATTCCAACCTGAAAAGGGGCTGGCACTAAGATCAGTTTCCTCCCACAAAAGACCTGCAGTTTCGATGTGTGTATGTGTGTGACAACCCCAGCTCCAGTCTGGATCAGTCATCAGGCTTCCAGGAAGAAAAGTCTGATAAGGCACACCTACGGGTTTCAAACAAACACACAATAGATCTTGCCACAGAAACCAAAACTTCCTTGATTCTTCCTGAAACACTCCCCCCTTTTCAGGGGGATTAAAGGTTAGGAGCTGGCTAACTCTTCCCTTCTATGGGTTGTATGTTTTATCTTGCAGGAAAATGATAATATGCCAAACACCACATACCCGGCCATGTGTTGATCACAACATGGGATGTAAAAAAACAACCTGACCAAGGAAATTATTTTGGCTTCAAATCTTGCATTTCAAATGCTTTTAAGGTTCTTCTTCTTGTTGTTGCTAGTTGCGAAGTCGTGTCTGACCCATCGCGACCCCATAGACAACATTCTAAGAAAAAACTGATGAGGCTCCGCCTCCCTGGTGACGTTCCCCAGCTTTTTTCAACTCAGCCTCAGCTATGGTCGATTAATTTTTATCTCCAGAGCTTTAGAGTTGAATTATATTATTTCCTGGATATCTTTTTCTGATTTTGGATTTTGGTTCTCATTCCGTTTTGCCATTTGGGGACTGGGGCTCCCTCGCTCATCATCCGAGGGTGCGTACCTTTCTGCGTGGGGCTTCTAATCTTCGCCCTCCTATGCTGCACCGTTATCCAACTTGGGACCTTGCTAAGGTTTTGCAGGCATTGACCAAGGCCCCGTTTGAACCATTGAAGGAAGCCAGTCTCCGACTTCTATCATGTAAGGTTGTTTTCCTTGTGGCCATCACGTCTGCCCGACGGATATCAGAGTTGGCGGCTTTACCGGTGAGGAAGGACCTGTGTATCTTTCACTCCAACAGGGTGGTCCTACGGTTGGACCCTGCCTTTCTACCAAAAGTCAACTCCTCGTTTCACCGAGCACAGGAGTTGGTCCTGCCGGACTTCTGTCCAAGGCCTCACCATGCCTTGGAGCAGACCTGGCATATGTTGGATGTTAGGCGGGCCCTCCGTATTTATATCTCACGGACCTCTTCATTTTGGAAGACTGAATCCCTGTTTGTTTCCTATCAACCGTCAACTCTCGGCCACAGGGTGACATCGTCCACAGTGGGTCATTGGCTTAGGTCATGTATAGCACGTGCTTACGAACTTCAAGCTCTTCCGGTGCCTCAGGGGATAACGGCCCATTCTACTCGCAGTGCAGCTACAACGGCAGCGTGGGCTACCCAGGCTTCGGTTGAGATTTGTAGGGCAGCTACATGGACTTCTCCATCTCCTTTCATACGTCACTATAGACTGGATGCGTATGCCTCGGCAGAGGCTGCCTTTGGGCGGAGGGTCTTGCAGAAGGTCCACGAAGAGTCAGGGTCATCGGCCCAGACCAGTTCCCGCCCGTAGTGCTCATCAGTCTTTGGTATATCCCCAAATGGCGCCTCCCATCGCCACACTATGGAGAAGGGACGTTGGTCTTACTGTGATACGTCCTTTCTCATAGGGGCGATGGGAGGCGCCAGTCCCACCCTGTTTCGGTCAGGTCCAACTCCCGTGGGGGTGTGGGGGTGTTTCCTGTTTTTCTAATTTCAGCTGGATCGCTTCGGCTTCGTTGTCAAATGCTGGGGAACGTCACCAGGGAGGCGGAGCCTCAGCAGTTTTTTCTTTCAACTCAGAGACCATAGAGCTAGAGACTGGAATAACCCAAATGGCGCCTCCCATCGCTCCTATGAGAAAGGACGTATCACGGTAAGACCAACGTCCCTTCTCTACCATCCTCTGGAGTCCATTTAAGTTCACGCTGACTGCTTCAGTGACTCCATCCAACCACGTCGTTCTCTGCCATCCCCTTCTCCTTTTGCCCTCAATCATCCCCAGCATTAGGCTCTTCTACAGTGAGTCCTTCCTTCTCATTACATGGCCAGAGTATTTCAGTTTCATCTTCAGGATCTGGCCTTCTAAAGAGCAGTCAGGCTTGATTTTCTCTAGGACTGACTTGTTTGTTCGCCTTGCAGTCCAAGGGACTCACAGGAGTCTTCTCCAGCCCCATAGTTCAAAGGCCTCAATTCTTTGACCCTCAGCTTTCCTTATGGTCCAACTTTCACAACCATTAACTTTCTTAAGGTTCTTACTGTAGAGCTACTCGAATAAACTCTTACGGTAGCCTCAGACTTGTGCAAATACTCAAAATGCTGGATATTGCAGGGAAGCTGTATTTCTAGCTCTAGCTGGAGAACCTCAAAGCTATACTTTCTTGTCCCTACACGAGTTTGTAAACATTTAATTTTCCATCATTGGTACAAGCGTGCACAAGAGAAAAAGCCATGGCTTCTTCAAACCACTCCATTTCCTTCCCTTGGAGGGTCTGCTCTTTGTTCCTTCTAGCAGGCAAGACAAAGGCAAATGACGAACAGGAAAAGCAAAATTGGGGGGTGGGATATTTTCCTCCTTTCTTTGGGCTATGAGCCAGGTTGTCAGCATTCCAGAAACCGCCCCCCCCTCTCCAAGTAAAAACTCCAAAGCAAGCATCTTTCAAAGTTCTATTTACTAGGATAGGTAAACTGGCACATCTGGGAAAACCCGAATCTGAGAGGTCCAGGTTTTCCCTTAGTAAATCAAAACCCTCAAACCATCCCGACTTCTCAGTCGATCACATGCTCCAAGCGCCAACCGTCCCATCTAGAGACAGCACTCTGACCACTCCTTAATAGTATATGTTAAAAAACCTTGAAGGACATTTTCCCTGTGAAAAGGAAGCCAACTAGCTAGCTTCAGTTGGAAAAGAAGGGCTCGGGGAAGAGTGGAAAGAAAACATTTTATCACCAGTAGCAGCCAGTATGGTTGATTATAGTGATTAAGGGGCTGAAGAAACCGAGACTGAAGTCCACTCTCAACTACAGAAATCCACTGTGTGTCTTTGGACCGGTCACTGTCCTTCAGCCCAACATACTTTTGCAGAGTTGTTGTTAAGAGATAAATTGGAGGAAGCACTATATATGCTTCTGGTGGAAAGGAGGGTTATCAATCTAACAAAAATTTTTAAAAAACCCCACAATGAAGGTGTGAATGTGCAAATGGATTCACAAAAACACCAACTGCAGACCCAGGTCTCCCCCACCAAGCCCATTATTGCCTTTGTACGACTGCACCATCACAACATCACAACGCCCACAAGAACAATTCACTACACCTACGTTCCCTTAGCACACGTCCATGAACAATCTCGATAACTGCATTTGCACATCGTGCGATCCTTCATCGCTTTTTAACGAAGTTCATTTTAAATGCGCTTCGCAGACTCGATTTTTTTTTTTAAAAAGCCCTCTTTTTGTGTACATGTAGTCCTTGACTTACGACCACAATGGAACCCCAAATTTCTGCTGCTGAGTGAGATATTTGTTAAGTGGGTTTTGCCCCATTTTACGACTTTGCTTGCCGCAGATGTGACATGAATCAGTGGAGTCGATAACTTAGTATATACTGAGAACATATGCACCAAGACAAATTCCTTGTGTGTCCAATCACACTTGGCCAATAAAAAATTCTATTCTATTCTATTCTATTCTATTCTATTCTATTCTACCTAGACGTTAATTGAATCTGGCTACCCTGGTTGAGTTTGCTCGTCAGAAAGTCCCAAAAAGTGATCAAGTGACCCTCCCCCCGGGACGCCGTTAACGGTCATAAATATAAATGCCGGAATACTGAATTTCAATCACATGATCGTGGGGAAGTGCCTCAAAGGTCAGTGACTCTGAAAAGTAGCCATAAGCTACTTTTTTTCCCCCAGTGCCATTTGTAACTTCGAATCGGACGGTCACTAAATGGACTGTTGTATACAACAACCCCCTCGATCAGAAAGGTCGGCAGTTCAACGGTTCGAATCCCTAGTACAGGTCTCCCGCGTGAGCAGGGGGTTGGAATAGATCAGGGGTCACCAACCTTTCGTACCTCAGGGACCACTAAATTCATAATTTTAAATCCCAAGGATCACTAATATGATATTTTTTTAAAAAAAAAAAGATAAATAGTATTTAGTGTAGTATAAAAAATGCAAATAATTTTTCTGCGGACCACCAAAATTTTCTCGCGGACCACCAGTGGTCCACGGACCATTGGTTGGTGACCACTGGACTAGATGACCTCCAAGGACCCTTCCAACAGTAACAGTCTGTTAACTGTTTAGCTCTAGAAAGCGGGTTCATTCAGAAAACCCCTCCCTCCATTCAGCAGGTTGCAGGAGCCGCAGTCAACAGGTGCGGAATCCGTTTTGTCCAGAAAAAAAAGCGCTGTTTCCTGCGACTTTCCAGAAAATCGGGGATCTGAATAAGATTTCACCGCCGCCATGAATAGAAGCACCGACTCTTTCGGGTTCCCCCCCCCGCCCCCCACGGCGAAGTCCGCGCGGGAGAAGCAGCAGCGGGGAAAGGCGATTGGCGGAGAGCGCTTGGCCGTCGCCCAATCAGCTCTCGAGTCTCCCCCTTCCCCTGCGCCCAAAAGGGGTCCCCGAGGAGTCTCCCCCTCAGAGGCGGGCGGAGGGGCAAAGAGGGAGGTGGGGGCGTCACGTCGTCCGGGGGGGGGTCGAGCGGGAAACCCACTTCCCAATTCCTCTCAGTCGCTCACCTAAAATCCAGGCGGTGGCCAAGAACCACCACAGGGGCAGCGCGGCGGCCGCTCGACGCGTCCTCCGGGTCTCCATTTCCCAACCTTTTGTACGGACTTCGAGCCCGGGAAAGAGGGAAAAGGAGGAAGGCTGGGATATTTAAAAAAAAAATCGCTCCCAGGCTCTCGTTCGTTTCCAAAGCCCCGCTTCCCCCTCGGAGCTCTTGGGTGAGAGACTCCGCTCCTCCTGCCGATGCGTCTCGGTCCTCGCGCGCCACAGGTGCTGCTTGCCCCTCGCAAGAGGCAACCTCGCCCAAGGAGCGGAAACTACCAACTCCTTCAGGGAAGCGGGGAGCCTCCCGCCGAGGCTTCCTCACGGGGAAGGAGGGGTTTTTTTTGTTTGTTTTTAATAGCGGAAACCGACTCACTCGTTTCTTAACCTCGGCTTCGCTTTTTAATTATTCGCTGGATAATGAAGAGGGGGGGAAGGGATAAGAACGAAGGTCAGACTTCGGGTTTTTCCTTTCTTCCTCCCCCCCCCTTCGGGACGATGGTTAAGCCTCAAGGCGTCGTCCTTAGAATGTATTGAGAAGGAGCCAAACTATTTTGGGAAAAAAAGGGGGGGTGGAGAGAGTGAAAGGAAACTTTGCGAAGTGCCTCTCTCTCTCTCTCTCTCTCTTGCTCCCCTTCCCAAGGAAAAGTGAACTCGCCCAGGTACTGCCCGAGAGGGAGGAAAAAACACAACTTTCAAGTACCAGGAAAGGTGAAAGTTTACGAACTTTGATTTAAATTTAAAAAAAAAAAACCTGTTGGTCCGGGCGTCTACAGTAGTGGCTAAAATTGTGGGAACCTTTTGGGGAAAGTGTATTTTTGAGGTTTGATGGCTAATAACACCACTTTTTTTTCTTTTTGGAGTTTCAAGATAATCCTATTCCCACTGCTGGAATGGCCTGGGAATAGCCCAGATTTTAACCCAATTGAAAATCAATGGAGCCGATTGAAGAAACTTGTTAGTCAGAAGCGACCCAGCAATAAAACCCAGTGAATAGAAGCCATCATTCAATCTTGGTTTCACATTATAACAGCTGCAGAACTCAAAGACTTGCTTCACTCCATGGGAAGATGTTGTAAGGGTGTCATTCTTGCTAAAGGTTACCCAACTAAGTATTAACTGACATGGGGATAATTTTTGTATATCTCATTTTTTCTATTGTTATACTTTTTGTGTATCTCGTTTTTTCTGTTTCAGTTTTCTTCTTTATACTTTATTTATTTTTATTTATTTATTTATTTTGTCAAACACAACAATCTATATAAGTATAAGCATGAAATAACCACACAAATTGAATACAACCAAAGGGAACGTTAGGACAGGAACGGTAGGCACGCTGGTACTCTTATGCACGCCCCTTACTATAACTGCTATTCTAATAGCAAATCCTTCATAAACATTATTGCACTACATTCTTGCTTAAATTATCTTTCCATTGATAGATAATTTTATGGCACTACTCCAAAAAAAAAAGTGGTGTTATTAGCCAGTTTTAGAAAATACACTTTTCCCAAAAGGTTTCCACAATTTTGGCCACTACTGTATGTTACTGATAACTTTTAACAGAGGCTGGAATATAAATCGTGGAAAAGCTGAAAACATTTCTGCTGGTTATTTATTCATTGTTATTACTGTTATGTTTCCTATTACCTGTTTTTTTTTAAATATATCCTTTTCTACTGGTTGATTTTTTCTAAAAAAAGTGGTTTAATAAACATGTCTTTGATACGCAATCGGGTTTTTAAAATAATAATATAAAGGGGCCTTGTTAACTGGCCTATCGGGAGATATATTGTATAGCAAAATATTGAAAAAGAAATAAAATTGCCACTTGATTTTAATATATATATATATATATATTATATACATATACATACATACATACATACGTACATATACATGCATGCATGCATATCAGAGGTGGGTTTCAGCAGGTTCTGACCAGTTCTGGAGAACCGGTAGAGGAAATTTTGAATAGTTCGGAGAACCGGTAGTAAAAATTCTGACTGGCCCCTCCCCCATCTAGTCTCTGCCTCCCGAGTCCCAGCTGATTGGGAGGAAATTTTTGCAGTAATCTTCCTCTGCCACGCCCACCAAGCAATGCCACGCCCACCAAGCCACACTCACAGAACTGGTAGTAAAAAAATCTGAAACCCACCAGTGAGTGAGAGAGAGAGAGATGATATAGATGATAGATAGAGAGACAGACAGACAGACAGACAGATAGACAGATTATAGGTAGATAATGAATTGATAGATGGATGGTTACATAGATGATAGATAGATAGATAGATAGATAGATAGATAGATAGATAGATAGATAGATAGATAGATAGATAGATAGATAGATAGATAGATAGATAGATAGATAGATAGATAGATATGATAAGATATGCTAAATCAATACTGTATCTGGGTAGGTATCCAGTCTTCCAGAGCAAGGTCAGTTTTAACAGCAGCATTGTTCTGCCTATTATGACATCAGGAGTAGTGTCACAGCTGGATTTTTTCCTTCCCTGGGTTTTCTTAATAGGTCAGTACCCAGCTTGCCATGTCCTGTTGGGCACCCTTGTTGGCTTTGTTTCTGGGTCTGTTCTTAACCATCGCTGAAGGTAACCATTATGAAGGCCACTCGCTGGGCCAGCCATGTCTCCCTGGCCAGCCTTGCGTGTTAGCATTTATCTCCAATAACCCTGTGATCCTACGTTGTCCGCGCTCTTCATCCCGAGAGTACATCACTTGGCAATACCTTGACCCATTTTGGACCCATGAGCAACCACTGACTTTCTTACGCTCAGGCAAGATTTCTTGGCCCTTGATTAGCTATGACAAGTTGCAGAGACTACGTTTCAAATCCAGACTGATTGCCGGCAACCTGTATATCCCGAGTCCCAGTCTAGAAGATTCTGGGTTGTACACCTGTCGTGCAGGAGACGCCACCCTTGGCTATTATGAGGTTGACTTTCAGGATGCGGAGCGTCTCTATGTCTCACACGCAGGCCTGGGAGAGGCCACCTTGGGCAACGCTACGGTGCAGCTCGACAATGGAGCCCAGGCCACCCTGTTCACCGCCTGGAGCCCTTGGCAGTCTTGCGATCGCTGTGGCCATCCCGGGGAACGGAAGCAAGTGGGGTTTTGTTACGCCCAGCTGACTACGATGGACTCTGAGGAGGAGACGCCATTGCCCTGTGGGATGGCTAGGCAGAAGTATTTGATGTTGCCTGAACGGGGGCCAGAGCTGAGAATAGAAACCTGTCAAGTGCGCTGTGACACATCATACTTGGCTTGCCAAGAGGAGCCCCACTGGGTACCATTCCTGGTCTTTACCAACTACCATCCCCAACAAAATTCCACCGCTCACCTTCGCTGCCCAGCGTCTTCCATCTACAGGTACTAAAGTTTTTTACTTGCCTCCGTCAGGCACACCTCCAACTTCTGTTTAGCATACGCATAAAAGGTAGTAGATTCCCTTCGGTGTGGGCTTAGTGTACAGGTAGTTCTAAACGTATGACCACAATTGAACCCAACATTCCTGTTCCTTTGTTCAGTGAGTTTTGGCCCGTTTTATGAGCTTTCTTGCCACCGTTGTTAAGTGAATTATTGCAGTTGCTAAGTTAAGGTCATAGCTGTTCAGTGAATCTGGCTTCCCCATCAACTTGTCAGAAGGTCGCGAATGATCCCGGGACATTGCATAAAGACGAGTCAGGTGTCTGAATTTTGATCACATCCCGGGGATGCTGCAATGGTCATAAGTCTGAAAAACACTCATAAGTCAACTTTTTTTTTTAAATGCCATTGTAACTTTAAACAGGTCCTTAAATGAACTGTTGCCAGTCAAAGACTGCCTATAGCGCAGTCCCTGTGATTTGCTTATGATGTGCTAAATCTGTCTTTTATTCAAAACAATGTAGTCCCAGAGCGTGTCTACTAAGCAATAATGCGCTTTGTGGTTCAGCTTAGCGTACTGTACGAATTCAGTCTTTGTAGTCTGCAGACATGTTGATGGCTCATTGCACTGGGACCTGGCCCATGGTTAAAGCAAATCATAACTTAATAGCAATAGTACTTAGACCAGGGTGTCAAACTCAAGGCCTGAGGGCCGGATCCAGCCCATGGGATGCTTAGATCTGGCCTGCGGGGTCACCCTGGAAATAGCAAAGGACCGGCCTGCGGTGCCTCTGCCAGCAAAAATGGAGCTGAGGTGGGCAGCCCTTCCAAGCTCTGTTTTCGCTGGCAGAGGGCTGCAGGAGGATCCCCCCAGCCCTGCCTTGGGCCGCCACAGGTACCCCCGGTATGAGTGACGTTGAGCTGGCCACGCCCACCCTGGCCATACCCCCTCCCCACCAGCTCCCGTGGTCAAACACAACCCTGAATGAATGCGACCCTCCATGAAATCGAGTTTGACGCCCCTGACTTAGACTTATATACTGCTTCACAGTGCTTTTACAGCTCTCTCTAAGTGGTTTACAGAGTCAGCCTATTGCCCACAACAATCTGGGTCCTCATTTTACCGACTTCACGAGGATGGAAGGCTGAGACAACCTTGAACCTGGTGAGATTCGAACTGCTGGCAGCCGGCAGTCAGCAGAAGTAGCCTGCAGTACTGCACTCTTAACCACTGAGCCTCCGCGGTTTAAATATATTGTATAACCTCTCTGCCTTGTTCCCACATTTAAAACTGCTTGGCTGTTGGTCTGTAGAGAATCTCAGTCATCCAGGTCATGGTTGCCCCCAAGGTATTTTTTCAGGAGGCAACTGGACTTCCTTGTTTTTCTTTTGAAGACGTTTCGCTTCTCATCCAAGAAGCTTCTTCAGCTCTGACCGAACCATTGCCCACTATCCTGTCAGAGCTGAAGAAGCTTCTTGAATGAGAAGCGAAACATCTTCAAAAGAAAAAGTCCAATTGCCTCCTGAAAAAACACCTTTGGGACATGCTTGGCTGTTGCTCCTTTTCTCTGTGAACATACCTGAAAGGATCTTTAGCTCAAAGGGGGAAGTTTCAAAAATTGTGTGATATTTCTAAGTCACAAGGCTGCTTCCTCCACATTCACCTGATATTCATCCAGTTTTGGTCGCCACGATGTAAAAAAGATGTTGAGACTCTAGAAAGAGTGCAGAAAAGAGCAACAAAGAGGATTAGGGGACTGGAGGCTAAAATATATGAAGAACAGTTGCAGGAACTGGGTATGTCTAGTCTAATGAAAAGAAGGACCAGGGGAGACATGATAGCAGTGTTCCAATCTCTCAGGAGCTGCCACAAAGAAGAGGGAGTCAAGCTATTCTCCAAAACACCTGAGGGTAGAACAAGAAGCAATGGGTGGAAACTAATCAAGGAGAGAAGCAACTTAGAACTAAGGATAAATTTCCTGACAGTTAGAGCAATTAATCAGTGGAACAATTTGCCTGCAGAAGTTGTGAATGCTCCAACATTGGAAGTTTTTAAGAAGATGTCAGATAACCATTTGTCTGAAGTGGTGTAGGGTTTCCTGCCTAAGCAGGGGGTTGGACTAGAAGACCTCCAAGGTCCCTTGCAACTCTGGTATTCTATTCTATTGTTTCTATTATTACTCCTAAGGAGTTCAAATTCCTGCTAGCTTTTTGCAATCACCCAGAGACATCTTAATGCAGTACAGCTATTACGTTTGCCAGACTTAATTATATAGCGGGTTTTATTTTCAGAAGCAAACTTTGTTGAATTAGTGCACTCAGGGTACCAGTTCTCCTTATCCAAATTTAATCGCTTCCACTTAGTCTGTCGCTAGCAGCCCTAACACCAGGAACAGGAGAAACAGGAAATGTTGATTTAGTTCTCTTAGTTTTTGCTTGTATCTCTTGTACATTGTAAAAAGAAAAAAGGAAAAAAAAGCAAGTTAAACATTGACCGGTTACATGAACCTTTCACCTTCGGATGCCAGGTGGAGTTCCAGTTCTGCTATTGGCGGCAAGATTCATTAAAAAAATAAAAATAAAAAAAATAACCAGGAGCAATTGAATGAAGCACACATAATAGAAACAGCTGCAGGAGCTCCAGGACTGAGCTACTGTTAGCAGAGTAAGCAATTCAGCTGTAAGTCGATCTGACCTATTATTATTCTCCAGGTGCTAACATCTGATTATCCTTGTCCGGGGCTTAATACAGGTAGTTCTCGACTTACGACGTTCTTTTCACAACTGTTTGAAGTTAAGATCATCATCATCATCATCTTCATTTAACAACCCCATAATCCCTTGCGGGATGGAGTCTGGGCAACTGAATGGAGCTAGCAGAGTATTTTAATGGCCGGATGCCCTTCCTGTTGCCAATGCGGAGTTTTGTTCAGCAGATATATTCTCAGTGTGCCCAGAGAGAGAAAAATACCTGCCTCTACCTAGGTTCGAACTCACAGCCTCCTGATTGTGAGGCGAGAGCTCCCCCTCTAGGCCACCGCACCACTACTGTTTGAAGTTAAGATGATGCTGGAAAATGTGACTTACGACTGGTCCTCACATTTACAACCGTCAACAAGCATTCCCCACAATCGCGTGATCAAAATTTGGGTGCTTGGGAAACCAGCACGCATTTACAACCGTCGCTGCGTCTTTATGTCGCGCCATTTTCCGCCTGTCTTCCATCAAGCAAAATCAATGGCGGGAGCCAGATTTGCTTAAACAATTGTGATTCACTTAATGACCAACGCTGCGGCAAAAAAAGGTCATCAAATCAAGCGTGAACTTAGTACTTAATAACGATCTTGATTTGCAACAGAAATTTTGGGCCCACTTGTCACAAGCTGTGGATTACCTGTACATAAGCAGGATTCGGTTAATCCTTGGCTGCAACCTCTAGGACCATGATGGCGAACCTATGGCACGCGGAGCCCTCTTTGCGAGCATGCGAGCCGTCACCCCAGCTCAGCTCCACCGCGCATGCGCCTCCCGCTGACCAGCTGATTTTTGGGTCTCTGCCGCACATGCACGGGGCACGGGATGCATGCAGGAGGTGCGTGTGCATCGGCAAGGGCGTGGGGCGGGCGGGCCACATGCATGGGGGGAGCAAGGGGAAGTGCGGTACAGCCCCCCCCACCCTGTTTTTGTTCTCAGGAGGCTTCAGGGAAGCCTGCTAAGCCCAAAACAGGGTGTGGGGGATGCAGCGAGCCCCCCTGTGGCCCGTTTTTGGTCCCAGGCTTCAGGGAGGCCTGCTAGGCCCAAAACGGAGCATGGGGGGGGTTACGCAAGTTTGTGCAGGGGGCGCAAGGTGGGTGTCATGCACGTATTGTATTATGGGTGAGGGCACGCATGCACTGTCATGCGCTGTAGGCATGCTCTAAGAATTCCAAGGCTGAAGGTCAGAAATTAAAATTGGAAAATTAAAAAAAAACCATCTCAGAAGAAAGCAGCAGGAAACCATTTCCACTTTGTTGTCAAAAAGCCACATTGATTTATTTAGGCGGTCCTAAGTCTTGAGCTCAGTAGAAGGGAGTTATTTCCTTTTGCCTTTATTGTATTTTTTTTTTAAAAAAAAAAACCTTTACTTTGTTAAGCATCTTATTAAATATTTCTAAACAGTCCTTTGAGCCTTTTCAGCTCCTCTCCTCTCCTTTTCCCTTGGATCCAACTTAATTATCTAATCTATTTATATGCCTTCCCATCTAATATGCATGACAGGAATTGGGTCTGGCTAGTCTAGAGAAAAGAAGGACTAGGGGTAACATGATCCCCAGAGCGCCAATATTTGAGGGGCCGCCAGAAAGAAAAGGGGAATTTATTCTCCAAAGGCAGAAGGCAAAACAAGAAACAATGGATGGAAACTAATCAAAGAGAGAAGCAACCTAGAACTAAGGAGAAATTTCCTAACAGTGAGAACAATTAACCAGTGCAACGCAGTTGTGCTATTCAGCAGGTTCTGACAGGTTCTGGAGAACCGGTAGCGGAAATTTTGAGTAGTTCACAGAACCGGCAAATGCCACCTCTGGCTGATCCCAGAGTGGGGTGGGAATGGGGATTCTGCAATATCCTTCCCCCAGGAATGGGGAGGGAATGGGGATTTTGCAGTATCCTTCCCCTGGAGTGGGAAGGGAATGGAGATTTTGCAGTATCTTTCCCCTGCCACGCCCACAGAACTGGTAGTAAAAAAAAATTGAATTCCACCCCTGGTGCAACGGCTTGCCTTCAGCAGTTGTGAGTGCTCCATCACTAGAGGCTTTTAAGAAAAGACTGGACAGTCACTTGTCTGGGATGGTGTTGGGTCTCTTGCTTGAGCAAGGGATTGGACTAGAAGACCTCCAAGGTCCCTTCCAACTCTGCTAATCTGAAGTGGGGGGGGCTAACAAGTTGAAAAACATAATAAAAAAACAACAACAGAGATAACATAAAATAATTGAGCAGGCGAAAACGCCCCAGTTAATACAACCAAGATCAAGAAATGGGCTCGCCAATACTATCAGATGATGCTTTCAAAGACTCTTCAAGGTGTTTGAAGGACAGCCTCATGTAGTATACATTGCAGTCTTCTATGTAAGAGGTGACTTAAGGCATGAGTAACCAGGAAAAGGCACAACCAGTGCACAGTACAAATTGTGGATATCTCTGGATAGCCGTGGCTGCCGCCTGCTTTTTCCAGCAAGCATTGTGAGTCCAGGAGGTCACCTCAGTTCTTGCAATTGTTCTAGGATGAATTGATGGCTCAACAAATGGATAGATAGACAATCCTACAGGCAATTAGCCATTATTCGAAAAGAGAAATGCTGCAGGATAGGACAGCCTATTTGTAAACTGGCGGGGGGGGAAAAGATTCATGCATTGTTCTAAACCAGAATGAGTGATTTGTGAATTGTGAGGCCCGTTACTGTACAATTTTTCCAGCTCCTGAAGCACATTGTTATTTATAGCGATGTGGTTTTGTTCCTTTTTGTGAGAAAAAAATCAATGTGCTAAGCATCTGTTAAAATACCTAAGAGCAGTGAACACCTTCCCCACCACCACCAGGACACCTGCAAAAATAAATAAATAAATGAAAGGAAAATATCAGTCCCTTTTACTCCATCTGTACAGTTCTTGAAGGACTTAGCAAGAAAAAAAATGAAGACCCTATTTGCATAAAAAAGATTGCTTGCCTCTTCTAATCCTTTTTATAACAGGATTTATTTTTTAACAGATTAACAGAGTTGGAAGGGACCTTGTAGATCATCTAGTCCAACCCCACCTCCAAACAGGAGACCCTAGACCAATTTTGACAGATGGTTGTACAATCTCTTCTTGAAAGCTTCCAGTAATGAAGCGCCCACAACTTCCGAAGGCAAAGCTGTTCCATTGATTGTTTGTTTTCACTGTCAGAAAATTTCTCCTTATTTCCAGGTTGAATCTCTCCTTGATCATTGAACAATCTTGAACAATCCATTGTTCCTTGTCTGGCCCTCAGGTGCTTGATCCCATCCTCTCTGTGGCAGCCCCTCAAATATTGGAACACTGCTATCATATGTCCCCTGGTCCTTCTCTTCACTAGACTAGCCATGCCCAGTTCCTGCAACCATTCTTCATATGTTTTTAGCCTCCAGGCTGCTAATCATCTTGGTTGCTCTTCTCTGCACTCTTTCTAGAGTCTCAACATC
Source organism: Ahaetulla prasina (assembly GCF_028640845.1). Classification (NCBI taxonomy): domain Eukaryota; kingdom Metazoa; phylum Chordata; class Lepidosauria; order Squamata; family Colubridae; genus Ahaetulla; species Ahaetulla prasina. The sequence continues at coordinate 24,376,547 of NC_080548.1, read as the reverse complement.
TTTTTTGGAGTATGGTGACCAAAACTGGATGCAGTACTCTAGGTGTGGTCTTACTTTATAGAGTGGTATATTACTGTAACCCTCTTTTAATTTGTTGAATGATAAATAAGCAAAAGGTATATCAAACTAATCTATTGACCAATGTTTGCATACCACATTGGCTGGGTTGGCTGTGCAAATATCATTGAATAGGTAACCTAGAGGTAAGATGGTTCAAGGATGTGAAATATAGAGGGGGCCGGTGGCCCAAGCAGTAGTCTCTGATATCAAATCAAGGTGGTACAAATATATAAGGTTTACCACCTTTTATCTCATTGAAACTGCAACCTTCATTTACTGCAGTATTTTTTGTAATAATCTAACAGAGTCACAGGGTTGGAAGGGACCTTGAAGGTCTTCTAGACCAGGGCTCTCCAACCTTGGCAACTTTAAGCCTGGCGGACTTCAACTCCCAGCAAAGCTGGCTGGTGAATTCTGGGAGCTGAAGTCCGCCAGGCTTAAAGTTGCCAAGGTTGGAGACCCCTGTTCTAGACCAACCCTTTGCTCAAGCCATTTGTCTGAAATGGCTGTCTACTCTTTTATATCTTATACCTTATAATAATACCTAAATATTACTATCTGCTGAAAAGATATCTGGCCTGGTTGGGCAGAATAATTCGTTTTTAGAATATTTTAATATAAAAACTCTTCAAAACTGCAGGCAGCAGAACCATCTACGAAGAGGCATTTCCTCTTGGTCTCACACGCTGCACGGAAAGCCTCTCCTAAGGTGAAGCTGGGTTCACGCATTGCATTCAACTTCAGTGTGGTTAGGTGACTGGTACGGAAGAGTGCTACATAAACCAAAGTATCATGGCTTGGGAACCGATAGTTTTGCATGAATCCTGTCAGTTGCAATTTGGTCAACAAACTATGGCTTAGCCCGGTGATGGCGAACTTATAGCAAGCGTGCCAGAGGTGGCATGCTTTGGGCAACTGCGCCATCATCAGCTGCTCTTCTGCTTTCCGGCCAGCTGGGCTCTGTGGGCGCCGGAGCGCCAAAATACAACCTGAAAAACGGCCCGAAAAATGGCCAACAAAACAGACAGTTTTCGGGGCCTTTTCCGGGCCATTTTCAGGCCGAAAACCAGAGGTGGGTTTCAGCAGGTTCTGACCAGTTCAGGAGAACCGGTAGCGGAAATTTTGAGTAGTTCAGAGAACCGGTAGTAAAAGTTCTGACTGGCCCCGCTCCCATCTATTCTCTGCCTCCTGATACCCAGCTGATCGGGAGGAAATGGAGATTTTACAGTATTCTTCCTCTGGAGTGCGATGAGAATGGAGATTTTACAGTATTTTTCCTCTGCCATGCCCGCCAAGCCACACCCACAGAACTTACAGTAAAAATTCTGACTGGCCCGGCCTCATCTAATTCTCTGCCTCCGGAGTCCCAGCTGATTGGGAGGAAATGGGGATTTTGCAGTATCCTTCCCCTGGAGTGGGGTGGGAATGGAGATTTTACAGTATCCTTCCCCTGCCATGCCCACCAAGCCATGCCATACTCACCAAGCCACACCCCAGAACCGAAAGTAAAAATTTTTGAAACCCACCACTGCCGAAAACGGTCCAAAAACAGCCAAAAAATAGGCATGTGCACTGGCCAACTGGTTTTCGGGTTTCTGGCGCGTGCACACATGCACATGCTTGCACGTTCTTGTTTGAGCACTCGGCGCCGAAAAGGTTCGCCATCACTGGTTTAGCCTGGTAGATGAACCTGGGCATTAAAAAAAATGTGACCTCTGTCGGCTTCCAATCCTTTGCTTTTATTCATTCCCTTTTGGGATTGATGTCCGATTCCTCACCTTGTATGAATGACCTTGTCTCTTGCCTTCATCAGCCCTGTCTACTGGCAGGTTGGTCTCACAACGCTGACACACCTTCAACTTCTCCAGAAGGACGTCAACGTCTCCAGAAGTTCCCAAAGCTTGGACAAAGCCACTGGTGGTGGGATCCTACACCTCTCCTTCCAGAACGATTCACACAGCATTTTCTACCAGTGTTTCGTGAATGGACATTTGGCGGGCAAGTTTTTAGTTACCTCCCCTAGCGCGGTGAGCATGCCAGGGCAGCTGACTCACACTTACTCCATCATTGAGGCCTTGGTGGTGGGCCTCTCCATATTCCTGGTGTTCCTGATGTTTCTCAGCATAATCGAGTCCTGCAGGAGGAAACCAGAAACTACTGTGGTCTAGAAGATGGTGTGTGAACTTTGGTGGACACCTGAAGAAAGAAAATGTGGATTGCTGATTAATAAAGATATTGACTGACTACAGTATACATTCAGGTACAGCCTGGGCTTTACATAAAAGGAAGGGTTAAGGTCAGGGTTAAGGTAGGGTTGAATTACAGCGCTTCTATGTGCAGCATCACACAGAGAGGGCAAGTCACAATTTCCATCACCCTGCATGGAACACCTGGTGTCCCACCTAAAGACCTCCTAAGGCAGGGGTCTGCAAACTTGGCTCTTTTAAGACTTGTGGACTTCAACTCCCAGAGTTCCTCAGCCAGGAACTCTGGGAGTTGAAGTCCACAAGTCTTAAAAGAGCCAAGTTTGCAGACCCCTGTCCTAAGGTAAGGGCTGGATCCAGCCCACGGAGTGCTTAGATCTGGCCCGTTGAGGCCAACCTGGAAACAGTGAAGGACCGGCACACGCTGACTCTGCCAGTGAAAATGGAGCTCCGTTTTCACTGGCAAAGGGTTGTATGAGGCCGTTGCAGCCGAAAATGGAGTTTGCGGGAGCCACACGTGGCCCTCCCGAGCTCCATTTTCACCGGCAGAGGGTTGCAAGAGGCTGTCACAGCCAGAAACGGAGCTCATGAGGGCCGCAGGTGGTCCTCCCGAGCTCCGTTTTCACCGGCAGAGGGTTGCAAGAGGCTGTCACAGCCAGAAACGGAGCTCATGAGGGCCGCAGGCGATCCTCCCGAGTTCCGTTTTCGCTGGCAGAGGGTCGCAGGAGGCCGTTGCGGCCGAAAATAGAGCGCGGGAACTTGTTTTCGCTGGCAGAGTGCTCGGGCTGCCACCAGCACCCCTGACATGACTGATGTCAAGCTGGCCATACCTACCCACCCCACCCCACACCACACCGATGTCAAACACAATTCTGATGCAGCCCTCAATGAAATCAAGCTGGACATCCCTGTCCTCAGGGATATTTACGGTGAACCTTCTACAGCAACGAGCTGCAGATCGATCTATAATAGATAGATCAGGATTGCTGGGCTGGATTGGGCCCTCTTTCTCTTCCAGAATATAGATCAGGGTTCCTTAAGAACCTTCCCACCCAAGAAAACCCTGGTTCAGTTCCAAATTGGGCAATGGCTGCTGGCTACAGTGCACCAATGGAACACTAGGGGTCACTGTGGCATAAGATGCACTCTGTATTTTGGGTTGCAATGCAAAATATATATATATATATATATATATATGAAGATGAAGACTGTTTTTATATCCACCACTCCCTTATTAATGGCCATTATATCTTCAGATAATCCTGAAAACTGGTTTCCAGCTGAGCCACTTCGATTGTTTGTGTCCCATTTGGAAAAATAATGCAATCCTGATTTTTTTTAAAGATGCTTTTTTTATTTGTACCCGTTTTGTACATGTCAAGAAGATGGGCTTACCAGCTGAAGCTGGCAAATGGCTTGCTTGGATTAGCTTAGTGCAGGGGTCTCCAACCTTGGCAACTTTAAGACTTGTGGACTTCAACTCCCAGAGTTCCTCAGCCAGCTTTGCTGGCTGAATAGAATAGAATAGAATAGAATAGAATAGGAGTTGAAATCCACAAGTCTTAAAGTTGCCACGGTTGGAGACCCCTGGCTTAGAATAGAATAGAATAGAATAGAATAGAATAGAATAGAATAGAATAGAATAGAATAGAATAGAATAGAATAGAATAGAATAGAATAGAATAGAATTTTTATTGGCCAAGTGTGATTGGACACACAAGGAATTTGTCTTGGTGCATATGCTCTCAGTGTATATAAAAGAAAAGAAAAAAGAAAAAAAAAACCTTCATCAAAGGTACAACATTTACAACACAATTGATGGTCAATATATCAATATAAATCATAAGGATTGCCAGCAACAAGTTATAGTCATACAGACATAAGTGGAAAGAGATTGGTGATGGGAACTATGAGAAGATTAATAGTAGTGCAGATTCAGTAAATAGTTTGACAGTGTTGAGGGAATTATTTGTTTAGCAGAGTGATGGCCTTCGGGAAAAAACTGTTCCTGTGTCTAGTTGTTCTGGTGTGCAGTGCTCTATAACATCGTTTTGAGGGTAGGAGTTGAAACAGTTTATGTCCAGGATGCGAGGGATCTGTAAATATTTTCACGGCCCTCTTCTTGATTCGTGCAGTATACAGGTCCTCAATGAAAGGCAGGTTGGTAGCAATTATTTTTTCTGCAGTTCTAATTATCCTCTGAAGTCTGTGTTTTTTAGTGAACCCGTTATGGTTTCATTCAGCTACTTTCAGTATTTTGCTTCTGTAAACTGCCTGGAAGTCACCAAGACTGAGTTGGGCAGCCATATAAATTTTCTCAAAGAATACAAATTTTAAAAAATTTAAAGTCAAAAACATTTGACCAGGAGGAAATATTTTAAGTAACGTCCTGTTACATTTCCCCCCCTATGGTTTCCCTCTTTTGAATAGTATCTTTAGAATAGCAATAGCATTTATATATCGCTCCATATTGTTTTACAGCCCTCTTTAAGCGGTTTTACAGAGTCAGCCTCTTGCCCTCCCAACAATCTGGGTCCTCATTTTACCGACCTCGGAAGGATGGAAGCCTGAGTCAATATTGAGCCGGTCAGAATCAAACTCCTGGCTGTGGGCAGGATTAGCCTGCATTACTGCATTCGAACCACTGTGCCACTACGGCTCTTGAGAATATTTGTATGTTTGATGTAGTTTAGCAAAATAGCTCAAAGCGAAGTGCTACCTATCCATCCAAAGGCATCAAATAACCCAACATTTCAGCTCCTGCTCCCCAGGAGACCCACGTTTCTCCAAGGAAATACTGGCTTTCTTCATCCTAGGCTTTCACTGAATTCACATATTGCATGAAGATATAACACAAGTTCCTTGGTCTTTATTTAGAGTATTGTATGAATCCAGCCAGCATAGTTTATGACAAAGTATTGCGTAGATGCATACGATTGCATTTCATTTCTGCTAATCGTGGTTAAGAACAGCGGTCACCAACTGGTGGTCCATGGACCGCGAGAAAATTTTGGTGGTCCACAGAAAAATTATTTGCATTTTTTATATTGCACTAAATTAGGGGTCCTCAAACTACGCCCCTTGGGCTGGATACGTGCAATGAACGTTTGTGTTGCTGTAGAGAGTCTCCCCCTTCGGGGTCTTTTTGTGTGGGTCAGAGGGGGGCAAGAAATTCTGACTTGGGGTCTGCTTCAGCCTCCTGTGTGGGGCTTTGGGAGAAAGCTGGAGGGAAGTGCTGCTGGTGGCAAAGAATCGGAGGGCCTTATTCCAGTGGGACTGCATCATGGCCTGGAACTGGCTGACCATTTCAGTCTGCTGAGCCTCCAGGCGCCGGTACCTGGCCTTGCACTCCCGCAGGTCTTCCTTCTGTTTGTAAAGCCTATGCTTGTAGTCCTCAGTGAGGTGCTTCTGCTGAGCCGCCTCCTCGGTCAGATCCAATTTGAACTGAGTCGTTTTGCCAACTGTTTCTTGTGGTGGATGCTTCCTGCTGGGGCCCTAAGGAGCTTGGATGGGGAGGGGAGGAGTGGCTGGGAGGGGAGGGCCGAGTAGAGGCCGGCAAGGCACCCCTTGACATGAGTGACATCACGTTGACCACGCCCGCCCAGTCACATGACCACATAGCCACACCCACCCAGCTGATCATTAGGCAGTTCATATTAGTGGTCCGTGGGATTTAAAATTATGAATTTAGTGGTCCCTGAGGTCCGAAAGGTTCAAGAAGACCCCTGGTTAAGAAGACTCGACTTGGGGCAGTGCGCCCCCCGTTTCTATGGCTACCCCATGTTTACAAATACAGGTTAGAGGTAAAGGTTTGGGCAGCTGGAGGATGTGATAATTCACAATAAAATGCCCAAGGGCCAATGAACTCTTCAATGCCACCCTCCCAACCTATAGAAATATTTATATTCCGACGAGGACAATAAACTCTTTCTCTGCTCCGAAGTGTAAGGCCTTAGCAGCCAAGAGTGAACGTTCCCTGCAGCCTTTGTCTTTACAATGAATCACTGAATCGCCCACCCTGTGCACCCGGTTGCCGTCAATTGACTCATGGCCGATCACAACTGCCTCTTTGTCTACAACTCCCAGGATGCGCAGTGGGTGACTGACACCACTCTCTCTCTCTCTCTCTCTCTCTCTCTGTGCCAGGAACGGTCAGGGTGCAAGGACACTTCATCTTATCCCTGAGGAAACAATTCCTTTGCCCGTCTTCCCGGGGACAAATCAGGCACTTGGACCTGCCAACTTTTATTTTAATGTCCCTAATTGCGAATTGGCAAGCCTGAGTGAAGAGACACAGCTTTGCTCCAGGCCTTATCAGTTTCACTCCCACAATAGCACCAGACTCTTCGTATGGTTGACTTAAACCGAGCCGAGATTTATCCAAAAAAACATATCCGGTCTGCTCAATAGGGCTCGTAGATCATGTTTAGTGGGAGCTCAGTCTGGGGGACAGAAATGACCAAGCTAGTCAACATGGGCTTGGCATGTGCTACAAAGCCCGGTTGGAGGGTTGCCATCATGCAACTAAGCCACATCTGCAGAATTGCTTTGCTTTGGGGGGGGTCATGGCACCTGTTCACAAGCAACCTTCCTCCGCCTGGACCTTTCAGATGTGTCAAACTACAGCTCCCACCATCCTTCTCTTGCCAACCTTTGGGAAAGCTACTCATAACATAACCAGGACAATGAGGCCTGTTGGAATCACAAATGTATTGCTTAAAAAAAACATGACATCTGTCATGTTGTTAGAGTTTGTGGGGAGGGGGGGAGGCCGAGGCAGAGTAAAGGTGATAAAACACTTTTTGTCCCTGAAAGCTACCTGCATCTGACACTAGTATCTTCTAGTGTTGTGGTCCGCCAGCAGCCTGTGGAGCTGGCAATGGAGTCGGATAGCGATGAGGCTGAGGTAAGGCCAGGGCCATTGGGAAGTGAGGAGCGACTCCAGAGCCTCCAGAGACTGATAGTAGTGAGGCAGAGGAACAGGAGGAGCCTGTTCCTAATGCACGCATTAGAAGAGCTGCCAGAAGGCAAGAGCAACTCAAGCAAAAAGGACAACTCGTCTTAAAGTGGCCAAGGTTGGAGACCCCTGCTTCAGAAGACGGTATTGCTAGCATGGAGATCGCTAGCAATATCGCAGGGGGGCAGAGATCGACCCCGAGGCGCCTCACTTGTGGGGTGCCTCAGGGGTCGATTCTCTCGCCTCTCCTGTTCAACATCTATATGAAGCCGCTGGGTGAGATCATCAGTGGTTTTGGGGTGAGATACCAACTGTACGCTGATGATATGCAGCTGTACTTTTCCACCCCAGGCCACCCCAACGAAGCTATCGAAGTACTGTCCCGGTGTCTGGAAGCCGTACGGGTCTGGATGGGGAGAAACAAGCTCAAGCTCAATCCCTCCAAGACGGAGTGGCTGTGGATGCCGGCACCCCGGTACAGTCAGCTGCAGCTGCGGCTGACTGTTGGGGGCGAATCACTGGTCCCGATGGAAAGGGTGCGCAACTTGGGCGTTCTCCTGGATGGGCAGCTGTCTTTTGAAGATCACCTGACAACCGTCCCCAGGAGAGCTTTTTATCAGGTCCGCCTGATTCGCCCCTTCCTTGACCGGGATGCCCTATGCACGGTCACTCATGCTCTCATTACCTCTCGCTTGGACTACTGCAATGCTCTCTACATGGGGCTCCCCTTGAAGAGCACCCGGAGGCTCCAGTTGGTCCAGAATGCAGCTGCGCGGGTGATAGAGGGAGCCGCTTGTGGCTCCCATGTGACACCACTCCTGCGCAGGCTGCACTGGCTACCTGTGATCTTTCGGATGCCCTTCAAGGTGCTGGTTACTACCTTTAAAGCACTCCATGGCATAGGGCCGGGCTATTTACGGGACCACCTACTGCCACCGACTGCCTCCCACCGACCCGTGTGTTCTCACAAAGAGGGACTCCTTAGGGTGCCGTCCACCAGGCAATGTCGGCTGGCGACCCCCAGGGGAAGGGCCTTCTCTGTGGGGGCTCCCACCCTCTGGAATGAACTTCCCCCAGGACTCCGCCAACTTTTTGACCTTCGAACCTTTCGCCGCGAGCTTAAGACATATCTATTTATTTGCGCAGGACTGGCATAGGATTTTAGTTTTTAAATTGGGGTTTTATTGTTTTAATGATTTTAATTTGGGCCAATTTAATAAGTTTTTTAAATATGATTTTTATCTTGTATTTATTCTTTTTCTATTTTACCTGGCTGTGAACCGCCCTGAGTCCTTCGGGAGAAGGGCGGTATAAAAATCCAATTAAATAAATAAATAAATAAATAATTTTATGATTTATTAGCCATATTTGTATTAGCTGTGAAATTGCTAGGCAGATGCGGTTTTCCCCCCAATGCTACTGATAGCAGCAGCAAAGGGGGGGGGTTGATTAATGTTTTCAGTAACTAGGAGTTTCTTTGATTGATGTTTCTAATTCTTGAAGGAACAAAGAAAGCTATCCATAGGCAGATAAGAGAACTGTTCAAGGGTGTAAAGGATTGACTTTAACTTTTAGTTACTTGCAAACTCAATTATCCCTCATTATCATGTGGCAAACACACCTCCTGAACATGTTGATGAGCATACTAAGGAATTGTGAGATGGTACTTGTTACATCGGTGGGACCCGGTGGCTCAGTGACTAAGACGCTGAGCTTCTCGATCGGAAAGGTCGGCAGTTCAGCGGTTCGAATCCCTAGTGCCGCGTAATGGGGTGAGCTCCCGTGACTTGCCCCAGCTTCTGCCAACCTAGCGGTTCGAAAGTACGTAAAAAATGCAAGTAGAAAAATAGGGACCACCTTTGGTGGGAAGGGAACAGCGTTCTGTGAGCTTTTGGCGTTTAGTCATGCCGGCCACATGACTACAGAGACCTCTTCGGACAGCGCTGGCTCTTCAGCTTTGAAACAGAGATGAGCACCGCCCCGTAGAGTCAGGAATGACTAGCACATATGTGCAAGGGGAATATTTACCTTTACCTTACATGTTACATGCTGCAACCTCTGAGCCCGCGTGCTTTATCAGAGATGTGTCAAATGATATTAACCAATGAAAGAACTCACTCCAAACTCAACATGTTTGAATTATATATAAAGTGATTCTCCACCTTTCTAACAGGCTCCTCAAATGAGTAAGGAAGGTGCCTTTTTTGCTTGTGCACATAAAGAGATTTTTAGTCTATCTTTCCAGCTCAGATTCTGACTAGGCTCGGCACACCAGGCTAACGGATCTGCCGACATTTATCGATAATATTTTTAGCCCATTTTTTTTTTTTTAGCAAAGCTGGTTGAGGAATTCTGGGAGTTGAAGTCCACAAGTCTTAAAGCGACCAAGGTTGGAGACCCCTGCATTGTAGCATCTGCATGGTCACTAGATCAAACTTCAGATGCTTGGCAACTGGCTTGTATTTATGGTGGTTGCAGTGTCCTGGGGTCCATACGATCAACTTTTGCAACCTTCTGACAAGGAAAGTCGACGGGGGAAGCCAGATTCACTTAACAACTGTGGCAAGGAAATGGGGCAAAATTCACTTAACAAATATCTCACTTAACAGCAGAAAGTTTGGGCTCCCTTGCGATCATAAGGTGAGACCAGAGGTGTTATTTAGCCGGTTCGTACCGGTTTGGGTGAACCGGTAGCGAAGATCGCCAGTGGGTCCACTCACCCACTCACCTGCCCTGGCCTGTGCCGTCCTACTTAGGCATGTTTTTGAAGCTGGGCACACGCACAGGTGCTTGCGCGGAAGGCACACAGGCCAGTTAGCGGGTTCCACTTACCTTCGCTACCGGTTCGGAACTCTGAGCGTGCATGCGTCCTTGCTTGCTTCACTTGCGTGCAGCACTTCTGCACATGCGCAGAACCTTCTGCGCAGAGCGTCCGTGATGACATCAAGGCGGGTGGACGGAGCCTCCTGCTGCTGCCACTACCGGTTCACTCAAACCGGAGCGAACTGGTAGAAACCCACCACTGACACACACACGGCGAACCACAAAGCGCACGTCCAGAAGGTGCATACGCGCGCGAACCGGTGGTAACCAAACGTGAAACCCACCGCTGGGTGAGACTACCTGTATTGGCTAACTTGCAGCAGGTGAAACAGGACTCCCAGCTTTGGGCTAGGCTAACACCCATTCAAAATGGCGCTGGGGCCTGTCTACCTGTTGATAATGTCTTCCAGAGTTCCATCCGTCTTCTTCTCTTTAAAACTCTCATTCAAACAACTTCATTCCTAAGTCCCTGGTTGCTTCCTTTCTGGAATTCCACCCCCCCTCTTTCCCTCCTCATCCCCTATCACTCCCCTCCTGCCATCCATACGTAAGCCCAGTCACGACATCGTCCACATCTGCACATCACTTCATCCTGGCATCTTGCGTCTGCTCTTCATATACATAGGAGCCCATTGTGTGATGAGGCTCTTTCTCCCGGGGGTGGGGGTAGATCTGTCTCAGTGTTGGAGCTGACGTATCCTGGTACACTGAGCTGGGCCTGAAGAATCATTTCATTTTCAAGGACATAACTTCTTGGAGAAGAAGCAAGGATTCCAGAAGCAGACAAGATCCCTTTTTCGTGGGATTCATTCGGGGGTGAGTATTTATTTATTCAATACTGCTGTGGCTAGATTACGTTGGGTTCCAGATGTAGCGATTTAATGCGCGAGGTTGCCATCTGGTTAGATGATTGATTCGTTTCAAAAACCATGGTAAGATGATTCTGTTCATGGGGGCCTAGGACTTTCCACTGAATCTTCTCCTGACCCTATCAGTCTTTGATGAGTGTTTGGGAGAAAACCCATAAACTCAAGTGAGGGATTTGACATGGTCCATAAATCAGGCAAGAAAGAATATGGAATCCACTCTGAGAAGCAGATTTGAGAACTTCATCTTCTACAAGATGACGTTCTTCGTTTTTTTTTAAAAAAAAATTGCCTTCCAATTAGACTTGACTCCCAGTGACTACACGGTCGAATTCATGCAAACCTTTCTCCTGGATTTTTAGACGTGGTTTGCCCTTGCCTTCTTTCTATGGCTGAAAATGAAATTTTGGCTCAAAGTCACCCAGCTGGCTTTTGTGCCTAAAGCAAGACTCCGTTTCCCTTTCTCGTAGTCCATCACCTTCACTGGAAAAGCCAAACTGGCTTTTGAGTGGGTTTATTTAAATATATTTAATTTTAATATATTTAAATTCATGTAAATTAAACCCACGATATTTGAATTTAATATTTCTAAGTCTAGATGTGGATTGGGAGGAAGACTTGCTTGCTTACTAAAAGGAAATATATCGAAGTGTATTTCAGCTTTGTGAGCATGTATAAAGTATATGACAAGAGAAATGGTTTACCTCAGGAAAAGGTTACGATACAGAGTCCTGAATTAAGGATGACATTACTTCATTTAGCAAGGGAGAATCCGCGTGAAATCAACTAATTAAAAAAAGGCAGCTCTCGACTTATGACTACAATTGGGATCAGAATTAATCTTGTTAAGCAAGACCGTTGTTAAGTGAGGCGCGCCTGATTTTACGACCTCTTTTGCCCGGTTATTAAACAAAGCACTGCAGCGGTTAAGTGAATATCGCAGTTACTAAATGAATCCGGTTTCTTCCTCCGTTGATTTTGCTTGTCGGAAGCTGGTTGGGAAGCAACCGCAGTGACGCCAACGATGTTGCAACCCTTATCAATGCAATTGCCAAGTTCCCACATTTTGATCATGTGACCAGGGGGATATTGTGAACGGTTGTAAGGGTGGGGATCATAAGTCACTTTTTTCAGAGATGCTGTAACTTTGAACGGTCACTAAATGAGTGGTTATAAATCGAAGACTCACCTGTACTGTAGATTGGCAATGATGAAAACAGTGCCTGCCCCCCTCCCAGGCCTTGTAGTTTTTCATTAATAACTTGGAGAAAAAGTTGACGTGACAGGATCTTGTTAATTTGTAGACATTACCTGCTGCTAGTGATGAATTCTACTCTGTCCCAGGGGTCTCTAACCTTGGCAACTTTAAGCCTGGCGGACTTCAACTCCCAGAATTCCCCAGCCAGCAAAGCAAAGCTGGCTGGGGAATTCTGGGAGTTGAAGTCCTCCAGGCTTAAAGTAGCCAAGGTTGGAGACCCCAGCTCTGTCCCACTGAGAAGTTACCCCAATATTTTACTACTCATTCACACGAAGAAGGATGGGATTTATAATTTACTTGTAAACTTTAGAGGGGTGTATCTTTGTTTTTTCCTCCTCTATTCTAAAACCCAGAGCAAAAGGCCAATATTTAATGCAGGTTAAAGGCTCCCAGCCGCTCAGAAAATAATAACCGCAAGACTGAAAAAGAAACAGCTTCAGAAAAACCGGAATAGTGACATTTGGAGATGACTTAAAGTGAAATGTTGTCAGCATGATGGACGCTTTTGGAACCCTTTCTATTTAAAATGTTGTCACCCATTGCAATAGCAATAACAAAAGGTTAAGTTGGTTTAGTAGTTATTCAGTTTATGTTCCTATAACCTTCAAATATATTAGTGTTCACGAAAAGGAATAGGAATAGGAATGTACCAGTGGTGGGTTTCACATTTTTTTACTACCGGTTCTGTGGGTGTGGCTTGGTGGGCGTGGCTTGGTGAGCATGGCTGGGGAAGGATACTGCAAAATCCCCATTCCCTCCCCACGCCAGGAGAAGGATACTGTAAAATCTCCATTCCCACCTCACTCTGGGGGAAGGTTACTGCAAAATCACCATTCCTTCCCGATCAGCTGGGACTTGGGAGGCAGAGAATAGATGGCAGAGGGGCCAGTCAGAAATTTTACTATTGGTTCTCCGAACTACTCAGAATTTCCGCTACCGGTTCTCCCGAACTGGTCAGAACCTGCTGAAACCCACCTCTGGAATGTATGTATCTGAACATGTGTTACTTTGCAATGTATGCATGCACAGGCATAATCTGAGTTACTCTAATTTTCTTTGAGAATGCTCTCATTTCCTTTGCCTACCCACTGCCACCTACTCTCCCCTGAACTGCGCGTCTTAAAAATGACAGTGAAAAGAGATTTTTTTAAACATTTTCTGCAGTTTGATATTTTGATCCTATTATTATTTTTAAAAAACATTTTCTAAGCCTAAAGCCAATTCAAACCTGTAGAATATAATTGCCCCAAAGAAGAATAGGACGGTATGAAGTGTTGATTGACATTGTGCATTAAAATAAGATCAGAAATTGGAAAAGTCTCCTGACCATATGTAAAAAAAAAATATCTTGCATACTAAAGATTGAAGGACGATCTCATTAAAATCTATTCAGGTAGATTTGTTTTTATTTATTTGATAAATAAAAAATAAATAACCTTTGGAAAAATCTCTCCCCCCACCCTTTGTCCTTGTATTGAAGGAATGGCGGAAGTTACAACATATGTTCTTCTTACAAATTATGTTGTTCATTCTATAAAAGTGCAGGGTTGTTTTACAGTATAGCCCCTTTATTAACTAAATTTCCAGTTTGTGGAGATTTATTTCATGTGCAATTGTTAGTAACTGACCAATAATATTATGAATGGAATAGAACAGAAGAGAAAAGAAGAGAAGAGAATAATTTATTGGCCAAGTGTGATTGGACACACAAGGAATTTGTCTTTGGCGCATACGCTCTCAGTGTACATAAAAAGACAACATACATTCATCAAGAATCACAAGGTACAACACTTAATGATAGTCATAGGGTACAACTAAGTAATCAAATTATATTGGGAAACAGAATATAAATCGTAAGGATACAAGCAACAAGGTTACAGTCATGCAGTCATAAGTGGGAGGAGATGGGTGATAGGAACGATGAGAAGATTAATAGTAAGAGTAATGCAGACTTAGTGAATAGTTTGACAGTGTTGAGGGAATTATTTGTTTAGCAGAGTGATGGCGTTCTGGAAAAAACTGTTCTTGTATCTAGTTGTTCTGGTGAGCAGTCCCCTATAGCGTCGTTTTGAGGGTAGGAGTTGAAATAATTTATGTCCAGGATGCGAGGGGTCTGTAGATATTTTCACAGTCCTCTTTTTGAGTCGTGCAGTATACAGGTCCTCAGTGGAAGGTAGGTTGGTAGCCATTGTTTTTTCTGCTGTTCTAATTATCCTCTGAAGTCTGTGTCTGTCTTGTTGGGTTGCAGAACCAAACCAGACCCTTAATATGGCCCAGTTTTGTTTTATGGACTATAAAATTCCTCAACATCAATGACGCCAATTGTTTATGCGTGGCTGTTTACTTTATGATTTTGTTATCACCAAATTTTATTTTGTAGCATTTTTGACATTTGTTTTTAATCTGGTACGTTTTAACCTTTATGCTTTTCTAAATGGAATTTAGTCTAATAACAGAATTGGCAGAGGACAACCTTTTATTTAAAATGGCACCGAGATGAAGCCCGAGTTAAAAATAAACCATCTTGTTTGAAGTGGGTGCAGTTTTGATTATAACCAGGAGGGGACAGGAGGGTATAGCAAGACATGGGCAAAAGCAGCTTTGATTAAGGAGCAGCTAGAATTCTTTATTGGCCAGATGTGATTGGACACACAATGAATTTGTCTTTAGTGCATCTCGGTGTACATAAAAGAAAAGGAAAAAAATAGATTCATCAAGAATCATAAGATACAACACTTAGTGATAGTCAGGGGTGGGTTCTACTTATCTTATTAATTGGATATAACGAAAGAAAACAATAGGACAGGAATGGTAGGCACGCTTGTGCTCTTATGCACGCCCCTTACAGACCTCTTAGGAATGGGGTGAGGTCAATAGTAGACAGTTTTTGGTTGAAGCTTTGGGGATTTTGGGAAGAGACCACAGAGTCAGGTAGTTTATTCCAAGCATTAACAACTCTGTTACTGAAGTCATATTTTCTGCAATCAAGACTGGAGCGGTTAACATTAAGTTTAAATCTATTGTTTGCTCTTGTATTGTTGCGATTGAAGCTGAAGTAGTCTTCGACAGGAAGGACATTGCAATAGATGATTTTATGAGTTAAACTCAGATCATTTCGAAGACGTCGTAGTTCTCAATTTTCTAAGCCCAGGATTTCAAGTCTGGTGGCATAAGGTATTTTGTTGTATTCAGAGGAGTGGCAAACTCTTCTTGTAAAATATTTCTGGACATGTTCAATTGTATTGATGTCAGAAATGTGGTATGGGTTCCAGACAGGTGAGCTGTATTCAAGAATTGGTCTAGCAAATGTTTTATATGCTCTGGTTAGTAGTGTAGTGTTTTACTTACCTATATACCGGTTTGCAATGGGATCGCGCTCACACACTCGCCGAGCTTCTGCGCATGCATAGATCGCCTATGACAATTTCCAGGTTAGTGGGCGGAGCCTCCCACCGGTTTTACTACCAGTTCTATAGAACTGGTCCAAACCGGGGCAACCTGGTGATAGTCATAGGATACTAAATAAGCAATCAAATCATACTAGGGTCCCTGTCCTAATGTTTCCTCTATTTGTATCTATTTCATGTATTCAGTTCATGCTTATACTTATATAAATTACCTAATACGTTCTTGACAAATAAATAAATAAATAAATAAATAAATAAAAAAAATTTTTTTGTAAAGATACAAGCAACGTGGTTATAGTCATAAGTGGGAGGAGAGAGGTAATAGGAAGGATGAGAAGAAGAATAGTAATACCGTCTTAGTAAATAATTTGACAGTGTTGTGGGAATTAGTTGTTTAGCAGAGTGATATCTTGGAATTGTTGCCTGGATGAAACAGTTTGGTAGCATTTGCTTTTCCTCCGTTATCCATCAACCACAGCCAGCATCCTGGAAGCATGTATTTCTATTCTGCTCTGTGGTAGAATGTATGGATCATATTAAATCACGTTTTGCTGAACCAGAGTTTGTGGAGCATTGTGCTGGGTTCAGAAGCCAGTGTTCCCCCAACCTCAACAAAGTTTGAGAGGCGTGGACTTCAACTCCCAGAATTCCCTTAGGGATCCTAGGGTGAAGAAGAATTCTTGGGAGGTGAAGTCCACGCCTCTTAAACTTGTGTAGGTGAGAAACACGGGTATAAAAAAAAGAACTATGATCAGTGCTTAGCGTGGTAAGTAAACCCAGCCAAGACGTCTTGCTAATGTGGCCCTAATGAGTCATCATAACCATGCCTGAATCATAAGAACGGCATCTTTTCTTTTCTTTTCTTTTTGTTTTAATCCCTTAAAGCAGGAATGGAATGGAACCTCCAGTTCCATGGCCACAGGCAATCTTCCAGTCCTCCAAGGATGGTTCCAGGGACTGCTGTGAATATGATCGGTGAAAATGGGCAGCAGAGTTTCCTGCTATTTTGAAGTGCAGAACAGATGGCGTTTACAGCACAAAACTTAAAATAAGCAAATCGCAGTTTTAAAAATGAATGTTTATTGTGAAGACATTTGTCCATATGTTTAGCCAAGATCCAGTTCAATGATTCTCCAACCCGGCCCTTTGAAGACATGTGGGTTTAAATTCCCAAGATTCCTCAGGTAGCATGGCAGGCTGAGGAATTCTGGGAGTTGAAGTCTACAAGTCTTAAAGTGACTAAGGTTAATTACAGAATAGCAGAATTGGAAGGGACCTTGGAGGTCTTCTTATCCAGACCTGTGCTTAAGCAGGACACTCTATATATCCATGATGGCGAACCTATGGCACAGGTGCCACAGGTGGCACACAGAGCCCACTCTGCGGGCACACCAGCCGTCATCCCAGCCCAGCTCCACCATGCATGCACATGCGCCTCCCCCCACCGGCCAGCTGGTCTTCGTGTCTCTGCCACACATGCGTGGGGGGTGGGGAGTATGGGGGAATGTATGCGCGCATGCGTGGGGGGGGGGCGCTCGCATTGTATTTTGGAGGTTCTAGCACATGTGCGTGCATTCACGTGCGTATGTGCATGCTTTGGGCACTCGGCACCAAAAAGGTTAACCATCCCTGCTCTATTTGCTCACACAATTTCCTTTGCTCACACAAATTCCTTGTGTGTCCAATCACACTTGGCCAATAAATTCTATTCTATTCTATTCTATTCTATTCTATTCTATTCTATTCTATTCTATTCTATTCTTTCTAATTCTAATTCTAATTCTAATTCTTATTCTATTCTATTCTATTCTATTCTATTCTATATGATTCTGTACAAAATACCGATCAAATGTGTTGTTATTGTTGACTATCATTTGCCTTGCTCCGGTTTTTACACAGTATTTGCCCTTAGAATAGCTGTTTTCCTCTACTGTTCCATTTGGAGACTTGATTGGTGAGATCTTCCAAAGATCATCCATTAGACCCAACTTGTTGAAAATATACATATTTGTGCTAACGCCATCTATAGATTGGATCCACAAATGCGTGCGGTCGTGGAGCCAGTTACAACTAGATTGAGACATAGCACATCATGGTTGGTTCACAATGGCTGGGCTGGCTCTGAGGAGTGAGTCACAAACCATGTTATGGGCTTAGCACATCCCGTGACTCTTATGACCTCCCCTCAAGGGGGGAACGGGGAAGGAGGCAAGTGAGGCCATCTGCATTAGGACATCATATTCCAAATGGCCTAAATTCGCAAGATGCCATGTAACCTTTGCTGTCGTTGCGTCCATTTTATGGGCACACATGACTCCATCTGCAGACAATTTGCGAATTCGGAGCACCTACCCGTTTAGAAGTTAGTCCTTGCTGGTTTCATCGAGACTTATTTATTTCCAAACAAACAGGATGATTTACTTAACCTACAGAATTTGATTTGCAGTCTTCCCTGAAATCCTGCATAATTTTCCTAATTGTCATTCCGGCACTTAATGCTTCGCTGTTGGTATTGCTTGGTAACATAATGATAAATGGATCGTTTCAAGACGCTCAGAGTAATTTTTTAAGAGCTTCAAATTGTTCTTCAGACTTCCTTACTGAGAAATAACTGCGATATCACAATGTGGAAATGTGTCAAATCTTTTCTCCATCTGTCGACTTCTCAAGAATTAATAAGCTGAGAGCCACTTAGGTACAATCATATCAGCCTTCTGTTTACTGCCATGTATTTGTTTGATGCAGCAATTGTTCTTAACAGGTAGAGCTGTTTTCCAAATCCTTTGTAGTCACACACAGAGAGATGTTTCTTTGGAGGGGGGAAAAAAAATACTGTGATTATCTTTGTTTCAATCAAGGGGAAGAAAATGATAGTCTACAAAAGGATAGTCCTTCCTTCAAGGGCAGGAACTGCAATTGAATTTATTAAAAACACAGCGAAAAAGATATGCTTTGTAGGGCTTTTTAAAGGTAAAGGTAAAGGTTCCCCTCGCACATATGTGCTAGTCGTTCCCGACTCTAGGGGGCGGTGCTCATCTCCGTTTCAAAGCCGAAGAGCCAGCACTATCCGAAGACGTCTCTGTGGTCATGTGGCTGGCATGACTCAACATCAAAGGTGCAGGGGACGCTGTTACCTTCCCCCCAAAGATGGTCCCTATTTTTCTACTTGCATTTTTTACATGCTTTCGAGCTGCTAGGTTGGCAGAAGCTGGGACAAGTAACAGGAGCTCAGCCCGTTACACGGCAGCACTAGGGATTCGAACCGCTGAACTGCCGACCTTTCGATCGACAAGCTCAGCGTCTTACCCACTAAGCCGCCGCGTCCCTTTAAATATTTACAATTCTAATACAAGTAAATACTACAGATGGCAAACCTCATTTTTAGGAGCATTTTCTCTTCGCTCCTGCATAAAAGAAGCCTCTCCCAAGATTGCATTTGTTGAAACCGCACACAAATCAATTGATTTTGCAACTTTATTATTCAGAGCAACTCTTGAGAGGTGAAAACTACCACTTTCAGTAAAGCTTATTTCCAATAATTGGGTTAACGTACCTAACGGGCCAATATTTTTCTTAATAGGGTGAGAGCCTGGGAATGAATGTCTATGGAGATTCTCAGTGATCCAGAGCATGGTTGTCCCAAAGATGCTTTTTCAAAAGGCAATTGGACTTTAGTCTTCCTTGAAGACGTTTCACTTCTCATCCAAGAAGCTTCTTCAGCTTCTTCTTCCGAACTGAAGAAGCTTTTTAGATGAGAAGCAAAACGTCTTCAAGGTAAAAAATACCAGTTGCCTTTTGAAAAAGGACCTTTGGGAAAGCCCGAGAGTGAAACTCTGGACAGCAAACACTAAAATGTTATTCTATTTATTCTCTATGTCCTTATTTGAACTCTAAATGAAACCAGTCTAGCCTTCGTTCAGGATCGGTTTAAAGGCAAGAGCCACATACGGTACCTGATTCAAAATGTATTTGACCAATTTTCACCTAAAAATAAAAAATACAGTTAGAATTCCAAGTTCTCACTCAAGGTGCAAATCACCAGCTTCAAAATATCCTTTTTTGGACACTGGATGTGAAGACCTCATTCTCTGGAAAAGATTCTAATGATGGAAAAGGTGAACGGAAAAGAAAAGACAAGGTGGAGGGACTCAGTTACAATAGCTGGGGAATTTTAGGAGTCAAAATCCAGATATTTTAAAGTTGATAGGCATGATAGGCATTATTGAGTCTGTCATCTGCACCTCAATAACTGTCTGGTTTGGCTTGCAACCAAACAAGACAAACACAGACTTCAGAGGATAATAAGAACTGCAGAAAAAACAATTGCTACCACCCTGCCTTTCATTGAGGACCTGTATACTGCACGGGTCAAAAAGAGGGCTGTGAAAATATCTGCAGACGCCTCACATCCTGGACATAAATTGTTTCAAATTCTACCCTCAAAATGACGCTATAGGGCTCTCTGCACACTGGAATAACAAGACACAAGGACAGTTTTTCCCCAAATGCCATCACATTGCTTAACAACTAATGCCCACAACACTGTCAAATAATTTATTAAGACTGTATTACTATTCTTCTTCTGTTCCTTACTAGTATCTATCTCTTCCCACTTATTACTATAACCATGTTGCTTGTATGTTTCAATTATATTGTTTTTATTTGTTTCCTAGTACGATTTGATAGCTTATTAGTAACTTTGACTATCGCTAAATGTTGTATCTTTTTATTCTCGATGAATGTATTTTATTCTCCTTATGTACACTGAGAGCATATACACGTAAGGCAAATTCCTTGTGTGTCCAATCACACTTGGCCAATAAAGAATTCTATTCTATTCTATTCTATTCTATTCTATTCTATTCTATTCTATTCTATTCCATTCCATTCCATTCCATTCCACTCCACTCCACTCCACTCCACTCTACTCTACTCTATTTACTCTATTCTATGCTTTCCATTTTTTGGAAACAACTTTCAAGCTTATTAGTAACCTTGACTATCACTAAGTGTTGTATCTTTTTATTCTTGATGAATGTATTTTATTCTCCTTATGTCCACTGAGAACATATACACCTAAGGCAAATTCCTTGTGTGTCCAATCACACTTGGCCAATAAACTTGGGCCTCTGTGGCTCAGACTGGTAAGACAGTCTGTTATTAACACAGCTGCCTGCAATTACTGCAGGTTCTAGTCCCACCAGGTCCAAGGTTGACTCAGCCTTCCATCCTTTATAAGGTAGGTAAAATGAGGACCCAGATTGTTGGGGGCAATAAGTTGACTTTGTATATAAATATACAAAAGGGATGAAGACTATTGCTAACATAATGTAAGCCGCCCTGAGTCTTCGGAGAAGAGCGGGATATAAATGCAAATAATAAAAAAAAGAATTCTATTCTATTCTATTCTATTCTACTCTACTCTACTCTACTCTACTCTACTCTACTCTACTCTACTCTACTTTACTTACTCTATGCTATGCTTTCCATTTTTTGGAAACAACTTTCAAGCTTATTAGTAACCTTGACTATCACTAAGTGTTGTATCTTTTTATTCTTGATGAATGTATTTTAGTCTCCTTATGTACACTGAGAGGATATGCACCTAAGGCAAATTCCTTGTGTGTCCAATCACACTTGGCCAATAAAGAATTCTATTCTATTCTATTGAGAAATTCTACCTCATAATTGCCTCCAAGGTGCTTTTTCAAAAGGCAACGGGACTGAGGTTTTTTTTTCCCCTTGAGGAAGAAGAAAAAGACGTTTCGCTTCTCATCCAAGAAGCTTCATCGGTTCTAGCGGGATGGTGGGTGCTATGGAGGGATTAGTCCTGACAGGATGGAGGGAGGGTTGGAAAAATCATGTTTCTCTGCAGTCTTCTGGTCTTAGCATTCTCCCTGAGAGTTCTTGAGGTCACTTGGGGGTCCAGTTGTCTTTTGAAAAAAACACCTTTGAAACAATTACGACCTGCATGACTGAGAATCTCCACAGCCCTTCTGCTTTTTCCCTTGCAAATCAGTGCAAACGTAGGAAGATAAAAATTGTAAAATTAAAAAATGCAGGGCCCCATAGGGATCTCCTTGGCTATCCAAAACTCTTGCTATAAGCTATAAGCATTTTTTTTCTTAGAACTGAAAGTAATTTCCCCCTTTAAACAGAATGAAGATGTTTGTGAGTGGGGGAAAGCGGGGAAAGAAGAGGAAGGTTGGTATTAAAATGGCATAATAATGTTTTAAAAAAGGTAATATCTGCTAGTCGTTCCTGACTCTAAGGGGCGGTGCTCATCATTGTTTCAAAGATGAAGAGCCAGCGCTGTCCGAAGACGTCTCCGTGGTCATGTGGCCGGCATGACTAAATACCAAAGGCTCAGGGAATGCTGTTACCAGAGTTGGGTTTCAGCAGGTTCTGACCAGTTCTGGAGAACCAGTAGCGGAAATTTTGAGTAGTTCAGAGAACCGGTAGTAAAAATTCTGACTGTCCCTGCCCCCATCTATTCTCTGCCTCCAGAGTCCCAGCTGATTGGGAGGAAATGGGGATTTTGCAGTATCCTTCCTCTGGAGTCAGGAGGGAATGGAGATTTTACAGTAGCCTTCCCCTGCCACACCAGCCAAGCCGCACCCACAGAACCGGTAGTAAAAAAATTTGAAACCCACCACTAGCTGTTACCTTCCCATCAAAGGCGATCCCTATTTTTCTACTTGCATTTTTTACGCGCTTTCGAATTGCTAGGTTGGCAGAAGCTGGGATAAGTAATGGGAGCTCACCCCGTTACGCGGCACTAGGGATTCGAACTGCTGAACTGCCGACCTTTCAATCGACAAGCTCAATTGATAATAGGCTTACAAACCTCCAAATTTCTTTTCAGTCTCAGAACTAATTCACGCCGCAGGTTTTTCACTCAAACGTACCCCCTCCCCCACCGCACTCCCTCAGGTTCTTTATTTCACTTAATTTAGGAAAGGAAAAAAAGTAGCATTTTGCTTTTATAGAGTTTGAAACAGAGGTAGGTTTCAGCAGGTTCTGACCAGTCCTGGAGAACCGGTAGCGGAAATTTTGAGTAGTTCAGAGAACCGGTAGTAAAAATTCTGACTGGCCCTGCCCCCATCTAGTCTCTGCCTCCCGAGTCCCAGCTGATCGGGAGGAAATGAGGATTTTGCAGTATCCTTCTCCTGGAGTGGGTGGGAATGGAGATTTTACAGTATCCTTCCCCTGGAGTGGGTGGGAATGGAGATTTTACAGTATCCTTCCCCTGCCACACCCACAGAACTGGTAGTAAAAACCCACCACTGGTTTGAAATGCTGCCTTTATCGAAGACGGGAGGATAAAGCTGTGGACCAATTCATGATTAATAGTCCGATATTTGCTGTGTACTTTTTCTATGTAAGAGTGAGACGTTAGGCTAATTCTGTTCGTATCAGAAGATTTAATGTAATTTCATTGGTTTGTTCATAGCCTGCCATGCCCCGAGAGTTTATTATGAATCATAGCAATGTCACAAGTCATAAACAGACAAAATACTTCTTGCTAAATGGACTATAATCATAAGACGTTAGCCTGAGCATCTTGAATCATGGTATCCTGCTTAACTAATGGGAAAGAAGCCTTTAAAGAAATCTATATAGGTAGTCCTCGACTTAGGACCATGGACGAGCTCCAAATTTATGTTGCTAAGTGAAACATTTGTTAAGTGAGTTTTGCCCCATTTTACAACCTTTCATGCCACGGCTGTTAAGTGAATCATTGCAGTTGTTAAGTTAGTAACATGGTTGTGGAGATGAATCTGGCTTCTCCATTGACTTTGTTTGTCAGAAGGTCACAAAAGAGGATCATGTGATCTCTGGACACTTTGTTGGAAAGAAAGAAAGAAAGAAAGAAGAAAGAAAGAAAGAAAGAAGGAAGGAAGGAAGGAAGGAGAGAGAGAGAGAGAAAGAAAGAAAGAAAAAAGAAAGAAAGAAAGAAAGAAAAAAAGAAAGAAAGAAAGTTCTCGTGACCAACTTCTCATGCAATAAGTGCAAAAAATATCTGCTCACCAATCAGAATTTCATAGAAAACTTCTCTCCTTTGGTTAGGAAATGTAAAGCAAATTCTTTTTCATCAAACTGAGTTATTGGTAGAGGGGAAAAAAGCCATGTGCTTGTATTTTTACCATACACACAAGTTGGTAAATTTGGATTTTACCACTGCTTCCACCTCTTGTTATTCTGTTACCAAGAGGTGGAAGCAGTAGTGAAATCCAATTTTTTTTTACTACCGGTTCTGTGGGCATGGCTTGGTGGGCGTGGCAGGGGAAGAATACTGCAAAATCTCCATTCCCGCCCCTCTCCTAGGGAAAGGATATGGCAAAATCTCCATTCCCACCCCACTCTGGGGCCAGCCAGAGGTAGTATTTGCCTGTTCTCCGAACTGCTCAAAATTTCCGCTACCGGTTCCCCAGAACCTGTCAGAACCTGCTGGATTTCACCCCTGCTTAGAAGGGACCTTGGAGATCTTCCAAACCAACCCCCTGCTCAGGAAAGAATTCCTATACCATTTCAGACACATGGTTGTCCAATCCTTAAGAACCTCCAGTGTTGGAGCGCGCACTATTTCTGGAGGCAAGTTGTTCCACTAATTAATTGTTCCAACTGTCAGAAAATTTCTCCTTCGTTCTAGGCCGTGGTAGCTCAGGCTGTAAGAAGCCTGTTATTAAAAAAAAAAACACAGCAGCCTGCAATTACTGCAGGTTCAAGCCCGGCCCAAGGTTGACTCAGCCTTCCATCCTTTATAAGGTAGGTAAAATGAGGACCCAGATTGTTGGGGGGGCAATAAGTTGACTTTGTAAATATACAAATAGAATGAGACTATTGCCTTATACACTGTAAGCCGCCCTTAGTCTTCGGAGAAGGGCGGGATATAAATGTAAATTAAAAAAAAAAAAGGTTGTTTCTCTCCTTGCTTAGTTTCCACCCATTGCTTCTTGTCCTGCCCTCAGGTGCTTTGGAGAATAGCTTGACCCCTCCCCCTCTTGTTTGGGGCAGCCCCTGAGATATTGGAACATTGCTATCATGTCACCCCAGTTCTTCTCTTCATTAAACTAGACATACTCAATTCCTGCAACCATTCCTCATATTCTGAAGGTGCTTTTTCAAGAGGCAACTGGACTTTCTTGGTTTTTTTTTTTTGAAGACGTTTGGTTTCTCATCCAAGAAGCTTCTTCAGCTCTCGCTTTTTGAAGCTTCTTGGATGAGAAGCAAAACGTTTTCAAAGAAAAAGAAAGTCCAGTTGCCTCTTGAAAAAGCCTCTTTGGGACAACCATGACCTGGATGACTGAGAATCTCCATAAACAATTCTTCCTATGTTTTTTAGCCTCCAGTCCCCTCATCATCTTTGTTGCTCTTCTCTGCACTCTTTCTAGAGTGTCGACATCTTTTTTAATATCGCTCTCCATTTATTTTATTTATGTATTTATTTTGTCACATAGTATATATAAGCATAAGCATGAAATAATTATGCAATATATAAGCATATATATGAGTATAAGCATGAAATAACCATGCAAATTGGATACAATCAAAGGGGACATTAGGATAGGAATGGTAGGCACGTTTGTGCTCTTATGCACAAACCTTACAGACCTCTTAGGAATGGGGTGAGATCAATGGTAGATAGTCTGGTTGAAGCTTTGGGGATTTTGGGAAGAGACCACAGAGTCAGGTAGTGTGTTCTAAGCACTAATAACTCTGTTACAGGAGTCATATTTTCTGCAATCAAGATTGGAGCGGTTAACATTAAGCTTAAATCTATTGTGTGCTCGCGTATTGTTGCAATTGAAGCTGAAGTAGTCTTTGACAGGAAGGACATTGTAATCGATGATTCCGTGATCGATGCTCTTTTAGCAAACATGCCCTCCTGAAACAACCATATTTTTTTTTCTTACACGTATATAGAATTTTGTTGATTCCCCTCCCCTCCCCCGATGTCTCCCCACATCCTTGCAAACTTCACTGAGCGTTGCAAAAAATTAGGGCCGAGCATGGGGTTGTTTACTCAACTGTGAAATTGACATGGGGAAGTTTGTCATGGCAATGTGCATGGCGCCCGAGCCCAGCCATAAGGGAGCTATGCTCAGAGGAAGTCAGAGCAGGCTCCCCATATGCCGGGCAGATTCATGCAAATTCACAGTAATAATTAGGAACGAATCCTGACGTCCTTGTGCCAGAATAGCTGTAGAAGCTGCAGGCAGCAGGGGGTTGAAGTGAAAGTCAAGATTCATACCAGTGACTCAGAGTTCAGCACAAAAGCCTTTTTTGAATGAGAACACACCCATTTCTCCTAACATAGCTATCTAGGAAGAATCAGAGAGGTTGAGCACAGTTGGGGACCTCCAATGTCTTTAACACATGAACAGAGTTGGAAGGGATCCTGTAGGCCATCTAGTCCAACCCCACCTCCAAGCAGGAGACCCTACACCGTTTCTGACAAATGGCAGTCCAATCTCTTCTTGAAAGCTTCCCGCGATGAAGCTTCCACAACTTCTGAAGGCAAAGCTGTTCCATTGGTTGATTGTTTTCACTGTCAGAAAATTTCTCCTTATTTCTAGGTTGAATCTCTCCTTGATCAGTTTCCATCCATTGTTCCTTGTCTGGCCTTTGGGTGCTCCCATCCTCTCTGTGGCAGCCCCTCAAATACTGGAACACTACTATCATGTCTCCTCTGGTCCTTCTCTTCACTAGACTAGCCATGCCCAGTTTCTGCAACCGTTCATCGTATATTTTAACTTCCATCATCATCTTGGTTGCTCTTCTCAGCTCTCTTTCTAGAGTCTCAACATCTTTTTATAATGTGGTGACCAAAACTGAATGCAGCACTCTAGCTGTGGTCTTACTAAGGCTTTATAGAGTGGTATATTATTACCTCACTTGACCTTGATTGTATCCCTCCGTTAATTTGTTGAATGATAAATAAGAGATATATCAAACTAACCTGTTAACCAGTGTTTACAAATCACGTTGGCTGGGTTTCTACAACACACTGAGCTAATATTGCACAAATCCAGGGGTGAAATCCAGCAGGTTCTGACAGGTTCTGGAGAACCGGTAGCGGAAATTTTGAGCAGTTCGGAGAACCGGTAGCGGAAATTTTGAGCAGTTCGGAGAACCGGTAGCGGAAATGTTGAGTAGTTTGGAGAACTGGCAGATACCATCCCTGGCTGGCCCCAGAGTGGGTTGGGAATGGTGATTTTGCAATATCCTTCCCCCAGGAGTGGGGCGGGAATGGGGATTTTGCAGTATCCTTCTGGAGTGGGATGGGAATGGAGAATTTGCAGTAGCCTTCCCCTGCCACACCCACCAAGCCACGCCCACCAAGCCATGCCACGCCCACCAAGCCACAACCACAGAACCGGTAGTAAAAAAAATTTGAAACCCACCACTGGTCCATTGATTAAATGTGATCCAAAGTATGGAAGTTTCACAGTCTTAGTAAGCCTTAGCAAGTCCACACCTAGAGTACTGCATCCGATTTTGCTCACCACCCTATAAGAAAGATGTTGAGACTCTAGAAAAAGTGCAGGGAAGAGCAACCAAGATGATTAGGAGACCGGAGGCTAAAACATACGATGAACGGTTGCAGGAGCTGGGCATGGCTAGTCTAGTGAAGAGAAGGACCAAGGGAGACATGATAGCAGCTTTCCAATATTTGAGGAGCTGCCACAGAGAGGAAGGGGTCAAGCTATTTTCCAAGGCACCTGAAGGCCAGACAAGGAATAATGGATGGAAACTGAAGAAGGAAAGATTCAACCTGGAAATAAGGAGAAATTTTCTGACAGTGAGAGCAATCAACCCATGGAACAGAAGTTGCCTTCGGAAGTTGTGGGAGCTTCATCCCTGGAAGCTTTCAAGAAGAGACTGGACTGCCATCCGTCAGAAATGGTGTAGGGTCTCCTGCTTGGGGGGAGGGGTTGGACTAGATGACCTAGAACGTCCCTTCCAACTCTGTTAATATATTAATATATATGGAAAGCAATCTGAGGCCATGTTTCTTAACCTTAGCAGCTTTAAATTCTGTGGATTTCAACTCCCAGAATTCCCCAGCCAGTATGTAGCAAGCTAGACACCTTAAAATTGCTGGGGTTGAGAAACACCGCTCTGAGAAATAGCCATGCACTAGGAATTATCCCAAAACAGTTTTTCTCAACCTTGGCAGCCTGAAGATATGTGGACTTCAACTCCCAGAATTCTCCAGCCAGCAGAGCTTGCCTTGAGAGCAGAGCTGGCTGGGGAATTCTGGGAATTGCAGTCCACATATCTTCAAGCCATTAAGGTTGAGAAACACTGATCCAGAATGCCACAAATACTCCATTCTTGGCTAACTAAAACAGTTCTTTGATTTTAGCAGACCTGGTGAACCCTGAATCAAACAGATGTTTCCTAAAACATATAAAGAATAGTTGCAGGAATTGGGTATGTCTAGCCTAGTAAAAATAAGGACTAGGGGTGACATGATAACAGTATTCTAATATTTGAGGGGCTGCCACAAAGAAGAGGGAGCTTTCCCAAAGCACCAAAGAAGGCAAGACAAGAAGCAACGGATGGAAACTAACCAAGGAGTGAAGCAACCTAGAACCAAGGAAAAATTTCCTGACAGTTAGAACAATCAACCAATGGAACAGAAGTTGCCTTGTGTGCTCCATCACTGGAGGTTTCTAAGAAGAGACTGGATAGCCAATTGTCTGAAAGGTATAGAGGGTTGGACTAGAAGACCTCCAAGGTCCCTTCCAACTCTGATGTTCTATGTTCCTTCCTACTTCATAAGAGCTAGCCTTTCCTTTCCTTTCCTTTCCTTTCCTTTCCTGTCCTGTCCTGTCCTTTCCTTTCCTTTCCCTTTCCCTTTCCCTTTTCCTTTCCCTTCCCCTTCCTTTCCTTTCCTTTCCTTTTCCTTTTCCTTTTCCTTTCCCTTCCCCTTCCTTTCCTTTCCTCTTCTCCTTTCCCTTCCCTTCCCTTCCCTTCCCTTCCTTTCCTTTCCTTTCCTTTCTTTCCCTTTCCCTTTCCCTTTCCCTTTCCCCTCCCCTTCCCCTTTCCTTTCCTTTCCTTTCCTTATTTTCCTTTCCTTTCCTTTCCTTATTTTCCTTTCCTTTCCTTTCCTTTCCTTTCCTTTTCCTTTTCCTTTTCCTTTCCTTTCCTTATTTTCCTTTCCTTTCCTTTCCTTTCCTTTCCTTTTCCTTTTCCTTTCCTTTCCTTATTTTCCTTTCCTTTCCTTTCCTTTCCTTTTCCTTCCTTTCCTTATTTTCCTTTCCTTTCCTTTCCTTTTCCTTTCCTTTCCTTTCCTTTCCTTTCCCTCCCTTCCCTTCCCTAACCTTCCTTTCCCTCCCTTCCCTTCCCTTCCCTTCCCTAACCTTCCTTTCCTTTCCTTTCCTTTCCTTTCCTTTCCTTTCCTTTCCTTTTCCTTTTCCTTTCCTTTTCCTTTTCCTTTCCTTTCCTTTCCTTTCCTTTCCTTTCCTTTCCTTTTCCTTTTCCTTTCCTTTCCTTTCCTTTCCTTTTCCTTTTCCTTTTCCTTTCCTTTCCTTATTTTCCTTTCCTTTCCTTTCCTTTTCTTTCCTTTTCCTTTTCCTTTTCCTTTCCTTTCCTTTCCTTTCCTTTCCTTTCCTTTCCTTTCCTTTCCTTTATTTAGCTCTGCTAGATTTTCAGTCTTCAAATTTCCCAGTCAACCTGACCCAGGCAATCTGGGTGCTGCAGTCCAATCTGTCTAGAAAGGATTACTTGGGAGAAAGATATGGAGCTGGAGACCCCTTATAAATCCAATTAAAGAAAGAATAAAATCACAAATAATATTCTTCTAGGATGTGGCAGGTTGCTAAAATCTCTGGAGCAGTGTTTCTCACCCTGGGCAGCTTTGAGAGATGTGGACTTCAATTCCCAGAATTCCCCAGCGAGAGGGACACCAAGATTTGCAGGCCATAAAAAGGAACTGCATTGCGTTGGTATGGATATACAGTGCCTTCATTTATCATAGCGTAGCCTTGAGGAATTCCTAACATACCCAAAGCCCATTCTTCAAACATTCTCCCTCTTCCCACTATAGTGGGCAGGCTCACGCACACACAAATACACATGGAGCCTGTAGAAAACCATTTCAAGAGCATCATCTGTGTTCCATGTAATAAAACAATATCACCCCTGCGTTATACAAGTGATCAGGACTCGAATAGGAACATTCACACAATCAGCCAGACATATACATCAAGGTTGCACTGCAGCAGTTTAATGCAGGGCTGAAATTTACTTACCTTCCCTACTGGTTTGGAAGTACACGTACATCACATGCGCTTGCGGACCCACTGTGCACGCGCAAACCCTTCTGCGCATGCTCGGAGGGATAAAAACAGGTTACTTCCTGGTTAAAACCAGGAAGTAACGATGTCCAGGTAAGTGGGCGGAGCCTCACGCTGCCTTTGCTACCTGTTCTCCGAATCAACCAACCCCCATCGCTGCCGGTTCAGCCAAACCGGTCCAAACCGGTAGCATTTCACCCCTGGTTTAATGCATAGTGCACTACATGGGTAGGCTGCTGGGCGTTCGCAGGGGTTCGGGAGAATCTCTAGCTAAGATTCTGTGCAGTTCATAGAACCCCCCAAATCCCACTCCCGGCTGGCCCCACCCAGCCCTCCCAGGAGTCCCCACATGGCCCGTTTTAGATGCAGGTAAGTGCAGGGCGCGTGCAGAGGCTCGGGGGAGGGCCTACCGGAAGTTTGGGAAGGCTGGAAACGGGCCTGTTTCTGGCCTCCGGAGAGCCTCTGGAGCCTGGGGAGGCTGTTTTTGTCCTCCCGGAGGCACGAGGAAAGCCTCCAGAGCCCAGGGAGGGCAAAAATGCTCCCCCCTCCCACCGTGATGCTGGAGGCTGACTTGGCCATACCCACCATGGCCATGCTCACCCAGCAACCGAGCAGAAAATTTTTGAAGCCCACAGCACCCTTGTTATTCCTCTACCTCCGGGTTTGAATACCATTGCTTATGAAGTCCATCCTTCTATGCATAAAACCCAAGTATTCTGTAACATCTAAGCAGAGGGGGTTGAACTCTCTAAAGGGGGGGTGGGGGGAGGACATCCTAGTGAGATCTGAAAATCCGATTCCTCTACTAGGCACAGGAGGAATCAATAGAGCCTCCTGCCTCTTCCCGGCCAGCCCTCTCCTTTGTTTGGGTGGCCTTCCGTCCAATCACCTGGATGCAATGTCTTGTTGCCTTGTGGTGACTAGGCAAAAGGAACAGGAGCAATTTTCTTCTCAAAACGCAAAGTGGCGTTTGAAACCTCCGGCTCCTAAACCCCCCCCCCACCGCAAAACAAAGGCAACAGGACCAGCCAGCAGGAGCATTTGGTGGCGTAGATAAAGTTGAACGAATAAAAGCGGTAATGATGCTAAGACTGTCTGTCCCCCACCCGTCCCTCCGTCCTCCCCCCCCCACCCCACCATATCTTTCTTTGGAGCACCAGAGAGCAACTGTGCACTGCCATGACCTGGTGCTCCAGGTGATGAGGACTAAGCCAGGTGATGGGAAGAGGCAAGACTTCGTCAGGGAGCACTGGCCTCGAAAGACCAGGAGCTGATGTCCCTTCGCCTCTCGCGCGCGTCGCTGTCCCCAGTCTCCCAGAACCGAGACTGGAAATTAGACTGGCGTGCTAACACGGTGTCAGGCAAGCAGTCAGTCTGTGCTCCAGCTAACTATTATTTAAACCGAGGGCTGGCATAATGGTACAGTCCAAGTAGAGCTGGTGGGGATGAAGAGAATAATCTGCTCCTCTTCGGGAGCACCAGGGCCGGCTTCAAACGTAACCACCCACAAGTGCGAGATGTGCTTCGAGAGAGTCAACCAATGTACTAAGCCAAACATTTCCCCCCCCCCCACTCCTGCAGCAGCCTGTCTTCACTCTCTTCCCCCCCCCCAGCACACAGCCAGTGGAATTTGTGTGTGGGCTCCGCTTGCTGAAATGCAGAGCTAACATAATTGGGCACCCACCAATACTCGTGTGCCTGGGAAGATGCCGCCAGCTTTGCCCAGATACTAAGTGTGGATGCCCTCACTTACCCAGTCTTGGGGAAAAACCCAGGATTTCATCCCAGGAGGACAGAACTAAACAAGGACTGCAGTCTAAGGTCACTGGCTAGAGTTGGACATCGGTCAAGGCTGCCTCCTCCCTCAAGGCCGAGTCTTCACTCTCCCTAAGAAGCCCCCTGGCAGTTTGGCTTTTGTTTCCGGTTGCTTCCCTGGACGCCGACATCTGGCTCTGCTACCTCAGAGGCATTCAGACGTTGCTCTTTCCATTCCAGATCTCCCACCCACCACCCACCTTCCCCCACCCAGACTGGGAAGTTCAGTGTTGAAGGCATGAATGGGCAAGGACAGCTGTAGAAGGCTGAAAGGTAAGGGGCGTCAAAAGTGGTACGGATGTATCCAGAGGGGCTCCTCTTGTACTTCCAGCGCAAGTTTGTCCATAGCTTCATCCCAACCTGTTTGTCAGTGCTAAAAGGCTGCATAATTTCTTCTAAATGCTCCCTTCCTCCCTCTTTTCTCCTACCCTCCCTCTCTCTTTCTCCCTCCCTCCCTCCCTCTTTCTTCCTCTCCCTCCCTCTCTTTTTCTTCCTCCCTCCCTCCCTCTCTCTTTCTCCCTCTCCCTCCTCCCTCCCCCTCCCTCTCTTTTTCTTCCTCCCTCCTCTCTTCTCCTCTCCTCCTCCCTCTCCCTCTCCTCTTTTCTTCCTCCTCCTTCTCTTTCTCCTCTCCTCCCTCCTCCCTCTCTTCCTCCCTCCCTCTCTTTCTCCCTCTCTCCTCCCACCTCTCTTTCTTTTCTCCTCTCTCCTCTCCTCTCTCTTTCTCCTACCTCCCTCTCTCTTCCTCCTCCCTCCTCCTCTTTCTTCCTCTCCTCCTCCCTCTCTTTTCTTCCTCCTCCTCCCTCTCTTTCCTCTCCTCCCTCCCCTCCCTCTCTTTTCTTCCTCCCTCCTCTCTTTCTCCCTCCTCCTCCCTCTCCCTCCCTTTCTTTTCTTCCTCCTCCTTCTCTTTCTCCTCCCTCCCCTCCTCTCTCTCCTTCCTCCTCTCCTCTCTCTCTTTCTCCTCTCCTCCTGCCTCTCTTTCTTTTCTCCTCTCTCCTCTCCCTCTCTCTTTCTCCTCCCTCCCTCTCTCTCTCTCTTTCTCCTTCCTCCCTCCCTCTCTTTCTCCCTCATCCTTCTCCTTCCTCCTCCCTCTCCTCCTCTCTCTCTTTCTCCCTCTACCTCCGCCTCTCTTTCTTTTCTCCCCTCTCCTCCCTCTCTCTTTCTCCCCTCTCTCCCCCTCTTCCTCCCTCTCCCCCCTCTCTCTTTTCTCCCCCTCTCCCTCCCTGCCTCTCTCTTTCCTCCCTTCCAACTGAAAGCTGTCACTAGCTTTGGCAGTTTCCTGCAAAGTAAAGCATCCAATTATGAAACAGCTCGCCAGGTTACTGAGGAATCTTATCCGTTATTGGGTCACATCAGGTTCCACAGAACAGGACTGCTGAGATCTTGAATCAGCTTAACCTAACCGGCAGCAGAAACCATCACTTTGGGATTGAAATTCCCCGGGGTAGGGTGGGGTGGGGGCTTGAAACAATTGGAAAATTTGGGTGTGTGTGTGTGTGTGTGTTGTACAGGCATTCTCTTTCCTTTGAGATTTAGGATCAGTCCCTCGCTGCCTTTGAGACCATAGGATCTCAAAGTACTGTCTCCCTCTCAAAAGAGGGCAGATTCCCTTGCTTCAGGCCAGTTGATGGAACAAGGGATTAGGGAGAAGACGATATAACTGGAAAAAGTCAGTAACAGTGACAGAGTTGGAAGGGACCTTGGAGGTCATCTAGTCCAACCCCCTGCTCACGCAAGAGACCGATACTAGGGATTCGAACTGCTGAACTGCCGACCTTTCTGATCGACAAGCTCAGCGTCTTAGCCACTGAGAGGGAAGAGCGAGGGGCCGCTCTTCATTTGAGATAGCAACGTTGCTTGAGCTGGTCCCTTATCTCTCCATTGTCTGTATCGTATGTGAACGGTGGACTTGAGCTCTATAGCAGCATATTTACTTTGCCAAGGGAAAAAAAAAATCCAGGTCTAATCTCTGCTGGCTGGAGAAGTCTGGGAGTTGAAGTCCACCCATCTTAAAGTTGCCAAGGTTGAGGAAACACTGCTGTAATGAAAAGGACCAGATAAACAGGTGCTGAGAAAATACCTTTACACAAGACTTCAATGGGCATAGCAAGTGAAATCGTGGGGAAATAATCTGAACTGCTTTAAATCTGTTTCCTTATGTCCTGGGAACAAAGGTTAAAGCAGCCTTCCCTGTGTTAAACAGGCATTATCTGCAGCTACTGGGAAGAATGATGGGCATTGTAGTCCATCCTGACTGATGAACAGGAGGTTGAAGAAGGTTAGATTACAGGAATCGCTGAGCCCTCAGAGGCTTTGCTATGAATGTTTTTGGTGAGTTGTACTTTCAACAATCGCCCATATCTCTTGCGTTTCCTCAGGACTAGCAGTTTTGTTTGGCTAGGGGCATTCCACCTTAAAGATATAACCCACCTTTTCATCATCGTTATTTTGATGGTGGGATAGGAGCTGGAAAATAGGGTGGGGGAATAGTGGGGACAGCTAAATGGGCTTGACTTGAGCATGGAGATAAGAACCTTGAAAATAAATGCTAAATCATAGTACAAGCCAGTCTGCATCAACCCAGAAGTAAGCCCCCTTTTGTTCAAGATGACATGCCCTAATTAATACCCTCAGGAGTTCAGCTGTGATTAATGAGTAGGATATTTCTAAAGCGTTTACTACATGACTTTTTTAAAAAACTGACCAGGATTATTTCAACTCTGGATAAATAACCGTCTTGAAACGGAAATCTAGAATTAGAAGTAGCTGAAATATATTCCAGCTGGTTGATGTAGGAACCGGGAGGACTCGGGTTTCCTTGAACTGGTTTTTAGTCATTGTCATTAATCATGCAATTCTGTGCTGCTCTGTTCAGAAGAAAAGTCGACTGAATTCACAAGGGTTTGGATAAATGGGTATCATGCTGAATGGAGGACACTCTAAGAGAATAATTTTATGGGAGATTGACAAGCAAGAGCTCTGGGCCAGCTCTATAATTAAGTAAAATGAGACAGCTGCCTTGGCAGCAGATGGAGTGGGAAAGCACAGAACAGTGCTGGAGAACAGGATTATGTGAGCTGTACTCTCTCTCTCTCTCTCTCTCTATATATATATATATATAGACTTGTCATATCTGGGTAACCAGTAGATGGCAGCAAAAGAGATTCTGAAGACTTTTGACTGTTTGCTGCCATCTACTGTTTGCCCATTCCAGTTACAGGGACTCTATTCATATCAGTTGCAGTACTTTAAGGTAAAGGTAAAGGTTCCCCTCCCACATACATGCTAGTCATTGCCGACTCTAGGGGGCGGTGCTCATCTCCGTTTCAAAGCCGAAGAGCCAGCGCTGTCCGTGGTCATGTGGCTGGCATGACTCAACGCCAAAGGCGCACGGAACGTTGTTCCCTTCCCACCAAAGGTGGTCCCTATTTTTTCTACTTGCATTTTTATGTGCTTTCGAACTGCTAGGTTGGCAGAAGCTGGGACAAGTAGCGGGAGCTCACCCCGTTACATGGCAGCGCTAGGGATTCGAACCGCTGAGCTGCCGACCTTTCGATCGACAAGCTCAAGGTCCTAGCCCCTGAGCCACCTTTAAGCCCCGTTAATTCATGCGGGAGTCAGAGGGGGGGAAATCACTTCACACATCCAACCTGTGATATTTTTTCTTCTTCTTCGGGCATTGCTCTCTTTCTGCTTTCAGGTGACACATGGGGGACTGGTTTTGTATATTCTGCTAAGCCAGATGAAGTTTGTTGAGTTCGGATTTAGCACATTGTCAGGCCCAACTGTAATGGTTTAGAAATCTTTAGCTTATGTCTTAATGTATTGTGTGAATTGTGGCAATCATTTCATTAACAAGATACAGCTAAAAAGCAAGCTGATTGAGCGTAATAAAAGGCAGAAAATAATTGTATTTTATTTCCTTGCACACATATCGTGCCTTTTCCTTCAAGGAGGTACTTCCAGGGATCTTGCTTCATCTTACCCATACCACAACAGCCCTGTAAGGATGAGTTGAGAGACTAACACTCAAAGACACTCAAGGGCAACAGCATCTCCTAAAGAAGTGTTGGAAGAAATGTCCTTCTGGGTTCAGTTCCAAGTGGGGGGAAAAGACACTGGAAACATGGGGAGTTTTTTTTTTATTTGCATTTATATCCTGCCCTTCTCCGAAGACTCAGGGCGGCTTACACTATGTTAGCAATAGTCTTCATTCTATTTGTATATTTATATACAAAGTCAACTTATTGCCCCCCCAACAATCTGGGTCCTCATTTTACCTACCTTATAATGGATGGAAGGCTGAGTCAACCTTGGGCCTGGTGGGACTAGAACCTGCAGTAATTGCAGGCAGCTGCTGTTCTCCTCACCTTTGTCAATGGGCCAGAGGCAGCAACTCATTCTCCCCACCTTTGTCAATGGGTCAGAGGCAGCAACTCACTCTCCCCACCTTTGTCAATGGGTCAGAGTCAGAAACTCATTCTCCCCACCTTTGTCAATGGGACCATCATCTGCAACACAATAGGACCCATCTAGCAACAGAAACTCACCACATGGAACCTGGGAAGATTATATCAGCCAGCAAGGCTAGCTAAGACCCCCACCTCCTGGGAGTCTGACAACCAATCAGGATACTCTTCCTGTGCCCCAGGAAGTTCAAAGCTCAGAGAAAGCATAAAGCCAGGGCGCGCTCAGCACCTTGTCCCTTTTTCTGTTCAGGAACTCAAGCCATGTGAACCTGACCACTGTTAAACCATCTTTCCAAGCAGTCTCCATGTTTCCAGTGTCTTTTCCCCCCACTTGGAACTGAACCCAGATGGACAATTCTTCCAACGGGCAACTGGACTTCCTGCATCCTAAAAGAATGCAAATGGCCAGTTTTGTCTGCAAGGAGTATAAATCCTTCCATCCCCCCACTATCCTGTCAGAGCTGAAGAAGCTTCTTGGATGAGAAGCGAAACTTCTCATCTTCAAAAGACAAAAAAAAAAATCCAAGAAAGTCCAGTTCCTCTTGAAAAAAAAAGCACCTTTGGGACATGTCTTAGCATTGTGATTTTTACAAAACACGATTTGCAAGATTTTGTTAGGTCTGTTGTAGAGAGACCTAACCCGTTAGCGAGCTTATGAAATTCAAGGTGGTTTGTGCATTGCAGAGGTCAGTCTTACATCTAAGAACTGACATAGCCGTGTTGCTTCATCTCAGCAAAAACACCAATCCTTGTGCTTTTCAAGCCATGCTTTTAATAATGATTTGGCACCTGCTAAGTCTGGGGGGAAGGTGGGGGGGGTAACTGTTCAAAAACAACCCAGTGGGACAAGAACAATAGAAGCCGATTGAAGAAAAACATCCATTATCCATCTTCGGGGGTCAAAGTTTTAGGTGAAAATGGCAACAGAGCAAGAGGAAAAAACAGAAAGCAGTTCTGGGAACAGACTGTGTGGCATGTTTTCAGTGAAAATAACCATAGTCACAGGCCGATTGTGGAAAAAATTTCTAAAATTATTTTCTTGCTGTTTTTCAAACAGTAAGACCCTCTTTCTCTTAGAGCTGCTTAGAAGTTGCATTCTGTTTGTTACCATTCATGAAGTCAATCATGGATTCCTGATGACTTCTCCTGCCAAGTTCTCAGAAGTGACCTGCCAATGATCTGGGCTGAGATAGAGAAGGATTGGCTCCAAATCAACCAATCAGCTTCCAGGCTGATTAAATGAGAATGGAACTCAAGATCCGAGCTTGTAATTCAGCATCTTTAACCATTGGACCAAATGGAATGTGTTTATTCTACCTGCCTTTCCAACTTCTCTCAATCCTCCTTTCTTTATTTTATTATTTTTATTTTATTTATTTAAATATATTAGCCACTCAACTACAATGGACTCTGGACAACATACAAAAAAACTAACTAACTAACTAAAAACAGATAAAAGCATTAAATCAAACAGACAGCCCAGGCTAAAATGATCTAATAAAGAACAAAATAAAAATAATTAAAACTTAAAAAGAAAGGGATCCGGTTTGTTGTAGCGGCTAAGGCATCAAGGTATGAACCATGAGACTAGGAATGCGAGACACAACAAGGGCTGTCTTCAGTACAAAGTCAACTGAGTGTTGGTAAAGGTAAAAGTTCCCCTCGCACGTATGTGCTAGTTGTTCCCAACTAGGGGGCAGTGCTCATCTCCATTTCAAAGCCGAAGAGCTAGCGCTGTCCGAAGATGTCTCCGTGGTCATGTGGCTGGCATGACTAAATGCCAAAAGCACACGGAACATTGTTCCCTTCCCATCAAAGGTTGTCCTTATTTTTCTACTTGCATTTTTTACGTGCTTTCGAACTGCTAGGTTGGCAGAAGTTGAGACAAGTCACGGGAGCTCACCCCGTTATGCAGCACTAGGGATTCGAACCGCTGAACTGCCGAACTTTCGATTGACCAGCTCAGCGTCTTAGCCACTGAGCCACCGCATCCCTGAGTGTTGTTATAAGCTCTCAAACCTAGAAAGAAGGCAATGGAGAACTTTCCATTGCCAAGAAAACTGCAGGGATTTGTCCTGGCAGTTGCCAGGAGTCAAAAACTGACTTGATAAGAATCACCATAAAAAAGCAGGGATCTTTGACAAATGACAGACATCTTGTTCTCTATTCATTATCCCTTCCTGAATTCGCATAGCCCTGATCGGTCTTCAGTTCCGTGCCAGTCTCGTTGACACCATTGTTATAAAGATCTCGCTGTGTAGGTAACCTGAGCAAAATCTGCAGAGCTTTGAAAGAGCCGGAGTTAAAAGAACTGACACCCACAGGCCAACCTCCTTGCCAAGCGAGCTTCAGCCTCCTGGCATGTGCACAAGGCCAGGAAATGAATGGTGCTGGGCTAAGGAAAATTGGCAGGTCTGGTAGGATTAGGGAGGTGGGCACAGCAGGGCAGAAATTGCCTGTATGTTCGAGCCAAGCTGATATATATGGAAGGTGCCCTGTTTATAGAGTTATGGCTTTCTGGTTAACAACATGTACAAGGAAACAAATTTAGGTAGCAGTAACTGGGTATGTCTAGCTTAATGAAAATAAGGACCAGGGGAGACATGATAGCAGTCTTCCAATATCTCAGGGGCTGCCACAAAGAAGAGGGAGTCAAGCTATTCTCCAAAGCACCTGAGGGTAGAACAATAAGCAATGGGTGGAAACTAATCAAGGAGAGAAGCAACTTAGAACTAAGGAGAAATTTCCTGACCCTTAGAACAATTAATCAGTGGAACAACTTGCCCCCATAAGTTGTGGATGCTCCAACACTGGAAGTTTTTAAGAAAATGTTGGATAACCGTTTGTCTGAAGTGTAGGGTTTCCTGCCTAAGCAGGGGGTTGGACTAGAAGACCTCCAAGGTCCCTTCCAATTCTGTTATTCTATTCTATTCTATTCTATTCTATTCTATTCTATTCTATTCTATTCTATTCTATTCTATTCTATTCTATTCTATTCGGTTTAATTCTGGATGAGTAGCAATTGCACACAAATCACACAAACATAGAATTGGATCTCAGTTTGAGAACATCCTCAACCAAAACAATTTCCTACTTCTGTAGAGTTACAGATGTTTACCTGGAGGGAACGGGGAAACAAGCTGTTCTTCCCAGCTGTGAGCCTGCAACTTATTTACCCACAGTTTTTAACCACTATTTTATGGCATTCACCCCATTTTCTGGATTTGGGTGTTCTCTGAACTGTAAGCAAACCACAGGGGTGAGATTTGCACAGAACCCGTGAGGGATGAAGCATGCTATGCTGCTGTGGGACACCTTGTTGAAGGTGAACAAAATACCTCATTGCTGGAATTGCCCGAAATGATACCATTGTCAGAAACTAAAGTGACAACTCTTAAATCCAGCTGCAGGATTCTTCCAAAGGGGAATAAGAAGGCAGCTTCCGAGAAA
Source organism: Ahaetulla prasina (assembly GCF_028640845.1). NCBI lineage: Eukaryota > Metazoa > Chordata > Lepidosauria > Squamata > Colubridae > Ahaetulla > Ahaetulla prasina. The sequence goes on along the minus strand of NC_080548.1, from coordinate 24,336,932 downwards.
GAGAAAGAGGGAGAGAGCGGGGGGGGGGAGGGGAGGGGGAGAGCCAGAGAGAGGGGGGGGAGAGAGGATGAAAATGTCAAGATGGCGGCCATAATGATGCAACCAAAGCCCCAACCCTTTTTTATTTGCCTCCACATAATACATGTAAAAAAGGGCCATAGCTTCATTCGCATCTTGCAGCTGCCATCTTGGCTTTTTACTCCCATGGACGACTCAATCTTCAGAGGTGGTTCTTTTGCCTTAACAGAATAACAGAGTTGGAAGAGACCTTGGTGGTCTTCCAGTCCAATCCCCTGCCTAGGCAGGAAACCCTATATACCAGTGATGGCTAACCTGTTTGCCATCGCGTGCCAGGAGCGGAGGGGGGGGGAGGTAACGCGCATACGTGCCCACACCCATAATTCTATGTGCCCCACCCCCACACATGCGCATGTGACCCCCCCCTGCTCCCCCCTGCTCCTGCCACACGATGGCACGGTGGGCCTAGTAGGCCTATTTTTCTCTCTCTCTGGGCTCCAGAGCCTTTCTAGGAGCTTGAGGAGGGCAAAAACAGCCTTCCCCACCCACCCCGGAGGCGCTCCGGAGGCCGGAAATGGCCCATTGCTAACTTCGGTGGGACCAGAATGCCCGTTTTTTGCTCTTCCCCAGGTTCCAGAGACTTTCTAGGAGCCTGGGGAGGGCAAAAATGGCCTTCCGCATCCCTCTAGAGGCAGGAAACGGCTTGTTTGCCAACGTCCAGTCCCACACGTGCCATAGGTTCACCATCACAGCTATATACCATTTCAGACAAATGATTGTCCAATTTCTTCTTAAAAACTTTCAGCATTGGAGCATCCACAATTTCTGGAGGCAAGTCATTCTACTGATTAATTGTTCCAATTGTCAGGAAATTTCTCCTGAGTTCTAGGTTAGCTTAGCTCTCTCTTTGATGAGTTTCCATCCATTGCTTCTTGTCCTGCCTTCAGGTGCTTTGGAAAATAGCTTGACTCCCTCTTCTTTGTGGAATCCCTGAGATATTTGGAACATTGCTACCGTATCACTGCTAGACCCCTTTTTTTTTCATTAAACCAGACATACCCAATTCCCGCAACCGTTCTTCATACATTTTAGCCTTCGGTCCCCTACTCATCTTCGTTGCTCTTCCCTGCGCTCTTTCCACAGCCTCAATATCTTTTTTGACATTGTGGCAACCAAAGCTGGATGCAATATTCCATGTGTGGTCTTATCAAAGCATGATAAAGTTGTATTAACTTATTAGATCCCTGGTGCGAAGAGCTAGCTCATTGGTGATCATTAGCCCTTCACTCCCCTGGATTATGTGTTCCAGCAGTCTCAGTGTCTCTTATTAAGTGTCACTGCACCGGAGCTGCTGGGACAGAGGAGGGAGGCTCATCGAAAGGTAAGCTACCAAGAGTTTTGTCTTGGAGGAAGGAGATTGGTCAGGAACTCTTCTGAAATTGCGGGTTTCTACCTCAGGCTGTGCATCCTTGGAAAGCGGTGGCCACTTCATACTGAAGCTGGGTGGAGGTGAAATCAAGTGGATTTTGCAGAGATGGGGGCAGCTGGCAGGGAGAAACGGAAGAGGCCTGGGACAAGAGGGACATTGAGAGACCCACACAGGTTGCCTTTTGTTAAGGGCCCCACCCCACCAGGATCAAAGCACCCCTTGTGCCCTAGGGCGTGAAAGACGCTGGCAAGTGGGTGTCACTGGCAGGCAAACAACAATATGTGCCTGTCTCCTCTTCCCCAAGCAGCTCTTCCTTTTGCTGCTGGCTCCCTTTGGGGATATTTTCCCTGGGGCTGAAGATCACATGGGACTTGCCGGTTAGCAGAGGAGGGATGCACAGGGGTAGGTTTAGGGGCAAACAGCCAGAACCTGGGAGGGCAGAGTAGTGGGAAAAGTGAGGGACAGGAGACCAAAATGCAGCCAGAACAGTCTGCCCCAGTTTTGAAGGAAAGTTCTACCCATCGGGATATGAAAGCCTTAAGCTAGAGTTGAAAGTTACCCAGCTATATCCTGGTAGCTGCATCAAAAGTGCTCTTGTGTCATGAGCCATGATTGCACAGTGGTTAGAAATGCTGCTCAGTGGCGGGATCCTGCCGGTTTAACAACCGGTTCGGTGATCGCACGCTTTGTGATGCGTGCATGTGCGCATGTCCGCAGTTTTACGAAAACTTACCTTCTGCGTTACTGCTGGGTAGTAACGCAGCGGAGGCACGGCAATCCGCTCTGCTATGCGAATCAGCTGAGAAGATATAGGTGAGTAAAGCACAAGGGCGGGCGGGCGGGCCCACCTGATCGTCAGAGCGACCTGGTTCGCTCCCAGCTGATCGTCGGAGCTATCGGTTTGCCCAAACCAGTCCGAACCGGTAGAATCCCACCCCTGATGCTGCTGTATTAGTAGCTAATTCATCTCCTGCCAGGAGTTTGATCCCCACCTGCTCAAGGTTACCTACTCAGCCTTCCCTCATTGAGGACCCAGATTGTTGGGGGCGATATGCTGACTCTGCAAACTGCTTAGAGAGGGCTGTCAAGCACTGTGAAGCAGTATAGAAGTCTATTGTTATGATCAGCAGCAGGTTTGGCTTTCTCAATCCTGGCTGTGCATCGCCCATCTTCCTTAAGGAGTCCAAAATCAAAGCAGGAAGAATGAAAAACATCCTGATGCCAAATCTGCTCTTGAGTGCATCTGTTTCCCCCATTTGCGTTCCCTTTAGCCTGGAGGTATCTTCCCCCCCATCCCCCTGTCCTCCGCCCATGTACTTCATAAGTCTACTCATTGACAAGAATTAACTCTGCTTTGCAGAAGCTCCTGGAAGAGATTTTAGAGCCTCAACTGGAGGTGGAAAAAAATGGAGTCTGTGTGCTTTGGAGGCAAAGAGGCTGTTTTGTTCTAAGCCGTTGCCTTTCTTTATCAGAGAAAGAACCAGAAGCTGTCAAACCATGCTGCTAAATGTGGGATGCTAGCAAAATAGTGCATGGTATGGTTGCCCCTGGAAGCTGGGTTTCTACTCCGAAGTCCAGATAAGCATCCCCCAGAATAGTCTAAGGAGGAGGAGATCAAGCTTTACACCGTATTTCCGTTCAAAATTTTGGACGAAAAATACATACATGGCTAGAGAAAATGATAAAACAACATAGAGACCTAAAACCAGAAATAGTTCTGTTAGGTACTGTATACTGCCAGAAAAATATGATAAAGGGAAGGTATATTTAATATTACATGTTTTGACCACCATGAGCATTGTTAATTGCACAACATTGGAAAAATGAGGATACCCCTGCAGAGCAAAATAGAGTCAGAAAAATATTAAGACGGTGCGGAAATGGATAGCTTAACGTTAAAGATAAAGGACAAAGAAACACAGAATGCTTTTTAAAGTTGGGATTTGTTTTACCAATGGCTAGATAATAAAGGTAGAAATTAAAAATTGGAATAATATCATTTTTGTTGTTAGTTGCGAAGTCGTGTCCAACCCATCATGACCCCATGGACAACGTTCCTCCAGGCCTTCCTGTCCTCTACTATCCTCTGGAGTCCATTTAATCTCATGCTTCAGTGACTCCATCCAGCCACCTCGTTCTCTGCTGTCCCCTTCTTTTTTTGCCCTCAATCGTTCCCAGCATTAGGTTCTTCTCTAGTGTATTTTAAATATCATTATATTTAAGTAAAGAATGTTATTACTATTATCACTATATATTTGTAAATTGACTCAACAATATACTGCTTATTAAGCACTTATATATATTAAAGAAAAATGTATAAATAAAAAAATAATTTTAAAAAAGTTTTATACTGTAGACTTAAGACCTTCCAACTAAATCAAATACATATAAACCAAGTTTCAAGAGTCCCCAGTCCAACTAGTCTGGTTCCCATTACTGGAACTGAATCGAATTTGTTACTGAACATCCACAGAAAAATCCATTTCTCCTTGTCATCCCTTCTTCCTCCAATGATTTTTTTTCTTTTTTTCTTTTTTTTTTTTTAGTAAAAAAGTTTTATTTCCATTTTCCAATAACCTATTCAATATACAGTCTCTTATTCAACATTAGTCATTAACTTTCATTTGTTACTTATTCGGACCTGCCCAGCTACCACTTCCTTCCTTAACAAACCTTTCCTCCTCCCTTCTCTACTTTCTTCTACTTTCTTCATCCTTCCTCTCCTTCGCTTTTCTACATCCTCTCCTCCTTCCCTACTCTTCTCTTCCACCCTTTCTAACCCTCTCTCTTTCCCCTTTCTTCTTCCTCTCCTTTCCCCCTTTTCTACCTCTCTCTTTCCTTCCTACCTACTTTCTTCCTTCACTCTCTCCTCTCCCTTTCCATTCCCTTCTGAAATGGCAGCTGAGCAGCCCCGCTTTCATTTCAAATTATTTCTATTTCTTAATTACATATCTTCAATCATTCCTTTACATTGATCCTTCATCTCCCCCTCCCCCTTCCCTCCCCTCCCCCTTCCCCTCCCTCCCCTCCCACCCCCCGAGACTTCCCAGAACAAAGTACATGGTATAAGATTAACAATCATAAATTAAAATACAACATAAGTCATAATCCATAGTCACTCCTCTCTCTAAGACCTTAACTCCCCTTCCAGAAACAAAAAAGTACATTCTTCTTCCAGTCCATTATATATCAGTCTATTCCACTCCTGATTTTTTTTTTCCAAGCAGGAAATTGAGTACCAGCAGTATTTAGAACATGCCAGGCTCCGCATTATTTTCTTTTTACAAGTCTTCCAATTGTCTTCCCCCCCCCCTTTTTTTTTTTCTCAGCACATCGCTGAGACTCATAAAAGCTGATAAAAGAAATCCTGGTGATTTCAGAGTTTACTGATTGGCTACCCTCGATAGCCTATGAATCTTTGAACAACACAGCAAGTGATCTATTTGTGACATTCTTCTCTTGCAAAAGGTATTGGTTGACAGTTCACCTTCTTGCCTTGTGCTTATTTGCTTGCAAATATATCTATTTCGCTTCCAAGTACAACGACATCACTAATTAATTATAATCTGAGCCCATGATTCCATTTTCTCGGCTGGGCAAAGGATCTGTGAATCATACCAGGGCAGCCATTTCATTTCCTAAGATTTAAAGAGACATCCGTGTTAAATTGTAAATCTATTTCCTCCTGGAAGCATAAGGACTAGAAACATGCTCTCTAGATTTAAAAAAAAAAATGAAAACACGATGGTCCTTGCAGGATGCTTAGCTATAATTGGGATGGGGCAGAAAAGGAAGCTGCTGGCAGATTTGAGGACAAAGAAGCAGAAGTTGGAGGTGAATCATCAGTTGCCTTAGCTACAAAGACATTGCAATTTGTCATTAGTTCCGGAGACACGCAACTGGAGGGATTTTGCACGTCTGATATTGTTTATTCCATCTGGCAATGCAGATACCCTTGTGGGGATAATATATTATTTCAGTGTAGCGTTGTTACAATTTGAAAGCGTGCTTTTTCCCTAGCATCAAACATTAAATCCTGCAATGGGATTTCTGTATGTGGGCGTAATCTTTTAAGGACTTCCTGCAGGGCGTTGAAAATTTTAATTGATTATGTGCCATGAAAATGATGTTGATTCTTATCAAGCACACAGATTTTTCTTCAGGAAGAAAAATTCAGGAGCTGGTCCTTCAGCTCTTCCAACAGTGCTGTCACTTAGTCTACCCCGACTTGCTGCTGGGCATTCTCTTCTCTTTTTTCCCCTCTTTCCCAGCTTTAGAGATTATTTGGCTGGTAAAGAACCTTTATTATATGCCAATATATTGATTGAACATATAAATAACATTGTGGCGTTCTTGGAGCTCCCTGAGCTTGGCTGTTTGCTTGCAGGCATTTCAATACCCTACTAGGTGATTTTATCAGCTTGGGTGAGTATGTGATTTGCTGCCTGTTTATAATTTATTTATTTATTTATTTATTTATTTATTTATTTATTTATTTATTTATTTATTTATTTATTTATTTAATTAATTAAATTTTTATACCGCCCTTCTCCCGAAGGACTCAGGGCGGTGTACAGCCAAAGATAAAACACAAAATATATACAATTAAAACAACATTTAAAACATAGCAGATTATAAAAGGCTGATAATTAAAAATTTAGATTTTAAAATTTTAAAATATTAGCAAAATCCCAAATTTAAAATTCAACACTATTATGCCAGTCCCGCTTGAATAAATAAGTGTGTTTTGAGCTCACGACGGAAGGTCCGAAGATCAGGCACTTGACATAGGCCAGGGGGAAGTTCATTCCAGAGCGTCGCTGCCCCCACAGAGAAGGCCCTACTCCTGGGGGCCGCCAGCCGACACTGTTTGGCGGACGGCACCCTGAGGAGACCTTCTCTGTGTGAGCGTACGGGTCGGTGGGAGGCATAGGGTAACAGCAGGCGGTCTCGTAAGTACCCGGGTCCTAAGCCATGGAGCGCTTTAAAGGTGGTAACCAAAATCTTGAAGCGCACCCGAAAAACCACAGGAAGCCAGTGCAGACTACGGAGTAGTGATGTTACGTGGGAGCCACGAGCGGCTCCTGTTACTACTTGCGCAGCCTCATTCTGGACTAACTGTAGCCTCCGGGTGCACCTCAAGGGCAGCCCCATGTAGAGAGCATTGCAGTAATCCAACCTAGACGTAACCAGAGCGTGAGTGACCGTGCATAAAACATCCCGGTCAAGGAAGGGACGCAACTGGCGGACCAAGCGAACTTGGTAAAAGGCCCTCCTGGAGACGGCCGCCAGATGTTCATCGAAGGACAGCCGTCCATCCAGGAGGACGCCCAAGTTGCGAACCACCTCCTTTGGGGCCACTAACTCGCCCCCAACAGTCAGCTGCGGATGAATAGGTAGTCCTCAGTTTAAACCATTCATTTAGCAACCATCTGAAATTGCAAGGGCTCTGAAAAAAAGTGGCTTACTACAGTCTCCGTACTTACAATTACTTTAGCATGTCTACTGTCACACGGTCAAAATTTGGGTGCTCGGCAACCAGCGTGCGTTTATAATGGTTGCAATAACCCCAAGGTCATGTGATTGCCATTTGCAACCTTCCTAATTGAATTCCAACGAGCAAAGTCAAGGGCGGGAAGTTGGATTCGCTTAATGACCTGCATAATTCACTTAACAACCTCAGCGATTCGCTTAACAGTGGCAAAAAAAAAGGTCGTAAAATCAGGGTGTGATTCACTTAACAACTGTCTTGTTCGTCAATGGAAATTCTGGTCCCAGTTGCCATAAGTCAAGGTCAGGGATGGTAGTCACTTATTTTCCCTAAAGGTAAAGGTTCCCCTCGCACATACGTGCTAGTCGTTGTGGGTACTCCATCACTGGAAGCTTTTAAGAAGAGGCTGGACGGCGGCTCCGTCTGGAATGGTGTAGGGTTTCCAGTTTGAGCAGGGGGTTGGACTAGATGACCTTCAGGGTCCCTTCAAACTCTGTTATTCTGTTCTTGACTTTTTTGATCCCTCCCTCTACAGACATCCCAGTACTTCACAACTTAAAAAGGTAACGGCTCCTCCGCGCAGTTGTTTCTGCTAGTTGTTTCTGGCTCTATGGATAGTGCTCATCTTTGTTTCAAAGCCGAAGAGCCAGCGCTGTCCAAAGACGTCTCCCTGGTCATGTGGCCGGCATGACTCTACGCCAAAGGCACACGGAACGCTGTTACCTTCCCACCAAAGGTGGTCCCTATTTTTTTACTTGCATTTTTAACATGCTTTCAAACTGCTAGGTTGGCAGAAGCTGGGACAAGTCACGGGAGCTCACCCCGTTACGCGGCACTAGGGATTCGAACCATTGAACTGCCAACCTTCTGATCAACAAGCTCAGCATCTTAGCCACAGAGCCACCGCATCCCTAGTGACAGTTAATTGCTGACATTTTCAGCATTCTTCCCTTGGGCAGCTCCAGCTCAGCTCCTATCATTACCAGCCTCCCGGGGCCTTCTTTTTTCTGACTGGTGAATTCCAACTATTGAGCTTTGTAATTCGCTGTGCCAAAGCAGCGCATTTCTGTTCAATAAGCAAGATGGGGGTTTAATACAATGTGCGATCCCTCCCGGAGAACTGTTGTGTTCAAATTCAAGATACGCCTGAAATTTCAGCCTCTGCTGGGTGGTCTGCAAATTTCCTGTCAGCCAGTCGAAGGAAGAAAAAATATATGGCGGTTTGCCAATCTTCTCCCAAGAATTGGCATGAGGGAGAATCACAGATTGGAGAATTGTTCAAGAGGTGTCTCGGCCTACAGAAAGAAGAAGGGCATGGGAAGCATTGAAAAGAAGGACGAGGGATGACATGATAGCAGTATTCCAATATTTGAGAGGCTGCCACAAAGAAGAGTCCACTTAGTCTCCAAAGCACCAGAAGGCAGGATAGGAAACAACGGATGGAAACTAATCAAGGAAAGAAGCAACCTGGAATTAAGGTGAAATTTCCGAACGGCGAGAACAATCGACCAGCGGAACAGCTGGCCTTCAGAAGTTGTGGGTACTTCAACAGTGGAGGTCTTTAAGAAGAGACTGGAGAGCCATTTGTCTGAAATAGTATAGGGCAGGGGTCTCCAACCTTGGCAACTTTTAAGACTTTTAAGACTTGTGGACTTCAACTCCCAGAATTCTGAAGTGCTCACCCCTCCCCTCCCAAAAGTGACTGGGAGGGGAGGGGTGAGTAGAGACTGGCAAGGCATCCCTCAACACGAGTGACATTGAGTTGGCCATGCCCACCCCATTACATGACCATCTAGCCACACCCACCCAGTCGGTCATTAGGCAGATCATATTAGTGGTCTACGGGATTTAAAATTATGAATTTAGTGGTCCCTGAAGTCCAAAAAGTTGGTGACCCCAGAACTAGAAGATCTCCAAGGTCCCTTCCAAGTCTGTTACTCCCTTATTCATTTCAGAAGGGACCCCCCCCCCAGTTTTCCAGAGAGTAAAAGGAAAGAAGGAAGGGAAGAAACTTTCAGTCTTGCAAGATTTTGTTATGTAACCTTAGAGTAAAGATAGAGCCAGTACTCCTGGTTGTGTTTCTAGTCTGGATTTACCTTGCATCGCTAGCAACAGGCCAGGATCTATGACCAACAGTCTGGGATTATCAGTTCTTAGGTTGCTGTTGCACTAGGACTGTATGTCAGATGGGTTACCAGTATTTTGACTTTGGCCAGTCCAGGAACCTGGCCAGTTTCTCTTTCCCACCCCCATCCCAAACAGGACTTATTAAATATTTCTGCTCTTTTTTCTTTTTTAACCACCTCACTGCTTTTGTGCTGGAAACATTTCTCCTTAATGCACAAAGATTCTTCCAACAGTTGGGCTGCAGGGTGGAAATCAGATTTCAAAGTGCCACAGTTCTCTGCACACTTGCCCTAAGAGCACAATCAGGCAGTGAAGAATATATGAAGTACTGCTTCCCTCTGCTGGCACAATAGAGCAAACAAAGTAAAACAATGTCTTGGGTTTTTTTAAAAGAAAAATATTGTTATATAAGCTTTACAGCAGGGGACGCGGTGGCTCAAGGGGCTAGGACGTTGAGCTTGTCGATCGAAAGGTCGGCAGCTCAGCAGTTCGAATCCCTGGTGCTGCCGTGTAACGGGGTGAGCTCCCGTTACTTGTCTCAGCTTCTGCCAACCTTGCAGTTTCGAAAGCACGTAAAAATGCAAGTAGAAAAAATAGGGACCACCTTTGGTGGGAAGGTAACAGCGTTCTGTGCGCCTTTGGCGTTGAGTCATGCTGGCCACATGACCACGGAGATGTCTTCGGACAGCACTGGCTCTTCAGCTTTGAAACGGAGATGAGCACTGCCCCCTAGAGTCGGCAATGACTAGCACAGTGGTTCCCAACCTTTTCTTGTTTGAGGCACAACCTTTTCTTGTTTGAGGCACCCTTGGAAAGCCTTTCAAAAGTTCCCGGCACCCTTATAAGGAAATAGATATTTAAAATCTCCGTAGCTCAAAAGTTCCCGGCACCCTCAAAAGATCTCACGGCACCCCTTAGTGCCGCGGCACACTGGTTGGGAACCACTGGACTAGCATGTATGTGAGAGGGGAACCTTTACCTTTACCTAAGCTTTACAGCAGGGTCTCCAACCTTGGCAACTTTAAGCCTGGAGGGCTTCAACTCCCAGAATTCCCCAGCCAGCAAAGCAAAAGCAAAAGCCAGCAAAGGAAAGCTGGCTGGGGAATTCTGGGAGTTGAAGCCCTCCAGGCTTAAAGTTGCCAAGGTTGGAGACCCCTGCTTTATAGAACATTCCAACCAGAGGTGATATTCAAGCCAGTTCAGATCGGTTCGTCTGAACTGGTAGCGGAAGTCGCAGGTGGGCCCACCCACCCCAGTTCTCTACCATCCTATTTAGGCACGTTTTTGAGGCCGGGTGCATGCACAGAAAAGCATGCGTCTGAACAAAATGCATTTCGCAGAAGGCCGGGCGCATGTGTGGAAGGCAGGCGCGTGTGCAAATCGGGTGTGCGTGCATGAAGCGAGTGTGCGCTCACGAGACGAACCACTAGCAACATAATGTGAAACCCACCGCTGTTCCCAACCTCCGGGAGAACATCTCTCCCAAGCTGGCTTTGCAAAAATTAGAAACAAATAGATATTACTTATAGGATAAAAATCCAACAAAGATGCCTTGGATAACACCAAGTTCATTTCTCTACAACAGGGTTCACACATCACACCAAAAGCCACTCTTTCCTTAACCTAAGCTACAAGTAGGCTGGCTTTACCCAAAATAATATGTCAAATTAGACAATATTGCAGCTTAGGCAATGTATGAATGCAGCGTGATTACGACAGCCCCTGTTCAACTTCCAGCACCGAACATGTATGCAGGAGGAGGTTTGTGTATGAGTGCTCACCAGTATCGTATAAAACATCAACAAATGGATGAAACAATTTTCCTACTGAGCATCCTCAGGTTCAGGTTGTATTCAATAGCCTTAAACCTCAACCTTGGCCGTTTGATAATGTGTGGACATTCAGGACATTGAAGTCAACACGAAGCAGCTACAGTTGAGAAACACTGTTTAAACCCTTCAATTGCTTGAATATTGTCTTTGCATGATTGCACAGCGAATGCATATGATCTGCATATTCGCTGTAACTGACCTAGTTATGGGATGCAAACAGGAAACAACTTCTGCTCTACTGGCAAAAATCCAATTTCGCCTTACTAATGGTCTGATGCTGTACACGCCTGAGGCATGTACACTTGCTAGCAATTTTCTTCTGTAGGATCTCTATGGAAGAGTTAGCCTTCTATGGAAGGTTAGCCTTCTAAGGCAAGGTTTCTCAATCTTGACCATCTTAAGATGCGTGGACTTCAACTCCCCGAATTTTCAGAGTTGACATACATACAACTTAAAGTTGCTAAGTTTGGGCAACGCTGCTGTAGGGAATGTTCCGCTATGCCAAACAATTTTCCTCTTATTATCCATGTCATCCTACTTCTCCCTCTTTCCTTTAGGTTGACCTACACATTTCTTCAAAAATAAACAACATGAAATTCTTCTGTGAGACGCTGCTGGCCTTCTGGGTCCTATTTGAAGGTACTTTTGGACAAAAGAATGAGTTCTGTCTTGGTAACATTCTCCCAAATTACATTGCGATGATCCATCAGAAACCCAAGAAGTAGCTCATCTTAATTCTTCGTAGGTTGGGTTTCAAGTTGCTTGTAGACCAATTTCTCACTGGGTTAACTATTAAGAGTTGTCAACCTTGACAACTTTAAGTTGTGTGGACTTCAATTCCCAGAATTCTAGAAGTTGAAATCCGTACATCTTAAAACTTGCTAAGGCTGAAAAACACTGCTATAGAGTCTATAACGCCTTTGATATTCCCTTTAGTGCTTTTTTTTTTCCCAGTAGTGAAAGAAGCAGGAATACAAAGAGCAAGGCAGGAGGGTTTGGGTTTGGATCATAGGAGAGATCTTATGGAGGAAGCATGTGACTTTGCATTCAGTAGTGGCCAAAATTGTGGAGACCTTTTGGGAAAAGTGTATTTTCTAAAACTAGCTAATAACACCACTTTTTTGGGGTGGGGAGTAGTACCATAAAATTATATATCAATGGAAAGATAATTTAAGCAAGAATGTAATGCAATAGCTTTTATGAAGGATTTGCTATTAGAATAGCAGTTACAGTATAAAGAAGAAAAGTGAAACACATAGAAAAAAATGAGATACACAAAAATGATCACATCAGTTAATACTTAGTTGAGTAACCTTTAGCATGAATTACAGCCTGCAAAAACATCTTCCCATGGAGTGAACCAAGTCCTTTAGTTCTGCAGCTGTTATAATGTGAAACCAGGATTGAATGATGACTTCTATTAACTGGGTTTTATTGCTGGGTCGCTTCTGACTAACAAGTTTCTTTAGTTGGCTCCATAGATTTTCAATTGGGTTAAGGTCTGGGCTATTCCCAGGCCATTCCAGCAGTGGAATAGGATTATTTTGAACCTCAAAAAAAATTAGCGGTGTTACTAGCCATCAAACCTCAAAAATAACACTTTTCCCAAAAGGTTTCCACAATTTTGGCCACTACTGTAAATACTGTATTCTCCCCTGCCGGCAAAGAAAATATGTGGATGACTTAAGAGTCTGCCCCAACCCTGCCTTGTTGTTCATTATGGACAACAATTGTTGGCAACTGTTTTTCCTTCCAGTAAGTGATGCCAGCCTCGGGGGGGTGGGGGGTGGGGAGGAAATCGAGAATTCCCCAGTCTCTATCCTGAAACTGTCCCCCATTAAATCTGGTAGAGCTAGCAAAGCTACTCAGTCTCACTGCTGTTGACACTGTCAGACATGGAGATAAATGATCTCAATGGCCTTTCCTGCTGATACAAAGGCAGGGGAGATGCAGGTAACACAGTCATGAGGGCAGGGGCAAAATCCAGCAGGTTCTGACAGGTTCTGGAGAACCTGGTAGAGGAAATTTGGAGTAGTTTGGAGAACCAGCAAATACCACCTCTGGCTGGCCTCAGAGCGGGGTGGGAATAGAGATTTTGCAGTATCCTTCCCTCTGGAGTGGGGAGGGAATGGGGATTTTGCAGTATCTTTCCCCCAGGAGTGGGGAAGGAATGGGGATTATGCAGTATCCTTCCCCCAGGGGTGGGGAGGGAATGGGGATTTTGCAATATCCTTCCCCTGGAGTGGGGTGAGAATGGAGATTTTGCAATATCCTTCCCCCAGGAGTGGGGAGGGAATGGGGATTTTGCAGTAGTCTTTCCCTGGAGTGGGATGGGAATGGGGATTTTGCAATATCCTTCCCCCAGGAGTGGGGAGGGAATGAGGATTTTGCAGTATCCTTCCCCTGGAGTGGGGTGGGAATGGGGATTTTGCAATATCCTTTCCCCAGGAGTGCGGAGGGAATGGGGATTTTGCAATATCCTTCCCCCAGGCGTGTGGAGGGAATGGGGATTTTGCAGTATTCTTCCCCTGGAGTGGGGTGGGAATGGAGAATTTGCAGTGTTCTTTCCCTGCCATGCAGACCAAGCCACGCCCACAGAACCGGTAAGAAATTTTTTTTAATTTCACCCCTGCGTGAGGGAGGCTCTTGAAAAGGGACCTCAAGAACTATCCCTATTCGTCATACCCAATAAGAGGGACCAGTGATCCCAATCAATGTTGTACAAGATAGTTGTTGGGTAAAGCATTAACTGCCAAATGGGGTGAAGGAATGGTGCCACGTGGAGCAAACATGGAGAGAGAAGGGTACACAGCGCGTAATGAGAAAACTCAAGATTGGCCATGAAGCAGGCAGCCAAACAGGAACCATATGTTTTTCTCTCTCCTTCATTGTGAGTCTCTTCTGCCTCCTTTCAAAGGGGCTTTGGCTGGACCGTGGAGTGCCTGGATGCCCGAATACATCACTGCCTTTGAAGGCACCTGCGTGGTTATCCCCTGCCGCTTCAGCTACCCAGAAGAGCTACGTCCAGCAACCATCCATGGCATCTGGTACTTCAACAGCCCCTACCCCAAGAATTATCCTCCAGTGGTTTACAAATCCCGCACCAACATTGTCCATGAGAGCTACGTTGGACGCAGCAGACTCCTGGGAGAGCTGAATTTCCGCAACTGCACCCTGCAGATCTCCCGTCTCAGCCCTGAACTCACGGGGAAGTATTACTTTCGGGGAGACCTCGGTGGCTACAATCAATATACCTATCCAGAGCATTGCAACCTTGAGGTCATCAGTGAGTATCAGGCAATGCTAGTGAAATTACCAGTTCTAACTCTTGCTTATAAAGGATCGAGTCTAAGCTGGGAGTCAGCGGAGTAGAGCGGAGTGGAGTGGAGTGGAGTGGAGTCGAATAGAGAAGAGTAGAGTAGGAATAGAGTAGGAGTAGAGTAGAGTAAGAATAGAATAGAATAGAATAGAATAGAATAGAATAGAATAGAATAGAATAGAATAGAATAGAATAGAAAATGGAATAGAATAGAATAGAATAGAATAGAATAGAATAGAATAGAATAGAATAGAATAGAATAGAAAATGGAATGGAATAGAATAGAATAGAATAGAATAGAATAGAATAGAATAGAATAGAATAGAATAGAATAGAATAGAATAGAATAGAATTATTTATTGGCCAAGCATGATTAGACACACAAGGAATTTGTCTCCCGTGCATAAACTCTCTGCATACATGCAATATAAAATGATAATGCATCATTTTGTTTGACTTTGCAAGCTCAAACAGAAGCAATTCCCTAGGTATCTGCATTCAAAAAACAAAATCAGACTAGTCAGAATAAACATAGATAAAATAAATCAGAATCGCCTAGGTGTTTTTCCAGAGTTATACAGTGAGCCCTATCTCCCTACAGAAGGGGTATGGTAACAGGACCTGGACTTGCCTTCTCCAAACCAGTCTGAACCAGTAGAATCCCACCCCTGCCTGTTTGGTCTAGTAACCTCTCAACTGGAGGAGAAGATAGGAGTGGGGGAGTTTCTGTTTTTTTCCATATTCTCTGTCTCTTTTCTACACCATAGACAAGCCCACAATTGTGAATCCTCCAGAAGTGGTGGAGGGTTCAGATGTAGAGCTGCGCTGTGAGGTGCCTGACAATTGTCCAGACATGAAACCCGTCATCACGTGGATGAACTATGAGAATTTGGCGGAGCACTCAGTCTACGCGCAGGTAGAGGAAGAAGGTAGCACCTGGTCACTCATCTCCATCCTGAAGTTCCTACCACTGCGGGAGAACCACGGACATGAGGTGGGCTGCAAAGTCAGCTACCCCAACACCACTTTTGAGTTTGATGGCTACTCAACTCTGGACGTCAAATGTGAGTTGGATGTCAATAAGTAGCATAGAACGTAGAATAATAGAGTCGGAAGGGACCTCGGAGGTCTTCCAGTCCCAACCGCCTGCTTGAGCAGGAGATCCTATTTCATTTCTTTTCTCTTTTTGAAAGCCTTCAGTGATGGAGGAGCACCCACAACTTCTGAAGGCAACCAGCTCAACTGGTTAATTGTTCTTATTGTCAGGAAATTTCTCCTTAGTTCTAGTTTGCTTCTCTCCTTGGTTAGTTTCCAACCGTTGTTTCTTGTTTTGATTTCTGGTGCCCTGGAAAATAGCTCGACCCCCTCGTCTTTGTAGGAGCCCCTCAAATATTGGAAAATTTGTATTTTTTTATATTAAAACACAAATATATTAACTTGGATATCAATAAAACTTTTATAGACATATATTAACTGTTATATTTTTATACTTGACATGTTTCACAGTGCATGCAAGTGGACACCCGTCATTTTAATCTTGGAGGACTCCTGAAACAAGACTTGATGGACTCAGGTTCTTTAATTACCTCCATAGCATGACACATTCTGCTGTTGTATTGCTTTTCTGCAACCATCTATAAGCAGAATTAAAACCATGGTTCAGCATTGAATAAATTATTATACAGATAGTCCTTGACTTACAACCATTTGCTAAGTCATTGTTCAAAGTGAAAATGGCGTCAAAAAAATGACTTACAACTAGGAGTGGTATTCACTTATCTTTGCTACTGGTTCGCAAATGTGAGTGCGCGCGCAGGGCCACGCACGCAGGGCCTTCCACCCATGCACAGATTGTCAAAAACAGGAAATGATTATGCCCGGGAGGGTGGGCGGAGCCAAACCAAAGAGTATATTTGCTCTTCTGGATCATATACAAAAACAGTGGTGGTATCCTCAGGTGGCAGATGGGGTGGACTGAAAAAACAGTTTTCTGGTTTGCACCTAGCACCAAGCCCAAATGTGATTTCTTTAGCATTGGGTTAATGCATAGGTTACACAGACAGCGTGTCCTCACCTGGGTACAATCTCAGGTTTAGTTTTTAATTAACTGACACTTGTTAAAATTCAGCAGAACATTTCCAAGTCACATGGGATCCTTGCCTTGGGCCCGCCTGTCCTGGGGACCGTACAGGTAGTCTTCCATATGGTCTTCTTAAGACCATAATTGAGCCCCAAATTTCCATTGCTAAGTGAGACATCGGTTAAGTGAGTTTTGCCCAACTTTCATGCCACTATCATTAAGGGAATCACTGCGGTTCTTAAGATAGTTACGTAGTTGTTAAGTGAATCTTGCTTCCACACTGAATTTGCTTATCGGAAGGTTGCACACGACTCTGGGACACTGCAGTGGTCATAAACATGAATCGCTGCTACCAGTTCGCCGCTGCTACCAGTTCGCCCAAACAGGATAGGACCGGTTGAATACCATCACTACTTACAATCGTTTTTCACGCTTATAAGCATCCCCAAGGTCACACGATCAAAATTTAGATGCTTGGCAACTGGCATGTATTTATGACGGTTGCAGTGTGCTGGGGTCATGTGATCACCTTTTGTGACTTCCTGACAAGCAAAGTCAGTGGGGAAACTAGATCTACCTAAAAACCACGTTACTAGCTTAATACTGTAATTGCAGCGATTCACTTCACAACTGTGAAGAGAGGTCCTAAAATGGGGCACAACTCAGTTAGAAACAGTAATGTGGGCTCGATTGTGAGATCCTAAGTCAAGGACTACCTATAGTACCTGGAAATGCCCAACATCAGGACCACAATGGCGTCTTCCACAAAATAACTATAGTAAAAGGAAACCCTGTCTTCTAATGTTAAAAGTCCATAATCTTAATTAGATGGCTCAAGCTTCTGTCACAGAAAATTGCTTCCTATTCTGCATGAGCGGGAAGGATTAGCGGTTAATTCAGCACTTAATTATGTGGTAAGTAATGGATTCCTGGCCCCTGAGCCATGTGAAAAGCAGGAGGGGTTTTTTTGGTTCCTGATTTAATTTTAATGTATTCTTTTTCCTTTTTTTTATTGTCAAAGATGATCTGTTTTGCAAGTCACATTCCTCAAACATGCATATTTCATTTCTCCTGAGACTTCCTTCATCTCTAATCAATGTCACTTTCTCTTCCACGAGAAAATGAGTTAACTGGGAATATATGATTTCAAATGAAAAATGAGCCAGCGTGCTAATAACAGCTTCTCACCCGTTGTCATCTTCCTTCTTAAATTCTGAATCTGCTTTTAGTTCACATACAAACAAAAAAGCTAAGGTAGCCAGGGAAAAATTACACACAAACATAAGGAAAAGTATTTTTTTTTCTTTAATCAGACATCTATCCGCCTTTCTAAGGGCCTGGCAATCTCATTTAATGGAATAAAATAGCTCCAACTTCAATTTTATTTATTTATTCATTCATTCATTCATTTATTTGTCAACAATACAAGGAAACAAGTAACAGTATAGATATAGACATGGACACATGAAAAAAAATTGGCACAAAAGAAAGGATAAATAGGCAAATCATAGCCATAAATACATAGAATGATCACATATAATTGGGAACAGTGGGACAGGGACGGTAGGCACACTGATGCGCTTACGCATGCCCCCTTAGGGACCTCTTAAGAAACATGAAAGGTCCATGGTAGACAGTTTATGGTAAAAGGTATGGGGATTAGAGAGACTAACAACAGGATCAAGTAGAGTCTTCCAGACATTTACTACTCTATTGCAGAAGTCATAGTTCCTACAATCAAGATTAGAGCGAATTACATTGAGTTTAAGTCTATTAATAGCCCTTGTGTTATTACGGTTGAAATTAAAATTAATGTTGTTCTCATAGGGAACAAAAGAGAAAAAGTACTAAGCGGGATACGACCAAGAAAGTCAAGATAGCAACAGCACTTATAATATACCACTTTATAGTGCTTTATAGCCCTGTCTAAGCAGTTTACAGAGTCACCATGGTGCCCCCAACAATCTGGGTCCCCATTTTACCAACCTTGGAAGAATGGAAGGTTGAGTCAACCTTGAGCTGGTCAGGATCGAACTCTAGGCTATGGGCAGAGTTAGCCTGTAATACTGCATCCTAACCACTGTGCCACTACGAGAATCATGTTGATGGTCATGCAATGCCCATAAAAGACAACAACAAAAAATGTTCTGATTGCCCTAATGTGATTGCCGTCCTGATTTTTTTGACCATACCTGGCTGATACTGTTCTTACTACCTTTATCTGCTGCAGAAAGAAAACTGGATATGCACCCAAAGGTGATCTCTTTCCCTGTCCTTTGCAGACCCACCACGTATCCTACAAGTGAACTCCTCCGTGGAAGTCCTACATGGCGCTCACGTGTTCTTAATGTGTATTGTGGACAGCAGTCCAACAGCCATGATTGCCTGGCTCCGAGAAGATGAAATTCTCCACGAGGACTTAGCTGGGAACCTCACGCTCTACCTCGACAATGTAACTCACCTGCAGGATGGCGTCTACACTTGTGTGGCGGAGAACATTTACGGCAAAGACAACCACTCCCTTGCCTTGTCCGTGCTGTGTGAGTGCTAATCTAGGGCTTTGGAATGGATTCCCCATTCTGGGATAAAGCCTATTGATTTTGTTTATTTGTCAAATGTATTTGCCACTCATCTTGTATCCAACAACTCTCGAACCCATTAAGGCTATCCAAAGTTCCTACAGAGGTTCAAAAATTTTAGCAAGAGGTTCTCTGCCCAGTTGCTGGATGGTTGTGGCCATGGTGAGTGTGGCCTAGTCGACCTCCTGCACCACAGTGGGGGGGCTTTTTGCCCTCCTTAGGCTCCGGAGGCTTTCCTTGAGCCTCTGGGAGGGAGAAAACTGCCTCCCCAGGCTCCGGAGGCCCTGGCCTTCCCAAACTTCCAGTAGGCCTGTTTTTCCCCCTCCTTGAGCCTCTGCGCAAGCCCTGCACTTACCTGCATCCAAAATGGGCCATGTGGGGACTCCTGGGAGGAGCGATGCAGAGTGGGTGGAATCAGCCAGGAGTGGGATTTGAGGGTCCTCCGAGCTGCACAGAATTTTAGCTAGAGGTTCTCCCGAACCCCCAGCAGCCCACACCTGGGTTTCTACAACATCCTTTAAAGTCTGTAGAAACCTTGAGTCACGTTAAGGGGTTCCAGGGTTATGTTCGCTGCCAGAGTTGTTGGATACATTTTGAAATGTAAAAAATAAAAATGTAAGGAAAAAGCTGTGTTCTCGACCCTGGAGTATACAGAATTGGATTTTTCTAAGCTCCTTATAAATTGTCCTTTTTAAAAAGTAAAAAGATGCATTAGGCTTATCAAAAGCATAGCACGAGTATTTGTGTGTGTGTGTGTGTGTGTGTGTGTGTGTGTGTGTGTGCGTCTTTGTAATGACAGCAGAATTTCTCAACCATAAACATGAGAGGATGGGTGGACTTTTGTCTCCCAGAATTCTCCTGCCAGCATGCTGCCAAAGTTGAGAAGCACTGAATTAGAGAATTACACCCACATGTACTATGGTTCAGAGGTGGGTTTCAGCAGGTTCTGACCTCTTCTGGAGAACCGGTAGCAGAAATGTTGAGTAGTTCAGAGAACCAAGAGTAAAAATTATGAGGGGCCCCTGCCCCCATCTATTCTCTGCCTCCCGAGTCCCAGCTGATCAGGAGGAAATGGGGATTTTGCAGTATCCTTCCCCTGCCACGCCCACCAAGCCATGCCAAGCGCACCAAGCCACACCCACAGAACTGGTAGTAAAAAAATTTGAAACCCATCACTGCTATGGATGTTTCCATGCTACTACTGTTTTAATTTCTTTATCTCTACAAAATATGTTGAAACTGACCAGCGATCATACTTAAAAACTCTGGGAAGGGCAGGAATCACAGGAAAGTGCCTTCAACCATTAACTAATAGTATGTCGTGTCCCACTCCTCCGCTGACGGCCGGGTCAGGGAAATCCGAATCAGGTGTGCCTCTGCAGCTCTGCCAAAGTCCTAGCAAAGTCCTCAGGGCAGGCAGGAGACCAGAAAGTGACTTCAGCAAGATATGTTTAGACTTTGCCTGACTCAGAGAATGCCAGAAAGCAGGTCCTTTATATAGGCCATGGGGTGTGGCTCCATGACTCAGCACTTATCCAGGCCTGCCCCTCCCTTCCTTCTGTTGCCTCCGCCTATCAAGTCTTCTGACGCGAGGGTCACTCCAGTCTGCAGCTGTTGGTAATTGACCTCCCTCAGGCTCACATGCTGTGGAGGAGGGGGAGGGGTCTAGTTGCTCCGTTTGTCTGGGCATGGAGCCAGAGCTGGGGGCTGGAGATACTTCCTCCTCTTCAGCCTGTCTGGGCATGGAGCCAGGGCTGGGGCCGGGAGGCATACTAGGACATTCCTCCGTGTTCGGAAGCAGATAAGAAGGCCCCGGCTGTGGTGAGATCGGACGAGACACAACATGGCAAAAGCATGAGAAACAGAATTTAAACAGATTTTTTTTTTCTGGGGGCCACATGTTAGCCACAAACCATTGGCTATCCATACAGTAGCTATATTGGTACTGTATGGATAGTACCAAATTAGTACCAAAATAGTACTAATTTGGATAGTACCAAATGGCTACGTTTGAAGGAAGAATAACTTGATGCAAGTCAAGTTTCAGCATTGCTAAATCTTTGAAAGAGCATCACTTGAAACCATTCTGGGATGAGGAATCTGCTCTTCGCTCAGGTGACCATTTGCAACAAGTTTCAGTTTTTCAAAAAATGAACGTTCTTCCTGACTTTGTCTCCTTGTGCAGATGCTCCTTGGAAACCAGTAGTCAATGGATCAACGGTGGCCCTTGAAGGAGAGCCTGTCACTATCTTCTGCAGCTCCCAGAGCAGCCCCGAGCCAACGATCACCATCTTCAAGGACAAGAAGCCATTAGCCATGGGGGTCTACCAAAGCCAGGTGGAGCTAGAGTTTGAATCCGTGTCGCACGAAGATGACGGTGAATACTGGTGCACAGCAGAGAACCAGTTTGGCCAGAGCAGCACTGCTTTCAATCTCACCGTTGAATGTAAGCCCCCCCTTTTTTTTAATTGTAAAGAGGATCTCAAGCACGTTTTGGGATTGGGTAGTGTGCTGGTAGATCACGTGCTTTGAATGCAGAAGGGCTCAGCTATGAACTCTGGCATTTTCAGGAAAGATCCGTTCTCAAAGCTTTGGGGAACTGTTGGCAGTAAATTTGGATGATGCTGGAGGGGAGGAACTAGCTAATTCCTCCTCTATATTATTGTAGACCTGGAGCTATGCCTCTCCCCATTTAACGTATTTTTGGAGTATAAGACACACCTTTTCTCCTTTTGGGAATTATAACGGATTGTACAGGGATTGAGACTAAACTGATTCTGAATTTAATAACAGCAGCAAGACTGTTGATTGGACAATACTGGAAGAAAGAAGAGGTACCTACAATAGAAGAATGGATACTGAAAGTCATTAATTTGGCTGAGATGGCTAAAATCTCAGCTTTTTTAAAAGACAATACGCAGGAAAGATATTTAATTGAATGGAAAAAATGGATTGTTTATCTACAAAACAGATATCAGATTAAGAAATATCAGATTGCCTTTGAATAATTAGGACGTTATTTTATGTAATGGGGAGGGGGTTGGGAGATGAAAAGCTTTGGATGAGGTTATTTGGATTGGAAGGGAAAATTTTATTCTATGTTTGGTTTATGTATAACAATACCTTGTGATTGACCCGGGAAGCCGGGGGAAGGAGGGGAAAGGGGTTTCTGGGAGGAGGGGGAAAAGGAAATGTCTTTGTTTTTTTAAAACTTTTTCAATAAAAAAAGAAGAGACTGAAGAAAAAAAAAAGACACACCTTTTCCCCTCCTAAAAGAGGCTGAAAATTTGCGTGCATCTTATACTCTGAATGTAGCTTTTTCGAAGCTTTTTTTCAGCTCTAATGAGGCGCTAGCAAGTGATCTCCATGCTAAGCTTTTTTTTCAGTGAAGCAATCTTCCGGCTTTGCCTGCACCCTCCGACTTTCAGCTGTGAAGTTTTTTTCAGCCCTAACGAGGCACTAGGGAGTGAAGCGATCACCATGCTTTGCCTGCTTTTTTCATTGCTTCTCTCTCCAACAATCAGCTGTGCTTTAGAAGCTGTTTTTTATCCCCAAGCAGGGGATAAAAACCAGCAAACTAATGTGCTGAAGCTGACCAGATTAAGGACACTAGCCAGATGAATACCTGGTAGGCAGATTTTTTTCCCCTATTTTCCTCCCCAAAAACTAAGGTGCATCTTATACTGCGGTGCGTCGTATACTCCAACAAATACGATATTTTCTTTTCCCTGATGTATTTGTTGGAAGTATACATCTCAAGAGTGTGGACCAATCCACTGCTCTGTCATATGCCTTTGCATAAATGGGGGAGCTTCCATAGAGAGCTACAATCCAAGAAAGCTATTAGAGCCATGGTGGCGCAGTGGTTAGAACGCAGTATTGTAGGCTAACTCTGCTCACTGCCAGGAGTTCGATCCTGACCAACTGAGTCAGCTTTGCATCCTTCTGAAGTTGGTAAAATGTGGACCCAGTTTGTTGTGGGCAATATGCTGACATTTGTAAAACACTTAGAGAAAGCTGTAAAAGCACTAGGAAGTGGTATATAAGTGCTATTGCTATTAGTTCATCCAGGACTGCATTTCAACCTCTTTTTTATTTTTCTCCACAGTTGCTCCGCGTATTCTTCCAGACTCCAAGTGCACAGCCGCTCGGGATACAGTGAAATGCATCTGTGCGGCCAAAGCAAACCCAGAAGCTATGATCACCTTTGAGTTGCCCACCCGCAATGTGACGGTCAATGAGACTGACCGGGAGTTTGTATACTCCCAGAAAACGGGCTACGTTGTCACCAGCATCCTGACTGTTCAGAGGGAGGTTGACTCTCAGCTCTACATAGTCTGCTCTGCCAGGAATCTCTACGGCACCAAGAACCAGCAGCTCCAATTCCATCACTCCAGTGAGAGTCCCTGCAGGCAAACATCACCACTGATCCCTCTGGTCCTCTTCCTCAGTCTATTGGGCCATAGCACTCTGTTCTGACCCGGCTCCCAAACACAACAAACCCTCTGTAGTTAACTAAATGTTCCCTTTATTAGGAGCACCAGCAACCCTGGCAAAAACTCTCTCTCTCTCTCTCTCTCAGCAAGTCTGTCCAGCAGGGAGATGAATAGTTGTCTGCCACACTTTTTCATCTCTACCCCCTGTCTTTTATCCCCAGAGCTAGGATGGGGCTTCACTAGCAGTGATAGCTCTTCTGTCCCAAGGACCGGCCCATAGATTTCCACTGTTCTCCTCTCCTCTGCCTTCTGCGCATCCACACATCAGGCACTGGACCCAGCTGTTCTCTTCTTTCTCATCAGTCACCTCCAGACCTGGGGGCTGTTGAGTCTCCATCTAAGGGCTGACAGATGGCCCAGGCTCTGCCTCTGTATCTATCTCTGACAGCTCCATTCCTTCTTCCCCCTCGGGGCTCTCAGATTACCTTGATGTTGGTCCTGACTGCCATGCAACCTCCTCATCTGATTCGACTCCCTCCATGACAGCCTCTCCAGGGCTTGTCTGAGAAGGCTGACGCATCAACTATTGGCCCACTGCAAAGCTAGCAGCCCCCTGATCTTGTTGGGTCTCTTCCTTGGTGGTGCTCTTTCCTATTCAATGGCCTTCTTCAAGTGAGAAGGCAATGACTACTACAAAGGACCACAGCTTTTGCATATCTTACTGTCTCACTCTGGACAGGAATTTTAATTAATAGTTTTAGAAGGCAAAGCATTAAAAAGAAGTTGAACAAATTGGCCAACTTTAGCCTGGAAAATAAACAATCAAAAGATTATGTGTTAGAAGTTTTCAAATATCAGCTGGGTGTCACATATAAGTGAGAGATCAAACTTGGTTATCTCCGATTCCAAAGAGGAGAACCTAAACTACCACCATTAAATTGCAAGCAAAAAATGTTTTTTATTATACCGCATTGAATAAAGAAACTGTTGACAGTATAAATTAGCAGAGTGGGACAGACAGGAGGCATGGAAAACTGCAAAAAGTTGTAGATCACAGTCACGTGACTACAGGACACTGCAACCGGACAAAAATGCAAGCTAGTTGTTGCCAAGCACCAAAACGTGATCATGTGACCCTAGGGAGGGGTGCAGCTTCAAGGATGAATCATAATGAGCTGTGGTGTTCCAATGGTCAGCATGCAGTACTGCAGGCTACTTCTGCTGACTGCCAGCTGCTTGCAATTAGGCAGTTCCATTCTCACAGGCTCAAGGTTGACTCAGCCTTCCATCCTTCTGAGGTGGGTAAAATGAGGACCCAGATTGTTGGGGGCAAGAGGCTGACTCTCTAAACCACTTAGGGAGGGCTGTAAAGCACTGTAAAGCGGTATATAAGTCTAAGTGCTATTGCTCTCCCCACCCTCCTCCTCTCCCTCTTTTGCCTCCTTTTAATCTTATAAATAGCTCTTGTGGTGCAGTGGTGAGAATGCAACATTGCAGGCTAACTCTGCCCATTGCCAAGAGTTCGATCCTCACAGGCTCAAGGTTGACTCAGCCTTCCGTCCTTCCGAGGTCGGTAAAATAAGGACCCAGATTGTTGGGGGCAAGAGGCTGACTCTTGTAAAGCACTGTAAAACAGTATATAAGTCTAAGTGCTATTGCTATTGCTATAAGTAGCCTTTTCTGCCATAGCTTTAAACAGTTGTTAAACAACTAGTCATTAAGCAAGCATTTGATCCTCTTCTAATTCCCACTTCCGGAGCTCTTCTCTTTGGTTTCCATTGATCTCTTGTTGTTGTTGTTTTTTTGGCAACAGTGAGATCTATTTAACATGCCCTGCAAATCCAGCTGCCGTTTACTTAACAACCCCCATTAAAACGAACTTGTGTTGGTGCCATGTATGAACCAACGATTGTTCCCATATTCCAGGCTTATGTTTCACCACCATCTTGTCTGTTTACATGGTTTCTCTTTGCATTCGCTTTTAAACCTGTCTGTTGACCCGTGTCTTCCTTTCTTCCAGACAGTCTGATGTGGGCAAAAGTTGGACCGGTGGGAGCTGTGGTGGCCTTTGCAATACTCATAGCTGTGGTGTGCTATGTCAGCCAGGCCAGAAAAAAGTAAGTTTTGGAAATCCAAGCCCAACTTCCTTTGGTTTACACGCAACTGAACATGGTTTTTCTTATGACTTTGACGTAGAAACGCACAGCAGGGTTTCCAGTGTAGTGGATCACCAACCAGGATTTGTGAGCACACTAAATCAAGAGGGAGGGAAGAGTTGAAATCCACTGTATACACACACCCATCATTGCTCAGCTTTGCACTAAGTCAGCGTTTCTCCACCTTGGTGTTGTGGCCCGCCAGCGGCCAGTAGAACTGGTGGCAGATTCGGACAGTGAGGAGGTTGGGGAGGAACACAGGCCAGGCCTGGAGTCTGGGGAAGGCTCTGATGAGGGCTCTGCATCAGAGGCAGAGATGGGGCCAGGGCCATCCGACAGTTATCAGCTACCTTCGGAGTTGGAGTTAAGTGGGGTTGAAGAACAGCTGGAGCCTGTTCCCGATGTGCACATGCGCAGAGCCATCAGGAGACGGGAACAATTAAGGAGCAGAGGTTAACTCGGGAGTAAAGGCACAATGGGATGCTGAACGGCCCCTCCCATAGGGAATAAATAGGAGCAAAAGGGGAGTGGTATCTGCAGGAGACAGTTTGTTTTATTAGTGTGAAGATTTGCTTATCTGAGTTCGTGACTCACAGAGACTCCTTGCCAAGTATTTCCTTGTGCAGCGTTGCACCTGGAAGCTATAGGCCTGGCAACTATCCAAGGACTGATAAGGTCTGTGGTTGCAATTCACCCTTGAAAGACTGTTTGCTGGGACTTTGCTGGATGTGAATGCTAGGAATTCACATTAGCCTAATAAAACTGTGAATCTGAATTGTAAGTCCCATTTTCAGGGTACATTTCAGGGTATCTTCAAACAATCACTAAGCAACCAGTCATAAATTGAGGACTACCTGTGTTGATGTTGTTCTAAGTCTTACTAAGTCTTAGTTCTAAGTCTCATTAAGGCAGTTAATATTGTTACTGTAATTATCTCCATTTCCCTAGAAAAAACAATGAAAATCCCGGCTTTGGGCAAACAGAAAACCCTCCTGTTGTCTACAGCGGAGACTACAGGACTCCAGGCAATCTGGATAAATCAGAGGTATCAATAACTGTAAAGTTGCTTTTGGTAGGCCTGTGTCGGTGGTCCCCTCCCTGCAATACACACAATCTCTTTCGCACAACCTCTCCTCTGCCTCTCTTTTGCTGCCTGGCTGTAAGTTGCTTCTGCCTATGAGCTGAACTGATTCCCAACTTCTTATAGTCTTCTCAGCTCAATATTTTAGAACAGAGGTCTCCAACCTTGACGACTTTAAGACATGTGGACTTCAACTCCCAGAATTCCTCAGCCAGCTGGCTGAGGAATTCTGGGAGTTGAAGTCCACACATCTTAAAAGTCGCCAAGGTTGGTGACCCCTGTTTTAGAACAAGGGAAACCGGAAAGCTTCTTTAGGAGCCGGATGGATGGTTTCCCCTTTAGGCCTTTTTTGGGGCAGTACAGGCAATTGCCTTTAGACCAGGGGTGTCAAAATCAAGGCTCAGGGACTGGATCTAGCCCGTGGGGTACTTAGATCTGGCCTGTGGGGCTGCCCTGGAAACAGCAAAGGACCAGCCCACAGTGCTTCTGCCAGCAAAAACAGGCTCCCGAGCTCTGTTTTCGGCTGCCACAGCCTCCTGCAACCCTCTGCCAGTGCAACCCTCTGTTGCACGCGGAACTCCCAAACTCCATTTTCACTGGCAGAGAAAGGAGTTGCAGGAGGCCGTGGCAGCCCATTTTCACTGACAGAGCACTCAGGCCACCATAGGCACCTGAGACGAGTGACTCACCCTGGCCAGGTCCACCCTGGCCCTCCAAGGTCAAACACAATCCTGATGTGGCCCTGAATGAAATCAAGTTTGACACCCCTGCCTTAGACCATCCATGAGAAGTGCCCTTCCAAAGGATAGTTTGTTTTGGATATGGTCAGAGAGGGGACACACTCTCTTCCTGGTTTTTTTTTGTTGTTGTTTTTTGTACTCAAGTCAGAAGCACTGTTGAAAGGATTAGCTGGTGATATCATCACCATTATCCTGGGAATGCCCCATTTGGGCTCTTTTCTTGTTCCCAGCAGGAGCTGGAGTGAAGGACGGGGGCTCAACCCCACCTCACGGCAGGTCTCTGGTCTCGAACGCGGGCTTGCTAATCTCCTGCCCAGGGTTCCAACCACTCGAGCCACCGTGCTGCTTCATTCTTCCCGGTAGCATAACTAATCAGCCCTAAGAATGGTTTCCTTACTTGGGGTTTGCTGGCCTATCGATTTCAGCAGAGGAAAAAAAAGCAAGAGCAGATACCGCCCCCTCACCCAAATATGACCTTGACAGAACAAGGCATGAAAAGAAGCTCAGGTGGACATTCTGCTCTACATCACTCTGTCATGGCCATGACCTATTTCGCAAACATCCCACGGTTCCAATCTCTCTCCCTGACTTAAGCTATACTTTATGGTGCCCCAAATTCACTACATGGCAGGGTTGAGTTTGCCCAGGCTGTCCTTTCTCCCTTTGAGTCATTAGTGACTACTCTTCCTTTTCTAATAGTCTAAAGAGATCTGCTCCCTGGAAAGTCACTGACCTGGCCAAGTAAGTATGGACTTCCCTGTCCATGTGTAACATTGTCATCCACTCATTGCCCCCTCCTCCTTCCCCAGGAATGAACATGCATGTTTTTATGGGCTTGCATGTCCCTTTGTAGCTGGAATCTAAATGTCTTGTCTGGGGTTAAGAAGCAAAGCAAGCTTGGGCTGGGTTATGAACTTGGAAGCAGGAGTGGGCTCCTGCGGGTTTGGCAGGGTTCGGGCGATCCTCTAGCCAAGGATCGCGATGTTCGGTGAGCCCCCAAATGCCACCGTCTGGCCACGCCCGACCTTCCCCGCCTCTTCCAGGAGTCTCCACGCGGCCCGTTCATCATTCCAGATAAGTGCAGGGGCCGCGTGGATGTTCTGGGAGGGCAAAAAATGGGCCTCCCAGAAGTTCCAGAAGTCTGGAAACGGGCCTGTTTCCAGCCTCCAGAGGGCCTCTGGACCCCAGGAGAAGCAGTTTTCGCCCTCCCGGAGACTCAAGGAAAGCCTTCGGAGCCTGGGGGGGTGAAAAACTTCATCGTCCCCCACCATAGTGCAGATGGCCAGCTAGGCCATGCCCACCATGGCCACACCCACCCAGCAATGGGGCAGCGAACCCATTGCTGAAGAATTTGAAGCCCAGCCCTGCTTGGAAGGACATCTCCAGGGAACTCCAGGACTGTAGGCTTGATTAGAGAGTTGAAAAACACCTCAGACGAAGAAACAGAGAAACCATTTCTGGCCCGGTGACAAGGAAACTGAATGGACACTTCCATGAAGTCACTAGGAGTTCAAGGTGGATGCTAAGGAGATGTTACCTTCAAAAAAAAAAAAAACTTCAGGAAGCTGAGAACATACCGAAATACAGTATATAACAAGCTCGTTTTTAAAATCTGGGTTAGAAGCAAAGCCTAGAGAGAAACGAATAAGAAAATTCAGAGGAAGAATCGCAACCGTGGGGGCCGTGGTGTGGCTCAGGCTGTAAGAAGCCTGTTATTAAACACAGCTGCCTGCAATTACTGCAGGTTCAAGCCCCACCAGGTCCAAGGTTGACTCAGCCTTCCATCCTTTATAAGGTAGGTAAAATGAGGACCCAGATTGTTGGGGGGGCAATAAGTTGACTTTGTAAATATACAAATAGAATGAGACTATTGCCTTACACACTGTAAGCCGCCCTGAGTCTTCGGAGAAGGGCGGGATATAAATGTAAACAAAAACAAAAAAACCTGTGGAAAAGAAACTGATTTTTTCCCCCTCGTCACAATTCTTCTATTGATTGTTTTTTTTTTTAAATTTCTCCTTCATCTTTGCTCTCGAGATTGAAGCAGAGTAGAGCCACTTCCACGAAAACTGGTCCGTAGCTTTCATTTTGGGTGTTTAGAAAAAAAAAAAAAAGGTTCTGCCACAGTAAGGCTGACTAACTTAATTTTTATTTTTATTTTTTTGCCACCGGAGGCCACATCTTTTTTGTCAGATTATTATTTTTAGTTAAAAAAAAAAAAACGGCCAGGCATATGGTAGTAACATCTCTGAAGAAGGCACAGCCAGATTTTTTTTTTCCTGCTCTGCTTTTTTCACTTTTTGAGAGGGAGATGTTTTTCAGGGGAAAATAGACGTGTTAAATCTGTTAAAGCCTTAACCCAGCTATTTTGCTGGTCGTATTGTTCCGCTGCACAAACAGGATCTTTGCAGTGAATAGCACTTCAATTGGATTTTAATTTTTTTGCATGCATTTTCCATGTCTGTAATTTGAAAAATGAATTCTATCTTGGCTAAGAGAATTTCCGATTTGGGGGAAAAAAATCACCCTCTTTGACATGGCCTGTCTTGCGTTAACAGTTGTTAACGTCTGTACAGTGTTAGATCCGATGATGGAAGAGACAGGACACAGCTCCTTCAGTAACAACAGCTCTTTATTAGTAGACTAGTACAACCCTAGAGTGCTAGGCCGGCTGTGTCCTCTTTTATAGAGGGCTGCCAGACGGTTTAACCCAGGGGTCTGCAAACTTGGCTCTTTTAAGACTTGTGGACTTCAACTCCCAGAATTCCTCAGCCAGCTTTGCTGAGTTGAAGTCCACAAGTCTTAAAAGAGCCAAGTTTGCAGACCCCTGGGTTAACCAATCAGCTTTAAGTATTTTCCCGCCTTTTTGGAGGACCTGAGTGAAAACTACAGCACAGTCCTTATACGGTGCATAGCATACACAGTTCCAAAAGCAGCTATTGAGATGCACTGTGTGACAATATGTTTGTGTCAAATATTTTGTCTTGTGTCTGAATATCTGAAATACTCAAGGTATTTCTGAAAAACCCGAGAAGATAGTTCTGTCCGGTTTCCGTGGTGTCTTGTCATCGTAACCTTCCCGGTGAAATTACGTTGCGTCATTATCAGTGGATCTTGGTGAAATGTTTGCATGTAAGTGGACGCTTGCCATTTGTGGTCTGTATACATAGCATTCCTGTCCCTTATTTCTACCACCTCAGGTCTTGCAGAGCAACTTGTCTCCCCGCCTCAGATGTTGCTGAACTACACCTCCTAACATCCCTTAGCATTGATCCTGATGGCCAGGACTACTGAGAGTGTCCTCAGCAATATCTGGAAGCCTCCTTTGATTCTACGGGAATAAAACCAAATGGTGTAACTCAGAGAGTGAGTTGGCGGAAGCAATAACCTGATCTTGTTTGTTTGCTCACCTCCTCCTCCAGTATGGGCGCTGTGACAAACGGCTGTTGAACAAGCGTGAGGACCTGGGGATTGATTATGCCAACATAGACTTCACCAAATTGTCCACCAAGGACAGCTATACCCTGACGGAGGAGTTGGCTGAATATGCTGAAATCCGAGTCAAGTGAGGCCTCCTCTCACCAAGGCCTTTCTTCCGACTGGAACTATAGTAGTTGAACGAAACCCCGAGCCGTCACCATCCCTAGGCTGGCCATCCATCATTTCTCAGGGGACTCCAAACTATCCACTGTTTTTGATATTCTGATGTTCGCGCTCCAAAATACGGGGTGGGTTTTCATGTCCTGGAGAGTACATCCTGAAGGTCACACTAACACAGATTAGGGCTCCCCTTTTCTCTCACGCACTCAAAGTAACCCCCCCACAAGTAAAAACCCTTGGCCAGCCAACAAGTTAGTTACAGAATGATAAGAGGGCAGCTCTTTCTGCTTCTGTTGTGGTAAATTCCTAAAGCTTGGATACCTAGTCTAATTCGCTAGCAAACGATCCAAGCAGAATACGATTCCAGATCATCATCGTAAGGATAAAATTGACCAATCCAGAATAGCTGTGATCTAATAGGTATCCCCTCTATCTGACAGGGTCCCATGAAAGAGGTTGTATTTCTAGGAGAAGTTGAATGGATTGGTTTTCACTACGAGGCCCAAGAGTTTTGATCCTTCTTATCAAGGCTGATGAACATAAGCAGTAGAGTCGTCTCTCTATCTGTCCAACGTTCACTTCACATTCCAGATTCAAGCTGGGCGGGGGGGAAGAAATCAAATTCTAGCTCATGTGCCTCAATAACTCTACATCTCTTGTCTTTTAACAAAATAAAAAAAGCAGGGAATGCTTTAGGCACATCAATTATTTCTACATGTATAAGACTGGACATTTTACCACCCTGTTCCGATTCCAGCATCATAGATTTCAGGTTAAAAAGAAACAATGAGATGACTGAAAATATCACCTAGTAAATTCTAGCATCTTCAGTGCACCTACCGGCTATGGTTGAAGAAATATAAAGCCTGCCCAGCTACTCTCCTTTTGACATAGCCATGGTTGAGTGACTCTAGAAGACGCTATGAATTGCTAGCATGGAAATTACCTTCTCGGTCAAGCCATTTTTACCAGATATGCTTAGATCCAATTTTACATTATGTATATCTATTAAGTAGAGGACTAACTTCTGTTTTTTAGAATATATGTTCTGTTTCATCATCCTTCCGCACCCCGTAATAAGTGCCCAGTGATACATACCTGTTGTTGTTAGCATGACTAATGAAAGTGCTGTGTGTTTTGCTGAGCAACTGGATATTGTATTCTGTAGCATCCACTCAATTCTGTCCGTGGCTTTGCCTTTTGAGGAAAAAGTGCCCTTTCCAATTAAGTAAATTTGTTGGGCAAAAGATCTTCTCTTTCCTCTGCTTGTTCAACCTCAGGAAAACAGAATCTTTGATGGTTTAAACCCAACAAGAACCCCCATTTTGATTCTGACG
Source organism: Ahaetulla prasina (assembly GCF_028640845.1). Taxonomy (NCBI): domain Eukaryota; kingdom Metazoa; phylum Chordata; class Lepidosauria; order Squamata; family Colubridae; genus Ahaetulla; species Ahaetulla prasina. The sequence continues at coordinate 24,304,707 of NC_080548.1, read as the reverse complement.
ACACTGGAAGATTATAGAAGAAATATCTTGGATCCTTCATTATTTGCTGAAGACCTGCTATGATTATATTGAAAACCTTGATCGCTCATCCTCCTGGTCATATAGTAAAGTTTTCCAATCATAAAGCAGTTTTATCTGCAAAAATGGTGGGACTTCTCTTCACTTGAATGAGTTCAAGCTGGGGCGAGATAACCATCATTTTGGGGGAGGATTTAATTTGAAAACCTGCATTGAGCAAGAGGTTGAACTTGATGGTTTAAACCAGAGGTCTCCAACCTTGGCAACTTTACGACTTGTGGATGTCAACTCCCAGAATTCTGGGAGCTGAAGTCCACAAGTCTTAAAGTTGCCAAGGTTGGAGACCCGTGGTTTAAATGGCCTCTTCTAACTCCATGATGTTATGGCCACTATTGATTTGATGTCCACTTGGGATAAGGAGAAATGGAAAAGTTAAAAAGCTCCCTTGGCGCTTTCGCCAAAAACTAAATAAGGAAAGTGTTTGGGTTAACAGCCATCCAAATGATGACTGTTACATGTTACAGGCATGAATATGTTAAGTTCTCTAAAGCTTTTATGTAAGAAAAGCTTCAGGATCATTCAAAACTTCAAAATGGTGAACATTTTGGTAGTCCATTATAAAAGTATCGTTGTCAGTGATATTTTTGGAGAAATAAGAGACTGTTATCAGCCAGAAGATGAAAAGAATCTAGTAACCATTATTCCTTTTAATTTCTTCATTCCTTTCTGCACATTGGACAAAACAACTAGGATTTCAAGCGTCTGAAGCTTTTCATGGTTTTAAAAATAATCTCAGGAAAAGTTTTTACTGCTTGGAAAGTCTCCAGGTCTATTGTTGCGTTGGAGTAATGTTTACAGAATCAAATTCCACCTTCGGTTTAGTTTTTAAATCAAGGCTCCTCCCAAATCCCCTTGGGTTCCAACACACAACATATCCTGTGTTTTTGTACTGTACAGAAAAAGATACTGTATTTTGCTGATTAAGCAACAGTTGAATCATTGTTTTAAAAAGTTGTCAAAGTTGAAACCCAGCTGGGAAGGAATTCCCATCACTGATTTAATGAGATGGCGTTCCGATCGGTGTTTGTGAAGAAAAGCTGTAATTCTCAGCTGGCAAACTAATTCCAATCTCCTAACAGGATTAATACCTAACATTTCAGGCAAAAGCATGGTTCTGTTTATTGAAAAAGCACCTTTTAAAAAAATGCTTTCGTTAGAAGCTAGGGTTGTAGAGATAAAAAGTTGGAATCTAATCACATGACCTAAAGATCTGGCTGTTTTGACAAGGATCCATTTAGCTGAACTAGTGAAAGTTACACATTAGATCAAACATGAGTAAAGCTGTAACACTCCACATAGTTAGATTATACCCATCAGCCACCGTTGCTACAGCCAGTGTTCAGAAATGATGGGAGTTGATGTTCTATAATATTTTGGAGAGTAATAACCTCCTCATCACTGTCCTTGTAACTATACTTCAAATGCAGCTTGGGAGCAACAATTAAGAATAAGTCTCATTGAACAGAATGGTCCTTATTTCAAACAAGGGGTAGGATTCTATTCGTGAGATATTTGCCAAGGGATCAGTTGTACTAGTGGTGGAGGTATATCTTTAAGGCTGATAGAAATAAAACACTCTAACAATCTTCCCATGAGAGCAGCCACCCAAATACCTTAGGGAAGTGATGGCGAAACTTTTCAGGACCGAGTGCCAAAAAGGGAGTGCATGCGCATGCAGGCTTTGCATTTGGGTCGCAACCAGTGGTGGGATTCAAATAATTTAACAACCAGTTCTCTGCCCTAATGACCAGCTGGGTAGGCATGGCTTGGTGGTCATGTGACCGTGTGGGCATGGCCAATTCAATGTCACTCACGTCGATGGGCGCTTCGCCTTAGCTATTACAATGTAATAAGGGTTAAGCAGAGAGGCAGTTTCTGTAAGCAGGGCAGTAAAGATTAGGCTAGAAACACCACCAGAATGTTTCCTTCCTGCCTTCCTTACAGGATTAGCCCTGTAAAGTGTGGGGGGGGGAATAAGATTTCTTCCAACAACTGGTTCTCCGAATTGCTTAGAAAGTTAACAACCGGTTCTCCCGAATAGGTGCGAACTGGCTGAATCCCACCATTGGTCGCAATCCAGAAAAGGAGCTGCCCAGGGTGCATGTGCGCACCTGAAAATGAACTTCCAGTTTCAGCTACTGAACTTCCGGTTTCAGCCAGTTACTCTTCTGGGTTGTGTCCCAGGGTTTCTGGCATGTATGCGCACGCGACGATCAGCTGGCTGGTGCGCATGCTCACGCAGGAAAATGGAAGACTAGCTAGAAGATCTTCTAGTTTCCAGCACTACCACATGCAAAAAGGCCAGCTGACCATCGCATGCGCATGTACGCCAGAAACCCGGAAGAGGAATGGGCGATGCCGTGCATGCCAGGCGACATGGCTCCATGTGCCACTTCAGGCATGTGCGCCATAGGTTCGTCATCACGGCCTTAGGGTATCTGGTTGAAGCAACAACTGTTGATCGGGCTAGAAGAACTTTTTCACTTTTGATCAAACAGGTTCAGCGGAGTTTTGGACCTCTGGTGAATCATCTTCTCATAGGCAAGAGCAGGATGAAGAACCTGAAAATGATTCTCTGTCTAGGTATCTGAAATCCTTTTGTACCAGTCCAATTTTAGCAAAGATTGCTTTCTTTTAAAGTAGCAGTATTGGGGAAAAAAGACTTTCTCCTTCTGATCCCTGGTTTCAAACCCCGCATTCAGTCATGAAAATATGAAAATATTCCTGCTGGTTGAGGCTTTGGCTGATCTAGCCAGCATTCAAGTCTCAGTTGATCCACCAGATGCATCTGGGAAACCCATGGATAAGAGGTCAAGGTAGGCCTTCTCTTCCACTCCTCCTCCTGGGTACGTAGCATGTGGAAACAGATTGTCCCATGTCTGAAAACAGCATCAAGACCAGAGGTAGGTTTCAAAGATTTTTACCACCGGTTTGCCCTGCGCACCCTCGCTCACTTCACGTGAGTGCACGCCTTAAACGCATGCGCCCGACTTTCTGCACATGTGCTTTGCTCGCGCTCCCGTTCCGCACATGCGCCCAGCCTCAAAAACGTGGCTAAATAGGACAGCATAGCGCCGGAGCGGATGGGTTGGCCCACCCGCGATGTCCGCTACCAGTTCGCCCAAACCGGTACAAACCGGCTGAATTCCACCACTGATCAAGACCAAAGGCCGTTGAGCTAAAAATCAGTCTAGCACCCTTTGGAAACCTTACAAAGTAATGGTTAAAGATCACATCTTCTGGCAGCATATTTCCAAGATTTATAAACATCGGTAGTCATCTGATCAATGTTAATTCTTTTGCTAGTAAGTGTCCTTGAGTAACCTCTGGTTCTAGTGTTATCAATAAGGAGAAAAACCTCTCTTGTTCCTCCTTTCTTCACCATGCTTCCTTATATATAAACCACAATCATATTTCATAAGTATCTCTTTTTTTTTTAATGCAAGTGTTTCTCAACCGGGGCAATTCTTAAGATGTGTGGACTTCAACTCCCAAAATTCCTCAGCCAGCATCTTGAATTTAAACATCTTAAGAGTTGCTAAGGTGGAAGAAAAACCTCCTCTAAACAGGTTCAACCATTGCATCTTTTGCTTCTTAGGCTCTAGGCAGCCGAGCCTAGAGGACACCTGCACTTATCTGACTTAGATCTTGTTTCTTACTTACGGGATACTTACGGGATACTTATGGGACTGCCTACTGCCACCTTGTGCCTCTCACCGACCCGTGTGCTCACACAGAGAGGGACTCCTTAGGGTGCCGTCAGCCAAGCAATGTCGGCTGGCGGCCCCCAGGGGAAGGGCCTTCTCTGTGGGGGTTCCCACCCTATGGAACGAACTTCCCCCTGGATTTCGACAGCTCCCTGACCTTCGGACCTTTCACCGCGAACTTAAGACATATCTATTTTCTCGCGCAGGACTAGCCTAAAATTTTAATATTTTAGATGATTTTATAGGTTTTTAATTTCTAATTAGTTTTATAGGGTTTTTAAATGTATTTTAAATAGTTGGGCCAAATTTAAGTAAGTTTTTTAGTTATTGTTTTTAGTTGTATAGTATATGTTTTGATTGTTGTTTTATTTGGCTGTTAACTGCCCTGAGTCCTTTGGGAGAAGGGCGGTATACAAATTAAATTATTATTATTATTATTATTATTATTATTATTATTATTATTATTATTATTATTATTATTATTATTATTATTATTATTATTTCTCTCAAATTTTGGAAACCTTGGATCAAATATGCTGAATTATAACGGCCATCATCCCCAACCAGTAACAGCCTCTTTAAACAGGCTTGGAGACATGGGTGGGTTTCACTTACCTGTGCAACTGGTTTGCTCGCATGCGCGCGCACCACTTCTGTGCATGCGCAGAAGCTTCTGCCCATGCGCAGATTGTATTTGATGACGTTCAGTCAGGTGGGCAGAGCCTCCCGCTGCTGCCAGTTCGCCCCAACTGGGGTGAACCAGTAGCAGCCCACCATTGCTTGGCGATTGGGGGACTTTATTTCATTGCTTCTGGGGAACAGTAAACTAGCAAGATGGCCATTTAGACTTCTTTAAAAAATATCTGTCTGCACATTCTTTTCCCGGGGCTTTCCTATCTTTGCCTTGCAAAAGGAAATTTTGCTGCACCAGGAAATGCTTTGGATCATAAGCTTTCGGAATGTTTTGAAACTGAAATGAATTTTTGGGGTATCAGAAGGAGAAACTTACATCTCTCATTAAAGCACTCCTAAAACAGGGTCTTTTCGCTGTTCCCAAATCAACTCAGATCTTATATTCTCACGCTGTTGTCTGGAGTCAGCAACTGAGCTGTATCCCAAACGTGCAATCAGTAAGTAAATAAACAAATAAATCAACCTTTCCTTTTGTGAGACTGAAGCCCTACACAGCTTGAGGATGGCTTGTTTTCTTATTGGCAGAATGAGTGTCTCCTTCCACCTTCAGCTCATCTTTTTAGTCTGAATGTTTATGGTCTTTAAAAGGGAATGGTGGCTTGCCAGTTATATAGATCCATCTCATAGAAACCAGTCAGGTTTTTTGTTTTTCTTCAAATGTCCCAAGTTAGCTGCTGATCTCCTTTTAAGATGCAGCTGGAATTGGTTGAAACTATTGTGAATTTTAACATCTTTAGAAGTTTTCCACCAAGAACAGAAGCTTGGGAAAGCCTTCCTTTTTACTGCAAGGGACAAGTAGGCGTGCAAAATTCCAGGCTGTTCCCATCTTCCTAAATGGGGAGTATGGTTATTTCCAATTTCTTTTTCTTTTTTCTCTTTTGTCAGATGCAGGCTAGTTTTTATTGCTCCATAGGTTTTCCTTTCTTCCTCTCTCACTCCTCAGCCTCCCCCCAGCAACTTCTCCTATCTGCCCTGCAGCCTAGAATTTTTTTCTCTCTCTTTTCCTCTCCAACGGTATGCAATCATGACTAGAGTTATTTGGGAAGTGGACGGGGATGATTGATTGCAAAACCATCAGCGTGCTATCCTTTCAGCATAATAAGTAGCAAGAGTCTTTACAACTGATCTTTGCACACACTTTTTCAAGGTGGAGGGTGGTGGGAGGGGAGACATAAGGAGCGATACAGTTTTCATTGCTCCAGGAACTGCAGTAGTTTAGGATGAGGCACTGGTTGAATTTTTGATATTTCTTTCTTCTTTCCTTTCCTTTCCTTTCCTTTCCTTTCCTTTCCTTTCCTTCCCTTCCTTCCTTCCTTCCTTCCTTCCTTCCTTCCTTCCTTCCTTCCTTCCTTCCTTCCTTCTTTCCTTCCTTCCTTCCTTTCTCTCTTTCTCTCTCTTTCCTTCCTTCCTTCTGCCTGTAATCTGATTTTATAATATCATTTTGTAAGATGCTACAAAGTCGATGTCAAAATATTTGTATGGATGTGGGAGGGGAAAAAATAATGTGGTAGGGAATTGCCCTTATTCACAAAATTGACATTTGTTTTTGAATGTCACGTTAAAACTCCCGATTCGAAAAACAGGTATTGTCTCCAAAACGTACTAGAACCATTTCTTCTTCTTTTTCTTCAAAGAGAAGCATTGGTTGGGATTCAATATCCACTAAACTCTCTGAGATTATTTTTGAGGAGACATGTAGAGCAGTGTGGACTTCAACTCCCAGAATTCCCCAGCCAGCTATGAATCAGGAAAAACACATTATCAGCTTTCCAAATTCAGCTGAATGGTGTAGGGAAAGGATTGCATTCGAATGCACACTTAGATAAAAGGCAATAAGCCGGGAAAGATTTGGGCTGGAGATGGCAGCTTTCAAAGAGTTTCTAACATCTCAGAATTGGGCCTGTGATCCCCCTCCCTCCCCGCTCTCTCCTGCACATGTGTCTGAATAGGTTCAAATTTAATACATATTCCAGATAAATTATTACACTGTGTTCTTAGCTTTGGAACTTGCTTTATCGCATTTCAAATGTATGCATTTAAAAAGACCTTTCAGCTTCAATGCATAAATGTTGTGATTGTTTTATGTCATGTACGTTGTCCTTTCTTTTGCTGACGGAGACAAGGACAGCCAAGGGGGGGTGTCCGTAGCAGATTGTACTGTAATTTATTTCTGTGACAGGCACTTAGTAGGGATTCCTTGATTAGAAGTTCTGACTGTAAATAGACACCAGACAGAGCATTTTTTAACCCGCGCACAACTTGCTTTTGAATTTCTTTAAAGCATCTTTTCTCACATATATTGCAGGGAAAGGAACACGTAAACATATTTCTAGGTGTGAATGTGTTTCAGGCAGTTTTAAATCTCTGCAGTGGAGTCTGAGCAAGCAGACAAAGAGAAACTGAAGATGAACTCACTTGTCCGGAGTGCAGTATTAATTTAGGAAAAGGCTGGGCTTTTTGTATGTCTGTATTCCCACAATACCGCAAATGTTTAATGACTTTAACCCCTCTGACTTTGTATCCTGAAAAAAATAAAAGGTCTTTTACAAATTCCATATAGTAGCCCATGGCATTAAGAGTTGTAAATCTAATCTTGCGTAGTTTCTTCTCTGATAATATTACACTACTAACCAGAGCTTACAAAACATTTGCTAGACCAATTCTTGAATACAGCTCATTTGTCTGCAACCTGCACTGCATAATGGACATTAATACAATTGAGCATGTCCAGAAATATTTCACAAGAAGACTCTTCCACTCCTCCACTCTCAACAAAATACCTTATGCCACCAGACTTGAAATTTTGGGCTTAGACAACTTAGAACTATGCCACCTCCGCGATGACCTAAGCATAGTACATAAAATTATCTACCACAATGTCCTACCTGTCAATGACTATTTCAGCTTCAACCACAACAATACACGAGCACACAATAGATACAAACTTAAGCTAAACCACTCCAAACTTGATTGCAGAAAATACAACTTCAGCAACAGAGTGGTCAATGCCTGGAACGCACTTACCTGACTCTGTAGTTTCTTCCCCAAACCTCCAAAACTTTAACCTTAGACTGTCTTCTGATCGCCACAATGTAAAAAAGATGTTTAGACACTAGAAGGAGTGCAGACATGAGCAACAAATATGATTAGGGGACTGGGGGCTAAAACAAATAAAGAATGGTTGCAGGAACTGGGTATGTCTTGTCTGATGAAAAGAAGGACTAGGGGAGACATGATAGCAGTGTTCCAATATCTCAGGGGCTGCCACAAAGAAGAGGGAGTCAAGCTATTCTCCAAAACGCTTGAAGGCAAAATAAGAAGCAATGGGTGGAAATTAATCAAGGAGAGAAGCAACCAAGAACTAAGGAGAAATTTCCTGACAGTTAGAACAATCTATCAGTGGAACAACTTGCCTTCAGAAGTTGTGAATGCTCCAAAACTGGAAGTTTTAAAGAAGAGATTGTACAGCCATTTGTCTGAAATGGTACAGGGTTTCCTGCCTAAGCAGAGGGTTGGACTAGAAAACCTCCAAGGTCCCTTCCAACTCTCTTATTTTATTCTATTTTAATACATATATTTTCTATCTTCTAGCTTTTCAAAATTTTGTAAGACTCCGATGTAGCTGTATTTTTTAATCTGCTCTAAATCGCCCTTCTTATGTTGGTTTTGACCATAATAAAAATTCCATTCGATTTGGCAAACGGTTTGTTTCGACCTTGGCGTTGGGGAAAAGGGCATTCTGTTTTCCAGAATCTTCATTGAAAATAAGAGGGATGGTTCTAGAAAACAAATCACAGCTCCTTGGCAAAGCACATACTTTGCATTCCAAAGGCTGTGGGCATCACCCCCTTCACTGAAAAGAACCAAAGACCACAGAATTTAACAAAGTTTTCTTTCATTGGAGAGAAGGATGTGTGGCATTTTGTAAGACTTGCATTCATTCATAGGTGTTTGGTTGAGTACAACTGGAGTTTTAAGTACCCTAATAAATGAGAAAACTCCATTGTTTTCTATATAGGGGCAGCTGGTATATGTAGGTTGCAAAACTCTAAACAGCACCAAAGGCGAGCAGTACAGAAAAATCTGCCTCCATCTTTCCATCAAATGGCTGTTTGGGTTTTTGCAACCCAGGTATGAAAGGCTTGTAATAGCTACATGGACTATTGCAATGCTCTCTACATGGGGCTGCCCTTGAAGTGCACCCGGAGGCTGCAGCTAGTTCAGAATGCAGCTGCGCGGGTAATAGTGGGAGCGACTCGTTGCTCCCATGTAACACCAATCCTGCGCAGCTTGCACTGGCTTCCTGTGGTCTTTCGGGTGCGCTTCAAGATTTTGGTTACCACCTTTAAAGCGCTCCATGGCTTAGGACCCGGGTACTTACGGGACCGCCTGCTGTTACCTTTTGCCTCCCACCAACCCGTACGCTCACACAGAGAGGGCCTTCTCAGGGTGCCGTCCCCCAAGCAATGCCGGCTGGCGGCCCCCAGGGTAAGGGCCTTCTCTGTTGGAGCTCCTACGCTCTGGAATGAACTTCCCCCTGGTTTACGTCAAGTGCCTGATCTTCGGACCTTTCGCCGTGAGCTGAAAACGCACCTATTTATTCAAGCGGGACTGGATTGATATTTTATTGGGATATTTATGTCTTATGATTTTAAATGGTTTTAAAAAATTTTGGCCACGTTATAATATTTCTTTTTAACTTCTTTTTAATGTTTATACATTGTATTTTTACTAGGCTGTACACCGCCCTGAGTCCTTCGGGAGAAGGGCGGTATAAAAATTGAAATAAATAAATAATAAACAATAACAACATACCTGGCCCATTGGAGCTGGGCAACTAATAAATGTAATAAACAAGTATATAAATAAACCCAAACAGATAACACGGTAACCTGTTTCTAATAGATAATAAATCTGATTGAATTTACAGTAAACAAAAGTACTGCCTAGGAGTGACCTACCATGGTTAGCAACCTAAGAGGAGCGTTCATACAGAATGTTAAAAGATACACAAGTTACGATGCTACACTCAGTGGGCGTGCCCGGTTTACACACTTCAGAGACGTTAATGGCTTAGCTTTATTACTTTTTTTAAAACCATGGTTTCTTTTTACTGACAAAGCCTTGAACACGCCCCTACACTTTTCTCGGTTTATAGAATAGAATAGAATTTTTTATTGGCCAAGTATGATTGGACACACAAGGAATTTGTCTTTGGTGCATAAGCTCTCAGTGTACATAAAAGAAAAGATACCTTCATCAAGAATTATAAGGTACAACACTTAATGATAGTCATAGGGTACAAATAAGCAATCAGGAAATAATCAAAAGGAGGAGGAGGAGGAGGAGGAGGAGGAGGAGGAGGAGGAGGAGAATAGGATAGGATAGGATAGGATAGGATAGAATTTTTTATTGGCCAAGTGTGATTGGACACACAAGGAATTTGTCTTGGTGCATATGCTCTCAGTGTACATAAAATAAAAGATTCAAGAATATAATCAAGAATATAATCAAGAATTATAAGGTACAACACTTAACGATAATCATAGGGTACAAATAAGCAATCAGGAAACAATCAAAAGGAGGAGGAGGAGGAGGAGGAGTGGGAGAAGAAAAAGAATAGAATAGAATAGAATTTTTTATTGGCCAAGTGTGATGGGACACACAAGGAATTTGTCTTTGGTGCATAAGCTCTCAGTGTACATAAAAGAAAAGATACGTTCATCAAGAACTTTATTGCAACTCTCTGGTGCAAAAAACAACAACAACAATTGCAAGAGTCCAACGTCTCTCTACCCTATTGGACTTTTTCCAGCAGATTTCCCCCCACAGACTTTTGGACCACAACTCCCGTCGACCCCCGCGGAACCAGCCGTCGCTGAATGACAGATGTAGTCCATCTCTCGGGCCTTCAGCCTAGCCGCGGGTAGCCACAAACTACACCTCCCATAGGGCATCGCGAAGGGCCTTCAACCGAAAACGTCTCAGGAAAGCCCCGCGCGCGAGGGAGGAGAAACCCCCACATTTCCCAGCGTGCCCTGCGGGAGGCGGAGTCCCTCTCGAAAGGGCGCCGGAGTTTGAGGCGGGTTTTCGGGCGATGGCGAGCGGGGAAAATGTGGCGGTGGGGAGGCGGGCGGGGAAGACGGGGGCATCGCTGGCTCAGGACCTCAGGCGCTGGGCGGCTGAAGAGATGAAGCTTCCTCCGGGCAAAGTTCCCTCCGAGAGAGACGCGCGCAGGTGGGTGGAAAGGGACGGAAAGGGCGGAGGGGGGGGGCGAGAGGGTTTCTGAGCATCTGCAAAGTGCTCTTCCCCAGCCTCCCGGGTGGAGTGAGGAGAAACCCTGCCAAGCGCGGCGAAGCATTGCAAGACTGAGAGGAGGATGGGACGCTCCTCTCCTGCCAGGGCTACGTTCGGCTTGCACTTTAACGTGGTGACCGAGCTGTTACTTTTAATAATAATTTATTATTATTATTTTTATTTTTTATATTTTTTAATTATTAGGCTTTTGAATAAGTTTTTTAATTGTTTTTAGATTGTATTTATCTGCTTTTAAATGCCTGTAAACCGCCCTGAGTCCTTTGGGAGATAGGGCGGTATATAAATATAAATAATAAATAAATAAATAAATATAAACTTATGATTTATATTGATACTGATTGTTTCCTGATTGCTTATTTGTACCCTATGATTATCATTAAGTGTTGTATCATTAAGTGTTAAATTTGTACCCTATGACTGTCATTAAGTGTTGTACAGATTCCTTGGGTGTCCAATCACACTTGGCCAATAAAAATTCTATTCTATTCTATTCTATTCTATTCTATTCTATTCTATTCTATTCTATTCTATTCTATTCTAATTGGCCCTTGATTGCAAATGAAGAATCAGTTGGTTATGGGGCGTGCATAAGGGCACCCGCCTGCCTACAGTCCCTGTCCTAATATTCCTTTTTTTACTTACTCCTTTCATTAGAACAGAATAGAATAGAATTTAATTTAATTTAATTTAATTTAATTTTTTATTGGCCAAGTGTGATTGGACACACAAGGAATTTGTCTTGGTGCATAGGCTCCCAGTGTACATAAAAGAAAAGATATGTTCATATAGAATAGAATAGAATAGAATAGAATAGAATAGAATAGAATTTTTTATTGGCCAAGTGTGATTGGACACACAAGGAATTTGTCTTTGGTGCATATGCTCAGTGCACATAAAAGAAAAGATACCTTCATCAAGGTACAACACTTACAACACTCAATGATAGTCATAGGGTACAAATAAGCAATCAGGAAACAATCAGTCTAAAGAATAGAATAGAATAGAATAGAATAGAATAGAATAGAATAGAATAGAATAGAATAGAATAGAATTTTTATTGGCCAAGTGTGATGGACACACAAGGAATTTGTCTTGGTGCAGACGCTCTCAGTGTACATAAAAGAAAAGATACCTTCATCAAGGTACAACACTTACAACACTTAATGATAGTCATAGGGTACAAATTTAACACTTAATGATATAACACTTAATGATAGTCAGGCTACAATTAAGCAATCAGGAAACAATTCATGTATCCAAATTATGTTTATACTTTTACCTGTTATATATAATTGACAAATAAATAAAATGTAGTTTTAGAACTTAGAATAACTTCATTGTCGCTTTGAATATTACTCTAATCGGCATAACATTAGAATGAAATTTCATTGCATGCAGCTCTCGAAGGGTCACCCCCTCCAATATACACTATGTAAACCATGACAAAATAAATAATAGCAATCGCACTTAGACTTATATACCAGTACTTCACAGTACTTTTACAGCCCTCTCTAAGTGGTTTAGAGTCAGCCTATTGCCCCCCAACCATCCTCATTTTACCACCTCGGAAGGATGGAAGGCTGAGTCAGCCTTGAGCCTGGTGACATTCGATCTGCCAAACTGCTGGCAGCCAGTGGTCAGCAGAAGTAGCCTGCAGTACTGCACTCTTAACCACTGCGCCACCTCAACTCTAAATAAATATTTTGTAAATAAATACAAAATTATGGCATTAGGATGAAATTTCATTGCATGCAGCCCTCAAAGGGTCACCCCTTCCAATATACACTACATAAATCACGACAAAATAAATAAATACAAAATTATGCATCTATCCACATATATGATATGACAAAAAGAAACAACAAGTCTAGTTGATCTGTATACATGTACATGGCGAGAAAAATGAATCTTGCGAGTTTATTAGACAGATGGCATAGGGAATAAAGCTGTTACAGAATCAGGTAGTTCCGCTAGAAATGCTTTGAAATCTCCCAGAGGGGAGCAACAGAAACAGACCATGAAGTGGGTGTGTGGGGTCTCTAACAATGCTTTGAGGGCTAAGCACATAGCGCTTATAAGCAGCATCCTGAATACCAGGAAGTGAATTTCCTATGATCTTCTTGGCTGTCCTCACCACTCTCTGTATGGACTTTCTATCTCAGGCACTGCTGCCACCAAACCAAACAGTGATGTGGTTTATTAAAAAACGCTCTCAATCGTGCCTCTGTAAAAAGTGGCCAGGATAGAAGGAGAAAGAGGTACTCTCCTCATCCAATGCAGGAAATGCAGACACTGGTTTGCAGCATAGTTAACAGACAGCAATATCAATACTGTTTCAGGATAGGATTATAGGTATGGTTCTAATAGCCTGGAGTCCATATACGGCAATATTTTGAGAAATATGTGAACTTGTGTGATATAATTATCAACATCATGGATTTTTACTTCTTCCTCCTTCTCATTCTTCACCACCACCACCCCGCCCCCAGAATGTGCTCAGGTCAGTGTGCTGACATCTGGAAATATATCATCCGCCACGTTCATCATCAGAGGTAGGAATACAAAGATGGAGATCGGATACAGGTAGTCCTTGACTTACAAGAGCTCGTTTAGTGACCTTTCAGAGTTACAACAGCACTGAAAAAAGTGACTTACGACAGTTTTTCACACTAAAAATCAGGGCAGTTTCCCCATGATCACGTGATCAAAATTCAGACGCTTGGCAACTGGTTCATATTTATGAACTTTGTTGTTTCCCGGGGTGATGTGATCCCCTTTGCAACCTTCTGATAAGCAAAGTCAATGTGGAAAGCAGATTCACTTAACAGTCGGGTTACTAACTTAACACCTGTGGCGATTCACTGGCTAGAAAAGTCATAAAAACGGGGCAAAACTCACTTAATAAATATCTCATTTAACAACAAAATGTCGGGTTCAATTGTAGTTGTAAGGCGATTTACCTGTGTTCAGAATTTTCCTTGAGGCTTCTACCTTTGTTTAGTCTGTACTCTTTGAAGGGTTTTGGAATTTCTAGATTTGAAGTCCAGAACTGTCCAAGGGGTTTGGATTACAGGTCCCATCACCCCCTGCCAGTAAGGAGTAGAGGAATTTCTTCCAGCAATGGATAGCTATAAATGACTTTTGCTTGCCAGATAAGAATGCATCTTATCTGGCATTTACTCCTAACAGTCTCAGAAAGAAAACCGGTAGCATTTTAAAAGAGGTTCTACTCTCCGAGTTAAGAAAATATAAATTCTGTATTTGTATAATAATCAAACGAAATGGCTTAAGATAATGGCCTGGTTCATGTAAACAGTGCAAGATTGTGGCTGGGTTTCTTTTTAAGTAGATGAACCACAAATTGAGCATTAGCGTAGTCTAGCCTGATATGTAAATCCTGCCACCGTGTCATTTTCCCTTTGTTTTCCAAGTATATAGATCGCACTCCAGCACAACATTCTTTGCACTGGGGCTGACTTCTGTTATTTTGACCCACATTATTCTGCACCTAAAGCACATTTTTCAGGGTGTATATTTTGTGCTCTGTTGAAGCCTTTCATCTTGTTTGTATTTCAGGACAGTCAAGAAGATTCGTGGGAACTTACTGTGGTATCCTTTTCTTACCCCTTTTTCTGAATTAGAGTCCAGTTTTCATCTCACTTTCCCTTCATGGGCCCTCAACTAGCATGATTATTTCTCCCCCCAGTACTTCCTATTGGTTGGAGCAAAGTATTGCAATAACAATATAGCCTTAGAACACCTCAGTTGCTGCTAATGGTGGAAAGAGAAAGAGATTTAAAACCCTAGCTCTAATCACACAACTTTGCTGAAACACTGTCTAACCCAGTGCTTCTCAACCTTGCCATCTTGAAGATGTGTTCACTTCAACTCCCAGAATTCCTCAGCCAGCTACGCAAAAGTCCCTACATTTTCAGGTTGTTAAGAAGATTGAGAAGCACTGGCCTATGCCATACTTTGATGTATAGGATGTAGGAGTCACCTAACGGTTCCCCCATCATAATCTTCCCTTGCTGACTAAAATAACACCTAATGAAGCTATTTTTTGACCTGCAGTCAAACAGGGATTGTGATCTTGGAATCTCTTGAACTGCTGAGGAGGGTAGGGCAGTGATGGCGAACCTTTTTGGACCGAATGCTGAAAAGTGACCACTTTGTGTGCTCGTCAGGACTGCGACCAGGAAGAGGAGCTGCCCAGGGGACATGCAAGTGCCGGATAAAGTACTTTTGCTTTCCACTGCACGCCAGCAAGCAAGCCTTCCAGTTACTGCTGCGCACGTGACGATCAGCTGGCCGACGCGCATGCTCATGCTGGAAAACAGAAGACCAGCTCTTCCAGTTTCTAGCACTGCCGCATGTACAAAGGCCAGCTGATCGTCATGTGCACCAGAAAGCCAGAGAAGGAACGGGCGACACTGTACGTGCTAGGCAACATGGCTCCGCATGCCACTTCGGACACCCATGCCATAGGTTCACCATCACGGGTCTAGGGTTTTGTTTTGTATTTGCATTCTAGGGCAGGGGTCTCCAACCATGCCAACTTTAAGCTTTGCTGGCCGGGGAATTCTGGGAATTGAAGTCCACCAGGCTTAAAGTTGCCAAGGTTGGAGACCCCTGTTCCAGGGCACAAGGGCAAAATTGGTGCAGAGTAAGCCATTGAAACACGAGAACATCGTTCAGTATTCTACACAGTTCAGTAAGGCAGATGGAACTTTGCATTAGGTTTATTCAGGGGGGAAAAACGGCAGTCAAAAGTTGTTAACGGGTGTAGGGGATGGCTTTGAAAAACAGGAAGGCGCTAATCAGAGAAGAGGAGCTTGAACCCAGGCCAAGAAAAAAACTTGAGAAAATATTCAGCGAACCCTTCCCTATTTCACAAAAAGATAAATTGAGGGATGTCTGGGGGAGGACATTCTGACAATTCTTTTACTAGGGTTGTTCCAATAAAAATAGTCCTGACCGATATGGTATCGGTCTGTGTTTATGGAGCTGACAAAGTGTGCAGCAAGGGAAATTTTGCCATGTTTTAAAGATGTCGCCCATAATATGGAGTCTTTCTGCTGCGCAGTCGTCGTCTTCTGACCAGTTGCTATCTTTCAAAAAGAAAATGTGCTGGTTTTTGTGCCTTACACAGGGCCTATCCCAAAGGATTTCCAAACCACTTGAAAGATTTGTGTCCTTGATCCTATTTTTTTGTCACATAGGTATCAGCAGATGGAAAAGGGTGAGGTGAGTTAAGAACAAAACGAGGTGAAAATTTTGTTTTCTTTCCAAAGGTTTGGGCTGAAGATGGGGGAAGTGAGGCTCTCTTGATATTAGGCTATTATGTCCTGGCATCAATCTTGAGCTCGTGGCAGTTGGAATCCAGCAATAGCAGGATAGCTTCCACCATCTGGCAAGATCCATGTCTCAGACTGTTGACAGCTAATGTAAAGAGGTGTGGATGACATAGGGTGTCTTCCATGACAGGCCCTACAAGAACTTTTCTGGTTCTCCAAAGAGAACTACTGTCAGGCCTGGAAGCCACCTTTGGCATTGGGCCTTCAGACCTGCCACATTTACTACTGTGGGAAACTGGGAGGGGGGATTGTATGGAGCACGGGTGATATATACCGTATTTTTCAGACTATAAGATGCACCTTCGTTTTTGGAGAGAAAAATAAGAAAAAAGCTGATTGGCAGGTGGATCGGCCTCCCGGAATACCCCCAATCAGCTGTTCCCAGAGGTGGATTTTAGCAACAGGTTCTTTGGTTGTGAGCTCTGTGCCTTGCTTTTCTTTTCTTTTCTTTTTTGCTTTTTTTCCCTTCCTCTGAAAGCCTCCAAAACAGAACTTCAGAAAAAAAGCCTCTGAAGCTCTTTTTGGGGCTTTTTTTCTGAAGCTCTGTTTGGCAGCTTCTCTTCTGAAGTTCTATTTGGGAGCTGCTTTTCTGAAAACCGGGGTGCTGTCCGGGGTCCTGAACCCCGAACGTCAACCCAAAACTGGGCGTCGTGAAGACTCAGGGAAGATGGAGGTGACAACTATGGCCATCGTAGCAAGGATGGGCTTCCAACTTTGGACCTTTGAAAGAAGGAACAGGAGGGATAATTCTATGATTCTGCTCAAATAGGAAGCACGAACTAAAAGATGGATAGCGGATATCTTCTTGCTAACGTTGCAGTTTGATCTTTCTTCTTAGGTCAAGCCCAGTGCCTCTGAATCGGATAAAGAACGTCGCAAACATCTAATCCAGGCCATCTCTCGCTTGAAGGAAGAAGATCAGCAATTGGACCTTCAGATAGAATTGGCACAGCGTGAGTTTGTAGCCAGCGGTGAGTTGAGAGCATACAGCAAAAAACAAAATAAAACACTTTGATTCCATTATGAAACTTCTCAGAGGACTGTTGGGCTGTATTTATAAGCCCGCTTGATGTTGTGGTCCACCAGGAGCCTGCGTAGCTGGCAGCGGAGTTGGACAGTGAGGAGGCTGGGGAGGACAATGGGCTAGTCCTGGAGTCGGGAAGGCCCGGATGAGGGTTCTATGTCAGAGGCAGAGTTGGGGCCAGGGCCATCGGGGAGCGATGCGCAGACTCCGGAGCCTCCAGAGGCGGACAGCAGAGAGGCAGAGGAACAGTAGGAGCCTGTTCCTAGTGCACGCGTGTGAAGAGCTGTTGAAGGCAAGAGCAGCTAAAGCAAAAAGGACCACTCGGCAGTAAGGCCAGGAGATGATTGGCCCCTCCCTTAAGGCTTAAAAGAGCAGCAATGGCTCTTGGGCACTTTGTAGGAAAGCAACGTTGCTACATTTGTTTCTAGTCATCCTCTCTTTCTGAACTTCCTGGGGCTTTGCCAAGAAAAGCCTTTGGCAGGGTGCCAAAGAAGGCAAAGGTTTGTGATAAGGCCGAAGGACTTTTTCTGAAGGATTTGTTTTGGAATTTGGACTAAGCTGAGAATGAAGTAATTCTCAGCTGTTCTAATAAACTATGTTTGTTTAGGACTGATTGTGTCTGGTAATAACTACTTGGGCCTAGGTCACAACACATGGTTGAATCCCAGCCATCAAAACACATCCCATAGAACAAGTGAGAGCCTCTGCTGTAGGTTCAAGCTGTTCACGTTTGCACACACCCTGATTTGCAACATCTTGTTCTCCTTGGCATCTAGAGGTCACCCTGGAAACGACTCAGATCTGGGATGCCAAACGACGCAGTTTGCTCCTGAAGGCCTACTCCAGACGGGTCACAGCAGAATGCCAACAGTTGCACAAGAAAGGTGCCCAAGTCAAGGGACGTTTGGAGCAGTTGGAAGAGATGGAGAAGTACGGAGCTTAGTTTCTAGATCCCTCTACCTCCTTGGCAAGAGGGGATCCGGTAGCTTCCTAGCTGGCGGAGCACTAGTATGATGGAGGAAGAAAGGGTGATTTTGGGGTCACATGTACTAAACTGTGGCTTGATTAACCGTGGATTAATGAGTAGACAAAATACGTTGGATTCATGTGATATGCTAAGGCAGCCTTCCCTAGGTGGTAATTTCCATACGGGTGGTGTTCTGTCCCCCCCTCGCCTCCGTCCGAGCGATGGCTTAATTAGCTGGCACTATCAGCTCTGGCAGCAAAATAGCGAGCGTCTGCCAAATGTCTCTGTTATCTCCCTCGACGCCGATGAGTCACCCAGGAACAAACAGAACTTCAGCTCTTAGTTAAGCAGTTAATTTGCCTGCTACGAAGAGGCACAGCAGCTCTTGCTGCCTTTATATCCTGTGGGGTGTGGCTCCATGACTCAGCACTTCCTAGGCCTGCCCCACCCCTGCTTCTGTTGATCCCTCCTCTCCTGCCTACGAAACCTAGGGTCCAGCCAGGCCTGATTGCCATCAGCTGGGTCTGGAGGCGTGGCCGGCTGGGGGGAAAGAGTCAGGGGACGGAGGCCTCATTATCTATGCCACCTGGCCTGCCTCTGGCTCCTGGAGCTGAGCCAGGGAAGCCGGTGCTCCCGAGGTAAGTCCTGACAGCCCTTCCCCCTCACTTTCCAAGTCACTTTCTGGCAGGAGGCCCGGCTCGGGGGGGCGCAGACCCAACAGGTGGAATCCTAGAAGGATTAAGGCATTATGGGAGTAGAAGCCCATGTTTCTGGAAGACACCAAATTCGCTAAACCGGTTCTGAATTAGCACCAATGTGTGAACCAAGCTGGTCTCTTTTCAGCCAGCTGGCCTGGGGGAAGAATCTCTGTGGCCTTCAAGCCTGGAAAGGAGAGGTCCATCTAAAATTCTCTTGTGGTTTTCTTTTAGGAAAGCCAAGACGGTCGTGGTTTTTGGTGGCAGACACCCAGAGCCTCGATTCCCCATCTTGGAGCCCGAAGTCTTGGTAAGACAAAAAGAGAGAAAGAGCGAAAGGCTTTAAGTTATACTCGGGGTCCACAGTTTTGGGAAGAAGTTCAGCAGTCATTCAAAGTTACAACAGCATGATATTGATGGTATTTGGTGCCCAGTCCTCAAAGTTAGGGCCGTTGCAGCACCCCTGCGCTAATAATTACGACTACAGGATATGCTTCAACTGCCTCTTCCCCATCCCTGCATTTTTTGAACTCTCTGCTGCTCCTGCTGCTTCCACCTGACCTTTGCTGTCTTCCTCTGACCCAAAGGGGCTTTTTCGGGAGGCAACTGGACTGTCTTGTTTTCCCTTTAAAGACGTTTCGCTTCTCGTCCCAAGAAGCTTCTTCAGCTCTGACTGGACGGTAGTGGGGAATGGAAGGACTTGCATTCCTTGCAGACGGATGGTCATTTGCATTCTTTTTAGAGGGTCATCCCAGAGGTGCCTTTTTCATGAGGCAACTGGACTGTCTTGTTTTTTCTTTTGAAGACGTTTCGCTTCTCCTCCAAGAAGCTTCTTCAGCTCTGACTGGACGGTGGAGAACGGAAGGATTTATCCTCCTTGCAGACAGCTGGTCATTTGCATCCTTTTAGCGGGTCGTTAAGGTCACCTGGAGGTTTATCTGTGTCCTGAGGGTCACCTGAGTGGGGCAAATTGGTGTGGAGCCTCATTGGAACTGTTGAAAGGACTGTATTGTAGACTGGAGATAAATGATGTCATGTCCTCCCCTTCTGTTGAGAGAGGGCTGCTCCATTTTGTCATAGATGGCCTCTTGAAGACGTTTCTTGGATGAGAAGGGGGGAGAAGGAGGAGGAAGAGGAGAAGAAGAGGAAGAGGAGTAGGGAGAAGAAGAAAGAAGGAGGAGGAGGAGAAGACGACAACGACGTAGTAGTAGTAGTATCCAGGACGAAGAAGAAGAGGAAGAAGACGACGTAGTAGTAGTAGTAGTAGTATCCAGGACGAAGAAGAAGAGGAAGAAGAAGACGTAGTAGTAGTAGTAGTAGTATCCAGGATGAAGAAGAGGAAGAAGACGTCATAGTAGTAGTAGTATCCAGGATGAAGAAGAAGACGTAGTAGTAATTGTAGTAGTATCCAGGACGAAGAAGAGGAAGAAGAAGAAGAAGACATAGTAGTGGTAGTAGTAGTAGTAGTATCCAGGATGAAGAAGAAGAAGAAGACGTAGTAGTAGTAGTAGTATCCAGGACGAAGAAGAAGAGGAAGAAGAAGACGTAGTAGTAGTAGTAGTAGTAGTATCCAGTTGCCTCTTGAAAAAAGCACCTTTGGGTCAACCATGACCTGGATGACTGAGAATCTCCAGAGACATTTTTAGAGAGTCGTTGAGGCCACTTGGAGGTTTGTCCGTGTCTCAGGGTCACCTGAGTGGTGGGTGTGGAGCCTTCTTGGCTGCAGGATGTTTTCTGCCCTGTGTTCCTTCCCTGTTGAAGACAGGCGCAGGCTGTTGGGGATGAGTCTGTGCAAATGGTTGCCCTTCCGTTTAAGATGCAGACAACACAGATACTTTGCATATTCGAACACCAACTTTCTTGCGCTGGTTAACAACCGCCCCCAAAAAAAGTAAAGTCTAAAAGAATGGCAAAGTGAAAGATACGGATTGTATAAAAGGCTCAACCCAGGTTTTATGCCTTTTTTTTTTCCCCCTTAGCGGGATGTCCAGGAAAGCTGCCAGCTGCGTTTCCAATTCCTGAAGACCCTCTTTGAAAACAGCATCTCTGGGAGCTCTCCGTAAGGCCTCTTCCTCTCACCTTTTCGCAAATGGTGCCTTTGGCGTTGAAAGCAAGATGGGTCTAATGTCATGTGTGAACACATCCACTAGCTTCCTCTTTAAAGTTCTGATGTGGTGTAGGGTTTCCGGCCTAAGCAGGGGGTTGGACTAGAAGACCTCCAAGGTCCCTTCCAACTCTGTTATGTTATTCTGTTCTGTTCTACTCTACTCTACTCTACTCTACTCTACACTCTACTCTACTCTACTCTACTCTACTCTACTCTACTCTACTCTACTCTACTCTACTCTACTCTACTCTATTCTATTCTATTCTATTCTATTCCTTCTATTCTATTCTATTCTATTCTATTCTATTCTATTCCTTCTATTCTATTCTAATCTATTCTATTCTATTCCTTCTCTTTCTTCTCTTCTCTTCTCTTCTATTCTCACTATTTTATTCTATTCTGTTCATGTGTTTCTTTGCTTTTTCCTGGCAGAGGGACAAATGAGGAAGAGATGAATGTTACTTACCAACATTGGCTGAGCACCGTGGAGGTAAGGCGGACTAGCATACTGGAGCAAGAGTGGGGAAAACCGATACCTTACAGACATTGTACCCAGGTCCCTTTGGCTGGGGCTGCTGGGAGCTGTAGTTCAGCCAGATAAAGAGAACCTAAAGCAATGCAGTGCACAGCACTAGTAAAACCCATCATTTTCAGCCTTGGAGATGCTCTTTACACCTTCCTTAAGAACAGTAGAATGCTTAACCGGACAATGGCAAGGCTGCTAGATACAGCGGAAACATTTATATCTGTACTTCTCAAAGTTGGCATCTTGAAAAATGGGTGGACTTCAGCTTTCAGAATTCAGGCTGGTGGGGGAATTTTGGGAGTCGGAAATATTCCGAGTAGCAAATACAAGATTAAAAAAATCTAAACACAAGAAGAATACGTAACGATAAACCACAATGATATAATAATAGCCATACATCTCTGCAGGGATCAAGGTGATTATTTTATGCTCCAGACAAAAGAATCCACATTTTTAACCCAGTCCATTCCGAGCATTGCATTTGATCTCTTATTAACCCATATTTGTAAGATCTGCTATATGTGGGGGTCCTCAAACCCTGGGCCACGGCCCACTACTGGGCCCTGGCCTGTTCAAAACCAGGCCACAGCCACGTGAGCGTCTGGCAGGCAACATGCGTGAGCATGCAGCTCAACTTGCACAAGCAGTCTGTAGCAGTTAGACTTATATACCACTTCACAGTGCTTTACAGCCCTCACTAAGAGGTTTACAGAGTCAGCCTATTGCCCCCAACAATCTGGGTCCTCATTTTACCAACCTCAGAAGGATGGAAGGCTGAGTCAACTTTGAACCCGGTCAGGATTGAACTGACACTGGGCAGAGTTAGCCTGCAATGCTGCATTCTAATCATTGTGCACCACGTGGAAGGGAGGCAGGCAGGCAAAGCAATAGCACTTAGACTTATATACCACTTCACAGTGCTTTAGAGCCCTCTCTTAAGTGGTTTTACAGAGTTAGCCTCTTGCCCCCAACAATCTGGGTCCTCATTTTACCCACCTCAGAAGGATGGAAGGCCGAGTCCAACCTTGAGCCTGGTGAGAATCGAACTGCCAAATTGCAGGCAGCCGTCAGTCAGCAGAAGTAGCCTGCGGCACTGCATTCTAACCAATGCGCCACCAGGGCTCTTTAGTTGAGATATTGGATCTTGCTAGCTGTGGCAATAACGGTTTGGCATAGAGGTTGGATGAAGGACAATACCTCAGCTATTGTTTTGCCTCTTCCTACAGAAAGCTGTCAGTACCCATCCTCCTGTCCATATCCTTTCGGCTCTGGAGCACTTGGCCCGTCAGAACACAATGAAGCTGCAGGAGGTGACGGATAAGATCAACATCTCCCAAGATGTGGCTGCTCTCAAGTAGGTCCTGACCTTCGGCTAAGAAGGTCTTGATGATGATGATGATGATGTCCTTCCCAGGGTAAAACTGAAGGCATCTCCATTGCTAACAAGAATATTCAGCATCCTCATGGAATTGCTTTTGAGGTCATGATTAACATGCACATGATACTTTCCATTTTCGGCTAGTTTAATCAGTGCTGGCTGACTTAGGACCAGCAAGGTTTCCCAAAATGCCTTAGACCAGGGGTGTCCAAACTTGGCAACTTTAAGACTTGTGGACTTTGCTGGCGGAGGAATTATGGGAGTTGAAGTTACCCACCCCCCCCACCCCCACCAAGCCATGCCCACAGAACCGGTAGTAACAAATTTTACATTTCACCCCTGGCTGCAACCACATCCCCAGAAATGAACTTCCAGCACTGCCTCACACAAAAAGACCAACTGATCATCGTGTGCGCATGCGCGCCAGAGATCCGGAAGAGGAACAGGCTATGCTGCGCGTGTCAGGCAACATGGCTCTGAGTGCCATTTCGGGCACGCGTGCCGTAGGTTCTCCATCATAGCCATAGAACTTACTAGATGCCTTTGAGCAAGATGCATACATTCTCTTAACCCAGCTACCATTTGTGGAGGTGGAAGCCCATAGTTACTGCTACATTGAGATGGGTGGCATATAAATTTAATCAATAAATAAATAAATAAAACTTGGCTCTGGGTTTTCCATCGGCATGTAAGTTCCCCATTCTGCCCTCTTCTTAGGTTCCGCTATGACAGCACACACCTGCAAGATGTCTCGGATTCTGCAGACAAGCTACCTTCTGTCCGGGTTCTTATACAGGTGAATAAATCGGATCTCAAAACATGTTTTTCCGAAAATCCGTTTTTGCAGTTAGAACAGTTCGTTTCACAGCCAGAGCAGCTCCAGTGGGGTTTAGATCAGCCTGTTTCTGGGTGGAACATTCTGATTGAATTCACCTGGTGGATTTCCTGTACACTGTACGGGGAAAAAGGGACACGGTGGCTCGGTGGCTAAGACGCTGAGCTTGTCGATCGAAAGGTCAGCAGTTCGAATCCCTAGCGCCGCATAACAGGGTGAGCTCCTGTTACTTGTCCCAGCTTCTGTCAACATAGTAGTTCAAAAGCATGTAAAAATGCAAGTAGAAAAATAGGGACCACCTTTGGTGGGAAGATAACAGCGTTCCGTGCGCCTTTGGCGTTGAATCATGCTGGCCACATGACCACGGAGACATCTTCGGACGTCGCTGGCTCTTTGGCTTTGAAACAGAGATGAGCACCATCCCCTAGAGTCGGGAATGACTAGCACATATGTGTGAGGGGAACCTTTACCTTTATACGGGGAAAATTCTCATCTTGATGTCTTTTCTTTGGATGGGACAGGAGGGCTGGAGCAAATGCGAGGTGCTCTGTGTACAGCAGATTCCCCTACATGCTGAAGAGAAAGGCCTGCTGTCACGTCTTGAAGCCCTAGTAAAAGAGATGCACAGTCTCTTGTCTGATGGATCGGAGCGCTCCATCCTGGCCAGGTAAGACTCTTCCAGAATGGGCTTCCGACGAGGGAATGGTGATAAGGAATGGTGCGGTGGCCTAGAGGCGGAGCTCTCGCCTCACAATCAGGAGGCTGTGAGTTTGATCCTAGATAGAGGCAGATATTTCTCTTCTCTGGGCACACGGAAAATATATCTGCTGAACAAAACTCTGCATTGGTGACAGAAAGGGCATTCGGCCATTAAAACACTCTGCTAGTTCCATTCAGTTACCCAGACTCCACCCCTCAAGGGATTATTATTTTGTTGCTGGAATTGGGTATGTCTAGTCTGATGAAAAGAAGGACTTGGGGTGACATGATAGCATTCTTCCAAAATCTCAGGGGCCACCACAAAGAAGAGAGAGTCAAGCTCTTCTCCTGTCCTCTTGTCTTGCCTTCACCTGAAGGCAGGACAAGAAGAGATGGAAGCTAATCAAGGAGGGAAGCAATTTAGAACTAAGGAGAAATTTCCTGACAGTTAGAACAATTAATCAGTGGGACAACTTGCTTCCAGAAGTTGTGAATGCTCCAACACTGGAAGTTTTAAAGAAGAGATTGGACAACCATTTATCTGAAATAATAGGGTTTCCTGCCTAAGCAGGGGGTTGGACTAGAAGACCTCCAAGGTCCCTTCCAACTCTGTTAATCTATTCTGTGACTGGGTAAGGGTAGTTTTGAGGTGGCCTGCCAGGCCTTCAGGGAATCCTGAGACTCCACTTGTTCGAAGCTACAACAGCAACTAAAAAAAGTCATGACCATCCTCACACTTATGACCATTGCAACATCCCCATGATCACATGACCAAAATTTGGATTCTTGGGAACTGACACGAATTTAGCAACTGTTGCAACATCCCGGGTTCCAGCAATAGCCATCTGCGAACATCCCAGTCTGCTTCCCACAAATAAAGTCAGTGGGGGAAGCCAGATTTGCTTAATTGAGCTCCCCTTAATTCAAAATTAAATTTGCTTAATTAATTAAATTAAGATTTGCTTCATTATTGTGATTCACTGAACAATTGCAGTGATATGCTTAACAACCAAGGCCAAAAAGAAAAAAAAATCATACCAATGGAAATTCCGGTCCCAAATGTGGCCGTAAATCAAGATAGTTCCTCAACTTACGACCATGAGCCCAACATTTCTGTCATTAAGCGAGACATTTGAATCACTGCAGTTATTAAGTTAGCCACACCATTGTTCAGCGAATCTGGCTTCCCCATTGATCGTGTTGCAAAAGGGGACAACGATGGAACACAGCAACGGTCGTAAGTATGAACCAGTTTCCGAGCATCTGAATTTTGACCACACGATCATCGGGACGCATAACTGTGAAAAACTGTCGTAAGTCACTTTCTCCAGCACCGTTGTAACTTTGAACGGTCACTAAATGAACTACCGTAAGTCAAGGACTACCGGTACTTAATTCCCCAATACCTACTGAAACAACCAGATCTGTAAGTTAGACTGACTCAGTCTTTTCCCCTCGCAATCCAGAACGGTCTTTGAGCTGGAGCTCCGGGCGGTGAGGTTGCGAGGATACAGGGATGGGCTGCTGCAGGGTTGCCAGGGACTTGAAGAAGCCGTGAAGGCCCGGTATGCAGAACTGCAGAACTTGCAGGCGAAACGCCAGCGCATCTTGGACTTCCGCCTTTTGGTGGTAGGTGTGCAGAAGGAGGAGAAAGGAACGGAGGGAGCCTCATCTTGAAGAGACAAATGCATTTCTGTCAGGAAAGCACTTGGAAAAAGGATAAAAACTACTCCTAGTCAAACTCCTGGTATTGAGGGAATGGCGAATGTGATAGTTCGTCGAGGGATTTTCCTCCCGTGGGTTTATTTCTCTGCTTTCCTCCCACAGAATGAGAAGCAGCAACACATTCGGGCCCTTATCAAAGGCACTTCGTTTCTCAAATCCCAACTTCGCAAGAACCAGGCTGAGGTGAGATGGCCCATTCGCCCCGTCTGTCAGAGAGAGAGGCCTTTGCTAATCCCCTGTTTGACTCCTTTAAGATTTGAGATATTAAGATTTCAGTGTACAGATTACAACAGTTTCCCAACCTTGGTTAACTTTTAAGATGCATGGACTTCAACTCCCAGAATTCATGGCTGGCTGGAGAATTCTGGGACTTGAAGTCCACGCATCTTAAAAATTAACCCAAGGTTGAGAAATCCTGGTTGACCACCTTCTGTTCTGAAGCCACAACACTTTCTAAAAAGCTGTGGGATGACTGACAAAACTGGCTTCACTGAAAATTATTCCTGTGCTTATTCGTAACCCAGTTGACTCAGGTGGTTTTCACTTATTTTTACCACCGGTTCGCCGTGCCCGTGCGCACCTTCCGCACAGCCGTCCAGCCTTCCGTGCATGCGCTTCAGTCGTGCATGCACGTTCCGCGCATGTGCCCGGCCTTGAAAATGTGGCTACATAGGACACCATAGCACCAGGGCGAGTCCCACGATCTCAACTACCGGTTCAGTCGAACCGGCTGAATCCCACCACTGAGTTGACTTACAGAGCGCCTCTCCTTCAGATCCAGGATTTCATACAGAAAAAACTGCTCCCTCTGGCGGAACAGGTGCAGCTGGAGACCCAACAGCTTCACGACAGGGTAGGCCGTGAAGTCCAGCATTTCAAAAGCATTGCCCTGCCTTGTCTGCTGACCCGTCAGATAGCTGGGTGAGTCATCTCCAGGCGTCTCGTCTCCGTGTGGCTGGGTGTAACTCCTGGCGGGGTGGGGGTGGGGATGCTTTGAGTGCTTTTTCCAGAGACTTTCCTTTTTTCCAAAGCTCGAAAGAGCCCTATGTTACTCCCCGATTTTATTTGGTTTTTTTTTCCCCTTTGAGAATTAAATCAGCTGGGAGAAATGATCTGGATGGCTTTGAGGAAGTGGCTGCCATCTGCCAGATGGGCTCTCCGTAAAAGCAATAAAATAATCCCTGTTTTTTTCTTCTCCCGAGGGTTGTTTCCTACAAATGAGGTGGACAGAACATCATTTTTAAACCTTTCTTGGCACTTGCCTTTCCCTGTTGCAAAATTTCAGGAGCATTGTTGGAGGATTGGCATGATTTAAGAATGGTCAGTGTGATGTATGTTCAATTGGAGGGGGGTTCAAAAAATAATAATAATCTTTTTGTCATTGTCTTCCAGGTCTGAACACATCCCAGCCCACAAACTTTCCATCCATCGCTTAAGCCGGACAGCACCTTCTGAAAATCGGGCCTTTCTCAATGTATGCAACGGAGTTAGCTTTCCCCTTTATAAGGTAGGCGGGTGCCTCTCTGGTCTAATTTGCTGAATTCATTTAGAAAGATGAGACAGAGGAAATTCACTTCTCTTCATCCTCTCTTCCATCTTAATCATAAAGGTTGTAGCGATGAAAAAGGAGGTCATAAGTCACTTTATTCAGGGCTGTTATAACTTTGAATGAACCGTTGTAAATCGAGGATTACCTGTATTCAACCCGCTCTGAACCACAGTTACCAAACCTTTCCTGTAAATGCGGCTGGCGTCCTGGAAGCCTACGATGTTGCATGAATTGCTTTTTTTCCTAAGCGGAGAAATGTTGCTTCTTGCCTCTTTTGAACTGGTTTCCATACTTGAGGCTGGTCTGGAACCCCTTTTTCGCGTTCCTCTGATCTGTGCGTGGTCGTGTATGGTATCTGCGAGTGTTTCTTTTTCACTCCTGCCCCTCTGCTTTCTTAATTTCCTCCTCCCCATTTTAGGCTCCTGAACAGCTGCTTCTCCATGTGGTGGAGCTGAAGAAGAGGCTTGCTTACCTGCGTGCCCAGCTGAGCTCCAAGCAAAGAGCTTTGGGAAGCCTGCAGCACCAGCTGGAAAGGGCCCCAGAGCCCGATGTACCATGTAGGGAAACTTCTCCCATTTCCTTATTTATTTTTTTATTTGCTGTTCCTGCTTCTTGTTTCTGACCCTGGAGCTTTCGTTGAAGTTTTCCAAAACACAAAGGTCATAAATCCTGCTTCAGAATTCCGATCTTTCCCTCTTCCTGTCCCACTCTGTAAGCAAAAGGAGACACTTCCCCCATCCTTTATCCAGTGGTGAAATCTGAATTGGTTTATTAACCGGTTTGCTGGCTGGCTGCGCGCTGTGTGTGCACACACATGCGCAGTACTCGCCACGCAGCAAATGCAAGGTGCGCGTGCACAGTGCATGCCAAAAGGAGGTATGGGGTAAGTAGAACAGCACGCGGGGGGGGGGGTGATCAGCTGTGGCGCGTGATCTTTTTTTTTTTTACTTTTAAAAGCATTTTTTTACAACCTGTCATTGACATTGAAGTCAAGTTTTTTGGGTTTTTTTTTAATTTGCATTTATATCTCCCCCATCTCCAAAGACTCAGGGAGGCTTACACTATGTTAGCAATAGTCTTCATCCATTTGTATATTATATACAAAGTCAACATTGCCCCCAACAATCTGGGTCCTCATTTTACCTACCTTATAAAGGATGGAAGGCTGAGTCAACCTTGGGCCTGGTGGGACTTGAACCTGCAGTAATTGCAAGCAGCTGCTGTTAATAACAGACTGTCTTATCAGTCTGAGCCACCAGAGGCCCCTAGTTGAGATGCATTTTATGCTGCTGGCTTTATTGAAAGTGTTCATTCCCTATTCCTTTCGTTTTATTGTTTGTTTATCTTCCAAGTCATGTTGACTCTGTTCTTGGTTCTAAGCTTAGGGTAAAAATAAATGGAGAGCCAATCTAGGTATTTTGGTTAAGGCAGGAGTGTCAAACTCGAGTTCATTGAGGGCCGCATCAGGGTTGTGTTTGATCTCGGGGGGCCGGGGTGGGCGTAGCCAGGGTGGGTGTGGCCAGCTTGACATCACTCGTGATGGAGCCACTTGTGGTAGCCCGAGCGCTCTTGTCAGTGAAAGGGGGTCTCAATATCCGTTCTCAGCTGGGACGGCCTCCTTCAGCCCTCTGCCAGCTAAAACGAAGCTCAGGAGCGCCACATGCTAGTCCTTTGCTGTTTCCAGAGCTGTCCCGCGGGCCAGATCTAAGCACCCTGCGGGCCAGATGAGGGCTGCCAGGCCTTGTGTTTGACACTCCTGAGTTAAGGCATCAATCAGGCTAGAAACCAGAAGATTTGTGAGTTTTAGTCTCAACTTAGGCACAAATCCAGCTGGGTGACTTTGGGCCAGTCACTGCCTTTCAGCCCTAGTCAGAAGACAATGGCAAACCACTAACGAAAAGCCTTGCCAAGAAAACTGCAGAGACTAGAGCAGGCAGTTTGCAAGCGTTGGACCTGCTCGAATGGAAAGCAAAATAATGGCTAGGCTCTTTTCCTTTTCCGTCCCCAGCCTTGGTGGGAGAGGTACAGTCCCATGATCAGAAACAAGCCTTTTTGCTGCTGCCCTGTATCCAACGCACGATGGATCAGTGCCAGTGTCTCCTCAAGCGTCGACCTGAGATCCAAGCTGTTATCGATACCTGGTAAGAGAACGGACCCTACCTAGCAGGTTTTGAGAGCTTGGTCCAAGAGAGGGGAGGTGTCAGGGTAGTGATTTAAGATCTGATCAGCTGCTAGGCTGATGCACTGATGTAATGATGAGAATGAGTCAGCAAGGTTTTTGGCTGTTATCCCTTTAAGAGCCTGTATAATAATAATAAGCCCTGTTTGCCTTCTATTCTTCCCTGGTATAATTTGCTGTTCATTTGACTTCTGCCTATAGTATGTATATGTACAGTATATTTTTGTAGATTAAACTACTATTTATTACAAACCTGTGTTTGCTGTTACTGCTCCTGGGTTGTCTCATGTAGTAAAAGCTTGTATGCACTCTGACAGGAGGGGTGCCGCATTTGTACATCTTTTATGTCCCGTCTCTGTCTAGGTGGGAGCAGCCGGGACAGCTTGTTCTTCCTCACGAGCTCCGCTACGGCTTCACTTTGCAACAGTGGCTGGAGCGTTGGACCATGGCTGCCAAGAACCTGCAGCAACAGCAGATATGGCTTTGATGAACTCCTGGGTATAAGTCTGAGAAGCTGGTTGGTGTTCGTGGCTCGCAAGATACAGCGCCTGGGAGACAGGGCAGTTATGCCTGTGCTTCCATCTGGCTGCTGAATGATGGCTTTTAATTTCATGCAAGGGGGTACGCAGTTTTCTGCACCTCACCTCACCTCACCTTCTTCCCTCTCCTCTCCGTTCTTCAAGGGAGGCTGGGGGAGGACGTAATGTTGAAGGTACATCTCAACAAGTAGCAGCTATGTATTTTCCAAGGATTTGAAATAAATATGAAGTATATCTTCATTCATCCGGCTTTCCCTTTTTCTAACCTTTTTCCTTCCGTAACAGCTAAGAGAAAAGTTACACCTAGCTTTTTCCTTGGTGAAGATGTTGTGGTCCGCCAGCAGCCTGCGGAGCTGGCAGCAGAGTTGGACAGTGAGAAGGTTGGGGAGGAACATGGACCAGTCCTAGAGTCTGGGGAAGGCTCGGACGAGGGCTCTGCATCAGAGGCACAGAAAGGGCCATCTGGGAGGTACGTGCTGCCTCCAGAGTCGGACATCAGCGAGGCAGAGGAACAGGGGGAGCCTGTTCCCAGTGCGCGCATGCACAGAGCTACCAGAAGGCAAGAACAGTTAAAACAAAAGGGGCGACTTGGGAGTAGGGCTGGGAGATGATTGGCATCTCCCATAAGACTTAAAAGAGGAGCAAAGATACCTGGGCCTTTGCAGGAAGCAACAATGTTAATTCTGTGCAGTTTAAAGCCTGAAGTTCTGTTTGATTCTGGACTCCGTGTGGCTTTGCCAATTAGGTCTTTGGCAGCGTGTCAAGGGAGATAAAGGTGGGTGATTATCAGCCTTATCCCGAAGGACTCTTTACAACTATTTAGGACTCATCGGTGAATGAACAGAATTTACAGCAGTTAAAATAAAAGAGGTTTTTGGGACTGCTCGTGTGTTTTTCCGACTCAGGAAGCCTAGGTCAGAACTGAAGAGGGAAACTGATCCAGTTTTGTTACTCCACCCCACCCCACTCTTTCCCACAAAAGAGAAGCTTTCCTCGAGTTTCCTAAATGTATTGTCCTTCCTACAAGGACAATAAATTGTCCTAGTGTGAAGGGCGCGTCGGTAAAACGGCTCGCTTTGTTACCCTGCTACATTTGTTGTGATCCGCCAGCAGCCTGCGGAGCTGGCAGTTGAATCGGACAGTGATGTGGCTGATGAAGAAGAGGAGGAACAGCTGGGTCCAGTGCCTGACGTGCCAATGTGCAGAAAGGCAGAAGAGAGGAGAGCAATGGAAATCTATGGGCCGGTCCATGAGACGGAAGAGCCACCACTGCTAGCAAAGCCCAATCCTAGCTCTGGGGATAAAAAGGCAGCGGCTGGAGATGAATAGGTGTGGCAGACAACTATTCATCTCCCTGCTGGACAGACTAGTTAGCCTGTGTTGAGAGAGAAACTTTTTGCCGAGGCTATCGGCGCTCCTACTAAAGGAATCATTGCTTCAGCTGCAGAGGGTTTGTCGTGTTTGGGGAGCTGGGTCACAACAGGCTGCTTCTGAAAGCCATCAAAACTTACAATTCTACCTTTGCTCAGTCCATCCATTCATTGTTTGTTTGTTTTTCCATTTAAAAAAACATGATGTGGTGGTTGTTGTTGTTTTTACTTTATTTCAGGTTTCATTGCCCACTTTCAGAACTGACGTAGTTTACAATCCATATAACAAAAAGAAAATCTGCGTTTTTCTAACCGCTATGTACAAAGATTGCTGGCTTGAGACGGGTATAATTTTGACCTCTTAAAAAAATGGCAGCGGCTGTTTAAAAAAAGCCAACTCACCTGTCTTCCTTAGGAAGGGACAGAGGGAAACAGGTACTCAAGGTCTGCTTAAAAGCAATTGGGAAGGGGCCATGCCTCCCACCCACCCACCAAAAGGAGTTCAAAAGAATTGAGCCATGGAAAAGCTCTTTTCCCTTATATGCTAGGCGGAGCCCTGTTGTTAAACGGTTTAATAATGGCTAAAGGAGAAGGAGGGTGATGGTGTGTGTGTGTTGGGAGGGAGGGAGGGAGGGAGCCTCAAGAATGGTATTCCTCCTCCAAAATGTCTGTGAAAATCGAGATATTTCATGCTGATCAAATCCTGCCGGTTTTTACTCCTTGAAGCAAGAGAAGTAAGAGCCATGCTTTCGTTTGCCAAACTTCTGCTAATATTCTATACTTTTAGCCGGTGGGGATTGGCTGCCTTCCTGCCTTCTCTAAAGCTAGGATCAAGACCCCAATTCTATTTTTATTTTATTTTTTGTGGAGGAGGGGAATATTTTTACCTATCCCACCCCACAAAAGCAATAAATTCCCCACCCCCAGAAAAAAGAAACCCCACTGTTTTGGTGTGGGGTTGTAGGTTTTTTTTGCCGTGACCCATCCAAAGAGCATCTCCCCCTAACCCTGCAGCCCACCACTAGCATTTCTCACACCCTTCTTGTTTTAGACGTAGCTTAAACGGAGACAAAGAGTCTTCGCCGAGGGAGCCGGTCCTGCTTTCTCTTCCGAGGTTTTGATGCGTTAAGGAATGAAGAAAAGGTTCTCTTTTTTTTTTTAAGACGGTTGCGTGCTAAATCTGCAGCTTCTTATCCAATTCGGCCAGCAGGCCCTGGATGTCGCAGACGAAGCGGTAGACGTAACGCTGCCCGCTGGTCTTATGAATGATGTTCTTGTGGTAATAGTAGCGCAGCCCCCGACTCAGTTTCTCGTACGTCATGCGCGGCTTGTTCTTACGCTTGCCCCAGCGCCTGGCCACCTAGCAGGAAATGAGAGCGGGGGGAGGAATGAGTAAGCGGTCCATTGACACTGATAACCAGAAGCACCATTTTAGCCCGAGTCCTTACTCAAGCGTTGCTCCTTGTGGCTTGTGCCCAAATAATGCTGCATTGCCTTTGCCTATTGTGGCTACTCAAGCTGACCACAGAGACTATTTTGGCCATTGAGGGAGAGGGGAGCCGCGGTGGATGGGGCCGTGATGTTTCTTCTCTGGGTTTAGGCGAAGGAGGGAGTTTTACAGGCGATGGAGTCCATTAAACTCACTGTACCGTTGGCTTCATGATGGAGGGAAACGTCTGGTCTTTTTGTTTGTTTGTTTGTTTACATTTATATCCCGCCCTTCTGCGAAGACTCAGGGCGGCTTACATTGTGTAAGGCAATAGTCTCATTCTATTTGTATATTTATATACAAAGTCAACTTATTGCCCCCCCCAACAATCTGGGTCCTCATTTTACCTACCTTATAAAGGATGGAAGGCTGAGTCAACCTTGGACCTGGTGGGACTAGAACCTACAGTAATTGCAGGCAGCTGTGTTTTAATAACAGGCTTCTTACAGCCTGAGCCACACCGCGGCCCTTTGATATGGGGATTGGGAGTTCAGCCCTGGGTTGTTTATATGCTCTAATGCTAGGCCCATGATGGCAAACCTATGTCACAGGTGCCAGAGGTGGCATGCAGCACCCACTCTGATAGCACGCGAGCCGTCGCCCCAGTTCAGCTCCGATGTGCATGTGCGCGCGTCTCCCACCAGTCACCTGGTCTTTGGGCCTCTGCTACGCATGTGTGGGAGCAGGGCGTATGTGGGGGGCCAGGTATGCATGCGCGGAGGGCAGGGAGGGTAAATGCAGGGGGAGCCACACGCATATTGCATTTTGGGGGTTCGGCGCATTGTGCATGCATTTGCACGCCAGTACGCTCTTTGGGCACTCAGTCCGGAAAAGGTTAACCATCACTGCGCTAGGCCAATGTTTGTTGAATAAGCTACAATTGGTTGCAGGCAACCCATTTAAGCCAAGCCAACCACATCTAAAACTTGCTGAAGTGGATACATCTGCTCAGCTTTTCCTTTTTCCTTTTGCACATTCATAGGGGCCTCTGGTGGCTCAGGCTGCTAAGACAGTCTGTTATTAACACAGCTGCTTGCAATTACTGCAGGTTCAAGTCCCACCAGGCCCAAGGTTGACTCAGCCTTCCATCCTTTATAAGGTAGGTAAAATGAGGACCCAGATTGTTGGGGGGGCAATAAGTTGACTTTGTATATAATATACAAATGGATGAAGACTATTGCTTAACATAGTGTAAGCCGCCTTGAGTCTTTGGAGAAGGGCGGGATATAAATGCAAATAAAATAAAATAAAAAAAAATAGGGACTAAGCGCTTGATTTAACAAACACAAAACCATGTCATCCTGAAGACACGCAGATATAATAGCTGTAGTCTATGTATGATATTATACAGAGAATACAATATCTCTGTATTCCTGAGCGTGACGCTTTGCCACAAGGGAAGGGCACCATGGGTTGTATATAAACGAGGAGAGGGGTTGAGGGAGACTCACCTCATGTGGGTCACAGAGCTTGAATTCCCAGTCGTTCCCTGTCCAGCGGATGAGGGCTTGGCAGGAGCCATCTTGCAGGAGCTCCAGCAGAAAACGCCATAATTGAATAGGTCCGGCCCCTGCCATGAAAACAGGAGATGGAACAGGGGCGATTTGGAAAGGGTGCTGTGGACTCACATCACCACAGCACCTCAAAGCTGTTCATTGCAACCAGGAAAAGAATATAACTGCCTTCAGGAGATGCCACTTAAAAATAGAGGCAGCTTTAAAAGAAAGGAAGAAGAGAGGAAGGAAGGAAGGAAGGAAGGAAATTACGTAGGGTCGAGCTGGCTTGCTGTCAAGGTTCCGACAGATGCCCTAATTGAATCATGAGACTCGAGCCAAGCTTTAGACCCTGTGTAATTTACGCCCCAATTATGACCCTGTTCCCTCCCCCCACCCGGTGTGTCATCAATTATATTAGCATCTGGTTTATTTGTTTGTTTGTTTGTTTGTTTGTTTATTTATTTATTTATTTATTTATTTATTTATTTATTTATTTATTTAAATTTCTAGACCGCCCTTCTCCCGAAGGACTCAGGGCGGTTTACAGCCATATAAAAAACAACATTACAAACATTAAGATAATTTAAAATGAAATATTTAAATTTAGGCTAACTCCATTTAAAAACCCATTTAAAATTCCCAATTAAAACTATCAGGCCAGTCCTGCGCGATGAAATAGCCATGTTTTCAGCTCGCGTCGAAAGGATACCTGGTGGTAGTTCGTTCCAGAAGGTTGAAGCCCCCCACAGAGAAGGCCCTCCCCCTGGGGGTCGCCAGTCGACATTGTCTAGCCGACGGCGCTCCAAGGAGGCCCACTCTGTGGGAGCGCACTGGTCGCTGGGAGGCCGTCGGTCGCAGTAGGCGGTCCCGTAAATACCCAGGTCCCATGCCATGAAGCATGGTTTAAAGGTGGTAACCAATACCTTGAATTGCACCCAGATGATCACTGGAAGCCAGTGCAGCCTACACAGGAGTGGTGGTATATGGGAGCCTCGACTTGCTCCCTCTATCACCCGCGCGGCTGCATTCTGGACCAGTTGAAGCCTTCGGGTGCTCTTCAAGGGGAGCCCCATGTAGAGAGCACCCGAATTGGTCCGAACTGGCTGAATCCCACCCCTGACTGTAACCCAAAGCCAGAGAAACAGAATGGCTGATACCCAAATACAGGACGTTTCCTAATTTTGGAGTCACCACTGAGAAGCCAACATCATACCTGATCTTAATGTTCGGGCAAGCAATTAAAAAAATAATTGCAACTCCACACCCTTTTAAGACCTGAAGTTTAGTGTCAGCGTGTTATGGGTTTCTGAAGTCTTCCAACCCATGCTCCCCAGTCAACATTACCTGCCCGATCTCTAGGTGAAGCATTGGTGTTCTTGCTGTCAGCTTGGTCTCTGCGTTCCCGTTTTTTCTGGCTCCTGATTGGTGAATCGCATTGGCAAGAATCGCTGTCCAAAGCACTGGATTGGCTGCCTGAATCGGGGCCAAGGGACTCAACCCAATGTTCTAGAGGCAACAACAATGGATGAATTAGAATCAGGGAAGTAAGCATGAAAGCTAGTAAGCCCTGCAACATCAAAACTTTACAAAGGACAAGAAACACACACACACAGACAGAGCTTGCATTCGCACAATCCCTTTAACAACTTCCTTAAAGCAGGAGGCCCCAAGTCCTGGTCCATGGATTGGCACCGATCCACAACACGGCGGAAACCAGGCTATGGAAACAAGTGAAGCCCCATCCGCAGGATGCAGGCAGCACATGAAACCATGCCCCCTTGAGTCCATGAAAGAATCTCTTTCCACAGAACTGGTCCCTGGTACCCAAAAGGTTGGGGGCTGCTGCCTTAAAGGCCCAATAGCAGGGGTGAAATGCTCCCGGTTCCGACCGGATCTCCCAATCCGGTAGCGATGGCAGCAGGTGGTTCGGAGAACTGGTAGCAAAAATCCCTGCCCCCCTCATCAGAGGCTTTTAAAATCATTTTTTTTTACAACCTCTTTGGCCACATTATCATTTTGACACACACGCAAAATGATAATGCAAGCTGAGAAACAGCACCAAACTAAAAAAATAATAATTCTAAAGCATGTTGAAAATGAGTTTTTTTTTAAAAAAAAAAAATTCAGGAACTTGAAGGGTAGTTTGGGGGACAGGAATTATACAAAGTTTGTGCCAATCTGAGATTTTTACCTTCCTTCTGCTGTTCTTGCTGATCTCCAGGAGGCAGCTGAGCAGAAGACACCTGTTCTTCAGGAGAATCAGGATACAGAACAAAGCAAGGCTGAGGAGCAGCCGGGAGGCAGCTGGAGCCCTCGAGGCTGTGGAGGTCTTGTTGGAGCACCATTCTTGAAGCTGCAGGAGATTCAAGGTACAGGTGTCATCAGAATCATGGGAGAACAGTAGTCCTAACATTTTTCTTATCTTGTGTCTATCTATAAGCATAGGTGTCTAATAGGGGGCAAGAATTCCAGGTTATGAAAATCTTCAGGCGCCAGTCTCAGAAGGAAGACAACTTCTGGTACTAAGAGTCAAAAGACACTAAACAATTTCACTCTCTCTTAAATGGATGTTGAAGTACAGGTGGGTGTTCTGACCTCGGCTTCCCCAAAAAGCACAAAGTAGAATCCTGGTCCCAACAAAACCCCTTATATTAAACGAACAGTGAATTCCTCTCATTCACCTTCAGCAAAGTCTTTCAAGGGAGAATTTGCAGTCACAGACCTTATCTGGCTTGGAGAGCTGCCAGCCCGATATCTTCAAAACTTGGCAAGGAGTCTCGGAGAGTCACAAACCAATTAGGCGAACTAATTGTCTCCTGCAAACTCCACTCCCCTTTCGCTCCTCTTTTATTCCCTCTGGGAGGGGGCATTCATCATCCACCTGTGGCCTTACTCCCAAGTCGACCCTTGTTCTTTAGCTGTTCCCTTCGTCGGGCAACTCTGCGCATGCGCACACTGGGAACAGGCTCCAGCTGTTCATCTGCCTCACTGATGTCTGACTCCGAAGGCAGCTGACAACTGTCAGACGGCCCTGGCCCCCTCTCTGCCTCCGAGGCAGAGCCCTCATCAGGGCCTTCCCCAGACTCCAGGACTGGCTCATATTCCTCCCCAACTTCCTCACTATCTGAATCTGCTGCCAGCTCTGTTGGCCACTGGCGGGCCACAACAGTGGGGATAAAGAAGAAATAGAATTAATGTGCCCGCCAAACAAGAGATCAAATTAAGAAACCAATGCCAGATAGTTCAGGATTACTTTTGAATGGCTCTAGTAATAGTATCTTGCAAATCTGAATTTCTTCTTCCTTCCTTCCTTTTATCTTTATGTGAATTAGAGAGGGGCTAATCTAAGACATTTTTCCCATATTATTTTCTTGGTCCAGGCTCAAATTTCTGTTCTTTGATATTGGCTTGGTAGCAGCAACTTCATCTGAAAGTTATTCTTACAGCCCATCTCACCTTCAAGGCCATTCCCTGTGTCCTCTATAGAGTGAGAAAACAGAGGATACATTTATTAAGTGCTTAACTAGGGTTTGTCTGAGTCAGAGTTGCCTGGATTCATAAGCCAGGATTTATGCACAATGCACATAACACTTCAAGCTCTATTGTGGCTTGATCAATTGGACTTTAGGGTCAGTGGTGGGTTTCAAAAATTTTTACTACCAGTTCTGTGGGCGTGGCTTGGTGGGCTTGGCATAGGCGTGGCTTGGTGGGCATGGCTTGGTGGGCATGGCAAGGGAAGGATACTGTAAAATCTCCATTCCCTCCCTACTCCAGGGGAAGGTTATTGCAAAATCCCCATTTCCTCCCAATCAGCTGGGATTTGGGAGGCAGAGAATAGATGGGGGCAGGGCCAGTCAGAATTTTTACTACCGATTCTCCAAACTCCTCAAAATTTCCGCTTCAGGTTCTCCAGAACTGGTTAGAACCTGCTGAAACCCACCTCTGTTTAGGGTGCCTGCCACCATTTGACTCACCCTTCCAAATGTAAGGAAAAATTTAAGCAGAAAGAAAAGTCTTGTGATGGTAAGATCTAAGGAATGGTCTGTCTATGGCAGGTATGGGTTGTCCATCTCTAGAAGTTTTGAAGAAAAGACTGGATAATCATCTCTCATTAATTAATCTTCAATTAACCAGTGGAACAGCTTGCCTTCAGATGTTGTGGGTGCTTCATCACTGGAGGTTTTTAAGAAGAGCCTGGACAGTCACTGGTCTGAAATGGTATAGGGCAGGCCATAGGGTCTCCTGCTTGAGCAGGGGGCTGGAGTAGAAGACCTCTAAGGTCCCTTCCAGCCCTCTACTCTGATTTTGATGGTTTAACTGATTCTCCTACACATTGCAGAAGGTTGGACTAGACCAGTGGTTCTCAACCTTTATAGTGCTGCGACCCCTTTAATACAATTCCCCACGATGTGGCGACCCCCAACCGTAAAATTATTTTCGTTTTGAATTTATCGCGCCTGAAGCCGTATTGGCTAGCGATCTGAACTGCTTGCGATTGCCTTGAGGACGGAGGCATTAAAGCGGAGACTCCTCCCCTATTAAGTTTATCGTGCCTGAAGCCAGATTAGGCTAGCGATTGGGAGTGATTGCAGCTGGCTTGAGAGGGAGACATCAGAGCAAAGATTTTTCTCTTTTTTAATTGATCACGCCTGAAGCCGAATTCGGCTAGCGATTTGAAGAGCCTGCAGCTGGCTTGTGGAGTCAACCATTGGAGTGCGATTCTTCAACTCGCAAGTATACTTCCCATATTTCCGATGATCTTAGGTGACCCCTGGCAAATCGTCATTCGACCCCCAATGGGGTCCCGACCCACAGGTTGAGAACTGCTGCACTAGATGATCTTCTAACTTCTAACCCAACTCTACAACTTTCTACAATTTGATAATGAGACTAGTGACTTCTGATAAGTGTCTGGGAAACTTCAGAAGAATTCTCATATTCACGTATAATGAAAATTGTCTTTATATAGTGTGGGAGAAATGGTATGAATGGCTGGCGGAGAGAGAGATAAAAAGCAAGGAAAGATCAAATAAAGAAGATATAGGAGCAGAAATGTAACAACACATAAGAGGAAGCAGAAAAAATGTAGCTTATAGAAATGAAATTGGGTACACTGTTATTTATATGTATATATGTAAATAAATTATTATTAGACTTGTATATATAAAGGATACATTGAAATAAGGGAGGAAAAATGGACAAGTAAGGAATGATTAACTGTTGCGAAATTGTTGGAAAGAAAGTATTGTGTAAAGATTCTTTTTTGTTTTTTTAAAAAACGTTTAATAAAAATCATTTTTTAAAAAAAGAAAATGGTCTTTTATGCTATACCTACAAACACAGCAATATTCCTGTTGTAGTAGCACAGTAGTAGTTGTTGTTTCTTTTATTCCACCTACTCCTCAATCCACATTTCAGATACACGTCCCGATTCCCATCATTCCCATAATGAGTTGTGCTGGCAAGGAACCATGGGACTGATAGTCTAACCTTTCTAAAGGGGAACGTTTTTTGGGGAAGGGAAGGCTGATGACTGGCAGCCTTACAACACTGCGGCAAAGTTTTTAAACCTTCACTTCCTCTTCTTGCTTTAACTCCCAGTTGTGTCAAGTTGTCACAGGGAGGTCCTTTGTATTACGCTGTTATGTTGTTTCTGCTCTATCTTACTCTAAAGCCCTGGTCGATTTAACTAATTTCAGACAGAAGTGCATAGGATGTTTTGAAAAGGGGAGAAGGGGAAAGTTTCTTTTTTCTCCCAAAACACGTATGCCATCTTGCCAAAGCCATTGCGTTCATGCACTAAGAAATAGCCACAAGGACTTGTGACATCTCACTTCCCTTTAAACAGGTACATGCAAGGTATTCTTTCTTAACTGTACCATTTTCAAAACGATTCATTGAAACGTACTGAGCCTAAAGAAATCTTTCTGCTTCACTGAATGTGCAACGATGGATAAGCTACAGTATATAGTTATAACAGGACCAAGTTTAAGCAGGAATGATTCCCCTATATAAGCAGGGGTGGGCTTCCAAAATTTTAGCAAGGGGTTCTCTGCCCGGTTGCTGGGTGGGCGTGGCCATGGTGGGTGTTATTATTATTATTATTATTTATTAGATTTCTAGACCGCCCTTCTCCCGAAGGACTCAGGGCGGTGTACAGCCAAGATAAAACATAAACCATGTACAATTAAAAACGAATTAAGAAACTTATTATACAATTTGGCCGAAAAATTAAAATATTTAAAATCTAAAGACCCCAATTTAAAACATAAATAAAATTTAAAATTTAAAAAACTCTAAACAGTTTAAAAGAAAAGCCTTAAGCCAGCCCCGCGCAAATGAACAGATGTGTTTTCAATTCACGGCGAAAGGTCCAAAGGTCAGGTATTTGGCGTAAACCAGGGGGAAGCTCGTTCCAGAGAGTAGGAGCCCCCACAGAGAAGGATCTTCCCCTGGGGGCCGCCAGCCGACATTGTTTGGTGGATGGCACCCTGAGAAGTCCCTCTCTGTGTGAGCGTACGGGTCGGTGGGAGGCATGGGGTAACAGCAGGCGGTCCCGTAAGTACCCAGGCCAGGGTGTGGCCTAGTTGGCTTCCTGCATCATGGGGGGGTGCTTTTTTCCCTCCCTGGGGTCCAGAGGCTTTCCTTGAGCCTCTGGGAGAGCGAAAACAGCCTCCCTAGGCTCCAGAGGCGCTCTGGAGGCTGGAAATGAGCCCGTTTCTGGCCTTCCCAAACTTCCGGTAGGCCCAATTTTCGCCCTCCCCGAGCCTCTGTGCGCGCCCTGCACTTACCTGCATCAAAAACAGGCCGCGTGGAGACTCCTGGGTGGAGAGGGGTGGGTGGGGCCAGCCAGGAGTGGGATTTGGGGGTTTGCTGAACTGCACAGAATCTTAGCTAGAGGTTCTCCCGAACCCCTGCGAACCCCCAGCAGCCCCACCCCTGGTCATAAGTCACGTTACTAGCAAGGCAAAATTAGATAATACGGCTTCCCCCCCAAAAAAAGTAAAGTGGCTAACTAAAAAAAACACACACACAAATGAAATGATTTAAACAGATATAAGCAAACATGCCCAATTATTAAATATTAGAAGTATAGCATAAATATTTATGTGTCCCAAAAGTGCCATTCAAAAGGCAGCTGGACTTAATTGAAGGTTACTGGTTGGGGGAAAAAGAATGAAGAGGAGATTGTGTCATCAAATTCTTTATTGCAACATTTTTAGTTTGTGCTATTTTTTTATATATATATATATTTATTTTTCGCTCTCTGGTACTCTTTAAGCTTCTGTAATATAATAATTCAATGAAAAGTTAACACTTTTTGTTTCAATTTGATTTTTTTTAGGTTTCTAACGAAAACCCAAACATAAATGCAAAATTAAAAAAAGCAGGTCAAGAAGATAAAAGAATAAAGCACAAAAACGGTGGGTCTAAAAATCTCGAGGAGGTTATAATTTTAAGTTGCATTGTTAATAAATGGCTGAATACAGTGCCTAGATTACTAAAAGTCCCTGTCAAGCTTTAAGCAAGGATAAATTTCAAGAATCACGGCCAACACAGTATAAACTGCCCCATGAGCTGCAAAAATTGAGTCAAAAGTGAGCCCCTGTTCTGTTTTAAATATTCTAAACACTGAAGTTCGAATCAACTTGAGGTTTGAGTCCCCATGTGGTGAGGTTTGAGTCCCCATGTGGTGAGGTTTGAGTCCCCATGTGGTGAGGTTTGAGTCCCCATGTGGTGAGGTTTGAGTCCCCATGTGGTGAGTTTGGCAGCCACGTTAAACGTGTTTAGTAAATAAATGAACCTGTTAATCCTCATTTTCCATCAAATGAGAATTTGATAGTTGTGAGAGTGTAAACCCCACACAAGAAATTAAAAGACGCTTGCTCCTGGGGAGGAAAGCTATGGCAAATCTAGACAGCGTACTAAAAAGCAGAGAGATCACCCTGCCAACAAAAGTGCAGATAGTCAAAGCTATGGTTTTCCCAATTGCAATGAATGGCTGTGAAAGTTGGACCATAAGGAAGGCTGAACGCCAAAGAATTGAGGCCTTTGAACTATGGTGCTGGAGGTGAAGACTCCTGCCAATCCCTTGAACTGCAAGGCAGTCCAACCAGTCAGTCTTAGAGGAGATCAACCCTGACTGCTCTTTAGAAGTCCAGATCCTGAAGATGCAACTCAAATACTTTGGCCACCTAATGAGAAGGAAGGACTCACTGGAGAAGAGCCTAATGCTGGGAATGATTGAGGGCAAAAGAAGAAGGGGACAGCAGAGAATGAGGTGGCTGGATGGAAGCAGTTGGCGTGAGCTTAAATGGACTCCAGAGAATGGTAGAGGACAGGAAGGCCTGGAGGAACATTGTCCATGGGGTCGCAATGGGTCGGACACAACATCGCAACTAACAACAACAACAAAGCCCCACACTTCAGAAAGCACAAGTATTTCCCCTTAGTGCCACTAGCTTTCTCTATTATTTATTTATTTATTTGTTTGTTTCAATTTCTATACCACCCTTCTCCCGAAGGACTCAGGGCGGTTTACAGCCAATTTAAAACAACATGGATATACACAAAAATTAAAACATAATTAAAAACTAATTTTGAAATTTGGCCCAACAAATTAAAACAGTCCTAAAAATTTCATAAAACCCCCACTAAAAGTTCATTAGGCTAGGCCCGCACGATGGAATAGAAAAGTCTTTAATTCGCGTTTAAAGGTCCGGAGGTCGGGGAGTTGACGCAGCCCCGGAGGCAGCTCATTCCAAAGGGCAGGAGCCCCCACAGAGAAGGACCTCCCCCTGGGGGTCGCCAGTCAACATTGTTTGACTGACGGCACCCTGAGGAGGCCCTCCCTGTGGGAGCGCACAGGTCGATGGGAGGCAGTTGGCGGCAGTAGGCGGTCTCGTAAATAACCCGGTCCTGTGCCATGGAGCGCTTTAAAGGTGATGACCAACACCTTGAATTGCACCCGGAAAACCACCGGCAGCCAGTGCAGCCTGCGCAGGAGAGGTGTTACAGGGGAGCATCGTGGTGCTCCCTCTATCACCCGCGCAGCCGCATTCTGGACCAGCTGGAGTTTCCTGGTGCTCTTCAAGGGGAGCCCCATGTAGAGAGTGTTGCAGTAGTCCAGGCGGGAAGTGACAAGGGCATGAGTGACCGTGCATAGGGAATCCCAAAACTCACCACCATGATACGGTTCTCTGTAGTCTGGATCAGAAGAGACCTGTTTCAATTCCACAATGGTCTTGGTGTACTCAGGAAAACCTCAAAAGAAAGAGATAATTCCATTAATGTTTATTCTTGCGGTGATGGTGTGTGGTGTTAGATGCATTTACTGCTGCTTACAACTCTACTGCTAAATTGACACTAAGGTTCGTTCATAGGCGATTTC
The DNA here is from genome assembly GCF_028640845.1 of Ahaetulla prasina. NCBI lineage: Eukaryota > Metazoa > Chordata > Lepidosauria > Squamata > Colubridae > Ahaetulla > Ahaetulla prasina. Next base: position 24,260,585 of record NC_080548.1, on the reverse strand, counting down.
TTGAAGATCGATGGATAAACGGCTCGAGAAAAAACATGGGATTTTGTTTCTATCTATGATAAAAGCAGCAAGATCTTTGCAAGCACAGAGAACACATGGTTAAATTTGTACCTTATGACTATCATTAAGTGTTGTACCTTATGATTCTTGATGAAGGTATCTTTTCTTTTATGTGCACTGAGAGCATAGGCACCAAGACAAATTCCTTGTGTGTCCAATCACACTTGGCCATTTAGAAATTCTATTCTATTCTATTCTATTCTATTCTATTCTATTCTATTCTATTCTATTCTATTCTATTCTATTCTATTCTATTCTATTCTAGAAGGACCTGCAGATTCCTACAATGGAAGAATGGAGGGTGAAATTAATGGAGCTGGCTGAAATGGCGAAAGTAAAAACTTCAATTAAAGAGAAGAAAACTTTGAAGGCCACTTTTGAATGCCTTGCTTAAAATGGAAAGAAATGATTTTTGGAGGGATCTGACGATGAGAACTATTCATGATTACTAAAAATAAGGAGAGAAAAAATGCCAAGTATAAAAAGAATAACTTCCAACTTCGAAACAGTTACAAACATATTTTTTTGGCAAACTTTTAATAAAATATACTTTAAAAAAAGAATATCAATCGTTCTTATTCCTATTAACATTAGACTACTGCTTTATGGTTAAAGAGAATGTTTAGCAACATTTAAATTCAAGTCTCTATGAACCTGCCTCCACCCTATTCTTAATTTTGTTTATAATCTCTTCTTTTCAGATTTGTTTAACGTCTAAAATCAAGCCTTAAAAAAAGAGAGAGAAAATAAAATCATTCCTGCGTGAATTTTCATAACTATAATGGATTCAACAGAAAAGGGATGGAAAGGGAAGAGGGAAAAATGCAGATTCATGCACCCTCTTAAAATAAAGGAGCAATTCTTATAAAGCACCAGTTTTAAATAAATAATTCGAGATGTTGGTGCTGGGGCAGTATTCCAGTATTCCAACTTCTTCTGCCGCCCAGGATGCTAGTTACCTTTTAAGCCAAGGGATTCATGGATTGGCACTGTCTTCTCAAAGCCTTCCAGTTCAGCGAGGTAACTTCCACCAGTCCAGCTTGGCAGCTGCTGCTCCATCTCATTTTCTGGTAGAAACCAGGAACCTATGTCACCAAAGTCGTCTTGGAAAATCTTCCTGTACTCTTCCAAAAAGTCTTGGGGAATGTAAAGAGAGAGAAAAGAATGTAAGAGGTGTTCGTATTCTTTTACTATGCACCCAGGCTCACCGCTGAAATTAGCAATAGCCTGACTTGGTGGGCTGAGATAGCTACAGCCCATTGCTCTCACTGCATTTGAATACTCATGCAGGACACAAACATGAAATAATTTAAACTTAATGTTAACCGCTTCAATCTTGATTGCAGAAAATATGACTTCTGTAACAGAGTTATTAACACTTGGAACACACTACCTGACTCTGTGGTCTCTTCTCAAAATCCCAAAAGCTTCAACCAAAAACTGTCCACTATTGACCTCACCCCATTCCTAAGAGGGCTAAAAGGGGCGTGCATAAGAGCACAAAAGTGCCTACAGTTCCTGTCCTATTGTTTCCTTTCATTGTATCAAATTATGCAGATCCCTTGCATCCTGGACATAAACTGTTTCAACTCCTACCCTCAAAACGACGCTATAGAGCACTGCACACCAGAACAACTAGACACAAGAACAGTTTTTTCCCCGAAGGCCATCACTCTGCTAAACAAATAATTCCCTCAACACTGTCAGACTATTTACTGAATCTGCACTACTATTAATCGTTTCATAGTTCCCATCACCAATCTCTTCCCACTTATGACTGTATGACTATAACTTGTTGCTGGCAATCTTTATGATTTATATTGATATATTGATCATCAATTGTGTTGTAAATGTTGTACCTTGATGAACGTATCTTTTCTTTTATGTACACTGAGAGCATATGCACCAAGACAAATTCCTTGTGTGTCCAATCACACTTGGCCAATAAAAATTCTATTCTATTCTATTCTATATAGTTATTGCATACTTTTGCTCATAAATATGCTTATATGATATGTAGTTATTTTATGTTGATGCTTGTGTACTGTTGTGACAAAATAAATAAATAAATAAATAATGTTTATTTCTTTGAAACTGATGCCACAGCTCCTGGCGACCTTGGGAGCAGTGGTGAAACCCAATTTTTTTTTACTACCGGTTCTGTGGGCGTGGCTTGGTGGGTGTGGCAGGGGAAGGATACTGCAAAATCTCCATTCCCACCCCACTCCTGGGGGGAAGGATGTTGCAAAATCTCCATTCCCACCCCACTCCAGGGGAAGGATACTGCAAAATCTCCATTCCCACCCCAATCCTGGGAGAAGGATACTGCAAAATCTCCATTCCCACAACAGGGGAAGGATACTGCAAAATCTCCATTCCTACCCCACTCTGGGACCAGCTAGAGATGGCATTTGCCGGTTCTCCGAACTACTCAAAATTTCCGCTACCAGTTCTCCAGAACCTGTCAGAACCTGCTGGATTTCACCCCTGCTCAGTAGATTTTTCAAACAAAAATCTAAGCAGGGTTAGACGTGATTAATGTTGGGATGAGAAACCACCAGAAAATGTCAAGTTTCAAATAAATATATGATCTCATACAGGTCGTCTTCGACTTATGACCACAATTGAGCCCAACATTTCTATTGCTAAGTGAGACATTTGTTAAGTGAGTTTTGCCCCATTCTACGACCTTTCTTGCCACATTTGTTGAGTGAATCACTGTCATTGTTTAAGTTAGTAATATGGTTGTCACGTGCATCTAGCTTCCCCATTGACTTGGCTTTGTCAGAAAGTCGCCAAAGGAGATGCTGCGACCCTCAGAAATATGAATCAGTTGCCAAGCCTCTGAGTTTAGTATCATAAGTAACTTTTTTTCAGTAGTGTCGTAACTTTGAACGGTCCTTAAATGAACTGTTGTAAGTCGAGGACTATCTGTAAACAAACTACCCACCCAAGAAGAAGGCAGGACCAACTTTTTTTCCCCATCACGTTGCCAGAAGCTGAGTTCAACTCTAATAAATTTCTACCTTTTCTTACTCTTCCTAGCCAGAAATGTTGGACAGAAGTTTTGATGAAAAAGTCAGGGGAATAGAATGGAATGGAATGGAGTGGAGTGGAGTGGAGTGGAGTGGAGTAGAGTAGAGTAGAGTAGAGTAGAGTAGAGTAGAGTAGAGTAGAGTAGAGTAGAGTAGAGTAGGGTAGAGTAGAGTAGAGTAGAGTAGAGTAGAGTGGAGTAGAGTAGAGTAGATAGAATAAAGAGTAGAGTAGAGTAGAGTGGAGTGGAGTAGAGTAGAGTAGAGTAGAGTAGAGTAGAGTAGAGTAGAGTAGAGTAGAGTAGAGTAGAGTAGAGTAGAGTAGAGTAGAGTGGAATAGATAGAATAAAGAGTAGAGTAGAGTAGAGTAGAATAGAATAGAATAGAATAGAATAGAATAGAATAGAATAGAATAGAATAGAATAGAATAGAATAGAATTCTTTATCGGCCAAGTGTGATTGGATACATAAGGAATTTGTCTTTGGTGTATATGCTCTCAGTGTACATAAAGAGAATAAAATACATTCATCGAGAATAAAAAGATACATTTAGCGATAGTCAAAGTTACTAATAAGCTATGAAATCGTACTAGGAAACAAATAAAAACAATATAAATTGAAAGATACAAGCAATATGGTTATAGTCATAAGTGGGAAGAGATAGATACTAGTAAGGAAGAGAAGAAGAATAGTAATACAATCTTAGTAAATTATTTGACAGTGTTGTGGGAACTGGTTGTTAAGCAGAGTGATGGCATTCGGGAAAAATCTACCTATCTGTCTATCTTTTATCAGCACAGTAGCTCTCCAAAAGGTGAGCAGAAGCGATCCAAATTTGGAGCGAGAAGAAGCCAGCCGAGGACAAACAAAGTTTTTAAATGCACCAAAAACAGCTGTGGGCTTTAGAGAAACTCCCACTCCCCACCCCGTTTGCAATCCTATAGAAGAGCCAGTTGAGCAGCCACTCTAAAAGGAAATGACTTTTCCATTCTCAGCTTTCCTCCTTCATCCCACCTGGTCACATGTCCCAGAATGGAGCATAGGCAGACACCCAAAGGTGGGTTTCACATACTTTTACCACCGGTTCGCCGCGCACTGAAAATGTGAGCACGTGTGTGCATACGCTTGCTTTGCGCGCGCCTTCTGCACATGCGCTTTGCTCTCGCGCATGGCTTACACGCACACATGCAGCTTAGAAAATGTGGCTAAATAGGACGGTATAGCACCAGGGTGGGTGGGCAAGCCCACCTGCGGTCGCCAATACCAATTCGCCCAAACCGGCTGAATACTACATTGCAGACACCCGTGGCTTTCCGGTTGCACATCTGCTTATACACATGTGGCCACAGCTGGGGAAGGATTTGGCAAGAATTCCAGAAGAAGACATGCTCCACATGTTTCCTCTGTTTGGATCAGAGGTGCAGGGACTTGCCAAGGCCAACTTAGTGGCCTGTTAAAAACAAGACGAAACTGTGGTTTCGCTTTCCAAAACAAATAAAAGCATCACTGACCCATTCCTTCGATCTCTCCTCCAACAGGGACCATTTGCACCGGGTTATCCCTCCAGCTTTCTTGCCAAGACTCCATATCTGGATAGAGACAAATATCACGCGAAGTGTTAGTACCACTTTATAATGCCTTGGTAAGGCCACACTTGGAATACTGCATTCAGTTTTGGTCACCACAATGTAAAAAAGATGTGGAGACTCTAGAAAGAATGCAGAGAAGAGCAACGAAGATGTTTAGGGGACAGGAGGCGAAAACATATGAAGAACGATTGCTGGAACTGGGTATGCCTAGTTTAAGGAAAAGAAGGACCAGGGGAGACATGACAGCAGTGTTTCAATATCTTAGGGGCTGCCACAAAGAAGAGGGAGTCAAGCTATTCTCCAAAGTACCTGAAGGCAGGACAAGAAGCAATGGGTGGAAACTAATCAAGGAGAGAAGCAACCTAGAACTAAGGAGACATTTCTTGACTGTTAGAACAATTAATCAATGGAACAACTTGCCTCCAGAAGTTGTGAATGCTCCAACACGGGAAGCTTTTAAGAAGAGATTAGATAACCATTTGTCTGAAGTGGTGTAGGGTTTCCTCCCTTCCAACTCTGTTATTCTATTCTATTCTATTCTATTCTATTCTATTCTATTCTATTCTATTCTATTCTATTCTATTCTATTGAAAATTCTTATTGGCTAGATGTAAAATATTTTGCAGGATCCTGGGACATGTATGTTTGCCTTCGTTCATAAAATATTTTATCTATGTATAGATTCAGATTTGCACACATGTACATAAATATAATATTCAGTTATGTAAAACTATTTTGTGAAATATTGAAGATTCTTACGTATATAAAATGGAAATTCATAACACACAAACAAATGTAAATTAAATGTTATGCATCTAATTATACTTTTCCAGAAAATGGCTTTATTCAGTAACTAAATTCAATAATTAAAACCGAACTAGAATCAGACCATTGGTCACATTGGGGAGAATTTGGGGGTGATCCACCTAACCTCTAGTGAAGAAAATGAACTGAATCAGGTTTCCCTAACTCAGCATCATCCAAAACTGTTGGCAACTCCCAGAATTCCATGGGGCATGATAGCCAGATGTTCCAGATGTTTGCAGTCTCAAGATTTCTTTGGCATCCTGGCTAAGGAGGGCTAAATTAAATAGCTTTTATTGTGTATCAGACTGCAGGTACTAGATATTAAGCCTGACGTAGATTGTGAGCAATGAACATATTTTTTGCATGAAATTTCATACACACACAGTTACATCATTCCAACACACAATACTTGCCTCAACCCTTGATTTTACTCACCGCTTTGCAGGGATCTCTTATGGGATGGCCGGCTTGCTTGGATAAATTTCTTGCAGGTAAAGAAATCCCAAAGCTGGGAGTGGCACAAAATATCTTCAGCTTCTTGGACTATGAAGTTGGGAGAAGAATAGTTACACCTAAGAGTATCTCTGGCCAATTGGCTTCTGCTGCTTTCCCCGTAAAAGTATTGGCCGGCGCTTGTCCCTTGCCAGGAGTCTCTCTGCCATTTCCCCCACCCACCCACCCATCTTTTCTGTCTGTATTCATATATCCTGGTACTTCTTTGTTCCCATTGGTTGAATAAAGGAGCAAGTTTCGTGACTTTTGCTGTGTTTTTGAGGGGAGGGCGAGGGGGAGGGTGGGCAGATGGATTTTCCATGTCAGCACAGCCAATGTGTGTGTCTGTGTGTGCGAAAGGGACAGGGAGAGAGGGAGAGGGGGAGAGAGAGAGAGGGTCTATATCACGACTTTGCAATCCCCGAGGGGCGACCAGGTGGCCAAATTTCAGAGCCAGGAGGAAAGTCGTGAGAGGAAGCAAGGCTGGGATGTTTATCTCTCAGGAACACAAAACAGTTTCACCAAATCTTCTAAGCAATGCTAGTCCTCCCCAACTCCAATCAATCTTAGAAAGGAGACACCGTGACTTCCGCCAAGGCCTGCCCTAAGCCAGAAAAGGGCAAATTTTCTCAACTGAGTCCAACGCCTTCTAACCCAGGGTTTATTATTCTTGAGAGCCAATGCTGTTTATCTAGGATGCTGAAAAAAGACCAGTCAAAGGGTAACACACGTAGAAAGCTCTTCCTAAGCTGCCGGATCACAGTTCTCAACAAGACATGCAAGTTCAAGGGTAGGGAGAGCTAGAATCCAACGCAGCCCTAGAAGGAACTAAGTTGACCAACCCATATAGTTGTACTTACACGCCGGACCAAAGGAGAGGAGAGCTGAGCTTAACAAATACTAGCAAGGAGAAGAGGATTTGGATCAGAATCGTAACATGGGAGGGAATGTGAGCCAGCTATACCCAACTGAATTCTGGTGCTTCCAATAGGACAGGGGTCTCCAACCTTGGCAACTTTAAGCCTGGTGGACTTCAACTCCCAGGATCCCCCAGCCAGCTTTGCTGGGAATTGAAGTCCACCAGGCTTAAAGTTGCCAAGGTTGGAGACCCCTGCAATAGGAGAAATCCAACTGCTACTTAAGAGAAATCTCCAGCTATTTACCCACAAAACAAGCAAGATATTCTCACCCCACTTAGATGCTAACAAGCACCTTCCTAACATTGAGGGTGACTTGTATTGAGGGGCCTCTGGTGGCTCAACAGACTATTGCAGTCTGTTATTAACAGCAGCTGCTTGCAATTGCTACAGGTTCAAGCCCCACTAGGCCCAAGGTTGACTCAGCCTTCCATCCTTTATAAGGTAGGTAAAATGAGGACCCAGATTGTTGGGGGCAATAAGCTGACTTTGTATATAATATACAAATGGATGAAGACTATTGCTTAACACAGTGTAAGCCGCCCTGAGTCTTCGGAGAAGGGCGGGATATAAATGCAAATAAAAAAAAAAACAGGAGTGGAGTGCGGGTGTGTGTGTTAGGACAAGCATTTAAAAAAAGAAAACAGAGTCTAGTTGCATTGCAGTGTTGTGCCGTGCAATTAAAACCAAAGAACTTGATTTTGGCCATGTCGACCACACACTCTCCTTGCACACTTTTCTCTATGACAAGCAATGAGTGGCAGAGTTTCCCAACCCATAGAGAAGCCAATCCCCTTGTACTTAAACAGCCCTAAACCACAAACCCACATAATTGGGTAATGGCTTGAGATTAGGCAAGGAACAACAAAAGAATCTCCCCACCCAACAAGCTTGTTACACCCCCCCACCCACCCAATTGAGCCCCACATCTGAGCCTCAATTCACCTTTCCCAACCTGGTCCTCACTAAATCACTTGGACTGTAACCCCCCCCCTTCACATACAAACACACACACATCACCTGGGCAAGGACGATAGACCACTGTAGTTCAACGCATCTGGGCAAGCCATTATTCAAGATCAAGGGTGCCTGGATATGATGTCCTGTGGAGGCCTGATCCCCCAGAGTAGATAGGATGGAAGTTGTGGGTGACATCAGTCCCCAAATAAATCTGATCTCCTTTATAATCCCAACTCAAGTATTTAAAGGAAGCCTCTGTCAAATTGAAATTTGCCATTCAATGGCAACTGAAGGAGGAGTTGGAGGCTACTTATAGCTCCGGGGTTTGTGCACCTCTGTCCTTTGTGAAATCTGCAGTCCGGCCACCGTACCTCCAAAGCCCTATTTGCTCTCCATCCTCAGGGAGGATGCATCCTCATCCCATCCTCATCCTCATCCCATGAACAAGGCCCCTCACCCAGCATTCCAGCTGCCCCTTTCAGAAGAACTCCTCTTACGTGCGCGTAGGCTCCCGGGTCCTATTGAGTTTGAGGGCGCTCCATTCTGTGCCCCTTCCAGGGAATCTCAGCAGAGAGAGAGGTGAGTAGGTGGGTGGGTACGCCAGCCTCCGAAAATATGATGCGAGATTGTGCAATCAGCCCCGGCGTTGAGACAAGGAGTGCACAACAGCAACCGGAAACCACAGGGCCCCCACGCCTTACCACGAAGCACAAACCAGGTGCAACGGAGCTCAGAAAAGTAGTAGAAAAAGAGGAGGAGGAGGAGAACACAGAAAAGAAAAGAAACTTCCCCTTTGCTCTGCCTAAGTTTTAGAATAGAATAGAATAGAATAGAATAGAATAGAATAGAATAGAATAGAATAGAATAGAATAGAATTTTTTATTGGCCAAGTGTGATTGGACACACAAGGAATTTGCCTTGGTGCAGATGCTCTCAGTGTACATAAAAGAAAAGATACGTTCATCAAGGTACAACATTTACAACGCAATTGATGGTCAGTATATTAATATAAATCATAATTGGAAAACTGGAGTTTTTTTTCAGCCGACAGCAAGTGTCTGGAGGAGCTTTCCAACAAGGCGAAAGTGGCAATGACCCAGGAACCAAGTTAAGTTGGGCACTGGTTTTTTTAAAGGGGGAAAAGATCTTAAAATCAAATTAATTTTTTAAAAAACCCAAAACACCAAGATAACGTTGCAGCCTCTCTTTGATCTGATCCCCGAAACATTGGCTGGATAGGCAGAGAAGAAATCAAGTATCTCTATTTCCCAAAAGATGGTTTAAAAACATGAAGTAGAAAAGAGGGTGAAATATTTGCCAGTTACCAAACCATCCCCTGGACCTGCCTTTCGGGGTTGAGGGGCAGGGGTGGGCTGCTGGGGGTTCGCAGAGGTTCAGGAGAACCTCTAGTTAAGATGCTGTGCAGTTTGGAGAACCCCCCCCCAAATCCCACTCCTGGCTGGCCTCGCCCACCCTGTCCCACCCCTCCCAGGAGTCCCCATGCAGCCCGTTTTGGATGCAGGTAAGTGCAGGGCGCACACGGAGGCTCGGGGAGGGTGAAAAATGGGCCTACTGGAAATTAGGGAAGGCTGGAAATGGGCTCATTTCCGTCCTCCAGAGCAGGGGTCTCCAACCTTGGTCCCTTTAAGACTTGTGGACTTCAACTCCCAGAGTTCCTCAGCCAACAGAGCTGGCTGAAGAACTCTGGGAGTTGAAGTCCACAAGTCTTAAAGGGACTAAGGTTGGAGACCCCTGCTCCAGAGGGCCTCCGGAGCCTGGGGAGACTGTTTTCGCCCTCCCGGAGGCTCAAGGAAAGCCTTGGGAGCCCAGGGAGGGCAAAAACGCCTCCCCCCTGTGGTGCAGGAGGCTAACTAGGCCACACCCACCATGGCCACGCCCCTCCAGCAACTGGGCAGAGAACCCCTTGCTAAAATTTTTAAAGCCCACCCCTGTTGAAGGAGCAGGGGAGAGGATTGGTGGCATGGTCCACCTAGGGTACCTGTTTCTGTTTGCTAGGAACAAACCTTGCAGCCTGAAAATACAATTTGCAATACTTTCCCTGGATGGGCCCTTTAGGACAGACATCCAGGAATCCCAACCAATACTCTACATGAGAGGTTTTCAAAGAACAGCCAGATTTAGAAATAAACCTAGCACTGCATCCTGCAGCATTATTGAGTTATCCCATTTATTTCTTTTTTTATGAAAAACACCCAACTGCAAAGTAACAAAAGAGGTTGAATCCTCACAACGCTCTAAGCCAGGAGAATCTAACCAAGATGAATTCTAACTGAGTTTTCTACATTGTGTGTGGATGGAACCCCTAGATTTGACTGTTGGGATGTATGTGAGCACCACTGGTAATGCTGATGTACGCTGTTGCTGCATCACAAAGCATTAAAGCCGGTAATTTGTTTCATAACATTTAACAGATTAACAGAGTTGGAAGGGACCTAATAGGTCAACTAGCCCAACCCCTTGCTCAAGCAGGAGACCCTATACCATTTCTGACAAATGGTGGTCTAATCTTTTCTTGAAAGTCTCAAGTGATGAAGCTCCTCCAACTTCCGAAGGCAAACTGTTCCATTGGTTGATTGTTCTCACTGTCAGAAAGTTCCTCCTCATTTCTAGGTTGAATCTCTCCTTGGTCAGTTTCCATCCATTATTCCTTGTCCGGCCTTCAGGTGCTTTGGAAAATAGCTTGACACAGCCCCCCTTTCTGTGGCAACCCCTCAAGTATTAGAAGACGGCTATCATGTCTCCCCTGGTCCTTCTCTTCACTAGACTAGCCATGCCCAGTTCCTGTAACCGTTCTTCATATGTTTTATTCTCCAGTCCCCTAATCATCCTGGTTGCTCTGCACTTTTTCTAGAGTCTCAACAACTTTTTAATAGTGTGGTGACCAAAACTGGATGCAGTACTCTAGGTGTGGTCTTACTAGGGCTTTATAGAGTGGTATTAGTACCTCACTTGATCTTGATTGTATATCTCTGTTAATGCAATTTAGGATTGTGTTGGCTTTTTTAGCTGCAGACTGCTGGCTCATGTTTAGCCGATTGTCCACTAAGACTCCAAGATCCTTCTCACAGTCACTGCTATTAAGCCTGGTTTCCCCCAGTTTATATTCGTGCTTTTGGTTTTTCTTAACTAACTGTAAGACTTTACTCTACGTTGAATTTCATTTTGTTAGATAGGGCCCAGTGTTCAAGTCTGTCAAGATCCATCTGCAAATTTGGTAAGTTCCCCTTCTATTCCCTCATCTAAGTCGTTTATGAAGATATTGAAGAGTATTGGGCCTAAAACGGAACCTTGTGGCACCCCACTGCTTAATTCTCTCCATGTAGATGTAGACCCATTAAGGACTACTCGTTGAGTACAATTCATCAGCCAGTTGCGAATCCATCTGGTGGTGAAGCTATCTATCCCATTTTTTCCTAGCTTACAAAGAAGTAGGTTGTTATCTTTATGTTATCTTAAAAATAAGAAAACCACTGAAACCAAGTTTTAAAAGCACAAATTCCAAATAACTAAAAGAGAACTCTAAAGTGAGGTGTTTTTTTTCCTATGGGGCTTAAACTTGTGATGATTCACTCATTTGTAAATGAGTTACAAATAAATAAAGTACATGCAATTAAGAACGGAAGAGAATAACAGAGGTGGAAGGGATCTTGGAGGTCTTCTAGTCCAACCCTACTCAGGCAGGAAGGAAACCTTGTACCATTTCAGACAAATGGTTGTCCAGTTAACTTGTTGGCCAAGATGCATGCTGGCCAGGATGCAGAATGCTAAATCAGAAAAAAAAAAAATCCGGGTGAAAATTGCCAAGTTTAACATATTGCGTGAATGCAACCAATAGGCTGATTACAATCCGAGTTAAGTATGTTGTGCAGACACAGCCTGGGGAGTGTATTCTACAGCAGGGGGTAGCAGAGTGAGCATGCTGTCAATGGAGCCCATCAAACAGAACTGTTAATTGATGGTATCTGCAGAAGATCCTTCCTGTAGAGATGAAAGACCAGACATAACATAACAAGAGAAGTCTATCCTTGGATGGCCAGCCCCTAGAATGCTTTCAGCAACAAAATTTAGAACCAGGACCTGGCACTGAGGCCAGGAAACAATAAACAACACATATCTTCCTCTTTATCAAACCCTTATAAGAAGAGACAAACCATCCATGACCATTTCAGTACCATTTCTGTAGGGTGAATGCAGTTAGCATGGGATTTCTAAGAAGTACATGTGAAAAACAAGAAGAGATAAGGTCAAGAATTTCGAACTGGTGCTGAATTCATGTGGATTAAGTACGAAAGACAATGGCCAGTATAAAACGAATATGCTTGAGAATGGTTTGGTCATATAGAGAGAATGAACAAGGATCAAACTGGGAAACAAATTAAGGAAGATTGGATGAATTGAGAGGAACACAAAGGCACCAGAATTCAAAGTTGGGTGGAGTTGAGAGAAGTTTTGATGAAGAAAAGCAGTATATGGATATAATGGAGGTAAGAAAGCTGTAATAGTGGAGGTATAGTGAAGGGTGTTGGCTTAAACTCAGAGACATGTATTGGACGGCAAAGATTCAATCACTTAGCTGCACCTGCCATTTTTGATTTCTTTCATCTTCCTTTGGCCTTTATTTAAATAGGGGCTGGCCTGATTGATTTTAGTATGGGGATTTTAGTGGGTTTTTTATAGGGTTTTACCTAGGTTTTAGTTTTGATAAATTTTAGCTAAATATTTTAATGTTACAGCGATTGAATCAATTTTTTAAATTTGATAGTGTATTTTAAATTTTTGGGGATTCTTGTCGTTTTATTGGCTGTACACCGCCCTGAGTCTTCGGAGAAGGGCGGTATAAAAATATGGATAAATAAATAAATAAATAAATAAAATATATTTTGATGTAGCTATATTTCTTTAAATGTATTTAGATGTAGCTCTATCTCCTTTTCTTTTTCCAGTTTCATGCCTATATTGACTTGTTCTTTCTTACTCTTTTTCTGTGTTTAGCAAATGATGATTATTATTATAGTTAATCTTCAACTAGATTCAATCAAATCCTAACCAAGTATATAGCCGGTTCTCAGTAGGGTGGTTTTTTTGCAAAGTCGGGATATTCAAGTCTAATAAGTTCAACATTTCCATGAATTTAGGTAGCCCTTTGTGTATTGCCCCAAGGCCTCCTAATGGACCCTAATTCAATTTTTACTCCCCTTGTGCTGTTTAAATTTAATCCGTTATGTAAATCCAGTTTTATTATCTCTTTTATTCATTAAACATGAAACTCAGTCAACTGAGCATTTAAAAATGTGTCACAAATACCATTGACTGGTGCTAATGGTTGATACGGGTTGCTGCCAGCATCTTAGGTATCAACCAAGTAGCTTCTTAAGATGTACTATGTTCCAAGTAGCACAGTTTTTTGCAGTTCCGCTGGTATTATTGCAGGAAGCTGCAATTTTTATTATTATTATTATTATTATTATTATTATTATTATTATTATTATTATTATTATTATTATTATTATATGATGAATATGGTTATGAAAATGAAAATCCATTGAAGAATAATATTGAAACAAAACTCAAACAATAATTAAGTTAACCATTTAATTAAAGACTATTAATTGTACATTTTTTGCCCCATGGCCGGTTTCTCTATATAAATATACATACATATGTCATATGCATCATGGTATTCCTTATTAATTAATAATAATAATAATAATAATAATAATAATAATAATAATAATAATAATAATAATAATAATAATAATAATGCACTTTTATTCATTAAACATGAAACTCAGTCAACTGAACATTTAAAAATGTATCGCAAATATCATTGACTGGCTCATATGGTTGATACGGGTTGCTGCCAGCATCCGAGGTATCGACCAAGTATCTTCTTAAAATATATGATGTTCCGAGTAGCCCAGTTTTTTGCAGTTCCACTGGTGTTATTGCAGGAAGCTGCAATTTCTTGATGTGTTTTGTAAAATTCTTGGACATGGTACCAAGTGCCCCAATGACAATGGGTATCACAGTTACATGTTTCATCCACATTCTGTTTCAAATTTATTCTTGCAATGGGTTTCCATTTTCATAACCATACAGTACACCACAATAATCTATAACACAGTTTGCTGGGGTTTGAATTTGTTTATTCTGCAAACAAGCCCATGGAGGTTAGTTAAACCATGACTTGAGGTCAGCTTAATTGGGTCAGCTAAAAACCAAATAGTTGCCTTTGCACCACATACTCAGTTTGAATAATATTAACCATGGTTCATTTTCTTATTCCCCTTGTGCTGGCCAAATGTAATCTAGGTGGTTAGTTTAGATAACGTGCAAAATCAGACTATGGATTAATTAAGTAATTAGGTTAAATGTGCTATGGGTAGATACAGTCATCTTATTGTACATGGCTAAGCAATAGTGATTTGTTCAACAAAATATAGCCCAAAATTTCTGGTCTCGTAAATTGTAAATCAGTCTAGAGCCTGGTTGATGCTTCTAGAACAGTATTTCCGAGTATTTCGGGAAAACCTCTAGCTAAGATTCTGTGCACTTTGGAGACCCCCCAAATCACACTCCTGGCTGGCCCCACCCCCCACCCCACCCCTCCCAAGAATCCCCACGCAGCCCATTTTGGATGCAGGTAAGTACAGGGCACATACGGAGGCTCGGGGAGAGTGAAAAATGGGCCTACTGAAAGTTTGGTAAGACTGGAAATGGGCCCGTTTCTGGCCTCCAGAGGGGCTACGGAGCCTGGGGAGGCTCTCTTAACCCTCCCGGAGGCTCGAGGGAAGCCTCCAGAGGCTGGGGAGGACAAAAATCCCCCCCTCCCTGCCATGGTGCAGGAGGCCGACATGGCCACGCCCACCATGGCCACGCCCACCCAGCAACCGGACAGAGAACCCCTTGCTAAAATTTTTGAAGCCCACCCCTGAGTACTTCCTAATCTTGGCCAGCTGCCTGAGGAATTCTGGACATTGAAGCCCACACATCTTAAAGTGGCCAAGTTTGAGAGACCTTGTTCTAGATTCTTATGTTATGAAGCCACTCCAGCATATACATAAATAACCAATATCTTGACTGAGGACCAAAGAGAAGAAGCACGAGATAGAATAATCAGCTAACTCTGATCATTTAAAAATTGTTCCTGCTCATAGGACAAAGAGAGAGGATCAGATCAGATCATTCTAATTAGAATGACTTCAGTCCAAAATTCACATCGACAATGTTCGGCAATTTACTGATTAAACATCAATTAATCTCAATTAACAAAGACATAGACTCCATCTGAGAATCAAGATTTTTACTTCTTCTCCTGTTTTCTTTTCGAATAAACTCTCTTATCTCAACTTTTTCCTAAGCCAGACAAAATTGACTGGAATTTCACTGATGTCATGGACATTGTATCCTTCATTCTAACAAAACAATTTCATACATGGACTAGGTGGGTCCTCACCTGCCCACTGGCCCATTGGGTCTGTCGATCCCTCTGCACCACCTCAATTATTTATTTATTTTAAATAACTTTGATTAAGCAGAAAACGTAAGTAAATGAAGAGAGTAGTTCCCTACTGCCAAACAAAGCTCCAGCCTCAACATCATTTTTACAGGAATGCCTTACTTGAGGCTCCATAGGAATCTCTAGACAACAACAACAACAAAAAAAGCTCAGGAATTTCAGGTTATATCTTTGCTGAGAAGAGAGACCACCGGTACAGAAAATAATAAAAAATAAAACAAAGCTAAAACGGCCATCCAAAGCCAGCCACACATTTTTTAAAAAAGTAATCTCATCCTATTGTCTCCCCAACATGGAGCGTGACATGATTGGCTACACCGTGGTCCAATGTGGCAGCCATTTTGTGAGAGCGCCCATGGGTCATTAACGGACCTAACACATTAGTGTCCCAAATAGACTAAAATAACCCTCCCTACCACAGCATTCAGTAACGTACCTGAGACAGAATCAAGGATTACAGATGAAATCACTGAGCATGAATTTATAAGCAGTTTGCAATTCCGGTCTCATTGATATCTAAATTCAGTACATAATTCATCAGGCTTGCCAGTCCTCAATCTAGGAGGCCCCACTGTAAGCAATGCCCTTTAGCTGGAGAGGGTAACATGGCGCAAACAAGGGGGGGGCTAAGACAGAAGTTACCTCTGAATGTGTACAGTGCCTTTCCGACTCCAGAAGCTAATTTTCAACCCATAAAAAAAATGCTTGCTTTAAAGATCAAGCCTTGGGTCCTCCTGACTTTTGTGGGGCGCACCCCTCTTGGTCTTGCTTCCTGCAAAAATAAATCAAATGACCCTTCAAGAACAACAACAGGTCTTCTTTTACCCTCATCCCTCTCTGGTTTTCCCCCCGCCGTCTCTCTTGTCCTTCCATTTCAGTCTCAAAAAAAAATAAAAATCTCTTGACTTACCCATTTGTAATTTGAACAAGAAGAGGAAAAAAATGCATCTAAGCCAACAATGTTATTTTTAAAAAACAACAACAAAAAAAACCTTTCAGAGAGCCTTGTAAGCTTGGTCACACCAATAGGAAACCAGCCCTGGCGGTTTGTGTGACTTCACTTCCCAAAATTAGACACACACATACACACCACACACACACACACACATGCACGCACACACACACACACACCAAGCCTTGTTCATCCGGCCCCCTGCGCAAGATCAGCCCTGCCAATGCAACTCAACTGAATGCCCATGGAGATCTAGGCGGAAAGCAGCAGGTAGAGGCGTGCCATGGATTGCACCATCAAGGTAAGTTCTGGAGAAGTTCCTCCATCTTTGTTAGCAGCTGATCCCCCTCGCTTTGTCTCTGTCTTCCAGTTTGCACTGAGCTGGTCTCTGGTTCAGTTCCTCTCTGTCTCATACACACCCAGCTCCAGAAACAGGGGCCCCCTCCGCTCTTTCCTTCTGGTACAAAAAAATTTCCTCTTCCTTCCCTTTCGTGGCGGTTGATGTCTCTGAGTTTAAAAAACCCAAACCAAACCACCACCAGACACTTTCAGCTGTGAAGCAGAGAGCCCCTTGCACTGCTAAGCCTGGCCAACCAAACGAGAGAGTTTTGGGGGATCACCATACTTTGTCGCAACCGGAGACAGGGACGTATCTTTCCCCAAAGCATCAAGATGCCCGGCAAGACATGAAAATGGCATCTCCATGCCAAAATACAGAAGTCCGGGGTAGGACACAAAATGTTGGGGGGACACGTTACCCCCAAATTGGAATGACTCCCCTGTGGTAAGAGGTCAGTTCATTTTATTTTGATTTATTTATTTCGCAGTCTTGCTGTCGTCGATCCGTTTTCAATTTTGATAAAGCTTTTTATCCTTTCCAACCGTAGCTGTTTTTATTCATTCATTATTTCCAACTTTAGCTTTTGGTTCCCCCATTCCTTTTACGTTTTGTTTTCCTATGCAGCAGACACTTCTGACCAGGTTGGCCAAACCGAGGCTGACTTGTACAAGCTTCGAAATGTTATCAGCTCAAGGCTAAGCCTCGTTTTAACCACGCTGTGCTCTTGAAGAAAATAATAATATTAACAATCGACTTAGATTGGTAGAGAATTTTCAGAATTCGTTGAGGGGAACTTTTCTTCTTCCGTGGGTCAAAGTTTGAGAATATGTAGCTAACTTTTCCCTAAGGATATGCGTTGATCTTCGGCTTTGCATTATTATTGGCAAGGAAGGAATCTGTGCTGGGATTTTTAACTGCAGTTTAGTGCTGACCTGTTCAGATTTTTAAAGATGAGGGAAATGGAGCCTTGCTTAATCATTTGCAAAGAAGAAGCTGACTTGGTCCGTCACAGCGAAACTAGCAAACCAGAGCTTTGTTGTCTGAGCTGCTCTTGGAAGTAATTGGCTTCAAGGGGACGCACAGAGACCATAGAGTCTTAGACTCAACTAGTAAAGGACCTGGCCTAACATCACCATCCATCTTCTTTCTCTATGACCCTTCAGACTAGCTGGTGAATACCGCTCCCTAACTTCCAGGTTAAAGAGAACACTGATGTCTTCTCTCACTTGAGGATTCCCCCAAATCTTGAGAACCGGTCTTGGGTTTGGCATCCAGGTTAGGATTTTCTGGAATGCTTCACCAGTGAGAGGCCAAGATTTGTTGCCTGTTTGTTTTTCTTTCCCTGGTCATTTTGTGGCAGGGATAGATAATGTTGCCTTAACAGCCTGCCTTTCCATGGGGCGCAGAAAGAATGTTTTCCCCCCAAAATAAGGCTCTGCAGTTTTCTTTTCTTCAAGTCAAGCCAAGACACCAACACCCTATCCTAGATTCTGCGCTATTCCTGCCTTCAAAATAATTCGATCTGCAAAAGCCATCTGATGAAGATCTAGCAAGGCAGCGATACGACCCTAGTTATCTCGGCAGGCCAAGGGGCTGTTAATGGATGGTGCAAGGCTAACATAGATTTGATGAATTATTGCTTTTAAAGTGTACAAGAAGAGAAAAAAATTGCCAATTTGGCTGAGTGAGGAAGACACCAGGCTAGAGATCAGGAGTTCTAGTCCTGCCTTAAGAATGAAAGATGGTTGGGTGACTTTGGGCCAATCACCAGGAGACAGTGAGTTCCAGTCCCGCCTTAGCCATGAGCTCACCTGAGTGACTTTGGGCCATTTGTCTCTCTAGGACCAACTTACCTCACAGGGTTGTTGTTGTGGAAAAAATTGGACGAGGAAGAAGTGCCTTGACTTATTTATAAAAATAATTTTAAAAGACGAGATTTATATATATATATATATATGTATGTATGTATAAAATTTTGAATTTCTGGAGCAGATCTACCATTGGGTCAACCAGAAACTTTAAGAAAGCAAAAGCAGAGGTTACCAACTTTTTAAACGCGGTTATTCCTCTCCCACTCCCACCCCCATCCTGGGTGTAATTGTTGAGGTTAGCAGGTGAGAGAACATTTGACTTCAGGGCTATGCAATGTGGGTTCTTCAAACTCTATTTATTCTGTCACTTGCCAAGTCTTGGCTGGGGGCTACATAGCAGAGGTGTTGTTAAAAGAACCCTCTCTTGTCGTGCCAGGATCCTCCCATAATAATTGCAAGGATACAAAAAAAGAGTGGGTTAGATCTGGTCAAAAACCTTCCACCCATTAAGGAAAATTTCTGGAAAATTCCCACGCACAACATGGAGCCAAAGCGCAATCAAGTGTTGTCCTCTAACAACAATCGTTTCAGAGGCAAACTTATTTCTGGTTTCCTCCTGAATGCTTTCTCCATGGTTTTGCAGCACTCTTCTTAAGATACTTTGGGGACAAATTCAGGGCACCTCATAACGGCAAACCCCATAGTAAAAACCACTGTTCAAACAAATCCTTTGCATCTCTTCATAATTTCCAGCACTGTGTTATTCTTTGATGTGCTGATAGAATTCCCTAACTTGCTAACAGCATGCTGGCTGGAGACTTCTGGGAATTGAAATCCACCCCACCTTAAGAGTTTGCCAAGGTTGAGTAACCCTTCGTTATAAGGATGAATTATGAGGAAAGGCCACGTCTGACTCCATCCTCAGCCATGGAAATTCCCTGGGTGATTATGGGCAAGTCATTCTCGCTTATCCCAATCTATTTCACCAGGTTATCATCATGGGGAATATCAATCTACCCAAGGCAGAGGAACTCTGGGAGTTGAAGTTCACAAGTCTTAAAGGGACTTTAAGACTTGTGGATTTCAACTTCAACTTTAAGACCCAAGGAATAGTCTTCTGTGACGACCATCTAGTTTCCTTGGTGACAATTTAGACACGCTCGCCTCTCTGGCTTTTTCATTTGCTCAATCTAAACCTACATCCTTGAGATGCTTGGAATACACTACCTGACTCTGTGGTCTCCTCTCCAACTCCTAAATGCTTTAACCAAAAACTGTCTACCATTGACCTCACCCCATTCCTAAGAGGACTATAAGGGGCGTGCATAAGTGCACAAAAGTGCCTACCGTTCCTGTCCTATTGTTTCCTTTCAATATATGTTCCTGTATATAATGTTATGACAAAAAAAATAAAATAATAAAATAATGATAATAAAAAGATTCCCTCGTGGTCTCTTGTCCCAGCTTGATTATTTTTTTCCAAGCTTGCCCACCAGGGCTGGGAGCAGCCCTTCAGCTGGGCAACCCCTAAAGAGTCTCTTTTGAGCAAAGATAAAGCGGCTATACTGTCCCAGGTACCATTTTCATACCCAGCCCAATCCCTCCAAATTTGACAGATCCTTTCTCCCAGCCAGTCCTGCTTCTGCAGATCCGGCCTCGGCTGTCCCTTTGTCCCATCAGTTGCCAAAGAATTGCTGGAGCAAAGGAGATGGAGCGCCAGTAAAACCACCAAACATCCCCCACCATTACCACTCCTCCCAGACTTAGGATTTCAATAGCCAAACAGGAAACTCTGCACACATCTCTCCCATCACCTCCTCCTCTTGATCCTTTATTACAGAAGATGGGAGAGCTATTTAAAGACCCCCCCAAGCTAACAAGGGCAGCTCCGAGCTTCTCCAGCAGTCCTTATCAGCAGCAACAGAGGCTTCCGCCATTGTGGCCTCAGACTTCCTGCCTCGGCTTCCTGTGCTAGCTGTCCCACCAGCATCTCCGAGCTGCAACCATAACCCCCCCCACCTCCCATAACGCTGTCCTCCATCTCTGCCATGTCAGCCTTGCCCGCCTCACATGTGAGCCGCACGAGTGGATTTTCTTTGCTCTGAGCAATGTTCAGAATCCCAAACATGTCCCTGGAGCCCCTCCGGGGTACAATTTGCAGTTCTCCATGCGCTCATACAGAGAAGCAGGTAGATTCCCCTTGCCTTAAAGTGGCCACCAGTCCTTGATGATAAAGGCCAGTCCTTAACTGCAGAAAGAAGTCCTTTTTGGGATATATTTATTTTTTTCAAAACCTGGCTTTCACCCTCTCTTTAGGTCATTTCACTCTTGCAGTACCCATGTCCCACTTCACCCAGCGGCTTTTACGCCGTTCGTGTGGAAAATGGATTGCCTTCTTTAAACGCATGCACACACGCCGTTTGGTTTTAGAATGTGTGGTTTCTTAAAGAGTTTTTCTCGGTTTGGCTCTCTGGTTTTCTTTCGTGAAGCCAAGTTATCAGCATAAACAATTATTATCATTATTTAATTCTGGTGAAACTCTGCCAAATGAACCCCTTTATCATTTGTTCGTCCTTTGTTTTTGTTTTTCCAAGAAAATATGGTCATCATATTTCAAAGCCTCCTGCTGTTTTTCATGAGTCCGAAGGTTTCTGTCATGGGTTTCTCCCGTGTGGGGTGGAAATTCCATAGAAGTCTGGACTAATGTTTGTTTGGTGAGGAAAACTCAATGGAAGATTGCACTGGGGCAGGGGATGTAACTGGTCCGGGGGGCGGGGGGGTAGCACCATATGCCCACTGACACTAATCTTCAGGGCTGCCATCCATCTGTCAAGAGTCTTCTGGGAGATGCATTAAAAATGAACTGTTTCTGCAGTGGGAGTCTGGCTGATTATTAGTTTCCCATCATGCCCAGTGGTGGGATTCAAGTAATTTAACAACCGGTTCTCTGCCCTAATGATTTCTTCCAACAACCAGTTTGCCAAACTGCTCAGAAAGTTAACAACCGGTTCTTCTCGAAGTGGTGCGAACCGGCTTCAATCCCACCGCTGACTTGCTCCCATTTTACCCCTGGACACAACTGCAATGCTTAAATCCAATTAAGGAATCCAATATCTGAGGTAACATTATTTATCTTCGTTGCACAGTCGGCCAGATGTGTAGGCCGAGTTTCGCAGTTGTGTCCACTTACTGAGTCCTTTCCCAAGGACCTGGATGGGCAGATGTTGTCGTTTGATGGTGTTAAAGGTAGTGTTGCAGGATATCAGGTATTCCAAGTAAAGCTGACTTTTGCAATTGACTGATGTCGATTTTGTCAATGCCAAGGATATTAAAGTGATGCTCCTGATGTTTTGGGATTGCACCCCAAGGCGCCTATCGCTATTGATATGATCGTTGTTTTCTTTTGCCACAGTTGTTCTATTGTACCTCTTCATATTTTTGTTATTAATCACACTTCTAATGCATTTTCTATATTTAATATATGTCCATATTTAACATATAGGTCCACTATGACTAGCTACAAATTACTAATGGTCTTCATCTCAAGTTTGTTTTGATTAGAAAGTCAGCTCTGTGAAAAGCCTTTTTTTAAAATTAAAAAAAAAAATTATCAATGACCCACATGGAAATTTTTGTGGCTACTTCCTTATCAGAGTGGTGGCAGGAATTAAGTCAATCTTTTGCTGACCGGGAGATAAACTTAATTCTGTACGATTTACCTGCCTAATCTTCACCCTGCAGTCTGTTATTCAAAGTCCAACAGCCCCTGTGAATCTATAATTCCATACAACACTTTTGGTGTCAGATTACATTATTTTCCCATTTGGACCAAGTTCCAAGTCTGTTGCCAAATTCCAGTCTGTCCGTACGGGCCTTCTAGCAAAAATCCGATACGCAGAAACGAGCGGGGCAAAGTTTTGCATTGCATAGAAATCTACTCACTCACCTATCACATTTTTTAATCTCTCGAATCAAGGTGGTTTATGTACAATGCAGGTGGCCCTTGACTTAACAACCACAATGGGGACTGGAATTTCTGTCATAAGTCGGGATGGTCTTAAAGCAATCCTCATAGGAATGGAGTCGATTTTACAAGTACTTTGACTCTGGTTGGTCCCCATCCCTGGGAGGTTCCACCTCAAGATTCCCCCACATGTCAATTAGACCAGGGGTCCCCAACCTTGGCAACTTTAAGCCTGGTGGACTTCAACTCCCAGAATTCTGGGAGTTGAAGTCCTCCAGGCTTAAAGTTGTCAAGGTTGGAGACCCCTGAATTAGACAGAATCAATCCTCCACAATCGGGTTTTAGTATTCTCCCCAGCAGCTTTAAAAAAAATTTTTTTTTTAAGTCTGTGGGTGTTTGCAAGTTTGCACATTGCTTTGCTCTGTTTGGGCACTTCTGCAAACTTTAAAACTTCATGCATAGATTATATTTTGGTTTATAGAAAGCGCGGTGCTATTTTGGCCATATCGGTAGCAATCCTTATTTCTTAAAATCCTAGAAATTGTAGCTCATATCTTTGGGGCAGGGGGAATAATGTTTAAATTTCCTCCTTTGGTCCTTCGTTTTTGTGTTTTGCTCTTCTGCTGTTTTTCAGTTTGTTTGTTTTAAAAAGTGGTGTGTCTAAAATAATTCCAGGTGGGACAATGTGCAAGTCAAAAGTCTCAGTTCCTTTGGTTAATTTGTCTCAGTTTTCAGTTCCTATATTACCATGGTTGAACTGATAAAAGAAACGCTGTGGTGTAGTTTTGATACAACTCCTTGGTGTGGTGTACTAAAATCCCTACCCTATTTTACAAGGCCAACACTGTCCAGATTGTCCCCTATTGCAAAAAATAGTTCGATAATATATACATTCATTCAAGACTCACCTAATATTCTATTGTGGGTGGGGGGGGGGGAGAGAGAGAGAGAAGCAAAGGTTTTCCTTTTCACAAAGAGAGACATGTAAAGAATTCTCTCTTCCTCTTTTATTCTCTACATTAAATCTGTGAGGTGGGTTAGGCCGAGAGAGATTTTAGTAATAATTTGTGCTTGGGACTCTGCACTTTGACATGGCCCATGGGCTCATCAATAACATAAACTAACTAGATGAAAAAAAGCAAGGTTGTACATTTAGGCAAGAAAAGCAAAATGCACAGGTACAGTATAGGTCCATGATGGCGAACCTATAGCATGCGGGCCACAGGTAGCATGCAGAGCCCTCTCTACGGGAACACCAGGCATTGCCCCAGCCCAGCTCCACTGAGCATGTGCACCAGTGGTGGGTTTCAAAAATTTTTATTACTGGTTCTGTGTGTGTGGCTTGGTGGGCGTGGCATGGCTTGGTGGGCGTGGCTTGGTGGCTGTGGCATGCGCCCTGCCCCCACCCTCCCGTGTATGTGCGGGAGAGACCTGAAGACCAGCTGGCCGGCGGGAAGTGCGTGCACATCAGAGGTGGGTTTCAGCAGGTTCTGACCAGTTCTGGAGAACCAGTACCGGAAAATTTGAGTAGTTTGCAGAGCCAGTAGTAAAAATTCAAAATTTCCGCCAGTCAGAACCTGCTGAATTTGAACTGGTCAGAACCTGCTGAAACCCACCTCTGATGTGCACACACCTCCCGCCGGCCAGCTGGTCTTCGGGTCTCTGCCACGCATGCATGGGGGGGCAGGGCGCATGCGGGGGATATGCGCACATATGCACGTGGGGGCATGCAGGTTGGTGCAAAAGGCTTTCCAAGCCAAAAATGGGACATAGGGGGCTTCGCAGGGCAACCCCGTGCCGCCTTTTGCCTTCCAGGTTGGTGCAGGAGGCTTTCCAGGCCCAAAACAGAGCATGGGGGGTTTGGAAGCTAAAACGGGGCACGTGGGAGCCAGGGCGCATGTGGGGGGTGCATGCATGGGGGGGCGGAGTGCATTTTAAAATTGCTATTTGTATTTGTAGTTTTAATATGGCTGTAAACCGCCCTGAGTCCTTCGGTAGAAGGGCGGTATAGAAATTAAATTATAAATAAAATAAAAAATACGTGGGGGGAGCTCACATTGCATTTGGGGGGTTCGGGCATGTGTGCATGCTTTGGGCACTTGGCACCAAAAAGGTTAACCATCACTGGTACAGGTGGTAGCTCGCTCAATAGTGGTGACTGTAAGAGGGATCTTGGAGCCCTAGTGGACAATCATTTAAATATGCAGCAGCTGCCAAAAAAGCCAACACAATTCTAGGCTGCATAAACAGAGGGATAGAATCAAGATCACGTGAAGTCTTAATGCCATTTTATAATGCCTTGGTAAGGCCACACTTGGAATACTGCATCCAATTTTGGTCGCCACGATGTAAAAAAGATGTGGAGACTCTAGAAAGAATGCAGAGAAGAGCAACCAAAATGATTAGGGGACTGGAGGCTAAAACATACGAAGAAGGGTTGCAGGAACTGAGTATGTCTAGTTTAATGAAAAGAAGGCGTAGGGGAGACATGATAGCAGTGATCCAATATCTCAGGGGCTGCCACAAAGAAGAGGGAGTCAAGCTCTTTTCCAAAGCCCCTGAGGGTAGAACAAGAAACAATGGGTGGAAACTAATCAAGGAGAGAAGCAATTTAGAACTATGGATAAATTTCCTGACCGTTAGAACAATTAATCAGTGGAACAACTTGCCTCCAAAACTGTGAATGCTCCAACACTGGAAGTTTTTAAGTAGCTGTTGGATAACCATTTGTCCGAAGTGGTGTATGATTTCCTGCCTAAGCAGGGGGCTGGACTAGAAGACCTCCAAGGTCCCTTCCAACTCTGTTATTCTATTCTATTCTAGGCTGAGAGAGAGAGAAAGTGACCCAAAGTCACCAGGCAGGTCTCCACGACTGAAATTGTTGGAGAACCTTGACCAATCCATGCTGGCTGGGGAATTCTGGGAGTTGAAGTCCACATATCTTGAACTTGAGAAATACTAAGGTAGAGGATAGAGCAGACTGGTTCGAAGTTGTTCCAGGATACAGGACAAGAGACAAAGGTGGATATTAGAAGTCATAGATTTCGCTTAGACATCAGGAAATCTTCCCCAAGAGTTAAGAGAGGTTCAGCAATGGGGCATGGAGGTGGGAAAGACTCCTTCCCTGGAGGCCATTCAACACAAGCTAGGTGGCCATTTACCAAGGATGTTGGAATAACTGATTTTTTTCTCTGGAAAGGGAATTGTGCTAGATGATCTCAAGGTTCATTCCAAACCTTATGTCAGCGTTCCAGAAAACCCCCTCTTCAAATAGGTCTAATATGGCTTCCAAAGCTGACACCTTACCTTCTATAGGTAATTCCCAAACGCCATCACTCTGCAAAACAAATAATTCCCTCAATGCTGTCAAACTATTCACTAAGTCTGCATTACTATTACTATTCATCTTCTCATCATTCCTATCACCCATCTCCTCCCACTTATGGCTGCATGACTGTAACTTCGTTGCTTGTATCCTTACTATTTACATTGGTTATTTCCTAGTATGATTCGATTGCTTATTTGTACACAATGACTAACATTAAGGGTTGTACCTTATGATTCTTGACGAATGTATCTTGTCTTTTTATGTACACTGAGAGCATGTGCACCAAAGACAAATTCCTTGTGTGTCCAATCACACTTGGCCAATAAAGAAAGAAAGAATAGAATAGAATAGAATAGAATAAAATAGAATAGAATAGAATAGAATAGAATAGAATAGAATAGAATAGAATAGAATAGAATATTTTTATTTATAGACTGCCCTTCTCCCGAAGGACTTAGGGCGGTGTACAGCCAAGAATAAAATACAGAAAGAAAACAACAATACAAAACTAAAAACAACCCTTAAAAAGAATTTATCAACAGTTTGCTATACAGGTAGTACTCGACGTACGACTATAATTGCAACCAGCATTAAGGGATGCATTATGTCCATTCTGGGACATTTGCTGCGGCCATTAAATCAATCATATGGTCCTGAAGTGAATTTGGCTTTCCCCATTGACTTTCCTCATTGGAAGCCTCTGGGAAGGTCTCAAACAGTGATCACATGACCTCAGAATACTGCAACATGCCAATTGCCAAGTGCCCAAGCAGCAATCATATGACCATGGGGACACTACAATGATCCTAAGTGTGAGTACCAGTTGTAAGTCACTTTTTCAGTACCATCGTGCCTTCAAACAAATTGCGGAACAAATGCAAGCTGAGGAGTAATTGTAATGTAGGTTTTTTTCTTACTTTTGCGCTGTTAGTTCAGAAGGCAAAACTTTCAGCATCAAAATCACAAATATTTTGTGAATGAGCCCTCTTAGTAAAAGTCTGCCTGTTATTTCCTGTATGAAATTTCCATCCGGCTTTGTTATGTAAATTCAACTATCATTCATAATCAAAGATGTTCCATATTCTCCTATCACAGGATCGTATCCACGATCTCTGATGAAATTTGTTGTTAGTTGCAAAGTCTTGTCTGACTCATCGCGACCCCATGGACGACGTTCCTCCAGGCCTTCCTGTCCTTTACCATCCCCTGGAGTCCATTTAAGCTCACGCCGACTGCTTCAGTGGCTCCATCCAGCCACCTCGTTCTCTGTCGTCCCCTTCTTCTTTTGCCCTCAATCGTTCCCAGCATTAGGCTCTTCTCCAGTGACTCCTTCCTTCTCATTAGGTGGCCAAAATATTTGAGTTTCCTCTTCAGGATCTGGCCTTCTAAGGAGCAGTCAGGGTTGATCTCCTCTAGGACTGACGTGTTTGTTCGCCTTTCTGATGAAATACAAGCAATAAAATTCATACGCAAATAAATGTGTTAGTTTTTAGGCTCTCACAAGACTCTGTTGTAAAGTGAAATCCTCCTAATTCTCATCTAGCTAGGATTCAGGAAAATGGTGAATATTACTGTATTTATGACATCGGATCCCAAACAGGCATTTTTGATTATAACTTCATAGCAACTTCCCGCCTGATGTTCTCCTCTTAAATTTCCCCCAACTATTGCTAATTATGGATGCTGTTTGAAATTTAGGGTCTTAGGTATAAGGAAGCATTATATGTTATTTTAAATGCAATTAAGATAATTGATTCTCAGATGGCTCTAACATCTACATACAGGATTGGAGCCAATCTTTAAACACATGAAATTAGCAACTAAGGCCTCAACCCAACTTATCTAGATTAATACTTCATCCTGTTATCTTAAAGTACCAACAAGTTACAAGAATGAATTTCTTGGAAGTGAGCCTCTTTATTTAAAAAGAAAGCAAATTTGCAGAAATATGTAAGCACGGTCCGCATTTGCAACACTGGGTTTTTGACCAGTGTGATATTCTGTCTTGGCAGTCCGATTTCCAGGCATTTTTACAAACATGCACAAATCACAAAACCGACTATTGAAAGCCGACTATTCTGCGAAAGTCAACATCCTCTTGGAAATGTAAATCCAGTTTTAGATCTCCACATCTGATATTGGTGCTTTTAACCAGGCTGATAATATTGCCTGCAGAAACTATAGTGAAATGATGAACCTTGTCAGTGACTTGAAGGTGAGATTAATATCTTAAATGGCAAGTAAGAACTCAGAACATAAACAAGAATTTTTGGCAGAAGCATTGTACTGCAAACTAAATAATGCAACCAGTGTAATAGGTAGTTCTTGGCTTTCAACCATTTTTTCCCCAAAATTTTTTTATTAGATTTAAAAACAAACAAAAACAATGGACATTGCTCCATGTCTCTGGTTTCCAACATTTACGTCAAATTCAGGTTACTATATCATATATTCCTCAGTCTATATACAAATTTACATATCTTCTAATTCCTTATATATCAAGTATATACTATATTACTACTACTCCTATAACTCTACAGTATACATATTTAATAAATCTTTTATAACCTTACAAGTACAATATACATTGATTTATACATTTCCAGACACTCATTATCTCTTGTTTTTGGCATTTTTTTCCTCCTCTCAAGCCAGTCGTAAAATTTACTCCAGACCTCATAGTACCTTGATTCGCTTTTATGTTTGAGTTCTAGAGTAAGTCTGTCCATCTCTGCACAGTTGTAGATTTTGTTTATTACTTCTTCTTCTGAGGGTATTTCTTTACACTTCCATTTTTGAGCAAATGTTAATCTTGCTGCGGTTAATATATGCAGTGTTAAGTAGGTAACATTTTTATCGTATTTGCCATCGTATTTGGTGCTATGTACTCCCCATTTGCAACCTTCCCTGCCAGCTTCCAACAAAGTCAATGCGGGAAGCTGGATCCACTTAACAATCATATGATTCACTTAACAAAAGTGATTTGTTTAACCACCGAGGTAAAGAATAATAATAATAATAATAATAATAATAATAATAATAATAATAATAATAATAATAATAATAATAATAATAATAATAATAATAATAATGTTTTAATTTGTATACCGCCCTTCTCCCGAAGGACCCAGGGCGATGAACAGGCAAATAAAATACAAAACAGAAATATACACCATAATTAAAACAACCCTTAAAAAACTGATTCAAATATGCCAGAAATTTAAAATAACATTACACCCCATTCAAATTACAACAATTTAAAACCCACAATTAAAATTTAAAAATTTAAAATCAGGGCAGTCCAGCCATATGGAATAAATAGGTTTTAAGTTCGCGGTGAAAGGTTCTAAGGTCAGGTAGTTGTCGAAGCCCGAGGGGAAGCTCGTTCCACAGGGTAGGAGCCCCCACAGAGAAGGCCCTCCCCTTGGGGGCCGCCAGTCGACATTGTTTGGCTGACGGCACCCTGAGGAGTCCCTCTCTGTGGGAACGCACCGGACGCTGAAAAATTCATGAAAAGGGGCACAACTCACAATTGCCTTGCTTAGCAACAGAAATGCCGGTCCCCATTGCAGCCATCAATTGAGGACTACCTGTCTATAAGGCCGCCATTTCTTGGCTGCAGTAACCTGAAGGGCCACTAGATGGGGGTACAGAAGACTTCACGAGAGCTCTGTGGCTCCATCAAAGGGCTTCTGAGATATCTACAGCTCAGACACACTAGTTTATATAATGTTATTATGGCAAATGAATGGGTTAACACAATGGGTGGAAACTAATCAAGGAGAGAAGCAACTTAGAACTAAGGAGAAATTTCCTGATAGTGAGAACAATTAATCAGTGGAACAACTTGCCTCCAGAAGTTGTGAATGCTCCAACGCTGGAAGTTTTAAAGAAGAGATTGGATAACCATTTGTCTGAAGTGGCGTAGGGTTTCCTGCCTAAGCAGGGGGTTGGACTAGATGACCTCCAAGATCCCTACCAACTCTGTTATTGTAAATTCTATTGTTCTACACAAAAGGCTAACCGTAAGGAAATAACTGGAAAGCACTGTGATTTGTTTAAAACTGGCTTTTGCTAGTAGGTGTAGTAACAATTGTCTGGGTTTATGAACTGAACAGGAAGAGCAGAGGGGTTTCTGAGGAAAGACTGTCTCATTCATTCATGCATATCTTTCACTCCTTGTGCTAAGAGAGATGCACAGCCCTGAATTCTCTTTTACAGCCACACTGCAGAGTTTCCAACTTAGATTTTCTACCTTATCCAAATGGGAACTATAGGAATAAGAAAGTTTCCTTTTACGTTTCCTTTAAGACACGATAGTGGCGGCCCAATGTGGTGGCTCAGTAGCTAAGATACTGAGCTTGTCGATCGAAAGGTCAGCAGTTCAGTGGTTCGAATCCCTAGTGCCGCGTGACAGGGTGAGCTCCCGTTCCTTGTCCCAGCTTCTGCCAACCTAGCAGTTCGAAAGCACGTAAAAAATGCAAGTAGAAAAATAGGGACCATCTTTGGTGGGAAGGTAACAGCGTTCCGTGCGCCTTTGGCGTTGAGTCATGCCGGCCACATGACCACGGAGACAGCTTCTGTCTTTGGACAGCTCTGGCTCTTTGGCTTTGAAATGGAGATGGGCACCGCCCCCTAGAGTCGGGAACGACTAGCACATATGTGCGAGGGGAACCTTTACCTTTACCTTTACAAAGACGAGGGGATCAAGCTATTTTCCAATGCACCAAAATGCAAGACAAGAAATAATGGATGGAAATTAACCAAGGAGCAACGCAATCTAGAACTAAGGAGAAAATTCCTAATGGTTAGAGCAATCGGCCAATGGAACAGCTTGTTGTGGGTGCTCCATTCGTGGAGGTTTTCCAAAAGATATTGGATAATCATTTGTCTGAAGTGATAGGGTCTCCTACTTGAGGTGGCGCAGGAGGTTAAGATTGCAGTACTGCAGGCTACTTCAGCTGACAGTTTGGCAGTTCAAATCTCACCGGTTCAAGGTTGACTCAGCCTTCCATCCTTCCGAGGTGGGTAAAATGAGGACCCAGATTGTTGTGGACAATATGCTGACTCTGTAAACTACTTACAGAGGACTGTAAAGCACCGTGAAGCGGTAGATAAGTCTAAGTGCTATTGAGCAGGGGGTTGGACTAGAAGACCTCCAAGATCCCTTCCAACTCTATTATTCTATGTTCTAAGTGGAATTCAGCTCCTGGTAATTATCATAGCTTTATGCAGTTTTCCTGGCTACTATACAGAAATGTTTGCCCATTTTCTTCTCCTGTGTTATTTTTTCAATTTCCCACCGATCTTTGCTGATCTTCTCCCAGCCATGATCCAACATTTTCACTGATTTGGAGGCCACCCAATGCTGCTACTACTCAAGTGAGCATTTAAACATATAACAACAACAACAACAACAACAACAACAACAACAACAACAGAGTTGGAAGGGACCTTGGAGGTCTTCTAATCCACCCCCCTGCCCAGGCAGGAAACCCTACACCATTTCAGACAAATGGTTATCCAACATCTTAAAAATTTCCAGTGTTGGAGCATTCACAACTTGTGCAGGCAAGTTGTTCCACTGATTAATTGTTCTAACCGTCAGGAAATTTCTCCTTAGTTCTAGGTTGCTTCTCTCCTTGATTAGTTTCCCCCTGTTGCTTCTTGTCTTGCCCTCAGGTGCTCTGGAGAAGAGCTTGACTCCCTCTTCTTTGTGGCAGCCCCTGAGATACAACAAATACAACAATGGCTACTTTAGCTTCAACCATAACAATACAAGAGCACACAATATATACAAACTCAAGATAAACCACTCCAAACTCAATTGCAGAAAATATGACTTCAGTAACAGAGTTGTCAATGCCTGGGATGCACTACCTGACTCTGTCTGGTAGATTCCCCAAACCCTCAAAACTTTAAGCTTAAACTGTCTACTGTTGACCTCATCCCCTTCCTAAGAGGTCTATAAGGGGCATGGCGTAAAAGCGCACCTGCGTGCCTACCGTCCCTGTCCTAATATTCCTTTTTTACTTACTCTTTTCATGTATCCGAATTATGTTTATACTTTTACCTGTTCTCTTATATATGATTTGACGAAAAT
Source organism: Ahaetulla prasina (assembly GCF_028640845.1). Classification (NCBI taxonomy): domain Eukaryota; kingdom Metazoa; phylum Chordata; class Lepidosauria; order Squamata; family Colubridae; genus Ahaetulla; species Ahaetulla prasina. The sequence continues at coordinate 24,228,690 of NC_080548.1, read as the reverse complement.
AAATAAATAAATAAATAATGACATGAAATGAAATAAATAAAAACAAAATCAAGTTGCATTGAAAAAAATGATTGAAAAGGGAAAATTCGGAGAACTTCTATCCAGGCTTTCCTCGGATAAGTTTCTTCCAGCTGCTTTAGATAGAAAAGTCCTCTGGCTGGAATCCAACCCATTGTTCTCTCTCCCCCCCCCCCCCACCATCTCTTCCTTCAGCCTCCGAAGTGCCCATGTTTTGCTTTGGAATCGGGTGTTGCCCACAGTTCAGTATTACTGGCAACCCTTCGGCCACACCCACCCATTTTGTGCAACGCAGCGCAACAATGAGGCAATCCCGTCCTTGCGTGATTGAGCACTTTGGTCATGAGGAAGGCTGGTTTTAAAAAGGAAAGGTTTTTCTATCAGCAAACAGAGCCTGAGGCTTTTCATAACCAATTGGCCTCAGAAAGGGTGCCGGGCAATGGAACTTCCATGTTCAAGGGCAGTGTACCTTGACACCTACAGCTACTGCTATGAGATGACCAGCCATCTCCATGGGTCCAATAAATCTCTATTTATCTAGTGTTTGGGGGACAGCAGGAACGGGGAGGGGCTGTTTCCATCATTCCTGACTTCTGAAAATTCCCCCTACAGTTACTAATTAGTTCCTATGTTTTCTATAGCAGGGGTCTCCAACCTTGGCAATTTTAAGACTTGTGGACTTCAATTCCCAGAATTCCTCAGCCAGCTTTGCTGGCTGAGGGATTCTGGGAATTGAAGTCCACAAGTCTTAAAATTGCCAAGATTGGAGACCCCTGTTCTATAGAATCATAGTTAGGCTGCTACTTGGTTGATTCTCTCATCATGCTCAGTGCTAGTATGTTGGTGTTTGCTATAATGGGATACCAGAGTCTAAAAATGTGTATGGCTACTTGGAACCCTGACAGTGTGTTTACTATAAGATGAAAACCCAGTCTTAGAATTTAAAAAGATTTGAGCCTAGAATTTTGGAGTTCTACAGTAGAATTGCATGGGGTTTGCTTCTTTCCAGAATAAGACCACCAAATCCAGGTTGCAACACTGCAGAAGAAGCATAGGTGGCAGCAAAGAGAAATGGGAAATCCTTTGCTGCCATCTAGCTGTCGCTTGGACCATTGCATCCCAGACTTTGCACCTCCACGTTTCATACATATGGAGTGAATTCATACACCATACTAAGCAAGGCTAAGAAATTACGGTCATATACAACGGTCTAAGCCAGTGTTTCTCAACGTTGGCAATTTTAAGGAGTGTGGACTTCAACTCCCAGAATTCCCCAGCTTGCTACAGCATGCTGGCTGGGGAATTCTGGCCATTGAAGTCTATACTTCTTAAAATTGCCAACGTTGAGAAACTCTGGTCTAATCCTAAACCCACCAGTTCTCATTCCAATTTAATACAGGTATATTGTACAACGTCAGCCATTAAAAAAAAACACAGCAATTCTTACTTCTAGGGTAGCCTCCTCCAACATGGGCACTTTCTGGCCATGATTCCCAGAATTTTGAGGAACTCTGGGAGCTGAGGTCTGGAAGGCATCCACGATGGAGTAGACTACCCTAGATATTCTTCATTGGATCCTTGGTCTTGTGAAACACCTTCTTCTGCTTTGGCATCAACCAGACATCACCAGAAAAACCAGATTCATCTCTTGGACAATTAATTGAATATTCCAGATCAGTGGAAGGCTACTTCAAGATGTATGGATTTCAGTGGCCGACTGTTGTGACCCAGGCAACAAGTAGGTAGTAGGAAACTCAGTCAGTGTAAAAACAAACAAACTTTATTAAAACAGCTGAGAATTAACTCATTCTCAGCATAGTCCAACTAAATTAAAGCAAAATCCTCCCAACACAATTCCTCAGTCCTATCACCAACCTTGGTCCCATTAGGCAAACTGTCAAAATCCTTTCTCGGCAAAAATTCAAAAGACACCGATATGAAACAAATGCAACAAGACATTAGCTATCAACATTATTTTCCTGCAAAGAGCCCAAACGCCGTTGCTGGTCTTTTAAGCTTTATGGGAGGGGCCAATCATCCTTGGCCCTACTCCCGAGTCGTCCTCTTTGCTTTAGCTGCTCTTGCTTTCTGGCAGCTCTTCTCATGCATGCATTAGGAACAGGCCCCTCCTGTTCCTCTGCCTCACTACTGTCAGCCTCTGGAGGCTCCGGAGTCCGCACATCACTCCCCGATGGCCCTGGCCCCACCTCAGCCTCCGACGCAGAGCCCTCATCCGGGCCTTCCCCAGCCTCCAGGACTGGCCCATGCTCTTCCTCAGCCTCATCGCTCTCTGACTCAGTTGCCAGCTCTGCACCGACTGGGGATCTCTGGGAGTTGAAAACCACTCATCTTAAAACGGCCAAGTTTGAAAATTGTGGCTTTAGGAGGCCCTAAATTGTGGTTTTAGAAGCTTTTGACCAGCTGAAGAACGGAGGCTATTGTGTGCAAAACAGGCCTCCTAAGAAGCCGCCAAGCACAGTTCCTTCCCCCCCCCCCGCCGCCAACCCCCGCTCCTTTGCTCTGAGCTTTTGCATCTGACGATAGCATCTCCTATCAAGCCTGCAGAAATGTCAGTTCAGCACCCGGCCAACTTCTGCTTTTAGTTCTTGACAGAGTTTACATTGCAGCACCCAGGTTTGGAGGTGGGGGTGGGGGGGCGGGCAGCCAGATTCAGATTCTTCTCAACGACTACATTGGAGCAAATGTTTGCTTCGCAAGTCTCGGGACGCTGCCTTGGGGGGAATCCAAGATGTCCCGAACAAAGGCAACTCTGAGCATAGGCAGAGTGTTTTTGTTTTTTCCTTTCCCCCCAAAAGCCAGCAGATGCAGATGTCCTTTGCTAGCCAAACCTTGCTGGGTACATTTAATGTGATAAGAGGAAGCTTTGCAGATGATCCTTACAACAATTCATTTAGCAACCATCTGGAGCAGTGGTGAAATTCAATTTTTTTTGTACTACTAGTTCTGTGGGTGTGGCTTGGTGGGTGTGGCAGGGGAAGGATACTGCAAAATCCCCATTCCCTCCCCACTCCTGGGGGAAGGATACTGCAAAATCTCCATTCCTACCCCACACTGGGGCCAGCCAGAGCTGGTATTTGCTGATTCTCCGAACTACTCAAACTTTCCGCTACCGGTTCTCCAGAACCTGTCAGAACCTGCTGGATTTCACCCCTAATCTGAAGTTACAATGGCCCAGGGCAGTGGTGGGATTCAAGTAATTTAACAACCGGTTCTCTGCCTTAATGATTTCTTTCAACAACCAGTTTGCCAAACTGCTCAGAAAGTTAACAAGCGGTTCTCCCGAAGTGGTGCGAAGTAGCTGAATCCCATCACTGGCCCTGGGGAAGAAAAGGCTTAATGAAAGGTCCTTGTATTTACGACCCCCCACAATATCCCCGTTAATAATGTGATCAAAATTCTGGTGCTTGGCCAAATAGGCACGTATTTATGATGGTTGCATTTATGTCGTATTGATGATGGTTGCAGCATCCAAGGGCCATGTGATCACCATGCACATCCTTCCCAGCTGGATTCCGATCAGCGAAATCAATAGGGAAAGCCGGATTTGTTTAATGACCATATCGATTCACTTAACGATTGCTTAGCAACTGTGCCCTCCCCTCCAAAAAAAAATAAATGGTAAACATCACTTAACCACCTCATTGATTAGTAATGGAATTCTGTTCCCAATTGCATTCAATCGGAGGACAGTAATGATTCAAATCAGGGGTCTCCAATCTTGGTCACTTTAAGACTTGTGGACTTCAACTCCCAGAGTCCCTCAGCCAGCAAAGCTGGCTGAGGAACTCTGGGAGTTGAAGTCCACAAGTCTTAAAAGTGACCAAGGTTGAAGACCCCTGATCCAAATGATATAAAGCATTCTCTTAAAAGGTAAATTTGCTTGTGACTCTCCTAAATCTTAGAGTCTTAAAAAAAAATCTTTTTTTTTTTTTTTTTAAAAAAATACTTTTATGTAAAAATCTCAAAGTCAGAACTGCTGGCTTTCTGGTCACAAAATCTTTACCTAGATTAGCTAGAAACCTCACAGCTCCATTTGGGCATTATATCTTCCCTTCGGTTCGTTGGCTTACAGCCGAGTGTGTCGTGCAACTCCAACCTTGCAGGGTTTGCTTAGGAATTAATTGTTTTGTGCACATGTAGAAAGGGAGCTGACTTCGGAGTTAATTACTTCAATGATTGCAGCCGCCGCCTTCAGCAGGGCCACCTCCCAGTTCTGCGGTTTAAACCGAGAAAGAGTTGGCCTTATCAGCAAGGGCTGAGCAATTCTTTTCCTCTGCTGGCGGATGGTTGTACCATAATTTCACTCCAGGTCAGAAGGATGGGTGCAGAAGTGAACGGAGCTCCTACACGTTTGACTTGTTACTTGAATTACGGAATGCAAGTTTTCTTGCGATTGCCTGTTTTGTTTCAAGGACTGTCACTGGCAGGGGGAATCTTGCCATGTTTCAGACAGTTGCATATCTACCATCCCCAAGGAGAGTGACATATTTTGCTTCGGTTCTTCCCCTATCAAATACACTAACTTTGCAAATCTTTTATCAGAATATGTTCCTTCTTACTGCCTGTTGCCTGGTAGAATCTTTTCTTTCTTTCTTTCTTTCTTTCTTTCTTTCTTTCTTTCTTTCTTTCTTTCTTTCTTTCTTTCTCCCCCTCCCACCCTCCCTCTTTTTTCCTTCTTTTTCTTTCTATCTCTCCCCTTCCTTCCTTCCTTCCTTTCTTTCTCTCCCTCCTTTTTCTTTCTTTCTCTCCTGCCCTCCCTCTTTTCTTTTTTCCTTCTTTCCTCCTTTTTCTCCCTCCCTCCCTAGTTTATTTTCCTTTCTTCCTTTCTTTTCCCCCTCCCTCCCTTTTTTCTTTCTCTCTCTCCTTCCTTCCTTCTCTCTCTCCTCCTCCCTCTTTTCTTTTTCCTCTTTCTCTCTCTCTCTCCCTCCTCCCTTTTTCTTTCTTTCTTTCTCTCCTGCCCTCCCTCCCTTCCTCTTTTCTTCTTTCTTTCTTTTTCTTTCTCTTTCCTTACTTATCTCCTTACTTCCTTTTTCTCCCTCCCTTCCTAGAATTTCCTCCTTCCTTCCTTTCTTCCTTCCTTCCTTCCTTCCTTCCTTCCTTCCTTCTTTCTTTCTTTCTTTCTTTCTTTCTTTCTTTCTTTCTCTCTTTCTTTCTCAACTGAGCTGTATAGCTGCCACCTCCCTGCTATTTCCTGTGCCAAAGCTGTGTCACGGCTCAGGAATCCCAGCAGCAGACAAAGCAGAGAAGTGAAAAATCACATTGTATGGCCCTGGGAAACGTCAGCTATGTAATATTAAGTAAGAAAAAAGAAAGATCAAAAAGAAAGATAAAAGTGTAAGAGAGGAAAAGAAATAAAAGAAACTGGGGCGCTTTAGGCCATGGGCAGTCCTTGACTTATGACCATTTGTTTAATGACTGGTCAAAATGACAATGGTGCTGAAAAAACTCGGTCCTTCCAACCATTGCAGCATCCCCCACTGTCACGTGATCAGATTTTGGTGACCAGTTGCAGGGTCCCATGGTCACATGATCTCGCCTTGCCACCTTCCCAGGGAGCTTCCCATATGCAAACTCAAAGGGGGAAGATGGATTTGCTTAAGCTCTGTGTAATTCCGTTAATGACTGTGGCAAAAAGCCATAAAATCGGGTGCAACTCACTTAGCAACCACATTGCTTAGCCACAGTGTTCTGGTCCCAGCTGTGGTCACAAGTCAAGGACTAGCTATATCCTGTTCATTTTCTTTTCTGCAGGAAATTTCTCTCTCCTTCGTTGCAGTCACCCATTCCCTCGGTTTCAACATTCAGGCTTGTGTTCCCTTTAAGGCCAGGCCTGTTTAGAGCAGGGGTGAAATGTAAAATTTGTTACTACCGGTTCTGTGGGGGAGGTAATGTGACTGGGTGGACATAGCCAACTTTTTTTTTTTACTTTTAAAAGCATTTTTTCTACAACCTCTTCAGCAGAATAGGTTGTAGAAAAAATGCTTTTAAAAGGCTCTGACGATCCCAGCTGAGTTGCCTGATCATCAGAGGCTTTTCTTTTAAAAGCATTTTTTTTTTGCTTTTAAAAGAAAAAAAAGGCCTCTGAAGATCAGGCAACTCAGCTGGGATTGTCAGAGGAGCCTTTTAAAAGCATTTTTTTTGCAACCTCTTTGGCCCAAGAGGTTGTAGAAAAAATGCTTTTAAAAGCCTCTTGACGATCCCAGCTGAGCCGTGTGATCATCAGAGGCTTTTTTTTTTTACTTTTAAAAGCATTTTTTTGGCCGAACAACTAGAATTGCATTTGCACAACAATGGAAAAATGGTGAGATTCTGTCTGAGGGGAAAGTAATTAAGAAAATATTAGAATGTGCAGAAATGAATAGACTAACACTATTAAGGATAAAGAAGGAACTCAATTTTTTTTTTTATATGGGACATATTTTATCAATGGCTAGACAGAAACAGAAGTTAGAAAGGAGGACATTTAAAAAGAGGAAATGCTAAAGTGGAGAGTTGTTAAAGAAGACGATGTTAAGTATTATTGTTATTATATTATCATATTATTATATTATCAATATTATGGTGATGAATACAACAAATATGCGTATTATAATTGTTTAAAACATTTTTTTTTTAAAAAAGTCAAGATGGCAGGCATGATGGGACCACCAAAGAGGGTGGCCGAGCTCATAACGGCAATGGCGCAACTGAAGCTCTGACTGTTTTTCTAGGTGAACTGGATAAAAAAATAAAAATAAGCAGAGCTTTGATCACACCATCCCTTCCGTGCTGGCTGGGGAATTCTGGGAGTTGAAGTCCGGAGAGGCCTTAACATCGCTAAGATTGAGAAACACCAATGGAAATTGACAGCAGAGGCATCTCCTAACTCTGGGTCCACCCAGTCTAGGAATCTGTCGGTCAGTTTGGACCCGCCGATAGGTTTCTTAGTAATACGCAAGCGACAGACTCTTGATCCTTGATTCCCATTTATGTGAATAGGGCCGGAAATGAATAACCGGGTGTGGATTTCCTGCATGGGAAAGATTGTGCTTTCCATTCAGGCCTTCAGGAAGTTAAAACTAAAATCCTGAATTCAGATCCTTCATTCAAAAGCCTGCAGGGTTGAAACAGAGAATGGTTACTTGTGGCTTGGTAGGTTGTAGGAATTTATTTATTGAATTTATATTGCCGCCTCTTCGCCCGTGGTGACTCGAGGCAGCTTACATAATTTAAAACCACATTTAAAAAAACAATAAAACTAATAAAAGAATCAAATAAATTAATATAATCAACTCACCCTCCCACACCTCCCTCCCCAGCAACAGCAGATCACACGAGCCATTGAATGGGCTCCATCTAGGGGTGAAATTTAAAAATTTTCCCTACCGGTTCTGTGGGCGTGGCTTAATTGGTGGGCGTGGCTCGGTGGTCAGGTGACTGAATGGGCATGGCCAATAATAATAAATAATAAAAATAATAAAGTATACAAAACTTGGGAGCGCACCAGTCTACCTTCTTTAAAAATAGAGGCACCGGTCTACCAATTGCCTTTTTTTGGGAGCGCACTGGTCTATCTTCTTTAAAACTAGAGGCACCGGTCTACTAGCTGCCTACAGCGCTGATCAGCTGTAGTGCGGCCCTTTGAAGCGCCGTGACAGTCATTTAAGGCCGTTTGCAGCTATATCACCACCGAGAACTTCAGGGACAGAGAAGAGGAACAGCGAGGCGTGGGCGGTGTGTGGGCGGAGCAGGGATTTTTGCTACTGGTTCTCCGAACTACCCGCCCCCATCGGTATCGGATTGCACGATCCGGTCCGAACCGGGAGCATTTCACCCCTGGCTCCATCCCACTCTGGGTTCCCCAGGCCCGCTGGCAGAACCAGGTCTTCAGCGCCTTCCAGAAGAGTTATTAGAGTGGGGGCTTTTCTAATCTCTGGGGGGAATGATGTTCCAGAGAGAGGTAGTCACCACGGAGAAGTCCCTTTTCCTGGGTCCCACCAGGTGTATCTCCCTAGAGGATGGGACCCGCAGCATTCCCGGCCTCCCTGCTCTAATGGGTCAGGTAGATGTGATTGGCAAGACAGGGTCCCTCAGATCACCTGGTCCCAAGCCATGAAGGGCGTGAAAGGTGACAACCAGCACAGGAAGGGTGATGAGCGAGCAATGCTGTCGCATTAATCAACAATACTGCTAAGTTGGATGTTACATGTTATGTGACCATCAGAATAGATTTTATTTATTTTTTTTACTAAGTTTAGGGTCTTTCAAGCAGGAAATGGACTTGATCTCTCTTCAAGGTGGTAGATTTCCTCTGATTTTTCTTAATCGTTGCTCTGGTCTTTTCCCATTACTTCCCTACCTTCTCCTGCAGGAGGCGCTGTCAGTTGTAAGTGAGGACCAGTCCATCTTCGACCCATCCTTTGCCTCCTCACACCTCCTGAAGACCGAGGTGTCTCCGGTGGACGATTATGGCAGCAAGGAAGAGCCAGGGTTGGAAGACCCCTCGTGGTCAGCCCAGGTCAATAGCCGAGGCCATATGGTGAAACAGGAGAACGAACAAGTCAATTGCTCCAGCAGGTTAGCAACTTTGGAGGGCAGCAATCCAGATTTCAGATTTATTCATTTCTTCGTTTCATCAGACCTTGAAAATATGTGGACTTCAATTCCCAGAATTCCCCAGCCAGACATGCGGGCTCTGAGAAATTCCGGGAGTTGAAGTCTACCTACCTTCAAGCTGCCAAAGTTGAGAAACACTCCAGTAAATCAATGTTTCTCAACATCAGAAACTTTAAACTGAGTGGACTTCAACTCCCAGAATTCCCCAGCCAGCCATGCAGCCATCCCCTTGCTGGCTGGGGAATTCTGGGTGTTGAAATCCACAAAAGCTTTAAGTTGCTGAGGTTGGGAAATATTGCACTAGACCAGGAGTCTGCAAACTTGGTTCTTTTAAGACTTGTAGACTTCAACTCCCAGAATTCCTCAGCCAGCTTTGCTGAGTGGTAGTCCACATATCTTAAAGTGGCCAAGGTTGAGAAACCCTCATCCATAGGATGAAAAGAGATTTACAAGGGAGTCCCCTCCTTGGCTTCACGACGTCTATGGAGCCTTGGCGGATGCCTCACAGATGCTCATCTTGAGTGAGGACCTGATAACCTCCTTCTCTTATATACCTCCCTACCTCTCTCTCTCCCTCCCAGCAGACAATCACCGGTGGAATGCAGTGCCACCCGCAGGAACAAAGTGGAAGCGGCGGTCGACACATCCCAAGTGCCCTACCCAACTGGATACCCCAATCAACGTAGTCCCCCCGTTTCTTCGTCCAGAGAAGAGAAGGTCATTGTTCCAGCAGGTTAGTAGATGATAGGTCCCCCCCGCACCATTGGAAGGTTCTGTCTTGTTCCACTAGATCTCACGCCTTCCCTGTTGCACCTCCAACTTAGTAGCTTCCAAGAGCTGTCCCCTGGCCATGGACCTCTTTGCTTCTTACTCCAAACTCTCCTCTCTCTCGCAGATCCGGGTGTTTGGAGCTGCGACCATGTCCGTCAGTGGCTGGACTGGGCAGTGAAGGAGTATGGACTCCTCGACATCGAAACCAGCCTTTTTCAGCACATAGATGGAAAGGAGCTCTGCAAACTTGGGAAGGAAGGGTTCCTACGCCTCACTTCACCCTACAACACCGAAATTTTGCTGTCTCACCTCACCTACCTGCGCCAAAGTAAGACGATGAACAAGCTCAGGGTGGGGGGGAAAAAACCCTGTGGATGTGATGCCAAGTTTCTTTAAAAAGAGGAGTTGTCTCTGCTGCACGATGAAAATCTGAATCTGAACATAAATTTGGAGAATTTATTAAGATTATTTTTTAATCCTGCACCTTCATTACTTTATATATAAGGTGGTGAACATATCTAATACTCCTTTCTCTCCCTAATTTTTCCACAACAACTTTGTGAGGTGACATGGGCAGAACGTGAGAGTTATTAGCCCCAAGTCACTCAACTGCTTTCAATGCGGAGGTGGGACTAGAACTGACCGTCGCCTGGTGATTGGCCCAAAGTCAATCAACCGCTTTCAGTGCTGAGGTGGGACTAGAACTCAGCCTCTCCTGGTTTTTAGGTCAGCATCTTCACCACTACATCAAACTGCCTCAGTTTGAATCCCATCATTCAAACTAAAGCTAGGGTTATAGAGGGAGCCCCTCGTGGCTCCCGTATGACACCTATCCTGCGCAGACTGCACTGGCTACCTGTAGCCTTCCGGGTGCGCTTCAAGGTTTTGGTAACCACCTTTAAAGCGCTCCATGGCATAGGGCCGGGTTACTTACGGGACCGCCTACTGCTACCGAATACCTCTCACCGACCCGTGCGCTCTCACAGAGAGGGACTCCTCAGGGTGCCGTCAGCTAGGCAATGTTGTCTGCCTTCTCTGTGGGGGCTCCCACCCTCTGGAATGAACTCCCCCCAGGACTCCGTCAACTTCCGGACCTCCGAACCTTCCGTCGCGAGCTTAAGACACATTTATTCATCTGTGCAGGACTGGACTAGATTTTAAATTTATAGGGGTTTTAATTAGTTTTAATATTTATATCATTTTTTAAGAATCGGGCTTTAGAATAAGTTTTTTAAATGGTTATTTTAATTTATATATAAATGTTTTTATTTGCCTGTGAACCGCCCTGAGTCCTTCGGGAGATAGGGCGGTATACAAATACGAATAATAAATAAATAAAATAAAATAAAATAAATCATAAAACCCGTTTACTTCTGCAAGCAAAACACTGCTGGCCCTCCATTATCCTGATTTATCATTATTGTTTTAAAACTTTGCATGGAGAATGCTAACACCAGGTTCGGTCATTTACTCTGTCGCTGGAACTTTCTGCAAATGGGGTTTTGTATTTTTTTTTTCCCTTAAAGGGGAGGGATATTGAAACAAAATGGAGCTTTTCCCTTTCCTCATCATTCCTTCTTCTTCCTTTTCTTTCCTTCTTCTGCCAGGCAGTCCCACTTTCACTTATCCGTCTGCACCGGTGATTACCCAGCAGCCTCCTCCGCCTCCACCAAGGGTCCAAGTCAAATCTGGTGAGATACTCAAAATAAGACTGGGTCTTATATTAATTTTTGCTCCAAAAGACACATTATGGCTTATTTTCTGATTAGGTCTTATTTTGGGGGAAATACAGTACTAAACGCCTCCGTCTGGTTGACGATTTTAACCAGGGTTTATTTTTGGGGTAGGGCTTATATTACGAGCATCCTGAAAAATCACGCTAGGGCTTATTTTCCGGTTGGGTTTTATTTTGGGGGGAAACAGGGTAACAGAAACCTACAGACTCATTTCAAAAGGCAGAAGGGTGAGAAGAGGAAGTGAGGCTAGGTTGGTAACAATTGCTTGCTTTTTTTTAGTAACCATTGCCCCAGGAGTTTTTCATTCATTTTATTACTTTTGGTTTGCAGCAAAAAAAGAAAAGAAAAAGGCCCCATGGGGAACAATGGGTTGGCTTCACAACCACTGCAAACAAGATTGTAAAATCAAGTGTGATCATACCTGCTTTACAATCACGATGACAATCGGCCCTTTGAATTCCTTGTCTCTTTCTTCTCCATCCAAATCAGAGTTTCTCCAGCTTTGCAACTTAGCTGGATAATTCTGGGAATCGAAGTCCACCCAATCTTGAAGTTGCCAAGGTTGAGAAACACTGATCTAAATGATGGCGATTTTTGCCTAATATGTCATCTTTTGTTCTTCATTTGATGTAGAGTCTGCCTATGACGAAATCCGAAGAAGCAGTTGGGGCAGCAGTACGGTAAACACCACTCCCAAAGGTATATAGCACCTAGTTTCACTCATACACCTTGAATTATATCATCCTGTGATTTATTTGGGTTTGGTTTAGTATAGGGCAGGGGTCTGCAAACTTGGCTCTTTTAAGACTTGTGGACTTCAACTCCCAGAGTTCCTCAGCCAGCTTTGCTCTGGGAGTTGAAGTCCACAAGTCTTAAAAGAGCCAAGTTTGCAGACCCCTGGTATAGTGCAAAGAGCAGTGGTAAGAATGCAGTACTGCAGGCTCCTTCTGCTGCCTGCCGGCTGCCTGCAATTTGGCAGTTCGAATCTCACCAGGCTCAAGGTTGGACTCAGCCTTCCGTCCTTCTGAGGTCTGTAAAATGAGGACCTAGATTTTTGGGGGCAATAGGCTGACTCTGTAAACCGCTTAGAGAGGGCTGTAAAAGCCCTGTGAAGCGGTATATAATCGAAGAGCTATTGCTATGCGATTGCCAATGTGCCAAGCTGACTGCCATCATTTGCCAGCCACATTCCAGGATTTCGTTATGCAAAACTCAAAGACGATTATTATTTGTTCCATGAACCAGATCAAGGCGTAGCCTCTTGTGAGTTAATCTTGTGTCTGTGTTCACACCAGCTGGTAGACTGGGCTACAGGCGAGTTAGGCAGCTTGTGTGGAGCTAATCATTGTACTGTGCGCATCTGGGTATTGGGGAAGGTGACATCAAATCATGCTATATTCTGGAGTTGTCTGAAGTGGAATTGGTGCTTTTCAAGAGAGACTGAATTTAGATGGTTTCTCAACGAGAATATGCCAAGGTAGCAGTTAGGTTCAACCAGTGGTGGGATTCAAATAATTTAACAACCAGTTCTCTGCCCTAATGAATGGCTGGATGGGCGTGGCCATGGTGGGCATGGCCATGGATGTAACAGATGGCGTCTTGTACCCCCATGGGAGCAAAAATGGGCCATAGGAGGGACGCGGTGACCTCCCCCCATGCCCCGTTTTGGGACTAGTAGGCCTCCCTCTACTTACCTGGGAGCCAAAACAAGGCACGTGGGGGACTTCTGGAAGGGGCGGGGCCAGCCAGCAATTCAACAACCGGTTCACCCAAACCAGTCCGAACCAGCTCAATCCCACCACTGGGTTCAGCAGCTGTTTCTATGACACAATTGTGATCACGTAACATACATGATCTGATTACTGAATTAGGCTACAGCCTTGATTTGCAGAATATTTTGAGCCATGATCTAACGCAGGGGTCTGCAAACTTGGCTCTTTTAAGACTTGTAAACTTCAACTCCCAGAGCTTGCCGGCTGAGGAACTCTGGGAGTTGAAGTCCACAAGTCTTAAAAGAGCCAAGTTTGCAGACCCCTGATCTAATGAAACAGGCTTGGCTCGTGTAGTGTGCTAGGATACGAATGAGCAGGCTAAGACTAACACTAATCAAAAATAGTATGCATAGAAATCTGTATTGCTAAACAAATTAAATACTCAGACAATGTTTATTAAGCACTAAGAAATGTAATTATTAGAAAATTAATATTTTTTTTAAAAAAAGTAGTTTGCACGTGTGAATGTAAGCACTCCCGTCTTGAACTGGCCTAATTAAAGGTATTGTGTGAAATCCAAGTTTCTCCCTCTGTGTGTCATATGATTGGTTTATAATCTGCTTGACAACTTTAACATGTGTGGATGTCAAATCTCTGAATCTCCCAGCCAGCGATGTCCACACATGTTAAAGCTGTCACGGTTGAGAGACGCTGAACTGGTGGGTTGTATAATCACAGTCACCACCACCCCACCGCCCGAAATTGGAGCGAAGCATGTAAATTCTGCTGTACCGTTGAGGTTCTGCTTTCATTCCAGAATTGGAATTTGCAACCAGTGCCCAGTTAATGAGGACCACGAATACCATAATCTTAATGCATCCGTGTTCTGCATAGGGATTTCTCTGGTTCCTCTATAACAGGGGTGTCAAACTCAATTTTCATGGCGGGCCGCAACAGGGTTGTGGCTGACCTCGGGGATGGGTGGGCGTGGCCAGCTTGACGCCACTCCCCAAACTGCTGGCATGTATCCTCTTCGCATTAAATAGATCGGGCCGAAGCTTTGTATTGGGTAGACCAGGATGGCCCCACGGGCCTTGAGTTTGACACCCCTGCTTTGTAACGTACAGGTGGGTAGATATAAAGGGACCCTTGGTCTGATCCTGCTTGCCTTCCACCCAAGCAGTGGGATACCGGTACATCCCGGGCTAAAGAAATGGCATCATAGCCGCCACTAAGTCCTGTTGATTTTCATCTTCCACTTTGAAGGTTCCCCACCGCAGATCCAAACGGTGAGCCGGATCCCGGATTCTACACGCATGGCACCTGGTAGGCCCATACCGCTGGTCCCTTTGTCTTCCGCCATCTTCTGCTTTTCTTTGGCGTTCCACATCAGCCAACATTCCTTCGCCTTTACCAGGGGCATGATGCATAAGGCTCCGGCAAATATTTGTGTGCCTGGCCATGCAGGAAAACAGCTTCTGTTTGTGCTTTTCCACCCACCCCACCCCACCCTCTCTCTCTCTGGAGCAAATTAACTGCTTTGAAATTAGCTGCTTAACCCAGAAGTATGGCAGTGAGAATAAGGCACTCATTTCTTGAGTTAATCGTATGTTTGGCCTGTACTATTTCACCTGGAGAGGGGAAAGTGTTGGCTAATTACCTGTACTCACCGTTCCTAGAAAGCAAGCACGACAAGCTAACAGGTAGAGCCACATCAGACTTTCAGTTGTGATAGTTGCAACTTATCTGTTGGATTGTAGCCTGAATCAAGAGGGGTATCGTAGCAACTAGGATAGGGCTAGGAGAGAGAATCTGTGAGCTCTTCCAAATATGGGGAAGAGATGGGGAGGGGATCTCCCCCACACACCCCTGGAATGCACCCAGTTCATTCAGTTGCATCCAATTCGAGCTCCTCTTATTTCCTTCTTCTTCCCAGTAGATCCATACCAAGTCCTTGGGCCCACTAGCAGCCGCTTGGCAAACCCAGGTGAGCCATCCAACTTTCCTCCTAGGGGTGGGGTGGGGAACATTTAGCATCCAGCGATCAAACCGGAGAAGGATTGCCTTCTCTCAGCCTGGAAAAGCAGTCAACGGAATGGGAGACTTCACCCACCCGACAGACGGTGGGAGAATTCTACTTTCAGACTTGCACGTTTTTTGTTAACGTAGAACTTAAAAAATAAAAGTAGAACGAGCTCATCTGGTTGCGTTCACCTGTCTGGTCTACTTGGGAAAGTTGCCAGCTAGATCCCTCCCACCCTCCCCACCCGTAAGATCTCTCTTGGCCCAGCAGAAGGTTGGGATGGAGTGTGAGCGCCTTGGCCATCCCAGGAACAAGCGGAGGTCGATGCTCAAAAGAGTTGTTCTGTCTCCGACAGGTAGCGGTCAGATCCAGCTGTGGCAATTTCTCCTGGAGTTGCTGTCGGACAGCAACAATGCCAGCTGCATCACCTGGGAGGGGACCAACGGCGAGTTCAAGATGACGGATCCCGATGAAGTGGCGCGACGTTGGGGCGAGCGCAAGAGTAAGCCCAACATGAACTATGACAAGCTGAGCCGGGCGCTGCGCTACTACTACGACAAGAACATCATGACCAAAGTGCACGGCAAGCGCTACGCCTACAAGTTCGACTTCCAGGGCATCAACCAAGCCCAGCAGGGGCAGCCCGGTGAGCCAGCCCTTTACAAATACCACCACACGGAACTGCCTTATCTGCCCCCCTACCACCAGCAGAAGGTGGGCTTCGGCCTGGGCCATAGCACGCAGATGCCCACCTCATCCTCAGGTTTTTTCGGCCCACCTGCTCCCTATTGGAATTCCACAGCAGGAAACCTGTATCAGAACCCCCCTGTGTCCAGGCAGGCTACCAACCACTTGGGCTCTTTCTTCTAATCTCCAGAAAATCCTGGAGCTACCTGAACTTCTACCAGAAGATCTCATTCAACAAACATTCTACCACACCCAGAAACTGGGATACAGAGGAATATCCTCTTGAACGTATTCGTAGCCATCATGAATAAAGAGGGCGTGGGGGAGAGCAGTACAACTTCCCGCCACCAACAGGCGCTGTTCTGCTGCGCTACCAAAACAATTGTGTGATCATCCTCTAATCCAGAGGTTCCCAATCTTTTTCGGTTTGCGGCTCCCATAACACTTCGGATTTTTTCCGCGGCTCCCTTAATAGGTACATCCGATTTTTTTTTAATTTTTGTCTTTTTTTCTGAATTTTTTTCTGAAAGCTGAAATCTTTTCTGTTAACTTTAAAATGTGCATATTGCCTCCTTGTAAAGAGAGATTCAACACATTCAACTTTTCAAAGATATCACATAGGTATGTGAGTTTAATCAAAAAGTCTGTTTCTACAAAGTGTTTGGCATACTCATGTTTTGCTGATGGACGCGCCGTCTCCTTTGATGGGAGCGGCCTCTGTGGAACTTTCCCAGGCGTGGGGGTCCCTGCTTCGGTCTCGGAGTTTGGCCTCTCGCGATCCCCTTGTTCCCTCGGGTCTCCGCCTTGTGGAGGAGGTGGCTGTTCTCGCCTCCAGCCTGGCTCACCTGGGAGGAACTAACGGGGCGGTTTTGCTATTTTCTGCGCAGCCCCTCTTTCCCGATGCCATCGAGCGTGGTGGCCGCGGCCGTGTTGGGCAGCGTGTCGGGTGGTCTGGGAGGCCAGTGGCGTCGCGGGCAGACTGGAGGGGAGGTGCGCCGTTGCTTCGTCAGGCGGCGGGTCTGGGCGGGCGCTGTGGTTCAGGCGGGCGGGCGGGGCCGGAGCTCGCGCTTCTCCTTTGGTCCGTCGTCGGCGTCTGCCGTCTTCCTGCCTGCTGTGGCCTGCCCCGCGGGGGGTGTGGGTGCGGCTGTGCGGGGGTCCCTTGGCTTTTGGAGTTGTCCCGAGTTGCGGTGTGCGAGTCCTGGTCGCTGCGGCCGTGTCCGGCTTTGTGCGTCTGGGATCTCGCGGCACCGCGTGCGGAGCGGACGCTGCTTCTTCGCGGCTCCCTTGTGGCGGTGGCGCGGCTCCCTGGGGAGCCGCGGCTCACAGTTTGGGAATCACTGCTCTAATCCACTCCTGGACTTAGGGTGGAAGACTTTACCAGCCAGATTTTGTGCTATCTACGCCTGAATTTTGCAGAGATAGGCCGGATCTCAGACTTATAGGCGACGCAGATGAGTTGCCTCAGCTTGCTTAATTCCCCACCCCCACCCACCCCATCTAGTATTACACCATGTACATTATGGAAGCAGGAGTAGTATGTTTCTTTGTATATGAAGTAGCGGCAAGGATGAGGTTCTCACTTTAGGCCAATGTTCCTCAATCCTGGCGACTTGGAAGTTGTGGGGACTTCAACTCCCACAATCCCTCATGCCCTCAGCCTGCTGGTTAACATCTTGCATCCTGACTGGGGAATTCTGGGAGTTGAAATTTACTCATCTTCAAATTGCCAAGGTTGAGAAATGTTACTTTAGCTATTACATTACAGTCATTTTTAATCTTTTCAGAAGTGGAAGTCCTGTCTAGGCCAAATGTCCAACGTTTTCCCTCTGGTGCTGCTGTGAGCCATTAAAATACTTAAGTTGCAGTACTAGAAGGCTTTTGGGAACTGCCAAAACCTGAAAAATTACAGTTCGGAGTTTCCTTTAGCCAGATTTATTAAAACGTATGGGAGATAGCAAGAATTCCAGGAACTTTTCTCGATTTAAAACCAGTATCCCTCTAAGTATTTTAGAGAGATTTTCTGATTTTTTTTTCCCTCCTAACCACCTATACTCTGTGGGTCCCTTTAGCTGTTTTCAAGAGGGCCTTCTGAATCATTTTGAGTTTGGAGACCAACTCTTCCAAATTCAATTTCAGAGAAGGACCAAATTCAACAGACTTGCTTTCTCAAAACGAGGACATTCCAGAGGTGTGGACCTAAGAGGCCCATAATTCCCAGCTGGCTAGTTAACATGTTTATTCTTTTGGAATTATGGGAATTGTTGTTCCAATGCATCTCAATTGGTCCAGACTGGCAAAGATTGGAAGTTCTTGGGGAAAGAAAGAAGCAAAAAGTAACTGTAGTTCTGCTTGCCCTTATAAAGTGTTGAAATTTCGGAACTTTTCATATGCTGATAATGAGGGGTAGGGTGGGGGGATGAACAGATTCTGGACTCTTTTCACCCATAATATGGATGGCTCAATGGAAGCACAATAAGCAGATAAACTACTGAAGCTGTAGGGTGGACTGAACAGCAAAAACGTGGCCCTAACCCTAACCCTAGAGCTACCTGCAAATTTAAAACTAACAGTACTGTTACTGTGTTAGCTTTCTATTTATAGGAATACCTCATTATTATTATTATTATTATTTTTATTATTATTATACACACTGGAATGAACCACCTCTAGGCTGCAGTAGCATAGTACTCTATGATCCTATGGGTATCAAGTCAAATAAGTCAGGTAGTGATGGTATAACAAGCTGTTGGGTGTATAGAGACTAAATGCTCCAATAGAATAGTGTTTCTCAACCTCTACAACGTTAAGATGCATGGACTTCAACTCCCAGAATTCGCCATACCCAGCACGTTGGCTAGGGGGAATTCTGGGAGTTGAAGTCCACACATCTTAAAAGATGCTGAGGTTCAGAAACACTGCCGTAGAGCAAATGGGGAAGGTTACCTCTCATGTTACCAGCGTGTCCTGGTGTGGTCCCATTTTCACTTAGAGCGTCTCTAAAATCATTTAACGATGGATCTGAAAGGGGGCCTCAGAAGCCATCTAGACCAGGGGTCTCCAACCTTGGCAACTTTAAGCTTGGAGGATTTCAATTCCCAGAATTCTGGGAGTTGAAGTCCACCAGGCTTAAAGTTGCCAAGGTTGGGGACCCCGATCTAGACCAACCCTATGCAGTGTAGAAATCTTGCACCTGCAGCTCTCAGACCAGACGTTACCCCTCTTTGAGAACCTCTAATGAGAACGCACCAGTTTCCCAAGACAGATTGCTCTACTGCTAAATAGTTCTTATCGATCATGATGCTTCTCTTAAAAAAGCCTTTCCCCCCCAGTGTTTAAAGAACTATTTTTCTAGTTTAAAATGCTGAAAATTCACTCGTTGAGAGCTCGGACTGTTTTGCCTGGTGGAAGAAATGGCTCACGTTTTTGCATGATGTATGTACTCTCTCTACGTGCACAAATCAGAATTTAAGCAAACTTAAATATTTATATCGTTCCAAAGATACAGTGACTCCCCCCAGCCCAGGGGGGAGGAATGGAGAGAAACCAGGAGGTGGCTGTTCCTCAGCAAATATTCCTTTACACCAGGGGTGTCAAACTCAAAGCCTGGGGGCTGCATTCGGCCCGCGGGGTGCTTAGATCTGGCCCACGGGAGCACCCTGGAAACAGCGAGGGACCAGCCCATGGTGCCTCTGCCAGCGAAAACAGAGCTTGGGAGGGCTGCAGACGGCCCTCTTGAGCACCGTTTTCACTGGCCGAAGGTTGCAGGAGGCCGTCGCAGCCTAAAACGGAGCTCGGGAGCCCGTTTTCACTGGCACAAGCGCTTGGGCCGCCACAGGCGACCCCGACACGAGTGACATTGAGTTGGCCACGCCCACCCTGGCCACGCCCACAATGCCCAAGGTCAAACACAACCCTGAAACGGCCCTCAACGAAATCGAATTTGACACCCCCGCTTTACACCCTCAACTCACGAACTGCGCCCAAAATTCCTGATGCTAAACAAGACAATCGTCGAGTGAGTTTTGCCCCTTTTTACAACCTTTCACGCCGCAGTTGTTAAACGAATCACACTGCAGTTGTTTAGTTCGTAACGCGGTTATTGAGCGAGTCTGCCTTCCCCATGGACTTTTGCTTGTCAGAAGGTCGCCAAAGAGGGTCACATGACCCCGGGACACTGCAACCGTCATAAAAACATGCCAATTGCCAAGGGACTGAATTTTGATCACATGGCCCTGGGGATGCTGCAGTGGCTATAAAGTGTGAAAAAAAGGTCACAAATCACTTAAGTGCTGTTGTAACTTTGGGCAATCAAACGGATGGTTATAAGGACTACCCGAATATAGAACCTCAGGAGAGTGCCTGCAGCCCACAAAACCACATCTGCATCGATTTAACTACCTTCTGCAACACAAGAGATGTACAGTGCTGCACTTAACTTTTGTGAATATTTTCCCCTCCCCAACGCAATCACACCCCCACTTCTCTGTTCTAGAACTCTTTTTATCGTTTTGTACCTGTTTACTGTGTATTAAAAGTTGTGTTATGGTTTAACTGCTCTGTGGATTTGATGGGAGAGTCCCAGGAACACTTGGGTGACCGTGGGGGAAAACACCCTTGAAAGAACGTGGAGAATGTGCACGTCCGTCAGAGTGCAAGGACCACAATGTACGACATCATCAAATGCTGCCAGTAAAAGGATTTGTGCCAAGATGTTAGTATACAAAGAGAGAACGGCGGACTTTTGTGATGCTGGGACACATCGTTTTGGCATTGTTAAGGTTTACTGCAGACGCTGCCGCTGAGGAACCTCATAATAGCAATAGCACTTAGACTTATATACCGCTTCACTCACTGACCTTCCTACCTTACACGTAGGGTTGACCAGGGAGAAGGCTTTGCAGGCCAAGGGTAAGGCAGGTGTGGATCCATAAGTTAAAAA
Source organism: Ahaetulla prasina (assembly GCF_028640845.1). Lineage (NCBI taxonomy): Eukaryota > Metazoa > Chordata > Lepidosauria > Squamata > Colubridae > Ahaetulla > Ahaetulla prasina. Next base: position 24,208,188 of record NC_080548.1, on the reverse strand, counting down.
AAAAAGTATCCAGCCATTCTTGAGACTTCTTTCAGATTTAATCCTCAAAACTATTTCCCTAAAGCCTTTCACCTAAACCAGTATTTCTCCATTTTGGGAACTTAAAAGGATGTGTGGACTTCAACTTCTAGAATTTCCCAGCCAACACTGGAGTTGGAGTCAAGTTCCCAAGGTTGAGAAACTCTGGTTTAAGGCTATAATCCCAGTCGGTAGGAAAGCACTAAAGGTCATAGAAACCTCCACCTGGGGATTTTGGGAGGACTTACATGATCTGGTTTAAGACATAATCGCAGTCTGTGTTTGCACTGTACAGAAATACGAGAACTGTGGGCACTCTGTAGTCAAGAAAGGTGACCTGACCCAAATTTTCACAACGAAGAACCTCTCAAATTTGCTCACGGATTGCTTTCTAAAAGAAAAGAGATACTATCTCTGTTAGCTGAGATTTTTTTGGGGGGGGAGGGGGGGAACAACCTTATTTGGGGACTTGCAAAAATCAGGAACTGTTTTATGGTTTTGTTTATTAAAAAAAAACACATAGCTATAGCCTCTCTCACTAGTTCTGAACATCTTCTAAAGCAGTTTCACATTTCTTTAAGAGCTGGTTAAGCCCAAAGGAAATTTTTCAGCTTTTTTGTAATCTTCCAACCCCTTCCACCTCCTGCTCGCTTATTTGTTTGGTCAATGGAATTTCATCTGTCTGCACAGCTGCTGCCTGCCCCCCCGCCCCCCCGTAAATCTCCTCCCCAATTCGGGTCAAAGCTCCTGCTTTTCCAAGCTTCTCCCATCTGCTTCCTGCTCTTTAGCTGTTTTTCCTGTTTGCTCAGCCCCAGGATAATACAAACACCTCCTCTTAAGACACGCAGAGCACAAAGAGAAAGAACAATGCAGCAGGCACAGCTGGGGGAGGGGGCGGGGGGGAGGCTACTTCCCTTCTGACCCCCACCCTCTCTCAAAAAGCTCCCCCTTCTCACTGAAAACATAACAAATGTTTTCTATTGTCTACCATTTCTCTGATAGACGCAGACAAATGGAGAAGTCTGCATTCAACATGCTTCCTGTCCCCAATGTCACTGTTTCGTTTGGAAGGTGGAGAAGGATTCCAGCCATTTTTTTGTGTCCATTTCAATTAGACCGTTTCTCAGCACCTACCATATTTTTGGGAGCATAAGATGCACCTTTCTCCCCCCCACCCACAAAAGGGGGTGAAAATTTAGGTGCGTTTTACACTGAATGTAGCCCCACCCATCCACTGGCCCCCACCCTTTGGCTTCTGCCTCCCAGCAATTTACCTCCTTGCAGCAAGCAGCAAGAAAGAACAGCCCTTTTCAGCTTCAGCACAGCCTAATTAGCACAAGTTGATTGGATCGGCCTTCCGACTCTCAGTTGTTTTGCAGGGGCCTCTGCTGCTTGCTGTAAAGAGGTAAATTGCTGGGAGGCAGATTTTTTTTTCTTGTGCTAATCAAGCTATGCTGAAAACGAAAATGAAAGTAAAGCAAGCTGTTTGCTACAACGAGGCAAAATTGCTGGGAGGCAGAGGCAGATTTCTTTTTCTTGTTTTCCTCACCAAAAAAGGTAGGTGCGTCTTACAGTCCGGAGCGTCTTATACTCTGAAAAATACGGCCTTCTTTTAACTAGGTATGCCAAGCTGTGGATGCCCAGAGTCAACAGCAGAGCTAACACAGGAGAGCTGAAAAATGAGGGGCTACAGAACCTATGGAATTTTTTTCAACATTGCCGGAGTCCAATGCAAACTGGCCAAAGCTACAACAAGCGTACTACATCCCTACCACTTTTATACCATTTACGTAGCTCCAAACAATTTGTCCGATTGTACATTAATGTGTTCTGTAAAACAATGACTGTGCTTTTAGTGTGATGAAGTCCTAGTATGACCTTTCCAGGAAGAATAGTCTTGGTGCATTCTGATCAAGTTGAATATTCCAAGCAGGGTGGATAAAAATCGATGATTTTAAAATTGTTTTTTTTATTTTTATCAAATTTATTTTAATAACATGCTTTCAGAGTAAAAATCTACCTAAAGATCGTTTTCTATTTAAGATACATTAATAATTTAATTTATTCAGCATGAAATGGAGCTTAGTTATGAAGCTGTATATTCTGCAATATTGAGACTGTCGGTGAGTCAACAGCGGCTTTTAAAGAGCAACTGGTGGCTCAGACTGCTAAGACAGTCTGTTATTAACAGCAGCTGCTTGCAATTACTGCAGGTTCAAGTCCCACCAGGCCCAAGGTTGACTCAGCCTTCCATCCTTTATAAGGTAGGTAAAATGAGGACCCAGATTGTTGGGGGCAATAAGTTGACTTTGTGTATAATATACAAATGGATGAAGACTATTGCTTAACATAGTGTAAGCCGCCCTGAGTCTTCAGAGAAGGGCGGGATATAAATGCAAATAAAAAAAATAAAAAAATAATGATTTAAATCGAAACGATTTAAATCAAGCCTTTTTACTAGCGAGTTAAATCACGATTTAAATCGTGATTTAAATCGACTCGATTTAAATCGAACCCACCCTGATTCCAAGGGTCTTTATAAAATGATTCAACATTGCAGGTAACATTGCTCACCAATATGCTTAACAAGTAAGAGACATGGTGGCGCAGTGGTTAGAGTGCAGTACTGCAGGCTACTTCTGCTGACCACCGGCTGCCAGCAGTTTGGCAGATCGAATCTCACCAGGCTCAAGATTGACTCATCCTTCCATCCTTCCGAGGTGGGTCAAATGAGGACCCAGATTGTTGGGGGCAAGAGGCTGGCTCTGTAAACCGCTTAGAGTGGGCTGTAAAAGCACTATGAAGTGGCATATAAGTCTAAGTGCTATTGCTATTGCTAAGGAAACATTCTATTACGGGATAATCTGAGTATTCTGGGCAGGCAGTCTGACTTCAGCAATACTTGGAACAGGCTCACATAGGAATCTACCTAATTTCAAACAGAGCTCTGCGTTGCTCCAGAAAATAACATTTGGTAAGCTTCTAGAATGAATATGAAAGTTGTGTTCTGGTCATGTTTGGTCCAACACCCTATTTACTACAGAGGGTGAGCAGACTGCTCTGGGAAACCTACGAAGCAGGACTCCAAAGGCCGTGAAACTCTTTTCCCTTGACTTCCCCAACCACTGTCTGTCTCCGGAAATATAAAATCTATAAGCAGACTCTTATCCGAAAATCAAGGTAGCCTCAAGAAAACACGATTCTTTAGGTAAGGGAAAGATAACAAGAGTTAAATGTAATAATAATAAAAAGGAAGCAGCATAAATTTATTGACTTAGCACAAAAGTTATCTCCTCTCAAAATACACCCAGAAGACTCTACAAGTTGTGGTTTCTTAACTATCAAACCAGGAAAGCCAGTTAAGTCTGGGAAACGGGGTGCAAAGCACACAACACCTCCATGCACGTGAGCCTCAAGCCGGGGACGGGGGCTGTGCTATCCCAAGCCCCCCTCCACTGCCCAAGTTCTCAAAATCTGCATCTTCTCCAGCAGGCCCAGAGCTCATTTCCTCAGCTTTGGGTGATGGCTGAAGCACAGTCCCAGCGACTGCTGTCCCGTTACCTGAGGCCCAGCTTCTTCTTCTCTTTCTGTTTCTTGCGCACGATGTCGATGTTGCGGTCCTTCCACATGCTCTTGCGCAGTTTAATGGGCCGGCTGCCCACGTATTTTCCTGCCGCAAAAGAACAAGAAACGGTGTGAAGGTGGGGACCAGTGTGGATAAAGATCGATTTTTTTTTAAATCCAAAAAATCAATTAAAAAAAAAAATTAAATGAGTTTTTTTTTTTAATTTAAATCAAATTTATTTTAATAAAACACTTTTGGAGTAAAAAATTTATCTAAAGATATTTTTCTATTTAAGATAATATTAATTTAGTTTATTCAGCAGGAAATAGAGCTTAGTTATGAGGCTGTATATTCTGCAATATTGGGACTGTTGGTGAGTCAACAGCGGGTCAGAGGAGGAGCTGCTGCAGGACAGAGGTGGCAGCTGCTCTTTAAAAATTATGATTTAAATCAAGTTGATTTAAATCAAGCCTTTTTATTCAGGATTTAAATTGAGTTGACTTAAATCAAATCCCCCCGGGTGGGGACGTTTAATATGATGCCCGTCTGCGGACGCTAGGCATTAAGCCAAGCTCCTGATATCCTGGAAGTACCCCTAATATCTAAGGGCAGCTATAGGGGGGAGGGAAGTACACAATTACCTGGAAGGTATCGCAATGAAGCTGGCAAATGTAGTTTACCTGCACAACTAGGTTAGCTAGGTTCACATGTTACACCCAAGTGATCGTGTGGTTTATTTCCTTTGGAGTTATCGGTCATATTGTCTTCACTATTGAGGAATGTGAAACTATAATTACCATATTTTTTGGAGTATAAGATGCACTGGACTATAAGATGCACTGGACTATAAGATGCACCTACCTTTTTTGGTGAGGAAAACAAGAAAAAGAAATCTGCCTCTGCTTCCCAGCAATTTTGCCTCATTGCAGCAAACAGCAAACAACCTGTTTCACTTTCATTTTTATTTTCAGCATAGTTTGATTAGCACAAGAAAAAAAATATCTGCCTCCCAGCAATTTACCTCCTTGCAGCAAGCAGCAGTGGCCCGCACAGCAATCGGCAATGGCAATCTCTGCAGACTGAAACAGCTGAGAGTCGGGGACAATCAACTTGTGCTAATTAGGCTGTGCTGAAATTGAAACGGGCTGTTTGCTGCTTGCTGCAAGGAGGTAAATTGCTGGGAGGCAGAAGCCAAAGGAATGTAGCAGGGCTATATTCGGTGTATAAGACACACCCAAATTTTCACCCCCTTTTGGGGGAGGGGAAGGTACGTCTTATACTCTGAAAAATACGGTAATGGCTTAGCGATCACTCGGGCTACAGGGGTGCATTTCATCAGCCAGTTAAACAAACCATACTTCATTCTTATGTAGGGACCACATCATTAGGGGGCCGGTTTAGCTCAGGCTGGTAAAGCCTGTTATTAAGAACACAGAGCCTGCAATTACTGCAGGTTCAAGCCCGGCCCAAGGTTGACTCAGCCTTCCATCCTTTATAAGGTAGGTAAAATGAGGACCCAAATTGTTGGGGGGGGCAATAAGTTGACTTTGTAAAAATATACAAATAGAATGAGACTATTGCCTTATACACTGTAAGCCGCCCTGAGTCTTCGGAGAAGGGCGGGGTATAAATGTAAAAAAAAAAAATAATAATAATAATTTTAAAAAAATTAAAGGATAACTGCAATGTCGGAATTGACTTGAATTCCCTAATGCAATTTAGCACAAACTTTTTTTTTTAAAGCAGACTTTGTATGGAGCTATATTTCAACTTGGGAGTTGAAACATGGTTGGACTTAGTAGCCACTTGATATTTTCGGTTTGTTGCCCTTTCTCAAAAGACAAGACATTTTTATCACTGGTTATTTCATTTTTAGATGGGAGTTGATTCTGCTTCTCCAATGGGAGTTGAGGAGGGTATCCTCTCGGGATGAAATGGACAGCTTTACCCTCACCGTCAACGAACAGGGGACGTCACACGCACCATTCATTTCTCGCATAGCGCGGACATAGTCGTTGGGGTCTTTGAAGCTGACAAAGCCGTAGCCTTTGGTTTTGCCAGTGCGCTTGTCCCGGATGACTTTGGCCTTTAGGAAAGATGGATAGCGGCTGAAGGCACGGGCCAGGATGTCATCGTTCACCTCGTTGCCCAAGTCCCCACAGAAAATCCGGAAGTCATCTAGGAAGGAAGGAAGGAAGAAAGGAAAGAAGGAAGGAAGGATAATACAGGGTTCTTACTTAGTCCTCTAGACAACAGAAAACCTTCAATGTGCATTCATACAAGGTGACGTGAATCAGAATTTCAAGAAATTCCTTTTTGTAGCTTTTCATGGTTCTTGCCTCTCCAGAAGAGGAATCATTATATTTGGCTTTGTTTTTTCCCCCCGAAGCCAATCTCAAAAGAGCCAATTTAGGGTAATGATCAGTGGTGGGTTTCAAAATTTTTTACTACCAGTTCTGTGGGCGTGGCTAGGTGGGCATGGCATGGCTTGGTGGGCATGGCAGGGAAAGGATACTGCAGAATCCCCATTTCCTCCCGATCAGCTGGGACTCAGGAGGCAGAGAATAGATGGGCGCAGAGCCAGTCAGAATTTTTATTACCGGTTCTCCAAACTACTCAAACTTTCCGCTCCTGGTTCTCCAGAACCTGCTGATACCCCCCTCTGGTAATGATTCAGGTACCAAGCTAGAAATCGGGAATTTTAATCCTGCTTTGGGCACGAAATCAGCTGGGTGTCCTTGGGCCAGTCCCTCCCTCTCAGCAGGCAATAGCAGACCACTTCCAAAAACCTCGGCAAGAAATTTGCAGGGACTTGGCAAGACTGACTCAGTGGCACCAAAACAAATAAATAAAATATCAAAGAGCTTGGTTTATTCAAGACTCACACATTCTGATTTGGTTTGATACACAGGCTGGGTTATGCTGGGAGGCCCTGAAGATATTTACAAGTCCATACACTTGGCAAATACCAGTCAGTGAATGCAAGTTGATGCCAACGTTAGGCTTGAGGGCGAATCGTGGCCTCAACCCCCACTGTCTACCCACTGGCCCACTCTAATTGGATGCTCACCAGCGTCCCATTCAAGAAGGCTTGGGTCCTCCCAGCAAGTCCCAGCAGCGGTACGGATGCAACGCTTCAACTTCTCCTGCTTCGTCTTCTTCTTGTCTTCGGGCGTGCTCTCCATGACCGGCTAGGGGGCGAAAAGGAACATGTCAATTACTTCACCTATGTTGAAGAACCACTGAAGCGTAGACATGAGCAGTGGTGGTATTCAGCCAGTTCTATTAGGTTCGGTTAAACCGGCAGCTGCTATGGGAGGCTCCGCTCACCCGTCAGGATGTCACCATGTCTCATTTTTGACGCTCTGCGCATGCGCGGAAGGTCCTGCGCATGTGCAGAGGTGTTGCGCTCAGATTTGCGAACCGGTAGCGAAGGTAAGTCAATACCACTCCTGGGCATGAGCTTAAATGGACTACAAAGGATGGTAGAGGACAGGAAGGCCTGGGGGAACCTTGTCCATGGGGTCGCGATGGGTCGGACACGACCTTGCAACTAATAACAACAAATGTTGAAGAACACATCTGAAACTGAAGACAGTCCTTGACCCAGCAGGCTAGAAAGTAAACCACACATAGGAAACAAAAACAGCCACAAGTTCCTATTTCTTTTTCGTACAAACCCCTACTTATCTCAGGCCATTCATTACAATTCTTATCTCCCAGGCTCATTTGCACAATACAAATACAATGACAATTAGTCAGTATAAGGATTTAGCATCTAGGGAATGAAAGCATTACTTTCACACCTGGTTAGTTGGCATTTCTCTAGCTAGTCTAAGAACAGGAAACCTAAGGCTGGAAGGATGCTACTCATGATCACTGAAGTCCTAATGTCCTCATACAGCGCCCATTCCTGCAGCGCATTAAAAAGCACATGTGCTGGTGGCCTTTGAATTTAATCATTTAGCTCCCCGAGATTTTAGACTTTGGCCTTTCATACCAATAGGGTTCTCTCCCTTTTTATTTATTTATAAAAATGTATAACCAATATTCATTTGTTAAAATTTTCAAAGAGTAAAAGGGGAAAAAAAACAAAGCAAAGATTTAAAAAAAGAGGACTAAAGTTAAGCAATATGACTTCCAATCTTTTCTTCAACAGATATTATTACAATTATGTGGTACCTCCTGCCTCTTACGTATTATATAAATCTTGCATCAGCATTATCTTTATCGTTGGGTGAGCTGGGTTGGGCTGAGAGAGAAGGCAAAAGTCTTCCAGCTGGCTTTTATGCCTACGTCTCCCGGTTTCTAGTCTACCTCCTTAACTACACCACCAAACTGGCTCACTCCAAGACGTTGTGTGAAGATGGTCTATATCTCTTCCCCCCCCCTCCCTGCACCCTCCATCCCAGAAATACTTAACTCTTAAGGGCTTTGAAGAAAAACATACAAAGAAGACAAGAACTTTCGGAAGGAAACTACTTGTTGCCTCTACAAAGAAATGACCGCGGTTTATTACCTCTACGGGAACAAATCCAGCATCAGTTCCTCGGGGTCGCTTCCCCCGTGTGGGTGCCAGGTCATGGCCACGTAGCGATGGTAGCCGTGAGTCCACGACTGGGATCAGGTCTGCTTCCGGCATACTTGGGCCTATCACGGGCTCCTCAGCCCCAGCTGGTTCTTTCTCCTCCACCACAGGTGGCAGAGGCTCTCGATGTTCCTCCTGCAGAAGCAGAGGGAAGATGTCGGATAGCCTGAGTAGGTGGCTTAAGTGGCTAAGACACTGAGCTTGTTGATCAGAAAGGTCGGCGGTTCGAATCCTTAGTATGGGTTTCCTGCCTAAGCAGGGGGTTGGACTAGATGAGCTCCAAGGTCCCTTCCAACTCTTTCACTGTTACTATGTCAGTGAGGCTCAGGCCTCTCCCATAAGGCTTAAAGGACCTGCAATGACGTTTGGGCTCTTTGCCGGAAAACAACGTTGATAGCTTCGTCTTGTTGCATTTGTTTTTTATCGGTGTCTACTGAACTTTTGCCAAGAAAGGCTTTTGGCAGTTTACCTAATTGGACCAAGGTTGGTGATAGGACTGAGGAATTCTGTTGGGAGGAATTTGTTTTAATTTACTTGAACTACGCTGAGAATGAGTTAATTCTCAGCTGTTTGAATAAAGTTTGTTTGTTTTTACACTGACTGAGTTTCCTACTACCTACTTGGGCCTGGCTCACAACAAGAAAGTTGGAAAGGAGAATGGACTTGAGTACGAATTTAACCAGATTCACTAACCTCTTGTTTTTTCACCGGTGGTGAAGAATAGACCGTAGGAGCCGCCTGGATGACTGTGGGGTTGACTTTCGGAGGGGCCACCACTGGCCGAGGTACAGGCACCAGTGGAGCCAAAGGGCCAACAGAAATGCCTGGACCCACCTGGTCAAGAAGGAGCAGAACACAGTCACAATGTGCTCCATAAACTCTTGTTTTAAAAATGGTTTGCTCCTTTTTGAAATATAACCAACAAGAAAAACAAGTATAACGAAACATATATAAAGAGAAAAAAAACATGAAGGTAATTAAACTGTAAAAGAAATATTCTTTCAAAAAAAAAAGAACACCCCAAAGTGAATACATTTAAGGAGTTAAAAGTTAAAAATCCAATACTATTCAAGTCTTAAACAGCAGTCTAAATCTTGAGCATGTGGAATTATACTCAATATTTATTAATGTCAGTAAAAAAAAAACAATTCACATGTAAATAATATAAAAGTTAGGCTCTTGTGAGTTGGGCAGCCATATAAATATAAGACACAACGGTCAATACCTCTGCAGCTCCTTTGACTGACAGTATCAGTCAGTCAACAGGTATTAAAGTGAGGACCGTCTGTTCTATACCTATACATCAGTGGTGGGTTGCTACCGGTTCGCCCTGTTTCGGGCGAGCCGGTAGCGGCGGCGAAGGGAGGCTCCGCCCACCCGCCCAGACGTCATCAAATATGCTCTGCGCATGCGCAGAAGTGGTGCGTGAGCCAACCGGTAGCAAAGGTAAGTGAAACCCACCACTGCTGTACATGTATTGCTCTTTTAATTTATACTGACAAACCCTCTTATACCAATTCCAAACCCACCTTATAACTGGTCTCAAAACTTGGCACAGCTCTTGGTACCCTCCCTACTCTACTTACTGGGGGACCAGGTCGCATTGGTCCTATGCTCCCAAGGGGTGGGCCAGGTGCTCTCTGCATCGGTGGACCCATCAGTATCGGGGGGCCTTGAGGGCCTGGCATTGGAGGCCCTACCATGGGCTGGTGATGCGGTGGGCGCATTGCCATCGGCCGAGGACCACCTAAAGAAAAAAAAAAAGACAGTGGTAGAAAAAGACAGTGGTAGAAAAAGACAGGCTCCGGCCATCCACTAGGCTTAAAAAATAAAAGGAAAACTTACCTGCCCGCTGCAAGACATGAGGCACAAAGGTTGGCCGGAGAATGGGAGGACGTTGTGGGGGAACTGCTGGAAGGAAAAAAAGATGCTTTGAAAACTCTTCTTCTGAAGCAAATGGTTTCTATTTTACAAGTAATTTTCTTTGCCTCCTGGAGGAGTGAAAAACTCTACTCTTCCTGCAGTTCACGGAGATTGTAAACTGGGAACAGAGAACAGGGTTGCCCAGCTCTGACACCTGCTTGGTTCCTAAGTGAGGTGCAGGGGAGGAGGAATGGGGCCGGTCCCTCCTTCACCAGCCTTGCAGTCATTTCCATCTTGCTTTTTGGTAACACAAATCAAAAATTGATGGACAACAGAACTGTCAGGCAGGTTAGAAGAAAGGTTAAATTCCTGGAGTAGAAAATAGTGCCCTACAGAGTTAAGCTTGTGTTGTCATCTATAGCACTAGAGAGATATTCTCTTGCATCCCCTCAAATCTGCTCAATTTGTAATGTTGTTTATTACCTTTAAAACCCATACATGAGTCTTCCCCAAACCAAGTTTCTGCCAATATGCTGGAGTACAATAATCAAGATTCCTCAGATCACATGATCCAAAGGAAAACTATTATAAATGATTATTGTACCGATGCTTAAAAGAATGCCATCTTTCCAAATGTTGGATCCATTGAAGAGGCCTATTAGACATGTTCCGCCTCAGGGGCAATTGTTGAGAATATATAGACATCTCTGTTTCTTCATTTCAAATTTGCTATCTCTGCCTTTAATCTGACCCATATTTTTAAACCAGATGAAAACTATTTGTTTCAGCAGTTTTACAGCACAGGGTATTCTTGAACATCACTGTTTTCAGCTCTTCGTTTGATTTGAGGACCCAGATTGTTGGGGGCAATAAAGTTGACTTTGTATATAATATACAAATGGATGAAGACTATTGCTTAATACAGTCCACGCTGCCCTGAGTCTTCGGAGAAGGGCGGGATATAAATTCAAAATAAATTTTTTTTAAAAAAATTATCCTAATTCTTTTTCCCCCCAACTCCTTCTGGGGTTTTCTTCAATCAATATTTTGGAAACAATATAGTAAGAATTAAAATTAAGAGTTTCTCGAGTACAATAAACAATATTACTTAAACTGGAATGAGGCAACTCTCTTCTTTCAGAAATAGGTATCTTTCTCACTTAAAGACACTAGTGAAGTTAATGCGGGGGCAGGAAGATGATCGTTTAGCCAAACCTTTGGAACTGACCATACCTGGGCCTACAAATGGCACTGGAGGAGCCACAATAGGGGCAACTACTGTGGCAGCTGCTGCTGCTCGGGCTTCCAAGCTCTGCTGGACCTGGAGGGCATGAGGATAACAAAATGAAAGACTTGATGGTAGCAGAATAAGATCAATAGCCATGTACAAAAATTTACAACGTCAAAGCCAATGTAGTACTGATTTTAAATACTCCACTGAAAACATTCTAACACTTCCTGCATTACAAAGAATAGAATTCAACAAACTGCTCACCTGTTGATAAGTGTTAGTGGCAATGATGGGTCGGATGACGGGAACAGGGGACACTGCAGTTACCGCTGGTACTGCTAGAGCAACTGGCACAGCTTCTACCACAGAGGCAACAGGAGGCAGAGAGACAGGAGCTCCAAGCACTTCCTGCTCAAACCTGGAAGTCATTATCAGGAGGCATATTTCATTTCTGAACATTCAAACACTTCACTTTCATCTCAATTAGAATCAATTAGAAGCAAGAATTGCTTGGCTTTATTCCCTGATTAGATTTAAATCTCTTCCCTGAAGCATCCAAAAAATAAAATTAAATGAAATTCAGTGAATGGTCCATAGAGAGACAAAATGTCAGACAGAAAGACAGACAGAGATTTTGAGCCTTTATTTAAACTGGGAAATACTAGGGATAAATACTCAGACAGCTTATCCAAGCTGTTGTAGATTCCCAACTCGGTTTCCTAGGATGCTCATCTGTCTTTTCTCCAAGTTTCAAAATGTTGAAAACTACAGGCAAAAGAAATCCTCAATTTTTCACTGTTCTCCCAAGTCAAAGAGCATGGGACTAAAATTAAACATAAAGAAGACCAAACTAATGATAACAGGTGGAACAACCAGGCTTAGAACTGGCAGCAAAGATACTTAAATGGTGGAGACTTTCTGCCTTTTAACATCAACAATCAACAGTAAAGGAACAAGCAGTCAAGAAACTCGCTGCAGCTGGTAGAACAACTATAAAAGCCCAGGAAAAGATATCCAGATGCTGCGATGTGTCTATACCTACAAAGATCAGATTAGAATCATGCAAGCCATGATATTCCCTGTAACACCCTAAGAAAGTAGGATAGGAAAAGTCTTGACCTTTGGACAACCAAGAAAACAAACCAATGGATCACTGAACGAAATAATTCAAGATCAATTATCCTACTTTGGACACATTAGACAAAGAAAAAAAATAATTTTTTTTATTTATTATTATGTCTAAGTACTACCTATGTAGTACATACTACCTATGTAGTACATACTACCTATGTAGTATGGCTGCATTACTGTTATCCTTCTCATATATTCCATTACCATCTCTTATTGGTATGGTCATTATGGTTATTATTACTTTGATATTAATATTACTTTGTTGTTTTGCATGTACATTGAGCACTTATGCCCCGGAGACAAATTCTTTGTGTGTTTATCACACTTGGCCAATGAAGTATTGCTATCTATCTATCTATCTATCTATCTATCTATCTATCTATCTATCTATCTATTATCTGTCTGTCTATCCATTCTACCTATCCTATCTATCTGTCTGTCTGTCTATGGTACCTATGATTTCTATCTATCTATGGTTTCTATCTATCATCTGTCTGTCTGTCTACCTATGGTATCTATGTATGATCTATTTATCCATCCATCCATCCTCTTGATATTCTATTGTATAATGCACGAGTCAAAAAGAGGGTTATGAAAATATCTACAGACCCCTCACATCCTGGACATGAATTGTTTCAACTTCTGCCCTCAAAAACACGCTATAGGACACTGCACACTGGAACATCAAGACACAAGAGCAGTTTTCCCCCGAATGCCATCACTCTGCTTAACAACTAATTTTCACAACACTGTCAAATAATTTACTAAGACTGTATTATTATTATTATCTTCCTTATTAGTACCTATCTCTCCCCACTTATGACTATAACCATGTTGCTCATATCTTTCAATTTATATTGTTTTTGTTTCCTAGTACGATTTGATAGCTTATTAGTAACCTTGACTGTCACTAAGTGTTGTATCTTTTTAGTCTTGTGAATGTATTTTATCCTCCTTATGTACACTGACAGCATATACACCTAAGACAAATTCCTTGTGTGTCCAATCACACTTGGCCAATAAAGAATCCTATCCTATCCTATTCCTATCCTATCTCCTATCCTATCCCCTATATCATATCCTATCCTATATCCTATCCTATCTCCTACCTCCTATTCTATCCTATCGTCTCCCCTCCCCTCCCCTCCCCTCCCCTCCCCTCCTATCCTATATCCTCTCCTCTCCTCTCCTTGTCTGTCTATCATCTATCATCTATCTATCTATCTGCTAACTATCTGACCGATATTTGGGGCTACAGATCCCATACAGCCGGGAAACGCGTCTCAGAGTTGGGGATTACAGGAATGCACGTATAACGAAGTCACCCGAAAGGCTGAGCTCCATTCAAAGGCGGCTTTGCATAAACCACCGGGATACCCCAAGCTCCTCTCAGGCCTCTACTCACAAGGCCATCTCGGCTTCCATTTCCTTCAGTCTCTCCTCGCCGCTTTTCGCGCCTCCCGCCGCCACCACGGCTCCTTGCCCAGGAGCCCCTCCCGGCACCCCCGGGGGAGCTCCGGGCGGCGGGGGCGGCGGGGGCGGCATCGCAGGAGCCGCCATGGCTCGACTTCTTCAGTCAGGCTCGGTTGCTCCAACAGCGTCCGATAGCGACTTTCTCTTCTTTCCGGCGCATACTTAAGTCGTCACAATGTAACTTCCGGAGCTTCTGTCGCTTTCTCGCGGAAAACCAAGCAAGGTTTTCCTAGAGCGTACGTCCGGTTCAGGAAGCAAGGCTCTCCGACTCTATGACCTGGGTTGTCTCTTGTCACCTAAATCAGGTGTTACCAACCTTGGCAACTTTAAGACATATGGACTTCAACTCCTAGAATTCCTCGAGGAATTCTGGGAGTTGAAGTCCACAAGTCTTAAAAGTTGCCAAGGTTGGAGACCCCTGACCTAAATAGAGTAGAATAGAGCTGGAAGGGACCTTGGAGGTCTTCTAGTCCAGCCCCCTGCTCAAGCAGGAGAACCTATACCATTTGAAACAAGTGGCTGTCATATCTCTTCTTCAAAACCTCCAGTGATGGAGCGGCCACAATTTCTGGAGGCCAGCTGTTCCACTGGTTAATCGTCCTCACTGTTAGTAACTTCCTCCTTAATTCCAGGTTGCTTCTCTCTTTGATTAGTTTCCAACCCGTTGTTTCTTGTCCTGCCCTCTGGTGCTTTGGAGAATAATTTGACCCCCCTCTTTTGTGTGGCAGCTCCTCAAATACTGGAATACTGTCACCCCCTAATTCTTCTTTTCTTTAGACTAGCCAAACCGAAATTCTGCAGTTCTTCGTATGCTTCACACTTGGCTTAAATGAACAATAGTGTCATTTCACAGATCCATATTTGAGGTCGATGCGCACAAAACCTGTTAACTATCTTGCATCTCCTGGCATAAGCATATGTTTCCTTTCCTTTTTGTTTGCATAAACTCCTTTGGGGTGATCCTGCCACAGTCAAGACGATTGCAAGTCAAATCTGGTTTTGTATTAGGAAAACTGATGAATCACCACTAGGTTACTGTTAACTTTTATAATATAACGTAATACTAATGTCAGAAATGTATGGCTTATCTTTTTTGGAAAAAGCACCATTTTTTTACTAATGAAAGGATGATGTGTTACTATAGCAGATGTTTTATGGTATTTTATTTTATTTTTGCTCAGATTATATTCTAGTGATGGTGGTGTTGTTAGTTGCGAAGTCGTGTCCGACCCATCGCAACCCCATGGACAACGTTCCTCCAGGCCTTCCTGTCCGCTACCATCCTCTGGAGTCCATTTAATCTCATGCCAACTGCTTCAGTGACTCCATCCAGCCACCTCATTCTCTGTCGCCCCTTTCTTCTTTTGCCCTCTATCTTTCCCAGCATTAGGCTCTTCTCCAGTGAATCCTTCTTTCTCATTAGGTGGCCAAAGTATTTCTAGTGTATTAGTTTCTAGTATTTCTAGTATTTCTAGTGGTGTATTAGTAATCAAATGACTATTTGTTAACTAATTTGTTATTTGTTAAATAACAAATAAATTAATAAATTTGTTATTAATAAAATAAATAAAAATAAATAAAATAAATTTGTTATTTGTTATAATAACAAATGACTATTGATAAAAATAAAACATAAGGTAGATTTCTTTCTTAGTATTTATTTGTAGTTTGTTTGGGGTTGTCTCCTCTAATTTTTAAAGGTTTTTTTAAAAGTTTGAAAATGGTTTTAATTGTTAAGAAAGCTAAACAAAAATGTTTTCTTAAAAATAATCCTAAACATACTTACTAAAAACATACTTACTAAAAGAAATTATCTTGGTTCCAAAGTATTTGCTTTCCTAGGTACATTATTTCAAACGGATAACATATGGAATATGACTTCACTGCATATATTACAAAAATGTTTTGCATGAGTGATATCATGACATCCGATGGCACCATGCATGTATATCATTTGCATGGTGCCATTGCAACACACATGCCTCTGATCAGCCTAGTAGATACCACTTTTAAGTATGCAGAATACACACATCGACAAACACAGCACCCAAACACCACTTTTCCCCCCTAGAAAGATACATAGGAGTGTATTCTCACACTCAAAACCGTAGAAATGGTGGTAGACTTTAGGAGAAACCCTTCCATACTTCCACCTCTCACAATACTAGACAACACAGTATCAACAGTAGAAACCTTCAAATTTCTAGGTTCTATCATATCGCAAGATCTAAAATGGACAGCTAACATCAAAAACATCATTAAAAAAGGACAACAAAGAATGTTCTTTCTGCGCCAACTCAGTAAGCTCAAACTGCCCAAGGAGTTGCTGATTCAGTTCTACAGAGGAATTATTGAGTCTGTCATCTGCACCTCTATAGCTGTCTGGTTCGGTTCTGCAACCCAACAAGAAAAACACAGACTTCAGAGGATAATTATTTTTATTTATTTATTTATTTTTATTTTTCAAATTTATATACCGCCCTATCTCCCTAAGGACTCAGGGCGGTTCACAGGCAGTTAAAATACATATAAATACAAATTAAAAACGACAATTAAAAAACTTATTCTATTGCCAAATTTAAAAATAGTATAAATAATAAAAAACCCTTAAAACCCATAACTTTAAAATCTAATCCAGTCCCGCGCAGATGAATAAGTGTGTTTTAAGCTCATGAAAAGGTTCGAGGTCCGGAAGTTGACGAAGTCCTGAGGGAGTTCGTTCCAGAGGGTGGGAGCCCCACAGAGAAGGCCCTTCCCTGGTGTCGCCAGACGGCACTGCCTAGCTGACGGCACCCTGAGGAGTCCCTCTGTGAGAGCGCACGGTCGGTGAGAGGTATTTGCAGCAGTAGGCGGTCCCAAATAGCCCGGCCCTATGCCATGGAGCGCTTTAAAGATTGTTACCAACACCTTGAAGCGCACCCGAAGGCCACAGGTAGCCAGTGCAGTCTGCGCAGGATAGGTAACACGGAGCCACGAGGCTCCTCTATCACCCGCGCAGCCGCATTCTGACTAACTGAAGCCTCCGGATGCCCCTCAAGGGAGCCCCATGTAGAGAGCATTGCAGTAATCCAGGCGAGACGTCACGAGGCGTGAGTGACCGCATAAGGCATCCCGGTTCAGAAAGGCGCAACTGGCGCACCAGGCGAACCTGGTGGAAAGCTCTCCTGGAGACGGCCGTCAAATGGTCTTCAAAAGACAGCCGCTCATCCAGGAGAACGCCCAGATTGCGCACCTCTCCATCGGGCCAGTGACTCACCCCAACAGTCAGCCGAGGACTCAGCTGACTGTACCGGGATGCCGCATCCACAGCCACTCTGTCTTGGAAGGATTGAGCTTGAGCCTGTTTCTCCCCATCCAGACCCGTCGGCTTCCAAACACCGGGACAGCACTTGATAGCTTCATTGGGGTGGCCCGTGTGAAAAGTACAGCTGGGTGTCATCAGCGACAGCTGGTACCTCACACCAAAGCCACTGATGATCTCACCCAGCGGCTTCATATAGATGTTGAACAGAAGGGCGAGAGAATCGACCCCGCGGCACCCCACAAGTGAGGCGCCCGGGCCGACCTCTGCCCCTGTCAACACCGTCTGCGACCGGTCGGAGAGATAGGAGGAGAACCACCGATAAACGGTGCCTCCCACTCCCAATCCTCCAACCGCGCAGCAGGATACCATGGTCGATGGTATCAAAGCCGCTGAGAGGTCTAATAGGACCAGGACAGAGGAACAACCTCATCCCTGGCCTCCAGAGATCATCCACCAACGCGACCAAAGCCGTCTCCGTGCTGTAGCCGGGCCGGAAACCGGACTGGAACGGGTCTAGATAGACAGTTTCATCCAGGTGCAGGGGAAACTGATATGCCACCATACTCTCTACAACCTTCGCTGCGAAGCGAAGGTTGGAGACCGGACGATAATTACCTAAGACAGCCGGGTCCAGGGAGGGCTTCTTGAGGAGGGGCCTCACCACCGCCTCTTTCAAGGCGGCCGGAAAGACTCCCTCCAACAAGGAGGCACTCGTAATCGCCTGGAGCCAGCCTCATGTCACCTCCTGAGTGGCCAGTACCAGCCATTAGAACTGCAGAAAAAATAATTGCTACCAACCTGCCTTCCATTGAGGACCTGTATACTGCACGAATCAAGAAGAGGGCCATGAAAATATTTAGACCCCTCGCATCCTGGACATAAACTGTTTCAACTCCTACCCTCAAAACGACGCTATAGAGCACTGCACACCAGAACAAGAACATTTTTTCCCGAAGGCCATCACTCTGCTAAACAAATAATTCCATCAACACTGTCAGACTATTTACTGAATCTGCACTACTATTAATCTTCTCATAGTTCCCATCACCAATCTCTTTCCATTTATGACTGTATGACTATAACTTGTTGCTGGCAATCCTTATGATTTATATTGATATATTGACCATCAATTGTGTTGTAAATGTTGTACCTTGATGAACGTATCTTTTCTTTTATGTACACTGAGAGCATATGCACCAAGACAAATTCCTTGTGTGTCCAATCACACTTGGCCAATAAAAATTCTATTCTATTCTATTCTATTCTATTCTATTCTATTCTATTCTATTCTATTCTATTCTTAACTCTGTTTAAAGCATACAGTCTCCTCTCTATAAAACAGAGTTGTTGGCTAAGCCTGCTCAACAGTTAGCCTGGCACAATGTGTGAGCCCATGTGGTATCTGATGTCCTTTTCAAGATCAGATCTTTCATCTGTTCACTGGCTGCCTATAAGAAGAGGTGACATATGAGGCTATTCAAACACATTGAAATCAAGGCAATCAATCCAAGTGGATTTTTCATGTCGCACTCACTTAGCCCAGAACATGAGATTAATAACTGAGAAATGACCAGGTGTGAGATGGCTGACCCTGGCTTAATAAATTCTGTTATCGACATACAAGCAGCTATACAGTTTCCCATGTAAATATAAGCTGTTTAACCCAATGAATGGAAAGGCTTATATCTTGTCAAAGGAGGCCCAGTGAGAAAGTACAAACACATACCACGGTAATAACGGCTGTCCCATTCTTTGAGAACATTACCATAGGTAAAGCATTCTTGTGGTCCACCAGCAGCCTGCGGAGCTGGCAACGGAGTCAGACAGCAATGAGGCTGAGGAATAGCGTGGGACAGTCCTGGAGGCTGAGGAAGGCCCGGATGAGGGCTTTGTGTCGGAGGCTGATGCCAGGGCCATCGGGGAGTGAGGTGCGGACTGCAGAGCCTCCAGAGACTGATAGTAGTGAGACAGAGGAACAGGAGGAGCCTGTTCCTAATGCATGCATGAGAAGAGCTGCCAGAAGGCAAGAGCAGCTCAAGCAGAGAGGACGACTCGGGAGTAGGGCCAAGAGATGATTAGCCTCTCCCATAAGGCTTAAAACAGACCAGCAATGGCGTTTGGGCTCTTTGCCGGAAAACAACGCTGGTAGCTTCATCTTCTTGCATTTATTTTTGTATCGGGGTCTTCTGAATTTTTGCCAAGAAAGGCCTTTGGGAGTTTGCCTAATTGGACCAAGGTTGGTGATAGGACTGAGGAATTTGTGTTGGGAGGAATTTGCTGTCATTTAGTTGAACTATGCTGAGAATGAAGTAATTCTCAGCTGTTCGAATAAAGTTTGTTTGTTTTTTCACTGACTGAGCTTCCTACTACCTACTTGGGCCTGGGTCACAACAAGCATGAGGTAGACCATATTCATGAGACAGCAGGATAAACATAGGCATTATGCATTTTATTAGAATGGGTAATATCCCAGATTTTGTACTATGAAATGATTCAGGTGCTCGAGCAGACAAGAGCCATTTCAGACAATCCTTCAGATGTACCACACGGAAAGGACTCAGCAGCGCAACTTCCTGAGTAGGGGAGCGACTGGCAGACAAAAAGACCATCAGATTTTGCCTGGAAAACTGCCATTTTCCCGACATTCATCCCAGGTGTCAACCTGCAAAAAACCAGGACATTTCTTTGGATCACTGTTTCTTACCATTTAACAGTTATGTCATTAGAATTGTAACTCTTCCACCCATTTCTCAATTGTTTAAGAACAGGGGTGAAATGTAAAATGTGTTACTACCAGTTCTGTGGGCGTGGCTTGGTGGAGGGGGGGGTAATGTGACTGGATGGGCGTGGCCAACTTTTTTTTTTTTTTACTTTTAAAAGCATTTTCTCGGCCGAAGAAAAAATGCGTTTAAAAGTTTTTTTTTAAAAAACCCTCTGACAATCGCGCAGCTCAGCTGGGATCATCAGAATCCTTTCAAAGCATGAGCAGCGGCTGGGGGAGGGGGAGCAGAGATTTTTGCTACCGGTTCTCCGAACCACCCACCACCATCGCTACCGGATCGGGTGATCCGGTCCAAACCAGGAGCATTTCACCCCTGGATAAGAAGCATTTTGAACTACAATTGTGAATGGAGTTTTTTGATGGCCTGCAAATCATGGAGTTGTAATCAATTGTTTCCCAGATGTACTGGAACTACAACAGCCATGATTTATGGCCAGGGATTCTAGAGTTTTACTCCAAAGTATTTTGGTCATCAGATTGCCTGACCCTTAATGGCTGTACCACTGAAGAGGGAGAGATCTTTTATTGAGTGTCTTCCGTTTGCCTCCAACTGGTTTCTTGTACAAAAATGCTTTAGCCAGACTGATATGATTTACTTACCCAAAAAGAAGGGCACAGGGAGGAGTATACTTTTTTATACCACTGGCAGACATAGGGATCAGAGCCTTTGGCATTCATAGCTTTCTCACAGCGATGGAAATCTGACAGAAGGGGAGGACAAAAAACATCTCAAAACATTTCAGGAAAATGCAATCTAATCTAGAACCCAATAGAGTCCTTAAAACAGAATCATGTACAAGCCTGAAGAATCTACAAGACTTTGTATTGTCCAATACCTGGATCTCCAAAATAAAAAAGAACCTTGCTGTAATCCCCATTCTGCCCTCCAATACATCAAAATATATTTGATGATGATGATGATGATACATCATCAAACCCAGTGTTTTCTCAATCTCCAATCAGTTGTTGTTAGGGAAAAAAGTTAGCGGGGATTCAATATTATGCTATACCAGGGGTGTCAAACTCTATTTCATTGAGGACCGCATCAGGGTTGTGTTTGACCTTGGGTGGCCGGGGTGGGTGTGGCCAGCTCGAGGTCACTCACATCAGGAGCACCTGTGGTGGCCCGAGTGCTCTACCAGTGAAAACAGGCTCCCGAGCTCCGTTTTAGGCTGTGACAGCCTCCTGCAACCCTCTGCCAGCAAAAACAGAGCTTGAGAGGGCTGTGGGCAGCCTTCCCAAGCTCTGTTTTTGCTGGCAGAGGGTTGCAGGAGGCCGTCGCAACCGAAAACGGAGCTCAGGAGCCCGTTTTCACCGGCAGAGGCATCGCAGGCCGGTCCTTCGCTTTTTCTAGGGCGGTCCCGTAGGCCAGATCTAAACACCCCATGGGCGGGCTCCGGGTTCTGGGCCTTGAGTTTGACACCCCTGTGTTATACAATCAGAGAAATTGAAAGAGGCGGTGGTGAGACCCCTCCTCAAGAAGCCCTCCCTGGACCCAGCTATTTTGGGTAACTATCGTCCAGTCTCCAACCTTCGCTTCGTTGCGAAGGTTGTAGAGAGTGCTGTGGCGCGACAGCTACCCCAGTACCTGGATGAAGCCGTCTATCTAGACCCGTTCCAGTCCGGCTTCCGACCTGGATACAGCACGGAGACAGCTTTGGTCGCATTGGTGGATGATCTCTGGCGGGCCAGGGACAGGGGGTACTCCTCTGCCCTGGTCCTATTAGATCTCTCAGCGGCTTTTGATACCATCGACCATGGTATCCTGCTGCGCCGGTTGGGGGGATTGGGAGTGGGAGGCACCGTGCATCGGTGGTTCTCCTCCTATCTCTCCGACCGGTCGCAGACGGTGTTGACAGGGGGGCAGAGGTCGGCCGCGAGGGGCCTCACTTGTGGGGTCCCGCAGGGGTCGATTCTCTCGCCCCTGCTGTTCAACATCTACATGAAGCCGTTGGGTGAGATCATCAGTGGCTTCGGGGTGAGATACCAACAGTACGCTGATGACACCCAGCTGTACTTTTCCACCCCAGGCCACCCCAATGAAGTTGTCGAAGTGCTGTCCCGGTGTTTGGAAGCCGTACGGGTCTGGATGGGGAGAAACAGGCTCAAGCTCAATCCCTCCAAGACGGAGTGGCTGTGGATGCCGGCATCCCGATTCAGTCAACTGCAGCCGCAGTTGACTGTTGGAGGCGAGTTATTGGCCCCAAAGGATAGGGTGCGCAACTTGGGTGTCCTCCTGGATGATCGGCTGTCGCTTGAAGATCATTTGACGGCCGCCTCCAGGAGGGCCTTCCACCAGGTCCGCCTGGTTCGGCAGTTGCGCCCCTTCCTTGATCGGGATGCCTTGTGCACAGTCACTCATGCGCTCGTTACCTCTCGCTTGGATTATTGTAATGCTCTCTACATGGGGCTCCCCCTGAAGTGCACTCGGAGGCTTCAGTTAGTCAGAATGCAGCTGCGCGGGTGATAGAGGAGCTACGCGTAGCTCCCATGTAACACCGCCTCCCGCGCAGACTGCACTGGCTACCTGTGGCCTTCGAGTGCACTTTAAGGTGTTGGTTACGACCTTTAAAGCGCTCCATGGCTTAGGGCCTGGGTACTTACGGGACCGCCTGCTGTTACCACATGCCTCCCACCGACCCGTGCGCTCTCACAGAGGGACTTCTCAGGGTGCCGTCCGCCAAACAATGTCGGCTGGCGGCCCCAGGAAGGGCCTTCTCTGTGGGGGCTCCACACTCTGGAGCAGGCTTCCCCAGGTTTACGCCAAATACCTGACCTTCGGACTTTCCGCAGCGAACTGAAGACACATCTTTTCATTCGCGCGGGGCTGGCTTAAATTGAATTTTAAATGTTTAAATTTTTATTAATTTTAAATGGGGTTTTAGCGTTTGGTAAATTTTTTAAATTTTCAGGCCAATTTGAATAAGTTTTTTAAATTCCGTTTTAATTGTATTTTGTATTGTTCATTTTATTCTGCCTGTACACCGCCCTGAGTCCTTCGGGAGAAGGGCGGTATAAAAATCAAATAAATAAATAAATCAGCCTAACGAGAAAATAAGTTATCAAATCCCCACAACTCAATATTCTTGCTTGTATATTTATTTATTTATTTATTTATTAAATGTAGATGGCACTTGATCCCACTACTGGAGCAACTCTAATATGCAAGATAAACAGAGTGTTTTTCAGAAGATTGAGGAGGTTTTTTTTTAATGCAATCGGGACAGTATAGTTAAAACTTTGTTTTACCAGTGCAAACTATAATCCAAGCTGTCAAAAAAGTTCAAAAGAAAAAATGGCAGAGAAAAAAAGTAAATTTGTGGTGTTAAAAACTAAAAAAATAGTTTGTTAAACCCAAGGAAATTATTCTTCATCATGTAACCAATGTTTTTAAACATAGGAGGAAGAGACAGCAATACCATTTTTATGCTTAAACTTTCCGTAAATAACATATTATTTTTACTTCAACAGAGAAAAATACAACTTTTTATAAAGATGTCAGAATAATATGAAAGATGCAGAAACACAAACATTCACATGCATCAATTATACTGACCAAGGTAGTTCTGCCAGCAGCCTCGTGTTTGATTTTGATTGGGGAACCTACTGTCAAACGGAGCTGTTTTGTAGTTCTCTATATTGCGCCTTATGGCGTCAGACATACTTTTTTCCTGAAAATAGATATGAAATCAGGTAATTGATATATCCTGGTGCTTCAAAATGTCAACTATTAGAAGAAATTCCCTTAGGAAAAAGATCAAGTTTTCTCTATGGCAATTTTATCCCCCAAAGAATTTGATACCGGATTGCCATAGATATTTTATGCTAAGTAGAATCCTGCTTATACATCAATGTCTACTCCCTACTGTATGCCTTACTATCTTGTGATCCCTTCCTCTGCAAAGAATGTAAATATGAACATTAATTCTCTTCTTATTAATTATGTCAGTCTTGGAGTGAGCATTCCAAAGGACAGAGGAATGGGGGAAAGAAGCTGTAAGATCTACCCTTTTACTTGGCTTCCTCACCAGTCAGGTTTTGGAAACCTTTCTCATCCTTTGGCCTTACCCAGCTCTTTGGGATAGTATTCTTTGGACACTGTAAAACAAAGAAAAGCTAAGTAAAACCATTAGGGCATTTGTGGTCATGTGATTGGACTTAGTGACAGCTTTGTTCAACAGCTGAGTTGCCTGACTAGGATTGTCAAGACTACTGGTACAATCCATTGCTCCTATCTGCAATTAGTGAACCAGAAATTAAATCTTCTGCTAATATCCGCTGTAGAAATATGTCTGGAACCCCTTAAGCAAGCCTTGGTACCCTCACCACTGACTAACAGCTCTTTTAACCTAATCCATTAATATGCCTCTCCCTTTTTAAAAACCATCTGACAACAGACTGGAGATACGGTTTCACCCTTAAGCTTTACAGCAGACAAGCTGAATTTTTAGCAAATCAGTTCTAGATTTATATATTCTAGCCTGCTGAACAGGAATAACAGAAGAGTTAGAAAGGACCTTGGAGGTCTTATATTTTTATATCTCTCTATCTCTCTATCTCTCTATCTAATCTAATCTATGACATAAGTAACGTCTCAGAATGCTCACGTCAAGAAATTGGAAGCAGATACTTTATACTGCAGATCTGCTTGCTGGCTTCTTCCCAAAATAATAAAAATGGGTGTGGTTGGTAGGATAATCAGATTAATGAACAATTAAATGTCTAATCCTTGAACAAATGACTAAATAAACATCTTGCTTATTTATTAGTTCAATTAGGTATAGTTTGAAAGGAAGCTGTATCTACCAGTGATGTTTTCTAAGCAGTTCCTAAAATCTTTCAACTGAACAATGGGAAGAAGAAAGCAATCTTAAATTTTCATTAGGGTGCTAGTCGTGTCTCTTTAACAGAGACTTCCTGACACTTGACGTAACCTAAGAGATCCTTTCCTAAAACTATTACCTATGGGTGGGGATGAAAGGTACAAAGACAGACAGAAAAACAAAAACAAAATTGACATTCCACATGTGAGACAGCGTACCCATTACTGTAATATTAAACACTGAAGATTTATACACATTAGCTGAGTTCAACAGCACCACAAAACAGCTATTGTGTTCACATATCTATTACCCAAATAAAAAAACATTTTAGGAGGGCTTCACTTGTGACTGACATAACATGTGGCTTCCCGCCATTCACTGAACCATAAATATTGCCTCATTGTATTTTAGGCTACCCTAGCTTTTGTGTCAATTCTATTAGAAAATCAAGCTGTTTTAGTAAAAAGCAAGGCAAAAGAGACAATCTGATGTACTCTAGCCTTCTTGGCGATGTTCCTAATCTTCGTGTAAGTGCTAATCTATGATGAAAAGATAAGTTATCCAAAATGGAAATACTGGCACACAATCCTCCAACTAATAATGATGATGGTTTATTAAGCTTGTGGGTTAGTATCATTTGGCTGGAAGGTCACCTTTTGAATTAAGTCTGCTTGGGTGGACAATTCTTTTGAAACAGCTTTCTTTTGCTGCAGGTAGTCTTCGACTTACAACAGTTCATTTAGTGAAAGTCCGAAGTTACAACAGCACTGAAAAGAGTGACTTATGACCATTTCTCACACTTACGACCGTTGCAGCATCCCCACGGTCATGTGCTTTACATTCCAATGCTTGACCACTGGTTCCTATTTATGACGGTTGCCGTGTCCCCGGGATCACGTGATAAACTTTTACAACTTTCTTACAAGCAAAGTCAATTGGGAAAGCCAGATCCACTTAACAACGGTGTTACTAATTTAATAACCGCAGTGATTAAACTTAGCACCAGCAGTGATCCACTTAACTAATGCGGCAAGAAAAGTCGTACCATGGGGCGAAAATTCACTTAACAAATTTCTCACAAAATAATTTTTGGGGTCAATTGTAGTCATAAGTCGAGAACTGTCTGCATTACAGAGAAGACTGTCCTTGGGTGAAGACCCCAAAGGGCTTGCTCTGAATGGAAAGAACTTCTTCCAAGGACAAATGGAAGAGGGAAAAATTTCACCCAAACCGTCCTCCTGCACCCCTTCCCTCCCTCCCTGAGCCCCCTTCTGCAGTTGAAGGGTGGTGGGTGCTATGAATAGAATTCTTTATTGGCCAAGTGTGTTTGGACGCACAAGGAATTTGTCTTGGATGCGTAAGCTGTCATGGTACATAAAAGCCATAAATGATAAATCATCACTTTTAAGAATAATTATCTTTAAGAAGAAAGAAAGAGAGAAAGAAAGAGAGAGAGAAAAGAGAGGGAGGGAGGGAGGGAAGAAAAGAGAAAGCAAAAGAAAGGGGAAAAGATGAAAAGAAAGAAAGAAGAAAAAGATGGAAGCAAGGAAGGAATGAAAGAAAGGGAAAGAAAGAAAAGAAAGAAAAGGAAAAAAGGAAACAAGAAAAAGAAAGAAAGAAAAGAAAGAAAGAAAAAAAGCAACCTGAAGAACATTGAAAAAAAAGGGGTTGGTTAAATTACTTGTGTTTCTCTGCAAACACTGCAAACTCTGAAAATACTATTATTATTTATTGAATTCATTCATTTATTTATTTATTTACTATATAGGTAGTCCTTGACTTACAACTATTTCTTCAGTGACCAAAAGAAAGAAAGAAGGAAGGAAGGAAGGAAGGAAGAAAAGAAAAAAGAAAAAGAAAGATGGAAGGAAAGAAAAGAAGAAGAAAAGGAAAGATAGAGAGAAAGAAAAAAGAGAAAGAAAGAAAAAGATGGAAGGAAGGAAGGAAGGAAGGAAAGAAGAAAAAGAAAGAAGGAAAGAAAAGAAGAAAAGGAAAGAGAAAGAAAGAAAGAAAGAAAGAAAGAAAGAAAGAAAGAAAGAAAGAAAGAAAGAAAGAAAAAGAAAGAAAATTTTTAAGAATCAAAGGGGAGGCGACCAAGAAAAACAGGACCGTATGTATGAGCGTCTCCCTCCACGGATGCAGAGACAGAACGAGAACTGGCTCCCGAAGGACCCGGCTTCCTCCTCTTCCTCCTCCTGTGGCGGCCACCGCATGCCCTGGACTCCAACCCCCATCATCCCCATCTGACAGGCCGATGCACCCTGAGACCCAAAGACCCGGACGGGCGCGGCTTCCCTTCGGGGTTGGGGAGGCGCGATCAGCACCGGGCCTTCTCGCGGGGGGACCCAGGCCCCCTCCGACGGCGAAGCGAGGCCCGGAGCATCCGGCCTCCTCCTCCGCGCCCGGCTGAAATCGAGTCCCCGGCTTCTCACCGCAACGAGGCCGATGAAACAGCGGCTTCCTCAAAGTGACTTTCACCTGCAGAACAGGCCACCAAGACGCCGGAACCAGCGACGGGGAGGATAGAGCAGCGCCGGAAGTACGGGCTCAAGGACGCTCTAGCTCCGCCCCTCGTTTTAGCGGGATCTCTCACGTGGCCAGCTGAGGGCGGCACTGGCGCCAAAACCCCAAAAGTGTAGCTGCTTATAGAGCTGTGGTGGGGAACTATGCCCCACCCCACTCCGGCCTTATGACTTGTGGACTTCAACTCCCAGAATTCCTGAGCCAGCCATTTTAATATGTAAGACTCAGGTTCTAAGGCAGAGGTGGGGAACTATGGCCCCTTTATGACTTGTGGACTTCCACTCCCAGAATTCCTCCTGAGCATAACTGGCTCAGGAATTCTGGGAGTTGAAGTCCACGGGTCATAAAAGGGCCACAGTTCCCTACCACTGTTCTAAACAGGGGGGCCAAACTGGATACATAACCTAAATACTGAAATTTTCTGGGATGGAAGACTTGCAAAGAGAAGGAGCTCACAGCTGCTGTAGCTTCCAGCACACATGTTTTTTTTCTGACGTTCATCACATTTCTATTGTAAAAAGTTTCCTACAGCTGTGGGCAGTGTACCCCAGGGGGACAGTGCCAAGGACCTCATAGCAATGGTGGATTGCTACCGGTTTGCCTCAAATCAGGCGAATTGGTAGCGGCAACCGTGGGAGACTCTGTGCACCCAGACATCTCTGTGCACACGCAGAAGTGGCACATCTGCACAGAAGTGGCACACGTGCGAGCAACCAGACACGAGCAAATCGGTAGCAGCCAAAATTAAAACCCACTACTGCAGGGGACTCCAACCTTGGTCCCTTTAAGATTTGTGGACTTCAACTCCCAGAGTTCCTCAGCCAGCTTTGCTGGCTGAGGGACTCTGGGAGTTGAAGTCCACAAGTCTTAAAGGGACCAAGGTTGGAGACCCCTGCACTACTGCCTCATAGCACCAGAAACCAGAAACAGTGGCAAGAGACTCAAGCCAGCCCTTCCCCCTTTAAGAAAACCAAGAAGCACCAGTTGAAAGAAAAATACGGAGCAGCCCTGCTAACAGAGTGGACAAGAGAAATACTTAAGCAGAGCCATTAAGATAAGGGGAATCAGGCTAAAAATAACTCACCTGGAACTCCCCTTTTTCCTCTTTCCTGGCAGAATTAACCCCCAGGATAGGAAAGGCAAAGTCCCAGGAACAGGATTAACCCATTAAGGCAGGAAGACAGGATCTAGGGCAATCACTTTAACTAGAAGCCCACAACTAAACCCATCAAGCTACAGGAGCTTCAAAGTGGAATTAAGAATAAAAGGCTCAGAGTCACACTTCCAAGTTGGCTTGCAACCCAGGAATGCTTGAGTTGTGTCACACCTGCTTTTTTGCCTTCCTTCATTGAAGAATCCCACTTTCTGGCAGCTGCTTAAGAATTCATTTCTTTTCAGCGTACATGGTTTTTCCAAGCTGGGAACAAACTCGGGAACTTTCTTCCAACACAGCGATTAAAGATTATTCATTTTAATTAAACTTCACTACAATAACCTACACTAATAAAGTCTGACAGTGTAAAAGTCTGAGAGGGGGAGCATTCCACGTTTATTTATTTTATTTTATTTATTTTATTTATTTATTTATTTTGTCACAACATCATATAAAAAGATTATATAGTATATAAACATATATATGAGTAAATATTGGGAGATACAAGCATCTATAGATATATAGGAAGAAGAAAAGAAAAACAATAGGACAGGAATGGTAGGCACATTTGTGCGCTTATGCAGCCCCTTATGGTACTCTTAGGAATGGGGTGAGGTCAATAGTAGAAAGTTTTTGGTTAAAGCTTTTGGGATTATGGGAAGAGACCACAGAGTCAGGTAAAGTATTCCAAGCACTGATGATTCCGTTACAGAAGTCATATTTTCTGCAATCTAGATTAAAGCGGTTAACATTAAGTTTAAATCTGTTGGTTGCTCTTGTATTATTGCAATTAAAGCTGAAGTAGTCTTTAACAGGAAGGACATTACAATAGATGATTCTATGAGTTAAACTTAGGTCTTGTCGAAGGCGACGGAGTTCCAAGTTTTCTAAGCCTAGGATTTCAAGTCTGGTGGGATAAGGTATTTTGTTGTTTTCAGAGGAATGGAGAACTCTTCTTGTAAAATATTTCTGGACACATTCAATTGTATTGATGTCAGAGATGTGGTGAGGGTTCCAAACAGGTGAGCTGTATTCTAGAATTGGTCTAGCAAATGTTTTATATGCTCTGGTTAGTAGTGTAGTGTTTTTGGAAAAGAAGCTACGCAAGATTAGGTTTACAACTCTTAGAGCCTTTTTTGCTATGTAGTTACAGTGGGCTTTGGCACTTAGATCATTTGACATGAAAACTCCAAGGTCTTTAACGGGGTGGGGGTCATCTGTAAGGTAATGTCCATCAAGTATGTACTTAGTGTTTGGGTTCTTTTTTCCAATATGTAAGACTGAGCATTTGCTGGTTGAGATTTGGAGTTGCCAAGTTTTAGACCAAGTGGTTAGATGATCAAGGTCTTTTTGGATGATAGATGCATTGTCTGTGGTGTTAAATAGTTAAATAGCTAGACTACGGTCTGTTTAATCGTATTTATTAATGTATTTCAATGAATATGGGCATCCATCTCAAATTCATGACTTTGGGAGGCTAACATCAATTTAAAACTACAAAACTATACAAATGGAGTGAGCAGCTGGGAGGGAACCATCGATAGCAGTTGATTCTGTTACTGTATAAACTCTACTATGCGTTTGAAACGTGGTGACAAAACCATGCATTTTAAGGCAGTGGCCCCCAACTTTTTGGGCATCAGACACTGGTTCCATGGAGAGAGGTTTTTCTGCAGGGGACGTGGTTTTGTGTGCTGACTGCATCCCACAGATGGGGCTTTGCTTGTTTTCACAGCCCAGTTTCTGGTATACTGCAGCCCCTGTTTTAGATCTTGCGATATGGTAGAACCTAGAAATTTGAAGGTCTCTACTATTGATACTCTACTGTTGTCAGGGTCCCCTATTTTAAGGCCTTGTAAAACGCCACAAGGGTTAGGGGAAGTCTAACCTTAGGATAGTCAGGGCTATGGTTTTCCCAGTTGCAATGTATGGCTGTGAAAGTTGGACCATAAGAAAGGCTGAGCATTAAGAACTGAGGCCTTTGAACTTTGGTGCTGGAGAAGATTCCTGCGAATCCCTTGGACTGCAAGACGATCAAACCGGTCAGTCCTAGAGGAGATCAACCCTGACTGCTCTTTAGAAGGCCAGATCCTGAAGATGAAACTGAAATACTTTGGCCACCTAATGAGAAGGAAGGAATCACTGGAGAAGAGCCTAATGCTGGGAAAGATTGAGGGCAAAAGAAGAAGGAGATGGCAGAGAACAAGATGGCTGGATGGAGTCACTGAAGCAGTCGGCGTGAGCTTAAATGGACTCCAGAGGATGGTAGAGGACAGGAAGGCCTGGAGGAACGTTGTCCATGGGGTCGCAATGGGTTGGACACGACTTCGTAACTAACAACAACCACCTTAGGATGAGCGGGGTTACCATGAAAGATATGTCTCTCTTTCTGTATTCTGCCAAGTGGGGTTGCCTAATTCCAAGCCTTTCCTGATCAGACAGACATTAATAGGGAGAGGCTGTGTCCTTCAACAACCCAGTCTGATACCATGTATGATATACAACCATATCTGGGTATCCTCCCCCAGTTGTATAGAATTCAAGTTCCATAATTCTGCACAATTACCATCCTGGCTGCAAAATTCTAGGAGTTGAAGTCCAGGCATCTGGCAGGGATGAAATTTAAAGGTTAAAAGCTAATTTTAACTAAGTCAAATTCAAACAAATTGCAGCTGTAGAGAGTGTCCGTCCATCCAGTGTTGTGCATAGCCAGCTTTCCTGATCTCCATTTTTCCAAAACTGGATCCTAGGATGGAAAATGTGGAGAGTTTTCAAACCAGTCTCATAACACTCAAAATTGTTGGACTTAAATTAGTATCAATTGCCACCACTATTCATAATACAGGAATGGTCAATTTTCCGCACCACACAGACAAACTGATCAACTGACTGTGAATTTCCTTTGTATGGTCTAACTTCCCTGGCTTTCTGAGGCTTAAAATATTTCCAGTTAGAAAAAAAAATGTTTTCCTTCTGTTCTAAAACTGAAATGAATTCTGTACCTCACATAGACAGCATTGATCACATGTTGTGGGTTTTGCTTGTTTGTATTGAGATATGCATTCAGTCTTTTTACCAGTGTTCTTTTGTGCCGCAGGCTGCATGATGCAGAGCAGGGGTGTCAAACTTGTTTTCATTGAGGGCCACATCAGGGTTGTGTTTGATGTTGGGGGGCCAGAGTGGGCGTGGCCAGCTCGATGTCACTCATGTCGGGGGCAGCTGTGGTGGTCCAAGCGCTCTGCCAGCAAAAATGGGCTCCCGAGCTCCGTTTTTGGCTGCAGAGAATTCCAGCAACCCCCTGCCAGTAAAAACGGAGTTGGGAGTACTGCCCGCGGTCTTCGCGAGCTCCGTTTTTGGCTGCAACGGCCTCCTGCAACACTCTGCCAGAGAAAACGGAGCTCAGGAGGCCTGCATGTAGTCCTCGCGAACTCCGTTTTCACTGGCAGAGGCATGGCGGGCCGAGCATTTGCTGTTTCCAGGGCAGCCCCGCGGGCAAGATCTAAGCACCCCATGGGCCAGATCCAGCCCCAAGGCCTTGAGTTTGACACCACTGACATAGAGCCAAGTTACATAAGGGTGAGAACCTGGAATTTTTTTCACATCTGTGCTTCGGCCTCGGAATGGAAGAGAACAATGCGATTAAACAAATAGTTTGAACTGTGCATTGTTGCCAAAAATTTTTTTCCTTTTTCTAAAGTCCCTGCAAACAGTTTGCCACGCCGAGTTGGAACTATGGCACTGATCAGAGTGCTAGCAAACCTTGTGATACTACTATGCCTTTCTTACGGTAAGAGCCTGGACAATGGAGCTTTAAGTGTCTTTTTTTTGTTTGTAAACCTCCAGTTATATGAGTAAACCTGCATGAAATTATTAACTCTAGATGTACAAGCAGGTTACAGGTAGAGAGTGGGGGGAAGAAGGCCCGGTTGGTGCGAATGGAGAAGACCATTGCTGTATGTGTAATAATAATATGAATTGATACATTTGATTCATATCAGCAAAACTAGCCAATTAAAAATATATAATCCCAAATTTAGTCAGCTTCCTTTTGTGTTTCCATTTATGTGGCAACTGACTTCAATAGAGGAAGATAACTTATTATAAAATACTTTGAGAAAAAAGTCGGGGAGAGATTTTTAGTCTTAGGATAGTCTTTTAAATATGGTGTATGAAATAGCCATTGATTTTTGTCCAAACTGGTAAAACAAATCTGTTGCATTTAACCTAACTCCCATTTTGTTAGATTTGCTGCATTATACAGCTTGTACCATATGGGTCATTGCTTCTGAAACAAATATCAAAACTTGCATGTAGGGATTTTACTGCCATCTGTGTTGGCTCAAACAGTTTTTAGTGAACTAAATCCAAATGTTATCTGCTTCCTTTCCAAATTCATAGATTAAATTCCATTTTTCATCAAACTCTTCCCCACTTTCTCGGCTACTATCCCCTATTCTGCCATCCCATGAGACCACCTAATTTTTTTTTTTTTTTTGCTTAGCAATCCAATATAGCAAGGTCAGACTCTGGACCAAATGTTTCTAAGCATTTTAGAAACATTTTAGATTTATAGAAACTAATATGAACTATTTTTCTTACTTCAACTGATTAGCATAATCTGACTGGTAGGGATACCATTAAGTTCTTGAGCATCGAAGAAGCAGAGCAAAATATTCCATAACTTTTGATGAAACTAGCTGACCCTGATTTCAGTTATCAGACTGGTAGAATCATGCTATTTAGTCTGTTTCCAACATAATTTTTATTATGAGAACAGTAATTTTTAGAATCAAGGCTTGAAAGTCAAACATCCCTTTTTGTTTGTACTTAATTTCTCCTGCTGGCTGAGGAACTCTGGGAGTTGAAGTCCACAAGTCTTAAAAGAGCCAAGTTTGCAGACCCCTTCTATAGGGTCTCCTGCTTGAGCCCAAAATAATAAGACCTCCCCAAAAATAAGGCCAAGTGCTTATTTCGGGGTTCAAAAAATATAAGACAGGGTCTTATTTTCGGGGAAACACGGTGTATATATTTATGCATAGTCATGTGTATAATTTGCAAATAATCCGTACTGTAATAAATAAACTGATTTTATTCAGCTGGGTTGATGCTGTGTGTCTCACAGTCTTCTGTGCCCCTCCAAAATTAGTATACTGATAGAAACACTACTAATAGAAGCAATTCTGTTCAACTCCACAGCCAAGTAATGAACTTTCTTGGTTTCTTTGCAGCAACAACCCCTCTTGATCGGATCATTGGAGGTTCTGAATGTAATGAAAGTGAACATCGTTCCCTTGTACTCTTGTATAACTCAGCAGGGTTGTTCTGCTCTGGGACCTTGCTCAACCAGGAATGGGTGCTCACCGCTGCACACTGCAACAGGTGAGAGCATTACAGAACGTGGAAGGGCTGAGGGAGATCTTGCTTAGATATCCAGATTTTTTTATAAAGTTTCTGCTAATTTTAGTGACTTCTCTGTGCATTTTGAATGAGTGTTCTGCTGCTCCTGCTCCTCACAATTATATCTTGAGCAATGCTGTTTATATTTATGGTAGAATTTCCTTTTTCTACACCACAGGATTTATATCGTTCCTTTTTTTTTCTGGGATACAATAACAACAAGCACAACAATATCTGAATCATTACCTGAACACCATCAGCATTGACAAAATCATCACAGTCAATTGCAAAAGGCAGCTTTACTTGCAACAGCTTACATCCTGTGACAGTCCCTTTAATACCATGGAACTGCAACATCTAACCTATACCCGGTCCTTGTGAAGGACTCAATAGGTGGATAAAAATGGCAAATCCAGTCTAAATATCTGACTGACTGTGCAATCTACCAGAATATATTAACCATATGCTGCCTGGCTCTGGGTATTTGCAATAAGAAAATAAATTTCAAAAAAAATAATCAATAAAGCATAAAAGATAAAAACATGATGAAGTGAGGGGCTTTTCTCTCCCTTTTCAAAGGCCTGGGTGAAGCACCACATCTTCCTAGCTCTTCAAAACAAGAGCAGAGTGGGCACCATCCAGATCTTGTGTTCGCCTTTATCTATCCCACAATCCTTTGAGATAGGTTGGGTTGAGAGAGGACGGGCGCAATACAAAATCATAACATTAGTACCATAATCGCATGGGTTCTATCTCAACCCTTTAACACATAAACCTATAGTTTATGAGCGCCACATTCACACAATGCACATCCAAGTCAGGAAAGAGATGGATTCATACTCTATGCTGAGCTTGCTTAGTGCTAAATAGCACTATGCTTCAAGATTTTGCATAAAACAACGGAAATAGTTGATTGATTGATTGATTGATTGATTTTATTTTGTCACACAGTATATATAAGCGTAAGCAGGAAATAACTATGCAATATATAAGCATATATATAAATATGGGTATGTAATAACTATATTAATTGGATATAACGAAAGGAAACAATAGGACAGGAACGGTAGGCACGCTTGTGCTCTTATGCACGCCCCTTACAGACCTCTTAGGAATGCGGTGAGGTCAATAGTAGACAGTTTTTGGTTGAAGCTTTTGGGATTTTGGGAAGAGACCACAGAGTCATGTAGTGTATTCCAAGCATTAACAACTCTGTTACTGAAGTCATATTTTCTGCAATCAAGATTTAACCATTTAAAAGATTTAACCACCTGACTAAATTTCTTGGACGAATCCAGATCTCTAGAACATCTAATTCAGTCTTGTCAGCATGGGCTGACTCTAATTCTTCCAGGTTTCAGGCAGGTTTCCCCCCACCCACCCACCCACCCCCAAAAAAATAAAATTGGAGAAGTTACGGCCCTTTCTTGTTTGGCACTAATGATCCTGTTTGAAGGCCAAAATAAGGTCAAGTACCATCCCAAGTCATCTAGAGATTACTTTAAGTGACTCCTTAACTTTTTGTTGTTTTTCTTGTAGAGAAAATATCCAGATAAAGCTTGGTGTGCATAACATACACGTACACTATGAGGATGAGCAGATAAGGGTCCCGAAGGAAAAATTGTGTTGTCTCAGTACCAATAACTGCACCATATTGAACCAGGACATCATGTTGATCAGGCTGAACAGTTCTGTGAACAATAGTACGCACATCGCACCTCTCAGCTTGCCCTCCCGCCCTCCCAGTGTGGGCTCAGTTTGCCGTATTATGGGCTGGGGCACAATCACGTCTCCTGAAGGTAGGGATCGCCGTCTAATACTCTCAGACAAAGCTGTTGATGTCACATCAAGCATCAAACACCACATGAGCTGTGGTGGCGCAGTGGTTAGAATGCAGTACTGCAGGCTAACTGCTCACATTGCCAGGAGTTCGATTCCTTCGATCTTGACTAGCTCAAGGTTGACTCAGCCTTCCATCTTTCTGAGGTTGGTAAAATGAGGACCCAGATTGTTGGGGGCAATGTGCTGACTTTATAAACCACTTAGAGAGGACTGTAAAGGCACTGGGAAGCGGTATATAAGTCTAAGAGCTATTGCTATCAACCAGGGTTAGGATCCCACTATGTCTGATGTCACCCATGAAAAGATTGGAATGTGGATGGGCAATGGAGTTCCCTAAGATTCCATTTCTTCATCAGTCCTGGCTCTGGGGGTTTGCAACAAGAAAATAACCCACTGACATGATGGGTTTCAAATTTTTTTCTACTGGTTCTGTGGGTGTGGCTTGGTGGGCATGGCTTGGTTGGTGTGGCATGGGAAGGATACTGTAAAATCCCCATTGCCACCCCACTCCAGGGGAAGGATACTGCAAAATCCCCATTTCCTCCCAATCAGCTGGGACTCAGAAGGCAGAGAATAGATGGGTGTGGGCCAGTCAGAATTTTTACTACTGGTTCTCCAAACTACTCCAAATTTCCGCTACCGGTTCTCCAGAACTGGTCAAAACCCACCTCTGCTGAAACCCACCTCTGCACATGGTCCTTGGAATAAAAGAAATAAATAAGGGACTAACATGCTCTATAGAAAAAACAAACCTATTTTCTAGGATCAGGTTTATTTACAGCAGTGCTGTTGGGAATCAGAAATCTTGCGTGGCTTGATTACTTTTGATAATGGGGTGTTTTGTGACTGGCCAATGTCCATTTGGTAAATGGAGGATTCTCCCAAGGAGGAAGTTTTCAGGGTACATTTACCAACTGCTCTCCGTGAATTTAAAGTAACAGCAAAAGTTTACTTCTTGCGATGTATATTTGATCTCTCTCACACGTATACAACATGCCCCTGTCCATCTTTAGACACATCCTTGTCAATTAGGCTTCCAGGCACCAGCTAGAGCAGAGGTGTCAAACTTGCGGTTCGTGGGCTGACGCGTCACGGGCTGGACGCGTCACAGTCTGGCCCCGCCCCCACTGGTTTAGCAAAGTGGGAAAAAGTCCCGATACTTCACGTCACTGATGCCGTGATGACGCGAGTTTGACACCCCTGAGCTAGAGGGACAGAAACTCCTCAAGTTGTGGATCCAAAGATGACTCAAGGAGTGGGCGAGCCTTAGGACCCCTTTTTATCCTCAAACGTTCTTGATTTATTAGCTGGGATAGGGTTTAATTCCATATTCTCAGGATCAGTTTTGTCTGGTTCCGATGATATTTTTTCCTTTGTTTCCATAGACTTATTTCCATCTTATCTACCCCTTCCCAAGGGATCCTTTAGACCAGGGGTCTCCAACCTTGGCCACTTTAAGACTTGTGGACTTCAACTCCCAGAGTTCTGAGAGTTGAAGTCCACAAAGTTCACAAAGTTCACAAAGTCCACAGAGTTCTGGGAGTTGAAGTCCACAAGTCTTAAAGTTGCCAAGGTTGGAGACCCCTGCTTTAGATAAGATTCCTGGCTTTTTATTCTTGAACACAATACAAGCTTATGGGCCTGCTTCATCTTCAGATATGTAAGTCTCAGTCTGAAAGTCGAGGAATTTTGAGAGTTGAAACCCACAACTCTTAAAGTTGCCATGTTTTGAGACTCCTGTTCTAGATCATCTCCAGAGGATGCGAGATCAGTTCTATGAGCCTTGAACTAGCAAAAGTCCTACCTTTCCCGCAAGGCAACCTTTGCGTAGAGTGCCAGAGGAATTTGAGAAGCCTTCAAATGCCCATCACCTGATTTAAAACCTATTAATATCTTGACAAAAACCATCCTTTGCAAACATTTAACTATATCTATTTTTTTCCAGGAGTCCCTTTGGACAGCTTTGAAAGACAATATTTTCTACCCCCAAGCAGTGCGATAAGCTCAATTGGTTGGAGACAATGGGAATATATAGCTCTAGGTATCTAGGAGGTAAATTGTGAAAGGTGGAGCTATGTAACTTTGCCTATTTTTAATTTTTTCAGTGTCTTATCCCGAAGTTCCTCATTGTGTTAACATTAACATACTGGATAATGAGGTGTGTCAAACAGCTTACCCATTTTTGTCAGGGAACATATTGTGTGCAGGTGAACTGGAAGGAGGCAAAGATTCATGTAAGGTAAGATGATCCCTTCTCAGATCATCTTCTCCTAAAGAAACGATGCCAGTTTCCAATGCTATAAGACCGTGATGGTGAATCTATGGCACCCATGCCAGAGGTGGCATGCAGAACCCACTCTGTGGGCACGCGTGCCATCGCCAGCTGCTCTTCTTTCCTGCTATCTGGCATGCCAGGTGATCTTCGCATTTGCCAAAGCGCTGGAAACGCGAAGACCAGCTGGCCGGTGTGCATGTGTGCGCCGGAAACCCAAAGACCAGGTGGCTGGTCTTCAGATTTTCGGCACTCGTACACACACTCCTGTTAAGAGATCCAACCTTGAAGCAGTGGTGGGTTTCAAATTTTTTTACTACCGTTCTGTGGGTATGGCTTGGTGGCCGTGGCAAGGGAAAGATACTGCAAAATCCCCATTTCCTCCCGATCAGCTGGGACTCGGGAGGCAGAGAATAGATGGGGGTGGGGCCAGTCAGAATTTTTACTACCGGTTCTGTGGGTGTGGCTTGGTGGGTGTGGCATGGCTTGGTGGGCACAGCAGGGGAAGGATACTGTAAAATCTCCATTCCCTCCCCAATCCAGGGGAAGGATACTGCAAAATCCCCATTTCCTCCCGATCAGCTATGACTTGGGAGGCAGAGAATAGATGGGGGCGGGGCCAGTCACAATTTTTACTATCGGTTCTCCGAACTACTCAAAATTTCCACTACCGGTTCTCCAGAACTGGTCAGAACCTACTGAAACCCACCTCTGCCTTGAAGGCATCTTGTAGAAACATACATACCAAATTACAGCTTTTTCTAACTCCAGTGCCTTCTAGGTGTCTGGATTTCAAGACTTCCCGATACCGTTGATGCTGGTGGGGGAAACTCTAGGGGTTAAATTGTATAAGGATCCTGGATTGGGGAACACCAAAGTGAAACATTTGGGGCTATATAGGACTGGATGATGGAAGGGAACTGTTGGCTCCACTTCCCATTCATAGATAGTAACGTGATGTTCCATGTTTGCTTTTTCTCAACAGGGTGATTCTGGGGGACCCCTCATCTGTAATGGACAGATCCAAGGCATTGTATCTTGGGGGGGCTTTCCTTGTGCCCAAGTTCTTGAGCCCGGCGTCTACACCAAGGTCTTCGATTATATTGACTGGATCCAGGGCATTATTGCAGGCAATGCAAGCGTGATTTGCCCCTAGTGAAAAACATGAAAAAGAGAAAAACATAATGTATTAGTACATCTCTTTTATATCCCCAACCGTATCCAACTACTTTGGAAAATATTCCCAGGCAGTAAGCGTTTTTTAGACTCAATGAGACTGCCTTTGGGGTAAGAAATACTCAAAATAGTGCTGGGGGATCATGTCCCAGTTAAATCTCAGTATAAAATAATCTCAGTAAAAGGGAGGCCTGTTTTAGGGTTAGGTGCGAAATTTTCTGACTCTCGAATGGACCGTTCCAAATATCTTAACCTCTGAACATCTTTCAATTTCTGTCCACTTCTGGGACAGTGGGGTCCTTGATGCGTGTTTTCTTGCAGACGTTTCATTACCCAGCTAAGTAACATCATCAGTGCTAGAATATTGTCTTCTGTTGGTACTTCTGTGACATTTATAATATGCTCATATGGAGTCATACAGTCACTCTGTGAACATATCCATATGTCCGAGTCCCATTGTTGCCTAAAAAGGATCCCAGAATAACCCCCACTTCCCAACCACGAAATAGAATCTTTTCAGAATGATGTTTTCATGTAAATTCTCAAGTATCAACAGTAATAAAATCTTATAAATCATCTCTCACTTGTTTTCTGATGCTTCGTTTTTGACACCCTTAGTAAAGGAATGGCCTGGCAAATGGCAGCGTTTGGCCATCTAGGCTTAAAAGCTGAAAAAAGGACTGACCTGGGTAGTATGTGGATAGGATACTACCAGAGAGGGAAACTGAAAAAAAAAAAAGTATGAAAAGTGGTGATGAAGCTCACAATTGCTTGGGTTCATGTAGGTCAGGAAGCCATCACCAAACCAACCTGTTTAATGCCCTGATGCAATGTGTACCGTAAAGCCAATTGAGCCTTGCTCCTACCATTTATGGATGCAATGGCAGAAGTCAGATTTTTACATAACCTCAAATGAGCTAGGTTTGCTTTTGAGTCAAGGTGGTGCAGTGGTTGGAGTACAACACTTCAGGTGAGCGCTAGCTGCAGTTCGGCAGTTCAAATCTCATTGGCTCAAGGTTGACTCAGCCTTCCATCCTTCCGAGGTGGGTAAAATGAGGACCCAGACTGTTGGGGGCAGGAGGCTCACTTTGTTGTGACCCAGGCCCAAGTAGTAGACGCAATCAGTTCAGAAACAAACAGACTTTATTACAACAGCAGAGAATTAACTCATTCGCAGCATAGTCCAAACTAAATCAAAGCAAATTCTTCATAACACAATTCTTTAGTCTTATCACCAACCTTGGTCTAATTAGGCAAACTGCCAAAGGCTTTTCTTGGCAGAAGTTCAAAAGCAGAAGATGCCGACAAGAAATAAACGTAGCAAGACAAGGAGCAATTCTATCAACATTGTTTTCCAGTAAAGAGCCCAAACGCCGTTGCTGGTCTTTTAAGCCTTATGGGAGGGGCCAATAATCTCTTGGCCCTACTTCCAAATCGTCCTCTTTGCTTTAGCTGCTCTTGCCTTCTGGCAGCTCTTCTCATGAGTGCATTAGGAACAGGCACCTCGTGTTCCTCTGCCTCACTACTGTCAGGCTCTGGGGGCTCCGGAGTCCACATATCACTCCCTGATGGCCCTGGCCTCACCTCTGCCTCTGACGCAGAGCCCTCACCCGGGCCTTCCCCAGCCTTCAGGACTAGCCCATTTTCTTCCTCAGCCTCATCGCTGTCCGACTCCGTTGCTAGCTCCGCAGGCTGCTGGCAGACCACAACATACTCTGTAAACCGCTTAGAGAGGGCTGTAAAAGCACTATGAAGCCCTATATAAGTCTAAGTGCTATTGCTATTCTATTATCGTGAACTGGGCTTCCATCTTAGGTAGCCCTCCCTAGGCTGTCCTTTAACAGGACCCATTCTTGGAGAAGTCTAGGTCTTCCCTAATAATAAAGGAACAATCATTTTTCCACACCACACAGACACATCAATCAACTGAGGGAGAGGGGTGCCTTGATAGGGTCTAACTGGCCTGGCTTTTTGAGGCTTAAAAACATTTCCAGTTAGAAAAAAAAATCTCTTTTCCTTCTAACCCAGTGGTAGTCAACCTGGTCCCTACCGCCCACTAGTGGGC
Source organism: Ahaetulla prasina (assembly GCF_028640845.1). NCBI lineage: Eukaryota > Metazoa > Chordata > Lepidosauria > Squamata > Colubridae > Ahaetulla > Ahaetulla prasina. The sequence continues at coordinate 24,166,982 of NC_080548.1, read as the reverse complement.
ATTCCAGCTTTCATGGTGGGCGGTAGGGGTTTTGTCTGATACCAAAGCACTTTCCTTTTTTTTTTTTTTTATTTATTTATTTTGTCACAACGGTATATATAAGCATAAGCATGAAAATAACTATATAATATATAAGCATATATATAAGCATAAGTATGTAATAACTATATTAATTGGATATAATGAAAGGAAAAAATAGGACAGGAACGGTAGGCACTTTTGTGCTCTTATGCACGCCCCTTACAGACCTCTTAGGAATGGGGTGAAGTCAATAGTAGACAGTTTTTGGTTAAAGCTTTGGGGATTTTGAGAAGAGACCACAAAGTCAGGTAGTGTATTCCAAATATTAATAACTCTGTTACAGAAGTCATATTTTCTGCAATCAAGATTGAAGCGGTTAACATTAAGTTTAAATCTATTGTTTGCTCTTGTATTGTTGTGATTGAAGCTGAAGTAGTCTTCAACAGGAAGGACATTGCAATAGATAACTTTTAATTGACTTTTTAAAAAAAATTCATAGCATTATTTAAAAACATTTTCATTAGGTTTTCATAAAATTCCCCGTGACAATTTAAATTTCTGAAAACATACTATTTGTATCATCCACGCATAAGTTATGTAAGTGAAACTAAATGGCGCTATAGTGCGACAGCAAACAAAAGAGCCTCGTCCCAGAATAGCTCGCACATCTCCCCACGCACCACTCAGGTGTAACAGACAAGCAGAGCTGGTAGCTGGCGGCCCCCCCAACCCAATCCACGATGCGCGAGAGGCATGCACAGATGACGATACACAGTGCATTACTGTGGAACCCATGGGCGGTTAGAAAATTTTACTATTAACAGAGATACAAAAGTGGGCGGTAGGTATAAAAAGGTTGACTACCCCTGTTCTAACCTAAAGCTGAAGTGAATTCTGCACCAACATCTCACATAGATAGCATTGATCACATCTTAGGGTTTTTTGCTTTCCGGAAGGGTCTGTTTTTATTGAGATACATATCCAGTCTTGTTAATTGGTGTTCTTTTTTGCCTTGGGCTGCGTGATATAGAGCCAGGTTACATAAGGGTGAGAACTTTGATATTTTTTTTTTTTCCACATATGTACCTCGGCCTCAAAGTGGAAGAGAAGAACGTGCTTAATTAAATATTTTGAACTGTGCATTCTGGCCAAATTTCTAAAGTCCAAGCAAACAGTTCACCACACAGAGTGGAAACTATGGCACTGATCAGAGTGCTAGCAAGCCTTCTGACCCTACGGCTTTCTTACGGTAAGAGACTGGACAATAGAGCAAAAGGTAGATGCAGCTTTAGGTATCTTTTTATTCTTCTGCCACTAAATTGATTCTTACAGCTTGTAGCAATTAAATACCCAGCAGAAGAGTTGAATCTTTGTTGTTTTTCTAAATGCTAAGACAGCGAGGAGCTTAAGTGCAATTCCTAAAGTTTATCTCGTGATAATTTGATTGTAACCAGCAAGTTGGTATTGGATTTTAGGAACGACAAAGCAGGGGTGAAATGTAAAATTTGTTACTGCCGGTTCTGTGGGCGTGGTTTGGTGGGAGAGGTGGTAATGTGACTGGGTAGGTGTGGCCAATTTTTTCTTTTAACTTTAAAAAGCATTTTTTCTACAACCTCTTTGGCCAAAGAGGTTGTAAAAAAAAATGCTTTTAAAAGATTCTGGCGATCAGATAACTCAGCTGGGATCGTCAGAACCCTTTAAAAGCATTTGTTTCTACAACCTCTTCAGCCGAAGAGGTTGTAGAAAAAATGCTTTTAAAAGTTAAAAAAAAAAGTTGGCCACGCCCACCCAGTCATATTACCCCCCCCACACACACACACACCAAGCCACGCCCACAGAACCAGTAGTAAGAAATTTTACATTTCACCACTGATTCAAAGTACAATAAGCTCATTGATATTGCTGTTTATTAAGGTGCTGTAAAGAGCTTCCATAGTTCCAGCAGCAAGACACTGCTTCAAATAACTACATGATCCCAGAATGAGAATTCTGGGGTTATAAAAGCGTCTATTTCACTTCCAGTTGCCAAGGTTGAGAGACACGGATCTAAATGGGTTTGGTTTTGGGTTTTTTTTAATATGTCACCTTTGTTCTTCATTTGATGTAGAGTCTGCCTATGACGAAATCCGAAGAAGCAGCTGGGGCAGCAGTACAGTAAACATCACTCCCAAAGGTATAGCTCCTAATTTCACTCATACACCTTGAATTATATCGTCCTGTGATTTATTTAGGTTTGGTTTAGTGTAGGGTAAAGAGCAGCGTTCCGTGCGCCTTTGGCGTTGAGTCATGCCGGCCACATGACCATGGAGACGTCTTTGGACAGCGCTGGCTCTTCAGCTTTGAAACGGAGATGAGCACCACCCGCTAGAGTCGGCAACGACTAGCACCTATGTACGAGGGGAACCTTTACCTTTACCTTTAAAGAGCAGTGGTTAGAATGCAGTACTGCAGGATACAAATTACCTGCAATTTGGCAGTTCGAATCTCACCAGGCTCAAGGTTGATTCAGCCTTCCATCCTTCCAAGGTGGGTAAAATGAGGACCCAGATTGTTGGGGGCAAGAGGCTCACTCTGTAAATCACTTAGAGAAGTCTATAAAGCACTATATAAGTCTAACTGTTATTGTTATACACACCCACACCCACACCCACACCCACACATACATAAACATATTAATCACTTAAAGATTCACAGGTAGTTTACCTATATAGATATAGGCATGTACTGTATATGATTTGCAAATAATCCATGTATTCAGCTTGTTTGATGCTATGTGTCCCACAATCTTTTGCGTTCCTCCGAAATTAGTTTACTGCAGTGGTGGGTTTCAAATTTTTTTACTACCGGTTCTGTAGGTGTGGCTTGGTGGGCGTGGCTGGGGAAGGGTACTGTAAAATCTCCATTCCCACCCCACTCCAGGGGAAGGATACTGTAAAATCTCCATTCCCACCCACTCCAGGGGAAAGATACTGTAAAAATCCCCATTTCCTCCCAATCAGCTGGGACTTCTTTTTTTTTTTTTAATTTACATTTATATCCCGTCCTTCTCCAAAGACTCAGGGCGGCTTACAATGTATAAGGCAATAGTCTCATTCTATTTGTATATTTACAAAGTCAACTTATTGCCCCCCCAACAATCTGTGTCCTCATTTTACCTACCTTATAAAGGATGGAAGGCTGAGTCAACCTCGGGCCGGGCTTGAACCTGCAGTAATTGCAGGCTACTATGTTCTAATAACAGGCTTCTTACCAGCCTGAGCTATTACGGCTATTACGACTTGGGAGGCAGAGACTAGCTGGGGGCGGGGCCAGTCAGAATTTTTACTACCGATTCTCCGAACTACTCAAAATTTCCGCTACCGGTTCTCCAGAACTGGTCAGAACCTACTGAATACCCCACCTCTGGGATACTGGTGTACTGATAGAAAGTGGTTTTTTTTTGTCAGGGCAACCTGGTCTACCCAATTATGGGACGGAGCATATGGCTTCTGTTTTTGCCTTTCAGCCGCAATCCAGGAGCCTTCACAGGCAGTCGCTTTCACGACAAGCTATTATTGTGCTGAATTTATGTGTACTGATAGAAACACCACCAATGAAAGTGATTCTGTTTTACTCCACACCCAAGTAATGAACTTTCTTGATTTCTTCACAGTACTATCCTTTATTGATGAAATCGTTGGAGGTACTCAGTGTTATGGAAGTGAACATTGTGCTGAATGTTATGGAAGTGAACATTGCGCTGAATTTATGTGTACTGATAGAAACACCACCAATGAAAGTGATTCTGTTTTACTCCACACCCAAGTAATGAACTTTCTTGATTTCTTCACAGTACTACCCTTTATTGATGAAATCGTTGGAGGTACTCAATGTTATGGAAGTGAACATCCTTTCCTTGTATACTTGTATAACTCTAAAGGGTTTTTCTGCTCTGGGACCTTGCTCAACCACGAGTGGGTGCTCACCGCTGCCCACTGCAACAGGTGAGAGCATCACAGAACCTGGAAGGGCTGAGGGAGATCATGCTTAGATATCCAGATTTTTTAATAATGTTCCTGCTAGTTTGTAGTGACTTCTCTGTGCATTTTGAATGAGTGTTCTGCTGCTACTGCTCCTCACAATTATATCTTGAGCAATGCTGTTTATATTTATGGTAGAATTTCCTTCTTCTTCTTCATAGTATTTATATCTTTCCTTTTTTTTCCTGGGATATAATCACAAGAAGCACAACAATATCTGGAACATTACCTGAACACCATCAGCATTGACAAAATCACCACAGTCAATTGCAAAAGGCAGCTTTACTTGCAACAGCTTACATCCTGTGACAGTCCCTTTAATACCATGGAACTGCAACATCTAACCTATACCCGGTCCTTGGGAAGGACTCGATAGCTGGATAAAAATGGCAAATCCAGTCTAAATATCTGACTGACTGTGCAACCTACCAGAATATATTAACCATATGCTGCCTGGCTCTGGGGGTTTGCAATAAGAAAATAAATTTTAAAAAAAATAATCAATAAAGCATAAAAGATAAAAACATGATGAAGTGAGGGGCTTTTCTCTCCCTTTTCAAAGGCCTGGGTGAAGCACCACATCTTCCTAGCTCTTCAAAACAAGAGCAAAGTGGGCACCATCCAGATCTTGTGTTCGCCTTTATCTATCCCACAATCCTTTGAGATAGGTTGGGTTGAGAGAGGACGGGCGCAATACAAAATCATAACCTTAGTACCATAATCACATGGGTTCTATCTCAACCCTTTAACACAGTCATCTATAGTTTATGAATGCCACATTCACACAATGCACATCCAAGTCAGGAAAGTGGTGGGATTCAGCCAGTTCGCACGCCTTCGGGAGAACCGATTGTTAACTTTCTGAGCAGTTTGGCAAACTGGTTGTTAGAAGAAATCATTAGGGCAGAGAACCGGTTGTTAAATTACTTGAATCCCACCACTGATTCATACTCTATGCTGAGCTTGCTTAGTGCTAAATAGCATTATGCTTCAAGATTTTGCACACACAACGGAAATAATTGATTTAATCACCTGACTAAATTTCTTGGGTGAATCCAGACCTCTAGAACATCTAATTCAGTCTTGTCAGCATGACTGTAACTTTTCCAGGTTTCAGGCAGGTTTCCCACCCACCCCATCCCCAAAATTGGAGAAATTTATTTATTTATTTATTTTGTCACAACAATATATATAAGTATCATACAGAAAGGATTATATAGTGTATAAACATATATATGAGTAAATATTAGGAGGAATAAGCATATATATATATATATATATATATGAAGGAGAAAAGAAGAACAATAGGTCAGGAACGGTAGGCACATTTGTGCGCTTATGCACGCCCCTTATGGTACTCTTAGGAATGGGGTGAGGTCAATAGTAGAAAGTTTTTGGTTAAAGCTTTTGGGATTATGGGAAGAGACCACAGAGACAGGTAAAGTATTCCAAGCACTGATGATTCTGTTACAGAAGTCATATTTTCTGCAATCTAGATTAAAGCGGTTAACATTAAATTTAAATCTGTTGGTTGCTCTTGTATTATTGCAATTAAAGCTGAAGTAGTCTTTAACAGAAAGGACATTACAATAGATGATTCTATGAGTTAAATTTAGGTCTTGTCGAAGGCGACGGAGTTCCAAGTTTTCTAAGCCTAGGATTTCAAGTCTGGTGGGATAAGGTATTTTGTTGTTTTCAGAGGAATGAAGAACTCTTCTTGTAAAATATTTCTGGACATGCTCAATTGTATTGATGTCAGAAATGTGGTGAGGGTTCCAGACAGGCGAGCTGTATTCTAGAATTGGTCTAGCAAATGTTTTATATGCTCTGGTTAGTAGTGTAGTGTTTTTGGAAAAGAAGCTATGCAAGATTAGGTTTACAACTCTTAGAGCCTTTTTTTTGCTATGTAGTTGCAGTGGGCTTTGGCACTTAGATCATTTGATATGAAAACTCTAAGGTCTTTAACAGGGTGAGGGTCATCTGCAAGGTAATGTCCATCAAGTATGTACTTAGTGTTTGGGTTTTTTATTCCAATATGTAAGACTGAGCATTTGCTGGTTGAGATTTGGAGTTGCCAAGTTTTAGACCAAGCGATTAGATGATCAAGGTCTTTTTGAATGGTAGATGTATTGTCTGTGGTGTTAAATAGTTTGACATCGTCAGCAAAGAGAACAAAATTACTTGAGATATGGTCACAAAGATCATTTATGTATAGTATGAAGAGTGTTGGTCCAAGAACGCTGCTTTGAGGAATGCCACTCTTGACAGGAACAGGATTTGATTAAGTTATGGCCCTTTCTTGTTTGGCACTAATGATCCTGTTTGAAGGCCAAAATGAGGTCAAGTACCATCCCAAGTCATCTAGGGATTACTTTAAGTGACTCCTTAACTTTTTGTTGTTTTTCTTGTAGAGAAAATATCCAGATAAAGCTTGGTGTGCATAACATTCACGTACACTATGAGGATGAGCAGATAAGAGTCCCGAAGGAAAAATTGTGTTGTCTCAGTACCAATAATTGTACCATATTGAACCAGGACATCATGTTAATCAGGCTGAACAGTTCTGTGAACAATAGTACGCACATCGCACCTCTCAGCTTGCCCTCCAACCCTCCCAGTGTGGGTTCATTTTGCCATGTTATGGGCTGGGGCACAATCACGTCTCCTGAAGGTAGGCGTCTCCATCTATACTCTCAAAGCTACTGATGTAACATCAACCAGGGTTAGGGTCCCACTATATCTGATGTCACCCAAGAAGAGATTGGAATATGGATGGGCAATGGGGTTCCCTAGGATTCCATTTCTTCATCAGTTCCACAGCCACAAGGTCCTTGGAATAAAAGAAATAAATAAGGAATTGGCAAGCTCTACAGCAGGGGTCTCCAACCTTGGCAACTTTAAGTCTGGAGGACTTCAACTCCCCACTTTGCTGGCTGGGGTATTCTGGTAGTTGGAGTCCTCCAGGCTTAAAGTTGCCAAGGTTGGAGACCCCAGCTCTATAGCAAAGGAAAAAAAAACCCCAAAAAAACCCCTAGTTTCTAGGATCAGGTTTATTTATAGCAGAGCTGTTGGGAATCAGAAAGGTCCCAGTTACATTGGAGTCTCACTTTTAATAATGTGACTGGCCATTTCCATTTGGTAAATGAAGGAGTCGCCCTGTTTTCAGGGTGTGTTTACCATCAGCTCTCAAAATACCAAACATGGTATTTTGTTGGAAGAAATATCCATCTGGTTCCGTTCCAAGCTGGGAGAAAGGCACTGGAGACAAAATGGAGGCTGGAGGCTGATTGGAAAGATTGATGAAGCAGAACCACCAAGCTACGACCCTTGAACTAGCAAAAGTCTTACTTTTCCCACAAGGCAACCATAAGAGTGCCGGAGGAATTTGAGAAGCCTCAAATGCCCATCATTTGATTTAAAACCTATTAATATCTTGACAAAAACCATCCTTTGCAAACATTTAACTAAATCTATTTTTTTCCAAAGGGACACGGTGGCTGAGGGGCTAGGACGTTGAGCTTGTCGATCGAAAGGTCAGCAGCTCAGCGGTTCGAATCCCTAGTGCTGCCATGTAATGGGGTGAGCTCTTGTTACTTGTCCCAGCTTCTGCCAACCTAGCAGTTTTGAAAGCACGTAAAAATGCAAGAAGAAAAATAGGGACCACCTTTGGTAGGAAGGTAACAGCGTTCCGTGCGCCTTTGGTGTTGAGTCATGCCGGCCACATGACCACAGAGACGTCTTCGGACAGCACTGGCTCTTCGGCTTTGAAACGGAGATGAGCCCCGGCCCCTAGAGTTGGCAATGACTAGCACGTATGTGCGAGGGAAACCTTTACCTTTATTTTTTCAAGGAGTCCCTTTGGACAGCTTTGAAAGACAATAATTTCTATACCCAGGCAGTGAGATAAGCTCTATTGGTTGGAGACAATGGGAATATATAGCTCTAGGTATCTAGGAGGTAAATTGTGAAAGGTGGAACTATGTAACTTTGCCTATTTTTTTTTTTAGCGACTTATCCTGACGTTCCTCATTGTGTTAATATTAACATACTCGATAATGAGGTGTGTCAAGCAGCTTACCCATTTTTATCAGGGAACAGCAACACATTGTGTGCAGGTAAACTGGAAGGAGGCAAAGATTCATGTAAGGTAAGATGATCCCTTCTCAGATAGAGTCCTAAAGAAACGATGCCAGTTTCCAGCGCTATGAGATCCAGCCTTGAAGGCATCTTGTAGAAGCATACATACCACGTTACAGCTTTTTCTAACTCCAGTGCCTTCTTAGTGTCTGGATTTCAAGACTTCCCGATACCGTTAATGCTGGTGGGGGAAACTCTAGGGGTTAAATTGTATAAGGATCCTGGATTGGGGAACACCAAAGTGAAACATTTGGGGCTATATAGGACTGGACGATGGAAGGGAACCGTTTGCTCCACTTCCCATTCATAGATAGTAACGTGATGTTCCATGTTTGGTTTTTCTCAACAGGGTGATTCTGGGGGACCCCTCATCTGTAATGGACAGATCCAAGGCATTGTATCTTGGGGGGGCTTTCCTTGTGCCCAAGTTCTTGAGCCTGGCGTCTACACCAAGGTCTCCGATTATATTGACTGGATCCAGGGCATTATTGCAGGCAATGCAAGCGTGATTTGCCCCTAGTGAAAACTTTTGAAAAACATAAAAAGGAGAAAATGTAATGTATTAGTACATCTCTTCTATATCCAGCTGCTTTGGAAAATATTCCCAAGCAGTAAGCGTTTTCTAGACTCAGTGAGACTGCCTTTGGAGTAAGAAATACTCAAAATAGTGCTGCAGGGATCATGTCCTTGTTAAATCTCTTCTGTTGGTACTTCTGTGACATTTATAATATGCTGATATAGAGTCATGAATATATCCATATACACTCAAGTCCCATTGTTGCCTAAAAAGGATCCCAGAATAACCCCCACTTCCCAACCATGAAATAGAATCTTTTCAGAATGATGTCTTCATGTAAATTCTCAAGTATCAACAGTAATAAAATCTTATAAATCTTGTTTTCTGATGCTTCGTTTTTGACACTCTTAGTAAAGGAATGGCCTGGCAAATGGCAGCGTTTGGCCAACTAGGCTTAAAAGCTGAAAAAGGCCTGACCTGGGTAGTGTGTGGATAGGATACTACCAGGGTGGGAAACTGGAAAAAAAATTATGAAAAATGGTGAAGCTCACAATTGCTTGGGTTCATGTAGGTCAGGAAGCCATCACCAAACCAACCTGTTTAATGGCCTGATGCAATGTGTACCGTAAAGCCAATTGAGCCTTGCTCCTACCATTTATGGGTGCAATGGCAGAAGTCAGATTTTTACACAACCTCAAATGAGCTAGGTTTGGTTTTGCTGTGATCAAGAATTGGGCTTCCATCATAGGTAGCCCTCCCTAGGCAGTCCTTTAACAGGACTCATTGTCAGAGAAGTCTAACTCTGCCCTTCCTTTCATCTACAATACACAGACGCACAACAGTTCTTAACGTGCTGAATTCAGTAGAACATGACATAGCGATAGTCATCTTGAATATGTTTTTGACTCAATGATGGCTATTAATCCTGAACGCTTCCAACCTGGGGGTGATGCAGTCCAAGTACCAGGTGGAGGGGATGCCTTTCATTTCTTGCTTGGGAGTACCCCAGCAGTATCTAGTGGGCTTTGTGAGAAGCAGAATCTCGGATCAAGGTAGGTTCTGGCCAACCTTGCACAACTATTTGTACTTTCTTATCTAAAACAGGGGTGAGGACACATCAAGTACGTGACTGGGAATAATTTTATGGTTTTTTTTTTTAATTTTAACATTTCATGCAAATAAAATTAAGTCAAACTGAGTGTCTGGCCTAGCTCCAGGAAAGCTGCATCCCAGGCCATACAAAAACCAAGCAAATCTGGTGAGCCAGAAAAAGCCAATGATGCTTATGGCCTAGAACTTCAAGCATAGGTTGTATTTTTAGGAATGATTAAAGGAAATCAAAACGTGGGTAGACCAAGCAACCAGTAGCTTATAAGGGCCTTGCAAGATGTTGCTCCCCTTTTTTTTATTTAGACTTGATATGGAAAAAAAAAAGGAAACTCTGAGGAAGATGAAGATTGTATCTTCAGTCAATGTGCAAGTCTTTCTTCCTTGTATCCATCCAAAAACACCTCCCCCCCCTTTATTTATGCAAATAAAAGCATGGCTAAAAATCTAATCATTTTTTTTACACGGGAAGAATGTAGAGACCACATTGTTAGGACTCCAGAGTAACTCAAAAAAGTAGCATAGGAGTTCTGGTGCAATATTAATATGGGATCAGAAGGGTGGGGGGAATACCAGCTACAAATTTGTTTTCTAATCAATATCCTCCAATCTGCTGCTAAGGAGAAAACAGTCTGATGTTTAAAAGGTTATGACATGCAATCCGCAACTGTTCCATTAGATGATGATTTATCCAATTTGTACATCAGAATGGCATGCTTTAAATTCCATCTAAGCCACCGACAATAACATTACACTAACAAGAGAGAGGCTGATCCTCTGATTAGAATATTAAATGTTTTTCTAGCAAATAATCAGCCTTTTTTGGAATCTGTAAGAAGAGATTCTTAGATTGATATTTTATGATATGCTGCTAAAAATCCTTGTGCTGGTTTCCGTCTCACGGCAAGTCGTTTTGGGGGCTTCCCACAAGATCTAGCCAAAGCACACCTGAAATGGGCCAACAGAACAATGCAAAAGCTGGCTCAGACACATCAGATCAATCCGAGTCAAGTGATGTATTTTTTTGTTTTTGCCAACGCCTTTCTTCTGATTTGCTCCAGAGGACTTACGAGTACATACGTTAGTCTTTTCCCTTTCACATGCTGTATCCTTTTGTCCCCTAGGGATGCAGGCCCTAGGTATACCTCAGGCGTCCTAGGTACACCTGGGAGTAAGGCTCCCAGTAGGGAAAGGCTTAAAAGACATTTTCATACTCAGCGAAGATGACTCCAGTGACTCAGTGAAGATGGTTTGGGACTCCAAAATTCTTCATCTTGGTAGATTACTAGATTACAATTACTTGGTATATTACTTGGTAGATTACTTTTTGAGTTTCCCCAGCTGTAAGGGAAAATAAAAAAGAAATACAAATCCGAACACACCTGCAAAGCTTTCATGTGGGATTTTTAGAAGTCCCACTACTAAGGTATTGGATGGCAGAAGGGAGTAAACAACTTGAGGGCTAAACACAAAGGAAATAACAGAATATTTAACCATGGGCTACCCTTTAACGCAATAGTGTACAACCTGAGATTTCAAGGCTGAATCTGAGTCATGGTGATACAGTGGTTTGAATGTAGAAATGCAGGCTAACTCTGCCCACAGATGGGCTCAAGGCTAACCCTAACCCTAACCCTTCCATCCTTCCGAAGTGGGTAAAATGAAGATCCAGATTGTTGGGGGCATTATGCTGACTGGGGGAAACCGCTTAGAGAAGACCATAAAGCACTATGAAATGGTATGTAAGTGCTATTGCTAAAAGCCATTCCTGGTTGCCAGTTATTTGGTGACATGGAGAAGAAACATATTAACTTACTAATTTAATTTTAATGACATTCGAGTCGAAACAATTTTTAATCCTGGCCCCTTTTTTGAAAAGTGTCCCCCAGCACTCAAATGCTATCTTTTACTTCAAAAAGGTTGTGCATCTCCCCCTCCCCAAATCTGCCACCAGAGGCAGATTAGTGATCGAGTCAATGCTGTCCGCTTTTTTAAGAGGCAACCCCTGCCCATAAGACAACCGTCTAACCGATGCCCGATTCTTCTACACTGTTTTCACAATATAGGCTAAATGATGGTTGAAACCACAGTCCAAGACCTGTTACAGAAGTCTACCAATGCTTCCGAGACACTCAGATTTTGAAAACCACAACAGAGATTTGTTACATTATCGGTGATCTTTATGTTTCAATAATACATGGTGGAAAAAAAAGGCAATCTATAAGGAAAAGCTGAATATGAGGAAGTACATTTTGGAATAGAGCAGCCTTTTATTGTCATGCAAAGCATCACCCAGAACTTGGTGTACAAGGAATACAATAGCTGCCCGAAATCATCATGTCTCTTTAGCTTTGAGCAGCAGCAAAGCTCTGAGCAGAGTAGCCATCAACCGACCAGACTTTCTACCCCTAAGGGTCCCTTCCCTTACAAATAGCCCTTCCTGCCTGCCTGCCTGTTCCTGAGACTTCAGCGCAGCCAACTTCTTGCTGAAGACCGCTGCCTTGCTCTCTCTGGGTAGGGTTGCCGTCCAGGCTCAGGATGCAGAAACTGGTAGTCTTCTGCCAGGGCGACAGCTTCATCTCCATTTTCCGGATGACGCTCCCGGACCCATTTCTGCACATCCTCGGGGAGGAGGTTGAGGAACTGCTCGAGGACTAGCTGCTCAATGATTTCCTCTTTGCTGTGGGACTCTGGATTCAACCACTGGAACAACAACTCCTGGAGTCGCTCATAAGCCACTTGGGGACCTTCAGTCTCTTTATAGGCGAAACCTCGAAAGCGTTTGCGCTGATTTTCTGAGACCATGTTGGGCAAGCACGGAACGGCCTGTTCCACCTTTGAGCAGCCTCCCGCCCGGCTGACATCCAAACTGCTGTGTGCTTCCTGGGCTTCCCCAAAGAGGTCAGGCAGCAGCATAGCCCTTCTTGGCTCTCTGGCTTCCTGGCAGACATCAGGCATTTCTTTAAAAGCTTCAGCATCATCTTCCATCATCCGTTTTGCTCCCTTTCCTTTGTTCAAAGGTGGCACTTGAACAGCGACAGATACCTCCACAGGAGGAGGCGCCAAGGCTGCCTCATTCTTTGGCTCCTCTTCATGTTTCACTTTCATTTTTGCGACCTGGCATGGATCAGCAGGCTGTGCTGGCATTTCCAAAGGTTCGGCATCCCCACCCAAACATTTGTCAACCATCTTAGGCTCGCTCTGATCGCTATCTGAGTCCTGATGTTTAGTCACAATGCCACCCTCCGATTCCCTATCTTCCGCAGGGCCAGAACAGGAGCTATCCAGGAATGGTTCTTGAATCTCACTGGCCATTCTTCAGTGGCTGGCCACAGGCGTTGCAGCTTTTCTTTTTCCCTGGGAAAGTTCTATAATAAGAGATGTCAAAAAGAGAGAAAAATTGTGTTAAAAATCCAATATTAACTCTAAAGACTTCTGTGTAGACATTCATTAAAAAAATGAGCAGAACCAGGCTTAGAAGTGTGGATAACAGGTATCCAAGGAAAGATGTGGACCCCAGGAACTTCTAGCACTACTAGTTAAAATGTTAATGAGGAATAGAAAAGGAAATAATGAAGAGAGCTTTGAATAACTGTTGCTAAAGATGAAAAATATTCTGTGAAGTAGGTGTGTTAGGTGTACAGTTATAGTCTAGACACTGTAAAGCTGTGCTGAAAACAGGCTAGCCTTCTTTGCAGGTACTTACATTTTTCCACTGGTGTGGATTACTGCTGCTTCAGTATATCGGCTTCCCTTTAATCTGTATTTTAAAAAGCAAAGCAACATGTAAACACACACTTGGGAACAAATGCCAACCGATGTGACTTCTTTCCTTGTCACTTTACAAAACATCTGATTCTCCAAGGGCCAACTAGGTACCAAAGTAGGGAAATTATAGGTATGCACAACCATATAATTTAATGTCAACAGGCCTTTCATCAGAGTGGAATACACATAGCTCCACATAACATGCTCTTTGCAGAATGGCTGCGTTTTTGTCCTGCAATATTTTTTTAAATTTTTTAAAAAATCCCAATATTTTGTTAATTTCTCCAAGAATTCAAAAACTCCCCAAAGTGGCATATCTTTACAGCTCCCAAGATACAGTACAGGTAGTCCTCAATTTACGACCACAATTGAGCCCAAGATTTCTGTGGTTACGTGAGACATTTCTTAAGCGATTTTTGCTTCATTTTACCACATTTCTCACCACCGTTGTTCAGTGAATCCCTGCAGTTGATAAGTGAGTTACCTGGTTGTTAAGTGAATCTGGCTCCCACATCGGTCAGAAGGTTGCAAAAGTTGATCACATGACCCTAGGAAACGGTGAGATGCTCAACAGTATGAACCAATGGGCAAGAATCTGAATTCTGACTATAATGATCCTGGGGAATATTGCAAAGGTCATAACTGTGAAAAAAATGGTTACCTTTTTTCAATGTGGGTGTAACTTTGAAACAGGGTGGATAAAAATGGATGCTTTTTTAAAAAAAAAAACAAAAAACCCGATTTTTAAAATTTAAATCTTTTTTTTTTTAAATCAAATTTATTTTAATTAAAGGCTTTTGGAGTAAAAATCTACCTAAAGGTAGTTTTCTATTTAAGATACATTAATAATTTAATTTATTCAGCATGAATGGAGCTTAGTGATGTGGCATGAGGCTGTATCTTCTGCAATATTGGGACTGTTGGTGAATCAACAGCGTCAGAGGAGCCGCTGCGCTTTAAAAATTATGATTTAAATCGACTCAATTTAAATCAAGCTTTTACTAGTGATTTAAATGATTCAAATCAAATCCATTCTGCTTCGAACGGTTACTAAACGAACTGTTGTAAGTCAAGGACCACTTGTACTGAAATAAATAACAGGGAAGTTTGAAAGATGGGGGGGGGAGAAAAAGAGAGCCGGGTGCGAAAGGAGAACACGGCCCACTCATTCTTGGAGGTAACCATTACTGCCCCCCCACGTTTTCCTTAGAAACACTTCGCAGGTGAGATCCAAAAGGATTTCTGGCTAGGTGGCTCAGGGGTTAAGGCGCTGAGCTTGTCAATCAGAAAGGTCGGCCGTTCGAATCCTTACTTAGTACAGGTCTCCTGCGTGAGCAGGGGGTTGGACTAGATGACCTCCAAGGGTCCCTTCCAACTCTTGTTACTGTTACTCCAGTAGTTGTGGGTACTCTTAACACTGGAGGTTTTTTAAGAAGAGATTGGATAACCATTGGTCTGAAACGGTGTAGGGTGTTCTGCCTAAGCAGGGGGGTTGGACTAGATGATCTCCAAGGGTCCCTTCCAACTCTGTTACTCCAAGTAGTTGTGAATGCTCCAACACTGGAGGGTTTTTAAGAAGTGACTGGGTAACCCATTGGTCTGAAACGGTGCAGGGTTTCCTGTCTAAGCAGGGGGGGGGTTGGACTAGATGACCTCCAAGGGTCCCCTTCCAACTCTTACTGCTCTTTCCTCCCCTTCCCCCGCCATGCTAAACGCCCAGCTGGCAGGAAACCTTTTGCTTCCCGCCACAAAGGATGGGGCGCAAACAACCAGCTTTCCCTTTCCCGAAGATGGCGAGGGCCGCGCGGGAAGAGAAAAAGGCAGCGAAATGTGCAAGAGGCGAAGGCGGGAGAGGCAAAGCAAACGATGCTTCGGCCTGAACGTTCGGCTGGGCCGGGTGGCTTCTTTCTCTCTCCCCCCCGCCCCGACCCCCGCCACCCTTCGCTCCTGAGGCGGCCGGGTAAGCGCCACGCGAGGCCGCGGGGCCTTGATAAGCGAAGGGCCTTCTCTTCCCGGGAGCGCCGCCTCCCTCCTGGCGGGCCCTCAGGAGCCGAGCGAGGCTGCCCCCACGCCTCCCCCAACCGAGGAGAAAAGAGCGGACGACGACGACATCATCATCATCACCACCACTTACCTACCTACCTGCGTCCAGGCCAGGCCCGCTTTTAGCCGCTTGAACCCGCCTCCGGAAGTTCGCCCGATGGCTTCCGGCCCAGTCGCGAGGGACGGTTGACGGTTTAGAGCGGGAGAAAGTAGAGCTATAAAGGTGTAGAAGAGCCGCCCACCCCACCCCGCCTTCCCAATTGGGAATAGTTGGCGCGTCATTGAGAAACCGCTTCCGAGGATGATCAGCCGGAGGCCGAAATGGTGGCGTGTTTTCATAGGCAGCCGCGTTAGGCGACAAATTAAAAACAACAACAACGAAGGTTGGACTAGAAGACCTCGAAGGTCCCTTCTAACTATTCTATTTCTATTGTATTCTCACTCTACTCTACTCTACTCTTCTGTTCTATTCTATTCCTATTCTTACTCTACACTACTCATATTCTATTTCTATTGTATTCTCACTCTACTCCTATTCTGTTTCTGTTCCTATTCTTATTTTATTTCTATTCTATTTCTATTCTATTCTCACTCTATTCTACTCTTCTCTTCTATTCCTATTCTATTTCTCTTCTAATTCTATTCTATTCTATTCTCACTCTACTCTTTATTCTATTCTACTTCTATTCTATTCCTATTCTTACTCTCATATTCTATTTCTGTTCTATTCTATTTCTATTCTATTCTCACTCTACTCCTATTCTATTCTATTCTATTCTATTCCTATTCTTATTCTACACTACTCATATTCTATTTCTATTCTATTCTCACTCTACTCCTATTTCTATTCTTACTCCTCTATTCTATTTCTATTCTATTCTCACTCTACTCTACTCCACTCTTCTATTCCTATTCTTATTCTATTTCTCTTCTAATTCTCTTCTATTTCTATTCTATTCTCACTCTACTCTTTATTCTATTCTATTTCTATTCTATTCCTATTCTTACTCTCATATTCTATTTCTGTTCTATTCTATTTCTATTCTATTCTCACTCTACTCCTATTCTATTCTATTCCTATTCTTATTCTACACTACTCATATTCTATTTCTATTCTATTCTCACTCTACTCTACTCCTATTCCTATTCCTATTTTTACTGTACAGTACTGTACTTTCTATTCTATTCTATTCTATTCTATTCTATTCTATTCTATTCTATTCTATTCTATTCTATTCTAATTTCTACTCTATTCTAGGATCTGGATGATAGCCTTTGTTTCTGTTATATCAAATGCCTGTGTATGTCACCGATAGCTCCTGGTGTTGTTAGGAAAGCTCTTCCCGTTTAGACGTTGATAAATAGTTCCCCATAAGGACTTAATAAATCCATGCCGGTAAACAAAGGACTCAAAGGGATGCCTAAGTGCGAAGGATGAGCTGAGCCTCTTTATACAGGTAGTCGACTTTATGATCACAACGGAGCCCAAAATTTCTGTTGTTAAGTGAGATATTTGTTAAGTGATTTTAGCCCCATTTTATGACCATTCTTACCTCAGTTGTTGCTAAGTGAATCCCTGCAGTTGATAAAGTTAGTAATCCGGTTGTTAAGTGAAACTGGTTTCCCCATTGACTTTGCTAGTCAGAAGGTCACAGAAAGGGATCACGTGACTCCGGGACACAGCAATGGTCGTAAATATGAACCAGTTGTCAAGCATATGAATTTTGATCACATCAAAATTCAGAATTTTGATGATTGGGATGCTGCAAAGGTCGCAATTGTGAAAAATGGTCAGGTTACTTTTTGTCAGTGCCGTTGTATAAATGAACTTTGTAGGTTGAGGACTACTTGTAGTTGTGGGTGGAGGCCGCAGACCACAGATTGACCCTCAAACCAGCCCATTAATTTTGAAGTTTGTTCTGAGTGTACTAATAGCGTAGTCCTCACTTTACCACCACAATTGGGAACCAAACATAAGACAGTTGTTCAGTGAGTTGTGACTTTTTTTATGAATCATTGTTAGTTAAGTAAATTGTATTCACTATGCTTGTTGGAAGCTGGCTGGGAAGGTCACAAATGGTGATCACATGATCCCAGGACATTGCGACAGCCATTAATACATGTCAGTTGCCAAGGTTACCCAACTTTTGATCACGTAACCCAGTAGTGGGTTTTTATTGATTTGCCCCTGTTCAGGTGAACCACTAAGTGGTGGTGGCAGGAGGCTCCGGCCACCCGCCTGGACGACATCACGGACGCTCTGCGCATGTGCAGAAGCACCCTGTGCACGCTCACAGTTCTGAACTGGTAGCGAAAGTAAGTGGAACTCACTATTAATGTAACCATAGGAAGGCAGTGATGGTTGTTAAGTGAGAGGATTCATCCTAAGTCACCTTTTTCAATGCAGTTGTAACTTCAAACAGTCACTAAACACATGGTTATAAGTCAAGGACTACCTCTATATATGTGTGTGTGTGTGAGAGAGATTATTAATTTTCCCTTACTTTATCTTTTCCATTCTCTCCAGTGTCAAGCATTCAAAGTTCTTTAGAGCAACAATTTAAATTTCTTACTACGATAACATAACCAAAAAAGTTCCTGTTTTGTACATGGTGATATTCTTCTTCTTATGCTGATCAGCTCTATGTTCACTTATACAGCTGATGTTGGGAATCTGTCAACATCTGTAATTATTGTACTCGTGAATATATTAAGAGAGAATATAATGTTCATCATGAAAGCAGGCTGGATCTAGAATACCTCTAAAGCCTGTATCTGGGCTAACAATTCTTTCCAAAAACCTTTGCTTGCTTTCCAAAACAAGAGCTTTGATTTCTTGTGCATGCAAAGGAGCCGTTCTCTTTGGAGATTTCTATGCTAATTGGATCAGTGCACATGCTATTTATTGCCCATCAAGGGTACAGTGAATCATTCCCAGTTGCTTTATTTAAACTCAAGCAGGAAAGGGAAGAAAGAGATTACTACAGTATAAAAACAAAAACAAAAAAACAAGGGTAACAGTGAAAAAGGTAAAGGAATTGACAACATTTGCACCATAGCAGGGAAAAGGCATCTGGATCAGAGCCTGCTGTAGTCTAAGCAATCCAACAGGATGGGGGAAGGGATAGGGAATGACGGGCAAGGATAGTTGTAAGTCTCAGGCAATCAAGAGCAAAGGGTGCTTTTCACTCTCCTTTTAAATCGGGCGCTTCTAATATTGCTGCTGAATTTCTTGATTCGGGGGAGTACATTCGGCCCATGCAAGGATTCAGAGATGCTACAGGAAAGATAAAACATAATTAGTATTGGATGAAAACATTTTACGTATTTTATATTCTATTCAGAGAATGAATACAATCGTTATCTAGCTATCTAGCTATCTTGCTACTTTCTCTGTTTTAACAGTACTCAATAAGCGACTCGTGGCAGGATCCCCGTTTTCAAAGAAAGGAAAATAAAATCTAGGACAGTGATGGCTAACCCTGTTCTCTTCGTGTGCCAAAAGTGCTCATGCTTGTCCGTGGCAGCGTGCTGGTACCATAATGGAATGCGTGCACCCCAACAAACACGCGCATGACCCCCCCCCTCTGTGCATGCCCTCCCGTGGCCGGAGATGGGCCCATTTCCGGTCTTCTGGGAGGCTGTTTTTTCACCCTCCTCAGGCTCTGTGCAGACCCTGCACTTACCTGGCATCCAAAACGGGCCGTGTGGAGACCCCTGGGAGCCTCCTGGGTCCAAAAATCGGCCATGGGGGGGATGCCATGCTCCCCTACCTTACCCGCGCATGCAACCACCGCCCCTTCCCGCATGCACACGCGACAGCCCCCTGTGCATGCGTCTCCTGCATGCATCCCACTTCCTGCACATCCCAACAATCAGCTGGCCGATGGAGGTGCGTGTGCAAGGGCAGGGGAGCTCATCGACGGCTCGCGTGCCTGCAGAGAGGGCTCTACATGCCACCTCTAGCACACGTGCCATAGGTTCGCCATCACGGACCTAGGGAATACGAAGGAAAACATGCCTTACACACAAAAAGTAGCAAAGGGGGAGACTTACATTTCTTTCTCGCCATACTGGCCTGCTAGGGATTTCAGCAATGTCCTGGGGTGTGTTTATTCCTGGCAAAGATTTTGTGTTGTTCAGGACCCGTACAACAGTGCCAAGAGCCTCTGATAAGTCCTGCAAAGAGGTGCCGCTCAAACCATACAGTGTAGAAGCTGCATATAAATGAACAACAACAAATAGAAAATAAGTATCACAAAATGCTGCAAAACACAAAATGAAACTTCTGAGAAGTTGGCACCTTCCTTCTGGCCATCTTAACAAATATCTCGAGACATGTCTTTTCACCTTAGTTTACTTTATAAATCAGTCCCGATATTATGGATCTATTTTTCAAATCAAGTATTTGCTGCCAATTCTAATCCCATCCTTAGTTCTTTCATCAAGTTCTTTACTGGTGTATTTAGGCTCTGTTCGTTTTGATTCTTATTTATTCATTGATATCCTACATTTCTAAATGAAATACTTATTTAAGGCTGCTTTTAGCTAGGATGCCAGTTAAGAATTCCCTACCGAATATCAACACTATACTTTCCTGGTGAGTGCTCTTATATTATGACAAAATAAAAAGTGAGATTGGCTATGGGGGGATGCTGTTTTCAATGACAAGTTGACTTAATTAACAGCCAAGCAATTATTATGGGAAAGATCTAAGCAATTTATGTACTGTGTTGTGGTCAGCAATAAACAAATATTAAACAGAACCAATGGCAAGGCAATCATATAAGTATACTAAAGGTAAAAGTAAAGGTTCCCCTCGCACATATGTGCTAGTCGTTCCCGACTCTAGGGGAGGGGTGCTCATCTCCGTTTCTAAGCCGAAGATCCAGCACTATCCGAAGACGTTTCCATGGTCGTGTGGCCGGCATAACTCAGTGCCAAAGGCCCATGGAACACTGTTACCGTCCTACCAAAGGTGGTCTCTATTTTTCTACCTGCATTTTTTATGCTTTCAAACTGCTAGGTTGGCAGAAGCTGGGACAAATAACGGGAGCTCACTCTGTTACGCGGCACTAGGGATTCGAACCGCTGAACTGCCAACCTTTCAATCAACAAGCTCAGCATCTTAGCCACTGAGCCACTGCATCCCTTTTGTAAGTATACTGGCAGGATACAAATTCTCGCCAGTAACACATGAAGGACAAAAAGGAAATTGAGGTCACCCTGGTGAAGAGGCCCGCCTCCTTGTTTATGCTCCCAGAGTTACCTTGGGTTAATCGGAGCTCTTCGCGGACTGTATCCAACTCAGCCTTCAACACGGTACAACCCACACAGGGGGGTAGCATCCTGGAACCGGGCCCCCCGTCTTGGGCTGTGTCACCACTGCCGTTTCCACTCCAGGGAGAATCCAGTAAAATGTCAATGCTGTCACTAAATGAAGGCCTGTCTATGTCAGGAGACCCGTGACCATCGTGGTCGGGTTGGGGGCTGGAGACAGTTGCATCCTTGTCGAAAACCAGCTGAGATGACCCAAGACTAGCTGATGCTTTCTGCTCGTGCAGAATCCCATTCACAGCTTCTGAAACTCGGCCGCTGCCTTTCGTCTTAGCTTCCCCCTCCGCCTGGTTTTCCCCAGTCGTGTTATAACTGGGAACAGATCTTCCCCGCATTTTGGCTTTCCCAGCTTGCTTCTTTGGCACGGAGACGGGCATTTCTTTTGCTTTCTTTCTAGTTTCAGCCATTTCTTGCTCTTCTACGCTGTTGTTCAACTTCATCTGCTTGGCTGCTGCCACGCCGTGTTCTCCATCCTGTTTGGGCACAATCTGCTCCCTGGGATCTGATCTGGCTCTCTTCCTCAGCTGGAGATGCGTTTCTGTACCTGAAGATGGAGAATAAGTTTATCTTGAGAGACCTGCCAAGATACAAAAAATAACAGATGGGCTCGTGGTTAAGGCCCTAGGCTGGGAATCATAAGACTTGGGTTCCAGGCCCATAGATGGTGGGATTCCACTCACTTCTAAAAAAGAGAGTATATGCTCCCTTACTCAACAGGCTTTTCGTTTTAGCTGCAAGTATGAATATTAGAATATGAAAGGTGCTTGGTAGACTTCCTTTCATAAAAAACTTCGAGAGGGATGACGATTATTCCTCTTTTACAGATAAAAACCAAAGACATCCTTAAGATATCAAGATAGGTTGACTTGCTGAAGGGTAACCCAATGTGAAATTCCTTAATAGAGCTTATGCACATGCTTGTAAATTAATCTGAATTTGAAATCATCTAGAGTTCTGTTTGTTGTCTTCTCTCTGTAAGGTAAAAGGTAAAGGTTCCCCTCGCACATATGTGCTAGTTGTTCCTGACTTTATGGGGCGGTGCTCATCTCCGTTTCAAAACCGCAGAGCCAGTGCTGTCTGAAGACGTCTCCGTGGTCATGTAGCTGGCATGACTCAATGCCAAAGGCGCACGGAACGCTGTTGCCTTCCCACCAAAGGTGGTCCCTATTTTTCTACTTGCATTTTTTATGTGTTTTTGAACTGCTAGGTTGGCAGAAGCTGGGACAAGTAACGGGAGCTCACCCCGTTACGCGGCGCTAGGGATTCGAACTGCCGACCTTTCAATCGACAAGCTCAGTGTCTTAGTCATTGAGCTACCATGTCTCTATATACATCTCTCTGTACTATCCCCTAAACCTCCAGAAGTAGCTTAGATTTAAGGAAGCTTTCCTGACCAGTTGAGAATTCAACTAAATGCCTTTTCGATTCCACCCAATCCTGGCATTGATCTGAGAATTACCATTCAAAGTGTCTTTACAAATATTCAGTCACCAGTGAAGTCAACCAGCTGTGACGTGTGAATGAGGACCATAAGCTGAACCTGGGAGGCCTGGACCATCTCTCTTCAGCAAACACTTCACTACCTGGCCATCGGATGATCCCCATCATCTCCTTGGCCAGTTTTTCCTTCCAAGAGATTTTGCTAATTTGCTAGTCTCCATGCTAAGAAGCATATTGTGGAAAATAAAATCTGCTTTTGACCAAGGAATTACAGAAATTGTCCAGACAGGATACAGAGAGTTAAGAGTGGGTAAAGCTGCTTATGGCATGCAAGTATAAACAGAAAGGGGGGGAAAATCTAAGTGGATATGTACTAAAACAAACAAAAACACTCCTCGAAAGACAAAGAAACAAATCTGTCACATCAAAGATTCAATGCATCTAAGAAGCCAATTCTTACCAAGTAAGCCAACTTTCCTAGGATTTTCTCGACTGTCTTTTATGCAGGGTTGTCTCTGCTCTTCATTCAAGTCTTCTCGAGGGGAATCGACAACCAGGTTATCAGAGGTAACACGTACCTGAAAAACAAGAAGGCCACTCTTGTGTTTATCACTTCTTTTAAAGGAAAAAGGGCCCCTCAGTTCCACACACCAAAGATGTCAAGAACCCCAACCTAACCTAACCCTGTCCATTTGTGAGCTGAGGATAAATACAAGCATTTTGAACTGGCTGTTTGGTTGCCTCATCCTAAATATTCTACAAAACTGAATCCTGCTGCAGTCACATGAAAATATTGGTCGGAATCTAACAATTTATACCCATAGGAATTTTAATTTTTTTTAAAAAAAAAAAAGCAGATTCATTTTCTACTGTCTGGAAAATTTGGAGTAGCCATTCAGCTTCTACCAAAGCAGAAAGGCTCAATCAAAAATTGGAAGCGTGTCTTTCAGGAAGAGAGTCTGCCGCTTCCTGCAGTGCTTCTTGTTGTTCTATTGTCTTTAAAGCAGGGGTGAAATCCAGCAGGTTCTGACAGGTTCTAGAGAACCGGTAGCGGAAATTTGGAGTAGTTCGGAGAACCAGCAAATACCACCTTTGGCTGGCCCGAGTGGAATGGGAATGGAGATTTTGCACTATCCTTCCCCTGGAGTGGGGTGGGAATGGAGATTTTGCAGTATCCTTCCCCTGGAGTGGGGTGGGAATGGGGATTTTGAACTATCCTTCCCCCTGGAGTGGGGTGGGAATGGAGATTTTGCAATATCTTTCCCCTGGGGTGGGGAGGAAATGGGGATTTTGCAATATCCTTCCCCTCCCACACCCAAGCCACACCCACAGAACCAATAGTAAAAAAAAATTGAATTTCACCACAGCTTTAAAGCTCACCTTCAACTGAAAATTGACAAACCTTTGCCAATGGACAAATTCCTTCTGTGTCCAATCACACTTGGCCAATAAAGAATTCTACTCTATCTATTCTATTCTAACAACAACAGTAATTCCGAGATTCCATGTATGAAGTCTGTCGGTCAAAAAGAGAGATGTGTGGGGTGAAAAAAATGCCTTTTTCATTTCCTCACTCCTCCTCCTTAATCCCATCTCCAAACCCCAAAGTAGAAATCCCTCTCAGTGTGATCTTACTTGGTCCCGTTGCCTCTTGGACTCGAAATGGAGCTGGAATCTCTCTGCCAGGGCCACCGCTTCCTTGCCGTTTTCTGGCTGGCATTCGCGTACCAAGGTCTGGATCTCTTCAGGGAGGATGTTCAGGAACTGCTCGACCACTAGCAGCTCCATAATTTGCTCTTTGCTGCGCGCTTCCGGCCTTAACCACTGGTGGGAAAGCCGCCAGAGACACCTGTATGCTTCTTGGGGTCCCTGGGCCTCCTGATAATGGAACTGCCTGAAAGATTGTCGGCGGGTCTCTAAGTCTACGTCTGTTTCAAGTGCTTTGGCGCAATTGCTGGCGCACAGGTGTTGGGCCTTGCTGTGGAGCTGGTCTCTACCTGGCTGCTGAGAAGTCTGGTACGAATCACATAATGGATTCAAACCGGAGAGATGTGCCTCTGCGTTATCACCTTTCCCTGCTGCTCCCAGGTGCCCTGCAACGAAAGGCAGCCTTGGGCCCGACAGCATTTCCTGACAGTGGTCTGCAGGAGGCTGCTGGGACAAGAGCCACCTCAGTATCTCTTCGGCAGTCCAATACTGCACTTCAGGAGGCACCTTAACTCTTCCTCCGAGTGCTTCTTTCACTGCAAGTCTATTTAGACTCTTCCCCGGTAGGTCGGACTGCATGATCTGTTCTAATACAGCCTGCAGGGCTGAGCTAGGCCCCGCGGCTGTTCCTGCTCCATTCTTCGTGGACATCTGCATGGCCTGCAATGGATTAGCGCAGTCAGGAGAGCTAGGGCTGGCAGGAGACCGCTGAGTTAGCACCTGGACAAGCTCGGTTTGCTTCTGAAAAAGTTTCTCAAAGAGCTGGGCTTGGAACTCCCTATCCTCACGCCGCATCTCCTTGTCGTGCTGGATGAACTCCGCTAAACTCTGTTTTTCCTCAGCTTGGAGGGCAACCTGTTTCTGCATTCTCTGCAGCTCCGACTGATGTGAACGGATGCACTTCTGGCCAGCACCCCTTGACGGCCCATCCCCCTGAACTTTTTGTTTCCGGGTTCGAAGATGGGGACGCTGGTCAAGCATGGAGATGAGCTGCCTGGGTGGAGGTTGGATCTCCATTAGCATAGGAGAGGCCACATCTATAAAGTAAGGAACAGGGTTAAGGTTAGAGTTAGGGTTAACACACCCATGTTTTCTCGAAAATAAGACCCTGTCTTATATTTTTTGAACCCCGAAATAAGCGCTTGGCCTTACTTTTGGGGAGGTCTTATTATTTTGGGCCGCATGGAGCAAGATGGGGCTTCTGTTGCCATCTTACCTGATTTCCAGCTCTGCATTTAAATATTTTCAGGGAGGGCTTATTTTTGGGGGGAGGCTTATTTTAGCACATGCGCTCAAAAGCCTGATTTGGCTTACTATCAGGGGATGTCTTATTTTTGGGGAAACAGGATATATATATTTTCTCAAAGCAGTGCAACATCACCAATAGGGTCAGAATGATTCATAAGAGCTGACGGTCAATATCCAACGGCCAATGATTCAAAGGGCAAGAAAGTAATAAAACAATATGGATGTGAAGCACGCAACACCTGTGACTACAGGCTAAAAAAAAGGTCTGAAGGTTACCCTATGATGTTGTCCTTCTGAGTATATAAATAAATAAATAAAAACAACCAGTGGAAGTTGGTGTCTATACAGAGTGATATGCATTTCCAGAAACAGAAAATTGTGTTTCTATTGGAGTTCATTTAAACATTTAAACCAAAAGTCCAATAAAGCTATGAAACTAAAGACCTAAATATTTCATGAAACGATTAACAAAATGTTCAGAGATAAGTTTCCCCCTGCCCAGGGGTGAAATGCTCCTGGTTTGGACCGGATCATCCGATCTAGTAGCGATGGCGGCAGGTGGTTTGAAGAACCGGTAGCAAAAATCCCTGCCCCCACCCGCCCACATGCCCAGCTGAGCCATGAGATCATCAGAAGATTTTTTTTTTTACATTTAAAAGCATTTTTTCTTTGGCTGAAAAAATGATTTTAAAAGTTAAAAAAAGCCTCTGATGATCACGTGGCTCAGCTGGGATCGTCAGCAGCTTGTTAAGACTCTTCCGCTGAAGAGGTTGTAGAAAAAATTCTTTTAAAAGGCTCCTCTGGCGATCCCAGCTGAGTTGCCTAATCGTCAGAAGCTTTTTTTTCTTTTAAAAACAAAAAAAAATGCTTTTAAAAGAAAAGAAAAACCTCTGACAATCAGGCAGCTCAGCTGGGATCGTCAGAACCTTTTAAAAGCATTTTTTTCTACAACCTCCTCGGCCGAAGAGGTTGTAGAAAAAATGCTTTTAAAAGTTAAAAAAAAAGGTTGGCTACACCCACCCAGTCACATTGCCCCCCCCAAACCACGCCCACAGAACAGGTAGTAACAAATTTTACAGTTCACCCCTGCCCCTCCTCGGTTTTCCTTCCAGAGGATTTGCATTGACAACATTCCCCAGGAGAAATGAACAAGGGGTTTACCCACCCAGCTCAGGTGAGATTTCATCTTCGGATTCCTCTTCCTTCACTTGAACTGGGATGACTTGGATCTCGCCAAAAGCATCATGAGTCTCTGCCTGGGTGTAGCTGAATTCATCGGTCCCTTGGCTTTCAGAGGCTGCAGTCTGGGACAGCCAATGCCCAGAGGCCTGGGACGCCCAACGCTCAGAGATGCTGGATTGGGTCCCCCAGGGCTCAGAGATGGAGAGGCCTTCCTGTCTGTCTGCAGTGATACTGGGCCCTTCGCCAGCCTCGGAGGGAAAACCGGGCCTGCAGTTTATATACTGTGTCATTATCTGGTCAATTTCATCATAGAAGGGACATTTGATAGGCGGCCGTCCCACAGAGTTATTTTCCTTAGCCTTGCGGTAAGCCACTTTCAAGCCTTTCATTTTTTCACGGCATTGGTCCCCAGTCCGATAAATGCCCATTTCGGCAAGACGCTGAGAAATGCCATCATAGACTGCACGGTTCCTCCCGTGGGAGCTAAGGTCATGAGTGACTGCTGCCTCAGTCCAGAGGGCAAGGAGCACCTTGATATGCTCTGCTGGCCAGCTAGCTGCCCGTTCTTGTGGCCTATCCCGCCTCATTTCTACCAAGGAAAACCTGAAATGTCTCGTCGGCAGGTTATACAGCAGAGATCAGGGCCGCCGAAGTCCAAACGCAAGCAGTAGAAATACAAGGAAGGACATGTAAAAGGTCTGAATTTCAGAATTTCCAATTTCTGTGCTGGAACTGCCTTGTAGATGATCCTTGATTCTCCTCCATATGTCATTTATGCAGATAGTGTAAATTATGAAGCTTCCAAATCTGGGAATCTAAACTCTGAACAGCCACAATAGCTACATCGTCCCACTTGCATCGGGTGCAGAGATATTAAGACCGAGTAAGTCGCAGCTCACGAAAGAAGGCAGAACACTGCATCTCCTGTGGAAGATAAGTCAGGTTTCAAAAGCCAATGTTTAAATCAGAAAATATTGGATCTTTTATATTGTATAAAACCTCTCTCTCCTTTTAACTAACTTAGTTATCTCCTCTGTTTATCGAAGGAGACAGTTTGGTCAAATCTGGAAAAATCCTGGAAGTTCATCCCCCCCCCAAAAGACTAAATATTTAGATCACACATTTCTCCCAAGCACCCCAGTGCAAGTTTAATGTTTTCTCCATTTGCCTCACATCAGTTCTGTGAAGGAAGCGAACCTGAAAGAAAAGTGATTGGTTCAAGATACAAGCAAGCTCAGCAGAGATGAACTAGAGAGCAGTCCGTCTCAGCTTGTCATACAATATTGTAGCATTTGAACACTAACCCCAGAGAACCTCCAAAATAAAACCACTGTGCAAAATTATTAATTGATTAATCAATTTCTATTTCTTGCAGAGATCTGAGATGACTATTCCAAGAATAAGTGATGTTTTTTTCCCCAGGCATGTCTACTTCCATTTGATGCACAAAGGATTGCAGTTGGTTAGAAAAATAAGTAATCCTTTGTATATAAGCCCCCCTCAATATATTCAGAGCTAAAGCTGCTTCTATAACAGGAGATTACTTGTTTTCATTCTAGAACATCATGATAACAACCGAATAGGTGAACAGATTAGAAAACATACAATCCAGGGCATCCCGAGTAATAAAAGTTAGTAGGCACTAGATTATTTATTACATTTTAAAAATGAATAATTTTTTCTTCTGTTCTAAAATATTGTCTCATAGCCCAATACTATAAATAGATCTTGCTTTTAATCAGCTTTATCTCCATGGACATCTGCATAGAATGGCAGTATGACCCTGCTGCCTGCTTGCTTAATTGTGACATAAGGTTTATTATAAGTTTGGAACTGGGCTGTTAAAATGCACATTCGTCCTCAAATGTGCATTTTAACAGCACAGTTCCATACTTAAGCAATTTCAGACCTCTTGTGTATTTTCATGAAAACAAATTCAGATTTGTTCCGCAAAATATATTCTCAGACATATAGCAGCACTATAGTTTTTATCAGCACACCAGAACAACTAGACACAAGAACAGTTTTTTCCCAAACGCCATCACTCTGCTAAACAAATAATTCCCTCAACACTGTCAAACTATTTACTAAATCTGCACACTACTATTAATGTTCTCATCATTCCCATCTCCCATCTCCTCCCACTGATGACTGTATGTCTGTAACTTTGTTGCTTGTATCCTTATGATTTATATTGATACTGTTTCCTGATTGCTTATTTGTACTCTATGACTATCATTAAATGTTGTACCTTAGAATTCTTGATGATCTTTTCTTTTATGTACAGAGAGCATATGCACCAAGACAAATTCCTTGTGTGTCCAATCATACTTGGCCAATAAAAAATTCTATTCTATTCTATTCTATTCTATTCTATTCTATTCTATTCTATTCTATTCTATTCTATTCTATTCTATTCTATTCTATTCTATTCTCTTCTCTCACAATCAGGAAAAGAAAATGAAATATACTGTTCACCGAGTGAATTGCTATTTCGCATCCTAATCAATCTAAGGGTGGTATTGTGAAGTTAACACTGGCTTGTGTATAGAACACACTTAACCCTAATTACTGAAACAATTATTCTGTTGATTCTTAAAAGTACTAAAGGCAAAGGATCCCTCATGCACAACACTCACTGGACATATTATCTGCAGCAATGCAGAAGTGATTTGTCATTTTTTTTCCTTAGTCTGCAAATTAAATTACAGTAAGCTTTTTCCAAATCACCAGGTGGCAGCACCTGGATGTTGTTATCTGGAATCAAAAACGAAATGATTTCCAGGAATATAGTCTGGACAAGATTAAAAGAAATATGAACTACTTCAGTTGCATTGCATGGATATGCTCACATAATTCAGCAGAAATTCAGCTGGACTTGAGGGCATTGCTTACAAGGTGGGGTAGAGGATTTACCCAATGCATTAAAGCATTAAACTGACCTAACTAGGGTTCATCGATGTGCAAAGAATGAAGATTAAAACTATCTAAGAATTTACATGTTGTGGAAATGAACTACCAAGTTTATAACTAATCAGGTTAAGCATTCATTTTAAAGGCATATCTATATATGGATATAAGGGAGGTGGTGGCTCAGTGGCTAAGATGCTGAGCTTGTCGATCGAAAAGTCGGCAGTTCAGCGGTTCAGATCCCTCGTGCCGCGTAACGGGGTGAGCTCCTGTTACTTGTCCCAGCTTCTGCCAACCTAGCAGTTAGAAAGCACGTTAAAAATGCAAGTAGAAAAATAGGGACCACCTTTGGTGGGAAGGTAATAGCGTTCCGTGCGCCTTTGGCATTTAGTCATGCCGGCCACATGACCATGGAGACGTCTTCGGACAGCGCTGGCTCCTCGGCTTTGAAATGGAGATGAGCACTGCCCCCTAGAGTCGGGAACGACTAGCACGTATGTGCAAGGGGAACCTTTACCTTTACCTTATATATGGGTTACCCAATACATGATTGATCTCCCTAGAATAAAATTAACATAATATACTAAGATAGTAAATAAAATAAGCTTTCAGGAAGAAAGTAGCATATAAATATTTTAAAATTCACACATGTAAGCACATGGCCACACAACAAGAATCCAAATGATCTCCAACACACATATTTATAGGTATCCCTTTTATAGTTTGACCCTAAGTGATTGTTTATATGTATCTGTAGTGTATATCCAGCTAATTTTTGACATAGTTACCCTTTTAACAGTTTAACTTGCAATGACTATGCAATCTATACGTGTGCATATAACAGAGAGATGGGGGGGATGGGGGAAGAGGTTTTGACTTGGCTGCTGTATCCTTTCAAGAGTATTTGATTTAGTTATTGTTGCAATTGTTTGCAGTGATTGTATCTATGCGCGCAGACACACATACACACAGAGGTAACATATGTATAGCCAATTTTTGACTTATTTTAACAGACTGTGTGGTTAAATGTATTCACACACAAAAACATACAATACTTAAAGAGCCGAATTTCTATTTAGTAGCCGTTTCAGCAATTTGGATTTTGTTTATAACGTGTGTATACACAGACAGGCCTATGTACATGCATATATAATAGGTATAGCTAGGTTTTTATTTAGTTATTATTTTAATAGTTAATGCAAGTTAAAAAACAACAGCTGACAGCTATCATTTTATGTTTAGCCTGAAGTGATTTGCAGTGTGTGTGTGTGTACATATACATAAAGATCCAATTTTACACGGGAGAAAACCCGAATAACCAAAGACCTACATACAAACACCCGCGAAAACCTCAGAAAACACATACATAAAGATATATATATACATACTGGATAGATAGACAGACAGATAGATAAGGATAGATGGATGGATAGATAGACAGACAGACAGACACAGATAGGCAGATCAAGCACATGACATATATTACTGTATAATACCCTGGATAGATAGATAGATGACAGATAAGTACACGATATATTATTGTATATACCCTGGATAGATAGATAGATAGATAATGATAGATAGGAAGATAGATAGATGATAGATAGATAGATCAAGCACACTATATATTATTGTATATACTCTGGATAGATAGATAGATAGATAGATGATAGATAGATAGATAGATAGATAGATAAGATAGATAGATAGATAGATGACAGATAGATCAAGTACACGATATATTATTGTATATACCCTGGATAGATAGATAGATAGATAGATAGATAGATAGATGACAGATAGATCAAGCACACTATATATTATTGTATATACCCTGGATAGATAGATAGATAGATAGATAGATAGATAGATAGATAGATAGATAGATAGATAGATAGATATAGATGAAAGATAGGAAGATAGATAGATGATAGATAGATAGATGACAGATAGATCAAGCACATTATATATTATTGTATATACCCTGGATACATCTAGATTGGTAGATAGAAAGATGATAGATAGATCAAGCACTATATATTATTGCATATACCCTGGAGCACATACACCATACACCAATGCTATAAATCAAGAACCACCTCTAGGGAGCGAAACTGCAGGCGGGACCGAGACGCTCTGGATTTAAATCCCGCCCGGGGGCAGCTCCGATCCCTGCAGACAAAACCCCGGAGAAGCCCAGCAGGTGGGTTTTTCCATCAGCCCCCTCCCCGCTTACAGGGGGCGGGGGGGGTCTCCTGCCGTTACACGCCCGGCCCTCCGGGAAGGCAGCCGAGATGCTCTTGGAAGAAGGGCAAAGCCGACACACCGACCCGCTTAAGGCCGGCCAAGCGGTCCCTCCATCCCCCTCCGGACCCGCCGCCCTCACCCTCGCCCTCTTCTTCCCTGGGGTAAGAATGGCCTCTCATGACGATGATGATGATGGGGGAAAGGTTTGCTCCTCCCTACCTGCTTTAGGGCACCCAAACCGCCTCCCTGCGCTTAAAAGAACCAAGAAAAAGCGAAGGCGGCGCTTCAGCCCAGCACTCGCCCCGAGGGAGCCAATAGGAAAGCCGGGAAATCCCGACCGGGAGAAGACCATTGGTTTCTTTTACCCTTCAATCATCTTGGAAGGCGGGGCTCTAGCGGTGGCATTTCCACCCACCCCCACCCCGCTCCAGGCTACCTATATTCTTGATCGGGCCGCATCGGCGACGGGAGAGGTGTCCATCAAAGAGACATAGAAACCCAAAAGCCCGGACTACAACTCCCGTGAGCCTCTCTCTCTCTCTATCTCTCCCTGGCCGGGGAGCGTGGCCGGAAGCGGGATCCTCCAGCCTGGTTTCCGGCCGAGGGGGATTAAAGATGGAGGAGATCGGCATCACGGCGGAGAAAACTCAGGTAAGGGAGGGAGAGCGGAGGAGGAGGAGACGCCGAAGTCGCGGGGAGAGAGGCGGCGTGGTCGGCGGTTCGGCGTCTTCTTACCCGCTTCCGAGGCTTGGGAAAGAGGCGGAGGAGCGCTAGGAGCCCGAGGGACGAAGACCAGGGAGGCGGAGATGCAGAGTCACCGCTCGTTGGTAGGCCTGGCAGTGGGGATGAGGATGGCGGGGGGAGAGCAGGCCGCGGCTGCCGGCAGGTTCCATCCTCCTCGGCCGTGTTTTGATTTATGGAACTGGCGAGCTGATTAATTTTTACGTTTTGATGGGTGGGGGGTCATTCTCCTTGGTACGCTTTTGAGGGGGGGTGTTTCCACATAGAAATAAATGAAATTACTGTATCATGGGTTGCCTTCTTTCCCCTCTTTGGAAGAGCTTTATAGCTCCCGCCTCCTTAAGAAAGTTCGAAACATTCTTAAAGATCCATCTCATCCTGGGCACCTTTTTTTTTTTTTGAACTATTACCATCTGGCAGACGGTACAGGATAATATGTGTTAAGGATAGTCTTATCTCACAACCGATGTTGTGTGTTATTGAGCAGAGTACCCTTTGAGTTCAGGCAGGAAAGCGACTGAGAATGGTTGTGGATAATAACAGTTAACATACAAACAAACTGGGTTTGGATAATATTTTACTTTTAAGGGAAAAAGCAGGATTACAGTTCAAAAAACCATCCAAGTCATACACGTATAAAGTGTATGAGACAAAGATCAGTCCAGGGATATTTTTCGAATATGAAGTCTTCTTACCAGTTGTAGAAAATACAATAAAACAGATCATCTTTAGTTTCATTCAGGAACAAAGTTCAATTAAAAAAAACAGTCAATTAATATTA
This sequence comes from Ahaetulla prasina, assembly GCF_028640845.1. Classification (NCBI taxonomy): domain Eukaryota; kingdom Metazoa; phylum Chordata; class Lepidosauria; order Squamata; family Colubridae; genus Ahaetulla; species Ahaetulla prasina. The sequence continues at coordinate 24,133,777 of NC_080548.1, read as the reverse complement.
GAGAAGCAATAAATAGCCATGATCATGCATAGAGATCAAATAAAGAGTTACAGCATATGAGCAGGTAAAATAGTGTAGTATCCACACAAACCATAATTCAGCTTTCCTTAACTACATTGGCTACAGAGCTCAGCCAGTCAGGATGCATGACGATGCAACAAAGTTTTTAAAGCTACATAATACTTTTAGCTACAAACACACAATGTTGGTTTATATAAGACAGGGAGCCCTTGACTTACAACAGTGACACGGGCACAGGGAAAAAAGGGACTTATGTTCGTTTTCCACACTTATGACCATTTATGAAATGTTTGCTTTTTTTTTTTTTTTGCAACTGTTACTGTTTTCCTCAAAACTGATAAGTAGCAAAGCCACAACTCCCTGTGGGTTTAATAGAGGCTGACATTGGATGTTAAAAGGTTACTCAAAACAGATGGTTGAACCTATCCCTATCCTAAATAAAAAGTTATGCAAGCTTAGTAAACCATGTGCTACATATTAATTCTGACGTGTTAACCTAAGCAGCTTTAAGAAATTTAAATGAACTCCACATTCTGTTTAGGTGCATACAACAGACCTCAATAAGTGTTGTGACCCAAGCCCAAGTAGGTAGTAGGAAACTCAGTCCATGAAAAAAACAAACTTTATTCAAACAGCTGAGAATTACTTCATTCCCAGCGTAGGTCAACTAAATTAAAGCAAATTCCTCCCAACACAATTCCTCAGTCCTATCGCACACCTGGGTCCAATTAGGCAAACTGCCAAAGGCCTTTCTTGGCAAACGGTCAGAAGTCACAGAAATAAATGCAAGACAAAGCTATCAACGTTGTTTTCCGGCAAAGAGCCCAAACGCCGTTGCCGGTCTCTTTTAAGCCTTATGGGAGGGCCCAATCATCTCTTGGCCCTACTCCCAAGTTGTCCTTTTTTGCTTGATCTGCTCTTGCCTTTTGGCAGCTCTTCTCATGCCTGCATTAGGAACAGGCTCCTCCTGTTCCTCTGCCTCACTCTCAGTCAGTCTCTGGAAGCTCTGGAGTGCGCACCTCACTCCCCGATGGCCCTGGCCTCACCTCAGCCTCATCGCTGTCCGACTCTGTTGCCAGCTCCGCAGGCTGCTGCGGACCACAACAATAAGTCAGATAAAGATCAAATACATTCAATTGTATACGTTAAACTTGTTTTTTGCTTCCATTTTGGTTTCCTTTTTGGGGATTTTTTTGGCCTCAGAATGTTGTGCAAATCCAGGACTTTATCATTCATACTATATGAAAGATAGAAAACGGGGATATTCTATATCCAAGTTATTTATATCTAACTTGTGTTTTAATTTATAGGATGAGCTTCCTGCTCTCTCTGTTTCCAGACCTCAGACTGGCCTCTCCTTCCTAGCTCCTGAAGCTGAAGATGTCGAGGATCTATACAGCCGATATAAAGTGAGCTGATCTCCGGTCACATGCTACCATGGTTTAGCAGCGCTGAATAGCGTTATTGTTTCTAATTTGCATTTTGTACTTGTCAGTCTACAACCCAGGTGTCAAACTCGCGGCATTCCGTTGCCATCATGTAATGTATCGTGATGATTTTGCCCTTGGCAGAGCTGGGGTGGGCGTGGCCTGTGTGTGACGCATCCGCCCCGCGGGCCACCAGTTGGACACCCCTGGTTTACAACTATGCCTGTGTTCAAAAGTAATTGGAAGAGTAGAACAGAAGATGTTGAAGAAAGTAAATTATTTATTAACTTTCTATCCTGCATTTATTTGTGCAACTCTCAAAGCGGTCTACGTCATGCTTTTTCTGTCTAATTTTTCCCATAACGGCATCCCAATCAAGTGGGTTGGACTGAGCCCGATGTCACCCAACTGACTTGTAGCCTCCTGGTTTCTAGTACAGTATGGTTGATAAAGTGTAACAAACTGGGTGTCACAAGTATATAAAAGAATAGATCTCTGTAGAATTTTATTCAAGTGCCTCGCTTTAGTTCCTTCTTCATGTGTGCTATCTTTTCTTCGGGTTGCTCTAGCTGTTGCTATTAGCTTTCCGGACCAATGGGCTACTGAGTTAGTCGCTCTCTTTCCCTGCCAAGAAAAGCATTATGGGAGGAAAAACCAGAGAAAATAACTGCTTTCTTACCGCCCCCCCTCCCCCAATTAAAAGTGTATTGCCAGAAAGTACGCTTTAACTAGTACTTTCGTTTGTTTTTCCTGCTCTCTCCTTCCAGCTTTTTTGTTTTGTCTCATGTTCTGTTTTTTTTTTTTTTTAGATTACAACATAAAGCTCCACTCTTAGTTGTGAATGGCCATGAAATTTTAAAAATAAGTATAACCATTGTTTCAAAAATAATGAATACAACTAGATCAGGGGTCTCCAACCTCGGTCCCTTTAAGACTTATGGACTTCCAACTCCCAGAGTCCCTCAGCCAGCAAAGCTTTTTCAAAATTATTATTATTTCAAAATGTACATTTCCCATACTTTTCTGGTATTCGAGATTCCCATACTACTCAGTAGGGAGAGTATGCTACTTGGTACACATGCTCAGCAGGAAGTCATGATGTGGATGCTTATCTCTTGTCCTTTCTTTTTATAAGCGGGAATTTTGCAGGTGCAACAAAAGCCGCACTTTTCTTTGTCTTTTTGTAGAAACTCCAGCAAGAGCTGGAATTCCTGGAGGTCCAGGAAGAATACATCAAGGATGAGCAGAAAAACCTTAAGAAAGAATTTCTGCATGCTCAGGAGGAGGTGAAACGTATCCAGAGCATCCCGCTGGTCATTGGCCAGTTCCTAGAGGCGGTGGATCAGAACACAGCCATTGTTGGTTCTACCACAGGTGCAGTGCTCATCCTTTTTGCTGGCTCTTGATTGGTGGAAAGTTGCGAGAAAAGAACTCCTCTTTTCTTGGATTGCCTCCCTGGTAGCTCACAGGCCCATTTTGATTTCTGTTAGACAGTCTAAGGCAGGGGTCACTAACCTTTCAGACCTCAGGGACCACTAAATTCATAATTTTAAATCCTGTGGACGACTAATATGATCTGCCTAATGACTGGCTGGGTGGGCGTGGCAAGGTGGTCATGTGACTGGGTGGGTGTGGCCAACTCAGTGTCACTCATGTTGAGGGGTGCCTTGCCAGCCTCTACTCGCTACTCCTTGCCTGCCCGCCAGGACTCTTTAGGGCCCCAACAGAAAGCAGTTGTTGGAGCTAAGCAGCCACCATGAGAAAAAATTGGCAAAACAGTTGGCTCAGTTCAAATTGGATCTAACCGAGAAGGAGTCTCAGCACCTCACTGAGGACTACAAGCATAGGCTTTCCAAACACAGGGAAGACCTGCGGGAGTGCAAGGCCTGGAGGCTCAGCGGGCTGAGATAGTCAGCCAGTTCCAAGCCATGATGCTGTCCCACTGGATTGAGGCCCTCTGGCTCTTGGCCACAAGCGGTTCTTCCCCCCAGCCTTTGCCCAAAGCCCCACACCAGGAGGCTGAAGCAGACCCCAAGTTGGAATTTGTGCCCCCTCTGACCACACAAGAAGACCCTGAATGGGGACACTCTCTGCAGCAACACAAACATTCATTGCATGTGTCTGTCCCAGGGGCTGTAATTTCAGGACTCCTGATTTAGTGCAATATAAAAAATGCAAATAACTTTCCTGGGGACCACCAAAAATTTCTCACCACCAGTTGGTGACTGCTGGTCTAAGATGGGTATCAAACTTGATCCTGTCATGGGCTGTAACAGGATTTTGTTTGCCCTTGGAGGGCTGGGGTGGGCTGGAGATGCAGCAGCCGGGGTGGGCTGGAGATGCAGCAGCATGAGCCTGTCCCTCACCATTTCCCAATCTGGCCTGTGTGTTTGACACCCCTGGTCAAATGACCGGGCTATTTACGAGACCGCCTTCTGCCACCGATAGCCTCCCAACGACCTGTGCGCTCCCACAAAGTGGGCTTGCTCCTGGTGCCATCAACCAAACAGTGTCGGCTGGTGGCCCCCCAGGGGGAGAGCCTTCTCTGTGGCAGCACCGATCCTATGGAACGAGTTACCTCCAGGGCTACGCCAACTCCCCGACCTCCGAACCTTCAAGCGGGAACTGAAGACTCTATTATTCAATCGGGCGGGACTAGCCTAAGTGTTTTAACTTAATTTTAACTTTAATAACAACAACAACAACAATAACAATAATAATAATAATAAATGCCTCAAAGCAGCATTCTAAGACATGAAGTTGCAGCTACACTTGATGGTCCCTGCTTTTCAGAGAGAAGGGAGGAACCCAGCCCTATATCGGCGATAGGCCTAACTAAGTGATCTTCCATACTCCCCATTCCTTGGAAGTCGAATTAGGACCCGGTCTAATCTTGTGAATGTTTCCAATGCAGGTTCTAACTACTATGTCCGAATCTTGAGCACCATTGACCGTGAACTACTGAAGCCTAATGCTTCTGTGGCCCTACACAAACACAGTAATGCGTTGGTGGATGTGTTGCCTCCCGAGGCCGATAGCAGTATTATGATGCTGACTTCAGGTAATGTTCATCTATTTTTCTTAACCAGAGATGCAAACTCTGCTCTGTGCCTGCGTGGAGTGTAGGTGTTTTGTTTGCCAGATTGTCGTTTTATCTGCAAAAATGTCAGATAAATATGAGACTGAATGGGCTAATAAAACTCTTTGTTGCCTCTGCTCATCATATAGTTGCTGAGCACATGAAGTGCGGTCATGTGACCGTGGCTATTGGAACTTTGGAATTGGGTCATAAGTATCCCTGGTAAGGTCTGTTGCAACTTTGAAAAGTTGCTAAGTGAATGGTTGTAAGTCGAGGATTTCTTGAATTGAGAGCAAATAAATCATAGAATCAGGGGTTGTTTGCAAAGATGGGTAGTTAGTGGGATGAACGCTTATCAGTGTCTATTTGTTCCAAATAGATCAGAAACCAGACGTGATGTATGCTGACATTGGTGGGATGGATATTCAGAAGCAGGAAGTCCGAGAAGCCGTGGAGCTGCCCCTCACTCACTTTGAACTTTACAAACAGGTATTCTAAATTTCAGGGCTGAAAGCCCGCAAACAGAAGTGGACACAAGTAGTCCTTTTATTATAGTTATATCTCAGTTCTGTTTTTCAAAACTTCTTCAAAACTCATATAAGGCATTTCTCTCCTCCCACTTAGCTCAAGCATAATGACTTCTGAATTGATTTGTGTTCAGGTTATGAAGAGATGGACAAGCATATTTCACGCATTACCTATCTCTTAGAACATAACATTTTCAAGTGTCAAGTAAGGTGTTTTTTAAGCTGAGGTATTAGCAGTTATAAGACAGGAAGAAATATACGTAAAAAGAAGCATGCAGTCTTGATGATATAGTAGTTGCCAGTAGCTAGCTAAGTCTTGCCTGTTGTCCTAGACCAGTGATGGCAAATCTTTTTGCCATCGCATGCCAAGAGCGGGGGTGGGTGGGTGTCATGCATGCACGTGGCCACACCTAATTCTATGCGCCCCCACGTGCATGCGCGCACGACACCCCCACGCTCCCCTTGCTTTTGACACAGTGGGTCCGGTAGGCCCGTTTTTCTCCCTCCCCAGGTTCCAGAGCCTTTCTAGGAGCCTGAGGAGGGTGAAAACGGCCTTCCCCACATATCCCCGGTGGCCCTCCGGAGGCCAGAAACTGCCCGTTTGCAAACTTCTTGTGGGATCGGAAGGCCCGTTTTTTGCTCTCCCCGAGCTCCAGACGCTCCCCAGGCTCCAGAGCCTTTCTGAGGGGGTGGGGAGTGGGGAAGGCCTCCTGGGGGGTGGGGAAGGCTGTTTTTGCCCTCCCCAAGCTCCTAGAAGGCTCTGGAGCCTGGGGAGAGCAAAAAACGTGCCATCCTCACACCCACCCCCAGGTCTTCCGGAGGCAGGAAACAGTTTGTTTCCCTACTACTTCCAGTGGGCCCAGAAGGTCTAAAATCAGCTAAGCTCACGTGCCCACTGATACGGCTCTGCGTGCCACCTGTGGCACATGTGCCATCGGTTCGCCATCACAGTCCTAGACCATGAAGTTCTCTTGGCTTTTCACAGTGTTTGTATGTAGCCATTATGAGTTAATGGCTTAGTAGGATTCAAGCACAGTCATTATTTAGAGCTAGATGCAATAAAACCAGAAAGCTCACTCGATGCACCAACAATGAAAACAATGCTTAAATACGCTAGGCATGTAACGCTAAGTTACGGTTCGCTTAATGTATAACTGCCATTGTAGTTTTGGCTATTTGTTGCCAGGCAAAATAGCGCAGTAGGGTTAATAATTGACTGGATTCAGAGGTTTAATCTTAGCGCCGACAAAGAGCCCATGTAATATTGAAGTACTGATGCCCATACTTCAGCCAATTGAGACTGAGGGCATCTTTATTAAATCTGGGGGAAAAGTAAACCATGATGGTCTCACAAATTAATTATTTCATTGCTTGTTGCTTCCTTGTGTGGCTCTTTTATAGATTGGCATAGATCCTCCACGGGGCGTGTTAATGTATGGGCCCCCTGGCTGTGGAAAGACTATGCTGGCCAAAGCTGTGGCCCATCACACCACAGGTAAGTATGGTTTTGGTTATATTACCATGTGTCGTGTATAGAGTCCTCCCCTGTTGGGTATTTTTCCCCTCTATCTGAGCTATTTTAATGTTTTATTGTCAACCTTTTTGGTACTTCTTAGTGCCTGAAGCTGAAAATGGGCAAGGTTTAAGTGTTGTACTTTTAAGAAGCCAACATGGACGGGGAAAATAGTTGCTAACCAACAAGGGCAACTGGACGTTGCACCTGGAGGCATCTTAGAATGTGCATTATCATCTTTCTCTGTAGAGAAGAATAGGCTACCTCTCTGAAACCTTTTTAGTCTTCGTAAGAGCACACAGATCAACTGATGGAAAGACACTTTTGGTTACTCTGGAAACCACCTACAAGCTTGACCTCAAATGTATATCGCTTCATAAATATACACAGGCTCCTGCACAATCCTATGCATAATTCAGACTGCTGTGAACAATAACCCAGAGTCATGATATCTTTCCGCCCAGCTGCTTTCATTCGGGTCGTGGGGTCCGAATTCGTGCAGAAGTACCTAGGTGAGGGGCCACGTATGGTCCGGGATGTTTTCCGCCTGGCCAAAGAGAACGCCCCGGCCATCATCTTCATCGATGAAATTGATGCCATTGCCACCAAGCGTTTTGACGCCCAGACTGGAGGTGAGTGGGCAAGCAGAAACAGCTGCATTTTGAAGGGCAGCCCTGATTATCTGGGTAGAAGATGGAGGAGGTTTGAAGAATGGGAATGTCCACTTGGTGCCTGGATGTTTTCAGGCAGTTCCAGAGATGTCTATGTGGAGGGTTCTGGAGAGGTGGAAATTAACCTACCTTTTTGCCCTAGTGGTGTCCTCACTGATTCATCAGCTGAATTATGTTTCTGCTGTCGTTAACTAGAACTTGTGATTATTTTATCTATCTGCATTATGTAAGCCACTCCACAAAGGCTTTTATCTTACAAATCAACACTGAAGCTAAGCCAGAATCAAAAGGGAAAACATTGCTGTGTTTGCACAATACACTTAATCATGTTAGTTAAAGACGTATGGCTGAATTTATATAACTGACTGAGTTTGATCAGCCCTCATGCTCCTGTTTAACGTTATTTGCTTTTGTTGTGTGGGGGGAGTTGTGTGTATGTGTGTTGTGAAAACCTAGCTTTTTGATGCTGATGATTTGATGTGTTGTAAATCCTGAAACTTGACTTATTTGGTAACAAAACCTGAACAAACTCTACTTTCCTTTCTTCCTTATTCAGCACTTCTGTATGCAGCATTCTTTTCTCTCTCTTCCTGATTTGCATTAGGGACTAAATGGGTTTGACATTTCTTTAGCGGTATAAATCTCTAGTACAGCGGTTCTCAACCTGTGGGTCGGGACCCCGTTGGGGGTCGAATGACAATTTGCCAGGGGTCGCCTAAGACCATCGGAAATATGGGAAGTATACTTGCGAGTCGAAGAATCGCGCTCCAATGGTTGACTGCACAAGCCAGCTGCAGGCTCTTCAAATCGCTAGCCGAATTCGGCTTCAGGCGCGATGAATTAAAAAAGAGAGAAATCTTTGCTCTGATGTCTCCCTCTCAAGCCAGCTGCAATCGCTCCCAATCGCTAGCCTAATCTGGCTTCAGGCGCGATCAATTTAATAGGGGAGGAGTCTCTGCTTTAATGCCTCCCTCCTCAAGGCAATCGCAAGCAGTTCAGATCGCTAGCCAATACGGCTTCAGGTGCGATAAATTCAAAACGAAAATAATTTTACGGTTGGGGGTTGCCACATCGTGGGGAATTGTATTAAAGGGGTCGCCACATCGTGGGAAATTGTATTAAAGGGGTCGCAGCACTATAAAGGTTGAGAACCACTGCTCTAGTACCTGTCCAGTTCTTAGCTGCTGAGAATCGCACAGTCCTGGTTACAATATGTGAGCCTTGCTCTTTCCCTGCCATGTCACAGTGTGTTGGAACTCTGGCTTTGCAAAGTTCTTTATCTGTTGAGCATAATGTTGGGTTGGCCTATGAAAGCCAGAGGACAGTCTGTCTCTAGGTGGGTTTATGTTTCTGTGTTTGTGAACTGCAGCTTCTAATAGCTACAGCAAGAGTGCCTAGTGGTGGAAGATGTGCAGTTTATATTTAAACAATATCTGCAAAGCCATAGGTTTTCTGTTTTCTCAGGTTTAGGCTTGGACTTCTTACCCTCATTTCTCAGCATTCAGTAAATTAAGCCCTCTTTACTATCTTTGTGCAGATTTGTTCAATGATGTGAGATTTTAATTCGGTTTGGGAAGGTGTAGGACAAGGGTGTCAAACTCAAGGCCCGGGGGCCGGATCTGGCCTACAGGGCCAGCCTGGAAACAGCGAAGGACTGGTCCGCAGTGCCCCTGCCAGCGAAAACGGAGCTCTGTATTTGCTGGCAGAGGGTTGCAGGAGGCCATCGCAGCTGAAAACGGAGCTCAGGAGCCCGTTTTTACTGGCAGAGCACTTGGGCCACCACAGACGCCCTTGACATGAGTGACGTCAAGCTGGCCATGCCCACCCTAGACATGCTCACTCCGCCCCACCCTCCCCGAGGTCAAAAACAACCCTGATGCTGCCCTCAGTGAAATTGAGTTTGATGTCCCTGGTGTAGGATAACAAGTGAGGATTTAAGAAAGGGGAGGTTAGAAATCCTGGCAGCTCTTAATTGTAGGAAATAGTAAACTCATTAACCAAATTCTACCATTCTGCAGAAATTCATTTGGAAGAGAAGAATTTCAACATTAAAAAAAAAACCTAAACTGGGGAAAACCTTAAGAGGATAGATTGCAAAACTTCTTACTTCATTTATCTGTTTTTGAAAGTTTCACGAGGTTCTGGTTCCTCTTCGGTGTCTTGTCCATATTTTTATAATAAGTTGAAATTTGGGACCATGAATAAAAAATTAAGAGTTCTTTGATTTTGAGTTGCTTCCCAGAGGGATCACAAGCTGGTGTGATGTCCTTTAAAATCTGTGGAACGAAGGATGAATGAAGACTAAAAATATGGAGGAATGCATGGACTATTTCTCTTAGCTGGCCGTCCTCTGATAGGTAGTTTTGTCGGTCTCTCCACAGCTGACAGAGAGGTTCAGCGGATTCTTTTGGAGCTTCTCAACCAGATGGATGGCTTTGACCAGAATGTTAATGTCAAGGTGTGTGGGGGCTTAAAGATGACTTGAATGATTTAGGGTGACAATGATCTCCTTCCACTTTTCTTCATTTTGCATTGCACAAATACAGTGCTTAATGCGATGTGCCTGTGTATGAAAGGGGGAAGGGGAAAACTCATCCCAAATCCCAGGAAAATACCCAAAATTAATATATTGCAATCAATAAAATTTTAGCCCACAGTTCACAATGGTTGATAATCTGCCGAGGCACTTGCCATGTCAAAAAAAATTATGCAGCTTCCTTGCCCATCTAGGTCAGGTTTTTTTTTGGCATGTACCTAAAATATTAAGTAATTTTTTCCAAGCATGTTTCATCTTGGGTTTGATGGGCTGGGGTTACAAGAATTCCAGTAATGGAACTGTTTCCCATTTAGAATCAATTCTTTGTGGGTTGATTTTCTTCTTCTAATAGTATTCCTATGATCCAACGAGGCAAGAAGCTTACAGGCAGTTGATGGTTTTCTGAATCCTTGTTAGTCATAACAATCATATAATCGCCAAGCTTTTTGAAGATGCTAAAGTCAGGAAAATTTCAGACTGGGGAAAGATTTTCTCATTTTACTTATTAAACTTCAGTTCACTATCTGTCTTAGTCAGCTGTGTGTAAGAGCACACAAGCCATGAATATAGCTTTGGCTTGAGTTGACACTTTAAATTTCAGAATTGATGTGGTTTCTTCTTCTCTTGTTCTTTTGACCACAGGTGATAATGGCTACAAACCGAGCAGACACCCTGGATCCTGCTTTGCTCCGACCGGGCCGTCTAGATCGTAAAATCGAGTTTCCTCTGCCAGATAGACGCCAAAAACGCTTAATCTTCTCTACCATCACCAGCAAGATGAATCTATCTGAGGAGGTGGATCTGGAAGATTGTATCCTTGACAAGAGCTTGGGAGGTGGGGGGGGGGTGCCTTATTGAAGGGACATCTATAGCAGGGATCTCCAAACTTGGCAACTTTTAAGATGCGTGGACTTCAACTCCCAGAATTCCTCAGCTCTGACTGGGGAATTCTGGGAATTGAAGTCCATGAGTCTTAAAAGTTGCCTAATTTGGAGCCCCCCTGATCTGTAGAGCAGAAAGTTAGGGATACATTTCGATGTGGGTTTTTTTGGAATTTTTTCCCCATCCTATATTATTGTAAAGAAATGACATATAGTTGCCCAGGACTCCCTCTGTGGGATAGATTACAGTTTCCATTTCAGGCAGCAGGTTGGGGGAGACAAAGGTTTTGTGTCTAGCACATCTTATTGGGGCAAAGTATTCAAGTTCCAACATCTCATAATTGTATGATTTCACTGTATGATTTCGTTGCATCCTCCCTTTTTTCTGTTAATTCAAGGTTGTGTATATAGACACCTCTCTCTATTTTTTCCTTCTAAGAACAACTCTATGAAGTAGGCTTGGCTCAGAGCGGGTATCAGACCTAGAGTCACCCAGCGGCCTATAAGTTCAAGTGAGGACTTGTACCTGAGTCTCCCTAATCCAGTGTTGGAATGCTGATTAAAGTGTTGAAGAAAAGAGACCCAAATCCTAGTCTACCCTTATCTGTCGAAATGTGCAGTGTAATTTGGGCCGGTCATTCATTCTTAGTCCAATGTATCTCCATGGGCCATTATTGGGGGGGGGGATTTAAAAAGGAACAGCGCTATGTGCAGTACCTTGAGCTTCTGAATCAAGGGCAGGGTAAACATTTAGTAGAGGAGGAGGAAATGCTCACTTTCTGATAAATTTGTACAAGGACCATTGTGAGCCCAGACATTCAAAGGAGAAGCAGTAAAGTCTCATTTAAAAAAAATATATCAGATCAGACATAATTGCTTGGGATACCTTAGATTTTTCTCTCTTTCTATTTTAGAAAGAGTGCAGAGAAGAGCAACAAAGATGATTAGGGGACTGGAGGCCAAAAGATATAAAGAACGGTTGCTGAAATGGGGTTCATCTAATTTAATGAAAAGAAGGACTAGGGGAGACATGATAGCAGGGTTCCAATAATCTCAGGGGCTGCCCCAAAGAAGAGGGAGTCAAGCTCTTCTCCAAAGCACTTAGAACTAAGGAGAAATTTCCTGACAGAACAATTAACCAGTGTAACAATTTGCCTCCAGAAGTTGTGAATGCTCCAACACTGGAAATTTTTAAGAAGATGTTGGATAACTATTTGTCTGAAGTGGTGTAGGGTTTCCTGCCTGGGCAGAGGGTTGGACTAGAAGACCAAGGTCCCTTCCAACTCTGTTGTTGTTATTAGATAAAAATACTTCAGTTATTGCTTAAGATGCATAATTTTCAGCTGCTTTCCTTGGGCCATTCACACCACCAATTGTTGCGTTGCAAGAGCTGCTTCTTGCCCAGCAGATCCCTCCCTCCTCCAGGAACAAATTAAAGGCAGCTACTATGGGAGGGAGTATTCGTGCTATAATAGTTTCTCCTGACTGGTTAGAGCTGTTTTCTGTTTAGACTTGAAAACAAAGCAGGCGGGGTTGGACATTGGTTGTGTTCTTGCCTAATCTGCCAGTGCCTTTTGTTACGAAACGGAATATCAACCAAGTTCCATTTTGTGTTCCTGCTGGATTCCTCCCAATTCATCTGGCCCATTCTTCAGAGGGAAAGAGGATTCCAAACCTTATGAAGCTTCATGTATGAGCCAAAGTGGTGCAGTGGTTAGAGTGCAGGCTACTTCAGCTAACTGCTGAAGCTAACTGCTAACTGCAGTTCGGCAATTCAAATCTTACTGGCTCAAGGTTGACTCAGCCTTCCATCCTTCCGAGGTCGATAATTTTGGGGGGCAATATGCTGAGTCTGTAAACCGCTTGGGTAAAGGTAAGGTAAAGGTTCCCCTCGCACATATGTGCTACACATTACTGACTCTAGGGGGCGGTGCTCATCTTCGTTTCAAAGCCGAAGAGCCAGCGCTATCCAAAGACGTCTTTGTGGTCATCCGGCCAGCATGACTAAATGCCAAAGGTGCATGGAACGCTGTTATCTTCCCACCCAAAGGTGGTCCCTATTTTTCTACTTGTATTTTTTACGTGCTTTCGAACTGCTAGGTTGGCGAAAGCTGGGACAAGTAACGGGAGCTCACCCCATTACGCGGCACTAGGGATTCGAACTGCTGAACTGCTGACCTTTCGATCAACAAGCTCAGTGTCTTAGCCACTGCACCACCACATCCCTTCAAACCGCTTAGATAGGGCTGTAAAAGCACTACGAAGGGGTATATAAGTCTCATTGCTGTTGCTATTGACTGGGAAAATGTACCTTTTCCAATGAAGTGATTACTTAACTTTTATTTCAATCATTGGTTCCCAATCTGTTGGTTTTCCTGTAACGTTTCGCTGGGCCAAATGGAAAGGTGGCCACTTAGAACAGGGGTCTCCAACCTTGGCAACTTGAAGATTTGTGGACTTCAATTCCCAGAGTTCCTCAGCCAGCTTTGCTGGCTGAGGAACTCTGGGAATTGAAGTCCACAAGTCTTCAAGTTGCCAAGGTTGGGGACCCCTGACTTAGAAGAGAAATGTCCCGATTGCAGAAGGTCAGCTAGCTGAAATTGTGGGTACGGTCAGGTTGGGCTTTTTCTCTCCTATCTCTTTTCCTTCACTCCTCCTAGATGTGGCACGACCTGATAAGATCTCCGGAGCTGACATTAACTCCATTTGCCAGGAGGTTCGTATGCTCTTGTTCTTCGTGGAAGCAGATGGCCATCTGTTTTCGGCCCCGCTTCCTCTTTATTCTTGTCTACCAATTTTAACAATTTGGGGAAATGAGAGAAATCTTCAGAAGGGGGTGGTGGAAATAGGCATGAAATGTCAGGCTGTGAATCATGCTCCTCCTGGGTCAACTTCTGCGGGAGAACGTGTGTAGGCTGGTAGCCAGGAACTTAAGCTGGGAGTCACGAGTTTGCATCTTGCCTCTACAGCAAACACTGTAGGAGGACTAAGGTTCTTTGCCAGCATTACCTCCGATAATCTTACCCAGATTACTGGGTTTTATTCTCCTGGTGGTGGATTTTAGCAGACATCCCCCACCCTCCCCCATCGGTGGCCTTTCCACTTAGGTGGGATAAAAGAGAAGGCGAAACAAAGCATTATACATGGAAGTGAATGGAAAGATTGCTGGTTGAGATTCATCAAACAGCAATATTAGTTTTCGGCTTCTAACCAGTTGGGAACTGGGAATTAAAGTAGGGACCCTCTGAATAAATGGATTTATATGTTAGCTGTATGTGTCTATATTTGCAGTAGCTGTGGTGGGCTCGGGAGTGCAAACATACTTCAGTTTTCAATGCAGGAATCCAAATTTTCACATACTCGACAGTCTGTTGACATCCATGGAAGGGAGGCTACCGCTTCCTTGGGCAATTACATTGGGCTGCAGTTCCCAGAACGTCTTGCCCAGACTGTGCGAAATTATAAATCAGAACGAGAGCGTGCCTTTCAAGTATTGCTACACGGTGTCTTTCCACCTCTCTTCTTGTGTTGTGAGCGCTCCCTTTTCTTCGTAGCTGTGGGTTTGAAACATTTCCCCCTTTCTTCCCAGCCTCCTTATCTTCTCATTCTCCCTTTCAGGCTGGGATGCTGGCAGTACGGGAGAATCGTTACATTGTCCTCGCCAAGGACTTTGAAAAAGCCTACAAAACGGTCATCAAGAAAGACGAACAGGAACATGAGTTCTACAAATAAAGATGGGAACAGCAGGGCCAAGCGCTTGGTTTGGTCGTCTCAGTCCTTGCGGTGGAAAGAACCGCAAGGTTCTTTTGTGTGTTTCTGGTAGGCTACATTTATCCTGTGTTGTTGTTTTTGTTAAAAAAAAAAAAAAGGCTATCCAGAAATGCCGCTGTTCCCTTCATCGATGGAAATAGGATATGAGTGTGTCTTTATCTCCTCCCCTCCATCCCTATATGTTCTAGATCTGCCTCTATTGTTTTCATTCTTAGGCCCCATAGGGAATAAGATTTGAATTGGATTACCATTTGGGGGAAGGGGAGTGTGGGTGGGTGGGGATAGACCTGCCAGCTATCATTACACCACAGTTCCATCGTATCACAATGGAAGGTCACAAGATTGGGGCTTGTGGTTGATAGTTGAAAGCAATAGTTGGCCTATAAAGTGCATGGGTTCATATTGCAGGCTTGGTTCACATGTTAGATCAAAACCAGTTGAACCTTTTTTTCTAGCATTGCGTAACGCCCATCTGAAGTTTTCACAGCTTTTCTAAATTGGGCTCTACGTTACGCTAAGCTAAGTTTTGTTAAACATGATTTGAAGGAATCTCAGTTTAGACCCATGAATCCCCCACGAGCCACATTATGACTTAATAATATATTGTATGACACTGATTATCAAAGCATCGATGATTTGTTAGCAAATGCAGTACATGGAATTTATTCTTATGGTTCAGAAAAATAAAAGACTTGGCATACATTTTTGCAAGTGTTGGTGCTGCTGTGGAAGAAACAGGTTTCTTGGAAAGCTTAACCTCTAAGATGACTTTTTGTGTCAGGCGCGAAAGACCGGGACCACACGTGAAGTTCCGTTGCCATTCTATTGCTCATGCCAGTAATCTACTCCACTAACAGCGCTATTTTGGTGCTAGAGAAGGGTTGACAGAATTCAAGGAGTGGGGAGTTAGACTTAGTCTGTTTGAGGCTATGTAGAGATTCTTGGCTGATTCCTTTTTTGACTCCTCCTCCCCAGATTATGCCTTTCATTCTACATTTGGAGAACGGCTGTACCAGAATTGTTCACATTTTTTGCAACAATGTCTAGCCCATTAAAGAACATGTATTATTTTAATTCAGTGTTGAAAACAAGAGCCCTTTTTTTAGAAGCAATAGAATTATCCTATAGAAAGTATCCTCCTATTTTCAGGGGATCACCTTGCACAAAAGCTGGCCCATGTAACACTGTTGTTTATTCCCAAACTATGCTGTGCTGAAACCGATCGTATTTTCATCTGGTAGGTTCACACTCCATGCTAAGAGAAATGAATGAATTTGCACATGCAAACCACAAGCTGTTTAACTTCGTTGCAGTTTTAACAAAAGTTTGTCTGCCTTTGTTCATACTGCAGACTGAATTATGTGGTTTGTTTGCTTGTAATTGAGCCGATTTCTGTTAGAACCGTGCTATATTTTTTCTAATTCTTTTTGCTATCTTGCCTCATAGAGGAAGCTACCACGTTTGACACAAATGTCTCTTTCGTTTGACACAAATAGCAACAAGGGGTAATTTTAATAATAGAAGTAGCAGGAGGAGGGTAAAAGAAACAAGGATTTCTCCTTCAGCGATTGTTTTAGTCATAACACACACACACACACCATGTGTTGTTGGCTCTTGCTAGAAGAATGCCAGACTGACATGGCTGTACAGTACGAGTGGCTTGATAAATCTCGACCCTTGTTTGCTTTCAGTTTTATTGTCTTGCAAAGCAAACAAAAGGCTCCTACTTCACATTCTTAGGGGCCTGGAAGAAGCACGTGCCAAGCCAAACGGAAGCAGAACGTGCTTTTGACCTTTTGCTTAATTGGTTCAACTCTTCACCCCCCACCCCACCCCACCCCAAGTTTGAATGATTTGGCTGCAGTTAAAAATTGCAGTATGTGGGCAGGAAGTGGCACTAGGTCAAAAGTAGTTGCTCTGTTTAAGCTGGAAGTTCTCTACTGAATGTTATGGCTGTCAGTTGGCATAGTAGCTTTGGTAGACATCTGCCGTTAAAACAGTTTTGGGTGACACGGAAATCAGGATGTTATCTTCAGTTACGTGTCAGTTGGCATAGAATAATGGCTGCATTTAAAGCTCGGAGTTAGTTATCCTTTCCCCTTATTCTTCCTCCCCATCAACAGACCTCCCTGTTTTATTTTATTTTTAAAAAGCATAATTTAAAGATAAAGTCCTTATTTTAATTTCCTGCCCATCTTTTGTATGCATGGCAGTCTCCCATGTTTTTTGCTTTTTTTTTTTAAATCTCTGCACAGAAAAATAATGGAACATTACCTTCAATAATGCAATCACTACCATCATTGAAACAGCTGCCATAACACACCATTCATGTGACAGTTAATGATTATGAAATTGAACAGTAATTACAGGTATTGGAGAGATCATACTTTCTGGGTGGAGTATTAATCGGGTCAAATGCTTTTCTCTGGTTGGGATGTCTTTGAGTCTGCTGTTGCGCTCATGTAGGGGCAGATGAAATTGTCAACTTTGCCTTCTCACGTTTTTTAATCTCTGTTCCATCCGATTTGTAAAATCAGAACATTCTTATCAAATACAAGTACCAAAAACACATTTGCATTGTGGAGATTCAAGAAGAACTACAGTATTCAAGAACACATTTTTGTACCTGCTTGCATTAACCACATGAGCTTGTCGGACACAAAACAAGATCTTCATTCGATTCTACGAAGTAATCCTACCAAGATTCATATCCAGATATTTTTACAAGCTGCACTTGCCTGGGTGGATGAATCCTTTTAAAATACCTTAGAATTAAGTGTTTGTGCATTGAGAAAATGGCTGATTTTGGTAACCTCTTATTCAAAATTGACCCGCTCCCCCAAAAGAATGAAAATCCCATCTGATCCTTCTAGATCCCTATGTTCACTTTTTGTCAGTTCAATGACCCTGCGCAGTGCCTCCATCTTAGTTTAAGAATGATTGACAACCCTCCAAACTGGGTTTCTGCCAACACTTAAAATGAGCTAATTTTGCATTTCTGATTCTGAATCAGCTACTTAAAATTCTTGAATGTGATCCTTTCCAAAACTGAAGTGTTAATTTTTTTGAAACTGGGGGTATCGTTATGCTTTTAAGGGCTGATTTTCATACAACTCATTGAATCAGGAAAACGTTTGTTTGTGTAACTTTTATGGCCTAGTCATTGACCACAATAAAGATGCTGTTCCGTTTTGGGCAATTTAGTGCTTGCCTGAGCTCTATCCATTTGGTTTATTTATGGTTTTATTTGTTGTACAAGATCTCTAAAATTCGTTACTTTGATAATGTGTTTAACCACTAGACAGCCCCCGGCCCCTCTGGATCTTAGTTTCAGTGATATTTCCTTATGTAAAAAGAAACACAATGACGGTGGAGTGGAAGCAACCTCTTGAGTTCCTTCTAGTTTCTCCATTGAATTTTCTCCTGAAATCTGACTGGGAATATTGGAAATCTTCCTTCCCTTCTTTCCCATCCTTCCAAATTCAGGAAAGCAGTTCTGAATTGTCATAAATCACATTGTCACAGAGAATATCCATGGGGTTGCTAAGTGTCAACATGAGACTTAATGAAATATAATCAACTGCAATTCTGAATAAGATGTGAACACCAGCAGTCATTAAAACAATATTTTAAGGAAATACAGTGCAGAGTGATCCATTTCATTTTAATTTCTATAGACAGAAAAAGAGAAAACCGGATTCAAAAGTTTAATGTAGAACAGCTGATCAAATGCCTAAAATTATCCGTATCTATTTATTTACAAAGTGCTTTGAATTGGCATACGGATAGGAAGTCCTTGATTTTATGGCCACAGTTGGAAATGTCTGCCACTAAGCGAAGCCATCATTGAGTTGTGCTCAATTTTACATTTTTTGCCACAGGCTGTTAAGTGAATCCAGCTTCAAGATTCTTTAGTTGGAATCTTGTAACGAAGGTTGCAGGTGGCAATCATGTGGCTGAAGGATGGTTCAACCATTGTAAACACAGGCTAGATGCCAGTGGCTAAATTTTGACCACATGGCCATGGAGATGCTGTCACAGTTAAGTCCGTGCCGTTGTAAATTCAAACAGTCGCTAAACAAATGGTCCTAAGTCAAGGACTACCAATAGATTTTACAGAGTAAAATGTCTGATTGCTGTCTCCAATTTAGGAGAGGGGAGGGGAGGAGAGGAGGAGAATAGAATAATAACTATTATCACTTTGAATGTACACTGATCGGCACAATGAAGGACCAGGAGATAAATGGAATTGAGGTAAATGGAAAAAATAGGATTTATTTTTTGTCAAATTGATATGACTGCCTCTCTCACAAACAAGGGCCTCTGAGCAACATACAAGACTAAAAACTACATAAATATTACGAAAAGCTTTAGCAAGCACACGGCTAAGAGAGAACAGTAGGTATCAATAACAATGGCACCACCTCAGTATCTCACAAATCCGCTGCGGATAAAAGCTGGCCTAAAGCAAGCATATCAAGTTATTGATAAGCATTGACTGCGCTTATCAATAACGTGAGTTATCGATAAGCACAGTCAATATTTTGGCAACCGCAATACAAGGTGTAAGAAACTAATCGATTCCCCAGTCACCATCTTCTAGTCAGGTGGAATTTTGTTCATTGGTGGGTTTTGTTTTGTTTTTTTGGAACTGGGTCGTGTCCCATCTAGAGGAGATTTTGCTTGTGAAAACGGGTCAAAAGCCATCAAAACTATTGGTGAGCCTACAGAAAAGCTTTTATTTTTCCAAGACGGCAGCAGCGGCAGGTTGGATCCAGGATATCATTTTAGAGAACCAAGCCGCTGAAATTTCAGAGGGCGCCGAATGAGTCAGGCTTGAGGCATGGCTCACCAAGTCGAAACACACGTAAAACGTTTAAGCCTGGAATCCAGTCCGGTGTGTAAAACGATTTCGTTGTCTACGAGATGTACAATGACAATAAAGGCTCTACTATACACCACCTTCCAAAGCCCCCAAAATAGACGATCTGTCTCTTTTTTCCCCAACTCTGGATTCCACCTGGGGGTCCGCCCCCCACCCCCGAAAGGAGCGCTTGCTCCTGCTGGGAACAGCAGAAGCCGCGTACCAATGTTGGGGCGCCAATCGGAAGCGCCTCCTCCTCACTCATCCTTAACTACCACACGTGCGCCCCGTGGGTGGGTAAGTGGGTGAGGGATGCGAGAAAGAGGAAAGGAGGCGCCTCGTGCCCGAGCGAGCGGGGTACGTGCCTAGACAGGCGAGGCGTCCTTCTGATTCACCAAGAGACACTGATTTTGTCGATCAGAACCGTCGGCAGTTCGAATCCCGAGTACAGGTCTCCGGCGTGAGCAAGGGGGGGTTGGACTAGATGACCTCCAAGGTCCCTTCCAACTCTTGTTCCTGTTACTCAAAGCAAGGTCAGTTCGCCTGAGGTGGCCCGCGGCGGCTCCTAAAGCCCGGTTTAACCCCGAAATTAGTCCGGGAGGTTCTGCCCTTTCTCCTGGGAAAGGAAGCGGGGGAAGCCGAATCGGGGCATCGCAACCAACCAACCAGGCCTGCCTGCCTGCCTGCCTTCCCTGGGTATCCTCCTCTTTCCCACCCCCTCGTGTTTCCACGCACACACATCCCGCTTTACACGCGAGCGGAAAGATCTCCACGCTCCTCCCGCTGCCTCCTGCCTGCTTTTAGCCCCGCCCTTTCGCTGGGCTGGGCGGCGGACCGGAGGGGGGGGGGGAAGCCGCCAGAGGGGCTGCGTGCGACAAAAAGGGGCGGCCGCCGTCGAAGGAGGCAGGCAGGCGGGGAGGGAGGGAGGGAGCAGGCGGGGAGGGCGGGCGGCGGAGAACGGCCTGCCTCTTCCTCCGCGCGGCACAACGGGGGCCGCCGGCCGGGACCCTCGCTCGCCTCTCCATCCCGGCCGGGCGGGGAGGGCGGGCGGCGGAGAACGGCCTGCCTCTTCCTCCGCGCGGCACACGGGGGGCCGCGGGCCGGGACCCTCGCCCGCCTCCCCATCCCGGCCGGGCGGGGGAGGGGGGGGGCGTCCGCCCGCCCCGCCCGCATTTACCCGCGCCGGGCTATGTTCGAGTAAGCAGCCGCTCTGCAGGGAAAGGGGGAGGCGGTGGGGAGAGGAGGGGAGGGGAGGAGAGGGGGATGCCGGGCTGGCGGAGGGAACGGATGGCGGGCGGGTGCCTCGCGGTCCCGTCGGGCAAGGAGCGGGAAGGTTGCGGTGGTCCGGACCGCTAGGCAAAGGGAGGGGGTGGGGGGTGGGCTCCGCTGCGGCTGGGGGAAGCTGGCAGAAGGGGAGGGGGTGATGAGATCCGGGCGGGAAGAAGGCATCGGCGCCCGCCCGGCTTTAGGCTTCGCGTGTGGGGTTGGTCGCTTGTCAGCTGGCAGATGGAGGGAGGAAGGGATGGAGGGACAAAGGAGCTGCCGGGAGAGAGAGAGAGGAGAAGGAGAGAGAGAGAGAGAGAGAGAGAGGAGGAGGAAGAGAGGAGGGAGGAGAGGAGGAGGAGGGGAAGGAAGAGAGAGAAGGAGGGAGAGAGAGGAGAGGAAGAGAGAGGAGGGAGAGAGAGGAGGGAGGAGAGAGAGGAGGGAGGAGAGAGACAAGGAAGGAGGGAGAGAGAGAGAAGAGAAGGAGAGAGAGAGAAGAAGGGAGGGAGGAAAAGAGAGAGAGAAGGAGGGAGGGAGGAAGAGAGAGGGGGAGGGGGGAGGAAGAGATAGAGAAGGAGGGGGAGAGAGAGAGAAGGAGGGAGGGAGAGAGAGAAGGAGAGAGGGAGAAGGAGAGAGAGAGGGAAGGAGGGAGGAAGGAAGAGAGAGAGAAGGAGGGAGCGAACGTGGGCTGGTGGAAGGGAGTGCGTGGCATCCTTGCGAACGGCGGCGGTTGTTTTGGAGGGCGGAGGGCTGTCCTTTCTCCTCTTCCTCTTTCCTCCCGCTCCCCCACCCACCCACCCACACGGGTTTCGAGCAAGCCGCTCGTCCTTTCCCCTCTGGGAGCATCGGCGATTCGCTGCCGGTCGCCCTTTGGATGGTGTTTTGTTGGCCCTTCGTTGCGCGGGTGCCTGCAGGTCTTATCGCTCCAGGTTGGGTTGGCGGGCGGGCGGGCGCGCGCGCGGCTGAAGGACCCCAGTGGACGGTCCTTTTCCAGGCCTGATGTTATCCAGCCCCGCTGCCCATCTTCTCTTAGCCTGCAGGACCAACCAGCTGAAGGGGTGATGGCCCTTAATGTCTGGACCGCGCCAGAATGGCTGGCTTCGCATTATTCCATTAGCCTGTAACAAACCCGTGTGTGTGTGTGTGCGCATTCATACAATTTGCTGGTCTTGCCTTTTTTTTTTAACCTGGTTGGCTTTTGGTGGTTTCATACCTTGTGTTAGGCCAGGCTGTTTGGTTTATTTATGGGTTCCCTATATTTTGTGACAGTGAATTATAGCTCCTCTCTCTCTCTCTCTCTCTCTCTCCCCCCTCCCTCTCTCTCTTTCTCTCTCTCTCTCTCTCCTTCTCTTTCTTTCCCTTCCTCCCTCCCCCTCTCTCTCCCTCCCTCCCTCCCTTTGAGCTATTTTTTTCCCTCTTCTGTCTCAATATTGCACAGGCTACTGATGTTCCCTGTGGCTCACTCACTCCTCATCCCCAACCCCCTACATAGATAGAGATTGCAACAGGAAGAATGCCAGCCAGTTCTTGGATTATCTTTGTTGACTTGTGTGTCAGCTAATGTAAGAACAAACAGAGATACCATGTGCTTTTGAGCAGATGTGCAGTACAGTATGTGATTTATGTCCGTCCCCCCCCCCCGTGCTGAAATTGAGGTACCCTTGAACCTTGTCTAGTCTGGAGTAGCATGGCTAAGCATCTTTTGGCAAAGGAGCCAGTTTGTGAGAATCTTGAAATGTATTTTTAGCAACTGGAGAAGTTGAATATACAATTGCACAGTGAAGAGACTTTCCAGAAGCATTTGGGTTTACTTTCCCGGGCTTCTAATGTCCTCCCATTATATATATGTGGGAGAAGGAGATGAGTTCCAAAGCCCTAAAAAGCAGTACGGGACGAGAAACAAAAAATTGTGATGTAATTTTGGGAAATGTTTAAGGTGCCACAAATATCTTCATTTTTTTTAAAAAAACCAACAGCGTGGACCGTTTTAAAAGTTCTGAGATCCTAATTCAAAACTCTGCATGCCAGTCACATGATTTTGAATGTATAAAGGTCATAGGACAATATGGATGCCAGTAAATCTCTTGTTAAGATTCACACAGCCATTTAAGGATGTGCGTTTCAAACTTAGCAGCTGTAGCTGCCTACAGTACATATAAAAATGCTGGGGCTTCTTTTTTTTTCCTTTTTCTTTTGTTCTTGCTTAATTATTTTGTGGTTTGGCACGTTGTGTAAGCTCAGGCCGTTTGGTTAATGGACAGATCATTGTATTCTGAAATTCCCCAAATAGATTTATTAACAGCTAGGTCAGGGGTCTCCGACTTCGGTCCCTTTAAGACTTGTGGACTTCAACTCCCAGAGTCCCTCAGCCAGCAAAGCTTAAAGGGACCGAGGTTGGAGACCCCTGAGCAAGGTGACGCGTGTTGTGTGGATACACAACTATGTGTATCGTATCTTTGGCCCTATGGCCATGAAGGCGAACCTATGGCACGCAGAGCCTTCTCTGCTGGCACATGCGCCATTGCCCCAGCTCAGCTCTCCGTGGCGTTTCTTTCGTGCACTTCTGTTTCCCTGCAAACGACGAAACAGAAGTTCACGGAAGAAAAAGATCTTACCTCTTGCCGTGCTGCCGGTGTTGGGATGCTCTGCCTCCCACTGGCCAGCTGTTTTTTTGGTCTGCATGTCCACGCATGCACACCTTTGCGTGCGCACACACACACACTTTTCAATTCGGGCATTCACGGGTGCGCAGTTTGGGCACTCAGTGTCTAAAAAGTTCGCCATCAGTGCCCTATGGCAAGTAGAAACTTCCATTAATCTAGGTAGAAATCAATTCAAATTTTCAAAACCTCAGAAAACATGGTCATTGAAATCCAGGTAGCAATCCATTAGAAATGTCATGCGTAAAGAGAAAGAGACTATTGGGAGTCCATCCTTGTGGGCCATTATTTTCTGCTCCCAAAGAAATGAATTAGAACCAACATGAAATTCATCCTTCAAGTTCCTTTCTCACATTACTGAAAAAGATAATTCCCTTCAATTGCATTATGGGTAATTTTGGGAACTTTAAAGGTGTATTTGTAGGCTTAAATGCCCAGTAGATGTGAACTACGAAGACAATCCTTTCACACAAAAAA
The DNA here is from genome assembly GCF_028640845.1 of Ahaetulla prasina. Classification (NCBI taxonomy): domain Eukaryota; kingdom Metazoa; phylum Chordata; class Lepidosauria; order Squamata; family Colubridae; genus Ahaetulla; species Ahaetulla prasina. Next base: position 24,110,087 of record NC_080548.1, on the reverse strand, counting down.
AATCATTGTTGGCCTATCGGACAAATCAGCCTTTACTAATACTTAAAACAAGATTTTGCTGGGATGCTAATTTCTGCGTTCCAAGTCGAAACCCTCTAAAATACTGAAAATAAGCCCTCCCCAAAAATATTTAAACACATGAGCAGCCAGTCCCCGCCATTTCCTCTGGTTAGGGTTAGGGAGGCAGAGCTGAAAATCAGGTAAGATGGCAAGAGGAGCCCCGAGTTGCTCCACGCGCCCCAAAGTAATAAGACCTCCCCAAAAATAAGACCAAGCGCTTATTTCAGGGTTCAAAAAAATATAAGACGGGGTCTTGTTTTCGGGGAAACACTGTAGCTTTCAATAACTTGAATAAGTATGAATTTTGTCTCGGTGATGCAACTAGACATTGATAGGTATGTTTGGGATGCAGGGCAGAAGTGGGTTTCAGCAGGTTCTGACCAGTTCTGGAGAACCGGTAGCGGAAATTTTGAGTAATTCGGAGAACCGGCAAATCCCACCTCTGGCTGGCCCCACCCCCATCTATTCTCTGCCTCCCGAGTCCCAGCTGATTGGAAGGAAATGGGGATTTTGCAGTAACCTTCCCCCAGAGTAAGGTGGGAATGGAGATTTTACAGTATCCTTCCCCTGGAGTGGGGAGGGAATGGGGATTTTGCAGTATCCTTCCCCTGCCACGCCCACCAAGCCACGCCCACCAAGCCACGCCCACAGAACCGGTAGTAAAAAAAATTGAAACCCACCACTGATGCAGGGAGTTCTCAAGTTAACAACCATTCGTTTAGCAACTGCAAAAAAGTGATTTACAGCTGGTCCTCAGACTTCCAACCTTTGCAGTGTTCTCGTGCTCACGTGATCAGAATTCAGATGCGTAGCAACCTGTGTGTATTTACGATGGTTGCAGAGTTTTGAGGTCCTACGAGTGCCGTTTACGAGCTTCCAACAAAGTCGGTGGGGAAAGCGGAATTCACTTAATTCACTACCTCAGGGGTGTCAAAATTGATTTCATTGAGGGCCGCATCAGGGTTGTTGTTTGACCTCAGGGGGGCTGGGGTGGGTGTGGCCAGATTCGGAATGGCCAGCTTGATGATACTTGTGTCGGGGGGCACCTATGGTGGTCCAAGCGCTTTGCCAGCAAAAACAGGCTCCCAAGCTCCGTTTTCGGCTGCAACAGCCTCCTGCAACCCTCTGTCAGTGAAAGCACATCTCGTGAGCGCCACCTGCGACCTTCCTGAGCTCTGTTTTCATTGGCAGAGGCACCGCGGGCCAGTCCGTCACTTTTTCCAGCGTGGCCCCGTGGGCCAAATCTAAGCACCCCGCCGGTGTATCCGGCCCTTGGGCCTTGAGTTTGACACCCCTTCACTACCTGATTCACCTGACCGCTATGGCGATTGAGCAAAAAAAAAAAAAAAAAGTTCATCAAATTGGGCGCATCTCACTTAGTGATGACTCTGGTTAGTGACTAGGAATTTCTGATCCTAATGTACAGAGAGAGCTACCTGTAGATGCAGCCTCCTTATCTATGAGTCGCTTCTGCGGAGCCAGGAAAAAAAAAAATGTTTCAGTAACTCAGCAGTAAGGGCAATGTTACATGAAGGTCAGCCTCAGGAAGTGAAGGTCAACAGGCTTTTTAGCGCGTTGCCAGCGCAGACAATTATGACGGTAGTGAATATGGGAAGAGGGAGAATAAGTCAGTTCCCTCTTCCTTCCTCCCCAGTTCCAGGGAAGGCAACATCATCTGTGTTAAGTCTACTTCTGCAAGTAATTTTGTGGTCTTTTGGTGATTTCCCTGCAGTCTTATAGAATCTTAGAAAGGAAGTCTGTGCAAGGTGTAGGCCTCTGTCTGTCTGTCTGTCTGTCTGTCTGTCTGTCTGTTTGTCTGCAGGTCTAGAGTCAGAAGGATAAATGCTTCAACAGTTGGAACAGACAGGGTCAAATTTAGTATGGCAGGAGAAAGGAGAACGATGAAAATAATAATAATAATGATTTATTAAACGTGCAATGGTATCCAACTCCCAGCAGTTATCAGTGATCCAGATCTGGTCAGAGGCTATCGAGGAAAAAGAGATTTCCGCTGCATTCCCACTGCAGAAGAGCCGTAGTGGCATGGTGGTTAGAGTGCAGTATTGCAGGCTACTTCTGCTGATTGCCGGCTGACAGCAGTTTGGCAGTTCGATTCCCACCAGCTCAAGGTTGACTCAGCCTTCCATCCCTCCGAGGTGGGTAAAATGAGGACCAGATTGTTTGGGGGGTGGGCAATAGGCTGATTCTGTAAACCAGGGGTCTCCAACCTTGGCAACTTTAAGACTCGTGGACTTCAACTCCCAGAATTCCTCAGCCAGCTTTGTTGGCGGAGGAACTCTGGGATTTGAAGTCCACAAGTCTTAAAGTTGCCAAGGTTGGAGACCCCTGCTGTAAACCGCTTAGAGAGGGCTGTAAAGCATTGTGAAGCGATATATAAGTGCTATTGCTATGCAGGGGGGCAGGCAGCCCAGAATGTTGCTAGTGACTCCGTTCATAAGGCCTTCATTTTCCTTCTCCCTGGCCCTGTGACTCAGAGGGAACCCATCCTGTGCTTCCCATATTCGCAGACACAACCTAGTGAAGAACAGACGTCGCCTTGAGCACAATACTTGTGGACTTACATTTACCAGACACAAAAGCACTTGCTAACAAAGGCCACACCTGTACTACCCCCAATATTATATCCATATTCCTTGATTTCTCCTGGAAGGCAGGTGCATGCGTTTGCACAATACGCACAGTCTTGGTGTGTTTTGTCACAAAGACGAAAATGCAGGTGCCTTCAGGAGGCTGGAAGAGATCTTGGAAAGAATTCAGAGGCTCTTTTATGTTTTTCCCACGTTCAGGTGTTGCATCAGCATCTGGCATGAAACGTTAAGTGCGCCTTCCTCAGGTACCTGCGATCTAACGAATCTTGCTCAACTGCAAATCTTAGAGGCTGTGTTTGGCATAACCAGTGATGTGGGAGGGGAAATTGTCAGGAGTTGGTAGGGCGTAAAAATGTACAACTACCGTGGCCTGGCATCTGTTCTATGCAATAATAAGATCCAGCTACAGGTAGTCCTCTTAAACGACTGCAATTGAACCCAAAACATTACGTTGCTAAGCGAAACAGCTGTTAGGTGAATTTTACACCCTTTTATGACCTTTCTTCCCCCCCCCCCCCAGTTGTCAAGTGAATAATTGCAGTTGTTAAATTAGCAAAACGGTTCTTAAGTGAATCTGGCTTCCCTTAACATTGACTTTGCTGGCCAGAAGGTCACAAAGGAGGATCACGTGACCCTGGGACCTTGCAACCTTTGTAGATATGAGTCAGTGGCCAAGCATCTGAATTTTGATCACGTGACTGTGGGGATGCTGCAACGGTCGTAAGTGTGAAAAATAATCGTAACGCTGAACTGTCACTAAACGAACTGTCGTAATTCGAGGAGTGCCAGTAATTTTTTATTTATTTATTTATTTTTAGATTTTTGGTAGCATGTACCTCCTTTCCCATATTTGGGCTGAGGCTGGGAGTTGCGATTAGGAACTACCTTAATAAGTAGAAGGGTGGAGGTGTTCCAGCAAAGATTTCACAGCCACGAGATGATAAAGCATAAGGATACCTCAAATGTCTGTGGGGTGGAAATAATTAGTCAGAATGCCTGCCTTCTCTCCCAACATTGCTTTAGAGCAGGGGTCTCCAACCTTGGCAACTTTAAGACTTGTGGACTTCAACTCCCAGAATTCCTCAGCCAGCTTTGCTGAGGAATTCTGGGAGTTGAAGTCCACAGGTCTTAAAGTGGCCAAGGTTGGAGACCGCTGCTTTAGAGGACCAAGAAGCCCAGCTGTGGGGTTAACTGGGGTGATTGATTGATTGATTGACTGGTGGCTATATAATGGATCCCAGAACTTGGTATTTGGTGACAGTGTTTCACAGCATCCTTTCCCATTAACGTTTGCAGCTGCACCAAATTCAATGAGCTTTAGTTGTACTTATTTAGAGTACAAGTTGTTCCAACTTTGGCCACGTGGTTAGTTTGTGGCTCAGTGCATTCTGCATACCTAGAAAACAGATTAAATTGGTTGGTAAGTAAGTAAGTAAATAAGGAAGGAAGGAGAAAGAAAAAGAAGGAAGGAGAAAGAAAAAGAAGGAAGGAAGGAAAGAAAGAATGAATGAAAAAGAAAGAAAGATGAAATCTGAATTCTGATTCACAATCACCCAGAATCACTTGGATAGTGAGATTAGCAGCATATAAATGTAAATAATACATAAATCTGTCACTGGTAGCCAGTGGTGAAATCCAAATTTTTTTACTATTGCTTCTGTGGGCGTGGCGTGGCTTGGTGGGCGTGGCAGGGGAAGGATACTGCAAAATCTCCATTCCCACCCCACTCCAGGGGAAGGATACTGCAAAATCCCCATTCCTTCCCCACTCCTGGGGGAACGATATTGCAAAATCTCCATTCCCACCCCACTCCAGGGGAAGGATACTGCAAAATCCCCATTACTTCCCCACTCCTGGGGGAAGGATATTGCAAAATCTCCATTCCCACCCCACTCTGGGACCAGCCAGAGGAGGTATTTGCCAGTTGTCCGAACTGCTCAAAATTTCCGCTACCGGTTCTCCAGAACCTGTCAGAACCTGCTGGATGTCACCCCTGCTGGTAGCTCATTCCCTATCAATATAAATGTCAAACTAAGTTTAGTAGGTTGTGAAAAATGCTCTTCAACCAAAATGTAATGTCTGCCTCCCAGACATTACTTTACACTTAAATTGAAAGGCATTTCACATCTTACTACGTGGTTCTCCCAACTTGCAGAGACCCTGCAGAGTTCCTTGCAATGCCCTTCTTTAAAAAACAACAAACCCCCCCCTTAATAATGTGTGGTCATCACTATCTTCAGGATCTCCTTCCATTAGATGTGACTCTAATCCACGAAGCTACTTTAAAAGCACTGGGATTGGTTGATCGCTGGGGAAGCTGAAATATTTTGGCACTTTGCAGTTCTTGGTCTGATTCACCTGAGACGTATCGAGTGATTATAACTCTTGTGATTTCCAAGCATTTTTCAGATTTCAACACCCACTTGGATGGTGGACTGACCAGGACATGCAATAATTATGCCAGACTTGGGAGCTGCAGAAGGCACTGTCAAGCAGGAAGGGTGTGTAACTGAGTAACAATTACCGCTCACTTATCTAAGCTAATATAGAAGCATAACGTAAACATAGATCATGTTTACTTTTGTATTATACATTGTAATTGCAATAATCGCTACAGATAAATAGAAAACATTTGAATAATTTCTGTGCCACTTCTCGCTATAGCAAATCACAAAGCCACTTATGGTAGCCAAAGCATTATTCCAGAAGCAAACCGCTTACGGTCATCTAAAAAAGAAATAAAAACAGAGCATTTGTGAAATAAGATACGTACTAGATGAAAGCAAAATAAAACAGGAGAAAAATGTTTCTTCCAACAATTATTCTGGGAGGACTTTATTTGTTTATTTATTTGTCATATTGTACAGCTGCCATCTCATGTAGTGACTGGGTGCTGTACATAATAAAATGAGGTTTGTAAAAATCATTGAAAACAACCAAATTAAATTAAAATGATTAAACAATTTTTTTTAAAGAACAAGTATCAGAAAAACCATACAAAAGAGTACATTCATTTAACTTATCTGCTAGCCATCTGGCAGATATTTGGCAGTATCATGTTTTAAAAGTACAGCCACATTAATGGATGTGGAAGAGATATGTAAAAAGATACATTTTTTTTAGAAATGAATTCCACACGCCAGTTTGGTAGCTTGGCAGAAGATCGCTCTCTGACCAGCAGATCCAGGTTTCTACAAAAATCTTGAGCAAATTGTTTGATCTTGAGCGAATTCCCATTTTTTTCAACCGCATTAACTTGCCGTTTTGAAGATAATGTAGTGGGTGATGTCATTTCCTTCGATCAGGAAAAAGCAAGCTAAAGTGGGGAACATACTTTATGTGTTACAGGCAGGGGTGAAATGCTACTGGTTCGGACCGGTTTGGGCGAACCGGTAGTGGATATTGGGGCTGATTCACCGAACCGGTAGCAATTGCTGGCTGGCCATGCCCCCGAATTGTTCTGCCACCCGCAGTCCTACCATGCTTCCCTGCCTTCCACGCGGCCTTCCCAGCATCCCCGTGGCTAGCTACTGAGTGGCTAGCTTCCGAAGGCAGGCAAGCGAAAGGCCACGTGGAAGGCAGGCAAGCATGGCAGGGCTGCGGGGAAGGGAGATCTTTGTGTTTTAATAGCAGCATTTAGTTTTAGTTAATTTTAGTATTTACTTTGTATATTTTAGTCTTTATTTTTTGATGGGAAACCTGTGGTTTTAGCAATCAGGAACAGAAGAGGTTCTAAGAACCGGAAAAGGGAAATAATAATGACGATACCTCAATTACAAAAGGTCACACTGCTTGGATCCGCATGTAATGCAAGCTACATCAATACATTATGACATTCTAAGTCGTAATGCATTGAGTTTTTCCCTAGAACTTAGTATGTCATAATGTATTGACACACTATGCATTACGTGCAGATCCAAGCAGTATGGTCTTTTGTGATTGACGGATGGAAATGTTGTCGATGCACAGATTTTCTAGGTATCGTCATTATTATTATTTCCTATTTCCGGTTCTTGGAACCTCTTCTGATCCCGACTGTACCCACCAAAGAACTGGCAGCTGTGATTTTGCATTGTTGTGTATTTGTGTATTTAATAGTTGTGTATTTAATAGTCGTCCCAATAACCAAAACCATCATAAGGCTGCTTGGGAAGAGGTCTGTTGTTCCCATTTCCAATTCAAAGTTGTTGAAGGCCATCTGTGAATGGATGGTGGAGAAGTTTGCCAGGCCAGTCCGGGCAAATTAGGAGCAGTGGGCAGTGCCATCTTCATTCAGCTGGCCCAGTCTTGTTGGGTTCAGAGGTAGCTGTTACGGCTTGGATTTGAGGAACCAGGAATGGAAATGCCATTCATGGAACCAAGGAATTCAGTGAAGGAGGCTTGCAGGATATGTCTTTCGGGAACAAAAGCTTGGATCCCTCTCCCTTCCCTGCTCTTCCTATCCAGCCATTAGGACCATAAGATCCTAACAGATTCTTGGGAAGCAGTCCATGAAGATGGGCTTGGCCAAATTGATGTCCCTTGAAGAAGTAGAAGTGCAGTAGGATGAGTGAGTAAAACACTCGTTTGTGTGTGCCACGCTCCCCCCCCCATATTCTAAAGCAGCTGTTCAGCGTAAAATAACCACCTGCTGTAAGCATTTGTCTGGGAAGGACAGGAAGGAGGGAAGCGAGAGCTAAACTAAGGGGCTGATGTACACCCAGCCAAAGAGAAGAGCAGGTGGTCTCCAGCCTGCAGCCACCATTTGTTCAGTCTTCATCTTTTCTCTCTTTCTTGCGCTCCTCGCTCCGCAATTATTTTGGCTTTCATGCATTTTCCTCCGCTCTCTTTTTTCCTCGCTCTCGTTTGTACCAGGGCTCCAGGCAGATCCCCAGGTGGCCGGTAAGTTCCCTGCCAGATTGGGTTTCCGGGGAAGGAAGGGTGGGTGCATGAGCATGATAGAGAACGTGGGGGTGTCCTTACTTCCCAAGACCAAGTCCTAGAGAAAGGCTGGCCTCGCATGGGTTCCAAAAGAGTGGGCTGCCATCTTCATCTACCCCTTTTCATCACATCTGGTACTAAACGTGAAGTCCAAAATTCACCCGGTTGTCTGAACTGAAGTGACCTCAAGTCTGAATTCACAGAAGCTGGAATGCAGCCTAGATGTCAAGATTGGATTTTTTTAAAAAATCTAGATTAGTCCTCCTTTGGAGACAACCACGTCAAAAAGGAAGACAGCAGGGCTGTTTTGAGGAAGAGTGAGATACCAGGCTAGTAGACATTGATAATCCTGTCCTTATATTTGTGTTGGAAATAATGACAACCCCAAAATAATAATTATCAAACCAGGCCACTGTACGTTAAAAAACTGGTGCATTGATGGCTGGGGAAGAAAGAAATAAAAAAAGAGAAGAGGCTTCCATTCAGAAGTTTTCTTGCTTGTTTCATCAAAGGGTTATTTTTATACATTAGCAAGCAAACAACTGTCTGCCAGACTTATAATGTTTCTATTCGCTTCAGATTTAAGCTCGTAGCAGCTGGAAAGAACTAAATAGATATTGGGCATTGGCAGTTAATAGGTTATCATTTTGAATCAAGGCTCAATTATAGATAGTCCTCGATTTACAACCACAATTAGAACCAGAATTTCCTTTGCTAAACAAGGCAGTTGTCAAGTGAATCTCACTTTAACAATTTTATGTCCTTTTTTGCCACCGTTGTTTAGCAAATAACTACAGTTATGTGAATCTCAGGATGGTTAAGTGAATCCAGCTTCTCTCATTGACATGGTTGGGAGCCAGCTGGGAAGGTTGCAAATCACATGACCCCTCCAGGTCATATGACCGCCAACCACATGACCGCCAGCTGGGAAGGTTGCGATCACATGACCCCAGAACTCTGCACCCATCATAAGTAGAGGCTGACTAGCCAGCATCACAGTTTTAGAACATGCGACTGTGGGGATGTTGCATTAATTGTAAGTGCGAGGACCGGTCGTAAGTAACTTTTGCCGGTGCTGTTGCAACTTCCCACCGTTACGAAACGAACGCTTGTAAGTCAAGGACTGCCTGTATTCAGTATCTATTATTTGAATTAGTTTTTACCTTCTAGCTCAATCTCCTTATGATTCTGAGAATGAATCAAAAGAGGGTTGAGGAGGGTCATCATGCATTTAACATTTGAACAGTAGGCCAAACATCCATTGTTTTAATCCATTCAAACAACTTTATAATCATGAAAATAGGAATGTTTTTTTTTAAAAAAATGCCCAAAGACTTACATTTGAAAGGAGCAAGAAAGCAGGCTCTTTCTTTCTTATGATTTTTACCCGCCATCCCAGAACACAAAACTTTGTTGGGCAGCTTAGAATAAGCAAATGAAAAGGGCAATTTCAGGCCAGGCCATAAAAATCCAAGCTTAAGCATTAAAGCAAACGAACAGAAAACAGGAAAGATGGAATGCAGTGCCTGGATTCCCGAAGGGTAGCCCTTTGTATGTTAACATTTTCACATCCTGGTAGCTCTCAGCCAACGACCTTACACGTTCTGCAGATCCCCCTTAGCAAAGTCAGCGTTGCTTGTTGCCTAGAAAAATCCTACAGATGAAGAAGACCCTATAAGTCTCCCTACACTGGAGAAGTTACAGGTTTCTATATTTTGGTATAGGCCAGGTTTTGTTTTTTTTAAGAGTGCAGGATATATGTAGAAGACACGTCCAGTTTGGAGCAGTGGTTTAGGAGTTCGGCTAGAAACTGGGAGACTGTGAATTCTAGTCCCTCCTTAGGCATGAAAGCCACCTGGGTGACAGTGCCAGTCGGGGGTGGGCTTCAAGGGGTTCTCTGCCCAGTTACTGGATGGGCGTGGCCATGGTGGGTGTAGCCTAGTCGGCCTTCTGCACCACGCCCGGAGGGGGTGCGTTTTTGCCCTCCCCAGGCTCTGGAGGATTTCCTCAAGCCTCTGGGAGGGTGAAAACTGCTTCCCCAGGCCCCGGATGCTGGAAATGGCCCCGTTTCTGGCCTTCCCAAACTTCCAGTAGGCCCGTTTTTTGCCCTCCCCAAGCCCCCGTGCATGCCCTGCACTTACCTGCATCCAAAACGGGCCACGTGGAGACTCCTGGGAGGGGCAGGGGGGCAGGGTGGGGTGGGCCCAGCCAGGAGTAGGATTTGAGGGTTCTCTGAACTGCACAGAATCTTAGCTAGAGGTTCTCCCAAACCCTCAGCAGCCTACCCCTGGCGCCAGTCTCTCCCAGCCCACTCGATCCCACATGGTGATTGTTGTGGAGAAAAATAGGAAGAGGAAGGAGTGTTAGGTATCTTTTGCTAACTTGAGTTACTTATAAAAATAATAAAGGAGGATATAAACAAACAAACAAGGATCACTTTCACCAGCTGCTCACTTCCCCGTCTTGGGAATCTCTGTTGCCTCCTAAGGTGACCCAAGCTTGGGATTTGGATCTGGTTTCACCCCTTGAGAAGGCACTTTCCTGTTTACATTCTTCTGCACCCAGAATAAGTCCTTGGATGGGAAACGGATAATCCTACGGATGATGTCGTTATTTGGCTTAGCTTTACTCAGGCCCCCAAGGGAGTTTCTGCATCTTTAAAGAATTCCACAGAAGGGAGAATATGAAGGGAAGACAGTAGCCGCGTTTCCAGATTTGGCGATCAGAGTTTTCAGAGCTGACAATGCATCTGTCGGGCTGAAACAAAACAGGTTTGCCTTCAGGCAGGCAATACTGGAAGACCCGGTTAGCAGTGGCCAGGTTCCGTAGCTTGTTGAACAGTGAGGATGAAGACGCAGATCAGGCTGCAGAGAAATGTGCCCAAAACTGTTCAGATACTCAAATGAACTCAAGTTTACAGTTCATGGAGTGCAGGTAGCCCTTGACTTATGACCATTATGCAACCCATCACGGTTGTAAGTTATGATGGTCGTACAGTGGATCACCCACATATCTGAACCGATTTTATGACTTTTTTTGCCGTGGTTGTTTGTTTATTTATTTATTTATTTATTTTATTTAATCGCATTTTTATACCGCCTTATCTCCCAAGGGACTCAGGGCGGTTTACAGCCTAATAAAACATACATAAAAATACAAAATAAAACACCAATTTAAAAAACTTATTAAATAAGGCCGAATATTAAAACTACAATAAGATAATAAAACCCCGTTAAAACCAAATTTAAAATTTAAAATTCTAGTCCAGTCCTGCGCAGATAAATAGATGTGTCTTAATGTGTCTTGTTAACCAATAGTTCATTATGAGCCAAAAAAAAAAAAAAGTAAATGCCAGTTTGGGACAAAACTGGCCCATTAAATGATTCGCTTAACCACCATGGCCAAAAAAGGTCCTAAAATCCTGGTCAGATAACTCTGGGATGCTGCAAATGATTGTAAGTAGAGGCCACTTGCTGAGTGCCCAAAAGGAAGTCATGTAACCAGGATGGCGGCCATAAGAACTTCAGAATTTGGTTGTATGGGAGGTCTGTTGTAACTCTGAAAGATTGTTAAGTGACCGGTCATAAATTGAGGATTACCTGTATTTATTTATTTATTTTTATAATATAGGAGCCTTGTGGCTCCTGTGAGATAAATATACAGGTATCCTTTCCTGGAATTTTCTGGGCAAAGGTTAAGTTAGTTTTTTATATTTAACAATCAGCTATCAGCTGGGATTGAAAGTATTCTCACTTCTAATTTAGTTAGATTAATACTGCTCCTGCTGTACTCTGTAATTTGCTTCCCTGCCTTCAGTTCTGAATAAGTATATTGTAGGGGGTCTTAAGTTCAAAAGATTCCCTGATGTTTGCGATCCAGGTTAATTTTTTCCACTCGGCCTACCTCGCTGGTTTGTCATGAGGGGAAAAAAAGACAAACAGCATGCAGGCTGGGGAATTCTGGGAGTTGAAGTCCGAGACGTCTTCAAGCTCCCAAGGTTGAGAAACACTGCATAGAAGCATCTTTGAGCATCTTAGATGGAAGGCAGGATGTTAGTATCAGAAAAGGGGGAAAAAAATTCTACTAAAAGAAGCTTGCGCTGACTGGATGTAGTTATTGAAATGCCGGGACTGTACAAGATCCTCTATCAATATGATTGCATTCTCACAGAATACAAAATACGATGTTGGTTAGGACAGGGGTCTGCAAACTTGGCTCTTTTAAGACTTGTGGACTTCAATTCCCAGAGCAAAGCTGGCTGAGGAACTCTGGGAGTTGAAGTCCACAAGTCTTAAAAGAGTCAAGTTTGCAGACCCCTGGGTTAGGACTTTGGGGAGACACTTAGCATGGTGAATGAATGAAGCCAAATTGCAAATGCGGAAAATCAGGGTAGCGTGTGGGCTCATCTGATGCAGAGAAGGCTGCTGGGTGGAAGCAAGATGGAGGAAGAGCTTCAAACTGGACGGCCGTCAATTTGCAAGGCATATCTTGATTGATCTTGGCTCTTTGAGGTTGGTCCAGACAAGAATCAGAACAATGCATCCTAGCGCCATCTCTCCTGCAAGGTTGCCTTAAGGGAATCTTGCAAGACTGGAAGTCTTTCTCCCCTCCTTTCCTTCTCGAGCAGGGGTCTGCAACCTGAAACACTCAAAGAGCCATTTGGACCTGTTTCCCACAAAAAAGAAACACACCGGGAGCCACAAAACTCTTCCCGTGCTTGACTGTTTCCTGAGCAGCCACAGAACTAGTATATGTAATTGAATTAAAAGTTCTGTTTTCTTCTGAAACTTTTCTTGGATTTATCCATGGCTGGCCTACCGGAGATTGAAAAGCTCAATAAATTGTGTGCCAGCGGGTGTCGCACATTGGAAGTTGTGACACATATTTTGAGTGACAGGGAGCCGCAGCAGAGGGGTGAAAGAGCCACATGCGGCTCCAGAGCCGCAGGTTGCTGATCCCTTTTCTAGGAAAAGATCCTTTCTGAAATACTTCCCACAACCTTCCTCTCTCTGTAGACCGACTCATCTTTTGCATGACTATGATCAAGTTCTGCAGCTCTTCCTCCCCTCTCCAAGGTCATTCTCGCATCCCATTACATACACAGCTTGATATAGGAGCCGATGCTTGAGTTGAGGCAAAACGCATAGTCTTGGCAGGATTTAGTCTTTTCAAGGGGGTCTCGGCTCACCATGTTCCTTTTCGGCTTTCCCCCCAACAGTGGCACCATCTCTCCCCGCACGACCCCCAGCAACTCTCCGTCCTTGAGAAAGCGCCTCCTGCAGCTGCCCGCCCGCCCGGCTCCAGAGCCACCTTCGGAGACCATGGTGGAAAAGGGCACCGATAACCCTGGCGAAAGGGGACCTCCGGCGGCCACCCCTCAAGGCAACCCCGTCAACTACCCGCTCAGTGGGCGCAGCTTTATCCGCAACAACAAGGTAGGGTTGGGGGAAGATCCGGAGGCAGGTAAAACGGTGCCTTTTTTCGAGATCTCACTGATGGGTTGCTTAGCCGGTGTGGTCCTTTTGATTTATTTATTTATATTTCGTATTTCTAAATTTGCCCATCTCCTTCAAAGGGGGAGGGTGGAGCTCTGAGTGGCATACAATATAATATAACCGATACATAAAACAACATAGAAAAATTAATGTCTTCTCCTGCTTCTCCTTGTGCCATATCTGTCATCGGACAGTTGCGATCATGTTGGCGAACCTATTTTTATCAACAGCCGCACGAAAAAGTGCTGCTGAGTTTTTTCCATACCGGTCCCTTCGATTTTGAAGCCGTGATGTTGTTCTTCTGCTTGGACCTCGTTTGCCTTCAATTTTTCCCTGGAGGATTAAGTGAAAGATGCCGTATTTTTCCTGGTGTCGCATCACACGTCCAAAATATTCTGACTTTTGCTTTTTAATGGTCTTGATGATTTCCCTTGGCTTTCCCAGGTGGCTTATCACCTCCTCATTTCTGATTTTGTCAACCCATCTTATACGTAACAGACGCCTGTAAATCCACATTTCAAATGCTTCTAGTCCTGTCATAATGTCGCTGCTCCGTAGAGCAGGACAGAAAAGATGTAACATCTGACAAGCCTGATTTTCAATCTTCGGCTTCAGTCGTGACTGCAGAAGACCTTTTTCATTTTGAAGAATGCTATTCGAGCTTTCTCTGTCCTTGTCTTCACTTCAGTGGTCGTGTCCTCCCAGCTTTAAAAAATTAACTGTAAACTTTTTTTAAAAATGATGCATTTCTCATCACCTGGGAGGCCTTTGAAATAGGCAGAGGCTCTGCAAGAAATAGTGAAAGTCCCGTATTTATTTATTTATTTATTATTATTATATTTGTATACCGCCCATCTCCCAAAGGACTCAGGGCGGTTCACAGCCAATAAAACAACAGAAAACATATAATACATATAAAACAGCAAAAAAGAATAGAAAATTAATTCAATTGATGGCCTAAAACTTTTAAATACAAATTTAAAACCCCGTTTAAAACCCCTGATTTAAAACCCCAATTTAAAACTACGTTCACGCTAGTCCTGCTCTTCGAAACAGCAACGTCTTCAGCTTGCGGCGGAAGGACCTGAGGTCGGGGAGTTGACGAAGCCCCAGAGGGAGCTCGTTCCAGAGGGTAGGAGCCCCCACAGAGAAGGCCCTCCCCCTGGAGGTCGCCAGCCGACATTGTTTAGCTGATGGTATCCGGAGGAGGCCCTCTCTGTGAGAGCGCACTGGTCGGTGAGAGGCTAATGGTGGCAGTAGGCCACCATTATATATTATTTATATATTATTATATATTATTATAAGCTATAATAACAGAATCCTGAAAGACGGAGGGCATTTCCCTCTCTCTCTTAGACAGTATACTGCCCCACTCCCCTCACACACACACACACATGCCAGTACAACAAGAGGTCACTTGTAGATCCCACCCAACAAGTTCTTGGAAAGCGCCTCTGTTGCGCAGGTCCAGATTCCAAGCTCACTATAGCAAGAATCACTGAGAAACTGAGTCCAATATACACACACAAAGTCCAGTAAGGCAGTCCAGCAATCAAACAGGCACGGCACGAACAAACACACAAGGCACAGAACTGGGCATGTTGTTCCAGCAACACTCAAGTCCTCGGGGTGAGGTTAAGTAGGCAATGCCAGTGCAGCCCTCCATGAGAAGCGAAGTTGCCTCCTCATGAGTAATCTATTTCCTGACAGAACAATTGCTCAGTGGAACAGCTTGCCTCCCGAAGTTGTGATTGCTCCATCAGTGGAAGTTTTTAAGAAGAGACTGGCGAACCCTTTGTCTGTAATGGTATAGGGCAGTGATTGCGAACCTTTTTGGTACCGAGCGCCGAAAAGGTCACGCGGAAATGTCGCGCACACGCACTCTCTCGTCGGGGCTGTGCTCTAAAAAAGCCAAACTTCTGGGTTCTAGCGCACATGTGTGCCCGATGATTAGCTGGCCGGCGCACATGCGCAAGCTGGTTTTCAGCACTGCCGGACGCATGAAAAGATCGTGCTCCAGAAAAGCCACATTTCTGGGTTCTGGTATGCATGGGCACCCGGCAATCAGCTGGCTGGCGTGCATGTGCACACCGGTTTTCAGCACTGCCGCCCATGCAAAGGACAGCTGATCATCGCGTGCACATGCACGCCAGAAACCCGGACGACAAACAGGCAAGGCCATGCGTGCTGTGCGACATGGCTTCGCGTGCCACTTTTGGCACGCGTGCCATAGGTTCACCATCATGGGTGTAGGGTTTCCTGCCTGAGCTGGGGGGGTGGTCGTTAGACTAGAAGACCTCCAAGGTCCCTTCCAACTATATTATTCTGAATGAAATTCACCTCCAGGTAGTATTATAGTTCTATCCAGTTTTCCTGGCTTCCATGCAGAAATGTTTGCCCATTCTCTTCTTCTGTGTTACTTTTTCAATTTCCCACCAAATCTTTGCTGATCATCTCTCAGCCGTGATCCAACATTTTCACTCATTTGGAGGCCACCGAATGCTAGTACTACCCGACTGGACATTTAAACACACGTTATTCTTCTTTCTCTTAGCTGACCAGGATTGTGTCCGTCTCCTCTCTGCTCTATGTGTCCTTGGATCAGGGAGGAGGTGGTGTGGACGCCACCTCCTCCTCATTGCTAACGGGCGGTAGCTACTCCCGGTTCTTGCCTGGAGCTCCCGGGTCAATTTGGTACCGCTGTGGCTTGCCTCCCTCAATCTCAGCCTGTTGCTCATCTTGATGACCCAGCTGTGGCTGCTCCATCAGACTACCATTCTCTGAGCCCTGAACCTGACCAATATTGGCTTCACGCTTTCCTCTGCAGACTCATCCTCTTCCTCTTAATTACATCTGGAGCGGGGTCCCTCTGGGAGCAGATCCATGACATGCCGTGGTACCTCGATACTCATCCTTAATTGGTTCTGGGAGGCACGATGAGTACCAAAAACGATGAGTTCTTCCCGTAAGAAATAATATAGTAAGTCACAAGGCAGCAGACCATGACAAGTTCTAGCTTGTGCGTCAAGTGCCAAAGAAACAATGAGTACCAGGACAAAATTTTCACGTCAAAATGCGTTGAGTGCCAAATTGCGTTTCAAAGCAGTTGAGTATCTTTATCTACCATTATACTAAAGACAATCAAAGTAGGGCAGTCCTGAATTTCCTTCTCATACATTCCTGTTTTCTTGGGCAACGTTCATGTATTACCCCAGGTTGCCATGGACTTTCCCCAAGATCTTCTCTGTACTGCTCTACACCACCAGTGATGGTTAAGAGGGCCCAGAATGGTGGACTTCTTCCATTTGGGGATTCCAGATTGCAAAATGAACTCTCCCAAAAATTACACTGAGACCTTTGTTGCTTGATTATTATAATTTTTTTGCTTCAGTTACCTTGTTTGTTTGTTAAAGGCACCTCAAAGATGCTGGTTTAATTTGACTTTTTTTCCAGAGATACGTTTTTCTGTTTTTTTCTTCTTTTTAAAACAAGTGTTTATTATAGATGCATGATCAAGGTAAAATATATACCATGTTATAATATTGAATTATATTACATTACATTGCATTATAGTTTATTAATAATTTATATAGCAACCACAATTGGGACCCGCAACTCCGTCGTTAAGCAAAGCGGTCATTGAGTGAAACGGTGACTGCCCTTATGCGCTTCCTTCAGCTTTCTTTTGCTTTGCAGATTTGCAAAGCTTATACATGCAAAGATTGGTTTCAAAATTACTTGTTCATCACCAATCTAACTGAACAGTTAGATTAATAAAATCTATTAATAAAATTAATCAGTTCACTACTTTGTTTCAGTCAGTTCTGCCAAAAAATCAGGTTGCAAAATTACTTTGGACATGTGTCCTTCCTGCGAAGAATTCTAACTTTTCTTTTCCTTTCTCTTTTTTTTCAGAAAATGCAGAGCTGGTACAGTGTAAGTAGACAATAACATAACATAACATAACATCAGAGTTGGAAGGGACCTTGGAGGCCTTCTAGTCCAACCCCCTGCCCAGGCAGGAAACCCTACACCATCTCAGTCAGATGGTTATCCAACATTTTCTTAAAAATTTCCAGTGTTGGAGCATTCACAACTTCTGCAGGCAAGTCGTTCCACTTATTTATTGTTCTAACTGTCAGGAAATTTCTCCTTAGTTCTAAGTTGCTTCTTTCTTTGATCAGTTTCCACCCATTGCTTCTTGTTCTACCCTCAGGTGCTTTGGAGAACAGCCCGACTCCCTCTTCTTTGTGGCAGCCCCTGAGATATTGGAACACAGCTATCATATCTCCCCTAGTCCTTCTTTTTGTTAAACTAGACATACCCAGTTCCTGCAACCGTTCTTCATATGTTTTATCCTCCAGTCCCCTAATCATCTTTGTTGCTCTTCTCTGCACTCTTTCTAGAGTCTCAACATCTTTTTTACATCGTGGCGACCAAAACTGGATGCAATATTCCAAGTTTTTGATAGGTTAGATTGTTTTTTCCTTTTGTGTAAAGACAGATGCAAAATATGAGTTAAGTAGATCTGCTTTCTCCCTGTTGCTTGTCATCTTCTTGCCACTTTCTCCCAGCAATGTTAAAAAGTTATAATGTTTATGTAGTTACTTTTCAAGCATGTCTAAATTATAAATATTTCCCCCACAACAACAACCCTGTGAGGTGGGCTAGGCTGAGAGTGAGGGAGTGGCCCAAAGTCACCCAGCTTCACACCTAACATCGCCTGGTTTCTATATCAGCACTTTCACCACTACATCAAGCTGGCTGTTTAATATTGTTTTTATATCAGAGGGTTAAGAGTAACAGCTGTTAGAAGCATAAATTATTTCCTTACAAGCAGAAGGATGAGAATTAACTGAAGAGATATATTGCTTTGCAATATCCCCAAAGCCATTTAAGATTTCTAACTTAAAAGAGACGCGATGGCTCAATGGCATAGACGCTGAGCTTGTTGATCGAAAGGTTGGCAGTTCAGCAGTTCGAATCCCTTGTGCCGCGTAACGGAGTGAGCTCCCGTTACTTGTCCCAGATTCTGCCAACCTAGCAGTTCGAAAGCACATAAAAAATGCAAGTAGAAAAATAGGGACCACCTTTGATGGGAAGGTAACAGTGTTCCGTGCGCCTTTGGTGTTGAGTCATGCCGGCCACATGACCACGGAGATGTCTTCGAACAGCACTGGCTCTTCGGCTTTGAAACAGAGATGAGCACCACCCCCTAGAGTCGGGAACAATTAGCACGTATGTGCAAGGGGAACCTTTACCTTTACCTTTCAACTTAAAAGATCTTACTAAGGGGGCCCTATAAATACTGTGATCATATGCCCTTTATTATAAAGGGCAGTCCTTTATTTCAAGAAGCTATTTGTATTGTATCCATTGATTGTTGATTTTATCTGGCTGTGCACCGCCCATAGTCCTTCAGGAGAAGGGTGGTATAAAAATAAAATAATAATAATAATAATAATAATAATAATAATAATAATAATAATAATAATAATAATAATAATAATAATAATAATAATAATAATAATGGGCAGTCCTTTATTTCAAGAAGCTGACCTTTAGATTTCTTTAATTATTCATTTTCTGGGTTTTGCTCTTGATTTTTTGGGGGGATAAAGAAAAATTATGAACCTTTTAAAAAAATCGTTATGAACCTCTCTCAGATTCACCTCACTTTCAGGTTTGACCTTTAATATTTTTCCAAGAAAATATAGTCGCTTTATCTGTAGAGTTTGGTAGAATTCACTTTACTTGAATCACTGGATGGAGTTAGTTTCCTTTGCATGTTTACCCAGAAACTGGATTCATTGCTGCTTATCGCAGTTGCCTGAAAGAAATACAACTCTGCATTTCAAGGGACGTTTTCTTCCCTTTGCAAGATAAGGCAGGGGAAAAAAAAAGAAAGAATTTGTTTCCCCACTAAGATTTAGTGGAAATCCTAGGTGAATTGTTTGGCAATGCTGCCAATCCCCCAGCTTTTCTTTTAAGTTGACTTCAGTACTTCTGACATTTGTTGAAACCCCGAAGTGCAAAAGGAGGTTTAGAAATTACTGCTTCTGCTGGTGATGACTTTATAAAGTTATCTTTGTGTTCAGTTTAGAACTGAAGCAGACCGTGGTAAATTGCATTTGGGATTGGAAGACTAGCTCAGAAGAACCGTTGCTCTGTGCCACTGGATGGATGTCCTGCCATTTGTAGCTTGGGTTTTGTTTGCGAAGTCAGTACTTAGGTATTTATTTTGGAAATTCGTCCTGGCGCCTGGTCAAATGATCTCCAATGGCAGCTTTCGGATTGTTTATATTAAATGACGAGAAGATGTTGCCTGATGGAGTTGGGTTTTTTTTAAGAAAACGACGCAGTCAAAAAGAATATTTAAATAAAACTAATCGGATTGAGCTGAAGGGGTTGGGGGAGAAGCACCAAGAGATTGTCCAGCGACTGTTTTGCAGTCATGATGGTGACAAAATAGCAATTTTTTTTCAAAACAAGTTTTTTTAATGTTTATATTACTTATACATATCAATATGTGAATAGAATGATAGCTGGGTATCATACATTTTGATACAAATATACATAATATTATTACACATGGTTATTACATTTCATTTTCATTGTTTCATATTGTTTAAACGTATCTAATACTACTGCCCTTCAGTTTCTAAACCTCCCTCCTATTATTACATATATCTTGTTATATTGATATATATTTACATATACTATTATTCCCCTCTTATTTCTATTTTAACTTTTTTTTCATGTCACCATAGTATTAAAGGGTGTTTGTTTTCTATCTTCCATCTTTCACCTACTTTATTATTCATATTTCCCTTATTTAGCTCTTCACATCTATTTATATTAAAGTTCCAGAAATTTTGTGACCAATCATTTCACTGACAAATCTTCGTAGGTCTATAAAGCAAAGGAACACTGAAAAAAAGATTACAGGTAGTCCTCGACTTACGCTGGTTCATTTAGTGACTGTTCAAAATTACAACGGCATTGAAAAAAGTGACTTAGGACCGTTTTTCACACTTATGACCGTTGTAGCATCCCCAAATGAAACAAATGAAATGTTAAAAAGTTACAATGTTTATGTAGTTACTTTTCAAGCATGTCTAAATTATATTAAAGTAATCAAAATAGAATAGAATAGAATAGAATAGAATTTTATTGGCCAAGTGTGATTGGACACACAAGGAATTTGTCTTGGTGCATATGCTCTCAGTGTACATAAAAGAAAAGATACGTTCATCAAGGTATAACATTTACAACACAATTGATGATCAATATATCAATATAAATCATAAGGATTGCCAGCAACAAGTTATAGTCATACAGTCATAAGTGGAAAGAGATTGGTGATGGGAACTATGAAACGATTAATAGTAGTGCAGATTCAGTAAATAGTCTGACAGTGTTGAGGAAATTATTTGTTTAGCAGAGTGATGGCCTTCGGGAAAAAACTGTTCTTGTGTCTAGTTGTTCTGGTGTGCAGGGCTCTATAGCGTCGTTTTGAGGGTAGGAGTTGAAACAGTTTATGTCCTGGATGCGAGGGATCTGCAAATATTTTCACGGCCCTCTTCTTGATTCGTGCAGTATACAGGTCCTCAATGGAAGGCAGGTTGGTAGCAATTATTTTTTCTGCAGTTCTAATTATCCTCTGAAGTCTGTGTTTTTCTTGTTGGGTTGCAGAACCGAACCAGACAGTTATAGAGGTGCAAATGACAGACTCAATAATTCCTCTGTAGATGGTAAATATCTTTACCATCCCCGAGGCCTGTGAGTACCCCCTAATGTTTAGAAATTAAAAGTTGAAAAATTGGATGGTTGCAAGGTCCCGCGGTCATGTGATCCATTTTTGTGACCTTCTGACAAGCCAAGTCAACGGGAAAGCCAGATTCACTTAACAACCGTGTTACTAATTTAACAACTGCAGTGATTCACTTAACAACTGTGGCAGGAAAGTTCGTAAAATGGGGCAAAACTCATTTAACAAAAGTGTCGCTTAGCAACGGAAATTTGGGGCTCGATTATGATCGTAAGTTGAGGACTATCTATATAAGCACAGTCATGGTTTCATTTACTGACGGTTTTGCTTAAGGACTTACTTGCCAGTCCCAATTGTGGTCACTAACTAAGGACTCCCTTGTACACATAAAATAGCCATTGGATATTCTGGATTCGCTTGTTCACTTAATGGCCATCTGATTCACTTCACAACTGCCATGACTCACTTTATGTCCATGGTTGTAAAATCAAGACCAGCCATGTGGTGCTTCAAGTTCAACTTAACACTGCAATAACTGATGACTAGAATTCTAGGCTCGTTGTAACTGCAGCTCGAGAACTATCTGTAATATTTATATTGATAGGTTATGTCGTCTTTATAACCTCCTTTTCAGCAGTGTAAGAAAACATTGGTTGTGTTATCTGTATAACAAATGTGGGAAGGGGGCACAGGGGGAGAGGATCAGTGGTGGGTTTCACTTATGTTTGCTACCGGTTTGCTCGCACGCATGCCACTTCTGCGCATGCGCAAGCGTATTTGATAACATCCGGGTGGGTGGAGGACTCTTCTTGTGAAATATCTCTGGACTCTCTCGATTGTATTAATCTCCAATATGCAGTGCGGGTTCCAGACAGATGAGCTGTATTCAAGAATTGGTCTAGCAAATGTTTTGTAAGCTCTGGTTCAGGGGTCTCCAACCTTGGCAATTTTAAGACTTGTGGACTTCAACTTCCAGAGGAATTCTGGGAGTTGAAGTCTACAAGTCTTAAGGTTGCCAAGGTTGGAGACCCCTGCTCTGGTTAGTAGTACAATATTACCAGAGAAGAAGCTACGCAAGATTAGGTGAACAACTCTTAGTGCCTTGTGGTCCCTTCCGACTTCACCATTCTATGATTCTGTTCTAATTATTATTATTATTTTGCGATCCTGGTTTGGTTCTGCACCATACTTGGCTTTAGATGTCCCAGTAGAAGGTTCTTGGAGGGCAGGTGAAAGACACAGAATACAAACAGGCAGAAGAGTAAATAAACCGTTGCTGGCTGTCCCAGGTTTGATTTGGAGCAGAGGTCAATCCTCACATCTGTCTTTGTGACCAGAGTTATAGGCAACTAAATTCCACACTGGCTGCCCAAGTTTTAGTAGTTAAGTTTTAGCAGTTTAGCATTTGTGGTCTGCTCTGCCCCCTCAATTTATGGCTTGGCGCATTGAACAGAGACAGGGGTTTCATTCAGGAATCCGGTTAAGTGGGTTGTGTGAATGCAGCCATTGGCATTCCAGGCATGTTCAGGACTCCTTTCTCATAAAAGGTAAAGGTAAAGGTTCCCCTCGCACATACGTGCTAGTCGTTCCCGACTCTAGGGGGTGGTGCTCATCTCTGTTTCAAAGCCGAAGAGCCAGCGCTGTCCGAAGACGTCTCCGTGGTCATGTGGCCGCCATGACTAAACCTCAAAGGCACACAGAACACTTGTTACCTTCCCACCAAAGGTGGTCCCTATTTTTCTACTTGCATTTTTTAAGTGCTTTCGAACTGCTAGGTTGGCAGAAACTGGAATAAGGGACGGGAGCTCACCCTCTTACACGGCAGCACTAGGGATTCGAACCGCTGAGCTGCCGACCTTTCGATCGACAAGCTCAATGTCCTAGCCCCTGAGCCATCGCGTCCCCCTTTCTCATACACCTCCACTTAATAGCAGCCTCCCTTCCTATCTCCTGGATTATTATTATTATTATTTTGAAAGACAGGACTCTCTTTGCCAAGACTTCAGATTATGCTTCTGCTGTTTTGTTTAAGCCGGGCAAAACTTCCATCTGCGGGCAGGAAATGGTTAAGTGCAGCCTGACACCCATCTCCCCACCCACCCCCTTTGTTTCCTGTAAGCAACACCCAGGCGCCCTCAGCCAATGGCCAGATAGCGTAACTGGAGCTCTACTTGGAGGGGGGTGGTGGTGTTTCCAGTTGTGCCTTTCAGGGCTCCTGGAAAAAAAAAAAACTTTCCAGCCCCCCCCTCCTTTCTCTTTTTCTGATGATCACCAGTTTCTGCCCAGTTGCCTTTCCCACCCCTCTCTGCCAACAGGATTCCCTGCCTCTGGGAAAAAAAACAACAACCCTCAATCTTCTACTACCTGCAAAGCAGCTTTCTTATATCTTCAAAGGTCCAAATTTTCCCTCCCGTCTTTTTCTTTTTCCAATCCTTCTTTGGATTCTCGCGAACTTTGCGCATTCCGGCCTGTCCCATCTTTGTTTTTCTCTCTCCCACTCTTAAAACTCCTTCCTGGGCTGAGCCTGCAGCCA
Source organism: Ahaetulla prasina (assembly GCF_028640845.1). NCBI lineage: Eukaryota > Metazoa > Chordata > Lepidosauria > Squamata > Colubridae > Ahaetulla > Ahaetulla prasina. The sequence goes on along the minus strand of NC_080548.1, from coordinate 24,086,699 downwards.
TCCTGCTCTCTACCTTTCTTGTGCCGCTGGCAGTCAGGCTTTTCCCAGAGTTGGTTCGCCCATCCTTCCCTTCCCCTCCCCACCAGCTGCAGCAGCACCCTCCTCTTTGTCCAAAACTATCAGGATGTGGTCTGAAACCCTTTGCCTTCTGAATCATGGCTGGTCTTGCTCGCTATGACAAAACTAGGTTTGACTTGCGTGTTGCTGGCGGCTGTTTCATCCAGACAAAGTAAGAGATACAGATCCTTCCCTTCCTCCCTCCCTCCCTATAATATATGTGGGTATACAGTATAATTTTGTATTGTTAATTTTGTATGTATTTATTTATTTTGTCATATTTATGTAGTGTATATTGGAGGTGGAGACCCTTTGGGAACTTACGCAAAGAAATGTCATTTTAATGTATGCCTATTAATGTACATTCAAGGTGACAATAAAGTTATTCTATCTATCTATCTATCTATCTATCTATCTATCTATCTATCTATCTATCTATCTATCTCTCTCTCTCTCTCTCTCTCTCTCTATCTATCTATCTATCTATCTATCTATCTATCTATCTATCCATTCAAAGTGACAATAAAGTTATTCTTTCTTTCTTTCTCTTTCTTTCTTTCTTTCTTTCTTTCTTTCTTTCTTTCTTTCTTTCTCTTTCTTTCCTTCCTTCCTTCCTTCCTTCCTTCCTTCCTTCCTTCCTTCCTTCCTTCCTTCCTTCCTTCCTTCCTTCCTTCCTAGATGCTTCTCTGTCATCTCTCTCTCTCTCTCCCCCTCCTTCTCTCCCCTCCCCACTCCTTGATAAATGTTCCTCCTTCACTTTCCCACCAATTCCACAAATGAGTAATATGTAGTTTTCCTCCCCTAGAATTGGGGGTAGTGGTGGTGTCTGTGGTATGATTACAGGGCTAATAAACAGGGAAGGAAGGAAACAATTTTATTAGATTACAAATGAAAAAACACTCTGTGAAAATGGATGAGAAAATGGTGTGGTGCAGTGGTGAAAGTGTCGAATTAAGACCAGGGAGATCCAGGTCCTAGCCCACTTCTTAGCCCTGGATGACTTTTGGCCAGGGCCAAGAACTATTGTGGGAGTGTAGTGAAGAGGCTGGATGAGGAGTGAGAAGATCCAGGTTCAAATTCTAGATTCTTGAGCCATGGAAGTTCCTTGGGGTGAGTCCCCCTACCTCAGCCCAAGAGCCACCGTGGAGTAATGGCCACAGTGGAGTAATGGAGAAGGTGCTGGACTAGGAGTAGAGAGAAACCGTGGTGGATTGCTCCCGGATCGCTTTGGTTCTATAGAACCAGTAGTAAAACCGTCAGGAGGCTCCGGCCACCTGCCACAACGTTGCGAGCGCGCATGCGTGCTCCCGTTGCGAACCGGTAGTAAAGGTAAGTGGAACCTACCCCTGGAGAGAAACATATACTAGCTCTCAGCCGCAGAAGCTCCCTGGAAAACTTTGGGCCAGTCTCTCCTTGTTAACCCTATCTACATTACTGGTCTGATGTAGGGAAAAAAATAGGACAATGCTATGTATGCACCTTTATGCTTCTAAATCAGGGGTCTCCAACCTTGGTCCTTTTAAGACTTGTGGACTTCAACTCCCAGAGTCCCTCAGCCAAGTGGCTGAGGAACTCTGGGAGCTGAAGTCCACAAGTCTTAAAGGGACCAAGGTTGGAGACCCCTGTTCTAAATGCAAGACAAGATAGAAATCTAACAAGTAACAAGGGATCGAGGCAGTTACCCAGTTCACAATCCACGCCCTTGATTTTGTTCAATGCCTCTCTTTTTCCTCTCCTTGAGATAATCATGGCAACAGATAATCAGCTGTTGAGTTCACACCACCATATAAACAGACCAAGTAAAGACATAACATTAGCGCAGTGTGTTAACTTTGGTTAATGGGTGTTTTATTTTGGTTTTGTGGATTAACCTATGTTATGAATTCGACCTGCTTGGCTCATTTGGGGTCCAGTGTATTGTATAGAATCCAGAAAATGGGTTAGTTTAGTAACCAGCCTCTGAGTGTAGTGTGAACCTAGCAAAAATAGTATAGTGCAGGAAAGAACTATTTTCAGATCTTCATTACCAAGCGCTGTGGGCAGTCTTTTTTATTATTATACCTTTTTTATTGTTGTATAATATAAGCATACAAAGGGGCCGTCACAAAGAAGAGGGAGTCAAGCTCTTCTCCAAAGCACCTGAGGGCAGGACAAGAAGCAATGGGTGGAAACTGATGAAGGAGAGAAGCAACTTAGAACTAAGGAGAAATTTCCTGACAGTTAGAACAATTAATGAATGGAACAACTTGCCTGCAGAAGCTGTGAATGCTCCAACACTGGAAATTTTTAAGAAGATGTTAGATAACCATTTGTCTGAAGTGGTGTAGGGTTTCCTGCCTGGGCAGGGGGTTGGACTAGAAGACCTCCAAGGTCCCTTCCAACTCTGTTATTATTAAAGAGAATACAAAAGAAAATAGTTGGGAAATTTGGGAAGGGAAAAGGGAAATGGATAGTGGGGGAAAGCAAGGGAAAAAGGGGAAAAACGGCATTGACATCTGATTCCTTTGGTGCAGTAGAATAAGGCATTAACATCTAACCTCAACTGTTTTACTTTTACATAATAGTATAAACTAGCCTTTCTATAACCACAAATCTATCTAATCGGTCAAACCCCAAATCAAAGTTTCAGGAAGGGCAGGATTAAAATCTTTTTAAAAGTAATAACAGACACAATCTCATTCTTTTGCAACTCTTATCTTCTTGGTGAAAAACATTGCTATCAGATCCAGCTAGCAAATTTCTTTCCTAGAACTTACCGTGTTTCTCTGATAATAAGACCTATCCTGAAAATAAGCCCTACCATGTTTTTTTTTGCCTGTGAGCCTAATATAAACCATGTTCCCCCAAATAATCCTTACTTAATAGCCTGTGCAGGGGATGTGGTAGCTCAGGGGCTAAGGTGCTGAGCTTGTCGATCGAAAGTTCAGCAGTTCGAATCCCTAGTGCTGCCATGTAACGGGGTGAGCTCCCGTTACTTGTCCCAGCTTCTGCCAACCTAGCAGTTTGAAAGCACGTAAAAAATGCAGGTAGAAAAAATAGGGACCACCTTTGGTGGGAAGGTAACAGTGTTCCATGCATCTTTGGCGTTGAGTCATGCCGGCCACATGACCATGGAGACGTCTTCGGACAGCACTGGCTCTTCGGCTTAGAAACAGAGATGAGCACTGCCCCCTAGAGTCGGGAACGACTAGCACATATGTGCGAGGGGAACCTTTACTTTAAGTGCCTGTGCAGCTGGCCGGCCTCCCATTCCATCTAGTTGCTTGTGGTGCCCTGCCCGTGAGGTGAGGCAGGTGATGGAGCTGCCCCACGCGCCCCGTACCAACTTACCTCAGGGAAGTGAGGTGAGGCAGGTATCAGGGCGTGGGTGGCCTGGCTGCAGGGACCCTGAGGTAAACTGGTGCGGGGCATGTGCAGAAGAGGGCCTCCCACATCCTCTTAAACTACATGGGGGGGGGGAAACAAGACACCCCCCCGAAAATAAGCCCTAGTTCTTATTCTGGAGCCCAAAAGAAAATAAGACCGGGTCTTATTTTTGGGGAAACTTGCTACTTCCTTTTTTTTTTTTTTTATTCAAAATGTTTTACAAAAAAAAAATCCCCCCCCTTTCCCCCAACCCCCTCCCTTTCTAATCTTGCAAACCAGTAATTGTTCACTATGCTTCTTCCGTCTGCTTATAGGAATCCACAAAAAGAAATCAATTGTTAGCAGAACTTGGACACCTTCCTCTTTTCCTGCTTTTGCAGGAGACGCGCTGGATACTGGAGATAGGAGGAATTCAATGGGACTTGACCTTTTGGGACTTTGCATAACAAAAACAAAGCCCCTAGGGGAATCTACCACTCTCCCCCCTGCTCTTTCCCCTGCTCTCTCAACCAGAGAGGGAAAATTAAGTCGGGAACAGCTGTTTGTAGCTGTTTACACCGGCTTTTACCATATCCAGTGCGGAGTGCCATAAATTAGCACCCAGCGAGAAAGGTGGCGCCAAGCGGAAGTCGGAAACTTGGTACTTCCCTATAAAGTGGTAGAAGTGGCCGTATAGATCTTCTTCTCTGCATTGGCCGTTTTGTGCAGAAAGGACCTAGTCCAGCAGATGTGACTGACTTGTGTTGTTGATTGCCAAAATCATCTGGCGTGTTTGCCAGGCTGGAAAGGCTGGTTGAGCTTGAAGGTAAGAAGACCAAATCATCCTAAGGCCTCTGTTTATATGTATTGGCAGATGCTGAGTCCCACCTACAAGCAACGCAACGAAGACTTCCGCAGGATCTTCAAAGGGCTGCCTGAAGCTGAGCGTCTCCTTGTAGGTGAGGCCACCAGAGGAGATGGTGGGTTGGGAATGGCCTGTGCTTGGATCTAAATAACAGGGTGGGTGAACTGAGCAAATAGAATCATTTACAGGAGCTTGTTGTTAGTTGCGAAGTCATGTCCGACCTATTGCAACCCCATGGACAATGTTCCTCCAGGCCTTCCTGTCCTTTACCATCCCCCAAAGTCCATTTAAGCTCACGCGGACTGCTTCAGTGACTCCATCCAGTCACCTCATTCTCTCCATCCCTTTCTTTTGTTGCCCTCAATCTTTCCCAGCATTAGGCTCTTCTCCAATGAGTCCTTCCTTCTCATTAGCTGGCCAAAGTATTTCAGTTTCATCTTCAGGATCTGGCCTTCTAAAGTGCAGTCAGGGTTGATCTCCTCTAGGACTGACCGGTTTGATCGCCTTGCAGTCCAAGGGACTCGCAGGAGTCTTCTCCAGCACCAGAGTTCAAAGGCCTCAATTCTTTGGTGCTCAGCCTTCCTTATGGTCCAACTTTCACAGCCATACATTGCAACTGGGAAAACCATAACCTTGATTATACACACTTTTGTTGGCAGGGTGATGTCTCTGCTTTTTAGTATGCTTTACAGGAGCTGGAGACTTTATAGAGGTCAGACTAGGCAATGGTATTCTGTGTGACCTCAGTGGAAGGCTAAGTTGGACTTTGAAGAAGCAGGAGGAAAAGGTATTGACCAAAGGGAGTTGGATAAGTCTCCTGAGAATACTACGGATAGCCAAGAACACAAATGGACCTTCAAACAAAGCAGATCCAGTGCTCTCACTTGAAGCACAAATGATCAGGCTTACATTATTCGACTTTGGACACATTGTGTGAAGAAGACCCAGATCTCTGGAGGAGACTCTAATGCTTGGAAAGAGGACAACCATCAGCAAAGATGTAAGGACTCAGTTCGAGTGGCGACGGCTGCATCCTTGGAAGACCTGAAAGACCTAGTTAGGGGCAGATCATCCAAGAGAAAAATCTACCTATGTGGCCGCTAAGAGTTAACACTGACTTGATGATACAATTGGTCATCACTCATCGGTGACTGCATAAAGATGGTGGAAGAAATCATTGGGGAACAATTGAGAACAACTTTGGAAAATGTGGGATATAATGAAACGGTAAGGGGGGAAAATCAGTGTTTTTCCTCTTCTTTCTTTCAGTTTGGGGCGAGATAATAATAATAATGATAATAAAAACAAGGACAAATAGGCTGAAAAACAGCTTGTAAAGGTTCCAGAAAAACCTCTTCTGCATAAAAAAAACTCAGAAGCCATTGTCTTTCAGAGTTCTTTATTAGCATGAGGAAACTGGCACACGATGAGTGAAATTCCAAAACTGAACTTCCGGATTCTTTTCCCAGTTATACAAACCCCAAGAGTCCCACCCCCCTGACCCCTTTGCTGGTCACATGGTCCCACGTTCTCCCAGTTCATTCGAACATCTTCTCGCCACTCTTCCTGCAGATGTGAACACCATCCGACCTTGACCGCTTGAAGAATGTTACCATACCCCTCAACCCCCCTTCTTCCCCTCAGGGGAAAAATGTGGCAGCGTCTGGAACCCTAAAGTCTAGTATGGTTTCCAGGTCTGACACAGCTTCTATCCCAGGGCAATAACCATATTGAATTCTACAGTATAGAATTCCAGGGGGAGGGCCTTTTCTGTGGGGGCTCCAGCCCTATGGAACGAGCTGCCTCCGGGGCCGCGTCAACTCCCTGACCTCGGGTCTTTTAAACGCGAGCTCAAGACTTTTCTATTCCACCGTGCAGGGCTAGCTTGAGGGAATTTTAACTGGGGTTTTAGGACTGTCTATTTTAGTGTTAATTTTAAATTTGGCCAGTTTATAATTAGTTTTTAATATGTTTTTAAGCTTATTTATGTACTAGTTGTTTTTATTTGGCTGTTCACCGTTCATCGTTCGGGAGAAGGGCGGTATAAAAAAATCTAATTAAATAAATAAATAGTGCGATATCGGGTTTTCAATTTCAATTATATAGAATGTTTCCGTTTTTATTTTTATAGCTATAATGTACACTGAAGACAACATTTACTTTCGTTGCACCATGTGCAATGGCAATAAAGTAAACTAACTAACCAACTAACTAGATGTCAGCAGCAAGTTCTGTGCGTAACTTCCAACCCTGGAATGCTTGCCACTTCAGAAGTTTACGATAGTCTTCAAATAGCTCAACATTCCAGAGGGTAGAACTAAAAGCAAAGGGGGAAAATTATAAGCAGGGGAAGAACTGGAGTTATCATGTTTAGACATGTTTTGCATGCCTCAGGTTTTTAAAAAGCACTGATGGTTCATAACGGTTATTGTTACAGCCATGTTCAGCCCTCCTTTTTCTTTCCTTTTCTTTTTTTGGATTGCTGTCTATCTCCAGCTATCAGTTACAAAGTCCACCGCTGCAGTTGTGTAACGTGCAAAAAACACAGCTGGTTTTAGTTTTGCCTAGGATAGTGTTTTGGTGGCATAGGTATGTTGTGTGTCGGTTTAGTTTGTAGTTCAGAGGGTGGGACATAAAACTGGGTTCCCCAATAAGTTAACCATACTATGTGAGCATAGCCAATGTACAGGTAGGCCTGAACTTGCAAGCGGTCGCTTAGCGACCATTCAAAGTTATGACGGAAAAAATACTTACGATCAGTGGTGAAATCTAATTTTTTTTACTACTGGTTCTGTGGGTGTGGCTTGGTGGGTGTGGCTTGGTGGGTGTGGCAGGGGAAGGATACTACAAAATCCCCATTTCCTCCCCACTCCTGGGGGAAGGATATTGCAAAATCCCCATTCCGACCCCACTATGGAACCAGCCAGAGGTGGCATTTGCTGGTTGCGGAACTACTCAAAATTTCCACTACCAGTTCGCTGAACTGCTTAAAATTTCCGCTACTGGTTCTCCAGAACCTGTCAGAACCTGCTGGATTTCACCCCTGCTCACGATCCAGATCTGAAGGTCCAATGGCTATTGCCACTCCCACACCCCCGGGTTACATAATCGCATTTTGGGCAAAACCAATTTACATTTGCGGCCATTTGCATGTGACCACAATTTACAACATTTTTTTTTTCCCACCCTGGGAATGGATGCTTACTTCTCACTTCTGTCAAATTGGAAATGGATGTTTTACTTCTCGTTTCTGCCCATGGCGGACAATTGGTTCACTTAAGAATTGCAGCCTTTGCTCAGCGACCGCCGTGTCCGCTTTATGACCATGCAAAAAACGTCAAATAGTCGTGTGATGATCTTCTTAATGACTGGGCAGGACCTACAACCCTAATTTTGGGCTGAGCTGCGGTCATAAATTGAGGATTACCCTGTATCTGAAATAAAAATGTCGTGGAACTTGGACGAGCATCTTTAGGCCTGATGCCCCCTTGGTACGAGGCTGCAAGGGATAATCTCCTAATTTTAACTTGTAGTTTCTGTGTCTTCCTTTCCATCCCCCACCCCCATCTCCTTAGATTACTCCTGTGCGTTGCAGCGTGACATCCTCCTTCAAGGACGGCTTTATCTATCGGAGAATTGGATCTGCTTCTACAGCAATATCTTTCGATGGGAAACCACGGTAAATGCTCCATCCAGGGCTCTTCTGATTGCTTTTAGCTCTTCCTCTCCTGGCCACTGACCTCTGTGTCACCTTCCGTGATAGATCTCCATCCAGCTCAAGGAGGTGATATGCATCAAGAAGGAGAAGACCGCCAAGCTGATCCCCAACGCGATCCAGATTTGCACAGAGACCGAGAAGGTGAGATCGCTTGCGTAACCCCTAAGAATCCAAGCCTGGGGGTAGATAATTATCATTTCCAAGATGTTGCCTTTTATAATCAGCCAGCAAAGGGCCCCAATCTCTGATTTTCTTCAGATGGTGTAAAACTGGGCTTTAGAATAGAATAGAATAGAATAGAATAGAATTTTATTGGCCAAGTGTGATTGGACACACAAGGAATTTGTCTTGGTGCAGATGCTCTCAGTGTACATAAAAGAACAGATACGTTCATCAAGGTACAACATTTACAACACAATTGATGATCAATATATCAATATAAATCATAAGGATTGCCAGCAACAAGTTATAGTCATACAGTCATAAGTGGAAAGAGATTGGTGATGGGAACTATGAAACGATTAATAGTAGTGCAGATTCAGTAAATAGTCTGACAGTGTTGAGGGAATTATTTGTTTAGCAGAGTGATGGCCTTCGGGAAAAAACTGTTCTTGTGTCTAGTTGTTCTGGTGTGCAGGGCTCTATAGCGTCGTTTTGAGGGTAGGAGTTGAAACAGTTTATGTCCAGGATGCGAGGGATCTGCAAATATTTTCACGGCCCTCTTCTTGATTCGTGCAGTATACAGGTCCTCAATGGAAGGCAAGTTGGTAGCAATTATTTTTTCTGCAGTTCTAATTATCCTCTGAAGTCTGTGTTTTTCTTGTTGGGTTGCAGAACCGAACCAGACAGTTATAGAGGTGCAAATGACAGACTCAATAATTCCTCTGTAGAATTGGATCAGCAGCTCCTTGGGCAGTTTGAGCTTACTGAGTTTATTTGTTATCTGTTCTTATGGATTACGATGAATGTTTGCAGGAACAGGGCATGGCTAGTCTAGTGAAGAGAAGGGCCAAGGGAGACATGATAGCAGTGTTCCCTCTCTAATATAATAATGTCTGAAATACAGTGAGTGTTCCAGGCAGGTGAACAGTAATCAAAAGTATAGGTCTGGCATAGGTTTTATATGCTCTAGTTTGGAGTACAGTGTTACCAGAGAAAAAACTTCGTAAAATAAGATTTACAACTCTTAAAGCCTTTTTTGCAATGATGCTACAGTGAGCTCTGGGACGTAGATCTTTAGAAATGAGTATTCCTAGGTCCTTGACAATTTATAGATTTAAATTTACAGATTTAAATCTCTATCACTTTTATTCCAGCATTAGTTTCATTTTGTGTGTGTTTCCTGACCCAAACTGTGAGAATTTGCTTCCTGTATTGTGATCGGTGGTGGTTTGGGGGACTGTGAATCTCAGAACTGGATGGCTGCAAGGTGCCCCAGCTAAAACCATCTTACAAGATGGTTTCTCCCTGGGATTTGGCAGAAATCCGCAATTACGGATTTGGCAGAAATTTGCAATATCCAGGATATTCCAGTTATGGATACTTCCCATCTTTATTCTAGACCAGTGTTTCTCAACTTTGGCAATTTGTAGATGTGTGGACTTCATCTCCCAGAATTCCCCAGAATAGCTATTCTGAAGCTGTACACGAATGCTCAGTGCCACTGGGGGGGGGGGGGGGAAGAGAAGGGTGATCTGGAGCCCAACCAAAGAATATCAGCCTTTATTTTATTTATTTATTTATTATTCATATTTGTATACCGCCCTATCTCCCGAAGGACTCAGGGCGGTTCACAGGCATATAAAACATTTATATACAAATTAAAATAATCATTAAAAAACTTATTCTAATGCCCAATTATTAAAAATAGAAATATAAATATTAAAACCAATTTAAAACCCCTATAAATTTAAAATCTAAGCCAGTCCTGCACAGATGAATAAATGTGTCTTGAGCTCGCGACGGAAGGTTCGGAGGTCCGGAAGTTGACGGAGTCCTGGGGGGAGTTCGTTCCAGAGGGTGGGAGCCCCCACAGAGAAGGCCCTTCCCCTGGGCGTCGCCAGACGACACTGCCTAGCTGATGGCACCCTGAGGAGTCCCTCTGTGAGAGCGCACGGTCGGTGAGAGGTATTGGTAGCAGTAGGCGGTCCCAGATAACCCGGCCCTATGCCATGGAGCGCTTTGAAGGTGGTTACCAAAACCTTGAAGCGCACCCGAAGGCCACAGGTAGCCAGTGCAGCCTGCGAGGATTGGTGTCATACGGAGCCACGAGGGCCCCTCTATACCCGCAGCGCATTCTGACTAACTGCAGCCTCCGGATGCCCTTCAAGGGAGCCCCATGTAGAGAGCATTGCAGTAATCCAGGCGAGACGTCACGAGGCGTGAGTGACCGTGCATAGGGCATCCCGGTCCAGAAAGGGCGAACTGGCGCACCAGGCGAACCTGGTAAAAAGCTCTCCTGGAGACGGCCGTCAAATGATCTTCAAAAGACAGCCGTTCATCCAGGAGGACGCCCAAGTTGCGCACCCCTTCCATCGGGGCCAATGACTCGCCCCCAACAGTCAGCCGAGGACTCAGCTGACTGTACCGGGATGCCGGCATCCACAGCCACTCTGTCTTGGAGGGATTGAGCTTGAGCCTGTTTCTCCCCATCCAGGCCCGTACGGCCTCCAAGCACCCGGACAGCACTTCGATAGCTTCGTTGGGGTGGTCCCGTGGAAAAGTACAGCTGGGTGTCATCAGCGTACAGCTGGTACCTCACACCGAAGCCACTGATGATCTCACCCAGCGGCTTCATATAGATGTTGAACAGAAGGGGCGAGAGGATCGACCCCTGCGGCACCCCACAAGTGAGGCGCCTCGGAGCCGACCTCTGCCCCCCTGTCAACACCGTCTGCGACCGATCGGAGAGATAGGAGGAGAACCACCGATAAACGGTGCCTCCCACTCCCAATCCCCCCAACCGGCGCAGCAGGATACCATGGTCGATGGTATCGAAAGCCGCTGAGAGGTCTAATAGGACCAGGGCAGAGGAACATCCCCTATCCCTGGCCCTCCAGAGATCATCCACCAACGCGACCAAAGCCGTCTCAGTGCTGTAACCGGGCCGGAAGCCGGACTGGAACGGGTCTAGATAGACAGTTTCATCCAGGTGTAAGGGAAACTGATATGCCACCATACTCTCTACAACCTTCGCCGCGAAGCGAAGGTTGGAGACCGGACGATAATTACCTAAAACAGCCGGGTCCAGGGAAGGCTTCTTGAGGAGGGGTCTCACCACCGCCTCTTTCAAGGCGGCCGGGAAGACTCCCTCCACCAAGGAAGCGCCAGAATCGCCTGAGCCAGCCTCGTGTCACCTCCTGAGTGGCCAGCACCAACCAGGAGGGGCACGGGTCCAGTAAACACGTGGTGGCATTCAACCTACCCAACAACCTGTCCATGTCCTCGGGAGCCACAGGGTCAAACTCATCCCATAAAATGTCACCAAGACCACCTCAGCCGCCTCACCCGTCACGCAATTTTGGTCCAGACCATCCCGAAGCTGAACGATTTTATCGTATAGATAACCGTTAAACTCCTCAGCACGCCCCTGCAACGGGTCATCCCGCCTCCCCTGGTGTAGGAGGGAGCGAGTCACCAACAGGGCGGCTGGGCGGTTATCTGCCGATGCAATGAGGGAGGAGGCGAGCTACGCGCTTCCCTCAATGCCACTAGGTAAGCCCTAGTATAGGACTTCACTAGTGTCCGATCAGCTTCGAACGGCTAGACCTCCAGGAACTCTCTAGGCGTCTTCTCCGGCGCTCATCCTCTCAGCTCCTCGGAGAACCAAGGAGCCGGTTGGGACCCGCGCCGGGTCAGAGGTCGCAAAGGCACGACACGGTCTAAGGCCCCGCCGCGCCCGCTCCCAGGCCGCAACAAGTTCCTCAGCCGAGCCGTGAGCCAGACCTCAGGAAATGGCCCAAGCTCCGTCCGAACCCTCCGGTCCATCAGGCGCCTGGGACGGAACCAACGTGTCGGCTCCGTCTCCCTGCGGTGGTGAATGGCAGTCAGAAAGTCCAGGCGAAGAAGAGAGTGATCTGACCATGACAAAGGTTCAATGACTATTTCCTTCAAGTCCAGATCTCTCGTCCACTGACCAGAGACAAAATCAGGTCCAGAGTGCCACCCCCAATGTGAGTAGGGCCATCAACTACTTGGGTCAGGTCCAAGGCCGTCATGGAAGCCGTGAACTCCCGAGCTGCCGTCGATGACGAGCCGGAAGATGGCAAGTTAAAGTCCCCCATGACTAAAAGTCTGGGGGTCTCAACTGCCACCCCAGCCAGCACCTCCAGGAGCTCGGGCAGGGCAGCTGTCACGCAGCAAGGAGCCAGGTACGTGATCAGCAAACCCATCTGACACCTATGACCCCATCTCACAAAGAGGGATTCGCACCCGGCAATCTGAGGTACAGTGGTCTCCTCGGCTCTAGACTCTCTAATCACAACCGCCACCCCCACCCCTACCCTGAGCCCTCGGCTGATGGAATGCACGGAAACCCGCGGGCACATCTCAACAAGGCACACCCCTTCCGTGCCCAGCCGGGTTCCCGTCACGCCTATAAGGTCCGCGGCGCCCCCCTGAATAAGATCGTATATTAGGGGGGCCTTATTAACAACGGACCGTGCGTTGCATAACATCAGCCGAAGGCCCAGGCTCTGAGGGTCTTGACCATCCGGGGAGCAGGGGAAAAGGGCGAGGATCCGGCGTGATCGCCTGCAGACATCGAGCGCGCCCCCAGAACGATATGATCCCCCTTCCGCCATATCTGCCCCTCCCACTTACCGTGCAAATCAGGCCACCCTCACCAACAGGAACACAATCTCCCCCCCTAACCTTTCTCTGTCCCACCTTCCTTTTCTCTTTTCCTGACTTTTCAAAGCTTTGTGGGCACATGATGGACCTTCTGCACAGTGTAAATATTTGAAGAGATTTTACCCGTGAATCTGAGTTATCTTTCTTCTTAGGAAATGTGTCAGTTGTGTGCAAGAAGAGAGCCAACTCACTGTTGTTGACTTTCCCTCTTCTTTCTCCCCCGCGTCTCTGTCTATAGCTACTCTCAGTCATCCAGGTCATGGTTGTCCCAAAGATGCTTCTTCAAAAGGCAACCAGACTTTTCTTTGCTTTTTTCCTTGAAGAAGATGTTTTGCTTCTCACTGAAGAATCTTCTTTAGAACTGAAGAAACGAAACGCCTTCTTCAAGGGAAAAAACAAAAACAAAGGAAAGTCCAGTTGCCTTTTGAAGAAGCGCCTTTGGTTTCTCCCTGCCTCATTCCTGTTCTGAGACTTCCTCGGTTCTTTTGGCGTCTATGCTGAGCCAGGGTGAGGCCTTTATCTCAGAGGAATCTCTTCCTGACTTATGGCCCTAACCAGCAGGGCAATGTCCTAGAAAAGAGAAAGCACATCAGGTACAAAGAATTCCAAAGGAAAATGGGTGTGTCCCTACCTCTAGAAAATCATTTTCACCTAGAACCATCCTTCCTTTGCAGAGTTTAATGACCTGTGGCTGCACACTTTAGAGAAAACAAATGCGCAGGTCTTTGCAAGTGGCCTGAAAGATATGCACACCCAGCTGTACTTTTCCACACCGGGCCACCCCAACGAAGCTATCGAAGTGCTGTCCCGGTGTCTGGAAGCCGTACGGGTCTGGATGGGGAGAAACAGGCTCAAGCTCAATCCCTCCAAGACAGAGTGGCTGTGGATGCGGCATCCTGGTCCAGGAAGGGGCGCAACTGGCGGATCAGGCAAACCTGATAAAAAGCTCTCCTGGAGACGGCTGTCAAATGGTCTTCGAAAGACAGCTGCCCATCCAGGAGCACGCCCAAGTTGTGCACCCTCTCCATTGGGGCCAATGACTCGCCCCCAACAGACAGCCGCGGCTGCAGCTGACTGTACCGGGGTGCCGGCATCCACAGCCACTCCGTCTTGGAGGGATTAAGTTTGAGCCTGTTCCTCCCCATCCAGACCCGTACGGCCTCCAGACACCGGGACATAGCCATTGTACAGGTAGGCCTGAACTTGCAAGCGGTCGCTTAGCGACCATTCAAAGTTATGATGGAAAAATACTTATGATCAGTGGTGAAATCTAATTTTTTTTACTACCGGTTCTGTGGGTGTGGCTTGGTGGGCGTGGCTTGGTGGGTATGGCAGGGGAAGGATACTGCAAAATCTCCATTCCCTCCCCACTCCTGGGGGAAGGGTACTGCAAAATCTCCATTCCCACCCCACTCTGGGGCCAGCCAGAGGTGGCATTTGCTGGTTCTCTGAACTACTCAAAATTTCCGCTACTGGTTCTCCAGAACCTGTCAGAACCTGCTGGATTTCACCCCTGCTTACGATCCAGATCTGAAGTTCCAATGGCTAATTGCCACTCCCGCCCCCCCATGTTACATAATCGCATTTTGGGCAAAACCAATTTACATTTGCGGCCATTTGCATGTGACCACAATTTACAACATTTTTTTTCCCCCACCCTGGGAATGGATGCTTACTTCTCACTTCTGTCAAATTGGAAATGGATGTTTTACTTCTCGTTTCTGCCCATGGCGGACAATTGGTTCACTTAAGAATTGCAGCCTTTGCTCAGCGACCGCCGTGTCCACTTTATGACCATGCAAAAAAGTCAAATAGTCGTAGGATGATCTTCTTAATGACTGGGCAGGACGTACAACCCTAATTTTGGGCTGAGCTGCGGTCATAAATTGAGGATTACCCTGTATCAACAGTAGAAACCTTCAAATTTCTGGGTTCTATCATATCGCAAGATCTCAAATGGACAGCTAACATCAAAAACATCATTAAAAAAGGACAACAAAGAATGTTCTTTCTGCGCCAACTCAGTAAGCTCAAACTGCCCAAGGAGCTGCTGATCCAATTCTACAGAGGAATTATTGAGTCTGTCATTTGCACCTCTATAACTGTCTGGTTCGGTTTGCAACCCAACAAGAAAAACACAGACTTCAGAGGATAATTAGAACTGCAGAAAAAATAATTGCTACCAACTTGCCTTCCATTGAGGACCTGTATACTGCACGAATCAAGAAGAGGGCCGTGAAAATATTTGCAGATCCCTCGCATCCTGGACATAAACTGTTTCAACTTCTACCCTCAAAACGACGCTATAGAGCACTGCACACCAGAACAACTAGACACAAGAACAGTTTTTTCCCGAAGGCCATCACTCTGCTAAACAAATAATTCCCTCAACACTGTCAGACTATTTACTGAACCTGCACTACTATTAATCGTTTCATAGTTCCCATCACCAATCTCTTTCCACTTATGACTGTATGACTATAACTTGTTGCTGGCAATCCTTATGATTTATATTGCTATATTGATCATCAATTGTGTTGTAAATGTTGTACCTTGATGAACGTATCTTTTCTTTTATGTACACTGAGAGCATATGCACCAAGACAAATTCCTTGTGTGTCCAATCACACTTGGCCAATAAAATTCTATTCTATTCTATTCTATTTTATCTGAAATAAGAATGTTGTGGAACTTGGACGAGCATCTCTAGGCCTGATGCCCCCTTGGTACGAGGCTGCAAGGGATAATCTCCTAATTTTAATTTGTAGTTTCTGTGTCTTCCTTTCCACCCCCACCCCCCCCATCTCCTTAGATTACTCCTGTGCGTTGCAGCGTGACATCCTCCTTCAAGGACGGCTTTATCTATCGGAGAATTGGATCTGCTTCTACAGCAATATCTTTCGATGGGAAACCACGGTAAATGCTCCATCCAGGGCTCTTCTGATTGCTTTTAGCTCTTCCTCTCCTGGCCACTGACCTCTGTGTCACCTTCCATGATAGATCTCCATCCAGCTCAAGGAGGTGATATGCATCAAGAAGGAGAAGACCGCCAAGCTGATCCCCAACGCGATCCAGATTTGCACAGAGACCGAGAAGGTGAGATCGCTTGCGTAGCCCCTAAGAATCCAAGCCTGGGGGTAGATAATTATCATTTCCAAGATGTTGCCTTTTATAATCAGCCAGCAAAGGGCCCCAATCTCTGATTTTCTTCAGATGGTGTAAAACTGGGCTTTATTTGTTATCTGTTCTTATGGATTACGATGAATGTTTGCAGGAACAGGGCATGGCTAGTCTAGTGAAGAGAAGGGCCAAGGGAGACATGATAGCAGTGTTCCCTCTCTAATGTAATAATGTCTGAAATACAGTGAGTGTTCCAGGCAGGTGAACAGTAAATCAGAAGTATAGGTCTGGCATAGGTTTTATATGCCCTAGTTTGGAGTACAGTGTTACCAGAGAGAAAACTTCGTAAAATAAGATTTACAACTCTTAAAGCCTTTTTTGCAATGATGTTACAGTGAGCTCTGGGACGTAGATCTTTAGAAATGAGTACTCCTAGGTCCTTGACAATTTATAGATTTAAATCTGTATCACTTTTATTCTAGCATTAGTTTCATTATGTGTGTGGGGAAGGATATTGCAAAATCTCCATTCCCACCCCACTCTGGGGCCAGCCAGAGGTGGCATTTGCTGGTTGCGGAACTGCTTAAAATTTCCGCTACTGGTTTCCTGACCCAAATTGTGAGAATTTGCTTCCTGTATTGTGATCAGAGGTGGTTTGGGGGACTGTGAATCTCAGAACTGGATGGCTGCAAGGTGCCCCAGCTAAAACCATCTTACAAGATGGTTTCTCCCTGGGATTTGGCAGAAATCCGCAATTACGGATTTGGCAGAAATTTGCAATATCCAGGAAATTCCAGTTATGGATACTTCCCATCTTTATTCTAGACCAGTGTTTCTCAACTTTGGCAATTTGTAGATGTGTGGACTTCGTCTCCCAGAATTCCCCAGAATAGCTATTCTGAAGCTGCACGTGAATGCTCAGTGCCACTGGGGGGGGGGAGGGTGATCTGGAGCCCAACCAAAGAATATCAGCCTTTCTCTGTCCCAGCTTCCTTTTCTCTTTTCCTGACTTTTCAAAGTTTTGTGGGCACATGATGGACCTTCTGCACAGTGTAAATATTTGAAGAGATTTTACCCGTGAATC
Source organism: Ahaetulla prasina (assembly GCF_028640845.1). Classification (NCBI taxonomy): domain Eukaryota; kingdom Metazoa; phylum Chordata; class Lepidosauria; order Squamata; family Colubridae; genus Ahaetulla; species Ahaetulla prasina. The sequence continues at coordinate 24,069,659 of NC_080548.1, read as the reverse complement.
TGAGTTATCTTTCTTCTTAGGAAATGTGTCAGTTGTGTGCAAGAAGAGAGCCTAACTGACTAATAACTCACTGTTGTTGACTTGTCCCTCTTCTTTCTCCCCCGCCTCTCTGTCTATAGCTACTCTCAGTCATGGTTGTCCCAAAGATGCTTCTTCAAAAGGCAACCAGACTTTTCTTTGCTTTTTTCCTTGAAGAAGATGTTTCGCTTCTCATTGAAGAAGCTTCTTTAGAACTGAAGAAACGAAATGCCTTCTTCAAGGGAAAAAAACAAAGGAAAGTCCAGTTGCCTTTTGAAGAAGCGCCTTTGGTTTCTCCCTGCCTCATTCCTGTTCTGAGACTTCCTCGGTTCTTTTGGCGTCTATGCTGAGCCAGGGTGAGGCCTTTATCTCAGAGGAATCTCTTCCTGACTTATGGCCCTAACCAGCAGGGCAATGTCCTAGAAAAGAGAAAGCACATCGGGTACAAAGAATTCCAAAGGAAAATGGGTGTGTCCCTACCTCTAGAAAATCATTTTCACCTAGAACCATCCTTCCTTTGCAGAGTTTAATGACCTGTGGTTGCACACTTTAGAGAAAACAAATGCGCAGGTCTTTGCAAGTGGCCTGAAAGATATGCACATCCAGGAAGTCTTGAGATTACAATCTTCCACTGACAATTGTGGTTTAGACAGCCAGGGAGGCCTTGTAATCTTTTAAGATTGCTCAGATGCCACTGATGTTTTCTTCTGATGTTGAGGTTTGCAGTTTGCAACAGCGGAGCCCATTTCACAGAAAACCTATCATTATTTCTTGCCACTGTACTCTTTTGGTGTGTTATTCATGCAACAATGCACTGCACAATCTCAGGCAGGAAGCAAATTTCCGCGAATCGAAAATATGGCGATCCGCTAAAACAGTATTTCTCAACCTTGGCATCTTCTAAGACATGTGGTCCTCAAATGCCAGCATTCCCCATTTCATAAAGTTGAGAAACACGGCTGAGCTATCATCTCCCAGGAACCCTGTGGCGATAATATGACTTCTGCTGGGGAGTTGTAGTTCAGTCATGTCTGGAAGAGCAACGCTGGTCTACATAGTTAAAGGGTTATCTTCCACAGGTGAAATGCTACCAGTTCGGACTGGTCCGCCTGAACCGGTAGTAAAAAAAAATGCTACCAGTTCAGACGAACTGGTATTTCTGACAATCAGCTGTGCTGCATGATTTATATTCGCTAGAAAGCAGGAAATCCTGCTGTATGCATGTACAGCAAACCGGTAGCACACACCAGAGGATTTCACTGCTGTTATCTTCCCACTGTTGAAATTCACCCACCTGTGTGAACAGCAGGAGCAAAAATATAGATTGTCTTCTGGAGATCATCTTTGATGAGGAAATGCCCTTGCAGCTGCCTAATCAAATGTGCATGTCCATGTGGATAAATTCCATTCTTTTGTCTCTCTGTCTACTACCTACCTCTCCCCTCTTTGGGAGAGCTTTATAGCTCCCGCTGCCTTAAGAAAGTTCAAAACATTCTTAAGGATCCATCTCATCTTGGGCATCCTTTTTTTTTAAACTATTACATCTGGCAGCCGGTACAGGGCAATAAAAACAAGGACAAATAAGCTGAAAAACAGCTTCTATCCCAGGGCAGTAACCATACTGAATTCTACAATATCGGGGGTTGTCAATTCAATTGTGTAGAATGTGAAGGATGTGTGTTTGCATTTTATTTTTATAGTTACAATATACACTGAAGGTGACATTTAATTTCATTGTACAAGGTGCAATGACAATCAAGTAAACTTAACTTAAATTACGGTAACTTAACCTACCTATTACCGGTAATGAAATCAATCGGAGTCTCTGCAGTTCGCAGTAAATTAGTCCATAAAAGAAAGGCCACCCCATTGAAAGATCAATGGTAAAATATTAAAGCACATCTTTAGTAAATTGATATCAATCAAGTATGGGTGTCCCATTGCTCATCCTAAGCCCTCCAAAATAGTTAATGTTTTCAGTAATTTTCAGAAAGCAAGTTCCTTTTGTGCCTGAGAAACTGCACAGCCTAAACGCAACACAGAAGCTATGAAAGTTCCCCACAGTCAAACTTATTTTTTGGGGGGGGGACCAGTCTTAACGTTGTTCTTTCTGGTTCCCAGCATTTCTTCACATCCTTTGGTGCCCGTGACCGATGCTTCATGCTCATCTTTCGCCTTTGGCAGAACGCACTTCTGGATAAGGTAGGAACAGACGAGGCGAGAAGCCACCTGTGATTTTTTTGGAGAGAGGTAGATTAGATTTGATCTATGGAGATTCTCAGTCATCCAGGTCGCAGTTGTCCCAAAGGTGCTTTCTCAAGAGGCGAGTAGAGTTTCTTTTCTTTTTCTTTTATTCTTGAAGACGTTTCGCTTCTCATCCAAGAAGCTTCTTAAGTTCCGACTGAATGGTGACTGATCATTCAATCAGAACTGAAGAAGCTCCTTGGATGAGAAGCGAAACATCTGCAAGGAAAACCAAAGAAAGTCCATTTGCCTCTTGAAAAAGCACCTTTGGGACATATTTTCAAGGTTTTCAACATGGCTCCTATATACTGACTTCTTTAGCTTTGATGCACCCATAGAAACAGGTACACCCACAAATGAGATTCAAACACGATGCTTAGCCAAGTAGGGCAAACTTTCTGACCCTGTAAATACTGTCAAAGTACAATTTCCAGCTTTCCTAGAAAGTGTGGCCAAGGGTGAAGGATGCTAGGAGTTGTAACTTGGGGTGCCACAGTTCATCTGTTCAAACCATCTTGTTCTTCCTTGCTTCTGACTCAATGACAACCGGATGGAGAAACTTATTCCACTGGAAGACTAGAATTATTCTTTTTTGAGTTACTATAGGCTATCAGTGGCTAAGACGCTGAGCTTGTCGATTAAAAGGATGGCAGTTCAGCGGTTCAAATCCCTAGTGCTGTGTAATGGGGTGAGCTCCCGTTACTTGTCCCAGCTTCTGCCAACCTAGCAGTTCGAAAGCACCTAAAAAATGCAAGTAGAAAAATAGGGACCACCTTTCTGCGTTCTGTGCGCCTTTGCCGTTGAGTCATGCTGACCATATGATCATGGAGACGTTTTCGGACAGCGCTGGCTCTTCTGCTTTGAAATGGAGATGAGCACCCCTCCCTAGAGTCAGGATTTTCTGTTGCCTTAATAGCTTCTAGGTCCCTTCTCCAAAAAATTTTATTTTATTTTTTATTTATAATTACATTTCTATACCGCACCATCTCCCGAAGGACTCAGGGCGGTGTACAGGCATAATAAAACCGACAATATAATATACAAGTTTAAAATACAATTATTCTTTTTTGAGTTACTATAGGCTATCAGTGGCTAAGACGCTGAGCTTGTCGATTAAAAGGATGGCAGTTCAGCGGTTCAAATCCCTAGTGCTGTGTAATGGGGTGAGCTCCCGTTACTTGTCCCAGCTTCTGCCAACCTAGCAGTTCGAAAGCACCTAAAAAATGCAAGTAGAAAAATAGGGACCACCTTTCTGCGTTCTGTGCGCCTTTGCCGTTGAGTCATGCTGACCATATGATCATGGAGACGTTTTCGGACAGCGCTGGCTCTTCTGCTTTGAAATGGAGATGAGCACCCCTCCCTAGAGTCAGGATTTTCTGTTGCCTTAATAGCTTCTAGGTCCCTTCTCCAAAAAATTTTATTTTATTTTTTATTTATAATTACATTTCTATACCGCACCATCTCCCGGAGGACTCAGGGCGGTTTACAGCCAATGTTAAAATACCCATGACTCCCTATATTTAAATACGTTGCACAAATGCAGCCATTAACGGTCTGAAAACCATAGTTTGTGCCATTGTGCAATATGTGAACCCAGTCAATTACAGCTTGCTCAGCAACCCACGGTGGAGTTATTGTGATAAGCTCTTCCAGAACTGTGCTATGTATCTGCTTCTTTGTTTCCTCTCTTAATGCCGTGTTCTTCCATTGCCACCAGACTTTGCCCCCACGAGAACTCTGGCACATTGTCCATCAATGCTACGGATCTGAACTTGGCTTGACCAGTGAAGATGATGATTACGTTTCTCCCATTGATGACCTCAATGGCTTGGGGTGAGTATCTACCTGTCCTGTGAACAGGACAGTTTTCACTTGGGTAAGGGAATGGAACCTGTACAGTAGTGGCCAAAATTGTGGAAACCTTTTGGGAAAAGTGTATTTTCTAAAACTAGCTAACTTTTTTCGGAGCCGGGGCTGGAGGTTGAGAAAGGTGATCACATGACCCCGGTACACTGTAACTTTCATAAATGTGAGTCTGTCAAGCATGCAAATATAACTCACATGGACCATGGGGATAGCTGCAATGGTCATAATTGTGAAAAATGGTCATAAGTCACTTTTTTCAGTGCCATTTTCACTTCGAACAGTCATTAGTGAACTGTTGTAAGTTGAAGACTACCTGTAGAGTGTTCTGACTCGGTTATATCATCTATAATGGGACAGTACTGAAGCATTTATTCAAAATCGAATTATCATTGTGCCTCACATAAAAAGAAGCAATGGTTGGCTAAATATGTATAGGAGGAATAGAATTATGAACTCTGTGCATCCATACTACCTCATGAGCCATCTGAAATTTTGTTCATTGCTAAATAGGAATTTAACCAGCTTTATATTTTCAGAGCAGAAATTTTATTATATGGTACCAAATAAAAGGAAAGTACCATAAAATTATATACCAATGGAAAGTAATTTAATCAAGAATGTAATGCAATAGCTTTTATGAAGGATTTGCTATTAGAATAGCAGTCAGAGTATAAAGAAGGAAAGTGAAACACAGAAAAAACGAGATATACAAAAATTATCACTATAGAAAAAACCGAGATATAGAAAAATCATCACCCTGTCAGTTAATACTTAGTTGGGTAACGTTTAACATGAATTACGGCCTTACAACGTCTTCCCATGGAGTGAACCGAATCTTTTAGTTCTGCAGCTGTTATAATGTGAAACCAAAATTGAATGATTGCTTCCATTAACTGGGTTTTATTGCTAGGTCACTTCTGACTAACAAGTTTCTTTAGTCGGCTCCAGTGATGGGATTCAAATAATTTAACAACCGGTTCTCTGCCCTAATGACCAGCTGGATAGGTGTGGCTCGGTGGTCATGTGACCATGTGGGAATGCCCAACTCAACGTCACTCACATCGATGGGTGCTTCACCTTAGCTGTTACAATGTAATAAGGGTTAACCAGAGAGGCAGTTTCTGTAAGCAGGGCAATAAAGATTAGGCTAGAAACACCAGAGTGTTTCCTTCCTGCCTTCCTTACAGGATTAGCCCTGTAAATTGGAAAAAAACAAAATAAGATTTCTTCCAACAACTGGTTCTCCGAACTGCTTAGAAAGTTAACAACCGGTTCTCCCGAAAAGGTGCGAACTGGCTGAATCCCACCACTGGTCGGCTCCGTAGATTTTCAATTGGGTTAAGGTTCGGGCTATTCCCAGGCCATTCCAGCAGTGGAATAGGATTATCTTGAAACTCCACCCCCTCCCCAAAAAAGGTGGTGTTATTAGCCATCAAACTTCAAAAAGTGAAGTGACGACTTCCACAATTTTGGCCCCTGCTGTAGCCATACCTCTTAGCTGCCTCTTTGCCATTTGCAGGAGATGGCGAGCAGCATTTCTTCAAGGTTGATCCTTCCATAAATTAGCCTTGCTGGGCCGGAAGATTCCTTTTAAATCTCCCTCTCTTTTATCTCTTGTCACAACAGAAGCCAGAAAGAAATTGGAGATGATATTGACCTGACAGAGCTGACATCCCGCTGCAACACTGACCTCAAGCTGGACACCAGTCCCTTGCTGGACAAAAGGGACACCAGTCATAGCATCAACTCACTGGCCAGTAGCAGTGATGGGACCACATCGGTGAGGACCGGAGATTCAGAAGACAGCTGGAATGTTATGAAGGTCCATTCCTAGATTTTGTCTCCCATAAGAACTACTTGCCCTACAATAATGCATGATAAGCTGATGGTTATTCCGTTTTCCTCTTGAACATGGCCTGCTCTGCATAATTTCCAACCCCCCTTCCCCAGAAATCTCGTTTGTTTTGCATATTTTAATGCACTTATTTTACCACCTATTTGTAGGTGGAAGGCGAGAGGGGGGGGGAAATCACACCACCAAATTTCAGCCGTGTCATCTTAGAGATTCTTTGGAAGGTTGCATGATGTTTATGGGTTACCCACCTCCAAAACTTTGTCCCCTTGGGGTTAAATTAAACAATCTAAAAGACAATATCCATGGGAAAACTTTACGGAGCAGAACTGGATCACGGAAAAAAGAATCAAATAAACTGAAATAAGTTCAGAGATGAGGAGTGAGGAAATCCAAAACGTAGAAATTTTGAGGAAGAAGAAACTGTTTCAGGCTGTTTATTTGAGGGGTGGTTGGTGCGCTCTGAGCTTGGTTGTTTTCTTGCAGATGTTTCATGACCCAAAGTATTATGTCAGCGTGTAACATCATCAGTGCTAGGTTGTTTGGGAATGTTTAAGCTTGAGAACGGAAGATTTGAGAATAGGATAGCACTGTGTCAGCACACACAATCAGACTATTAAGCAGGATTCAAAATGTCTTTATATACATAACAACGCATAAGGCATACAATACCCTTATAGGTTTTTCCGCGTTGTAGAGAAGAGAAATAGCAAGTACAGACACAGCACAAAATGGAAGCACAAAATGGAGGAGACAAAATGGAAGAGGGAGAAGCCAGAACAGAACAGAACAGAACAGAATAGAATTTTTGATTAGCCAAGTGTGATTGGACACACAAGGAATTTGTCTTTGGTGCATATGCTCTCAGTGTACATAAAAGAAAAGATACCTTCATCAAGAATCATAAGGTACAACACTTAATGATAGTCATAGGGTACAAATAAACAATCAGGAAACAATATCAATATAAATTGTAAGGATACAAGCAACAAAGTTACAGTCATGCAGTCATAAGTCGGAGGAGATGGGTGATGGGAACGATGAGAAGATTAATAGTAGTGCAGATTTAGTAAACAGTTTGACAGGAAGGATACTGCAAAATCCCCATTCCCACCCCACTCTGGGGCCAGCCAGAGGTGGTATTTGCTTGTTCTCCAAACTGCTCAAGATTTCCACTACTGGTTCTCCAGAACCTGTCAGAACCTGCTGGATTTCACCCCTGAATTTCACAGCCTAACTATGACTCTCTATTCTTGGGTGCAGTGAAATGAATGCCTTTGAACTATTAAAAGACGCAGGTGAAAACACTACAATTGTTCCTAGGCTCCATAATACTTTTTATACCTCTGCTTTATAAGTATATATGCTTCACATGCCCATCAATAGCTTGAAAGTTGCAAAGAACAGCATAAAACTATTTTAAAATAAAGATTTTAGCTTGTCCATGTTGTAAAGACATCAAACTCTCAACTTTAAGTAAAGACAACACAAAGCACATAAAGGAAAATGGGAAGCTCTCCCATTGATTAAAATAATTTTTGAGTGGAAAGTAATTATGTTTGATTTCATGCCTCCTAATAAAAGCCTTTTTCTCCAGTTGCCCAAACAGGTGAAATTTTCAGTTTGACTATCAAGGGTATTTTTAGATACCTGGTCTAATAATACTCCCCTTTTTAAGCAGCTAAAGAAAAGAATACAAAAACCTAACACACTCTGTGGCTGTTTTTCACAGATTTGGGAAATGTCCAAGGATATTTCAGAATCCTTAAAAATGAAGCCGATCTATTGAAACACATCTAGCTAAAATGGTTTTGTGATTCTAACTCTACTGCAACTTACAAAGGAGAGAGATTTTAGCTCTGAAAATTATTTATAGTCCAATACATGTCTATTTAGAAATCCCACTGAATATTGTAAAAGGACTTTTTCGGTATCACTGTCACTTCAAACAGTCACTAAACAAATGGTTGTAAGTCAAGGATTACCTGTTTTACCTTCTGCTGCATGCTTGGTGACATGAATGTATCAAATAGCAATAGTACTTAGACTTATATACTGCTTCACAGTGCGTTAGAGCCCTCTCTAAGTGGTTTACAGGGTCAGCATCTTGCTGTTGTGATCCAGGCCCAAATAGGTAGTAGGAAACTCAGTCAGTATAAAAACAAACTTTATTAGAACAGCTGAGAATTACTTCATTCTCAGCGTAGTCCAACTAAATTAAAGCAAATTCCTCCCAAGACAAATTCCTCAGTCCTATCACCAACCTTGGTCCAATTAGGCAAACTGCCAAGGCCTTTTTTGGCAAAAGTTCAAAAGATACCAATATGAAACGAATGCAACAAGACAAAGATATCAATGTTATTTTCCGGCAAAGAGGCCAAGACCGCTGGTCTTTTAAACCTTATGGGAGGGGCCAATCATCTCTTGGCCCTACTCCCGAGTCATCCTCTTTGTTTTAGCTGCTCTTGCCTTCTGGCAGCTCTTCTCATGTGTGCATTAGGAACAGGCTCCTCCTGTTCCTCTGCCTCACTGCTGTCAGCCTCTGGAGGCTCTGGAGTTTACATATCACTCCCCGATGGCCCTGGCCCCACCTCTGCCTCCGACACAGAGCCCTCATCTGGGCCTTCCCCAGCCTCCAGAACTGGCCCATACTCTTCCTCAACCTCATCGCTCTCTGACTCAGTTGCCAGCTCCACAGGCTGCTGGCGGACCACAACACTTGCCCCTAACAATCTGGGTCCTCATTTTTACCGACCTCGGAAGGATGGAAGGCTGAGTCAACCTTGAGCCGGTCAAGGATCGAACTGTGGGCAGAACTAGCCTGCAGTGCTGTATTCTAACCACTGCATAGCTCAAAATAGCAAACATTTTGGCTGATATCTTATGGGCTGCCCAGATGCGGAATGTCAAATGGTGACCAAATGTGCCTTTCAAATGGCGGCCTGAATCTAATGCCGACTTGCTTCCCTTGTAGCTGGCAGAAGATCCAGAGGACAACACTGACAGCCAAATGGATGCTTCATCCAGCCACACAGTGACCTCAGCCACAGACCCACCTCTGGAAGATTTGGTGCAAGGGCCTGCTGTGTCCCCCCTGGAGGGGGACCTGCCTCCCAGTGAAGAACTCCCGACCGACATGAGCAATTCATCCTCTTCCACACAAGATGAAGGTGAGGGCAACCTCCATCCTGCCTGAATTCTCCCAGATGTTAAGATTAGGACAGGGGTCTGCAAACTTGGCTCCTTTAAGACTTGTGGACTTCAACTTCCAGAGTGGATTTAAAGTCTGCAAGTCTTAAAGAAGCCAAGTTTGCAGACCTCTGGATTAGGAGATCTCATCTGTTGTGGCTCCAGCCCCCACCCCACCCCACGGGCCTTGTCCCCTGCCAGAAAGTGACTCAGAGAGTGAGGGGGAAGGGCCATCAGGGCTCCATTCCGCAGGGCTGGCCTCTCTGGCTCAGCTCCAGGAGCCAGAGGCAGGCCAGGTGGAGGAGATGATGAGGCCTCTGTCTCCTGTATCTCCCCCCGCCCAGGCAATGCTTCCAGACCCTGCTGTGGACAATCAGTCCTGGTTAGATCCCCAGTTTCGTAGACAAGAGAGGCGGGAAAAACAGAAGAAGGGGTGGAGCAGGCCTAGAAAGTGCTGAGTCACGGAGCCACACCCCACAGGGTATAAAAGCAGGAGGGGCTGCTCTACTACTTCGTGATGGACAAACAAACTGACTGGAGAAAACTTGAGCTGAACTATTTGACTGAGCATTTGGCCTGGATTGCTGTTTGTTCCTGACTTCCTGGTTGCTCTGGTAACATCAGGGAAAACCTTGGCAGACGTTCGCTGGTCTGCTGCCAGAGCTGATAGCTGCCGTGGACTAAATTGCTGGCTAATTGAGTCAGTTCACGTGCCTCCCGGACTGAGGTGTGGGGACAGAACATCATCCGACCATCACTCTTTCTTCCTCCCTTCTCCAGCTGAGGTGGAAGCCTTCTTCACGGATTTGCCAGGGCGGCTCCTGATCAATGCCGTGTATCACGTGGGAGCAGAGAGGCTGCAGCAAATGCTCTTCAGCGACTCCCAGTTCATACACAGCTTTTTGGACCAACGCAAATTCACAGGTAAGTGAGAAAACCGGTTCAAATCACATCCTGGGTTGATATTTGGGAGCAAAGTTTACGTTGCAAAAGCAAAGGACGCTGCTGTTTTCTGCCTTACTTGATGGATTAACCTTAGACTTCCACAACCTGGTTTTCCAGCTGATGTATTGGATAAATATTTGGGAGGCTGTTGCATAAACAGCCAAGTGCCAACTTCCCTGATTGCTAGAGACACAACCTTCCTCCTTGCCAGATCATAGTAAAAAGCCTAATCCATAGTCCATTGCAGGGGTGAAATGTAAAATTTGTTACTATCGGTTCTCTGGGCGTGGCTTGGTGGGGTGGAGTAATGTGACTCGGTGGGCATGGCCAATTTTTTTTTTTACTTTTAAAAGCCATTTTTTACAGCCTCTTTGGCTGAAGAGGTTCTAGAAAAAATGCTTTGAAAGGGTTCTGACCAACCGAGCTGAGTTGCGCGATCATCAGAGGCTTCTTTTTTTTTTTTTACTTTTAAAAGCATTTTTTCGGCCAAAGAAAAAATGCTTTTAAAAGTAAAAAAAACCTCTGATGGTTGCACGGCTCAGCTGGGCATGCGGGGAGAAGGTGGGGGGCAGAAATTTTTGCTACCGGTTCTCCGAACCACCCGCCACCATCACTTTTGGGCGATCTGGTCCGAACCGGGAGCATTTCACCCTGCCAGAGCCAAAGGCCTCAGGTTGAATTAAAGTGGCTGTATCCTAGACCAGGGGTCTCCAACCTTGGCAACTTTAAGATTTGTGGACTTCAACTCCCAGAATTCCTCAGCCAGCAAAGCTGGGATTTGAAGTCCACAAGTCTTAAAGTTGGCAAGGTTGGAGACCCCTGGTCTAGGCATGCAGGTAGCAACCCTTTGAATCCTTGAGTCCTGCCTGTTTTTTTAATGTGCCTTTTATTATTATTTTTTTTGGGGGGGGGCAGAAGCCTTGTGACCTTCAGAGATAATGGATGTCCCATTAAATCCAAATCTGTGCCTGCTTTTGACATTTGCATAATTACATGCTTGGTGTAAATTGTGTGGGTTGCCGTAAAACCTTGACTCAACAAACTAACGTCCATTAAAAAGAGTGTGGACTCTGAACGGAACACGTGTTTGCTGAATCCAGAGTTCACTAAATGAGGGGTCTCTAACCTTGGCCACTTTAAGCCTGGCGGACTTCAACTCCCAGAATTCCCCAGCCAGCAGAGCTGGCTGGGAATTCTGGGAGCAGTCCGCCAGGCTTAAAGTGGCCAAGGTTGGAAACCCCTGCACTAAAGGACAATCTGTGTTTCATCAACTAAGACTTTACTGTTATCATTCTTTTAAAAAAGCGTGCTATCCTGATAATATTTTAATTATCCCTTGGTTTTCCTATCCTGTCCCCAACTTTTCTTTCTCCCGCTTCCTAGATGTTACGCTGAGTTCATGGAGCGGAGACAGCAAGTGTCATCAAAGCCGAGTCATCACCTACACCATTCCCATCAGTAACCCTTTGGGCCCCAAGGCTGCACCTGTGGTGGAGACACAGGTAGGGGGCACTGGGTTCCTATAAATACAGGTAGTCCTCGAGTTACGACCACAACGGAGCCCAGAATTTCTGTGGTTCAGTGAGAAGTTTGTTAAGCGAGCTTTGCCCCCATTTTACGACCTTTCTCGCCGCAGTCGTGAAGTGAGTCACTGCAGTTGATAAGTTAACAACCCGGTTGTTGTACTTTCAATATATCCTCAAGATTTGGTTCAGATCCCCTTCTTCCAGAAGGCTTTAAAGGTTTAGCTGCCATTCTGTCTTCAAAAGAGTCAGGAATTTAAACTTAAAAACTTTCCTTTACTCCTTTCAATATAAGAGAACTCCGTTTGTAACAATCCACAAATAACGCTACTTTGTTGTACTAAGAAAGTTCACTTTCACTTTCAGACGCCATTTTAAAAGTCAATTAATCAGAGACAAAGAGAAGTTTCAAATTTCAAAAGGGGAGTCGGTATACTTGCCGTGTTGTTTCTGCTTCAAAGATCGAACGCTTGTGAAATTCCCGTCTGCTTAGAAAATCAATCAATTTAACAAGTCCTTTTGAGCAGAAGTGACTCCTACTCCTTTTTCCTGAAAAAAACAGGAGCACGTTTGAAGTCGGAGATAATGAGGTTCGGTGGGATCATAAATCCAGAAAAATTCACTCTTAAGAGCAAACCCCCTGGATAGATCTACCACTCCCCCACAGCTCTGCATAAACCCCCTTATGCCCGAGGGGTATGCTAAGGTCAGTGAACAGTGATTTATACTGTTTCACTGACTTTTACGATCTTCTAACGCGGAGTGCCCTGTTAGAGCACCCTGCAGGAGCGGTGACGTCACTGGAAAACCAACAACCCGGTTGTTAAGTGGACCTGGCTTCCCCATTGGCTTCGCTTGTCGCAAAAGGGGATCACGTGACCTTAGGACATAAATATGAACCCGTGGCCAAGCGGCTGAATTTTGAACGTGTGACCGTGGGGATGCCGCCAAGGTCGTCATTGCGAAAAACGGTCATAAGTCACATTTTTTCAGGGCCGTTGTAACTTTGAATGGTCAAGAAACGAACTGTTGTAACTCGAGGACTAGGTGGCTCAGAGGCTAAGACACTGAGCTTGTCGATCAGAAAGCTCGGCCCTTCGGCGGTTCAAATCCAGTGGTGGGATTCAGCCAGTTCGCACCACTTCGGGAGAACCGGTTGTTAACTTTCTGAGCAATTTGGTGAACTGGTTATTGGAAGAAATCATTAGGGCAGAGAACCGGTTGTTAAATTGAATCCCACCACTGTTCAAATCCCTAGTACAGGTCACCTGCATGAGCAGGGGGTTGGACTAGATGACCTCCAAGGTCCCTTCCAACTCTGTTACTGTAACTGAGGACTGCCTGTTTCAAGAGGGGTGGACAAAGCAAGGTCATGGTGTTTTGAACTGCTGGCTGTCCCAGTAAAGTTAGCCCTCACCTTCCAACAGTCTGTTTAACGGGCACGGAAAAAAGTGACTTACGACCTTTTTTCACATTTACAACCGGTGCAGCATCCCCGCGGTCACATGATCAGAATTCAGACAGTCGGCAACTGACTCACATTTTATGACGGTTGCCTGGGATCACGTGATCCCCTTTTGAGACCTTCTGACAAGCCAAGTCCATGGGGAAACCAGATTCACTTAACGGACAGGTTACTAACGTTAATGACTGGCGATTCACTTAACAACCGGGCCAAAATTCGCTTAAGAAATGTTTCACTTAACAACAGGAACGTGGGGCTCCGTTGTGGCTGTAAGTCGAGTGCCGCGGTGGCCTAGAGGTGGAGCTCTCGCCTCACAATCAGGAGGCTGTGAGTTCGATCCTAGATAGTGGCAGATATTTCTCTTCTCTGGGCACACTGAGAATATATCTGCTGAAGCAAACTCTGCATTGGCGACAGGAAGGGCATCCGGCCTGTAAACACTCAGGTCCATTCAGTTGCCGCGACTCCGCCCCGCAAGGGATGATGGGGCTGTTAAAAGAAGATGATGATTGTGGTCATAAGTCGAGGACTTACCTTTAATTAACTTTTAAGCCACTGTTTCCTTGAGACGGTTATCTGAACGAACGGATACGCACGGGTGAAGCATAGCACTTACCAAGAACGGGTACCAAAAACTGAATGTCTATTTATCATGCCTTTCTCTTCCTCTTTGCTAGACTCTTTTCCGTGCCAGTTCCAAGAATGGAGGCTGTGTGGTGGATTCAGAAGTGGTCACTCAGGGCATCCCTTACCAGGATTACTTCTACACTGTGCATCGGTATTGCATCACCAACATAGCCAAAAGCAAAGCCAGGCTCAGGTATTCATTCTTGGATCACTCCCTTCTCGGCTGCACCTGTACAGTTGGCAAACAGGGTGTTTCCCCCACATTTTTCAAGGAATTCGGTTAGGAGAGTCTAAAACATAGTGGAAATTACTGGGGGAGAAACGGGGTGGCGTGGGAGGTCGTTGCCCGTGGCAGCCATAATAAGCATCAAGTTCATCAAAACGTTGACATGGATCATGTTATAGAGTGGAAAAAAAGGGATGCGGTGGCTCAGTGGCTAAGACACCGAGCTTGTCGATCGAAAGGTCGGCAGTTCAGCGGTTTGAATCCCTAGTGCTGCGTAACAGGGTGAGCTCCCGTTACTTGTCCCAGCTTCTGCCAACCAAACAGTTCGAAAGCACGTAAAAAATGCAAGTAGAAAAATAGGGACCGCCTTTGATGGGAAGGTAACAGTTTTCCGTGCGCCTTTGGCATTGAGTCATGCCGGCCATATGACCACAGTGATGTCTTCGGACAGCGCTGGCTCTTCAGCTTTGAAATGAAGATGAGCACCGCCCCCTAGAGTCAGGAACGACTAGCACATATGTGCGAGGGAAACCTTTACCTTTACCCGTAGTGTGAAAGGCACATCTTAGATTTTGTATCATGACAACTGATAACAAATGAGCGAGTCATGTCATTGCATCGTTACGTAAAATACGGCTCATGACTTCGTTAGGAGTTTATTCATTCTTTCTTCCATTCAGTGAACCAATCGATCGATTTGTATGGCTGCCCTTCTCCAGAAGCAGCTCCTGACTGCATTTGGGTTGCTTGCTTTTGTTTTGAATCTGATGAATATGTCAAAACCATCCCAGGCCAAGGAGGACCTCAGATTGCGAATCTATTTTCTCTTGATGCCTAGTTGCTTTAAAAGGGGAGCAAAAGAATTAGAGAGCCCTCTTGATGCCATGTAGTCTAAACTAAATCAGTAGAAGGACTATGCATGAATCAGGCAAAGATGTACAAAAGTTCAAAATCTCTAAAACTCTTGCTTGGGTATAATAGAATAGAATAGAATTTTTTATTGGCCAAGTGTGATTGGACACACAAGGAATTTGTCTTGGTGCATATGCTCTCAGTGTACATAAAAGAAAAGATACATTCATCAAGGTACAACATTTACAACACAAATGATGGTCAATATATCAATATAAATCATAAGGATTGCCAGCAACAAAGTTACAGTAATACAGTAATACAGTCATAAGTGGAAAGAGATTGGTGATGGGGACGATGAGAAGATTAATACTAGTGCAGATTTAGTAAATAGTTTGACAGTGTTGAGGGAATTATTTGTTTAGCAGAGTGATGGCCTTCGGGAAAAAACTGTTCTTGTGTCTAGTTGTTCTGTTGTGCAGTGCTCTATAGCGTCGTTTTGAAGGTAGGAGTTGAAACAGTTTATGTCCTGGATGTGAGGGATCTGTAAATATTTTCACAGCCCTCTTCTTGATTCGTGCAGTATACAGGTCCTCAATGGAAGGCAGGTTGGTAGCCATTATTTTTTCTGCAGTTCTAATTATCCTCTGAAGTCTGTGTCTGTCTTGTTGGGTTGCAGAACCGAACCAGACAGTTATAGTCAATAATGCTGCATCAATCAGTGCTACATGAAAAAAAGGACTGGGGGTGTGTGACATGATAGCAGTGTTCAGATATCTAAGAGGCTGCCACAAAGAAGACAGAGTCGTGGTGGCGTAGTGGTTAGAATGCAGTATTGCAGGCTAACTCATTGCTCACTGCAGGAGTTCGATTCTGAGTGGCACAAGGTTGACTCAGCCTTCCATCCCTCCAAGATCTGTAAAACGAGGACCCAGATTGTTGGGGGCAATATGTTGACTGAAAACCACTTAGGGAGGGGCTGTAAAGCACTGTGAAGCGGTATGTAAGTCTAAATGCTACTGCTGTTGCTATTCTCCAAAGCCCCTGAAGACAGGACAAGAAGCAATGGATGGAAACTAATCAAAGAACAGCTTAGAACTAAGGAGAAATTTCCTGACAGCGAGAACAATAATGGAACAACTTGCCTCCAGAAGTTGCGGTTGCTCCAACACTGGAGGATTTTAAGAAGAGATTGGGCAACCATTCATCTGATATGGAGTAAGGTTTCCTGTTTGATCAGGGGGGTTGGACTAGAAGACCTCCAAGGTCCCTTCCAACTCTGTTATTCTGTTATTCACTTAGAACGGGGAAGAAGCAACACAAAACATACTAAGCCAGCCGGTTCGCAGTTTGCAGCTCAGAGTTCATATTGAGATAGAGACGGTGTTCTAAATGTACTACTGTGGGCATCTTCGGGTCATCTTACATGTAGCATTTGGCAACAAAAGATGACTGATATCCCCACCTTCCTGGTTCTGAAGACACAAAGGTTACTGAGCCTCTGATCTCCTTGAAGAACACTTGATCTTGTAACTGCAGAGGAAATGGAAGAAGACGAGAGAGATAGAGGAAAGATTAAATAACGCCAGAGATCCTTTGGGTTGCAAGGCAAGCGAAGTCGTCCATTCTTTACCCAAATGGGTTCGTCTTCAGGTTTCTCAGCATTCCACGAGGAAAATAGAAAGGATCTTTGAGTCATTCTCAGTGGTGGTATTTAGCCAGTTCGGACCAGTTTGGGAGAACCGGCAGCGGCCACCTGTGGGTGGGTCCACCCACCTGCCCCGACGTTATGCCGTCCTATTTAGCCACATTGTTGTGTCTGCGCCCCCCGAGCTGGGCCCCCTGCCAGAAAGTGACTCAGAAAGTGAGGGGGAAGGGCCATCAGGACTTACCTCTGGAGCACTGGCTTCCCTGGCTCAGCTCCAGGAGCTAGAGGCAGGTCAGGTGGAGGAGATAACAAGGCCTCTGTCCTCTGACTCTTCCCCTCCCCCCCGGCCATGCCTCCAAACCCAGATGATGGCAATCAGGCCGGGCTGGACCCTAGGTTTTGTAAGCAGGAGAGGCGGGAAGAACAGAAGCAGGGGTGGGGCAGGCCTAGGAAGTGCTGAGTCATGGAGCCACACCCCACAGGATATAAAAGCAGCAAGGGCTGCTATACCCCTTCGTGGCAAGCAAATCAACTGCTTAACTAGAGCTGAAGTACTGTTTGTTCCTGGTTGACTCATCGGCATCAAGAGAGATAACAGAGACACTTGGCAGACACTTGCTAGTTTGCTGCCAGAAGCTGATAGTTGCCGGCTAATTAAATCATCGCTCGGACTGAGGTGAGGGGGACAGAACACACATTTTCTAAGCCACACGCATGCGTGCAAGCTGCAGGCATGAGCAAAGCACATGCACGGAAGGCGGGCACATGCTCACATTTTTGGTGTGCAGCGAACCGGTCGTAAAATGATGTGAAACCCCCCTCTGGTTGTTCTCCATTACAGAGTCTCTTCTGAAATCCGATATCGGAAGCAGCCATGGTCCCTTGTGAAGACTTTCATTGAAAAAAATGCATGGAGTGGTGTTGAAGAATTCTTCCAGCACCTGGGTGAGTGAATCAAAGAGACAAACTACATTGCAGAACTTGTGCTTTCGAACAACTACAACACAGTCTGGGTTGGGTTCCCTCCTATCCTTCCATTCATGAAGTTCATCGACTTCTCCCATATTATTAGAGAATAGGTAGTTCTGAAGTAAGGGATGTGATGGCTCAGTGGCTGAGCTTGTTGATCAGAAAAGTCGGCAGTTTGGCGGTTCGAATCCGTAGTGCCGCGTAACGGGGTGAGCTCCCATGACTTGTCCCAGCTTCTGCCAACCTAGCAGCTCGAAAGCACGTAAAAAATGCAAGTAGAAAAATAGGGACCACCTTTGGTGGGAAGATAACAGTGTTCCGTGGGCCTTTAGCATTTAGCCATGCCAGCCACATGACCACGGAGACGTCTTCGGACAGCGCTGCCTCTTTGGCTTTGAAACGGAGATGAGCACCAGCCCCTAGAGTCAGGAACGACTAGCACTTATGTGCAAGGGGAACCTTTACCTTTACTAGTTCTGAAGTTGTCTGATGTATCCACCTATAGTAGCCATGTGCTGAATGAGACAAAAGTGTAGATCAGGGGTGTCAAACTCAATTTCACTGAGGGCCACTTCAGGGTTATGTTTGACCTTGGTGGGGGGGCTGAGATGGACGTGGCCACTCGTGTCACTCGTGGACGTTACTCGTGGACGTCACTCGTGTCGGGGACACCTGTGGTGGCCCAAATGCTCTGCCAGTGAAAATGGGCTCTCGTGCTCCGTTTTCGGCCACGACAGCTTCCTGCAACCCTTTCCAAGAGAAAATGGAGCTTGGGGGGTGGCGGCTGCCCATGGCCCTCCTGAGCTCCGTTGTTCCCAGGGCAGCCCCTTGGGCCAGATCTAAGCACCCCGTGGGCCGGATTCAGCCCCCAGGCCTTGAGTTTGACACCCCTGGTGAAGATGTTTTGGAAAGGGAGAGAGGCTTATGTATCAGGAACATTGTTTTAAGTACGAATTCAACCCTGCAATACCTTTATCTCTGTGGTCTTAATCTCTGTTTCAGAATTGGCGCTGGTGCAAGCAGAAAAGGCTCTGTTAGAGGAGAGCTGCCATGGCAAAGAACCCCGGGGTCTCTTGTCCGGATTGCGTCGCAGGAAACGGACCCTGAGCTGGAGAGCTCCTCATGTTGAAGCCCCAATGCCCACGCTACCTGATAGCGAAGGGGCATCGCGTACTGTTCGCCCTTCAGGTATGCCTTTTTGTTGGGAATGGTCTACTTCCTTCCCCTTCCTGGATGTATAAGGAATCAAGCCGTGGTGTCGCAGTGGTTGAAATGCAGTACTGCAGGCTACTTTTGCTGTCTGCCGGCTGCCTGCAATTTGGCAGTTCGAATCTCACCAGGCTCAAGGTTGACTCAGCCTTCCATCCTTCCGAGGTGGGTAAAATGAGGACCCAGATTGTTGGGGGGCAATAGGCTGACTCTGTAAACCGCTTAGAGAGGGCTGTAAAAGCACTGTGAAGCGGTATGTAAGTCTATTGCTATCTTCCTTCCTTCCTTCCTTCCTTCCTTCCCCAAGGTTGACTCAGCCTTCCATCCTTCCAAGGCGGGTAAAATGAGGACCCAGATTGTTGGGGGCAATATGCTGACACTGTAAACCGCATAGAGTGGGGTGTAAAGCACTATGAAGCGGTATATAAGTCTATTGCTATCTTCCTCCTTCTTCCTTCCTTCCTTCCTTCCTTCCTTCCTTCCTTCCTTCCTTCCTTCCTTCCTTCCTTCCTTCCTTCCTTCCTCAAGGTTGACTCAGCCTTCCAGCCTTCCGAGTTGGGTAAAATGAGGACCCAGATTGTTGGGGGCAATAGGCTGTAAAAAACCGCTTAGAGAGAGCTGTAAAAGCCCTGTGAAGCGGTATGCAAGTCTACGTGCTATTGCTAATCTATCATTCTCCAGAGATTACTGAACTACTCCTTCTGCAAGTTCAATAATGCCAAGTTCCTTTTTTGTTCTCTGTCCTTGATCTGTTGGTTTTCTGTCCTTTAGGCAGCCTGACCTCACGTCTTTCAGAACAACTGTTGGAGCCAGGACAAGGACAAACGGTCTCCACCGTCATTCTCGTCATCAGTCTGGTGTAAGGAAGCTGCTTTTTCGGGGAGGTTGGGCTATATTTGGAGATGGTCCCCCCCTGCCCCCCATTCTGATTTTGACTTCAGTTCTGGTTGGGGAACTGAACGCCAAACCTCTGGAAGGCACCAAGGTTCTCAAAGGCTGATCTAGACCAGCCTTTTCAAACCTGATGCTCTCGTAGAGACAGACTACAAACTTCCAGCTTCCCCAGCCAGGTTCTAGCAAAGCTGGCTGGGGATAAGAGTCCCAACACACATCCGGAGGCACCATCTCAGAAGAAGGTCTTTTCTAAAGTTCTCTGTGAGTTTTCCATTTGCAAACATAGAAGTTTACACTCCAGAGTCTACACAAGGTCACAACTTATGTAGGGTTCCAGACTACTCTACTAGGAAGCCAAGAAAGAGTCCAGTCCACTGAAGCCAGGAATAGTGCTGGCTTTATCCTGGAATACCCACGATGCCAAAAAAGCCAGTGTTCTAGGCTGCAGTCAATAGAAATCAAGATCACGTGAAGTGTTAATACCACTTTATAATGCCTTGGTAAGGCCACGCTTGAAATACTGCATTCAGTTGTGGTCGCCACGATGTAAAATAAGATGTGGAGACTCTAGAAAGAGTGCAGAGTAGAGCAACAAAGATAATTAGGGGACTGGAGACTAAAACATTTGAAGAACGGTTGCAGGAATTGGGTATGTCTAGTTTAATGAAAAGAAGGATTGGGGAGACATGATAGCAGTCTTCCAGTATCTCAGGAGTTACCACTAAGAAGAGGGAGCCAAGCTATTCTCCAAAGCAACCTGAGGGCAGGACAAGAAGCAATGGATGGAAACTAATCAAGGAGAGAAGCAACTTAGAACTAAGGAGAAATTTCCTGACAGTGAGAACAATTAATCAGTGGAACAGCTTGCATTATAACAGAAGTTATAAATATTCCAACACTGGGAGTTTTTAAGAAGTTGGATAACCATTTGTCTCAAGTGGTGTAGGGTTTCCTGCCTAAGCAGGGGGTTGGACTAGTCCAGGGGTCTCCAACCTTGGTCCCTTTAAGACTTATGGACTTCAACTCCCAGAGTCCCTCAGCCAGCAAAGCTGGCTGAGGAACTCTGGGAGTTGAAGTCTACAAGTTTTAAAGGGACCAAGGTTGGAGACCCTTGGACTAGAAGACCTCCGAGGTACATTCCAACTCTTGTTATTCTAGAATTCTATAATTTGTCCATCAGAATGGGGCTTTAGTGGAGCCTGGAATTCCCCTTACTGGGTAGGGTGGCTTCAAAGATAGCAAGGCTGGTTGAAAGAGAATAAAGTCAGATGCATGGCCATCAAAACAAGGCTCTTCTTTCAGCTCCCCAAAGGGAAATGACCTTGTTGTCCCATTGCTTGGTGGGCTGCAGTAAAAGGGGAAAAAATGTCAAGGCTGGTTGGAAAGCATTGGGTGCTTTGGCTTTGCAATCTCATGCTGGCTTTCCTTAATTACTGATACCTAAAAAGGTCTGCTGGCTTGCGATCTAAGGTGTACCACTATCTTCCTAAGATCCCTCCCCTTGCTTCTTTTCTCTAGGTGGTTTGGTTTATTTATTATTTCAATTTATCTGCCTCCCACCCACCCAAAATAATAATAATAATAATAATAATAATAATAATAATAATAATAATAATAATAATAATAATAATAATAATAATAATAATAATAATACAAATTCACAACTCTGGACAGTTCCCAACAGTTAAAATGCCATAAAATGTACTTGAATTAAAGGTTTATAGGTTAACTAACCTAATTTCCTGCCATATTAGCAACCGTATTTGTTTGAAAAGTACAATCGAGTTTGGGGAAGTCTGGTGTGGCCGCATCTATGTTGGGTAATTTTTTTCCTTGTCTTTTGTTGATGAGAGAATGCAGGAACAAAGCTTCATTTCTTTCTTTCTTCCTTCCTTCCTTCCTTCCTTCCTTTCTTCCTTTCTTTTTCTTCCTTCCTTCCTCCCTCCCTCCCTCTTTCTTTCTTTCTTTCTTTCTTTTCTTCCTCCCTCCCTCTTTCTTTTCTTTTCTCCTCCTCTATCCTCCCTCCTCTTTTTCTTTCTTTCTTTCTTTCTTTCTTTCTTTCTTTCTTTTCTTTCTTTCTTTCTTTCTTTTTCTTCCTTCCTTCCTTCCTTCCTCCCTCCCTCCCTCTTTTTTCTTTCTTTCTTTCTTTTTCTTCCTTCCTTCCTCCCTCCCTCCCTCTTTCTTTCTTTCTTTCTTTTTTCTTTCTTTCCTTCCTTCCTCCCTCCTCCCTCTTTCTTTCTTTCTTTCTCCTCCCTCCTCCTCCCTCCCTCTCTCCCTCCCTCTCTCTTTCTCGCTCTCTGTCTCTCTCTCCCTTCCTTCCTTCCTTCCTTTCTCTCTCTCTTTTTCTTTCGTTCTTGCCTCCGCACAGGATCTGTGTGAGGTATTGTATGCCAACAGCCCTGCAGTGCTGGCCATGTTGCTACTGCCTTGGACATCCCCGCCCCCTCCTTTGACCCCCATCCTGTCATACCTTCCTGCTTTGAAAAGCTGCAGCTTCCAACCCCCCCCCCCCACCTTCCTTCCTTCTTTCTTTCTGACGATCCCAGAACCCAAGTGGCTTCTTCATCCTGGCTTGGTTCTGGTTTCTTGATTCATGAGTCCTGCCATTTCAATCCTCTTCTTGTCCTGCCTGAGCCGTCCGGCAATCACTTCCATGATGTCTTCCACTGTTGCTCACCCTTCACCCCGCACGGCATTCCGCTTACCATGTCTCTTATCCCTTGCCCCAATTCTAAATTGTGATCCCCACCAGGAGTGAAATCCAGCAGGTTCTGACAGGTTCTGGAGAACCGGTAGCGGAAATTTGGAGTAGTTCAGAGAACCAGCAAATGCCACCTCTGGCTGGCCCCAGAGTGGGGTAGGAATGGAGATTTTGCAATATCCTTCCCCCAGGAATGGGGAGGGAATGGGGATTTTGCAGTATCCTTCCCCTGGAGTGGGGTAGGAATGGAGATTTTGCAATGGGGAGGGAATGGGGATTTTGCAATATCTTTCCCCTGGAGTAGGGTGGGAATGGAGATTTTGCAGTATCCTTTTCCCAGGAATGGGGAGGAAATGGGGATTTTGCAATATCCTTTCCCCAGGAGTGGGGAGGGAATGGGGATTTTGCAATATCCTTCTCCTAGGAGTGGGGAGAAAATGGGGATTTTGCAGTATCTTTCCCCTGGAGTGGGGTGGGAATGGAGATTTTGCAGTATCCTTTTCCCAGGAATGGGGAGGAAATGGGGATTTTGCAATATCCTTTTCCCAGGAATGGGGAGGAAATGGGGATTTTGCAATATCCTTTCCCCAGGAGTGGGGAGGGAATGGGGATTTTGCAATATCCTTCTCCTAGGAGTGGGGAGAAAATGGGGATTTAGCAGTATCTTTCCCCTGGAGTGGGGTGAGAATGGAGATTTTGCAGCATCCTTTCCCCAGGAGTGGGGAGGGAATGGGGATTTTGCAATATCCTTCCCCTAGGAGTGGGGAGAAAATGGGGATTTTGCAGTATCTTTCCCCTGGAGTGGGGTGGGAATGGAGATTTTGAAGTATCCTTTTCCCAGGAATGGGAGGAAATGGGATTTTGTAATATCCTTTCCCCAGGAGTGGGGAGGGAATGGGGATTTTGCAATATCCTTCTCCTAGGAGTGGGGAGAAAATGGGGATTTTGCAGTATCTTTCCCCTGGAGTGGGGTGGGAATGGAGATTTTGCAGTATCCTTTTCCCAGGAATGGGGAGGAAATGGGGATTTTGCAATATCCTTTTCCCAGGAATGGGAGGAATGGGGATTTTGCAGTATCCTTCCCCTGGAGTGGGGAGGGAATGGGGATTTTGCAATATCCTTCTCCTAGGAGTGGGGAGAAAATGGGGATTTAGCAGTATCTTTCCCCTGGAGTGGGGTGAGAATGGAGATTTTGCAGCATCCTTTCCCCAGGAGTGGGGAGGGAATGGGGATTTTGCAATATCCTTCCCCTAGGAGTGGGGAGAAAATGGGGATTTTGCAGTATCTTTCCCCTGGAGTGGGGTGGGAATGGAGATTTTGAAGTATCCTTTTCCCAGGAATGGGGAGGAAATGGGGATTTTGCAATATCCTTTCCCCAGGAGTGGGGAGGGAATGGGGATTTTGCAATATCCTTCTCCTAGGAGTGGGGAGAAAATGGGGATTTAGCAGTATCTTTCCCCTGGAGTGGGGTGGGAATGGAGATTTTGCAGCATCCTTTTCCCAGGAATGGGGAGGAAATGGGGATTTTGCAATATCCTTTCCCCAGGAGTGGGGAGGGAATGGGGATTTTGCAATATCCTTCTCCTAGGAGTGGGGAGAAAATGGGGATTTTGCAGTATCTTTCCCCTGGAGTGGGGTGGGAATGGAGATTTTGCAGTATCCTTTTCCCAGGAATGGGGAGGAAATGGGGATTTTGCAATATCCTTCCCCTGGGAGTGGGGAGGGAATGGGGATTTTGCAATATCCTTCCCCTGCCAGGCCCTCCAAGCCATACCATGCCCACCAAGCCACGCCCACAGAAGCGGTAGTAAAAAAAAAAAATTGGATTTCACCCCTGATCCCCACCCAGATTAAACAGGAAACAGCAAGGGGTGGGGGGGGAGAAAAAAAGCAGGTGGCCCGAATCCTTAGCCGGAATCTGCCTTATACACGATTCCACCTACAGTTTCCTTCTTGTTTCCTTCATTAAACTGACCCATTGCTTTTATATATGGCATCCCTGTTCTGTCCTGCAAAGGGTGGTGTTGGGCGCGGTGGTGGGGAACTTTCTCCCTGTGCTACCTTCATTCCTGGGGCTTCTGATGTTTCAGCCTATACATTTTTAAAGCTTAGAGAGCCGGCCACTGGAAAGGAAGATGGGATTTTGTGTCCGAGGTTAATGTGATTGCCGCTGCAAAAATAGCAAGGAGCTTACCCTGCCTGCTGCAGACCCCTTCCTTAGCTCAGGCTGAGGTTATCTTCTGCACCGGCAGCGCTATCAATGCATAGATGTCTGATACCGGCCCCTGTGATGTTGTGCACGTTATGACATTCATACCCTCTGCACAATGACGGCATGGCGTGCATGACGCTACTTTTCTCTCCCTCCTCTTGTCGATCCAGATGCATTGATACGCTTCCCTCTGTGATTTAAAGGCCCAGGTCACACCGTGCATTAAGGCAGGCAAGGTTATTCAGTGGTGTAAAAGGCTCGTTTAATCACATTCGAACCAAACTGAATAGATTAAGGCAAACCGTGAAGGCCGTCTTTAAGGATGCTATTTTCCTATGCCGTTATTCTTAGGAAGCTATAAATAAGATTACCAGGATATTTTGATCCCTAGGTGCTTTTGTTACGTGGCATCGTTTTAATCATGATCTTGAAGGGATTATTCCCAGTGAGTATCCGTTAGGGGTACGGTGGCCTAGAGGTGGAGCTCTCGCCTCACGATCAGGAGGCTGTGAGTTCGATCCTAGGTAGAGGCAGATATTTCTCTTCTCTGGGCACGATGAGAATTTGTCTGCTAAATAAAACTCCACATTGGTAACAGGAAGGGCATCCTGCCAGTAAACACTCTGCTCCATTCAGTTGCCCTGACTCCATCCCGCAAGAGATTATGGGGATGATTCCCAGTGAGAATCCATTCTGATTCTGACTCTTTACCGAATCCCCCAAAGTGGGAATGCTTTATTTGTATGTATGTATGATGTGCGTGTATGTGGTAGAATTTAAATGACTAACAATTCTTCCATATTTCACAAGCACATCCCTTGTCTGTCTGTGTGTATATCAGGGGTGAAATGCTCCCGGTTCGAACTGGATCACCCAATCCAATAGCGATGGCAGCGGGTGGTTCGGAGAACCGGTAGCAAAAATCCCTGCCTCCCCCATGCCCAGCTGAGCCACGTGATTATCAGAGGTTTTTTTTTTTTAAATTTTAAAAGCATTTTTTCTTTGGCCGAAAAAATGCTTTTAAAAGTAAAAATAAAAGCCCCTGATGATCGCGCAGCTCAACTGGGATCATCAGAGGCTTTTAAAAGCATTTTTTTACAACCTCTTCGGCTGAAGAGGTTGTAGAAAAAATGCTTTTCAAAGGCTCCTCTGGCGATCCCTGCTGAGTTTCAAAGGCAAACAAAAAAAATGCTTTTAAAAGAAAAGAAAAGACTCTGACAATCAGGCAGCTCAGCTGGGATCGCCAGAGGAACCTTTGAAAAGCATTTTTTTCTACAACCTCTTCGGCTGAAGGGGTTGTAGAAAAAATGCTTTAAAATAAAAAAGTTGCCCACGCCAACCCAGTCACATTACTCCCACCACCACCAAGCCACACCCACAGAACCGATAGTAAGAAAGTTCACATTTCACCCCTGGGGTGTGTGTGTGTGTGTGTGTGTATGTGTATGTATAAAAAATATAGGGGATATGCTTCCTGTGACCTATGGAGGAATTTTGGGTCATTTAAATCCTACCACATTCTAGCTGGATTTGAGTGCCACTTTGGTCTGAACGGGTCCTTTGTGTTACCAACATGTTTGTGTTTCTCTGCAGTCTTTTAGTTCTGGTCATCCTCAACATGATGCTGTTCTACCGGCTGTGGTCTCTGGAACACACAGCCCGGACTGTGGAGTCATGGCAGACGTACGCGCTCTCCAATGGGTGAGAAAGGCTCTTGGGGAAAGAGAAAATGGGAGACTGACTTTCTTACTCTTAAGAGATTTTGCGAATTTAATGCAAGCTAATGTAGCAATAGCACTTAGGCTTAGATACCACTTCATAGTGCTTTACAGTACTCTCTAAGCTAGGGATCTCCAACCTAGGCTACTTTAAGACTTGGGGACTTCAACTCTCAGAATTCCTCAGGCAGCTTTGCTTTGCTGGCTGAGGAATTCTGGGAGTTGAAGTCCCCAAGTCTTAAAGTAGCCAAGGTTGGAGACCCCTGCTCTAAGCAGTTTACAGAGTCAACATGTCCCCAACAATTTGGTCCTCATTGACCTCGGAAGGATAGAAGGTTGAGTCAACCTTGAGCCAGTGAGAATCAAAGTCCTGACAGTGGAATGCAGGGTCAGCCTGCGATACTTGCATTCGAACCACTGCGCCATCACGCCTCATGGATTAGGGGCCCTGAATTCTCTCAGAAAATGCAGTTTGAATTGAGGGAAAGGCAGGACAATCTTCTCAAGGTAGCTTAATTAGGGACGCGTAACGAGGTGAGCTCCCGTGACTTGTCCCAGCTTCTGCCAACCTAGCAGTTCGAAAGCACGTAAAAAAATGCAAGTAGAAAAATAGGGACCACCTTTGGTGGGAAGGTAACAGCGTTCCGTGTGCCTTTGGTGTTGAGTCATGCCGGCCACATGAACATGGAGACATCTTCGGACAGCGCTGACTCTTCGGCTTTGAAACAGAGATGAGCACCGCCCCCTAGAGTCGGGAACGATTCGCACACATGTGCGGGGGGAACCTTTACCTATCATTTAGTGTTTATGTCATGAAATAACACGTTGCAAATTAGCCCCTCGAAGAACAGCAGTCAAGGCATTGTAAAATATACTCTGATGTCTTGATGAGCCAATATTTACTAAACATCAGTGGGCTTCCTTGTGACACCTTATAGAAGTGAAAGTTGGACTTCGAAGAAGCAGCTTTGGATCTTCAGCATTGGACGACGCTCCTTGAGAATATCATGGAGAGCCAAGAAACTCAACCACAGGCAGATCACGGAACAAATCTGTTCAAGACTTCTCACTCAAAATACAAATAACCAGATTCCATTTTTTTCATATTTTGGACACCTTAGTTACGTCTTTACATAAGGTATCCAAAATGTGAAAACTTAAGAAGTTCATAATGCTAGGAAAGGTGGAAGGAGAGAGAGAGAGAAGAGGGTGACTCAAGGTAGATGGTAGAAGGTAGATGGATTCAGTTACAGTGGCAATGGCTACACTTCTAGAAGAACTGAAGGAGAAGGTTGGGACAGATCATTCCAGAGAAGGTCTATCTATATGACTGTTTAGAATAGATGCTGACTTGCTGGTACGTAATCCACCAGTCCATCAATAGCATTTATGCTGGCTGGGGAATTCTAGGAGTTTGAAGTCCACATATCTTAAAGTTGCAGAGATTGAGAAATACTGTTCCGCTATGAAAATATTTTTAAATTAGACAAAATTAAATTAGTCATGTTTATACATCTGATGCTTTTTAAATCAAAGCCACTAATCGTTTTGACCGTTTTGCTTTGCAAAAGCCTTGAGGCTTAAAATGTAAAATAAATAAATAAACGTAGTCATAACAAAATTGTATCTTATTGTTGAAAGGCTGGGTATAAATCAATAAAGAGACAGCAGAAACCAAAACAGATAAAGCGGAATGAGAAACATATTTATTATCAGAACATTTTAAAGAAGGTCAGGAACCCTCAAAAGGAAGCCAACATTATTTACATTCCTTGCGGAGTTATATCTTCAGTGGTGAACCAAGATTTGACACTGTGTTTCAAAGATGATGAATTACGCAGCGTATTTTAAAAAAATTATCTATATTGTATCTGTAAAGTTTTTCCCCGTGCTAAACAGTGATTAACTTAAGACTTAAAAATTTGTTTTGAGCACAACTTTGGAAAACATACTGTCTAACATTGAAATGTTCTGGGTTATTGCCTAGAAAAGCATATCGTAATTCAAATAAACATGTCAGGCTTTTAGCCTATCCCTAAGGAGGGCAGAGAATCAATTCTTTTAAATGAATTTACCTTATAGAGTAGCTCGGATAAAACAAAGAAAGGATGCCACTTTTCTGGAGGAAAAGTGAGATATAAATGTATATTAAACAGGTGGATGTTAAACCAAGGGTCAGTAAATTATCTGAAATACGATGTAACCGGATTTAGGAAGCTGATATCCATTGCCTTTCTATAGCAAATACAATTCATTAACTGCTGCCTACTAATGCAGTCCTCTGAGTGGAATAAAATAGAATACAATAAAACAATATAAAACCCAATTTTAAAAAAATCCCACAGTACAGTAACAGAGAGAAAATCGTTGGCAATAAAGTGCGGCAAACTTCCCACGAGTTTTTAAAATGCTTGAGCCAATGAAATGTTTTTGTTTGACATAGTGAAGCTGTAAGATAGGTACCAGAGTCTTTTGAGGAAGCATTCCTAAAACTTGGAAACTGCCTTGTTCGGGAAAAGTTTTCAGATGAAATCCATCCATCAAGAGAGACCAACCAAGATGTGTCTTGCAAGCTCCAGAACTCCTAGGTAGATGCAAGCTGATTTTCCGATAGGGCTAACCTGCTTCTAAAATAGAATTATAACCTTCCCTCCATACCTCTAAAGGCCAACAGCCGTGGTGGCGCAGTGGTTAGAATGTAGTATTGCAGGCTATTTTCTGCCAACTGCCAGCAGTTCGATTCTCACCAGCCCAAGGTTGACTCAGCCTTCCATCCTTCCAAGGTCGATAAAGTGAGGACCCATATTGTTGGGGGCGATATGCTGACGCTATAAACCACTTAGAGAGGGCTGTAAAGCACTGAAGCAGTATATAAATCTAAGTGCTATTGCTATAAAATCTCACCTCCTGCAGTATGTTTTAGCCCTAAAACATATGTTCTGACCTAGGCTTCCACAAACCATGAAGCAGACTCCTCGTCCCGATAAAACCTCTTTTATTTAGGTTAAAGGGACTTCCTCTCCAGCAAAGTCCCAACAAACAGTCTTTCATAAGATTTCACAACTACAGACCTTTATCAGGCTTGGAGAGTTGCCAGGCCAATATCTTCCAAACGCCACGCTGTAGCAGCAATTACATGGCAAGGAGTCAGGATCAGATCTTCACCCTAATGAATTGAACTAATTGTCTCCTGCAAACTCCCCTTCCCTTTCGCTCCACTTTATTCCCTATGGGAGGGGCCATTCACCATCGACCTGTGCCTTTACTCCTGAGTCAGCCCTTGTTCCTTAGCTGCTCCCTTCTCCTGGCAGCTCTGCGCATGCACACATTGGGGACAGGCTCCAGCTGTTCTTCTGCCCCACTGATATCTGACTCCGAAGGCAGCTGATAACTGTCGGATGGCCCTGGCCCCCTCTCTGCCTCCGACGCAGAGCACTCATCAGAGCCTTCCCCAGACTCCAGGACTGGCCCTTGTTCCTTCCCAACCTCCTCACTGTCTGAGTCTGCCACCAGCTCCGCTGGCTACTGGCGGGCCACAAAAACATATAGCCCTAAATTGCTATTTAAAAAAGTTAACCCAGAAGAGAATATCGTTACTGGCAAAAGCTTGCTCCCTCAACCTTAGAATCAGGAGAGTTAGGTTCTGGAAGGCCAACTGGCTTCTCCATTAAGCACTAATGATGGGTGTGATAATTCAGAGGAAGTAAATTCAGAGACCGGACACATTGCTGAACCATTACAGTTAAGAGAATTCTAATGTCTCCTCTTTGCCTGGCAGGAAACTTCCGCAGACGGCCTCGGAATGGGCAGAGATTTTGGAACTGCAGAAACAATTCCATAGCGTGGAGGTGCAAAAGTGGAAACAGATCCTGAAGGCATCAGTGGAACTTCTGGATGAGGTTTGTTCTCCAGTATGAATGTTTCTCCAGTCCAGCTAAGTTCATAGAGAATGTGAAAAACGATCCTCCAGTCCGTGGTTTCCAGAAGCCCCTTTTAGAGTCAAGAGATTTCCATCAGACGTTGATTAAGATATATCGGACTTCATTCCTTCATCGTTAGGGAGGTGGGACCTGATGGATGTTGAAGTTCAAATGGGCAGGAAGGCACCAGGAAGGCACTACCTCTATAACAAAAGTTTTGAAAGCGGCTTCAAAGCAAGGATGGGGAATTCTGTGATTCTCTTCCTGAGGATCCTTGGAGGCACCAGATCAGTGATGAGATTAAGCCGGTTCTGTCCGGTTCAGGCGAACTGGTAGCAGTGATTGTAGTAGGCCCCGCCCACCCGCCCTAACGTAATGCTGTCCTATCTCGCCATGTTTTAGAGGCTGTGCACATGCGCAAATGGCGCATGCGCAAGCAAAGAGCATGTGTGGAAGGCACGCACTCACATTTGCGAACCGATAGGGAAGGTAAGTGAATCCCACCTCTGCACGGATCCAGTGATGAGAGAAGCGCAGATTCCCCCTCTTTTAACAAAAACACAAAGAATCCAAAATCTTAGGATATGGAATTGGGTACCCAACACTCACATATGACTATGAACTGCTACGGTGACCATTTAAGCAAGCCTTTGATAACCCAATTCTCATCAGGTTCTGTTGAAACAATTGTATGGACGATATCGTCATCACCACATCACAAGATTGCAGAAGGCTGGCTTAAGGCTCATCTACCTGTGGTGCACAAACATGTAATACTGAAATACTGATGGGATCTATACCCATAGGTTGGGCTCAACCACTACCTTAATATCTGTTCTGTTTCCCTCCCCCCAATACTCCCAGCAAAGAGTCAGTCAGAGGCCTTCTTTTCTCCTTTTATTTACATAGATACATGTCCTGGCCACGTCTACCCACGGGCCTGCCAAGTTTCTGGAGATAACGAGGAAATTATAGATAAGGCCAGAATTACTCACGAATATATTCTTCCCTCCATTGAGACAGTTAGCCCGCGCCAATTCATTGCTTTGTCCAAGACAAAAAACCAGGAAGTCCCGCCTCCTATTTATAGTCTCTGCAGATGTCACTGCATGACAATTATGACTTGGCTTTCCCCCAACACTCCTTCTCCTGCGCACGCCGATCACGCCTGCGCAACCTTGCATCACTCCAAAACTGTTCTTGGGGCGTTGCCAAATCAGAAGAAGGCTCCAGGGAATCAGGTCTTGCCGGCCCCTCCTCCTCCCTTTGAGTGGGTGCCAGGGAGGGAAAGGGCTCAAGAGAAACAGGGCTTGCCAGGTCTTCTCCCTCACTTTCTGAATCATCCGAGTCCAGGAGTCCGGGTCCAGGAACCTGGGTCACAACAATATCTTTGGTTGATGGTTTGGCAACATTTTGTGAAAGCAAGCAGTTCTGCCTTGTCCAATGAAATGCGGAGCTTATTATGTTAACGTGGGATTCGTTGTCTAGTTTTGAAATAAACAATCCCCAGCCAAAACTTCCAAGAGAAAACAATGGTAATTTTATTTACTGCTTTGCAAAGAGGGTGCCCCCACGCACACACAGGTACAGTGGATGCACCCTAAATCATCAATATATAAGAGGGCCTCTGTGGCTCAGACTGGTAAGACAGTCTGTTATTAACAGCAGCTGCTTGCAATTACTGCAGGTTCAAGCCCCACCAGGCCCAAGGTTGACTCAGCCTTCCATCCTTTATAAGGTAGGTAAAATGAGGACCCAGATTGTTGGGGGCAATAAGTTGACTTTGTATATAATATACAAATGGATGAAGACTATTGCTAACATAGTGTAAGCCGCCCTGAGTCTTCGGAGAAGGGCGGGATATAAATGCAAATAAAAAAAAGAAAAAATATGTTTGCCTTATATTCCCTATTGCCATTACAAATTTACCTCCCACCTTTTCCTTATTGGCTTATTATTCATGCCGTCACAACCCTATCTGAAGCGTCTAAAGTGAATACGTTATCTTTGCCCCTGATTACATCTCCTACTACTCTTAATTCTATCACCCCCTCCCTTATTTACAAATTACCTTTTATGGTCCTAGTTCCTAGGGGTTGTCTCTAGAGCAGGGGTGTCAAACTCAAGGCCTGGGGGCTGGATCAGGCCCACAGGGTGCTTAGATCTGGCCCACAGGGCCACTCTCGAAACAGTGAAGGACCGGCCCACGGTGCCTCTGCCAACGAAAAGGGAGCTTTTCGGGCTGCAGGTAGAGGGTTGCAGGAAACAGTTGCAACT
This sequence comes from Ahaetulla prasina, assembly GCF_028640845.1. NCBI lineage: Eukaryota > Metazoa > Chordata > Lepidosauria > Squamata > Colubridae > Ahaetulla > Ahaetulla prasina. The sequence continues at coordinate 24,037,304 of NC_080548.1, read as the reverse complement.
TAAAATGGAGCTCAGGAGCACCGCGGGTGGTCTCCTGAGCTCCGTTTTCACTGACAGAGGGTTGCAGGAGGCCATTGCAGCCGGAAACGGAGCTCGGGAGCCCGTTTTCACTGGCAGAGCCCTCGGGCCACCGCAAGTGCAGCCGACATGAGTGATGTCGAGCTGGCCACACCCACTCCGCCCCCCTGAAGTCAAACACAACCCTGATGTGGCCCTCAATGAAATAGAGTTTGTCACCCCAACTCTAGAGCAGTGGTGGTATTGAGCCGGTTCTATCCAGTTTGGGTGAATCGGTAGAGGTGGGTGCGGGAGGCTCCGCCCACTCACCCGCACATCATCGCATCCCATTTTTGACGCTCTGCGCACGCGCAAAAGGCTCGTGCACTCACGTTTGTGAACCAGTAGCGAAGGTAAGTGAATACCACCCCTACGCTAGAGTAACTATCATATCAGCAAATCCTGGTTAAGGTCGGATTCTAGCATAGCAGAGACCTTCCTACATACAATTCTAAAACTTCAGCCTAGCTCCTGAGATTAGAAACATACACGATGCATTTTCTTCATAGGCTGCATGTCTTCTTTTAACAGTTCTGTGAAAACAATAAGCTCTTGTTTCCCACAACGTGAACTCAACCCCAGCTTCCTTCTTGTTGGTTGGGGCAATGCTTTTCCTCTTTGGGGAATAACTTCTTCTTCTCTTTTCCACCAGATGAAGCTCTCCCTTGAGAAGTTGCAGCAAGGCATCCTGGTGGCAGAGCCCCCGTTGGAACCGGAGTGAAAGCCGCAAACATCTTCCTCCCCTCTCTTTTTTTGAGGAGGTTGCCGAGTTACCAGAAAGAAGACTCCTGAGATGCATCTCAGAAACGTGTTGAACCAGTGGCGTGGGCCTCCTGTGGGAGGAGACAGCACCGTGCTCCTCGCCGGATCCATCATCCTCAAGAGAGCCACTGGTAGCGATGGATGGATCTCTTGGCTTTTGCCGGGAACATCTCTCTTGGATCATTCTCCCTGGGATCGTTCCCGTAGGGACTTCTCGTTATCCCTTTCCCCACTTCAGTGCTATTTATATTGCACCCAGGTTCCCCCCCTTCCCTCCACCCCCCAGAATCCTTAATTTTCCTGTATCCTGGCACTGGTTCTTTTTTTTTTTTTCCCCACCTATTGTTTGGGGAGGAAGGAGGGTGGGATCAGTTTTGGGGAGGGGGATGGCCTCTGGAGCCAGGATCTCTCTCTTTTTTAACCCTGAAACTTCACTCAGCAGCTAAGATAACCTAATGGAGGGCAGCAAAGAACCAAGTTCTGCCATTCTCTTTTTCTGTGTCTCTGTCGTCTCTCTCTCTCTCTCTCTCTCTCTAACGCACAAGCGATCATGAAACTGATGGCGGGGCAAAAGCAACTCAGAAGTTCCAAGGGGGGGTTCATTCCTTCTCCAGCTCTCTTCCCTGCTGCTTCCCTGCTCTGTCTTTCCTACCATTCAGTGGGTCGATTGTCAACGTCGTCATTAAAAGGGATTTTCCCAACCGATTACCTCTGATAGGGTAAAGGCTCTTCAGCCCCGCATTTTCCCACACACAGAAAAAGCAAGGGGCTGGATTACAGCATCTTCTTCCTGACGGCATCTATTAACACAGAAAACTTTCTGAACAAGGGGGCATCCCTGGAGCGTTGAAAAATAACATACACCAGCAGCTCTCTATACATAACCTCTATGCTGGAGTCCAATCCGACCCTTCTTTTCAAAGTGGCATTTGAACTTCCGAACGTTATCAGCCGAGTTCTGTATTTACGCGACACAACACTAAATCCAAATGCCTGCTGAAAGAGCACTCCTGTTTTCCCACTGTGCATAGCCAGTCATAAACTTAATGCAAGGTTTGTAACCTGGACGGTTTTTTAAGAGATCTGGACTTCCAACTCCCACAATTCCCCATCCAGCACGGGGAAATTCTGGGAGCTGAAGTCCAGACATCTTAATATTGCTAAAGATTGAAAAACCACGACTTAAAACTGTGTTGTAAAATCTGAAATGCCTAATGACCAGATAAATCTCACCGTTTTGAGATTGAGGGAAAACGGATTTTGCAGCCAAGGCATGTTAGAGGTATAAAGTATTCCGTAACCTCAAATGGCACGTTGCTTTTTTGGAATTTGGGAAAACGGGTTTAACAAACAAATACATAGTTATCGAGAGGACTGGCAACTGTGCGAATGTTTTGTTCTCATTCACCAGGCGTTTGTTTTGGTGTGCCCCGCAAACCGAGACATGAATTTAATACATGAATTTAATACATGAATCTCCAAATGGTGCTTTTTAGGGGAACGTTATATCTGGGTGCAGTCAAGAACGGTGGTTCCATCTGGGTTTTTTTAATTATTTTTTTTTTAAACCCTGTGCAGCATGCCGTGTGTGCCACACGGGAGACTCTCTCTCATCAGCCTCCTGGACAACAGCTGGGCCTTTGCCTTCCCACCAAGAAGCTGTATTGTCACTCTAAAGTAAAAGTTTCACTGCCAATCTCGGCCTCTAAGCCCTTCAAATATACTGCCACCGGGCAGGGAGGGGGCATTAAATCTGCCCTCTCCTGGAGAGGGGGTTGTGTCTCTGTCAACTCTGTGTTCCCTTCCCCCCCCAAAAAAAAAACCTGGGGAGACCCAGATATTCAGGCCCTCTCCCTTTTTTTTTTTTGCCCTTCCCCCATTAAAACTGGGGTTGGGGGAGGGAGGGAGGGAGGGAGGGGCGGTCTCTTTCCTTCCATTTTTGTAGATCTGTTCAGTATTAATAATCCAGTGTGTTTGCAGTTCCAGAAAAAAAAAATGCCAGGGCTTATTTATTAGGGAGTGAAATAAAGACCGTGGATCGGAGTTTGCCGTGTCCTTGTGGTATGTCCTTTTTTGGGGGAGGGATGCATTTTTAAAAAAGTTTCATCAAATACATCTGCCTTGCTTCCCCCCCCCCACTTTTTTTTTTTTTTTGCATTTATATCCTGCCCTTCTCCGAAGACTCAGGGCGGCTTATGCTATGTTAGCAATAGTCTTCATCCTATTTGTATATTTATATACAAAGTCAACTTATTGCCCCCAACAATCTGGGTCCTCATTTTACCTACCTTATAAAGCATGGAAGGCTGAGTCAACCTTGGGCCTGGTGGGACTAGAACCTGCAGTAATTGCAGGCAGCTGTGTTAATAACAGACTGTCTTAGCAGTCTGAGTCACAGAGGCCCACTGTGCGTACATTTCTCTCTCTCTCTCTGGCTTGCAAGACCGACGTCAGCAGAGGTGGGTTCCAGCAGGTTCTGGAGAATCAGAGAACTGGAAATTTTGAGTAGTTCGGAGAACCGGTAGTAAAAATTCTGACTGGCCCCACCCCCATCTAGTCTCTGCCTCCGGAGTCCCAGCTGATCGGGAGGAAATGTGGATTTTGCAGTAACCTTCCCCTGGATTGGGGAGGGAATGGTGATTTTACAGTATCCATCCCCTGCCATGCCCACCAAGCCATGCCATGCCCATCAAGCCACACCCACGGAACTGGTAATAAAATTTTTTTGAAACCCACTACTGGACATCAGCCTTTTGAAGTAGGCCAGTTTGGGAACCAGACCAGTGGTGGGTTTCAAATTATGTTACCATTGGTTTGCCACACGCGTGCAGGCTCACTTCTTGCACATGCATGCCCACTTCACATGCACTCTTGCCTTTTGGACATGTGCTTTACTCTTGCACGCACCTTCCTCACATGTGCCCGGCCTCAAAAACGTGCCTAAATAGGATGGCATAGACCTGCAATTTCCACTACTGGTTCGGGTGAACTGGTCAGAACTGGTAAGATTCCATATCAATGATATGGAATCTTACCTCTGTGGCTCAGACTGCTAATGCAGTCTGTTATTAACAGCAGCTGCCTGCAATTACTTCAGGTTCTAGTCCCACCAGGCCCAAGGTTGACTCAGCCTTCCATCCTTTATAAGGTAGGTAAAATGAGGACCCAGATTGTTGGGGGCAATAAGTTGACTTTGTATATAAATATACAAATAGAATGAAGACTATTGCTAACATAGTGTAAGCCGCCCTGAGTCTTCGGAGAAGGGCGGGATATAAATGCAAATTAAAAAAAATGATAATCCATAACCTTTTTTTAAAAAAAAAATCAACTTGCTTGCCAAAGGAAGTTGACTTTTGAAGCCTATTTGGTTCCTTTTGAGCTGGCCAAAATATTTCCCCTAACACAGATTTGGAAAGTAGAATTTCATCTAGTGTTGGTCACCACATTAGAAAAAAAGATGTTGAGACTGGAAAAAGTGCAAAGAAGAGCAACTAAAATGAGTAAAAGCCTGCAGACTAAAACATCATGGCTTCAAAATCTAGACAAAACTCAGCAACGCTTTCGTGCATCTGTTGATAAAAATAGGATTGCCAACGTCCGATTAGGGATATGACACAAGAAGAAGAAGACTAAAATGTATGAAAAATGGTTGTATGATTTGGGTTTGGCTAGTCTAGAAAAAAAGAACAACTAGGGGTGACATGGTAGCAATATTCCAATTCTTGAGGGGCTGCCCCAAAGAAGAGGGAGTCAAGCTCTTCTCCAAAGCACCTGAGGGCAGGACAAGAAATAATGGATGGAAACTAATCAAGGAGAGAAGCAACCTGGAATGAAGGAGAAATTTCCTAACAGTGAGGACAATTAACCAGTGGAACAGCTTGCCACCAGAAATTGTGGGTGCTCCATCACTGGATGCTTTTAAGAAGAGAATGGACAGTCACCTGTCTGAAATGATATAGGGTCTCCTTCTTGAGCAGGGGGTTTCACTAGAAGACCTCCAAGCTCCTTTCCAGACCTATTCCGATTGATCGATGGAATTAATCTAGGGCAGGGGTTTCCAATCTTGGCTACTTTAAGCCTGGCGGACTTCAACTCCCAGAATTCCCCAGCCAGCTTTGCTTTGCTGGGGAATTCTGGGAGTTGAAGTCCGCCAAGCTTAAAGTGGCCAAGGTTGGAGACCCCTGATCTAGAGTCAGGAGCTTACCTTTGCCCATGTGCAGAGTGTCATTCTCTGCCTAACCAACTAAGCTAGGAATAAGACTTTTGTCAACTTTGCAATTCAACGAAGAAAAGGTAGCAAAAACAAACAAACAAAAAACCCCCAAAAGGACAATATTAGGCTGGAGACAATATAAACAAGGAAGAGATCAAGAATTCAACCAAACCCCCCACCCCGACCCCCAAGTGAAAGTACCGGAATTCATTCCAGCCTCTTGGACCACCGCAATAACCAGGGAAGCTCGCTGGGGACGTTCTGCAAAGTTATTTATTTATTTATTTATTTGAGTACATATTTGATAATACATATAAGCATGAATTGAATACATAAAACAAATAAAGGGAACATTAAGACAGGGACGGTAGGCACGCTGGTGCTCTTATGCACGCCCCTTACAGTCCTCTTAGGAATGGGGTGAGGTCAACAATTTAGACAGCCTTAGGTTAAAGTTTTGGCGGTTTGGGGGATGAGACCCCCGAGTCTGGGAATGCATTCCAGGCATTAACCACTCGGTTGCTGTTCTTTTTCATACTCATCACAACCAGCAGTTTGGGGAGGGAGAAAAAAAAATAAAAAAAAACTTTCCTTCGGGTCAACTGGACCTCCAAGCTGGAATTTTACCGGGGGGGGGGACACAAAACTTCTCTGGGCCGGTCGGCGGTTCCGACCAAACCCAGGATGAAGACCAGGACCAGGGCTGGGATACAACGTTGGGGGGGCGATGTGCCTCGGGACGGGCTCCGCAGCCACTGCAGAGAGTGACGCATCCCTCCTCCGCCTATGGTCGTGTTTCCATCCCCCTCTCCCTCCCAGCACCATCACCGTCCGCCCCCCTAGGCTTGCTTTTTTTCCCCACCCGCTTACGTTTCCGATCGCCCCATTTCGGAGGCAGGCAGGCAGGCAGGCAAGCGGGAGGTCGGGGGAAGCCACTGCCAGCCCTACCTAACCGGTACCTTTCCCTCCCCCCCCCCTCTCCATTATTCCCTTTCGCATCCCTCGAGCTTTAGGGCCCGCGTGGCTTTTTTTTTTCTTCCCTTTTCTCCCCGCCCCCTCCCCATCCTTGGTTACACCGCCGCCTCCGCTGTTGCTGCAATGCATCAAGTTTGGCGGCGCCCGCCTCCTCCTCCTCCTCCGCCTGGCGCACGCTTTGCTTCATCCCTCCTCGCCCTGTCCAGCAGCGAGCCAGCGCAGTTCCCGGGCAGCTCAGCCTCTGCCGCAGCGGTGCGCGCCGCCGGGGAAGGCTAAAGGGGAGGAGGGGGAGAAAAAGGGCGGGGGGGGGGCGAAGAGAGAGGAAGTGGGGTGGGGGGGGTGAGAGAAGCCAGGTGTCGCCAAGCCAGGCAGCCCAGCTCAGCCAGGCGGCGGGCGAGTCATCCTCCTCCAGCCGCCGGCTCCCGGGCGGGCCCGATCCCTTCCGCATCCTCCAGCGCTAGGAGATCCGACCGAGCTTTCCTTTTTTTTTTTTTTTTTTTTGCATTTTAGCGGAGCTTCTTTTTAGCCAGCATTCTCGGAAGGCGGCCGGACCGGCTTCCCTGGCAAAAGGTTGCAGCCTTTCAGCCAGCCGGGCGGGCGGTGCAGCCGGCGAAGAAGCTTCTATGGATCCGGTCGTCTCGAGTCCCGCGGAGGCACCTGCCCGAAGGAGCGGCTGATCGACCGGGCTCCAGCAGAGAAAGCTGCCTTATTTTTTTTTTATTTTTTTTTTGCAAAGGGCTTGGCTTGGAGAAGCGGTCCTTTTTTTTTTTATTATTGCAAAGAGGGGGGATCTTAATTTGGAGAGGAGCGACCGCCACCACCACCACCACCCCCATTGAGAAAAAGGCTCCGCGCGCGGGCTGCGCTCCATCCTTTCGGCCGAGCAGAGAGGGCCGCCCAAGGCGCCGACCGGGCGCACCTTTGAAGCCGAAAGGAGCGCGGGTGGGCCGAGCCCGGGCTGGAGGAGCCGCCGCCGCCGCCTTGCCCATGGCTGGCTGAAGAAGAAGAAGAAGAAGAAGGGGAACCCAGTTCCCGCGCTGCCGCTCGCCTTTCCTCCCAACTTTTATGGCTCCCCCAGCAGCCGGCCGCCTCCTCCTCCTCCTCTGTTTCTTCGTGCCGTCTCGCTGCCCGCTGACCCGGGCCGACGGGGGCGGTAATAACAGCAGCAGCCGTCGTCGGGGCAAAGAGCGGCGGCGGAGCGCCTCGTGCGGCCCATCCCGGGCAGGATCGGGTATCCGAAGCCAAAAGCAGGTGGTGGATCCGGCCGGGACATTCCGAGAGCTTTTGCAGCGGAGCTTTCCTTGAGCCAGGCTATAAATAAATAAAGATACCTCTCCGTTTGGCGGGCGAAGAAGATTCTCGACCCCGGGATCGTCTGACGGTTGACCGCCAGAGAGGTTGCTTGGGGAAGGGCGGTGGGGGGGGGACGAGCCCACCGGAGCTGGCTTCGCTTCCCCGGGCCGACCTGGAGCCGATCCTTCCTCAGCATGGCCGCCCCGCGACCACTCTCGCTGCTGCTCTTCGGCCTGGCCTTGGGTGAGTTTGGGCAGGCCGGGGTGGGTGGGAGAGAAGGACACGCGTGGAGTGAGCGGCGGTGGGTGGAGAAGGTCCGCAGCGGCGGCGGGCGGGAGAGGCCGGCCTGAGGGGCGAGTCTTCTTCTTCGGCGCCTCGGGCTGTGCGTGGACGCTGTGGCGGGCTCGGGCCTCGTGGGATACGAGGAAGGTTTTGCTTCCACACGCAACACCCCCCTCAGCCTCGACCCAAGCCGCCTTTTCTCCTCAAAAGGCCTCCCGGCACCTAATTTCTGAACGGCGGTGAGCAGGTTAAAAAAAAAAAAAGGCTTCTCCGGGAAAGGCCTCTTGGCGCTTCGCTTTTTCTCTGGGCCTCTTTTTTCTTTTTTCCCCCCAAAGCCAAAGGAAGAGACTCCAATCCGGGATGCCCTCCCGTTGTTGTTTTTTTGTTTTTCCCCTGCTGGTTTTTCTCTTTATAACAAGCACACAAGAGTTGGAAGGGGCCTTGGAGGTCGTCTAGTCCAACCCCCTGCTCACCTGGGAGACCTGTGATTCTAGGGATTCGAACTGACAACCCTTCCTGATAGGCAAAGGTTGGGATTTCTAGATCTGTGTGGTGTGTGGGCTTGGATGGAGTTTGTGCAATCGTTTCCCGCTTCCCCCCCCCAAAAAAATACTTTTGCATCTTTTTTGGGGGGGGCGGTGAGGAGGGGGTTTGTCCCCTAAAACTCTTGATGCCTTAAATCCAGGCCAGGGTCTCTTCTTCGCTGGAGACAACCTGGAATTTCTTGCCAAGGAATGAAATCGACCTGGATGGGTGGAGGAAAGAAAACAGAAAGTTAAAAGGTGCCTAAGATTTGAAGGGGGGCTTCAAGAAGGTTGGTGGAGCCCTTACTGGAGTCAGGGGGGGCGGCTTAGGCCATGTAGGTAGGATCAAGGACACGTTCAAATACAGATTTCCTTTTGACTCAAGAAAGGGAAATTGTCTTTTGAAACCTGGGGTTTCCAGAGATGGTGGATGTCCCTAAGCAGCGCAGGGACAAAGATGTGCAAGGATGGCAACCATGCTGCAGTCAGATTGGCAAAGCAATAGAAGAAATGTTTTTTAAAAAAATTCTGGAGGCAAAATATAATTGGAATATATAATAACTCATACCTAATTTTTTTAAAAAACTGTTTAAAGACAATGATAAATAATCTGCTTCATTCCTGCTACCTTGGCCTTGCAATGTCAATTCTTCCCCCCCCCCACCACTCAAATAATGCACACCAAGGTCACCTCTTACATCAGTTAAAGCTGCTTTGCTAGCAAATTCTTGATGCATTTAAAGGTAGCCTTCCTTTCTTGCTTTTTTTTTTTATGGAGCGTGTATAGTGAGACACGGTGGCTCAAGGGGCTAGGACATTGAGCTTGTTGATCTGAAAGGTCGGCAGCTCAGCGGTTCAAATCCCTAGTGCTGCCGTGTAATGGGGTGAGCTCCTGTTACTTGTCCCAGCTTCTGCCAACCTAGCAGTTTCGAAAGCACATAAAAATGCAAGTAGAAAAAATAGGGACCACCTTTGGTGGGAAGGTAACAGCGTTCCATGTACCTTTGGCGTTGAGTCATGCCGGCCACATGACCACGGAGACGTCTTCGGACAGCGCTCTTCGGCTTTGAAATGGAGATGAGCACCGACCCCTAGAGTCGGCAACGACTAGCACGTATGTGCGAGGGGAACTTTTACCTTTACATATATAGTGAGACAGGAGAGCGTACTTCCCATTTCTTTCCTCATTTTCTGCAGTTCCCAATCTCGGATATCCTTACCGATTTCAAAGGTTGCATGGAACCTTCTCTTCATCAGCCTCCCTGGAGAGATAAAAGTCATTTTCTGGTCCAGAGAAACATATTTTCATTCAATGCCCTACAGTGAAATTTGACCTTCAGATTTTTTTTTTAATTTGAATTTATATCCCGCCCTTCTCCGAAGACTCAGGGCGGCTTACACTGTGTTAAGCAACAGTCTTCATCCATTTGTATATTATATACAAAGTCAACTTTATTGCCCCCAACAATCTGGGTCCTCATTTTACCTACCTTATAAAGGATGGAAGGCTGAGTCAACCTTGGGCCTGGTGGGACTTGAACTTGCAGTAATTGCAAGCAGCTCGTGTTAATAACAGACAAACTTAGTCTGCTGAGCCACCAGATGCCCAAGCCCTGCAGCCCAAAATCGCAGGTGATTTGAGACATTCTGTAGAAGGCTGTGAGACTTTCCTTCATTCGGGAGAAAAAAGAAAGTATGGTTTTTCCAATTAACAATTTTTATTAAAAGGCATACATTCCATGCCCTAAAGCTTCCTTCATCAGATACATCTGATCCTACCAGATCTGATCAGATGCTACTAAACTCTTGATTTTTTTGTATCACCGTAGATAAACACAGCTGTCCTCCTACAATGTCATCATCCTGCAAGAGTTGAAAAATAAGTAAACACTTGAACAACATAATCTCCTCTTTCTCTGATCCAGAAATAGGATGGAAAATATGTATAGTACAGTCAATTCCCAACTTGCCAGGCAGAAACCATTTTTAGCATCAATTTTTATTTATTTCCAGTTGTTCCTATTTTTTTTTATAACCTACAAGGTAAACCGCCCTGAGTCCTTCGGGAGATAGGGCGGTATATAAATATGATTAATAAATAAATAAATAAATAAATAAATAAACCCATTGTAGACAAAGTTGATGGTTGGTGGTAATATTTTTAAAACCATCAAAAGAAACCGAAGGAGGCTATTACAGTTATAGAGTATGAAATAAATAAATAGATAAATGATGGACAGACAGACTGATAGTATAACAGCCTGGGACTTTAAAAACAAATACTCTTCAGTTTAAGTCAAACACAAGACCAACGCCTACTAAAGAAGTGAATTAAAATAAAATAAAGCAGGTCATCATCAGAAGGTATGAAAGTAATTTGGCTGAAGGTATAACTATTTTAGTGGCAACTTTAAAAATGTGTGGACTTCTACTCCCAGAATTCCATGCTGGTTGCAGAATTCTGGGAGCGGAAGTCCACACATTTTAAAGTTGCTAAGTTTGAAAAACACTGTTTTAAAAGGCCTTTGAAAAGTCTGGTTACCCTGAGGGCTATGTATTTTGTTTTATGCTGCCCTTTTCTGAGAAGTTTAACTGTCTGTTTCTTAATGTATAACAACTCCTGAAAAGTAGGTTTATGAGAGATTGTTTGCTTCATTTCTATTTTATCATGGCTAAATATGAATTTGACACACTGCTTTTTTCAGTCCTAGTCCCTACCAGTATCCCCTTTGCCTCCCAGATGTTCTTAATCAGTCCCTGGTATACATTTTGGCAATCGTTTTTCCAATTTCAAACTTCCCTACTGGTCACCTGCAATTGGTTTTTTTCCCTGTTAGATGAGTCACCATAAAACAGCGGTTCTCAACCTGTGGGTTGCGACCCTGTTAGGGGTCGAATGACGATTTGCCAGGGGTCGCCTAAGACCATCGGAAATATGGGAAGTATACTTGCGAGTTGAAGAATCGCTCTGCAATGGTTGATCCACAAGCCAGGCTCTTCAAATCGCTAGCCGAATTTGGCTTCAGGCGTGATGAATTAAAAAAGAGATAAATCTTTGCTCTGATGTCTCCCTCTCAAGCCAGCTGCAATCACTCCCAATCGCTAGCCTAATCTGGCTTCAGGTGCGATAAACTTAATAGGGGAGGAGAGTCTACTTTAATGCCTCTGTCCTCAAGGCAATCTCAAGCAGTTCAGATCGCTAGCCAATATGGCTTCAGGTGTGATAAATTCAAAACAAAAATAATTTTACGTTGGGGTCGCCACATCATGGGGAATTGTATTAAAGGGGTCACAGCACTATAAAGGTTGAAAATCACTGCCATAAAAGAAACAGCTGCAGCTGAAGGATCTGGGTGCTTGGTGGAAGGAAAATTATATTGAACTCTTTTCTGGAAAGTTCGTAAGTAATCTGGTTTTCTTTGTCTGCAAGTGGGTTTAACCAATGAATAAACCAATGAATAAATCAGTGATGGTATATTCTGTCAGGCCACCAAGATCGCCAAAGTGGAGCGAATGGCTGCTGCAAGACTTCTCTAAGCGTGGTTGAGCTTTTTGTCAGAAATTCAGAATGTGTTTCATTAAAAGTGAGATTCTTTACACTTGGTTGTTGAAAACTTGGCAGCAAGGAAGGTGGACAAGTTCACATTAATTAAGCTTTCAGAATTATACCATATCATTAAGCTAATTCATTACATATGTCTTACCTGTCTATCCTTTATCCTCTATCATCCATCTTCTAGCTATCTTCCATCTATCCTCCATTATCTATCTTTCTATCATCCATCATCTATCATATTTTTATAGCAGCCCAACTCACGGATGTGATTCTAGGCCTTGTACAATAAAACGACCAGCTAAAACAAACAAACAGCAATAATTAAAAACTATTTACACACAAATATAAATAAGACTGCGTAAGAATGAACCAGCATTTTGTACACACTGTAAATCATCTTGCAGGCTCCCTGTTTCTGTGAGATCCCTAAACCTCTTAAAAGAAACAGGGTTTAAGGCAGTGGTGAAATTCAAAAATTTTCCCTACCGGTTCTGTGGGCGTGGCTTGGTGGTCATGTGACTGGGTGGCATGGCTTGGTGGTCATGTGACTGGGCATGGCTTGGTGGTCATGTGACTGGGAAAACCAACTCATACTTTACACAAAAATAACACAAAAGCTACACAACTGACTCACACACAATGCAAAAGCAGCTGGACTTCACACAGAATGGCCCCTGCAACAGGCAGGAACTTCATAGACAGAGAGCTCAAAAACAAACTATCACACTTTATACAAAAATACCGATTCGGGCAATAGGTAGTAAAAAAAATGCTTTAAAAGTAAAAAAAAAAAGTTCCGAAGATCGGGTGTCACAGCTGATTGTCACAGCTGATTGTCAAAACCTTTTAAAAAACTTTTTAAAGCATTTTTTTACTTACCTATTCGCCTGAACCAGTAGTAAAAAAATGCTAAAAAAAGTAAAAGTTCAGACGAGCAGCTGTGCTGCGCGATTGTCAGAACTTTTTTTTTTTACTTTTTAAAGCATTTTTTTACTACCAGTTCAGGCAAACCAGTAGCATTTTCACAACCTGTTCTGGTGTACCATGCCGAACCGCTAGCATTTCACCCCTGTTTTGAGGGATTTCCTAAATGGCAATAGGATCAGGACTAATCTCACTGGGGATGATGTTCCAACGGATGGGGGCCACTGTAGAAAAGGCTGTGCTCTTGAATCCCGTTCGATAGAACTCCTTAGCACATGCCGTAATATGCCATTCCTGCATGGCATGGAACCCATAACATGCCATTCCTGCTAGACCCTGATGGGATGGGTAGATATAACTAGGGAGAGGCTGTCCCTCAACTTGGGTTCATATCGTTTTAAATTAGAAGCTGGGCTGGGAAGTGGGATGAAAGGGGGAAATGGTTTGAAGCCAGTAAGGTAACATGAAGCAATTTGCTTATCTCTGCACCAGATATAAAAATCTCCATCCCTTGCGCAGTGGGTGTCTCCAAAATCTGCTGTGTTTTATGTAACAAGAATTTAAGATTGTATGGTCAATCGCTGTGCAATGGAGTAAGCTCCAGTTACCTGCCCCAGCTCCTGCTCACATAGCAGTTTAAAAGCGAATGAAAGTAGATCAATAGGTACCACAGAGGTGGGAAGGTAACAGTGCTCTGTGCGCCTCAGCGTATAGTCAAGCTGGCTATAGAAATATCTTTGGACAATGGTGACTGCCTCGGCTAAGAAACTGATGAAAACCATTTCCTAGAGTCGGACGTGACTGGATAGGATTAACCTTTACCTTTATAGCTAATTTATTTCCTTGATTCTTACCTTGCCTTTTTTACTTTGTATAAGTAAGGTGGAAAACATACTTAATGCTCCTTCATCCTCCTATTTTCCCCACAACGACAACCCTGTGAAGAGGGTTGAACTGAAAACAGGGTGACTGAACCAAGGTCATCTAATTGGCTTTCGTGCCAAAGGTGAAACTAGAACTCATGGTCGCCTGGTTTCCAGGCCAGTGCTTTAACCAGTACTCCAAACGGACTCTCTAATCTAATGCAATCTTCTGTGTTAATTTTTCATTCTGAAAAGCGGTGTTTTTTGCTATAGATGGAGCCTCCACATCTGGTGGCAATATATCTTGAAATACAGGGTGCCATGGAGAGGCAATAAAGGTAGTCCCTTGTAGGGATTTCCTGGACTATCTTGCTGGTATTTCTTAGCAAAAAGCTACTAGATTATAGATGTACTGCAATCCTAGCAAAGCTCTCCTGTTCTTCTGTATTGGCATCCATGCTACATTGCCTCCTCAGAAGGCACAGAATTGTACAGTAGTTGTTTGCCTGAAATTGTTTCCTGTCCCTGGAATATTGTGTTTTCTGCTTTGATTGTCATAAAGTTATTTTTTTGAATAGTGAAATCCCTATCGATTCTTTCTAGAACCTTGACGACTTTAAGACTTGTGGATTTCAACTCCCAGAATTCCCTAGCCCAGCGGTGTCAAATTCAAGGCCCGGGGGCCAGATCCGGCCCACGGGGTGCTTAGATCTGGCCCGGGGGGCCACCCTGGAAATAGCGAAGGACCGGCCCACGAGCTCCGTTTTTACCATCACAGCCGAAAACGGAGCTCTGGAGCCTGTTTCCCCTGGCAAAGTGCTTGGGCCAACACAGGCACCCCCGTGACATTGAGTTGGCCACACCTACCCTGGCCACGCCCCCTCCCCCCTCCCTGAGGTCAAACACAACCCTAATGCGGCCCTCAATGAACTCGAGTTTGACACCCCTGCCCTAGCCAGTTAGAGAATTCTGGGAGTTGAAGTCCATACTTCTTCACGTGTGAAAGCCAGTAATTCTAACTCCCCCAAGAATATTGGGGCAACCTGAAATTCCTTAATGATTCATAAATACGCTTTGCATATGTTCAAATATACAACACACTGTTCTCTGCTTCCATTCTAAAACAAGTCCCAGGTTTCTGCTGCAGCTTCTTTGGCTCTGGGCCTGCCTCCAGCTGATTTTCTTGAAAGCATTTGGAATTAGAAGTTCCAAAGCAATTCCATTACCAAGCAAATCAATGGCCTCGCTTTAGGCTGTTGTGAGGCTCTTTGCAAATGTCACACAAATGATATCCTCTAAAAAAAAAACCAGTAACCAAATTTGTAGGTGCGTATTTACATCAGGTGTGGCCCTGTCTGGCCCTTGTGTGGCATTGGATGAAAATGCAGCTTTCTGTTGTGTAAACCAATGTGGCTAAAGGCCACCTCTTTTACTTAGGCGGCAGGATTGTGACTATGCTGTAATAGCAATAGCACTTAGACTTATATACCGCTTCACAGGGCTTTACAGCCCTCTCTAAGCGGTTTACAGAGGCACCATATTGCCACCAACAATCTGGGTCCTCGTTTTACCTATCTTGGAAGGATGAGTCAATCTTGAGCCTGATGAGATTTGATCTGTCAAATTGCAGTCAGCCGGCAGTCAGCAGAAGTAACCTGCAGTACTGCATTCTAACCAGTGCGCCACCATGGCTCTAATGGAATGGGTTATAACAATAATTAATCTGTTATGTATGTTTCCAGCAGAGCCATTGGCTCTTTTATCCTAGGCTTGCACAATGTGAGTTTATTTACGAAAGCTTGTCTGCTCTGGTTATTGGACAGCTTTGTGCAGCAATAAATGTTCAGTGGGGCTTATTGCTAGATGCCCAGGAATTCCATCTTTAAAGATCTAGAATCTAATAATAACTTTGAACTGGTTAAATATTGAAATTACAGAGGAAGTAACATCTTAACAGGGAATTGAGTACCTTATTAGAGATGGGGGGAGAAAAGGATCATAATCATTTAAAAATCCTAGCAAACTACGTTATTACCGTTAGATAAGTTGCACATTTGTGGAAATGTTTGGTTTTGGACGCTGCTTAAAATGAATGCTCAGCCCATTTCCAGTCATTAAATTTGCAGAGCTCTCGCTCAAGTGCCGTTTGGCAGCTTGTGAGGTTGAGGCCAAATGGTGCTTAGAAAGGAACATTGCATCTCAAAATCTCCCAAGTTGACAATCCTGTGAAATTCCCATAGCGGTAAATGTTCCCCAGGCTCCCGAACGTAGTGTTTCTCTGTCACCTTTGCAACTTGCGAGAACCAAAACTGGGGAGGAGCCTAGATTTATCTGTTCAAAGTTCTCGGTTTGGTGGGTATCCGTTGCCAAATTATGCAATGACTTATAGGTAGGTCCTCAATTTACAATCACAATTTGAGACCCAAATTTCTGTGGTTAAGCAAAGCAGTTGTTAATCAGGTTGTGCACAATAGCAATACCACTTAGATACCGCTTCACAATGCTTTACAGCCCTCTCTAAGTGGTTTACAGAATCAGCCTATTGCTCCCCAAAATCTGGGTCCTCATTCTACTGACCTCGTAAGGTTGGAAGGCTGAGTAAACCGTGAGCTGGTCAGGATCAAACAGCTGGCAATGAGCAGAGTCAGCCTGCAATACTGCATTCTAACTGGAAGGAAGGAAGAAGATAGCAATAGCATTTAGACTTATATACCACTTCATAGTGCTTTACAGCCCTCTCTAAGCCGTTTACAGAGTCAGCCTCTTGCCCCCAACAATCTGGCTCCTCATTTTATCCGCCTCAGAAGGATGGAAGGCTGAGTCAACCTTGAGCCTGGTGAGATTTGAATTGCCAAATTTGCAGGCAGACAGCAGTCAGCAGATGTAGCCTGCAGTACTGCACTCTAACCACTGGGCCACTGCAGCTCATCCAATATTACTGATATTACTTTCTTTTTTTGACATGGTTGTAAATTGGATCATTGCAGTTGTTAAGTTAGTCACACGGTCTTTAAGCAAATCCAGCTTCCTCCATTGATGTTGCTGGTCAGAAGCTGGCTGGGAAGATCGTAAACAGCAATCATGTGTCCTCAGGACACTTCGACTCTTGTAAAATACACGTCGGTTGCCAAGCACTCAGATTTTTAATCACACGACGGTGGGGATGCTGCAGTGGTCATAAGTGCAAGGACCGGTCAAGTCAGGTTTTTTTCTGTTATGACGTGAGTCTCTAAACAAATTGCTGTAAGCCCAGGACTATCTCTACGTTACTGTAGCTTTCGATAACACCTTTTCTTCTTCCTGTTTCAACGGATAATCTGTCCTTCTCCAGAAGCTGGAGTAATTTATCTGATTACAATTTTGGCAGCTATAGGAATGAACCTCCCTGAACTCTGGAAGGTTTACTTCGAAATAAACATGCATCAGATTACACTATCTGCCATTGCTTCCTCTTGGGATAGGTCTTCCTTAGGCATTCAACCCTCTCTCTCTCTCTCTCTCTCTCTCCTTTTAAATTCATTTGATTTTCTTTTTTCAAAAAGCAAAACAAAATGTGTGCCAAAACTTCCTTTCTCCACCTCCCCTGCTTGCAGATCCGTTTCGGTGATCAGCGACAGATGGGCACGTTGAAGGGTTTGCAGAGCCCCCAAATTTCTAAAAGGGTCACCCTCAGCGTGTTCACCTTTCTCTGGTTGGGAGATAGAGCTGAGTGGCATCGCCTTCACAGAAGCCTTGTGATAACCATGAGTATTTGAAGCAAGGGATTTGCAAAGAGATGGTTCGACATGAGGTTCTGCTACCTGGTGCTCCGCAGCTGAGTTCGTCTGGGTATCCAGGCCGGCTGGAGAAATATTGACATAGTGAGAAGCATTTTGGGAGCTTTGCACAAACTGTCCCGTCACCTTTTGAAGGAAAAACAAACCCGCCCTATTAAGGTTTAAACTAAGAATGTCTGGTTCACAAAATAGAAATCATTAACTCGAGCTAAAGGTCATGGTGAAGTAAATCAACTCTAGTCAATCAGAATAGAATTGGAAGGGACCTTGAGGTCTTCTAGTTCAACCCCTTGTTCAAGCAGGAGACCCTATACCAGGGGTGTCAAACTCAAGGCCCGCAGGCTGAATTTGGCCCACGGGGTGCTTAGATCTAGCACGTGGGCATGCTCTGGAAACAGCGAAGGACCATCTCGAGGTGCTTCTGCCAGTGGAAACAGAACCTGGCCAGGCCTGGCGCGGCTTCCCTGAGTTCCGTTTTCACTGGCAGAGGGCTGCAGGAGGCCATTGTGGCCAAAAACGGAGCTTCGAGTGTTATGGAGCTGACCACGCCCATCTTAGCCATCTCTCCCCCCCACCAGGTCAAACACAATCCCGGTGCGGCCCTCAGCGAAATCGAATTTGACTCCCCTGCCCTGCCTTGTCCATTCGAGACAAGACGGCTATCCAGCCTTTTCTTAAAAACCTCTAGTAATGAAGCACTTTCGATTGTTCCACTGGTTACTTGTCCTCATTGTTGTGAGAAGTTTCTCCTTAATTCCAAGTTGCTTCTTTCCTTGATTTAGTCTCCATTGTTTCTTGTGCTTTGGAGAATAAGTTGTGCTCTTCCCCTGCCCCCCTCCCCCCCCCCTTTTTTTTTTTTTGTGGCAGCCTCTCAAGCTCTAGACATTTCATTTGGTAAAAAAAAATATTGAAAGGCAGACTCTAATTTTTTTTTTTGTGGCAGCCTCTCAAGCTCTAGACATTTCATTTGGTAAAAAAAAAAATATTGAAAAGCAGACTCTATTTTTTTTTTAATGGTTTGGAACAAAATTGTGTCAAATTGTAGTCTAAGAATGGTTAGAGTTGAACTTGCATCAGATTCACTTTTCAAATAAGAGGACATCGCAGCATATCCACAGAACCTGGGATTAGAAAATTTAGAACTCCGCCGACTCCGACAAGACCTGTGTTTAACACACAGAATCATCTATTGCAATGTCCTTCCTGTTAAAGACTTCTTCAGCTTCAATAGCAATAATACAAGATCAAACAATAGATTCAACCTTAATGTCAACCGCTTCAGACTTGATTGCAGAAAATATGACTTCAGTAACAGAGTTGTTAATGCTTGGAATACACTACCTGACTCTGTGGTCTCCTCTCCAACTCCCAAAAGCTTCAGCCAAAAACTGTCTACCATTGACCTCACCCCATTCCTAAGAGGACTATAAGGGGCGTGCATAAGTGCACAAAAGTGCCTACCGTTCCTGTCCTATTGTTTCCTTTCAATATATGTTCCTGTATATAATGTGACAAAAAAATAATAATAATAAAAAAATAACCTGGTTAGCCAGTGGGAGGAATTGGACCTGCTTCATGATAAAAAGCATGTGGTATTTTTTGCTGCAATGACATTGTTTATAGCCAGGTAAAGGAATAATGAGGGGGGGGGAGAGAAATAGGTCAAGATGTGTTCACTTTCCAAAATTCATACAGCTGAGGTTCTTATAGCTAGAGCAGATCAACGAGGCAGAAATTCCACAGGGATGGATTTTTCCATTTCCTTAATCTACCTTGTGAATTTGGAATGTCCTTGAAAGATGTGAAATGTATAGGAGGTAAGGAATCAGGACAAGTATCAGAGAGCATCTGCCGAGGTCTGCAAATTGTCCAGTCATGCCGGCTTTGCTGGTGTTCTCCCCTGGTCATTATCACCTGTGAGCGGAGTAAAAACAAACAAAACACACACAGATACATCGTGTTCTGTCTGTGCACAGCAGCGGTGAAGAAAAGTTGGGTGTATGGAGGGAATGGCCTTTGGGGGGAACAGCAGGAAAAGTCAGATAAAAGGGGCCTGAGTCCAGGCCAAGAATGTAACGTGAATATGGGTAGTCCAGAGGTGGGTTTCAGCAGGTTCTGATCAGTTCTGGAGAACCGACAGCGGAAATTTTGAGTAGTTCAGAGAACCGGTAGTAAAAATTCTGACTGGCCCTGCCCACATCTATTCTCTGCCTCCCAAATCCCAGCTGATGGGGAGGAAATGTGGATTTTGCAGTATCCTTCCCCTTGAGTGGGGTGGGAATGGAGATTTTACAGTATCCTTCCCCTGTCACGCCCACCAAGCCACGCCCACAGAACCTGTAGTAAAAAAAATTGAAACCCACCACTTGGTTAGTCCTCAATTTACGACTGTAATGGAACAGCCCATTATAGTTGCAAGTTGTAATGTTAATTAAGCAAGGTGCCTACGTGATCATCTTGCTTAATGACCTCTCACCCGTGCTGTCCCAAATGCAGTCGTTAAGTGATCTTCTTCAGGGGTAGGGGTAGCTTGCCTGCCCTGAGCTTCCCAAGGCCTTCCACACACCCATCCATTTCCTGCCTCTGGGGTCCCTGCAGGCCTTGGGCCTGCTTCCTCCTTGGGTCTCTCTAGGGCTGGCATTGGCTTAGCTTCCCACTCAGCCAACTACAGGAGCTTCAGGCCTCTCCCTCAGCTTGGCTCCTGTAGGGAGCCCCACTACAAGATCTTGCAAGATTCTGTTGACTATAACTTTATAATAAATTGGTCTATAGGACTTTCATCTCCTAGATCAGTGTTGTCCTGCTCTTCACTAGACTAGCCATGCCCAGTTCCTGCAACCGTTCATTGTATGTTTTAGCCCCTGGTCCCCTCATCATCTTGGTTGCTCTTCTCTGCGCTCTTTCTAGAGTCTCAACATCTTTTTATAATATGGTGACCAAAACTGGATGCAGTACTCTAGCTGTGGTCTTACTAAGGCTTTATAGAGTGGTATATTAGTACCTCATTTGATCTTGATTGTATCCCTCTGTTAATGCAATTTAGGATTGCATTGGCTTTTTTGGTTGCTGCCACACACTGTTGGCTCATATTTAATTGGTTGTTCACTAAGACCCCAAGGTCCCTCTCACAGTCACTGCTATGAAGCCTGGCATGACTCAACGCCAAAGACGCACGTAATGCTGTTACCTTCCCACCAAGGTGGTCCCTATTTGTTCTACTTGCATTTTTACGTGCTTTCGAAACTGCTAGGTTGGCAGAAGCTGGGACAAGTAACAGGAGCTCACCTGGCAGCACTAGGGATTCGAACTACTGAGCTGCCAACCTTTCGATTGACAAGCTCAACGTCCTAGCCCCTGAGCCACCACGTCCCCCTATAGGTGTACTTTTGGTTTTTCTTGCCTAAGATTTTACTTTTCTCTGCATTGAATTTCATTTTGTTAGATGTTCTTATTCTTATTGAGAAAATCTCAATAAGAGAAAATCAGGAGAATATCTGAGATTTTGCACCCTTCCCTGTGCAGAAAGGATCCTTGATTGGAAATAAAAAAATTGACATATATAAGTTAAAAAAAAAAGGGCAAAAGATTTACGCTGTCTGAAGGGGAAACTCGCACGTTTATAATTATTTGGATGTAATTAGTAGGGTGCAATGGGAAAGAATTTAAAACCAACCCTGTTTTTATTTTTATTTTTTAAGTATTTATTCTTCACTTTTTTTTCTTTTTCTCTGTTTTCGTTTACAAGAACATGGACATTTATTTTAGGAACGATGACAAATAAAGGGTGAGATCCATATAAGTATTCAGGTTTAGAGTGTTGTGGTGATTTACTGTATGTTACTTCCTAAGATGATATAAGCAATCTAATTTTTATATATTCCATTCATTATTTAAACAATGAAATAATAAACGTTAACATTTGACGACAAATGTAGTCTTTGTCCCTTAAATATTTTAAAATATGCAAAAAGAAGAAGAAGAAGAAGAAGATGTAAAAGCTGGAGACGGGAGTTTTGATACCACCGGGTTGTAATTTTTCTGATTTCTCCTCTTTCAGTGACCTTGTGCCGAGGTGGATGTGTGGAGGTGGATTCAGAGACGGAGGCTGTGGTCGGCGGCTCTTTCAAGATCCGTTGCATCTCTTGCAAGAAGCGCAGTGAAACAGAGGCAGAAGCATTTACTGAATGGTTCTTCAAAGAAGAGGGGACCACAGACTTGGTCAAGGTGTGTGCTGGAACAAAGAAGGAATATTTTAGAACAGGGGTCTCCAACCTGGGCAACTTTAAAGCCTGGTGGACTTCAACTCCCAGAATTCCCCAGCAAGTAAAGCAAAGCTGGCTGGGGAATTCTGGGAGTTGAAGTCCGCCAGGCTTAAAGTTGCTCAGGTTGGAGACCCCTGTTAGAAGAGTACTTTTATGCTCTTCAGTTGAAAAGAGAAATCTTTATTTATTTATTCAGAGACCAACTGGACTGCTTTCCAAAATACAGATAGCCCTCAACTTACAACCATTTATTTAGCAACCATTTGAAGTTACAATGGCCATGCCATTTATTGGGGTTAGAGTTCCATTTATATTTCCCTATTTCTCTAGGAGCTTAAAACAGCCTATATTTTTATCCTGACACAAACAACCCTGTGAGGTAGTCTTACTGAAAAGCGCGATAGGCCAAAGTCAGTCAGTTTGAACCCACATCTTCCTGGTCCTAAACTACTTTCTGGTGTTGACACGATTTCTATCACGGTTGCTGTTTTAAAATATTTTGTTGCTCTTTCTGATTGTGTGCCGTTAAGTTGGTGTCAACCCTTAGCAATCACGTGCACAGGTAGTCCTTGGCTTACAACAGTGGCACAGACTTACAATTGGTCTTCAGAATTACAATGGTTGCCTGATCAAAATTAAGGCACGTGGAAACCGGCATGTATTTATGATGGTTACAGTGTTCTACGATCGTGTGACATGTGTTTTCTTTGCTCCAATGGGATTGGCTTGTCCCAATTGTTCCAGTAGGCCTATTTTGGATCCCGTCTGTCAAAGAATTTAGGTTGGTGGGATCCAGGAGAAGGGCCTTTTTTGCTGTGGCCCCCGCCCTCTGGAATATTCTCCCACTAGAGATGAGGTTGCCCACCCCACACACACTCCTGGCCTTCAGGAAGAACCTTAAAACCTGACTCTGGACAGCTGGCCTGGGGCCCTGATAGATGTGCTTGGTGCTGCTGCTGGCTGATAGAGTAGACCAACGGTGTCAAATTCAATTTCATTGAGGGCCGCATCAGAGCTGTGGTTGACCTCGGGGGGGGGGCTGTGTGTGAGTGGGTGTGGCCAACTGGGTAGGTGTGGCCAGCTTGACGCCACTCCCTAAACTGCTGGCATCCGAGGTGGTATTCAGCAGGTTCTGACCAGTTCTGGAGAACCGGTAGCGGAAATTTTGAGGAGTTTGGAGAACTGGTACATACCTCCTCTGGCTGGCCCCGCCCCCATCTATTCCCTGCCTCCCGAGTCCCAGCTGATCAGGAGGAAATGGAGATTTTGCAGTAACCTTCCGCTGGAGTGGGGAGGGAACGGAGATTTTACAGTATCCTTCCCCTGCCACGCCCGCCGTGCCACGCCCACCAAGCCATGCTGACACATGCCACGTCCACAGAACTGGTAGTAAAAAAATCTGAATCCCACCACTGGCTGGCATGTTTCCTCTTCACACTGGGTAGACCAGGCCAAAGCCTTGCTGGCCTGATGTTTCCTCTTCGTATTGGGTAGACCGGACTGAAGCAATGCGGGCTGGCACCTTACATTTTCCAGGATGGCCCCATGGGCCTAATCTGACCACATTGTGGGCTAAATTCAGCCCGCAGGTCTTGTGTTTGACCCCACTGGAGTAGACAGAGAGAAGACTCCCCCACCCACGTGTCTTTTGCCCTCTTCATCAGGGGTCTCCAACTTGGCAACTTTAAGACTTGTGGACTTTAATGCCCAGAATTCCCTAGCCAGTATGGCTGGCTGCAGAATTCTGAGCATTGAAGTTCTCAGGTCTTAAAATGGCCAAAGTTGGAGACCCTGCCCTTGGTTTCCTTAATTAACTTTCCTTAATTTTAATCATTTTGTGTTATCTTTTTGGTTGTAAGAGGCCTAGGGTTGCTTCAACAGTGAGATGCGTGGCCTATCAAATCAATAGATAAATGCGATCGCTATTTTCCCAGCTGGCTTCCAATGAGTCAAATCAATGGGCGAAGCTAGACTTGCTTAATGACCACACGTGATTCAGCTAAAAAAACATGGCCATACCAGTCATAAATTGGGCACAATTCACTTAACAACTGTTTTGCTTAGCAATGGAAATTCTGGTCCCAAATGTGGTCGTAGGTTGAGGATTACCTGTAGTAAATGCATCCTTTCCACATGCATGAAAAATAAAGGGCTATTTAACAATACATTTGAGGTGGGGAAAGGCGAACAAGACAAAAATATCCACCCTTCTAATGTCATCAGTGTGCAAGTGGGCATCACAATCCATGAATTGTGGATGGCCCATTCATGTTCCATTGTTTTTTTCAGCACAAGGTGTGGAGCAAAACCACAATGAAAACGTTAGCCATGTGAGCCTTGATCTTCCTTCCTGCTTTCTTTCTCCCTCTGCATTTAGGAGGCTTTAGGACAGGGGTGAAAAGTAAAATGCTTTTAAAAGCCTCTGATGATCAGGCAACTCAACTGGGATCACCAGAGGACCTTTTAAAAGCATTTTTTCTACAACCTCTTCGGCCAAAGAGGTTGTAGAAAAAATGCTTTTAAAAGGCTCTGACGGCTGAGTCAACCTTGAGCCTGGCGAGATTTGAACTGCCAAATTGCAGGCAGTCGGCAGAATTAACTGCAGTACTGCATTCTAACCACTCTGCCACCACAGCTCTCATCGTTTTATGATGCAAGTTCAAAAGAATAACCTTTTCTGTTTCACATAACCATAATGACCACTGAAAGTAGCTCTTGGAAATAGTCTTTCACGGCAGGGATCTCCAGCCTTGCCAAATTTAAAAACTTGGGGACTTCAACTCTTAAGAATTCCTCAGCCAGCCTATAGCATAGCTGGCTACAAGTTGAAGACCGCAAGTCTTAAAGTTCCGACCTAGGCTTCCCCAGCAGCACAAAGGCAAGTCCTTGTCCCGATAAACCCCTTTTATTTAATTTACAGTGAATTCCTCTCCAGCAAAGTCTTTCCTCTCCCACAGTCTTTCAAGATAGTTCACAATTACTGACCTTTATCAGGCTTGGAGAGTGGCCAGGCCGATATCTTTCAGATACTGCAATACTTGGCAAGAATACAGTAATGAACTAATTGTCTCCTGCAAACTCCACTCCCCTTTCTCTCCTCTTTTATTCCCTCTGGGAGGGGCCATTCATCGTCCACCTGTGGCCTTACTCCCAAGTCGACCCTTGTTCTTTAGCTGTCCCCTTCGTTTGGCAACTCTGCACATGCATACAGTGGGAACTGGCTCCAGCTGTTTGTCTGCCGCACTGGTGTCTGACTCCAAAGGCAGATGATAACTGGCATACAGCCCAGGCCCCCTCTCTGCCTCCGATGCAGAGCCCTCATCAGAGCCTTCCCCAGACTCCAGGACTAGGCCATGTTCCTCCCCAACCTCCTCACTGTCCGAATCTGCTGCCAGATTCGTTGGCCGCTGGCGGGCCACAACATCATCATCGCAATTGTATTATTGCTGAAGGGCTGCATTTTTCTGTGTGCAGTACTGTTTCTTCTGGTTTTGACTGGGTCCTCTCCATCTTCTCTCCAGATTCTTCGTTATGACTACTATGAAAGGCTCGCTATATATGATCCTCGCTTTGAAGAACTAGTGGTGTGGAATGGTACCAAGAACATTGCAGATTTGCAGGATGTCTCCATTTTCATCCTGAACGTGACTTTCGAACACGCAGGGGAGTACATCTGCAGTGTTAACCGCACACTCCATTTTGCCAATGAGTTCTCCTACAACATCATGATCAACAAAACCATCCACCTTGATGTGGTTGAAAAAGGTAAGCACAAAGCTGGAGCTCAAAGATGGTGGAGCAGGCACGAGGGTACCTTGGCATGTTGTAGACCATTGGAGAGTTTAAACGTCAGATTACTTATGGGTCAGAACGTCTTTTTTAACCACCTTATTTTCCACAATGTCCAATCTGGCAGTTTCAGAACTTATCAAAGTTCTCTTGCTTGAGTTCTAGCAATGAGCATAACCAGAAGTAAGGATGGATGTAGCCAGAATCAAAAGAAATAAAGCCACAGATATACCCTGTTTCCCTGAAAATAAGACCCAATTGGAAAGTAAGCCCTAGCGTCATTTTTCAGGATGCTCATTATATAAGCCCTACCCCCAAAATAAGCCCCAGTTCAGTTAGTCAGCCAGATGGACGCATTTAGTACTGTATTACCCCCAAAATAAAACCTAACTGGAAAATAAGCCCTAATACGTCTTTTGGAGCAAAAATTAATATGAGAACCGGTCTTATTTTGGGGGAAAGATGGGTAAATATAACAGTTTGTTCTTAGACTGAGAAAAAATACTATGTAGGCAGCCAGTTGCAAACTTTATTTATTTATTTATTTATATTTATTTATTTATTTTTCATATTTTTATACCGCCCTTCTCCGAGGACTCAGGGTGGTGTACAGCATAAATAAAACATAGATATCAAAAAATTTTAAAATACAATATTCAATTAAAAATCTAATTCAATAAGCTGCATGTTAAAATTGTTGCATAAAAAGTAATAAATAAATTAAAATCCCTTAAAAAACCCCTAAAAACCCTCAATATTAAAATTAATCATTAGGCCAGCCCCGCTTGATGAAAGAAAAAGGTTTTGAGCTCGCGCTTAAAGGTCCGAAGATCAGGGAGAAGACGAAGTCCCACAGGTAGATCATTCCATAGGGCCAGAGCCCCCACAGAGAACGCTCTTCCTCTGGGGGCCGCCAGCCAACATTGGTTGGCCGACAGCACCCTAAGGAGGCCCTCCCTATGAGAACGCACTGGTCGATGGGAGGTAACTGGTGGCAGCAGGCGGTCCCGTAGATATCCCGGTCCCATGCCATGGAGCGCTTTAAAGGTGATAACCAAAACCTTGAATCGCACCCGGAAGACCACCGGTAACCAGTGCAGCCTGGGCAGGAGAGGTGTTACATGGGAGCTACGAAGCGCTCCCTCAATCCCCCGCACGACCGCATTCTGTACCAGTTGGAGCCTCCTGGTGCTCTTCAAGGGGAGCCCCATGTAGAGAGCATTGCAGTAATCCAGACGGGAAGTAACGAGGGCATGAGTGACTGTGCATAACGAGTCCCGATCCAGGAAAGGGCGCAATTGGCGAATCAGGCAAACCTGATAAAAAGCTCCCCTGGCGACGGCCGTTCCTCCATTGTCTCCATTGTCCTTGAGAAGATCCAGTTCCTTGGTGCATCATAGAAAGCTGTTAAAAAAAAAGAAAGAAAAGAAAATCCACACTTTAGAGCAGGGGTCCCCAACCCCTGGTCCATGGACCGTCACCAGGCCACAGCATGACAGTAACCGAGCCACACAAACAAGCAAAGACCCATCCATGGGATGCAGGCAGCATGCAAAACCACTCCCCCTCCGGTCAATGGAAAAAACTTTCTCCATGGAACTGGTCCCTGGTGCCCCAAAGGTTGGGGGCTACTGCTTTAGAGGAAATCATTGAGATGCTAGAATTCTTGTAGCTCCATTCTGTTCATCCCATTAAATCAAGGTTAAAGAGAACTCTTGAGAACAGGGACTGGAAAGAATCCCATTGAGTTTTAGGTGTTTGCCAGTGAGCCCAACAGTCAGTGGGTTCACTTCCGGATGAAACAAGGTCATTCTTTGCATGTGTGGTCCGTGAGCCACAGTTTCCCAAAACCTCAGTATTCCATTTTCCATTCTAACAAAAAGTAACCGAGTTTAGTTAACCTGGATGCCTGCACTTCACACAGACCTATCCCTGTCTTCCCCTTTCATCCATAGCCAATCGGGATATGGCATCTATTGTCTCCGAAATCATGATGTACGTCCTCATTGTTGTCCTGACCATCTGGCTGGTAGCGGAGATGATCTATTGCTACAAGAAGATCGCTGCAGCGACAGAGGCAGCTGCTCAAGAAAATGCGTAAGGAGAGCGGGATAGGGCAGGAGAAGAGGCACGGGGGAACAATCTGGGGCTTCCATGTTCTGACTTCTAACTGTGTTGGGTGGCTACTAGCTATCCAGCGGCCTACAATAACCCATAAGGCTCTGGGATGATGCTACCCATGGTGTATTTTGAGTACCGGTGAGCAGCTCATACAGAAACCAGACATTGCAGTAAAAGAAATGTCCAAGCTGATCTTGACATCAAACATTACTCCTGGCAGCTTCTATGGCCCTAGGCATCAGCCCAACAAGGTTGACCAGACAAAGAAACTGATGCCATATGATAGGTCATTGTAGTTGTTATCATGACAAGTATAGTAGCAATGTTGCAATGTTGCAATGTTGAATGTGCTCTCCCCTTCACTTTATCTTTGAATCAACTACAGAGAGGCTCTCTGAGCTGTTTACTCGAACTAGTTTCTTGAACCAGCCACAAGCCCCGCTTAACTGATCGTTATCTTGGTAGTGGCTTGTCCTCCTATTTTTCAAGGTCATTCCCTATGTCCTGTCCACCAAGGTTCTACTCTGGGTAGGGCCAAGATGGGACAGTGGATAGTTAAGTAGGTATATACATTAGGAAAGGAAAATCTCTGGAATGAACTTGATATATATATATATATATATATATATATATATATATATATATATATATATATATATATATATTTTACATTTCATCATCACCACGCTCATCTCACTACTGGTTTGCACAGGTTCGGGCAAACCGGTAGTCATAAAAGCTACCGGTTTGGTGAACTGGTAGTTAAAAAAAGCTACCGGTTGGTCCGAACCTGTATTTCCAACGATCAGCTGTGCCGTACGATTTAAAATTGCTAGAAAACAGGAAATCCTGCTTTCTAGTGACTAAATTGCACGGCACAGCTCTTCCCCCCCCCCGCTGTTCTACTTACCTTCCCAAGCTTCCTTTTTCCATGCGCAGCACATGTTTGGCGTGTACTATGCGTGTGCGTACATTTGGCACGCACTATGCATGCATGCACAAAATGCGTTTGGCATGCACTGCGCACCGGGCATGCATGGGCAGCGAACCAGTGGCAAACCGGGGACAATTTCACCACTGGGACAGACCTTTCCTTCATGGTTTGTGATTGCATACAACCATTTGAAAAAGCGTGGGGTTCACATTTCTTAAAATTGTTGGGTCATCAAGCAGCTTCTGCATGCTCCCGAGGAAATTAGGGGAGCTTTGGTAGGCCTAAAGTGTCTTACAGGTTTCTAGAGGGAATTGAGTCAAGCTCAACTCCTGGAGACTTGATGAACCATGAATCCTGGCTTTGACCATAAGCCCCACTCATTTTGCATTCTTGCCCTCTCTGTTGGGCTCTTCAGCTTCCCATAAATCAAAGTGTCCTATAACCATTGCTCATCCTTTTACAGTATAAGGTTTATTCTGCTGCTTATAACCCTGATATCAAGGTTCCAGAAAAACCTCTTCTGCTTAAAAAAAACTCAGAAGCCATTGTCTTTCAGAGTTCTTTACTAGCATGAGGAAACTGGCACACGATGAGTGAAATTCCAAAACTGAACTTCCGGATTCTTTTCCCAGTTATACAAACCCCAAGAGTCCCACCCGCTAACCCCTTTGCTGGTCACATGGTCCCACGTTCTCCCAGTTCATTCGAATATCTTCTCGCCACTCCTCCTGCAGATGTGAACACCATCCGACCTTGACCGCTTGAAGAATGTTACCATACCCCTCAACCCCCCTTCTTCCCCTCAGGGGAAAAATGTGGCAGCGTCTGGAACCCTAAAGTCTAGTATGGTTTTCAGGCCTGACACCTGATTCCTCCTCTTTTCATCCTTCTCCCCTCACATCATGCAATGAACTGGCTCGTCACTAGCTTTGTCTCCTTCACCCTGAGGAGGAAGAGGTGTTCTGGGCCTCCTAACTTAGTCACTTGATCTTATCGGGTTACCAAAGCCCACCAGGATTATTATTTTTTTGAAAAGATACTGAAAGATGGCTTAGCGTTTGGTCCAGTGGTGGAATTCAATTTTTTTTACTACCGGTTCTGGGCGTGGCTTGGTGGGCATGGTGTGGCTTGGTGGGCGTGGCAGGGGAAGGATACTGCAAAATCCCCATTCCCACCCTACTCGGGGGCCAGCCAGAGGTGGTATTTGCCGGTTCTCCGAACTACTCAAAATTTCCGCTACCGGTTCTCCAGAACCCGCTAAATTTCACCCCTGATTTGGTCTTGATGAAACTCCAGCAGTTACTGGAGCTTGTATTGTGTAAGGGAGGGGAAAGGTGAGCATAACCTCATTTCCGAAGTTTACTCATGTCTTTCTGTCTCCTAACAGCTCTGAATACTTGGCCATCACATCGGAAAGTAAAGAAAACTGCACAGGGGTGCAGGTAGCTGAATAGCCCAGGCCAGGCCATTGGCGGGCACTGGGATTACTGGATTTTATAAGGTATGATCATTATTATCATCACCATCACCTAAATGAATATCATACAGACAGTTCACAACTGTACAACCGTTCAAAGTTATGCTGGACTTTTAAAAAGCTATTTACTATCCACCCCCCCTCAAAGTTAAGACTGCTATCTTAAAAATAGTCATAAGGTAGAGTCCGGTCACGTATTATCTTGACTTACAACTACAATGACTTATGGCTGAAATTCTGTAGTCTAATTGACTGAGTGTTGTTTCCAGTGCTTGGATAGTTAAGAATCATGAAGGTATTGGTTTTTTTTTAATTTGAATTTATATCCCGCCCTTCTCCGAAGACTCAGGGCGGCTTACACTATGTCAAGCAATAGTCTTCATCCATTTGTATATTATATACAAAGTCAACTTATTGCCCCCAACAATCTGGGTCCTCATTTTACCTACCTTATAAAGGATGGAAGGCTGAGTCAACCTTGGGCCTAGTGGGACTAGAACCTGCAGAATTGCAGGCAGCTGCTGTTAATAACAGACTGCATTAGCAGTCTGAGCCACAGAGGCCCCAATGTTTTGCCATAAATTGTACTCTGTTCTTTGGCAAAATAAGAGATTTCAAGTCCAGGAGAGTTGACATTTCTAAAATTTGGTGAATTTGTCTGGTTTTGCATCAAAAGCTCCAACAAAAATCAGTATATTGATTTGTAATTATATTATAATTCTGAAGAATTCTGAAGAATAGTTGGGAAATGCTGGTGGTTTAGGATTCATTCAAGCTTTCCCCAAAAGCCTAAAACTTGTCCAAATATCATAATAGGCAATGTAGTTCCTATTAATACTATTAATAATAGTATCAAGGGTGCCTGGTGCTTCGCAGGTTATAATAAGAGCCAGAGATGTCTCTGCCTCAAATGATTTGAAATCCAAATTTATGGTAATATGGGAGCAGTGAGACAGTTGGGAAATATAACTCCCATCTCTGCATTTACATCTCATCCTTCTATCAGTTGATATTGTTGGAGAGGATTTTAGCTGACTTCTGAAGGAGAAAATGGATCCAAATTTTCTTACTGCTTTCCCCATCAAAATTAAACGGCAGGTGAAAACTCCAATTAAACCTGATTTGATGTGATGTACAATTAAACTTCATTCAAAAACTTTTATCATTCTGGGAAAAAAAAACACTCTGGTAGCACCTTCTCCAACTAGCAGATTCTATGAGAAGACATCAACTAAATACAGTTGTCTTACAACTTTAACGATTCCAAGTAAGTTTCCCCTTCTGTCCCATAATCACTTGGAGGTGACATTTCAGACGTGTTGAGAATCGGCGTCAGGGGCTTTCAGGGCCCACTGGTTGAACAGCAGGAAGGTGAAGTTTGACTTTCCTCTCTTCCTTCTCTAGAAGAGGAAATTGCAACGGGTAAGAGAAGATACACCAGGCTAGGACAAGCAGCAAAGATGTCACTTGTGCCGTAATGCCACAGTGTCTATGACGTTATATGAACAACCCTTTCCACGTCAATTCCATGAGGATATCTTAGCGCTTGTGATGTCCCTCCCCTTCGGATGGGAAGGGGATAGAACGGAGTGTCAAACTCAAGTCCCACGGGCCGGATCTGGCCCACAGGGTGCTTAGATCTGCTCCGTGCAGCTGCCTGAGAAACAGCGAAGGACCAGCCTACGGTATCTGTGCCAGCGAAAATAGCGGTGAAAATGGAAATGGTGTGCAGCCTCCCTGAGCTCCGTTTTCGGCTGCAACCGGCTCCTGCAGCCTTCTGCCAGTGAAAATTGAGCCTGGGAAGGCTCCGTTTTCAGAAGCAACGGCCTCCTGCAGCTCTCTGCCAGCAAAAATGGAACTCGGGGAGGCTGCACATGGCCCACCCAGGCTCCATTTTCAGCCATGACAGGCTCCTGAAGCCCTCCGCCAGTGAAAAAGGAGTTTGGGTAGGCCGTCGTGACTGAAAATGGATCCTCGACGAGTGACATTGAGCTGGCCACACCCACCCCGGCCTGCCCCTCCTGCCCACTCTGAGGTCAAACACAACCCTGATGCGGCCCTCAATGAAATCACGTTTGATACCCCTGGGATAGAAGATTTTAGTAGCTGGTCCTCGGTGACTACCCCCAGGAGTGAAATGCTCCCTGTTCGGACTGGATCGCCTGATCCGGTAGAGATGGCGGCGGGTGGTTCGGAGAACCGGTAGCAAAAATCCCTGCCCCACCCCCCATGCCCAGCTGAGCCACGCGATCATCAGAATTATTTTTTTTTACTTTTAAAAGCATTTTTTCTTCGGCGGAAAAAATGCTTTTAAAAGTAAAAAAAAAAAAAGTTGGCCACACCCACCCAGTCACATTACCCCACCACCACCAAGCCACGCCCACAGAACCGGTAGTAACAAATTTTACATTTCACCACTACCCTCCCCCCCTCCTTAGCGAGCGATCCACTAATAATGACCCCTGGCACCAGTGTTGTAAAACTCCCCACTCCCAGGCCTCAAGTCAGGTTATCTTTTGCCTTCAAGGTGATCTAACGCTGCATTATTCACAATTTTCCAGGGATGAGGCTTTGACAAGGAGTCGAGAAGAGGCAAAGTGACTCAGCAGAGCAATCATCAGCCCAGAGAAGAAGCGAGCTGGAGCCAAGCAGCCCCTCCCCCCCCCACTGCACGGCCTCTTTCAAAGCATGCTATTTTTAATACCAGAGCTCTGTATCCAAGCCAGCCACTCAGAGACTGTCATGCATATTTTTCGTGGAAGGGTGGGTTTCTCCTTAGAAAAGGGAGTTTCGCTCTTTTTCAGGTCCCAGGTTATCACCTTTACGGAGTGGGCGTTGCCCCCCCTCCCCCGCCATTAGCATGAGGAGAAACACAGCATGGCGGCTTGCCTCACGTAATGCAGAGCTTGAGGTCCTTTTCCCACCGTGCGCCCCCCACCCCCACCCCTCCAACAGGCCATCCAGAGGCCTCTTTCCTTTAGGAGCACTTTGCGCTTTCTGATGTTTTGCACATTTCTTGCGCTTCGAATTCTTTCGGTTACTCCGCAACCAGCACTTTCGATGGGTCTGAGGAGAGGATCCCAACTTTCTCTCCTACGTGTCAAGATGGATCTGGACTTCTCAGTGGTCACAGCCAGCGATGAGTAGAGACTGGGTAGAAGACAATGACCTTAACGGTTCCTAAGCGGTGGAGGGAACGCTCGGATGCCAAAAAAAAAACCGTCCGAAACTCCGTTGCGGAGTGAACTCTCTGGGGCAGGTACGGTTATGTGAATTGTGCCACTTGAAGGCCCCGTTCCTAGCCCAGGCGCCCTTCACCTAATTTTCTACCAAGCTTTCCTTCTAAGCTGGCTGGCTGGCAGGTATGGAAGGTCTTTGCAAAAGAGAGACGCCTTGGAATAGAAATCGGATGGAGGAGGAGACTTTTGCTTCTCTCCCTCCGTCCTGGAGACATGGGTTGTCACGGTGGCCTGTGTTGGGCCTTGATGGCTGAGCTCGGCCTTGGAATTGGTGCAAACCAACCGTCACAGCAATGCCATCACCCCCCGTCGCCCTCCTCCACATTTCCCCTTCCTGGATCCATTATTACCTTGCCAGGCCATTTTGGCTGTTTGGAGAATACTCTGACCTCCCCTCTGCTCAGACCCCTCCCACCCCTCCCTCTGGAGCTGGTCCTAGGAACCAGCTACCATCACAATAGAATAGGGTTTATTCATAAATAAAGATGATTGAATTTCACCCGCTCTGGCTCGCTGGTGTCATTCCTATCGTAAGCATGATGTGTGACTATAGAACATCCGGATGGGTCTCAGCAAGGGGATGAAGAGATGCAGGTCTTCAGTGGAAGAAGTGGAGAAGATAGGCCTTCCCTGATAGGGAAGCTCTTTGACTTCACCCCACCATAATTGACAATTAAAATTTGCTTCTTTATTTAAATCATTTAACTCTGCCACATCATTATCATCATCATCCTCTTTTAATGACCCCATAATCCCTTGTGGGATGGAGTCTGGGCAACTGAATGAAGCTGAGTATTTACTGGCCGGATGCTCTTCTTGTCGCCAGTACGGAGTTTTATTCAGCAGATATATATATTCTCATCGTGCCCAGAGAGAGAAATATCAAACTCGCAGCCTCCTGATTGTGAGGCGAGAGCTCCACCACTAGCCCACCGTACCACCCATTTAACTCTGGCACATACCAATAAAAAAAAGACAGAGAATGGGAATAAGTACCAGTTTTTGACCCAGCCAAGCATTCTTAGCCTATTCTGTTTCAGAGTATCGTCAGCATTATAATGTGGGAGGGTGAGACCCATTCACAAAAATAAAATTCAGGAGGGGGCTGCCAATTACCATCGCTAGGTTGGTTCTTGAGCTTTTGTAGTAGCATAGCGTAGCGTAGTTCCAGCTTAGACAGATCAATAAGGTGGCTCGGCATAAAGTACTTTTACGGACTCTATAGAAGTTGATTATTAGAGGTTATAGAAGCTGGCAGGGCTGCCTCTGTAGATCTTTAGTAGGGCTCAGTACAAAAGTACCATCACTGATTCTGTAGAAGTTGGCTGTTCCTGTTTCTAGATAGGAAAAGAACGCTATTTTTATTGTCGGTTCTATTTTCTGCTTAAAATTAGCATTCACTCAAGAGGCCGTATTGGAACCAAATAAATAAACTCGCAAGAATCCAAGAACTTCTAATTAATAAACTGAAGAAAAGTTAGGTAGTGATTGCAAAAGAATTAGAGCAACTGCACTGTTTCCAGAATCCATATTTTGGCTCTCTGTATGAGATAGGCTGTCTACCCCACTATTTAGCAAGAGAGGGTCAACTTCCATCTGTCCCTGGTTTTTTATAACGGCCAAATCTGCTATCATGCTTTTCATAGACTACTGTATATGAGAATTCCTCTTACAGCTTCATACAGCCTTGGTAAATGGGTCTCAGACAGGTTGTATTCAGTCGGTTCAGACCGGTTCGCCCGAACTTGTAGTGGAAATCACAGGTGGGCCCACCCGCCCCGGCTCTATGCCATCCTATTTAGCCACATTTTTGAAGCCAGGCACATGCGGAAGGCGTGCGTGTGAGCAAAGCACATGCGTGGAAGGCAAGTGCGCACGCGAACCGGGCGCACACACGCACAAAGTGAGTGTGCACACGTGCAGCGAACCGGTAGTAACTTTTATGTGAAACCCACCTCTGGTCTCAGAGACTCAGTTTGGTGTAATGGTTAAGGCAGAGGTTCCCTCTCTCTTCCTCCCTCCCTCTCACACACACACCTGCAACTGCGCATGCGCACCAGACGCCGCCCCGGAAATCCGACCTGCAACTGCGCATGCGCACCAGACGCCCCAGAAATGGCGCATCAGCGCCGGACCCAGCGGGCGCAGATATTCCGCGGCGCCCCCATGACGATAGCGCGGCTCCCTGGGGAGCCGCGGCTCACAGTTTGGGAATCACTGGGTTAAGGGATCAAGCCTCTCCCTCTCTCTTCCTCCCTCCCTCCCTCTCTTACACACACACACACACACACACAGAGAGAGAGAAAGAGTGCGCAAACAAGAGAAATCTTAGATCTTGAATGATGTCTTCTGGCACCATCTGGTGGCAATTGCTCAAAGCATACTTGTGCGTCAAAAAAATGAAGCTTCAAAGCAATATCTTTAAAAAAAACACACATACCGGTAATTTGCAATCCTCAAAATCTATAAAATGACTTCATAAACTCAATAAATAGCTGCATGTTAACACTCTAGCTACATTTGTACGCACTTTACTAAGCTGGGTTTATGTTTGGGTTTTGTTCTTTGGAGGATGATTTGGTTACAAAATGGTTTTGGATATTGTGCAATCGAAGTAACAATAAAAAACCAGCATAAAATATAATAACTATAAAAGGAAATTTTAAAATGGCCAGAAAATCCTAAAGCAATTATCAACTACAGTGATACAGTAACCAGTTTAAACATAGTGTGAGCTTCTATATATTTATTTTTATTTTATTTTTATTTATTTATTTTGTCACAACATCATATAAAAAGATTATATAGTATATAAACATATATATGAGTAAATATTAGGAGGTATAAGCATATATATATATATATATATATATATATATATAGGAAGAAGAAAAGAAAAAAAACAATAGGACAGGAACGGTAGGCACGTTTGTGCGCTTATGCACGCCCCTTATGGTCCTCTTAGGAATGGGGTGAGGTCAATAGCAGAAAGTTTTTGGTTAAAGCTTTTAGGATTATAGGAAGAGACCACAGAGTCAGGTAAAGTATTCCAAGCACTGATGATTCTGTTAACAGAAATCATATTTTTTGCAATCTAGATTAAAGCGGTTGATGTTAAGTTTAAATCTATTGGTTGCTCTTGTATTATTGCAATTAAAGCTGAATATATAGGGTAGGGTTGCATTGGATTTTATTTTTTTAAAAAAAAATCTCAGTGGTCTCTCTTAAATTTAAACTCCTTATGTTGATACTGGATAAATCAGATTAGATTGCAATTCACCAGCCAATATGAAATGCCATTGATTTCCTTTATTCAACTCCCATCAATTTTATTTAGCTTCAACCTGCAAACATCCGCCTGATGGGAATTTTCTTTGAAAATTATTTGGTTGCTGAAAAATACCCAGTGTTTCTTCAGCTGGGGGAAATTGGTTGTACTGCATAGAAAGCCTCCCAAAAGTGCTTTTTTCAGGAGGTAACCTTCTCCAAGCAGTGATTTATGAATAGGATGTTGCAATCAGTGGAAGATTGCCTTGGCCTTGTTTGTTATATGCAAATGAGATCAGGTGCCTTGCTCTCTTGTTTTGTATACTCTTTATATAGTATTGAGCTGTATAAACAATTATCTTTCCACTCGGAAAGAATTTGCATGCCACGTATGGTATGAACGATTATTTGTACATTATTTCTACACTTGTTTTCTACAAGAATTACTTCCAAATCGGTTCCAAATAGAACCTAAGATGCTTTTCCCAAAAGGCAACTGGACTTTCTTATTTTGTTTTTTTCTTTTGAAAGCTGTCCTCATCCAAGAAGCCTCTTTAACTGAATTTTCTTCCTTTAACTGAAGAAGCTTCTTGGATGAGAAGCGAAATATTTTCAAAAGAAAAAGCGCTGTTGGAAGTGTTTGTCCTTTAGGTCCCAGGTGGACCTAAATGTCCATCTGGGTTCAGTTCCAAGTGGGGAGAAAGACCCTGGAAACATGGTGGCTGCTTGGAAAGATGGTTTTTTAATGGTGGGCAGGACCACGTGGTTTGAGGTCCCGGGCAAAAAGGCAAATGGAGTGGAGAGAGGGATATATTTATATACACTCTCTTGGGCCCTGCCTTAGAGTTTCCCGTTCCTGTACAAGAAATGTATCCCATTGGCTGTCAGACTCCCAGGGGGGCGGGGTTTTTAGCTAACTTTGTAGGCTGCCTGTGTCCCAGGCTTGGTTGAGCCTGGCTGGGTGATGTAATCTTCCCAGGTGCCATGTGGTGAGATGGGTAGAGGGCTAATCCTATCATGTCCTGAGGGCCCTGTCTTAATCCCATCACCCTGGAACTGAAGGTGAGGGAGGGGGCAGCTGCTTTGTCTTTAAAAACATGTTTCTCCTTTTCTCATCCAGGGGAAATATAATATTCTGCCTCTTTAATATTTCCTAGAATATTTCATTCTTCTAGCTTCCTACAGCACCTTTTGGAAAAGACACCTTTGGGACAACCATGACCTGGATGATTTGAGACTCTCCACAGACATACTGAGCAGGAAAAAAAGAAGAAGAAAGAAGCATAGTATTTCGGATGAAAATGTATCTAAGGTAGCAAAGCACAATCAAGATATGTTAGATCTAAAACTTCACCCATCATTATTGGTCAGGCAAAGGCTTCCTCTTATTATATTCTGCCATTATTTTGTCACCACAAATATGTTCTACAGATCTGTTCTCCATTCATTCAGCCGTGCCTTATTGCTAGTCGTTCCCGACTCTAGGGGGCGCTGTTCATCTCTGTTTCAAAGCCGAAGAGCCAACGCTGTCCAAAGACGTCTCCGTGGTCATGTGGCCAGCATGACTAAGCACCACACGGAACACTGTTACCTTCCCACCAAAGGTGGTCCTTATTTTTCTACTTGCCTTTTTTATGTGCTTTCAAACTGCTAGGTTGGCAGAAGCTGGGGCGAGTCACGGGAGCTCACCCCGTTATGTGGCACTAGGGATTTGAACAGCTGAACTGCCGACCTTTCGATCAACAAGCTCAGCATCTTAGCCACTAAGCCACCGCGTCCCTTAGCCAAATGCTAATTGGACCTATTTCTCGGCAATGAGACAAATACATTATGCTAGGCGGAAAGAGCCTGGCCACAGGAAGGGCATTGCTAGTTAATATTAAGCACTCTGTGCAACCTGTTTTAATTACACGGCCAACTAATTGTGGAAATGCCTCCCGGGTGCTAACTAGCTCTGAAAGTGTAAGAAAAATCTGTTTCTTTTCTCCCCTCCCTACGGTCTCCAAGTTTCCAAGCTGCGATACTATTTTTTTCTCATCCCTTGGCATTTTCTCAAGGGGCTGCCACCTCTGGGTAGGTGAATTGCTCATTCATGAGGGCCCTCCACAGCCATTAAAACAAGTTTAATATTCTTTGGATCACATTCCAGACTCTTAAGTAGACTGCACAGCACAGACTAAACCAGAGCGATAGCCGTAGTAGTAGTACAACTCAGGGAATTGCAGAGTTGTTATGCATATTTTTTTTTAAATGAAGACAACCTGATCACCAATTAAACCATTTTTAAAATTATTTTTTGCTTCTTTGACTCAAAATACATTCTCTGTTCCTGACTTTATCATTGTACATGAATCTGTATCTCTCTACATCTATAATGTACATCTACATCTATCAATAGAAACTTGGCTTTATTATTCAGAGTTCAGGAAAGTCCACAAGGAATTTAAAAGCCAGAATGGATTGACATTGCAAGGAAAAAGCAATACTTGGACCAAAATTGGGGCTCGGTCTTGCTGTTAAAAGGATCAACTATCTACTGTAGGGATCTATTTGACAAGAAATAATAAAGATTTACTTCAAAATCATTGTTCACAGATTTGGAAAAAATACAGTCGCAGATATTTTAATGCGGAGAAAGTTGAAACGGTCATTGTAAAAATGACTGTAGTCTACACAAAAGCTTAATTTTGTGCTCCAAATTATTCCCTTTAAAAATCAAAAATAAATATTAGGTAACTGTAATAAGTAACAAGTAACATTTTGGCTCTTGCAATAAAAGGCTGGATTAAATTCAAAATACAAGGCAATACTATATAACAATAAATATATTTTATTAAACAATATAAATATAGTTTAAAATATGTTTGTAGTCCTGCCTCTTTTTTTATAGATGTCACAGGGCGGGGCTTGGATCACATAACAACTGACAGCATTTTAACACTTTTTTGAAGCTCTCTGCAAATGCTCTGTCAGTTTTCATCCCGTAACATAAACTAATCTTAAAATTCTTGCACTTCTCTCCATTCTCTCGTCTTTGTCAAAATATAACTTGTTTATTCTCCAGGGCGGAGACTAGTGGTGAAATCCAAATTTTTTTACTACCGGTTCTGTGGGCGTCGTATGGCTTGGTGGGCATGGCAGGGGAAGAATACTGCAAAATCCCCATTCCCTCCCCACTCCTGGCAGAAGGATATTGCAAAATGTCCATTCCTATCCCACTCCAGGGCAAGAATACTGCAAAATCCCCATTCCCTCCCCACTCCAGGGGGAAAGATACTGCGAAATCTCCATTCCCACCCCACTGATGCCAGCCAGAGTTGGCATTTGCCGGTTCTCCGAACTACTCAAAATTTCCGCTACCAGTTCTCCAGAACCTGTCAGAACCTGCTGCGTTTCACCCCTGGCGGAGACCTATCATTTTGACCATATTTTCTTAATCCCCATGTGGTGGTTTGAAGTCATTTGATGCCGTTTTTCAATCATGTCCCTGGACTGTTTGGCGCCGTATAAAATCATTCCCCCAAGTTTAAAGAAATAGAGGCGCTTACTGGAAGCCTAAAAATACTAATTGGTTTACCATGTCCGCTCGTTCATACTCCAGTTCTCCTATTGATGTAAACCAGGGGTGACAAACTCAATTTCATTGAGGGTTGCATCAGGGTTGTTGTGTTTGACGTCGGAGGGCTAGGGTGGGCGTGGCCAGCCAGGGTGGGTGTGGCCAGCTCAGTATCACTCAAGCTGGTGGCCCGAGTGCTCTGCCAGCGAAAACGGGCCCCCAAGCTCCGTTTTCGGCTGCGGCAGCCTCCTGCAACCTCTGCCAGCAAAAACAGACCTCGGGAGAGCTCCACGTGGCCCTTCTGAGTTCCGTTTTCCCTGGCAGAGGCACCACAGGCTGGTCCTTCGCTGTTTCCAGGGTGGCCCCGCGGGCCAGATCTAAACACTCCTCGGGCTGGATCCAGCCCCTGGGCCTTGAGTTTGACATCCCTGATCTAAACTGTTCACCTGCATAAAAAGTGATTTAATATCCAAGAACAAAAAAGATACCAGCAGAGTTGGTGGAACACTCTGGTTAGTAGAAGTACGTCAAGCGGGGGGGGGGGGAAGCTTAAAATTCCGTTTCCCCCAAAATATCTGGGTATTCATTTCTGTGTGCAGATTTGCCAAGATGGAAAAGGACAGTGATCCTGGAGCAGATCAGGGATCCCATCCTTTATTGCTCTGGTGTAGATAGTCTTAGGGAGATGGAATATAGATAGTTTTCTTTTGGGATTTGCGATGCCTTCGTACAGTGACGGTAACAGGAGAAGGATCCAGAGGCATGCCTGGGATTGGATGCATCGTGCAAAACTGCAAGAATCAACAAACGAAAGGTTTATTGTCATATTCTGCCCATTTTGCTTGAGTGGTGCCCTCTCTCTAAATTTAGGAAGAATAAAAACATATAAGGGCTCATATATTGCAATGGGAATAGCAATAGACTTATATACTGCTTTACAGCCCTCTCTTAAGTGTTTTAACTGAATCAGCATATTGCCCCCAACAACAATCTGGGTCCTCATTTTACCGGCCTCGGAAGGATGGACGGCTGAGTCTAACCTTGAGCCTGGTGAGATTTGAACTGCCAAATTGCAGTCAGCCGGCAGTCAGCAGAAGTAGCCTGCACTCTAACCACTGCACCACTGTGGCTCATAATGCTTGGGGAGTTGCTTATTTTCCATTTTTGTAAGATACTAGGAGCTCTGGAGGATTCAGCAGCAGGCAACTCTAATCCCATGCAAGCTCATGCAAGCCTATTTTCCCGTTAACCCATTGCACATTGTCTGATTATGTTTCAGGTATGGGTTGACTCCAAAAACTATGGGTAGAAACCCATGGCCTACCACAGGGGTAGTCAACCTTTTTATACCTACCGCCCTCTTTTGTATCTCTGTTAGTATAAAATTTTCTAACTGCCCACTGGTTCCACAGTACTGCGCCGTGTATCGTCGTCTGTACATGCCTCTCGCGCATCGTGGATTGGTTTGGGGGGGGGGGCGCTGGCTACCAGTTCTGCTTGTCTGTTACAGCTGGATGGTGTGGGCGGAGATGTCCGAGCTATTCTGGGATGAGGCTCTTTTGTTTGCGGTCGCACTATAGCGCCATTTAGTTTCACTTACGTAACGTGAACTAAACTTATGCGCGGGCGATACAAATAGTATATTTTCAGAAATTTAAATTGTCACAGGGAATTTTATGAAAACCTAATGAAAATGTTTTTAAATAATGCTATGAGTTTTTTTTAAAAAAAAGTCAATTAAATTAAAAAAAAGGAAAGTGCTTCAGTATCGGACAAAACCCCTACTGCCCACCATGAAAGCTGGAATGCCCACTAGTGGGCTGTAGGGACCAGGTTGACTACCACTGGCCTAGCACATCAATCAAATCAGTGGCTTATTCAGTAAGGTATTGTTAACCACACATGGTTTAGTGCAGTGCTTCTCAAATTTGGGCATTTATTATGTGTTGACTTCAACTCTCAGCATTCCCTAGTCTTGAAGTTGGTCATAAATCTTAAAGCATCCAAGGCTGAGGAACACTGGTTTATTGTAATGTGTGAGCCCCATCACTGAATACAATTTGAAATATTGTGTTAAAGCTGGCTGGGAAGGGATAATCTTCTCAGTCACCATTTCGGTGACTGGATCAATCATGTCTTAGCTTAATGCAGGGGTTAGCAATCAGAGCCATTTGGACCCGTTTCCCACAGAAAAGAAAACACCAGGAGCCACAAAACCCTTCCCGTGCCTGACTATTTTCTGAGCGGCCACAAAACTAGCATAGGTAGTTGAATTAAACATTCTGTTTTCTTCTGAAACTTTTCTTTTCTTGGATTTATCTATGGTTAGCCTACAGGGGTCGAAAAGCTGATAAATTGTGTGCCGGTGGGTGTTGCACATCGGCGGTTATGACACATATTTTGAGCAACAGGGAGCCGCAGCAGTGGGATAAAAGAGCCACATGTGGCTCCAGAGCCGCAGGTTGCTGAGCCCTGGCCTAACGTACCTCGTGGAATTATTGGACTATGAAATACAAGTTGGGGAAAGAATCACAGACACTATCTTGACATCCTAGTAAGGATAATAAATACATTTCCTGGTCCCAAGTATTCGAGGAACGTATCTGAATAGTAGACAACGTTAGGTTGATCCATCAGATTTACTCTTGGGTGTTGTGACTCCAGCCCCTGAACCTGGCCCCATGCCTGAAAGTGACTCCGAGAGTGAGGGGGAAGGGCCGGTAAGGCTTACCTCGGGAGCACCGATTTCTTTGGCCCGGCTCCAGGAGCCAGAACCAGACCAGTCGGAGGACGTAATGAGGCCGTCATCCTCTGATTCCTCCCTTCCCCAGGCTACACCTTCAGACCCAGCTGATAATAATAACAATAATCAAGCTTGGATTGACCCGCACTTCAGAAGATTAGAGAGGCGGCATCATCAAAGGGAAGGGTGGGGCAGGAGCCCCACCCCACAGGATATATAAGGAGTTTTGGGACTGCTCTCATTCCACGGGAAGCAAAAATTAGCTGAACCGTTTCAAAGAGAGCTGAAAGTCTTACTCTGTGAGTCATTTGCTTAAACTTTGGCAGGCAGCTGCGATTTCTCTGCCAGGACTGATAAGATCCGTGAATCCACTGGCTGAAGGCCAGCTCGTTGCTCCAAAGTGGGGAAGGAGACAGAACACCAGGGGTGCTTTTCTTAGAGACCAAACATTATACCAAGTATATTCACCGAGCCCCAGAGCAATATATACCCTGTAAGGTGGACTCCATTTCCCTGTGCCTGCCACATTGAGAGCTCTGGCACGGATCACGTACGCAGTGCCAGGAATCAGGTTTTCCAAGTTCTCTTCTGTCTGTGAGCAAAACCAGTGGATATCTTTCCCTTGGCCTTCTAGCTTAGCCTCCTGCAGTTGCAGCTCATAGAAGGATATCAACTCACCATTTTGCGGGCCGGCCCAAGAGACCTGCACAGGAGAGAAAACTTGACAATTTGTACTCGAACTTACGAGCAGGGATCGACTTGTCTGCAAATATAATTGCTTCCCGAGGAAGTTGGGTTAACATCAGGGGTGGGATTGAAAAATTTTAGGAACGAGTTATCTGCCCGGTTGCTGGGTGAGCGTGGCCATGGGGGTGTGGCCTACTCAGCCTCCTGCACCATGGTGTGGGGTGGGTGTGTTTCCCCTCCCCAGGCTATGGAGGCTTTCCTCAAGCCTCTGGGAGGGCGAAAATGACCACTCCTGGGCTTCGGAGGCCCTCCGGAGGCCAGAAACAAGCTCGTTTCTGGACTTCCAGTAGTTCCTGTAGGCCTGTTTTTTGCCCTCCCCAGACTCTGGAGGCTTTCCTTGAGCCTCCAGGAGAACGAAAACAGCCTCCCCCAGGCTCTGGAGGCCCTCCGGAGGCCGGAAATGGGCCCGTTTCCAGACTGCGGTACTCTGGTAGGCCCATTTTTCACCCTCCCAGAGCCTCTGTGCGGGTCCTGCACTTACTTTGCATCCAAAATAGGCCACACGAAGATTCCTGGGAGGAGCGGAGTGGGATGGGCGGGGCCAGCCAGTGCTTGCAACTACTGGTTCGACGAACCAGATGTAAAATTAGCATCCGGTTCACCTGAACTGGTCCGAACCGGCTGAATTCCACCCCTGGTTAACATTCCTTTTATGCTAGTGGGGAATAAACTGGAGCATTGTTAATGAAAATGGGCTTATTTCTTGCAGTAAGGGTGAAAAAAATGGAAGAACACAAATCAGGAATTGGACAAGCAAGTTCTTATGACTTTCCTCTATAAATTCGACTCAGTGAATTCACTCTTCATCTTAAGCCATCCTGGAGTTCAGTTAGTTGATTCCTGCTGCACACTGTTAACTGTCAGTCATGATTTATGGCTTAAATTATTATTTGAAGCAAATCACAGTTAAAAAACACTAACGGCTTAGTGCACTGTAGCACTCGTCCCCATCCATTGCGGTGTGAAAACTATGGCTTAGGACTTTTTCTTTTTTTAAAAAAAGGTTCACTGAAGTTTAAAAACACAAGAATAAAAAAAACTAAATACTAGACATATAAAAATAAAAAGTGCAGAAAGGAGAAACGTGGGAGGGATAAGGGAAAGAAAATATAAAGGAAAAAAAAAGAGAAATATAAAGAAATGATTTCCCCTTTCATCAAAATAAGTACAAAAAAATTGAGTAACTTTCTCTAACCTTTCAACCAAAAATTTCTTCGTTCCATATCTCATCTTTTAAAACTATGGCTTAGCGCAGGGGTGGGCTTCAAAAAT
Organism: Ahaetulla prasina; assembly: GCF_028640845.1. NCBI lineage: Eukaryota > Metazoa > Chordata > Lepidosauria > Squamata > Colubridae > Ahaetulla > Ahaetulla prasina. The sequence goes on along the minus strand of NC_080548.1, from coordinate 23,992,669 downwards.
TTTAGCAAGGGGTTCTCTGTCCAGTTGCTGGGTGGGCGTGGCCATGGTGGGCGTGGCCTACTCAGCCTCCTGCACCACGGCGGAGGGTGGCTAGTACGTTTTTGCCTTCCTCGAGCTCCGGATACTTTTCTTGAGCCTCTGGGAGAGTGAAAATGGATTCCCCAGACTCCGGAGGCCCTCTGGAGGCTGGGAACTGGCCCATTTCTGGCTTTCATGAACTTCCGGTAGGCCCGTTTTTCCCTATCCTCGAGCCTCCGTGCGTGCCCTGCATTTACCTGCATCCAAAACGGGCCGTGTGGCGATCCCTGGAAGGGGCAGGGCGGGGCCAGCCAGAAGTGGGATTTGGGGGTTCTCCGAACTGCACAGAATCTTAGCTAGAGGTTCTCCTGCAAACCCCCAGCAGCCCCACCCCTACTTAGGGCTTGATGGTACATGAGAAACAAGCTGCGGCGGCTTGCTCAACAAACAGAGGAGGAGAAATTTCTACTGAGGAGAAGTAAGCCCGTTAGCAGAAATCCGGTTTTGCTGCACACGAGTGGCGAAGTTTGCCTCGTTCGTGCGCAAGAGGCTCACCTTAGCATTGATGGTGCTGACCGTGTGCTCCTGGAAGACGGGCTCCGGCGGCAACTGCACATACACAGGGGAATCGGATCCGCTATCCGAGATGCTGGTCTCTCCATCGCTTACGTCCAAATTGATGAGGACGCTTTCGTTCTTGGTGCTGCACTTCGAGCGAGCGGGTGGAGGCTGGCGGGCTTCTTTCTGCGGGACCTTCATGCCAGCCAGCAGGTCGTCCAAGGTGTGAGGCAGACTGCCGGTGGAGTAGAGGATGTTCTTGGAGCCTTCCATGGTGTTGCTCAGGCCATAGCTGGAGGTGTCGCTGCTGTCGCTGCTGGGCATTGAGTGGTTCCTGTATAGCTGAAACTGAACGGAAGAAGAAGGAAAAGTAGAAGAAACATTTCCCCACCAAGAAGCAGACCTAACTTCTTCTCCTACTTCTTCTGAGGCATCTGCAGGGGGGGGGGACAAAAAAGGAAAGATGGAAGTTCCATCAGGTTTTTTTTGACAGGTCTGATAACTTGGATTTCAGAGTCACAACTGTCATTTTGGTTATTTTGAACCTCCTTTTTCCTTCCTTCCTTCCTTCCTTCCTTCCTTCCTTCCTTCCTTCCTTCCTTCCTTCCTTCCTTCCCTCTTTCTTTCTTTCTTTCTCTTTCTTTCTTCTTCTTCTCTCTCTCTCCCTTTCTTTTTCACTCTTTCTTTCTCTCTCCCAATCTTCCTTCCTCCTCTCTCCCCTCTTTCCTTCCTTCCTTCCTTCCTTCCTTCCTTCCTTCCTTCCTTCCTTCCTTCCTTCCTTCCTTCTTTCTTTCTTCTTTTTTCTTTCTTTCTCTCTCTCTCTCTTCTTCTTCTTCTCTCTCTCTCTCTCAGTCTCTCTCTTTTTCACTCTTTCTTTCTCTCTCCCAATATTCCTCCTCTCCGCCCTTTCTCTCTCTCTCTCTCTCTCTCTCTCTCTCTTTCTTTCTTTCTTTTTTCTTCCTCTGTCTCTTTTTCTTTCACAGTCTCTCTTTCTTTCTCTATCTCTCTCAGTCTCTATCTTTCTCTCTCTCAATCTTCCTTCCTTCCTTTCTTTCTTCCTTTCCTTCCTTCCTTCCTTCTCCACACAAGCTGTTCTCCAAGTTAAGAACCTCAGCTTGACTTTCTATCCCCCCTTAAGGGTCACACTTAAGGGAACAAGCAATGGCACAACATCCAAAATAGTTATGACCAAATTAAAAATTGAGATTTGATCCAAATATGCTGAGCCCCCAGCACACCTTAAGTCCACGTTAGAAAGCCACCTTATGATCCAGTGAGATTTCTAGGAGAGCCACTGTGGTGAAATGGCGAAGGCTTTGAAGTGGGATCGTGAAGAAGATCCAGGTTGAAGGCCCATTTGACCTTAGGATTCCATGGTTGGTTTGGAGTCAGCCATTCCCAATTAGGCTAATCTACCTCACAGGGATGTTGTGGAATTAAAATAAGTCTGGCCCCATCTAATTATACACCAGGTAGGGTGTAATTATAATTGTAAATAAAATATAATCCTCTCTCTCCCCCTCCCCACCTTAACAATTCATCACTTACCATTTTCTAGAGGGGGGAGGTCATGTCTTTAAGAAAGAAAATATCTGATAAAAGTTCTTTATTGCAAGATACGTTGATATGATGATCAGCTCTGAATATGTTTGGGCCTTTGAAGTTGCGGCTGGTCACTGGAACGAGACAATGTGAACGCTTCCGATCATTACAATGGGAAGACTGCTAAGCTAGAGACTTTTCAAACTTTAAATATATTAATGTCCAAGTATACAAAATTTAATTTTAGGACGTACATTCAGCTCAGGGGGATTAGTAGCAAATGATGCCACTTCCAAAACGACACATCACCCATAACACATATACACACGTTATCATGTTAGTACATGATTGTTGCATATCATTGTGTCCCCAAAACTCACTTCAATATTAAGTCGTGCTACCACATATATGTTTTATCTCCATGGAAAAGGAGGAGGAGGAGGGGGAGGAGGAGGAGAAGGAGGCCGCCTATGGGGTCCTTGGTGCCCTCTGAGCTTTGGTTGGCTGTTTTCTTGTAGATGTTTCATGATCCAACTAGGGAATCTCATCAGAGCTAGAAGGGAGTGGAGGAGGAAGCGGAGTGAAGTAGAGGAGGAAGAGGAGGAGAGGACTGTGAGGTCCTTGATGATCTCTGAGCTTGGTGGTTTTCTTGCAGACATTTCATGACCCAACATGTTCCCACTCCATCGGGAAGAGGAAGAGGAGGAGGAGGAAGGGAAAGGGGAAGGAGAAGGAGGAGAAGGGGATGGGAAAGCGGAAGGGGAAGGACAAAGAGGAGGAAGAGGAGAAGGGGAAGGGGAAGAAGGAGGGGGAGGGGGAGGAGAAGGGGAAGGAGAAGAAGGAGAAGGAGAAGGAAGAGGAGGAGAAGGAGGATAGGAGAAGAAGGGGAGGAGGGGGAGGAGGTAAAGGAGAAGGAGGAGTAGAAGGAGGAGGAGTAGAAGGAGGAGGAGGAAGAGAAGGGGAAGGAGGAGGAGGAGAAGGGGAAGGAGAAAGGAGGAGGAGGAGGAGGAGGGGAAGGAAGAGGAGGAGGAGAAGGGGAGGAGGAGGAGGAGGAGGGATAGAAGGAGGAGGAGAAGGAGAAGGGGAAGGAGGAGGGGAAGGAGGAGGAGGAGGGGTAGAAGGAGGAGGAGAAGGAGAAGGAGGAGGATGGAAATTTTGTAAGTCGTCTATATGTTCACACCAGCAACACTACTGGAATACAAAATTGTTCTCTCTGTCTCCCCTGCCCTGATCAAAAGGGCTCATTAGAACTCCAATCCTGCTTTTCAAAGGATCTCCTCTTCTCAAGTCGCAGAGCCAGATCTGACTTACCCCCACCAGAGGCTTCAATACTGACAGAAAGACCATCACCTTGAGAGGCTGTGGCTCTGGGTACCTGGCCCAGAAAGGTCACTATTTGCTTAGCTCTCATTATGCCACAGTGATGCCCTCACCTATTATGACCAGGTGTGCCCATAAGGACAGGTGTGCCCTCCAAAGTCTAAGACCCAGAATCTTTTTTTCCATTATGGACACATAAAGCAAAGCCATGCTGCCACACACACTCCATTGGAAAGAATGCACGCACACTCTTTATATATAAAACAGCTGTACCCTCGGGAGGTGCACCCCCCCCTTACAGACCTCTTAGGAATGGGGTGAGGTCAAGAGTAGACAGTCTAAGGTTAAAGTTTTGGGGATTTGGGGAAGAAACCACAGGTAGTCAGGTAGTGTATTCCAGGTGTTGACAACTCTGTTACTGAAGTCGAATTTTCTGCAGTCTAGTTCCGATCGGTTTACCATGAGTTTGTATCTATTTATTTTATTTATTTATTTATTTTGTCACAACAATATATGTAGGAATCATACAAAAGATTATATAGTATATAAACATATATGGGTAAATATAAGGAGGTATAAGCATATATATAGAAAGAATAAAAGAAAAACAATAGGACAGGAACGGTAGGCACGTTTGTTCATCGGCTGGTAGGACATTGTAGCAGATGATTTTATGTCCTATGCTTAGGTCGAACCGAAGACCGTGAAGTTCTAAGTTGTCTAAACCCAAAATTTCAAGCCTAGTGGCATAAGGTATTTTGTTGCAAGATCAGCTGGGACTTGGGAGGCAGAGAATAGATGGGGGCGGGGCCAGCCAGAGGTGGTATTTACCGGTTCTCCGAACTACGCAATATTTCCGCTACCGGTTCTCCAGAACTGGTCAGAACCTGCTGAAACCCAACTCTGGCCCAAGGGCTAATCAATCAATCAATGTAATATAATGTAGAACAGCCAGGGTGGGGGATCCATGCTCTTTCAGAAGTTGCTGAACTCTGCTTCTTACAGTCACAGCCAATAAAAGGAGCAATTTGGTAAGTTATAAAAGACAACAAGATCACTCAGGATCCAACAACTATTAACCTCTTTTTACTTTGGCCCAGTGAACCATATGCTATTTTACTGACGTGCACCAATACTGCCCAACCACTTTCTTTCCTTCAGAATGGATGCTGTGTACACTCTGCCTTTTACATGTGTGTGTCTCTCCCTGTGTGTGTGTGTGTGTGTGTGTTCGTGCACATGTGCACCATCCCCTCTTAGCTGCTTTTCCCACGGGTACCATTCCAGGCTCTGCTCAGCTTTGCCTTTTCAATTAATGGCAAATATTTCCAATTTCATTCCATGAATAGTAAGCCGGATTTTTTTTTACTTTCTGACTCAGAAGAATGGCTTGGATAAAAAGAAACTTCCAAATGTCAAGAACACAACGGGGTGATTTGTTTATTACACTGATATAGATGCTCACCTCCCACAGGTGACTCTGAGTGGCACAGAGAATTAAAATAAGGGCACTGTTAAAATACAAACAGCTCGACTGCTTCCAACACTGAGTATGGTACGACTGGTTTTGCCCTGTGAACTGACCGAAGCTAAAAAAAAAAAAAAAAGCTAATACAATCCTTGGTTATATAAACAGGCATAGAATCAAAATCACGTGAAGTATTAGTACCACTTTATAAAGCTGTGGTAAGACGACATCTGCAATGGCGCATCCAGTTTTGGTCACCTGGAACTCGTATTTTTAGAATAGTTTATAATATATGTATGTATGTATGTATGTATGTACTGTATGTATGTATGTAGGTCTTGGTATTTTCGGGTCTTTTCCCGTGTAAGGTTGAGTGTATCTTGGCGACGTTTCACGAGGTCTCACTCATCATCTTCAGGGTGATGTCTTCGGCTTCGTGCTTCTCGAGCCAAAGACACCAGCCTGAAGATGATGAATGAGACCTCGTCAAAACGTCGCCAAGATACTCTCAACCTTACACGGGAAAAGACCCGAAAATGCCAAGACCTACATATTTATACAATAAACAGTATTCCATATAATAAATCCATATTCTAAAGCTTCGTGCTTCTGGGACCAATTTGCTCCCAGAAGCACGAAGCTGAAGCCTGAAGATGACGAATGAGACTTCGTCGAAACGTCACCAAGACACTTCCAGTTTTACACGGGAGAAAACCCGAACAACCAAAGACCTATACATATATATATATATATATATACACATAGTTTGTCAAACATGTATACCCCAAACCGTCATACGCCAGCAATTTTCTGGTCTATTTTCTCTGGTGAAGACCCTGTTCCAGGACGTAGGTTGAGAACTGAAGCAGGGGATGAGAGCTTCACTATGTTTGGTTCAGTTTTTCTTACTCTTATGCAAGGGGCAAGTTCAGGGAGGTAAGAACTGCTGTTTTCTTGACTGTCCCTGCTTGAACTTACTTTCCCCGTCCCCCACCCCCATCCACCTTCCAACAGCTGCCCAGGCTGGCTGCCTGGGTAATCAGTAACTGAGCATACAGGTCTCAAGAGGTCTCTACCCTTTTACGTTGGAAGCATTTTTCCTGAACCCACCCCTGTTTTGGCAGGACTGAATGATCCATGGACCCCTCCCCTTCCCTGTTACAAATGGTTCATTTACTTTGCTTAAGCGTCTCCTGCCTGTTCCAGATCCCAGCACTGAAGAGAGGCCTTCTGGATTCTCTAGTGTGAAAAATCTCACAGACCCAGGACAAAGAGGTGGGCTTCCCTCCCACCAGTGACTTAAACCATGTTTCACTTGGTTAATCTGGTTTTCCGGATTTGCATGACCATTTGATTGTGTCCACATGGCAGGTTTAAGCAGGTTTATTCAGGGCAAAAATCCGTTGCACTCACACCACACATTAAGCTAGGTTAGTGTTTAACTTATGATGGGTTGGGGAGCTTAGGACATGGTGCAAAGTGAACTGGCACAACTATGCTGCCATGACATCATTTATAGAACAATTTAATTTGATCATTGAGTCAACCTACTTCCTGCGACACCCCAAAACACAGTTCGGATCGTTTGCAGTCCTGTCCAAGCTAATTTCCCTTCCCTTCCCTTCCCTTCCTCCTTTCCTTTCCTTTCCTTTCCTTTCCTTTCCTTTCCTTTCCTTCCCTCCCTCCTCTCCTCTCCTCTCCTCTCCTCTCCTCTCCTCTCCTCTCCTCTCCTCTCCTCTCCTCTCCTCTCCTCTCCTCTCCTCTCCTCTCCTCCTTTCTCTCTCCTCCTCCTCCCTCCCTCCTCCCTCCCCTCCTCTCCTTCCTCTTTCTCTTCCCTTCACAGTTTTCTTTTATTATTAAGCAAACTCTCTTATCTTTGTAGATGTCCTGTATTTTCAGGAAAGCTTCAGGGTTGTTTTTTTTTTTAATTTACTATAAACTACGGCTGAATAATTAATAATGTTATGTATTAGGTTCCAATCTGCATGAGAATTAATGGCTCTTTTATTTAATCAGACCCAGTTTAGTTTTGTGGTCAAGCAGTTTCCCAGTCACAAATTCATTCTCCCTCTCCCTCTCCTCCCTTTCTCTCTCTCCCTCCCTCCCTCTCTCCCTCCGGCTCCCTCCCTCCCTCCCTCGTGTGTGTGTGTGGGGGGGGCGCTTCTGCTGCGGTCGGCTCCTTCTCTTTCGCTGGTGCATGTTTCTTGGCTCTCAGGTGCGTCCTCAGGTGGCACGGACAATGGTCCCTTTCATAAAGTAGCGGGGCTGAGCGGGGTGGGGGAGAGGGTGGCGGAAGAGAGGAGCTGCTTTCCTCACCAAGCGACCCCCCCCCCACTTCTAAGAAGGCGCGTTTCCAGGCGGCGCCTTCTTCGCAGCCCTCTTTGTGTGCGTCTGTCTTTGAAAGCTGAGATCCCCGACAAGAGCCGCCTCTGCTGGGCTGGGGAAGGGGCCCCACCGCGAAACATTGGGATCCCAGACACCCCCCCACCTCCCCAATTCCTCTTCATTGCTGCCGCCGACTCTAAAGAACGGGACTGTCTGGCTCTCCGAGATCCGCCGAACAGGGAGGAGGAGGTGGATGGAACTTGGAAGATGTCGAGACTCAACACCGCGTGGAGACCCGAACTTTTTTTTTTTGCTTTGCTTGCATCCTCACCCCGGGATGCTCGGCGCTGCTCCGCTGAGATGCGCCCTGGCTCCCTAATTTAGGAACCCTTAACCCAAAAACAAACAACAAACAAACAACAACAACAACAACAACGATCATCTCTGGCCATCTGCCCCAAGGAAAAGCCAGGATCCCAGCTTGGAGGTTTCCCCACTTGGGACCGGTTCCCACGTTCCCATTTGGACACGCAACCTCGGAGTCGTCGCCTTTCCTCCACTCAGCCCTTCGCTTTAGAGGCGGAATATCGAAACAGCCCAAGCCCCGCCCATCGCCATCTAGCCCCGCCCTCTAACTTTCTCTCCTTTGGCGTTTTTTTGATCCCTTTCTCCGTTCCTCCGACTCTGCCCGGTCGCAAGCAAGCACTGCGATCTCCCGGTTCTCCTCCGGGCTTCGTTCTTTCGTCTTCCCCGCCGTCCTTCCGCGATCGGCCCAGGAGGGATTAGTAGCTGGTTCGGGATTAGTAGCTGGTTCTCCGCCGGCAGCGCCTCTGTCCCGTTCCGGCGATGAAGAGCGCGCCTCCCTGGGCTGGAAGAAAGCGACTTCCCCGTGGCTGTGCAGACTTGCCCCGCAGCGGTTGAGGCGGTGGAGGAGCGAGGTGAGGAGGGTACAAGATCGCCCAGTCTCGCTTCTTCCGAAAACCCGGTTCTTTGGAGAGCAACAGTGGTTGCCCTTCCTCTCTGAATTTGTGTGTGTGTGTGAGTGAGTGAGTTAATTAGTTAATTTGTGGGAGCAGGTTGCCAACGACTATTTTTTACACCCCTATCTTAGGGTCAGAAATAAAGTCATCAAGGATGCTTTATAACAGTTTAAAAATAAGATAAAGGTAAAGGTTCCTCTCCTACATATGTGCTAGTCGTTCCAGACTCTAGGGGGCGGTGCTCATCTCCGTTTCAAAGCCGAAGAGCCAGCGCTGTCCGAAGACGTCTCCGTGATCATGTGGCCGGCATGACTCAAGGCCAAGGGCGCACGGAACATTGTTACCTTCCCACCAAAGGTGGTCCCTATTTTTCTACTTGCATTTTTTACGTGCTTTCGAACTGCTAGGTTGGCAGAAGCTGGGGCAAGTAACAGGAGCTCACCCAGTTATGTGGCACCAGGGATTGGAACCACTGAACAGCTGACTTTTCCATAAACAAGCTCAGCATCTTAGCCACTGAGCCATCCCATTTCTGAATTAAGTTTCTGAATTAACTTTCCCCTCCCCCCCCCCCGAATTGGAGTTATTGAACATTAGATAATGTAGCCAAATTTTCCCACCACACCAAATCGCACCAGAAATGAACCAGGTTAAAAACAGGTTTGTTACTGATCCTAAATTTCCGGAAATTCGGCTGCTTTCCTCAAATAGGCCAGAGAATCAGTTTTTTCCATAACAATCCAGTTGTTTGCTTGTCCCAAAGCTGGATTTAACCCTTGGTTGTTCTGTTACACATCAGTTAAGTTTTGCTGTTTTTCCATTAGAGGCCAATGAGGCGAGTCGCTCAGAAATGATTTGGTTTAATAGGCCCCAAATGGGTAGGATCTAAATGTTAAAATGCCTCTCTCTTTGTAATGTTTGAATAGGTTGAGAATTCAGAGAAAATGTACCTCCTGATTAGTATCCATAGTTATTTCATGAAGATAACGTAACTATTAGATTCCATGGCATTGATTTATCCATATCATTGCAATCTCGCTGGAATAAATTGTTCTTCTGCCAGTGCCACTTAAATGTAATATTGCTTGTGACTTTCTAAATTAATTCATGCTTAATTAATTAGTTCAATATACGTTTTGCCTTGGATTCTGTAATAAGCCATTCCTAGCTATTCTTTGGCTAGAGAGATACCCTGAGTTGTAATATTCCATGGGGCCACTAAGTGGCCACAAAGAGCCACAGGAAACCTTAGCCCTTTGCTACCATCTAGTGACTCTCTGTATTTAGTAGCCCTTTCATAGTGATGGCCTAAATTTGACTCAGGAAGGGATGGGCAAAATCCCCTCTCCTGTGCCCCTTATTCTGCAGAAGGTTCCTGGCAGGATTATCTGAGGTTGGGTCACTTCTGACAGTACCCTAAACCTGAAACTCAGGTGATCAAAATATAAATATTGCATTCATTTATTATGCCGTGTCGAAACAAATAAACCATGCTATGGTTTATTTATTTTTTTTACACGTAAAAATGCAAGTAGAAAAAATAGGGACCACCTTTGGTGGGAAGGTAACCTCACCACCACCTCTTTCAAGGCAGCCGGAAAGACACCCTCTCTCAAAGAAGCGTTAATAATTCCCTGAAGCCAGCCTCGTGTAACCTCCTGTGTGGCCAGTACCAACCAGGAGGGACACAGGTCCAGTAAACATGTGGTTGCTCTCAGCCTCCTCAGTATCCTGTCCATGTCCTCGGGAGCCACAGGATCAAACTCCTCCCAGCTGACAACCTCAAGACCTGCCCCCGTCCCCCCGTCTGAATCTACCCAGTCTGTGTCCAGCCCCTCCCAAATCTGAGCGATTTTATCATGCAGATTTTTTTTTTTTTTTTGCATTTATATCCCGCCCTTCTCCGAAGACTCAGGGCGGCTTAAACTATGTCAAGCAATAGTCTTCATCCATTTGTATACTATATACAAAGTCAACTTATTGCCCCCCAACAATCTGGGTCCTCATTTTACCTACCTTATAAAGGATGGAAGGCTGAGTCAACCTTGGGCCTGGTGGGACTTGAACCTGCAATATTGCAAGCAGTTGCTGTTAATAACAGGCTGCATTAGCCTGTTGCGCCACCAGAGGCCCAAAATCCTCAGCATGACCTTGCTTTAGAGTAGGGGTCCCACTTGTCCCAACTTTTGCCAACCTAGCAGTTTGAAAGCACGTAAAAAATGCAAGTAGAAAAATAGGGACCGCCTTTGGTGGGAAGGTAACAGCGTTCTGTGCGCCTTTGGCATTGAGTCATGCCGGCCACATGACCACAGAGAAGTCTTCGGACAGCGCTGGCTCTTCGGCGTTTGAAACGGAGATGATCATAGCTCCCTAGAGTCGGGAACGACTAGCACGTATGTGCAAGGGGAACCTTTACCTTTACCTTATGGTTTACTAGGATAACCTGGTTCATGCAACTTGCTTAAACAATGGCTGGGTTCTCTGAGCGAAATAACAGAGTTGGAACGGATCTTGGAGATCTTCCAGTGACCAACTCTAGTGCTCAAGCAGGAGACCCTATACCAGTGATGGAGAAGGTCCTGCAGAAATGTCGCATGCGCATGTCGGGCAACGCTCCAGAAAAGCCAAATTTCTGGGTTCTAATGTGCATGCATGTCTGACGATCAGCTGGCCGCAAGCCAGTTTTCGGCACTGCCATGCATGTGAAGGGATTGCGCTCTAGGAAAGTCGAACTTCCAGGTTCTGGCGTGCATACGCACCCGACAATCAGCTGGCCAGCATGGATGCGCACACCAGTTTTCAGCACTGCCATGCGTGCGAAGGGCAGCTGATCATCATGCGCACATGCGCACCAGAAACCCGGAAGACAAACAGGCAAGGATGCGCATGCCAGGCGACATGGCTTTGCGTGCCATTTTGGGCACACGTGTCATAGGTTCGCCATCACGGCCCTATACCATATTGAACTAGTGTTATCGGTTTGTGTATTTGTGTGGCACTTTAAACTCTGCGGAGAGTGAACCTGATAATTTTGCAATTTAAATACCTGAGAGGAAAGAGGATTTTCAAACATTTTAGAAAGATGATCTAACTCCACAGGAATAAAGGAGTCATTGTATTTTAAATTTCACCTGTTCATCAAATGTACGCTCTGGCCCCTTCAGTCACTACTTCTGGCGTATTCTATGAATGTAGCTAAGGTAGGGGTGGATGATGGAATTTTTCCATTTCCAAGGTTAATGTCTTCTTTCTTCCTTTCTGATTTTAGGAGTTGGGGTCTGGACCCAAAGGCCCCTAGGCCTGAAGAGCTGGACTTCCAAACAGCAGCTTTGATGATTACTTGTTTTTGAAATGGCTGAAAAAGATGGTGAGCTGAACCGTGGAAAAAGAGAAGGGAAGGAAAAACTCAACCTCTTACTTTCCGCCTCTAAATACTCAACCTTCCCACCGCTCTTTCTAGTTTGAGCAGGACTTAAAGATGAACAGCTTCAGGCATTCAAGAGAAGTGCAAAACTGTTCGTTCACATGGGAGACCTCTGGCACTTTCTCTCTAATAATAATAAAGGGTCCCCCCCCTTTTTTTGTTTTAGCTTCAAAGGTGGAGTTTCTGAAGAACATCTAGAAAACTAAATATTGTAATAATATAGTACAGACCAGTGGTAAAATCCAATTTTTTTTTTACTACCGGTTCTGTGGGCATGGCTTGGTGGGTGTGGCAGGAGAAGGATACTGCAAAATCTCCATTCCCTCCCCACTCCAGGGGAAGGATATTGCAAAATCCCCATTCCCACCCCATTCCTGGGGGAAGGATATTGCAAAAACTCCATTCCCCCCACTCTGGGGCCAGCCAGAGGTGATATTTGCCGGTTCTCTGAACTACTCAAAGTTTCTGCTACTGGCATATCCCCTCATTCATCCCTCCTCCCTCCAAAGGTCAAACAGATCTAGTCCAATGCCTTTTCCCTCAGGGGCCATGTGGTGTTCTTCTCCCAATGTTATTCTTCTGTCTGGTATGCAAAGTTCATTGATGGCAGCGCTCGCTTGTCTGACTGTTTGAATTCCTCCTCCCTCCTTTTTTCAAATGACAGCCGAAACCTCTTAAAGAGCCACAACCCCATTAATCTTGCATGACAATAAGTAGCAATAAAACATTTAACAAAGTAATAAAACAGTTAAACAATAAAACACCCTACTACATGACTAAACACTTAAAGTAATAGGCGGAGGCTGACAATGCTCTTAATATAAGCCCTACCCCCAAAATAAGCCCCAGTTAAGATTGTCAGCCAGATGGATGCATTTAGTACCGTATTTCCCCCCAAATAAGACCTAACCAGAAAATAAGCCCTAATGCGTCTTTTGGAGCAAAACTTAATATAAGACCCGGTCTTATTTTTGGGAAAACATGATATTAGTGGTATCTGGGGAGGTGTTTTTCAACACCTGCTTTTGCCTGGTGGGGGCAGCTCTGAGCTTTGCTGTCTGATGATCTCTCTGCCTTCCAGGAGAACTTAAAACGTGCAGCTGGACTCTGTCTAAAGTCATAGCAGTGGGAGCCAGCACCTTCCTGCTCTTGGCTGGAATCGGAGCTGGGATTTGGGCGATAGGTAAGATCCCTTGTGAGTCCAAGAGAGGTTTATTTCTTTATTTATAACATTTATATATCCTCCCTGCCATATTAGAACCAACTCTGGATGGGTTCCAATCAAGAAATTGGAGTAGTTTGTGATGTATAATAAAACCAGAGATTCTCAGCTTTAGGTTGGCAGGAATGGGGAGATGCATGCAAATGAAAAACACTTGTATACAATAGTTAAGCATGGAAGCTGGTGAGTGACTTTGGGCCAATCACTAGGAGACTGTGAGTTCTAGTCCCCCCCTTAGGCATGAAAGGTGGCTGGATGACTTTGGGTCAATCACTAGGAGACTGTGAGTTCTAGTCCTGCCTTAGGCATGAAAGGTGGCTGGATGACTTTGGGTCAATCACTAGGAGACTGTGAGTTCTAGTCCTGCCTTAGGCATGAAAGGTGGCTGGATAACTTTGGGTCAATCACTAGGAGACTGTGAGTTCTAGTCCTGCCTTAGGCATGAAAGGTGGCTAGATGACTTTGGGTCAATCACTAGGAGACTGTGAGTTCTAGTCCTGCCTTAGGCATGAAAGGTGGCTAGATGACTTTGGGTCAATCACTAGGAGACTGTGAGTTCTAGTCCTGCCTTAGACATGAAAGGTGGCTGGATGACTTTGAGTCAATCACTAGGAGACTGTGAGTTCTAGTCCTGTTTTAGGCATGAAAAGTGGCTGGATAATTTTGGGCCAATCACCAGGAGACTGTGAGTTCTAGCCTTGCCTTAGGTGTAAAAGCTGGCTGGATGACTTTGGGTCAATCACTAGGAGACTGTGAGTTCTAGTTCTGCCTTAGGCGTGAAAGCTGGCTGGATGACTTTGGACCAATCACCAGGAGATGGTGAGTTCTAGTCCTGCCTTAGGCATGAAAGTCAACTGGGTGACTTTGAGCCTGTCACTCTCAGTCCACCCACCCTATTTCCAAAGTTTTCCCCACCGTGAAGAGCCAGCATTAACTTCTGCAGAACATGGATTTTGCTTCTGCTGAGCGATGTTCTAATCAGCCTTCTTATCTCCCTCTACAGTGGTGTCGGTGCTTGGGAATGAAAAGGAAAGCTTATATGTGGGTGAGTATGTGACAAAGGGCTATGGACTCTTCCACCACCTGTGACATAGCCTCACCTTTTCCAGCCTGGCGTCTTCAGGAACGGTGGGACTACATCTTCTCCAATTCCCAGCCAGTCTGATTAAAAAACAGCTGTAGCTCAGCAACAGATGGGATCAGCCGGTCTATCCGGGGCCTACCAAGGAGCAGGGATAGTCCTGTCTTATTGCTACCTTTGTTCTGTTCAGTTCAGGTGAATTCGGAGGACTTGCGCCTGACCTTGTATGATGAGACTGAAGGGAAGTGGAGACTCCTGTGTTCTTCATCATCGGATGCCCAGGTGGCAGCTCTTAGTTGTGAGGAGATGGGATTTGTCAGGTACACCAAAAACTTGGGTGTGAGGACAAGGTCTGTAGGAGCTTGAGATGGGAAGGTGAGAGATGTCAGCAAGGATTGCCTGGTTTAAGTCAACACAGCAACTGGCTGGCCTTTCAGGTGGGCAGAGTTGGTCATATTGATTTACCATGATTCCAGTTCTCCTAAGCTATAATGCTCAGATCTTTTCATGCTAATATAAGATTGTCCCCAGAGATTAAAGGTAAAGGTAAAAGTTCCCTTGCACATATGTGTTAGTCGTTCCTGACTCTAGGGGGCGATGCTCATCTCTGTTTCAAAGCCGAAGAGCCAGTGCTGTCCAAAGACATCTCCGTGGCTATGTGGCTGGCATGACTCAATGCTAAAGGCACACGGAATGCTGTTACCTTCCCACCAAAGGTGGTCCCTATTTTTCTACTTGCATTTTTTACGTGCTTTCGAACTGCTAGGTTGGCAAAAGCTGGGACAAGTGGGACCCCTACTCTAAAGCAACCATACCAAGTCATTGGTTGGATGCTGAATTTCTTTGGATTTTTGTCTTTGTTCCAGATCTCTCTCCCATTCGGTCCTGGATGCAGACAGCGTAGGTGCCAATGGGACATCAGGCTACTTCTGCGTGGATGCCTCTCGCCTGCCTTTTGTGCAGAAACTCAGAGAGGCCATTGTTGTGTGGTAAGGGCCACTTCCTTCTTCCTGTTTTTCCTTCACTTAAATACATAGACCCAGCGGTGGGATTCAACCGGTGTAACAACCGGTTCGCTGAGCATGCACATTCGTTTGAAAACAGCTTTAAAACTTACCTTCTGCTGCAGCCCCAGTGAGTAAAACAGCTGAGGCGCGGCAATCCACTCTACCGCGCTGATCAGCTGAGCTTCAAACAAAAGAAAAATAGGTCGTATAGGGCAGAGGCTGGCGGGCCCAGCTGATCGTCAGAGCGAGCAGGTTTGCTCTCAGCTGATCGTCAGAGCGAACGGGTTTGCTCTCAGCTGATCATTAGAGCTACTGGTTCACCCGAACTGGTCCAAACCGGCTGAATCCCACCCCTGCATAGACCTTCCCAGCCTTGAATGTACCTGGTAACAGCTATTATTTCCAGCCAGTGTGGCCAATGGGCAAGAATGATGGGAACTGCAGTCTAAATATAGCAACACCTGCTGGGGGGTAACAAATTTTTATTGGTTTATCAAAATATAAAATAATGAAAAATAAAAAAAATAATGGAAAGATAGAGAGGGAAAAGGGGAAGAAAAATAATTTTTGGTCTAGGACTTGCTTAGAAGTAACATGATATTCCATTAGCTACTTTTCTTAAATTGTCTTGTCTTTCCATGGGAGATCATCTGATGAAGTCTATAATGAAAGATCCCTGGGAACTGAATGTAATCAGTCCATTGTCATTTAAGAAAATCAAAACTAGAGATATTCTGTATGCCACCAAACGTTCAAACTGCAAAAAATTAGGAGTTTCTACTTTTCTTGATTATGCCTCTTTACTTCTCCTTCCATAAAACCAACTTTAAAGAAGTGCATTCCTCTTTTTATCAGAAATTAAATTGTTTTAATACCGTCCTACATAATGCTGCCTTTTTCTATTTTGTTTTCAAATGCTAATATTTTTCTTTTATATCTTCATGTCTATCCTTTAATTGCATGATGCTAAAATGCTGCTCTTAAAATTAAGTTTCTTCTCTTTCTCACAGTGAATGTCTGACAGGCCGGTTCCTGGCAACTCTTTGCCAAGGTATGAAGCTCACAAACTATTTTAATTAGATAATTAGAACTGCAGAAAAAATAATTGCTACCAACCTGCCTTCCATTGAGGACCTGTATACTGCACGAATCAAGAAGAGGGCCGTGAAAATATTTACAGATCCCTCACATCCAGGACATAAACTGTTTCAACTCCTACCCTCAAAACGACACTATTGAGCACTGCACATCGGAACAACTAGACATAAGGACAGTTTCTTCCCGAAGGCCATCACTGTGCTAAACAAATAATTCCCTCAACACTGTCAAACTATTCACTAAATCTGCACTATTAATCTTCTCATCATTCCCATCACCCATCTCCTTCCACTTATGACTGTATGACTCTAACTTTGTTGCTGGTAATCCTTATGATTTATATTGATATTGATTGTTTCCTGATTGCTTATTTGTAGCCTATGACTATCATTAAATGTTGTATCATTAAGTGTTAAATTTGTACCCTATGATCATCATTAAGTATTGTACCTTGATTAAGGTATCTTTTCTTTTATGTACACTGAGAGCATATGCACCAAGACAAATTCCTTGTGTGTCCAATCACACTTGGCCAATAAAAAATTCTATTCTATTCTATTCTATTCTATTCTATTCTATTCTATTCTATTCTATTCTATTCTATTCTATTCTATTCTATTCTATTTCAAGGGCATCTTTAGTCGTCGTTCTCTGCCCCCCCTCCAATTCATATCTTTCTTTCTCACCTTAACCGTTCTGCAAATCTTTCTCCGATTCTTCTCTTATTGACATGCTACGTCCAGCTTTCCTGTCTTCTGATTGGCTCAAATCTAGATTCTCCTTTTCGAGTGTGTTGGTTTCATCACAAGCATTCGGCTGGGTTATTGTAATATCCTCATGGTCCTCTTCATGAATAAGATTTCATTCGCGAAGATACGTGGGATGCGCAAAAGTTGATGCAGTTAGCAGAGATGGCTAAATTGACTGTTTTGATCAAAGAAAAGAACATAAGTACTTTTGTTTCTACTTGGAAACCGCTTCTGGACTTTGTGCTTGAGGTGGGGAAAAAACATGAAAGTTTGATTTTGGGTTTTACCAATTAGATAGATTGGTTGTTATAGAAATGGCTAGTTTATACCAGTGGTGAAATCCATTTTTTTAATACTATCGGTTCTGTGGGTGTGGCGTGGTGTGGCTTGGTGGGCGTGGCAGGGGAAGGATACTGCAAAATTTCCATTTCCACCCCACTCTGGGGCCAGCCAGAGGTGGTATTTGTATGTTCTCCAAACTGCTCAAAATTTCCACTGTTGATTCTCTGAACTGCTCAAAATTTCCGCTACCAGTTCTTCAGAACCTGTCAGGACCTGCTGGATTTCACCCCTGGTTTATACTATTATGGAAAAGTAAAAAGTTGAGGTTTAATGTTACTATCTTATTCTACTGCACCAGAGGGAGATGGAAGTTAATGCCCCCTTCTTTGTTTTCCTTCTTTTTTTACACTTCTCTCTTCCCCTTTCCTTCTCTTTTGTTTCCTACTATTTGCTTTTGTATTTTATATTATAAGCTAACCAAAAAAAACCCCTGTAAACTTAACAATGAAGTTATTTGGGATGCAAAGTTGCATCAGAACGGGTATTAAACTATTGTATGCTTTGCAGACTGTGGACGCAGGAAGTTATCCGTTGACCGGATTGTAGGTGGCCAAGATGCCAGTTTGGGTAAATGGCCTTGGCAAATCAGCCTACGTTACGATGGGACACATCTTTGTGGCGGCTCCATCATCTCAAATGAATGGGTAGTTACAGCAGCTCACTGTTTTCCAGAGTAAGTCCCAGACTAGATATGTGTATAGAATAACATCCAGATTTGTAATATTGATTGTTGTTAAGAGTTGACCAGATGTTTCTGAGTGCTCACTAGTCACTCATCAACTGCTGATGAGCAATTTCAGAGTTCAGAAAATGCCCTCCAGATGTTTAGCTTTCAATCCCCAGAATTCTACGCCACAGCCATGCCAGCTGGGGAATTCAAGAAACTGAATGCCCTCTGAAATATTTATTTATTTATTTATTTATTTTATTTTGTCATACAGTATATATAAGCATAAGCATGAAATAACTATACAATATATAAGCATATAGATAAGTGTGAATATATTAATTGGATAATAAGGAAACAATAGGAAAGGAAACAATAGGACAGGAACGGTAGGCACGCTTGTGCTCTTATGCATGCTCCTTATAGACCTCTTAAGAATGGGGTGAGATCAATAGTAGACAGTTTTTGGTTGAAGCTTTGGGGATTTTGGGAAGAGACCACAGAGTCAGGTAGTGTATTCCAAGCATTAACAACTCTGTTACTGAAGTCATATTTTCTGCAATCAAATTTGGAGCGGTTAATATTAAGCTTAAATCTATTATGTGCTCGTGTATTGTTGCAGTTGAAGCTGAAGTAGTCTTTGACAGGAAGGATATTGTAATAGATGATTCTATGAGTTAAACTCAGGTCATGTCGAAGGCAGGGTAGTTCTAAATTTTCTAAACCCAGGATATACTCTGATTTATTGCCAATTGTAGACTCAAAAAGCATTGACTGTATTTTCCGGAGCATAAGACGGACCTTTCCCCCCCACTTAAAAGTGGGTGAAAATTTAGGTACGTCTTATAGACTGAATACAAGCATTATTGACCTCCCGAACCCACGGTGCATTGCATTTTTGCCCTCCCCCAGAAGCATTCTGCAGTGCTCTGCACGGCCCGTTTTTGTCAAAAATGAGTCCGTTTTCACCAAAAATGAGCCTGTTTTCGCTGCTCCCAAGCTCTCCGTGCATCATGGTTTCACCCTCCCTGGCTCCCAGAAGCACTCTGCAGGCCAAAAACGGGTGCGTTTTTGGCTAAAACGGACCATGTGGAGCACTGCAGAGTGCTTCTAGGGGCACGGGAGGGTGAACATCTGATACGTGGAGGCCAAAAACTATTTATTTCTTGTTTTCCTCCTGTAAATTTAGGTGCATCTTTTAGTCCGGTGCGTCTTATAGTCCGAAAAATATGGTACACCGGTCTCTAAGGCCCGGAAGATTCCTCAGCTTGTTAAGATTGTGACCTTAGGCCAGGGTCCTAAGTCAAAATAGAGTTGAGTAGTTCAAGCTTAGCAGACTGTGTGAACTCAGACAATTGTGGCTTATTTCTTAGGTTTTGATGAAATAAACGAACATTTTGGAGAATGTGTGTGAATCTAGCTGCTCATGATATCTGGCTTTGAACCCACAATTTGTACGTTCTATATCACCATTGAAAAAGGAGAGCCCCCAAACACCACAGGGCTGTTGCTGTTGCCTTTTGAAGCAGAGCACAGGGCAGAGTTTATACCCTGTGCTCTGCTTGGTCATTAAAGCCATTTTCTGGATTTAACAAGCCATGTCAAAAAAATACCAACCCTAACCAAGGTTACAACGAATTAAAATGCAGCTTGTGATGTGAATGCAGCCACTCGATCCTTAAGAAACTTGATCAAACCTCCTAGATGCACCCGCTCCCAAGGGATCACTAAATCTAAAGTCCCCACCAATCCCACCTGTTGTCCAACCTTCTCCTTTTGGGTCTGCCTTGCAGGAGGAATCGCGTGGTGAACCGCTGGCGGGTGTTCGTGGGTGCCGTATCTCAGCAATCTACGAAGGGGCTGCAGATGGACGTGGCCAGCATTGTGTATCATGGTTGGTACAGGCCCTTTGTGGACCCCGATAGTGAGGAGAACAGCAACGACATTGCCTTGCTGCGCTTGGCCACACCACTCTCCTTCAATGGTGAGTGTCACCTATGAAGCGAACCTGTCTGAAGGCATCTTTTGCTGCCTTATAGTTGCCACGAACATTGAGGAGGGGGAAAGAGATGGGGAAGTAGATAGACTGGCTAGCAGTCAAAACAAAAAGCTTTCTCGTGGGAACCAAGGTCATCCCAACAGGTGACAGTTGTTGGAGGAGAGGAGCGACCAAGGAACCCTTGGTCAAATGTCTTAATTGGACAATGTGACCTGTGACACTTGGGGGTGGGGAACAACTGCTCTTTTAATTATGTCACAAACGCAAGAAAACTTTCAGGGGCTGTGCCAATATAACGTATCTAATAAACATATTCTTTGAGGAACCTACCTGCCTCGGAGGTCTGCTTTTGGTGGATGCATTACTCGGAACGCTGACAGTGAGAATATTGCTGGACAGAAGTTGGGTGGGTCATGACATCACAATGGAAAGTCCACCCCATCCTCTATTTGTGTGCAACATCTTCACGTGGGTACGAAAGAATAGAAGAGGAAGTAGTATTAGGAATGTTTCACGCCTTATTTATAAAATAATAAAGGTAGGATTAAAAAAATCTTAAACCCCCATCCGAGATGTCTGCATTGCCCTGGTCGTCTTCTCCCTAAAGTTGTGGAAGGCCAGCAACTTCTAGTGCAGGAATCTCCAACCTTGGCCACTTTAAGACTTGTGGACTTCAACTCCCAGAATTCTGGGAGTTGAAGTCCACAAGTCTTAAAGTGGCCAAGGTTGGAGACCCCGCTCTAGTGAAAATTCCACTGAAAATAATTTTTCCTTTGTGGAATTACTTCGATTCATCAATTCTCTCTTCCAAATGGTTAAAAAAAAACATCAGGAGAAATTTTCAGCTGCAGAAAATGCACAGAAGCAACTTGCCACTCATGACTGTGAGCCAGAAAAAAAAGAATCCTACCCAAGATAGCAATGTGTTTTTGGGATTTTTTTTGTTTTTGTTTTGCTTACAGAATTTATTCAGCCTATCTGCCTCCCAGCGTTGGGGCAAACTTTGGTGGATGGCAAGATCTGTACGGTGACGGGATGGGGCAACACACAATACTATGGTAAGGGCCTCTTGCTACCACGAGATGGCGGCAGCGTTTATATGGTTGGAGTTCTCACTCAAGTTGTGTGAAAGCTTAATTCAATTGAAAAGTTCGGCTTTTTGAGGGAGGGAGGGTGGGAGGGAGGAAGGAAGGAAGGGGGAAGGAAGAGAGGGAGGAGGGAGGGAAGAAAGGAAGGGGAAGGGAAGGGAAGGAGGAGGGAGGGAAGGAAGGAAGGAAGGGGGAAGGAAAGGAGGGACGAGGAGGAAGGAAGGAAGGAAAGAAGGGGGAAGGAAGGAAGGAAGGGAGGAGGGAGGGAAGGAAGGAAGGGGGAAGGGAGGGAGGGAGGAAGGAAGGAAGGAAGGGGGAAGGAAGGAAGGAAGGGGGAAGGGCTGAAGAGGTTGTAAAAATGCTTTTAAAAGCCTCTTGACGATCCTAGCTGAGCCACACGGTCATCAGAGGCTTTTTTTTTTACTTTTAAAAGCATTTTTTTTGGCCGAAGAAAAAATGCTTTTAAAAGTAAAAAAAAAAAATCTCTGATGATCGCGTGGCTTAGCTGGGCAAGGGATGGGGGGAGCAGGGATTTTTGCTACCGGTTCTCCGAGCCATCCGCAACCATTGCTATTGGATTGGGCGATCCAGTCCAAACTGGGAGCATTTCACCCCTGGGAGCATGGCAACAAGAGAGAACTAATGAGCTGATGGAAGCTGATGGAAGCACCAGGCTCCCTTGTACAAAGGCAGCTTCTGACTCCTCCTTCTTTGTAGGCCAACAGTCTGACGTCCTTCAAGAGGCCAGGGTGCCCATCATCAGCACCAGTGTCTGCAATGGCCCCGATTACTATGGCAGTCAGATAAGGCCCAGGATGTTTTGTGCTGGTTTTGCAGCTGGCGGCACAGATGCTTGCCAGGTAGGGTCAGTTTCAGTGGTGAAATCCAATTTTTTTTTACTACCGGTTCTGTGGCCGTGGCTTGGTGGGCGTGGGGTGGCTTGGTGAGCGTGGCAGGGGAAGGATACTACAAAATGTCCATTCCCACCCCAGTCCATGGGAAGGATACTGCAAAATCTCCATTCTCTCCCCATGCCAGGAGAAGAATATTGCAAAAATCTCCATTGCCACCCCACTCTGGGGCCAGCCAGAGGTGGCATTTGCCGATTCTCCAAACTACTCAAAATTTCCGCTACCTCTTTTTTGGGTTCTCCAGAACCTGTCTGACTTGTGTAGGGTTTCCTGCCTAAGCAGGGGGTTGGACTAGAACAGGGGTCTCCAACCTTAGCAACTTTAAGACTTGTGGACTTCAACTCCCAGAATTCCTCAGCCAGTTTAGCTGGTCCACAAGTCTTAAAGTTGCCAAGGTTGGAGACCCCTGGACTAGAAGACCTCCAACTCTGTTATTCTATTCTAAGAGGAGAAGAGACCAATCCTGATCAGAATTGGGGCAGCGTTTCCCATTCAACCATGTACTCCCAAATTGCTGTTAATCCAGAAGATATAATTGTGTAGTCCTCAAATTGCAACCAGTTGCTTAGAGACCATTTGAAATTACAGCCAACCCCCAAAAGAGACATATAACCCAGATTCGAAATTCAGATGGTCAGGCCCCCTCTGCAGTAATATGACCAAAATTCAAGCATTCTGTACCCCCATAATGAACCATTGGCTCACTTAGCAACCATGATGTTCACTTAATGACTGCCACAAAAGACATCATTTTACATCTTTCATGATGCACAACCGTAACGGGTGGGCTTATGGTCGTAAGAAGGGCTACTTGTAATGTTCCAAACCTAAGAAATGGAGGTTCAGCTTCTACTTCCTGTTTCTGCTCCTAAACTTCCTTTTGTTGTCTTGTTCCGTTCCACCATCATAGCTTTCCCTGACTTGATGTCATTCAGGTGTGCTGGACTAAAACTCCCATCATCCCCAGACAGCAAGGCCATGTGGGGCTTTGAACTCTGGGATAGCAGTGCAGTGAATAGGGAAGTGGAAGATGATAACGCAGCTGCGCGGGTGATAGAGGGAGTTCCACGTAGCTCCCATGTAACACCTCTCCTGCGCAGACTGCACTGGCTACCTGTTGCCTTTCGGGTGCATTTCAAGGTTTTGCTTACCACCTTCAAAGCGCTCCATGGCTTGGGACCTGGGTACTTACGGGACCGCCTGCTGTTACCCCATGCCTCCCACCGACCTGTACGCTCACACAGAGAGGGTCTTCTCAGGGTGCCATCCACCAAACAATGTCGGCTGGCGGCCCCAAGGGGAAGGTCCTTCTCTGTGGGGGCTCCTACTCTCTGGAACGAGCTTCCCCCTGGTTTACGCCAAATACCTGACCTTGGGACCTTTCGCCGCGAATTGAAAACACATCTGTTCATTTGCGCGGGGCTGGCTTAAGGCTTTTCTTTTAAATTGTCTAGATTTTTAAATTTTAAATTCTATTTATGTTTTAAATTGGGGTTTTTAGAGTTTTAAATACTTTAATTTTTTGGCCAACTGTATAATAAGTTTCTTAATTCATTTTTATGTTTTATCTTGGCTGTACACTGTCCTGAGTCCTTCGGGAGAAGGGCGGTCTAGAAATCTAATAAATAAATAAATAATAATAATAATAATAATAATAATAATAATAATAATAATAATAATAATAGTAATAGTAATAATAGTAATAATAACAGTAATAATAATAGTAATAGTAATAATAATAATAACGTAAATGCAGGTTTTCCTTTTAACCGAGGTTTCTTTCACCTGGCAGGGGGACAGCGGGGGCCCTTTTATGTGTGAAGACAGCATTTCACAAGTGTCGCGTTGGCGGCTGTGTGGCATTGTGAGCTGGGGCACAGGCTGTGCCCTGGCCAATAAACCTGGAGTCTACACCAAGGTTAACGATTTCCATCGGTGGGTCCACCACACAATGAAGGTAAATAGCAGGTGAATGTGTTGTGTCTGCACCCCCCGAGCCGGGCCCCCTGCCAGAAAGTGACTCGGAAAGTGAGGGGGAAGGGCCATCAGGACTTACCTCGGGAGCACCGTCTTCCCTGGCTCAGCTCCAGGAGCCAGAGGCAGGCCAGGTAGAGGAGATAACGAGGCCTCCATCCCCTGACTCTTTCCCCCCCCCCCAGGCCATGCCTCCAGACCCGACTGATGGCAATCAGGCTTGGTTGGACCCTAGGTTTCGTAGGCAGGAGAGGAGGGAACAACAGAAGCAGGGGTGGGGCAGGCCTAGGAAGTGCTGAGTCATGGAGCCACACCCCACAGGATATAAAAGCAGCAAGGGCTGCTATACCTCTTCGTAGCAAGCAAATCAACTGCTTAACTAGAGCTGAAGTACTGTTTGTTCCTGGGTGACTCATCAAGAGAGATAACAGAGACACTCTATATCCCGCCCTTCTCCGAAGACTCAGGGCAGCTTACACTATGTCAAGCAATAGTCTTCATCCATTTGTATATTATATACAAAGTCAACTTAATTGCCCCCAACAATCTGGGTCCTCATTTTACCTACCTTATAAAGGATGGAAGGCTGAGTCAACCTTGGGCCTGGTGGGACTAGAACCTGCAGTAATTGCAAGCAGTTGCTGTTAATAACAGACTGTCTTACCAGTCTGAGCCACCAGAGGCCCACCAGATGGTGGATGAGTTAAACTATTAGTTCTACCTTCCTTTCTGAACCAGCATTTGACCCCCATTGCATCAACAGTGATTCTCCATCACTGATCTGAATAATAGGGGAACAATAGGGGAATAATAAGGGAAGAAGTAGAACATGGACAAATGAACCAGTTCTTCTTTTGGTTAATTTTCATCGCCAGAATTCCATGGGATGAAAAACCCAAATCAACTCATGTTCTTTTAATGTGTTGGAATTACATTCCCAGGTTGGTTGGAGGTGATGGGAATCAGACGTGAGGGGCCTCTGGTGGCTCAGACTGGTAAGACAGTCTGTTATTAACAGCAGCTGCTTGCAATTACTGCAGGTTCAAGTCCCACCAGGCCCAAGGTTGACTCAGCCTTCCATCCTTTATAAGGTAGGTAAAATGAGGACCCAGATTGTTGGGGGCAATAAGTTGACTTTGTATATAATATACAAATGGATGAAGACTATTGCTTGACATAGTGTAAGCCGCCCTGAGTCTTCGGAGAAGGGCGGGATATAAATACAAATTAAAAAAAAAAGACGTTACAATATCTGAAGCCTATCAGGTTGAGGAAAGCTGGAGACGCTTCAACTACTGTGTCTCTTTTTTTTCTTTTCTGCAGACAAACTCCCACATTAGTGGGTTGGTGATTCAGGAATGAAACGCGTGGAATTGGCCTTCTCCCTTTCCCGAGAATTGCTGCCTTAAAAAGAAAGAGAAGAATCAAGGAAGATGAGGGGGGGAAAAAGAGGAAGGAACATATTGATATCTTTGGCCTGGCCAAATGAGCAGAATGGGACAGAAAAATCCTTGCCAATTGCTAATGCTATCATGGCATATTGGGTCTTTCAGACTTTGGATAAGATGCTTTTGTTCTTTTACGTTGTCTTCATGGAGCTTCTGCTCCTTCAGCTGCTCATCTATGGATGAACTGAACAGAATACAGAGTTGGAAGGGATCTTGGAGGTCTTCTAGTCCAACCCCTTGCTCAAGCAGGAAACCTTATACCAGGGGTCTGCAAACTTGGCTCTTTTAAGACTTGTGGACTTTAACTCCCAGAGTTCCTCAGCCAGCAAAGCTGGCTGAGGAACTCTGGGTGTTGAAGTCCACAAGTCTTAAAAGAACCAAGTTTGCAGACCGCTGTCCTATACCATTTCAGACAAATGCTTCTCTTATCTCGTCTTAAAACCTTCCCTTCTGGAGGGAAGGTTGTTCCATTGATTAATTGTTCTCACTGCCAGGAAATTTCTCCTTAGTTCTAGGTTGGTCCTCTCCTTGATTAGTGCCCAGCTTCCCAAGCAGTGGTGAAATCCAATTTTTTTTTTACTACCGGTTCTGTGGGCGTGGCTTGGTGGGCATGGCAGGGGAAGGACACTGCAAAATCTCCATTCCCTCCCCACTCCTGGGGGAAGGATACTGTAAAATCCCCATTCCATCTTCATTCCTGGAAGAAAGATAATGCAAAATCTCCATTCCCACCCCACTCTGAGGCCAGCCAGAGGTGGTATTTGCCGGTTCTCCGAACTACTCAAAATTTCCGCTACGGGTTCTCCAGAATCTGTCAGAACTTGCTGGATTTCACTCCTATTCCCAAAGGCATTTATAATTGATTTATAATTGATTAAGGGCTCCTGCTACATAAAATCACACGCACAGCTTGAAGACTTTAAACTTTCATGGATGCACTTGGGATTAAAGGGTTATAATAACAATCCTATCATAAGTTGACGACCAAACCCCGAATCTGAAATTTGGCTTAGCCTTGTGGTTGGTGTCCATTTCACATCCTTCCACGTGGAAGGATTTATATTCCTTGCAACCAGCTTCCATTCCCCACCATCCAGTCAGAGCTTGAAGACGTTTTTGGGATGAGAAGTGAAACGTCTTCAGAGAAAAAAACGAAGTCCAGTTGCCTCCTGAAAAAGCACCTTTGGGACAACCATGACCTGGATGACCAAGAATCTCCATAGACGCTCAGATTTGTATATATTTCATACTTGTAATGATCTCAGTGAAATAAACTTGTTTTTGATTCTGGACAGTTCTTGAATGTTCATGGACTTTTCCCTGAGAATCTCCACTGAAAATGGGGTTCTCTAAGTCAATTTAACTAAGACTTATATTCAAAAATTTTAGCAACCAGTTCTCTGCCTGGTTGCTGGGTAGGTGTGGCCATGGTGGGTGTGGCCTACTTGGCTTCCTGCACCATGGGGTGGGGGATGACATTTTCACCATCCCCAGGCTCCAGAGGCTTTCCTCGAGCCTCCAGGAATGCGAAAACTGCCTCCCCTGGGCTCTGGAGGCCCGCCGTTTCCAGTACTTCTGGTACTTCCAGTAGGCCTGTTTTTCGTCCTCCCCAGGCTCTAGAGTCTTTCCTGGAGCCTCTGGGAGCGTGAAAACGCCCCCCCATGCTCTGGAGGCCCTCTGGAGGCTGGAAACGGGTCCATTTCCAGACTTCTGGACCTTCTGGGAGGCCCATTTTTTGCCCTCCCAGAGCCTCCGCGCGAGCCCTGCACTTACCTGGCATCCAAAATGGGCCGCATGGAGACTTGTGGGAGGTGCGGGGCAGGGTGGGCGGGCCAGCCAGTCCTTGCAACTACCAATTCAGTGAACCAGATGTAAAATTAGCATCTGGTTCACCCAAACAGGTCCGAACCGGCTGAATTCCACCCCTGCTTATGTCTCATAAGACAGGGGTCTCCAACCTTGGTCCCTTTAAGACTTGTGGACTTCAATTCCCAGACTCCCTCAGCCAGCAAAGCTGGCTGAGGAACTCTGGGAGTTGAAGTCCACAAGTCTTAAAGGAACCAAGGTTGGAGACCCCTGTCATAAGAGGCATGTTTTTTTCCCTCCAGTAATAGCTCGCCAATATCCTCGCAAGGAAAGAGAAGCATTTATTGTATGGTTTGAACAGCAGAGGACAGCAATATATATATATATATATATATATGTTTTCTGAGGTTTTTGCGGGTGTTTGTATGTAGGTCTTTAATTATTCGGGTTTTCTCCCATGTAAAACTAGAAGTGTCTTGGCGATGTTTCGACAAAGTCTCATTCATCATCTTCAGGCTTCAGCTTCGTGCTTCTAGGAGCTCCTAGAAGCACGAAGACCTACAACTTAGACCTACAACCTAGACCTACAACCTAGAACCAAAGACCTACACACATATATATATATATATATATGTTTTCTGAGGTTTTTGCGGGTGTTTGTATGTAGGTCTTTAATTATTCGGGTTTTCTCCCATGTAAAACTAGAAGTGTCTTGGCGATGTTTCGACAAAGTCTCATTCATCATCTTCCGGCTCCAGCTTTGTGCTTCTAGGAGCTCCTAGAAGCACGAAGACCTACAACTTAGACCTACAACCTAGACCTACAACCTAGAACCAAAGACCTACACACACATATATATACATATATACGTACATGCATACATACATACATACATATATAGTTTTGCTGGCTGAGGGACTCTGGGAGTTGAAGTCCACAAGTCTTAAAGAGACCAAGGTTGGAAACCCCTGGTTTAGGCAACCAGGTCGTGGTGAGTCCATTTAGAGACTTTCATTCTGGAATGCTCAACACATTGAAATTGTCCAGGACAATCATGGTGGCAGCCTATACCAGGATCTACATAAATCTACTTCATGACATGTCTCATTAGTCTTTGTGTTCAGCTCTCAATAGTTAGCACCCTTCACTAATTTCAGATCAGCTGGAGAGGTCACTGTGTCTACTCAAGGAGCTAGCTCTGAGTAAGCAATGCCCTTTTTCTTTCTTTCCCAGAGTGGCAGGATAATAAGGATTAGCCTGGTCTGAGGCCCCATAGCATGTGGAAACAATGGCCAGTGTTACAGGAGAGAGATTGGACATCCGCTTAAGGGGGAGGAAAAGAGCATAGAATAGTTAATAACTGGTTAATGGTTAACTGAACTCTTTTTTTTCCCTCCCAACATTAGTTAACTAGCAGTCAAGAATGCCCAGAACTTAGGGTACAAATGAGCAATTAAATAATTAATCTATTAGTCTATATTTGCTTCTCACCTGCAAATCTATTTTCTGTTCATGGCAGTTTCTCATATATTTGATCTTAAATCCATTCCGTGCCTTGTGAGTTTTGCTCGCTTCCTTTCATTACAAGCAAAGAACGTTCTCCCATAAAATGTATGTCTGTCCTCTAATACCGATACTCCTCGACTTACAACCACAGTTGAGCCCCAAATTTCTGTCGCTAAGGGAGACAGTTGGATTTTTGCTCCATTTTACAACATTTCTTGCCACAATTGTTAAGTGAATCAATGCAGATGTTAAGTCAGTAACGCAATTGTTAAGCTAACCTGCCTTCCACATTGACTTTGCTTGTCAGAAGGTTGCACGAGGCGATCACATGACCCTGGGACACTGCAACGGTCACAAGTATGAGTCAGTTGCCAAGCATCTGAATTTTGACCATGTGTCTAGGGTGGTCCTCTCCTTGATTAGTGCCCAGCTTCTCAATCAGTAGTGAAATCCAATTTTTTTTTACTACCGGTTCTGTGGATGTGGCTTTGGTGGGCTTGGTGTGGCTTGGTGGGCGTGGCTTGGTGGGCTTGGTGGGCGTGGCAGGGGAAAGATACTGCAAAATCTTCATTCCCATCCCACTCCAGGGGGAAGGATACTGCAAAATCCCCATTCCCACCCCACTCTGAGGCCAGTCAGAGGTGGTATTTGCCAATTCTCTGAACTATTCAAAATTTCTGCTACCGGTTGTCCAGAACCTGTCAGAACCTGCTGGATTTCACCCCTGGCTTAGGTCAGACTGAAGGCAGTGTAGTTCTAAGTTGTCTAAGCCCAAAATTTCAAGCCTGGTGGTAAAAAGTATTCTGCTGTGAGCCGAGGAGTGGAGGACTCTTCTCGTGAAATATCTCTGGACAATTGTATTATTGTCCAATATGCAGTACAGGTTCCAGACAGATGAGCTGCATTCGAGAACCGGTCTTGTATGCTCTAGTTAGCATCTAGTTAGCTTAGCTACAATGGGAAAACCACACAGAATCATTATATCCTTGTCAAAATGTTTCTACTAATGCTGGCTTGACAAATGAACCTATTCTTTCCTGTGCGTACAACCAGAATTGGTTTTCAATTGCCCTTTCTGGGAGATTGTATATAACCCCTCCTGATGCAGAGAAAACTTGAGTGTAACAGGGATCTGAGCCCGTTCATGCACTATATTGCAGACAACTGGGTAAGAATTTTATGCCGGGCCCAGAATGTAATGGGCGGAAAGTTTTTGTTTTCCTTTCTGCAAAATTATCTATTTCCCCGCAGTACTTCGTTGATCTTTCCATCATGGTTTCGCATGCAAGCTAAAAAAAGAAGGAGCCAGGTTGAAATTCCCATTTTGTGACCAGATTCATCAGGTAAGGTTTGCTGGATCAGACCCCCTCATTTCCCCCCCCTCCTTTTAAGGCAATTATTGGATGGATCAGATCAAATCCAAATCAATTACTGGATGGACCAAATCAAGTGTGACATTGGCAGAAAGTGGCATTTCCCAAATCGCTGTAAATCTGCAGAATGTTAAAATGAAAGAGTTGCGGGGGGGGGGGGGGAGTTGAACAAACCGATCCACAGGAAGTGATAAGGAAAATTCTGGACTCTGCAGAGATGGATCAATTAACAAAGGAGATAAAAGAAAAGGAAGATACGGAATATTATATAGCATGGAATAAATTGTATAACTGGATAGAAACTAGAAATGATAAATGACGAAAAAGGGGAAAGGGTCATATATATACATACAAAAACGGGTAGCTCATGAAAGAAAATGAATTGTTATAAGGATAAAAATGTAAAAAATAGAGGAATACTGATACAAACCTGATGTAAAGAAGGAGTATAAGTTTTATGTTAGTGTTTGTTATGTCTTGTTTTTTTTTAAAAAAATAAAAAAATATTTATACACGTAAATAAACCAAATTGGCCAGATTTGCATGATACAAAAAGCTGAGGCTGAATAAATCATTTTAAGATTTAAAAAAAAACACACACGCAAAAACCCCCAATCCACAGGACCCCCAACTCTCCGTTTACTTTATTTATGAGAGTTTATCACACTTCATTCTTTAACTATGAAATAAAAGGTGGGAAATGGCTGTACAAACTTTGATGAAAATAAGGGCTATAGCAAAGAGAAAATGAATTGCAACTCATACCAAGAAGGTAAAATAATAGCATTTTAAAGGCAAAGAATATTTCTGAATACTGTATTGTAGGAGTTCTTTTTTTTTCTTATGCAAGAGGCTGAAGGGCTAAGCGGAAAATACATTTAAAGTGACAGCCCTTGGAGGATATTTGCTTTAATTAAGTAGACACTTAGGTAGAAGTAATTATATGCATCCCCATTCTATGATTCGCTACACTACTCAGCTATAAACCCCACAGTGTACAATAAAGGTGGGTAGGATTACTGCCAAAAAATGTATTGAGAACAACATTAAGCCAGAAATAAATTTATACGTTCTTAGGTTTCCTGCATAATTTCTGATATAAGAATTAAAACAACAAGCGGGAATATGAGATCATACCTTCCCTGGTCGATGAAGTTCCTAGCCCTGGGTGAGTTTGTCCCAAAGTTCTTTTCAAATGCATTTATTCATTAATATGCACAATAAATTTCACAGCATGGTTTAGCTTATTGTCACTATTATTTCCTCGCCCCCAAAACTGCAACTCATTTTGTGACTGAAAGCGGAGGCATCTACACAACACCGAGACTGCTTGTGTGTCCCTCCTCATGGGACAAACTTGCAACTAATTAAATTAAATTTCTATTTTGTTCTGGATGAGACGGGTCATTTTAAGATTAGTATCGACCAGCAGCAATTTATAAGAAGGCAGGAGTGAGTTCCCAATGGAAAGAGGAGGAATTGCAATGGGGTTTTTTTTTCACTGCTAAGCAGCAACATATAGAATAGAATAGAATAGAATTTTATTGGCCAAGTGTGATTGGACACACAAGGAATTTGTCTTGGTGCATATGCTCTCAGTGTTACATAAAAGAAAAGATACGTTCATCAAGGTACAACATTTACAACACAATTGATGGTCAATATATCAATATAAATCATAAGGATTGCCAGTAACGTTATAGTCATACAGTCATAAGTGGAAGGAGATGGGTGATGGGAACTATGAAACGATTAATAGTAGTGCAGATTCAGTAAATAGTCTGACAGTGTTGAGTGAATTATTTGTTTAGCAGAGTGATGGCCTTCGGGGAAAAACTGTTCTTGTGTCTAGTTGTTCTGGTGTGCAGTGCTCTATAGCGTCGTTTTGAGGGTAGGAGTTGAAACAGTTTATGTCCAGGATGCGAGGGATCTGCAAATATTTTCACGGCCCTCTTCTTGATTCGTGCAGTATACAGGTCCTCAATGGAAGGCAAGTTGGTAGCAATTATTTTTTCTGCAGTTCTAATTATCCTCTGAAGTCTGTGTTTCATTGGATATAGTATCCAATGAAAGAACTATGATTTAAATTTCCTGCTGTCTTCCAGAATGATGTCAAGGGGAATGTGAGAATTTCCACTGGTGTCTTCTATATCTTTCGCCCTGCAACGCTCAGATTTCCTAGTTACACTTCGGTGCAGCTGAGCTTTCCTTATTCCTTCTGTTCACTTGCCTTTTCTCTCTCTCTCTTTAAGCATCCCAAGTATTGTCTTTGGGAAGTGTGCCTGACACAGGTAAGTTACCTATAGGTAAAAACTGTAGAATATTCTAACCAGTATGAGACACAATCAGGTTTGGATCAACTGCACCAAACAATTTGATCTGAATGCCCCCAAGGAAAAAGCCACTAGGGCAGTGGTGAAATTCAGTGGTTTTTTTTAAACTATCGGTTCTGTGGCTTGGTGGACATGGCTGGGGAAGGATACTGCAAAATCTCCATTCCCACCCCACTCTGGGGCCAGCCAGAGGTGACATTTGCTGGTTCTCTGAACTACTCAAATTTCTGCTACCGGTTCTCCAGAACCTGTCACAACCTGCTGGATTTCACCCCTGACTTAGAGTTACATACTGCTTCAAAATGCCCTAAGCGGTTTACCGAATCAGTTTTATTGTCCCCACCAATCTGGCTCCTCATTTTACCGACCTCGGAGGGATGCAAGGCTGAGTCAATCTTGAGCCTGGTGAGATTCGAACTGCCAAACCACTGGCAGTCGACAGTCAGCAGAAGTAGCCTGCACTATTGCATTTTTTAACCCCTGCGCCGCCACGGCTCATGTAGAGAAATCTGCAGTTGGTCTTTTATGTTACAGTTGCTCCAAAATTAGTCTGATAACCAACTCTTGCTGATACTGTAAATGTTGCCTATTAGGTCTTCTACCTGCCTTAACCACTTATCTTTTCTGGGGACCTTTCCAGACACCTTGCTCTATCCTTATGGTCCCCGGTATCAGGACAGAAGCACCCCCAAGGCAGATGATGGAGCATCTCCTGAGATCTCCATCTCTGAATTCTTCTTCTTTTATGGGCGGAAATACCATTCCCTTTATGTGAGTATTCTCCGGACATCTCCTACAAAGCCACTCTTGTCTATTGTTCAACCATACCACAGGCCTCTACTTTCATCCCTCCAGGTGAACAACAATGGGGTGGTGTCCTTTGGCAACCCTGTCAGCCAGTTCACCCCAGATCCTTTTCCTCTGATGGATGGCCGAACCTTTGTGGCTCCTTTTTGGGCCGATGTGGATAATCGTATCATGGGGGAGGTATACTACAGGGAGAGCCAAGAGCAGGGGCTGCTGCAGAGAGTCACGGCTGATATAAACGCTTACTTTCCACACAAGAATTTCACGGCTACGTGGGCCTTTGTGGCTACCTGGGATCAAGTGGCTTTCTATGGATCCTTGTCCACCAAGGTAGGCTGGTTCAACCAGGGGTGGGCTTCAAAAATTTTAGCAGGGGGGGGGTCTCCACGGTTGATGGGTGGGGGTGGCCATGGTGGGCGTGGCCCAGTGGTGGGTTTCAAATGTTTTTACTACTGGTTCTGTGGGTGTGGCTTAGTGGGCATGCATGGCTTGGTGGGCGTGACTTGGTGGGCGTGGCATGGGGAGGATACTGTAAAATCTCCATTCCCACCCCACTCCAGCGGAAGGATACTGTAAAATCTCCATTCCCACCCCACTCCAGGGGAAGGTTACTGCAAAATCCCCATTTCCTCCCGATCAGTTGGGACTCGGGAGGGAGAGAATAGATGGGGGCGGGGCCAGTGAGAATTTTTACTACTGGTTCTCCGAACTACTCAAAATTTCTGCTACTGGTTCTCCAGAACTGGTCAGAATCTGCTGGAACCCACCTCTGTATTCATTGCATATATTTCTAATATGAAAGAGCCAGTAGTGTATAGTGGATAAAGGTACCAGGCTAGAAATTGGGAAATTATGAGGGCTAGTTCTGTCTTAGGCATGAAGCCAGCTGGTTTACCTTGGGCCAGTCACCTCTCAGCCCTAAGAAGGTGACAATGGCAAACATCCCCTCCCCCCAAATGCTTTCAAGAAAACTGCAAAGGCCATGAATACAGGTCAACCAACTGACTTGAAAGCACCAATTAATACATGATATGATGTAATCAATTCTCTACAGGTGAACACATTTCAGGCTGTTTTAACTTCCAATGGTAAAATGTCTTTTGTGATGCTGAATTACCAGGATATCCAGTGGATATCAGGCCAAGCAAGTGGTGGAGATGCTCACACAGGCTTAGAGGGCACACCTGCCCAGGTAAGGCTCTTCTAAAGGCACATGTTTCCCAGCCTGGACCCTCAGTATTTCCCAACAATGTCTTTGTTGAAAATGCAAGTCCTAAAGTGGGAAATGCCCAGATTGGAGATGCTGTATCCGACTAGGTGACAGTACCTAGTTGACCTTGATGTAGAAAACCTGAATGAACTTATATCTGGTAATTTAGGTGAGATATTACCAGAAAAGGCAATGCAGTGGCTCAGTGGCGAAGATGCTGAGCTTGTTGATTGAAAGGTCGGCAGTTCAGCGGTTCGAATCCCTAGTGCCGCGTAATGGGGTGAGCTCCCATGACTTGTCCCAGCTTCTGCCAACCTAGCAGTTTGAAAGCACGTAAAAAATGCAAGTAGAAAAATAGGGACCATCTTTGGTGGGAAGGTAACAGCGTTCTGTGCCCTTTGGCGTTTAATCATGCTGGCCACATGACCACGGAGACATCTTCGGACAGCGCTGCCTCTTTGGCTTTGAAACAGAGATGAGCACCGCCCCCTAGAGTCAGGAATGACTAGCACATATGTGCGAGGGAAACCTTTACCTTTACCTATTACCAGAAAATCTTGGGAGTGTGGACTATTCTGGGGAGCTAAAAATCACCCTGGGAAGGAGGCGACAGGAAACCATGGCATATTGCTCTCAAGGAAATTACATGGATGCAATTTTCTGTCAAAGAAAATATATATAAGCACCTGAAGGCCAGTATGACAGAAAATTTTACAGAAAAATGTATCTTATCCCCATCCACCCAGTTTATTTTCATGCCTATTTTATGGCCAGTGGCATACAGTTTGGCTATTAGGAATTGAAGGCCAAGGTCCCATAATCCATCAGACACCTCCTTGGCCTAAATAACCTCTCATCTTTTTTTGATAATTCTTTTTCCCCCATTTCTTACTTGCAGGCTGGATTTAATAATGGTGATGTTGACAATTACTTCAATATTCCTGGTTCTTGGACTCCAAGCATAATGAACATCAGCTCAACAAGCAATGTTGTGGATCCCGGGCGCTGGGTATTTGAAGTGGACGTTTTTGGAGTGCCCAATGGATGTGTGTACAAAGGTACATTGAATGCTACCCAGTGAGATCATAAGAAAAAAAAGCCATAAAGGATTCAGCCTGAAATCCATTATTCCAGTGATAGATAGTCATGTTCTTCTCTTAAATTTAGCCAGGTGTCAACAGCAATGTCCCCTTCTTTGCACCAGGTGCAGGGGTGAAATCCATCAGGTTTTGACAGGTTCTGGAGAACTGGTAGCGGAAATTTTGAGTAGTTTGGAGAACCGGCAAATACCAACTGTGGCTGGTCCCAGAGTGGGGTGGGAATGGAGATTTTGCAGCATCCTTCCCCTGCCACGCCCACCAAGCCACGCCCCACAGAACTGGTAGTAAAAAAAAATTGAATTTCAACACTGACCAGATTGTTGCTTTTGATGACAAACTATACATAAGCCTTCCATCAATTTATGACGGCTAGTCAATATGTCCATGAAAATGCTTCATTTATCCCAAGATGTGGAATATACATCTGTTTATGTTTTTTTTTATTTAGTAAGATGTTCAGCAAGTCTTTAGGCATAAAAGTGGCATATCAACATAAATACAAATAAAATTAATATTGAGGAAGTACAAGAGTTTCATAGTACTTAATATGAAAGGAATATTTATGTTCTGTGTATCTCCTGCATGTCCAAACATAGGCCCTTGATGGTCCCTGAATATCTTTGCTTTTCCTTGCAAAAGGTCAATATAACCTCAACTGCATTAACCTCTTCGTATATATTTCATGGCTACTTCCTTATGATATAGTTCCTTCAAGTGGAGAAATCTTTATTACATTTTTTTTATTTGCATTTATATCCCGCCCTTAGTACAATAGTACAAATAGCACAAATTAATTGCACATGATCTAGTTGGGTGTTGATTAAAAAAAAGAAAAAAGGCAGGACTTTTTTTGGGGGGGGGACAATCTCGTATAGTAAAATAATTTTAATTTTAACAAAAGATTATACATTTTGGTAATCATTTCCACGCCCCACCTAGGATGCTAGTAATATCTTATCAAGTTCCAATTGTTCTCTGTATATGCCAAATTATTCCTTATCTTTTTTATATTGTGTTCTGATCTGTAAGTATTTTTATTTATTTATTTATTTAATCACATTTATATACCGCCCTATCTCCCGAGGGACTCAGGGCGGTTTACAGCCTAATAAAAACATACATATAAATACAATAAAACATCAATTTAAAAAACTTATTAAATAAGGCCGAATATTAAAAATTACAATAAAAATAATAAAACCCCATTAAAACCAAATTAAAAGTTAAAATTCTAGTCCAGTCCTGCGCAAATAAATAGATGTGTCTTAAGCTCGCGGTGAAAGGTTCGAAGGTCGGAAAGTTGACGAAGACCTGGGGGAAGTTCGTTCCAGAGGGTGGGAGCCCCCACAGAAAAGGCTCTCCCTCTGGGTGTCGCCAGTCGGCACTGCCTGGTTGACGGCACCCTAAGCAGTCCCTCCCTGTGAGAGTGCACGGGTCGGTGAGAGGCAATCGGTGGCAGCAGACGGTCCCGTAGATAACCCGGCCACTAATATGTTTTTATTCCTTGTTTTCTTAGATCCTGTTCTGACTTTAAGTTTCCAATTTCATGTAATAGATCCGAGTATCTTACTATTTTATTTAAGTCTAACACATTGGGATAGATTATGGCCTCCATTGTTGTTATCTAAACTGGAACTTTCATATAGTGATTTTTCTTTATAACATCCCAAATATTGATGAAAGTATTTCGCACGAGATGTCTCTGGAAGTATGTCTGCGTCTTACTTTTCCCCTCCCAGAGGAACCCATGCCACTCCAATTGGATGTTTTATTTTATTTTATTTTATTTTATTTTATTTTATTGTTTTTGTGTATTGTGTTTTTTTTTAATATTGTGTATTTTAACTTTTGGAAATTCAATAAATATTATTTTTTTAAAAAATAAATAAAATAATTTTAATTGAAATCTAAAGACTAGTGGACTTGGATGTTGTTCATGACATGGCCGGCAACATTCCATCCAAACTCCACTGGGAGCACATTAACTTGACGTTTATATGACAACTGACGTGAGCATTTTTAAAATAAAGATAGTGTAGCAGGTTAAACCTGCCGTTCCCTCCAAGCAGGGGGGGAATGCAAACAATTTCAGATGGAGGATAAGGAGAAGCTACACTTCAGTGCTCAAACTATATAAATAGGTGACGTGAACTGAGCAGTGGGATCCACCAAAGTTGCCTGCAGGGGAGAGGACAGGCGAGTGAAGGTATAACGGAAGAGGGCGCATTCTTGCTCTGTTGGGTGGGCTTGCGGTGTTTCTAGATGGGTTGAGTAATGCTGCTATGCTGGCAACAAGCTGGGAAGTCATGTCTGACTATAATGGAGTAGACCAAGAGCAAACTACAATAAGCTTGAAACGAGCCTGGGGTTTTCTTTCTCTCGAATTGTGTACTCTCAAGGAGGGGTTTGGACGTTCCTAGCTTTACTTAGCCTAGTTTTGTCATGCCTGGGTAGGTGGCTCGATGGCTAAGACGCCGAGCTTGTCGATCGGACAGGTTGGCAGTTCAAATCCCTCTTATAGGTCTCTTGACTGATCGGAGGGAGGGGCGGGGCCCCCAAGGCTGTGTGCTCTCTCCACTTCTCTTCTCTCTGTATACCAATGACTGCATCTCCAATTTATTTATTTATTTATTTATTTATTTATTTATTTATTTATTTATTTATTTATTTATTTATTTATTTATTTACATTTATATCCCGCCCTTCTCCAAAGACTCAGGGCGGCTTACACTATGTTAGCAATAGTCTTCATTCTATTTGTATATTTATATACAAAGTCAACTTATTGCCCCCAACAATCTGGGTCCTCATTTTACCTACCTTATAAAGGATGGAAGGCTGAGTCAACCTTGGGCCTGGTGGGACTAGAACCTGCAGTAATTGCAGGCTGCTGCTGTTAATAACAGGCTGCATTAGCAGCCTGAGCCACAGAGGCCCAATGATCCATCTGTTAAGCTACTGAAGTTCGCAGATGACACAACAGTGATTGGTCTCATTCAAGACAATGACGAATCCGCATATAGACGAGAGGTCGAATGACTAGCCTTGTGGTGCAACCAAAACAATCTGGAACTGAACACACTCAAAACCGTAGAAATGGTGGTAGACTTTAGGAGAAACCCTTCCATACTTCCACCTCTCACAATACTAGACAACACAGTATCAACAGTAGAAACCTTCAAATTTCTAGGTTCTATCATATCGCAAGATCTAAAATGGACAGCTAACATCAAAAACATCATTAAAAAAGGACAGCAAAGAATGTTCTTTCTGCGCCAACTCAGTAAGCTCAAACTGCCCAAGGAGCTGCTGATTCAGTTCTACAGAGGAATTATTGAGTCTGTCATTTGCACCTCTATAACTGTCTGGTTCGGTTCTGCAACCCAACAAGAAAAACACAGACTTCAGAGGATAATTAGAACTGCAGAAAAAATAATTGCTACCAACCTGCCTTCCATTGAGGACCTGTATACTGCACGAATCAAGAAGAGGGCCGTGAAAATATTTGCAGATCCCTTGCATCCTGGACATAAACTGTTTCAACTCCTACCCTCAAAATGACGCTATAGAGCACTGCACATCAGAACAACTAGACACAAGAACAGTTTTTTCCCCAAACGCCATCAATCTGCTAAACAAATAATTCCCTCAACACTGTCAGACTATTTACTGAATCTGCACTACTATTAATCGTTTCATAGTTCCCATCACCAATCTCTTTCCGTTTATGACTGTATGACTGTAACTTCATTGCTGGCAATCCTTATGATTTATATTGATATATTGACCATCAATTGTGTTGTAAATGTTGTACCTTGATGAACGTATCTTTTCTTTTATGTACACTGAGAGCATATGCACCAAGACAAATTCCTTGTGTGTCCAATCACACTTGGCCAATAAAATTCTATTCTACTTATTTTAGGATGAGGAACCAGTAAGTGAAGATGGTCAGTGGTAGGTCTCGATTTGGGAACATCAACAAAAGGCTCCGTTAGTGGAAATGGTTAGGAAGAAGAAAGGACCCAAAGTTATTAACTGTGGGAAGTAGGATCTGGTTACTTATGGGACCATCGTTCTCATAGAGCCCTGGTGGTGCAGTGATTAGAATGCAGTATTGCAGGCAAACTCTGCCCACATCCTGGAGTTCGATCCTGACAAGGTTGACTCAGCCTTCCGTCCCTCCGAGGTTGGTAAAATGAGGACTCAGATTGTTAGGGCCAATATCAGTAGTGGGTTTCTCCGAAGACTCAGGGCAGCTTACACTATGTTAAGCAATAGCCTTCATCCTATTTGTATATTTATATACAAAGTCAACTTATTGCCCCCAACAATCTGGGTCCTCATTTTACCTACCTTATAAAGGATGGAAGGCTGAGTCAACCTTGGGCCTGGTGGGACTTGAACCTGCAATAATTGCAAGCAGTTGTGTTAATAACAGACTGTCTTAGCAGTCTGAGCCACAGAGGCCATGGCTTTTGATTTATGAACCACATGTCTTCCTAAACTAAGGTACCAGAGGCATGAACTTCTGGGGCTTTCCAAATATTTGTGATGTGTCTTTTGTCTTCACAGCTAACTTCTTACCTCTCAATGCCATCTTCTGGAGTGAATCAACCTGTGAGGAGAAGTGCCAGTGCATGATGGACACTCATACGGTGATATGCCAGGCTGAAGGCTGCTCTGCAGATGAGGCCTGCCAGCCGATTTCCTGGTACCACGTGTGCCAGCCTATCCACAGGGCATCCTGCCAAGTCTTAGGTGGACAACATTATACCACCTTTGATGGCCGACTGTACCATTTTCAAGGTGATTGCACTTACGTGTTGTCTCAGGTATGTGCACCCTCACACAACCAAAGCCTGACGTACTACCAGTTGGAAGCCAAGGTACAAGGAACCGCTTTAGATGCACCTCATGTAGAACATTTGCGCCTGATAGTCTATGGTCAGGACATTGTTTTAATGACCAACTCTACTGGGCATGTCATGGTAAGTCATTAATGTCTCCAATGCAACTCATGGATTACTCCTTCCCCACTTTCTCTACCCTTCGTTTGCCATTTCCTCTTATTTTTTTTCTTCAACTCATTCTCCTTCAGTGATGTGTACTTTAAAATAGGGGTCTCCAACGTTGGCAACTTTAAGACTTGTGGATTTCAACTCCCAGAATTCCTCAGCCAGCAAAGCTGGCAAAGCTGGCTGAGGAATTCTGGGAGTTGAAGTCCACAAGTCTTAAAAGTTGCCAACGTTGGAGACCCCTGCTTTAAGGGGAACTTGGATAGACATTGTTTAGGGATGATTTTATTTGGTTCAGTTTAATTCATTAGTAGGACTTTGACACATGGACCTAAATGGACTTTTCTAACTTTCAGAGTCTACAAATTTTAATTTTCAACCCTAGTGTTCTGTCCCAGTCGCCTCAGTCCAAGCGATGACTTAATTAGCAGCAAACTAGCGAGTGTCTGCCAAGGGTCTCTATTATCTCTCTTGATGCCAATGAGTCAACCAGGAACAAACAGTACTTCAGCTCTAGTTAAGCAGTTGATTTGCTTGCCACAAAGGGGTATAGCAGCCCTTGCTGCTTTTATATCCTGTGGGGTGTGGCTCCACGACTCAGCACTTCCTAGGCCTGCCCCACCCTTGCTTCTGTTGTTCTCCTGCCTATGAAACCTAGGGTCCAGCGAGGGCTGATTGCCATCAGCCGGGTCTGGAGGCGTGGCCTGGGGGGGGGGGGAAAGAGTCAGGAGACAGAAGCCTCGTTATCTCCTCCACCTAGCCTGCCTCTGGCTCCTGGAGCTGAGCCAGGGAAGCCGGTGCTCCCGAGGTAAGTCCTGATGGCCCTTCCCCCTCACTTTCCGAGTCACTTTCTGGCAGGGGCCCCGGCTCGGGGGGCGCAGACACAACACCTAGATCAGCAGCCCCCAACCTTTTGGGCACTAGGGACCAGTTCTGTGGAGAGAAAGTTTTCCATGGACCAGAGTGGCTTTGGTTTCCTGTGCTGCCTGCATCCCACTGATGGGGCTTTGCTTGTTTGTGTGACCCAGTTTCTGTCATGCTGCAGCCTGGTGCCAGTGCATGGACTGAGGGTTGGGGATCCCTGTCCTAGATTATTGTATAGTAACAAGGGCTGTTCAGAACTTTGGACATTAAGTGAGAAAAGGCATCAGAGCAGTGGTGGGTTTCAAATTTTTTTTCTACCGGTTCTATGGGTGTGGCCTGGTGGGCGTGGCTTGCTGAGCAAGGCAGGGGAAGGATACTGTAAACTCTCCATTCCCACCCCACTCCAGGGGAAGGTTACTTCTAGTTTACGTCTAGTTGGTACACTTCCTTAAATCGAATATGATCAATTGATTGATTATGGGTCAACAAATTGGTTTTGACTCCTAATTACCAGGTAAATAGATCAATTCAATCAGTGGTGGGATCCTTCCGGTTTAACAACCGGTTCAGTGATCACGCACTCCGCCCATGTGCAATTGAATGAAAAATTACCTTCCGCTTTTGTGTTAGGGAATTAAAAAAGCTGAGGCACGGCGATCTGCTCTGCTGCGCTAATCAGCTGCAAAGATAAAGGTAAGTAAAGCACAGGGACGGGTGGATGGGCCCAGTTGATCTTCAGAGTAGATCTAGCTGATTGTTGGAGCTACCGGTTTGCCTGAACCAGCCTGAACCGGTAGAATCCCACTTCTGAATCCAATCTAGCTAAAATGAAAGCAGTAACTCAGGTTCCATTTTATTGTATGGTAGATTGGTGGGATAAAGACACTCCTTCCTGTGGTCCTTCTCGGTGGCAAGATCCAAATGCGTAAGAGTGGCTTCTCCATGAAGATAGATACTGACTTTGGAGTATCCGTTTCTTACACTGGGAATCAACATGTGGAGATTGGGGTTCCTGCCAGATATCAAAATGCAACTTGTGGCCTGTGTGGATCTCTGAATGATAATCAATCAGATGACTTCTCAACCCCCAATGGATCCTTGGTGGAATCGGCGACTCTATTTGCTAGAAGCTGGCAGGTCAAAAATGTTGAGGACCATTGTGGGGACGTCCAACAACTCCCAACTTGCCCCCTGGCTGAATTGGCCAATTATTCCAGCTCAGAACACTGTGGCATTTTAGAAAAATCCCCAGGTCCTTTTGCTAACTGTGCACAGATGGCCCCTGTATCTAGCTTTATGGAAGTCTGTCTTAATGATGTTTGTGGATCTGGAGGGAACCGGACTGTGCTATGCAATCTCCTCCATATTTACGCGGAACGTTGTCAAGAAGCCAACATCACAGTTGGGCAATGGAGAGAAGAGACACAATGCGGTGAGTAAAATTAATAAATATAAATCAACAACCTCTCAGTCCCTGGACAGAATCATAATAAATGTCACATGCAGTGACTAATCAATGTCTACATTCTGGTCCATTAAAAATATGATTAATGGGACTTAGGGCACTGTTCTGTCTCCTTCCCCACTTCAGACCCACAAGCTGGCCTTCAGCCAGTGGATTCACAGCTCTTATCAATCCTGGCAGAGAAATCGCAGCTGCCTGCCAAAGTTCAAACAAATGACTCACGTAGCAAGACTTTCAGCTCTTTTTGAAACAGTTCAGTTAAACTTTTGCTTCCCATGGAGTGAGAGCAGTCCCAAAGCTCCTTATATATCCTGTGGGGTGGGGCAGGAGCTTCCTTTTGATGACACCGCCTCTCTAATCTTCTGAAGTGCGGGTCAAGCCAAGCTTGATTATTATTATCAGCTGGGTCTGAAGGTGAAGCCTGGGGAAGGGAGGAATCAGGGGATGATGGCCTCATTATGTCCTCCGACTGGTCTGGTTCTGGCTCCTGGAGCCGAGCCAAAGGAATCAGTGCTCCCGAGGTAAGCCTTACTGACCCTTCCCCCTCACTCTCGGAGTCACTTTCGAGCATGGGGCCAGGTTCGGGGGCTGGAGTCACAACAGGCACATCCGGACAACTGGTGGAGAATGCTTTCCTCTAATCCAGGAGTCTTCAAATTTGGCGACTTTAAGACATGTGGACTTCAACTTCCAGAATTCCTCAGCAAACCATGCTGGCGGGAGGATTCTGGGAGTTGAAGTCCACAAATCTGAAAGTTGTCAAGTTCTAACCTGCAGGATGGCAGAAACATGTGTCCTGTTCTGATGGCTGATTGTCTTGTAATGAAACCGGTGATCGGCATTTATCCTAATGGTTGCAATGTGGGACGCATGAAGGAACGAGACTGGTAGATTTTTGGTGGGTGAGAAAAGCAATATGTTCTTGTGTGTGTATTTCTGTGTGCCTGTGCCAATGCGTATATGCATGTGAACCATCAGTTACCACAAGTTCTTATTGCAACATGTTTGCAACCTTCCTGCCTAACTCTGCAGACAGCATCATTGGAGAGAATGACATGAGCTAGATCCATTTTTTTCCAACTTGGTGCCCTCCAGTACATGATGGGCTTCAGGTTCTGGAAGTCTCCATCCTACTGGTTGTTGTCGCTGATCGGCGATAGCATCTTGGAAA
The DNA here is from genome assembly GCF_028640845.1 of Ahaetulla prasina. Lineage (NCBI taxonomy): Eukaryota > Metazoa > Chordata > Lepidosauria > Squamata > Colubridae > Ahaetulla > Ahaetulla prasina. Next base: position 23,948,795 of record NC_080548.1, on the reverse strand, counting down.
TGAGTTGCAACACATTCATGGGGTGTCGTTGGAGAAGGCTGAGAACAGATGGAGGTGGAACAGTGGTGGGATGCTGCTGGTTTAACAACCGGTTCGGTGAGCGCATGCTTTGCGTGGGCATGCGTGCTTTGCATGTGCGCGCGCCTAAGGTGCTTGCACACAGTGCTGAAAATGGAGCATTTAGAAGCTCAGCTGCTTACCTTCCGAGTCAGCAACAGTTAGTAGAACGGGGAGGCGGGGGAAATCAGCTGTGCTGTGTGATTGAGATGAGCTACAAAGCAGGAAATAGAGGACAGCATAGAGTGGAGGTGGAGGTGGAGGCGGGGCTAACTTATCGTTGGAGCTATCGGTTCGTCTGAACCGGTCCAAACCGGCTGAATACTATCTCTGCGGTGGAACTTGTGTCTGAATAAACCGCAAGACATAGTTCATGATTCATAAAGGAGGTATTGGGATTTGGTTTGGTACAATAACGTGCCATGCAGTGGTGGGTTTCAAATTTTTTTACTACCGGTTCTGTGGGTGTGGCTTGGTGGGCATGGCAGGGGAAGGATACTGTAAAATCTTCATTCCCACCCCACTCCAGGGGAAGGATACTGCAAAATCCCCATTTCCTCCCGATCAGCTGGGACTCCGGAGGCACACAATAGATGGGGGTGGTGTCAGTCAGAATTTTTACTACCGGTTCTCTGAACTACTCAAAATTTCCACTACCGGTTCTCCAGAACTGGTCAGAACCTGCTGAAACCCACCTCTGCTGCCATGGTGTGCACTTGATTTTTCTCCTCTTCCGTGCATCCTTTCTCTCTCAGAAATCACTTGTCCAGAGAACAGCCATTATGAAGCCTGCTCTACCGCTTGCCCAGCCAGCTGTCTGGATTCTACTGCTCCACTTTTCTGCCATAAACCTTGCCGAGAGGACTGCTCTTGTAACAAAGACTACATTCTCAGTGGAGGTGCATGTGTGCCCCTGAGCCGTTGTGGCTGCACGCTGAACAACCAGTATTATGAAGTGAGCGAGGAGGAGATCCTGATAGATTCCTGCAGCAAGAAATGCTTCTGTAGACAACCTTCCTACCCTATGGAGTGCCAAGAGCACACGTGCAGGGCTTGGGAAACTTGCAGAGTGGTGGATGGTGTCTTGGGATGCCATGCTGAGGAAGTGGGCAGTTCCTGGGTGTTTGGAGATCCCCATTACGTCACCTTTGACGGAGTGGCGTTTGATTATGAAGGGACGTGCACGTACACCTTGAGCAGGTACTGTGGCCCTTTGAACAAGTTACCGAGTTTTACTATCAAAGTGCAGAATGAACATCGGACCTCTTTGGCAGCATCCTGGATCCACCAGGTGGAGGTGGAGGTCTACGGGCAGCAGATTGTTATGATGGCGGATGAGTATGACAAAATACAGGTAAGGTCCTTATTTAAGCACCACTCATTTAGCTACTGGTTATCGTATTTTTTGGAATATAAGACATACCTTTTGTTTTGTTTCCCCCACAACACTCCCAAGAAAAAGTCAGTCAAAGGCCTTCTGCCAACAGTTTATTTACACTTGGCCGGGTTCCTTTTGGCACAGAAATGTTCTGGCCATGTTTCCCCACGCGCCTGCCAAAATCTCTGAAACAGTCTGTTACCGAGGTAACCAGGAAATTACAGATAAAGCAAAAGTCACTCACAAAGAGATTCTTCCATCCATGAAACAGATTGCCCATAAAATTCGCAGCTTTGTCCAACACGAAGAGCCACGAAGCTCCTCCTCCTGCTTTTATCCCCTGTGGGTGTCGCTCCATGACTCAGCACTCCCTGGGCCTCCCCCACCTTTCCCTCTACTGCGCACGCCGATCACGTCTTCGCAGTCTCGCATCGAACCAAGATTGGTCTTGGGGCATTGCCAAATCGGAAGAAGGTCTGGGGGAATCAGGCCTTGCCAGCCCCTCCTCCTCCTCCTGGGGCGGTGCCAGGGAGGAAGAGGGCCCAGGGGAAGCAGGCCTTGCCAGCTCCTCCTCCTCACACTCTGAATCCTCCTCCTCCAGGAGGCCAAGTCTGGTGGCCTGGGTCACAACATCTTTTTCCCCAAAAAAAGAGAGTGAAAATCTGGGTGCGTCTTATACTCCGAATGTAGCCCCACTCAGCTTCTCAAATGGAGGTTTCAGAGACTGAAAGAAGCTTCAGAAAAGAAGCCCCCAAACAGAGCTTCAGAAAAAAAGCCCCAAACAGAGCTTCAGAAAAGATGCTCCCAAACGGAGCTTCAGAGGCTTTTTTTCTGAAGTTCTGTTTTGGAGGCTTTCAGAGGCACACACACCCAAAAAAAAAGCAAGGCACAGAGCTCACAACCAAGGAACCTGTTGCTAAAAATCACTTCTGGGAACAGCTGATTGGGGGTATTCCGGGAGACCAATCCACTTGCCAATCAGCTTTTTTTTTTTATTTTCCTCCCCAAAAACTTCGAAAAATACGGTAATTCAGCATCACCATAATTGAAAAGTGTGTTCACCATATACAGCAATAGTACCTATTTTTGGCCTGGGCCTGCAGAACACAATTCCTTGGCTGAGGTTGTTGTTTTTTCCTGTGGTTATTATTCAATCTCTTCTTCTCACTCTTTGTGGTTTTGCCGCAAATGTACAACCAAGTCTCCTTGACAAAACTGTGGACCGTCAAAAAGGAAAGCCACATCAGTAAATATTTATTGAAGGTATAAAAACGGTCACTCCAAAAATAACTTTGACCAAATCCAAGAATAGGTATAGAAGCTGGAATAACAAAAACAGCTTAACCAATCTTGCGTCATATAGAGCCACATGCCTGAAGTCGGGAGGGCCAGGACAAAACCTTGCGTTTATCTTCATTTCAATTCAATCTAAAGCCATGAAATGCGTATTATAAATTCACTTATCATCAGTTTGGTGACTTGTAGCTTTTATTTTCCCACTATAATTGCAATTATTTCTGGTGATTATGAAAGTTTCAAGCCAATCCATTTTAAAGAGTGCCATATTAGCAATAGCAATAGTACGTAGATTTATAGCTGGCTCTATAATGCTTAACAGCACTCTCTGGCAGTTTACAATGTCAGCATTATTTGCATATGGCCCCCAACAATCTGGGTCCTCATTTTAATGAACTCTGAAGGATGGAAGGCTGAGTCAACCTTGAACCCCATCAGAATCGAACTCCAGGCTGTGGGCAGAGTTAGCAGCCTGCTGTACTGCATTCTAATTGTTGTTGTTGTTGTTGTTGTTGTTGTTCTTCTTCTTCTTCTCCTCCTCCTCCTCCTCCACCACCACCTCCTCCTCCTCCTCCTCTTCCTCCTCTTCTTCTTCCTCTCCTCCTCCTCCTCCTCCTCCTCCTCCTCCTCCTCCTCCTCCTCGTCTTTGTCTTTGTCTTTGTCTTTGACTTCCTAGTGTTTTCCCACAGATGCAGGGTCCGCTTTTCGGATCATTGAATGCCACTTTGCACGGTCAGCTGCGTCTCTAGGGTGCAGGTCCTCAGCTTGCATATCTTTGTTGATGGTTTCTTGCCACCTCTGTCTTGGTTGCCCACGAGGTCACTGGCCATTGATGTCTAGTTGGTAGGCAGTCTTTGCCAAAGGTGGAAAGTGCTGCTCTCTGGACATGTCCATACCAGCGGAGTCAGCCTTCTCTTCTCTTCTCTATAATTGGTGCCACACCAAATTGTTCTCGAATTCTCATCACTGTGCCGTCAGTGGAAAAGTTATTACGATTTATTGTGAATGATTAAACAATGCTGCCTTGACGCTCCTTTCTTTCCACCCATCTCAGGTGAATGGTCTTCTGGTCAACCTGCCATTTGTTCTTCCAGCAGAAAAGCTCTCTGCTTACTACTTTGGCTTTTCCGTCCACATTCAGACCGATTTTGGTCTCTCCGTCTCTTTTGACTGGTCCTACTCCGTATCAATGTTTGTCCCCAAGAACTATTCTGGGTTGCTCTGCGGCCTGAGTGGAAACTTCAACGGGAACCAGGAGGACGATTTCCAAAACCCCAATGGCAGACTTCTTTTCAGCCCTACCGCTTTCAGCAACAGCTGGAAAGAACCTACTTCTCCTTTCCACTGTACAGTCGTTGGGCTACCACCACCCTCCTGTGATGAATCTCAGCACTGGCCTTTGCATCCCTGTGGCATCATCCGTGATCCAAGTGGGCCATTTCAGCTTTGCAGTGACCCTGCTACTGCGCAAATCCACTTTGAGAACTGTGTGAAGGACATGTGTGTTACCTCTGGCAGCAGCCTATGCAAAACCCTGGGAGCGTATGCTCAGCAGTGCCAAAGCCGTGGAATTGCCATTCAGCCCTGGAGGGAGACGACTGGGTGTGGTAAGATGGTGCAGATTTATAACCCTGGTGCAGGGGGTGAAATGTAAAATTCGTTACTACCGGTTCTGTGGGTGTGGCTTGGGGGTGGTGGGGTAATGTGACTCGCATTTGGTGCGTGGTGCACACAGCGCATGCGCAGCCAGCGAACCGGTTCAGATTTCACACTGCCCTGGACTACCAAGACTTAACTTAAGGTTTAAATCATAACATTTCTTCAAGCCCTTGTAGACCCCCGTGTGATGACATCGTGAAACCCCCAGGGGTCAGCAGATCACAGATTGTGAAACACGTATCTTAGATGAATCGGGAAGCGTAAAACTGAATAAAGACGTTTGGTATCAGAATCTGGGTCTTTTGGGACAATGTCTGTGGAGCTTCTCAGTCATCCAAGGTCATAGTGGCCTCAAAAGTGGCTTTTTCATAAGGCAACTGGACTGTTGTTGTTTTTTTTCCTTGAGGAAGAAGAACAAAACATTTTGTTTCTCATCCAGTGAGAAACGAAAAAGTTTTGTTGACGAATGACGCTTCTTGGATGAGAAATGAAATGTTTTGTTCTAACGATCACTAGACCCATCTGTTACCACCTACTCCGAGCTTTTCTAGTTCTTTTTCTTTTTTTAAATCTCATTTTACTTCTCCAAAATGCTTTGGGAAGCCGAACCTTTCTTTTGTTTATATTTTTCCATGGTACCCTTGCCACTGCATTGCTCCGCAACTGTACTGTAGGAAATTAATATGACAGATGATTGCAAGTGCCCATCACTATCTGAGGCCTGCCGCAGCCATGTAAATTGAGTAATTTGAGTAATTGAGTCACACCTTTTGCTGTGGATAAGGACTGGCTTATGCCTTGGTATTGAGGTTGCAGCAGAGCATCAGGGTTCTGAAGGATGCCCTAATTAAATTGTGAGTCTCAAGTCAAGCTTCAAACGAAATCCAGTTATTTATTAGGAGCTTCATGTCGGCACTTCCCAAGTGAAGCCAGCTGTGACCCTACATAATTTATGCTCCAACTATGACCCTGTTTCCCTCCTCCCCCCAGAGTGTGTCATCAATCACATTCGCCAACAGAGCAATTTTGCAGGTTGTAGAACTCACTCCCCTCTGGCTTGTAAATAACCCTGGGATACAGCCTTGTATCCCTTGTATCCATTTTGCTGGTTTCCCATCCTGCCTGGCCTATGGCAACTCGCGAGCAGACCTGGGATGCTTTGCAAGTTGACACAGACTTTCTATTGGAGGGTTCCGTCAATCTTCCAAGTTGACCTCGTTTTTCTTAATTGCTTCTCAGGTTGTCTTCTTCTTCCCTTAGGTAAACCAATAAGAAATGATTTGAACTTTGGCATTCTCAAATGTTGATATTTGTGCATTTTTTGTCTCTCCTCAGAGATGTTGTGTCCTGCTAATAGCTTTTATGATCTCTGTGGACCTCCTTGCTCCTCTTCTTGTGCCTCCTTAGCCACACCTTCCAACTGCCAGATTGGTTGCGTTGAAGGATGCCACTGCAACCCTGGGTTTGTGCAGAGCGGCATGGAGTGTGTGGCCCAAGATCAATGTGGCTGCACCTACGATGGAAGATATTACCTGGCTGGGGAAAGTTTCTGGCTGGGAGAGGATTGCAGGAGCTTCTGCAGCTGTAACAGCACCAGCCATGCTGTGGAGTGTGTCAACTCCACCTGTGGTCCTGGAGAGTTCTGTGGCACCCAGAAAGGCATTCATGGGTGTCACAAGTTCCCAGACGGTCTCTGTCGGGTGTCAGGGTATCTTCACTACACCACATTTGATGGGCAGCGGTTTGGATTCCAGGGGACGTGCAAATATGTCTTTGCAGAACTTTGTGGAAGCGCTGCAGACTTGCCCTTCTTTAGAGTCGAGGTGAAGAATGAGAAGCTAAGCAACCAGCTATTGCCCATGACATCAGAAGTGTTTGTTCAAGTGAACGACCATCAGATACATCTGCAGAGAGGTTTCTGGGGAACCATCAAGGTAAAACTCTTGGGCAAGAGCAGCCTTATCCAGCTAGGTACCTGTGGGACTACAACACTAGAGGTGGTATTCATCTGGTTCGGACCGGTTTGGGCGAACTGGTAGGGGTGCAATCCTGTCCTATATTGCTGTGTTTTTTACACCGCACACAGGTGTGGACGTCGCGTGCAAGCAAATTGCCGTGTTGTTTGACATCGCACGCATGCGCGGATGGCACACACGTACATTTCCGGTGCTGGGCGAACCGGTTGTAACAGTATATGAATCCCACCTCTGTACAACCACCCAAAACTCCCTATCCCTGTGACCCAAGTTGCAGTCCCTACATAGCACCAAGTTGGGCACCAAGTTGGAGAAAACTCTTTTAGATATGTCTATGGAGATTCTCAACTAGGTCATGGTTGCTGCAAAGGTGTTTCTTCCAAAAGGCAACTGGACATTTTTTGAGTCCCCCACCCCAAGCTCCATTTTTGCTAGCAGAGGCACCGCGGGCCGGTCCTTTGATGTTTCCAGGCCAGCCCTGCGGGCTGGATCTTACCACCCCAAGAGCTGGATCTGGCCCACCGGCCTTGAGTTTGACATCCCTGGTATAAAACCTACTCAAAAATCTGTTCACTTTCAAACAACCAAATAGCAACATAGATTTACTAAGCATATAAGTGCCTACAGCATGCATCAGCCTCCCAAGAAAGCATTAGCAGTTTGTTGAGGAACCCTAAGCAAACATAGATCACAACTTACATGCCTTTGGCTCAGTGGTGGGTTTCAAATTTTTTTACTACCGGTTCTCTGGATGTGGCTTGGTGGGTATGGCATGGCTTGGTGGGCGTGGCTTGGTGGGCAAGGCACACATAGTGTAAATTACCGCATGACATTGGAATGCTTCTGATAACCCTATCTGAATGGCCTTCTCATTATTTGTCCCTTCCTACTAGGTCAGCATGCTAGCTATACTATTGATTTTTTTTAAATGGAAGTGATATACAATTAAGGGGGAAAATCCATAAGGACATAGAAGTGGCTGACAGGCTAGTTTTCTACCACAGTGTGCTGCAAGTGGAGAAGGGCTGAAAGAAAGGGTGGATTAGTGAATGAAAGAGGGCAGGACAAAAATGGAGGAGAGAGAAGGGAAGGTGAAGAATCTTGACCTTTAAAGCTTCTTCTAATGAGTAGAAATAGATGAGTTGCTTGTTATTGGTGGATCTCCAAATAGAATAGAATAGAATAGAATAGAATAGAATAGAATAGAATAGAATAGAATAGAATAACAGAGTTGGAAGGGACCTTGGAGGTCTTCTAGTCCAATCGCCTGGTTAGGCAGGAAACCCTACACCACTTCAGGCAAATGGTTATTCAACATCTTCTTAAAAACTTCCAGTGTTGGAGCATTTATAACTTCTGGATGCAAGTTGTTCCACTGGTTAATTGTTCTAACTGTCAGGAAATTTCTCCTTAGTTCTAAGTTGCTTTTCTCCTTGCTTAGTTTCCACCCATTGCTTTTTGTCCTGCTGTCAGGTGCTTTGGAGAATAGCTTGACTCCCTCTTCTTTATGGCAACCCCTGAGAGATTGGAAGACTGCTAAAATGTCTCCCCTGGTCCTTCTTTTCGTTAAACTAGACATACCCAGTTCCAGCAACCCTTCTTCATATGTTTTAGCCACCAGTCCCCTAATCATCTTTGTTGCTCTTCTCTGCACTCTTTCTAGAGTCTCAACATCTTTTTTACATCCTGATGACCAAAACTGGATGCAGCATTCCAAGTGTGGCCTTACCAAGGCATGATAAAGTGGTATTAACACTTCACGTGATCTTGATTCTATCCCTCTGTTGTATGCAGCCTAAATTAAATTAACCAGCCTCCTTTGCTTTTTCAAATCAGATCAACGGAGCAACTGTGAATCTGCCAGTGACTCTCAATCAAGGAGCGACGGTCATTTTCCAGCACGGAGCATATATCATTCTGAAAACAGCATTCAACCTGATTGTGAGCTACGATCTGATGCAAAACCTCTTCGTTGGCCTTCCTCACCAATACACGGGGCAAACCTGCGGGCTCTGTGGGAATTTCAACAGGGTGGCCCGTGATGATTTTGCGATGCCAAATGGCTCTTTAGGAGCGGATGTCTTCCGTTTTGCCGCCAGCTGGAAGTCAGAGACTAGCTGTAAGGATGTCCCTCCTAGTTCTTACCCGGAATGTTTGGAGAAGCAACAGCTCATCCAGGCAAAATACCAATGCTGGATCATTCAAAATCCCCAGGGGCCTTTTGCTTCTTGTCATTCTCAAGTTACTCCTGAGCCCTACATGCATGATTGCATATTGGACCTTTGCCTCTCTGCGTTAGACCACAGTGTCCTATGCCACTCTGTTCAGAACTATGCAGCAGCCTGCCAACGACAAAATGTAAACATTTCTGCCTGGAGGAGTGAGAGTTTCTGCTGTATGTATCTCATCCCTTCATCCTATACACCAGGGATAGTCAACCTTTTTATACCTACCGCCCACTTTTGTATCTCTGTTAGTATAAAATTTTCTAACCGGCCACCGGTTCCACAGTAATACGCCGTGTATTGTCGTCTGCGCATGCCTCTTGCACATCGTGGATTGGGTTGGGGGAGGGCGCTGGCTACCAGCTCTGCTTGTCCGTTGCAGCGGGGTGGTGTGGGGGGAGATGCGCGAGCTACTCTGGGACGAGGCTCTTTTGTTTGCAGTCACACTATAGCGCCATTTAGTTTCACTTATGTAACGTGATACAAATAGAATATTTTCAGAAATTTAAATTGTCACAGGGAATTTTATGAAAACCTAATGAAAATGTTTTTAAATAATGCTATGAATTTTTTTTAAAAAGTCAATTAAATTAAAAAAAAAGGAAAGTGCTTCAGTATCGGACAAAACCCCTACCACCCACCATGAAAGCTGGAACGCCCACTAGTGGGCGGTAGGGACCAGGTTGACTACCACTGCTATATGCCATTTTGGTTTTGTGCTACTGTATGTGACATAGGAAGACTAGATATAGATAATGCTCCCCTACAGGAGGTAAATACACTTTGTAGAAAAGCATGTTTTCTGAATCCAGCAACAGACTTCCCAAGAAGACCCATCTCATAGTATTCTGGGAATGTTCACCTACTGTTGTCATTGAGCTTAGGTGGACAGTATGTAGCTTTCCAGCTGTTGTTTCATTGCAGTTGGTGACATCGGCCCTGTTTCAGGGGTGGGATTCAGCCGGTTCGGACTGGTTTGGGCGAATCGGTAGCTCCAACGATCAGCTGAGAGCGAACTGGTTTGCTCGACGATCAGCTGGGTCTGCCCACCCCTGCACTATACCGACCTATATTTCTTTTGGTTGAAGCTCAGCTGATAGGCGCGGCAGAGCGGATTGCCATGCGTCAGCTGTTTTATTAACTGGGGCTGCAGTAGAAGGTAAGTTTTAGAGCTGTTTTCAAACACATTGCACCCACGTTCAGCGAACTGCTTGTTACACCTGTTGAATCCCACCACTGCCCTGTTTGGCTTGAATTGTGAGGAATAAACACCATTTCAGAATCCTGTACATCTTATTGCTCTGGAAGCTTCAGATAATAACTTTCTTTAGCCTAATTTGCTGTTGTAGGAATGGCCAAAGCCAGTATTGGGTGTGGCTTTCTCCTACTCTTTCTACCACACGTTTACTTCTTCTCTCCCTCCCTCTCCCTACTTTTTTTTTTTAAACCAGATCTGGACTTCTACTCCTAGGTCCCCCAACTGATATCTGGAAATTGTCGCTTCTCAGATTATGCCATTCTTTTTCTCCTAGATTTTCAGTGCTCAGAACATAGTCACTATGAGCTCTGCGAGAACCCTCTGGATAAAGAATGTTCTGCCAGTTGGCTTCAGGGTACCCGAGCCACCCCTTGCTCTGAAGGATGTTTCTGCGATGATGGGTACTATCAGAGTGTGAACAAGTGCGTCCAACTGGAACAGTGTGGTTGCAAGTATGATGGACGCTATTATAAAGTAAGTAGGATCAAGTAGGATCAAAGCCAGCACTTCGTAATGTGGTGGAAGATGTACTTTGCTTACCGAAAGCTTTTGGGGGGCAAATAGGAGAGTGAAGAAGTTGAGGAGACGATGCCATAAATCAGATACCATCCTCTCCGCCCTGCAGAACAATCTGGAAAGTTGAATAAAGCAGAGGAGAGGAGATTCAATGAATGTTAGAAAGGGATAACATCAGTGGTGGGATTCAGGCAGTTCGCACCACTTCGGGAGAACCGGTTGTTAACTGTCTGAGCAGTTTGGCAAACTGGTTGTTGGAAGAAATCATTAGGGTAGAGAACCGGTTGTTAAATTACTTGAATCCCACCACTGGATTACATGAATGGAAGGTAGACATGAATAGAGCAGAGAAGATTCAATGAACATTAAATGGGGCAACATGAATGGAAAGTAGCTGAGACGATTTGTGACATTACTCTTCTTATCTCCATTTTTCCTTAGCATTATGAGTTATATTCATCATGTGCAAAAAAAAAAAATATTTAAAAAAATTAATATGAGCTAAAGTTCAAGATTATCTTTCATCCTAACAGTCAGTACTTCTTAAGAATTGAATCAATCCTAACGCAGGTTTATTTCAGCTTGTCTATTAAGATTTACTTGTTCTGTAACGATCATTTTTCTTGCCTTTGTTCTCACCATTTGCTAATTTGATCATGCTCACCACATCTAAACGTGTCATTTATCAATTAGCAAGATACGTCTTTTTTCTGCGGAAGGAGTAACAGCTCCCTGGGCTGTTATGAACAAAGAAATTATCCGTTAGATCTTACAAGATAGAATTCCAACACAGTTCCTTCTGTTAAAATTATATCTCGTTGCCTTGTCAAGCTTCTAAATGTTCTCAATAGTTTTAATTGAGTATCTTTCTGATCTTTACACCACGCAAAAATTATTGAGAAACACCCACTCTGTTCTCATTTGCATCTTCCACATTGACCTCTACGTTCTCCATGCAGATTGGAGAGCACATCTGGCTGCCCGGTTGTGCTAAAAAATGCCGTTGTGACCTCCGTGGCAATTTTCGCTGTTTCGCAGCTAGATGTAAGATGGATCAACAATGCACACTGAAGGGGGGACGGTATGGCTGCCACAGTCTCTTGACCACCTGCGTCGTCACCGGAGATCCTCATTATTTCACATTTGATGGTGCACTGGTGCACTTCCAGGGTACCTGTGACTATGAGGTCTCTCACACTTGCAACTCCACGCTGGATTTCTCCTTCCGAGTTGTCATTGAAAACCGACACTTCCAGAATCCCAGAGTTTCCTTTGCTTACCGGGTGGAAATCTGGTTTCAGATGCACCAATCGAGTTTCCATGTTTTCCTTGAGCGAGGCAAATCTGTCCATGTGAGTAGCGTTTCAGTGACTCATTGATTTATGGACTCATAGAATCGTAGGGAGCTTGTTGGTCTTCGGATGATCTCTAGAATCATAGGGAAAAAGACCTTGGAGGTCTGCATCCAGTTTTGGTCACCACATTATAAAAAAGTTGTTGAGACTCTAGAAAAAGTGCAGAGAAGAGCAACCAGGATGATTACGGAACTGGAGATAAAACTTCTGAGGAACGGTTACAGGAACTGGGCCTGGCTAGTCTAGTGAGGAGAAGGACCAGGGGAGACATGATAGCACTGTTCCAATATTTGAGGGGCTGCCACAGAGAGGAGGGGTCAAGCTGTTTTCCAAGGCACCTGAAGGCCAGATAAGGAATAATGGATGGAAACTGATCAAGGAGAGACTCAACCTGGAAATAAGGAGAAATTTTCTGACAGTGAGAGCAATCAACCAATGGAACTGACGTTGCCTTCGGAAGTGGTGAGAGCTTCATCACTGGAAGCTTTCAAGAAGAGACTGGACTGCCATTTGTCAGAAATGGTGTAGGGTCTCCTGCTTGGGCAGAGGGGTTGGACTAGACCTACAAGGTCCCCTCCAACTCTGTTAATCTGTAATCTGTCTTCTAATCCAACCCCCTAGGAGACCTTATATCATCCCGAACAAATGATTGTTCAATCTGTTCTACAAAACCTGGAACAACTACAACTCCAGGAGGCAAGATGCTCCACTGATTAAACATCTTTTGTTGTTGTTGTGAGCCACATATTAGTTTGGGGAAAGCAAATGAAGAGGTTTGACTTTAAAAAAAACAACAACATTCCAAATCCTAGTTCAGTGCTTCCCAAAGGTATTACCTATTGAGTAAATTACCCAAATTTGGGTAAAAGTATTTTTGGACACACGAACCCATGACCCAATCGTACCAGGGACAAGTGTTTTGCATACATTGGGTAAAAATGACTTTCTGATGAGCAGTTTTGGGTCAATAAAGGAAAAAGTATGGGAAGCATCATCCTAGAACACCTCTATTTGTTGCTGACAGTGTTGGGTCAACTCCTTGTTTAGCAATGTAGCCAGTCATTCAGAGAAGATGAAGTTTTTTCTGTCCTGACCACTTTTTACAGAGGCACGATTGAGAGTGTTTTTAACAAAATGCATCACTGTTTGGTTTGGTGGCAGCAGTGCCTCAGATAGAAAGTCCCTACAGAGAGTGGTAAGGACAGCCGAGAAGATTATAGGAAGCTCACTTCCTGTCAATCAGGACACTGCTTATAAGCGCTATGTGCTTAGAGCTCAAAGCATTGTTAGAGATCCCCCCACACCCATTTCACGACCTGTTTCTGTTGCTCCCCTCTGGGAGGAGGTTTTGGACTTTTGTTTCTAGCAGGACTACCAGATTCTGTAACAGCTTTGTTCCTTATATCATCCATCTGGTAAATTTGCAGGATTCTTTCTTTTCGCCATGTACATGTATACATCTGATCTAGACTATGTTGTTTCTCTGTGTTATATAGTATATGTGCAGGCGTGGGATTCAAAAATTTTAGCAACCGGTTCTCTACCCAGTTGCTGGGTGGGTGTGGCCCATTTCCGGACTTCCGGAACTTCCAGGAGGCCTGTTTTTTGCCTTCCCCAGCCTCCAGAGGCTTTCCTTGAGCCTCTGGGAGGGTGAAAATAGCCTTCCCCGGGCTCTGGAGGCCCTCCAGAGGCTGGAAACGGGCCTGTTTCCAGACTTCCGAAACTTCTGTGAGGCCCGATTTTCGCCCTTCCAGAGCCTACGTGCAGGCCCTGCACTTACTGGGCATCCAAAACAGGTCATGTGGAGACTCCTGAGAGGGACGGGGCGGGGTGGGTGGAGCCAGCCAGTCCTTGCAACTACCGGTTCCGTGAACCAGATGTAACACTAGCATCCAGTTCACCCAAACCAGTCCAAACCAGCTGAATATGTGGATATATGCATTTATTTATTTATTTATTTTGTCATGTTTATGTAGTGTCTATTGGAGGTGGTGACCCTTTGAGAGCTGCATGCAATGAAATTTCATTTTAATGGATGCCGATCAGTGTACATTCAAAGTGACAAAGTTAGAATAAAGAAAGTCGTACGTTAGCACTACAGAAACTTTCACTGTATTTCTTTTATGAAAGGTTAATGGCAGAAGAACCCAGCTACCGGCCGACGTAGGATCCATTGCTCGGATCTTGAGAGTGAGGAATATGTTGACCGTGAGAACCAAAGCTAATGTGGAAATCCAGTTCAACGGGGCAAGTAGTGTGTTCGTACGTGTGGGTCCAGAGTATCAGAATCAGCTGTGTGGCATGTGTGGCAACTTCAATGGTGATGCTTCTGATGATAAACTTTTACCATCTGGAGACAAAGCTCTGAATGATGCACAGTTTGGAAATGCTTGGATATCGAACACCAGCTCTGTACGGTAGGATGAGCCTTTTTCTCTCCCCATCTGAAAAGCTAGAGCACCCTGGAATCGGAAGACCCAAAAACTCTGATGATTCTGATAGGTTGCAGGATATCAGGACAACAGCATTTGGAAAGACCAGTGTTTTAGAAAGAGAGTAATTAAAACATTTTAATCAAATAGATCAGCTAGTCCTCTTCCAGATAGCTCAGTCTCTTGGGTGATGAGTAATGATGCTGTCAACCAGTGGTGAAATTCAAAGATTTTCCCTACCGGTTCTGTGGGCGTGGCTTGGTGGGCATGGCTTGGTGGGAGGTCATGTGACTGGGCGTGTGTGGCCAACTTTTTTTTTACTTTTTAATAAGTTTTAGTTTTTTAACTAAAAAAAGTTTTTAAAAAGTTCCAACGATCAGCTGTGACAATCAGCTGTGCCCGCGATCATTGGAACCTTTTTTTTTTTACTTTTTAAAAGCAGTTTTTACTATGCTAGGGGGGAAATTGAGATAGAAGGGAATCTGTAGCCAAAACAACATATTTTCTCTTGGGAATCAAAGACATTCTCACACCTGGTTGGAGGAAGCCGGAGTGATGCCACCTGGTTGCCAGTCTGCACCATGATTGGACCATGTGACTGATTATTTTGAGAAAGTAGAAAAACTTTTACTTTTAATTACTGTATTTTTCAGAGTATAAGACGCACCTCCCCCCCCCAAAAAGAGGGTGAAAATCTGGGTGCGTCTTAGACTCCGAATGGAGCCCCGCCCAACTTTCCAACTGGAGGTTTCAGAGGCTGAAAAAAGAATCAGAAATGAAGCTTCAGAAAAAAAGCCTCCAAACAGAGCTTCAGAAAAAAAGCCCCCAAACAGAGCTTCAGAGGCTTTTTTTCTGAAGCTCTGTTTTGGAAGCTTTCAGAGGCAGGAAAAAGTTTTTTCTGAAACAGAGTTTCAGAAGTTTCAGATGTTTCAGAGGCAAGGAAAAAAAGCAAAAAAAAAAAAAAAAGCAAGGCATAGAGCTCACAACCAAGGAACCTGTTGCTAAAATTCACCTCTGGGAACAACTGATTGGGGGTATTCCGGGAGGCCGATCCACCTGCCAATCAGCTTTTTTCTTATTTTCCTCCCCAAAAACTAAGGTGCGTCTTATACTCCGAAAAATACGGCAGGTGAAAACTGCGGGAGGCTTCAGAGTCGGTTTTCACCAGATATGTCCCAATATGATAATTCCAATAAAAGTATTCTTTGAGGAATCTACCTGCCTGGGAGTTTTGCTTGCTATGGGTTTATTACTTGGAATTCTGACAAAGAGATGAGGTGGCACAGTGATTAGAGTGCAGTACTGCAGTCTACTTCAGCTGACTGCTAGCTGCAGTTCGGCAGTTCAAATCTGACCAGCTCAAGGTTGACTCAGCCTTCCAGCCTTCCGAGAGGGGTAAAATGAGGGCCCAGATTGTTGGGGGCAATAACTCTGTAAACCATTTAGAGAGGGCTGTAACAGCACTATGAAGAGGTAGATAAGTCTAAGTGCTATTGCTATATGCCTTTGTAAGTCTGTTCTTTGTCTATCTTTTTCAGCTGTAAGAACAACACCAAAGACCTTATTCCTTGCCCAAATCAACACAAGTTCAAACAAATGTGTGCGATCTTAATTAACAGTTCAGGGCCTTTCTCTGAATGTCAGTGGCTCAATAACCCAGATTTGTATTATGAATCCTGTGTCTATGATTTATGCCAGTACGGATCGGGCAATCGCATGTTCTGCATGGCCATTGAAGCTTACGATGAAATGTGCACCATTACTGGTGTGAAGGTGATGGACTGGCGGCAGGCAACAGGATGCAGTAAGCAAAATAAGAGGGGTGGTTCCCATTAGAAAAATGTCTGTAGATGCATTTGAAAGTCAAGGTGCGACATCTGTATATAACATCTGCCCTTGGAAATGATAATTCTCATGAATGAAGGCAAAGACTGTAGTTGATCATTCGATATACTGTATGATATCAAACTATCATACAAATAATTATCAAATTTGAACTACCCAACTTAATTTATTTATTGTCAGGCACAAGCAACCTGAACTAGTCTCAACCAGAAACTTTATATCAATAAGTTTGAATAGAATAGTATAGAATAGAACAGAACAGAACAGAACAGAACAGAACAGAACAGAACAGAATAGAATAGAATAGAATAGAATAGAATTTTTTTATTGGCCAAGTGTGATTGGACACACAAGGAATTTGTCTTGGTGCATACACTGTCACTGTATGATAAAACACAAGATACATTCATCAAGAATTCTAAGGTACAACACTTAATGATAGTCATAGGGTACAAATAAGCAATCAGGAAACAATCAATGTCAATATAAATTGTAAGGATACAAGCAACAAAGTTATAGTCATACAGTCATAAGTGGAAGAAGATGGGTGATGGGAACGATAAGAAGATTAATAATAGTGCAGATTTAGTAAATAGTTTGACTGTTAATGGAATTGTTCGGGAAAAAACTGTTCTTGTGTCTAGTTGTTCTGGTGTGCAGTGCTCTGTAGCGTCGTTTTGAGGGTAGGAGTTGAAACAGTTTATGTCCAGGATGCGAAGGGTCTGTAAATATTTTCACAGCCCTCTTTTTGACTCATGCAGTATACAGGTCCTCAATGGACGGCAGGTTGGTAGCCATTGCTTTTTCTGCAGTTCTAATGATCCTCTGAAGTCTGTGTCTGTCTTGTTGGGTTGCAGAACCGAACCAGACAGTTATAGAGGTGCAGATGACAGACTCAATAATTCCTCTGTAGATCTGGATCAGCAGCTCCTTGGGCAGTTTGAGCTTTCTGAGTTGGCGCAGAAAGAACATTCGTTGTTGTGCTTTTTTGATGACGTTTTTGATGTTAGCTGTCCATTTATATACTTTACTGTTGAATTAATCTCATCCAGAAACTTTATTGTGAGTTACCTACGTTACAAGAATCTCACCAGACTGACTATATTCCCCTCCCCCAGGGGAATGGTCAGATAAGACTTCAGGGATTCTGGGATAAACTTTTCACTGTGCCACTTTTTCCAGTGAAAAGATTCTAAACTCAATCCCCTCTTAATACCACCTTCCGGTCTAGCTGGAGATTCTACCGATGTATGTTACAAAAATATTTTCGGCACATTGTTTTGCCTGGTGGCTGATGAGTTCCCAAGCCCCAACTGATCTTTCTCTTTTCAGGCATCACCTGTCCAGTTAACAAGTACTATGACTTTTGTGGCCCAGCTTGTCCTGCCACTTGTGCCAATCTCCAGGCCCCCGCCCTTTGCAAAAAACCTTGCATCTCAGGCTGCGTCTGCAGGGAAGGCTATGTTCTGAATGCCGGTGTCTGCATACCTCTGAAACTCTGTGGCTGCATGCTGAATGGCCGCTATTACCAGCTGGGAGAACAAGTGATTCTGGGGGACACTTGTAACCAAAGGTGCATGTGCGTGCAAGCTGCACACTCAATGGAATGTCAAGAACATGCCTGCAAAGCCCAGGAAATGTGCAAAGTTGTGGATGATGTACGGGGTTGTTACCCAATGACATTTGGCCTGATGCATCTGTACGGCCCTTCGAACTATATTACTTTTGACGGTGTTTCTTTTAGTTTTCAAGGGGCCTGCAAATACACCCTTGTTTCATACTGTGGTCCTCCAGGAAAGCTTCAGAGCTTCAGCATTGAAGTATTAAATAGGCATAAGGACTCTATCTTGGTATCCTGGATAAAGCAGTTGGAATTCGAAATCTATGGGGAGAAAGTTATTATGGCAAAAGGGCAGTATGGCTTAGTAAAGGTAAGAGTATTGTAAATTCTAACTAGTTTCCACTGGGAATTCCGTTCTGCAGTGCCTCTGCCAGCGAAAACAGAGCTCGGGAAGGCCGCACGCAGCCAAACTCCATTTTCACTGGCAGAGCACTTGGGCCTCCACAGGCGCCCCCGACACGAGTGACATTGAGCTGGCCGTGCCCCCCCAGCTCCCCCCCCCGAGGTCAAACTCAAGCCTTTAACAGATTAACAGAGTTGGAAGGGACCTAATAAGTCATCTAGTCCAACCCCCTGCTCCAGTAGGAGACCCTATTCCATTTCTGACAAATGGCAGTCCAATCTTTTCTTGAAAGTATCAAGTGATGAAGCTCCCACAATTTCCGAAGGCAACTTCTGTTCCATTGGTTGATTGTTCTCACTGTCAGAAAGTTCCTCCTCATTTCTAGGGTGAATCTCTCCTTGGTCAGTTTCCATCTATTATTCCTTGTCTGGCCTTCACGCGCCTTGAAAAATAGCTTGCCCCTCCTCCTCTCTGTGGCAGCCCCTCAAGTATTAGAAGACGGCTATCATGTCTCCCCTGGTCCTTCTCTTCAATAGACTAGCCATGCTCAGTTCATGTAACCGTTCTTCATATGTTTTATTCTCCAATCCCGTAATCATCCTGGTTGCTCTCCTCTGCACTTTTTCTAGAGTCTCAACATCTTTTTTACAGTGTGGTGACTCTAATGCGGCCCTCAATGAAATCAAATTTGACACCCCTGGTATAGACTAATTAAATGAATCTATCTATGAATTTGACAAGGACATTGTTCCCCTGGCTTTGTCTTAGGTGAATGGCCTTCTAATGAATCTGCCCATCACCCTTGCAATGGGAAAACTCTATGCCTATTCTACTACCACCTTCCTCACTATTGAGACCGACATAGGCCTCTCTGTTTCCTATGATTGGTCTTACCGCGTGTCAGTTTCAGTCCCTGAAATTTACTCAGGGTTTCTCTGTGGCCTTGGTGGAGATTTCAACCAGAATCGCCACAATGACTTCAGGAATCCCAGGGGTTCGGTGGTTCAGGATCCAGAGACTTTTGGCAACAGCTGGAAAGATTCCGGCTCTCCATTCCACTGCGCAGCTGTCGGGCCCTTACCAAATTGCAGTGAAACGGAATTGGCCCAATACAGATCTCTGGCTTATTGTGGACTCCTTCGTGATATGAATGGGCCATTTCAAGATTGTCATGACCAAATGGAGGCTCAGCATTACGCAGAGCATTGTGTGAAGGTCCTATGCACAACACGGGGCAGCCGCAAGATTCTGTGCGAAGTGCTATCTACGTATGCCCAGAGATGTCAAGCAAACCATGTCAAGATTCAGCCGTGGGGGAAAATCACTGAGTGTGGTAAGTGATATTCAGTAGAAAGACTGGTTTTAAAAAACAGAAGTGAACATTTGTGCAGGTTTGCAGATAAAATATGGTGTCTCTTAGCGTGGCATTTCACTGTCTGTCACCATAAAATATGGTGTCACTTCGTGTCTTTTAGCGTGGCATTTCACTGTTTGAGAATCTTGCTTCTCTTTCTGTAAAATAGTTTTTAAAGAAAGAAAAAAAGAAAGAAAGAAAGAATGAATGAATGAATATATCTGTTTGTGTGCGAATCAGAGCTTCACTCCTGTCAATCTGCACAGCAGAATGAACAAGTAAAACACTTGGAAGTATGTAACAACGCCACATTAAACATTTTTCATGAATAATGAAAAATCTCGCCTAGACTACTGCAATGCTCTCTACATGGGGCTCCCCTTGAGGAGCACCCGGAGGCTCCAGTTGGTCCAGAATGCAGCTGCGCGGGTGATAGAGGGAGCCACTGATGGCTCTCATATAACACCTCTCCTGCGCAAGCTGCACTGGCTACCTGTGGTCTTCCGGGTGCACTTCAAGGTGCTGGTTATCACCTTTAAAGCGCTCCATGGCTTAGGACCGGGATATTTACGGGACCGCCTTCTGTCACCATATGCCTCCCACCGACCAGTGCGCTCCCATAGAGAGGGTCTCCTCAGGGTGCCGTCAGCCAAACAATGTCGGCTGGCGACCCCCAGGGGGAGAGCCTTCTCTGTGGGGGCACCTACCCTCTGGAATGAGCTTCCTCCTGGACTCCGTCAACTTCCTGACCTCCGGGCCTTTCGCCGCGAGCTGAAGACGTATCTTTTCTTCCGAGCAGGACTGGCATAACATGGGTTTTAAATTGGATTTTTAAACGGGGTTTTATATCATGTCTTTTATAATTATAATTTTAATTGGGCCACATCGAATAAGTTTTTTAAATTGGTTTTATTGTATGTCATATTGTATTTTAGCTGGCTGTTAACCGCCCTGAGTCCTTCGGGAGAAGGGCGGTATAAAAATTAAATAATAATAATAATAATAATAATAATAATAATAATAATAATAATAATAATAATAATAATAATAATAATAATAATAATAATAATAATAATAATAATTGTTATTATTATTATTATAAAAGCAAATATATGTGTCTCAGGATAATGTTGCAAGATCCAATCTGGGTGTCAATTCTGAAGCGAACCTGGCTGAAGCCATCTTTTGCTGCCTTATAGTTGCCGCGAACCCTGAGATGGAGAAGGGAGGGGGGAAGTAGATAGACTGGCTAACAGTCAAAACAAAAAGTTTTCTTGTGGGAACCAAGGTCATCTCATCAGGTGGTAGTCGAAGGAGGAAAGAAATGACCAAGCAGCCGGCCAGCTACTTTCATTGAATAATGTGACTGGTGACATCTGGGAGAGGGAACTTTTACTTTTTGAATTGGGGAAAAACCGTGGGAACTTTTAGAGTTGGTTTTCTCCAGCTGTGCCGATATGATGTATCCAAGAAACATATTCTTTGAGGAATCTATTTACCTTGGAGTTCTGTGTTTGGTGGATGCATTATTCGGCAGGCTGACATTGGGTCAGTCACCAGGACCAGCAGTTTAGTCTTCCAAGCTTTTCGGCTTGTGCTCGGGTCTGAAAACACACCAATCAACCAATAGGAAGGCACCACATAAATACGATGCATCGAATAGCCCAAAGCACATATTCCAGAAGATAAAAGTTCCCTGAAGATGGGCTCCAGCACAAGTTCAAAAGCTTGGAAGATGAAACCTCTGGTCTCAGTGACCGACCCCAGATTGGATCTTGCAAAAATAATTTTCATTATTGCTCCCACTCTTTTGTCCCCATTATATTAATTCCAAAAATCTGTCTTTGGTATTAAAAATAATCATTCAATCTTTTGCGTTTAGAGTTAACTTGCCCGAAAAACAGCCATTATGTATTCTGTGGCTCTCCCTGCCCTGCCTCTTGCACCCAACCAGCTGGACCTCCAAACTGCTTCCGGAGCACATGTGTAGAAGGATGCCAGTGTGAAGCGGGGTTTGTGCTGAGTGGCACTGACTGTGTGCCGCAGGAGCAGTGTGGCTGCAGCTACAACGGACGGTATTACTTGAAAGGGGAAATGTTCTTCCTGGAAGGCGAAAATTGTAAAACAAAATACCGCTGTGATGGCTCCATCTCTGCCATTGAAGCTGGCGGTTCCTTCTGTGGTCCTGACCAATTCTGCGGCACTCGGAAGGGAGTGTATGGTTGCCACGCGTCACCAGATGGCATCTGTCAAATTTCTGGATTTCTTCACTACACCACCTTTGACAGACAAGCGTACAGCTTCCAAGGCACCTCTATGTACGTCTTGGTGGAACTGTGCCCAATGTCCAAGCTTTTGCCCTCTTTCAGAGTTGAAGTGAAGAACGAGAAGATGCCCAGCAGGCTTTTCCCTGAGATGTCAACGGTGCTGGTTCTAGTGAACAACACCCAGATATATCTACAGAGAGGGCACCACGGGAGGGCCTTGGTAAGGACAATTTTACCAGGGGTGAAATCTACTTACCTTCCTTACCGCTTTGGAAGGGCACATGCGCGCGCAGACCTTCTGCGCATGACCTTCTGGTTAAAACCAGGAAGTAATGACACCTAGGCTGGTGGTCGGAGCTTTGCTCTGCCATCACTACCAGATCGCTGAACCACCGGCCATGATCGCTACCAGATTGTGCAATCCGGTCCAAACTGGGAGCATTTCACCCCTGAATTTTACCTATTTGCAATCTGAAAGGATGGTGCGGTTTCAAGTGTGCTTTGCATTTCTTGTTGTCTTCCAAGTAAACAAATGTTTTTACGAAGAAGAGTGTTAAAAATATCCTCCTGTAGCCTCTGAGATGGTAACCCAAGGACCATAGGATGTATCACTTTCATAAGTCTGAGGTTTGAGCTTTAACTTTAGAGGAGGCATATCTACTTAATTTACAGCTTTGGAGGGCGATTTTCACAATATGGGAAATGCTGATATTGAGAAGGCCAGCAAAAAAAAATCTATCATGAATGAGGTTGAGGGCCACCAGCAGAGGCTCTGAATCCTAAACCTCCAGAGTCTCCAATTTGCCACCACATTTGGAACTTGTTTAGAATAGGTCTTTAAATTGTAAATAACTTAAAGGAGAGATGAGAAAAGGTTCTCTGACTTGATCTCTGAATCTATCTTTATCTATGAATGCTCCATATTCAATGTTAGGATCTCCTCCTCCTCCTCCTCCTCCTCCTCCTCCTCCTCCTCCTCCTCCTCCTCCTCCTCCTCCTCCTCCTCCTCCTCCTCCTCCTCCTCCTCCTCCCTTTCTCTCTTACACACACACAAACACATATACAAATATATGTCAAGGTTAGTCTCTGCATCTCGTGATGCCTTGACACGATATTTGGGGTAAGGAAACTATCTAAATCCCTTCTTTCTAAACTCCATTCGTGTCCCATAGAGCAGAGGTGGGTTTCAGCAGGTTTTGACCAGTTCTGGAGAACCAGTAGCGGAAATTTTGAGTAGTTCAGAGAACCGGTCAATGCCACCTCTGACTGGCCCCGCCCCCATCTATTCTCTTCCTCCCAAGTCCCAGCTAATCGGGAGGAAATGGGGATTTTGCAGTATCCTTCCCCTGGAGTGGGGAGGGAATGGAGATTTTACAGTATCCTTCCTTTGCCATGCCCACCATGCCACGCCCACCAAGCCACGCCCACAAAACCGGTAGTAAAAAAAATTGAACCCCACCACTGCCATAGAGTTAGTGTCCTAGGAATATCTGATCACTATTTTTCTTTCCCATCATGCCCCATATTGGCCCTGCACCAGAAATTACAAGGAATTAAAATAGTGGCTAGGTACAATCAACTGGGATCATCCAGTTCTGAGTCAGAAGAGAAAACATTAAGTATCCAGAGCAGATGTTGGCATGAATCATGTAGTTGCAAAGGCTTGAGGTCTTTAGGGCCCTATTTCCTGCAAGTTAATAATTATTAGGGTGAGTTCAAATGAAAGTGTCATCATTGGTCAATGGTAATTGAGAAAAAGATGAGTTCTAATAGCAATAACCCTTAGACTTACATACCGCTTCATAGGTCTTTAAAGCCTTCTCTAAGGGGTTTAGGGACTGTGGTGGCTCAGTGGCTAAGTCGCTGAGCTTGTCGATCGAAAGGTTGTTCAGTTCAGCGGTTCGAATCCCTGGTGCCACATAACTGGGTGAGCTCCCCTTACTTGTCCCAGCTTCTGCCAACCTAGCAGTTCGAAAGCATGTAAAAAATGCAAGTAGAAAAATAGGGACCACCTTTGGTGGAAGGTAACAGCGTTCTGTGGGCCTCTGGCATTGAGTCATGCCGGCCACATGACCATGGAGACGTCTTCAGACAGCGCTGGCTCTTCAGCTTTGAAACGGAGATGAGCACCTCCCCCACAGTCGGGAACGACTAGCACGTATGTGCGAGGGGAACCTTTATCTTTACTAAGTGGTTTACCCAATGTTGTCCCCAATGATCTGGGTCCTCATTTTATTGACCCCAGAAAGATGGAAGGTTGAGTCAACTTTTAGCCGGTCAGGATCAAACTCCTGACAGTGGGCAGTGCTTTCTTGCAGTACTGCATTCTAATCACTGTGCCATCTATTTTCTTTTTCTCCAAATAGATCAATGGTATAGCTCTGCACCTTCCTGTCCATTTGAAAAACCAGAGCATTGCTATTTATCAACATGGATTTTATGTGGTTTTAACAACTGACTTTGGTTTAACCGTCAGCTATGACCTGGCACACAGCCTCTTTGTAACCCTTTCTTCTAAATACCAAGGGCAAGTATGTGGGATGTGTGGGAATTTCAAGAGAGCCGACGGCGGCGATTCTAGCACGCATATCAGCTCCATAGCAAAACACCCCTTGGACCTTGCCAGCTTCTGGAGTTCATCAGCAATCACAGGTAGCTTCGTGCCTCCTAGATTTGTTAAGGAACATCTCATCCGGTCTAAATCCATGTGTTGGATCATCCAGAACGCCGATGGGCCATTTGCTTCTTGCCATTCTTTGGTCAATCCCGAACCCTATTTAACAAATTGCATTTTGGATGTTTATGCATCAGCCGGGGATCCGAACATCTTGTGCATTTCCATTGAGGCATATGTAGCAGCCTGCCAGAGAGCCAATGTCACCCTCAGGCCTTGGAGAATTGGATCGTTTTGTGGTGAGTCAGTTAGCAAAGTCCAATATATTTTATGAACACTTCTAGGACATTATCTTAAAATTGTATTTTAATTGCCTGTGAACCGCCCTGAGTCTCTAGGGAGATAGGGCGGTATATAAATATGAAAAATAAATAAAATAAATAAATAAATAAATAAATTATCTAATATTTGGTTTATGAATAGGTGTGTGCATGCAATACATTTACCTAACTTTAAGGTTAAAGAAAAGTCGAGCAAATGCATTCCCATAACATGCTAAGTTTGGTTACTGCAAATATTGGCTAGTTTGTTAGTGTGTTATATGAAGCCAGCCTGTATGGTTTGTTTATGGTTCAAGATAACGTGTGAACCCAGAAAATGGATTAATTAAAGTAAAAGATGTTAAAAACAATAGTTACCGTATTTTTGGAGTATAAGACACTTCCCCCCCTAAAAGAGGGTGAAAAATTGGGTGCGCCTTATACACTGAATGTAGCCCCACCCACCCCCACCCCCCACCCTTTGGCCTCTGCCTCCCAGCAATTTACCTCCTTGCAGCAAACAGCAAACAGCAAACAGTCCGTTTCAGTTTCAGCACAGCCTGATTAGCACAAGCAGCTGATTGTCGGTTGGATCGGCCTCCCGACCCTCAGCTGTTTCAGGGTGCAGAGATTGCCATTGCCTATTGCCGTGCGGGCCTCTGCTGTTTGCTGCAGAGAGGCAAATTGCTGGGAGGCAGATTTTTTTTTCTCTTATGCTAATCAGGCTATACTGAAAATGAAAATGAAACTAAAGCAGGCTGTTTGCTGTTTGCTGCAAGGAGGCAAATTACTGGGAGGCAGAGGCAGATTTTTTTTCTTGTTTCCCTCCCCAAAAAAGGTAGCTGCGTTTTATATTCGGGAGCATTTTATAATCTGAAAAATACGGTAATCAGCAATTTATCTAGGAGCTTTGGAAATCAAATCCATAGCTTTGGTGTGGGGTGCTGGCATTTTTGAAGGCTCCCGTTTGAAGCCTTCTTTTATGATATCCCAGGGAAGAAAATGGCTGGTTGATTGAGTGAAGGGAATATTCTAGAAAAAAAATATTAGAACATTTTGCTGTAACCTTGGTCATTTTTTACATATGCAACACAAGT
The DNA here is from genome assembly GCF_028640845.1 of Ahaetulla prasina. Taxonomy (NCBI): domain Eukaryota; kingdom Metazoa; phylum Chordata; class Lepidosauria; order Squamata; family Colubridae; genus Ahaetulla; species Ahaetulla prasina. The sequence goes on along the minus strand of NC_080548.1, from coordinate 23,923,182 downwards.
TATTTGGAATGTTTTTTTTAGAAAATGACATTATTAGATTTATGGGTAAAAATATGCTCTCTTTTTTTTCCCGTATGCGAAGGAAAAACTAAATAAAGACCACATTATTGTTGTTTAAAATAAAACCCACAAAAATGCATCAAATAGCATCAGGACTTGATTTTGAAAGATTTTCTTCGCATGGATAGAATTGCCAGCAAAATTACTCATTCCTTCCCCCCTCCCACTTCTCTCTTTAAAGATCCAGATTGCCCAGCCAACAGCCATTATGAACTCTGCCAGCCGCCCTGCCAGGGTTTTTGTGCTGGGGCCACACTTACGCATCTCTGCAACCCCCTGTGCTCTGAAGGATGTGTCTGCGATGCAGGATACCTATGGAGCGGGAACAAGTGCATTCTGCACGAACGGTGTGGCTGCGAACACAATGGCCGTTATTACAATGTAAGTCAAATTCTCCCTTTGAACCGAAGGTCAGTGTGGTGACATGGGGAAGGCTAGGAGACCCAGATACGACAGGTGGTCCTCGCCGTATGACCACAGTTGAGCCCAGAATTTCCGTGGCATAGCAAGACGGCTCTTAAGTAAGTTTTAAGACTTTTCTTGCCACAGTTGAATCACGGCAGTTGTTAAGTCAGTAATATGGTTCTTAAGTGAGTCTGTCTCCCCACTGACTTTGCTTGTCCGAAGGTTGCAAAAAAGTGATCCCAGGACCCCAGGACACTGCAACTGTCATAAATATATGCCAGTTGCCAAGCATCTGAATTTAGATCATGTAGCCATGCTTATAGGTAAAGGTAAAGGTTCCCCTCGCACATACGTGCTAGTCGTTGCCGACTCTAGGGGGCGGTGCTCATCTCCGTTTCAAAGAGCCAGCGCTGTCCGAAGACGTCTCCGTGGTCATGTGGCCGGCTTGACTCAACGCCAAAGGCGCACGGAACGCTGTTACCTTCCCACCAGAGGTGGTCCCTATTTTTTCTACTTGCATTTTTACGTGCTTTCAAACTGCTAGGATGGCAGAAGCTGGGACAAGTAAGGGGAGCTCACCCCATTACACGGCAGCACTAGGGATTTGAATCGCCGAACTGCTGACCTTTCGATCGACAAGTTCAACGTCCTAGCCCCTGAGCCACCGTGTCCCTAACCATGCTTATACTTATTACCTAATACATTCTTGACAAGTAAGTAAGTAAGAAAGTAAGTAAGTAAGTAAATAAATAAATATCAGTTAACCTAAGCCACACCCAGGCTCCAAGCTGTTTCAGCTCCCAAACAGCCCTCATTGGCTGATTTAGTTGCTATGCCTATACGTTGGCTGACCTTGTTACCATGTCCTATTCCAGCCAGTTCCCAATGGCTGACCTGCTGCCATGTCTATCCCAGTCATGAACTCTCATACCCACTGACACAGGGGCAGCATGCTAAGGTCCAACATACCAAAAAAGAATACTAGAAATAAATATAGTAAAATATATAAAGGAAGCCTATTTTGCAGGGGTAGGAAACTGATCTGAATAAGATGAGCAGATTGGGACACAGTGTTCAAGTCTTGTCTTGATTAATTAACTACTGGTTTACTTCTCAGGTTAGAGACCTTCTCTGGCTTTCTGATTGCACAAAAAGGTGCAGCTGTGAGAATTCGTCGACCTTTCACTGCGTCCCAGCCAGTTGCAATCCTGGCCAGCAATGTGGAATTCAGGACGGAAAGCTGGGCTGTAAGAATCAGCTGACCACTTGCACAGTTTCTGGAGACCCTCACTACTTCACATTTGATGGAGCCATAGCCCATTTCCAGGGCAGTTGCGCTTATGAGATCTCAAAGACACCCAACTCCTCCTTGGAGTTCTCCTTCCGGGTTGTGGCTACTAATAAGAATTTCCGGAATCCCCGAGTATCTTTTATTTACCGAGTGGATATTTGGCTTAGTTTCAAACAGTTCCGTTTTCACATTGTTCTGGAACAAGGAAAAGACCTGAAGGTGAGGACAACTTCTTGATCCGTGCCAAAAAAAAAGGAGGAGGGGGAAAAAGTGTACAATAAACCAATATGATCAATGGCCCTTTGGAAAATATGGGATGATGATATTGAGGATGGTAGCAAAGGTTTTAAGAAATAATATTTAGTTTGGAAATGTAAGATAAGATCTGGCAGGTTAGAATAGAATAGAATAGAATAGAATAGAATAGAATAGAATAGAATAGAATAGAATAGAATAGAATTCTTTATTGGCCAAGTGTGATTGGACACACAAGAAATTTGTCTTGGTGCATACGCTCTCAGTATACATAAAAAGAAAAGATACATTCATCAAGAATCATATGGTACAACACTTAATGATAATCATAGGATACAAATAAGCAATCAACTCATACTAGGAAACAATCAATATCAATATAAATCGTAAGGATATCAACAACAAAGTTACAGTCATGGAGTAATAACTGGGACGAGATGGATGGTAGGAACGATGAGAAGATTAATAGTAACAGTAATGCAGACTTTGTGAATAGTTTGACAGTGTTGAGGGAATTATTTGTTTAGCAGAGTGATGGCCTTCGGGAAAAACTGTTCTTGTGTCTAGTGTTCTGGTGTGCAGTGCTCTATAGCGTCGTTTTGAGGGTTGAAACAGTTTATGTCCAGGATGCGAAGGGTCTGTAAATATTTTCACAGTCTTGACTAGGGGTTGACTCTGAGTTTTTCAAAGCATGTTCTCATTACATTGAGATATTGGAAAAGTGAAATTTGGTTCCATATATCCAGTTTTTAACTCTAATTTGACCTCTAATTATTATGCCTAATTAATCTATCATTATCCTGATATCTTTTCTTCAAGAGAGCTCAAAACAACTTCAGGGGGTTTCTTTCCCAGGTCACTAGAATTAAATGTGCCTCACTTCTTTGGATTATCCCCTGGGTGTATTCTCACCCAGTGTCTTCAAATTCATATGAATTGGCCTGCAAATGATCATTATTACAGTATAGAATGGGAATCTATGTTCCCCTGTTTTTCCCAAGAACATCCTGATCTGAGGGGTTAGGAAATACAAACAAGGACAATTAAAACAGTGGCTACAATCCTTTGGAATCTCACCCATCATGTGAGATCATGTGGGGCCGGTTTCATGTAGTGCTGAAGCCATCAGCCACTTCTTCTCCACAACATACAATTGATTATATACCTAATTTGGATTTCCACTATATTTTTAGGTTGATGGGAGACCAATTGCTTTGCCAGCAAAACTAGAACACTTAGCCAACATCACTAAAAGACGCCAGATGTTAACCGTAAGAACCCATCCCAGTTTGGAGGTCCAGTACAATGGCCGCCATGCTTTGTTTGTTCGTGTGGGTCCTGAATATTGGGGGAAGCTGAGTGGGATGTGTGGGAATTTCAATGGCTATCGTGATGATGACAAAGTCTTACCTGATGGGAAAAGAGCTAAAAATGATGCTGAATTTGGAAATGCTTGGATCTCCGACATCAGTCCCCCAAAGTAAGTTGATTTATAACTGAGTTCTTTATCCTTTATGTTTATTTTAAAGAACAATTTTATGATTTTTTTTAACAAAAAAAATATATGAGGCATATGAACTTAGTCCCTTCATCTCTTTGGAAGAGCTTTACAGCTCCTGCTGCCTTAAGGAAGTTCAATACATTCTTAAAGATCCATCTCATGCTGGGCATCCTTTTTTTGAACTGTTACCATCTGGCAGATGGTACAGGGCAGGGGTGAAATGTTCTTGGATCAGACTGGATTGTGCGATCTGGTGGCGATCGTGGCCGGTAGTTCAGCGATCCGGTAGTGATGGTGGAGCAAAGCTCCGCCCACCTATCCAGGTGTCATTACTTCCTGGTTTTAACCAGGAAGTAATGTGTTTTCATTTTCTGCACATGGGCAGAAGGTTTTGCGCATGCGCATGTGATACATGACACATGTGATACTTCTGAGCCAGTAAGGAAGGTAAGTAGATTTCACCTCTGGTACAGGACAATAAAAACAAGGACAAATAAGGCTGAAAAACAGCTTCTATCCCAGAGCAGTAACTATATTGAATTCTACTGTATAGTGCAATATTAATGCACTATTAATGCAACATTGGGGGTTTTCAATTCAATTATCTAGAATGTGAAGGATCTGCGTTTTGTTTTATTTTTTTTTATGTATAATGTACACTGAAGATGGCATTTAATTTCATTGTATGCGGTGCAGTGACAATAAACTAAACTAAACTACAAGTTGCCAAGTTTGAAAAAGCACTGATTTAAGCATAGATGCATTTTTTAAAAAAAGATATTATTGGCAGTTAGGAACTGTCTTCCAAAACTGGGAACCCTGACAATTATCTATGAAAGAGCAGATTTCATACAATTAACTCTCAATGTAATGTCTGTATATCACGTCATGAGCTTTTCTTGCCTTTCAGATGCACTAACGATACAGGTGCTCTAACACCCTGCACAAATCACCTAGAATTGGAGCAAAAATGTGGAATCCTGACAGATCAATCTGGGCCTTTCTCAGAGTGCCATTGGCATGAGGAACCTGATCCATATTACAATTCCTGCATTTTTGATCTTTGCCAGTACGGCCAAGGCCATGACATGCTGTGTGCGGCTATAGAAACCTACGAGGAGATGTGCCAGACTCTTGGGGTGCAGGTGCCCAGCTGGAGGGAAGAGCTAGGATGTGGTGAGCAAGGAACCTTTTTGCTTTTGGTCCCTCAAAATTTCCTGGTATGAAAATGTGCTCTCTTTTTTTTTTTTAGTTTTGAAATATGAAAAGTTTCAGAGATAGCAATAGCACTTAGAGACCTATATACCACTTCACAGTGCTTTACAGCCCCCTCTCAGTGGTTTTACAGAGTCAGCCTATTGCCCCCAATAATGTGGGTCCTCATTTTATTCACTTTGGAAGGATAGAAGGCTGAATCAACCTTGAGCCTGGCGAGATTCGAACTTGCAGAAGTCAGCAGAAGTAGCCTGCAGGGTTGCATTCTAACCACTGCACCACTGCAGCTCATGCTGGGCTGTCTTGTGTTTCCTTTGGCGGTTACTAGGAATTCTAGGTAATCTTCAACTTAAAACCACTCATTTAGTGACTCTTTTAAGTTACAAAAGTACTGAAAAAAAGTGACTTAGGAGTATTTTGAGCCTTGGTGGCGCAGTGGTTAGAGTGCGGTACTGCAGGCTACTTCTGCTGCCTGCCGGCTGCCTGCAATTTGGCAGTTCGAATCTCACCAGGCTCCACGTTGACTCAGCCTTCCATCCTTCCAAGGTGGGTAAAATGAGGACCCAGATTGTTGGGGGCAAGAGGCTGACTCTGACTTAGAGAGGGCTGTAAAGTGGTATATAAGTCTAAGTGCTATTGTTATTTTTTCACACTTATGACCGTTGCAGCATCCCCATGGCCATGTGATTAAAATTCGAACACTTGGCAAGTGACTCATATATTTATGATGGTTGCCATGTCCCAGGGTCATGCAATCCCATTTTGTGACCTCCTGACAAACAAAGTCAGGAAGCCCGATTCATTTAACAACTCTGTTATTAACTTAACATCTGCAGTGATTCGTTTAACAACTGTGGCAAGAAAGGTCATAAGATGGGGCAAAATTCACTTAACGACCGCCTGACTTAGCAACTGAAATTTTGGGTTCAGTTGTGGTTGTAGATTGAGGACTAACTGTAACTACAAATTGTCTTATTGATATCAATGTTTCTATTCCGCATAGCTCCAGTTATGGATAGATTTATTTACAAATATCCACAATGAGCAGAGATGGATGGACGCATCCCCAACTCATGCTTTGGTTTTCCACACCGAAGATTTACAGAGCCCTGTTTTAACCTTCCTGCCTTCCCAAAGGTGGATGATATCTGCGTCTCATTTTAACCGTTTGTTTTCTTTTTCTCTTAGCTATTACCTGCCCGCCCAACGCTTACTACGCTTTCTGTGGCACAGCCTGCCCGCTCACTTGTGCCAACCGCACAGCTCTCATCAACTGCCCCAATTCATGTGTCGCAGGATGCACCTGTCGGGAGGGGCACGTCCTGAATGAAGGCGCATGCATTCCCCTGGAACAGTGCGGCTGTCGGCACAACGGCCGTGACTATCAGCTGGGAGAAGAGATGGTCCTGCCGGATACTTGCAGCAAAAAGTGTTCTTGCAAAGAACCTGGCCACCCTCTGGAGTGCCAGGAGTTTACCTGTGGGCCTCGGGAGATATGCAAAATTGTGGATGGTGTTTGGGACTGTTATCCTGTGTCGTATGGCACTATGTGGGTGTTTGGCTACTTTCACGTTATCACATTCGGCGGGGCGGCCTTTAGCTATCAAGGAGCATGCACGGACATCCTCACCCAATATTGTGGCCCTCCTGGCAAGCTACCTGCCTTCACCATCCACATAGTAAATGGGCACAGATACTCCATTGCAACATCTTGGACTAGGCAATTTACGCTGGATGTATATGGGGAACACATCGCTGTAAAAGAAGGACAGGAAGGCAAAGTGCAGGTAAGAGGAGTGTTCTGCAAACTCTAAAGAAAGGGCCCTCCCGGTAGCAATAGCAATAGCACTTAGACTTATATACCGCTTGTCGTGTCCCACTCCTCCGCTGACGGCCGAGTCAGGGAAATCCGAATCAGGCATGCCTCTGCAGCTCTGCCAAAGTCCTAGCTGTTCTCAAGGCAGGCAGGAGACTTCAGCAAGATAAGGTAGACTTTGCCTGACTCAGAGAATGCCAGAAAGCAGATCCTTTATATAGGCCATGGGGTGTGGCTCCATGACTCAGCACTTATCCCGGCCTGCCCCTCCCTTCCTTCTGTTGACGCTGCTTATCAATTCTCCTGAAGCGAGGGTCACTCCAGTCTGCAGCTGTTGGTAATTGACCTTCCTCAGGCTCACATGCTGTGGGGGAGGGGTCTAGTTGCTCCGTTTGCCTGGGCATGGAGCCAGGGCTGGGGGCTGGAGGCGCTTCTTCTTCCTCAGCCTGTCTGGGCATGGAGCCAGGGCTGGGGGCTGGAGGCCCTTCTTCTTCCTCAGCCTGTCTGGGCATGGAGCCAGGGCTGGGCCCGGGAGGCATGCTAGGACATTCCTCAGTGTTCGGAAGCAGATAAGAAGGCCCCGGCTGCGGGGAAAGCAGATGAGGCACAACACCGCTTCACAGTGCTTTACAGCCCTCTCTAAGTGGTTTACAGAGTCAGCCTATGGCCCCCAATAATCTGGGACCTCATTTTACCGACCTTGGGAGGATGGAAGGCTGAGTCTACTTTGAGCTGGTGAGAATCGAACTGCCAAACTGCAAGTAGTCGACACGTGTGCCTGCATGCATGTGTGTGCATTCTGGTTTGGGCACTTGGTTCGCCATCATTGTCCTATGAAAACTACATACCGTATTTTTTGGAGTTTAAGACGCACCTTAGTTTTTGGGGAGGAAAATAAGAAAAAGGCTGATTGGCAGGTGGATTGGCCCCCCCCAGAATACCCCCAATCAGCTGTTTCCAGAGGTGAATTTTAGCAGCAGTTTCCTTGGTTGTGAGCTTTTTTTTTTTGCTTTTTTTTTCTGCCTCTGAAACTCCATTTCAGGAAACAGAACTTCAGGAAAAAAACCTCTGAAGCTCTGTTTGGAGGCTTTTTTTCTGAAGCTCTGTTTGGAGGCTTTTTTTCTGACGCTCTGTTTGGAGGCTTTTTTTTCTGAAGCTCTGTTTGGAGGCTTTTTTTCTGAAGCTCTGTTTGGGGGCTTTTTTCTGAAGCTCTATTTGGAGGCTTTTTTTCTGAGGCTTTTTTCAGTCTCTGAAACCTCCGTTTGAGAAGCTGGGCTTCTCAATCATTTAGAGTATAAGATGCATCCAGATTTTCACCCTCTTTTTTGGGGGGAAAGGTGCGTCTTATACTCCAAAAAATATGGTGGATGCTTCTGTGTGGTCATTTTGTGTAGAGCTGCATTCAAGGGAATCTTTCCCTTTTTACTTGAAATGAATCATTTTCGGATTAAAAATTGGGGAGTGCCGATTCATTCGTTCTGAAGGATTTCTAGCATCACCTTTTTGGTCTTAGGTCAATGGTCTCTTGATGAATCTGCCTGTTATCTTGGCTTCTGGGAAGCTCCACGCCTATTATAGTGGATCGTCCATCGTCATTCAAACGGAGTTTGGCCTCTCCATCTCCTATGACTGGTTTTCCTATCTGTCCGTTTCTGTACCTGAGACTTATTCCGGTTTCCTCTGTGGGCTGGGTGGAGATTTCAGCGAGAACCATCATCAGGACTTCAGGACTCCCAATGGCTCTGTAGTTCACGATAGAGGCATTTTTGGCAACGGCTGGAAGAAAACGGATTCCCCTTCCTACTGTGCAGTAGTGGAAGTTTCAGCCACCTGCAATGAGACTCAAGCAACCCTCTTTGGATCTCAGAATTACTGTGGGATGATCAGCGATAGAGACGGACCGTTTAAAGAATGTGGCAACCTTACGGGTTTTCAAAACCGCATTGAAAACTGTGTCATGGACCTTTGCACAACTCAGGGTGCTCATAAGATCCTGTGTGAAGCTCTCCATAGCTATGCTTGGCAATGTCAGGTTCGTGGCATCAGCATTCAGCCTTGGAGGGAAATTGCGGAGTGCGGTAAGTGAATATAGTTGAGTTGAATATAACTGAATTTACAGAATATAATTTCAGCCGTTCTCGTTTTCTTGTTAGGCACTCTGCATACTTAGCAGTAGCAATAGCACTTAGACTTATATACCGCTTCATAGTGCTTAACAGCCCTCTCTTAGCAGTTTACAGAGTCAGCCTATGGCCCTCAACAATCTGGGTCCTCATTTTACCCAGCTCGGAAGGATGGAAGGCTGAGTCAACCTGGAGCCTCATGAGATTCGAACTGCCAAATTGCAGGCAGCCAGCAGTCGGCAGAAGCAGCTTGCAGTATTGCATTCTAACCACTGAGCCACTGCGGCTCACACTTAGACAGTTGCTCCACACCATGTATTTGATAATGACTTATTTTTGGCCAATGACAAAGCCAAGAAGGTGGCTTCATTCTGGCAAACTAAAGTTTGATCCAGATGCAGAAGAAGAAGAAATTGTTCCACATTTACATTTTTAATCTGCATGTTTTTTTTCTTTCCTTCATTTTCTCAGTGCGTTCTTTCAGATATTGTTCAATGACAGTTCCCATCCCCTTTCATCAGAGCAGGGGTGAAATGCTCCCGGTTCGGACCGGATCACTCGATTTGGTAGCAATGGCAGCAGGTGGTTCAGAGAACTGGTAGCAAAAATCCCTGCCCCCCCCATGCCCAGCTGAGCCGCGTAATGATTAGAGGGTTTTTTTTACTTTTAAAAGCCTTTTTTCTTCAGCCAAAAAAATGCTTTTAAAAAATAAAAAAAGCCTCTGATGATTGCACAGCTCAGCTGGGATTGTCAGAGCCTTTTAAAAGCATTTTTTCTACAACCTCTCTGGCTGAAGAGGTTGTAGAAAAAATGCTTTTAAAAGTAAAAAGCCTCTGATGATTGCACAGCTCAGCTGGGATTGTCAGAGCCTTTTAAAAGCATTTTTTCTACAACCTCTCCGGCTGAAGAGGTTGTAGAAAAAATGCTTTTAAAAGTAAAAAAAAAATTGGCCATGCCCACCCAGTCACATTACCCCTCCCCCCCACCAAGCCACTCCCACAGAACTGGTAGTAACAAATTTTACATTTCACCACTGCATCAGAGGCTATGTAAATTAATACTGACAGGATTTGGAATTCAACCTTTGGAAGACCCCAGGGTCTCTCTATATGCATTACATCTTGTCTTATTTTCTTTTGCACGATGAATTTTCTGGCTCATTTCTTTGGGATTGGATTAAACGACATGCATATGTCTTTCAGAGTTGACCTGCCCGCCAAATAGCTATTACGAGCTCTGTGGCTCTCCCTGCCCTGCCTCTTGCACCCAACCAGCTGGACCTCCAAACTGCTTCCGGAGCATGTGTATAGAAGGATGCCAGTGTGAAGCGGGGTTTGTGCTGAGTGGCACTGACTGTGTGCCGTGGGAGCAGTGTGGCTGCAGCTACAACGGACGGTATTACTTGAAAGGGGAAACGTTCTTCCTGGAAGGTGAAAATTGTAAAACAAAATACCGCTGTGATGGCTCCATCTCTTCCATTGAAGCTGATGGTTCCTTCTGCGGTCCTGACCAATTCTGCGGCACTCGGAAGGGAGTGTATGGTTGCCACGCATTGGCAGATGGCATCTGTCGAGTTTCTAAATTTCTCCACTATACCACCTTTGATGGTCAGCAGTATAACTTCCAAGGGATCTCCACGTACGTCTTGGTGGAACTGTGCCCAGCGTCCAAGTCTTTACCATCTTTCAGGGTTGAGGTGAAGAACGAGAAGCTGCTCAACAGCCCTTTATCTGTACTATCAGAGGTTATTGTATCCGTGAACAATACTCAGATACACCTGCAGAGAGAACATCAAGGAACAGTCAAGGTAAATAAAGTAAGGTCAACGTCTAATTCTAGGGGATTGCCTTGTTCTTTTGTCAATTGAACCGGTGGAAATTTTGACTGGTGAGGATAAACTCAATCTTCCTTAACCTGATGCTCTTCAGATGATATGAGTTTACAGTTTTCTTCTCCTTCTCCTTCTCCTTCTCCTTCTCCTTCTCCTTCTCCTTCTCCTTCTCCTTCTCCTTCTCCTTCTCCTTCTCCTTCTCCTTCTCCTTCTCCTTCTCCTTCTCCTTCTCCTTCTCCTTCTCCTTCTTCTTCTTCCTCTTCCCCTTCCCCTTCCCCTTCCCCTTCCCCTTCCCCTTCTCCTTCTCCTTCTTGTTCTTCTCCTTCTCGAAGTCGTGTCCGACCTATTGCAACCCCATGGACAATGTTCCTCCAGGCCTTCCTGTCCTTTACCATCCCCCGAAGTCCATTTAAGCTCACGCCTACTGCTTCAGTAACTCCATCCAGCCACTTCATTCTCTGCTGTCCCATTCTTCCTTTGCCCTCAATCTTTCCCAGCATTAGGCTCTTCTCCAGTGAGTCCTTCCTTCTCATTAGGTGGCCAAAGTATTTGAGTTGCATCTTCAGGATCTGGCCTTCTAAAGAGCAGTCAGGGTTGATCTCCTCTAGGACTGACCGGTTTGTCCGCCTTGCAGTCCAAGGGACTCGCAGGAGTCTTCATCTCCAGCACCAGAGATCAAAGGCCTCAATTCTTTGGCGCTCAGCCTTCCTTATGGTCCAAATTTCACAACCATACATCGCAACTGAGAAAACCATAGCCTTGACTATACGCACTTTTGTTGGCAGGGTGACGTCTCTGCTTTTTAGTCTTCTGTTGCACTGAATTTTAAATAGAATATTCTCAAAAGATCTTATGTAAGAAAGACATGGGGGGAAAATTATATGGTTATAGAAGTTATAAGGGACATATTTTTTGAATTGGATTGGATTTTTATGCTTTAGCTGGTTTTAAATACTTTAGGATTAATTTGTTCTATTGATTTATATATTTTACTACTGTTAATTGTTAATTTTTTTTATTTTTTTATTTTTTTTTGAAGGATTTTGGTTATGTTAGGAGGAAGTCAGAGCTAGAGAGGGAAAATTGGTATAATAGTTTTGGGGGAAAATTTTCTTAGCATATGTTTGTTTTATTTTTAACTATACCTTGTGCTTGTTCCGGGAAGCCAGGGGGGAGAGGGGAGGGTATTAGTGAAGGGAGGGGGGTTGGGGGGAAAGGGGAAAAAATTTTTTTTGTAAAACTTTTTGAATAAAATAAAAAAAAACCATCAGGCTTCTGACACAACACATCGGTTGTTTCTCCTCAGCGATCTCTTCTTCCTTAGCTGCTTTGGAGGACTGACACCAATTAATTAGATTCCAAAGCCCCAGTTAATTTTATGTACCGTATTTTTCAGAGTATAAAATGCACCGGAGTATAAGATGCACCTTAGTTTTTGGGGAGGAAAATAAGAAAAAAGCTGATTGTCAGGTGGATCGGCCTCCCCGAATTCCCCCAATCAGCTGTTCCCAAAGGTGAATTTTCAAGGAACAGGTTCCTTGGTTGTGAGCTCTGTGCCTTGCTTTTTTTTGCTTTTTTTTCCTGCCTCTGAAACTTCTGAAACTCTGTTTCAGAAAAAACTTTTTTTCTGCCTCTGAAAGCCTCCAAAACAGCTTCAGAAAAAAAAGCCTCTAAAGCTCTGTTTGGGGGCTTTTTTTTCTGAAGCTCTGTTTGGAGGCTTTTTTTCTAAAGCTCTATTTGGGGGCTTCTTTTCTGAAGCTTCGTTTCTGATGCTTTTCTCAGCCTCTGAAACCTCCGATTGAGAAGCTGGGCGAGGCTACATTCGGAGTATAAGGTGCACCCAGATTTTCACCCTCTTTTTGGGGGGAAAAAGGTGCATCTTATATTCTGAAAAATATGGCAATATTTTTGTGGCACTACTTGAATTTTCTATTGGTAGCAATAAATGGTCTTTGTTCTCATCTTTCACGCAGATTGACGGAGTGATATTGAACCTTCCGGTTCAAATGCAGGCTTTAGGAATCACCATTTATCAACATGGCTTTTATACCGTTTTAAAAATGGAGTTTGGTTTAATAGTGAATTATGACCCAGGTCACAATCTCTTTCTTACGCTTTCCCCTGAATACCGAGGCCTGACTTGTGGTCTATGTGGGAACTTCAATGAACTCATGGAAGATGACTTTATGATGAGAAATGGCTCAACTACAAAGGACATACTGGACTTTGTCCTGAACTGGACATCTGAAACGAATCTTGCTGATACTGGAGAATCGGCTGCCTTTATCCCAGCGTTGGAACAAGGAGAACACCTCCCTCATTTTAAAGCTCTTTGCGGGATCATCCAGGATCCAGACGGGCCGTTTGCTTCTTGCCATTTCCAAGTTGATCCCTTGTCCTTCTTCACAGGCTGCATTTTTGACCTGCATGCTTCCTCTGGAGACCGTAGCAGCCTATGTCACTCTGTTCAGATATATGTTGCAGCTTGTCAGAGGGCCAATGTCACCGTCTCACCTTGGAGGACGGAAGACTTCTGTGGTAGGTGGAGAATAGGCATTTATTATTATTATTATTATTATTTATTAGATTTTTATACCACCCTTCTCCCGAAGGACTCAGGGCGGTTTACAGCCAGAATAAAAACAATAGCAATGTACAATTAAAACGAAATTAAAAAACTTATTATATAATTGGCCAAAATTTAAAAACATTTAAAATCTAAAAACCCTTAAAATTCATCTAAAAATTTAGAATTTAAAAAATTTAAAATTTAAGCCAGCCCCGCGCGAGTAAATAAATACGTTTTCAGCTCGCGGTGAAAGGTCCGAAGGTCAGGCAATTGGCGCAAGCCAGGGGGAAGTTTGTTCCAGAGGGCAGGAGCCCCCACAGAGGGTAGGAGCCCCCACATTTCTACTTTGAACTTCGATATTTCATCTGTTCTGAACATCCTGTGATCTTTTCCACTTAAGGTCAGCAGCTCTTGGGTAAATCCAAACCTAGATTTACCTGAAGTTTTAAATGCTTCAAACTTGGGAATGATAAAAAGAATGGTTGAATTACCCACATTGTTAAATGTTGATTTCACACAAGTGGGAATCACTGTATTTTGCCATGTAACTAGGATATCAGGTTTTCTACCTCTCTTAAGCTGTAATTCCATGTATAGGCCTTACCAGTAGACCCGTATAGTCGTATTTGAAGATGTTTCGCTTCTCATCCAAGAAGCTTCTTGGATGAGAAGCGGACCATCTTCCAAGAAAAACCAGAAAGTCCAGTTCCCTCTTGAAAAAAGCAGCTTTGGAACACGAGGTGTTACAAGATGTTTATATTCCATTTTAAGAGGAGTTTTCTCAGGGAATGTGCATTAATGTACCAAGCACATTAGGGCAAGTTGTGTAAAATGCTCCTTCTATTAGCAGACTCAAGCCTACGGTTCAAGGTGCTTTCGAATTAGGATAAGATTGCAGTCAATGATTAGCAAACAGATACATTTTGCCCGCCTACCGTAAGCTCGAGGGGCTCCATTACTTTTTGCCCAATCTTGCTTACTCCTTCTGAAAGTTTGGAGAATTCCCTCCTTTTGATGGTATCCTGTTTCTCATTTCTTGAACAGGCCTCGATTGCCAGACCAACAGCCGCTATGAACTCTGTGGGGTTCCCTGCCAGGAGGTCTGCTCGCATATTTGGGTCAAGCTTCATTGCCTTCCCACGTGCTCAGAAGGATGCTTCTGTGACCAAGGATATTTACGCAGTGGGGACAGTTGCATTCCAGAACAGCAGTGTGGCTGCATATACAATGGGCTGAATTATAAGGTACAACCTTAGATCCTGACCAGGTGACACCGTATAATATTGGGTGACTGCCATGGCATAAAGTCTCTCCTGAACTTCCCTTAGTTTTGACCTAGAATACTAATCACCCTCCATTTAAACTTCCAGCTGTGATCTTCAAAGAAGCTACCTTGGGGATACCATGATAGCTATCCTGCCCATTGATATTCTATTAGAAACTAGAACCACAAACATCAAAGAAGGTCTAAGAAACCCATGGTAACCCATGGTAACCCATGGTAACCCATGGCAGCCACTGAACTTGGCTTGTCGACTTGGTTAGGACACTGTCCTCTCAACTTCCTTGAATTTTGATGTCAACTCGCAAAGCATTCCTGGCCTGCTCTTGAGTTGCCATAAGCAAGGGGGGTGATGGGAAACCGATGAAATGGCACAGCAGCCAAAGACAGATGCACATTCCAGACTTATCTCTCTCAAGGCTGTATCCCAGGGTTACCCACAGCGGCCAGAGGGGAGTGGTTTCTACAATCCACGAAATTGCTCCATTGGCGATGTGATTGATGACACACCCTGGGGGGGAGAGAGGAATCAGGGTCATGATTGGCACACAAATTTACGTAGGGTCAGAGCTGGCTTCACTTGGGAACATGCCGACATGAAGCTCCTAATAAATAACTGGATTTCTTTTGAAGCTTGGCTCGAGGCTCATGATTTAATTAGGGCATCTGTCGGGAACCCTGACAGGAAGCCAGCTCTGACCCTACATAATCCCTGATGAACTCTAACATCTGGTTGACCTCCTCTCCTTTCCCCTTGCTGGTGGAGGAAAGAAAAATGAAATGGTCTGTGCCCGCAGCAGAACTAGGACCTTTTTGTGATCCTATTTTAAGTGTGATAGTATCTATTTTTAGCTGTGAAGATGGATTTTGAACTCTAGAACAGGTGGTAAATGTTATAAATTAGGCCAGGCTTTTATTCGGATTGTAAATTATGAGCAAGCATGTGCCCGCAAATGACAGAAGAATAACAGAGCAATTTAGATCAAAGTAATAATAATAAACAGAGTTAAAAATAGCACTTAAAGTATCATGAATACTTTATTGAGCGTCAAGCTCATTTCCAACCCTTCTGGGAAAAATCAGACTTCTGTTTCAAGGGCAAAAGACCGTTCGTTTTATTTGGTCAAATGTTTCCGGCAGAAATAGCTAAACCAGATGCATCTTTGTGAGAGCAGAAATGTTCTTCTATAGGCATCCAAAAGGAGATTTCATCCTTGCCAAATGTAATACAGTAAGCAAGGGCAAGAAACCCAACAAACATTTACAGTTAAGTAGATCAAAGCCACCCTTCACAGTTTAAGTCAATAAGGGCAACGAGCAATCGCTCTTCATAGTTAACGGCGAAATCATTTTAAAATTTCTTTAAAGAACATTTTTAGAGGACATTTTTGGAGGGGGTAATAAAATGGGTAGTTTAGCTCGGGTCTGAGCATGTGGCATGATACCAAGGAGTTATGTTGACAGGTGTTGCTTGGACTTCATAATGCATTAATAGATTAACTGATTAACAGAGTTGGAAGGGACCTAATAGGTCATCTAGTCCAACCCACCCACCCTCCGCGCCCAAGCAACAGATGCCTACACCATTTCTGACAAATGGTAGTCCGGTCTCTTCTTAAAAGCCTCCAGTGATGAAGCTCCCACAATTTCCGAAGGCAACTTCTGTTCCATTGGTTGATTGCTCTCACTGTCAGAAAATTTCTCCTCATTTCCAGGTTGAATCTCTCCTTGGTCAGTTTCCATCCATTATTCCTTGTCTGGCCTTCAGGTGCCTTGGAAAATAGCTTGACCCCTTCTTCTCTGTTGCAGATCCTCAAATATTGGAACGCTGTTATCATGTCTCCCCTGGTCCTTCTCTTCACTAGACTAGCCATGTCCAGTTCCTGCAACTGTTCTTCCTATGTTTTGTCTCTAGTCCTCTAATACTCTTGGTTGCCCTTCTCTGCACCCTTTCTAGAGTTTCAACATCTTTTTTTATAGTGTGGTGACCAAAACTGGATGCGGTACTCTAGGTGTGGTCTTACTAAGGCTTTATGGAGTGGTATTAGTACCTCATTTGATCTTGATCCTACGAACTTCATTGTTAACATTTCTTTGCAGATTGGGGACCGGGTCTGGCTGCCTGGTTGCCATGAGCAGTGCAGTTGTTATGGACCCTCGGACTTCCGCTGCGTTGCTGCCAGTTGTAATCCTGGACGGACATGTACTGTGAAGGATGGGAAACTAGGCTGTCACTCCCCATGGGGGACCTGCACAGTGACAGGGGACCCTCATTACTTCACTTTCGATGGGTCGGTGGCCCATTTCCAAGGCACCTGTGCCTACGAGATCTCGAAGGTTTGCAACACCTCCTCCTCCTCTCCGTTCTTCTACCGGGTTGTGGCACGGAATCAACCACGAGGAAATGCTCGGGTGTCTTTTGTCACTCGAGTGGAAATCTGGTTGAAGAGCAGCACGCTAAGCTTTCATGTTGTCCTAAGGAGCAGTCAGATTGTAGAGGTATGTGGACTATTGCCATGTGTGATTGCTACATCGAGTTGCTTTTGTGCCTTTCTGTTCTGCCAAAGACCCATTCCAAGGATAATTTTGAACATCGAAGAGATATTCAAAATTCTGCAAGTTATTAACATCTTTTCATGAAGAAAGGTCTCCTCCTATGTTGGTGAGTAACTTCTCCAGTTAGTAGTCAGAGTTTACACAAATTAATGTTAGAATCCTAATCCTAGATCACCATCCATATCTCCTGGTTCTGCTCATCCTTGTTAGAATAGGTCAATGGTCCATCTAGTCCTGCATTCTCTTCTGTGATGTCTAAAGGTAAAGGTTCCCCTTGCACATATGTGCTAGTCGTTCCCGACTCTAGGGGGCAGTGCTCATCTTCGTTTCAAAGCCGAAGAGCCAGCGCTGTCAGAAGACGTCTCTGTGGTCGTGTGGCCGGCATGACTAAACTCCAAAGGTGCACGGAACGCTGTTGCCTTCCCACCAAATGTGGCTCCTATTTTTCTATTTGCATTTTTACATGCTTTCGAACTGCTAGGTTGACAGAAGCTGGGACAAATAATGGGAGCTCACCCCCATTACACGGCACTAGGGATTCAAACTGCTGAACTGCCAACTTTTTGATCGACAAGCTCAGGGCCTTAGCCACTGAGCCACCATGTCTGTGATGTCTACTAGATGTCTGTTGGAAGTCTGTTGCTGTTCTGCTAATGTTCCCCAGCAAGTGATGTTTAGACACAACTTGTCTTTGAATCTGGGGCTGGCCTGTGACCACAAATGGCCTTTTCCTTCACTAATTCATTTAATCCCCTTTAAAACAATCGGAGTTGATAATCATCACTGCTTCAGATTAGCAAAACACAGCTATCACTGCATTGTGAATGAATACTTTCATCTCCTAAAATTTCCACCATTCACCTTATCAAATTGAATCAATAGAATAGAATAGAATAGAATAGAATAGAATAGAATAGAATAGAATAGAATAGAATAGAATAGAATAGAATAACAGAGTTGGAAGGGATCTTGGAGGTTTTCTAGTCCATCCCTCTGCCTATGCAGGAAACCCTACACCACTTCAGACAAATGGTTATCCAATATCTTCTTAAAAACTTCCAATGTTGGAGCATTCACAACTTCTGGAGGCAAGTTGTTCCACTGATTAATTGTTCTAACTGTCAGGAAATTTCTCCTTAGTTCTAAGTTGCTTCTTTCCTTGATTAGTTTCCATCCATTGCTTCTTGTCCTGCCCTCAGGTACTTTGGAGAATAGCTTGACTCCCTCTTTGTGGCAGCCCCTGAGATATTGGAACACAGCTGTCATGTCTCCGCTAGTCCTTCTTTTCATCAAACTAGACATAGCCAGTTCCTGCAACCGTTCTTCATATGTTTTAGCCTCCAGTCCCCTAATCATCTTTGTTGTTCTTCTGTGCACTCTTTCTAAAGTCTCCACATCTTTTTTACATCGTGGCGACCAAAACTGGATGCTGTATTCTAAGTGTGGCCTTACCAAGGCATTATAAAGTGGTATTAACACTTCACATGATCTTGAGTCTATCCCCCTGTTTGAATGACTCCCAAATTCCAACATTATAGGAAAGGGATTTTTAAAAAATGGCCATTGACCACATTCGTGATTTAAATATGACTTATCCATCTCGCTTCCCTAATTCCATTTTCCTTTTTTCAGGTCAACCAGGAAATGGTGGAACTGCCCCATACCCTGGAACTCACGGGCTTCATTTCCAAGATAAAAAATATGGTGATTGTAAAATTAGCAGCAAATGTTGAAATCCTTTATAATGGCCAACACACACTGTTCATCAAAGTGGGACCAGAGTACCAGGGGAAGCTCTGTGGAATGTGTGGGAATTTTAACGGTATTTCAGAGGATGATAAAGTGCTGCCCGATGGAAGCAGAGCCCAGAACGATTTGCAATTTGGCAATGCCTGGAAAACAGAGACCAGCCCAGCAGGGTAAGAAAAGATTCAAAGATGACGTGTTAAGCCTCACGGCTCCGTCGTGAGTCCAATGACGTCAAAGTCATTTTGCATTCCAAAATAGATGCAACTGCTGCACACCTGTGCATGAAAGAAATCCTGCCGCAGCTTCATGCTATTGCAGACATATTACTAGATTGTGATGTTGACTTTTTTTGTGTGTGGGTTTATGGCGCTACGGATACATTTTATGCTATTGCCAGTGGTGGAATTCAAGTAATTTAACAACCGGTTCTCTACCCTAATGATTTCTTCCATCAACCAGTTTGCCAAACTGCTCAGAAAGTTAACAACCGGTTCTCCCGAAGTGTTGCGAACTGGCTGAATCCCACCACTGGCTATTGCTAATAACGCACCACCAAGGAAGGCACCTGCATCGACAACCTGTTTGATAAAACGTTGTGGCTTCATTTCCTGCATTTGCTAGAGTTGAGTTTCTCCATCTTGGCAACTTGAAGATGTGTGGACTTCCAACTTCCCCTGGCTGAGGAATTCTGAGAGTTGAAGTCCACACGTCTTCAAAGCTCCTTCTTGTATTTGTTTACATTTTGCTGTAGAGCTTCTAAGGAAAGCCAGACCTCTTGCTTTGTTGTTGTTGTTGTTGTTTTATTAAGGTGTTTGGATGACAATTCCACCCTGGAGCCCTGTGAAAATCGGCGGGAATACGAAGAGCTGTGTGGGATTTTGGTCAGCCAAACGGGACCTTTTGCCAAGTGCTACTGGCATGTGGATCCTTCCCTGTTTTATTTGGCCTGCCTCTACGATTTATGCCACTACGGGAGGCAGAACAACATGCTGTGCATCAGCCTTGCAGCTTATGAGGAAATGTGCTTTCTTGAGGGAATTCAGACCCCAGGCTGGAAGGCTTCCGTTCAATGCCGTGAGTATCCATCTCTCTATTGTCCAACAAATTTTGGAGGATCTCTTTTTAATATGTATTTAATGTATATTTACATTATGTATGTATGTATGTATGTATATATATTTGTTTTTGTAGGTTTTCACGGGTATAGGTATGTAGGTCTGGGCATATTCGGGCCTTCTCCCGTGTAAGGTTGAAAGTATCTTGGCGATGTTTCGATGAGGTCTCATCGAAACGTCGCCAAGACTTCGTCGAAACGTTGCCAAGATACTTTCAACCTTACATGGGAGAAGACCCAAATACACCAAGACATAGATAGATAGATAGATAGATAGATAGATAGATAGATAGATAGATAGATAGATAGATAGACATATACATATACATATACTGTACATATACATATACATACATACATACATATATATATATGTTTTCGTAGGTTTTCATGGGTATAGGTATGTAGGTTTTGGCATATTCGAGTCTTTTACCGTTTAAGGTTAAAAGTATCTAGGCAACGTTTTGACGAGGTCTCACTCGTCATCTTCAGGTTGGAGTTTTTGGCTTTGTGCTTATGTGAGCAAAGCATGGTTATAAAGCGTAGTGAGACTCCGGAACTAAAATAATTAAAATTTTATTCTACTAAGCTTTCGTCAGCCAAGTATTGAGACATCAGGAAAGACCCTGCAGGATGAGCAGAGGCGGCTTCCCATCAGGGAGCAGAGACCAATGGCACCCTCCCCCTGAGCATGCAGACTCAGCCTGTGAAGGCATAGTCAGCCCTGACCAAATACAGAGCAACCCGGCAGGGCTGTCTCAAAACATAACAGATAGGATTAATGAGAAACAAACTCGGCCGACCACAAGGTGACGGACAAGACAGCAAATTGCGAAGGTTGACAGGCTAACATCATCCCTTACAGATAAGCAGGTTAGGAGGGAAGAAACAGTAGGAATTAAGCCTCCATCAACCAGCATGACGACAGCAAAAACAACACAGCTAATTAAAGTGGGAGATGGCTGGAAGGGCCTATTACACTCGCAATGGCCAAATTGATTAATGCATATAAAGGCAGAGATCTCTTTAAAAGGTAAAGGTAAAGGTTCCCCTTGCACCAACTCTAGGGGAGCGGTGCTCATCTCCGTTTCAAAGCCGAAGAGCCAGCGCTGTCCGAAGACGTCTCCATGATCATGTGGCCGGCATGACTCAACGCCAAAGGTGATTCGAACCGCCGAACTGCCGATTTTTCAATCGACAAGCTCAGCTGTCTTAGCCCCTGAGCCACCACATCCCAGAGATCTCTTTAACGGTAGTTTAATAGTCAGACGATGTCAACAGATGGCTGACGAAAGCTTAGTAGAATAAAGTTTTAATTATTTTAGTTCCAGAGTTCACAGATTGTCTGTTTCTTGTTTTACAAATATACTTGGAACTCATATTTTTAGAATACTTTGTAATATATATATCCATCCGATGACTGATATAGCACAACAAGAAGAAGAACATTTTAATAAAATTTTATATATATTATTATATATAATAAATATTATATATTTATTAGGAAGAAAACTAAGCACAAGGAGAAATGTTTAGGGCAGGAAATGATTCGGTATTCATTCCATAAATCCACTTCCAGTCCCCCGCCCCCAAGATATCTTCAAAACAACAGGTCATGTCTTTATTTCTTCAGCTTTAGGCTGACAAATCTGATTCCTAATGAAACTTCTGAAACAAATATCCTTGAGATTATTGAAATGCTCTGAATCAGGAGTCTTCAACCTTGGTCCCTTTAAGACTTGTGGACTTCAACTCCCAGCATCCCTCAGCCAGTAAAGCTGGCTGAGGAACTCTGGGAGTTGAAGTCCACAAGTCTTAAAGGGACCAAGGTTTGGAGACCCCTGCTCTGAATCACTGCCATCATGGCTTAATCCAGTGGTTCTCAACCTTTATAGTGCTGCGACCCCTTTAATACAATTCCCCATGATGTGGCGACCCCTTTAATACAATTCCCCACGATGTGGCAACCCCCAATCATAAAATTATTTTTGTTTTGAATTTATCGCGCCTGAAGCCATATTGGCTAGCGATCTGAACTGCTTGCGATTGCCTTGAGGACGGAGGCGTTAAAGCGGAGACTCCTCCCCTATTAAGTTTATTGCGCCTGAAGCCAGATTAGGCTAGCGATTGGGAGTGATTGCAGATGGCTTGAGAGGGAGACATCAGAGCAAAGATTTCTCTCTTTTTTAATTGATCATGCCCAAAGCTGAATTTGGCTAGCGATTTGAAGAGCCTGCAGCTGGCTTGTGAATTCAACTATTGGAGCGCGATTCTTCAACTCGCAAGTATACTTCCCATATTTCTGATGGTCTTAGGCGACCCCTGACAAATCGTCATTCGACCCCCAACAGGGTCCCGACCCACAGGTTGAGAACCGCTGGCTTAATCCAAGAAAGGGGAGAGGAAAACCACGAGGGCCAAACCTGTCGCTAGTGAACCTCTTGTTCCTTCTGCAGCTGCCACTGACCCCTGCCTCGACTTGGCTTGTGGAGACGATGAATGGTGTGGGGAAAGGGGAGGAAAATGGGGCTGCTTCTGCCACCAATCTTACAGCCCCACCAAAAGGGCCGACTATGGTAAGCAAAAGCTTGCGCTGATTTCGGTTTTTCCCTTTGTACTATTTGTCTTTGAATAGAAATTAGTTCAATGTTGCTGCAGCAAAAGAACCTGTAGGGCAGGGGTGAAATCCAGCAGGTTCTGACAGGTTCTGGAGAACCGGTAGTGGAAATTTTGAGTAGTTCGGAGAATCGGCAAATACCACCTCTGGTATTCCCACTGTTGTGCCTCGCCCACCCCCCTCTCCGCAGCCTGGCCCCTCCCAACTCCTGCTATCTCAGCCAGAGACTGATAGTGAAGACAAATGGCCTGGCATGCCTCCAGCCCCCAGCCCTGGCACCATGCCCGGACAAACCGAACAAACAAACCTCCCTCCGATAGCATGTGCGCTTGAAGCCAGCCACGAGCTGGGATTACCAACAGCTGGAGACGAAATGATGCAATGGATAGATCCATGCTTCCGGAGAATGGAGAGGCGACGTCACCAAAAGGAAGGGAGGGGCAGGCCTGGATAAGTGCTGAGTCATGGAGCCACACCCCATGGCCTATATAAAGGATCTGCTTTTTGGCATTCCTTGAGTCAAGCAAAGTCTCATCTGGTTTGCTGAAGTCACACCTTGGATTCTTGCCTGCCCTGAGAACTCTGACAGGAATTTGGCAAAGCTACAGAGGCTTCGTGGCCACGCTTGATACAGATTTCCCAGACCTGGCCGTCAGAGGAGGAGTGGGACACGACACCCACCTTACCCAGAGTAGGGTGGGAATGGAGCTTTTGCAGTATCCTTCCCCTGCCATGCCCACCAAGCCATGCCCACAGTTTTAAAAAAAATTGAATTTCATCACTGCTGCAGGGGGGGGGAGTGCCCCCCCCAAAAAAGAAGTCAAACTGGCACTGATGATGTTACCTAGTTGGGTAGTGAAACATCTGCAAGAAAACAGCCAAGCTGGGAGAGCAACACAGACCCCTTGTGCCAAGTCTCAGCTACAAATATTCTTCTTTTATTGGCACTGGGATCATGGAATAGAAGTCCCATCCTGTTTTTACAAGCGTCATGCGTGAAAAAGGGGGCAGGATTTTGGCCCTCTGGTTGCAGTGGCATGATGACTTCAACCCTTTTTTCCCCAGACTTCTGTTTTCGGCATCCACGTGACAACCCTCGAGTTGAGCTCCCTTGAAATTGGTATCAAGTGAGGAAAAAAATGTATTCTTGCGCCAGCCAACTCTCAGTCTTTCATTTTCAGCCTCTCTTCTCTTATCTCGCTCTATCTGGGTTCAGCTGAGCCTTTCAAAAGCTCAACCATTCACGGTCACAATTCTGTTCCACAGTTTCCTGAAAAGTCCCCTCCCTCCCTCCCTTCTCCTTCTGCTTCACTATCACCAGAACAACTAGACACAAGAACAGTTTTTTCCCGAAGGCCATCACTCTGCTAAACAAATAATTCCCTCAACACTGTCATTCTCGGCATGCCTCAGAATTTCTTTCAAACTGCGGTTTTGGGCATTTAAAAAAAAATTTGTCGCACTTTTGTCCAGGATTCCACTGCAATTGTGTTTCCGTAACACGTTTCTCCATCCCTCAGGAGTCTCCCTGCTCCTTCCGGAAGAATTCCTTTGGGATGGCTTCGCTTGGGGACTCAGGTAGTCCTTGACTTATGACCGGAGTTGAGCCCAGAATTATGGTCATCAGCTGTAGTCATTAAGCAGGTTGCAATATGCCATGCCAAAAATCATGGTCTGTAGGACGTTAAGAACATTCATAAATGCAAGCTAGTTACCAACGCCCCAAATCTGGGCATTGTTGCTGTGCAGGGGGAATGATGGCGTGTACCAGGGGTGAAATGCTCCCAGTTCGGATCTGGTAGCGATGGCGGCGGGTGGTTCAGAGAACCGGTAGCAAAAATCCCTGCCTCCCCCATGCCCGTCTGAGCCACGCAATCATCAGAGGTTGTTTTTTTTACTTTTAAAAGTATTTTTAAAATTTTTAAGCATCATATCGCAAGATCTCAAATGGACAGCTAACATCAAAAACATCATTAAAAAAGGACAGCAAAGAATGTTCTTTCTGCGCCAACTCAGTAAGCTCAAACTGCCCAAGGAGCTGCTGATCCAGTTCTACAGAGGAATTATTGAGTCTGTCATTTGCACCTCTATAACTGTCTGGTTCGGTTCTGCAACCCAACAAGAAAAACACAGACTTCAGAGGATAATTAGAACTGCAGAAAAAATAATTGCTACCAACCTGCCTTCCATTGAGGACCTGTATACTGCACGAATCAAGAAGAGGGCCGTGAAAATATTTACAGACCCCTCACATCCTGGACATAAACTGTTTCAACTCCTACCCTCAAAACGACGCTATAGAGCACTGCACACCAGAACAACTAGACACAAGAACAGTTTTTTCCCGAAGGCCATCACTCTGCTAAACAAATAATTCCCTCAACACTGTCAGACTATTTACTGAATCTGCACTACTATTAATCTTCTCATAGTTCCCATCACCAATCTCTTTCCACTTATGACTGTATGACTATAACTTGTTGCTGGCAATCCTTATGATTTATATTGATATATTGACCATCAATTGTGTTGTAAATGTTGTACCTTGATGAACGTATCTTTTCTTTTATGTACACTGAGAGCATCTGCACCAAGACAAATTCCTTGTGTGTCCAATCACACTTGGCCAATAAAAATTCTATTCTATTCTATTCTATTTTTCTTTGGTTTCCTGCCTGAACAGGGGTTTGGACCGAAAGACCTCCAAGGTCCCTTCCAACTCTGTCATTCTGTTAAGCCAAATATCATTTTGTATCATTCCTTTCTGCAGATTACCAGCTGACCTGCAAGAGCAGCGGAAGCACGGTCTCTCTCTCCCGCTGCCTTCTTTTCACCGACGGATTCCCTGCCGAAAGACTCCACTTGGCTGACCTCAGTTGCACGGGCTCCTTAGTTGGAGACAGACTCGTCTTCTACTTCGACACGGTGCAGAAAACCTGTGGAACCCAAATGGAGGTAGGGAGAGCAAGAAGCACCTAAAACAGAGAGGATGCACCAATGTTCTGTATTTTTCGGAGTATAAGATGGATTTCCCCCCCCCCAAAAAAAAGAGGGTGAAAATTTGGATGTGTCTTATACACCGAATGTAGCCAAAAACACGAGGCATGGAGGAGGCAGTGGTCTGTGGCAATCCCTGTAGCCTGGAACAGCTGATTGGGGTTATTCTGGGAGGCCGGTCCACCCGCCAATCAGCTGCTCGTGCTGAATCAGGCTGCAATAATGTTCTGAAGCTGACCTAGCTGTTTGCTACTTGCTGCAAGGACTCAGAGTTTGCAGCAGCAATCACATCCAGAAAGCACACACAAGTAACTGATTCAGCAGGAGTTAATAACTTCTCTTTATATATAATACAACACATGAAGTAAATAAACAATACCAAAAGCAGGTTTTCCAACAGGTAGTAAATACAAACAAAGCACAAGCAGAGGAGAGGAGTTTCAGTTTCAGTTTTGAGCAGCAGACTAGTTTAGAGCTCAGCACAGACTCAGAGCTGGAGAACTAAGCCAGTCCCAGGCTCCTTGCCGTCTCTTTCCTTGTTGCTCCGACAGCAAATACTGTTTCAGTTTCCAAACAGCCCTCAACTCTCTCACATACTGACAGGACGCTAGCCAGATGAATACCAATGGATGCTGGTAGTCAGAGGGCGATTTTTCTTCTTATTTTCCTCCCCAAAAACTAAGGTGCGTCTTATACTCTGGAGCGTCTTATACTCTGTAAAATACAGGTAGTTATTTCTTTAGTTTGAAGAGTTGCTGTTGAAAGGAGAAGATGAAGGACAAGTTAAGGTAACTTCTAGGCAAGGCTTTCACAAAACTCAGACCAGATGAATAAGATACAGGTAGTCCTCAATTGAAGACCATTTGATTATTGACAGATCAAAGTTAAAACAGTGCTTAAGAAAGGGACTTATGACTTAACCTTAAATTCACAAGCATTGCAGCATTCCCACAGTCATTGGATTAGAATTTGGGTGTTTGGCAACCAGCATGAATTGACCACAGTTGCACTGTCCTGGGATCTTGGGATCACCATGAATGATCTTCTAAGGTAGTGGTAGTCAACCTGGTCCCTACTGCCCACTAGTGGGCGTTCCAGCTTTCATGGTGGGCGATAGGGATTTTGTCCAATACTGAAGCACTTTCCTTTTTTTTAATTTAATTGACTTTTTAAAAAAAATTCATAGCATTATTTAAAAACATTTTCCTTAGGTTTTCATAAAATTCCCCATGACAATTTAAATTTCTGAAAATATACTATTTGTATTGCCCACGCATTGCGTAAGTGAAACAAAATGGTGCTATAGTGGGAATGCAAACAAAAGAGCCTCGTCCCAGAATAGCTTGCGCATCTCCCCCCACACCACCCAGCTGTAACAGACAAGCAGAGCTGGTAGCTGGCGCCCCCCCCCAAACCCAATCCACGATACGCGAGAGGCATGCACAGACGACAATACACGGCGCATTATTGCGGAACCGGTGGGCGGTTAGAAAATTTTACTACTAACAGAGATACAAAAGTGGGCGGTAGCTATAAAAAGGTTGACTACCCCTCTTCTAAGGGGACTTCTGACAACCAAAACCAATGGGGGAAACCAGATTTGCTTAATGACCCCATGATTTGCTTAACAACCATGACAAAAAAAGGTAGTAAAATCAGGCGACACAGCAACATCACTTAACGATAAACAATTCCAGTCCTAATTGATGGTCAGTTGAGGTCTACCTTTAACTCAATGGCCTATTCTTTGATTGACATATTCCTAGATAATGTTGTTACAACAAGAATAAGAAGTTGACCTCTTTTTCAATGTTTTTTTTTTCTTTCCACCCCACCTCCCTGGCTCTTTCTAGGTAAATTCAACCCATGCTATCTACACCAACATAGTGCAGGGTCATCTGAAGAACACCTACGGTGGGATGATCAGCCGAGACCGGTTTCTTTTCCTGCGCTTCTCCTGTGCTTTCCCATTGAACATCAATCTCTCCATGGCATCCGTCATTTACCCCATCCACGAGTGAGTTCAGCTGGATAAATTTCCCAGGGCAGCAGTTATACTTGCATTCTTCCCCTTATTAATGGCCCACACCTTACCACACTGTTTAACTTCTGCGTCCTTTTGTTCAACATTCCTGGTGTCCTCCAGATGTAAAAAGAATCTTATTTGCTGTTTCCTACCACATCTTTGGGTGGCTCAGTGGCTAAGGCGTTGAGCTTGTCGGATCGAAAGGTCGGCAACTCAGCGGTCCGAATCCCTAGTGCTGCATAATGGTGTGAGCTCCTGTTACTTGTCCTAGCTCCTGTGTGAGCTCCTGTTACTTGTCCCAGCTTCTGCCAACTTAGCAGTTCGAAAGCACGTAAAAAAAATGCAAGTAGAAAAATAGGCAGGTGGGAAAGTAACAGCGTTTCATGCACCTTTGGCGTCTAGTCATGCCGGCCACATGACCACGGAGACGTCTTCGGACAGCGCTGGCTCTTCGGCTTTGAAACAGAGATGAGCACCGCCCCCTACAGTCGGGAACGACTAGCACATATGTGAGAGGGGAACCTTTGCCTTTACCACATCTTTCCCCTTCCTTTTCCCGTCCAATCACACCTCACACTCTAGAACCCTGAGTGGTACATGGACTGCACGTTCCTGTCTAGTTTCTATTCTGGGGGCCCCAGCCATGCACCCTGCTTTAGATCACAGCACTGGGGAAAAAATGGATAGCAATGAGACTGGTAGGGGAAGAGTCAACATGCCACGTTGAGTAGATAACATCTCCAGATCATTCCATGTTGTGGTTAGAATTTCCTTCTCTACCACTGGGTGGCAGAACTTCCTCAAAAATAGCCCATTCCTTTCTTCTGGAACCTGGGAAAAATTATTTATGATGTTGATATAACCACCACTGAGGCATGGCATCTCTAGGTGGTAAAAACCGATGCACTGTAATGCAGTGGGTTGTAAGGCATGACAATGATGTAAAAATACATTGGTGGAGTTCACAGAACCGGCTTCCTTGGTTACTTGTCTATTTGAAGGTTACTCAAGAAATTGAACCGTAATCTAATCAAGCCGTCTGAGTTACACTGAACTACAAAAAGTTGAACCCAGGTTTTCTCAACTTTGACAACTTTAAGATTTGACAGGTTGAGGAATTCTGGGAGCTGAGGTCCACATGACTTAAAGTTGCCAAGGTGTATTTTATTTATTTTGTCAATCATATATAAGATTACAGGTAAAAGTATAAACATAATTTGGCTACATGAAAAGAGTAAGTAAAAAGGAATATTAAGACAGAGACGGTAGGCACGCAGGTGCACTTATGCACGTTATACACTGATTATACACTGATCTAACTGCAGTGAAGCCTTAGTATGTTCTACAAATGGAGCTACTAGGTTTATAACTAACCTGGTTAAGTATTGTATGAAGTATCCATTTCGCAAGGACCATAAATTGTTCAGTACATTCTAAGATCAATAACCACATTTTCAGCATATACCTGGTCTGTAACAAATTCAGGTCATGTTTTCATGCTAAAGGTAAAAGGTAAAAGGTTCCCCTCGCAAATATGTGCTAGACTCTAGTGGGCAGTGCTCATCTCCATTTCAAAACCGAGGAGCCAGCACTGTCCGAAGACGTCTCCGTGGTCATGTGGCCAGCATGACTAAGCGCCAAAGGCGCACGGAACGCTGTTTCCTTCCCACCACAGGTGGTCCCTATTTTTTACGTCCTTTCAAACTGCTAGGTTGGCAGAAGCTGGGACAAGGAATGGGAGCTCACCCTGTAATGCGGCACTAGGGATTCAAACTGCTGAACTGCCACCTTTTGATCGACGAGCTCAGCATCTTAGCCACTGAGCCATTGCATCCTTGTTTTTCATGCTAGAAGGAAGCATTTGTGCCTCAGCAGAGCGGGTTAGTTTAAGCAAACTTAGCGTTTTGAGCTCTTGCCCAGGAATTTAGCTTAGCCTTAAGCATCCATTAAAGAAGACTTAGCATTTGATCAAGGATATCCTTATTCCTGTACAACAATTTATAGATGGAAAGATTTCTTTAGAATTGTTATAGGAGGGTTCAACCAATCCTACAGGATCTAACCAAAGGTCTCTGCAGTTTCACCAAGCCCTCCATTCTGTTGTCTCTTAACCATTTTCTTTTTCCCTCTCCCCCATTGTAGGACAGCACAAGTGATATTGTCCACTTGTCCTACAATGCAATTATTTTTGAGAACCTGTTATGTTTCCTTAACGCTTCCTCCAAAACTTTGACAAAAAGCATGATAATTCTCTTCTGTTTTATTCCTTTGATAGCATCATTAATATGACCGTCTCCTCTGGCCAAGGAAACTACCAGGCCATCATGACCTTGTACCAAGATCCCCAGTACAGCAAACCGTTTGCTCAGAGCCCTATTGTGCTCACAGTCAACCACAGGGCCTATGTGGGCATCAAGATTTTGGGAGCTGACCCCACCCGCTTTGTGGTCACCTTGTCCTCGTGCTGGGCCACGCCAGAAAGAGATCCTTCCTCCAGCATTCGGTGGGATCTCATCACCAACCAGTAAGCTGTTCGTGGGAATTGAAAGGAAACAGACTTTAGATACTTTGGGATGGAGAGGACTTCTTGTCCTCCCACTAGCATCTCCAGTAGTGAGAGATGCGAGATCATTTAGCATAGGGGTGTCAAACTCAAGGCCCGCGAACCGGATTCAGCTTGCGGGGCTGTCTCGGTGGGATTCAGCTGGTTCAGGCCGGTTCGGGTGAACCGGTAGTTAAATTGCTAGGTAGTCCCACCTCGCCCCTTCCAGGAGTCCCACGCGCCCAATTTTGGCTCCCAGGTAAGTGCCACTGAAATTTGGGAGCTCAATTGTGGTTGTAAGTCAAGAGCTACCCATATTCTATAAATGATAAGCGAGCAACAGGTATGGGAGCAACAAATGGGAGTTTATCTTTGATCCCATTGTACCTTCCAGCCACTTTCATCCCTCTGTCTGATCTTACCTTTCCCTCTTCAGGTGTCCCAATCCTCAAGATGGCACAGTACGAGTTGAGGAGGATGGAGTCTCTCTGTTGGGACGCTTCTCCTTCAACGTTTTCACCTTCATCGTGGATTCTGAAGAAGTGTACCTACACTGTCGCATCCGCCTTTGCAACTTTTGGTTGGCCAAATGCACCATGGTGAGAAAGGGGAGAGAAATGGTAGATCAGGTCTTCTCTTTGACATTGTAGGAGAAAAGCCTTGTTGGTCTGCATCAGAGGTGGCATTCAGCCAGTTTGGACTAGTTCGGCCGAACCTGTAGTGGAAATTTTGAGTAGTTTGGAGAACTGGCAAATACCACCTCTGCATGATTTATTTAACAAGTACCCTGATGTAGGGTGAATACTTCCTGAGTGGGGTTTTAGCTGGGGAACGCAATGAAGAAATGTGGACTCAAAAGAGTGGCAAGTTGCCCATGGAACATGTTGGCCATAATGAGCTGACTGCAATGAGTTGGCCGTGGCGAATTGGCCATGGAACATGTTGGCCATAATGAGTTGACTGCAATGAGTTGGCCGTGGCAAGTTGGCCATGGAACATGTTGGCCATAATGAGTTGACTGCAATGAGTTGGCCATGGCGAGTTGGCCATGGAACATGTTGGCCGTAATGAGTTGACGGCAATGAGTTGGCCATGGCGAGTTGGCCATGGAATATGTTGGCTGTAATGAGTTTTTTTAATTATTATTTGCATTTATATCCTGCCCTTCTCCGAAGACTCAGGGCGGCTTACACTATGTTAGCAATAGTCTTCATCCTATTTGTATACAAAGTCAACTTATTGCCCCCAACAATCTGGGTCCTCATTTTACCTACCTTATAAAGGATGGAAGGCTGAGTCAACCTTGGGCCTGGTGGGACTCGAACCTGCAGTAATTGCAGTCAGCTGTGTTAATAACAGACTATCTTACCAGTCTGAGCCACAGAGTTGACTGCAATGAGTTGGCCATGGTGAGTTGGCCATGGAATATGTTGGCCATAATGAGTTGACTGCAATGAGTTGGCCATGGTGAGTTGGCCACAGCAAGTTGGCTGTGACGAGTTGCTCCATTCTCTGGCTCTGAAGCACAGGAGGAAGGGCTGCTCCCAAGGCAGTGGTGAGATAAGAGGGATTTGAGCCTGGGCCTAGAAAATAATTTGAGAAAACAGCTTAGCCAAGCCCCTCCTTAGGTCACATGGAACATAAAGTGAGGCAGGAGTCCTCCTAACCTATACAGCTTGTCCTCGACTTACGACAAAACTGGAGCCCAACATTTACGTTGCTAAGTGAGAAATTTGCTAAGGGAGTTTTGCCCCATTTTACAACTTTTCTTGCCACATTTGTTAAGCGAATCATTGCAGTTGTTAAACTAGGAACACGGTTGTTAAGTGAATCGGGCTTCCCCATTGACTTTGCCTGTCAGAAGGTCGCCAAGGGGGATCACATGACCCGGGGGACACTGCAACCATCATAAATATGAACCAGTTGTCAAACATCCGAATGTAAATCACACAACTGTGGGGATGCTGCAATGGTCATAAGAGTGAAAAATGGTTGCAAGTCACTTTTTTTCAGGGCTGTTTGAACGGTCACTAAGTGAACTGTTGTAAGTCGAGGACGACCTGTACGGCATTGGTTTCTTAGTCTGGTTTATTGGGCTGATAGTTCTCTTGAACAAGATCCTGATATTTCATTTCCCCTTTTTCAGAATTGCCTTTCTCCGGGCTCTGTGACTTTGGGAAGGAAACCTCCATCAGCCGTCATCTCAGCTGGTCCTTTCTTGAAATACAGCAGCAGTTTGCTAGATCACGGTAGGTTTCCTTCCTGCTTGAGTGTATTTTGAGTGTAACCAGACACAAAGACAGTTTTTCCCCGAATGCCATCACTCTACTAAACAGCTAATTCCCACAACACTGTCAAATTGGCTGCCACCAATAACCTCCCATCGACCTGTGCACTCTCACAGGGAGGGTCTCCTTAGGGTGCCATCAGGCAAACAATGGCGGCTCCCAGGGGAGGAGCATTCTCGGTGGGGGTACCTGCCCTATGGAATGAACTACCTGTGGGGCTACGCATACTCCTTGACCTCCAGACTTTTAAGCGCGAGCTCAAGACTTTCTTATTTCATCGAGCAGAGCTGGCCTAATGGGAATTTTAATGGGGTTTTATAGGGTTTTTATAATTTTTATTTTATTATTTTTAACTCTTTAGCCAAATTGAATTAGATTTTTAGTGATATATTGTTTTAATTGTTGTGTTACTGTTTTATTCTGGCTGTACACCGCCCTGAGTCTTCGGAGAAGGGCGATATAAAAATATAAATAATAAATAAATAAATAATAAAAAAATTATTTATTAACACTGTATGACTATTCTTCTCATCTTTCCTAGTACCTATCTCTTCCCATTTATGGCTATATCCATGTTGCTTGTATCTTTACAATTTATATTGTTTTATTGTCTCCTAGTATGATTTGATTGCTTATTAGTATCCTATGACTATCTTCAAATAAAAAAAAAAACCTCTGCCCAACTCTGCATAACAGCAATAGCAATAGCACTTAGACTTATATACCGCTTCATAGTGCTTTACAGCCCTCTCTAAGCGGTTTATAGAGTCGGCATAATTGCCCCCAACCATCTGGGTCCTCATTTTACCAACCTCGGAAGGACGGAAGGCTGAGTCAACCTTGAGCCGGTGGGATTTGAACTGCCGAACTGCAGCTAGCAGTCAGCTGAAGTAGCCTGCAGTACTGCACTCTAACCACTGCGCCATCTTGGCTCTAAGATGGATTCCAATAGTTATTTAGTTATTTATTTAGGTGTTAATAACAGACTAGGTATGTAGGTATGTAGCAGTGGTGGGTTGTCCCCGGTTCGGACCTGTTCTATAGAACCGGTAAGTAAAATCGGCAGGAGGCTCCGCCCACTGACCCAAACATCATCAAAACTCTTCTGCGCATGCGCAGAAGCTTCTTCTTCATCGCATGGGTGGGATGCAAACGGTAGTAAAGGTAAGTAGAACTCACCCCTGGTATTTAGGTATGTAGGTATGTGTGTATGTATGTATTTATTTACTTATTTATTTATGGAGGGTCATTTCAAACCATCTACTGGCAGACATGAGGAATCTGGTACTTTCATATCTTTATTTTATTTTATTTTATTTGCATTTATATCCCACCCTTCTCCGAAGACTCAGGGCGGCTTACATTATGTCAAGCAATAGTCTTCATCCATTTGTATATTATATACAAAGTCAACTTTATTGCCCCCAACAATCTGGGTCCTCATTTTACCTACCTTATAAAGGATGGAAGGCTGAGTCAACCTTGGGCCTGGTGGGGCTTGAACCTGCAGTAATTGCAAGCAGCTGCTGTTAATAACAGACTGTCTTAGCAATCTGAGCCACCAGAGGTCTTTTTCTACAGGACTTCAGTTGGCCAATAAAAACTGTATCCCATCACCTTTCTTCTTCCTATTTTTATTCCTCAGCACTTTAGCGTCCTGCTGGATTCCCTGCTAACTTCTTTTCCTGGGAACGTGGATGGATGGATGGAGATGGCAGACACGAGGCCCACCATTCAGAGAGAGATTTCACCCTGGATTAGTCTTGGTTGGCTCAACGATGGGTAGAGATTATAACTCAGGATGTGAAAAAGTTTTGGGTGATGCCAGGACAAAGGCGTCCTATTTAGACCGATTCTTGATTATTCAATGGCTGAATGTATGTATAATTAAAGTTGTAAAATACACAATTTTTGTTCTTCCCTCTGTCCTTCGATACCACTCCATGCTTTTCACAACTTTTAATGTGATAAAATTACTGCTGGGTTGGAGCCAAGATACACGTAGTAGAGCACTCTACCGATCATGAATAAGTTGCTCATGTTTAAGTTCAGCACCACGGTAGCTACAAGAATAAAACCCAATTTGCTTCTGCCAACTACGTCTCACGTATGTTTCCCTAAAAGCCATTTGGAGAAAGAAAAGGATAATCCTTCAAATGAGGAAGTAAAAAACGGATTGCCAGTGTGTTTCTTCAAGATGCTTTGCTGGCTGAGAGAAACCAAGTGCAAAAAAACGGACGCCAGGACGAGATTGGGATTGGAATTCCATTCTTAAAAATGGTGTTGCTTCCAGTTTTAAAAAAATCGAGCCTTTTTGGTGCCCAGGGAAGAAAATGCGTGACTGTTGCTCACTGTTTGGGCAAGGATAGGACAGATGTGACCTGCTGGTTGGTGCCCTCTGAAAGAGGGGCTGAGCCCACCTCCCACTGCCATGCCTCTGTTTTGTTTTTGTTTTTTTGCATTTATATCCCGCCCTTCTCCAAAGACTCAGGGTGGCTTACACTATGTCAAGCAATAGTCTTCATCCATTTGTATATTATATACAAAGTCAACTTATTGCTCCCAACAATCTGGGTCCTCATTTTACCTACCTTATAAAGGATGGAAGGCTGAGTCAACCTTGGGCCTGGTGGGACTTGAACCTGCAGTAATTGCAAGCAGCTGCTGTTAATAACAGACTGCATTAGCAGTCTGAGCCAAAGAGGCACCTTGCAGGAGATCTTCTGGAGTGGCCTCCCCTCACCCCACCCCAAAAAGGAGGAATCTGGTATAATCTGATATTAATCTCCTCCATGCTGCAGTAGGCAGTGCAAGATAGAGGCAACAAAAAAGAGAAATCTGGGATTAAAAAAAAAACCCCACAATAATTTATTCGTTACACTTACACAAGATGCTGAGACTCTAGAAAGAGTGCAGAGAAGAGCAACAAAGATGATTAGGGGACTGGAGACTAAAACATATGAAGAACGGTTGCAGGAACTGGGTATGTCTAGTTTAATGAAAAGAAGGACTAGGGGAGACATGATAGCAGTCTTCCAATATCTCAGGGGCTGCCACAAAGAAGAGGGAGTCGGGCTGTTCTCCAAAGCACCTGAGAGTAGAACAAGAAGCAATGGGTGGAAACTGATCAAGGAGAGAAGCAACTTAGAACTAAGGAGAAATTTCCTGACAGTAAGAACAATTAATAAGTGGAACGACTTGCCTGCAGAAGCTGTGAATGCTCCAACACTGGAAATTTTTAAGAAAATGTTGGATAACCATCTGTCTGAGATGATGTAGGCAGGGGGTTGGACTAGAAGGCCTCCAAGGTCCCTTCCAACTCTGTTGTTGTTATTATTATTATTATATGGCCAACTATTGACATTTTTTTAGCCATTACGGTATCAGATCAAAATTAAACGCAGGGTTGTTGCAGATTTCAATGAGCGACAACGATAAGAGGCCTCTCCTTTTGGCAGGGAAGCTCTGGAAAGAATGAAGGGCCGGAGGGGGGGGGAAATTGGCCTCCAATCTCCACAAGATAAATCAGGGGCAAACGTAGGTGAATCACCACAAATGAACTCTGAGAAGAAGTTGGGGCAGGGAGAGTTCATGTGGAGGGAAAGCTTCTCTCTGGAATCCTCTGTAAGTCAGAGGCAGCTGTCAGGATGATAAACAGCTCTTGGTATTTGATTGGAAACCAATTGGCAACCAGACCTACACAGATGGCTCCATGCAGTTTTTTGAAGCATAGTACAGAAGTATCAACTGTTGGTTTTAGGCAGTGGTGG
This sequence comes from Ahaetulla prasina, assembly GCF_028640845.1. Taxonomy (NCBI): domain Eukaryota; kingdom Metazoa; phylum Chordata; class Lepidosauria; order Squamata; family Colubridae; genus Ahaetulla; species Ahaetulla prasina. Next base: position 23,887,175 of record NC_080548.1, on the reverse strand, counting down.
GATTCAAATAATTTAACAACCGGTTCTCTGCCCTAATGATTTCTTCCAACAACCAGTTTGCCAAACTGTTCGGAAAGTTAACAACCGGTTCTCCCGAAGTGATGCGAACTGGCTGAATCCCACCACTGGTTTTAGGGCAATGTTTCTTAACTGTTGACAACTTCAAGATTTTGTGGGCAACTCCCAGAATTCCCCAGCCAACATTTTAAAGTTGCTACGGTTGAGAAATCCTTCCTTCCTTCCTTCCTTCCTTCCTCCCTCCCTCCCTCCCTTCCTTCCTTTCTTCCTCCCTCTCTCTCTTTTCTTCCCTCCCTCCCTCCCTCCCTTCCTTCCTTTCTTCCTCCCTCCCTCTTCTCTCCCTCCTCCCTCCCTTTATTCCTCCCTCTTTCTCTCCTTCCTTCCTTCCTCCCTCCCTTCCTCCTCCTCCTTCCTCCTCCTCCCTTCCCTCCCTTCCTTCTCCCACCCTCCCTCCCTTCCTTTATTCCTCCCTCACTTTCTTCTCCCTCCTCCTCCTTCTTCCTTCCTTCCTTCTTCCCTCCTCCTCCCTTTCTTCCTCCCTCCCTCCCTCCTCCCTCCCTCCCTTCCCCTCCTTTCCTTCTCCCTTCCTCCCTCCTTCCCTTCTTTTATCCCTCCCTCTCTCTCTCTCCCTTCCTTCCTTCCTCCCTACCTTCCCCTCCCTTTCTTCTCCCTGCCTCCTCCTTCCCTCCTTCCCTCCCTTCCTTCTGCAGTCCATCTTACTGTCTAGGGTCTTCTGGTGGTTTCCCACCCAAAAACCACCCAGCTCCAGCCTCGCTGTTTTTTAGCACAAAGGCAACATGACCTTTGAGTTCTTTCAAAGTCCAAATTGAGTCCTTTGTTCCTTCCCCCATCCCCCCCCCCCAGTTCATCCTACTGAGCAAAGCGAAAGAAGCTTTGGTAAATTCTTTTTTCTTTCTATCCGCCCCCCTCCCACTCCCTACTTTTCTACCTTCTCCTTGTCTCTTTTCTCAGTTCTGAGCCCTAGGAAAGAAGAGTCTGCTTCCTGGAGCGTGTCACCCTGCTGACCTCTCCCTGACATCTCTGCAAAGGCGCCACTTGGCTTGGCTGGTTGCCAGGGGTGCCCTCCGAGCCTCTTCTGCTCCGGCTCACCCGGGCTCAGCTGCAATCGCTTGGGAAAACTGCAGAGTGAATCACCCCATTCTCCAGGGCTGGCCTTCGCACACTCCTCAAACGAAACGCTCTCTTAACTCCCCGTTCCACAGGGCTGCCAAGCAAGCTACCATCGCTCCTGCTGTCCATTTCTTAAGTTAGGAGGCGCAGATAATTCTCCTCCCCTCCTTCTCTCCCTCCCTCCCTTCCTCCCTCTCTCTCTCTCCTTCCCCCTCTCTCTTTTCCTCTCTCTCTCCGACCCTCTCTCTGTCTTTCTCTCCCACTCACCCCCTCCCTCCCTCCCTCTTCTTATTTTATTTATTTATTTGTCAATCATATATAAGGTAACAGGTAAAAGTATAAACATAATTTGGATACATGAAAAGAGTAAGTAAAAGAGCAATTTTAGGACATGGAAGGTAGGCACGCAGGTGCACTCATGTACGCCCCTTACAGACCTCTTAGGAATGGGGTGAGGTCAGCAGTAGACAGTTTAAACTTAAAGTTTTGGGGGTTTGGGGAAGAAACCACAGAGTCAGGGAGTGCATTCCAGGCATTGACCACTCTGTTACTGAAGTTGTATTTTCTGCAATCGAGTTTGGAGCGGTTTACCTTGAGTTTGTATCTATTATTTGCTCATGTATTGTTGTGGTTGAAGCTGAAGTAGTCATTGACAGGTAGGACATTGTGGTAGATAATTTTATGTACTATGCTTAGGTCAGATTGAAGTCGGCGTAGTTCTAAGTTGTCTAAGCCCAAAATCTGGAGTCTGGTGGCATAAGGTATTTTATTGCGAGTGTAGGAAGTTAGCACTCACCCCTCTCCTAGAAGAATGAAATATTTTAGAAGATATTAAAAAAAAAGGGCAGAATATTATATTTCCCTGGATGAGAAATGGAGAAACCTGTTTTAAAGACAAAGCAGCTTCCTGCCTCCAGACACCTTTGTCAATGGGCCATTAAGGCCTCACCCATGCTCACTCATTCCCCCCCCCACCTTTTTCACTGGACCATCATCTGCAACACAATAGGACCCATCTAGCAACAGAAACTCACCACATGGCAAGGCTCAAGCAAGAGAGAACCTACAATGTTAGCTAGGACCCCTAGATCAGGGGTCTCCAAACTTGGCAACTTTAAGCCTGGAGGACTTCAGCTGGCTGTGGGATTCTGGAAGTTGAAGTCCTCCAGGCTTAAAATTGCCAAGGTTGGAAACCCCCTCCCCTAGACCACCTGGGAGTTTGACAACCAATCAGGACACATATCTTATACAGAAACAGGAAACACTAAGGTGCGGGCCCCACAGAGAGTATAAACTCAGACACTCAGCATCTTGGTCTCTTTTCCTTTCCTCTCTGGTTCTTCACCCAAAATCTTGAAGCATGTGATCACCTTTTCTGTTCAGGAACTCAAGCCACGTGATTCCTGTCCACCATTAAACCACCTTTCCAAGCAGTCTCCATGTTTCCAGTGTCTTTTCCCCCCACTTGGAACTGAACCCAGAAGGACATTTCTTCCAATGCAAGCAGAGGAGTGGAGGACTCTTCTTGTGAAATATCTTGTGAAATCTCTCCTCTCTCTCTCTCTCTCTCTCTCTCTCTTGCTTCGGTGCCACCTAGACAAAGTGGCTCTGGGCTGGCATCTCCAAGCCAAAACACACCCAAGCGAGGAAGGACAGAGGTGGGAAGGAATGCCCTAGGAAGCCTTCGTGCCACCCCCACCCGCCACCCCCTCCCCATGTTGTTTCTGGATTTTGTCATTGGCTCCTGGTGCCTCTTCGGGAGCTGGAGGAACAAAAGGCCAAGCCTCCCGCCCGCTTTGTGATGCCGCTGTTCTCACATCGCTCAAAGGATCCCTTGTTTGTTCTCCAGCTTGCCAAACAATGTCCCGTCTGTCCCAGGGCAGCCCAGCAAGAACCCTGGGTGTTTTCAAAAGTGGAGAGGTCACGGGTGGATTTCAAGGCAGCGGAAATGACCGAGGAAAGGGAAGCTCCTGGGGGTAATTAAGGAGACACTTCCCCCTCCCCCTGTATCCCAGGCTGATGCGGTCGGTGCCCCTGGGCCCACATGATCAGAAGCTTGTTGGAAAATATTGTTGGAAATAGCGCTCCCTTCTTGGCGTTTTCATGCTCCTCCAAATTATAATTCGAGCTGACTCTTGCTTGGGGTTGGTACTATGCCCAACCCCAGCTGGACAATCTGCCTGCTCTCAAGGGCCAAGCTAGTCACTGCCACGGGGGCCGCATATATAATTTATGTGCTCCTATATCTGCAGAGGCAGAGTGGCTCAGTGGCTAAAGAAGCTGAGCTGGTCGATCGAAAGGCCAGCAGTTCAGCGGTTCAAATCCCTAGCACCGCGTAGCGGGGTGAGCTCCCATGATTTGTCCCAGCTTCTGCCAACCTAGCAGTTCGAAAGCACGTAAAAAATGCAAGTAGAAAAATAGGAACCATATTTGGTGGAAAGGTAACAGCGCTCCATGTGCCTTTGGCGTTGAGTCATGCCAGCCACATGACCACGGAGACGTCTTCAGATAGCGCTGTCTCTTCGGCTTTGAAACAGAGATGAGCACTGCCCCCTAGAGTCGGGAACGACTAGAACATATGTGCAAGGGGAACCTTTACCTTTACTCATATCGACATATGCTTCTCAGATAGTGGTAGTGTTGTGACCCAGGTTCCTGGACCCGGACTCCTGGACTCGGATGATTCAGAAAGTGAGGGAGAAGACCTGGCCAGCCCTGCTTCTCTTGAGCCCTTTCCCTCCCTGGCACCCACTCAAAGGGAGGGGGAGGGGCCGGCACAGCCTGATTCCATGGAGCCTCCTTCTGATTTGGCAACGGCCCAAGAACAGTTTTGGAGCGATGCAAGGTCACGTAGACGTAATCGCCGTGCGCAGCAGCGGAAGAGTTGGGACAAAGCCAAGTCATAATTGTCATGCAGTGACATCTGCAGAGACTATAAATAGGAGGCGGGACTTCCTGGTTTTTTGTCTTGGACAAAGTAATGAGTTGGCGCGAGCTAATGAATTGGCGCGAGCTAACTGTTTTAATGGAGGGAAGAATATATTCGTGAGTAATTCTGGCCTTATCTATAATTTCCTCGTTATCTCCAGAAACTTGGCAGGCCCGTGGGTAGACGTGGCCAGGACATGTATCTATGTAAATAAAAGGAAAAAAGGAAGGCCTCTGACAGACTCTTTGCTGGGAGTATTGGGGGAAGGGAAACAGAACATTTTGTCCAAGACCTGACTAAAACATCTTCCACCAAAGATGGATCAGCAGCAGGTACAGCAGCAGTTAGAGCAGCTACACGCGGCTAATCAACAGCTCCAGCAGCAAGTGGCTCACTTGGCAGGCCAACTTGCTGCCAGGAATGTGCCTGCAGCCCCCCCCCATCCTCCCACTCCTCCTCCTCGTCGCAAGTGCCCGATAACCGTGCCGGATAAGTTTTCTGGGCAGCCTGAGATGTTCCCGACCTTCTTGGGACAGTGCCAGCTCTACATGGCTATGAGGCCAGAGGATTTCCCAGACGACCGGGCTAAGGTGGCCTTCGTGATTAACCTTCTTCCGGCTCGGCTGCTCGATGGGCCACGCCCCTCTTGCTCCAGGACAGCCCCCTGCTGGCGGACCAACAGCGTTTTTGGCAGCACCTGCGCACCATGTATGAGGACCCCGTTCGAATGCTGACGGCAACCAGGCGCCTTAAGGAACTCAGTCAAGGGAAACGCCCCCTGCAGGAGTACATCGCCGAATTTCGTCTTTTGTGCCAGGACTCTGACTGGGATGGTGCAGCGCCAGGACGTTGCCCAGGAGGGACTCTCAGAGGAATTGCAAGACGAGCTGGCCCGCGTGGAGGCGCCGCGGACCCTTGACAACTTGGTGCCCCTTTGTCTCCGCCTCGATGCCCGTCTGCAACGGCGACCGTCCCGTCGCACCCCCCGGGACCCGCCGTCGACATCTGCACCCCCACTTCCTGCACCACCAGCACCCAGGGTCGCCCCACGTTTTGTAACCGCTGCGGAAGAGCCCATGGAGTTGGGAGCGGCCAGACCTCACCTGACAGCCCAGGAGCGGAACCGGAGGCGCCGAGGGGGATTGTGCCTGTACTGTGGGGAGCCCGGCCGCCGCCGCTTCTTGCCCCAGAAAGCGAAGTGGGGCACGACGCCGTCCCCGAATCACAGCGTGACCAATCGGAAGCGGAGCAGGCCCGACTGGGAAACCCTAGGTCGGCACGTACTAAGCCCCCACTGGACGTTGCGGAAGTAGACTCTGGGCCCCCTCGGCATCTGATTCTGGACACACGGATATGTTTGGGGGACCAGTCGGACGGGCTCCAGGCGCATGCGCTGGTGGACTCAGGGCCACAACAAACTTTATGGACCAGGCCTTTGTGACCCAGTTTGCGGTCCCGTGGTTCCGTGGACCCTCCGATGCGGTAGAGACAATTGATGGGCGAGAACTGGTGTCCGGCCCCATTAAATTGCCACCCAGCCTTTGCGCCTGGCTATTGGGGACCATGAGGAGGCGATCCAGTTTTATGTCACGGCGGACCTTCATTTTCCTTGGTCCTTGGGATGGCCTGGCTTGACCCACGATCCTCAGGTGGCCTGGTCGCGAACGCCATCTCTTTCCCGAGTCTGCAGTGCGTCGATCACATCCGCCACACCTGTGCCGCCAGAACGCCCCACCGCTGCCATCACCTTGCCTCCTGAGCTGACGGACTTCGCCGACGTGTTCAGCGAGAAGGAGGCGGACCGACTACCCCCGCATCGGCCCTACGATTGCCCCGTGGACCTTCTGCCCAACGCACCACTGCCTGTGGGACGCCTGTATTCCATGTCGGAGCCCGAGTTGGCCGCCTCAGGGACTTCCTGGACAAAAACCTGGCCCGAGGGTTCATCCGCCTTCAAAGTCCCTCTCGGCCCCGGTCCTCTTGTGAAGAAGAAGACAGGGACTTGCGCCTATGCTGTGATTACCGCGGCTAAACGCCATTACGGTGCGGAATCGCTACCCCTGCCGCTCATCCCGGAGCTACTGGAGAGGTTGCGGAGGCCACGATCTTCACCAAGCTCGATCTCCGGGGCCTAGAACCTGGTGCGGATGCGAGAAGGAGACGAATGGAAGACGGCATTCGGCACCCGATACGGACACTACGAATACACTGTCATGCCATTTGGGTTGACCAATGCTCCCGCCGTTTTTCAGCACTTCATGAACGACGTGTTCCGAGACATGTTGGATCGGTTCGTGGTTATCTACCTGACGACATCCTGATTTACTCGGTCCAGGAAAGCCACCTTCGACACGTCAGTCTGGTTCTGCAACGCTTGCGGGAGCAACAACTCAATGCGGCTGGAGAAATGTGTCTTCTTCCGGACTTCCATAGAATTCCTCGGGCATATCATCTCGCCCGAGGGCATAGCCATGGACCCATGTAAAGTAGAAGCTTTGTGTAGCTGGGAAGCCCCTCGTCGGGTGAAGGATGTTCAGCGCTTGCTGGGCTTCGCCAACTACTACCGGACCTTCATCCCGGGCTTTGCCACACTGACGGCTCCACTTACCCAGCTCCTCAGGAAGAAGGTTGCGTTCCGGTGGGGTCCCCCGCAGCAAGAAGCATTCACAGCCCTCAAGAAAGCCTTCGTCACGGAACCCGTCCTGAGGCATCCCGACCCGCTCCGGCCTTTTGTGGTGGAAACAGACGCGTCCAATGTGGCTCTGGGAGCGGTGCTGCTACAGGCTCCGACGAATGGTGGCACACTTTTTCCCTGCGCTTACTACTCCCGGAAACTCAATCCTTCCGAGCGCAACTACACTATCTGGGAAAAAGAGTTGCTGGCTATCAAGGCTGCATTCGAGGCTTGGCGACATCATCTGGAGGGGGCCCGACATCAGGTGGAGGTCGAGCGGACCATCGGAATCTCGAGCACCTCACCACAGCTCGGAAGTTGAACCAGCGGCAGATCCGGTGGTCGTTGTTTTTTGCCCGGTTCAACTTCCGCGTGACGTACATTCCCAGCGGTCACAACCGGAGGGCGGATGCCCTGTCCAAGCCAGAGTACCTCTGCGCCAAGGACCCCTTCCTCCACGGACAGTGCTGCCGGCAGAAGCCTTGGCCGCAGCACGGAGCCAGTGGACTTGCGGGCCCAGGTGCGACAGGGGCAGCGCCAGGACGCCTGGTCGCAGCAAAGGAGAGCGGAGGTGGGCCCCGCGTCTCCTTGGACCTTGGAGGAGGACTTACTCAAGTTTCGGGGGCGATTATATGTGCCCACAGGACCACTCCGAGCCCTCGCCATGACCCAGTGCCACGACAACCCTGCAGCAGGACATTTTGGGTTCTTCAAGACCTCCACCTGGTGACACGGACCTTTGGTGGCCCAGTGCGGCATGATATACATGCCTACGTGACATCCTGCGTACCGTGCCGGCAAGCCAAGACCGCCACGGGGCCCTCCCGGCTCCTCCAGCCCTTGCCGACACCCGACAGACCCTGGGGCGATCTCTATGGATTTCCTGACAGACCTGCCGCGTCCTCTGGGTTCACCACGGTGCTGGTGGTGGTGGACATGCTCACCAAGATGGCACACTTCATCCCATGCCGCGGACTGCCCACAGCCGCAAAACGCCCGCCTCTTTCTGCAGCACATCTTCCGCCTCCATGGTCTACCGGACAGGGTGGTTTCGGACCGCTGGAGTTCAGTTCACAGCCCGCTTCTGGAAGAGCCTGATGGCCGCGTTGGAAGTGCAGGTATGTCTGTCGTCATCGCACCATCCGGAGACCGACGGGGGTACAGAGAAGGTCATCGGTATACTGGAACAGTATCTCCGTTGCTTCATCAACCAGCAACAGGACAACTGGGCCGACTACCTGTCCCTGGCGGAGTTTGCTTTTAACAACTCTCAGCACACCTCTACTCAGATGACCCGTTCTTTGCCAATGTGGGTACCATCCGCGGCTCTTCCTCTGGCACCACCGGACTCTCCTGTTCCCGAACGCAGACCTTCCTGACGGAATTGCATGCGGTCCAACAGTTGGTACGCCAGCAGCTGAATCGGGCAAGGAGGATTACAAACGGTCCGCCGACCGCTCCCGACGGGCAACGCCCCGCTGGCAGTTGGAGACCGGTGTGGCTCTCCACCAAACACCTCCCGTCCGACCGCCCGGTAAAGAAGTTGGACCACCGATTCATCGCCCGTTCCTGTCGAGGCAGTCATCAACCCGGTAGCCTACCGACTGACCCTGCCACGATCCATGCGGATCCACCCCGTTTTTCACCGGTCCCTTCTGGTTCCTGAGGCCACACCGAGTCCCCTTCGGTGCCCAACAGCACCCGTCACTGTCGCCGAGGACGGATCGGAGGAATACGAAGTCCACAGCGTACGAGACTCCCGCTGGCTGAAGGGTCGTTTCCAATATTTGATCGCGTGGAAGGGATACGGGACTGATTTCTCCTGGGTAGATGCCTCCGACGTTCATGCCCCTGACCTGGTGCAGGCCTTCCATGAGCAGAACCCAGCCCGACCGCATCCCGATCGTCAGCCCCGGGGGAAGGGCCCTGCGGTGAGGGATAGTGTTGTGACCCAGGTTCCTGGACCCGGACTCCTGGACTCGGATGATTCAGAAAATGAGGGAGAAGACCTGGCAAGCCCTGCTTCTCTTGAGCCCTCTCCCTCCCTGGCACCCACTCAAAGGGAGGGGAGGGCCGGCACAGCCTGATTCCATGGAGCCTTCTTCTGATTTGGCAACGCCCAAGAACAGTTTTGGAGCGATGCAAGGTCACGAGAGTGATCGCGCGCAGCAGCGGAAGAGTTGGGACAAAGCCAAGTCATAATTGTCATGCAGTGACATCTGCAGAGACTATAAATAGGAGGCGGGACTTCCTGGTTTTTTGTCTTGGACAAAGTAATGAGTTGGCGCGAGCTAATGAATTGGCGCGAGCTAACTGTTTTAATGGAGGGAAGAATATATTCGTGAGTAATTCTGGCCTTATCTATAATTTCCTCGTTATCTCCAGAAACTTGGCAGGCCCGTGGGTAGACGTGGCCAGGACATGTATCTATGTAAATAAAAGGAAAAAAGGAAGGCCTCTGACAGACTCTTTGCTGGGAGTATTGGGGGAAGGGAAACAGAACAGGTAGTCCCCGACTTATGACCATAATGAAGCTGCCCATCGTGGTCATAACTTGTGACAGTCGTAAAATGGATCGCCCATGTGACTCACCCCTCTTTTTTACGGTGGTTCTTGAGCAAATTTAGTGAATGTAGATTCGAACGCCACTGTCATTAACTAAACCAATGGTTTTCTATGGACCGGTTTTGCATAAAAGCAGAAGTAAATGACAGTTTTCAGCAAAGCCAGCTTAAAATGACATTTAACGGTAGGACCTGTAAACAGCCATGAATTCAGGCTTGTGGTTGAGTGCCCAACACACAGTTGGGTGACCACAGGAGGGTATGGGTGGGTGGGAGGGAGGGATGATGGCCATCATAACTTTGGAACTAGTTTGTCAGTTGTATTGCCGGGGAGGTCTGTTGTAATTTTGAACAGTCACTAAGTGACCAGTCGTAAGGATTACTGTAAGCACTTAGCAACAGCACTTAGACTTATATACCGCTTCACTGTGTTTTACAGCCCTCTCTAAGTGGTTTACAGAATCAGCCTATTGCCCCCATCAATTTGGGTCCTCATTTTACCCACCTCGGAAGGATGGAAGGCTGAGTCAACCTTGGGCCTAGTGAATTTGAACTGCCAAATTGCAGACAGCTGGCAGTCAGCAGAAGTAGCCTGCAGTACTGCATTCTAACCATTGCACCACTGCAATGGTTAGAATGTAATGGAGCCTAGAGCAGGGGTAAAATGTTACCGGTTCGCACCAGTTCGGGTGAACCATTAGTAATAAAAGATACCAGTTCAAGCGAACCAGTATTTCCGACGATTGGCTGTGCCACGCGATTTGCCCTCTGCTACTACTGGGAGAAAGCAGCCTTTTAAACCATTACACCCAGAGGGCATGATCCTGCCCTGTGGACTATGGAAAGATCCGGCTTGCTTCTGGGCCATGCAACCAGCAAAAACCACTGATCCTTTCCAGCAGATCTCCAGAGATTTGAGAACTGCTGCCTCTAAGCACATATTCTCTCCACCCACGCAGCCCCAGGATTTCATTTGTATGCATATCAGTGCAGCATATTCCGGGCTTCCTTCATCTCTGCTTCTAAAAATGCTGACTTAAAAGCGCAATAGAGAATCATAAGAAGGTGCTGCAAAAACAAAACGAAACAAAAAAACCCCACATCCCTCAGAAAAGAAGACGGGGACCGAGATATTTCTGCAGCGTTTGCTTTGCAAAAAGGAGACCCTGCATCCAGAGCTGGGTTTCAGCAGGTTCTGACCAGTTCTGGAGAACTGGTAGCGGAAATTTTGAGTAGTTCTGGAGAACCGGTAGTAAAAATTCTGATTGACCCCACCCCCATCTATTCTCTGCCTCCCGAGTCCCAGCTGATTGGGAGGAAATGGGGATTTTGCAGTAACCTTCCCCTGCCACGCCTACCAAGCCACACCACACACACCAAGCCACACCCCCAGAACCGGTAGTTAAAAAAAAAATGAAACCCACCACTATCTGCATCTAATTTGCCACTGAGGAATGTGGCTTGCATCCAGTTGATGATTCTGGTCCATTTATTCGCCTTTCACACTTCTGTATTTATAAGAGTTCTGGATGCTTACAAACAGATGCTCATGATAAAAATAGAAGTAGTTGGTTATCTTTTTTGGGAAGAAGAGATGCTTTCAAGTCGGTGTTGATGCCTGATGAATGCCTGGACAAGTCCCTGCAGTTTTATTGGCAAGATTACTCTGAAGTGGTTGGCCATTGCTTCCTTCCGAGGACTGTCAGAAGCTGGCCCTAATATTCTGTTTTATGTTCTACATCATAAGAGACCTCCAAGGTTTCTTCCAACTCTATAGTTAAGTATTCTAATGAATAGAATAGAACAACAGAGTCCGAAGGGACCTTGGAGGTCTTCTAGTCCAACCCCCTAATCAGGCAGCAAACCCTACACCACTTCAGACAAATGGTTATCCAACATCTTCTTAAAATCCTTCAGTGTTGGAGCATTCACAACTTCTGGAGGCAAGTTGTTCCACTGATTAATTGTTCTAACTGTCAGGAAATTTCTCCTTAGTTTTAAGTTGCTTCTCTCCTTGATTAGTTTCCATCCATTGCTTCTTGTCCTGCCCTCAGGTGCTTAATATTTTCAGCACTGTAGATATATTCTGAGAATTGCTAAAGAGGAGCAATAGCAATAGCGTTTAGACTTATATACCGCTTCACAGTGCTTTACATCCCCCTCTAAGCGGTTTACAGAGTCAGCCTATTGCCCCCAACACTATGGGTCCTTATTTTACAGACCTCGGAAGGATGGAAGGGTGAGTCAACCTTGAGCCTGGTGAGAATCAAACTGCCGACAGCTGGCAGTCAGCAGAATTAGCCTGCAATACTGCATTGTAATCACTGTGCAACCACGGCTCCTAGGAGGCTTCTTAATGCTATTTCTCCAGACCAAACTATCTTAAGTTTCCCTGTTTCTTTGCCCTCCTGGAATGCAGCCCCCACCCCATCTATTCTCTGCCTCCCGAGTCCCAGCTGATTGGGAGGAAATGGGGATTTTGCAGTAACCTTCCCCTGCCACGCCTACCAAGCCACACCACACACACCAAGCCACACCCCCAGAACCGGTAGTTAAAAAAAAAATGAAACCCACCACTATCTGCATCTAATTTGCCACTGAGGAATGTGGCTTGCATCCAGTTGATGATTCTGGTCCATTTATTCGCCTTTCACACTTCTGTATTTATAAGAGTTCTGGATGCTTACAAACAGATGCTCATGATAAAAATAGAAGTAGTTGGTTATCTTTTTTGGGAAGAAGAGATGCTTTCAAGTCGGTGTTGATGCCTGATGAATGCCTGGACAAGTCCCTGCAGTTTTATTGGCAAGATTACTCTGAAGTGGTTGGCCATTGCTTCCTTCCGAGGACTGTCAGAAGCTGGCCCTAATATTCTGTTTTATGTTCTACATCATAAGAGACCTCCAAGGTTTCTTCCAACTCTATAGTTAAGTATTCTAATGAATAGAATAGAACAACAGAGTCCGAAGGGACCTTGGAGGTCTTCTAGTCCAACCCCCTAATCAGGCAGCAAACCCTACACCACTTCAGACAAATGGTTATCCAACATCTTCTTAAAATCCTTCAGTGTTGGAGCATTCACAACTTCTGGAGGCAAGTTGTTCCACTGATTAATTGTTCTAACTGTCAGGAAATTTCTCCTTAGTTTTAAGTTGCTTCTCTCCTTGATTAGTTTCCATCCATTGCTTCTTGTCCTGCCCTCAGGTGCTTAATATTTTCAGCACTGTAGATATATTCTGAGAATTGCTAAAGAGGAGCAATAGCAATAGCGTTTAGACTTATATACCGCTTCACAGTGCTTTACATCCCCCTCTAAGCGGTTTACAGAGTCAGCCTATTGCCCCCAACACTATGGGTCCTTATTTTACAGACCTCGGAAGGATGGAAGGGTGAGTCAACCTTGAGCCTGGTGAGAATCAAACTGCCGACAGCTGGCAGTCAGCAGAATTAGCCTGCAATACTGCATTGTAATCACTGTGCAACCACGGCTCCTAGGAGGCTTCTTAATGCTATTTCTCCAGACCAAACTATCTTAAGTTTCCCTGTTTCTTTGCCCTCCTGGAATGCAGCCCCCCACCCCCAATCCAGACCACATTCCATCATAGTTACTGTGTTATCTATTACTTGGGTTGTAAATGGTCATTGCATTTCTAATGGATGCAATTAAGCTGTATTTTGAACTTTCCCAGACCGGTGCCTTCCAAGATCTTAAATCTTTAATTGCAGCATTCATGCTGTTACTTTTTTTCAGTGGGAACAAAAATGGGAAACCAGAATTTACTCTGGCATAAGTTTTCCACCAAGGCTGAACTCAAATTAATTTGTATTTAGTATTTTTGACGGAAATTATCATTTTTTTAAAAAAATGCTATTGTCATTTGATATTCCTTTTACACTTGAAAAAAATCAAGATAATCTATGCATATATAACTACATGCAAAACATGAAAAGGTTTATATTTCCTGAAAGAATAGAATAGAATAGAATAGAATAGAATAGAATAGAATAGAATAGAATAGAATAGAATTTTTTTATTGGCCAAGTGTGATTGGACACACAAGGAATTTGTCTTGGTGCATATGCTCTCAGTGTACATAAAAGAAAAGATACATTCATCAAGAATCATAAGATACAACACTTAATGATAGTCATAGGGAACAAATAAGCAATCAAATCATTTTGGGAAACAGTCAATATAAATTGTAAGGATACCAGCAACAAGGTTAGAGTCATACAGTCATAAGTGGGAGGAGATGGGTGATAGGAACGATGAAAAGATTAATAGTAATGCAGACTTAGTAACTAGTCTGACAGCGTTGAGGGAATTATTTGTTTGGCAGAGTAATGGCGTTCGGGAAGAAACTGTTCGTGTGTCCAGTTGTTTTGGTGTGCAGTGCTCTGTAGCGTCGTTTTGAAGGTAGGAGTTGAAACAGCTTATGTCCAAGATGTGAGGGATCTGTAAATATTTTCACAGCCCTCTTTTTGACTCATGCAGTATACAGGTCCTCAATGGAAGGCAAGTTTGGTAGCAATTGTTATTTCTGCAGTTCTAATTATCCGTTGAAGTCTGTGTCTGCTTGTTGGGTTGCAGAACCAAATTAGACAAGTTATAGAGGTGCTGGCTGAATTTACACAACAGGCTACTTAGATGAAAATTGGTATAGGAGGTTAGTTGTTCAATGTGTTGTGAGAATCCAACCATTACCTTGGTTTGATATGTGAACTAGGCCATCTGTTAAGCTATGGTTTCTCTTTTGGGGGCACAGCATGTTATGGAAATACGAACATTGCGTTTTCTTGACCTGCATAAAATGTTTAACCTATTGCAGGAATCTATTGTGTACTTAATTGTGTTGGAAAAGCTTGACCTGCCTGCCCTTTAGAAACTCCGGCTTCTAACAAGTTGGGATATCTGCTGCCTTCTCTTCATCTCCTTTGTTTTATGGCAGGTAAAACTCACCTGGGCAAAATTAGGACTCCAAGAACGCATAGTCACACAAACTGGTGTTCTGCATGGGCCGTTCTCTCCAGAATCTTTGCTTTCTTCGGCTTCAACCACATCCAGTCATTGCTAAGATCAGGAGTGGTTTGTTAAATAAATCACAGTTGGCTGGGTCTGCACAAGACACCAACCAGGGGTGAAATCCAGTAGGTTCTGGAGAACCAGTAGTGGAAATTTTGAGCAGTTCGGAGAACCAGCAAATACCACCTCTGGCTGGTCCCAGAGTGGGGTGGGAATGGAGATTTTGCAACATCGTTCCCCCAGGAGTGGGGTGGGAATGGAGATTTTGTAGTATGTACACTGAGAGTATATGCACTAAGGCAAATTCCTTGTGTGTCCAATCACGGCCAATAAAGAATTCTCTTCTCTTCTCTTCTCTTCTCTTCTCTTCTCTTCTCTCTTCCCTTCCCTTCCCTTCCCTTCCCTTCCCTTCCCTTCCCTTCTAGTATCCTTCCCCTGCCAAGCCCACCAAACCACGTCCACAGAACCGGTAGTAAAAAAATTTGGATTTCACCACTGACGCCAACCAAGAAAAACATGGTTTAATGGGATGTATGATCGCAGCCCTGTTGCAACCGCTTGCACCAATGGATACCAGAATCTTTGTTTGTCTTCTCGTGATCCTAATTGCATTAGGAAACATCCATCGAGAGGCAGTGAACTATACTCTCACTGGAAGCTACTGTACTTTTTCATCCTGCGTAGCGACGTCCAAACTGCCTTGTGCTGGCAGAGACTGCAACACCCTTTCGCCTTTCTTTTAAAACATCTCAGGCATCCCTCTCATTCAAGTCCCCTCCAGCCTAAGCTGGATTTTTGAAAGAGCAGAACGATCCTAAAATTACCTCTTTGGTAACCGCTGAGAACAGGCTGTAAACACAGTCCGGTTTCCACTCGGGAATGGAGTTTTATGGTTTGCAGCTGCCAAAATTGCCTGATAAGATGCCTGATAAGATGCTGAAAGCAGGGTGAGTGGGGGGCAACAGCTGGAACAGAGCCAAGCCCAACCACATTGGAAGGAGCCAAGAAGTCCATTCCAGAAGAAGGAGGAGGAAGGAAATGGCCTTAGCTCAGACTGCTTGTCCATCTAGCCCAGAGGTGTCAAACTCAAGGCCGGTGGTCTGTATCTGACCCATGGGGGGATTACATCTGGTCCTCGGGCCCACCCTGGAAACAGTGAAGAACCAACCCACAGTGCCTCTGCCAGCAAAAATGGAGCCCAGGGAGGCCGCACGCACGTTCGCTGGCAGAGGACTGCAGGAGGCTGTTGTGGCTGAAAACGGAGCCTCGATGAGTGATGTCGAGCTGCCCATGCTCCCTGGCCATGTCCTCCACGCTTTCCCCGTGAGGTCAAACACAACCCTGGCATCACTGGTTCCAAGCTTCTTCCAACACTTTAAACTAATACATAATAAACTAATGATAATTATATTTCTTAAACCTTATACGTTATTTACACATAACATAATAATAATAATTTGTACCTTATTTCTATATGATGGTACATATCTATACATACATATGGGATGCAGTGGCTCAGTGGCTAAGACGCTGAGGTTGTCATTCGAAAGGTCGGCAGTTCAGCAGTTCGAATCCCTAGTGCCGCGTAATGGGGTGAGCTCCCGTTCCTTCTCCCAGCTTCTGCCAACCTAGCAGTTTCGAAAGCACATAAAAATGCAAGTAGAAAAAAATAGGGACCACCTTTGGTGGGAAGGTAACAGCGTTCCATGCACCTTTGGCGTTGAGTCATGCCGGCCACATGACCACAGAGATGTCTTTGGACAGTGCTGGCTCTTCAGCTTTGAAACGGAGATGAGTACTGCCTCCTAGAGTTGGGAAGGACTAGCACATATGTGCGAGGGGAACCTTTACTTTTACCTTTATACATACATATACCTATCTATACAATTCACATACCCATTCATCTATAATAACATATATATTTCTAGTCTAACACTACACGTTTGTCTTGGCTATCCTCCTTTTATCTAACCATTCATAGAATTTGATGTGGCCTTCAATGAATTCCATATTTCTGACATCAATACAGTTGAGCGTGTCCAGAGGTATTTTACAAGAAGAGTTTTCCACTCCTCCTTAACCAATAAAATACCTTATTCCGCCAGACTTGATATCCTGGGTTTAGAAAACTTGGAACTCCGTCGCCTTCGACAGGACCTGGGTTTAGCTCATAGAATCATCCGTTGTAATGTCCTTCCTACCAATGACTACTTCAGTTTCAACTACAATAACACAAGAGCTACCAACAGATTTAAACTTAATGTCAACCGCTCCAGTTTGGATTGCAGAAAACACGATTTCTATAACAGAATTATCTGTGCTTGGAATACATTACCTGACTCCGTGGTCTCTTCTCATAACCCCAAAAGCTTTAATCAAAATCTATCCACTGTTGACCTCACCCCATTCGACGAAGTCTCATTCATCATCTTCAGGCTTCAGCTTCGTGCTTCTGGGAGCAATGTGTGATTGCAGCTGTAATCTGGCTGGCCTCAGAGTGGGGTGGGAATGGAGATTTTGCAATATCGTTTCCCCAGGAGTGGGGTGGGGATGGAGATTTTGCAGTATCCTTCCCCTGCTACGCCCACCAAGCCACACCCACCAAACCAGGCCCCCAGAAATGGTAATAAAAAAACTGCAATTCCACCACTATGTGGTTCCCAGCATTTGCTAAAATGAAACCAATCAAGCCAACCTAACTTTTTCCTTGAAGACGTTTCACTTCTCATCCAAGAAGCTTCTTTAGTTCATGAATGAATGGAGAACTGAGGAAGCTTCTTGGATGAGAAGCGAAATGTCTTCAAGGAAAAACAAAGACAGTCCAGCTGAGTTTTGAAGAAGCACCTTTGGAACAATCATGACCTGGGTGACTGATAATCTCCATAGATAGGACATATCCTAATTACAGAAAGCAGAACCTTCATTATTATTATTTTTTGGCAGAGCTGTTGGTATTCAAATTGTGTAATCTGTTTCTATAAATATCAGAATAATGCAAGCAATGATATTCACTGCGATATTTATAGAGGAAAAAGTTTGACCGTGAAGGAACAAGAGGGGGAAAAAAATATATTCATGCTTTTGAAAATTTGGTCTTGCAGAAGATTCCTGAGAATATCCTGGATAGCCAAGGAAACAAACGGATGGATCATTTATCAAATCCATCCATAGTTCTCACTCAAGGCACAAATATTTGACCAGGCTCAAATTATTCTACTTTGGGATACACGGTGCAAAGATTGAGGTCTCTGGAGGAGGCTCTAAGGCTGGAAAAGGTGGAAGGAAAATGAGGAACGGGATGAACCAGCAACAAAGTAGATGGGTTCAGTTACAGTGGTGGTGAGTCAGGGTGGTGATCAGGGATCATCCTGGTGAATTATCTATCTATCTATCTATCTATCTATCTATCTATCTATCTATCTATCTATCTATCTATCTATCTATCTATCTATCCTCTACCTATCTACCTATCAATCATCTCTCTCTCATCTATCTATCCATCCATCCAAATCCATCCATCTATCATCTATCATCTATCTATTTATCTATGTATGTATGTATGTATGTATGTATGTATGTATGTATGTATGTATCTATCTTTCTATCTATCTATCTATCTATCTATCTATCTATCTATCTATCTATCTCCGTCTATCATCTGTCATATCTTGCTCATCTATCTTTCTCCATCGATCCATCCATCGATCCATCCATCGATCCATCCATCGATCCATCCATCCATCCATCCATCCATCCATTTATCTGTCTATCTACTGACCGACCTACCTATCAATCATCTCTCTCTCATCTCCAATCCATCCATCCATCCATCCATCCATCCATCCATCCATCCATCCATCCATCCATCCATCCATCATCTACCTATTATATCTGTCTGTCTGTCTGTCTGTCTGTCTGTCTATCCATCTATCTATCCTCTATTTTATCTCTCTCATCTGTCTATCTATCTCCATCCATCCATCCATCCATCCATCCATCCATCCATCCATCCATCTATCATCTATCTCTTTATCTAGCTATGGTATCTATCTAACCATCCATGTATCCATCCATCATCTCAGCTGCTACCCCTTGAAAGAAAAAGCCATTTTATCCCTTGTACTACGCATTTCTACCATGCATCTTAGCAACCACAATCACCTCCCTTGCACGTTCATCTTTTCGTGAGCCCACAGTCTGAATCATCTAATACCAGTCCAATTTTTTCCCCCTCTTCAAACTAGGCAGAGAGCCAAGGTGTGCAACGTTCATTAAGTCCCCACCCCTTTGCTTACATCACAAGGCCAGTCTTGATCAGAAGACTGGTAACTTCCTGGAGGAGGTGCCTTTCTCCCAGGGGAGTGGATAACACACACATGCTTTTGACTACTGATCAGCAAATCAGGCTCCTTCCAATTTTATCCAATCCTCCCCCTCCCCCTTCCTTTCTGTGCGTGTGGGTGGAAGTTGATCAACCCTTTGGAATTTGATAGACTTCATTGGGGGGGGGTATATATCTGGATTGCAAAACCCCAGAAGACTATCATATTAATACAATTAATACATATTAATACAATTGAGCGTGTCCAAAAATATTTTACAAGACGAGTTCTCCACTCCTCTGAATACAACAAAATACCTTATGCCACCAGACTAGAAATCCTGGCTTTAGAAAATTTAGAACTCCGCCGCCTTCGATATGACCTGAGTTTAACTCATAGAATCATCTGTTACAATGTCCTTCCTGTCGAAGACTACTTCAGCTTCAATCGCAACAATACACGAGCACACAATAGATTTAAGCTTAATGTGAACCGCTCCAATCTTGACTGCAGAAAATATGACTTCAGGACCAGAGTTGTTAATGCCTGGAATGCATTACCTGACTCTTTGGTCTCTTCCCAAAATCCCCAAAGCTTTAACCAAAAACTATCTACTGTTGACCTCACCCCATTCCTAAGAGGTCTGTAAGGGGCGTGCATAAGAGCACCAGCGTGCCTACAGTTCCTGTCCCAATGTCCCCTTTGATTGTATCCAATTTGTATAGTTTTTTTTAATACTTATGCTTATATATCGTATAGTTATTTCATGCTTATGCTAACATATACAGTTGTGACAAATAAA
This sequence comes from Ahaetulla prasina, assembly GCF_028640845.1. Classification (NCBI taxonomy): domain Eukaryota; kingdom Metazoa; phylum Chordata; class Lepidosauria; order Squamata; family Colubridae; genus Ahaetulla; species Ahaetulla prasina. The sequence goes on along the minus strand of NC_080548.1, from coordinate 23,867,712 downwards.
AAAATAATATAAAAAAATAAATAAATAAAATATGGCAGTGCCCATAAAATAACTCTCTCCCCCCTCGCTGTTGGTGGTCCTGAATTTTGGCAGTTCAGAGGTGGGACCCTTATGGGGATTTAAAAAAAAATCCCTTTATGGCATTCCAGCAAGATCTGTGTGACTCTGTAAGACCACTAGAGAGCAAAGACATACAGGGACAGAGGGTGGGGGGGAGGGGGAAATAATCTGGATTTGTTCATCACAATAATGCCCAAAGTAAAATGTTTACAGTAAGTCTCTGTGTGTTTGTAGAAGGAGTTGTTTGTGAAAGGGGCTTGAAAGGTTGCACCTGCTCAGCCGTGATGCCCTGCAACGCATGGTTCCTGCTTTGGGGTGCAGTGGGAGAATCTGCCCCATGGCTTCTTAACCTTAACCTACCGTTTCAACACCTCAAACAATGAAAAAAAAACTAGGGAGTTTTGTAAAACATCCCATTACGTTCCTCCCACCTGGGGGGCTATATGGACCATCCTTTAACAACTAGGTGGCTCAGTGGCTAAGACGTTGAGCTTGTCGATCAGAAAGGTCGGCAGTTCGAATCCCCAGTATGGGTCTCCTGCATGAGCAGGGGGTTGGAGTAGAGGGCCTCCAACTCTGTTACTGTTGTATTGTTATAACTGGGAGCTCTGCACCCCGATGGCCTCTCCCATAATCCCCAACCTCCCCAGCCATACAGCCTGAGAATGATGGGAACCTTAATCCGTGCCCTTCTGAGAGTGACAGGTGGAGGAAGGGGAGTGGTTTTTTTGAAGATGGGGAGCTCTGGGCAACATCCTCCCCGGTTGCCTCTCCCATAACCCACAGCCATACTGCCCGAGAATGATGGGAACTGTAATCCGTACCATTCTGAGAGTGCCAAGTGGAGGAAGGGGAGCGGTTTTTTGAAGATGAGGTGCTCTGGGCGATGTCTTCCCGGGTTGCCTCTCCTATAATCCACAGTCCTACTGCCTGAGAATGATGGGAACCGTAATCTGTGCCCTTCTGAGAGTGCCAGATGGAGGAAGGGGAGCAGTTTTTTGAAGATGGGGTGCTCTGGGCGACGTCTTCCCCGGTTGCCTCTCCCATAATCCACAGCAATACTGCCCAAGAATGATGGGAAATGTCATCTGTGCCCTTCTGAGAGTGCCAGGTGGAGGAAGGGGAGCAGTTTTTTGAAGATGGGGTGCTCTAAGCAAAATCCTCCCTCCATTCTCCTTTCTCTCTAACGAAGCAGGAGCCCCTTTTCCTTCCTTCCTTCCTTCCTTCCTTCCTTCCTTCCTTCCCGCCCTCCCTAAAACAGGGAGGCCCGGCCGCTTCGGCGTCCCCGCCGGCAGCAAAACCTGTTCCTCCGTGTATACCTGTCCGCGCAGGTTTGGGTGTGGTCTGCCCTAGGTTCTACTTAGCCAGGCCGACAGGAGGGGCTGCCCCCGTCCTCCGCTGGCTTTCCGGGTCGTTTTTTTTGGGGCTGCCAAGTTGCTTATCCCGAGTTCTCCCGGCTGGGGTAAGTGGAAGGGGGTCGAGAGAGGGGGACTGGATCGGGCCCGTTTTCCGCTGGGGAGGGGTCTTTTCTGGGCGACCGAAGGTGGGGGAGAAGCAGAGCTCGTTTCCCTGCGGGCTGGCCTCGTTCTGGGCTGGGAGAGACAAGGGACCTCCGCCTTGGCTTCGCCCTCTTTCGTTGCGCTTTGATTTCGAACCAGGCTCGGAAAAGGGCAGAAGCGCCTCTGCCCCGCGATGCCTTTGGCTGGCACCGGAGGGCCGGGCGAAGCGGGGCTCCCCACCACGGACTGATCTGGACCTCTTCCAACCTGTGGGGGGGAAAAATAGCTTTCTTCGCAACTTCTGTAAATTTCCCGGCGGCAGCGGACAGCGGCTTGAATCGTCATTTTTTTTAAAAAAATAAAAAATCCGGGCCCTCCCTTGCAAAACAAAAACACACACTAGACGCCTCGGGTGGCACTTCGGTAATTATGGCGGGCATGAAAACCAACACAACACGCACACGCATCGTTAGTAGTGGCACTCTTGTGGTTCTCCAAACTCGCTTAGACGCGCCTGGGTAGAATTGGGGAGTCCCAGCTCTGCATTTTTTTCCAGTAAAGGTTCGTGCAGAAAATGGGTTTGCTTTATTTAGAGGCCATGCCTAGAAATGGGAGCTTTCCCCGGATCAGATTTTAGCGGAGTGCATATTTTTTATTTTTGCATTTTATGAGTGAAAAGATGGACTTGCAGGAAACACCAAGCTAGCTGGTTGGGGGGCTTCCTGGGGGCTTCCCATCTCGGATTCAGTCTGATTAGACCATATTGTGGCTTGTTTATGCTTAGTGTACAAGGCATGGGACGAGCCCATTGTCTTGTATGCAATTAAAATGGGGCTTTAACAAGCCATGTCTTCGTGGGATGTGTCAATCCAGCCATTGAGTTGATGTCAATGGGAAAAGCCAAGTATGAGGGATTAATGTATGGGATACTTAAGGCTGTTAGTGCCTTTGAGACAGAATTACCTTTCTCAAGGTAACTTGTGTGGACTGCACTGTGAACTGTAAAGGTAAAGGTTCCCCTCCGTTCCCGACTTTAGGGGGCGGTGCTCATCTCTGTTTCAAAGCCGAAGAGCCAGAGCTGTCCGAAGACATCTCTGTGGTCATGTGGCTGGCATGACTCAACGCCAAAGGCTTATGGAACGCTGTTACCTTCCCACCAAAGGCGGTCCCTATTTTTCTACTTGCATTTTTTATATGCTTTCGAAATGCTAGGTTGGCAGCAGCTGGGACAAGTAATGGGAGCTCACCCCATTACATGGCACTAGGGATTCGAACCGCTGAACTGCTGACCTTTTGATCGACAAGCTCAGCATTGTAGCCACTGAGCCACCATGTAATAAGCTTAACTGTAGTCCAACTTATTTAGGGGCCACCAAGGAAACCATCACTGTCCAAAAATCTACTGGGGTCTCATGAAAATTGGAAGTGTGAGATAGGCAGTCTGAAGTCAGCTTGATATTAATGGTTAACTTTTCGATTTTGATCCCCCTTTTGCACCAGCAGTTCAAAGCAACGCCCTCAATACTTCCTCTAGCTATGAATTTAGCGATGAATTTCTGGAGAGGTATCCAAACTTTGTTTGCAGGAAGACATATATTTGGCCTAAGGATAACCTGCATAATGAGAGGTATTACATTAGAAATAGGCATGATCGGTGCTCATATAACATTTGAAGGGACCCCAGCAAATTCGACTGAGAGAGGGTCAATGTATCTTCCAAATAATCTGAGGGCAGGACAAGAAGTCCTAGATGGAAACTTATCAAGGAGAGAAGCAACCTAGAACTAAGGAGGAAGACAGTGAGAATCAGTGGAACAGCTTGCCTTCAGAAGTTGTGGGAGCTCCATCATTGGAGGTTTTAAGAAAAGATTGGACAACCATTTGTCTGGAATGGTACAGGCCAGGGTCTCCTGCTTGGCAGGGGGCTGGACTAGAAGATCTCCAAGGTCCTTTCCACCCTTAGTATTCTGCATTATGTTCTATATACTGGTTGACGTCCATGAGGACATTATTTTCTAGGGTATAGAATTGATTTGGCATTGTCTTCTGGGGTTATTTTTCAGCTTCCCAGTCTAGCCAACAGCAACAGGGTTTTTAGTGGTCCCTCATCCATATACTAAATAGACTTTACTCAATTAACAAAATGAAATTCAATGGTGAAAAAAATAGCCCGGTTGCGTGGCCCGGTTGCTGGCATGCCGCAGACCGATGCCAATCCACAAACCGGAGGTTGAGGCCCCTTGTGTTAACAGGACCACTTGTTGACTGATTCCTGGGGTCTCCATACTGATAGGGGATCCAGTTTTCTTGGGGAGGGGGAGGCCTTTGTGTTCAGCCAGGGGAGGAAGGGGTTGGAAGAGAGTTGAAACTGTACGAGCAAAGCCCAAAGCAATTAGATAAGACAATCTAATTCACTTTTGCTTTATTACTTACTTTCTATTTACTGAATCTGCACTACTATTAATCGTTTCATAGTTCCCATCACCAATCTCTTTCCACTTATGACTGTATGACTATAACTTGTTGCTGGCAGTCCTTATGATTTATATTGATATATTGACCATCAATTGTGTTGTAAATGTTGTACCTTGATGAACGTATCTTTTCTTTTATGTACACTGAGAGCATATGCACCAAGACAAATTCCTTGTGTGTCCAATCACACTTGGCCAATAAAATTCTATTCTATTCTATTCTATTCTATTCTATTCTATTCTATTCTATTCTATTCTATTCTATTCTATTCTATTCTATTCTATTCTATTCTATTCTATTCTTACCTGGAATATGGGCAGTCACTGATTTGACCCGATTGGTTTCAAAAGCTTCTTCAAAAAGCCCTCTAAAAAATTGTAGGTGTAAACATTGCAATACATCTTCAAGAAATACAGGAGTCCACGGTTGAGGATGAGGTCTATTTTAATGGATTTGGAAATTTGGAATCTGTCAAACAGACATATATACTTTCGGGTGGAATAGCTTTCCTTTTATAGGTGGTCTTTTGACTTACAACCTTTCAATTAGTGACCGTCCAAGCTTACAACGGCACTGAAAAGTGGCTTAGGAGCGGTTTTCACACTTTTGGTCATGTGATAGAAATCAGGCCCTTGGCAACTGGCACGTCTTTATGACATGATCCTGCCTTGAGAATCACAATGATCTTGTAGGAATTTAGCACCCACCCCCCTCCTAGAAGAATGAAATATTTTAGAAAATATTTAAAAAGGCAGAATATATTTCCCTGGATGAGAAATGGAGAAACATGTTTTAAAGACAAAGCAGCTCCCTGCAACTTCCTGCCACCCCCCACCTTTGTCAATGGGCCATCATCTGCATCATAATAGAACCCATCTAGCAACTGAAACTCACCACATGGCACCTGGGAAGATTACATCAGCCAGCAAGGCTAGCTAAGACTTCCACCCCCTGGGAGTCTGACAGCCAATCAGGATACTCTTCCTGTGCCCCAGAAAGTTCAAAGCTCAGAAAAAGCATAAAGCCAGGGAGCACACAGGATCTCATCCCTTTTCTGTTCAGGATCTCAAGCCATGTGATCCTGGCCACCATTAAACCATCTTTCCAAGCAGTCTCCATGTTTCCTGTGTCTTTGTCCCCACTTGGAACTGAACCCAGATGGATATTTCTTCCAACAATCTTTTGACTGCAAACCATTGCGTAGCTTTTCTAACTTTCCCAGCTGGCCTCTGAACAAGCAAAGCCAGACTTCAATTCACGACCACCTGATTCGCTTAACAACATCAGCGAATCCCTTCACAACGGTGGGGAAAAAAAGGGTCGTAAAATGGGGGCAAATCTCATTTAACCACTGCCTTGCTGAGGAAGGGGAAAATTCGGAGCTCCGTCGTGGCCATAAGCCGAGGACTACCTCTCCTTGGAAACTTTGGCCTCCCAAAGTCAGCGTGGCGACTTGAAAAACAAGGTCACCCGTTTTGCATCCATATCAGGAAACCCGGAACCCTTTTGTCAAACAATTGCATCACCTCTAGCTATTGTTGGTGGAGCTGCAGCAAATTTTCAGTCTCGCCTGAGCAGGGAAGTGGGGGGGGGGAAGAAAAGAAAAGGGAGTAACTCCCAGTCAGGATGAAATACAAAGGTGTTTTTCTGCCCGCAGATTTAATGGCCGTCAGGTAATAAAACGGATTATTCTCTCCTTGCTTGCATTCAGAGATTGATCCTGCCATTCTGCAGAAAGGAAGCTGGACTTTTGTCCTGGACAAAGTTTTATCTGATGACATGGGGTGTGGTTTTTCCCCCTCTTATCTTTGTCTTTGGGAGACGATGTTTCCCTTAGGAGTGGGGCGGGGCGGGGGGGTGGGGCCGGCAGGGGGAAAGAAAGTAGAAAGGAACCAGATCAGAAAATCAGAGATTGACACAAGGGAGGGAAGACAGAGGGACTTAGAATAGAATTAGAATAGAATAGAATTTTTTATTGGCCAAGTGTGATTGGACACACAAGGAATTTGTCTTGGTGCATATGCTCTCAGTGTACATAAAAGAAAAGATACGTTCATCAAGGTACAACATTTACAACACAAATGATGGTCAATAAATCAATATAAATCATAAGGATTGCCAGCAACAAGTTATAGTCATACAGTCATCAATGGAAAGAGATTGGTGATGGGAACTATGAGAAGATTAATAGTAGTGCAGATTCAGTAAATAGTTTGACAGTGTTGATGGAATTATTTGTTTAGCAGAGTGATGGCCTTCGGGAAAAAACTGTTCTTGTGTCTAGTTGTTCTGGTGTGCAGTGCTCTATAGTGTCGTTTTGAGGGTAGGAATTGAAACAGTTTATGTCCAGGATGCGAGGGGTCTGTAAATATTTTCACGGCCCTCTTCTTGATTCGTGCAGTATACAGGTCCTCAATGGAAGGCAGGTTGGTAGCCATTATTTTTGGTTGGTAGCCATTATTTGTTAAGAACATGATGTAGGAAGTTAAGCACACACTGCTCCCCCAGTTTTCTTTTTTCTTTGTAAAAAATAATTTTTATTAAACTTTTAACTTTTAAAAACAAAAAAAAAGAAAAATACAACAAAAAACAAAAGCACATTAAAAACACATAACAGACATCACATTACATCATATGTTATTTTACAGCTTGCCGTATCGACATAAATATATATTCTCTGTTCTTATTCATTCGATCTTCTACATGCTTATGCTTACATTGGTATCTATTTACCAATCTGTCCTTATCCGGTTAACACAATTCAGTGGTTTACACTTCCTAATTTTAACTTAATTAGGTTAACATTCCAATTTATTATTTTGATTTCTTTTTTCCAACCAATCATATAATTTATTCCACACTTTGTAGTATTCTGACTCTTCCCTTTCCTTAATTTCCAGCTTTCAATGCTGATTATAATACAGGTGGTCCTCAACGTACGACCACAATTCAGCCCACAATTTATGTTGCTAAGCAAGACATTTGTTAAGTGAGTTTTGCCCCGTTTTACCACCTTCTCGCTACGTTTGTTAAATGAATTACTGCTAAGTGATTGTAGGAAGTTAGCACCTACCCCTCTCCTAGAAAAAGGAGATATTTTAGGAGATATTAAAAGGGCAGAATATTTCCCCTAAATGGGAGGCAGAAACTCAGCCTCCTCCACCTTTGTTAATGGGCCATTAAGGCCTGGGCCAGTCTATTCTACATAACAAAGATCTACTTCCTCCAGGCAGAGCCATAGTAGAAATTGCCCAAAGCCCTTTCATTACATCATCACCAGTGGTGGGTTTCAAAATTGTTTACTACCTGGTTCTGTGGGTGTGGCTTGGTGGGTGTGGCATGGCAAGGCTTGTGGACATGGCTTGGTGGGCATGGCAGGGGAAGGATATTGTAAAATCTCCATTCCCACCCCACTCCAGGGGAAGGTTACTGCAAAATCCCCATTTCCTCCCTATCAGCTGGGACTCGGGAGGCAGAGAATAGATGGGGGCGGGGCCAATCAGAATTTTTACTACCGGTTCTTCGAACTATTCAAAATTTTCGCTACAAGTTCTCCAGAACTGGTCAGAACCTGCTGATCCCACCTATGATCATCACCCAGCAAGGCTCAACCAATCTTGAGACTCAAAAACACAACCTACAAAGTTACCCCTGTATGGCCCTATGGGAGTCTGACAACCAATCAGAATATAAGCTCAGATTCATTAAATATACAAATTAATATACAAATTAAAATATTATTATTATTATTATTATTATTATTATTATTATTATTATTATTATTATTATTATTATTATTATTAAATTGATTTAGGATGATGGAATAAATGATGTTATTAGATGAAATATCAACTTGGGGAAACTTATATGAAATGAGAGAATGAAATGTTATAGCCATTGGTTAACCAAAAGACTAATTGAGTAAGATATTTGGAGAGATGGAAGATGGAGTTAATGGAAGATTAGAAACGAAAGATATTTTTATGTTGAAATTGTACAAGATATTGTACCCCACTGATACACTGTAATTGGATTGAAGATGCTTTTATGTGTTGGAAGAAATATCCATCTGGGTTCAGTTCCAAGTGGGGACAAAGACACTGGAAACATGGAGGCTGCTTGGAAAGATGGTTTAATGGTGGTCAGGATCACATGGCTTGAGTTCCTGAACAGAAAAGGGGCAAGATCCTGTGCGCTCCCTGGCTTTATGCTTTTTCTGAGTTTTGAACTTTCTGGGGCACAGGAAGAGTATCCTGATTGGCTGTCAGACTCCCAGGGGGTGGAAGTCTTAGCTAGCCTTGCTGGCTGATGTAATCTTCCCAGGTGCCATGTGGTGAGTTTCTGTTGCTAGATGGGTCCTATTATGTTGCAGATGATGATGGCCCATTGACAAAAGTGGGGAGAATGAGTTTCTACCTCTGACCCATTGACAAAGGTGGGGGGAGTCAGGAAGCTGCTTTGTCTTTAAAACATGTTTCTCCATTTCTCATCCAGGGAAATATATTCTGCCTTTTTAAATATTTTCTAAAATATTTCATTCTTCTAGGAGGGGGGTGGGTGCTAAATTCCTACATATGTTTGTCTGTTTTAAAAAAAAAATTAAAATTAAAAAAAAAAAAGAAAAAAAAAGAATATAAGCTCAGATTCAAAAGCCCAGAGAGGGCATAAAACCCAGGCACTTTCAGCATCTCTTCCCTTTTTTTCCAAGATCTTCAAAGCATGTGATCCTGTCCACCATTAAAAACCACCTTTCCAAACAGCCACCATGTTTCCGGTGTCTTTCTCCCCACTTGGAACTGAGCCCAGATGGCGATTTCTTCCAACAATTGTTAGAGAGAGAGACAGGAGGCTCGGATCTCACAGTATTCTTCGTTTTTCCATTCTTTTAATACTGTCCTACGTAAGAAGATTAGCCAGGGGTGTCCAACTGTAGGAATTTAGCACCTACCCCCCTCCTAGAAGAATGAAATATTCTAGGAAATATTTTAAAAAGCAGAATATTATACCTTCCTGGATGAGAAATGGAGAAACATATTTTAAAGACAAAGGAGCTCCCTGCAACTTCCTGACTCCCCCCCCCACCTTTGTCAATGGGCCATTAAAAGCCTCAGCTAAGCTCACTCATTCTCCCCACCTTTGTCAATGGGCAATTAAGGCTTCAACCAAGCTCACTCAATCCCCCCATGATTTGCAACACAATACAACTGAAACTCACCACATGGCATGGCTCAAGCAAGCTTGAGAGACAGCCAGCAAGGCTAGCTAAGACTCCCACCCCCTGGGAGTCTGACAACCAATCAGGATACTCTTCCTGTGCCCCAGAAAGGTCAAAGCTCAGAAAAAGCATAAAACCAGGGAGCACACAGGATCTCAGCCCTTTTCTGTTCAGGAACTCAAGCCATGTGATCCTGACCACCATTAAACCATCTTTCCAAGCAGCCTCCATGTTTCCAGTGTCTTTGTCCCCACTTGGAACTGAACCCAGATGGATATTTCTTCCAACAATTGGCGACCCAGATGGGACTCCAAGCTAACCTAACCAATGGACCTGGCCCAGGTAAGCCTCCCTTGCTAGCAGCAGACCCATTGAGTCTGTGGGTAAGTTTTCCTGGACCTTGGCCATTTGGAACTAGGTTTTAAAGGGGTTTTTGAGTTTGAGCTCAAAGACTGCTTGGAAAGAAGGTGAGTACCTCTAAATTTTAATTTTAAGCATGGAAAAGCATGGGAAATATGTGTATGCCTGCATGTGTGTGAATGAGAGAGCCCTGCTCCCAATCACAGCTGGATCTTGCATCCTCTGTGCATTTCCTAACCGCAGAAAGACCAAAAGTCTGGAGAGCATGGGGGTTTTGCCAGAGCACAGGACCTTCTGTTAGGGAAGGAAGAAGTGTGTGTGTGGGATTCCACCTGAGGAAACAGTCTGATTCCACCTCTTTGAGCAACCTCTAGCCGCACCTCTGCCTACTGCTAGCTCCACCGAGCCGTGACCGGTAGGATAGAGAAAGCAAGGGGGGGAAGCCAAACGTGGAACTTTGTGTTTATTGGGAACGGAAGCCGAGCGAGAGGAAAGTAAGTGTGAATGAAGCAATTAAGAGAGTAAAAAAGGAGAAAAGGAGAAAAAAAAGGAAGCAGGAAATCTGCTTGGGGCCCTGGATGCCCGGAGGCTGCCAGTACTGCCTGGTATGCTAAAAAGGAAGCAGGAAGCAGTGTTGAAGAGGTGCTCGTACCTACTGGCAGGGCAGTAGGTCCTCTGGGATCACCTTTTTTGATCCAAAACGGAAGCTCCCTTAACAGGAAGGTGCTCATACTTCGACAGAAGGGAGTCGAAGTCCTTCCCAGAACCTTTTTTTTCTGAAAACTGTAGGAGGATCCACCCGGCTAAGCCAAAGTGAAAAATAAAACCTCACATCAGAGAGGGAAACATGGGAAGCAGTAGCTCGAGGGTGGAGGGAAATCCCCTGGAAAACCTGCTGGGGCCTGGGTGCCCAGGCTGCCAGTTTTACCTGGTATGCGGAAAAGAAATTGAGGAAATTGTGTAATAAAGATGAGAATAGGAAACAAATTTGGCTAAATAAAGGTACTTAAAAGAAAAGGGAAATATATAAATAGGAATGTTTGGGTTTTTGTTTTGTTTGTTTGTTTGTTTGTCTCTTTCTCTGTCTTCTATGGAACCACGTGGTCTGTCTGTTAAGATTTGTGCCTTCCCTAATTTAACTGAGATTTATGGCGGGAATGATCAGTGTATGTGTAAATCTCAGAGTTTTGTTTTTCTCTTTGTCCTCCTTGTTTTTTATGTGTGTATGTCTGTCTTTGTGGGCCCTTGAGGTAATTGTAACTGTAAAATGTATCTGATCTCTAGAGACAAGAATTTTAAATTGTTAGGGAAAAAGAAAAGGTTGAAACAATGAAAATGGGAAGAGAGAGAGAAAAAAAGGAAGAGCCTTTTCCTGTCTTTGTCCGGCCAACAAAATAGTAAAAGGACTTTTCATCCTATTTCTGTTTTTCTCCTCTCTATCTTAAAGTAACAACTCAAGTTTATAAGGAAACATTTTAAGTTCACTTACAAGATAAGTTTATGAGGAAATGTTTTAAGTTCACTTACAAGAGAAAAAAAAAATTCAGTCTTGCATTTACTGTGTGTTTAAATGATTTTACCTGTTCATCCTCTTCCTGAAGTATGTGAAGTTTTTTTCCTTTTTCATCAGTTGTGTCTCCATTTTGTTGAAACTGCATTATCTTTTAGTAACTGCAATACTGATGTGTTGTTTCTTTTCAAACTCTGCCTGCAAGATATCTACCCCCCTCCTTTTTTAATCCTGTTACAATGCCTTTCCTGAGAAGATTACCCACAAAAGTGGGGAGGAGATTCTGTTCTAATATCTTTCAGCCCTGAAAAGATGACTCTGCAACTGGAAGCAGAGCACATGGTTCCAGATGCTGCCCCCAGAGGAGACCTTCCATTTGTTGGAGCCAGGAATTGAGTTTGAATCCAGCCCCCACTGAAAGTCATCACAGCAACCAGATTGGAGCAGACCTTTCCAAACCTGACTGACCAACAAGCATGCCACCCAAAAGATATGAAAGAAAGGACCCTGAGATGTATAAGTAAAGACTAAAAGACTCTTTTCAATTCCCAGAAGACAACTGGAAAGACTATGGGGAAGGGTGGAAATTCATTGTAAGGTTTTCTGTCTTGTCTCATTTACATTGTAATCAGTCTAAAGTACTCATGTAAGGATTGTATTTGAGTGGCTACCACAGCAAGTTCTGAACACGTTAGATTTTTGTCTGGTGGGAGGAAATATGTCCAAAATGTTTGTATTGCCTGTATTGTAAAGTAGCTGCATACACAGGCACACACAGAGAGACACACCATTCAGAATTAGTCTATTCCTTCACTTACCTCCACACAAGACTTTTAGGTTGATTTTGCTCTGTGGCACTAAAAGCCCAAGGAGTCAGATCTCCTGCTAATTCCATGGGGAGGCATCCCCTCAGGCAATTCCTCTCTTGAAGAGATAGCAGAAAAGTGATATCAAAACCCAAGCCCTGACTATGACTCACAAATGATGCTGCCCAGTTGCCCAGTAAAGCAAGATATGTTGCACTGGTGGTCTCATGAGTAGAAGTCCCAGGGCTCATTGTGTGTAATTTTTTTTTTAAAAAGAAGAAAGGAAAAAGCCTGGATTGCACACTGATTAACCTCAATTTGGACTGGAAAAAAAAAAAATCTTGGATAGACTAAAATAAGAGCTAGGGCAGGTTCAGTAACCAACCCTTGGAAATGAGCAGCCTGTAATTTAAAGGAAAACCATGGCTGTGAAAATTTTGGGATGTGTGCTTGCTTGACCTGACTGGAAGCTCTCAGAAAGTGATATCTAACAGCTGAAATTAATTGGCATAGAAAATTGGATACTGTAAAATTCTTACCAGAACTTTTCCCCTGGCTGCTAGACCTTCATGGTTGAAAGCTTTTGGGAGCCACTGAAGGAATCTTTTTTTCTGTTGTCTCTATCAATGGCTTCCTTTGCATCAGGAAAATTAAAAGCACCCACTGATTTGATCAATTTTAATTTTTGCCAAGAGCATGTTTCAAAACTCACGTTTTGAAAAAAAAAAAAAAGTAGGGATTGTAGGAATTTAGCACCCACCCCCCTCCTAGAAGAATGAAATATTCTAGGAAATATTTTAAAAAGCAGAATATTATACCTTCCTGGATGAGAAATGGAGAAACATATTTTAAAGACAAAGGAGCTCCCTGCAACTTCCTGACTCCCCCCCACCTTTGTCAATGGGCCATTAAAAGCCTCAGCTAAGCTCACTCATTCTCCCCACCTTTGTCAATGGGCAATTAAGGCTTCAACCAAGCTCACTCAATCCCCCCATGATTTGCAACACAATACAACTGAAACTCACCACATGGCAAGGCTCAAGCAAGCTTGAGAGACAGCCAGCAAGGCTAGCTAAGACTCCCACCCCCTGGGAGTCTGACAACCAATCAGGATACTCTTCCTGTGCCCCAGAAAGGTCAGAGCTCAGAAAAAGCATAAAACCAGGGAGCACACAGGATCTCGGCCCTTTTCTGTTCAGGAACTCAAGCCATGTGATCCTGACCACCATTAAACCATCTTTCCAAGCAGCCTCCATGTTTCCAGTGTCTTTGTCCCCACTTGGAACTGAACCCAGATGGATATTTCTTCCAACACAACCTTGGTGAGGTCTTGAAGACCTGTGGACTTCAACTCCCAGAATTCCCCAGCCAGGATACCTTGCTACCATATGCAAATGATGTATCTTTTGATCTCATGTTCTGTAAAATTTGAAAAAAATTTCCTTTGGGCAAAACTTCTTTCTCAGGGGTGGAAAAAGCTGTTTCAATGGCTGTTGCGCAAAAGCCCCAGGAAGATAATATCTTGAAGTGGCACAAAAGTTATCACTGTATTTTCACCTCCTCCAGCCTTTTTAATGGTTAAATCGAGCTGGAAGGAAGAGAACAGGCAAGAAGTATTTTAAAAACTCAAAAAGGAATTGAAAGCTTTTTTTTCGGGTTTTTCTTGTCCACCTCCTTTCTACTTTGGCATTTTAATCATTCTTGAAATTTGCTTTGTCTTCAGAAACGTGCACATACTGTATTAGTTCACAATACAATGTTAAGTAAAGTATTAAGACAAACTTTTATTGGATGGCAAGTACTTCGACGCAACCTGCAGTGGCTTTTAATGCTATATTTTAATTCTGGGTGATAAAAGCTGAATAAACTGACACTCTTTTAATATTTTACAGCTAGTCTTCAGCTTAAATGGTAATTGAGACCGAGGGATCCATCACTAAGCAATGTAATTGTAAAACATGATGTCACATGATCATGGCAATTTCAGCAATCCCTGTTGCATCAGTTGCTGTCGTTAAACAAGGACTTCGGTCGTAAGTCACTTTGTTCGCTGTAACTTTGAACGGTCACTAAAGGAACCGTTGTAAGTCAAGGGCTACCTGTACTGACTGATTTTAGAAACAATCAGCATTGTTCTGAGACAGGAGGCTTCCAGCTACGGAGGGATGTGAAACTTCTAGGAAATAATCCCTTGGAATAAAAAAAGTTGCTTTCTCATAAGGATCCAACCTTATGTTGATACAACACTTAAGGCTGTGGATAAATAATACAATAACTTCTCTATTGACACTTTCCAGTAATTCTCATTTTAAAGGCCAGGGCCTTTTAAAGCTATTTTTATTCTCTGCAAGGGTTACACATTGCATGCGCTTATCGAAGTGGCAGTCTGCTTTTAGGTTATTTCATTTCCTGGTGTGAGCTTTGCAACCGGGCGGGTCTAGTACACAAACTGAGATGCTGATTGCTCATTTTGCTTGCAGCAACTTGAAAACACCATGCTCTCGTCTCACAATCAGGAGGCTGTGAGTTCGATCCTAGGTAGAGGCAGATATTTTTCTCTCTGGGCACAAGGAGAATATATCTGCTGAAATAAACTCTGCATTGGCGACAGGAAGGGCATCCGGCCATTAAATGCTCTGCTAGCTCCATTCAGTTGCCCAGACTCTCCCCCACCTCAAGGGATTATGGGGTCATTAAATGATGATGAACTTGAAAATACCATCTCTGATTCCTTTTGCGAGATTGGAAGAAAGCTGTAAATGAGACCCTATGCAACAGGGATAATGAGTCTGTGCTTTCTGTACAGAGCGTCCTAGACTTACGACCAGAAATGAGACTGTGAAATTGGCTGTTAAGCGATGTGGTTGTTAAGTGAGGCATCACATGACCGTGCCCAATTTTATCCCCCCTTTCGCATCGGTCATTAAGGAAGACATTACACGACTGCGAATTGTGATGTTTCCTGAAGGCTTCCCCACTGACTCGGCTTATCAGACGTTGACTGGGAAGGTCACTAACGGCGATCATGTGACTGCAACTGTCATAACTGTTGTCAACCCTCTAGATTGTGAATCATCTGTTGAGGTGCTATGATGATTGTAAGTGTGAGGATTGGTCTTCAGTCGCTTTCCCCAGCACTGTTGTAACTTTGGACAAATCACCAAACGAACGGTTGAAAATCCAGCACTACCTGGAGGTTTGGACTACAAGTCACACAGCTGCTGACAGTTGCATTAGTTGTGACTCATGGACATTTGGAACACGTCCAGATGTTGTGTACCTACTGCTCAGTGGTTTCACTTAGTTCAGGGCAGGGATGAAATTCAAAACTTTTCCCTACCAGTTCTGTGGGCATGGCTTGTTGGGCGTGGCAGAGGAAGGATACTGCAAAATCCCCATTCTCTCCCCACTCCAGGGGAAGGATACTGCAAAATCTCCATTCCCACCCCACTTTGGGGCCAGCCAGAGGTAGTATCTGCCGGTTCTTCGAACTACTCAAAATTTTCTTCAAAACCTGTTGGAGCCTGCTGGATTTCACCCCTGGTTCAGGGGTGTCAATCTCAAGGCTCGGGGGCTGGATCCAGCCCATGGGGTGTTTAGATGTGGCCCGCGGAGCCGCCCTGGAAACAGCGAAGGATGGACCTGCGGTGCCTCTGTCAGTGAAAATGGAGCTCGCAAGGGCCGTGGGCGTCCTTCCCGAGCTCTGTTTTCCCTGGCAGAGGGTTGCAGGAGGCGGTTGCAGGTGAAAATGGAACTTTGGGGGTCAAGTTTCGGTGGCAGAGAGCTCAGGCCACCACAGGCGCCCCCGACATGAGTGAGGTTGAGCTGGCCCCGCCCACCCTGGCCCCCAAGCTCAAACACAACCCTGATGCGGCCCTCCATGAAATCGAATTTGACACCCCTGACTTAGTTGAAGGAGCTTCCCTCAATTCCTTTCTTACAAATCAAGGCTATATGGTGGAAAGGTGAGCTTCAGAGGCGGCAGGCAATGGTTTGGCTAAATCATAGCTTGTAGTAACTACCGTTTGCAGGACAAGCCACAATAACGTCATTTCATTGACCTATAATATGTGTTGATTTTGTTTGATTCGGTATGTGATGAGTATCTGCCGATTTGTAGCTCATGGTTTTTAACTTGGAGTGTTGTTCCAACGTAGCCGGTATTGCTTTTGTCAACAAACCAGGCATAAGTAAACCATAGTTAAATATAATACTCATACCTGTTCAGCATACACAAGTGGTTTCTGGCGGAGATTTGAACCTGTGTTTCTCAGAAACGATTTATGAAAGAAAAGCTAATTAGTTTTTAGGCTACTAAAAACTACTAAAAGCTACTTTTAGGAGATATGCATAAGGCACAGAGAGACTGAATTCACTGCTTATTGAATTAACCTATTTTCTGGGTGGCTGTAAATCCTTCCACTTTATTCTAAAATCCATGATTAACATTGTTATCCCGGTTTTTGTCTTTTTTTTTTAAACTGTCTGTAATGATAATTATTGCCGTAAGTGGTAACACAGTTTCATAACACAACTTTTTAGTAGTTCCACAATCTCTTTTTAAACTTGGCACTTGGCCTCTCTTGATTTGCGGGACATTTTAAAAAAATGCCTTAGCTTTTGGGATTTTAAAACTGCCATAATCAGAGCTGGCTGGCTTAGAACCAAAGAGGCTTCCTGAGCTTGTTGTGACTTGTTTTTCTTTCACAATAACGCTGTCATAATGAGCTAGAAACCAGAGTTTTCCAAGGAGATCATTGTTCTCTGTTTTGCCAATCAGATTATTGCTTTGGCACCCGGTGGCTTTGGACGCAAAACCCACAATAGGCTCCAACATTCTTTGCAGCATTGCTCTTTATCCCAAATCTTGCATGAAGGCCTCCGCTCCAGTTTTCAATGCTGATGATAACACAGGTAGTCCTTGAGTTACGACCACAATTCAGCTCCAAATTTCTGTTGCTAAGCGAGACGTTTGTTAAGTCTGGTTTTTCTCCCATTTTTACGGCCTGTCTTGCTACATTTGTTCAGTGAATTACTGCAATTGTTAAGTTAGAAACACGGCTGTTAAGGGGATCAGGCTTCCCAGTTGACTTTCCGTGTCAGAAGGCTGCAAAAGGGGATCACATGATCCCGGGGCACTGCAACCGTCATAAATATGAATCAGATGCCAAGAGTCTGAATTCTGATCACCTGACCATGGGGATGCTGCAATGGTCGTAAGTGTGAAAAACGGTCATAAATCCCTATTTTCAGGGCCTTTTCCAGTTCCTAATTTCTACCTCTGTTATCCAACCATTGATAAAACAAGTCCCATGTTTAACTGAACTTTGAACAGTCACTAAATGAACTAGGTAAGTTGAAGTCAAGGTGTTCCCAGTTGCCATGTATGGCTGTGGAAGTTGGACCATAAGAAAGGCTTAGTGCCAAAGAATTGAGGCCTTTGAACTCTGGTGCTGGAGAAGACTCCTGCGAGTCCCTTGGACTGCAAGGTGATTCAACCGGTCAGTCCTAGAGGAGATCAACCCTGACTGCTCTTTAGAAGGCCAGATCCTGAAGATGAAACTCAAATACTTTGCCACCTAATGAGAAGGAAAGACTCCCTGGAGAAGAGCCTAATGCTGGAAACGATTGAGGGGAAAAGAAGGGGATGACAGAGAATGAGGTGGCTGGATGGCGTCACTGAAGCAGTCGGTGTGAGCTTAAATGGATTCCAGGGGATGGTAGAGGAAAGGAAGGCCTGGAGGAACGTTGTCCATGGGGTGACGATGGGTCAGACACGACTTCTCAACTAACAACAACAACAAGTTGAAGACTACTTGTAATCTCTCCCCTCACATACCACCCTACTACTTCAGAGGCCATCATCTACCCTATGTTGTTCTCCTCTCTTTCTTCATGAGGGGCTCTTCTCCCACCTGAGAATTAAGTTCTTATGTACCTCTTGAAGTGGACTCTGATCTTCTGAAGCAGGGGTCTCCAACCTTGGCAACTTTAAGACTTGTGGACTTCAACTCCCAGAGTTCCGCAGCCAGCAAAGCAAAGAGGAACTCTGGGAGTTGAAGTCCACAAGTCTTAAAGTTGTCAAGGTTGGAGACCCCTGTTCCAAACCAGTGGTTTTCAAGCTAGGAAACTTGAAAGTCTGTAGACTTCCAACACCCAGAATACTGGCTGGAGAAGTCAAGGAGTTGAAATCCACTCAGCCAGCATCCTGTCCCCAGTGTGAGAATTCCAGCTGAGAATTAAGTTCTTTTTTTTAAAAAAAAAGTTTGTTTATACATGTTCTCTTTACATACTGAAGAAAATTAGCCCCCCACTCTTCTTAGAAGAATGAAATGTTTTAGGAAATATTAAAAAGGCAGAATATTATATCTTTCCTGAAGGAGAAACATGTTTCTAAAGAGAGAAACTTAAGAGCCTCAGTTCTCTGCTCCAAGTAGAAACTAAGGGACCAACTTTTAGAAATGCAGATTTGGCAATCCATTTAAGACAGGATTAAAACCCCAAGGAAGCCAGCATCCCTTCTAGGATTAATTACATTTGTTAAACAAGATTAAAAACCCCAACTGATTGCCAAGACAAACTAATTAAAATCAAATAACAAAATACACAAAACAAGCCTCTAATTTACAAAAAGGTGTAGAACAAACTGTATAAAAATCCATGCGCTCATCAAACCAGGTAGTCAGCTACCCAGAATCACACATGCTTGGTGGTTCTGACTATGTGGCTCAAGCCTGTCTAGGTGGCTTCAGTGTCAGAAAGGTGGGCAGTTTGGCTGAGCAGGAGGGTTGGACTAGATGATCTCCATGATCCCATCAACTCTGTTACTGTTAACTCTTACTGTTCTGCTTCACCATTAAACCATCTTTCCAATCAGCCTCATGTTTCCAGTCTCTTTCTCCCCACTTGGCATTGAACCCAGATGGACATTTCCCTCCAACAATACATAAGTGCTTTGTGAATGGCGTATTGTCTGGATCAATTTACTTGCATAATGGTACTTTTCCAGTTCCTAATTTCTATCTCTATTATCCAACCATTCATAAAACAAGTCCCATCTTTGAAAATATTCTGTAACTTCTTTTTCTTGTGAAAATATCTACAGACCCCTCACATCCTGGACATAAACTGTTTCAACTCCTACCCTCAAAACGACGCTACAGAGCACTGCACACCAGAACAACTAGACACGAGAACAGCTTTTTCCCTGAAGGCTATCACTCTGCTAAACAAATAATTCCATCAACACTGTCAAACTATTTACTAAATCTGCACTACTATTAATCTTCTCATCAGTCCCATCACCCATCTCCTTCCACTTATGACTGTAGGACTGTAACTTCGTTGCTTGTATCCTTACGATTTATATTGATATTGATTGTTTCCTGATTGCTTATTTGTATCCTATGACTATCATTAAGTGTTGTACCTTAGAATTGTTGATGAACATATCTTTTCTTTTATATACACTGAGAGCATATGCACCAAGACAAATAGAATAGAATAGAATAGAATTTTATTGGCCAAGTGTGATTGGACACACAGGGAATTTGTCTTGGTGCATATGCTCTCAGTGTACATAAAAGAAAAGATACGTTCATCAAGGTACAACATTTACAACACAATTGATGGTCAATATATCAATATAATATTCAATATAATATAAATATAATACAATACAATATAAATTCCTTGTGTGTCCAATCACACTTGGCCAGTAAAAATTCTATTCTATTCTATTGTACCTTTAATGTCAATCTGTCCATTTCTGCACAGTCTAGTATTTTTTTAAATTAAATCTACTTCTGTAGGTCTTTCTTCATTTTTCCAGTGCTGTGCAAATACTGAGAATTAAATTCTTATAGATCTGTTGAATGGATTCTGATTCAGAAGCAGTGTTTCTCCAGCCGGGGTTGGCTGGGGAATTTTTTCCTTGCAGGGGAATTCAAGGATTTGAAATCCACTCATCTTCAAGCTGCCCGGTGGTTGAGAAACACTGCTCTAGAAAAGGATACAAGAATGTAAAGAGGAAAGGCCCGTGTCACAGATGCTTGTATGGGCAGCTTTTCCTCTTTCCACAGATTTTCCCTCATTGTTTTTAAGCAGCGTGAAGTCCATTTTTACACTTTCTATTTGGAGAAGACTCTGTAAAAGGCTGCAGATCTGGGCTGTACAAAAGTAGCAGAGCACCAGCCAGGTATGCAGGCAGAGCAGTGGTGGGTTTCAAAATTTTTTAATACAAGTTCTGTGGGTGTGGCTTGGTGGGCGTGGCTTGACGGGCATGGCAGGGGAAGGATACTGTAAAATCTCCACTCCCACCCCACTCCAGGGGAAGGATACTGCAAAATCCCCATTTCCTCCCGATCCGCTGGGACTCGGGAGGCAGAGAATAGATGGGGGCGGGGCCAGTCGGAATATTTACTATTGGTTCTCCGAACTACTCAAAATTTCTGCTACCGGTTCTCCAGAACTGGTCAGGACCTGCTGAAACTCACCTCTGAAGCAGAGAGGTACCGAAATCTCTTAGCTTTGTTGGCATCTAGTGGGCATCAGGATTTTTTGCATCATAAATTTGATAATCTGTTTCGGGGACCGCCAAAAGGAGTTGTCTTGGTTCTTCTGTTTTCTCCAGCTTTTGACCCAGAATTGTTCTTGAGAGTTATTACGGGCCAAGACATTTTCTTTGGAACCAACGAGTCGTTTTGCTTCCTACATCAGTGAACTGTATTACTTTTCAGCAAGTTGTAACTGCTCCTTTAACTGCAGGGAGTGGATTATACTCTTGGGTTCTTATGCAACCCACTGTGCTTGGTATTTAGCAAAAAGTGTCCACTACAAAGAAACTGGTTCTTAGCCGATTTCATTTGGCATTTTGTCATGTTTGCCTTTATTGATTCTCAACAATTCCTACCTGCTCTTTATTTTCAGTAATTTAGCTTTGATTAAACCTTTGCAGTCAGCCATTTCAATATAAAATATTATTTATTTAATAAAAAACACCCTTCAGAGGGTTTCTTTTCAGCCCTTCCAACATTCTTTGCAGCTTGGCTCTCCATCCTAAATCTTGCATGAAGGTACGATCCAGTTTTCAATGCTGGTTATAGTACAGGTGGTCCTCAACATATGGCCGCAGTTGAGCCCACCATTTATGTTACTAAGCGAGACATTTGTTAAGTGAGTTTTCCCCTGTTTTACCATTTTTCTTGCTACATTTGTTAAGTGAATTACTGCAGTTGTTAAATTAGGAATAAATGGATTACATGATTGTAGGAAGTTAACACCCATCCGTCTCCTAAGAAAATGAGATATTTTAGAAAATATTAAAAAGGGCAGAATATTTCCCCTAAAAGGGAGGCAGAAACTCAGCCCCCCCCCTTTTGTCAATGAGCCATTAAGGCCTTGGCCAGTCTATTCTACATAACTAAGATCTACCGCCTTCAGGCAGAGCCATAGTAGGAATTGCTCAAAGCCCTTTCATTACATCATCACCCAGCAAGAGTCAACCAGGCCTGGGTCTCAAAAGACAACCTACAAAGTTACCCCTGCATGGCCCCATGGGAGTTTGACAACCAATCAGAACACAAGCTCAAATTCAAAGCCCCACAGAGGGCATAAAACCCAGGCGCTCTCAGCATCTCTGGCCCTTTTTCTGCCCAGGATCTCAAGCCATGTGACCCTGTTCATCAATAAACCTTCTTTCCAAGCAACTTCCATGAATCCAGTGTCTTTTTCCCCCCCAACTTGGAATTGAACCCAGATGGAGGTTTCTTCCAACAAGATAAACTTCAAAAGACCCAGCTGATGCATCAAACGAGTTCCCAGAATTCCCAAGCTGACATGGTCATATCTGGGGAATTCTGGGAATAGAAGACCAGACATCTGGAGTAGTCAACCCAAGTAGTGCTTGGGTGGTTCCAAAGCAATTCATCATTCAAAAATGTCTTCTGTTCACTGGACTGTTAACATTTGGTCCCTATGGGCACCCTGAAGGATTAGAACACCGACGAAGCATTCGTTCCGTTTAGAATATTCTGCCTTTGTGCCACCTTTGTCAGGTAGTTATGGATTCTACTTGGATGCAGGCATACATAGCGATGTACGGTGACTTGATTCTGTTTTTGTCCTTCCTTGATAGTTTCTCCCATATTTATCTTCCCAAACCTTCTGATCGTCACCTCTGCATTTGAGTCCTTCTGAGATTGTCACAACAGTGGCACCTGTTTCATCGAAATGCATTTTCAAGGCTATTTCTCGATAAGGGTTTCGCGTGCGTGAAAAAAAATCCTGCTTGCTATGTGGTTTTTATTTTAGAGGGGGTTCCAAAAATATTGTATTCCCCTCTGCAACCCTCCGATGATTCTTACCTGCGACTTCATCACAATACATTTATTTAGGGACAGGGAAAAAAAAAAGTGAATTAGTAGCAGAATTCCGATATTATTAGGAAAGGACAATCTGGAAGCACCTCAGGTGAGATTTACAGCATGAACCTAAGCCAGTATATGGTGGTGTATGAATCCAGCCGTTGTAAATTGTAAACAGTGGTTACAATTTATGTATTAATGTATTAATACATAAATTTATTAATGTATTAATAATGCTAAATGTATTAATGATGGCTTAAGGGTTTAGTTTGAGGGACACGGTGGCTCAGTGGCTAAGACACTGAGCTTGTTGATTGGAAGATCGGCAGCTCAGTGGTTCGAATCCCTAGTGCTGCCGTATAATGGGGTGAGCTCCCGTTACTTGTCTCAGCTTCTGCCAACCTAGCAGTTCAAAAGCATGTAAAAAATGCAAGTAGAAAAATAGGGACCACCTTTGGTGGGAAGATAACAGCGTTCCGTGCACCTTTGGCATTGAGTCCTGCCGGCCACATGACTACGGAGACGTCTTTGGACAGCACTGGCTCCTCGGCTTAGAAACAGAGATGAGCACTGCCCCCTAGAGTCGGGAACGACTAGCACATTTGTGCAAGGGGAACCTTTACCTTTACCTTTAAAGGTTTAATATTAAATCAAGATATGACTGAATGCACTGTCAGAAACTGTTATTCTGTATTAAGTTGTGCATTGTGCATTCGGCTAAGCAACACTTTATTAGTGAGATGGGCGGCATATAAATTTAACAAATACGTTTAATAAATACAAAATAATACATTACTTCTCCCCCCCTCCCCGGTATGTTAAAAGAATTCTTTTCAGAAATGTTATGAAATGCTGCTTGGGCTATTTGGTGGGATTTTAAGCTGGTGTACTAATTTTTTAAAAATATTTTGTTTTAATTATAGCTTTGCATTGGGGAGCTAATTATTGTCAGCTTCTCCAATTTCCATTTTCTCAGCTTTAAAACAGAATTAGCAGCTGAGTCTTCTTTGGAAAAATGTTTTGTAACCCCAGACAGTTATAAAAGACTATTTTGCAATATCTGGCTGAGGCTTTCCCGATCTGATATTCTTCAAACATGCTGGACTACAATTCCCATTCTTCTTGATTACCGTGGCAGTTTGCCAAACCAGCTTGACAACAAGGAAGATGTAATCTTATGGAGGCATCAGGTTAGATAAGATGGTCTGTGCAAGAATAATGAAAAAGTGACCTTTGAATGGTAGCTGATGATAACCCAACCATGAGCGTTCTCTTAGAATGAGGGATGTGGGCAGTTATAGTCCAGTTCTAGATGCAAGATCAGAAATTCCACATCCCTGATTCTGCCTAAGAGTTTTGCTTCTGGTATTGAGTGCCTGGGGTGCAAGCACGAAACCTGCCCATTTTGTCCTCTGTCACAATTTTGTCCAAATTTAGGGCATAGCCCTAAAGTCTTGAATTATGCATGAGAATAAGATGAGCAAGGAGAAAATGTTTCCAACCTCCCAAAACACAGAAGAGCGGGCGATGAAATCTTTGAAGAATCAAGAGAGACAAAAAGACATAATTCAATTTTGGAATTTACTACTTTGAAATGTGGTGGAAATAAAGTTGTGTTATGGCCGATCTTGAACGTCATTCATTGGCCGGACCTGGGTCTAAGATGAATCAAAAGGGAACGTCTTTCTTTAGTCAGAAAGAAGAAAGGATCTCAGGAGATATAAAAAGGGCAAATATTTAGACCCTTGATTACAGTTTTCCATTTATTTAAATGTATTAACAATGAACAATACTGCAGGATGGATGGATGGATGGATGGATGGATGATAGATAGATAGATAGATAGATAGATAGATAGATAGATAGATAGATAGATAGATAGATAGATAGGCAAATATTTAGACCCTTGATTACAGTTTTCCATTTATTTAAATGTATTAACAATGAACAATACTGCAGGACGGATGGATGGATGGATGGATGGATGGATGGATGGATGGATGGATAGATGGATGGATGGATGGATGGATAGATAGATAGATAGATGATAGAAATAGATAGATAGTTAGATAGAGATAGATGATAGATAGATAGATAGATAGATAGATAGATAGATAGATAGATAGATAGAGATAGATAGATAGTTAGATAGAGATAGATCCAGTGGTGGGATTCAGCCAGTTCGCACCACTTCGGGAGAACCGGTTGTTAACTTTCTGAGCAGTTTGGTGAACCGGTTGTTGGAAGAAATCATTAGGGCAGAGAACCGGTTGTTAAATTATTTGAATCCCAGATAGATAGATAGATAGATAGATAGATAGATAGATAGATAGATAGATATAAAAAATATAATCTTATTTAATTAGATTAGCTAAGAACATGGAATTGGCTAATTTAAAAAAATCTAAATTGACGATTCTTTTTTCCTTTTTCCCCCTAGATCTCATTCTATACCAAGATGAAATCCATCACCATGAATATCCTCCTTTGTCTGTTGATTGGTAAATGTTCTTGCCATTCTTCTTCTTCTTCTAGATTTAGACTAGAATATTCTTGGGAATCTGTCAGGCGCAAAAAGTCAGGTCCACCCAATTAAACTGATCAATTGCCTTGGGACAGAGAGTCTTCCCAGCTAACAATTGGCACTTGCTTGGAATTAGATAAACGTTCAGAGGAATTTATGGCGGGTTGGACTTCGTTTGCTTGTGGCTATGTAAGGTTTCCAGGCAGATCCCTTTTTAATTCCGCCTCCAGGTTCTGCCGGTCCTTCTGACCTTTTTGTTATAAATCTGTGATCACAGAGATCGCTCCTTTCACCTTGGGGCAGGCTAATGTCCAAATTTTATCCCTAATTCTTTTTCTCCCAACGGTTTGGTGGTCTCACAGCCCTGGTTACACAAAGCAAGGAACAACTTTCAGCAACCAGTTTTCCTAAGTTATAAGCGGTATACTTGCCATTGGAAAGAGATAACAAGTATCCCCACATCACCTTTTCAGATCCTTCTCTGCCTTTCCCCAGACAAGATCCAACTACCATGGTAGATTTGTAGAAACTTGGATTTGAAAACTGATATTTACCATCCGTTTTTCCAGAAAGTTAGAATGTTTAGCAGTCTTCCAATATCTCAGGGGTTGCCACAAAGAAGAGGGAGTCAAACTATTCTCCAAAGCACCTGAGGGTAGAACAAGAAGCAATGGGTGGAAACTAATCAAGGAGAGAAGCAACTTAGAACTAAGGAGAAATTTCCTGACAGTGAGAACAATTAATCAGTGGAACAACTTGCCTGCAGAAGTTGTAAATGCTCCAACACTGGAAATTTTTAAGAAAATGTTGGATAGCCATTTGTCTGAAATGGTGTAGGGTTTCCTGCCTGGGCAGGGGGTTGGACTAGAAGACCTCCTAGGTCCCTTCCAACCCTGATATTATTATTATTATTATTATTATTATTATTATTATTATTATTATTATTATTATTATTATTATTATTATTATTATTATTATTATTATTATTTCCTGCGGCTAAGCCAATCATGAGAACACAGGCATAGTCCTTCGTGAGATTGATCCTTTGGGACAGGGGTCTGCAAACTTGGCTCTTTTAAGACTTGTGGACTTCAACTCCCAGAGTTCCTCAGCCAGCTTTTGCTTTTGCAAAAGCAAAAGCTGGCTGAGGAACTCTGGGAGTTGAAGTCCACAAGTCTTAAAGGAGCCAAGTTTGCAGACCCCTGCCTTGGGACATGATTTGAGGGAGCTGGAGTCTGGAGAAAATTGGGCAGCGTGTTTGAACTAGGGCCGCATATCATCATTATTATCATGATAGAGGGAGCCCCTCGTGGCTCCCATGTGACACCTCTCCTGCGCAGACTGCACTGGCTACCTGTGGCCTTTCGGGTGCGCTTCAAGGTTTTGGTAACTATCTTCAAAGCGCTCCATGGCATAGGGCCGGGCTATCTATGGGACCGTCTGCTGCCACTGATTGCCTCCCACCGACCCATGCGCTCTCACAGGGAGGGACTCCTTAGGGTGCCATCAGCCAGGCAGTGCTGACTGGCGACACCCAGAGGGAGAGCCTTTTCTGTGGGGGCTCCCACCCTCTGGAACGAACTTCCCCCAGGTCTTCGTCAACTTTCCAACCTTCGAACCTTTCGCCGCGAGCTTAAGACACATCTATTTATTTGCGCAGGACTGGACTAGAATTTTAAATTTTAATTTGGTTTTAATGGGGTTTTATTATTTTTATTGCAATTTTTAATATTCGGCCTTATTTAATAAGTTTTTTAAATTGGTGTTTTATTTTGTATTCATATGTATGTTTTTATTAGGCTGTAAACTGCCCTGAGTCCTTCGGGAGATATACAAACGTGATTAAATAAATAAAAATAAATTAATTAATTAAACCACTGGTTTTGACGGAATGTTTTATGAGCCAATGAGTGCCATCGCCTAGCCGGTGAATGATGTAGTGCAGAAGAGATGTAGAGAAAGGGATGGTCTCTTCTCTATTACATTCGCATGATACCTTCTCTGCTCAATAGCGTCTTTAGAATTGGGAGGCAGAAATTAAGGGCTGTGTTTTTCTCATCGCTCGATAATACATTTTTTTCATCTCATGTTTGCAGGGTTCCCTGTTCTGAAGGCAAATGACCCTGAAGGTGAGTAACTTCATAGGCTGAAGTTTTGTGGCTTCCTATAAACAGGGCAGGAGACCTCTTCGAAATAGTACTTAGACTTATATACCGCTTCATAGTGCTTTACAGCCTTCTCTAAGTGGTTTACAGAGTCAGCATATTGCCCCCAACAATTTGGGTCCTCATTTTATCCACCTCGAAAGGATGGAAGGCTGAGTCAGTCTTGAGCCTGGTGAGATTTGAACTGCCAAATTGCAGTCAGCAGAAGTAGCCTGCAGTACTGCACTCTTAACCACTGAGCCACCGTGGCTCATCATGAAAAACTAGACCAAACTCTTCATCTCATTGATGCCTTCTTGATTCGTCAACCCCTAAGAATAGAATAGAATAGAATAGAATTTATTGGCCAAGTGTGATTGGACACACAAGGAATTTGTCTTGGTGCATATGCTCTCAGTGTACATAAAAGAAAAGATACGTTCATCAAGGTACAACATTTACAACACAATTGATGGTCAATATATCAATATAAACCATAAGGATTGCCAGCTACAAAGTTACAGTCATACAGTCATAAATGGAAAGAGATTGGTGATGGGAACGATGAGAAGATTAATAGTAGTGCAGATTTAGTAAATAGTTTGACAGTGTTGAGGGAATTATTTGTTTAGCAGAGTGATGGCCTTCGGGAAAAAGCTGTTCTTGTGTCTAGTTGTTCTGTTGTGAAGTGCTCTATAGCATCATTATATGGAAATAATTTAATAAATGCTATATGTTATATATAACACACACACACACACACACACATATATATATATGTTTTCTGAGGTTTTCACAGGTGTTTGTATGTAGGTCTTTGGTTGTTCGGGTTTTTTCCCGTGTAAAATTAGAAGTGTCTTGGCGACATTTCGACGAAGTCTCATTCGTCATCTTCAGGCTTCCAGAAGCACGAAGCACGAAGCTGAAGATGACGAATGAGACTTCGTCAAACGCCGCCAAGACACTTCCAATTTTACACGGAGAAACCCAACAACCAAAGACCTATATATATATATATATATATAGGTCTTTGGTTGTTCGGGTTTTCTCCGTGTAAAATTAGAAGTGTCTTGGCGGCGTTTGATGAAGTCTCATTCGTCATCTTCAGGCTTCCAGAAGCACGAAGCACGAAGCTGAAGATGACGAATGAGACTTCGTCAAACGCCGCCAAGACACTTCCAATTTTACACGGAGAAACCCAACAACCAAAGACCTATATACAAACACCGTGAAAACCTCAGAAAACATATATATATATATATATATATATATATATATATATATATATATATATATATATATATATATATATATATATATATATATATATTATATGTTATATATAACTATATATATATATATATATATATATATATATATATATAAAATATAAATGTTATATATATATAATATATAATAATATATATTATATGTTATATATTATATATATATATATTATATATATAACATATAATATATATATATATATTATATAATATATATGTTATATATAATATATATGTTATATATAACATATGTTATATGTTATATGGAAATAATTTAATAAATGCTGTACTACTTTAATTCATAGCACTATAAATAATGATAACAACCCCTTGGATATCCCGTTGACAGTTAGATGGGGTAGGGTGTCAATAATGACCACTTTGAAGATCTCTGAAGTAGGCTATAGATGTCTCTGCTCAGCTTTAGTAGAATTTCTAGATGGATGCTAGCAGGGGTGGGCTTCAAAAATTTTAGCAAGGGGTTCTCTGGGTGGGCATGGCTGTGGTGGGCGTGGCCTAGTTGGTCTCCTGCACCACAGCAGGGGAGGGGGTAGGGTTAGGCAGATTTGAACAGTGAGGAGATTGGAGAGGAACATGGGCCATTCCTGGAGTCTGAGGAAGGCTCTGATGAGGGCTCTGTGTCGGAGACAGAGAGGGGGCCAGGGCCGTCTGACAGTTGTCAGCTTCCTTTGGAGTCAGACATCAGTGAGGCAGACGAACAGCTGGAGCCTGTTCCCAGTGTGCGCAAGCACAGAGTTGCTAGACGAAGGGAACAGCTAAAGAACAAGGGTCGACTTGGGAGTAAGGCCACAGGTGGATGATGAATGCCCCCTCCCAGAGGGAATAAAAGAGGAGCGAAAGGGGAGTGGAGTTTGCAGGAGACAATTAGTTCGCCTAATTGGTTTGTGACTCTCCGAGACTCTTTGCCAAGTTTAGAAGATGTCAGCCTGGCAGCTCCCCAAGCCAGATAAGGTCTCTGACTGTAAATTCTCCCTTGAAAGACTTTGCTGGATGTGAAAGAGAGGAATTCACAGTAGCTTAATAAAAAGGGGTTTTTTGTCGTGACAAAATGTTAACTATCTTTCTTTTCCTTTATTCAGATAAAAACAGCCCCTTTTATTATGGTAAGTATATCTCATTCTTGGCAATGTTTTAATAGTGTGTGTGTGTGAATGTATAAAAAGGAGGGAAAAAATATGGGGAAAAGATTGTACCCCATAATAGCCTGTTTCCTCCATCCATACACTCGTGTGGCCTATTTTGTATGCATCTCCTTCAAGTATGTTATTTATTTATTTTCCTTTCTGCAAAAATGGTCCCTAAACACAGTCTTTTTTCTTAGCCAGCTGGAATTCTTCAGCTCATGTCCTCACCACTCATTTTTTCTAGGGAAGTGGGCACTATTGAATATGAGCAAGACGGACTTTGCTGCTAATCTAAACACCTTTCAATAGTCTCTTTTTCTCTCTTCTAGATTGGAAGTCGCTCCGTGTGAGTGGTTTGGTTTTTGCAGGCATTCTGTGTTTCCTGGGAATTGTTATCCTCCTGAGTAAGTGGCAACAACAATGAGGGGAAAGAGAGCAAATTCTGGGAGATGGGGAAATAGTGCTGCCTGCGTAGAGTCCTTTCGGTCTGGCTGTTCACAAGAAAGACTTTTCAGGGGTTGGCGTTGTTTTACAATGTATGTTTAGGATCAGATTCTTCCCTGGGCTAAATAAATGCCCATTCTCAGTTGAAGTGTCGGAAGTATTTTATGATGATCCTTGAGAGGAAGCATTCATGTCCTCCCACCCTTTCATTCCTTCCTAATGAAATGATTATTGTAGGTGTTTAGTGTTTCTGTTTTTCCTTTGCGCTCGCTCTCTCTCCTTTCCCTCCCTCCCTCCCTCCCTTTCTCCCTCTCTCCACCCTCTCCTTCTCCTCTCCACCTTTCTCTCCCTCCATTTCTCTCTCCCCCTCCTTCCCTCTCCTCTCTCTTTCTCTCCCTCCCTCCCTTTCTCTTCCCCCTCTCTCCCTTTCTCCCTCTCTCTCTCTCCCCCTCTCCTTCTCTCCCCTTCCTCTCCCTCCTTCCCCTTTCTCTCTCCTTCTCTTCCTCCTCTCTCCCATTCTCCTTCTCCTCTCACTTTTCTCTCCCTCCTTCTCTCTCCCTCCTCCTCTCCCTCCCTCTCTCCCCCTCCTTCTCTCCCCCTTTCTCTCCCTCCCTCCCTCTCTCCCTCCTTCTCCTCTTCCCTCTCCTTCTCCTCTCCCCCTTTCTCTCTCTCCCTCCCTTTCTCTTCCCCCCTCTCCTCCCTCCCTCTCCTCTCCCCCTCTCCCTCCCTCTTCCTCTCTCTATTTATAGTTGTCAAACCAAATAGAGGTCTGCTATTTTTAAAAGTAATTTGATCTGTAAGCCTTTCAGGCTGCTGGGTAGGATGCAAATACTTTAAATAGATTTAAACCGACCCCAAACACCAAGAATGAACCACAGCCACCCCAAGACTTTTAGCTTCCTGAGGTCAAGGGCTAATTTTTGTTTAAACGCAATGTCCCCTCTCACCATTGTGGAGTAGGAAATTACACGAAGGTGATTGTGACTAGCCGGGTGAACTACATAGCCTCCTCCTTCAAAAGAGGAATCACCGGAAGCTAAGAACTACTACAGGTAGTCCTCGACTTACATGTTCATTTAGTGACCGTTCAAAGTTACAACGGTGCTGAAAAAAGTGACTTTTGACCGTTTTTCACACTTACGACCGTTGCAGCTTCCCTAAGGTCACGTGATCCAAATTCAGGGACTTGGCATCTGACTCATATTTATGACGGTTGCCATGTCCCACCGTCACGTGATCACCTTTTGGGACCCTTCTGACAAGCCAAGTCAACGGGGAAGTCAGATTCCCTTAACAACCACGTTACTCACTTGAGAACGGCAGGGATTCACTTCCTAAAAGTGTGTCAGGAAAGTTTGCCAAATGGGGCGAAAGTCACTTAACAACCGTCTTGCTTATCAACAGAAATTTGGGGCTCAGTTGTGGAGGTAATTTTTTTTAAATTTGCATTTATATCCCGCCCTTCTCCGAAGACTCAGGGCGGCTTACACTGTGTTAAGCAATAGTCTTCATCCATTTGTATATTATATACAAAGTCAACTTTTATTGCCCCCAACAATCTGGGTCCTTATTTTTATTATTATTATTATTATTATTATTTACATTTATATCCCGCCCTTCTCCGAAGACTCAGGGCGGCTTACAGTGTGTAAGGCAATAGTCTCATTCTATTTGTATATTTACAAAGTCAACTCATTGCCCCCTCAACAATCTGGGTCCTCATTTTACCTACCTTATAAAGGATGGAAGGCTGAGTCAACCTTGGGCCTGGTGGGGCTTGAACCTGCAGTAATTGCAAGCAGCTGCTGTTAATCTTACCAGTCTGAGCCACCAGAGGCCCTGGTGATTAGAAGATTACTTGCAGTTGGTACAATGACTTTACTCCTTCTACCTTCTTTAATCTGATTTGGTTTCTCCAGTTCACCCTGATTTTTCAGAGCAGAGATGGGGGAGTCCATGACACGCGAGTGATTTGGACAATTCCCAGGATTCATGAGACATACCTAGTTTGGGTTATTGGATGTTCAGCAATCCCTTATGGCTCCGATTCCCTACAGTTGGGTTCACACTCTTCCGCATGCCATGATGCAGATCTCTTGGCTTTGTCTCAGCCACGGTGGAATACAATGATGGTTTAGCTAATCCACAATAGCTATTGAACCAGGGGTGGGTTCTACTTACCTTTACTACCAGTTTGCAATGGGACCGTGCGCATGTGCACACTTCTGCACATGCGCAGAAACTTCCTGATGATGTCTGAGTCGGTGGGCAGAGCCTCCCGCCGGTTTTACTACCGGTTCTTCTGAACCGGTCCGAACCGGGGGCAACCCACCACTGTATTGAATGCAACTAACGTAGCAAACCCTTTTACATTACTACTCTTTTTGCTACGTTACTACTCTTTCTTTTAGTATTTTAATGACCCTGGGCCTTGCAGTTTTACAGATTGGTATTACAGTATAGTTAGGCCATGTTTAACTGACCGATTGGATGCCAACTTGTGATTTTAATATAGAGTTTATCTGTTATTTGTTAGTTTATTTTAGAATTTTTAACTGGATATTTCTTGAGTGTTTTTAATTTGTCCTGGTCCTTGACTGTAATAAACTTGGTCTGATTTGAATTATGGTTTAACATAGGATGGGAATCTGGCCAATATCTTCCATATGCAAAGTGCATTTTAAGAGTTGCAGCAGAACCTCACTGTCTTCCGGAATAGAGCCCAGGTCTATCTAGCCCAGTGTTTCCCAACCTTACACCATTTTAAGATATGTGGACTTCCAACCCCCAGAATTCTGGCTGGGGAATACTGGGAGTTGAAGTCCACTTCCTTTAAAGTTGCCACGGTTGGGAAACGCTGATCTAACCCATAGAGTATTGTAACACAGTGGTTCCCCTGCTTCCTACTAGATGTTTTCTAGCCGTTCTAGGAAGGGTCTAGGTCTTTTTGGATCAAACCCTCCTGCACCGATTGGCTGGCTGTGAATTGTCCGGGGGGGGGGGGGACGGCGGCAAAAGCCCAACTCGATGAATGGGCTGCGGCAAAGGGACTGGGAGGGATTGGCTGTGGCCGATTTTACTGGGGCGAAAGAGTGGGGGAGGGCCAGCCGAGGAGAAAAGTTTGTGGCTAATAACGCAGAGGCGAAAATCTTTAAAGCGAAACAGGCAAGGCAAAGGGTTCGAGCCGAAACGTCCTGTTCCGTCTAGGAAGAGGCAGCAACTGAAGCTGGCTGTTTTGCATTATCTATACTGGCTGAAATATGTCAGTTGTCCTGGGTGATTTTGCCCCATCCTTTTCTTGTTTTAACTGCTGTCCTTCTCATCCCTCCCCCTCCCCACCAGGTGGAAAGTGCAAATGCAAGCCCAAAAAGAAAAGCAGGTAAGAGATCTTTTCTAAAACAGTGGTGGGGCACGTTAAGACGGAAGCGGGTGGACTCCTGTTAAGGCAGCGCTTCCCAACCTTGCAACTTTTAAGACATTGGGACTCAACTCCCAGAATTCCCCAGCCAGCAGGGAATTCTGGGAGTTGGAAGTCCACACTTCTTACAAGTTGCAAGGTTGAAAGGCACAGGGTTTTAAGCTCCCTTGGAGGTAAGCACATTTGGGCTTCACGCTCCTTGTTTGGGACAAGAGCGACGCTGAATCTCCTTTCCAAAAATGAGAAGGGGGAGCGACGGGGGTGGACTGCTGAGGGTTTGCAAGAACCTCTAGCTAAGATGCTGTGCAGTTCGGAGAACCCCCAAATCCCACTCCTGGCTGGCAGTCCCACCCCGCCCTGCCCCTCCCAGGAGTCCCCACCTGGTTTGGATGCAGGTAAGTACAGGGTGTGCATGGAGGCTTGGGGAGGGTGAAAAACGGGCCTAGCGGAAGTTCAGGAAGGCCATTTCCAGCCTCCAGAGCCTGGGGAGGCTGTTTTCGCCCTCCTGGAGGCTCAAGGAAAGCCTCTGGAGCCCAGGGAGGGCAAAAACGCCCCCCACCACCATGGTGCAGGAGGCTGACTTGGCCATGCCCACTATAGCCACCCACCGACCGAGCAGAGAACCACTTGTAAAATTTTTGAAGCCCATCCCTGAGGAGTTGAGGCAGCAAATCTTGGCTCCAGCTTATTCCTTAACCTCAATTCTTTTCCTCTCCCACCTAGCACGCACCTCAACGTTGGTGGGGCACCAAAACAACCCCTTGCAGGTAAGAGAACCTGCGGAGGATTCTGCGTCAAATTTTAATGTGGGGTGAGGGGCAAACCACGCCATTTCTCTTACCTAAAATGTGCCTTGTTATTTGGTTTTCTCACCCGTGCCTTCTAGGAGCCAGTGAGTGCTGAACAGAGCCCCTCCTCATGATACCACCAGCCCTGACCATTCTCCGTGAAACGGCTCTCCGCCTGACCGATAAGCCACCGACTTGTTTTGTTGCCTTTTCTTCTTGCATTTTTGTTTTGTGAAATAAAATCTCACCGCCGGGTAAAAAAAACAAATAAAAAAAACAATGCCCCCAATGTATGAACAACTTTACACTGCAATAGAATTGCTTGGCCACCAGAACGAGTAGAGATCAAATTTGTGCGAAGTGGTTGGCTTAACTCGGATTTATTAACTAAGCAAGACCTGGGTGGTACTATG
Organism: Ahaetulla prasina; assembly: GCF_028640845.1. Taxonomy (NCBI): domain Eukaryota; kingdom Metazoa; phylum Chordata; class Lepidosauria; order Squamata; family Colubridae; genus Ahaetulla; species Ahaetulla prasina. The sequence continues at coordinate 23,833,261 of NC_080548.1, read as the reverse complement.
CAGAAAATCAGAATCAAAATCTACCTATGCTGACTTGTTCTGTTAGTCCTCAACTTATGGCCACAACTGAGACCGTAGTTAAGCACGACAGTTGTTAAGTGAGATTCGTCCCATTTTATGACATTTTTTTGCCGCAGCTTTTAAGCAGATTACTGCAGTTGTTACGTGAATGATATAGTCACTAAGTGACTTTGGCTCCTCCCCTCCCTCCATTGATTTTGCTTGTTGGAACCCAGCTGGGAAGGTTACAAAGGGTGGATCACGTGATCCCAGGACATTGCATTCATCATAAATACATTCCAGTTGCCAAATGCCCAAATGTAGATCATACGACCATGGGGATGCTGCAACAGTCTTGTAACTTTCAAAAGGTCACTAAACGAATGGTTATAAGTCAAGGACTGCCTGTGCTTTGTTCTGTAACCACTGAGAATATGCCTCGCTCCCTTTCTCGATTACCCTTCTGGGCGAACCGTGTCAAATGGTGGCTTATTCAATAAATCCTAGTTCAAGAAACGGTAGTTTTACATAAAACGTCCAATAGCTACGTTACCTTTGTCGACTCGGCGTTTCAGTGCTTCACGACCGTTGCAAAGTGGGAAAGGATTGTGGGGTTGATTGTTGTTTTCAAGCCCGGGGAATCGATCTCCCACCCCCCACACCCTTTGGCTCCGAGTAGCTTCCTTGAGCTTCTGGAAAGTGGCGACAAGCCCAAACATTCACCAGCCCACAAACAAATATATTGATTTTTATTTACAATTGTATTGTATGTGGGATGCCGCATCGTGAAGGGAAGCCCGTAGAAGAAATCCACATGTCCTTCTGAAGAAAACCACGCGTGGTGTATTTTCCGCCTGAGCTGTGTCTCTCTCCCAGTCCACCAAGAGGAAGGTATACAATAGAGTAATTCCACTCCTAGAAGGGGATTTGATGACTGAATAACACAATGGCTATTTACGGCAGGGGTCTCCAACCTTGGCAACTTTAAGCCTGGCGGACTTCAACTCCCAGAATTCCCCAGCCAGCAAAAGCTGGCTGGGGAATTCTGGGAATTGAAGTCCACCAGGCTTAAAGTTGCCAAGGTTGAGACCCCTGATTTACGGGGTTGAAATATAAATGCCGGACTGTGTTTCTTGCAAGTCCACCTCTGGTTCAGTCAACAGTTCTGTCCAGAATGGCTCCCATCTTCCCCGTTCTGTCGATGAGTCCATGCGCCTCTTAAGTTACTTTGTTCTCTTCCCCCCTCCCTCCCAAGTCCTCCTCCAGTTGATCGAGATTTCCTGGGACCCCCTTGTGTGCTTAACGCTAAGCTTGTGCTTCGGTTGTGTCTCTCCCTGACGTAGTTTGATGGCGAACATGGTGATATGTTTATACATCCTTAAATTGGGAAATAGAAAACGGCCATTAAAACATGCTGGGAGCTACCAGCAGGTGACTGTAACGTTACTTGATGCAGATCTCCTTTGGAAAAAAACTTCTGTTGAACGCAGGAAAATGTTCATCGGAAAATGCAGCCTATCTCAAGGAAAAGTTGAGGCAGGCTTCCAGTAGGACTGAGTGGGTGGCAGACCAGTATGTATGGCCTGGGCTGGTAATTCCAGTTAAGTTCGACGGGACTTACTCCTAGGGAAGTGGCAATAGCACTTAGACTTATATACCCATTTACAGCAGCAGTGAAATGCACTTACCTTCGCTACCTCTTCTGAGCATGCACAGAGAATTCTGCGCATGCGCAGAGGGTGAAAAATGGGACGTAATGATGTCCCAGTGGGTGGGCGGAGCCTCCCGCCAGCAGCCCTACCGGTTCGTGCGAGCCGGATAGATCTGGCCAGATTTCACCGCTGCTTTACAGTGCTTTTACAGCCCTCTCTAAACAGTTTACAGAGTCAACCTATTGCCCCAACAATCTGGGTCCTCATTTTACCCACCTCGGAAGGATGGAAGGCTGAGTCAACCTTGAGCCTGGTGAGATTCAAACTGCCAAATTGCAGGCAGCCAGCAGCCGGCAGCCGGCAGAAGCAGCCTGCAGTACTGCACTCTAACCACTGCACCACCGTGGCTCAAGTATAACATACAAAGCTTATATCAGAAGACATTTAAAGGGGTTCCAAGATTCTTTGGCTGTATTCACACAATGTTTTGGGGCCCATGATTTGGGATAGCCAAATCCCACCCCCACATATGATAACATCATGGCCTGGTTTCTACAATAGATTATGATTCCCCCTCCCCAAAACTGAATCCCAAGCCATCAACTCCATTTTAAATGGCTCTGTCCGCATTGTGTGAACTCAGCCGTAAGTTGGGTGTTTGCTTTTTTTGGACAGGCACGCATAGGTTACAGTTATCTGATGCAGGATTGCACAATTTAAAAAAAATAAAATGTTTTCAACAGAAAACAGAGCCATACAAGCAAGCAGGCAAAACAAGCAAAATAAAAAAAAAAAAAACCTTTTCAGGAATTCATTAAAAGGGGAAGAAGAAACTCCAACTGAATCGACCTCGTCCTTGTTAGGAAATGAAATGGGGGAAAAAAAAGAATGGAAATTCTGAGCAATTCTGGATAGGATTGACCTCCCTATCAAACGAAGTGCCTTGTCGGTGAAGGGTTTCTGAGTAACAGTAACAGAGTTGGAAGGGACCTCGGAAGTCATCTAGTCCAACCCTCTGCTCACGCAGGAGGCCTGTATTAGGGATTCGAACCGCCGACCTTTCCGGTCGACAAGCTCAGTGTCTTTAGCCACTGAGCCACCTAGGAAGAGGTGGCTGAGAGAACTGCTGTTCCGGCAATGGCAGCATCAGTTTATCATCATTCGGCAGGTCAAAAGAAAAAGAAAAACCTGCTGACTTCTGCTGCCACTCAAGTTGCGTTTGCTAGTGATTGATTATGGCTCTTAAGTCGCCTAGCTCCCACCTGCTGGCCAGCTGTTGTCTTCTGCCATTGGAGACGGGCACCCTCAACAGCATCTGCTTCCAAATGCTGTCCCCCTAGTGGATGCCTCTGGTACTGCACCTCCCCAGGAGCCAACGGGGTCTTCTCCTGGGTTGCTTCTCCCTGCGGTAGCTGCCTCCTACCCTCAATCAATGCCCCACCCCCCGGCTGCCCCCACCCCAGCCCCACTGTTGCTGGGCTCAGGCACTCAGATCAATGATGAGGTGACGGTAAATGTGTGTCTTGCCCTTGAAGCTGGAGGCAATCAGGAAGTCTTGCTTGTCAACGTTGAGGTGGGCAAAGGAACGCGGCGCCTGGGTGTTGAGCTCCTGGAAGTGCTGGAAGAGGCCAGTGACGGGGTCATAGCGGTAAACTTTGCTGAAGGAGTAGTCGTTGCCAAGGAAGGCGTAGCGATAGCCGGCGATGCTCAGCGGTTGGAAGACCATGGAGCCGCGAGAAGGCATCTGCTGGACATCTCGAAACATGGACCCATCCCAGTGCATCACCTGTGGAGAGCAGAACAGGAATCAAATGCAACTGCTTGAAGATCGTTGCAGTCAAAGGGTGTAGCCCAGAGTAGGGCTTGCTGCCACTAAGACCGCAGCAAGTCTTACAAAGATGAGAGTCAGTGGTGGTATTCGGCTAGTACTATCCGGTTGGGGCAAACTGGTAGCGGCGGCTACGGGAGGCTCCGACCACCCACCCGGATGTCATCACATCCTGTTTTTGACACTCTGTGCATGTGTGGAAGGCTCTGCACATGCGCAGAGGTGTTGCTGTTATGGGGGACTGTTATTATGTGAGTGTTATTATGGGGGAAAGGAACCTAATGTCCAAATGCAAGGACAATGGGAAATAAACCAAGGGCCGTAATAGCTCAGGCTGTTAGAAGCCTGTTATTAGAACACAGTAGCCTGCAATTACTGCAGGTTCAAGCCCGGCCCGAGGTTGACTCAGCCTTTCATCCTTTATAAGGTAGGTAAAATGAGGACCCAGATTGTTGGGGGGGCAATAAGTTGACTTTGTAAATATACAAATAGAATGAGACTATTGCCTTATACACTGTAAGCCGCCCTGAGTCTTCGGAGAAGGGCGGGATATAAATGTAAATAAAAAACAACAACCAGGAGTCAACCAAGAGGAAGGAGTTCATTTATTTCTCAATGAGCAATCTATCTGATTCATAACCGATGACACATTGGAAAAGAGAAACCGATTTATCTTGGCCCAGTAAATTAGATTTGATCAAGCCAAGATTGAACCATATGTCTTGGCATTTTCTCTTCTCCTGGGATTGCAGGAACCATTAAGGTATAGCAGGGGTGAAATCTAAAAATTTTCCCTTCTGGTTCTGTGGGCGTGGCTTAATTGTTGGGCGTGGCTTGCTGGTCAGGTGACTGAATGGGCATGGCCAATAATAATAAATAATAAAAATAATAAAGTATACAAAACTTGGGAGCGCACCAGTCTACCTTCTTGAAGAATAGAGGCACCGGTCTACCAATTGCCTTTTTTGGGGAGGCACCGGTCTACCTTCTTTAAAAATAGAGGCACCAGTCTACTAGCCACCTACAGCGCTGATCAGCTTTGAAGCACGGCGGCAGTCATTTAAGGCCGTTTGCAGCTATATCACCACCGAGAGCTTCAGGGACAGAGAAGAGGAACAGCGAGGCATGGGCGGTGGTGGGGGCAAGGATTTTTGCTACTGGTTCTCCAAACTACCCGCCCCCATTGCTACCAGATCGCGTGATCAGGTCCGAACTGGGAGCATTTCACCCCTGAGGCATAGACTGAAATGTACTTAATGTAGGAACTCATTAAAGTCCCAGAATTTCTAACTGGAGGCCTTCTAGTCCAGGGGTCTCCAACCTTGGTCCCTTTAAGACTTGTGGACTTCCAACTCCCAGAGTCCCTCAGCCAGCAAAGCTCAGTCAGTCCCTCAGCCAGCAGGAACTCTGGGAGTTGAAGTCCACAAGTCTTAAAGGGACCAAGGTTGGAGACCCTGTTCTAGTCTAAAGTCAGCAAAGAGAGCACAGGTGAAATTGGGTTAAAGAACCTAACTCTTCCAATCATCCAATCTGAGAATGGGAAGGAAGTATCTGACTCAACTTTGTCTCTTAAATGAATCCAGAATAGATAATGGTTGCTTTGAACTTAAAGAGAAAGCACCAAGCGTAGTAACCTGCATCCATCTTCTTGCTAGGATAAAACTAAACTGGTACACAACAGCAGCCACACTAATGTCAGCTTATTCTTTGGACTGTCCTGTACGTATGTATGTGCCATTTATTGTTTGTACAATTTATTACTGCACTCCCCTTGAAGTGCACTCGGAGGCTTCAGCTAGTCCAGAATGCAGCTGCGCGGGTGATAGAGGGAGCTACGCGTAGCTCCCACGTAACACCGCTCCTGCGCAGACTGCACTGGCTACCTGTGGCCTTTCGAGTGCACTTTAAAGTGTTGGTTATGACCTTTAAAGCGCTCCATGGCTTAGGGCCTGGGTACTTACAGGACCGCCTGCTGTTACCACATGCCTCCCACCGACCCGTACGCTCTCACAGAGAGGGACTTCTCAGGGTGCCATCCGCCAAACAATGCCGGCTGGCGGCCCCCAGGGGAAGGGCCTTCTCTGTGGGGGCTCCCACACTCTGGAACGAGCTTCCCCCAGGTTTACGCCAAATACCTGACCTTCGGACTTTCCGTCGCGAACTGAAGACACATCTTTTCATTCGCGCGGGGCTGGGTTGAATTGAATTTTATTAATTTTAAATTTCAAATTTTTATTAATTAATTTTAAATGGGGTTTTTTAGTCTAGTATATTTTAACCTATCAGGCTAATTTTAAAATAAGTTTTTTAATCTGCTTTTTAAATTGTATATTGTATTATCTGTTTTATTTTTGCCTGTACACCGCCCTGAGTCCTTCGGGAGAAGGGCGGTATAAAAATCAAATAAATAATAATAATTATTATTATTATTGCTTCGTCTGCTTATGTGCTTCCAGTACAAACGGTAGTGTGATATAATGGCCACCCAAAAAAGTACTCCCAGCAGCAGTTCAGATAAGGTTCTGCTTTGCCATACCAAACACTACAAAATATACATTTGAGTAAGACTGTGTAAGTGCAGGAATCCAGATTGATGGGTTAATTAAGGGCTGCCCAGTTTTTTACTCACAATTTCCTATCAAGAAGATGGGATTGCAGTATTGGTGTCTTGAGCAGATGGTGCTATATGTTAAGTAGTTTCAACTACTGTAGGCTTTCCTAATCATCATCATCATCATCATCATCTTCATTTAATGACGCCATAATCCCTTGCGGGGTGGAGTCTGGGCAACTGACTGGAGCTAGCAGAGTGTTTTAATGGCCGGATGCCCTTCCTGTTGCCAATGTGGAGTTTTGTTCAGCGGATATATTCACAGTATCCCCATAGAGAAAAATATCTGCCTCTACCTAGGATCAAACTCACAGCCTCCTGAGGCGAGAGCTCCATTTCTAGGCCACCTCACCACTTGGTAGGCTTTCCTAATGCTGGATAAGAATTAAGAAAGCTGTCATTCAATATATCTGGAGGTCACGTCTCGATCTGTCCAGCTTTCAGGTCATCAACTATAATAACTTGTGCTTCTCACTGAGACATGTTTTTGACTGGCAGCAGATACAAGTTTTCACCAGGCACAAATATATTCCCCTACAGGCTATGTTCAAACTTGAAAATGCCACCAGATCCTAAGGCCCACATATGCTCACTTACAACCTCTGTTCTGCAAGCCACAGTGGTTGGATTCCCCAACACCCTAGGCCAAATAGCCACATTTCTGGAGGTTGTAGACAAACCACATTGGTGTGGTTTGGTGAAATGTGTGACTGCAGTGAAGCAGGTACAGTACCAACCAACCTGTTGTGGTCCATCAGCAGCCTATGAGCTGGCAACGGAGTTGGACAGCGATGAGGCTGAGGTGAGGCCAGGGCCATCAGGGAGTAAGGTGTGGACTCCAGACACTGATAGTAATGAGCCAGAGGAACAGGAGGAGCCTGTTCCTAATGCACGCATGAGAAGGAGGAGCCAGAAGGAAAGAGCAGCTCAAGCAGAGAGGTCAACTTGGGAGTAGGGCCAAGAGATGATTGGCCCCTCCCATAAGGCTTAAAACAAACCAGCAACGGCGTTTCAGCTTTGCCAGAAAACAACGTTGTAGCTGCATCTTCTGCTTCATCTTCTGCTTCGTATACATCTTTGTTTTTGTGGCTTCTGGACATTTGCCAGTTTGCCTAATTGGACTAAGGTTTGTGAGATAACTGAGGAATTTGTGTTGGGGGGCATTTGTTTTACTTTTAGTTGAACAACGCAGGGAATGAAGTCATTCCCAGCTTTTCGAATAAAGTTTGTTTTTCCACGGACTACTTCGACTACTTCGGCCTGGGTCAGAACACAACCAACCACCCCAACCTCCCATCTCACCTTGGAATCTCCGAGGAACCGCGTCAAACAAATGTACACGTCGTCTTTGACCTTGAAATGCTTGACAGCGTAGACATCATCCATATCTGGAATGTCCGTCCGGCGCACGAATTGCTGCTTGTTCCACTGATAGACGACCGGGCGCTGAGAGCTGCTGGCCAAGATGAGGTGGGGCTTGCCTGCAATCTCCAGAAATTCAGCATCGGTGTCCCGATACCAAGAATGCAAGGACTGGTGGGAATAGAAGCCGTGTCCGTTCCAGCGGTACAAGGTGGTCGAACCGGCCTTGGAACTGTCAGCCATGATGAAATACCAATCACCCTCCATTCGGAAGACCTCGATGTCATTGGGCTTGCGGATGCGCGAGCTCTCAATGACCTGGGTGTGCAGGAACTGTCCTGTAGTTTCGTGTCGCTTGTAGATGTGGGACCCTCTGAAGAGCTGAGCTACAACTACGAAGAGTTCGCCCTCAATCACCAAGGGTTTGCAGACCACGGTGGAAGAACCTGAGAAGGAAAAAAGAGAAGTCGCTAAACTGTGATGCTGGAAGCCTTCTTACGTTAGAATTACCAAGTTAAATAATAATAACAACAACAACAACAACAACAACAACAACAATAAGTGTTCAACTAGTGAACTGTGATACGAAATCAAGCATAGTTATCTCGTTTGCTGTATATACTGTCGTTTTGTGTAAATAAAACAACAACAACAACAACGAGTTGGAAGGGACCTTGGAGGTCTTCTAATCCAACCCCCCTGCCGAGGCAGGAAACTCTACACCACTTCAGACAAATGGTTATCCAACATTTTCTTAAAAATGTCCAGTGTTGGAGCATTTACAACTTCTGGAGGCAAGTTGTTCCACTGATTAATTGTTCTCACTGTCAGGAAATTTCTCCTTAGTTCTAAGTTGCTTCTCTCCTTGATTAGTTTCCACCCATTGCTTCTTGTCCTGCTCTCAGGTGCTTTGGAGAACAGCTTGACTCCCTCTTCTTTGTGGCAACCCCTGAGATATTGGAAGACTGCTATCATGTCTCCCCTAGTCCTTCTTTTCATTAAACTAGACATACCCAGTTCCTGCAACCGTTCTTCATATGTTGTAGCCTCCAGTCCCCTAATCATCTTTGTTGCTCTTCTCTGCACTCTTTCTAGAGTCTCAGCATCTTTTTTACATCGCGGTGACCAAAACTGAATGCAGTATTCCAAATGTGGCCTTACCAAGGTATTATAAAGTGGCACTAACACTTCACGTGATCTTGATTCTATCCCGCTGTTTATGCAGCCCAGAACTGTGTTGGCTTTTTTGGCAGCTGCTGCACACTGCTGGCTCCTATCTAAATGGTTGTTCACCAGGACTCCAAGATCCCTCTCACAGTTACTACTATTGAGCAAGGTACCACATATACGGTACCTGTGCATTTTTTTTTTTTGCCTAAATGTAGAACCCTACTTTTTTCACTGTTGAATTTCATTTTGTTAGATAGCGCCCAATGTTCAAATCAAGTCAAGATTCATTGTCTTAATGATGACATCCCCATTGGGATCTGTACTGTTCCTCTCAATATTTTGGGGCCGGCAAGGATGTAGAAGATGAGACCAGAATGTCATGCCATCCAAGTAAACAGTTCTTGGTATCTTGTTTCCTCCTACCCCACACAGTTTAAAGACAATTTATTGATTTTTGTGGTATGATAAAAGCTCTTTTAATAGCGTGCTGTTATTTTTTTTAAGAATAGAATAGAATTGTTTATTGGCCAAGTGTGATTGGACACACAAGGAATTTGCCTTAGGTGCATATGCTCTCAGAGTACATAAGGGGAATAAAATACATTCATCAAGAATAAAAAGATACAACACTTCGTGATAGTCAAGGTTACTAATAAGCTATCAAATCGTACTAGGAAATGAACAAAAACAATATAATTGAAAGATACAAGCAACATGGTTATAGTAATAAGTGGGAAAAGATAGATACTAGGAAGGAAGACAAGAATAATAGTAATACAGTCTTAGTAAATTATTTGACAGTGTCGTGGGAATTAGTTGTTTAGCAGAGTGATGGCATTCGGGGAAAAACTGTCCTTGTGTCTAGTGGTTCTGGTGTGCAGTGCCCTATAATGTCTTTTTGAAGGTAGAAGTTGAAACAGTTTATGTCCAGGATGTGAGGGGTCTGTAAATATTTGCACAGCTCTCTTTTTGACTCGTGCAGTATACAGGTCCTCAGTGGAAGGCAGGTTGGTAGCAGCTGTTTTTTTCTACAGTTCTAATGATCCTCTGAAGTCTGTGTCTGTCTTGTTGGGTTGCAGAACCAAACCAGACAGTTATAGAGGTGCAGATGACAGTTATAGAGGAGCAAATGACTCAATAATTCCTCTGTAGAACTGGATCATTAGCTCTTTGGGTAGTTTGAGACTTTCTGAGTTGGTGCAGTAAGAACATTCCTGCCCAAATCTCAGTGGGAACTTATGCCCTTAATTTTCTATCAAATGGAAATAGTTGACGGCTGCAAAGAATCAGCATGTAGCATAGAAGAGTGGCCCCCAACCTTTCGGGCACCAGGGGCTGGTTTTACGGAGAGAGGTTTTTCTGTAAACCGGAGGGGGTGTGGTTTTGCATGTTTTCTGCATCCCACAGATTGGGCTTTGCTTGTTTGTGTGGACCAGTTGCTGGCATGCCTTAGACCAGTGCCAGTCCATGGCCTGGGGAGGGGGGACCCTAGGCATAGAATATTTATTCAAGCCTATACACAACAATCTGGTTAACTAAAGTTTACCGCTAAATTGGTGTCAGATAAAGGTCAACAGAATTCAGGATGGGCTGAGCTTGGAGTACTAGTGGGAATGCAAGGACTCTAATCTTATGACACACTTAACTCTGCCCTCCAGCTCTGCCTGCTCTTCTCTTACAATAGTGCAGCAAATCTCAGGGGTCTGTATGTGTGTCAAGGAGAGGACTGGCGTTAAATACAGACCATAACTTAAAGACCTACAAACTACAGAGAAAGTTGATAGGGATAAAAAAGGCAGAGAAAGTAGCTCCTTATTTATTATGGGGTGTAGCTTGGTGCTGTTGAACGTTCCACACTGTATCTTTCTGAACAACGAAGGCAATGCCTCCGCCTAGTAATGCCGGTGGGAGAGAAGTGATAGTTGTTGTTGTTGTTGTGTTTCTGGGTTTCTTACCATTGATCGTGGCATAGCTGCGAAATCTCCCACTCACGTGGTCCCACTCCATGAAGTTGCAGCGTCCGGTAAAGGGCTGCGCAACCACCAAATTCTCTTCATCGTGGTAGACGAACGTTTCTATTGAAAGAGACTGCTCTGGCAAAGTGTCAAAGAGAACAAATTCTGTGGAGAGGAAGGTGGAAATTAGCATTCGACCAGAGGGTGGAATCTCGCAACCCTGGTGGCCTTCAACTATTCAGAAGTGGGAAACTCGGTTGGCAGCCTGGAATGCAGTTAATTAATACATGCATTTCTGCAAGGGCTGATGCTGTGTTTAAAGGGTTCCACGCAGGGCATTGTTATTTGCCTCGTTATGATTTATCTTGCTATGCCTTGTGGCCGAGCCACCATGATGAATCCTGCTGGGTCAACCCAGAGCAAGGGAGAAGAATTTGCAAGCCTGCTGTTGTGCCTCGCCCGCCCCCCTCTCCGCAGCCGGGCCCCTGTCATCTCCTGCTATCTCAGCCAGAGACTGATAATGAAGACGAATGGCCTGGCATGCCTCCAGCCCCCAATCCTGGCACCATGCCCGGACAAACTGAGCAAATAAACCTCCCCCCCCCCCCACAGCGTGTGAGCATGATGAGCATGAAGCCAGTCACGAGCTAGAATTGCCGGCAGCTGGAGGGTGGACAGCTCCAGGCTTCCGGAGAATGGAGAGGCGACGTCAGCAAAAGGAAGGGAGGGGCAGGCCTGGATAAGTGCTGAGTCATGGAGCCACACCCCATGGCCTATATAAAGGATCTGCTTTCTGGCATTCTTTGAGTCAGGCAAAGTCTCATCTGATTCCTGCCTGCCCTGAGAACTCTGACAGGACTTTGGCAAAGCTGCAGCGGCTTTGTGGCCACGCTTGATACAGACTTTCCAGACCCGGCCATCAGAGGAGGAGTGGGACACGACACTGCGTTCCTTGCATCACCTGGCAAAATTGGTCTGTGCCTTCAAGTCTGTCCCTGAAGCTGCTACTGGATGGCAATTTTTACTGCAACAAGGAGCCAAATGTAGGTTTCGTCCTGGCTCTTCCCAATTCTTGGAATTGCATCCCCCAGCATGCTTCCCAAAAGTCAAATCCAGCTTTCAGACTAACAAAAGTTGTCCATTGCAGATCCAAGAATCCATCTAATCCAGAATATTGCTTCCAACATTGAAAACCAAATGTCTGCGAGATGCTCACTGATAGGTCATGAAAGCAATTAAGCTATGGTCCACTATCAACCTTCAGCACCCAGCATTCAAGGGAATAAGACCTCCAGAAATAAATGTTGTATATAAACATTGTGATGAATAGTCCTTGCAGAGACCTCTCCCAGCCCCTCCTCCTGGGAGAATAAGTCCTCTCCAGAACAGGGGTCACCAACCTTTTGGACCTCAGAGACCACTAAATTCATAATTTAAAATCTAATATGATCTGCCTAATGACCAGTTGGGTGGGCGTGGCAAAGTTTTCATGTGACTGGGTGGGCGTGGCCAACTCAATATCACTCATGTTGAGGAGTGCCTTGCTAGCCTCTACTCTGCTACTCTTGCCTGCCTGCCTGGGCTCCTTGGGGCCCCAACAGGAAGCAGTTGCTGGAGCTAAGCAGCCACCACGAGACAGAGTTGGCAAAATGGCTGGCTCAGTTCAAATTCACAGAGGGGCCTCTGTGGCTCAGACTGGTAAGACAATCTGTTATTAACACAGCTGCCTGCAATTACTGCAGGTTCTAGTCCCACCAGGCCCAAGGTTGACTCAGCCTTCCATCCTTTATAAGGTAGGTAAAATGAGGACACAGATTGTTGGGGGCAATAAGTTGACTTTCTATATAAATATACAAATAGGATGAAGACTATTGCTAACATAGTGTAAGCCGCCCTGAGTCTTCGGAGAAGGGCGGGATATAAATGCAAATAAAAAAAAAATTGGATCTGACTGGGAAGGAGGCTCAGCAGAAACACCTCACTGAGGACCACAAGCATAGGCTTTCCAAGCAGAGGGAAGACCTACGGGAGTGTAAGGCCAGGTACCAGCGCCTAGAGGCTTAGCAGGCTGAGATGGTCAGCCAGTTCCAGGCCATGATGCAGTCCCACTGGAATGAGGCCCTCCGGTTCTTTGCCACCAGCAGCACTTCCCTCCAGCCTTCTCCCAAAGCCCCACACAGGAGGCTGAAGCAGACCCCAAGTTGGAATTTCTGTCCCCCACTGACCCACACAAAAAGACCCCGAAGGGAGAGACTCTCTGCAGCAACACAAACATTCATTGCACGTATCGGGACCATAATTTGAGGACCCCTGATTTAGTGCAATATAAAAAATGCAAATCATTTTTCTGTGGACCACCAAAATTTTCTCGCGGGCCACCAGTGGTCCACGGACCGCCAGTTGGTGACCGCTGATCTAAGACATTTGGCTACTTGAATAAAACCTTTTGACTTTCCCTGCAAGGGAATCCAATGTCCAGCAAGGTCTTCTTTTGGTACTCAAGACAGAAAACCCTCAATAATCAGAATGGCAACATAGGAGCAAAAAATAGCCAACAAAGACCATTCTTCTCTCCATCAGGGAGAAACAAAGCAAAGAGCTAACCCATTTGGCTGACCCTTTGGTTGGATAGCAATACTTGCTGACGGAGGCAACTCTCTGCCTTTGACTCATGGTAGGGCTGGCAGTCCTTCCTCGCTGGAGGGAACCCAAAGGACAAAGGATGACCTACCGGTGGTGATGCAATTGAACCCTCCAGGGCGCAGTTCGCTGAGGCTGGTGCGGTTCAGCTCAGCCGGCGAGTGGCACTCGATGGGCTCCACCAAGGCGCTGGTGTGGCTCAACCACTCCACCAGCCATTTCAGCTTACAGTCGCAGTGGAAAGCATTGCCCCGCAAGTCCCTGTTGGGAAAAAAAAAGTTGGTGGGTGATCACCAGGAGGGAAGGGTGCAGGGGTGAAACGCTCCTGGATTGGAGAGATCAACCCTGACTGCTTTTTAGGAAGGCCGGCAGTGGCCTCATGAGCCAGCAGTGTGCATCAGCTGCCAAAAACGCCAACACAGTTCTAGGCTGCATAAACAGAGGGATAGAATCAAGATCACATGAAGTGTTAATACCACTTTATAATGCCTTGCTAAGGCCACACTTGGAATATTGCATCCAGTTTTGGTCGCCATGATGCAAAAAAGATGCTGAGACACTAGAAAGAGTGCAGAGAAGAGCAACAAAGATGATTAGGGGACTGGAGGCTAAAACATATGAAGAACGGTTGCAGGAACTGGTTGTCTAGTTTAATGAAAAGAAGGACTAGGGGTGACATGACAGCAATGTTCCAATATCTCAGGGGCTGCCCCAAAGAAGAAGGAGTCAAACTATTCCCCAAAGCACCTGAGGGTAGAACAAGAAGCAATGGGTAGAAACTAATCAAGGAGAGAAGCAACTTAGAACTAAGGAGGAATTTCCTGAAAGTTAGAACAATTAATCAGTGGAACAACTTGCCTGCAGAAGTTGTAAATGCTCCAACACTGGAAATTTTTAAGAAAATGTTGGATAGCCATTTGTCTGAAATGGTGTAGGGTTTCCTGCCTGGGCAGGGGGTTGGACTAGAAGACCTCCAAGGTCCCTTCCAACTCTGATATTATTATTATTATTATAAGGCCAGATCCTGAAGATGAAACTGAAATACTTTGGCCACCTAATGAGAAGGAAAGACTCACCGGAGAAGAGCCTCATGCTGGGAACGATTGAGGGCAAAAGAAGAATGGGACGACAGAGAATGAGGTGGCTGGATGCAGTCACTGAAGCAGTTGGCATGAGCTTAAATGGACTCCGGGGAATGGTAGAGGACAGGAAGGCCTGGAGAGTCGTGATGTGTCGGATATGACTTTGCAACTAACAACAACAACAAGGCTTAAAGTTGCCAAGGTTGGAGATCCTTTGGTCTAAGCCGTCTGAAAGCCAGCGGACAGCTGACCTATAATCTCCAACCATCTTTGGTGTGAGATATTGATCTGTTTGGATTGCAAAGGCAAAGGAGCTGTGTCCTTTGGTTGTCCTCATGCCTAGGAGTGGAGGTTAGACTTGAGTAAACAACATTTTCTATCCAAAACCATACCCTTGTTTCTTTTTCTGCTGGACTCAACTTACACTGAAGTCAGCGAATCCAGCCCTCGGAAGAGGTGCCTTGGTAAGGTCTGCAAGTTGTTGTTGGCTAAATTCCTGTGAAAAATGGAAAGGAAGAAGAATATCCTTAAAGCAAAGTTGGCAGATCTGATAACATGCTGTGTGTTGAAGGGAAGCAGTCCCAACAGAAGAGAATATTTGTAGCTCAGGGTTGAACTCAAACTGCCCAAGGAGCTGCTGATTCAGTTCTACAGAGGAATTATTGAGTCTGTCATTTGCACCTCTATAACTGTCTGGTTCGGTTCTGCAACTCAACAAGAAAAACACAGACTTCAGAGGATAATTAGAACTGCAGAAAAAATAATTGCTACCAACCTGCCTTCCATTGAGGACCTGTATACTGCACGAATCAAGAAGAGGGCCGTGAAAATATTTACAGACTCCTCGCATCCTGGACATAAACTGTTTCAACTCCTACCCTCAAAATGACGCTATAGAGCACTGCACACCAGAACAACTAGACACAAGAACAGTTTTTTCCCAAAGGCCATCACTCTGCTAAACAAATAATTCCATCAACACTGTCAAACTATTTACTGAATCTGCACTACTATTAATCTTCTCATAGTTCCCATCACCAATCTCTTTCCGCTTATGACTGTATGACTATAACTTGTTGCTGGCAATCCTTATGATTTATATTGATATATTGACCATCAATTGTGTTGTAAATGTTGTACCTTGATGAACGTATCTTTTCTTTTATGTACACTGAGAGCATATGCACCAAGACAAATTCCTTGTGTGTCCAATCACACTTGGCCAATAAAAATTCTATTCTATTCTATTCTATTCTAACTGCGGAGTCCCTGATCTCTCCCAGCTTGGTTGTTTGCTTGTAAGATGTTTCATTACCTAACTAGGTTAACCTCCTTAATGCTGATAATGTTACTTCGTTGAGAAATGAAATGCCTGCAAGCAAACAACAGACAGCGCCAAAAACCAAAAATAAAGGCGGGTCTGGTAGAATCAAGGCATCCAAGCAAACTTATTGCCCTCTTAGGCTAAATTGCCAGGTGAGATCCTCAAAGCCTGAATGTCGCTTTTAAGTTTGCCCAAAATAAAGGGTGGATTTAAAAACTAATAAATAAACAGTAAGTCAAGTTGTGTGGTAAACTTTGCCAGAACTCCAGAAGTCCAAAGAGGAACCAGGAAGATTGTCCCACAAAAGTACTCACAGATGAAGAAGAGTCTTCAGGCCTCTGAAGGCATTCTTGGAGATGGCTTCTAGTCTGTTTTGTTCAATGAACCTGGAAGAGAAGTCCCGGTAAGTCTCAGGAAAGGAGCAAAAATGGGATGGGGCAATGGTTAAGAGGTCGGAGGAAGGATAAGCTAACATCAGTCCTTGAGTGATTATGGCCACTCAAACGTTCTCAACTCAGCCTGCCTGACAGAGCTGTTCTTGTGAGGAGAAAATCAGAAGGGGGAGAACCAGGGGTGAAGTCCTACCGGTTCAGACCGGTTCGGGTGAACCGCTAGGGATTATGTGCATTGGTTCACTGAACCGGTAGTAATTGCCCTCCTTGGCCCCACCCACGCCCAGCCGGTCACCGCTCACTTCTTCTGGCCACTCGATATTCCACAGAATTCAAAGTTAAATGCAGCAGAGAGAATGCTAACTTTTCTCCCTCCATTCAGAACAGAGCTGCTGCTCCCTTTATGGTCCCCCACCCCATCCCCCTCCCTCCCTCCTGGGGACTACCTTAAAGGGACAGGCTGCAGCAGCTCTGCTGTGAATGGAGGGAGAGAAGTTCAGCTTCTCTCTGCCACAGAATTCAATGTTAAATGCAGCAGAGAGAATGCTAACTTTTCTCCCTCCATTCACAACGGAGCTGCTGCAGCCTGTCCCTTTAAGTGGTCCCCAGGAGGGAAGGGGAGGGGGGATGGTGGTGGTGGGGGGAGCAGCTGGAATGGAGCTGTTTTTTGTGAAAGGCAGGAAAATGGGGAAGGGGATTTTCCTGCCTGTCATCCGTTCCTCAATCTCAGCACAGACCGGAGGGAAGGATAGTAGGCAGGAATATTCCCCTCCCCATTTTCCTGCCATTTGCGACAAGGAGTGGCTGGGAAGGGAGGGGTCAGTGAGGAGGAGTTGGCCACCCTCAACCAGTCACATGACCTCCCCCCAACAAGCCACACCCACAGAACCGGTAGGGGAATTAAATTTAAATTTCACCCCTGGGGAGAACCACTGCTACACACTGCCTTTTGCTTCTGGGAGAAAGGCAGCACCATAATTTGACAAATAAAGAAACATGCAAAACAAAAAGAAAAAAAGGAAAAGGAAAAGGAAACAAAAGCAAATGGGCTCTAAATCTGGGTTCAGCCACATATAACCTTCTAGATCAGGGGTCTCCAACCTTGGTCACTTTAAGACTTGTGGACTTCAACTCCCAGAGTTCCTCAGCCAGCTTTGCTCTGAGAGTTGAAGTCCACAAGTCTTAAAGTGACCAAGGTTGGAGACCCCTGTTCTAGATGTTGGAATGAAAGTTTAGTGAATAAAGGAGAAAAAAAGCTGATTGCACATTTTACTGTAGATATATTCCCCTGCTGGGTTCTTTCAGACTTCTAGAGTTCATAGAACATAGAATCATTGGCTGGAAGGGACCTCAGAGGTCTACTAGTCCAACCCCTTGCTCAGGGCAGGGAGCTTACACCATCCTGATTCAATGGCTGTCCAATCTTATTTTTTAAAACCTCCAGTGTTGGAGCACCCACAACTCCGGAAGGCAAGCTGATCCATTGATTAATTGTTCTCACCGACAAACAATTTCTCCTAACTTCTAAGTTGACTTTCTCTTTAACAGGCTTCCACACATTATACTTCTTGCCCTGCCCTTTGGAACTGTGGAGAAATAAGCCAATCCGCTCTTATCTGTGACAGCCCCTCCCAACAGTTTCTCCATATAGTTCCATAGCTATAACTCAGTCTCTTAAATCCTCCGAGCCCCTCTCTTTATGAGCTATACTGTAATCTCTGCCTCTTATCTGCAATATACAACTGTCCAGATCAGGGGTCTCCAACCTTGACAACTTTAAGACTTGTGGACTTCAACTCCCAGAGTTGTCAAGGTTGGAGACCCTTGGTCCAGACCCTGCACCCTCACCAAAGTCCTTGGTGGAAGCAATGAATGAGGGCCGCTGTCCCATCACATGGGAAGGGGCCGTGCTATCCTGTCCTTGATCGAGATCCCGAGCCTTGGCAAGTTGCTGGTGTCAACCCATCTTGGTCCTCACTGATGTCTTCACTCCTCTTTTCCCAACCCCCCCCACACACACTGTTGCATACTTACAGATATTCCAGGTGTATCAGTCCCACAAAAGCATCGTCCCCAATCAATTCCAGGGAGTTGTAAGTGATCAAGCTAAGGGGGAAGAAGGTTGGGAGGAAAGGAGGCAAGCTGGTCAGTTGAAAGAAATACAAAGGAGAAACAGCCACTTCTTAGAGCAGGGATGTCCAAACTTGGCCCCTTGAAAAGTGGTGGACTTCAACTCCCAGAATTCCCCAGCAAGCAACTTGCTCATGTTTATAGCTCATGCTGGCTGGGGAATTCTGGGAGTTGAAGTCCACCATTCTTTAAAGGGCCAAGTTTGGACACCCCTGTCTTAGAGGGACCCGTGGGGGCTCAGTGCTATGGAAAGCAGCAACCTTGGCCAGGTAAGAAAGCCTGGGACAAGATGACCTGCATCGCAGTTTAGTGAAGATGACCCTGTTTGCCAGGTAACTTCCCATCACAATCATCAACATTGTCCCCATCCCGTTCCCCCCAGTGGTGGTATTCACTTACCTTTGCTACTGGTTTGCAAAGGTGAGCGCTTGCTTCGTTCACATGCCACCTCCGTGCACGCCCAAGACCTTCTGCACATGCGCAGAGTGTCAAAAACGGGACATGATGACCTCTGGGCGGATGGATGGAATCTCCCGCCGCCGCCGCTACCGGTTCGCCCGAACCGATTAGAACCGGCAGAATACCACCACTTGTTCCCCCTTTATAATCAACCACCAACTGGTTGGGCTAAAAATATTTGCAGGCGTTCATTTGAGCATTTTGAAAATGTTAAAAGCAGACCAGGAAACCCGGATGGTAGAAAATGATTCTAATTGTTTCCTGCCTGAAATTTCCCTTGGTCTAGCAATGAGTCAGAGGTCATATAGAGTTTTTTAATAATCCATTTTTTTTTCAACCACAGAGATGAGTTTCAGAGCACATGATGGGGGAAAACATAGAATGCCTTGAATGAATGTCTTTCTCGGAAGTGTATTTTTAAATCAGGTCCCTTCTGAACAGGCACATGGGATTAGGAGGCTTCCAGACCCAAAATAGCCAAGATTAGTAGGCAGCTCATTGATAAAAGAAAAAGAAACTAGTCACTATTGCTTTGCCAATGTCTGTTTCCTAGGTTGCAAATGGGGAAAAAGCCATATTTTTCATCATGCATGTTTTCCATTAAAATGAGCAGTTACAATGGTTCACTAATTCAGGGGTCTGCAAACTTGGCTCTTTTAAGACTTGTGGACTTCAACTCCCAGAGCAAAGCTGGCTGAGGAACTCTGGGAGTTGAAGTCCACAAGTCTTAAAAGAGCCAAGTTTGCAGACCCCTGAACTAGTTCAAAAGCAGGCCCATGTTCATAGGCGGATACGCTAACATCTTCCTTTATAGGATGAGCACATAGGTAGTCCTTGACTTATGACCATAACTGACCCCCCCCCAACAAAAATTTAGTGATGTTTGAACAGTCACTAAACGATTTGCCAGGCCAATTCTTGAATACAGCTCATCTGTCTGGAACCTGCACTGGATATTGGACATTAATACAATCAAATGAATCCAGAGTTACTTCACGAGAAGAGTCCTGCACTCCTCTGCTCGCAACACAATACCTTATGCCACCAGACTTGAAATTTTGGGCTTAGACAACTTAGAACTTTGCCGTCTTCGGTCCGACCTAAGCCTAGTACATAAAATTATCTGCTACAACAACCTACCTGTCAGTGACTACTTCAGCTTCAACCACAGCGATACAAGAGCACACAATAGATACAAATTTAAGGTAAACCACTCCAAACTCGATTGCAGGAAATACGATTTCGGCAACAGAGTGGTCAATGCCTGGAATGCACTACCTGACTCTGTGATTTCTTCCCCAAATCCCCATAACTTTACCCTTAGACTGCCTACTGTGGACCTCACCCCATTCCTAAGAGGTCTGTAAGGGGCGTGCATAAGTACACCAGCGTGCCTACCGTCTCTGTCCTAATGTCCCCATTTATTCATATCAGGGGTGAAATCCAGCAGGTTCTGACAGGTTCTGGAGAACCGGTAGCAGAAATTTTGAGCAGTTCAGAGAACTGGTAGTGGAAATTTTGAGTAGTTTGGAGAACTGGCAAATACCACCTCTGGCTGGCCCCCGAGTGGGGTGGGAATGGATATTTTGCAGTATCCTTCCCTTGGAATGGGGTGGGAATGGAGATGTTGCAGTATCCTTCTCTTGGAGTGGGGTGGGAATGGATATTTTGCAGTATCCTTCCCTTGGAATGGGGTGGGAATGGAGATGTTGCAGTATCCTTCTCTTGGAGTGGGGTGGGAATGAAGATTTTTGCAGTATCCTTCCCCTGCCATGTCCACCAAGCCACGCCCACAGAACCGGTAGTAAAAAAAAATGAATTTCACCACTGATTCGTATCCATTTCCTGTATTCATAATCAGGTTTATACTTATATCTGCTATCTAATACATGCTTGATGGAATAAATAAATATAAATTAAAAAAAAAGCAAGGCTTCCCAACCTTGGCAACTTTTTAACATGTGTGGACTTCAAGTCCCAGGATTCCCCAGCCAGCCATGGTTGAGAGAACCTTTCCTAAAGAGTCTGCTTTTTTTTTCAGTGGGTGTAAAAGCATTCTGCAGTGTGAGCAATGGGCAGCACTTACTGCCTTTGAAAAAGTGCACACTCTGTTTTTGCTCCTTTAGGAGTGATTGTCCTAACATGCCATTGGTGCGGTTCTAATTATACATGGAGGATTGGCGGGTATTTTTGTTTTGTTTTGCTTCGCGTAGACTGATCTGCAGAGACAGAGGTATGCCCAAAACTGCTGACTGCTGACACACTGGGTGCTGCTAATCGTCAGTTAAAATTAATTTGCTGACTAATCCTAATCTTGTAACTCCAGCAAGAATAATCTCATCCTTGCTCAATATTCAGATGTGGTGAACTGGCAGCTGGGAGGGGATGCCGATTAAATTAAATACCACTTTATAATGCCTTGGTAAGGCCACACTTGGAATATTGCATTCAGTTTTGGTCGCCGCGATGTAAAAAAAGATGTGGAACTCTTTCTAGAGAGTTCAGAGAAGAGCAACGAAGATGATTAGGGGACTGGAGGCTAAGACATATGAAGAACGGTTGCAGGAACTGGGTATGTCTAGTTTAATGAAAAGAAGGTCTAGGGGAGACATGATAGCAGTCTTCCAATATCTCAGGGGTTGCCCTAAAGAAGTGGGAGTCAAGCTCTTCTCCAAAGCACCTGAAAGCAGGACAAGAAGCAATGGGTGGAAACTGTTCAAGGAGAGAAGCAACTTAGAACTAAGGAGAAATTTCCTGACAATGAGAACAATTAATCAGTGGAACAACTTGCCTGCAGAAGTTGCCAATGCTCCAACACTGGAAATTTTTAAGAAGATGTTGGATAACCATTTGTCTGAAGTGGTGTAGGGCTTCCTGCCTAAGCAGGGGGCTGGACTAGAAGACCTCCAAGGTCCCTTCCGACTCTGTTATTATGATTATGATTAAATAGCTGAAGAAGCTGCAGACCGACGCATGTAGTCTTTGACTGAGTTTCGCCCAATTTAACAGCCTTCCCCGCTGCAGTTGTTAAGTGAATCGGTGTGGTGGTTAAGTTAGTAATATGGTTGTTAAGTGAACCTGGCTTCCCCATTGACTTGGCTTGTCAGAAAGTAATAAAAGAGGATCAGATGACCCTGGAATACTGAAACGGTCATAAATATGAGTCAGTGGCCAAGCATCCGAATTTTGATCACAAGAAGATGGGAATGCTGCAATGGTTGTATGAAAAATGATCATACGTCACTTTTTTTGAAATGTCTGAAAATGTCATTAAAGAAATCGTTGTAAGTCAAGGACTACCTATACATCTAAAGCAAGGGTCTCCAACCTTGGTCCCTTTAAGACTTGTGGACTTCAACTCCCAGAATTATTCTTGACTGGCTGGGGAGTTCTGGGAATTGAAGTCCACAGGTCTTAAAAGTTGCCAAGGTTGCTATAGACTTTCATGGGTCTCCAACCTTGGCCTAAATTGGCTGAGGAACTCTGGGAGTTGAAGTCCACAAGTCTTAAAGGGACCAAAGTTGGAGACCTCTGATCTAAAGGGAAAGGTGTCAGATTGGGGATTCTGAGACTAAGACTTGCAGACCCCAGATATAAAGTAAAGGTAAAGGTTCCGCACACACATATGTGCTGGTCATTCCCGACTCTAGGGGGCAGTGCTCATCTCTGTTTCAAAGCCAAAGAGCCAGCGCTGTCCGAAGACCTCTCTGTGGTCATGTGGCCGGCATGACTCAAGGCCAAAGGCGCATGGAATGCTGTTAGCTGCTCACTAAAAGTGGTCCCTATTTTTCTACTAGCATTTTTTTTTGAACTGCTAGGTTGGCAGAAGCTGGGACAAGTCACGGGAGCTCACCCCGTTACGCAGCGCTAGGGATTCGAACCGCTGAACTGCCGACCTTTCGATCGACAAGCTCAGCATCTTAGCCACTGAGCCACCACGTCCCTGCTACCCCAGATATACAGGTAAGCAGAATCATGTGCTGTGAACACAGAGCCTGCAATTACTGCAGGTTCGAGCCCGGCCCAAGGTTGACTCAGCCTTCCACCCTTTATAAGGTAGGTAAAATGAGGACCCAGATTGTTGGGGGGGGGCAATAAGTTGACTTTGTAAAAAAAATATACAAATAGAATGAGACTATTGCCTTATACATTGTAAGCCGCCCTGAGTCTTCGGAGAAGGGCGGGGTATAAATGTAAACAAAAAACAAAAAACACTTTGCATAGTTGTCCCCTTTCCTCCCCCAGGTCCACAGGGAGACCTTCCAAGGTGGACTGATGGATGCACAAAGAATGATGTAAGACAAAAGGAAAGGGGGAAAAAGGTGCAAACACTCCTAGAACCAAAGAAGGGCACAATCCTTGCCTTTGGGTGAAATATTAGGCATTTACATCATTGGACAAAAGGAGTCACGTTCAGAAGGTTTCTTGGCAAGATCCTGCGAGGGGGAGATTGGATAGCAAAAACAGAGACAGGTTCTCGTGTACCAGGCACACGGGCTGAGGAACGCTTAAAAGTACACACGTTTTGATGCATGCCACAACACTCACAACCGAGAGGATCCTTACAGCAGCTGGAGAGACGGCACCTGTTGAAAACTGCCTTCCAAGACCTCAGTAAAGCCGGACCGAATAAGACACCTGAAAAAGAGAGAGAGGGGAACAGCAGAGAGGGAGTGGGACAGAGGAACAGGAGAGAGAGAATGGGAGAGAGGGAGGGAGGGAAAGAGAGAGAGAGAAAGGGGAGAGAGGGAGGGAAGGGAAGAGAGAGAGAGAAAGAGGAGGGGGGGAGAGAGGAAGTGAGGGAGAGAGAGGGAGGGGTGAGAGAAGGAGAGAGAGAGGAAAGGAGAAGGAGAGGGAGGAGAGGGAGGGAGGGAGGAAGAGGGGAGGGAGGGATAAAGGGAGGAGGAGGAGAGGGGAGGGAGGAGGAGAGAGGAAGGAGGGGAGAGAGAGAAGAGAGAGAGGAAGGAGGAGACAGAGAGAGGAAGAGGAGGGAGGGAGAAAGGGAGGAAGGTGGAGAGAGAGAGAGAGAGGAGGAGGAGAGAGGGAGGGAGGGATAAAGGGAGGGAGGAGGAGAGAGAGGGAGGGAGAGAGAGGAGGGAGGGGGAGAGAAGGAAGGGAGAGAGAGAGAAAGAGAGAAGGGAAGGAGGGAGACAGAGAGAGGAAGAGGAGGGAGGGGAGAGAAAGGGAGGAAGGTGGAGAGAGAGGAGAGAGGGAGGAGGAGAGAGAGGGGGGGAGAGAGAGAGGAGGTGGGGGAGAGAGAGAAGTGATCTTAGCAACAAAGCATCTTCACCATCACCTGGCCCAAAGGAAAGGACCACTTAGATTCCTCCTAGCTTAGCCAGAAAGCTCCCATCAAGAGTTTCCTTGGATAGCAACCCAAAATTCTAGATGTTGCCATTTGAACCCTCTTCTGCGGGTCACAAGACCAGTTTCCTGGAGCCAGCTTTACCTGGAGGAATTTACCTGCAACAGCTTGAGGCGCATTTGTGTGCACGGAGGTGTCTCTCTGGCAATATTCCGAGTTTCACAGGGGAAGGGGGGGGGCATCCAATTTCCTCAGGGGATCTGCAATAATTTGGGCAGGGTGGCAGTGGCGGCGGGAGGAAAACGCTTGCAGCTGCCAGTTTCAGCGATCTGCCCGTCCTGTCAAGTGGGGGACATCTTTTCGTGATTTTGGGATGCCAGCGTGCCCTATCGATTAAGGTCCGGATGGGGGAAAATCTAAATTGGTGGGGTTTTTTTTCCTGACTCAGGGTGAACCTGGGCCAGTTGCTTTTCCTCAGCCTATCTTCTTTCACAGGGTTGTTGTTTTGGGGGTCCCATGATGCAAGATTTGCTGGAAACTGCCCTGTTACTGTGGATATCCCCCCCCAAAACACACACACATGCTGGAAGAAAACAGAGGGAGAACTAGCCCTTAGGGTATCTTAGAGACTCACCTAGAGGAGATGAGTCTCTAAGAAGAATCGAGAGAGGATGCCTGGTGAATTTTAGCCGACTTCACGCAAAATTGGTATGCGTTTGTGGGTCCTCTTGGTTAAAATCCATTTCCTCCCAGCCACATATCTCTCGGCTAACCTGGTTTCCATCATTGCGCCAGAGACGGGTACTTCCACCAAGGGAAAAGCAGGCTAGCTCCATGTCCCAGCCCTCTCTAACCCCCCTCTCCCCACCCCCTACTCCCCACTCAGAGACCCCACAAAAGTTGCCCTCAACTCTCCAGGCAGGGCTAGCCTGGAAGTAAAAAAACTTGGGCCAAGCCAGGATGGCAGATCTTTGGCCTGTTCCCACGACCCCTTTCACTGACAGTTTTTTGAAGATGGGGAGGGGAGGGGGAGAGAGAGAGAGTCCAGCTGGTCTTCCTTTGGAGAAGGGGTGTCTACTCCTCCTCAGAAGCCCGCCCCCACCCCAAGGTTTAATCTTGGGAGAGGGTTCCACGTTAACATTGAAGCCTTGATCTTGGAAGATCTTGGACCGAGGAGATTTAATGTGTATAATCCTGGGAGATCAACTAGCTCTTTTGCTACCCCCTAAGGAAGGAGGGGATTTTAAAAAAGGAGGGAAGAAAAGAAGGAAGGAAAGAAAGAAAGAAAGTAGATGGGGAGGAAGGAAATAGGGAGGGGGGTTTAAAAGAAGCCCCCCTCCCCTGGCCCAGAGAAAGCTTACAGGGAGATGAGGTTCGGGGGCAGATCGCGGGGGATCTCCTTGACTCCCTCGCACAGCGCCGTGTCCTTGGTGCAGGTGCAGCCCGAAGCGCATCTTCTCTTGGGAGGTTTCCGGCCGGCGCTCGGCTGCTGGCTGGCCAGGAGGAGCAGCAGCACCGCCGATAGCAGCAGCGGGGACGGAGCTCCGGTTCCGCCGATCCTCCGGCTCCAGCCCATCTTGCCAGCCAAGCGGAGCGGGGACGCAGCGACAGGGCTCCTCGCTGGCTCTTTGCGCCGCCTCCCCCCCGTTGCCCGGGGGAGGGAGGGGGGGGCAACCGCAAAGCGGAGCGGGGACGCGCGCGCGCCGCTTTCTCCGGCTTCTCCTCCTCCGCTGGGGGTCCGAGGCTCGTCAGCCGAGAGCCCTCCCCGCGCCTCCCTCCATGGCGCGCCGGGCTCCGAGGCCGCTTGGGCCACGGCCGCCACCTCCCGGCCGGGTAGAGCCGCTGCCTGGTCCCATCCCAGCCTTCTTGGGGAGGAGGAGGCCCGCCGCCGCTTCCTACGCGCCCTGCCCCTCCGGCCAGGAGGCTGCGGGCTTCTCCTCCTCTCCCTCGCTCGAGAGGAAGAGGAGAGAGGAAGAAGAGAAAGGGAGGGAGAGGCAGAGAGGAGAGGGAGAGGAGAGAGAGAGAGGAAGAAGAGGGAGAGAGAGAGAGAGAGGGCACAGGCAGAGAGGGAGAGGAAGAGGAGAGAGAGAGGGAGAGAGGAAGAAGAGGGAGGGAGAGGACTGAGGGAGAGAGAGGAGAGAGGGAGGGAAGGAGAGAGGAGAGAGGGAGAAGAAAAGGAGAGAGGAAGAAGAGAAAGAGAGGAGGAGGAGAGAGGACTGAGGGAGAGAAAGAGAGGAGGAAAAAGATGAGAGAGGGAGGAGGAGGAGAGGAGAGGAAGAGAGAGGAGAGAGAGGAGAGGAGAGAGAGGAGAGAAGAAGAAGAGAGAGCGAGGGAGAGAGAGTGGGAGAGGACTGAGGGAGAGAGAGGAGAGAGGGAGGGAAGGAGAGAGGGAGGAAGAGGAGAGAGAGGGACAGAGAAGGGAGGGGGAGAGAGAGGGAGGGGAAAAGAGGGAGGGAAGGAGAGAGAGAGGAAGGAGAGGAAATGAGGAGAGAGGGAGAGGAGGGGAGAAAGGAGGGAGAGAGAGAGAGAGAGGGAGGGAGAAAGGGAGGGAGGGAAGAGAGAGAGAGAGAGAAGGGAGGGGGAGGGAGAGCAAGAGGAAGAAGAGAAAGAGAGGGAAGGACAGAGAGGGAGGAAGAGGAAGGAGAGAGCAAGAGGGATGCGCGCGGGTGCGTTGGCAGGCGGGGGCGCGCCTTGAGTTATCCCCCCTTCCCAGAGCGCTTCCACCAGTTAAAAAAAAAAAAAAAACCCAACAATCCCAAAACAATCTCGAATCGATCGGCTTCTTCGCCGGCTAACCCAAAATAACCCCCATCGATCAAGGGGCTAAGCGAAAATGAGAGGGTCCCGGCGAGCCTCGGGCTAAATGCAGCGCTTCAGAGCCAGCCCTCTCCTCCTCCTCCTCCTCCTTTGCCTCGGCTCCGACGCCTCCCTTGCCGCGTATACACGTGCAGCGAGACACGCAAACACGGGATGGATGGATGGATGGATGGGGTGGGGGTGGGGATAAATGCCGGCACGCCGAGCTGCCGACAGCCAATAGGAAATGCAGGCTTCTGAGTGGCAGGGCCACCGCGCGACCGTGGGGATGAGGGGTGGAAGCAGGGGGCGGCCGTGGGGAAAGGATGGATTGACTCTCAGTTCGAATCTCCCGTCCTTTCCGAGGGCGGTAAAATGAGGAGCCGGGTAGCGGTGGAGAGAACTAGGATCTTTCCAGCTGCACCTTGTGGAGAAGACGTGGCCTTTTTTTTCCCTGTCCCCAAATATTAGGGGGTGTTCTCCATCTTGACTTTTTTGACCACACACTAGCCCATTGCTATCTGCAAAATACAACAACAACAATAACAACAACAGAAGAGTTGGAAGGGACCTTGAAGTCTTCTAGTCCAACCCTCTGCCCAAGCAGGAAACCCTACAACACTTCAGACAAATGGTTATCCAACATACAAGCGTCTCCCAACACTGGCAGCAAATCCTTTGATGTTCTTCATGCATGCCCATGTCTTTCTAAATAAATTTGTTTTAGTTTTCTAGTACGATGAATGTTGATTGCTTATTTAGTATCCTATGAATATCACTCAGGGTTGTTATCTTATGATTTAGGGTGAATGTAATTTTATAGAATAGAATAGAATAAAATAGAATAGAATAGAATAGAATAGAATTTTTAGAATAGAATAGAATAGAATTTTTATTGGCCAAGTGTGATTGGACACACAAGGAATTTGTCTTGGTGCATATGCTCTCAGTGTACATAAAAGAAAAGATACGTTCATCAAGATACAACATTTACAACACAAATGATGGTCATAGGTTGCAATTTAACCCTTAATGATAGCAACAAAAAGTTACAGTGATACAGTCATAAGTGGAAAGAGATTGGTGATGAAAATGAGATGATTAATAGCAGTGTAGATTTAGTAAATAGTTCAACAGTGTTGAGGGAATTATTTGTTTAGCAGAGTGATGGCCTTCGGGAAAAAACTGTTCTTGTGTTTAGCTGTACTGTTGTGCAATGCTCTGTAGCGTCGTTTTGATGGTAGGAGTTGAAACAGTTTATGTCAAGGATGTGAGGGATCTGTAAATATTTTCACGGCCGTCTTCTTGATTCGTGCAGTATACAGGTCCTCAATGGAAGGCAGGTTGGTAGCAATTATTTTTTCTGCAGTTCTAATTATTCTCTGAAGTCTGTGTCTTTCTTGTTGGGTTGCAGAACGGAACCAGACCATTATAAAGGTGCAAATGACAGACTCAGTAATTCCTCTGTAGAACTGGATCAGTAACTCCTTGGGCAGTTTGAGCTTTCTGAGTTGGCACAGAAAGAACAGAAAGAACATGATGACTAGGATCATGATTTATCACTTATAGCTTTTATGTACTGTGTGAGCTTATATGCACCGAAGACAAATTCCTTGTGCGTCCCATCACACTTGGCCAATCAAGAATTCTAGAATAGAATAGAATAGAATAGAATAGAATAGAATAGAATAGAATAGAATAGAATAGAATAGAATAGAATAGAATAGAATAGAATAGAATAGAATAGAATTTTATTGGCCAAGTGTGATTGGACACACAAGGAATTTGTCTTGGTGCATATGCTCTCAGTGTACATAAAAGAAAAGATACATTCTAAGAATTCTATTCTTATTCTGTTCTTTTATTCAGTGTGGCCTGCCTTTGAAGAATTTGTCCATTGCGGGAATCCAACCTTACCATGTCTGAAACGACAACTCACAAAGAGGAAGAAGATCCCATGTTTCTCTTCCATTTAGTGTACATCCGTACCAGCCTTTGAACATCAGGAGGGGCATGGCAGGCATAGGGATCTGTAACCCTGTCAAAGTGGAAACGGGTGTGCCAGAACATCAGTGTGCAAATGATGCCCTTGTGATCTGCAGCTTACAGTAGTGGCTGAAATTGTGGGAACCTTTTGGGAAAAGTGTGTTTTTGAGGTTTGATGGCTAATAACACCACTTTTTTGGGGGGAGTTTCAAGATAATTCGATTCCATTGCTAGAATGGCCTGGGAATAGTCCAGGCCTTAACCTGATTGAAAATCTACGGAGCTGACTAATGAAACTTGTTAGTCAGAAGCGACCCAGCAATAAAACCCAGTGAATAGAAGCAATCATTCAGTCTTGGTTTCACATTAGAACAACTGCAGAACTAAAAAACTTGGTTCACTCCATGGGAAGACATTGTAAGGCCATCATTAACATCAAAAACATCATCAAAAAATGACAACAAAGAACAACTAGACACAAGAACAATTTTCCCCCGAAGGCCATCACTCTGCTAAACAAATAATTCCCTCAACACTGTCAAACTATTTACTAAATCTACAATATTATTAATCTTCTCATCATTTTCATCACCAATCTCTTTCCATTTATGACTGTATGACTGTAACTTTTTGTTGCTATCATTAAGGTTTAAATTGCAACCTATGACCATCATTTGTGTTGTAAATGTTGTATCTTTGATGTATTTTTTTTCCTTTTCTTTTTCTTTTATGTACATTGAGAGCATATGCACCAAAACAAATTCCTTGTGTGTCCAATCACACTTGGCCAATAAATTCTATGCTATGCTATGCTATGCTATGCTATGCTATGCTATGCTATGCTATGCTATGCTATGCTATGCTATGCTATGCTATGCTATGCTATTCCTGCTAAAGGTTACCCAACTAAATGTTAACTGACATGGTGATCATTTTTGTATATCTGGTTTTTTCCTATGGTGATAATTTTTGTATATCTCGTTTTTTTCAACGTGTTTCACTTTTCTCCTTTATACTGTAACGGCTATTCTAATAGCAAATCCTCCATAAAAGTTATTGCATTACATTCATTTTATGGTACTACTTGGGTGAAATCTACTCACCTTCCCTACCGGTTCGGAATTCTGTGTACGCATCATGTGCGATTTTGGACCTTCTGCACATGCACAAAGCCTTCTGTGTATGTGCAGAGGGTCAAAAACAGGTTACCTCTTGGTTCAAACCAGAAAGTAATGATGTCCAGGTGGATGGGTGGAGCTTCATGCTGAACCACGCACCGCCACTGCTACCAGTTCGTCCAAACCGGTGGTACCAGTAGTACTAGTAGTATCCCTGGTACTACTTCCAAAAAAAGTGGTGTTATTAGTTAGTTTTAGAAAATACACTTTTCCCAAAAGATTTCCACAATTTTGGCCACTACTGTAATGGGTTTTTTTGGCGGGGGGTTGTTATATACCGTTACTGGGCCGTGATAGCTCAGGCTGTTAAGAAGCCTGTTGTTAGAACACAGCAGCCTGCAATTACTGCAGGTTCAAGCCCGGCCCAAGGTTGACTCAGCCTTCCATCCTTTATAAGGTAGGTAAAATGAGGACCCAGATTGTTGGGCGCAATAAGTTGACTTTGTATATAATATACAAATGGATGAAGACTATTGCTTAACACTGTGTAAGCCGCCCTGAGTCTTCGGAGAAGGGCGGGATATAAATGTAAACAAAACAAAAACAAAACAAAACTTGCATGCAACATTGGAATTAAGTTTACTTTGTCGCTTCTGACATCCGTGTCCTTGGGCATCTGGGGAGAAGGGGAACAAGGAGAGAAGTGACATTGTGTCATTATGTCATTATGCAAATGAAATCACTGTGGCTTCTGAGGGATGCCTCTTAATGGCCCCAGGCTATTTTTCCAAGGATTGTCTTCTAGAATAATGCATCACATTATTAAACTGAATTATTAAATAAGGCACAAAGGACTAACATCCATGCAACAGCCAAAGCCTCAAATCACGCCTTATAAACTGCTGTCATGCAACAGACCAAGTTGCAAAGAAGCTACATTTTGTGACATCGAATTATTTTGGACTCCTAGCGACCACATAGATAGATATTCTCCGTAAAGCTCTATTTTGGTTTTGCATAATACCTCGACTTTCAACCATTCGTTTAGTGACTGTTCGAAGTTACAACGGCACCAAAAAAAATGTTATTTATGATTCACATTTACAGCAGTTAATGGTTATGTGATCAAAATTTAGGCATTTGGTGGCTCAGGGCCTCTGGTGGCTCAGACTGCTAAGACAGTCTGTTATTAACAGCAGCTGCTTGCAATTACTGCAGGTTCAGGTCCCACCAGGCCCAAGGTTGACTCAGCCTTCCATCCTTTATAAGGTAGGTAAAATGAGGACCCAGATTGTTGGGGGCAATAAGTTGACTTTGTATATAATATACAAATGGATGAAGACTATTGCTTGACATAGTGTAAGCCGCCCTGAGTCTTCGGAGAAGGGCGGGATATAAATGTAAACAAAACAAAAACAAAACAAAACTTGCATGCAACATTGGAATTAAGTTTACTTTGTTGCTTCTGACATCCGTGTCCTTGGGCATCTGGGGAGAAGGGGAACAAGGAGAGAAGTGACATTGTGTCATTATGTCATTATGCAAATGAAATCACTGTGGCTTCTGAGGGATGCCTCTTAATGGCCCCAGGCTATTTTTCCAAGGATTGTCTTCTAGAATAATGCATCACATTATTAAACTGAATTATTAAATAAGGCACAAAGGACTAACATCCATGCAACAGCCAAAGCCTCAAATCACGCCTTATAAACTGCTGTCATGCAACAGACCAAGTTGCAAAGAAGCTACATTTTGTGACATCGAATTATTTTGGACTCCTAGCGACCACATAGATAGATATTCTCCGTAAAGCTCTATTTTGGTTTTGCATAATACCTCGACTTTCAACCATTCGTTTAGTGACTGTTCGAAGTTACAACGGCACCAAAAAAAATGTTATTTATGATTCACATTTACAGCAGTTAATGGTTATGTGATCAAAATTTAGGCATTTGGTGGCTCAGGGCCTCTGGTGGCTCAGACTGCTAAGACGGTCTGTTATTAACACAGCTGCTTGCAATTACTGCAGGTTCAGGTCCCACCAGGCCCAAGGTTGACTCAGCCTTCCATCCTTTATAAGGTAGGTAAAATGAGGATCCAGATTGTTGGGTGCAATAAGTTGACTTTGTATATAATACACAAATGGATGAAGACTATTGCTTGACATAGTGTAAGCTGCCCTGAGTCTTTGGAGAAGGGCAGGATATAAATGCAAATTAAAAAAAAACAAAACAAAACTTGCATGCAACATTGGAATTAAGTTTACTTTGTCGCTTCTGACATCCGTGTCCTTGGGCATCTGGGGAGAAGGGGAACAAGGAGAGAAGTGACATTGTGTCATTATGTCATTATGCAAATGAAATCACTGTGGCTTCTGAGGGATGCCTCTTAATGGCCCCAGGCTATTTTTCCAAGGATTGTCTTCTAGAATAATGCATCACATTATTAAACTGAATTATTAAATAAGGCACAAAGGACTAACATCCATGCAACAGCCAAAGCCTCAAATCACGCCTTATAAACTGATGTCATGCAACAGACCAAGTTGCAAAGAAGCTACATTTTGTGACATCGAATTATTTTGGACTCCTAGCGACCACATAGATAGATATTCTCCGTAAAGCTCTATTTTGGTTTTGCATAATACCTCAACTTTCAACCATTCGTTTAGTGACTGTTCGAAGTTACAACGGCACCAAAAAAAATGTTATTTATGATTCACATTTACAGCAGTTAATGGTTATGTGATCAAAATTTAGGCATTTGGTGGCTCAGGGCCTCTGGTGGCTCAGACTGCTAAGACAGTCTGTTATTAACAGCAGCTGCTTGCAATTACTGCAGGTTCAGGTCCCACCAGGCCCAAGATTGACTCAGCCTTCCATCCTTTATAAGGTAGGTAAAATGAGGACCCAGATTGTTGGGGGCAATAAAAGTTGACTTTGTATATAATATACAAATGGATGAAGACTATTGCTTGACATAGTGTAAGCTGCCCTGAGTCTTCGGAGAAGGGCGGGATATAAATGCAAATAATAAAAAAAAAAAATTAGGGATTTGGCAATTAGCATGTATTTTATGACCGTTGCATTACCAGTATTTGAGAGGCTGCCACAAAGAGGAGGGGGGGGGCAACTTATTTTCCCAAAGCACCATCAGGCAGGACAAGAAACAATGGGTGGAAACTAATCAAGGAGAGAAGCAACCTGGGATTAAGGAGAAACTTCCTAGCAGTGAGGACAATCAACCAGAGGAACAGCTTGCCACCAGAAGTTGTGGATGCTTCATCACTGGAGGCTTTTAAGAAGAGACTGGACAGCCACTGGTCTGAAATGGTATAGGACCGTGATGGCAAACCTATGGCACGTGTGCCAGAGGTGGCACGCAGCACCCTCTCTATGGGCGTGCGATCCATCACTCCAGTTCAGCTCCACTGCACATGTGGGCATGCCTCCCGCTGGCCAGCTGGTCTTTGGGTTTCTGCCTCGCATGTTGGGGGCTATGCGCAGGGGCGGGAGTGGGGCACGTGCGGGTGTGTGTGTGTCACACACGTGCACAGAGGGCGGGACATATGCAGGGGCCGCCCATGCATATGTGGGGGCACATGCAGGGGGCAGGGGGCATGCGCAGGAGGGTGGGGGGCATGCAGGGGGGCCACACTGGCATGCCTGAGCCGGTGCATGTGCAGGGCTGCATGTGCATGCGCAGGTGGTGAGGCGCGTGGGTGGGGTATTTTGGGTACTTTGGGGGTATGCTTTGGGCACTCGGTCCAGAAAAGGTTAGCCATCACTGGTATAGGATCCTTTTTAAGCAAGTGGCTGAACTAGAAGACCTCAAAGGTAGTGGTGGGATTCAACCGGTTCAAGCCAGTTTGAGCGAACCGGTTGTTAGATTTCTGGCTGGCCCTGCCCCTCCCTCCCTGCTTCTTCCAGGAGTCTCCACGTGCCCCCAAGTGGCCCCCAGGTAAGTGCAAGAAGGCCTACTAGGCCAAAAATGGGGCACAGGGAGGTGCGGTGTGGCTCCACCACAGCCCATTTTTGCTCCCAGGAGGCTGCAGGGAGGCCTACTAGGCCCAAAATGGGACGCAAGGGGCAGCGCAGGCCCCCCGTGGCCCATTTTTGCTCCAGGGGGGTGCAGGAAGCCAAGTACTGCCTGTCACACCCATGGCCACGCCCACCATGGCCATGCCCACCCATCCGGTCATTAGGGCAGTGAACCGGTTGTGAAATTATTTGAATCCCAGCACTGCTCAAAGGTCCCTTCCAGCTCTATTCTGATTCTAATTCATTGTCCTGGGGCCCTGCGATCACCATTTGTAACTTCCCCAGCTGGTTTCCAACAAGCAAAGTTGAAGTTAGGAATTGCTATGTATTAGAGTTTAAGAAAGAAGGGAATTGATAGTGTGATGGTGTGATGGTGTGAAATGGAATATGTTTTATGTTATATTTTAGATTATGTTTGTTACTTACAATACTCTGTATTCTGTTCTGGGAAGTCTCAGGGGGGGGGAGGGGGGAAATGTGGGGGGGAGGGGAAGATTATAAATTGATTGATTGCCATTGTACAGGAATAAGAGTAGAATTAAACAAGTTGGAATGGTGTAAAGTTGGGACTGCTCGGTAACCACTCCTGAAGGGAAAGGGTAAGGAAAGAGGAGTAAAGAAGGAAGAAAGTAGGTAGGCAGGTAGGTAGGTAGGAAAGAAGGGAGAAGAAAGGATAGGAGGAGGAGAAGGAGGAGAAGATAGAGGGTCAGAAAGGATGGTAGTGAGAAGTGGGAAAGAGGAGGGGAAGTAGGAAAGCGAGGAGAAGGATGGTGGGGAAAGTCGAAGAAGGATGAGAAGAGTAGAAAGGATTAAGGGAGGGAGTGGCGGTCGAGCAGCCCTGATTGAGCATAATTTGAGTATAGGATCGATTGTTGGATAAGTGATTGTATTGTACACTGGTCAAATTGTGGGAATTATTATGGAAAATAAAAAAATTTTGCCTTGAAAAAAAAAACAAGCAAAGTCAGTGGGGGAGCCAGCTTTGCTTAAGAACAATTGTTTCTCTGATGTTACTGTATAAACCAGGTGCCGTCATTCTGGTGTCATCATGGTTTGTCCCTACTGCCTGCCTTTCTTTGTCTTCGGAGAAGCAACCTTGTCTGTTTGAGTCTTCTGATGGCTGGGAAGATCCTTTATTCACACACTGCTACCAGGGCAAGACAGATCGTTGTCAACTCCTAGCAATGGCCAGCTCTGACAACTCCTAGCAATGGCTTGGCTTTTTTCATCATTCTGGTACGCCAGCTTTCATGTGGATTATTTGGCAAACCGTGGTTTGTGCTAATGCGTGAGACCACTCTGTAGGTAAAAGAGCAACTGAGTTCACAAAATGGTGCGGCTTTGTGAATTACCTGAACCCAACCATTAAGTTGTGTGAAGCCTAGCTTGCAGGGTAGGAGAAGACATTACACAACGTGCTAAATCATCAACCGTGATTTACAAACCACAGGGACCAAGTTGAATCATTCACAGAACAGACTATGATGAGGTTTGTTCTGGCTTCATGGGCCATGTCAAAACAGCCTTTGGGGATTGTTAGTGATCCAGAAATGGTCTGCAAAAGCGAAAGTTTGTTTTGCTTAGCCACCCATCCATATCTATCTATCTATCTATCTATCTATCTATCTATCTATCTATCTATCTATCTATCTATCTATCTATCTATCTATCTATCTATCTATCTATCTATCTATCTATCTATCTATCTATCTATCTATCTATCTATTTATCTATCGGTGTCTGTCTGTCTGTCTGTCTGTCTGTCTGTCTGTCTGTCTATCTTTCTGTCTGTCTGTCTCTGTCTATCTATCTGTCTGTCTGTCTGTCTGTCTGTCTGTCTGTCTGTCTGTCTGTCTGCCTAACTGTCTGTCTGTCTGTCTGTCTGTCTGTCTGTCTGTCTGTCTGTCTGTCTGTCTATCTATCTATCTATCTATCTATCTATCTATCTATCTATCTATCTATCTATCTATCTATCTGCCTAACTGTCTGCTCCTGTCTGTCTATCATCTATATCTACCTACCTACCTAGAATAGAACAGAATAATAATTTTATTGTCACTTTGAATGTACGGTAATCTGCATACATTAAAATAAAATTTCATTGCATACAGCTCCACCTCCAATATGCACTACATAACCATGACAGAATAAATAAATAAATAAATAAATAAATGCAAAATTATGCACATACCCCATCTCTCTCTCTCTCTCTCTCCCTTTCTCTTTATATCTATCTATCTATCATCTAGCTAGCTAGCTATCATCTATCTAAGTAGGGTCACCCACCTTATATTTTACAACTCTGGATCACAAAACCATAGTAAAATAAACAACCCAAAACAAATGCCAGTGCTTGAGGGAAGAATCCATTTATAAGACCATCAGGAACATTGGCACAAAGGCAGAGGGCTGCCATACAGGGGTGAAATCTACTTACCTTCCCAACCAGTTTGGGAGTGCACTCACCGCCCATGCGCATCACATGCACATGCGTACCCTCTGCCCATGCGCAGAGGATAAGAAACAGGTTACTTCTTGGTTAAAACCAGGAAGTAACCACGACTTCCTGGTTTGGGCAGAGCCTCACCCCACCATAGCTACCGGTTCTCCGAACTACCGACCGCCATCGCTACTGGTTCAGCCGAACCGGGAGCATTTCACCCTTGCTGCCACCTGAAAAAAACTTGAGGGGACCCAGACATTGCCTGGTGATCCAAGCCATCCTGTTAAACCATGATATGTTGGCGTTCCTGTTAAACCATGATACGTTGGCATTCGTGCAACCTTGCATGTTAGATGAGCTCTGCAATTATGGTATATTTTGTTGACTTGAGTTTGAGCATTGCCATGTTGCATAAACCCTGCCAATCATAGTTTACTCAGCTCATCACGGTTAAGTTAAAACCCGGCTTAGCTCTCTGCATCACATCCAGGCGCTGAGTAGCTGAAGTTCATTAAAACTCTCATCCTAAAGGCTGCACCATCTGCTCTTTAGTTCTTGCATTTTAGATTGGGCCAAGATTTTGTACTTGCCTTCTTTGAATGTACAAAGCAGGGAACCTGGCAGCTCTCGCAAGATTGATGCCATCTCTCCATCTCCAGGGAGTTGCCAACAACACTAATAGTTTCCACTCCCCCAAACACCCTCTTGTCCACCCCTCTCAGTCCCAGCTCAAATGCCAAGCCGAGTGTGGAGCAAGGAGCTGGCCCCACCACTACAAAGAGCCCAGCTGTTTGGCCAAATGCCCTAGAAGCTGAGATTCCCGCCCAGGGCTCGGCATTTCCCTACACACAGCACAGCTTTGTTTTGCAAGGGCTTTGGTGGGGTGGGGTGGGGTGGAAGAGTGGACTTGAACTTAAAGAGCAGCTGTTGAAAGTAAGAGCGGCCTGTGGCAAAGGCAGATAATGATGGGCACTATACCTTGACATGGCTGTGGGTCTTCTGTGCTCTGAGGATGATGAGAGCTATGCTGGAGGTTCAACCATACCGGACATGTCTCATTAGAGGAGCCAGGTAAAGGGTGTCTCTCCCATAAGCAATATGGTGAGACATAATTTACAGACACCTGTGCTGGATCGGTTGTTACCTGGGTCAGCATGGACCACGCTAGGTGCTGGAGTTCCTGGACCTCTGGTGCAGATGGGGTATTCAGTCGGTTTGGACCGGTTCAGGCGAACCGGTAGCAGCAACTGTGGGTGGACCCACCCACCCGCCTCGGCGTAATGCTGTCCTATTTAGCCACGTTTTCGAGGCCAGGCACATGCGCGGAAGGTGCGAGAGAGAGAGCAAAGCACATGCGTAGAAGGCTGGGCGCATGTGAGGAAAGTGCATGAAGCAAGCGTGCACGTACGGGGTGAACCGGTGGTAAGAATATGTGAAACCTACCGCTGCTCTGGTGACAAGTGGGCTGCAGGATGGAGGATTGTTGGCCCAGCAACCAGGACTACTGGAAGAAAAGTTGTTTACCCATAGCATATGTTGTACGCAAAGGTTGAAAAGAAGGAAAGAATAATAATGAGGGAGGAGGAGGAGGAGGAGGAGGAGGAGGAGGAGGAGGAGGAGGAGGAGGAGGAGAAGAAGAAGAAGAGGAAGAGGAAGAGGAAGAGGAAGAGGAAGAGGAAAAGTAGGAGAAGGAGAAGGAGAAGGAGAAGAAGAAGGAGAAGGAGAAGGAGGAGAAGAAGAAGAAGTAGTTGTTTTATCAAGGGTGGGAGAGACCCCTTCTGTTTGGGAGAGATTTGCCAGAAAACCCTCTGAATTGTCTCAACTTTATAATAGTTAGCAACTGACACACCTTGGCCCAAATCTGTCTGCTTCCCATTTGCCATCCACAGAGGCGGAGAGGAATCTGGATGAGCTCCATTACTGTCTGGGAAACCCACCGGTGCCACTTTTGACCAGGGGGTGGGGAAGAAATAAGCCCAGACCTCAACTCTCAACGCTTCAACCCTGGCTCCTTCTCTCTCTGACCGCGCCTCCCCCTGGCAGTTGGCTACTTCTTTTCATTGCCGAGACTCCTTTTTGTCTGTGGAGATGGACAGGGCTCCCAAAATCATTAGTGATACCCATAACGAGACATGTTCTGAAAAAGTTGTCTGAGTTTGAAGAAAGAGAAAAACAAATTTGCTTAGAACCGGAGAACAATGCACAGACAAGAAAGAAGATGAATCTTGTCTTAAGGGAATTGCTCAACTCTTCCAAGTACTTGTGGTCCAAAACGGTTCCCTCCTTAAGAAAGGATGTTCAATTCTTACAATGGGGACAATTGTCAAGACAACGTGTAATTTAAACTATGTAGACTCCAAATTTGCTACAAGCTGGATTTATCTAGCCCCAGGGCACCTTATATATCATGGCGACAACCCTTTGATGGCCACAAAGAGTTAGCACTCTAACTCTTCGTTAGAAGCTAGAAACATAGAAGTATAAGAGAATGATCAACTACATTGAAGATTTACTAAAATGGATAAGTAAATATTATTATTACTATGTGATTACTATTTCTCAAAATCAACTATATGTCAGGGTTCCGAAGGATGCCCTAATTAAATCATGAGCCTTGAGCCAAGCTTCAAAAGAAATCCAGTTATTTATTAGGACCTTCAGGTCCACTCGTTCCCAAGTGAAGCCAGCTTTAATCCCATGTAATTTATGTCCCAATCATGACCCTGTTTTCCCCCTTTCCCCAGGGTGTGTTATCAATCACATTCGCCAACGGAGCAATTTCGCAGGTTGTAGAGACCACTCCCGTCCGACCGCTGTGGGTAACCCTGGGAGACAGCCTTGAGAGAGATAAGTCTGGAATGTACATCTGTCTTTGGCTGCCGTGCTGCTTCCTCAGTTTCCCATCTGCCTTGCCCATGGCAACCTGAGAGCAGGCCAGGGATGCTTTGAGAGTTGACACTGTATTCAGACAACACACCGTTTATGTAGACATTGAATTTTTATGTTTAACATGATTAAAATAATACATTTCTTTAAAAAAAAAAAGAGTTAGTGCCCTGGCTCTCTTTCTTGCCATCTAGTGGTCAAAGAAAAATCTGCAACTCATGCTGGAAGCTCCAAATTTTTGTCTGTGTAAAGAGCCAGATCAATGAAGAATCTACCAACCACACAACCACCATGCCCAATGGTGAGAGATATGCCACAGGGCTTGGTGATCGGACGAGCATCTGTCTTTTGGAAGAGTCAGTATAGTTTCCCACTCCTCCTCTGATGGCCGGGTCTGGAAGTCTGTATCAAGCATGGCCACGAAGCCTCTGCAGCTTTGCCAAATTCCTGTCAGAGTTCTCAGGGCAGGCAGGAATCCAAGGTGTGACTTCAGCAACCAGATGAGACTTTGCCTGACTCAAGGAATGTCAAAAAGCAGATCCTTTATATAGGCCATGGGGTGTGGCTCCATGACTCAGCACTTATCCAGGCCTGCCCCTCCCTTCCTTTTGCTGACGTCGCCTCTCCATTCTCCGGAAGCGGGGATCTGCCCACCTTTCGTCCTCCTGCTCAGCTGCCGGCAATTCCAGCTCGTGGCTGGCTTCGTGCTCACACGCTGTAGGAGGGAGGTTTGTTTGCTCAGTCTGTCCAGGCATGGTGCCAGGGCTGGGGGCTGGAGGCGTGCCAGGCCATTCTTCTTCACTATCAGTCTCTGGCTCAGATAGCAGGAGATGGGAGGGGCCCGGCTCAGAAGAGGAGGGCGGGCGAGGCACAACAGTTGGCACAGTCCATGTCTCATCCATTAAACAGGGTACTCTGATGGAAGCTAGGAAGCAGGTCTTCGCTTTTTTAGGATCTGCTTTGTGGGGGCAACGTCCCCCCTAGAATCATTTGACACACACCCCTTCCGCCTGCCATCTTGTTCAAAAGAGTTCTTAAAATTTGGCTGCTTCCTAGCCCGGGGCCTAAGTAGATGCATTCTCTTGGGATATTGCATGGTTCTTTTTAAAGTGGCTTGTGCTCGTTTTCCAGA
The DNA here is from genome assembly GCF_028640845.1 of Ahaetulla prasina. NCBI lineage: Eukaryota > Metazoa > Chordata > Lepidosauria > Squamata > Colubridae > Ahaetulla > Ahaetulla prasina. The sequence goes on along the minus strand of NC_080548.1, from coordinate 23,792,950 downwards.
TGTTTTATGTTTCTTTTTCCAGATGTTTTATTTGCATTTTGGAATAGGCTTTCATAGGGTACGACTTACGCACGAAAATCAATCGATGGACCGTCGGAAAGACAATCAAGAGAGAAGGGCAAAAGGCCTCCAGTGGTCAGCCCTGACATTAGAGAAGATAATGCTCATCCCCCTAAGGAAAGATCAATCACTTCAGGACACCCAAGGCCATCAAAACTAGCTCGCCTATCAATAGCAATAGCTCTTAGACTTATACACCGCTTCACGGTGCTTTACAGCCCTGTCTAAGTGGTTTACAGCAGGGGTCTCCAACCTTAGCAACTTTAAGACTTGTGGAATTCAACTCCCAGAGTTCCTCAGACAGCTTCGCTGTCTGGGAGTTGAAGTCCACAAGTCTTAAAGTTGCTAAGGTTGGAGACCCCTGGTTTTACAGAGTCAGCATGTTGCCCCCAACAATCTGGGTCCTCATTTTACCCACCTCGGAAGGATGGAAGGCTGAGTCAACCTTGAGCCGGTCAAGATCAAACTGCTGGGTGTGGGTAAAGTTAGCCTGCAATACTGCATTCTAATCTCTGTGCCACCATGGCTACATCAAGCAAAATCATAACATTTTTTTTTTATAGTTTGGGCTTAAGCACTCTTTGAAAATGTCCTGGATCTTCATAATGTTTGTGCATCTCTCTCTCTCTCATTCTCTTTCTCCCTCCCTTTTTCTCCCCCCCTTCCTCCCTCCCTCCCTCCCTCCCTCTCTGCTCATACACACCCTCTCACTCTGTCATTCTTTGTGCACAACTGTGTTGTTTTCACAATCATTAAATCTCAACCTATTGCAGAGAACTTCGACAGCTGGAGCTTTTCTCCTGAACTCAATGCCTGAAAGAGTGTCATGGTCACGTACTAACTTTCTGAAGTTGGTCAGCTTTTTAAAGGCACAACAGAAGAGCTTATAAAAGAAGAAGGAGGGGGGGGGAAGTCTTGCAGATTTTAACCCTAAAGAAGATACTGCAATAGTGTACACCTTTATATGAGTTTCTAGCAGGTTGGTTTGTGAGGATGATTGGTGGAAAAGGGTTGCCCTCTACTGGCTGATCATGCATAAAATCGTCTGGTTGAAATGCAAGTTATAGGAATGTGATATAGATTTGGTATGCAATGGTTAATGCAGTGTTTCTCAAACTTGGTGGCTTTAAGATGGGTGGACTTCAGCACCCAGAATTCTCCAGCCAGCATACTGATAGCTGGAGAATTCTGGGTGCTGAAGTCCACCCATCTTAAAGCCTCCAAGGAGAATAACACTGGGTTAAAGCATCGAGAAAGGCTTTAATAATAAAAATTAAAATCCCTCATAAGAAATGCTGAGCGCCAAAGAATTGAGGCCTTTGAACTCTGGTGCTGGAGAAGATTCCTGTGAGTCCCTTGGACTGCAAGGCGATCCAACCACTCAGTCCTAGAGGAGATCAACCCTGAATGTTTTTTTAGAAGGCCAGATCCTGAAGAGGAATCTCAAATACTTTGGCCACCTAAGGAGAAGGAAGGACTCACTGGAGAAGAGCCTAATGCTGGGAAAGATTGAGGGCAAAAGAAGAACGGGACGACAGAGAACGAGGTGGCTGGATGGAGTCACTGAAGCAGTAGGCATGAGTTTAAATGGACTCCAGAGGATGGAAGAGGACAGGAAGGCCTGGAGGAACATTGTCCATGGGGTCATAATGGGTCGGACATGACTTCGCAACTAACAACAACAATACCACCACCAAAGCACTGAGGTTTTGTGTTGCTCAGTGGCTAAGACACTGAGCTTGGCAGTTCAAATCCCTAGTACAGGTTTAAAGTTAAAGTTGCCAAGGTTGGAGACCCCTGCTGTAAGGCCTGTTTGAGACCTTTAGGGTCGCTCACTTCTAAAAGAAATTAGGTACTGAGTTTGAAGACGAGTTTATTTTCTTCGAATAAATTTGAGACTGTGTGAAAAGAAATCTATGCTGACTTGTAAGAATCCAAAGAGCTTTATAGCTCTCTCGGATAAGCGCTTGTTAATAGACTGAAGGTTATCAGCTGGATGAGCTGGAGTGCCGATCACTTGGTATGTGTTAATCAGAACTTTAATTCTGTAAAACTACAGGGTGACGGTCTGCTAAATCTTAATGATGCACTGAAGTTAGATTGTTTTACATAGCAGATAAAGTGATGGCTTGGGTAACCACGGTTTGCTGAATAAATCACATGTGGCTGATTTTCACTCTGTATTAAAATAGAAACCACAGTTTGCAAACCACATTGGCACCACGTTGAGAATCCAATAAAACCATTGCTTTGTTTTGGTGTCACCGGTTGTGCAAACCAGCTATGGTGGGTTGTGCAAACCAGCTATGCTGGGAGACAAACTAACATAACATGCACCTAAGCCTGCTAACCACCATTAAACAAACCTACCGATTCACCTACAGAGGAGGACCGATGTTTTCTGCTGAGCAAGTTCACCGGCTGCCTTTCCCCCAGCCTACCTTACAAGGCGGGTATGGGGGGGGGAATAGGAGGCAGGAGGGCCGCCTTGTCCTCCTGCAGGCTCTGAATGGAAGGCAGGAGAATCAAATCCATTTATTTTATATCATTTTCGATCTCAGAGACTTGTAGTAGCCCGCGCTGTCCAGCTTCCAGTCTTTCTAGATTTAAGCTTAATGTTAACCGCTCCAATCTTGATTGCAGAAAATATGACTTCAGTAACAGAGCTGTTAATGCTTGGAATAAACTACCTGACTCTGTGGTCTCTTCCCAAAATCCCCAAAGCTTCAACCAAAAACTATCTACCATTGACCTCACCCCATTCCTCAGAGGTCTGTAAGGGGCGTGCATAAGAGCACAAGCGTGCCTACCGTTCCTGTCCTATTGTTTCCTTTCGTTATATCCAATTAATATAGTTATTACATACTCATGCTTATATATATGCTTATATATTGTTTAGTTATTTCATGCTTATGCTTATATATACTGTGTGACAAAAATAAATAAATAAATAAATAAATAAATAAATAAATAAAATACGTCCGGCTTCTTCTCCAGACGCGGAGTCGGGGGACCGGGCTGGGGCTGGAGCGGGCGAGTGGGAGGCGCTCGGAGGCGGGGCGGGGGAGTCTCGCCCGCAAAGGGACAGAGAGCGCGGGTTGCCACAGGCTGTTGTGGGCGAAGTGGTTCGCGTGGCCAGCGCGGAGCCGGGAATCCTTGGCCAGGCGCACCGGGGTTGCGTCCGAGGCTTGGATTAACTGCGGGGTTGAGATTCGCCCAGACCTCCTCGGCGAGGAAGTAAGTGGGGAGGGGGGGGACGGGACGAGGGGGCGGCGGGCAAGAGGACTTGGGGTTCCCCGAGGGCAAATGCCAGAGTTGGGGAGAGGGCAGCCCCCTCGCCTCCCCCCTTTTCCAACCCGACAGCGCGCCTTGCATGGGAAGGAAAGGAAGGGAAGCAAACTTGGCCGAAGTTGCCCAGAAGTTAGTAAGAAGTTGGTAAGAAGTTAACCAGAAGTTGCGAAGCGCCCCAAAAGGAGAGCAAGTGGGGCGTAGACCCCCAAGTTGTGAAATGCAAGGTGGGGGAGGGAGCTTTTCGGAGCTGGGGAAGGGGGGAAGGAAGACTTTCCCGGCTCTGGGGACCCACCCCTGCCCGTATCCTTGGGGAAGGGGCGACTGCGGTAGGTGGTCCCAGGGAGTTCTCGGTGCCCGCTTAAAGGAGGGAAAGAGGGGAGCGCCCTGGAAGCCCATATGGGAAGACTTTTGGGGCGAAGGCTTTTGAAGTTCAACCGGGTAAGGAGTATGGGGTGGGGAGCGGGGACGTGGGGGTCGTTCCTCCTAGCTTGCGTCGGACGGTCACTGAAGTTCGGAGCCCAACTCAAACTTCCTTTGACCCGCTTTAAACAAGCGTGGGCCGGGTAAGAGCCCGAGAGAGAGAGAGAGAGAGAGAGAAACTGCCCTTGCCAGAAAAGACTCTCCCGGTCGAACTTCTGCCTGCCTTTAATCACGCGGCGTGGGAGGGAGGTGGGGGGAGTTGGAAAAGTTTGGGAGCTGCGTGGAGGAAGGTCCGTGGAAGGGCGTTGGGGAGGTTTGTGGAACGCCGCTGAAATGTCCCGCTTGGACTTCCAAAACAACGGAGGCTTCTTCTCCAGCCGATGAGGAGCGGCATTCCCCAGGCGATGCATTCCGCACTTGGCCAGGGGGGTCATTCGAGGCAAGGCAAGGCAAATCCTACGATGTGGCATTAAAAAAAACAGAAAAAAAAATGGGCTCCGGAGCAACTTAATGGACGTTTGTCTGTCCGAAGGTGCAGATATCTCCTAGCTCAGGGGTCTCCAACCTTGGCAACTTTAAACCTGGAGGATTTCAACTCCCAGAATTCCCCAGCCAGCTTTGCTTTGCTGGCTGGGGGATTCTGGGAGTTGAAGTCCTCCAGGCTTAAAGTTGCCAAGATTGGAGACCCCTGCCCTAGCGGATACCCCAGCTTTTCAGGAAAGTTTAGGGGAGATTTCCCCACTCTTGAGGTTATAAATCCAAAGGCCCTATGCTTTCTCCAGGTACTGTACCTAGGCAAGCACCCCATATCCCATTTGCTTTGGATATAGTGGGCAGCAGTTCATTTAGCGACCGTCCAAAGTTACCGGGGCACTGAAACAAAGTGATGTACGACCATTTTTTCCACAGTGACGACCTTTTGCATACTCTCACACAATGAAAATTCAGATGCTTAGCAGCTGGTTTGTATTTATGAGTGTCGTGTGTGTGTGTGTGTGTGTGTGTGTGTGTGTGTGTGTGTGTGTGTGTGTGTGAGAGAGAGAGAGAGAGAGAGAGAGAGAGAGACGATCCCTTTTTGCGACTTTCTGACAAGCAAAGTCCATGGGGAAGTCAGATTCACTTAACAAGATTAACAGGTTAACAGAGTTGGAAGGGACCTTGTAGGTCATCTAGTCCAACCCCACCCCCCAAACAGACCCTACACCGTTTCTGACAGGTGGCAGTCCAGTCTCTTCTTGAAAGCTTCCAGGGATGAAGCTCCCACAACTTCTGAAGGCAACTTCTGTTCCATGGGTTGATTGTTCTCACTGTCAGAAAATTTCTCCTTATTTCTAGGTTGAATCTCTCCTTGATCCGTTTCCATCCATTATTCCTCGTCTGGCCTTCAGGTGCTTTGGAAAATAGCTTGACCCCCTACTCTCTGTGGCTGTCCCTCAAATATTGGAACACTGCTATCATGTCTCCCTTTACTCCTTCTCTTCACTAGACTAGCCATGCCCAGTTCTTGCAACCCTTCATTGTATGTTTTAGCCTCCAGTCCCTTAATCATCCTAGCTGCTCTTCTCTGCACTCTTTCTAGAGTCTCAACATCTTTTTTATAGCGTGGTGAGCAAAACTGGATGCAGTACTCTAGGTACTGCAGTACTCTAGGTACTCACTAAGGCTTTATAACAACTGGGTTACTAACTTATCAATTGCAGTAATTCACTCAACAACGGAGGCAAGAATAGAATAGAATAGAATAGAATAGAATAGAATAGAATAGAATAGAATAGAATTTTATTGGCCAAGTGTGATTGGACACACAAGGAATTTGTCTTGGTGCATATGCTCTCAGTGTACATAAAAGAAAAGATACGTTCATCAAGGTATAACATTTACAACACAATTGATGATCAATATATCAATATAAATCATAAGGATTGCCAGCAACAAGTTATAGTCATACAGTCATAAGTGGAAAGAGATTGGTGATGGGAACTATGAAACGATTAATAGTAGTGCAGATTCAGTAAATAGTCTGACAGTGTTGAGGGAATTATTTGTTTAGCAGAGTGATGGCCTTTGGGAAAAAACTGTTCTTGTGTCTAGTTGTTCTGTTGTGCAGTGCTCTATAGCGTCGTTTTGAGGGTAGGAGTTGAAACAGTTTATGTCCAGGATGCGAGGAGTCTGTAAATATTTTCACGGCCCTCTTCTTGATTCGTGCAGTATACAGGTCCTCAATGGAAGGCAGGTTGGTAGCAATTATTTTTTCTGCAGTTCTAGTTATCCTCTGAAGTCTATGTTTTTCTTGTTGGGTTGCAGAACCGAACGTCATAAAATGGGGCAAAACTCACTTAACAAAAGTCTCACTTAACAGGAATTTGGGGTTCTGTTGTGGTCGTAAGTCGAGGACTGCCTGTATTTCTTTCTTACCCTCCTTGGGAAACGTATGTGGCTGGTCAGCTGATGGCGAAGAAGAGATAGGCCATCATTGACGAACCTCTTTACTAAATGGAGGTGTTTGAAGAAGGAAAGGGGTGAAGTTTGTCATGGGGAGCATAAAGGTTCCCATCAGGAAAATGGGTGAGTTCCATAGAAAGTTGCTTGGTGATTTCCAACTATCGACAATGGTCCCCCTGCAGATCTGGAGTGAGGTAGTATGAGAAAACTCATCGGGAACTTTCAGCAAAGGAGTTGCTGCAGAAAAAAAAAAAATTCCCTGCAGAAAAAAGGTGGATTCATACAGTGCATCAAAGTGTTGTGTCTTGCCCGCTCTCACCGCAGCCGGGGTCTTTTTATCTGCTTCCGAACGCTGAAGAATGTCCTAGTATGCCTCCCGGCCCCAGCCCTGGCTCCATGCCCAGACAGGCTGAAGAGGAAGAAATACCTCCAGCCCCCAGCTCTGGCTCCATGCCCAGGCAAACGGAGCAACTAGACCCCTCCCCCTCCTCCACAGCATGTGAGCCTGAGGAAGGTCTATTACCAACAGCTGCCGACTGGAGTGACCCTCGTCAGAAGACTTGATAGGCGGAGGCAACAGAAGGAAGGGAGGGGCAGGCCTGGATAAGTGCTGAGTCATGGAGCCACACCCCATGGCCTATATAAAGGATCTGCTTTCTGGCAGTCTCTGAGTCAGGCAAAGTCTAAACATATCTTGCTGAAGTCACTTTCTGGTCTCCTGCCTGCCCTGAGGACTTTGCTAGGACTTTGGCAGAGCTGCAGAGGCACACCTGATTCGGATTTCCCTGACCCGGCTGTCAGCGGAGGAGTGGGACATGACACAAAGTCTCATTTGCTTAACCCATGATTTATTGAATAAGCCACCATTGTCTGGATTAACACAGTGCCGCTTTACAAAACCCTAGTACAGGGGTCTGCAAACTTGGCTCTTTTAAGACTTGTGGACTTCAACTCCCAGAGTTCCTCAGCCAGCAAAGCTTTGCTGGCTGAGGAACTCTGGGAGTTGAAGTCCACAAGTCTTAAAAGAGCCAAGTTTGCAGACTCCTGCCCTAGTAAGACCAGAGCAGGAATTTTGATCACCACAATACAAAAAAAGATGTTGAGACTTTGGAAAAAATTCAGAGAAGAGCAACTAAGATGATCAAAGGCCTGGAGACTAAACCATATGAAGAACAGGTTCAGATTTTGCGCCTCGCTAGTCTAAAGAAAAGAAGAATTAGGGATGACATGATAGCAGTGTTTCAAGTTTTGAGGGGCTGCCAGAAAGAAGAGGGGGTCAAATTATTCTCCAAAGCACCAGAAGGCAGGACAAGAAACAATGGATGGAAAATAATCAAGGAGAGAAGCAACCTGGAATTAAAGAGAAACTCCCTAACAGTGAGGACAATTAACCAGTGGAACAGCTTGCCTCCAGAAATCATGGGCACTTCATCACTGGAAGTTTTTAAGAAGAGACTGGACAGTCACTTGTCTGAGATTGTATGGGTTCTCCTGCTTGAGCAGGGGGCTGGACTAGAAGACCTCCAAGGTCCCTTCCAGCTCTATTCTATTCATTCATATTGAGCTAAACCATAAACCAAGGCTTACAAACCACTCTTACAAAAAAACACCAACACCAACCTCTGGTTAGCTTGTCTAAATAAAACTGTTTCTTGAAATCGTGCAGGATAAGAGACTGAGAAAAATGTGTTGGGTTCGTGGTCTCACTGTGCAGCCCAGTGAAGCTTCAGTAAAATAGTTCCCGGTCCCTTTTTACAAGTGGAGAAATTGAAAAAAAGGGAGATGCAATTTTGCTTGAAAGCACAAATTGGCTGAATTCACAAAAATCTCTTCACCAGGTTCGATAAAAACAGATGCCTGCAATGCAAATTTTTGATTATTTAGTTGAGGACCACCTGTATGGTGAGAATCTTTTCCACGCCTCTCCTCATTTATTAAAGCACCTTTCTGCTAATTTTGGGGATACCTTCCTGGAGAGGCACTCTGGGCGCCAACTTGATTCAATTCTAATTAATCAAACGGCTCGTATAGGCTTCAATCTGTTGGCTTCATCAGATGCCAACTTTTTAGCTTGCATTTTGATGGGAATAGCAGGGTTGCAGTTAGATTGGAAAGTTAATATATATCAGGGGTGAAATGCTCCCGGTTTGGACTGGATCGCCTGATCTGGTAGCGATGGCGGCGGGTGGTTCGGAGAACCTGCTCCCCCTCATGCCCAGCTGAGCTGTGCACTCATCAGTGGGGTTTTTTTGTTTTACTTTTAAAAGCATTTTTTCTTCGGCCCAAAAAATGTTTTTAAAAGTAAAAAAAAAAGCCTCTGATGATCGCGTGGCTCAGCTGGGATCGTCAGAGCCTTTTAAAAGCATTTTTTCTACAACCTCTTCAGCCGAAGAGGTTGTAAAAAATGCTTTTAAAAGGCTCTGGCGATCCCAGCTGAGTTGCCTGACCGTCAGAGCCTTTAGTAGAAAAAATGCTTTTAAAAGTAAAAAAAAAAAAAAAGTTGGCCAAGTCCACCCAGTCACATTACCCCACTACCACCAAGCCACACCCACAGAACCGGTAGCAACAAATTTTACATTTCACCACTGATATATATGTGTATATATATATATTCTTCTGGAAATAGGCTTTGGCAAACCACTTCTGTAAATCTACCAAGGAAGCCATCCTGTCCATGCCTGGCATTAAAATATTTCAATTTTTTTAAAAAAAAAATAAATAATCCCAAAAATGTGGGTTTGAAATGGCGTGATCTCCTGCAGGGCTGTTGACACTCAGGATCCTGAATGCCGTTGTTTGTTCTAAACTTTCTACATGCCTGGATTGGCCCCAGCTACTGTTTCTCCCGTTGCCAAAAACTTTTTCCCCTGTCAAGGACCTCGGTGAAGGGGTGGATAAGAAAGAGGTTAAAGTCCTGTCCTCTAACTGGCCATGTATCTACTCTGTTGCTATGTGCCTCCTCTTGGAGGGCTTGTCCTGAACCCCTCGGCGTCACTTAGGGGCTGCATGTCACGGGGACTGAGAAGGGGGAATATTTATAACTCCAACATCTTGCCAGGTTTGATATATTTAGACAGCAGGCTGGCCAATAAGAGATCAGATGCAGTGAGGCTCTAACTACTGTTTGCTCCCTTCAGAGCTTCCCTTTACCAGGTCTTTCCATTCTAATAACTCATGAAGAAATAAAGTAAGGACCATCGGCCAACAAAGAGAGGAAATCCATTCCTTCTCCTCAAAATTATTTGACTCTTTGGGTCAAGGTTTTTTTTTTTTTGTTTACATTTATATCCCGCCCTTCTCCGAAGACTCAGGGCGGCTTACAGTGTGTAAGGCAATAGTCTCATTATATTTGTATATTTACAAAGTCAACTTATTGCCCCCCCAACAATCTGGGTCCTCATTTTACCTACCTTATAAAGGATGGAAGGCTGAGTCAACCTTGGACCTGGTGGGGCTTGAACCTGCAGTAATTGCAGGCAGCTGGTTTTAATAACAGGCTTCTTACAGCCTTGAGCCACCACGGCCCTTCAGTCAAGTCCTAAAGAAAAAGCTCGGTTCAACTTGGAAGCTAAGCAGGGTTGAGCTTACGGTAGTTAGGGTTTGAATGGTGGTTAGGGTTTGAATGGTAGTTAGGGTTTGAATGGTAGTTAGGGTTTGAATACGAGGCTGCCAGGCAATTAAAGAGTTATTGGCTAGACTGCGGAGTTCAAAGGAGTCCTGGATGAAGGCAACAGGCAAACACTTTTTAGAGTAGAATAGAATAGGATAGAATTCTTTATTGGCCAAGTGTGATTGGACACACAAGGAATTTGTCTTTGGTGCATAGGCTCTCAAGAAAAGATACATTCATCAAGAATCATAAGGTGCAACACTTAATGATAGCCATAGGGTACAAATAAACAATCAAATTATACTAGGAAACAGTTAATATAAATTGTAAGGATACAAACAACAAGGTTACAGTCATACAGTCATAAGTGGGAGGAGATGGGTGATGGGAACGATGAGAAGATTAATAGTAGTGCAGATTTAGTAAATAGTTTGACAGTGTTGAGGGAATTATTTGTTTAGCAGAATGATGGAGGTCGGGAAGAAACTGTTCTTGTGTCTCGTTGTTCTGGTATGCAGTGCTCTATAGCATCGTTTTGAGGATAGGAGTTGAAACAGTTTATGTCCAGGATGCGAGGGGTCTGTAAATATTTTCACAGCCCTCTTTTTGACTCATGCAGTATACAGGTCCTCAATGGAAGGCAGGTTGGTAGCCATTGTTTTTTCTGAAGTTCTAATGATCCTCTGAAGTCTGTGTCTGTCTTGTTGGGTTGCAGAGCCAAACCAGACAGTTATGGAGGTGCAGATGACAGACTCAATAATTTCCTCTGTAGAACTGAATCAGCAGCTCCTTGGGCAGTTTGAGCTTTCTTTTCAACTTATTGCCGAGGAAACTGCATGAATGCATCCGTGAAATCGCCAAGAGACAAGCTTGACTAGGAGACTATAACTAGCATTAAAAACAATAAGTTAAAACAATAAGTTAAAAACAATAAGCTTTGGTTTTCAGGGAAGACCTTTGGGGCCCTGAACTGTTCTAGGAAATTGAGTGATAAGAAGTTGGCTTTCCATTTTTTTTAAATAGGTCAGGGAAGTCAAGGAAGCCGGGCACCAGCCTTGTGATCTCAGTCCTTCCATCTTGGCCATCTTCCTAAGGCCCAAAGATCTGCATCCCTCAGCTTTTCTGCACTGTTTTCTATTCTGCATTCGATTTTTTTGCAAAATGCTTATATATGCAAGATGCTCAGTTTCTACCTTCCTGGAAATTCCTTCATAACACAGTAGAACAACAGAATAACAACAGAATTGGAAGAGACCTTGGAGGTCTTCTAGTTCAGGGGTCTCCAACCTTGGTCCCTTTAAGACTTGTGGACTTCAACTCTCAGAGTTACTCAGCCAGCTTTGCTGGCTGAGGGACTTTGGGAGTTGAAGTCCACGAGTCTTAAAGGGACCAAGGTTGGAGACCCCTGTTCTAGTTGAACCCCCTGCTCAAGCAGGACACCCTTTCAGATAAATGGTTGCTCAATCTCTTCTTATAAACCTCCAGTCTTGGAGCACCCACAACTCCTGAAGGCAAGTCATTCCATTGATTAATTGTTCTGTCAAAAAAAATCCTCCTTAGTTTTAGATTGCTTCTTTCCATATTTAGTTTCCACCCATTGCTCCAGCCTTCAGGAGCTTTGGAGAAGAGCTTGACTCCCTCTTCTTTGTGGCAGCCTCTTAGATATTGGAAAACTGCTATCATGTCTCCCCTAGCCTTCTTTTCATCAGACTAGACGTACCCAATTCCTGCCTCCAGTACCTTAATCATCTTTGTTACTCTTCTCTGCAGTCTTTCTAGAGCAGGGGTCTCCAACCTTGGTCCCTTTAAGCAAAGCTGGCTGAGGAACTCTGGGAGTTGAAGTCCACAAGTCTTAAAGGGACCAAGGTTGGAGACCCCTGTTCTAGAGTCTCCACATCTTCCTCTTTCACAAAGATTGCCTATGCATGAGCCTTTCTGACCTCACTGGAAGTGAAGCCCAGATCTAACCATGCTTTCGTGCATATTTCTTCTCCCATTTTGGGGGGGTTGGTTGTCTCTCCCGCCCACCGCTGAATGTGGATTGCAAGCTCCTTCCTGCATGTCTTCCTGCACGTCTTTAAGCTGGCAAAGACTTGTGTGTGTTGATGGTTTTATAGGCAAAGGGACATAATTGAGTTCTCATTTGTACTGTGCGAAACCCTGATCTTGTGGCCATTTTTTTTTAATTTTAGGTTTTTATCCTGCCTTTATTATTAAAAATCAGAGATGGTATGCAGACGGTTCTGACCGGTTCATTCGAACCGGTAGCAGAAATCGTGGGCGGGCCCGCCCCACCTGCCCCGATTCTATGCTGTCCTATTTAAGCACGTTTTTGAGGCTGGGCATGTGTGCAGAAGGCCGGGTGCCTGTGCGGAAGGCAGGAACATGCACAAACTGGGTGCGTGTGCACACGAAGCAAGTATGCACACAAAGGGCGAACCAGTAGTAACATAATGTGAAAGCCAATGCTGTTACAAATATCTCAAGTGGCAAACGTACCTAATACTCCTTCCGCTTCCTATTTCCCAACAACCACCACAACCTGTAAGGTGAGTTGGACTGAGAGAGTAAGACTGGCCCAAAGTCACCCAGCTGGCTTTTGTACGTAAGGCAGGACTGGAACTCAAGTCTCCTGTTTTCTAGCCCGGTGCCTTAACCACTAGATCCAACTGATAGCCCATCATAATATGATCCCCTTACAACCAGTTCTATCTTGACCCAGCATTTTATAGTACGGATTAGCTTTCTCCCAAGTTGCTGCCTTCCAGATGCGCTGGATTTCAGCTCCTAAAGGTAAAGGTAAAGGTTCCCCTCGCACATACGTGCTAGTTGTTCCCGACTCTAGGGGGTGGTGCTCATCTCCGTTTCAAAGCCGAAGAGCCAGCGCTGTCCGAAGACGTCTCCGTGGTCATGTGGCCAGCATGACTCAACGCCAAAGGCGCCCGGAACGCTGTTACCTTCCCACCAAAGGTGGTCCCTATTTTTTCTACTTGCATTTTTTATGTGCTTTCGAACTGCTAGGTTGGCAGAAGCTGGGACAAGTAATGGGAGCTCACCCTGTTACACAGCAGCACTAGGGATTCGAACCGCTGAGCTGCCGACCTTTCGATTGACAAGCTCAACGTCCTAGCCCCTGAGCCACCATGTCCTACACAAGCCCAATTCGATACAGACCAGGTTGGGGGGAAGGCTGTTGTAGAACATCAGAATACTAAGGCTGGTTACTCACAGTTAATAATGGCTAAACTTACACCTGGGCTCTGTTCTCCCAGGATACTTAACCAGATCCTTTACAAACCTAGCAGCTTGCATGTGCATGGCACCATAAACATGGTTAGGGTTTTTTTTTTTTCGTGGCTTAATGTATGGTGCAGATTCAAGCTGGTGGAAAGCTGCGGATATGTGTAACTTAATAAACGGGCCAAGCATGCTGTGTGCTTATAATCCTTGTGTTAAATTTCCTCAGCCTTTTGTGCCATTCTAAGTCGTCAAGTTTCTCAGCGCAAAGCTTTGGTTTGTTCCTGCAGATATGTGTTTATTAAAATAATAATAAAAAAAAAGAGTAGCTTTGGCAGAGTGCAGGGAGGTGGGTGGCTTATTTCCCTTCCCTTTATTTGGATCCTGGCCTGGTCACCACTTCCTCTCCTCCAAGCTGTAGCTAGCTGCCACTGGTCAACTGATACCCTTTGGTAGCATCACCTCACAGGGGGAAGTCTCTACGACAACTGTAGGTAAACCTTGGCCCCTGTCGGTCTTCTGTAAAGGCAAAATGTGCACAAGAGGAATGGTCAATTGCAATTAGATCTTTTTGCAGCAAAGATGGAAAATCCTTCCTTCCTTCCTTCCCTCCTTCCCTCCTCACTCTCTTTCTCTCCCTCCCTCCCTCCTTCCTTCTCATTCTCTTTCTCCCCTTCCTTCCTTCCTTCCTTCCTTTCTTCCTTCCTTCCCACTCTCTTTCCCTCCCTCCTTCCTTCCTTCCTTCCTTCCTTCCTTCCTTCCTTCCTTCCTTCCTTCCCACTCTCTTTCTCCCCTTCCTTCCTTCCTTCCTTCCTTCCTTCCATCCATCCATCCTTCCCACTCTCTTTCCCTCCCTCCTTCCTTCCTTCCTTCCTTCCTTCCTTCCTTCCTTCCTTCCTTCCTTCCTTCCTTCCCACTCTCTTTCTCTCCTTCCTTCCTTCCTTCCTTCCTTCCTTCTTTCCTTCCTTCCTTCCTTCCATCCATCCTTCCCACTCTATTTCTCTCCCTTCCTTCCTTCCTTCCTTCCTTCCTTCTTCCTTCCTTCCCACTCACTTGCCTTTCTTTTTCAGATACCACTCTATCAGTGGTGAGATTCAGCCAGTTCGCACCACTTCGGGAGAACCGGTTGTTAACTTTCTAAACAGTTTGAGAACTGGTTGTTGGAAGAAATAATTAGGGCAGAGAACCGTTTGTTAAATTATTTGAATCCCACCACTGCACTCTATCAAGAGTGACCCCTCTAGATGTGACCTCCAGGCTAGTTAAAAACATGCCCTATCTCGCATGGAGTAATTTCCAAGGCTGCGTTATTCAGGTGGGTGGTGGTTGCATACATCAGCCTATCCCAATTCCTTCCCCCCCATTGCTTTCTTCCCCTTGTTGCCTGTGTGTGGTTTGTCCTTCACATGTTCTGCTAGCAAGCCTTGCTCTGTCCCCCTCCCACATCTGTCCCAAAGCCAAGGCAGACAAATTTAGCTCTTCTGATCTCTCTCTCTCTCTGTGCCACAAGCCAGTGCCTTTCCTTTCCCCGGAGTTCCTACAAGCTGTTGATTCTTTTCCTCCAAAATATCGAAGAGATATTTGGTGTGGGGCAGGCATCAAAGGGTAGGTACATAGGGCCCTGCAGAGTGGGGAGCCAAATCTTTGGGGGGCCTGAATTTAGGGGAAATGACACAATAGCACCTCCGGCATCACTGTTGGGACAGGACTGCGCCTAGGAAGGTGAGTCAAGGCGCCTGTGTCAAAAAATAGCCAGATTGCACAGCTGTTGTAGCCAAGTTGGCAGCCTGGGAAAGGAACAAGAAGGAGGACAGAAACGGATTCCTTGCTCGCATTGTAGATCTCCTAGACATGATAAGAGAGCTGAATTAATCTAGAGCAGCCAAAAATCAGGAGGAGTCTGGTGGCAACTTTTCAGTCTAACCAATTTTATTCGTAAGTATAGGCTTTGGTGAAGCACAGCTGACTTTATCAAGTTGACTTTATGAATAGCTTTAGTCTGAAAAGGTGCTACCAGACTCCCACTGATATTTTATAGATCTAATAACAAAAGTGCGTGTAGTCAAAGCTATGGTTTTCCCAGTTGCAATTTATGGCTGTGAAGGTTGGACCATAAGAAAGGCTGAGCGCCAAAGAATTGAGGCCTTTGAACTCTGGTGCTGGAGAAGACTCCTGCGAGTCCCTTGGACTGCAAGGCGAACAAACAAGTCAGTTCTAGAGGAGATCAACCCTGACTGCTCTTTAGAAGGCCAGATCCTGAAGATGAAACTGAAATACTTTGGCCACCTAATGAGAAGGAAGGACTCGCTGGAGAAGAGCCTAATGCTGGGAAAGATTGAGGGCAAAAGAAGAAAGGGGTGACAGAGAAGGAGGTGGATGGATGGAGTCACTGAAGCAGTCGGCAGGAGTTTAAATGGACTCCAGAGGATGGTAGAGGACAGGAAGGCCTGGAGGAATGTTGTCCATGGGGTCGCGATGGGTCGGACACGACTTCGCAACTAACAACAACAACAACAACTTACAGTAGATCATTAAGAGTTTCTGAAGTGCCAGTTGTTCTAACCCCGTGATGGCAAACTTATGGCACGTGTGCCAGAGGGGGCACGCAGTGCCCTCTCTGATGGCATGTGAACTGTCACCCCAGTTCAGCTCTGCTGTGCATGCGCCTCCCACCAGCTAGCTGGTCTATGGGTCTCTGCCGCACATCTGCGAGGGCAGAGCATGTATGGGGGGGCCGCATGCACATGCAGGGGGATGGGGTGCATGCAGGGGGCCATGCACGAATAGAATAGAATTTTATTGGCCAAGTGTGATTGGACACACGAGGAATTTGTCTTGGTGCATATGCTCTCAGTGTACATAAAAGAAAAGATACCTTCATCAAGGAATGTGTGGGGGTGCAGGCGTGTGGCCCACATACGCATTGCACTTTAGGAGTTTGGGCATGCGCATGTGTGCTTTGGCCCCTCGGTCCGGAAAAGGTTAGCCATCACTGTTCTAACCTATTTAGGGTGGAAAGACAAATAGGTTTGATCCACATATTGTGCCAAGCATGGGTGCAGTTCCCTTGGTTTGGGTTTAGCTACTGTGCCCACCCAGCCAATAGTGATTTATAATAATAACAACAGAGTTGGAAGGGACCTTGGAGGCCTTCTAGTCCAACCCCCTGCCCAGGCAGGAAACCCTACACCATCTCAGACAGATGGTTATCCAACATTTTCTTAAAAATTTCCAGTGTTGGAGCATTCACAACTTCTGCAGGCAAGTTGTTCCACTGATTAATTGTTCTAACTGTCAGGAAATTTCTCCTTAGTTCTAAGTTGCTTCTTTCCTTGATCAGTTTCCACCCATTGCTTCTTGTTCTACCCTCAGGTGCTTTGGAGAACAACCCGACTCCCTCTTCTTTGTGGCAGCCCCTGAGATATTGGAACACTGCTATCATGTCTCCCCTAGTCCTTCTTTTTATTAAACTAGACATACCCAGTTCCTGCAACCGTTCTTCATATGTTTTAGCCTCCAGTCCCCTAATCATCTTTGTTGCTCTTCTCTGCACTCTTTCTAGAGTCTCAGCATCTTTTTTACATCGCGGCGACCAAAACTGAATGCAGTATTCCAAGTGTAGCCTTACCAAGGTATTATAAAGTGGCACTAACTCTTCATGTGATCTTGATTCTATCTTTCTGTTTATGCAGCCCAGAACTGTGTTGGCGTTTTTGGCAGCTGCTGTACACTGCTGGCTCTTATCTAATCATATTTAATCATATCATATTTAATTAAGAATCTATGATTAAATAAAGGACAGTGAGAGAATGTAATCATAATCCAGGCTGGAAGGAAGAAGCTTTCACTATTTCTGTAGAACTTGATGCTGGTAGAACGTCTGTAGAACTTGGATGCTTGAATCCAAGTGATGGATAAATGGAGAAGAGGCTGATTCAAGTCCCAATTTGGCCGAGGATTCATCGCATTCTTGATCTGAGCCAAGAGTGCCAAGTCCAGATACCTGTGAGATGTAAATGCTAAGACTTTGAAATTGATTGTGACTACACCTTTTGTTGCTTTCCACGAGTTTTAGTTTAGAATTTGAGATTTGTTGTCTTGGCCCTGCCTCCTTTGTGGTACACCAAAGATTATTTTAATTAGTGATGTCCAATGGGTTGCGTGCAGACAACTGTTCGCCACCAACTGCAATGTTTTGCAGAGACTCCGGCAACAAGGGCAAAGAAAACGAGCTCAGAGGATCTGGTCAATATTGTTCTGTGGTGGACCACTATGGCAAGCTGGAGAAGGTTTTAGTCTGGCTAATGGGAGAAGTAACCTTGCTGGACAGGATCTCTCTTTCTTTTGTAGCCAAGCCACCCAGGAAATGGGCTTCTTGTTGGGATTGAGGTGTCCTTGTTGAGCGAAAGGGAAGCTGCAGCAGAGAATGGTAGGAGCAAACAAGGATT
Organism: Ahaetulla prasina; assembly: GCF_028640845.1. Lineage (NCBI taxonomy): Eukaryota > Metazoa > Chordata > Lepidosauria > Squamata > Colubridae > Ahaetulla > Ahaetulla prasina. Next base: position 23,775,442 of record NC_080548.1, on the reverse strand, counting down.
AAGAAGACACACACATACCATGCCAATTTGAGGTCAACAACTATAAATCCAACAGTAAATAAGAAATCTGCTCTCAGCCAGTTTTCCTCTCCTGTCCTGCATTGACGGCAGATAAATTTATTAAGCGTGGATCTCAATATGTCTGGATGGGCCCAGCTTTGATTAATTTCAGGAAGCTTCAATCACATGCCGATTCTTTCCCAATTTTGGTGGAAAGTCTCCCTCCGCATCTTTCTCTTTCTCGCACACTTAAGTGCCTATGCAATCTTCAAACATAGCGGACAAGCAACCTACAGCACTCGCTGCAACATTATACGGTAACGGCCCCCAAGGAAGATGGCTTAGGATAGGGGTCAGCAACTTGCACCTCTGGAGCCACATGTGGCTCTTTCACCCCTTTGCTGCGGCTCCCTGTCAGTCAAAATATGCATCACAACCACCAATGTGCGACACCCACTGGCATGTGATTTATTGAGCTTTTCAACCCCCGGCAGGCCAACCATGGATAAATCCAAGAAAAGAAAAGTTTCACAAGAAAACAGAACATTTAATTCAACTACATATGCTAGTTTTGTGGCTGCTCAAGAAATAGTCAAGCATGGGAAGGGTTTTGTGGCTCCCGGTGTTTTCTTTGCTGTAGGAAACCGGTCCAAATGGCTCTTTGAGTGTTTAAGGTTGCCGACACCTGGCTTAAGAGAAAGATAGGCCTTAAAAGGTAGAGCTTAAACTGATTCAAGCAGACTAAAGTCCATTGATGCTGTATGTTGCTTTCACACAGAGCATAACCGGGGGACCACAATGGGCCAGAGGTTACGTTTTGCTGGTGCTTGCATGCACTCTTCACACGAATGTGCTTTGATTGGTGTTGTGGAACATGTTATATAAGTTTGGCCATTGTGGCTTATTAAACCCAGTTTTCCAGAGCAGCAATCACCGCAGCCTTTGAGTGATAAACTGATGGGTGATGTGTCATATCCACTCTAGAAATGAGTAGGTTAGACCAGGATGAACCTGAGAATAGAATAGAATAGAATAGAATAGAATTTTTTATTGGCCAAGTATGATTGGACACACAAGCAATTTGTCTTGGTGCAGATGCTCTCAGTGTACATAAAAGAAAAGATACCTTCATCAAGGTACAACACTTACAACACTTAATGCTAGTCATAGGGTACAAATTTAACACTTAATGATACAACATTTAATGATAGCCATAGGCTACAATCAAATAATCAGGAAACAATTACAGTATAAATCATAAGGATACAAGCAACAAAGTTGCAGTCATAAGTGGAAGGAGATGGGTGATGGGACCGATGAGAAGATTAATAGTAATGCAGACTTAGTGAATAGTTTGACAGTGTTGAGGGAATTATTTGTTTAGCAGGTGATGGCATTTGGGAAGAAACTGTTCTTATGTCTAGTTGTTCTGGTGTGCAGTGCTCTATAGCGTCGTTTTGAGGGTAGGAGTTGAAACAGATTGTGTCCAGGATGGGAGGGGTCTGTAAATATTTTCACAGCCCTCTTTTTGACTCATGCAGTATACAAGTCCTCAGTGGAAGGCAGGTTGGTAGCCATTGTTTTTTCTGCCCTTCTAATGATCCTCTGAAGTCTGTGTCTGTCTTGTTGGGTTGCAGAACCAAACCAGACAGTTGTATAGGTGCAGATGACAAACTCAATTATTGCACTATTAATGCACTATCAGGGGTTTTCAATTCAATTGTATAGAATGTGAAGGACATGTTGTTTTTTTTATGTACAATGTACACGGAAGATGGCATTTAATTTCATTGTACGAGGTGCAACGTCAATAAAGTAAATTAACGAACGAACGAAATTACGTTTAAAATGATTCTTAAACTCTTCAGGCATGTTTTTGTGGTCCAGCTAGAAGTTAGCAACTCATGCTGGATTTGTGTCCTGGTAAAATCTTCCCATTTCACGATGGGAGAAGAGAAGCGAACTGAATTCCAAGGAAAAGCAGAATGTCGCCTTTCTTTTTTCCATCCAGTTTTGGAAGGAAAATATTATCTAACTCGGAGCAGGAGGCCCAGAGCTCTGAAGACATATGACGCCTTCTTTTTTTCTTTTTTTTTGCACAGGGAAATATTAAGCCTGTTTTCTGTTTGTGGTGAAAAACCTTTCAGGCCACAAGTGAGCCAAAGGACGGGGAGTGTTTCCATTTCCTTTCCTGTTGATTAGCAATAGAAGCCAAGCCTCTTAGCCAAAAGGATGTTTACTGGGGGAAAAACCTGGCTCGCAGAGTGATATGGAATTGGGATTGGAAAAAAGGGGAAGGGAGGCTTTGCATACCTGAACCCATCAACCAGGGGTTGTTACTACCAGGTCTGTGGGCGTGGCTTGGTGGGGGGGGAGTAATGTGACTGGGTGGGCGTGGCCAACTTTTTTTTTTTTACTTTGAAAAGCATTTTTTCTACAACCACTTCGGCTGAAAAGGTTGTAAAAAAATGCTTTTAAAAGGCTCTGATGATCCCAACTGAGCCGCATGATCATCAGGGGCTTTTTTCTTTTTTTCTTTTAAAAGCATTGTTTCGGTTGAAGAAAAAATGCTTTTAAAAGTAAAAAAAACAAAACCCTCTGATGATTGCGCGGCTCAGCTGGGCATGGACAGGGATTTTTGCTACCGGTTCTCCAAACTGCCCTCTGCCATCGCTACTGGATCGAGCGATCCGGTCTGAGCCGGGAGCATTTCACCCCTGCCATCAACCCTCCTTGTTTTACTCTGAAGAAGATACGTACAAGTGGTCCTCAATGTACAACCGTTCCTTTAGTGACCGTTAAAGTTACAATGTTACTGGAAAAAAAGGGATTTATCACCATTTTTTACACTTCAAATTCAAATTCAAACTTTTATTATCAGAGTACAACATGTGTAGAATGAGATTGGCTGAGCCTCCCTTCGTACACCCCCTCCAACCCAATACAACTCACAGTGAAAGACAGTAAAAGAAAAGGAAAATCCCTGACCCTGTGAATCCTACTAACAAACACACAATCCTACTGCACCATGTGAACTTATTGCACATCGTGCCGGCCTATGCACTATGTTGTTGTAAACAGGGGTGGGCTTCAGATCCTTTAGCAACAGGTTCGCTGCCCCGTTGCTGGGTGGGTGTGGCCATGGAGGGCGTGGCCTAGTTGGCACCATGACGGAGGGGATTTTTTTCCCTCCCTAGGCTCCGGAGGCCTTTCTTGAGCCTCCGGGAAGGCAAAAACTGCTTCCCGCAGGCTCCAGAGGCCCTCCGGAGGCCAGAAGCAGGCCTGTTTCTGGACTTCCGGCCCGTTTTCTGCCCTTCCAGACCCTCCACGCGGCCCCTGCGCTTACCTGGAATGATGAACGGGCCGCGTGGAAACTCCTGGGAGGAGAGGGGCAGGGTGGGAGGGGCGGGGTGGGGTAGGCATGGCCAGCCAGGGGTGGCATTTGAGGGTTCACCGAATTCCGGCGATCCTTGGCTAGAGGATCCCCCGGATCCTGCCGAACCCCCAGGAGCCCACCCCTGCTTGTAAAGTTAATTTCCATTCAGAAGCCTGACAGCCCATGGATGTTCTTCAGCCTATTTGTGTGGCTGCCTACGCTTCTATATCTCCTTCCCAACTGCAGGAGAATAAAGAAGCACTGACCAGGATGTGAGTCATCCCTAAGGATTTTCCTCACTCTTCCAAGGCCGCGAGCCCTAGTGATGTCATCTAGGTATTCAAGGTATTGGTGACGACCTTTAAAGTGCTCCATGGCTTAGGACCGGGATATTTACGGGACCGTCTTCTGCCGGCTTCAATCTCCCAACGACCGGTGCGTTCTCACAGAGAGGGTCTCCTTAGGGTGCCGTCAGCCCAACAATGTCGGCTGGCAGCCCCCAGGGGGAGGGCCTTCTCTCTGGGGGCTCCTACCCTGTGGAACGAGCTTCCCCCTGGACTCCGACAACTGCCCGACCTTAGGACCTTTCGCCGCGAACTTAAAACCTATTTGTTTCGTCTTGCTGGACTGGCTTAATTTTTAAACTTTTAAATTGACTTATTGGGGTTTTTAAATTTTAGTGATTTTATAGGGTGTAATTGTATTTTAGCTTGGCCAATTGAATAAGTTTTTTATGGGTAGTTTTTAATATTGTATGGGTTTGTTTTTTTGTATTTTAACTGGCTGTTCACCGCCCTGAGTCCTTCGGGAGAAGGGCGGTCTATAAATTAAAATATTATTATTATTATTATTATTATTATTATTATTATTATTATTATTATTATTATTATTATTATTATTATTATTATTATTATTATTAGTGGTATCAGGGGACAGCCCACAATGTTTTGCACTGCGCTCAACACCCTCTGTAATGTCTTTCTATCTGCAGCTGTCAGACCAGCATGCCACACCGTAATGCACCGAGTGATCCTTGCAGCATCCTCACAGTCAAAAAATCAACATTCGAACCTTCTGCAACTGACTCATATTTATGATGGTTGCAGTGTCCTGGGATCAGGTGATCGACTTTTGTGACCTTCTTATAAACAAAGTCGATGGGGGAAGCCAGATTCACTTAACAACTGTGGCAAGAAAGGTCGTAAAACGGGGCAGATTCACTTAACAAATGTTTCGCCGAGCGACAGAAATGTTGGGCTCATTTATGGTCGTTAAGACAAGGACTATCTGTAGATCTTCCAGCAAAATAGATTTACCATCACATTTTTAAAAAATAATTATTGCTTTTTTTTAAAAAAAAACCTGTGCTTTTTGACTGGGAATCTTCAGGCTTTGGAGAGATACCTAATGCTTTATTTTTTTCCTGTTGCTTTTGAACATTTTAATGAAGCCACCTGAACAATGAAAGCAGGGGATTTTTATGCAGTACAGATAGTTTTTATCTTACAACGGAAAATCCAGAAGTCTTGGAATAACTTTCAGTGACTAATGCGGATAAAAATATCAGGGATTTTTCAGTTAATTGACAACTTTAATATGTACTTGTTCATTGAGCCTGTGATGATTTTTTTTTTAAGTTAGAGCATAAAAAATTCACTAGAGGGCCAAATAAGTATGTAAAGTTCATTCATTATCGTTCAATGTTAACATCATTGAAAAAAAAGTTACTCACGACCATTTTTCATGCTTACGACCGTTGCAGCATCCCCATGGTCATGTGATCAAAATCCAGATGCTTGGCAATGGACTCATACTTACAACGGTTGCAGTGTCCCAGGGTCATGTGATCCCCTTTTGCAACCGTCTCTCAAGGAAAATCAATATGGGGGAGCCTGATTCAGTAAACAAACATTTTCCTAACCTAACAAGGGCAGTGATTGACTTAACAATTGTGTGGCCAGTAAGGTCATAAAAGGGGGGCAAAACTCACTTATTTATTTATTTATTTATTTATTTTATTCGATTTTTATACCGCCCTTCTCCCGAAGGACTCAGGGCGGTGTACAGCCAAGTAAAAAAAGCACAGTATAAATATTAAAAGAAATTAAAACAAACATATTATAAAGTGGCCGAATTTAAAACAATTTAAAATATTAAGATATAAATAACCCCAATAAAATTTTAGGCCAGTCCCGCTTGAATAAATAGGTGCGTTTTCAGCTCACGGCGAAAGGTCCGAAGATCAGGCACTTGACGTAAACCAGGGGGAAGCTCGTTCCAGAACGCGGGAGCTCCCACAGAGAAGGGCCTATCCCTGGGGGCCGCCAGCCGACGTTGTTTGGCGGATGGCACCCTGAGAAGGCCCTCTCTGTGTGAGCGTACGGGTCAGTGGGAGGCATGAGGTAACAGCAGGCGGTCCCGTAAGTACCCGGGTCCTAAGCCATGGAGCACTTTAAAGGTGGTAACCAAAATCTTAAAGCGCACCTGGAAGACCACAGGAAGCCAGTGCAAACTGCGCAGGAGTGGTGTTACCCGGGAGCAATGAGTTGCTCCCACTATTACCCGCGCAGCTGCATTCTGGACTAGCTGCAGTCTCCGGGTGCACTTCAAGGGTAGCCCCATGTAGAGAGCATTGCAATAATCCAAGCGGGAAGTGACAAGGGCATGAGTGACCGTGCATAAGGCATCCCGGTCAAGGAAGGGGCACAACTGGCTCACCAAGCGTACTTGGTGGAAGGCCCTCTTGGAGACGGCCGCCAAATGATCGTCGAATGACAGCCGCCCATCCAAGAGGACACCCAAGGTGCGCACCCTATCCGTTTAACTGCTTCCACAGCCAGCTGCGGCTGCAGCTGACTGAACCGGGGTGCCGGCATCCACAGCCACTCCGTCTTGGAGGGATTGAGCTTGAGTCTGTCACTTAACAAATGTTTCGCCGAGCGACAGAAATGTTGGGCTCATTTATGATCGTTAAGACAAGGACTATCTGTAGATCTTCCAGCAAAATAGATTTACCATCACATTTTTAAAAAATAATTATTGCCTTTTTTTAAAAAAAAAATCCTGTGCTTTTTGATTGGGAATCTTCAGGCTTTGGAGAGATACCTAATGCTTTATTTTTTTTCTGTTGCTTTTGAACATTTTAATGAAGCCACCTGAACAATGAAAGCAGGGGATTTTTATGCAGTACAGATAGTTTTTATCTTACAACGGAAAATCCAGAAGTCTTGGAATAACTTTCAGTGACTAATGCGGATAAAAATATGAGGGATTTTTCAGTTACTGCAGTAATTGACAACTTTAATATGTACTTGTTCATTGAGCCTGTGATGATTTTTTTTTTAAGTTAGAGCATAAAAAAATTCACTAGAGGGCCAAATAAGTATGTAAAGTTCATTCATTATCGTTCAACGTTAACGTCATTGAGAAAAAAGTGACTCACGACCATTTTTCACGCTTACGACCGTTACAGCATCCCCATGGTCATGTGATCAAAATCCAGATGCTCATACTTACGACGGTTGCACTGTCCCAGGGTCATGTGATCCCCTTTTGGAACCGTCTCTCAAGGAAAGTCAATATGGGGGAGCCTGATTCAGTAAACAAACATTTTCCTAACCTAACAAGGGCAAGTGATTGACTTAACAATTGTGTGGCCAGTTAAGGTCATAAAAGGGGGGGGCAAAACTCACTTAACAAATGTCTCGCTTAGCAACAGAAATTTTGGACTCCGTTGAGGTCGTAAGTCGAGGACTATCTGTAACGAGTGAGAAATGCTGAGGTTTCAGTTTTCTTTTTCCAGTTTGAGGTCTCAGCTTAAGGTCAGAAAGTGTGTGGATCTCAAAGGGCAGGAGCTCGCATGCTCTGTGGGAAAAGCTTATTCAGTGGCTTTATATTTTTAGATGAATATAAAAATAAATTTGCTGGTACATGAACTTTTTATATATATATATATATATATACATATATATATTTATCAACTTTGTATTTATACAAATATACAAATATAATGTATTTATATATTTATCAACTTTGTTTCTCAGGCTTATATATATATAAAAAGCCTGAGAAACAAAGTTGATTCTTTCCTTTTAAAATTTCTTTCTTTCTCTTTTTCGTCGCTGGGAACTCAGATTTGTCGGGAGAAGTTTTAGTTCAGAGCCCAAACACAGTATTCCTCTTGATGGGGTTTGTAATTGGGCTGGTAATGGCCACCCGCTGAAAATGCAATGTTGCAACTCCACAGTTGTCCCCTGGCCACCAGGGTTAGAAAACTATTTTGTCGTGGTTGTCTGTTCACGGAGAGAATACGTTGCAACTTTTGGGTTTTTTTGTGTTTCCCCCCCCCCCTCCGGCAAATCCCTTTTGTTTTCCCCATAAAAGCACCCGAGACCATACGATGCCTGGGGTACTTGCCAGCTCAGCTTGTGTGTGAAGTTGGGCTGCTTTTGATTTCAACAATGCGGATCACACACACACACACACACACACACCCTTCCCCATATGTCCTGACTAAGCATGGTCTGTAGGCATTTGCAATCTGGAAATCGCCTGGTGGGCAACAGCTGGCAGAAGGGAAGCTGGTTGCCACATCCCTGAATACTGTGGAGACAGGTTATCGTCTGCAAACATTGCAGAAAGCGCGCTGCAAACATTTCACTTCCATAGCGACTGGCCTTTGTCCTCCCTCCCAGGGCCAGCTGGGTCATTTCAGAATGTGAAATTGTGGGCCCAGCACCAGCTGTTCCAAGCTTGCTTTGCTCTCCTCCCCGCTCTGTTTCCTTTCCACCTGGCTGTTCTGGCCTCTCCCCCCCGCCCCCTCTTCTCCATGCAGAATGCTTTCCTCTCCAGCTGTTCCAGCGGCCCCACTTTCTGCCCTATCTTGTCCATCTCTTCTTCGAAAATACATTTTGATCGGGTAGATATGCCGTTATAGCACTGGGGAATAGCACTTAGACTTATATAACGCTTCACAGTGCTTCACAGCCCTCTCTAAGCGGTTTACAGAGTCAGCTTATTGCCCCCCAACTATCTGGGTTCCCGTTTTAGCGACCTCGGAAGGATGGGAGGCTGAGTCAACCTTGAGCCGATCAGGATCGAACTGCTGGCATTGGGCAGAGTTAGCCTGCAATAATCCATTCTAAGCACTGCGCGCCATGAAAGGAAGGAAGGAAGGAAGGAAGGAAGGAAGGAAGGAAGGAAGGAAGGAAGGAAGGAAGGAAGGGCAACAGAAAGAGGAAGAAGAGGTTGTAGAAAAAATGCTTTTAAAAGGCTTTGATGATCCCAGCTGAGCCACACAATCATCAAGGGCTTTTTTTTTTTACTTTTAAAAGCATTTTTTTGGCAGAAGAAAATGCTTTTAAAAGTAAAAAAAACCACCTCTGATGATCGTGCGCCTCAGCTGGGCATGGTGTTGGGGCCAGGGATTTTTGCTACCAGTTCTCTGAACCACCCGCCACCATTGCTACCAGATCAGGTGATCCAGTCTGAACCGGGAGCATTTCACCCCTGATTAGATGGGAACTGTAGTTCAGCAACATCTGGCTTTCCACCCAGCCGTAATAGAATAGAATAGAATTTTATTGGCCAAGCGTGATTGGACACACAAGGAATTTGTTTTGGTGCATATGCTCTCAGTGTACATCAAAGAAAAGAAAAAGAAAAAAAAATACCTTCATCAAAGGTACAACATTTACAACACAAATGATGGTCATAGGTTGCAATTTAACCCTTAATGATAGCAACAAAAAGTTACTGTCATACAGTCATAAGTGGAAAGAGATTGGTGATGAAAACGATGAGAAGATTAATAGTAGTGTAGATTTAGTAAATAGTTTACTAACAATTGTAATATAATAGTAAATAGTTTATAATTTGTAATTTATAGTTTATAATAGTTTATAATTGTAATATAATAGTAAATAGTTTACTAACAATTGGAACAATTTGCAATTTCCAAATTGGGAACCCGCCATTTCCTGGAAACCAAGACCAAAACCACAGAAGTGTTTCACTATTGGGTTACATGCTTCGAACTCAACAGCTTTGTTCCATCCAGGAACCTGACCGTCCTTTTTTATTTATTTATTTATTTATTTATTTATTTATTTATTTATTTATTTATTTATTTATTTATTATTCGTATTTGTATACCGCCCTATCTCCCGAAGGACTCAGGGCGGTTCACAGGCAAATAAAAAACATATATATACAAATTAGGAAAACCATTAAGAAACTTATTCAAAAAGCCAAATTATTAAAAATAGTATAAATGTTAAAACCAATTAAAACCCCTATAAAATTTAAAAACTAGTCCAGTCCTGCGCAGATAAATAGATGTGTTTTAAGCTCGCGACGGAAGGTTCGGAGGTCCGGAAGTTGACGAAGTCCTGGGGGGAGTTCGTTCCAGAGGGTGGGAGCCCCCACAGAGAAGGCCCTTTCCCTGGGTGTCGCCAGACGACACTGCCTAGCTGACGGCACCCTGAGGAGTCCCTCTCTGTGAGAGCGCACGGGCCGGTGAGAGGTATTCGGTAGCAGTAGGCGGTCCCGTAAGTAACCCGGCCCTATGCCATGGAGCGCTTTAAAGGTGGTTACCAAAACCTTATTTGTTTTTATCTCCTCTCATCTTGTAGACATGTGGCTCCTCCTTCCTCTTTGTGGGATCTTCATTGCAAACTCAGCGGCAGGTAAGGTCGAGTCTGGACTTCGAGGACTTACGACAGAAAGTAAGAACGCTGCCCTACAAACTAGATAGAGGAAGGATTTAGAACAGTATGGGTTTCAAAAAAAAATCACAAGCATTAGACAAGATATTACTAGGCACAGAGGACAAACTGATTAAAACAAAATGACAATTATTTATTGAGATACAAAATGGAGGAGGAGGTAGTCAAAGAAACTATGATAATCTGGGCCAAAAACTTTGGTTATAATATTGAATTGGAGAAATGAGAGAAATTATGGAACAAAAACCATAAATTGACGATGTCTGTAGCCTGAAAGGAAAACATGTATAAAATGTTTTATAGGTGGTACCTTCCACCAGCGAGACTGGGCAAAATGTTCCCCAGTACTCCATCAACTTGTTGGAAATGTAAACAAAATTCAGGAACATATTACCACATGTGGTGGACGTGCCCCATAGTAAAACAATATTGGAATAGAATAAGAATAAATTTAGAAGAGATAACTAAACAGCAAATAGAGATGAAATAGAACTATTCTTGTTAGGAATATTTACAGGGAATTATGGGGAAAAAAATACAATACTTAATTATACATATCACAACAGCATTGAGAAGAATATATGCACAAACTTGGAAAAACAATAATATACTAAGAGAAGAAAACTGGGTAAGAAAAGTTTTAGAGTGTGCAGAGATAGACAAACTCACAAAAGAAATACAAGATAAGGAGGAAACAGAATATTACATGGTAAGGGATAAATGGTATGAATGGTTAGAGGAGAGGTATAAAAGGCAAGGAAAGATTAAATGAGGAAGAAACAGGAGCATGAATGAAACAAATATGTTGAAAGGGAATGGACACAGAATGCATTATTGTAATTTAGTACATTGATACTTTCATAGATAGAATAGAATAGAATAGAATAGAATAGAATAGAATAGAATAGAATAGAATAGAATTTTTTATTGGCCAAGTGTGATTGGACACACAAGGAATTTGTCTTGGTGCCTATGCTCTCAGTAAACGAAAAGATACCATCATCAAGAATCATGAGGTACAACACTTAATGATAGTCATAGGGTACAAATAAGCAATCAGGAAACAATATCAATATAAATCGTAAAGATATGTTGGAAGAAATATCCATCTGGGTTCAGTTCCAAGTGGGGACAAAGACACTGGAAACATGGAGACTGCTTGGAAAGATGGTTTAATGGTGGTCAGGATCACATGGCTTGAGTTCCTGAACAGAAAAGGGCTGTGCTCCCTGGCTTTATGCTTTTTCTGAGCTTTGAACTTTCTGGGCACAGGAAGAGTATCCTGATTGGTTGTCAGACTCCCAGGGGGTGGAGGTCTTAGCTAGCCTTGCTGGCTGATGTAATCTTCCCAGGTGCCATGTGGTGAGTTTCTGTTCTATTATGTTGCAAATGATGGTCATTGACAAAGGTGGGGGGATTGAGTGAGCTTGGTTGAGGCTTTAATGGCCCATTGACAAAGGTGGGGGGTGGCAGGAAGTTGCAGGGAGCTGCTATGTCTTTAAAACATGTTTCTCCATTTCTTATCCAGGGAAATAATCTTCTGCCCTTTTTAATATTTCCTAAAATATTTCATTCCTCTAGGAGAGGAGTGAGTGCTAACTTCCTACAGATACAAGCAACAAAGTTACAGTCATACAATCATAAGTGGGACGAGATGGGTGATGGGAACGATAAGAAGTTTAATAATAGTGCAGCCTTAGTGAATAGTTTGACAGTGTTGAGGGAATTATTTGTTTAGCAGAGTGATGGCATTGGGGAAAAAACCTGTTCTTGTGTCTAGTTGTTCTATGTATAAATAAATATCAGAATCACATGTATAGATAGTAAATAGAAAAAAGGGAGAAAAATGGATATATAAGAAATGAAAACTGATGTGGAAATGTTGGAAAGAAGAAAATAGTACAAATTTCATTTTTTGTTTTTAAAAAACCTGTTCAATAAAAATTATTTAAAAAAAAAAAGAACACTGCCCTTCAGAAACACACATATACACACAAACAAGCCCACCTCACTGTAAGTCAGCAAATGGGGACTGTTTGGTCACCCAGACGACTCAGAGCCTCCGCGGGGCTTAGGTTCACTGATCTGTATACCATATTTTTCAGAATATAAGACGTACCTTTTTCCCCCAAAAAAGAGGGTGAAAATCTGGGTGCGTTTTATACTCCAAAGGTAGCCCTGCCCAGCTTCTCAAACGGAGGTTTCAGAGGCTGAAAAAAGCATCAGAAATGAAGCTTCAGAAAAAAAAGCCCCCAAATGGAGCTTCAGAGGCTTTTTTTTCTGAAGCTGTTTTGGAGGCTTTCAGAGGCAGAAATAAAAGTTTTTTTCTGAGTTTCAGAAGTTTCAGAGGCAGAAAAAAAAGCAAAAAAAAAAAAAAGCAAGGCACAGTGCTCACGACTAAGAAACCTGTTGCTAAAATTCACCTCTGGGAACAGCTGATTTGGGGTATTCCGGGAGGCCAATCCACCTGCCAATCCGATTTTTTCTTATTTTCCTCCCCAAAAACTAAGGTGCGTCTTATACGCGGAAAATTTGGTATATATGAGTGCTCCTCTGTATTATATAGCTTCTGGGATTATTGATTCTCTGCTTCTGGATTCTGAGTTCTGGTTCTGGTTTCTGCTGCATGGGTATAGTATATAAAGAAGTTTCTTATTATAAATGAATCCTGCTGAATTGTTTACTTGGGTGCTGGTTGGATTGCGGCAAACTCTTAACACTTTAGCAACATAAATTTTGGGCTCAATTGTGGTCATAAGACAAGGACTACTGATGCTTTCTGGAGATTAAGATACGAAGGATGCGCTGTACCAAAGCTTCTTAGCAATTCCTCACTCCAAATTATGCATGTTATCAGTAGTGGGTTTCAATTTCTTTTGCTACCGGTTTGCTCACAGGCATGTGGGCATGTGCAGGGGCGCACACAACACTTCTGCACATGTGCAGAGATGTACAGGCAGGTGGGTGGAGCCTCCCACCGCCGCCGCTACTGGTTCACCCAATCTGGGGTGAACCGTTAGCAAGCCACTACTGCATATTATGGTATATTTTGAAAGTTAGTTCTAGTCAATACCCATTGCCTGTCCAGCTGTGCTATTACATTGTTGGGTGTCCACTTCTCCACCCCGGTACAACTCAAGGTGACACAAAAATGACCAAATTGTGCCTTGTGACACCGTGCGACAAAACCCTGACCGCCGCTACTGGTTCACCCAATCTGGGGTGAACCGTTAGCAAGCCACTACTGCATATTATGGTATATTTTGAAAGTTAGTTCTAGTCAATACCCATTGCCTGTCCAGCTGTGCTATTACATTGTTGGGTGTCCACTTCTCCACCCCGGTACAACTCAAGGTGACACAAAAATGACCAAATTGTGCCTTGTGACACCGTGCGACAAAACCCTGACCTTTTGAACTGGAGCCCAGACATCGGAGGCAGATATGGAAGTCCCGTGGCTTGTGTTGCAAAGCATGGTGATTCCCCCAGCCACCCATGGACCTTCCGGCCCCTTATTCCTAGATAACCTATCTGGCTGAGGTTTTGAGAATTGAAATTCAAAAACTCTTGTAGAATATTGATCTGAAAAATCTCACCGACCTTCAAGGTTAGCCTGTATAATATTAATGATGGTGAAAGAGTTGGTGACATTGAAAGTGAGTCTCTGACGCCCCATTGAGACAGGATGTTTGTAATTTTGAAACTTCAGTTGTATTTTGTTCACTATAATAAAGTGAACAAAATACACAGACTGAATGGCTAGGATTACACATCCTGCTAAGCCATGGTTTTTTAGGTTATAATTACAATGCATTATAGAGCTGTAGTTCACAGCATGTCCTAGTCCAGTGATGGCAAAGCTTTTAGGCACTCAGTGCCCAAAGTTTGCGCACGTACCCAAACTGCAAGACGTGGGCACATGTGTGGCGTGCCCCACGCATATACGTGCCTGTGCATGCACGGTGGAGACCCGAAGACCAGCTGGCTGGCGGGAGACCTGCATACATGTGTGGCAGAGACCTGAAACAGAGCTGGGGCGATGGTGTGCGTGCCTACAGAGAGGACTCTCCGTGCCACCTCTGGCACTCATATCATAGGTTCGCCACCACTGTCCTAGTCAGTGTATTCAACTTTGTCAACTTTTAGAGAGAGTGGAGTGGAGTGGAGTGGAGTGGAGTGGAGTGGAGTGGAGTGGAGTGGAGTGGAGTGGAGTGGAGTGGAGTGGAGTAGAGTAGAGTAGAGTAGAGTAGAGTAGAGTAGAGTAGAGTAGAGTAGAGTAGAGTAGAGTAGAGTAGAGTAGAGTAGAGTAGAGTAGAGTAGAATAGGAATAGGAATAGGAATAGGAATAGGAATAGGAATAGGAATAGGAATAGGAATAGGAATAGGAATAGGAATAGGAATAAATAGAAATAGAATAGAAATGAAATAGAAATAGAATAGAAATGAAATAGAAATAGAATAGAATAGAAATAGAATAGAATAGAATAGAAATAGAAATAGAAATAGAATAGAAATAGAAATAGAAATAGAATAGAATAGAATAGAATAGAATAGAATAGAATAGAATAGAATAGAAATCGAAGAGGAATAGACTAGACTAGACTAGACTAGATAGAATAGAATAAAATAGAATACCTTGGAGGTCTTCTAGTCCAAACCTCTGCTTAAGCAGGAAACCTTATACTATTTCAGACAAATGGTTATTATCCAATCGCTTCTTAAAAACTTCCAGTGTTGGAGCATTTACAACTTCTGGAATGTGTAGACTTCAATTCCCAGGATTCCCTGCTAACATGCTTGTTGCTAAGAATTCTGGGAATTGAGAAGCACCCATTTAGAACCAATGGAAAAGAATATCTGTAGCTCAAGGCTGAACTGTGGAGCCCTCTGTGCTCTCTGGGTTCGGTGGTTTGCTTGCAGACGTTTTGTTACCCATTAAGGTAACATCTTCAGTTTAGATAGAAGATGACAAAGTTGGGAAATCCAGTGCTAATCCCAACCGAATTCTTGCAAATTAGATCAATGAGTTGAATCCAGTCGCTGAGCCAGACATGTACGTTAAAACAATGCCGTGAGTTAAAACCCATTTATCCAGAATTAGTTGCATCCCAGCTATCATAAAAGGGGCTGAACAGAGCTGCAGATCAATAAAACAAGCATGAGATCTCGTTTCAAGTATTTATTTATTTACAGCGGCTGACTTCTGTACTGTTTTTGACTTCTATTAACTAGAACAGAGGAGGAAAAGCTCCATGTGTTCACCAGCCTTCTCTGTTCTCCAGTGGCGAGACATTTGTTTCTGATGAATAAGTCAGTGGAACATATGAAACGGCAACGTACATGAAAGGGATACCTGTTCTTCAGCTTTGAAACAGTTGAAAAGAAAGAAAAACATCTTTAAGAACACCGATCAGTTGTAAAATAATAAAATATATCAGCCCGCAGCGTGAGGGGAGAAAAGTAGCAATAGCAATAAGCACTTAGACTTATATACCATTTCGCAGTGCTTTGAAGCCTTCTCTAAACAGTTTACAGAGTCAGCATCTTCTTTTCCCCCAACAATCTGGGTCCTCATTTTACCGACCTCGGAAGGATGGAAAGCTGAGTCAATCTTGAGCCGGTCAGAATCGAACTCCCGAACTGCTGGCAGTCAACAGTCAGCAGAATTAGCTTGCAATACTGCAGTACAATGTAAAAAAGATGTGGAGACTTTAGAAAGAGTGCAGAGAAGAGCAACAAAGATGATTAGGGGACTGGAGGCTAAAACATATGAAGAACGGTTGCAGGAACTGGGTATGTCTAGTTTAATGAAAAGAAGGACTAGGGGAGACATGATGGCAGTGTTCCAATATCTCAGGGGTTGCCACAAAGAAGAGGGAGTCAAGCTGTTCTCCAAAGCACCTGAGGGTAGAACAAGAAGCAATGGGTGGAAACTAAGCAAGGAGAGAAGCAACTTAGAACTAAGGAGAAATTTCCTGACAGTTAGAACAATCAATAAGTGGAACAACTTGCCTCCAGAAGTTGTGAATGTTCCAACACTGGAAGTTTTTAAGAAGATGTTGGATAACCATCTGTCTGAGATGGTGTAGGGTTTCTTGCCTAAGCAGTGGGTTGGACTAGAAGATCTCCAAGGTCCCTTCCAACTCTGTTATTCTATTCTATTCTATTCTATTCTATTCTATTCTATTCTATTCTATTCTATTCTATTCTAACCACTGCGCCACCACGGCTCTTATATACATATAAATATAGACAGAAATGAATAGATCTGAAACATATGGGCAAGATGAAGCTTTTAAAAATAAATAAGAAATGAATACAGATAGTCCTTGACTTATGACCACAATTGTATGAATAGATGTCCCCGGTTTAAATGCTGACTTCTATACAACGATTTAAAACAGTTTTTCCCAACCTTGGCAACTTTAAGTTACCGGTAAGTGGACTTCAACTCCCAGAATTTCCCTAGCCACTCAGGATGGCTGGGGAATTGTGGGAGTTGAAGTCCACATAATTTAAAGTTGCCAAGTGTTGGGAAACAACACTGGTTGAAGAGGTGAGGCATGCAACATCAACTCTGCCAATCTGGCAGTAGGAGAAGATGAAGAACTTAATAATCGGGTGGGTTTGTGTAGAAAAAAAATATTTTAGTTCTTATAGTATTTGCACATTGCGGAAGCCTTAGACATTAAACATATGTCCTGCTGGGTTTCAAAGGAGCTAAAACAAATAAACTTTTTTTTTTCTAATTAAGATTAGAAAAATAGATAAGATTATTGTCAAAAATTTTTTTGCTGGTTATCCTATCTATTTTTCTAATCCTGATGACAGCTCCCAGGCCTTAATTAGTTGAGGAGCAGAGTTAAGGCTTATCTCTGGGTCTTTCATAATTCACCTCCTGCTCTATGTTCCTTTTTCAGAGTCCCCCAAAGATCAGCCTCATGACCCCTTCAAGTATGGTAAGTTAATCATTCCTGAAAGCTTGTCTGGGGCCTTTGGGAGCCAATGCAAATTGCTACAACCGACAGAGTTAGGAAACAAAGCACAGGGAAAAGAAAAAAGAACAAAAAAAACCCCAACAACTCGGAAGGATTCCTCTGTTTTTATTTAATTTGGAAACAGGCAGATGATTCCGAGGGCCACAATAATGCTTTAGATTGAAGGTTCCCTTTTCTTCGGGTTTTCTTTGAAAAAACAACAACAACAACCTCCTACCTGACCTCTGCTTAAAAGCCAATATTAGATCTTTGGATGCAAAACGTAAGGAAATGTCTTTGTGTTCCTTCCCTTCCCTTTTTGCTTTGCAAAGTTAATAGGACAACAACGTAGAGGAAGATCAGGGGTGGGCCTCAAAATTTTTAGCAAGGGGTTCGCTGCCCGGTTGCTGTGTGGGCGTGGCCATGGTGGGTGTGGCCCAGTGGTGGGTTTCAATTTTTTTTACTACTGGTTCTGAGGGTGTGGCTTGGTGGGCGTGGCATGGCTTGGTGGGCGTGGCAGGGGAAGGATACTGCAAAATCTCCATTCCATCCCCACTCCAGGGGAAGGTTACTGCAAAAATCCCCATTTCCTCCCGATCAGCTGGGACTTGGGAGGCAGAGAATAGATGGGGGTGGGGCCAGTCAAAATTTTTACTACCGGTTCTCCGAACTACTCAAAATTTTTGCTACCGGTTCTCTAGAACTGGTCAGAACCTGCTGAAACCCACCTCTGGCATGGCCTAGTTGACCTCCTGCACCACGGGGGGGGGCGTTTTTGCCCTCCCCAGGCTCCGGAGGCTTTCCTTGAGCCTCCAGGAGGGCCAAAATGGCCTCCCCAGGCTCATGAGGCCCTCTGGAGCCCGTTTCCAGCCTTTCCGAACTTTCGGTACACCAGTTTTTCACCCTCCCTAAGCCTCCGCGCGCATCCTGCACTGACCTGCAACCAAATCGGGCCACGTGGGGACTCCTGGGAGGGGTAGGGCCAGATGGGCGGGGCCACCCAGGAGTGGGATTTGGGGGTTCTCTGAAGTGCACAGATCTTAGCTAGAGGTTCTCCCGAACCCCTGCGAACCCCCAGCAGCCCCACCCCTGAGGAAGATAAGTGGGGAAAAGATGTCCACAATAATTTGCTGATTTGGAATTGAATTAGAACACCTCTGGGATCCACTTGTTTTTTTTTTTTAATTTATTTATCCCAACTCAAGGCAGTGAACCTACCTGATACTCCTTCCTCCTCCTATTTTTCACACGACAACAACCCTGCGAAGTGGGTTGGGCTGAGGCAGAGGGACCGCGCCCAGCTGCCTTTCGTTGCCTAAGGTGGGACTAGAATTCTCAATTTCTCGGTGATTGGCCCAAGGTCACCCAACCAGCTTTCGTGCTGAAGATGGGACTAGAATTCTCAAAATGTGAAACCCACCTCTGTAATCACCCGCCTAAGTGTATCAATGCACTATGAATCCATTGGCAATGTCCATTTGGCTCTCCCAATTCATGGGGACCTAACCCTAACCCTAAGTGGATTTCCCCCCACTTGTATTTTACTATGAAAGGTAAATAGAACAGCCTCAAAAAGTAATGTCCCTCCTAAACAATAACAATGCGTTACGAGTTGTTGGTGATATCCATTTTGCTCTCCAAATTCATGGAGCCCTAACCCAGACTCTAAGGCTAAGGGGTTGGGCAAGAACTCATAAAGCAGGAAGGAGAGGGATCAGTGATGGAGATAAAATAATTTTCTACTGGCCCAGGGATGGATGGACCATGCTTCCTAAACCCTATTCTGTGGGTTTTAGGCCTGTAGAAATAAGGTTCTTTGTTCTAATTCCAGGCTACTTTCTATTCCTCGCATGACAAACTCATTTTTTCCCCCACACCAGATTACTATTCGCTGAGAGTTGGAGGCTTGGTGTTTGCAGTTGTCCTGTTTCTGATGGGCATCCTCATCATCCTTAGTGAGTAGCTACCATCCAGTAGTTGCCCAGGAAGGGGGCTGTGGGTTGGGACCAGAACACCCTTGAAGTATGCCGAGTGCGTTCATATATCATAGAAAGCAATGGTGTGGTTTGGTTGTCTTGTGTCTGAACCCAACTATTGTACTGTTTGATCCAAGACTTATGCCTGTAAAATAAAATGTGTCATGGCTCAGGGAGTCTCCAACCTTGGCCACTCTAAGACTTGTGGACTTCAACTCCCAGAGTTCCTCAGCCAGCAAAGCTGGCTGAGAAACTGTGGGAATTGAAGTCCACAAGTCTTCAAGTGGCCAAGGTTGGAGACCTCTGTCATAGATCGTCTCCAACTTAAGACTTAGCTACTGTTCAACATTACAACAAAGCTCCTTTGGGCTTCTTATGTCCCTGTGCTGAGATTCCCCCTCCAGAGTCACAATAATCGCACTTGGCAACCAGAATACATTGATGGCCATTTGTAGCATCCCTCGATCATCTCACTTTATAATGGTTTTGCCGAAAACTAGCACCGACTTCTGGTTTTCAGGAAAACCATGGCCATAACCAATCACTGGTTCACTTAACAAGTACAGCATTCCCTTAATAATAACGGTGGTTACTTTACAGCTGTCTCGTTTACTTAGTGACCAACACAAAAAAGGTCATAAAAATCAGGTCATTCACATTGTTGACCCACTTTGTAACTACGATGAGATTATGACCGTGATGGGCAAGTCCTCATAACTTGAGGACTACCTGTACTCTTATATACCACTTTATAAATGCCTTGGTAAAGCAAAAGTGGCTGGGGGATTCTGGGAGTTGAAGTCCTCCAGGCTTAAAGTTGCCAAGGTTGGAGACCCCTGGACTAAAAGACCTCCAAGGTCCTTTCCATCATCTGTTATTCTGTTAAATAGTACTTCCCACCAAAAAAAACCCTCATCCCTGCTCAGATTCTTTTGGGGTCCTTGCTCAGCTCTTCTTCTTCTCTTTTCTCTCCTAGGCCGGCGCTGTCGTTGCAAGTTTAACCAGCAGCAAAGGTAAAAGTTAATTTGGAGGTGATGTAGAACTGCGGTTATCCAAGTTGTTTCAAATGGATGAAGAAGGGCAGTATGGGGGGGAAAAGGAGGGGTGGGTAGCCAAATAGCATGATGTAGTTTTGCATGTTTTGTGATGTGGTTCGAATATCTTAATTATTTGGAGACTGTTGAAATGTCCTGCTGCTTCTTCTTCTTTATTCTCTTTTATTTCCATTTTCTTTTATCTCCCTGCTGGGGAAGAATCTGGCCAGTCCAATGATTCATTCTCTGAATTAATACATCTGCTGATAATTGCTTTCTTTCTGGGATGCCGGAATTGGAAGCAGGGAGAGAGATGGGGCATGAGAAGGTTAACTTGTAAGCATGATGTCGGTAATTACGCAATAAATGAGCTTTTAATTTTGACCCTTGTAGAAATATTCAGATGATACACCATAAAATGGAGATTTGGAAGTGGTGGGGTGCTAGCAGCAAATAAGAGTTGTGAAAATTGGGAAGAAAAGAGTACCACAGATTGTTTCAAAAGAAGGATTGTTTAATCAACTCCCTGGCTAACTTCGGTTGTCATATAAGCAATTGAATCTACAGCAGTTTTCTCACATCTGGTATCCTTCAGTGGTACCTGCACTGTAATTGCAGATATTTTGGAGGGTACCAGGTTGGGAAAAGCTTGTAAATGTCTAGGACGAACCACAATGATGTCCAGATATCTCAGTTAACCCAGAAATGATACAAATTCTGAATGTCTTTTTTATGTATACTGAGAGCATATGCACCGAAGACAAATTCCTTTTGTGTCCAATAAATTCCTTGGCCAATAAAGAATTCTATTCTATTCTATTCTATTCTATTCTATTCTATTCTATTCTATTCGATTCGATTCGATTCGATTCGACTCGACTCGACTCGACTCGACTCGACTCGACTCGATTCTATTCTATTCTATTCTATTCTATTCTATTCTATTCTATTCTATTCTATTCTATTCTATTCTATTCTATTCTATTCTATTCTATTCTGTACTGGCTGTAATAGTGATTTTGTGACTGAGGGACTGTGACGGTTCTAAATACAAGCTTCAGTCATAAAATCATTTTTTTTTTAGCACTATCCTAACTTTAAATGGTCTTTGAACGGGGCAATTGTTAAATGAGGACTACGTGTATTTAATGTGACTTCTTTTGCTGGCAGTACAAGACGCGAGTAGCAGAATGGGTTGGCCATTTTTACAGTTGTGGATTTTTCTGCTGTATGAATGAAGCGCACAAACAACACCGTGCTTGGAGGGAGGGAAGGCAAGAATTCCCACTGCGGCATTTTACTGCATCCATTTGCACATTCAGATTTGACCTTATTATATATATATATATATAGTTTATCGTTACCTTTAGTATGCTGAATCGTTATTCCTTTTGGAAGCCAGCAGGGAGCGCTGTAGCATAGCTTTTATTAAAAAAAAACCCACGGTTTTCTATCCCTGTGCAAGGCCCGCACCCAGTGACATCATCCCTGAGCCGCCTGCATTGATAACTCTGCCTTCTCTCTTCAGCCAGTACAATTCCCAGCACGTTGCATTCCAATGATTTATCAAGGCAAGATTTTCAGCCTTATTCTGGCTGAATACATGGCACACAAGAACGCAGCGCAAGAGAGGAAAAATGAAGAACTCAACGGGCCAATTTCACACATTACAAAGTTCTTCTTTGCTAACCGTTTGCAAGGGGCCAAATTGAATGCCCCAAAGGTGCTTTCCCCCCTCCCCCCGCCCCCACAAGAGACTTTCCAAGCAACTGGACTTTCTGGTTTTTCTTTGAAGATGTTTCGCTTCTCATCCCTCAGCTCTGATAGTGCAGTGGTTTACAACAGGAGTATCCAAGCTTGGCAACTTTTAAGATTCGTAGACTTCGATTACAAGGTGGCTCAGCGGCTAAGACGCTGAGCTTGTCGATCAGAAAGGTCGGCAGTTCAGCGGTTCGAATCCCTAGTGCCGCGTAACGGGGTGAGCTCCCATTCCTTGTCCCAGCTTCTGCCAACCTAGCAGTTCGAAAGCATGTAAAAAATGCAAGTAGAAAAATAGGGACCACCTTTGGTGGGAAGGTAACAGTGTTCCGTGCGCCTTTGACATTGAGTCATGCTGGCCACATGACCATGGAGACGTCTTCGGACAGCGCTGGCTCTTCGGCTTTGAAACGGAGATGAGCACCGCCCCCTAGAGTTGGGAAAGACTAGCACATATGTGTGAGGGGAACCTTTACCTTTAGACTTTGACACCTCAGAATTCCTCTCATGCTGGCTGGGGAATTCTGGGAGTTGAAGTCCACAAATCTTAAAGTTGAACACGCCTGCCGTTTTACAATCAGCTGAAACAGTTCTTTAAAAGTGGAGAAAAAATACTGTAAAGATAGGAGCTGCGGAGCTTCTAAAGGGTTCGTGGTGTACTGAATACGTTGCAAGTTAATGCTCTAAACCTGTTCTGCATGCACAGAATTTTCACTGGCTGCTGTGATGGTAGCTCAAGAGGTGTGATGGTTTGGTTTTGTCCCCAGGACCGGAGAACCGGATGAAGAGGAAGGAACTCTGCGCAGCTCAATCCGACGTAAGAGCCAACCTGTGGCTACATCTACCCTCTGTTTCCCTTTTCTCCTGGGGAGAACTTTTCCTGGGCCAGGGAACTTTAAAAAAATTACTATTTTTTATATATTTATTTCAAAGAATTATAGCTGCCCAACTCTGACTTAAGCACAGGGAACAAGAGAAATAAAACTGAGCTGAATAGAATACAATAGAATAGAATAGAATAGAATAAAATAGAATAGGAATAGGAATAGGAATAGGAAAAGAACAGAACAATACTGGTAGAATAGAATAGAATAACATAGTTGGAGCATAGTTGGAAGGGACCTTGGAGGTCTTCTAGTTCAACCCCTTGCTTGGGCAGGAAACCCTATACCAGTGAT
This sequence comes from Ahaetulla prasina, assembly GCF_028640845.1. Taxonomy (NCBI): domain Eukaryota; kingdom Metazoa; phylum Chordata; class Lepidosauria; order Squamata; family Colubridae; genus Ahaetulla; species Ahaetulla prasina. The sequence continues at coordinate 23,752,418 of NC_080548.1, read as the reverse complement.
GGCTAACCTTTTTGCCGTCGTGTGCCAAAAGCAGGGGGAGCATTGTGGGTCGTGTTTATGTGTGACCACACCCATAATTCAATGTGCCCCACCCACTGTGCATTCCTGCGCGACCCCCCCCCCCCGGTGGTCCCCCTGTTTTTGGCTCATGATGGCCCAGTGGGCCCAGTAGGCCCCTTTTTCACCCTCTCCAGCCTCCAGAGGCTTTCTAGGAGCCTGGGGAAGGCGAAAACGGCCTTCCCCCCACCCCGGAGGCCCTCTGGAGGCCTTGCTTCTGTTGTTCCCGCCTCTCCTGCCTACGAAACCTAGGGTCCAACCAGGCCTGATTGCCATCAGCCGGGTCTGGAGGCGTGGCCTGGGGGGGGGGAAAGAATCAGGGGACGGAGGCCTCGTTATCTCCTCCACCTGGCCTGCCTCTGGCTCCTGGAGCTGAGCCAGGGAAGCTGGTGCTCCAGAGGTAAGTCCTGATGGCCCTTCCCCCTCACTTTCCGAGTCACTTTCTGGCAGGGGCCCCGGCTCGGGGGGCACAGACACAACAGGTACCTTTGGGGCAGCACAGTGCTGGGCAGTGGAAATTAGGAATCTTCTAGATACAGTATGATGAAATGGTTGCTTATTTATATTTGCTGCATCTGGCATTCTGAACCAAGATGGTTTTCAAAACTGTTTGGGTATATCATGCCACAGGCACCAGTGGAAAGAGGCCGTCTTAGCTTAAAGTGTGTTTGCTGAAGGAGCGAATAAATCGCTTCAGGGAAAGGCCTTTTTAAAAAAATCAGACTTTTTTTTTTATAATTCTCACTAGGTTTATCCACAAGGATGAGATAGAAAACGTCCGGAGCTGGTGAGTTGCTTGCAGATTAAATAAAAAATGACCTTTGTGATGTAACTTCATTTTGATTCTCTTCACTCTTGCGGTTTTTACCATCAGCTGCTGCCTTCGTTGCTCTGTGCGAAATGCAACGTTTACTTCCCCTTTCTCTTCTTCTGTAAGATCTAAACGGTCTCGAGAACAGAGGCCTTGTTCATGCAGAGACTATATCGATTCTAAAAGGAAAGCTAGCTTTGTTTGGGTTTTGTTTGTTATAAATAAATCTGTTATAAATCTGTTTGAAAAAGGAAGGGCATCTTGCTTTCTTGATAACATGACATTTGGAGGCAGGCAAGACCAGGTTTTTCTTGTCTAAATTTCCTATTTTGGGGGTAAAAAAGATAGGCTTGTTTTAATTTTCAGGATTAACTTCTTTTGGACCTCTGTGGTAGGTATGCCATTTGATGACCTCAGCAATAATCAAGTAAACATTAAACATGCAATGGGGTTGAAGGTCCGAGCCCAGTGATGGCTAACCTTTTTGCCATCATGTGCCAAAAGTGAGGGAGCACGGGGGGGGATTGTTACACGTGCACATGCCCACACCAATAATTGTATGCGCCTCGTCCCCCCACGCCTGCGCGTGTGACCCTCCCACGCTCCCCCTGCTTTTGGCACGCGATGGCACAGTGGGCCCAGTAGGCCCATTTTTCGCTCTCCCCAGGTTCCAGAGCCTTTCTAGGAGTCTGGGGGGGCAAAATTGGCCTTCCCCACCTTCCCGGAGGCCCTCCGGAGGCTGAAAATGGCCCGTTTTCTGACTTCTGGTGGGCCCAGAAGGCCCGAAAAACAGCTGGCTGGCGCACACATGTGTTATGCCTCGCCCGCCCTCCTCTCCTCAGCCGGGCCCCTCCCATCTCCTGCTATCTGAGCCAGAGACTGATAGTGAAGAAGAATGGCCTGGCATGCCTCCAGCCCCCAAGCCCTGGCACCATGCCCGGACAGACTGAGCAAACAAACCTCCCTACAGCGTGTGAGCATGAAGCCAGCCACGAGCTAGAATTGCCGGCAGCTGAGCAGGAGGACGAAAAGACACAGTGGACAGATCCCCACTTCCAGAGAATGGAGAGGCGACGTCAGCAAAAGGAAGGGAGGGGCAGGCCTGGATAAGTGCTGAGTCATGGAGCCACACCCCATGGCCTATATAAAGGATCTGCTTTTTGGGCATTCCTTGAGTCAGGCAAAGTCTCATCTGGTTGCTGAAGTCACACCTTGGATTCCTGCCTGCCCTGAGAACTCTGACAGGAATTTGGCAAAGCTGCAGAGGCTTCGTGGCCACACTTGATACAGACTTCCCAGACCCGACCGTCAGAGGAGGAGTGGGACACAACAGGATGCATGCCGGAGCTCAGCTCGCGTGCCCACCGATATGGCTCTGCGTGCCACCTGTGGATCGCCATCACGGTCCTAGCCCCTCAGCTGACACATTCCCACAATTGTGCCAAGGATTTAAATGTGAAGAACCACTGCAACTGCTCGATTCCCATTTTCAAAACTGGGTGAGGAATTGTACAAAAGGATCTGTTATGAGATGTGGAGAGCAAAGCCGTCATCTGCCAGGTGGAGAACTGGGTCTCGTAAGCTCCATCTGAAGTTGCCCTTTTCAGCTGCAAACTGCCCAACTTTAAATTGCGTGTGTGCACATGCGAACCTGTCCAAAGCGACATCGTATTTGTTCCAGGTGGGACATGCTGGAATAGGAAATGGAGGCCTCTGTCTAAGAGCCAGCCGGTGGAGAGTGGTAAAAAATTAAAATAAAAGCAGGTTTCAGGATGGATCGTAGTGCTAAGCTGTGTGTTGTTCTGGGTCTGAATTGTAAGAGAGTAAAAGTTGAAGCAATATAGGACCAGGAGTTTAAGCTGAAAAAGGACCGGCAGCTGAGCTGTTTGATGTTTCGAATAAATCTGGAAAATGAGTGAAGATAACTCCCAACAGCAAGATGGTATTCATAACCATGATAAGTTCATTATCTGGCTGGAATTGGGGTCTCATCACAGGTCACTTCGAGTCTTGAGCTTCTTCCTTTTTTTTTATTTGAATGCCAACTTTCTCCACTGTGCCTCATTTCTTTCCTTTTCTCCTCTTCTCCTAGGTCGCTGTATGTCATTCTCCTGGATCTGGAGTGCTTCCTTCCTTTGTTCTGCCTGGCCTTAGTTCTCCCAGCAAGGCCCCATTGCTTGCTACAAGTCCAGTGAATTCCAGAACTGGTTACCTCTGGGGTCATGCCAAACCCAACTGAGCCCCCTTCCCAAGACCTTCCCCTTCTGTTTTGGCTTGCTGCTTAAAGTCCACTGCTTCTCAGAGAGAGAGGGAGGACAACCTTCTAACCATTGGCCTTCAGCCGAGTTCTAGTGACCATGAAGGATTCTAACTCCTGAGCTCAGCTCAAAGCTGCTTATTACAGCAGGGCCCTGTCTGAGCTCTTCCCCTTTAAAAAGCTCTCCTTGGGCTCGTGGATAAATAAAAACTCCTTGAGTCAAGTTCTTCTCCTGGTGGCTGCATCCGTGCAGTTCTCTCGGCAGCTTTAGAGAAGTCGTGGTTTGCTTGTCGCTCAAGTTTTCAATCTAGTGTCAGCTTTGGAAGCCATATTAGCACCATTGGAAGCTTCCACGCTGCCACCTTCTTGTGTGTGGGAAAGTAGGAGCTGGGGGAGGGGATTTAGTAGAGGGAATGTAGTTAGACAAAATAGCATTCTTCTTTTTGGTCAAGGTCATGACAGTCCTGCATCTGGAGAAGGAGCGGTTGGAGTGATGTCCCGAGATGGGATGGTTGGCGATTGGACCATGTGATGGACTGATGCGTGCAGGGGATGGATTCGGGTTAATGTCGGTGTTCCAGAAAACCCCCAACTCCAATTAAAAACTCTGAGACAAGCATTTTCTTCAAGTTCTATTTACTAGAGTAGGTATACTGGCACAGCTGGGAAAACCCGCATCTGAAAGTTCCAGGTTTTCCCTCAGTACATCAAACCCTCCCAAATCCATCCCCTGCACCCATCAGTCCAACACATGGTCCAACCACCATCTGTGACATCTAGTTTATCATTCTCAGTTTCACAGATGGTCCCCTGTTCAGAACTAACCATGATTGCTACCACAACGAGATCAGTCTGGGGCTCCCACCAAGTCAATAGTTCTAAAAACAACAAAGAGTTGAGAGATCCTGATTTTTTTCCCCTTATTACCCAAGAAAAGCCCACCTGAGGTTTATCCGGCATAATTCGCTATTTCATTGATGTTCTCCATGGTTCATAATTGTGCCATTGAGATCGCGCAGCCAATCTGGATTGCAATCCTAGAAGGGGACGAGAAACTTTCCGAAACCGTGGTTTTTCCTCTGTGTCTTTTCCTTAAAATTGTGGAGGATGGATGGATGGATGATGGGCCACTAAGTTGGTGTTGACTCTTAGCAACCAATTAGAAGCCCCTTCTCCAATTAAAGATGATCTTTAATTTTAAGATTGACCACATCGATGTGGACAGAAGTAAAGGTAGATTAATAATGTGGGCTGGATCCAACCACATGGCAGGCCTTGTGTTTGACACCCCTAGGTCAACTTCTGAATAGGTAGTTAGCAAATATATATATATTTTTAGATATCGATGCGTAGAATCTTTTAAACCCAGGATTGCCTGCAGCCCACCTCTTCAGTTAGTTAGTTCCCTTTTCCATTTGTTGCTGCTGCTGAAGAATTTTCCTGCCATCTCCTTGCATACCCTTTCTTGTGGGACGTGATCTCATCTACCGATTCACCCAGCTGATGAACTCTAGAGCAGGGATCCCCAACCTTGGCAACTTTAAGCCTGGAGGACTTCAATTCCCAGAATACCCCAGCCAGCAAAGTTGGGAGTTTTTTATTTTTATTTTTATTTTTTGCATTTATATCCCGCCCTTCTCCAAAGACTCAGGGCGGCTTACACTATGGTCAAGCAATAGTCTTCATCCATTTGTATATTATATACAAAGTCAACTTTTATTGCCCCCAACAATCTGGGTCCTCATTTTACCTACCTTATAAAGGATATAAGGCTGAGTCAACCTTGGGCCTGGTGGGACTTGAACCTGCAGTAATTGCAAGCAGCTGCTGTTAATAACAGACTGTCTTACCAGTCTGAGCCACCAGAGACCGTTTGAAGTCAACCAGGCTTAAAGATGCCAAGGTTGGGGACCCCTGCTCTAGAGATGAAGCTTTGCAATGTAAGAGGTTGAAACAGCTTTTTTTTCCTTTCCTTTTTTTTCTTTTGGTAGAAATCTGCTGAGGAAGGGTAACTTCCCTCTGGTTTTTGGGTTCCCCCGCCCCCCGCCACCGTGGCCAGTTGAGGACAACAGCATTTCCCACTGAACGGAGATGAAAGGGCTATTTGTGCCCATACAGAGGAAAAGTTCAAAGAGGAGATGGGAGAGGTGCGGGGGAGAGAGACAGAGGGAGGAGGATGGTCTCTTGGAAGTCATGATAAATAATGCAATCTTAATAAGCTTCCAGTGATTTCACAGTTCCCCAAGGGCCTGGGGTTTTTAATAGCTGGAACCAGTGCTGCAGTCAGAAAACTTGGTGGTGTTCTTGGCTGCCGGAACGGGGACTTTCTAGCATCCTCAAATGTGTCCCAGGTATAATGCAGAAGGATAACAGGCTTGTTAGAAGGAAGGAACATGATTAGCTGATGCAAAGGGTCAGTTTGAGGGTAGAAAGGATACAGGGGTGAAATGTAAAATTTGTTACTACTGGTTCTGTGGGCATGGCTTGGTGGAGGGGTTAATGTAACTGGGTGGGCATGGCCAACTTTTTTTTTAACTTTTAAAAGCATTTTTGTCTACAACCTTTTCAGCCAAAGAAAAAAAATGCTTTTAAAAGGCTCCTCTGACAATCCCAGCTGAGTTGCCTGATTGTCAGAGGCTTTTCTTTTCTTTAAAAACATTTTTTTTGCCTTTAAAATAAAAAAAATAGCCTCTAATGATCAAGCAACTCAGCTGGGATTGCCAGAGGAGCCTTTTAAAAGCATTTTTTCTACAATCACTTCCGTCGAAGAGGTTGTAGAAAAAATATTTTTAAAGGGTTCTGGCGATCCCAGCTGAGCCGCGCGGTCATCAGAAGCTTTTTTTTTAACTTTTAAAAGCATTTTTTCGGCTGAAGAAAAAATGCTTTTAAAGGCTCTCTGACAATCCCAGCTGTGTTGCCTGATTGTCAGAGGCCTTTTCTTTTCTTTGCCTTTTTGCCTTTAAAATAAAAAAAAAGCCTCTGATGATCAAGCAACTCAGCTGGGATTGCCAGAGGAGCCTTTTAAAAGCATTTTTTCTACAACCTCTTCCACCGAAGTGGTTGTAGAAAAAATGTTTTTAAAGGGTTCTGGCGATCCCAGCTGAGCTGTGCGATCATCAGAGGCTTTTTTTTAACTTTTAAAAGCATTTTTTCGGCTGAAGAAAAAAATGCTTTTAAAAGTAAAAAAAAACCCTCTGATGATCGCGCGGCTCAGCTGGGCATGGGTGGGGGATGGGGGCAGGGATTTTTGCTACTGGTTCTCTGAACCACTTGCCACCATCACTACCGGATCAGACGATCCGGTCCAAACTGGGAGCATTTCATCCCTGAAAGAATGTGAGCTTGGCTTTGGGGGTCTCTCTTCCTGCCTTTTGTTTTCAGCCATGCATTCGGTTTCTGCTGGCTAAGAGTTATTACATTTGGAAGGCCAACCAAACTGCCACCCATCGCGCTAGCTGTCACAGTGGATGTATGCTGCTGCCCACCTATGCATTTGTGTGTGTGTGGAGAAATTAATCTGGCCCATGAAGGCCCCACCTTGATTATGGCACCCAGGCAGGTATTTGCTTCCTGAAGCTGTGACACCCCCTCCCCTCTGACTTTAGTGGGTGGAGTTTCTGAGAAAGGGTGGAGCTTCTAGCCCTGACATCATAGCAAGGGTGCCTTTCATCATCAAGACAGAAGTATCCCTGTGCTACAAGCTCCACCCTTTTGGAACATGCTGGACCGGTGATGTCATGATGCATTGCAAAAGGGGTGGGGCTTAGGTTATGTTGCTTTGACACCCCCCCCCTTCTTCCCCCCCTTCCATCCAGAGATGCTATTGTATCATACAAAGGTTAACCAAGCACATTTGGCTGCCTGAATCAGGTGAGGAAATTATATCTTGATGGATCCCAGACTGAAAAAAGGGTGGTTTTTATTTTTAGTAGAGCTATGCAGAGAAATCTGGCCTGCTTTTAAAAATCCCCTTTTCAGCTTGCAATCCACTCCAGTCAAGAAGGAAGCTAATCGGTGAGGCTAGCTCCAACCCCAGGAGAAACATTTCTGCCTGTGTCGTGGACTCAAAATCTTTTACCTCTACTTACAGCTCTTCTAAATCTGGCTAGGTTTAATTTAACAGCGACGACAGTGGAGCAAAAGGTTGAATGACTCACTCTTAGGAATCCTTGGCGATATTAAGTCTTAGATCAGTGTTTTCTCAGCTTTAGCTGCTTGAAGATGTGTGGGCTCCCAACTCCCAGAATTACCTGGCTGGGGAATTCTGGGAGTTGACATCCACACCTCTTCAAGCAGCCCAAAACTTGTCTCAGATCATTAAATGAATTTTTTTCCCCCATGGACAGTTTGTCTTCTCTCCAGAAGAGGGCAGCACCAACTAACATTCACCTGCCAAAATCCAGGGAGTTTAAGACTATATAACCATGTCAACCCAAATCGTGCTACTTCTATTAATATCTTCCGTGCAAAAAAAAAATACAAAAAAACCCAAGCTTTTTTTTAAAGGAAGCCTCATGGTTTATATGGCCCCTTTGATCCTTGGGGCAAGTGCCTTTTGTAAAATGAAAATGCTATGTAGCAGGCTGGTTTTGATCCGGTATGACTCCCCAAGCATAGTGCACCAACGAGGAGCCCTGTTTCCTCTCTGGGAGTCACCCTTGTTCTCTTTTGCTCATTAAAATGAAGTGATGTCAGGGGAAGGGTGTGTTTGTGTGTTGATGTTTAACGTTGGCTTTCAGTCATGGTTTGCATCAAGTTCTGCAGATCATTTCACGGTGAAGTTTTGTGTCGTGCAGGGTAGCCCAGAGGTGGCGTTCTCGCCTCACAATCGGGAGGCTTGCGAGTTGGATCCTAGATAGAGGCAGATATTTCTCACTCTGGGCGCACTGAGAATATATCTGCTGAAAAAAAAACTCTGCATTGGCGACAGGAAGGGCATCCGGCCAGTAAACACTCAGCTCCATATTTGTCGTGTCCCACCCCCTATTCCGACGCACGAGTCAAGGAAGTCCGTGACAAACTTGGCAACGAAGCCTCTGCAGCTTGCCAAGTTCCTTCGAGGTTTATCAGGGCAGACAGGAGTCCAAGTTGTGACTTCAGCGATAGGGTCAGATATCAGCAAACTCGATAAAACTTTGCTTGACTCAAGGTTGGAATGCCAAAAGCTGGTCCTTTATATAGGCTGTGGGGTGTGGCTCCATGACTCAGCATTTATCCAGGTCTGCCCCACCCCTCCTCCTGCTGGCGTCGCCTCTCAGATCTCTGGAAGCGAGGGTCCTCCCACTGTGAATTGTCTTCATCTGGATCTGCTGTCACTAATTCCAGCACCTGGCTGACTTCCTGCTCACACGCTGTAGGAGTGAAATTTATCAGGCTTGTCCGTTCACTCCTGGAATCCTCTCCGGGCATGGGGCCAGGGCCGGGGGCTGGAGGCATGACAAATAAGTCTGATAAAAGGCCCGGTTGGAGACAGGAGGGGCCCGGCTGAGGAGAGGAGGAAGGACGAGTCACAACAATACTGCTGCCCAGACTCCACCCTGTAAGGGATTATGGGGTCATTATCAGTGGTGGGATTCAAATAATATAACAACTGGTTCTCTGCCCTAATGACCGGGTGGGCGGGGCCATGGTGGGTGTGGCCAGGAGTGTGACAGGAAGCACTCGGCCTCCTGTACCCCCCCGGGAGCAAAAACGGGCTTCAGAGGGGAGGAATGTGCTGCCCCCCCATGTCCCATTTTGGGTCTAGTAAGCCTCCCTGCAGCCTCCTGGAAGCAAAAACCAGCCACGGGAGGGCCATGCTGCACCCCCTGCACCCCATTTTGGGCCTAGTAAGCCTCCCTGAAGCCTCCTGGGAGCAAAAACAGGCCGTGGGGGGGGCACTGCACATACCCCCAAACCACATTTTGGGCCTAGGAGGCCTCCCTTCACTTACCTGGGAGACAAAATGGGGCGCGTGGGGACTCCTGGAAGGGGAGGGGCGGGGCGGAGCCAGCCAGCAATTTAACTACCGGTTTGCCTGAACCGGCTGAATCCCACCACTGGGATTATGATGATTTATATGTGACATTTGTGGTTGTCCTTTGCATGGAAGAAAGACCATGCTTAGGAGGAATCTTTCTAGATTTCACTGTCCTCCTGACCAATTAAAAGTGTTTCCTTAATGTCACTTCTTACCATGCTTGCAGTGTTATGACTAAACCATTAGCATTGTGGGCAGTTGCTACAATATGAACAAATGCCTTGGGATTGCAAAAATCAACCAAAACGATTGAAGGGAGCTAATCCAACAACATGAAAAATATGTGCAACCCAGGGATGAAATGCTCCCGTTTCGGACCGGATCGCCTGATCCGGTAGCGATGGCAGCGGGTGGTTCGGAGAACCGGTAGCAAAAATCCCTGCCCACCCCAACACCCATGCCCAGCTGAGTCGTGCGATCGTCAGAGGTGTTTTTTTGGGTTTTTTTTACTTTTAAAAGCATTTTTTCTTCGGCCAAAAAATTGCTTTTAAAAGTAAAAAAAAAAGCCTCCGATGATCGTGCGGCTCAGCTGGGATCATCAGAACCTTTTAAAAGCATTTTTTTAACAACCTTTTCAGCCGAAGAGGTTGTAGAAAAAAATGCTTTTAAAAGTTAAAAAAAAAAGTTGGCCACGCCCACCCAGTCACACTACCGCACCACCACCAAGCCACGCCCACAGAACCGGTAGTAACAAATTTTACATTTCACCACCAGTGCAACCCCATAATAAATAAGACTTTTTAATCAGAAAGGGCATCGGGGACCCATTGACGGAGCAGAAGTTGTTAGAAAGGGCTTTTGTTTTTATGCAATCTGCTGTGTCATGCTTTCTAATTGCCCTTTTCAATCAATGACTTAATTTTCTTTAGCTCTGAATTGTCCCTTAAAACAAGCGGGGAACATTAAAATAAGAGAACACATTTGTGATACTCTTCATTATCTGTGGGCCTTCCCTTATGAGATGAAATGGAGAACGAAGAGGTATTTTATAGTTTGTGGAGCATACCGTCTTGGGTAATATTTCTATTTTCATTTTTTAAAAGAGCATATCATGTTTCATTTGTGAACTCCACCCAAAGTTGCTTTCAGAAAAATAACCTCAAGCACATTAATCATAGAGTAAATACTAATATAGCATCCATGTACAACAGCAGAATTTAAATAGGTTTAGAGTCTCTGGCAACTTAAATTGCCAAAGTAATTGGGTAAATATTCGATGAATACTTTTAAATGACTATGAAATACCCCACAAAGAGGGTTCACCCAATGAATATCTTAATACACCAGACCACACCGTTTCTCAATATCAGCAACTTTAAGATGTAGGGACTTCAATGCCCAGAATTACCCAGCCACATACCCTGTTTCCCCGAAAATAAGACCCAACTGAAAAATAAGTCGGAGCATGATTTTTCAGGATGCTCGTAATATAAGTCCTACCCCCCAAAATAAGCTCCAGTTAAGATTTTTCAGCCAGATGAGTGCATTTAGTACCGTATTTCCCCCAAAATAAGACCTAACCAGAAAATAAGCCCTAATGCGTCTTTTGGAGCAAATATTAATATAAGACCCGGTCATATTTCCGGGAAACACGGTACTGGCTGGAGAATTCCGGGAGTTGGAGTCTAACCATTTTAACTTTTCCAAACCTTTGAATGTGGCTGCAACTTTTAGTTCCCGTTTGAAATGTGGAATTGCATTTTGAATCTCATTCCGAGCTTCGGTTTGTTCAAGAAATACTGTAAGAGGCCCCCCCCCTTTTTTTTCCTGTTCAGTGCTATATTTGAGATAAGGTGCAAGGGTCTCTTTTCAAATGCCAAGATAGAGAAGTTAGGTAGCTCAGGGTTTGACTCACAGCACATTGAATAACGGGGCTGGAAGGGACCTTGTGTTGTGTCCCACTCCTCCGCTGACGGCCGGGTCAGGGAAATCGGAATCAGGCGTGCCTCTGCAGCTCTGCCAAAGTCCTAGCAAAGTCCTCAGGGCAGGCAGGAGACCAGAAAGTGACTTCAGCAAGATATGTTTAGACTTTGCCTGACTCAGAGAATGCCAGAAAGCAGATCCTTTATATAGGCCATGGGGTGTGGCTCCATGACTCAGCACTTATCCAGGCCTGCCCCTCCCTTCCTTCTGTTGCCTCCGTCTATCAAGTCTTCTGACGCGAGGGTCACTCCAGTCGGCAGCTGTTGGCAATTGACCTCCCTCAGGCTCACATGCTGTGGAGGAGGGGGAGGGGTCTAGTTGCTCCGTTTGCCTGGGCATGGAGCCAGAGCTGGGGGCTGGAGGTATTTCTTCCTCTTCAGCCTGTCTGGGCATGGAGCCAGGGCTGGGGCCGGGAGGCATACTAGAACATTCCTCCGTGTTCGGAAGCAGATAAGAAGGCCCTGGCTGTGGTGAGATTGGGTGAGACACAACACCTTGGAGGTCTTCTAGTCCAACCTGAACCGTTGGTTCTTTGGTGTTTGCTAAATTTGCTGACTGAGGAATTCTGGGAATTGAAGTCCAGGCATTTTCAAGTTGTCAAGGTAGAGAAACACTCAGAGGTGGGTTTCACATAACTTTACACCCAGTTTGCCACACACCGAAAATGTGAGCGCACGCACACACACGCTTGGACGCCTTCTGCGCATGCGTGCAGCCTTACACGCATGTGCTTTGCTGTCTCTCACCGCTTTCACACATGCACGCGGCTTATAAAATGTGGCTAAATAGGATGGCACAGCGCTGGGGCGGGTGGGCTGGCCCATCTGCAGGTTGCCACTACAGGTTCCCCCGAATCGGTCTGAACTGGCTGAATGCTCTAGACGTTTCATTACCAGGTTAGGTAACATAATCAGTGTCTGGGAGAGTGGTGTTTGCAGACTTAGCCAAGCGATGTCTGAAATAGTATAGGGTCTCCTGCTTGAAGAGGAGGTTCAACTCCCAGAATTCCCCAGCCAGGCTTAAAGTTGCCAAGGTTGGAGACCCCTGGACTCGGAGACCTCCAAGGTCCCTTTCAGCTTTAGTCTGATTGATTGATTGATTGATTGACTGACTGAATAAAACATCTATAGGAAAACTATTAAACACAGCAAACATCAAGAACTATTCTCAAATTGCAGTCATCTTGCTGTAAAGGTAAAGGTTCCCCTTGCACATATGTGCTAGTTGTTCCTGACTCTAGGGGGCAGTGCTCATCTCCGTTTCAAAGCCAAAGAGCCAGTGCTATCCGACAACTGGGACAACTCACGGGAGCTAACCCATTACAAGGGATTCGAACCGCTGAACTGCCGACCTTTCGATCGACAAGCTTAGAGTCTTAGCCAACTGAGCCACCGCATCCCTGCTATAGGTAGACCAAATTCTCTCCTTGGTATTTTCACAGCTGAGATCATGTGGTTGAAGAAGAGCATACTGCAACACTCTCACTTTGCCAATAAATTCCACACTCCTAGGGTAGCAGATTTGCACACAGCTTAATTATCCCTGCAATTAACACTTCGTTATAATAATCTGTGAGTTATTTTAAGCCAATTCCCTCCTGTTCATTGGCTGGTCTTCTTGGAACAGCTCCCAAAAGGGACAAAAAGGCTCGGGCTACATATCATAAAGCAGGATATTTTAAAATCCCTCTCGACCAATATGAAAGCTGAACAGTCGAAGGATACTAAAATCAGGGATAATGAAACGTTCCTGAAGTGCTTTCAAGTGATTGGCTGAATGCTTCTCTTTAGATAGATGTTTCACTTCTGATGGCTGTTCCTACCTCTGAAGAAAAATCTTCATTGCATGAGGATCGTTTTAAAAATAATTCTTTGGATTTATCTGGTTTACTAAAAAGATACTTCAAAGTATTTAAGGTAAAGGTAAAGGTTCCTCTTGTGCATATGTGCTAATCGTTCCTGACTCTAGGGGGTGGTGCTCATCTCAGTTTCAAAGCCGAAGAGCCAGCGCTGACCGAAGACGTCTCCATGGTCCTGTGGCCGGCATGACTCAAGGCCAAAGGCGCACAGAACGCTGTTACCTTCCCACCAAAGGTGGTCCCTATTTTTCTACTTGCATTTTTTTACGTGCTTTCGAACTGCTAGGTTGGCAGAAGCTGGGACAAGTAAGGGGAGCTCACCCCATTACGCGGCACTAGGGATTCGAGCCGCTGAACTGCCGACCTTTCTATCGACAAGTTCAGCCTCTTAGCCACTGAGCCACCACGTAAAAGTATTTACAAGCCCCTAAAAACTGAATTCTGCTTTGCATCTCTGACGGAATGTTTTTCTTAAAGGCATGTGCTCTAATGTTTTTGACAACCCAAGCTGTTATTTCCCCCCCCCCTTTTTTTCTTTTTTAAATGTTGCGCTTTGCGTCTTGCGCTTGTTCCCAGAGGGCTGTTGTGTCTCGCCCAATCTCACCACAGTCGGGGCCTTCTTATCTGCTTCCAAACACGGAGAAATGTTCTAGTATGCCTCCCGGCCCCAGCCCTGGCTCCATGCCCAGACAGGCTGAAGAGGAGGAAATATCTCCAGCCCCCAGCTCTGGCTCCATGCCCAGGCAAACGGAGCAACTAGACCCCTCCCCCTCCTCCACAGCCTGTGAGCCTGAGGGAGGTCTATTGCCAACAGCTGCCGACTGGAGTGACCCTCGCGTCAGAAGACTTGATAGGCGGAGGCAACAGAAGGAAGGGAGGGGCAGGCCTGGATAAGTGCTGAGTCATGGAGCCACACCCCATGGCCTATATAAAGGATCTGCTTTCTGGCATTCTCTGAGTCAGGCAAAGTCTAAACATATCTTGCTGAAGTCACTTTCTGATCTCCTGCCTGCCCTGAGGACTTTGCTAGGATTTTGGCAGAGCTGCAGAGGCACGCCTGATTCGGATTTCCCTGACCCGGCCATCAGCGGAGGAGTGGGACACAGCAAGGGCTGAGGAAATTGCGTAGCTCCCTAAAGTTTTAAATAAATAGTCCCTTTGGGGGTTTCTTGTTCGGCCTCCTCGAGCTGTGGCATGCAACTCTGGCTTGGATGGAAACACTGCAAAGACGTCAAAGGGAAAGAGAATGCCATTTTGGGCGCCTTGAAGTCCTGCGCACTGGGATCACCAACCTTGGATGTTGACTTCCAGTTATCTCTTGGCAGCCAAACAATGGGGCTGTGTGGAGTGGAATCAGAGAGTGATGAAATGTAAAAAAAAAAGATGGAAGGAGATTGTACTGTGCAAAGCTGAAGAGATAGCTTGGCAGGAGTCCTTCACTACCGTGTTTGTCATCACCATTGGCATTGGGAGTCAAGCTATTCACCAAAGCAGACAAGAAGCAACGGATGGAAATGAACCAAAGGCGAGAAGCAACCTAGAACTAAGGAGAAATTTCCTGACAGGACCATTAACCAGTGGAACAACTTGCCTCCAGAAGTTGTGGGTGCTCCAACACTGGAGGTTTTTAAGAAGAGATTGGACAGCCATTTGTCTGACATGGTACAAGGCTTCCTGCCTGAGCAAGGGGTTGGACTAGAAGACCTCCAAAGTCCCTTCCAACTCTGTAATTTTGTTTTATTCTATAAACCAGCCAGGGAATGGGACTTTTATTCTGTGGGAGTGTTGGAAGGCTTCAGAACTCTCAAACATCTCTTGACCTACCTAGAACCACCTTAACGAGAGCTACCGATAGGAGGGTATAGCTGTTAAGGCTACTCAGAGGAGATTTTGGGTTCTAGTCCACATCTGAGCATGTAAACCAGGCGGGTGACTTTGGGCCAGTTACAGCCGCTCAGCCCAATCCACCTTCCAGGGAGGGGACTCAGAAAATAGGAGGTGGAGGCATTGTGTGTGCATGCTCCTTGAGTTGTACAGAATAAAAGTGGGATAGAAACAGGGGTGAAATACTCCTGGTTCGGACCGAATCACACGATCTGGTAGCGATCTTGGTGGCTGGTTCGGTGATCCGGTAGCAACGGCGCAGCAAAGCTCCGCCCATCCGTCCAGGTGTCATTACTTCCTGGTTTTAAGCTTGTTTGTTTCCGTGTTTTTTACCTTCTGCGCATGCACAGAAAGTCTGTGTGTGCACGTGATGCACATGTGTGCACAAAGCCGTTACATGCATGCAGCCCGTGCACTTCCGAACCAGTAAGGAAGGTAAGTAGATTTCACCCCTGGATAGAAATCTTAGTTACTAATGTAAACACTTGGAATCCTTGCAGCCATTCCCTAGCCAACCATCTTCAAGTTGGCCAGGTTTAGAAATCCTGTTCTAAAGGGTAAATCAGGAAAAATATGCTAATTAGTAAATCCTCATTAGGGCCTCTTGGCTTAGTTTTTTTTTTAATTTGCATTTATATCCCGCCCTTCTCCGAAGACTCAGGGCAGCTTACACTATGTCAAGCAATAGTCTTCATCCATTTGTATATTATATACAAAGTCAACTTATTGCCCCCAACAATCTGGGTCCTCATTTTACTTACCTTATAAAGGATGGAAGGCTGAGTCAATCTTGGGCCTGGTGGGGCTTGAACCTGCAGTAATTGCAAGCAGCTGTTGTTAATAACAGACTGTCTTACCAGTCTGAGCCACAGAGGCCACAGAGTTCAACCTTCCCTTGACTTCTTCAGCATTGCTGAGAAATCTGGGAGTTGAAGTCCATCTCTGTGGAGCAGAGGTCTCCAACCTTGGCCAGTTTAAGACATGTGGACTTCAACTCCCAGAGTTCCTCAGCCAGAATTCTGTGAGTTGAAGTCCACAAGTCTTAAAGTGACCAAGGTTGGAGACCCTTGCTCTGGAGGGTGCCAAGGTTTGAGAAGGCCAGGGTAGACCTCTGAATTCTCTCATCTTCTTGTCTGCATTCTCCACAGAGGGGGAGGAGTAAAAATATAAAGAGAACAGCCATCATTAGTGGACAATCAACTAAATAGGAGCCAGCAGTGTGCGGTGGCAGCCAAAAAAGCCAATGCAATCCTAAATTGCATTAACAGAGGGATACAATTAAGATCAAGAGAGGTACTAACACTACTCTATAAAGCCTTAGTAAGACCACACCTAGAATACTGCATCCAGTTTTGGTCACCACACTATAAAAAAGATGTTGAGACTCTAGAAAAAGTGCAGAGAAGAGCAACCAAGATGATGAAGGGTTGAGGGAACTGGGCATGGCTAGTCTAGTGAAGAGAAGGACCACAGGAGACATGATAGCAGTCTTCCAATATTTGAGGAGTTGCCACAGAGAGGAAGGTGTCAACCTATTTTCCAAAGCACTTTCGGCTGAAAAAATGCTTTTAAAATTAAAAAAAAAGGCTCTGATAATCACGCAGCTCAGCTGGGATCGCCAGAACCCTTTAGAAGCATTTTTTCTACAGCCTCTTTGGCCGAAGAGGTTGTAGAAAAAATGCTTTTAAAAGTTAAAAAAAAAAAAAAGTTGGCCATGCCCACCCAGTCACATTAACCCCCCCTACCAAGCCACACCCACAGAACCAGTAGTAACAAATTTTACATTTCACCCCTGAAATTTTACATTTCAGCTGCAGCAGTCAACCTTTGGATGATAGATGGATCAGAAGCGTAAAGATTCCCATTCAGAGCCCTGTGGCTCTAGTGGATCTGGGATCCTCTGCATTATTAGCAAGGTGGGCCGTGCCCAGGATTAAAGAAGAGGAGCCATTCATTTAGCACAGAGCCCTTGGGGGGTGGAGGTGAGGTGACGCATCCCCTCATTCCATCGGGGTTTTGTTCTTCCTTAAAGCTGGAACAAAGGGTTTCTAAATCAGCCATTGTCTTTAGAATGTAAGGGTGAGTTTAAATTAACTTGACCATCCAATAAATAGGTGTTTCATTTCCACAGGAGATGAATGGCTAGGAAGGATTTTGCATTACCTAGGGCAGCGATGGCAACCTTTTCCAGACTGAATGCCAAAGCGCGCACGCCCGACCCCCAAAATGCAATGCGCACGCAGCTCCTGTGCATGCCCCCATCCCCTCGCGCATGCACGCATGCCCCCTGCCATCGACGCATGCATGGCAGAGACCCGATTGACCAGCTGGCTGGTGGGAGGCGCGCGCGCATGCTCAGCGCAACTGAACTGGGGTGACAGCTTGCGTGCCCACAGAGAGGGCGTTGCATGCCACCTGTGGCACGCGCGCCATAGGTTTGCCATCACGGATCTAGGACATGTTGGTGGGTAGGTTATGGGGATTCAACAGAGTATCTGGAAAGAGTCATTTTGAGGTAAGCTGGCCCACTCCTTTTTTTAAGCTATAGATCCGGGGTGTGAAACCCAATTTCATTGCGGGCCGCATCAGGGTTGTAATCGAGCCCAGCTCCGGCTTGTCACATGATGCTACAGGGATCCAGATCATGGGATCAGCCCCTAATCAAAGATCCAAAGGGATGGCATATCAAGGACTTGTTTGAGGGCTGCAGGGATCTGTGTTTGGGAAGCATGGGAAGGGAATCAGCACACTGGGGGCCGAGATAGAGGGAGATGAGGGCTGAGCGTTACGAAGAGCTGCTTTGGTTCCAGGATTTGGCAGATGACATGGCAGCTGGGGCTGTCAGACGAGGAGGGAGAGAGCGGCCGGGTATCCAATCAATGGAGCAGTTCAGCCATGGGGCCGGGCATGAGCAGCGCGGGATGTTTAAAAAGGGGCTGAGAGGCAGAGGCTCTCAGCGCTGACTTTATACAGAGAGACCTCAACTTTTCCTGAGACCTGGTTTGTAGCAGACCCAATAAACGAAGTCACTATCGGAAAGAAAACCAAGGGGTTTTTTTTATTTTTATTTTTTTATTTATTTTGGTCACAACAGTATACACAAACATCGTCATAAATAAAAACAACATATCATGAAAGAAAAATATGTATATATAAGTAAAAGTATGCAACAGCTATGTTAATTTAATATAATGAAGGGAACAATAGGACAGGAACGATAGGCACTTTTGTGCTCTTATGCACGCCCCTTATAGTCCTCTTAGGAATGGGGTGAGGTCAATAGTAGACAGTTTTTGGTTGAAGATTTTGGGATTTTGAATAGAGACTGTGGAGTCAGGTAATGAGTTCCAAGCGTTAACAACTCTGTTACAGAAGTCATATTTTCTGCAATCAAGTTTGAAGCGGTTGACATTAAGTTTAAATCTATTGTTTGCTCTTGTATTATTGTGATTGAAGCTGAAGTAGTCTTTTACAGGAAGGATATTGCAGTAGATGATTTTGTGTGTTAAACACAGGTCATGTCGAAGTCGGCGGAGTTTTCTAGTCCCAGGATTTCTAGCCTGGTGGTATAAGGTATTTTGTTGTTTTCGGAGGAGCGAAGAACTCTTCTAATAAAATATTTCTGGACGCGTTCGATTGTATTAATGTCAGAGATGTGGTATGGGTTCCAGACGGATGAGCTGTATTCAAGAATAGGTCTGGCAAATGTTTTGTATGCTCTAGTTAGTAGTGTAGAGTTTTTGGAAAAGAAGCTGCGTAAAATTAGGTTTACAACTCTTAGAGCCTTTTTTGCTATGTAGTTGCAGTGGGCTTTGGCATTAAGGTCATTTGATATGAAAACTCCAAGATATTTGACAGGGTGAGGGTCGTCAGTAAGGTAATGACCATCAAGTTTGTATTTGTTGATAGGGTTCTTTTTTCCAATATGTAAGTTGGCTTGTTTCTTCTCACGGCGTCTGACACAACTGTGGCTGAGCTAGCCAAGAGTTGTGGTTGACCTCAGTGGGCCAGGTGGGTAGGGCCAACTGGGTGGGCATGGCCACCTTGATGCCACTCCCCAAACTGCTGGCTTGTTTCCTCTTTGCATTGGGTAGACCGGGCTGAAGCGATGCGGGCCGGCCCCTTACATTTTCCAGGACAGCCTCATGGGGGGATCCAACCACATTGCGAGCCAGATCCAGCCTGCCAGCCTTGGGTTTGACACCACTGCTATAGATGTACTATAGCTCTAACTCAGGGGTGGGCTTCAAAATTTTTAGCAAGGGGTTCTCTGCCCAGTTGCTGGGTGCGCGTGACCATGGTGGGCGTGGCCTAGTCGGCCTCCTGCACCACGGCAAAGGGGGGGCGTTTTTGCCCTCTCCGGGCTCTGGAGGCTTTCCTCAAGTCTCCAAGAGGATAAAAACAGCCTCCCCAGGCTCCGGAGGCCCTCTGGAGGCCCACTGGAGAGGCTAGTAAATAGATTTCTCGGCAAGGAATCAGGCAACCTGACAAGAAGTAAGGGATGGAAACTTATAAAGGAGAGAAGCAGCTAAGGAGAAATTTCCTGACAGTCAGAACAATTAACCAGTGGAACGATTTGCCTCCAGAAGTTGTGAATGTTCCAACACTGGAAGGTTTTAAGAATAGAATAGAATAGAATAGAATTTTTATTGGCCAAGTGTGATTGGACACACAAGGAATTCGTCTTGGTGCATATGCTCTCAGTGTACATAAAAAGACAAGATACATTCTTCAAGGTACAACACTTACAACACTTAGTGATGGCCATAGGGTACAAATTTAACACTTAATGATACAACACTTAATGATAATCATAGGCTACAATTAAGCAATCAGGAAACAATCAATATCAGTATAAATCGTAAGGATACAAGCAACAAAGTTACAAGTCATAAGTGGAAGGAAATGGGAACGATGATGTTGGATAACCATTTGTCTGAAATGGTCCAGAGTCTGCTGCCTCAGTCTGGGGCTGGACTAGAAGACCTCCAAGGTCCCTTCCACCTCTGTTATTCTGTGTTCTGTATAAGGTAGTGCTGGAGTGAGCGGGTGTCCGATTCGGGGGGACTTGGGGTGGGGACGGGACACTAGAGGGATCCTTGGGAAGCAAGGGCGCCTTCTTCGCCAAGGGGAGGGGAGATGCTTTGGGTTCTTGGGAAGCGGCGAGATCAAAAGCCAAAGGTCTGAGATTGGCTGCCGGCCCCCCCTCCCAACCTCCCCCCTCCCCAGTGGAGACTATCCACCTCTCTCCGTTTCCACTGGTCCTTCCCTTCCCACGTGAAGCTGAGAGAGAGAGAGAGAGAGAGAGAGAGACGCGAGCGGCGGAGGAGAGGGGGGGGCGACGCGCTGGGCAAGGAAAGCCACCCCCACCACCCAATCCCGCATCTTCGCTCCCGTCTTATTTCTCGCCCGCCCCAGCCTGGCCGTGCCGCAGTCGCTCTTTCGCTCCGGATCAAGTCTCCTCGGGAGTTGCCGCCTCGCCAGCATCTCCCCCCCACACCATGATCACCCCACCGCCGCATCAGGGTGAGCCGCCCCCTCCCCAGCCCCGCTCCCCAGAGAGCAGGCAGGCAAGGGGTGCGCGGGGGTGGGGGATTCCCTGGAGGGGGCAAAGGGATTCCCTGGAGGGGGCATCCCCCACCAAGCTCCGCCAGGCCAGCCATTCCTTGAGGGAGGGGGGTTAGTGGGGGAAAAAAAGGGGGGGGGTCCTGGAGCCTCATTTTTTGGGTGGGTGGGTAGGAATTGGGAACACTTAACACCCGTGTTATAGGCGTCTTCCTCACCAGAATCCGGGGTGGGGTGGGATGGGGTGGGAGAAGAGAAGTGGCGTTTAGACACCACTGCGGGGTTAATCCGGAGGAAGTCTGGCGCTCTCCTCCCCCCCCTCAATGGCCGGATGCTACTGTCGCCGCTGCTCCGAAGCCACTCCGGAACGGAGCGCGATTTTCCAGTTGGGTGGGCTGGCGGGGATTTTGGCTTGTTGGTTTGAAGGCTGCAGTTTGCCCGCTAATCCCTGTAGTTTTTTCCTTTCCCTCCAATTCCTTAATTTGTGGGATTTTTTTTTTTTTTTTGGTGGTGGGGGAGTTGGGGGCCTACCTACCGCCTCTTTTCCCGCAACTTTGCAGGAGTTTTTTGGGGGTTTGTGTGTTTTTTTAAAATAAAATCACTGCAACTTTCCGTCGTGTCCCTTGGGAGGATGGTGGGAACGATTCCTTGGGACCGAGGGGCGGTTTTTTTTTTTTTTTGCAGAACTGGCTTAGGTGTGGTTTGCCCTACCGCGGCACACCGAATTTCCTCGGGGTGTGGGTCCGCTGTGGTGCAGTGACCCATAACTGGGATTTCCCCCCGGGATTGGCTCGTGTGGAGCGCTGTGCTGGACACACGTCTGCTGGGGGAGGGAGGGAGGGGAGGGGAGAAGGTGGTACCTTCCCAGCAAAAAAATAAGCGTCCCCAGGAACGCAAACTAATGTTCACACAACATATTTAACCAAGTCGATTAAAAATGGACAAGCTGGGGTTTGGGGTTTTTTTGCTTGCTGGTCTAAAGTGGGTTAATTCTTTTGCAGCTTAGCTTCTGGCTTGTCAGAGGATGGTTCCATGTTTTATGTAGGAAACAGCCCATGGATTGATTCAAAAACTGGGTTATGGATGTTGTGGGCTTGCAGACAAGTTGTGTGCGGAGGAGCAGGGCTTATGCAGTGGACCACTGGCAGCTGTGGCTAGTGTGTGTGTGTGCATGTGTGTGCAAATACATATAACGACTTGCTTTAAAAAAAAATATCTGCCGGGTGCTTAGCTGTTTGTTTGCTCACAGGTAGCTGCAGCCGAGGAGGCAGGTGTGCGGTGGTTAGCCTTCACCTTCCTCGGGGAACCTCCGGGGAATTGCTGCAGGGGCTGAGTTGGCTGGATTTGTTTGCAGGCAAAAGCCGGTTCACTGCAGAACTGAACAGCCTGAAGTCATCTCTCCTGCAGCGGCCGCTTGACTGACAGGCCCAGGGATGCTGCCAAGATAAGAGGCTGGAAGTGGAGGGAGGGAGGGAGGGAGGTAGACACCTTGATGGCCCTCGGTTTTGCAAAAAGAGGAGATGCCCCCCCCCACCTTTTTGGGCAAGGATTTGGGCAGAGCCGGGGGGTACGGAGCTCAGCCTTCATCCGCATGGCCTGCTCTCACAAGCGCCAAAGTTGTGGTTACGGTTTTTGTTGTGTGTGTGTGGAAGGGGGAGGTGTATGAGGGTTGAAGAGACCAGAGGCAGTTTGTGAGCTGATGTGGTACAGAGGTGAGCTATGCACCGATGAGGAATGTGCATAGGGCGGTAGGCACAGAGAATGGATTCCCAGCAGATCTCTTAGGAATCTGGCATATGATGGGCTGAACTGACCGGCTCAAGGATAAGATCAGATGAAGGCAAGCTGCAAACGGAGGCTGCTGAGGCATGTTTCTACCACGGGGTTAGGTAAGGAAAGGCTTTCTGATGAGCCGTGGTGGCGCTGTGGTTAGAATGCAGTATTGCAGGCTAATTCTGCCAACTGCCAACCGTTCGATCCTGACTAGCTCAAGTTTGACTCAGCCTTCCAAGGTCGGTAAAACGAGGACCCAGATGGTTGAGGGCAACGTGCTGACTCTATAAACTGCTTAGACAGTGCTGTAAAGCACTGTGAAGCGATATATAAGTCTAAGGGCTATTGCTATTACCTTCTGCACTGACCATACACTTGCTCATCCATACTTGCAGAATTTCAGGGCCAAGAGAAAAACTAAGTCCTGACTGGGGAAGCTGGAAGCTGCCGTTCTATGACATCCAAATCAAGGAATCCCCTTTTGCAAGCTAGGAGGCCACCTGCAAAACAGACTTGGAAACCCAATCTGTGCTGCCTGAGTTGTGGTGCCTGCATTGATGAATGGAAGGGTTTTGTTTTTTTTGTGGCTCTCCCTACTGAGCAGGACCAGAAAAATCAAAGCTGGCAAATGGCTCTGAATCACAGATGGGGCTAGGTGGGTGGATAAGTGGGTAGGTGGGACCCTAAGCGAGGAAAACTGTGATTGGCTGTACCTCCCGTGTTTCACCCAACCAAACTCTTACCCGTTCCTGTTCAGACCTGGTGCGGTTGTATCTGTGTGCATATAAGCTGCTGTTTGTATGCGGTCTGTGAATGGGGCGCTTGCTGGCTTGTGTTTTCGTTGAGTGAGCGATTATGAAAGGATGAAATCTGTGCTTCTCTCTGTGTATGTGTCTCAGTGTATATGACTCGCTGTGTGTTTTGGGATTGGTCCAGCAGCAGCTTCCCCAGGTGCTCTGGAGCAGTGGTCACCAACTGGTGATCCGTGAGAAAATTTTGGTGGTCCCCAGAAAATTATTTGCATTTTTTTTATATTGCACTAAATCAGGGGGTCCTTAAACTAAGGTCTCTGGGCTGGATATGTGCAATGAACATTTGTGTTGCTGCAAAGAGTCTCCCCTCCCCTCCTAAAAGTTATGGTTGTATCTGTGTTTAAATAGATCAGTTACAAACTAATTGTTGCGGTCACAAAGCAAGTAAGATGGATTAGAGTTGAGTTTCATTTGTTTCATGGTAGCTTAGGGTTGATATACTATAAATCATTTGGTTAGTTTGTACTGCACAAACCGGGACAATGGACTAATTCAGTAACCAGGGAAATTGTTTTGGGTGAACTGGGTCTTTCAGAAGAGTGAATGGGATCATTTTTTTGTCATCCCCACAATTCATATTTCAGGCATTATCTGTGTGCATAGATGTGCACATTTTTTTCCCCAAGTGATCCATGGTTATGGAGGATATTGGGATTGTGCGAACACTATCCATCCTCACACTCACAAATTCACTAATTACTTGTGGGTGGGGCCATTGAGTTTATCAGACTTCTAGCAATGGCACTTAGATTACTATACCGAGTCAGCATATTCATCATCTTTTAATGACCCCATAATCCCTTGCGGAGTGGAGTCTGGGCAAGTGAATGGAGCTAGCAGAGTGTTTACTGGCTGGATGCTCTTCCTGTCGCCAATGCGGAGTTTTGTTCACCAGATACATTCTCATTGTGCCCAGAGAGAGAAAAATATCTGCCTCTACCTAAGATCAAACTCACAGCCTCCTGACTGTGAGGTGAGACCTCCACCTCTAGGCCACCACACCACTCCACAGAGTCAGCATACTGCCCTCAACCATCTGGGTCGTCATTTTACCGACATCGGAAGGATGGAAGGCTGAGTCAACCTTGAGCTGGTCAGGATTGAACTCCTGGCAGTTAACAGAGTTAGCCTGCAATACTGCATTCTAACCACTGCGCCACAATGGCTCTCTGCTGTCTTTGGCCTGTGTGATTCACCCTGGAAGGACTTTGGAGCCCATCTCTTCTGCTATAGAGGCCACCCGGCATGGCCCCGGTTGTATCAGAAGTCTGATTTTATTTCTTTATTGAATTTGTATGCTGCCCCCCTCACTAAAAGGTTTAGTGGCCAACTAGGATACTGGTCACAGAGTGGATAAGTTGCAAGGGGACATACCTATTCATGACAAAAGTGTCACCCATAACTTGACTCCACCTGTTTGCTGGATTGTGTAGTACAGGGGTCTGCAAACTTGGCTCTTTTAAGACTTGTGGACTTCAACTCTCAGAGTTTCTCAGCCAGCAAAGCTGGCTGAGGAACTCTGGGAGTTGAAGTCCACAAGTCCACAAGAATTCTGGGAGTTGAAGTCCACAAGTCTTAAAAGAGCCAAGTTTGCAGACCCCTGGTATAGTACAATCCATCCATCCATAAACGAGCCAAGTTGATTGGTGTCATATAACAAGCCCAGCCATAGAAATGTCTTCCAAGGACAAACTACCCAAACTTGCTATGTTATAAGATGACATCCACTAGTTTTTAACTAGCTTGGCTAAACACACCACCAGTTTATATGTCCATGATATGTAATCCATTTTTATTTTATTTTATTTTATTTGCTAAAATGAAAAGGCAAGCAGTGCTGTTGTGAACTATTGCTTGATCAGCCAGTAAGGCAGTGTTTCTCAACCTTGGTCTCTTGAAGATGTGTGGATTTCAATTCCCGGAATTCTGGTTATCAACAGCCATGTACAAACAGGATGTACAAACTAATTATAGGATGTCAAACCAGGTACTCTAATTCTTTATGTCAGGGGTTTCAAACTCAGGGCCGGGGGCTGGATCTGGCCCATGGGGCAGTAGTGGGTTTCAAAACCCGTTGTTATCAGTATGCTCGTGAGTGCGTATGCGCACTGCTTCCGCACATGTGCAGAAGCATCCGGATGGCTGGGCGGAGCCTCCTGCCGCCGCTACTAGTTCACCCGATCTGGAGTGAACCAGTAGCAACTCACCACTGCTGTGGGGGTACTTAAATCTGGCCCACAGGGGCACCCTGGAAACAATGAAGGACCGGCCCGCAATGCTTCTGCCAGAGAAAATGGGCTCCCGAGCTCCATTTTCGGCTACCAGGGCCTCCTGCAACCCTCTGCCAGTGAAAATGGAGCTCGGGAGTCAGTTTTTGCCAGCAGAGCACTCAGGCTCCCATAGGCGCCCCCGACAGGAGTGATGTTGAACTGGCCATGACTCCCCCCCCGGCTACCCCCACAAGGTCAAACACAATCCTGATGTGTCCCTCAATGAAATCGAGTTTGACACCCCTGCTCTACATTGATTTCAGCCATAGAGAAACTGCTTCTTTCTGGCTTCATGGCTGTTTTATACATTATGTAGAGAGGGAAACCTGGCTTGGAATCTTAACTGTAGGATTGCAGAACCTGGTTTCTGAAGTAACCCATTTTCGAGGCAGGAATGTTCACTAAATCATCACCTGCTGAGCCCTGAAGTAGCCTAACCAAGGTCAGCGCTAACCAAACTTCATATATTGTGTGAACGCATTGGCAGTCCAGTAACAGTTGTACACCTTTGTGCGTCACGTCAAATAGTTTCACTCTTTAACCAAGACGGATAAATAACATATTTTAGATTTTTTTTTTTCCGTTTTACCAGATTGATTACTTGATCAACTCAAAAAAATTCTACCTGCAATTATAAACAGTACGGTAAAATACATCAAAATCATAAAAACACAAAGTTAAAGTAAAACACAATTGTCATTCAAACCTCCTTGAAGATAAGATGTCAGTAAAATTTGATTAGGGTTTTACTAACCAAATAGCCACACGGTGGCTCAGTGGCTAAGATGCTGAGCTTGTCGATCGAAAGGTTGGCAGTTCAGCAGTTTCAACCCCTAGTGCTGCTGTGTAACGGGGTGAGCTCCCGTTACTTGTCCCAGCTTCTGCCAACCTAGCAGTTTGAAAGCACATAAAAAATGCAAGTAGAAAAAATAGGGACCGCCTTTGGTGGGAAGGTAACAGCGTTCCAAGCGCCTTTGGCGTTGAGTCATGCCGGCCACATGACCACGGAGATGTCTTTGGACAGTGCTGGCTCTTCGGCTTTGAAACGGAGATGAGCACCGCCCCCTAGAGTCGGGAACAATTAGCACGTATGTGCAAGGGGAACCTTTACCTTTACTTTTAACAAATAGCCAGCCAAGTTAATTTGGAGCAGCGTATTTCCCAGGGCTATAATCAAAATTAACACAAATGCCTAAAAATAAATGATCTAAAATGCAGTCAATGAGTCCGATTCTCTCTGCTTTGGCACCCATTGAATAATAGATGGCATCCCCCACAAAGATGGAGAAAGTTTAAACCGCTTAATTTTTAGAATTTGCTATCTGGTGCGTGGTTTTAAAGGTGAACAGGAGTAGAGTACCTCCACTGATATCCCCAGAATTATCTCTTTATCTTGTATCGCAAATGATGAGCCCCATTTCAGAAAACAAAAAAGGAATAAAGGTAAAAAACAAAAAACAAAAAAGGTAAAAAGGAACACGTGAAGTGTTAGTGCCACTTTATAATGCCTTGGTAAGGCCACACTTGGAATATTGCATCCAGTTTTGGTCGCCACGATGTAAAAAAGATGCTGAGACTCTAGAAAGAGTGCAGAGAAGAGCAACAAAGATGATTAGGGGACTGGAGGCTAAAACATACAAAGAACGGTTGCTGGAATTGGGTAGGTCTAGTTTAATAAAAAGAAGGACTAGGGGAGACATGATAGCTGTGTTCCAATATCTCAGGGGCTGCCACAAAGAAGAGGGAGTCGGGCTGTTCTCCAAAGCACCTGAGGGTAGAACAAGAAGCAATGGGTGGAAACTGATCAAAGAAAGAAGCAACTTAGAACTAAGGAGAAATTTCCTGACAGTTAGAACAATTAATAAGTGGAACGACTTGCCTGCAGAAGTTGTGAATGCTCCAACACTGGAAATTTTTAAGAAAATGTTGGATAACCATCTGTCTGAGATGGTGTAGGGTTTCCTGCCTGGGCAGGGGGTTGGACTAGAAGGCCTCCAAGGTCCCTTCCAACTCTGTTGTTATGTTATGTTATGTTATGTTATGTTATGTTATGTTATGTTATGTTATGTTATGTTATGTTATGTTATGTTATGTTATGTTATGTTATGTTATGAATATTCAGTCTGGCGCTGTCTCCTTCAAGGGGGGGGGGGTTTAAATTGAAATGCCAAATGCTTCTTTTAAAACAAGAACAACAACAACAACAAAATCAGGAAAAAAGGTTAAGCTGTTTTCTTCCAACCTTACGGTCCAGCAGATGGGAGGAAGAAGCTAATTTTCCGCTTCTTGATTGACAGGTTCTCCAAAGTTTCAGACAAGCCATTCCTTCTAGCGCCCAATCTTGTGATGTTCATTCTGCCCTCATTCTAGACGTGGTGGCCCACAGACAGTTTGAGAAGCATATGTCCATGCTGTGCGTGTCTGATGTGATGTGAGCAGAGGCCTGGAGGGTACAGTCAAAAAATTTCAAAGTGGCAACCGCAGTGGTATGAACAAAACCCTGCCTGCTTTTTTTTGTTGTTGTTGAGATGCACATTAAAAAAAGAGAGTTATGATCGCACCATCAATTGTATACTTTATTATTGTATTCTGTGAACAGCCCTGGATTTAAGAATTGGTGGTCCCTCGCCACAACACCCTTTCCACACATCTGTGGAACATAGTTTCTTGTGGTATACAGTGCTTGGCTTTTGTGATTAGGCAGCTACCTTTTCTTTTACTCCTTTTATGAGCTGTGGTGGCGCAGTGGTTAGAATGCGGTACTGCAGGCTACTTCTGCTGACTGCCACCTGCCAGCAGTTCAGCAGTTCAATTCTGACCGGCTCAAGGTTGACTCAGCCTTCCATCCTTCCAAGGTCAGTAAAACGAGGACCCGAATGGTTAGGGACAAGAGGGTGACTCTGTAAACCATTTAGAGAGGGCTGTAAAGCACCGTGGAGCGGTATATACAGTAAGTCTAAGTGCTATTGCTATGAGTTACAATACCTGGTGCTGATGTAGCAATAGCAGTAGCACTTAGACTTATATACCGCTTTACAGTGCTTTACAGCCTCCTCTAAGTGGTTTACAGAGTCAGCCTATCGCCCCCAACAATTTGGGTTCTCATTTTACCCACCTCGAAAGGATGGAAGGCTGAGTCAACCTTCCACAACCTGGTGAGATTTGAACTGCCAAAGTGCAGGCAGCCGGCAGGCAGCAGAAGTAGCATGCAGTACTACACTCTAACCACTGTGCCACCGCAGCTCATGTATGCACATTGCCAGGGATGCCCTCGGGTCACAGAAATTAAGCTGGCCATACCAGTGTGATAGATGTTATGCCCAGATACCCTTATGTATTACCTTTCTCAGACAGATTCCTGTACACGCAATGGGCCAATTTCTATAATTCCGTATTAGCTAAAATAAACCCTAAATACAGGTAGTCCTTGACTTACAACAGCTCATTGTTCAAAGTTACAACAGCACTGAAAAGAAGTGACTTATGACCGTTTTTCACACTTGCAGCCACTGCAGTCAAGATGGGTTTCAGCAGGTTCTGACCAGTTCTGGAGAACGGGTGGCAGAAATTTTGAGTAGTTCGGAGAACCGGTAGTAAAAATTCTGACTGGCCCCGCCCCCATCTATTCTCTGCCTCCCAAGTCCCAGCTGATCGGGAGGAAATGGGGATTTTGCAGTATCCTTCCCCTGCCACGCCCACCAAGCCATGCCCACAGAACTGGTAGTAAAAAAAAATTGAAACCCACCACTGGAGCCCGTCCTGTGGTTTGTGCAACAGGGAAACCATTTATGGTGAATCTCAGGCAGTTGCTGAAACGACAGGTGCTCCTCGACCTCTGTCCACAATTGGGGCCAGAATACTTGCTGCACAGCAAGGTGGTTTATTAAGTGAGTCACACCTGATTTTAAGCCCTTTTTCCCAGGGTTGTTAAGGAAGTCAGTGCAGTTTTTAAGTGAATCATGTCTTTAAGTGAGGCCAGCTTCCTCCATCAACTTTGTTGGTTGGAAGGCAGCTGGGAAGGTCGCAGATAGTGATCACATGACCTCAGGACAGTGCAACAGTCATAATTACATGCCAGTTGCCAAGTGCTTGAGTTTTGATCACATGACTGTGAGGACAGTGCGACAATAGTAAGTGTGAGGATTGATCATAAGCCTCTGTTTTTCACTTCTGTTGTAACTTTGAATGATTGGCAAACTAATAGTTGTAAGTCGAGGACTATCTGTATCACAACAGAGAAAAGTATTGATCAAGCATTCAAGCTTTTGTTTGACCTAACTCTTTGTCTCTGATTCATGATATCTGTGTGATTCGGAAGCTTGCAATCAAAGTGTAAGTGTAAGTTTCTTACCACATACCAAAGTATTGTTTAGTACCTATCTAGTTATATTTGTGTATACTATAACAAATGGTCCTGGTTTTTTTTCTGCCAAAATAATTTTTATGATCACTGACCAGTCACATTTACTAATAATTTTCCAGCCTGCTCAAAAGTTTCATGTAAAGCTGTGGTAATAAGGAATAATTACAATACCTATCTTTAACATCATTAATCATCTTCGTGTTATTTCTGAAATCGTTTCAGAAGCCTAAATATCACCAGAACCATGGGCGAAATGAAATTCCACCTTTGTATGACAGTCAGGGATTCAGATGTGTTTGTTGTGAAGTTCAACCGATCCGTTCTGATTTGGACATGGCAGGACAACTCTTATTTGTCAGCGTGAAGATATTGAACATTCTTACCAAATCAATCTATGATTTGTATATATATATTTCTCTTTTTCTTCCATTCAGTGATGTCCGATCCTTAAGAGGCTGCTTAGAGAAGTCCCTGCAGTTTTGGGTTTTTTTTGGCAAGCTTTTTCAGAAGTGGTTTGCTATTGCTTCCTTCCTAGGGCTGAGAGAATGTGAGTGGCCCATGGTCACGCAGCTGGCTTCTTGTCTAAAGTGGGACTAGAACTCCCAATCTCCTGGTTTTTAGCTTGGTGCCTTAACCGTTAGCTCAGAAATTGGTTCACGTTTGTACCTTAAAAACATCTTCAAATCCTCACCTATTGAAAAAAAAAATCAGATTAGGAAGTTTGTGTAAACCAATTCAGATGAAGAAAGATGTGGGAATAATTCATTATAAGGTCACTAACTTCAACACACTAACTTCTTTCAGTCCTAATCTGGACTCAGCTCATTCTGAGGCCAATCTTGTTTCTAGGCAATCCATCACAGGGCCTAAATTTGAATAGGAACGAAGAACTAATGGGCTTTCAATAGCAAAAAATAAAGGTGATTATCAAGCGAATTAATAGGGAATTAAGTTTTCTTGGGTGAAGCCAAATTATTTCAAGTGGTACACAGGTGGTCCTTGCCTTATAACCCAGCGATGGGTTTCCAATATTCTTATCACTGGTTCGCCCTGCGCGGCATCTGTGCATGTGCCCGGCCTTCTGCACATGCTCCCAGCCTAGAAAACGTGGTTAAATAGGACGGCATAACGTCCAAGTGTGTGAGTGGCTGCAGTCGCTGCTACCGGTTTGCCCGAACTGATACGAACTGCCTGAATACCACCTCTGTTATAACCGTTCATTTCGTGATTGCTTGAAGTTACAACAGCACCGAAAAACATGATTTATGGCTGTTTTTCCACACTTATGACAGCTGCATGGTCGCGTGATCAAAATTCAGCTGCTTGGCAACTATTTTTTTATTTTATTTTATTTCTTTTTGTCACAACATTATAGACAAACAATTGTCATAGATAAAACAACATATCTTGAAGAAATATATATATATATATATATATATATATATATATATATATATATATATATATATATATATATATATATATATATATATATATAGGTCTTTGGTTGTTCGGGTTTTCTCCGTAAAATTGAAGTGTCTTGGCGACGTTTCGACGAAGTCTCATTCGTCATCTTCAGGCTTCAGCCGTGCTTCTGGGAGCAATGTGAGCATTGGGAGCATTGGGAGCATTGCTCCCAGAAGCACGAAGCTGAAGCCTGAAGATGACGAATGAGACTTCGAAACGTCACCAAGACACTTCCAATTTTACGGAGAAACCCGACATATATATATATATATATATATATATATATATATATATATATATATATATATATATATATATATATATATATACATATATATATATATATATATATATATGTAAAAAAAATATGCTATATTAATTTGATACAATGAAGGGAACAATAGAACAGGAACGGTAGGCACTTTTGTGCTCTTATGCATGCCCCTTATAGTTCATACTTACGACAGTTGTTGTGATTCGGGGTTATGTGATCGCCTTTTTGTGACTTTCCCACAAGCAAAGTCAATGGGAAAGCCAGATTCACTTAACAATTGTGTTATTCACTTAACAACTTCAGGGTTTCATTTAATAGCCGTGGCAAGGAAAGTTCGTAAAATGGAGCGAAACTCACTTAACAACTGTCTTTGCTCAGTAATGGAAATTTGGGACTCAATGGTGGCCATCAGTCAAGGACTACCTGTATCTTTATAGTATAAGTGACAGCCACAATTCTCTTGGTACTTATCAGCAGGTGTTGTTACCCTCTGAGAGTTGTTTTATTCCCCAAGAGAAACTGTCTTTAAGTTGTTGTCAAATTCAAGGCACTCATTTTCTGATTACAAACATCCCTTGTGATGCCTTGTGTTCGACCAGTCAGCATGCCAACCACAAAAAAACACACAAAAAAAACAACAACGCCAAACCATCAACAACTTTTCATTTTAATTTCAAGGTCTTCGGAAGGGCTGGCCTGGAGCCACCTCACTCCCAATCTTCAATCACAACAATACACGAGCACAGAATAGACTTAAGCTTAATGTGAACCGCTCCAATCTTGATTGCAGAAAATATGACTTCAGAAACAGAGTTGTTAATGCCTGGAATGCACTACCAGACTCTGTGGTCTCTTCCCAAAATCCCCAAAGCTTCAACCAAAGACTATCTACTGTTGACCTCACCCCATTCCTAAGAGGTCTGTAAGGGGCGTGAATAAGAGCACCAACGTGTCTACCGTTCCTGTCCTAATGTTCCCTTTGATTGTATCCAATTTCATATAGTTATTACATACTTATGATTATATATATGTGTTTATATATCGTATAGTTATTTCATGCTTATGCTTATATATAATGTTGTGACAAATAAATAAATAAATAAATAAATCCAGTCTTAGAGCCCATCTTCTGAACCTGGTTCACACCTAGCAAAAACGTGAAGTGTGGTTGCAGCATTGCAGAGCACCCGTTTTTTTTTTTTTTTCACTTGAGTAGCAGAGCCGATCGAACGGCGGGGACCCACAGTGGCATTACAAAGAGATGAAATTCAGGAGGCAGATAAAGCCACTGGGCTTCCCTGGCCAGGCTTTTAACAGCAAAAAATAAATAAATAAATTTAATACTCTGCTCTGGGAAATGCCACTCCCTTTCCCTCCCTCCTTCTCTCTCTCTCTCTCTCTCTCTCTCTCTCTCTCTCTTTGCGGCTGCATCAGTCTGTCTGCAGAGTATTTCTCTGGCCGGCTTCCAGAGCCTTCTTGTGTGGAAAGCTCAGCTGCTGAATCTGTTAGGGAGAACTTGTCCTGCGCCGCACGAAAGTCCCAGCTGACTCCTGGATTTCTTGGAGAAGACAGACAGGAAGGAAAAACAACAACAACAACCAGAAGGGTCTCTAGATGGTTCAGAGCACATCTCAAGACAACACTGGGAGATTTGGGAAGGGTGGGGAGGGGGGAGGCTGACCAAGGACCAAGGTGGGATAAAACTGAGAGGGAATTGATGTATGGTGGTTAGAAGGAGTAAGGAAGACCCTAAGTTGGGGCGACGTTTTCTGTAAAGAGTTCGTCTTGGAGCAAAGCTCTGGGAAGAACTTAAGCATCCTGCTTTCTCCTGACCTGCCTATTTCCTAACTCTGGCAGAGGATTTAAGACGCTGAGCCTGCTTAATGCAGTATCCTGTCTCCATGGCAACATCCCCCCCCACCATCCTCTGCATTGGAGTTTGCATTATTCAACCGCAGTCCGCAAGCAGCTGCAAGCTTGCCCTCAATCTTATCTTTAGCACTTGGAGGTTTCTCCTGACTTATCTATCAATTATTCATTAATCCAATTCATAGAGCCCAGCCCTGTCACGAAAAGTGGGTGGCATACAATAATTATCGAGGCTGCAGTTAGGTTTGGAGATGGGACAGTGTCTCTCTCTCTCTCTCTCTCTCTCTCTCTCTCTCTCTTTGCGGCTGCATCAGTCTGTCTGCAGAGTATTTCTCTGGCCGGCTTCCAGAGCCTTCTTGTGTGGAAAGCTCAGCTGCTGAATCTGTTAGGGAGAACTTGTCCTGCGCCGCACGAAAGTCCCAGCTGACTCCTGGATTTCTTGGAGAAGACAGACAGGAAGGAAAAACAACAACAACAACCAGAAGGGTCTCTAGATGGTTCAGAGCACATCTCAAGACAACACTGGGAGATTTGGGAAGGGTGGGGAGGGGGGAGGCTGACCAAGGACCAAGGTGGGATAAAACTGAGAGGGAATTGATGTATGGTGGTTAGAAGGAGTAAGGAAGACCCTAAGTTGGGGCGACGTTTTCTGTAAAGAGTTCATCTTGGAGCAAAGGTCTGGGAAGAACTTAAGCATTCTGCTTTCTCCTGACCTGCCTATTTCCTAACTCTGGCAGAGGATTTAAGACGCTGAGCCTGCTTAATGCAGTATCCCGTCTCCATGGCAACATCTCCCCCCCACCATCCTCTGCATTGGAGTTTGCATTATTCAACCGCAGTCCGCAAGCAGCTGCAGCTTGCCCTCAATCTTATCTTTAGCACTTGGAGGTTTCTCCTGACTTCTTATCTATTAATTATTCATTAATTCTCTCTCTCTTTTGAATGAAGCCAAGGCAGCAAGGCTCGGGTGGGGTTGAAATGAAAGATTCTGGAAGGGGGTTGAGGGCAAGCCAACGTCCTAACTTTCTCTGCAAGGACAGTAAACCAGCATTGGTTTACTTCTAAAGCTTGTGATGAAAGATGCAGGGTTTTTTTTTTTATTTACATTTATATCCCGCCCTTCTCCGAAGACTCAGGGCGGCTTACAGTGTATAAGGCAATAGTCTCATTCTATTTGTATATTTACAAAGTCAACTTATTGTCCCCCCCCCCCCAACAATCTGGGTCCTCATTTTACCTACCTTATAAAGGATGGAAGGCTGAGTCAACCTTGAACCTGCAGTAATTGCAGGCTGCTGTGTTCTAATAACAGGCTTCTTTACAGCCTGAGCTACCACGGCCCAGGTTGGTGTATTTAAGAGACGGAGTGGCTTAGATTTTTCTTTTTTTAAAAATTTGGCTTAAAAAGGTAAAGGTAAAGGTTCCCCTCGCACATACGTGCTAGTCGTTCCCGACTCTAGGGGTCGGTCCTCATCTCCGTTTCAAAGCCGAAGAGCCAGTGCTGTCCAAAGATATCTCCGTGGTCATGTGGCCGGTATGACTCAACGCCAAAGGCGCACGGAATACTGTTACCTTCCCATTAAAGGTGGTCCCTATTTTTCTACTTGCATTTTTTTTTACGTGCTTTCGAACTGCTAGGTTGGCAGAAGCTGGGACAAATCACGGGAGCTCACCCCGTTACGTGGTGCTGGGGATTCGAACTGCCGACCTTTCCCTCGACAAGCTTAGCGTCTTAGCCATTGAGCCACCGCGTCCCTAAATTTGGCTTACAACAGTTCGTTTAGTGACCGTTCAAAGTTACAGTGCTGAAAAAAGCGACTTGTGACTGTTTTTTTTACACTTTACGACCGTTGCCAGCATCCACGTGACCACAGGGATGTGGTGACCGGCTCATATTTATGACGATGGTAGTGTCTCTGGGATTGTGTGATCCACCTTTTGTGACCTTTTGACAGGCAAAGTCAATGGGGAAGCTACGTTCACTTAACAACCATATTACTGACTTAATAGCCTGCAGTGATCCACTTAACAACTTTGGCAAGAAAGGGGGTAAAAAGGAGCAACATTCACCCGACAAATATTTTACTTAGCAACAGAAGCTTTTGGTCGCAAGTTAAGGACTACCTGTATTTATTTATTATTAATATTATTTTTATTTGAATTTATATCCCGCCCTTCTCCGAAGACTCAGGGCGGCTTACATTGTATAAGGCAATAGTCTCATCCTATTTGTATATTTATATACAAAGTCAACTTTTATTGCCCCCCCAACAATCTGGGTCCTCATTTTACCTACCTTATAAAGGATGGAAGGCTGAGTCAACCTTGGGCCTGGTGGGACTCGAACCTGCAGTAATTGTAATTTCAGGCAGCTGTGTAAATAACAGACTGCACTAGCCTGTTGAGCCACAAGAGGCCCTTATTTATTATATTGTTATGCTGCCCATCTCCCTTATAAGATGGCTCTGAGCAGCTTAATGAAGTCTTGGGTTTAGTATAGATACAATTGCTGCCCCGGGCAAGGGGGTTGGACTAGATGATCTCTGAGATCCCTTCCAACCTTGACATTCCTGGATTGTCTGATTCTGTGAAAGGAGTCTGAAGAGGTTCGTAAAGTTCCCAGATCTAAGGGGCGTGCATAAGAGCACAAACGTGCCTACTGTTCCTGTCCTAATGTTCTCTTTGATTGTATCCAATTTCATATAGTTATTACATACTTATGATTATATATATGTTTATATATCGTATAGTTATTTCATGCTTATGCTTATATATAATGTTGTGACAAATAAATAAATAAATAAATAAATAAATCCAGTCTTAGAGCCCATCTTCTGAACCTGGTTCACACCTAGCAAAAACGTGAAGCGTGGTTGCAGCATTGCAGAGCACCCGTTGTTGTTTTTTTTTCACTTGAGTGGCAGAGCCGATCGAACGGCGGCGATCCACAGTGGCATTACGAAGAGATGAAATTCAGGAGGCAGATAAAGCCACTGGGCTTCCCTGGCCAGGCTTTTAACAGCAAAAAATAAATAAATAAATTTAATACTCTGCTCTGGGAAATGCCACTCCCTTTCCTTCCCTCCTTCTCTCTCTCTCTCTCTCTCTCTCTTTGCGGCTGCATCAGTCTGTCTGCAGAGTATTTCTCTGGCCGGCTTCCAGAGCCTTCTTGTGTGGAAAGCTCAGCTGCTGAATCTGTTAGGGAGAACTTGTCCTGCGCCGCACGAAAGTCCCAGCTGACTCCTGGATTTCTTGGAGAAGACAGACCGCGGATGACAGGAAGGAAAAACAACAACAACAACCAGAAGGGTCTCTAGATGGTTCAGAGCACATCTCAAGACAACACTGGGAGATTTGGGAAGGGTGGGGAGGGGGGAGGCTGACCAAGGACCAAGGTGGGATAAAACTGAGAGGGAATTGATGTATGGTGGTTAGAAGGAGTAAGGAAGACCCTAAGTTGGGGCGACGTTTTCTGTAAAGAGTTCATCTTGGAGCAAAGGTCTGGGAAGAACTTAAGCATTCTGCTTTCTCCTGACCTGCCTATTTCCTAACTCTGGCAGAGGATTTAAGACGCTGAGCCTGCTTAATGCAGTATCCCGTCTCCATGGCAACATCTCCCCCCCACCATCCTCTGCATTGGAGTTTGCATTATTCAACCGCAGTCCGCAAGCAGCTGCAGCTTGCCCTCAATCTTATCTTTAGCACTTGGAGGTTTCTCCTGACTTCTTATCTATTAATTATTCATTAATCCAATTCATAGAGCCCAGCCCTGTCACGAAAAGTGGGTGGCATACAATAATTATCGAGGCTGCAGTTAGGTTTGGAGATGGGACAGTGTCTTTCTCTCTCTCTCTCTCTCTCTCTTTCTCTCTCTCTCTCTCTCTTTCTCTTTTTTTGAATGAAGCCAAGGCAGCAAGGCTCGGGTGGGGTTGAAATGAAAGGTTCTGGAAGGGGGTTGAGGGCAAGCCAACATCCTAACTTTCTCTGCAAGGACAGTAAATCAGCATTGGTTTACTTCTAAAGCTTGTGATGAAAGATGCAGGTTGGTGTATTTAAGAGACGGAGTGGCTTAGATTTTTCTTTTTAAAAAAAATTTGGCTTAAAAAGGTAAAGGTAAAGGTTCCCCTCGCACATACGTGCTAGTCGTTCCCGACTCTAGGGGTCGGTGCTCATCTCCGTTTCAAAGCCGAAGAGCCAGTGCTGTCCAAAGATATCTCCGTGGTCATGTGGCCGGTATGACTCAACGCCAAAGGCGCATGGAACGCTGTTACCTTCCTAACAAAGGTGGTCCCTATTTTTCTACTTGCATTTTTTTTTACGTGCTTTCGAACTGCTAGGTTGGCAGAAGCTGG
Organism: Ahaetulla prasina; assembly: GCF_028640845.1. NCBI lineage: Eukaryota > Metazoa > Chordata > Lepidosauria > Squamata > Colubridae > Ahaetulla > Ahaetulla prasina. Next base: position 23,714,864 of record NC_080548.1, on the reverse strand, counting down.
GACAAGTCACGGGAGCTCACCCCGTTACGTGGCGCTGGGGATTCGAACTGCCAAACTGCCGACCTTTCCCTCGACAAGCTTAGCGTCTTAGCCATTGAGCCACCGCGTCCCTAAATTTGGCTTACAACAGTTCGTTTAGTGACCGTTCAAAGTTACAGTGCTGAAAAAAGCGACGTGACTGTTTTTTTACACTTTACGACCGTTGCCAGCATCCACGTGACCACAGGGATGTGGTGACCGGCTCATATTTATGACGATGGTAGTGTCTCTGGGATTGTGTGATCCACCTTTTGTGACCTTTTGACAGGCAAAGTCAATGGGGAAGCTACGTTCACTTAACAACCATATTACTGACTTAATAGCCTGCAGTGATCCACTTAACAACTTTGGCAAGAAAGGGGGTAAAAAGGAGCAACATTCACCCGACAAATGTTTTACTTAGCAACAGAAGCTTTTGGTCGCAAGTTAAGGACTACCTGTATTTATTTATTATTAATATTATTTTTATTTGAATTTATACCCCGCCCTTCTCCGAAGACTCAGGGCGGCTTACATTGTGTAAGGCAATAGTCTCATCCTATTTGTATATTTATATACAAAGTCAACTTATTGCCCCCCCCAACAATCTGGGTCCTCATTTTACCTACCTTATAAAGGATGGAAGGCTGAGTCAACCTTGGGCCTGGTGGGACTCGAACCTGCAGTAATTGTAATTTCAGGCAGCTGTGTAAATAACAGACTGCACTAGCCTGTTGAGCCACAAGAGGCCCTTATTTATTATATTGTTATGCTGCCCATCTCCCTTATAAGATGGCTCTGAGCAGCTTAATGAAGTCTTGGGTTTAGTATAGATACAATTGCTGCCCCGGGCAAGGGGGTTGGACTAGATGATCTCTGAGATCCCTTCCAACCTTGACATTCCTGGATTGTCTGATTCTGTGAAAGGAGTCTGAAGAGGTTCGTAAAGTTCCCAGATCTAAGGGGCGTGCATAAGAGCACAAACGTGCCTACTGTTCCTGTCCTATTGTTTCTTCCCCTATATATATATATATATGTTTATAGTACCTTGTTTCTCCTCATATATATGTTTATATATTATATAATCCTTTATGCAATGCTTGTATATATTGTTACGACAAATAAATAAAAAAATAAAAAAATAAAAAAATCTATCTGATCCAAGACAGGATGCTGTATAGCCAAATTGTTGCTTATAACCGTGGCTAAGGTGAAGATTTCTCCTAGTTTACGCAAAAAGGGGGGCGGGGGGAGGAAAGCTGCCTGTGCTGTTAAATGCAAGAATTCCAAGAAGGAGAAGAATTTTAATGGTTTAGCCTGAAATTAGGATTATGTCTGAAATGTTATGAATTGGGCAAGGATAACCCTGATGGTGAGAAGATAGACAGAAAGCCCTTGGAGGCAAGGCTGGATGCCTGGAGGGGGTTTTGGCCAAGAAGCCTTTGATTAAATGTCAAGAATGTTCTTTTCTATGCCCTTATATAGGGATGGAAGAAAAATGTTGGCAAAATAAGTCAAAAAATTATAGGAGTTCAGAGGAAAGGGGTGGTCAATGAGGCTCCTTTGCCCAGAAAAAAATAAATGGTTACAAGGAATAGGATGGAATTAGAGAACAGGAGTAGAGTAGAGTAGAGTAGAGTAGAGTAGAGTAGAGTAGAGTAGAGTAGAGTAGAGTAGAGTAGAATAGAATAGAATAGAATAGAATAGAATAGAATAGAATAGAATAGAATAGAATACTGGAATAGGAATAAGACTAGAACAGAATTAGAAATAATAGAAATAAGAATAAGAATAGAATGGAATGGAATGGAATAGAATAGAATAGAATAGAATGGAATAGAATACTGGAATAGGATAAGAATAGAACAGAATTAGAAATAATAGAAATATGGAATGGAATGGAATGGAATAGAATAGAATAGAATAGAATAGAATAGAATAGAATAGAATAGAATAGAATACTGGAATAGGATAAGAATAAAACAGAATTAGAAATAATAGAAATATGGAATGGAATGGAATGGAATGGAATGGAATGGAATGGAATAGAATAGAATAGAATAGAATAGAATAGAATAGAACAGAATAACAAAGTTGGAAGGGACCTTGGAGGTCTTCTAGTCCAACCCCCTGCTTAGGCAGGAAAGCCTACACCATTTCAGACAAATGGTTATCCAATCTCTTCTTAAAAACTTTCAGTGTTGGAGCATTTACAACTTCTGGAGGCAAATTCTTCCACTGCTTAATTGTTCTAACTGTCAGGAAATTTCTCCTTGGTTCTAGGTTGATTCCCTCCTTGATTAGTTTCCACCCGTTGCTTCATGTCCTGCCTTCTGGTGCTTTTCCCTTTCCCATTGGGAGGACATTCAGCCAAGGAAGAAAATCGTCCTGACTTTCCCTATATCACTTCAGACAAATGGTTATCCAACATCTTCTTAAAAACATGTAGAAAACAAGCTGTCCAAACAAGGAAGTTTACAGATGGCTGAAAGATACCATGTCTGTGCAACCCACCAAGTGAGGACAGCTGAAGACCTAGTTAGTAGCTGCATGGACATACCAAGCTATGTTTGGGTAGTTAGAAGTGGGAGAACAGGGAGAGGAGGAGGGGGCTAGCATAGGATTCACTTTATGGTGTAACTTCAGAAAATGAGTTAATTCAAAAAGTAGGTTAATTGCACAGTGAGGGTGCAAGTCACTATGTTATATCCCCCAACAGATACAGATATCAAAATATGACTTTTAGATTAGAAATATTTATAGAAACCTCCAGCTTCCTTTCTTCAGCTTGGTTGCTTTGAAGTGCATTACATAAAGATTGTGGGAGGCTGATTTGGGTGAAAAGGGCACCAAAAGGAGATTTTTGTAGTGTGAGACGCTTCCAGCTCAGTGTACTTGCAGGATTGCATGGAGGATTAAATTAGGAGAGATTCCCCGTGCATAAATGTTCGTAATAAATAATAAATGAATGTAATTTCTTTATTTGGTTCATATTTATATAGTTCGTTATAACATGTTACAGTGACCCAGTTGTTGCTGGTTAACCTCGATTTAGGGTTAAGCATGTTATCTGAATCCAGTCAGTGCGATGGGAATCCAGCCCATTGTAGGTCATTTAGACATACAGACTATGGCTTAACCGATGATGCAGTAACTTGCAGCTAGCTACGATAAAGTAAAGAAACTGAAAGGGGTGTTAATGACGTTGTGGCACATGCTCAGCCCTTTGGAGTTTGCAATGTCATACACAAGTGCATAAGGGGTGGAATCTGCAGCATGACGTAGCAATGAGCGTTTGGTCACACACGTACACACCAGCGGTGAAGTGCGCTTACCTTCGCTACCAGTTTGGAAATGTGAGCCCGTGTGCCTCTGCTGTGCCTGCGTAGAGCCTTCTGTGCATGCGCAGAGGGTCAAAAATGGGACATCCCGGCAGGTGGGCGGGGCCTATCGCTGCCGGCCCTACCGGTTCGTTCAAGTCGGATAGATCCGGCCGGATTTCACCGCTGATACACACCCACACCCTCACCCATGTCAATGTCCTAGTTTCTGTTTTCTTTCCATTGCTGCTTCTGGGCACAGATGCCAGGCAAAAAAGTTCAATAAACATTCCTGGGCAGGTTCTCCTGTGCCAGATGTCTAGTTTCCTCCTTTCCTTTTCTCTCATGGCGAAGAAGTTGAAACCTTTGGCTCTTGTACATGGAAAAAATAATAATTCTCCTCTTCCTTTTGGTTCTACACTGTATCAGAACCTCTATTAACTGCCCTTTTCTCTGGTTGGTTACAGTTTAAGTCAGTGCAGGTTAAATGTCCCATGTGAATGCTGCCACATTATTATGGCTGGTATCTAGACCAGGGGTCCCCAACCTTGGCAAATTTGTGGGCTTCAACTCTCAGAGTTCCTCAGCCAGCTTAGCTGGAGAACTCTGATCTAGACCATGGGTGTCAAACTGCAGGCCCGCGGGCCGGATCTGGCCCACAAGGTGCTTAGATTTGGCCCATGGGGCTGCCCTAGAAATAGCAAAGGACCAGCCCGCAGTGTCTCTGCCAACATGCAGAGCAGCCCTCCCTGGCTCCGTTTTTTCTGTGAGAGGGCTGCTGGAGGATTCCTCCCAGCCCCGCCCGGGCCACCACAGGTGTCCCTTGACACAAGTGATGTGAAGCTGGCCATGGCCACCCTGGCCACGGCTATCTGGCTCCCCAAGGTCAAACACAACCCTGATGCGGCCCTCAATGAAATCGAGTTTGACACCCCTGATCTAGACTCTCTCCCCTCCCTCCCAGATACTCCTGCTTGGTCCTACATTTAGATGGGGGAGGGAGGGATATTAGAGGACCAATACCATTAAGGGGGTGTCAAATGGCCAAACCATTAACTTTTTTTCTTTCTTGTTGTGAAAAATAGGTAGCATTTTTTTTTCCGTAAAAAAGTTTTATTTTTACAATCATATCAAACAGCTCATCCAATGTACAATTATATACAATTAGTCGGGCTTGCCCAGTCACCACCCCCCTTTTTAACACTCTTCCCTCTTCTACCTTCTTTTACTTTCCAGACCTTCCTCTCCTTCTCTTATCTACATCCTCTCCTCCCTCCACCCTACACCTTCCTTCTCCCTCTTCTACCCCTCTTCCTTCCTCTTCTCCTCTTTCCTACCTCCTACTAGGTAGCATTTTTATCGGTGGTGGGTTTCTACCAGTTCACCCTGGTTCGGGTGAACTGGTAGTTGCGGCAGCAGGAGGCTCCGTCCACCCGTCCGGACATTATCACGGATGCTCTGCGCATGTGCAAAAGGTTCTGCACCAGAGGTGGGTTTCCACAGGTTCTGACCAGTTCTGAAGAACCGGTAGTGGAAATTTTGAGTAGTTTGGAGAACTGGCAGTAAAAATTCTGACTGGCCCCGCCCTCATCTATTCTCTGCCTCCCGAGTCCCAGCTGATCGGGAGGAAATGGGGATTTTGCAGTAACCTTCCCCTGGAGTGGGGAGGGAATGGGGATTTTACAGTATCCTTCCTCTGGAGCAGGGAGGGAATGGAGATTTTACAGTATCCTTCCCCTGCCATGCCCACCAAGCCATGCCACGCCCACCAAGCCACACCGACAGAACCGGTATTAAAAATCTTTGAAACCCACCACTGTTCTGCACATGTGCAGAAGGGCCACGTGCGAGCGAGCATGCCGCTCCCAGTTCCAAACTGATAGCCGCAGATTTGTATGTTCAAATGATAATATGTTTAGAAACGAAAAGGTCTTCTTAGCAGTGGTGGGTTGTCCCCGGTTCAGATCGGTTCTATAGAACAGGTAGTAAAACCGAGCGGGGGGGAGGCTCCGCCCACTGACCCAAATATCATCAAAACTCTTCTGCGCATGCAGGCACAATGCGAACCGGTAGCAAAGGTAAGTAAAATCCACCTCTGCTTCTTAGCATCGGCATCCCCATCAGTAGCAACAGCTGTAGCTGGATATTTCAGTCAACCAACGGTTTTAAATCCAGGACTGCCTGTACTGCTTCTATCAAAGCTCAAAGACCTTCCAATTTAATTCTGTTCCTGTTTTAAGTTCAGTTCCACGATGTCCTAATTGGGTTTTCAGATGCCAGTCCTTGGAAGCCAGGCTGGCAGTGTTCATGCAAAGACGGCCATCTTGGGAGAACCTTAAGGAGGGGGATTTCTATGTAAATGGTGCCCCCTCCCTTCCCCCCCCATTGCTCACCCCCAGCAATTCAAAAGGAAGATTTTGTTCTTCGATTGCATAGCGCAAATAGGGTTAAAACTGCAGAAATTCTCATGGATAAAGATGACGGAAGTGGAATGTCTAGAGTTAAGCAGAAATATTCTGCAGTGCAACGTTTTCTCAAAAGTCCCATTTCTGTAGGATGTTGGCCAACTGTTTCTAACTTCATTGCAGATTTCCAAAAGAGGATTTTATTGGCTGGCCTCATCCAGCTAGTGCAAATGACTTTTTAAGATCAAACTAAGGGGGGGAAAAACAACCTTCAATAAATGAAAACTATCTAGGCTTACCAACAGCCACTAGATTTTTAACTGACTTAGTTAAATAGTAATAGCACTTAGATTTTTATGCCACTCCATTGTGCTTTACAGCACTCTCTAAGCGATTTACAAAGTAAGTTTATTGCCCCCAATAATCTGGGTCATCATTTTACTGACCTCGGAAGGACAGAAGCCTGAGTGAACTCATCATCAGGATCAAACTCCTGGCTGTGGGCAGAGTTAGCCTGTGATATTGCATTCTTACCCCTGTGCCACCATGTATCTTTCAAAATCTATTGTGAGCCAGTTTGAGATTAATGGTTAAGGCACCAAACTAGAAACTAGGAAACTCTGAATTCTAGTCCTGCGTTAAGCATGAAGCTAGCTGGGTATTGTGGTCGGACAGTGAGGAGGCTGGGGAGGACAATGGGTCAGTCCTGAAATCACAGGAAAGCCCGGATGAGGGTTCTGCGTCAGAGGCAGAGATGGGGCCAGGGCCATCTGGGAGCGATGTGCAGACACCGGAGCCTCCAGAGGTGGACAGCAGAGAGGCAGAGGAAGAGGAGGAGCCTGTTCCTAGTGCACACATGCGAAGAGCTGCCAGAAGGCAAGAACAACCCAGATTCCACCCCGCAAGGGATTATGGGATTGTTAAAGGAAGATGATGATAATGTATCTTTTGACTAGATATTGACTGGATCCTTGTATGGATGCAACAACAACTATTAAAATAGAGAATAGCAATACTGTGTTTTCCTAATGTAAGCTTGGAGCTTAAAGCAATATTTTTCAACCTTGGCCACTTGAAGATGTGTCGACTTCAGCTCCTTGAATTCCCCAGCCAGTTTAATGTTAATATGTGAATCCACCCTGCTGAAATTAGAGAACTTAATTTTTAAACATTGTACAGTAGTTCTTATTTGGATGGATAACCGTTACTACTCGCAGCTGCGCGAGTACTAACGGGAGCCACTCGTGGCTCCCACGTAACACCACTGCTGCGCAGTCTGCACTGGCTTCCTGTGGTCTTTCGGGTGCGCTTCAAGATTTTGGTTACTACCTTTAAAGCGCTCCATGGCTTAGGACCCGGGTACTTACGAGACCGCCTGCTGTTACCTTATGCCTCCCACCGACCCGTACGCTCACACAGAGAGGGTCTTCTCAGGGTGCCGTCCGCCAAACAGTGTCGGCTGGCGGCCCCCAGGAGTAGGGCCTTCTCTGTTGGAGCTCCGACGCTCTGGAACGAACTTCCCCCTGGCTTACGCCAAGTGCCTGATCTTCGGACCTTTCGCCGTGAGCTAAAAACACACTTATTTATTCAAGCGGAACTGGCATAATAGTTTTTACTATTTTAAATTGGGTTTTTTATTGTTTTGGGGTTTTAAATTTTTAAATTTTAATGTCGGCCTTTTTTGTAATTTGCTTTGTTTTAAATTCTGGTTTTAATTGTATATATATTGAGTTTTATCCTTGGCTGTACACCGCCCTGAGTCCTTCGGGAGAAGGGCGGTATAAAAATCTAATAAATAATAATAATAATAATAATAACCAACATACCTGGGCTTCAAAAGGTCGGTCGAAAACCTAGGATTGATGTGCATGGCTTGCAAATCTTGATTAATTTGAACCTTGGGAAGATTTTACAGTACTAGCCTGGTGTTCTTAATTAGCTTCAATCATCAGCATGAATGTAGCAGAGGGGCCAATTTAGTGAATTTGTCAAAATCGTTATATGAACTTGTTCATTGAATAGGCCAGGGGTGAAATCCAGCAGAACCGGCAGCAGAAATTTTGAGTAGTTCGGAGAACCGGCAAATACTACCTCAGGCTGGCCCCAAAATGGGGTGGGAATGGGGATTTTGCAGTAACTTTCCCCTGGGGCGGGGTAGGAGTGGGGATTTTGCAGTATCCTTCCCCTGGAGCGGGATGGGAATGGAGAGTCTGCAGTATCCTTCCCCTGGAGCGGGGTGGGAATGGAGATTTTGCAGTATCCTTCCCCTGGAGCGGGGTGGGAATGGGAATTTTGCACTATCCTTTCCCCTGGAGTGGGGAGGGAGTGGGGATTTTGCAGTATCCTTCCCCTGCCACTCCAACCAAGCCACACCACGCCCACCAAGCCATGCCCACACAAGTGGTAGTTAAAAAATTTGGATTTCACCACTGGAATAGGCTTAATATTCTGGGGAGAATGGAGAACTGCAGCAAGCAACCCTGCCTTTATTTATTTATTACACAAATTTATATGAACTGCCCGACTCAAGACACAGTGACACACACATCTCACACACACATGGGGTTAAACCTATTTTAGGACTTAAGAGTTTGGCCTTTTATGTTCCCACTTTGTTGTGTGGTGAGAAAACTTACTGCTGGTTTTTGACAACCGCAGTCAGCGATTTAGCCCTTGAGCTTCCTAAACTCAACAATACTGTTGATCCAGCTCAGAGGCTTCACTGCGAAATCTCGTTTAGCTCCTTTGATCAAATGGAACTAACCTAAGGTGCAAGGCAGAAGTGTTAAAAGAATTTGTTGCATTGTTTTATGTATCATTTTTAGAAATGTATTTATTTATTTATTTATCAAACGGCATGATAAACTTCTCCTTAAACTAACGTCCTATGGCATCTCAGGACCCCTCCACAAATGGATATCTGCTTTTCTGTCTAACAGACAACAAGTGGTCAAAATTGGCAATGCTTTATCAAATCCTGTTCCTGTCAAGAGTGGCGTTCCTCAAGGCAGCGTCCTTGGACCAACACTCTTTATACTATACATTAATGATCTTTGTGACCATATCTCAAGTAATTGTGTTCTCTTTGCTGACGATGTCAAACTATTTAACACCACAGACAACACTTCTATCATTCAAAACGACCTTGACCATCTAACCGCTTGGTCTAAAAATTGGCAGCTCCAAATTTCAACCAGCAAATGCTCAGTCTTACATATAGGAAAAAAGAACCCAAAAACTAAGTACATACTAGATGGACATTACCTTACAGACGACCCCCATCCCGTTAAAGACCTTGGAGTTTTCATGTCAAATGATCTAAGTGCCAAAGCCCACTGCAACTACATAGCAAAAAAAGCTCTAAGAGTTGTAAACCTAATTTTGCGTAGCTTCTTTTCCAAAAACACCACACTACTAACCAGAGCATATAAAACATTTGCTAGACCAATTCTAGAATACAGCTCACCTGTTTGGAACCCTCACCACATCTCTGACATCAATACAATTGAACGTGTCCAGAAATATTTTACAAGAAGAGTTCTCCATTCCTCTGAAAACAACAAAATACCTTATCCCACCAGACTTGAAATCCTAGGCTTAGAAAACTTGGAACTCCGTCGCCTTCGACAAGACCTAAGTTTAACTCACAGAATCATCTATTGTAATGTCCTTCCTGTCAAAGACTACTTCAGCTTTAATTGCAATAATACAAGGGCAACCAATAGATTTAAACTTAATGTTAACCGCTTTAATCTAGATTGCAGAAAATATGACTTCTGCAACAGAATCATCAGTGCTTGGAATACTTTACCTGACTCTGTGGTCTCTTCCCATAATCCTAAAAGCTTTAACCAAAAACTTTCTACTATTGACCTCACCCCATTCCTAAGAGGACCATAAGGGGCGTGCATAAGCGCACAAACGTGCCTACTGTTCCTGTCCTATTGTTTTTCTTTTCTTCTTCCTATATATGTTTATATGGTTATATACTATATAATCTTTTTGTATGATATTGTGACAAAATAAATAAATAAAAATAAATAAATAAATTATTTAAGACTACCGAATATCTAGTGTTGATTTCCTCACTAGTTTTGGGGAAATGGCTGCTTTTGGCCCGTCGTATTGTGTTTGCTCGTTTCTTTTGTGTAGAGATTAGCCAAATTCTCCACTTGAGAGAGTAATGGAGCATTGCTGATAGACAAATGGATTGAAGGATGAATGAGGTTAAATATTGCAATAGTGTTGCCCTAAGGGCAGAGCTGCGATTTGGATCTGTTGACAGGTAGATTATGTGCTTTGTTTACTTCTGGGAATCCAGAAAACTGAAGAGATATGAGAAACGAAGAATCCAACCAGATATGGTTAACTCTACCGCCACCTAGCTACTAACCGATGGTATGGCACTATCCATGCAAAGCAGGCGAATGAACCCAGAAGAATGGCATTTAAGCCAAAGCTTGTCGCAAAGTATAAAGGAATGACTTCACCCAATCAATACTCAACCAAAACAAAGTTATTGAAATAAAATATTTAGTGGCTTTGCCTGATCACTGTATTTTGACTCTATGCTCTCTTTACTCCTCAGAGACCAGCGAGCCCGTCGACCCCTTCAGTTATGGTGAGTGGTGTTAATTGAAAAGTTGCAGATAATGGTCCACATGGGTGGAAGGAGGTTTGGAGTTTCTTTCTTCAAGAAATCAAAAAAAAAAAAAAGGGGGGAATGGCTTGAGGCGATGGATGGGCAATCCATGTTCCTGATAGGAATATGCTGGAATGGTCACAAACATCTGACTTTTTTTAAAGTTTTATTGATTTTCTATTGTTTACATTTTGTTAGTGCATAATAAACATTGTGTTGTCTGGGTTATTTTATTTGCTTAGCAGTAGAGATCAGAGTGTGGTTTCAGCAGGTTCTGACCAGTTCTGGAGAATCGGTAGCGGAAATTTTGAGTAGTTCGGAGAACCGGTAGTAAAAATTCTGATTGGCCCTGCCCCCATCTAGTCTCTGCCTCCCAAGTCCCAGCTGATCGGGAGGAAATGGGGATTTTGCAGTAACCTTCCCTGGGAGTCGGGTGGGAATGGAGATTTTATAGTAACCTTCCCATGCCACGCCCACCAAGCCATGCCACGCCCACCAAGCCACACCCAGAGAACCGATAGTAAAACATTTTGAAACCCACCACTGGTACAGATTACATTCTTATTCTCTACCCCTTTTTTTCCAACCACTGGTAGAATAAGTTCCACGTTTGATAATATTCTGTATCTTCTTTCTGTTCAATCTTTAATGCAAGTCTGCCCTTTTCTGCACAATCTAGTATCTTCTTAATGAGCTCTTTGTCTTGTGGTATTTCTTCGTGTTTCCAATATTGTGCAAGTATAATCCTTGCTGCTTTTAATACATGCAAATTTTTTTTTCAGGCAACATTTTTTATTTTCCATAATAATTCCCACAATTTGACCAGTGTACAATACAATCACTTATCCAACTATCGATCCTATACTCAAATTATGCTCAATCAGGCCTGCTTGACCGCCACTCCCTCCCTTAATCCTTTCTACCCTTCTCATCCTTCTTCGACTTTCCCCACCATCCTTCTCCTCGCTTTCCTACTTCCCTTCCTCTTTCCCACTTCTCACTACCATCCTTTCTAACCCTCTATCTTCTCCTCCTTCTTCTCCCTATCCTTTCTTCTCCTCCTTCTTTCCTACCTACCTACCTGCCTACCTACTTTCTTCCTTCTTTACTCCTCTTTCCTTACCCTTTCCTTCGGAGTGGTTACCGAGCAGTCCCGACTTTACACCATTCAACTTGTTTAATTCTACCATTATTCCTGTACAATGGCAATCAATCAATTTATAATCTTCCCTCCCCCCATTTCCCCGAGACTTCCCAGAACAGAATACAGGGTATTGTAACTAATGAACATAATCTAAAATATAACATAAAACATATTCCATTTCACACCATCACACCATCACACTATCAATTCCCTTCTTTCTTAAACTCTAATACATAGCAATTCCTAACTTCACTCAAAAACTAATTGATATTTTTTAATCTGATACTTATTTTGAATATAATCAATCCACTTTCTCCATTCCAAAATATATTTTTCTTGTGTACAGTCTTTCAAGTAGGCAGAAATTTTTGCCATTTCTGCTAAATTTGATACTTTACTAATCCATTCTCCAATTGTAGGTAAGTCTTCTTTCTTCCAATATTGTGCAATCAATAGTCTTGCAGCAGTTATTAAATTCGAAATCAGTTTTGCCTCTATAACAGTGCAATCTGGAATTATTCCTAATAAAAAGAACTGTGGAACAAACTTGATCTTCTTTTTCAAAATGTTCTGCATAATCCACCATATTTTAATCCAAAAAGCTTTAAAATACATGCAATATTAAAGAGATATTTCGTTTATCAAATTTTGCCTGGCGTTATACCTAATAGAAAAAAAATTCACGTTTAAAATCGACATGTTCTCTCGTCATCTTCTCACAAACGCCTGACTTTTGAACCTCCCTATTTCCCCTTACAGATTATGATACATTGCGCTTGGTGGGGATGGTCCTGGCCTGCATCATGTTTGTGCTGGGAATCTTGATAGCACTGAGTGAGTCGCTTTCTTTTTGATGCCTGCATCTTTTTTGCATGCTCGGATCTGATTTTAATTGGCCTCTAGGAATCCCATCCCGACTTCGTCTTCTCTTTCCTAACTCCTGGACTCCTTGGGAAAAGATCCTACTTTGTGTATGTGCGTACGGCCAGGGGTGGGCTGCTGGGGGTTTGCAGGGGTTCGGGAGAACCTCTAGCTAAGATTCTGTGCAGTTCGGATAACCCCCCCAAATTCCACTCCTGGCTGGCCCTGCCTGCCCCTTCCCTCCCCTCCCAGGAGTCTCCACGCAGCCCGTTTTTTTTTTTTCATTTAAATCCCGCCCTTCTCCGAAGACTCAGGGCGGCTTACACTATGTCAAGCAATATTCTGTATCTTCTTTCTGTTCAATCTTTAATGCAAGTCTGCCCTTTTCTGCACAATCTAGTATCTTCTTAATGAGCTCTTTGTCTTGTGGTATTTCTTCGTGTTTCCAATATTGTGCAAGTATAATCCTTGCTGCTTTTAATACATGCAAATTTTTTTTTCAGGCAACATTTTTTATTTTCCATAATAATTCCCACAATTTGACCAGTGTACAATACAATCACTTATCCAACAATCGATCCTATACTCAAATGGCATAGGGCCGGGCTATTTACGGGACCGCCTACTGCTACCAAATACCTTCGACCTGCTAAGGCCTCACAGAGAGGACTCCTCAGGTGCCGTCAGCTAGGCAGTGCTGCCTGGCGACACCCAGGAAGGGCCTTCTGTGGGGGCTCCACCCTCTGGAACGAACTCCTCCAGGACTTCAACTCGACCTCCCAACCTTTCTTTCATAGCTTAAACGACTTATTCATCTGCGCGGGACTGGATTAGATTTTAAAGTTATTGGTTTTAAGGGGTTTTTTATTATTTATATTGTTTTTAAATTCGGCAATAGAATAAGTTTTTTAATTGTTGTTTTTTAATTTGTATTTATATGTATTTTAACTGCCTGTGAACCGCCCTGAGTCCTTAGGGAGACAGGGCGGTATATAAATTTGAAAAATAAATAAATAAATAAATAAATTATGCTCAATCAGGCCTGCTTGACCGCCACTCCCTCCCTTAATCCTTTCTACCCTTCTCATCCTTCTTCGACTTTCCCCACCATCCTTCTCCTCGCTTTCCTACTTCCCCTCCTCTTTCCCACTTCTCACTACCATCCTTTCTAACCCTCTATCTTCTCCTCCTTCTTCTCCCCTATCCTTTCTTCTCCTCCTTCTTTCCTACCTACCTACCTGCCTACCTACTTTCTTCCTTCTTTACTCCTCTTTCCTTACCCTTTCCCTTCGGGAGTGGTTACCGAGCAGTCCCGACTTTACACCATTCCAACTTGTTTAATTCTACCATTATTCCTGTACAATGGCAATCAATCAATTTATAATCTTCCCCCTCCCCCCCCTTTCCCCCACCCCAAGACTTCCCAGAACAGAATACAGGGTATTGTAACTAACAAACATAATCTAAAATATAACATAAAACATATTCCATTTCATCACACCATCACACTATCATCACACCATCACACCATCACACTATCAATTCCCTTCTTTCTTAAACTCTAATACATAGCAATTCCTAACTTCACTCAAAAACTAATTGATATTTTTTAATCTGATACTTATTTTGAATATAATCGATCCACTTTCTCCATTCCAAAATATATTTTTCTTGTGTACAGTCTTTCAAGTAGGCAGAAATTTTTGCCATTTCTGCTAAATTTGATACTTTACTAATCCATTCTCCAATTGTAGGTAAGTCTTCTTTCTTCCAATATTGTGCAATCAATAGTCTTGCAGCAGTTATTAAATTCAAAATCAGTTTTGTCTCTATAACAGTGCAATCTGGAATTATTCCTAATAAAAAGAACTGTGGAACAAACTTGATCTTCTTTTTCAAAATGTTCTGCATAATCCACCATATTTTAATCCAAAAAGCTTTAAAATACATGCAATATTAAAGAGATATTTCGTTTATCAAATTTTGCCTGGCGTTATACCTAATAGAAAAAAAGTTCACGTTTAAAATCGACATGTTCTCTCGTCATCTTCTCACAAACGCCTGACTTTTGAACCTCCCTATTTCCCCTTACAGATTATGATACATTGCGCTTGGTGGGGATGGTCCTGGCCTGCATCATGTTTGTGCTGGGAATCTTGATAGCACTGAGTGAGTCGCTTTCTTTTTGATGCCTGCATCTTTTTTGCATGCTCGGATCTGATTTTAATTGGTCTCTAGGAATCCCATCCTGACTTCGTCTTCTCTTTCCTAACTCCTGGACTCCTTGGGAAAAGATCCTACTTTGTGTATGTGCGTACGGCCAGGGGTGGGCTGCTGGGGGTTTGCAGGGGTTCGGGAGAACCTCTAGCTAAGATTCTGTGCAGTTCGGAGAACCCCCCCAAATCCCACTCCTGGCTGGCCCTGCCTGCCCCTTCCCTCCCCTCCCAGGAGTCTCCACGCAGCCCGTTTTTTTTTTTTCATTTAAATCCCGCCCTTCTCCGAAGACTCAGGGCGGCTTACACTATGTCAAGCAATAGTCTTCATCCCTTTGTATATTATATACAAAGTCCCCAACAATCTGGGTCCTCATTTTACCTACCTTATAAAGGATGGAAGGTTGAGACAACCTTGGGCCTGGTGGGGCTTGAACCTGCAGTAATTGCAAGCAGCTGCTGTTAATAACCTACTGCATTAGTCTGTTGAGCCACCAGAGGTTTTGGATTGCAGGTAAGTGCAGGCCTACCAGAAGTTCAGTAAGGCTGGAAACGGGCCCATTTCCAGCCTACAGAGAGCCTCCGGAGTCTGGGGAGGCCGTTTTTGCCCTCCTGGAAGCTCGAGGAAAGCCTCAGGAGCCCAGGGATGGCAAAAACATCCCCCCCACACACGCTGTGGTATAGGAGGCTGACTAGGCCATGCCCACCATGCCCACGCCCACCCAGCAACCAGGCAGAGAATCCCTTGCTAACATTTTTGAAGCCCACCCCTGCATACGGGTGTGTTCATGAGTACCGCTTGCAGACTTATTACTGAAATGCAAAAACCTTGCTCGATGCAACGCAGAGTCCATTTCTTTTGTGTTTCTTAGGAAAATAGTGCAAATGGGAAAACAAATGTTTTTCTCACTTTTTTTTTCTTTCGGCATTCTAAGTCTTCTGGTGCCCGTCCCTTCCTCCCTGAATATTCTGAAGATATGAATGCAGATGCCCCTGTCCACACACCCTACTTATAGTCCCCATTCTTGATTTCCTGATTGCATTACCTGAGCCTTGTTTCTTCCTGTCTCACTTTACCCCTTTTCTCTTTTACAGGTAAAAAATTCAGATGCAAAAAATCGGACCCTGGGTAGGTACTTTCCTTCCTTCCTTCCTTCCTTCCTTCCTTCCTTCCTTCCTTCCTTCCTTCCTTCCTTCCTTCCTTCCTCCCTTCTCTTCCTTCCTCAACCAAGTTTTGTTACCCTTGAAATCAGAGGTGAAATCCAGCAGGTCCTGACAGGTTCTGGAGAACCGGTAGCGGAAATTTTGAGGAGTTCGGAGAACTGGCAAATACCACCTCCAGCTGGTCCCAAAGTGGGGAGGGAAGGGGGATTTTGCAATAGCCTTCCCCCAGGAGTGGGGAGGGAATGGGGATTTTGCAGTATCCTTCGCCCAGGAGTGGGATGGAAATGGAGATTTTGCAGTATCCTTTCCCTACCACGCCCACCAAGCCACACCCACAGAACCAGTAGTAAAAAAAAAAAGAATTACACCACTCCCCTGAAATATTCTTCCCTTCTTGCTTATCTTCACTGATTTCCTTTGTGTTTCTTTTCTTTGGCAGAATGTCAGATCCCAGGGCGACAGGGAAGAGCCCCAGTAAGTGTTGCAACGTTGGGGGGAGAGGAAGGCTCACTGGCATGCTTGTATAACTCTGCATAATTTTACCTGAGGTTGTGTTAACATTGCATGTTTAGCCTGGATTTTGACTCAGTGCAGAACTAACACAGGGGAAGAATTCACATAGCATTCCAGTTTAGCTTCATATAGAAATGGTAAAGCTGTTAACCTAATTAAGTACGTTGACTGGACATATATTACTAAGCAAGAACATGTTTTATTGTTGCAACCGTAGGTCGTAAGGATGCAACGCAAAATAAATACAATAGAGTAAAATAATAAAGAGTTTTAAATATAAAGTGGGCAAAACGCGGTGAAACCAGGACTATGGTGAGGAATGGGAAATAAAATTCGGAATTTGAATGGCAACCAAAGCAAAGTGGCAAACTGATTAACTAACAGTTGAGAACACCCTTACAAGAAGATGATGCAAAACTGTTCCTTGCATTTCCCATCAATAATGTTCGTCATAATCTCTTTTATAAATGGGGCAGTGGCGGCTGTAGTGAATAATGCTCTCCACTTGATTGGCACCACAAGGACAAAGAGGATCTTCAACGGACAGCTCCCAAAAACTCCCGTTCAAGATCTGCTGAAGCCAAGTTTCTGCAAGTCATTGTCCACTTATGACCACAACTGCGCCCCCAAAATTTCTGTGGCTAAGCAAAGTAGTTGTTAAGCAAATTTTTTTTTTGGCCATGGTTGCTAAGCAAATTGTTCCTGTTAAATGAATCACGCAGTCCTTAAGTGAATCAGGGTTCCCCCATTATTGTTGCAAGCTGGCTTGGAAACTTGCAAATAGCAATTACAAGAAGATACAACCATTGTAAATATATGCCAGCTGCTCAAATGTGCTGTCATGGTTGTAAGTGCGAGGAATGGTCATCAGTCACTTTTTCAGTGCTATTGTAACTTTGAATGGTCACTAAACGATTGGTTATAAGTTGAAGACTACCTGTAGGGCACTGGTAATATTAACCAGTTATTGGGAATGGTTTCCATGTCTTACAGTGATGAAACCAAAACGAACATTTGGCTGTTTGACTGTATTAGCACCATTCTATGATATCCCTTTTAAACAATAAATAAATTCTGGTAGCTTCTCTAGACCAAAAACTGAGTTTCCCAGAACAGAGAACAAATGTTCACTTTTTACTTGGGTGGTGTTTTGTTTTTTTAAAAACTCCTTAATAATTTCTGCTTAAAAGTAATCCAGGGATCCTAGCTTAAACCAGCCTTTCTATTCCGCAGAGACTAGGTTGGGCATTCATGTTAATGTAAGGTTATCTGTTTATCATTCACTAAACTTTCTTCTTGCGGGAGAAAGTCAGCCACTGCCTGGAGCTCCCACACCTGAAGTCACCTGCCACCCACTTGGGGTTACCATGGAGCTTCTTGATGTTGCCAGGAGAGCTGAAGACTCTATGGTGATGCCGTGGCAACAGACTAGCACTGTTCCTTGGGGAGTTGAGAAGCCCTTGGGGAAGAGTTGTTTGCAAAGGCTTCCGAACGGCAGGACATATTTGTTCCTGCTTAAAAGATGAGAGGTTTGGGGGAGCAGGAAAGATGGGATGGGATAAGGTACGGAAAAGAATGGGGGACAGAACTTTTACCAGGTACCCGAAGTCTAAATCCTACGCATGAGATTTTATGCAGCTGCATAAAATTCAATAATTGAAGTTACATGCATGAGCTTGAGTTACATGTATGAATCAGCAGTCAGTGCAGTACTGCAAGCTCCTTCTGCTGACTGCCGGCTGACTGCAATTTGGCAGTTCGATTCTCACCAGGCTCAAGGTTGACTCAGCCTTCCAGCCTTCCAAGATGAGTAAAATGAGGAGCCAGATTGTTGGGGGCAAGAGGCTGACTCTGTAAACTGCTTAGAGGGCTGTAAAGCACTGTAAAGCGGTATTTAAATCTAAATGCTATTGCTATGAGATGGGCAGCTATGAATAAAAATAGTTGAAAGGAAAGAAAAAGGAACCCGATTGGGAGAATTTTTTAAAAAAATCCTTTTTTTCCTGTGTTTCCCCCCCCCCAGTTGATGTTTAACCAAGTTTTATTCTTCTGAACTTCATTTCTCTCTCCCACTTTCTCTGAATTTTTCTATTTTGAGGGTCTTCTCCAAACTTCCTCCCCAAATTTTCACCTATAGGTAGTCCTCAACAGATAAGCACAGTTGGCCCTCTCTGGCGTTGAGCGGGGAGGTTGTTAAGTAAGACACACGCCACGTTTTAGGAACCAAATTTTGATCTCCTGACCATGGGGATGCTGCCACGGGTTGTAAGTGCGAGGACTGGGTTGTCAGGCACTTTTTTTCCCCAGTGCCGTGGTGACTTCGAATGGCCAGTAAACGAATGCTTGCAAGTTAAAGGACTGCCTGTATTATATACTACACCTTAAATGCTGATATTCCCTCACTTTCTCCCTCCCCCTCCTCTTTCTCTTCCCCAGCTCCGGCTGGCACCGTGTAGGCACCGTCCTGAAGATGTCCTGCTCCCGAGTGGCTGGCGATGAACCGCTCCTGGGACTTTTCCCCCCGGAAACCTTGGCACTGACTGCCCGGATGGGGGAAGGGCTCTCCTGTCTAACCTCAAGGAGGGAGGGGCACTTTTATAACCAGTTAGCTCTTGCGCTTCCATTGCATGATGGGAGCAGGCCACCCGGGTGGGGTTGGGGCACGGCACAGGCCACGGGGTGATGCAGCCCATCTGCCGGTCAGTGCCCGCTGACCCCCGACTCTACCGGGGGCTGGTCCTTATAATTCCCCCTCCCTCTCCTACACAGGGTCCCATTAAAATGCAATAATGCTGCCTGCTGCTGCTACTGCTCTCTGGGAAAACAAATCAAACAGAATGCTTCCTCGCCGCTGGGCATAATATAACCTTCCATTGCTGCTGCTGCTGCTGTTGTTGCTGCTTTGCTGTCTGAGCCTCTTGCTGCGCTGTGAACGCCATTAGCCACAAAGCGAAGTGGCATAGTCCAAAGAGCCCCAACCCCCCCTTGCCTTGTGGGAAACTAGCCCTTTCTTGGAGTGTGGGGGCGGGGCACCGTAATGGATTCCATCCCTTCTAATGGATCGGACTTTTAGAAGTAGGATATAATATTACTGCTGACCACTAGAGGGTGGCAAAGTGAAGCGTTTTTCCATAGCTTGTTGCTGCCATCTAGTGGTCCAGTAGGGGTTTTGCAGGCCTGATGTAGGACTGTAGTCGGAGTGATGAGCAAGCAAGCTAGGGAAGAACTGTTAGAAAGGGAAGGGTTGCTTTCTTGTCATAGGGTCCTCTTCTGCCAAGGGACGCTGACCTCAGCTTCTCCATGCAGTACCATCCACATCTCCATGTCGCATTCACACATGGAGAAAAATTTGACCAATCAATAAAAATCATGGTGGTTTTTTTTTTAAAACAAATCTCTTGACTTGGTGATTTATTTCTTTTGACTCTGAATAGTTCACTATTCCTTAAATCCCATCTCCAGACTCTTGGCGGGGGCGGTGAAGAAACTATGCTTGGTCCTTCCTAGCTGCCCTCATCTTACTTGAGGTGGCTGGATGGGGTGAAATGCTACTGGTTTGGAAAGGTTCATCCAAATCGGTAGTAGAAAATGATACTGGTTCAGATGAACCGGTATTTCCAACAATCAGCTGTGCCACGCGATTTATATTAGCTAATCTAAATCATGCAGCACAGCTGTTCCCCCCCCATTCTACTTATCTTAGAAAAGGTTTCTTAATCCTCCTTTTTCAGCACCGTGTGGTAGCACCTGTGGTGCGCATGCATATGAAGCGCGTGTTTGGCGTGCACCACACATGCGCGCACACACCGAACCGGTAGTGAAACGAAGCAGTAGCAGACTTCAGAGCATTTCACCACCGTGGCTGGGTCTTATTTAAGGTTGTAATACTGCTAACATTTAGATATTTGCAAACCTAATTTTTATGGGCGGGAAGACGTGAAGTAATGTCGCTCATACTACTGTTGTGCAGAGAAACTGGAACTCTTAAAAGGCAGTGTTGTGTCTGCGCCTCCCGAGCCGGGCCCTCTTGCCAGAAAGTGACTTGGAAAGTGAGGGGAAAGTGCCGTCAGGACTTACCTTGGGAGCACCAGCTTCCCTGGCTCAGCTCCAGGAGCCAGAAGCAGGCCAGGTGGAAGAGATAATGAGGCCTCCATCCCCTGACTCTTCCCCCCCCAGGCCACGCCTTCAGACCCAGCTGATGGCAATCAGGCTTGGTTGGACCCTAGGTTTCGTAGGCAGGAGAGGAGGGAACAACAGAAGCAGGGGCAGGGCAGGCCTAGGAAGTGCTGAGTCATGGAGCCACACCCCACAGGATATAAGGGCAGCGAGAGCTGCTGTGCCTCTTTGTAGCAGGCAAATTAACTGCTGAACTAAGAGCTGAAGTACTGTTTGACTTATCGGCGTCGAGGGAGATAACGGAGCCACTTGGCAGACGCTCGCTCTTTTGCTGCCAGGGCTGATAGTGCTGGCTAATTAAGCCATCGCTCGGATGGAGGCGAGGGAGGACAGAACAGGCAGAGACCTTTTTCGGAAATTAGAAAATTTCCTCTTTCTGGTAGATTCCTTCTGTATGGATAGCACAGCTAACATTGCGGCTGTAAAATTATGGACAGTTAGCATTTGTTGTTACTCGCCAAAGCATCTGCTATCCGTTTTGGCAAATACCCCCTCCCCCCCCCAACCCTACCACTCCCAAAAGTAGCCATTAATACTGATTTATTCAGAATATTTTTTCTAACATTGAGCTATAAGAAGGCTGAGCAAATGTCACATCAATAAAATCAAAATACAACGCTTCAACACTTCATAAAATGGTGATGGGATGCTTCAAATAGCATATCACATTATAAAGTCGAATCTAATGTGCTGTGAAAAACAACTGTGTCCTTTCTTCATTCAGCTTGTCTTTTTTTTTTATTTTCCCTTCCTGCATTCGCCTGGCTTTTATTTGTGCCCCAATCACACGGTGGGAAATAAAGAACAAGGAGTGGGTAATATACAGTCAATTGTGTGTGTAATTTTCAGTGACGATAAAAGAAAAGAGAAAAAAGATGAAAGTCCCCAATAATGTGTGTCATATTTCTCAACGAGACTGCTTGTTTTGCTGAAATATATGTTGCAATACAATAATAGTGTTTTGTACTAGGGTGGGCTACACCTTTTATAGTACCTTCAGGGGGAGGGGAGGGTCATGATTTATTTATTATATATATTGGATTTTTATCCCCGCTTTATTACTGTATAAGTAACTCAAGTTGGCCAATATACATAATATGGCTTCCTCCTATTTTCCCCACAACAACCTTGTGAGGTAGATTGAACTGAGAGAGTAACTGGCTTAAAGTCACCTAGCTGGCTTTCGCTCCTAAGGCAGAACTAGAACTCAACGTCTCCTGGTGATTGGCCCAAGGTCATCCAATCGGCTTTCCTGCCTGAGGTGGGACTAGAACTCATAGTTTGTTGATTTCTAGGCATCATCTTTAACCAGGGGTGTAATCCAGCAGGTTCTGACAGGTTCTGGAGAACCAGCAGTGGAAATTTTGAGTAGTTCGGAGAACTGGCAAATACCACCTCTGGCTGGTCCCAGAGTGGGTTGGGAATGCAGATTTTGCAACATCCTTCCCCCAGGAGTGGGGAGGGAATGGGGATTCTGCAATATCCTTTTCCCAGGAGTGGGGTGGGAATGGGGATTTTGCAATATCCTTCCCCCAGGAGTCGGGTGGAAATGGAGATTTTGCAGTAACCTTCCCCTGCCACACCCACCAAGCCACACCACGCCCAGCAAGCCACGCCCACAGAACCGGTAGTAAAAAAAACTTGAATTTCACCACTGATCTTAACCACCGTACCATACTTGCTGTACAGATTGCTGCCATGCCATCGTGCACGGAAGGGGCCAAAGTTTGAAATGGGGAATTTGGCTTTGTTTTAAAAGGATGCGATGGGACCCATGGGGTATATGATTGCTTTTGTGTTTCTGTTTTCAAATGGAAGGAAACTACCTTCAAATCAAGGGTGGGGCTGCTGGGGGGTTCTCAGGGATTTGGGAGAACCTCTAGCTAAGATTCTGTGCAGTTTGGAGAACCCCCAAATCCCACTTCTGTCTGGCCCCATCCACCCTGCCCTGCCTCTCCCCTCCCAAGAGTCCCCACGGGGCCCATTCTGGTTGCAGGTAAGTGCAGGGCGTGCATGGAGGCTCCGGGAGGGCGAAAAACAGGCCTACTGGAAGTTCGGAAAGAGGGCCAGAGGGCCTCTGGAGCCTGGGGAGGCTGTTTTCGCCCTCCCAGAGGCTCAAGGAAAGCCTCTGGAGCCCGGGGAGGGCAAAAATGCCGTGATGCAGGAGGCCACGCCTACCATGGCCACGCCCACCCAGCAACCGTGCAGAGAACCCCTTGCTAAAATTTTTGAAGCCCACCCCTGCTCCAAATCATACTACAGCTTTATGAAGGAGATTGACCAGACATCCGGTATAATTAATAAAAAACCTAATCAAATACAATAGGCAAGCAGCAGAAAACCTTTAATTTAAAATTTAAAAATGAAGTCTTCGCACTGATGCACACTGACGTCTGCTTCTTGATTTGGGCGCAGATGACATGGATTTCAAAGAGTTACTTTAAGGCAAATCTAAGGATTTTCATGTCCAGTTTTCTTTCTTTCCTTGCTATGTATCTTTTCTCCTTAAATGGTACCCAATAGATTATTAACGTACGAAATCATTTTGCTTAAGTTAGCACTTGGGCTTCCTTGTTCCTTCTTCCATCCTTTTTTTTTTTTCTTTTTGTATTATGCCTTTCAGAATTTAAGCTTTCAAATAAGGATTATCTCACCTCCCTAACTCATTGTAGAATATAAGCCTTTGGGAATAAGGTGCTCAGAATAAATTAACTCACCTTCCTCAAGCAGGTGCCCTTCAGGTGTATAGAACTTCAAATCTTACAACACCTGCAGCTGGACCAGCGGGAATAACAGCACAACACATCTGCCAGATTAAAGAAAGCTGCTGAATTTAGTGAAATGGCCATTAGAACTGGATACAGTGAAGGGAGGCTGAGGAATTTATAAATCCTTCTCACTCGAAACTTAATCCTTCTACATTTGGTGAAGTATTATTCCAAACTATTTTTTACTACAGTACTGCAAAATAAAGTCTGCAGTTAAGTTCCAAAGGTAGATCACTTAAGATGGGGGCGGCTCCTTTTGTGAAGCTCAAGTTACAGTTGGGAGATTTATTGCTAGTTTTATTTACTTGTATTTCACCATTGTTTGTTGTTGTTAGTTGCGAAGTTGTTGGGTCCATCGCGACCCCATGGACAACGTTCCTCCAGGCCTTCCTGTCCTCTACCATCCTCTGGAGTCCATTTAAACTCATGCCTACTGCTTCAGTGACTCCATCCAGCCACCTTGTTCTCTCTGTCGTCCCCGTCTTCTTTTGCCCTTAATCTGTCCCAGCATTAGGCTCTTCTTCAGTGATAACTCAAGGTGGCAAACGTATTAAAGCACACCTTCCTGCTCCTATTTTCCCCACCACAACAATAACTCTGTGAGGTGGGTTGGGCTGAGAGAGAGTGACTTGCCCAGTCTGGCTTTCATGGCTGAGGCAGGACTTGAACTCACGGCCTCACGGCTTTTCTAGCCTGGTGCCTTAACTATGTGGTCCTTGGGTGAGGGAAGGGGAGGCACAGGTCACACTAAGGCAGTGGTGAAATCCACATTTTTTTACTACCGGTTCTGTGGGCGTGGCTTGGTGGGTGAGGTGTGGCTTGGTGGGCGTGGCAGGGGAAGGATACTGCAAAATCTCTACTCCCACCCCACTCCAAGAGGATACTGCAAAATCACCATTCCCTCTCCACACCTGGGGGAAGGATGTTGCAAAATCTCCATTCCCGGAGATAGATGGAAGGATGTTGCAAAATCTCCGTGCGCTCTCACAGGGAGGGACTCCTCAGGGTGCCATCAGCCAGGCAGTGCCGGCTGGTGATGCCCAGGGGAAGGGCCTTTTCTGTGGGGGCTCCCACCCTCTGGAACGAACTTCCCCCAGGACTTCGCCAACTTCCTGACCTTCGAACCTTTCGCCGCGAGCTTAAGACACATCTATTTATCTGCGCAGGACTGGACTAGAATTTCAAATTTTAAATTTGGTTTTAACGGGGTTTTATTATCTTATTGTAGTTTTAATATTCGGCCTTATTTAATAAGTTTTTTAAATTGGTGTTTTATTTATATGTATTTTTTATTAGGCTGCAAACCGCCCTGAGTCCCTTGGGAGATAGGGCGGTATAAAAATGCGATTAAATAAATAAATAATAAAATAAATAATTCCCACCCGACTCTGGGGCCAGCCAGAGGTGGTATTTGCTGGTTCTCCGAACTGCTCAAAATTTTTGCTTCTGGTTTGGCGAACAGGTAGCATTTTTTACTACTGGTTCGGGAGAACTGGCCTGATCTGGTAGCGTTTCACCCTGGTGGGGCTGTTGATGAATGGCGGTGATGGTCCATTCCTCCTTGTGGTGCCGCTGGATACAGCCCGCCTATTTTTGGGTGGTGGTAAACTGATCATGGAGCCCAACGCCAGACCCGGGTGACAGGCCAGTCCGAAATTTTGCTGAAACACAGATCGAAGCCACTAGGACAATGATGGCAAACCTTTTAGAGACCGAGTGGCCCAAACTGCAACACAAAACCCACTTATTTTTCGCAAAGTGCCAACACAGCAATTTAACCTGAATATGGAGGTTTTACTACCTAAAATAAGGATAAACAAGGCAAGAGTTCAGCTAATTGTTCTAAGAAAACCGTGATAAGTGGACTTGTATGCCCCTTCATTTTTTTCCAGCTTTTGAAATATTACGTTCAGCAACAATAAATCATTTCTCTTTACCTCCTTCTCTTTCTTTACCCTTTTTTCCCCTCCCTCCCTCCCACTCTTTCTGTCTCTCCCTCCCTCCCTTTCCCTTGCTTTCTCTCTGTTTTCCCCCTTCCCTCTTTCTCTCTTTTCTTTCCTCCCTCTCTTCTCTGTCTCTCCTCCTCCCTTTCCCTTGCTTTCTCTCTGTTTTCCGCCTTCCCTCTTTCTCTCTTTTCTTTCCTCCCTCTCTTTCTCTGTCTCTCCCTCCCTCTCTTTCCCTTCCTTTCTCTCTGTTTCCCCCCTTCCCTCTTTCTCTCTTTCCTTTCCTCCCTCTCTTTCTCTGTCTCACCTCCCTCCCTCCCTCCATGCTCTCCTGCCCAGCTTCACATGTTTTGTGAATCTAACCACTTGGGCTAAGGAGGGAGAGTAGAGGCTGGCAGGCAAAGCCAAGCATTAGACAATTACACAAAATAAGACAACTCCAACCTGGATCCTGTTCTGGTCCACCAGTGGCCTGTGGAGCTGGTAGCAGATTCGGATAGTGAGGAAGTTGGGGAGGAACATGGGCCAGTCCTGGAGTCTGGAGAAGGCTTGGATGAGGGTTCTGCGTTGGAGACAGAGATGGGGCCAGGGCCATCTGAGAGTTATGTGCGGACTCTGGAGCCTCCAGACTTGGACATCAGCAAGGCAGAGGAACAGGGGGAGCCATTTCCCAATGCGTGCATGCACAGAACTGCCAGAAGGCAAGAACAGTTAAAACAATAGGGACGACTCGGGAGTAGGGCTTGGAGATTATTGGCCCCTCCCATAAGACATAAAGGAGGAACAAAGGCATGTGAGCCTTTGCAGGAAGCAATGTTGTTCATTCTGGCCGGTTTAAATTTTGCAGCTCCGCGTTTTGACTCTGTGCTCCATGTGGCCTTGCAAAGTTAACTGACAATTACGTCTTTGGCAGCGTGTCAAGAGAGATAAAGGTGGGTGCTTATCAGACTTATCCCGAAGGACTGTGGCAGACTTCTGTCGGAATCTTTACAACTATTTGTGACTCATCTGTGAATGAATGGAATGAGAATGAACAGGTTGTGAATGAATAGAATTCACAGCCATTGAAATAAAAAGAGGGTTTTGGGGACTAACTGTGTGCCTTTTACTCTCTCAGGAAGTCTTGGTCAGAACAGATTCTGTTGGGGAGACACCCTCCCTGCCCGCTCCCTGCGGCGGGGATCTGGGGGGCTTGGATGAGGGCTCTGCGTTGGAGACAGAGATGGGGCCAGGGCCATCTGGGAGTTATGTGCAGATTCCAGAGCCTCCAGAGTCAGACATCAGCAAGGCAGAGCAACAGGGGGAGTGCAGCTGCCTTCTCAGAGGCGACCAGCAAGCAAACAAATGTGCAGTGACACATAGCCCCACCTCTGGCCAGCAAGAGAGGAGCAGGCAGGGTGTGCACCTTCCCTGCGGCGGAGACACTGCATGTGAATGTTTGGAGCCGTGCTCGGCAGAGTTTGCAAGCAGGCTTGGTGGGGCCGCTTAGCAGGGAGGGAGACCCTGGTCCATATGGTTGGCTTCAGAGAGGGGCGGGAAGGCAGAAGGCGGAGGAAATCTGTGCCTCTCAGCGGTCAGCCCTCAAAGACTCCTCTGGGGTGACTGGGAGGGGAAGGAACATGACGGGGCCAGCCAGTGGTGGGATCACCTGACAGGGAGCCGCAGCGGATGTGTTGTGGCTCCAGCCTCCCCACCCCCGGGCCTGGCCCCCTGCCAGAGAGTGACTCAGAGAGTGAGGGGGAAGGGCCATCAGGGCTTCCTTTTGCAGGGCCGGCTTCCCCAGCTCAGCTCCAGGAGTCAGAGGCAGGCCAGGTGGAAGAGGTGACAAGGCTTCTGTCTCCTGTATCTCCCCCTGCCCAGGAAACGCTTTCAGACCCAGCTGAGGACAATCAGTCCTGGTTAAATCCCAGGTTTCGTAGACGAGAGAGGCAGGAACAACAGAAGCAGGGGTGGGGCAAGCCTAGAAAGTGCTGAGTCACGGAGCCACACCCCACAGGGTATAAAAGCAGGAGGGGCTGCTATACTGCTTCGTGACGAACAAATCAAACTGCCTAGAGAGAACTTCAGCTGAAGTGCTGTTTATTCCTGACTTCCTGGTTGACGCGCCAGAAAAGATAACAGAAAAACCTTGGCAGACGCTCGCTGGGTTGCTGCCAGAGCTGATAGCTGCCGTGGACTCAATTGCCGGCTAATTGAGTCTTTTCTCGTGCCTCCCGGACTGAGGTGCGGGGACAGAACAGGAGGGATGAAAGAAGCAGTGGCTTGCCAACACCCGCCCTATGGCATACTGTGCTGGGGCAATGGCACGAATGCCCACAGGGCTCTGCATGCCACCTCTGGTATGCACGCCATAGGTTTGCCACCAGGGCACTAGGGCATCCTCTGCAGGTGACATGCGCTGGTCCCACCCAACCAACCTGAAAAAATGAACAAGGTCTATCCCGGTTCAGGAGCGGAACCAGTTAAAGAACTAGCTCAAAAGAAGCCAAAAGCAGTGCGCATTGGCCCTCTCAGCATAGGAGCAGTGACTGGACGCTGCTGCAAGTTAGCCGAAATTCTGAAACATCGCCATCATACCTTCAGGAAACCAGATGGAAGGGACAGTAATCCAGAGATATTGGAGAAGGTTACAAGCTTGTTTAGCAAGGTACTTCCAGCAACTATGGTGCTGCTGTTTCCGTGAGCAAAGATCTATGCAGCCATGTGCCTGAGGTCCAGAGACACTCCGTCTCATGCCCGGCATAATTTTGGCCATGGAAATGGTTCTTAGAACCAGAAGAAGACATCAGCTGCCCACTTTAATGCTAGATGTGGCTGTTGATGGATAATAAGAGTTTATAGTTTTCTTGCTTGGCATAATTTTGACCGTGGCGATGATTCTTAGAATCCAAAAGAATGGTCAATGGTGCTTGACAGAGCTCCAGAAGTAGTGTCTAGGACAGTGGTTCTCAACCTTTATAGTGCTGCGACCCCTTTAATACAATTCCCCACGATGTGGCGACCCCAACCATAAAATTATTTTCGTTTTGAATTTATCGCGCCTGAAGCCATATTGGCAAGCGATCTGAACTGCTTGCGATTGCCTTGAGGACGGAGGCATTAAAGCAGAGACTCCTCCCCTATTAAGTTTATCGTGCCTGAAGCCAGATTAGGCTAGCAATTTGAAGAGCCTGCAGCTGGCTTGTGGAGTCAACCGTTGGAGCGCAATTCTTCGACTCACAAGTATACTTCCCATATTTCCGATGGTCTTAGGCGACCCCTGGCAAATCGTCATTCGACCCCCAACGGGGTCCCGACCCACAGGTTGAGAACCGCTGGTCTAGGACAATTGATGATGGTGACACTTTTGAAACTACGGTAGCCCATGCTTCCCTTTGTAATTGTGCTGTTTTGGTCATTCATTCTCAGCTGGTCCTGGGCAAGTACATCTTCCTGTCACTGGTCCTTCCCTCCCTGCCACATGATTACAGCTGATTTACCAAGGGAAACTTCCTGGTGGCCATTTTGTGGTGTGGGACAATGAAATGCCAATCAGTCCCTGCACCAATGGGTGGGCCTCTCAGTGGATGGATGGCAGAGTCCTTGGGCTGCTGGGAGGCACAGGATCAGGGCAGTAGGGCCTGGAATTGCCTGTGTGTGTGCTGGTGCAGCTGCATGCTGCTGTCGCTGCTGCCCTGTACTTTGCACGAAGCCTGGAACTCCACTTCCCATGATGCCAGCCAACTTGCACCCTCAAGTTGTCCTGCGCTGGGTTGGAGGTATTTTGAGGCTCATGCAAAGTGTAGGGCAGTGGTTTGAGAATTGTGGTGCCAGATCGCCTCTTCCCCACAGGTCTTTTCAGACCCCCATTGTTCTGTTTCCTGCCTCCCCAGTGCCCAAGGCTGCTGCCATCCATTAAGGCAGGGGCCCATCCCTCAGTGAGGCTGCTGGCTGGTATTCAGTTGTCCTGCACTGTGAATCATCCAGGATTAAGTCTCCCTGGTTGAATTGGCCATGATTGATTGATTGATTGATTGATTGATTGATTGATTTGTCACACAGTATATATAAGCATAAACATGTAATAACTATACAATATATAAGCATATATATAAGTATGAGTATGTAATAACTATATTAATTGGATATAACGAAAGAAAACAATAGGACAGGAACGGTAGGCATGCTTGTGCTCTTATGCACGCCCCTTACAGACCTCTTAGGAATGGGGTGAGGTCAATAATAGACAGCTTTTGGTTAAAGCTTTGGGGATTTTGGGAAGAGACCACAGAGTCTGGTAGTGCATTCCAGGCATTAACAACTCTGTTGCTGAAATCATATTTTCTGCAATCAAGATTGGAGCGGTTCACATTAAGCTTAAATCTATTCTGTGCTCGTGTATTGTTGTGATTGAAGCTGAAGTAGTCTTCAACAGGAAGGACGTTGTAACAGATGATTCTATGAGTTAAACTCAGGTCATACAGCCAGGGGAAGATGGGGGACCAGTGGCAGGAGTGGAGTGCTGGCAGAGGGCCAGCTGAGAATGAATGCCCAAGCTAGGTTGGCTGCAGTTGGGATGAGGGGTTGAAGTGGGTGCGAAAATGTTGCTGTGATCAGTTGTCCCAATCCTGACATTTAGGAAAGATCATTGAAAGATCAGCAGAGGGCGCAGTGGCACAACAAAATGTGTGAAGTGTGGATGAGAGCGTCTATTAAAACATCTTTTCTAGGCGAGGAAAGCATTTAGCCTCGTAATCCATTACTGTGCCGCCAAATGGATATTGTACTGATAGCTATAAATAGACATGTTTTGCTATTCACAGATACATCGGGAAGTTGGAGGGATTGGAGGCATTTTTGTGCGTGCTGTTTTGCTTTAAAATGATGGATTTAAAAACATCTTGTTTTCCACTCCTGTATTTTGTACCAAACAATCTGATTAAGAGTTTGGAAGATCTTGTGACATGCAGGCTGTCTAAGTAATTGTTGAGTCATTCTAGATTTGCTGCTGTAGAAAGCATTTTTGATTATTTGCTGATAGCTGTGCCCTATGGGATATCTGATACTACCAGCAGATCTGGGACAGATTCAAAAACATTGTTACCCATAACGCACAAGCAATTAATGACAGGCGCTGCCATGTTGCAGGGGCCACTAAGCATGAGATGGTTTCAAAGGACTCTTAAAAGAATACTGTATTAGTGGCCAAAAGTCATGGTATTTAAATGCAAAGTAGGTCTGCAGGAAATAGCAGCAGCAGCAGCAGCTGTTAAAAAAGCCAACACAGTTCTGGGCTGCATAAACAGAGGGATAGAATCAAGATCACGTGAAGTGCTAGTACCACTTTATAATGCCTTGGTAAGGCCACACTTGGAATATTGCATCCAGTTTTGGTCGCCACGATGTAAAAAAGATGTTGAGACTCTAGAAAGAGTGCAGAGAAGAGCAACAAAGATGATTAGGGGACTGGAGGATAAAACATATGAAGAACGGTTGCAGGAACTGGGCATGTCTAGTTTAACAAAAAGAAGGACAAGGGGAGACATGATAGCTGTGTTCCAATATCTCAGGGGCTGCCACAAAGAAGAGGGAGTCGGGCTGTTCTCCAAAGCACCTGAGGGTAGAACAAGAAGCAATGGGTGGAAACTGATCAAAGAAAGAAGCAACTTAGAACTAAGGAGAAATTTCCTGACAGTTAGAACAATTAATAAGTGGAACGACTTGCCTGCAGAAGTTGTGAATGCTCCAACACTGGAAATTTTTAAGAAAATGTTGGATAACCATCTGACTGAGATGGTGTAGGGTTTCCTGCCTGGGCAGGGGGTTGGACTAGAAGGCCTCCAAGGTCCCTTCCAACTCTGATGTTATGTTATGTTATGTTAAAATAGCCAACACTCCAGAAGATAGGCTCAAGATACAGAAGGATCTTGACAGACTTGAACATTGGGCGCTAACTAATAAAACGAAATTCAACAGTGAAAAAAATAAGGTTCAACATTTAGGCAAAAAACCCAAAATGCACAGGTACAGTATAGGTGGTGCCTTGCTCAATAGTAGTAACTGTGAGAGGGATCTTGGAGTCCTAGTGGACAACCATTTAGATATGAGCCAGCAGTGTGCAGCAGCTGCTAAAAAAGCCAACACAGTTCTGGGCTGCATAAACAGAGGGATAGAATCAAGATCACGTAAAGTGTTAGTGCCACTTTATAATGCCTTGGTAAGGCCACACTTGGAATATTGCATTCAGTTTTGGTCGCCATGATGTAAAAAAGATGTTGAGACTCTAGAAAGAGTGCAGAGAAGAGCAACAAAGATGATTAGGGGACTGGAGGCTAAAACATATGAAGAATGGTTGCTGGAACTGGGTATGTCTAGTTTAATGAAAAGAAGGAGTAAGGGAGACATGATAGCAGTGTTCCGATATCTCAGGGGCTGTCACAAAGAAGAGGGAGTTAATCTATTCTCCAAAGCCCCTGAGGATAGGACAAGAAGCAATGGGTGGCAACTAATCAAGGAGAGAAACAACTTAGAACTAAGGACAAATTTCCTGACAGAACAATCAATAAGTGGAACAACTTGCCTCCAGAAGTTGTTAATGCTCCAACACTGGAAATTTTTAAGAAAACGTTGGATAGCCATTTGCCTGAAATGGTGTAGAGTTTCCTGCCTGGGCAGGGGATTGGACTAGAAGACCTCCAAGGTCCCTTCCAACTCTGTTATTATGTTATGTAAATAAATAATTTTTTCTCATTTTTTCTCAATAAATTCTCATTTTTTTCATATTTTTTAAAAAATTGCTCTGTTTTTACCTCTTGTTTTTACCTACTTTCAGTTCTTAGTCTTCTCATTCTGTGTGATGGATCCCACATGGGTTTTGTACCCTTAAGATAGCCAGTGCTTGGTCAGGGAGATCCCCATGCACCACCATAACTTTTAAATAACCCATAGTCACTGGATCACATATAATTCTATCCTCCAATGGGTGATTTGTGGTTCTGAGCAGTGGTGGGATTCAAGTAATTTAACAACTGGTTCTCTGCCCTAATGATTTCTTCCAACAACCAGTTTGCCAAACTGCTCAGAAAGTTAACAACCGGTTCTCCCGAAGTGGTGCGAACTGGCTGAATCCCACCACTGGTTCTGAGGCTTATCATAGCTTAGCAGAATGGACAAGAAACAGAACCATATTATCTAAGTAACTGAGATATTTCTTTCACAAAAGCCATTTCTTAGAACAAAACAAATATAATTTGGGGTTCCTTTTTTGAGCTGGTAGGAAAGAAAACACAATATTGGTTTCCCATAGCAAGACTCCATTTCTAAGTTCAGCCAGAATCAAAGTGCCCAATAGTTTGGGGATGAAAGGAAGAAAGAAAAGACTCTAGCAACTACCTTTCCACATCCACAGAAGGAAAAACAATATCAAACACAGAAAAGCAAATTGGGATTTGCTTTTTTTTTGGTCCTGTCATCTAAAATCTCCTACCTGAGGCAGTTCCCTCACTTTGCCTAAGGGTAGGGCCAGCCTGATCTGGTTTTCGCAAAACATTTGCAAATAGGATATGCAAAAATACCTCCACCATCTGTTTCAGCCACACCAGACAGGACAAAGGCATAGGTGATTTCTAAGACAAAACTAAACTCCATTAAATTTATATTAATGAAATATAGTTCTGATCATTATTTCCTCTGTATAGCTCTGGGGACATAATTTGGATGCCCTTGATTAAAATGTCTTAAAGTTCTTTGATGGGTCTGGACCAGTGGTGGGTTGCTACTAATTTGGGCAAACTGGTGGCGGCGGCGGGAGGCTCTGCCCACCTGCCCAGATGTCATCAAAAACACTCTGCACATGTGCAGAAGTGCCATTTGCGCGCAAAGTGCACACACGCTTCTGGTAGTGAACCGGTAGCGCCGGGAATTGAAACCCACTATTGGTCTGGACCCACAACCTGCCTTGAAACACTACACCTGTGAATTGGACCTTGCAGCATTACACTTTCTGTCTTCTTTCCAACAAAGCTTTTCAGATCCATTTTGGAAAAAGGCAGGAATTGGTGTTATAACACTGTCTTGAAGACATAGTTTTCTCCGTGTCCTTCAGACCTGATCAAGTGACTTGTCCGATTATATTGTCGCTGCCATGGGGGTGGAGTTTGAACTTGTAGATTTTTAACTCTGGATTTTTAATGTTATGCACTGCCCCAAGTCACTGCACGTGAGTGAGGAGGCTGTCAATCAATTTGTTAAGTACCACTTGGTTGTTCGGATCGTTAGTTTAGTGGGTTTAGTTTGCCCTGCCAACCTGCTCACTGAAAAGAGATTTCTCAATGTTCTTCCTCTGCAACACAGTGCCTAACATTTGTAGCCATCAATGTTGGGGAAGAACCAGGGCACTTTTCTGCCACTTGATCAGCCTTGCAGAGAAAGAGTGAAGAAAAATCAGGTTGCCTTTGTTCTCCTCTGATGAACAGCCTGAGGTAGGGTTACTGTGAATTGTCCTGAACAGAGAATGCTTGTAT
The DNA here is from genome assembly GCF_028640845.1 of Ahaetulla prasina. Classification (NCBI taxonomy): domain Eukaryota; kingdom Metazoa; phylum Chordata; class Lepidosauria; order Squamata; family Colubridae; genus Ahaetulla; species Ahaetulla prasina. The sequence goes on along the minus strand of NC_080548.1, from coordinate 23,681,196 downwards.
TTCCGGCCAATGCACTGGACCCTTCTGAAAGGCACATACTGTACATGTATGCTGCTGGTCTTTGTATATACATACCCCACACACTTAGAAATGTTGGAGCACGTGTCTTGTGACTCACACACCCACTCTCCGGGGCCAGGAAGTGGCAAGAAGAGGAAATGATTGGTGCGGCCTTTCGTTCCCTTCCAGATGCGCGACATGCCACACTCCAAGGGCTGTGAAGCAGCCGCCATGAAGGTGAGTGACCCCTATGCCCAGTTTCCTTTCTAACAATAACTACCAGTCTCCCGTCTTTCGGTTTCCTGCCTCTGGAACAATGTGTTAGCTGGGAAATTCCTTGCTGGAAGTTAACTCTTTGGGTTGAAGAACCTGACTCTGGGTAAAAGAGGCGGTGGGGGTGGGTGGGTAGTTGCAGTGAATGAAAACCACATGTTCCACTGAGAAAGGCATATGGGAAGAGATGGAAAATCAGCGGTAAGCGTGGAAAAGCAGAGTTGTGAACCAGAAGGCAGACAGAAAAGCACAGAGATGCATTTCTCCCCACTTATATTGTCAGCCCTGAAACGCCTTTCACCGTCTTCGGTTTGCTTGTAGGAAGTTCTTTCATGCAACAGACGAGAACTTTGTGTTATAGTTAATGATGGGTGGAGAGAGCATATTGGTTCAGCCGAAACGGCAGATTCCAAAAGTTTAGGCTTCAGAGTTAGAGCAGTTTAGAACTTTAGAACTGCTGCTGCTGCTGCTGTGTGTGTATTTCTATGCGTGTTTGTGTATACACAATCGAGAAAGCAAATGTGCGCAGGGAAAAGTCATTTGCCTTCTCAGCTACAAAGCTAAAAGCCAGGAAGGGGATAGTTAATTTCAGGGATGTGTAGGCTACAGTAGATTGGCAGGAATCCCGTAGGAGAGGGTTAGCAAATCCACCCGGCCTTATGATGCAGAAGTGAGAGGCCACGGTAGGTTTCTGTCAACCCCAACGGTCTTTTGTGACGAGGGCTTTGGCTGGCTGACAACTCCAAACGGATTCTGCAGATAGCAAGCGCTGGCCCGCACTGTTTTTAGGAGTTTTTCTCCAACAAACTGCAATATTTTCAGCTGTCTCAGTGAAAGAAGGATCTGTTCCGTTGGGTGGAAATGTCAGGATTTTTCCAGCTCAGGAGGCTTGGATCTATATGGAACTACGAACTTCGTCAGAGCTTTGGAACAAACCAGAAATGCCCGTTACGTTGTAAAGCGGTCACTTAAGATAGAACAACACAACATGTAGGGTAGGAATTTTGTGAGTGTGTGAGTATAAGTGTATAAATGTTGTGTCCCCAAACCTGTTCTGTTACTTGATTTCCAAATGTCAGATTTATGTGATCAGGAATTAGGAAGTTTTGTTTGTGTTAGCGCACTGCAACCCAGTGCTAAAATAGGAAGGAGGAAGTATTTGAATTATCTATGGTATATTCTGACGGGAAAATATTTTCTGTCATCCATGTGAGTATTTATTTATTGCTTTTGATGAACTTCTAGATTAAGATGTTTTTGTTAAATCATCATTTTCAAGAGTTTTTTCATTTTTTTTCATTGATGTGTGCCACGTTGGTGAGCATTCAGAAACGATTAGAAAAACAATGCCACTTATTTTTTTTTTATTTGTTGGCTTAAAGGATGAATTTGAGTTTTAAAAAAACTGCTATTTAAATAGATAAGTTGAGAATTAGATCCTGCTGGTTCATTACAGAAATGATAAATACACAATCCAGTTTTTGATCTCAGTTATTCATTTTGGAATTAGTAAATGTGGACAGAAAAAATAGGTTGATTGCATAGTGTTTAATCCAAGCTAATTTTAAAAGTTACCGGCACGTTAATTGAATATGGGCCCATTCTGAAAATCTGGGAAACTTTCATAATGAAAAAAAAAATCTGTAACTTGCTTTAAACACAGAAATATCTGCAGATGAGGAACAAGACAGTATTTTTCCACCACTCTAAAACCAATTAACATTCTGCATCTCAGCATCTGCTATTCTGAATTTGGACAAACTAAAATGTATGACTCCCATAAATTATCTCTAGTGAACCCCCGTACTAAGGCAATTGCCTGCCCTGTAGTCTAGGGATCTGCGCTTGGTTTATAACTTTAACATGGCCCATGTTGATTTCATTGATAAATCTTTCTGGGTTGATTATGTTGTGATTCGGGGTGGACAGAGACAGAAAATACATCGCAGTTGATTCATAATTCTGTTTTTTCCTCCAGTTCATTTTTTTTGTCCTGCTTGCCCTTGTACATTTCACACCTCCTGTGGCTGCCCAAGGTAAGATGCTACCTATTTTTTGACGTGGGTCTTGGCATGTAAATCCCCTCATCTCCACAGTAGTAACAAGCATTGGCTTTGTTCATTTATTTCACTCAACAGTGAGACGAGTGCCATATGGCTTAGGGCCCGGGTACTTACGGGACCGCCTGCTGTTACCCTATGCCTCCCACCGACCCGTACGCTCACACAGAGAGGGTCTTCTCAGGGTGCCGTCCGCCAAGCAATGTCGGTTGGCGGCCCCCAGGGGGAAGGGCCTTTTCTGTTGGAGCACCTACCCTCTGGAACGAACTTCCCCCTGGTTTGCGTCAATTACCTGACCTTCGGACCTTTCGCCGTGAATTGAAAACGTACTTGTTTATTCAAGCAGGACTGGCTTAATTTTTAATATCCTAAATTTTTAAATTTTTAAATTTTAATAATTTTAACTGGTGTATTTTATTTACGGGTCAATTTTGACGGTTTTAATTTTCGGCCATTTATAGAATACGTTATTTTAACTATGCTTTTAATTTGTATATTGTTCTGTTTTAATCTGGCTGTACACCGCCCTGAGTCCTTCGGGAGAAGGGTGGTATAAAAATCTAAATAATAAATAAATAAATAAATAAATTTAATAAATAACGTTTCCCATGACTGTCAGTCTTTCATACTATCTGGTGCATGGGAATCTTTCAGGGTTACAGGAAAACCTAGCGACATAAAGCTTAGAACCTGAGAGGAGGGTCACCTGGGAGATCCAAAGATCAGTTATTAATACTTTCTAAAGCCATTTTATTTATTTATTTATTTTATTTATAATTTAATTTCTATACCGCCCTTCTCCTGAAGGACTCAGGGTGGTTTACAGCCATATTAAAACAACAAAAAATACAAAATATAAATAACAGATTTAAAATTTAAAACGAAATATTTCATAGGCCAATTCACTAAAACGGTCCTAGACTGATAAAACCCTTTAAAATTTAAAATTATAATAAATAAATAAATTAAAATGCACTTAGGCTAGTTCCGCACGATTGAATAATAAAGTCTTCAATTCCCTCAAAATTCAAGTTTGTCTGCACCCTGGCAGGACTAGCAAAATATGAAGCAGAATATAGCTCTCCCATTCTCCCCCAGCGTAAGAAAAAGATTCCATAGTATATTTTTCAAGAGTTCCCCACCATCTAGTCAGAGATGAAGAAGCTTCTTGGATGAAAAGCAAAACATCTTCAAAGAAAAACCAGAAAGTCCAGTTGCCTCTTGAAAAAGCACTTTTGGGACAACCATGACCTGGTTGATTGAGAATCTCCATAGACATCCCATAGTATAATTTTGCATCTTTTATTTGGAGTGTTTGCTTACTAGCCTTATGACAACAATTCAGTCCATATCTGTTCGGCTGTCTTTATCCATATCAGAGATTCTAAAAGATCTTTTTTATTTATTTTATTTATTTATTTATTTATTTATTTTTCATATTTATATACCGCCCTATCTCCCTAAGGACTCAGGGCGGTTCACAGGCAGTTAAAATACATATAAATACAGATTAAAACGACGATTAAAAAACTTATTCTATAGCCAAATTATTAAAAACAGTATAAATAGTAAAAACCCATTAAAACCAGTAAATTTAAAATCTAATCCAGTCCCGCGCAGATGAATAAGTGTGTTTTAAGCTCGCGACGAAAGGTTCGGAGGTCCGGAAGTTGACGAAGTCCTGGAGGGAGTTCGTTCCAGAGGGTGGGAGAGAAGGCCCTTCCCCTGGGTGTCGCCAGACGGCACTGCCTAGCTGACGGCACCCTGAGGAGTCCCTCTCTGTGAGAGCGCACGGGTCGGTGAGAGGTATTTGGTAGCAGTAGGCGGTCCCGTAAATAGCCCGGCCCTATGCCATGGAGCGCTTTAAAGATTGTTACCAACACCTTGAAGCGCACCCGGAAGGCCACAGGTAGCCAGTGCAGTCTGCGCAGGATAGGTGTCACACGGGAGCCACGAGGGGCTCCCTCTATCACCCGCGCAGCCGCATTCTGGACTAACTGAAGCCTCCGGATGCCCCTCAAGGGGAGCCCCATGTAGAGAGCATTGCAGTAATCCAGGCGAGACGTCACGAGGGCGTGAGTGACCATGCATAAGGCATCCCGGTCTAGAAAGGGGCGCAACTGGCGCACCAGGCGAACCTGGTGGAAAGCTCTCCTGGAGACAGCCGCCAAATGATCTTCAAAAGACAGCCGTTCATCCAGGAGAACGCCCAGATTGCGCACCCTCTCCATCGGGGCCAGTGACTCGCCCCCAACAGTCAGCCGAGGACTCAGCTGACTGTACCGGGATGCCGGCATCCACAGCCACTCTGTCTTGGAAGGATTGAGCTTGAGCCTGTTTCTCCCCATCCAGACCCGTACGGCTTCCAGACACCGGGACAGCACTTCGATAGCTTCATTGGGGTGGCCCGGTGTGGAAAAGTACAGCTGGGTGTCATCAGCGTACAGCTGGTACCTCACACCGAAGCCACTGATGATCTCACCCAGCGGCTTCATATAGATGTTGAACAGAAGGGGCGAGAGAATCGACCCCTGCGGCACCCCACAAGTGAGGCGCCTCGGGCCGACCTCTGCCCCCCTGTCAACACCGTCTGCGACCGGTCGGAGAGATAGGAGGAGAACCACCGATAAACGGTGCCTCCCACTCCCAATCCCTCCAACCGGCGCAGCAGGATACCATGGTCGATGGTATCGAAAGCCGCTGAGAGGTCTAATAGGACCAGGACAGAGGAACAACCCCTATCCCTGGCCCTCCAGAGATCATCCCTGGCCCTCCAGAGATCATCCACCAACGCGACCAAAGCCGTCTCCGTGCTGTAGCCGGGCCAGAAACCAATTTAATTGTAGTACTGGGCTTTTTTGTTGTGCTTTTCTTAAATTCATAGAGAAACGCTTACCTGGAAGTTACCCACTGATTTATCCTTGTTCTTAGTCAATGCAATTTGCAACCAGCATGGGAAATTTTTGATGAAGGTGTATATAATTTATAAAGATGCTTCTAGACAAATCAAGACGGGGAGAGGAACAAGAAAGAAAACTATGCAGGGACCCCCCTTTTACCACCTCCTGTTTTCCTTTTTCCTTTAATGCCCACAAGAGGTGGGAAGGAAGACATTTGGAGAATTGAGATAAAAAATATTGTGATTAATTTTACACTTAAAATGAAAATTAATTCTCTTTAAATAAGCCAAAACATATGCTGGCATTTTCTACATTTCTTTTTTTTTTTAAAAAAAAACCTGTAGTGACAAAATTTCACATTTTTTCCCTGCATGCGTTGCAAAGCCAAGAACCAGATTGCCTTTTTAAAAAAATATTTTTAAATATTTGCGGAGTGCTGGCAGAAAGAAAGGCGAGGAAATGTACCTAACTGGGATCCTAAACTTACTACAAAGGATAAGAAGAAGAAGAAGGGAGTTTGGGACATGTTATGCGGGAAGAATGACCATTCTGGCATCAAATAATTGTCCAGGTAGTCCTTGACTTATGACCGAAATGTCTGTTACTAAGCAAGATAGTTGTTAAGTAAGTTTACCCTATTTTACAATCTTTCTTGCCACAGTTGTTAAGTGAATCACTGCAGTTAATAATAATAATAATAATAATAATAATAATAATAATAATAATAATAATAATAATAATAATAATAATAATAATAATAATAATTTAATTTTTATACCGCCCTTCTCCCGAAGGACTCAGGGCGGTGAACAGGCAGATAAAAATAATATAATACATTACAATAAAAACACTATTTAAAAAACTTATTCAATATAGCCTAAATTTAAAATACAATACAAAATATAAAATAAACCCCAATAAAATCCATGTTTAAAAACCCTATTTAAGCCAGTCCTGCTCGGAAGAATAGATATGTCTTAAGCTCATGCAAAAGGTCCGGAGGTCAGGAAGTTGTCGAAGTCCTGGGGGAAGCTCATTCCAGAGGGTAGGTGCCCCCACAGAGAAGGCTCTCCCCCTGGGGGTCGCCAGCCTACACTGTTTGGCTGTAACATGTTAAGTTAGTAACATGGTTGTTAAGTGAATCTCCTTCCCCGTTGACTATGCTTGTCAGAAAGTCGCAAAAGGGAATCACATGACCCCGGGACACTGGAACTGTCATAAATATGAGTCAGTTGTCAAGCATCTGAATTTTGATCACGTGACCAATGGGGGGGGGGCCATGGGGATGCTGCAATGGTCAGGTGAAAAATGGTCGTAAGTCAGTTTGTTCAACGCTTTTATAACTTTGAACAGCACTAAATGCGTAATTGTAAGTTGAGGACTGCCTATACCAGGGGTCTCCAACCTTGGTCCCTTTAAGACTTGTGGACTTCAACTCCCAGAGTCCCTCAGCCAGCAAAGCTGGCTGAGGATCTCTGGGAGTTGAAGTCCACAAGTCTTAAAGGTTGGAGACCCCTGGCCTATACTTTCTTCTACTTCTGGAGTTCAAACCTGAATGCAATTATCTCTGTAGTGAAGCAGTTCTGTAGTGAAGCAAGAGGCAACAGCACCATTGTGGAGAAATCCAACATCTGCAAAATTACAGCTTCTGAAACCATTTTGGGAGAGGAGACAGAACTTTGTAGGGGAATCTTCCAAAAAGGACCGAACATGACCCCTGGCAGCAGAATGTCCACATGGTACCTGGGTGGAAAACTGGAAACAACTAGTGGAATGTTAACTGGGATTCTAATCCCTACACTCTATACTTCAATCTCACTTGTTACTCCTCCTTTTCCAGATGTGGTCCAAATTTGAGACCCGCTACTCCACGTTGATCTCCAGCTTTGTTTATACATACTGATTTTCTGGTTGTAGTTTCCACTCCTTGGCTTTGGACTACAGCAGGAGTGTCCAAACCTTGGCAATTTAAGACTTGTGGACTGCTTGAGAGCACACGCGTCCACACGTCTGGAGCTGAAGGCTATAATATGTCTTAAAGTTGACAAGGTTGAGAAACATTGCTCAAGGGTGTGGTGAGAATAAAATGGGAAATTGCACTGCTCTGAGCAATTTGGAGAAAAGATGAAGATATACACAAAAGTGTCAGACAGAAAAAGGATATTAAGCTTTCTCCATCTTGATTCAGTTTCAGGAAGTCCAACTTTGATAGCTCAAAAGGAAGAAGATGCCAAAGGATTTCAAACCACAACAGAATTTTTTCTGAGTACTGTTGGTGAGTCTCTTGTCAAAATAGCTGGCAATAGCCCATCTTATTCAACTAAACTAGCATTTGTGTACTAATTAAGTATATATTTCCCATCCCTAGATTGTTTTGCTTCCCTGAAGATGTATTTTGAGAAGAGAATTAATTGGTCGGACAAAAGGACTGATTTCCCTAGAATGCTGCTTCACTCCTTCAAACTCTTGCTAAAGTTTAATGAGCATATAGTTTTTGCCATATAATGGACTCTTGAGTACAGTTTGGAGTTGTTACTTAGTCTGATGCTTAACACTTTTTGAAAGCCAAGGGGTTAAGATTCTAGAAGCCGAGAATTAATTTTAAACAGAAATGAATCTGATGTAAGGTGGTTCATTCTTTTTTCCCCCTCTTAGCATTTTTCTCCCCATATGTCTGCCTATCAAATAGGTTTGTGACACAATTATTAAAGTCTCCAAACCATCTGAGTTGGTAAATGGATATACACATGGTCTTGTGGGTTGGGAGAACTCTCTGGTTCTTGTGTATGGAGAGCAGTTGTGGGTTCCACCTACCTTTGCTACTGGTTTGGAACCGGGAGTGCGCACATGTACACGCTTGCTTCACTCATGCATGGAACATCTGTGCATGCGCAAAACCTTCTGCTCATGCGCAGAGCATCCATGCTGATGTCCGGTTGGGCGTGCGGAGCCTGCTGCCGCTACTACCGGTTCGCCCAAACTGGGGCGAACCAGCAGAAACCCACCACTGGTGGATAGGACATATTTCACTTTATTATTTAATACGATATTTTCATAGTTTAATGAAATACTCGGTGTTCTCTGACCTTGGCTCTTTCCTGCGGATGTCTCATTATCAGGCTAGGTAACGACATCATGATAGAGAGCCGATTGAGTATAGTGGTTAAGGCAGCAGACTAGAAACTGGGAGACTGTGAGTTCTAGGCCTGCCTTAGGCATGCAGTTAGTTGGGTGACATGGGCCAATCCCTCTTTCTCATCCCTAAGAAGCAAGCAATGGCAAACCAATTTCAGCAAACTCAATTTCCCCATTGCTATCTAGCCTGGTAATAAAATGTCTGCAGGAAGAGAAGAAAAAGTCTCAGAGAACACCATAAACTGAACATTTCAACCCAGAGCTACAGTCTTTACTATTCGGTGTTTAAAATGATCACTGGGTCACTTGTATTCATTAGGAAACCCTCCCTTTTTATGAACTTTTAATCTCTTAATTCGGCATAGAGTTGGGGCATCTGGATGGAGCTGAAGCTTAACCAGAGAAATTCATCTTTTTAATATATTTTTCCTTCTCTGTGCTTTGTTTCTGTATGACAGGGGTGTTAACAAATGAAAGTCACAGTCCAGAAAATCTAACCTTCCTGCAAGAGAATGTATCAACAAGCGGTATGTAACTGTGGATATTGCTAGATGTTTAGTGCACATAGTTCATTTGTTCCTATGGGCAGTTGCTGTCAGCCAAATAAACCAGTCAAAGAGAACAGTTTTGACTGATGTCCAAACCCAGCATGAACTTAAGCCATAATTTGTGAGCTGACAAAAATGTATTTGAATGTTGGAATTATGGTTAAGGATTTCCTTTCTCTGCTTAATGCTTAGCTGAAGAATCTGTAGAGGTTGATTTAAAAAACAAAAACAAAAAACCAAGCGAATAGGGAAAATCCACAAAGTAACAATTCTTTTTTAAGGGCACTCTTTTCTTGACTTGTTATAGAAGTGACAACACCAGCTGACGTGACAGTGGCCCTCAGCACAAGCATTGTGCAATCCAAGAACATTCCAGGTGAGGTCACAACTGTGAGTCCAAAGAACACAAAGAATTTTGAAATAAATTCGGAAACACCCTGAAAATCAGACCAAAAACAATCCACAAAGCCTCTTTCACAGGGGAACAGAACTTTCTTTCTTTTCTTTTTTATTATAAAAGTTTTTATTTTTTCACAACAAAAAACACATACACACATCAAACGGTTACAATGTGCTGAAGGGGCGGTGTTTACATATCTTCTTGTGCAATCTCAAAATAAACTTCTTTTTCATACATATATCTTATATTGTCTTTTCTAACGTAACTTTCCTTCTAGCCAATGATCAAATAAATCCCATATTTTATAATATTGCTTATCTTCTTGTTCTCTAATTTCAAATGTCAATTTATTCATCTCTGCACATTCCATCATCTTCCTAATTATTTCGTCTTGCAAAGGTAATTTCTCATTTTTCCAATTTTTAGCGAACACAATCTTAGCTTCTGTAATAATATTCACAATCAGATATTTTACATCTCTGGTATATATCTCAGGTATAATTCCCAACAGAAAGACTTCTGGCTTAAAATCTATGTGTTTTTGAATCATTTTCTCCAACCACGTGTGTATTTTAGTCCAATATCTTTTTGCTTAGGGGAACAGAACTTTCAAGAATGATTTTCTTGGCATAGTAAAATTTTCTTCTGGCATTATCTTTTCCAGAAGATTCCACACCTCAGCTACCATCTGTTGACCAAAAAAATAGAACAGGTATTTTTTTTTTAATTTATTTATGAAAGATTTAAAGTTTTCTAAACTGTTTTGCCATGCTGGGCAAACTTTTCCAAGATGACAGACTCTTGCCAACATTAATGAATATCTGAGATAACATATGAACATCTACTGAACAATAAAATCTACAATCTTAACTCAAGTAAATGCTGAAAAATACGGTTTTCAGTTCTGACATTTCCCACTCAATATGTTTTCCTCCTCTTTCCATAGATGCTGAGAGGAAAGAATATCTTGAGTTGTTCACTTATGGTGAGTTTTAAACTGGGTTAAACAAAGGAGAAACCTTGAAGGGAGATTTCCAAACACCTGTGATCCTGTAAAAAAAAAAATTGGTTTGAGGAGAAAATACTAATATAAAAGGCATATGTTACGATCAATGAGTGAAATTAAGCATTTTATAGAATGTCTAGGAAATCTATAGAATGCCAAAAATGGGACATCAAAGTATGAAACTCTTTATATTTCACACATTTCCTAGGCGTTCTTTGCGATGCCAAAAGGCAAACTGTATAAAAGTATAAAATACTCCCATTAAAATGCCATTCTAGCCTTTCTTGTTGCAACAAGTAGGCCATTACTGGTCTTTTTCTCTTCTTTCTTTCCAGTAAAAAAAGTCCTGTACTTTGTTTTGCATTTTTTCTTTCATATGTTTTTTTTTTCAATAAATGATTTTAGGTTAGAATTTTTTTTATTTAGAATAGAATTTTATTTATTGGCCAAGTGTGATTGGACACACAAGGAATTTGTCTTGGTGCAGATGCTCTCAGTGTACATAAAAGAAAAGATACGTTCATCAAGGTACAACATTTACAACACAATTGATGGTCAATATATCAATATAAATCATAAGGATTGCCAGCAACAAGTTATAGACATACAGTCATAAGTGGAAGGAGATTGGTGATGGGAACTATGAAACGATTAATAGTAGTGCAGATTCTTAGGGTTTTAGGGTTAATAGTTAGGATTTTCATAACTCTTTTCATACTTTAAATAGTTCTTGTCATTCCGCATAATGCCTAGGTACTATATACAATGCCTAGGGAAAGTATATAGCATATTAAAAATAACAGACATTTTTGCCTAAATATGTCACACACGCTATAGACCAGTGGTAGTCAACCTGGTCCCTACTGTCCACTAGTGGGCGTTCCAGCTGTCATGGTCGGCGGTGGGGTTTTTCTCCGATACTGAAGCACTTTCCTTTTTTTTAAATTTAATTGACTTTTTAAAAAATTTTCATAGCATTATTTAAAAACATTTTCATTAGGTTTTCATAAAATTCCCCGTGACAATTTAAATTTCTGAAAATATACTCTTTGTATCGCCCGTGCATAAGTTTAGTTCACATTACGTAAGTGAAACTAAATGGCGTTATAGTGCGACCGCAAACAAAAGAGCCTCGTCCCAGAATAGCTCGTGCATCTCCCCCCACACCACCCAGCTGTAACAGACAAGCAGAGCTGGTAGCCGGCGCCCCCCCCCCAAACTCAGTCCACGATGTGCGAGTGGCATGTGCAGACGATACACAGCGCATTACTGTGGAACCGGTGGGCGGTTAGAAAATTTTACTACTAACAGAGATACAAAAGTGGGCAGTAGGGATTAAAAGGTCGACTATCCCTGCTATAGACTTTCTAGGCATTCTATATACTGTGCCACTTTTTCACACACTACTGTAACATATACATGTGTTGGGATGAGGCACCTGAGGTCCTTCAAATATTGATGGCCAACAGAGAGAGATTCTGGCACTCATTTGGCAACATTGGAAGGCTCACATGTTCTGTGATGCCCATGTGCCTAATGGTTATACCATTGGGCACATGGGCCCAATGCTGGATTGATAAGCTGGAAACCTAGTGGCTACATCCACACAATACGTTAAGCTTTGGTCAGTGGGTTTTTTTTAAAAAACAACAACAACCATTTGAGGGTATTTTGGTAGCTTTGCATGTTGTGCAAACCCAATTTACTTGGTTTCTTCATGATTCAAAATAAAGTCAGGAAAAATGAATGATTTTGGAAGTAGGTTAGATGCAATGCCTTCCATCAAACATCAATAGATGCTTTTGAAACTGTCATCTCTCTTGTCCGTTCCAGATGTCCCAGACTATTGACTTTTCTCCGTTTGCCTTGCAGATTATTGCTCCTTGCGCAAGTGGGGTTTAGTAGCTGCTGCCATCCTTTTCATCTTGGGCATTCTCATTCTTACCTGTAAGCCTGAGAGACTGGAATGAATGAATGAATGAATGAATGAACGAATGAATGAATGAATGAATTGTAGCTTATAAACCGAGGGTGGAAAGAGAACGATGGAATAAAAGAATGGAACCATGTTTCATGTCATCGCTTTACAACCCTAGTTTAGTTTTTAACAATTACAGTTAACGTTAATCAGTTCATTACACTGTCTTTGCATTAGCTTTCTCAGCAATATTATCTGCATAACTGGAAATGCTAGAATAGAACATCACACCATTAATATCACCATTTGAAATCAGAAGTGCTTCAGGGGGGAAAAAAGGCAATGTTTAGGTGGGAACACTTAACTTTGCTATCGATGTGTACGGCTGCCTATCCATTCCAAAGAAAATCTGGATGGTGAATTTGAAATTAAAAGAGTTACATGTCCAGGAAAGGCCTCTGGAAAGCATATTGTTTAGAACACTGTTTTCCACCATGATTCCAGAAACGATACTTGCTGATCCTAGTGGCTACATCCACACAATACGTTAAGCTTTGGTCAGTGTTTTTTTTTAAAAAAAAACCATTTGAGGGTATTTTGGTAGCTTTGCATGTTGTGCAAACCCAATTTACTTGGTTTCTTCATGATTCAAAATAAAGTCAGGAAAAATGAATGATTTTGGAAGGAGGTTAGATCCAATGCCTTGGTGGGTTTAAAGATGCTACGTATTATTATTATTATTATTTGTTATATTTGTATATTATACGTAGACTGTCTTTTTTTTTTCACCATAAGGCAAACTCTAAGGCAAAGTGAGGGTGGTGGGGAGGTTCTGGCATTCCAGATGTGCTCAGCTACAATACAAGCACCTTAGTGTACCCAACCATTAGTGTAAGAAGCAGATGACATGCCGTCTCTTCCCATTCTGTTCTGATCTTTAGGAACGAGCATTCTTCAAATACTTTGTTTGCTTTCTTTTTCTCTTCAGGTGGTAAACATGGAAAATTTCCACGGTGCCGAGGGAAAAAGCGGGCAAGGTAAGTCCACGATGGTGTTGCCCACTCTATCCCAGGGGTGAAATGCTCCCGGTTCGGACTGGATCGCGCAAAATGGTAGCGATGGGGGTGGGTAGTTTGGAGAACCGGTAGCAAAAATCCCTGCCCCACCCCCACTGCCCACGCCTCGCTGTTCCTCTTTTCTGTCCCTGAAGCTCTCGGTGGCGATATGGCTGCAAACAGCCTTAGATGACTGCCGCAGCACTTCAAAGGGCCAGCTGATCAGCACTGTAGGCAGCTAGTAGACCGGTGCCTCTATTTTTAAAGAAGGTAGACCGGTGCCTCCCCAAAAAAAAGCAATTGGTAGACTGGTGCCTCTATTTTTTAAAAAGGTAGACTGGTGCGCTCCCAAGTTTTGTATACTTTATTATTTTTATTATTTATTATTATTGGCCATGCCCATTCAGTCACCTGACCACCAAGCCACGCCCACAAATTAAGCCACGCCCACAGAACCGGTAGGGAAAATTTTTAGATTTCACCCCTGCTCTGCCCCCTTATCTTTCTGCACTCGATCACATGAAAAGCGGAATGGAAGAAGAACATTGTGCTTGAGAAACATGTCTTGATTCTCACGCGTGACCAACTCTGATCCTGATTTCTTATTTTTACAGAACATACGATGTGTCTCGGGCTTGAAACCTCTTTGCCTGAAGCCTCTGAAGACTGCACTGGGAATGCTTTGGCGCCACCAGGGGGCATCCTTTCACCTTATGGTGAAAAAATGTTTGGTGTTCTCCCAAAACCATCTTCCTGCTATCTGACCTCTCCGTTTGTGCTTATTATCATCCTGCAACATAAGTCCATTTTTATTGCCCTCTCCCTAAATTATCTTTTTGTTACATTAAACTAGCTCCTTGGCACAACAACCACAAGACCTGGAAATTCATTGTTCCTTTCTACGCCTGCCTGAGGTCAGGGCAATGTGTATAATGACTATTGTTCTTGGTTGCTTAGCAAAACTTGTCTGTCCAAATTCTCTGCCAAGAAATCTCGAGTTCTGTTCTCTCAATAAATGTTTGGTGTGGTTTGTTGCTTCTAAGTTTCCTGACATTGACTCTGTGCTGTTTTTGGCCTGATGTGGGTGGGGGTTATATTTACATACCCTCATTCTGAAAGAAGCTATGACAGCAAAGCTATTATCACTGGGATCTGGAAGTTGTCAGATTGGATGACAAGGTAGAAAGATTCAGAAAAGAAGGAAGGAGGTGGTTTTATTAAAAAAAACAAAAACCCGTTCTCTGGGTTAACACATATTAAACCATAATCTGGTCTATTTGATTTTGGTTCCTCATAATGGGTAAACTCAGCCTTCGTAGTTTGTAATCCATCTTGAAGAACCCCAGCTAATATCTCTTCCCGTAATGTCAAGGGACATTCGGCTTATCGCATTATAGCCTTCAGGAGTAAAGTTGGCCATTGAATAACACAGAGGTGGGTTTCAAAATTTTTTACTACTGGTTCTTGGTGGGCGTGGCATGGCTTGGTAGGTGTAGCTTGGTGGGCATGGCAGGCGAAGGATACTGTAAAATCTCCATTCCCACCCCACTCCAGGGGAAGGATACTGCAAAATCCCCATTTCCTCCCGATCAGCTGGGACTCGGGAGGCAGAGAATAGATGGGGGTGGGGCCAGTCAGAATTTTTACTATCGGTTCTCTGAACTACTCAAAATTTCCGCTACCGGTTCTCCAGAACAGAACCTTCTGAAACCCACCTCTGGAATAACAACTCTCATAATCAGTGACAAAGTGTTGCTCAATGATATTGAAGGACCGAATAATTTATATTGCATTAATATGGGAAAGAAGCTGCAACAAATAAAACGAATGCTATATTTATGGTCGATGCGGTTTGTATTTAATGTTGTTCGCTGTTGACAGGATCCAGACCTTTTCTAGTCTGGCTTACATCTTCAAAAAAAATTTTTTTCTACCCTAGCCTTTCCTCCAGCAGGCCTCCATCTCCTTCAGTTTATGTTCAGATCAGCCCTGGTTTTCAGATAATGACTAACCCAAAGTCATTCAGTAAGATTTAGGAAATTTGTACTTGCCTCTTGCAGTACTAGAGAGGCAGTTTGGTTTAGTGGCTCAGGCACCAGACTAGAAACAGGAGACTGAGTTCTAGTGCCATCTTAGGCACAAAGCCATATGGGTGATGTCTTTCTGTCTGTCTTTCGTTCTCTCTCTCTCTGTCTCTCTCTGTCTCTCTCTCTCTCACACACACACACACAAACACAGGGGGAGAGAGAGTCCCAGTACTAATACTTTGTTAAAACTATTTTTTATCGTTGGGTGCATATATTTTATTTCATGTTGCTTTGACGTAAGCACCAGGACTGTGGTACAAAACCTTTTCTACATTATGGCTAGAGTTCGTACCCAGCTTCACTTCAATTTTTTTTTAAAAAAAACACCCAAACCCCAAAACTCAAGCAAAGTTATCACCCTACAGACTAATCATACACTGTAGGCCAGTGTTTTCAACCTTGGCAACTTCAAGACCTGTGGGCTTCAACTCCCAGAATTCCCCAGTCATCCATATTGAAGTCCACACATCTTAAAATTGCCAAGGTTGAAAAACATGAATGTACGTCCTACAGCTATCCTTAAAAAAATTAAAAGCTGAATGGCCGAAGCCCAACATTTTTCAACATTGAGATAAACTGAAGTTTGTTTTTTTGTTTTTTGTTTTTTGAGGTGGAAATTACAGAAGTGACCCTGGGAATCATCTTAGAGTTAACCAAAGCAACAGGAATGAAAATTCTAGATGATTTTATATCTAATACATACGCTATATGATTGTGCCTGTATTTTCTTGAATGTTTTTAAAAATTTTTGCAACTGCAAACTTCCATTTCAAACACAAAACAAAACCAACCCAAGCCTGCCCTCGCATATGTCTGAAAAACATGTGCAGGAAAGTATAAACAGAACTTAATATGACTTTTCAAAATGAAAAATTCCCTGTTAAAGGCATGGGAACAAAAAAATGCAAAACCATAGTTGAGAAGAAAAGACCTTGGAAGATTTCGACCAGAAGGTGGCAGTAGAAAGATTCTTTTACCTTTTGGAGTTTCTATATGAAAAAGAGTCCAACCAGGCTACTTTTAGAATTTGAGCTTTTTAAGTTAAGAATTCCATTTGTTCCTGAGCTCAGTCTTTTTTTAAAAAAATAAAAAGCAAAAAACAGGTTGACCTCTAAAAAGAAAGCATGCCAAATAGAGGCATACTGTGTTTTTACATAATTATATGTTTCCCCCATTTCTCCCCCCCTCCACCATCAAAAAATGCATCAAAAAATTCCAGAGGGAAGGAGCCTCTCATGCCTAAAAAAATACAACGATTGGACAAGTATGTTGGGTCCTAAGTCTAAGTTCTTTATTAATAGACATCATTTTACTGTCAAGGAAACTGAATAATTCTACATTCCAGTTTTATTATTGTCAGATAACTGGTGTAGATTGAACTTCTGGTCTCTCTAGAGATGATTATGGTAGGTAGATAGGTAGGTAGGTAGATGGCACAACTGGGCTTGACTCTTGATTCATAGACAAATATCAGATCAACCTATAACAGGCAACTATCCACAGTTCTTCCAAGCAGGGGTGAAATCCAGCAGGTTCTGGAGAACCGGTAGAGGAAATTTTGAATAGTTCGGAGAACCAGCAAAACCACCTCTGGCTGGCCCCAGAGTGGGGTGGGAATAGGGATTTTGCAATATCCTTCCCCTGGAGTGGGGTGGGAATGGGGATTTTGCAGTATCCTTCCACCAGGAGAGGGGTGGGAATGGGGATTTTGCAGTATCCTTCCACCAGGAGAGGGGAGGGAATGGGGATTTTGCAATATCCTTCCCCCTGGATTGGGGTGGGAATGGGGATTTTGCAGTATCCTTCCACCAGGAGAGGGGTGGGAATGGGGATTTTGCAGTATCCTTCCCCGGAGTGGGAGAGAATGGGGATTTTGCAATAACAACTCTCATAATCAGTGACAAAGTGTTGCTCAATGATGTTGAAGGACCGAATAATTTATATTGCATTAATATGGGAAAGAAGCTGCAACAAATAAAACGAATGCTATATTTATGGTCGATGCGGTTTGTATTTAATGTTGTTCGCTGTTGACAGGATCCAGACCTTTTCTAGTCTGGCTTACATCTTCAAAAAAATTTTTTTTCTACCCTAGCCTTTCCTCCAGCAGGCCTCCATCTCCTTCAGTTTATGTTCAGATCAGCCCTGGTTTTCAGATAATGACTAACCCAAAGTCATTCAGTAAGATTTAGGAAATTTGTACTTGCCTCTTGCAGTACTAGAGAGGCAGTTTGGTTTAGTGGCTCAGGCATCAGACTAGAAACAGGAGACTGAGTTCTAGTGCCATCTTAGGCACAAAGCCATATGGGTGATGTCTTTCTGTCTGTCTTTCGTTCTCTCTCTCTCTGTCTCTCTCTGTCTCTCTCTCTCACACACACACACACAAACACAGGGGGAGAGAGAGTCCCAGTACTAATACTTTGTTAAAACTATTTTTTATCGTTGGGTGCATATATTTTATTTCATGTTGCTTTGACGTAAGCACCATGACTGTGGTACAAAACCTTTTCTACATTATGGCTAGAGTTCGTACCCAGCTTCACTTCAATTTTTTTTTTAAAAAAAACACCCAAACCCCCAAACTCAAGCAAAGTTATCACCCTACAGACTAATCATACGTTGTAGGCCAGTGTTTTCAACCTTGGCAACTTCAAGACCTGTGGGCTTCAACTCCCAGAATTCCCCAGTCATCCATATCGAAGTCCACACATCTTAAAATTGCCAAGGTTGAAAAACATGAATGTACGTCCTACAGCTATCCTTAAAAAAATTAAAAGCTGAATGGCCGAAGCCCAACATTTTTCAACATTGAGATAAACTGAAGTTTGCTTTTTTTTTTTTTTTGAGGTGGAAATTACAGAAGTGACCCTGGGAATCATCTTAGAGTTAACCAAAGCAACAGGAATGAAAATTCTAGATGATTTTATATCTAATACATACGCTATATGATTGTGCCTGTATTTTCTTGAATGTTTTTAAAATATTTGTGCAACTGCAAACTTCCTGCCATTTCAAACACAAAACAAAGCCTGCCCTCACATATGTCTGAAAAACATGTGCAGGAAAGTATAAACAGAACTTAATATGACTTTTCAAAATGAAAAATTCCCTGTTAAAGGCATGGGAACAAAAAAATGCAAAACCATAGTTGAGAAGAAAAGACCTTGGAAGATTTCGACCAGAAGGTGGCAGCAGAAACATTCTTTTACCTTTTTGAGTTTCTAAATGAAAAAGAGTCCAACCAGGCTACTTTTAGAATTTGAGCTTTTTAAGTTAGAGTTCCATTTGTTCCTGAGCTCAGTCTTTTTTAAAAAAAAACAAAAAGCAAAAAACAGGTTGACCTCTAAAAAGAAAGCATGCCAAATAGAGGCATACTGTGTTTTTACATAATTATATGTTTCCCCCATTTCTTCCCCCCTCCACCATCAAAAAATGCATCAAAAAATTCCAGAGGGAAGGAGCCTCTCATGCCTAAAAAAATACAACGATTGGACAAGCCTGTTGGGTCCTAAGTCTAAGTTCTTTATTAATAGACATCATTTTACTGTCAAGGAAACTGAATAATTCTACATTCCAGTTTTATTATTGTCAGATAACTGGTGTAGATTGAACTTCTGGTCTCTCTAGAGATGATTATGGTAGGTAGGTAGGTAGGTAGGTAGGTAGGTAGGTAGGTAGGTAGATGGCACAACTGGGCTTGACTCTTGATGCATAGACAAATATCAGATTAACCTATAACAGGCAACAATCCACAGTTCTTCCAAGCAGGGGTGAAATCCAGCAGGTTCTGGAGAACCGGTAGAGGAAATTTTGAGTAGTTCGGAGAACCAGCAAAACCACCTCTGGCTGGCCCCAGAGTGGGGTGGGAATGGAGATTTTTGCAATATCCTTCCCCTGGAGCAGGGTGGGAATGGGGATTTTGCAGTATCCTTCCACCAGGAGAGGGGTGGGAATGGGGATTTTGCAGTATCCTTCCACCAGAAGTGGGGAGGGAATGGGGATTTTGCAGTATCCTTCCACCAGAAGTGGGGAGAGAATGGGGATTTTGCAATATCCTTCCCCCTGGAGTGGGGAGGGAATGGGAATTTTGCAGTATCCTTCCCCCGGAGTGGGGAGAGAATGGGGATTTTGCAATAACCTTCCCCTGCCACGCCCATCAAGCAAAACCACGCCCACTAAGCCACGCCCACAGAACCAGTAGTAAAAAAACCCGAATTTCCCTACCGCTTCCAAAGATATTCTTAGGGTCTCCTTGATCCCATCCTTATCCATTGTCTTCCCGTTTCCTTCAACCTTGCAAAGTTTTTCTAGCTCATTATCCGTTTGCATTACAACACAAAGTGAGCTAATCATCAGGAAGCAAAAATGCTTCAGAGGCTCCGAAGGACCTCTAGGTTGTAAGCAGACTTGCCTGGGTGTGAAGCACCTTCTCCTTCCCCGACGGGCTTCGAAACAACGCTGAGCCCCGCGGCTGAGCAGCGGCCGGGACGAACGAAAAGACGGGACGTCGCCTCGGTCCGAAGGGTGGGCAGGCAGGCAGGCAGGGCGGCCAACTCCGCTCCCCTTCGTCCTTCCGGAGTCGCGGAGGCGGTAGTCGGTGGGCAGGGAAAGAGGCTGCTTAGCGGGGAAGAGGCGCGCTGGTTCTGGATCCGGATCCGGCGCTTCCCTCCACCAGCTCGGAAGAGCGGCGGCTCTCTGGATCGGGGCCGCTTCTCTACAGCGCATCGCAAAGAATCCCGTGTCCTTGGTTTCCCCACGACCCGCGCTGGCAGCTGAGCAATGGGCTCGACGCGTGTTCGGGGCGGTAGATTGCGGACCTCTGAGGTTTGAACCCAGAGGCTGCATTCGGACGGTCTACTTAACCCTGTACATTTTTAAGATGGGTTCGGGGTTTTTTTTGCCGTTTTTTTCCCCGGGTGGCGGGCTTGGCACCTGCGTGTTTTCAGACCCGTTGGCGTCATGGATGCGTGCACCAACAGCGTGTGAATTAAGTCACTTTCCTTAAAGTGGTTGCTTTAAGTGCGTTGCATGGATCGGGGAGGTTCCAGCCTCTTTGGAAATGTTGATGTCAGGGTTGAAGAAACTCTTTCGGAAGTTGCTAAAGGCGACCAAGCAACCTAGGGAAGCGTCTTGCATGGTGATACAGTACTGTAAACTACATTGCTTGTAGGCTTATGGATGCAGAGTTTAAATATCGAGGAATGGGAAATTAGAATAGAATAACAAGAGTTGGAAGGGACCTTGGAGGTCTTCTAGTCCAACCCCCTGCTTAGGCAGGAAACCCTACACCACTTCAGACAAATGGTTATCCAACCTCTTCTTAAAAGCTTCCAGTATTGGAGCATTTGTAACTTCTGCAGGCAAGTTGTTCCACTGATTAATTGTTCTGTCATGAAATTTCTCCTTAGTTCTAAGTTGCTTCTTTCCTTGATCAGTTTCCACCCATTGCTTCTTGTCCTGCCCTCAGGTGTTTTGGAGAATAGGTTGACACCCCTCTTCTTTGTGGCAGCCCCTGAGAGATTGGAACACTGCTATCATGTCTCCCCTAATCCTTCTTTTCATTAAACTAGACATATCCAGTCCTGCAACCGTTCTTCATATGTTTTAGCCTCCAGTCCCCTAATCATCTTTGTTGCTCTTCTCTGCACTCTTTCTAGAGTCTCAACATCTTTTTTACATAGTGGCGACCAAAAACTGAATGCAGTATTCCAAGTGTGGCCTTATCAAGGCATTATAAAGTGATAATAACACTTCATGTGAAGTGTTATTAAATTAAAAGGAAGGGGATGGTGTCTTTTATACATTCTCTGTTTCCCCCACCCCTTCCTTTCTAGGGTCCCTCACTTATTGCTGACTTGGCCATCTTAAAGGAGCTTCCATTCTTGAACAGCCCAGCATGAATTCTCCTGTGGTCATGGGTAAAGACTCCCAGTTTTCCTCCCCTGAGCCTGATCATCCCATCCTAGTGAAGAAGTTTTATCAGGGTGAACCCGTGGCCCTGGGGGTGAGTACAAAGATGAGTGGGGAATGATGGTTCGCCTCCTTTTGAATGATTCTTGGAAATCTCGGTGTGGTCATAGCTGTCCCCATCCTTGCAGGGCAGTTAAATCAGAGCAATGGACATTCCTGTTTAGTTTGGTCTTTGAATTGCTTGCGTTCTGTAAGGTTGGGAAACATGGATGGTCTTCCAGAGGTGAATACATGACTCCCAACAGCTGCAGTGAGTGGGACCAGTCCCGGAGGATGCTGGGAGTTGTATTTCTGGAGCGCCACCTATGCTCATTCCTGATGAGGGCAAGAAAACAATTAGGCAAAGAGATAAGAGTTGCATTCTCTGACTTGCTGAAGTTACAGATTGGCTGCAAATGAGTGAAAGAATATTATAAAGTGTGCTATGTATTTTTTTTCATTTGCATTTATATCCCGCCCTTCTCCGAAGACTCAGGGCGGCTTACACTATGTCAAGCAATAGTCTTCATCCATTTGTATATTATATACAAAGTCAACTTATTGCCTCCAACAATCTGGGTCCTCATTTTACCTACCTTATAAAGGATGGAAGGCTGAGTCAACCTTGGGCCTGGTGGGACTTGAACCTGCAGTAATTGCAAACAGCTGCTGTTAATAACAGACTGCATTAGTCGTTTGAGCCACCAGAGGCCCCTGTATGAATTGAACATAAAAATATCTATGCCTGATGAGTCCCAATAAGGAGGGAACTGATTGCATAGTGCCTCCTTCTGGTCAGTAGCTAAGATAAAATGAAGAAAGAAATAAGTTTAGCAGAGGTTGGTGAACAATAGTGATCCAAACCAGTGGCCAATGCCGACAGATGCTGGGAGTTATAGTTCAATGACATCTGGAATACTGTTGGTTTTCCATATTGTGGGAAGGTCGTATCTGCAGGTGAATGACATTTATAGTTAGATATCCCATTTTAAAATCTTGTATTTATTTTATTAAAATTTAAAGTGTTGGGAGGCGATGGGATAAAATATGATCAGGCCTTGGCATGTCTCTCTGCCCTCCTGCTCTGGTTGTGGTGTGTGAGTTGAGAGTGATGACTGAAATTGAAATTATTACTTTCTCTGTTTGCAGATCACACAGATATTCATAGGAATCACTGGAATAGTTTTTGGGCTCCTGGTCAACTTAATTGATACTCGTTTGAGTTACTTCCTGCTTATAAAGATACCCTATTGGGGTGGAATCTTGGTAATTTTACGTGATGATTTATTGAAACCATTCAACACAATAACTCGGGATCCAGGTGTTGAACTGTGCATCATAGCAGCCTGACAGCAAACTGGTCTTTGCTGAAAGATGCTTGGAGCTGTAGTTTAGCCGCTTTCGGTTTCTCCAGATCTTTTTACAGACTTTACTTCAGAAAAAGTGCCATGTTTGTCTTATGCCCGGTCTCCAAATTTCTAAAACCCTCTGAATTAAAAGATTACAAAAATAGAAGTAATCTCCTTGGCTCTTATTGTATAGCTAGTTCTTACTTACCAACCAACCACCACATTCAGTGACTGAAATTATAGTGCCATTGAACAAGGGGGACTGAGGACCAGTCCTCAACCCTGTGGCCATTGCACCGCCCCCATTGTCTAGAATAGAATAGAATAGAATAGAATAGAATAGAATAGAATAGAATAGAATAGAATAGAATAGAATTTTATTGGCCAAGTGTGATTGGACACACAAGGAATTTGTCTTGGTGCATATGCTCTCAGGGTACATAAAAGAAAAGATACGTTCATCAAGGTACAACATTTACAATACAATTGATGGTCAATATATCAATATAAATCATAAGGATTGCCAGCAACAAGTTATAGTCATACAGTCATAAATGGAAAGAGACTGGTGATGGGAACTATGAGAAGATTAATAGTAGTGCAGATTCAGTAAATAGTTTGACAGTGTTGATGGAATTATTTGTTTAGCAGAGTGATGGCCTTCGGGAAAAAACTGTTCTTGTGTCTAGTTGTTCTGGTGTGCAGTGCTCTATAGCGTCGTTTTGAGGGTAGGAGTTGAAACAGTTTATGTCCAGGATGCGAGGGGTCTGGTCTATAAATATTTTCACGGCCCTCTTCTTGATTCGTGCAGTATACAGGTCCTCAATGGAAGGCAGGTTGGTAGCAATTATTTTTTCTGCAGTTCTAATTATTCTCTGAAGTCTGTGTTTTTCTTTTTTTTTTTTTTTTTTTTATTCAAAAAGTTTTACAAAATTTTTTTTCCCCCCTTTCCCCCCCTCCTCCCCCCTCCCTTCGCAACCCCCCTCCCCCCCCCCCGACTTCCCGGAACGAGCACAAGGTATAGTTAAAAATAAAACAAGCATATGCTAAAAATTTTCGTCCCAACTTAATTATACCCCTACAATCATCAATTCCTAACTTCCCCAAAAGCAATCAAAATAATACATCATAATCATTCAAAACAGTCTGATAACTCTTAGTCTGATATCTACGTTGAATATAGTCAATCCATTTTTCCATTCCTTTAAGTATCTTTCTTGCGTATTGTCTTTCAAAAGGCTGATATCTTCGCCATCTCAGCCAAATTGGCAACTTTCAATATCCATTCTTCTATTGTTGGTACTTCTTTTTTCTTCCAATATTGTCCTATTAGTAATCTTGCTGCAGTTATTAGATTTAAAATCAATTTAGTCTCAATTACTGTACAATCCGTAATAATTCCCAACAAGAAAAATTGCGGCAGGAACTTTATCTTCTTTTTCAAAACATTTTGTAAAATCCACCAAATTTTTATCCAAAAGGCCTTTATGTCCTTACAAGTCCACCAAATGTGAAAATATGTAGCGTCATCACAATTACATCTCCAACATTTTGCTTGCATTTCTGGATACATACGATAATTTTTAGGATCTAGATGCCATCTATAAAACATTTTATAAAAATTTTCCCTCAGATTCTGTGCCTGCGTGAATTTAACATTTCTAACCCAAATTTTTCCCCACGTTTCCAATAATATTGGCTCCTGAAAATTTTGTGCCCACTTTATCATACAGTCCTTTACCAAGAAGTCTGTGTTTTTCTTGTTGGGTTGCAGAACCGAACCAGACAGCTATAGAGGTGCAAATGACAGACTCAATAATTCCTCTGTAGAACTGAATCAGCAGCTCCTTGGGCAGTTTGAGCTTACTGAGTTGGCGCAGAAAGAACATTCATAGGATCATGTCATAGTCATAGTCATATATGTCATATATGATCATGTCATAGTCATAGTCATAGTATCGTGACTCAGACACTTGGCAACTGGTATGCAGTATCCCGTAACACGTGATTGCCATTTGTAGCTTTCACAGCCTGCTTCTGATGAGCAAAGTCAATGGGGAAGCCAGCAGGAGACTGCAAGTCATGAGAACCATGAGACCGAGAGCTGTTATTTGCAGCATCTGGAAACTTTTATCATAGAGCAGGGGTATCAAACTCACAGTTTTTAAATCTGGCCCGTGGGGCCGGCCTGCAAATATCAAAGGACCAGTCTGCAGTGCCTCTACCGGCCAAAACGGGCTACAGGGGGCCACATCCAGCCCACCTGCAGCCAATTTTCGGCCTCCAGCAATACTCTGCCAGCCAAAAATGGGCCTCGCGGGGCCTCCGTGTGGCTCATTTTTGACTGGCAGAGTGCTGCTGGAGGCTGGGGAGACCAAAAAGGAGGTGTGGAAGAGCCATGCATGGGCCCTGTGCCCTGTTTTGGCCGGCAAAGTGCTGCAGGAGGCATCCGTCCCGTCTCTCCCCCACTCCTTCCCCCGCCGGGTCATGGAGCAGAAGTACAATCCTGATCCGGCCCTCGAACAAATCCAATTTGACACCCCTATCATAGAGACATGGGGAAAATATTACTGAATATTACTGCTATGCTGCGTTGTACAAAAGTTCTATGAATGTAGCTCCTGGCTGCAATGCCTTAAAGCAGCTGCATCTTCAATTGGAATAGGGAAAATCGATTGAAGTTCAGCACACAAAAATATGTCAGTACTTAATGACCAGTGAACAGTAATGGAGCAAATTAAGGTGGGAGAGAGATTATAGGTGTCAACCCTGAAGCTCGCCTAACCGAGGCCATTTTCTGGACTTCGGTGTTGCCACACTGGGAGGGGGGAATAGAGAGAGATGGGGTTTGTAGCCAAAACCAAATACTTTGCCCTGGGAACCAAGGACATTCCCACAGGTGGTCGGTGAGAGGTGGAATGATGTTACCAAGCAACCAGAAGACATGCTGATTGGACCATGTGGCTGACTGTTTGGGGACGGGGAAAAACTTGGTAAAAAATGTGGGAATCTTTAGTCAGTTTTCACCAACCTGTGCCAATATGATAGATCTAATAAAACAATCCTTTGAGGCATCTACCTGCTTTGGAATCCTATCTATAATGGGTGTATTGCTTGGAACCCTGACAATAGGCCTGTGACGGAAGAGAGAAGAAGTCTGTAAGTCTGCTTCTCTGGGGAATGGAGCCAGATTGATTTGCTTTTTTCTTTTCTTTCAGTACATTATTTCTGGATCCTTAACTGTGGCAGCTGCTCGGAATCCCAAGATCCCTCTGGTAATTAACCTACGTGAGACAAGTAAAGGCCACGGCTTAAAAGCCTCTTATCTGAAGAGCTACAACTCGTTGGGTTACCAATTGTGAGCTGGGTGAATTTCTGATGTTCCTGGATTATTAACATCAAATGGAGCATCGCGACGGTTCTTGGCTTCTTGTTGAGGAGCCTCTGCCCTGAAGTCCCTTTTTTTGGAAATCTTTTGCGAATCTCTTGTTGCCACTTTATGGCAAAGTCGTTCGGTGTCTCCATCTCCGATTGAATATTCTAGTAGTTGAAGCAGTTGCTTCCATGGAAGCAAACATCTCGAAGCTGTCTCTCTTTCTCCACGGTGGTCAGGTGGAGGGTCTGGTATGCAAATGTGTGTCCTAACAGCACCACTGGAGAGGTGTACGAAGGAGTTGAGCCAGTGGTGAAATCTGAACCGGTTTACTACCGGTTCGCTGGCTGTGCATGCATGCTGCGTGTGCATGCGCAGTGGGCACCATGCATCAAATGCGAAGTGCACGCATGCAGTGCACGGCAAAAGGAGGTATGCAGTGAGTAGAACAGCACGTTGAGGGGGTGATCAGCTGTGGCCCGCAATCTTTTTTTTTTTTACTTTTAAAAGCATTTTTTTTGATAACCTCTTCGGCCAAAGTGGTTGTAAAAAAACGTTTTTAAAAGTTAAAAAAAAAAGGCTCTGACGATCGCACGGCTCAGCTGGGATTGTCAGAGCCTTTTAAAAGCATTCTTTTACAACCTCTTCGGCTGAAGAGGTTGTAAAAAAAATGCTTTTAAAAGTTAAAAAAAAAAGGCTCTGACGATCGCACGGCTCAGCTGGGATTGTCAGAGCCTTTTAAAAGCATTCTTTTACAACCTCTTCGGCCAAAGAGGTTGTAAAAAAAATGCTTTTAAAAGTAAAAATAAAAGGCTCTGACGATTGCACGGCTCAGCTGGGATCGTCAGAGCCTTTTTTCACCTTTTAAAAGCATTTTTTACAACCTATTCGACCAAGTAGGTTGTAAAAAAATGCTTTTAAAAGTTAAAAAAAAAAAGGCTCTGATGGTCGTGTGGCTCAGCTGGGCAAGGGTATGGGGGGAGGGATTTTTGCTACCGGTTCTCGGAACCACGCACTGCCATTGCTGATCCGGTTTGAACCGGGAGCATTTCACCCCTGAGTTGAGCCATTCTTATAAGAGCGTTGACTGTAGAGGTTATCACCTTTTCACCTTTTCTGGCTAAAGCAAATCCAAACCTGAAAGCCATCTGAACTCTTCTGTTCTTTGTACCATTGGAGAAATATGGGTTGCCATATAGTCACTCTGTGTGTTTGTGCTTGTGTGTATTTGTGTTTCTTAATTTATTTATTTTTGTCCCTCCTAGGTGAAAGGCATGCTGGCAATGAATGCGATAAGTGCCATTACAGCTGGCCTTGGCATCATATTGCTGTCTTTCTCATTCAGCCCCCTCCTTCCATTTGATTTCGGCAGCATCTGCAACTATCATCGTTATGACACTAAGGAAAAATGTGATGAAATCCAGGTGTGACTTTTTATATGCTTGTGACCTTCCAGAATCCATCAATGGGAACTAGGTTTCAACAGGACAGAGAAGAAGGAGAAGGAGGAGGAGGAAGGTGTTCTGACCTAGGCTCCCTTAAAAAGCAGAAAGCAGGAATTGGTCCCTGCAAAACTTCTTTCATTTACACGCCTGTGAATTCCTTTCATTCACAGTCAGCAAGGCCTGTCCAAACAGATTTTCAGAGGAATATTTCTCAACACTAACCTTATCTCACTTGGCAAGCTGCCACGTGACTTGTTTCCAAATGCAGAGTAAGGCAAAACTTGGCACAGAGTCACTTAGAGTCACAAACAGAACTTCCCACTCTTGAAACTACCGAATGATCAAACAAATGGTTTCCTGCAAAAGCCCCCTCCCCGTTCGCTCCTCTTTTGTTTCCTATGGGAGGGGCCAATTATCTCCAAGGTTTGGCTTTACTCCCAAGTCGACCCTGCTTTCTGAGTTGCTCTTGTCTTCTGGCAGCTCTGTGCATGCGCACACTGTGAACGGGCTCCAGCTGTTCCTCTGCCTCACTGCTATCTAACTCCCTCTCTGTTTCCGACGCAGAGCCCTCGTCTGAGCTTTCCCCAGCCCCCAGGACTGGCCCATGTTCCTCCCCAACCTCCTCACTCTCTGACTCTGCTGCCAGCTCTGCTGGCTGCAAGCCACAACAGAGGGAGCTCATGGTGTTCTCTAGGTGGAGGCGTAACACTTTGGAGTTTGTGGTGTCACAAATCTATCCCAAAGAGATTTAGCCATTGAAAAGTATGGCAGGAATGTTGCCTTCTGGGATTTCCCCCCCTCCCAATCCTTTCAAAGCAGCTGCACTGGTTAGTGCATCTTCAGAATTCAAGGGGGCAGCAATAAGAGAGCAATCCATGTTTTGCCAGAATTTTATAACTGCATAGAAGAAAAAAAAACAGCTGGAGCTTTAATTCCATTCTTGAGGCTGGCATTTGACTATTTTTGACCATAGGTTTTGTTTTATTTTGTTTTATTTTATTTTATTTACAAAACTAGGTTGCAGTTTTTGCTTGTGGATTGTGATCAAATCCCCTCCTTGACTATATACCTTGACTATATAAGGTATATGGGAGCCTCACAAGCTACATCAGACTAGAGAATCAATTCTGCAGGAAGGCTATAACTATTTTTGTAGAAACTGGCTGCAGCAACAGAATCTTATAAGGACTGCCCCTCTTCCCTCTTTCAGGGGTGCTATTCAGCAGGTTCTGACAGGTTCTGGAGAACCGATAGCAGAAATTTTGAGTAATTCAGAGAACCGGTAAATACCACCTCTGGCTGGCCCCAGAGTGGGGTGGGAATGGAGATTTTGCAGTATCCTTTCCCTGGAGTGGGGAGGGAATGGGGATTTTGCAGTATCTTTCCCCTGCCACGTCCACCAAGCCACACCCACAGAACCTGTAGTAAAAAAATTTGAATTCCACCACTGCCCTCTTTTTATACTGCAGTGAATTAGGGAGGTGTCTGCCAGAGCCACTTTTAGTATTTCATCGCTCCCAATTTTTTAAAAAATGCTTCATCTCCCCTTTTTGACCAGACAATTCAGAACGCGATGCATCTCATCCAGGTCATCTTCCTTACTCTACAATTGGAGATATACGTACCTACCTGTATGTCTTAAAAATGGATATGTTACTTTTCTCTTTCATTGGTAGAATATCGGCAAGGGAATATTGGTTTTTCTTATTGTGGTCAACCTCCTGGAGTTCTGCATCTCCATTTCAGTTGCGTCTTTTGGCTGTAAGATGCTCTGCCGAGATCCCTTCACTGAAACGGTAAGATTCCAGCTACAGGTACCGGAACAGACTTGTAAGTGGATCACAAGCTTCCTAACAAACAGGAAGCAGCAGGTGAAGCTAAGCAAGATCACATCAAATACCTGTACAATTAGCACAGGGCCCCCCCAAGGCTGTGTGCTCTCCCCACTTCTCTTCTCTCTGTATACCAATGACTGCATCTCCAATGATCCATTTGTTAAGCTACTGAAGTTCGCAGATGACACAACAGTGGTTGGTCTCATTCGAGACAATGACGAATCCGCATATAGACGAGAGGTCGAACGACTAGCCTTGTGGTGCAACCAAAACAATCTGGAACTGAACACACTCAAAACCGTAGAAATGGTGGTAGACTTTAGGAAAAACCCTTCCATACTTCCACCTCTCACAATACTTGACAACACAGTATCAACAGTAGAAACCTTCAAATTTCTGGGTTCTATCATATCGCAAGATCTCAAATGGACAGCTAACATCAAAAACATCATTAAAAAGGACAACAAAGAATGTTCTTTCTGCGCCAACTCAGTAAGCTCAAACTGCCCAAGGAGCTGCTGATCCAATTCTACAGAGGAATTATTGAGTCTGTCATTTGCACCTCTATAACTGTCTGGTTCGGTTCTGCAACCCAATAAGAAAAACAGACTTCAGAGGATAATTAGAACTGCAGAAAAATAATTGCTACCAACTTGCCTTCCATTGAGGACCTGTATACTGCACGAATCAAGAAGAGGGCCGTGAAAATATTTGCAGATCCCTCGCATCCTGGACATAAACTGTTTCAACTCCTACCCTCAAAACGACGCTATAGAGCACTGCACACCAGAACAACTAGACACAAGAACAGTTTTTCCAAGGCCATCACTCTGCTAAACAAATAATTCCCTCAACACTGTCAGACTATTTACTGAATCTGCACTACTATTAATCGTTTCATAGTTCCCATCACCAATCTCTTTCCACTTATGACTGTATGACTATAACTTGTTGCTGGCAATCCTTATGATTTATATTGCTATATTTATCATCAATTGTGTTGTAAATGTTGTACCTTGATGAACGTATCTTTTCTTTTATGTACACTGAGAGCATATGCACCAAGACAAATTCCTTGTGTGTCCAATCACACTTGGCCAATAAAATTCTATTCTATTCTATTCCAAAGGAAGATGGGTAGTTAATCAAAGGGATTCAGAAATGTGGCTTTCTGATACTTTGTTGAATAATATGGAATAGTAGGATTTTAGCAGTTAATGGTAGACTATAATAATTATAAAAGTAAAAGAGTAGCCAGTCAACATACCATGTTTCCCTGAAAATTAGACCCTGCCTTATATTTTTTTGAACCATGAAATAAGTGCTTGGCCTTATTTTCGGGGAGGTCTTATTATTTTGGGGCGCGTGGAGCAAGACAGAGATCCTCTTGCCATCTTACTGATTTCCAGCTCAGTCTCCTAAACCCTAACCAGAGGAAATGGTGGGACCAGCTGCACATGCGTTTAAATATTTTCAGGGAGGGCTTATTTTTAGGGAGGGCTTATTTTCACGCATGTGCTCAAAAGCCCAATTAGGCTTATTATCAGGGGATGTCTTATTTTCGAGGAAACAGGGTACAATTCTAGTTTACATGATGTACTAAGTGTGCTGTAGAACAACGTAATCATTGGGCTTCACATCATATTCATTCATTCATTCATTCATTCCCATCTTTTATTATTTACAAATAACTCAAGGCAGCAAACCCATCTAATATAGTATATAATATATATTATATAATATATGTAGGAACCTCAGAAAACATATATAATATATATATATTATATAATATAATATATAATATATATATAATATAATAATAAACCTGTCGATCGAAAGGTTGGCAGCTCAGCGGTTCGAATCCCTAGTGCTGCCATGTAACGGGGTGAGCTCCCGTAACTTGTCCCAGCTTCTGCCGACCTAGCGGTTCGAAAACACGTAAAAAATGCAAGTAGAAAAATAGGGACCACCTTTGGTGGGAGGGAACAGCGTTCCGTGCGTCTTTGGCGTTGAGTCATGCCGGCCACATGACCATGGAGACGTTTTCGGAAAGTGCTGGCTCTTCAGCTTTGAAACGGAGATGAGTACCGCCCCCTAGAGTCGGCAACGACTAGCACGTATGAGGGGAACCTTTACCTTTACCTTTACAAGGCAGCAAACCCATCTAATATACCTTTCTCCTCCTATTTTCCCCACAACAACAATCCTGTCAGGTGGGTTGGGTTGAGAGAGTATGACCAGTAGCCCAAAGTCACCCAGCTGGCTTTCATAGCTAAGGTGAGACTTGAACTCACGGTCTCCCATTTTCTAGCCTAGTCCTTGACCACTAGACCAAACTGGCACAGTGCTATGTTGCAAATCAAGGATTCTGAATAGTGGTGGATAGATTCTCACAGTGTAATAAACCTAAAGAAAGTTAACCAACTTAGAAATCTCAGTGAGCCCAGCCTTCAGCTCTGGTTAGCAGGGGAGGAGATCAGGTTTTTCCTGCCCAAATAAGTGCCACCATCTCATCTACAAATGATACAGATAGCACTTCAAAGTGAAGTTCAGGAATTGCTTTGGAATGTGCCTGAACCCAGCAGCTGTGTTGAAGTCCTTAAAGCCGCTGGATCATTTTCTGGGAATTGGGAGGTAGCTCCAGACGTGCAAAACAGAAAAAGATGCAGCTGCTTTAAAGAGAGAGACAGTGCTTATCTTTAATCTCCGGTGAAAACCCACATTCCACTTCAGAATGGAATCAAACCGCTTTATTTGAAACAAGGACAGATAAAAGTAGTCAGTAGACCGTTGGAAAGCTGAGGCCCTCTACTCTGAGCTGTGGAATGAGAAATACACGGATAAAAAAATTAATTGTATTTGTTTTATTTATTCAGTTGTATATGCCATCCTCTACAGTGCAATAAAAATAGAAGCACAAAAACAAATCGCCTTAAAACCTCCATTTCTCATTTCTTTAGGTTGTGGTTGTTTATCGGAACGTGACTCCTTCCAGGGCCAAACAAGACCCACCCTTTGACTGCATACAGCCAGCAATTCACCCCGAATGACTTTTCTTTCTTTCTTTCTTTTTCTTTCTTTTTTATTTTAAATAAAAGTTTTATTTCCATTTTCCAAAAACATATTCAATGTACAGTCTCTTATTCAACATTAATCATTAACTTTCATTTGTTACTTATTCGGGCCTGCTCAGCTACCACTTTCTTCCTTAACATGACCTTTCCTCCTCCCTTCTCTACCTTCTTCTACTTTCTCCATCCTTCCTCTCCTTCACTTTTCTACTTCCTCTCCTCCTTCCCTACTCTTCTCTTCCACCCTTTCTAACCCTCTCTCTTTCCCCTTTCTTCTTCCTCTCCTTTCCCCCTTTTCTACCTCTCTCTTTCCCCTTTCTTCTTCCTCTCCTTTCCCCCTCTTCTACCTCTCTCTTTTCCTACCTACCTACCTAGACAGACTCTCCGCGCTCTCCCGCCGGCCAGCAGCTGCTTTCCCTACCCACCGCCTCCCGCGGGTCTGGGAGGAGGAAGTGGGGGGCCGAGGAAATCCACATCCCTGCCCGACCTTCGGATTGAGACTGACCCAGTCGGCTGCCGCTCAGCTCGGCGGCCCTCCGTCCTCTCGGCCGCTGCTCCACAGAGGGCTGGGAGGAGGAGAAGGAGGTGTTTCGGCCAGCCGGAATCGGAAAGGCGGTGGTGGTTCCAGCCGTTTTCCCTTCTCTTCCTACCTGGACCCGCGGGACGGTCACTCATTGCTGCCTGGAAGCAGGTTGGACTTTTCTCCATCGCCAAGTTCAGAAGATCTTCCTCGCCTTCTTTCCAAGCCTCACTTTGGCTTCCATTGATGGCTTGCACAAGCCTTGATCTTTGTAATTGCGGACACTCCGCAGCATCTGGATAACTTAATAGAATAGAATAGAATAGAATAGAATAGAATAGAATAGAATAGAATAGAATAGAATAGAATAGAACAACAGAACAGAATAGAATAGAATAGAATAGAATAGAATAGAATAGAATAGAATAGAATAGAATAGAATAGAATAGAATAGAATAACAGACTTGGAAGGGACCTTGGAGGTCTTCTACTCCAACCCCCTGCTTAGGCAGAAAATCCTACACCACTTCAAACAAACAAAGGACTTCACCAACTTCCCGACCTTCGAACCTTTCGCCGCGAGCTTAAGACACATCTTTTTATTTGCGCAGGACTGGACTAGATTTTAAATTCGAATTGGTTTTAATGGGGATTTTATTATTTTTATTGTCATTTTTAATTATTCGGCCATTGTAATAAGTTTTTTAATGGATGTTTTATTTGTATTTATATGTATATTTTTATTTGGCTGTGAACCGCCCTGAGTCCCTAGGGAGATAGGGCGGTATAAAAATACGAAAAATAAAATAAATAAATAAAAATAAATGGTTATCCAACATCTTCTTAGAAACTTCCAGTGTTGGAGCATTCCAAGCTGGAGGCAAGTTCTTCCACTGATGAATTGTTTTTGAACCTTCCAAACTCTCCTTTGCTCCAAAGCAAGAGGGCCAGCAAAAGGAGAGAGAACAGAGTATCCCAAAGAATGAGATGCACATTCCCACCCCACTCCCCAACCCTCTTTATTTCTGTGGAATTTAGAGAAAATAAAAACAGCAAACCATAAGGAGTTCAGGAAGTTTATTAGTCTGGAGTGCAGTCCTGCCTCAAATATAGAGTGAGATGAGCTGGATTGGCAGAAGACAGCCTGATGGAAAGTCGAGTGGCAAGAAACAAGTTTGTCATTTGATGTATACATTTATAGCCTGTCTTTGTTATTTTTCTAAATAATTTAAGGCAGCGAATTTAGCTAATATTCTTTCCTCTTCCTTTTTCCCCTCCACCACAACAAAGTGAGTTGGGCCGAGGGAGGGACTGGCCTAAAGTCACCCAGCTGGCTGTTCTTTATAAGGTTGGACTAGAACTCACAGTCTCCTGGTTTCTAGCCTGGTATTTAACCACTAGAACAAATTGGCTAAACATGTAAGTTGTGGCTATAAATTTGTCTCTTTAATGTTCATGGGACTATATATGGCTGCTGAGCCTTTTATTTGAACAGTTCCCACAGACACAATTACATCCCACACATTAATTTCTGGAATGGTTGCAAGCATTTGACGGTTGCTAAGCTCTGTTGAGGTGGGTTTTGGACTTTGCCTGGTCTGTGATGCAACCATTATAATGGGGAAACTCTGGTTTATCCATAACATGTTTTATAAACCCACCAACAGGGCATTTTCCAATAGCAAAACATAACTTGGTAGGGGTGCCAACCATCATATACGTAAATGTTTTAACCAGCAACAAAGAACAGCAACATTCTCAAGACCTTTTACGTGGTGCTTTGCTTAGCCCATTCAATATTTTTATGTTCCCCTGAGTAAAAAGTCCAATGTAATTCCTTTAAAAAGCTGAAGGCTTCAATTTTGCAGG
This sequence comes from Ahaetulla prasina, assembly GCF_028640845.1. Taxonomy (NCBI): domain Eukaryota; kingdom Metazoa; phylum Chordata; class Lepidosauria; order Squamata; family Colubridae; genus Ahaetulla; species Ahaetulla prasina. The sequence goes on along the minus strand of NC_080548.1, from coordinate 23,646,403 downwards.
AGCCAATGCACTCCGGAATAGCTGCCATGACGGGAAAGCCACTCAGGGGGATTCTGGCTCTTTGCAGCCGATGGATGGATTTTCAGCACTGGCAGGAGGTGCATTCTGATAAATGACCACAACCTAAAGAAACATATAATGAGATTTTAAGCCACTTGTTTGCATGCATTTCTCATTCTGTAGCTTAGGACAGAAATTCTCAGCTTGCCAACCGCTGTTGAATGCTTCTGTCTCTCCTCGTTTCAAATAAGGATCTGAAGCACTTTTGATTCCTTTCCCAAGAGGAATCTGGATTCTCTGTCAAATCCTGGAGCATTAAAGACATCACTGCCTCTCTTTAAAGCAGCTGCATCCTTTTCTGCTTTTGCATGGCTGGCGCTGCCTCCCAAGTCCCAGAAAAAAATGCTTTATACGCTCTCACACATTTTTGGGATTCAACCTGAAGTGTTGCCTGGACCATGTATAGATTAGGCGCTACTTATTGTCATTTTTTAAATTATTATTATTATTATTATTATTATTATTATTGTTGTTGTTGTTGTTGTTGTTGTTGTTGTTGTTGTTGTTGTTGTTGTTGTTGTTGAATGCATTTGCTGCCCGTCTTGCGATTCGAGGCAACTCTGAGGAAGTCTTAATTGGGTGGTGAGAAGATTACCTCCTTCTCTGCCAATTAAGGATGAAGGTTGGGCCCACTGAGATGTGTAAGGTGGGTTTGTTTCCTTTGGGTTTATCGCAATATGAGAATCCACCACCACTGTTTATAACTCAGGATTTGCAACCTAGCATAATGTGTGAAGCCAAATCATTGTTTTGTTTCTTTTACAGCACCCTTAGTGCAATGTATGAACTACAAGAACCTAAGTTGACTGGCCAGCCATGTTTCTGAATCTCTTTCCTTTGATTAACTAACCTGCTTCCTTTGGAAACTTACCGTTTCAGTGAAGGCATTTCGGCAGAGCATCTTACAGCCAAAAGACGCAAAAGAGGTGGCGATGCAGAGCTCCAGGAGATTGAACACAGTAAGAACAGCCAAAATTCCATCAATTATACCCTATCAAAGAAGCAGAAAAGTAACATATCCATTTTTATCAGTAGAGATAGGCATAAAGGTAAAGGTAAAGGTTCCTCTTGCACATATGTGCTAGTCGTTCCCGACTCTTGGGGGGCGGTGCTCATCTCCGTTTCAAAGCTGAAAAGTCAGCGCTATCTGAAGACGTCTCTGTGGTCATGTGGCCGGCATGACTAAACACCAAAGGCACACAGAACGCTGTTACTTTCCCACCAAAGGTGGTCCCTATTTTTCTACTTGCAATTTTCCGTGCTTTTGAATTGCTAGTTTGGCAGAAACAGGGACAAATCACAGGAGCTCACCCCGTTACACGGCAGCACTGGGGATTCGAACCACTGAACTGCCAACCTTTCGATCGACAAGCTCAGCGTCTTAGCCACTGAGCCACCGCGTCCCACAGAGATAGACATATTTATCTCCAAATCTAGAGGAAGGAAAATGGCCTAGATTAGGTATGCAGGCTTATCTTGCCTGGCCAAAAAAGAGCATGAAGTGTTGTTGTTGTTTTAAGTCGAGAGCAGTGAGATAATGTTTAAAAGCATCTCAGGCCAACACCTTCCTAATTGAGTGCGGTATAAGAAGGGGGAGGAGGGACAGTCCAATCAACGTTGCAAGATTCTATTATTACAGCCATTTCAATAAAATTAGTAGTGGCTTTCCTGCAGAGATGGTTTCCTGGTCTGCTCTGCCTGACAGGGCTGACCAATGCCTCCTGGGCAGCATAGCTAGCGCCTAGTCAAGATGAGACCCAGTTCCAACCATCAACTTTGGTCACAAAAACTGAAAACCACACTTTTGTGGAACAAAAATAATGTTAACATTTGGTCAAAAAAATGAAATGCCAGACACAACAGTGCAATCAAAGCTCTGGCCAGATTTTCCTACGTCTCACCTAAAACTTTGGCAAAACTTTGGGAGCGCTGATACAGCTGCCATTTTCATTCTTGGCCATGCCTTGAAGACGCTACTCTTGAAGCGGTCTTGAAAAGATTGGGGGAAAGAAAATCAGAGCAGGCCAAACTCTGGAAACTCCAAGACAACATTTCTGCCCCTCGATTCCATGGTTAAAACTCTGTTGGAGAGATATTTTTGACCCCACCATGTCCTCCAAAAATCTGCATGTCCAGCTAGAGGTCACCATTGGCCTTCTCTGCCCTATGGAAGCCAACTTTTTAGATGAATTCTGGAAGGTCACAGACTTACAACAATTTCACGACACTTTTCCTCAGATTCGTTTCCAGATACAAAGCAAAGGTACAAGAAATGATGTCTATAATATGGGATTGTGAGACCCAGGAATATTATGCCAATACCAGCTGTCAGGGCACTTATCACATTCATTGCCAGCGCGCCTTGCACCTAGGAGGGATAAAATAAATTCATCAGCATATAAAAACAGGCACACCCACCAAGAGATTCAGCTGGCTTTGAGTTCTGAATTTGCTTTAGACAGAAAAGGTGAGACTTTTACTCTTGACACCAGGGTGTCAAACTCAAGGCCTGTGGGCCAGATCCATGGGGCCACCCTGGAAACAGGGGAGGACCAGCCCACAGTCCCTCTGCCAGCGAAAACAGAGCTCAGAAGGGCTGTGCGTTATCCTCCCAGACTCTTTTTTCGGCTGCAGCACTGCTGCAGCGTTGGGCCAGCGAAAACGGAGCTTGCACATGCAGCCCTCCCGATTAAGCTATGCTATTCACTTATGTCAAATGGGTTAGTTACCAGAGGCAGAGGTGAGTTTCAGCAGATTGTGACCAGTTCTGGAGAATCGGTAGTGAAAATATTGAGTAGTTCAGAGAACCGGTAGTAAAAATTCTGACTGGCCCCGCCCCCATCTATTCTCTGCCTCCCAAGTCCCATCTGATCAGGAGGAAATGGGGATTTTTGCAAGTAACCTTTGTTAAGTTTGGGTATTGACGAGGCAGGAGACCAGGTTAGTGACAACAGCTCTTTAATATAGTGTGACCCAGCAAAACTCTGGAGAAAAACCTCTCCTTATATACACTTCAGCCTGAGGCTGCATCCAATCAGAACCGAGATATTTCCCGCCTAAAACTCCCGCCAAAACTTACAGTAATACATTACACTCCTTCCCTCCCAGAAGGCACTTTGCCAATATTTGCATATTACTTCTCTACGTAGTCCTGCAGGTACGTGGGGCGTCTCCTGACTCTCCCCGACCTGCGCAGGTCACTTTCTGGAGTTGAGTCGGGCTTGCCGGAGGGACTTTTCGTTCCTCTGAGCTCCTCCTCCCGGCCATCCGGCCCTGGATTATTCGCCGGCTCGGACCTGCTGTCCTCTAGAGGGACCGGAGGGTGTCGCTGGACCTCGCCTGACTCAGATAAGTCTCTGTTTGGTTCTTTGCTTACGCTTTCTGTTTGTTCTCGGCTCCAGTCAGCTGTGGGGTTAATTAAATCATAGTCAGGGCTGGTCTCGCCTAATTCTGTCTTATCGCTCAATCTATTTCTTAATTGATCTATGTGGCGTCGCCAGATTCTGCCATCGTCTATTTCCACTAGATAGATTTGGGGCCCGTTTGTCTATGACTATCCCCTCTTCCAGCTTGGGCCGTCGCTGTAATTATGTGCCCATACTGAGTCTCCTATGTTTAATTCTCTGAGTTTCTATCTGGTTTTGTTTTGAACCCGTCCTGTACGTAGTTGGGTGCAGCCGGTCTAGTGGGCATCTTAGCTTCCGCCCATTAATAGCTCGGCTGGGCTGCGGCGGTGGCCACAGGGGTCCTGTGTTGGACGGTTAGGAATGCGTCGATTTGTGCCTGCCAATCGCCGGGCCGCTTCGTGATAGCGCTTCTTTCGCACTCCGGAACAAAGCGTTCAGCAAGGCCGTTCGACGCAGGGTGGAACGGCGCTGAGAGGGCATGTCGGATGCCCTCTTCAGCCAGGTACCCTTCAAATAATGCTGCGGTGAACTGTGGGCGTTATCGGACACGAGGTGTCCGGTAGCCCGTGTGGCGAAAAGGTGTTTTAGTGCTGCAGATGACAGCTCCAGCGGTTGTGGATTTCATTAGGATGATCTCCAGCCATTTGGAGAATGCATCCACCACAATTAGAAATGTTTGGCCGTGGAAGGGCCGGCAAAATCAATGTGTATGCGGGACCAAGGGCCTTGGGGTTTCTCCCACTCCAACACTGGGGCCGTGGGTGGTAGTGGTCTGGATTCCTGACATACTTGGCATCGCCAACCCTGTCACTGATTTCCCTGTCCATTAGGGGCCACCAGACATAGCTCCTAGCCAAACCCTTCATCCTCACAATTCCTGGGTGACCCTCATGCAGGAGTTCCAGGACTTTTTCTCAGCTTCTCTGGAACTACCACCCTATCCCCCAGAGCAGGCACCCCTTGCACAGACAATTCCCTTTTTCTTTACAAACTCTTTAAAACGTCGCCGCGCAGCGGGCCATCCCTTGAACCCAACCGATTACAGTTCTTAAAACAACGTCTCGGTAGGAGGCCCGAGCCACTTCCTGAGATGTGACTGGGCCAGAGTCCAAAGAGTCAATTAGTAGAACGGGGTGCCCGGGTGGGGTCCTCGATTTCCTGGCAATGGGCATCTGCTCAGTGCGTCCGCATGCCCCAGCTCCTTTCCAGGCCGATGCTGCAGTTTGTAGGAGTAGGCGGCCAGAAAATAGTCCATCTGGTCAGTCTAGGTGAGAGTGTTACTGGCGTTGGGCGGTCGCCAGCCAGTAACCCCAATAGCGGTCTGTGGTCAGTGATAATTTCAAAGTCTCGCCCAAAAACGATTCGTGAAATTTTTCACCCTGACACTATTGTAGAGCCTCCCTATCTAGCTGGCTGTAATTCCTCTCAGCCGGGACATCGCTCGTGAATAGAACGCTATAGGGGCTTCAGTGCCGCTTTGGGAGTCTGTGGCTAAGTACAGCTCCTACTCCATAGGGGACGCATCACAAACCAATACTAACGGCAGTCTGTTGTTGTATTGTATTAACAGGCTATCGCTTGATAGCAAACTTTTACTGCCTCAAATGCCCTATTCTCTGACTTCCCCACGACCAAACAGTGTTTTTCCAAGCAATTTATGCAGCGGTTCAGCAACGGTTGCCTTGTCTTTTAAAAATACAGCATAAAAGTTTACCAGACCCAGGAAAGCCTGGAGTTCTGTCTTGTTTTTGGGTGCTGGGGCTCTCTTTATCGCTTGACTTTGCTCTCAGTGGGTGAATCCTTTTTGTCTATTCTATAGCCCAAAATTCAACAGATTCGACCCCTATCTGACACTTGCTTGCTTTGACTTTTAATCCTGCCGACCTAAAATGGCCAAAACTTTCCTTAATCGCTTCCCCAGTTCTCTTAAATCTTCCCTGATACCAACACATCATCGAATAGGGCACGACTCGGTAACCCTTGTAGGAGCCGCCCATCAAATTTTGAATAGCCCAGGGCCACACTCACCCCAAACTGTAACCGGGTGCACTTAAAGGCACCCGGTGCGTTACAATGGTCTGGGCTTCAGCTGTGCTAGCATCTACGGGTAGCTGTTGGTACGCTTGTGCCAAGTCTAATTTGGCGAAAACTTGTCCGTGCCCTAGTGAGTGCAATAAGTGTTGCACTACTGGAACTGGGTAGGCGCTCTTTTGCAATGCTTTGTTCAAGGTAGCCTTGTAATCAGCGCAAATTCTTATGGACCCGTCTGGTTTTATAGGGTGACGATTGGCGTCTCCCATTTGGCATGGTCAACTGGCACTAGTATCCCCTGGCTGACTAATTTATCTAACTCTTTGTCGATTTTAGGTTTGAGTGCAAAAGGAACCCTCCTTGCCTTTAACCTAATGGGAGCTATTTGGGGGTCTAAATTGAAGGAGATAGGGGTCCCCTTGTACTTGCCTAACCGGTCCTCGAATACGTCTGCGAATTCCTCCATTAGGCGTTTTGCAGGTTGCAGCCGCTCCGGTGGGCGGCAGTCAGCCCCATTGCCAACGCCCGGAACCAGTCTAGCCCCAGCAAGCTTGGCAAGGTTCCCTCGACTAACGTGATGGGCAGGGTCTTTTCGTATGTGCCATACTTGACCTCGACGGTCGTTGTCCTCGAACAGGGATGCGGTTGCCCTGGTAATCCTGCACCCGGAGCCGTTGTTTCTGTAGCTTGCGCTTTGCGATGTCGGCAAGGCTTTCACAAAAGTGTCCCAGGACATGATTGTGATAGCTGATCCTGTGTCTACTTCCAGTCGGCACGGTACGCCTTCAATTGTCGGGTTTGTGAAGATCTTTTCTTCGATGCGGGTAGCTGCGTGGTCTATGGTAACAGTCATTCGGTTTGACTTCGCTCTTTCTTTCCTGGCCAATCGCGGGTCGCCTCGCCGATCTCGCGCTCTGATTGGCTGGTTTGAAATTTCGCGGAATGTGGGGTTTGCATCTCTGACTCAGAGCCGCTCTGATTGGCCGATTTGAATTTTCGGCGGAAGGTTGGGGTGCTCGGCAGACTTGAGCCAGGTGCCCTTCCTTTCACACCGCCGCAAATGGCGTCCCTGAACTTACATCTTTGGCGCTGATGTCGCCCGCAACTTCCGCATTCCTCCGGGTCTTCCTTGTCGATTTTCCGGTGTAGTGGACTTCTTCCTCCTCTTCGCTGGTTGACTCACGATAGGTTTCTTCGTGGTGGACTGTGCTCGGCTTTGCGCCCGCCATCGGCGTGAGTCGCTTTGTAAGGTGTCTGCTGCATGGTTGGACATCTCATGGGCTCTGGCTTCGTCCAGGCGTTTGCCAATGTCAGGTTGCTCTTGGCTAGCAACCGTCTCCTCAAACGGATGTCTCTGACCCCCGTATAAGTTGTTCCAGCAGCTCTTCGTCCAGATCGCGGTACTCGCAATGCTTGGAGGCTTGTCTCAGGGCTGCCATGTAGTCGCTGATAGACTCGCCTTCTTGTTGCCTCGCTCCCCAAACTCGTACCGTCGAGCGTATTTGGGCGGGGCTGGTGCGTAGTGATTCTTCAGGAGGGTCTGAAGGGTCTGCCACGAAACGGAGTGTAGCGGTGTTGGCTCCGCTAGGGCTTCTGCGACGGCGATGACTGCGGACCCACAGTGGCTTATGAAGTAAGCCCGTTTGCGGTTGTCGGAGACTCCCTGTAGCTCGTTTGCCTCCAGGAAACTTTCGAAACGGGTCATATATATTCCCCATGTCTCCTGGGCAGGGTCAAACGGAGTGGGTGGCGTGTAGCCGGTCATCGCTGCATTCGCCGTCACCTTGCTGGGTTTGATTCTCGTAGTGAGTTCAGCTCTGTTCTGGTGCTCTGCCTCAAGATCCCACCTTCGTCGCCAATGTTAAGTTTGGGTATTGACGAGGCAGGAGACCAGGTTAGTGACAACAGCTCTTTAATATAGTGTGACCCAGCAAAACTCTGGAGAAAAACCTCTCCTTATATACACTTCAGCCTGAGGCTGCATCTAATCAGAGACGAGATATTTCCCGCCTAAAACTCCCGCCAAAACTTACAGTAATACATTACAACCTTCCCCTGGAGTAGGGTGGGAATGGAGATTTTACTTCCCATGCCACACCCACGAAGCCCTGCCCACCAAGACACACCCAAAGAACAGGTAGTAAAAAAATTTGAAACCCACCACTGACCAGAGGGATCTTGGGATTCCGAGCAGCTGCCACTGCTAAGGATCCAGAGATGATGTACTGGAAGAGAAGGAAAAGCAAGTGAACCACTATGGCTCTATCACTAGAGAACAATATAGACCCAGAATCTCTCTCCCACCTTAAATTGTTGCCTACTGTCACTGCTGATTATCTGTTGTGCTGAACCTCAGTCAAGGTTCCATATTCTAGCTGAAGATGCAGCTGTTTTAAGCCATGAAAGAAAGGAGCTACTACATTCACAGGCCTTTTGTGTAGCCCTGCACTAGCATTCAGCATTTTCCCCAGTTTGTTATGGCAAGGACAAAGCTCTCCAGATGCTGCAAACAACTCTCAGGCTCAGGATTCGAGTTGAAGGAAACCACTAGGAAGTGCAGCCATTAATGGCAACTGATACTCAGAATGATTATATGGGCAGTCCTCACTTACCCACCCAAATTGAGATGGGCACCTACGTGCAGTTATTAAGTGATATGAGACCTGACTTATACCGAGAGAGGTCCAGGTGCCGTAATGAAGCAAATCAATTAGCTGATTGGAAGCAGAAATTCACATGAAGGTGACTTTCAACCTCCTGCTGGCTTCCCCATTGACTTAACATGTCAGAAGCTGATTATGCAAATTGTGATCTCATGACCTCAGGATGCTACAGCCATTGTAAAATGCGCACCAGGTGCCAAACAACCAAATCATGATCATGAGGACTTTGGAGTGATTATGATGGCCAGAGGTTTTAAAACTGGTCCATCCCCCATCCCCCCATATTGTAATTTGGAACAATGGCTGAATGAGCTGGGAATGAGGAAAGAGAGCCAAGGAAGTGACTTCCGTTAATGTTTGTAATCTCTTAGTTCAGCGGTTTTCTGAAATTTTCTGAAATTTGGAGAACGGACATAAGCCACAAAATGAAACTAGCCAAGCTACTGTACACCGCCCTGAGTCCTTCGGGAGAAGGGCGGTATAAAAATCAAATAAATAATAAATAATAATAATAAGCTGCTAAACTATAGCGCCCTTCAGCTAAGGCCAGTTTGCCTTGAGGATGCTATGATATCCACCGGGATCCTTGGTTGTGCTGTTGACTTTTTTAAAAATACACCCTTATGTAAAATTATGTAAAATTACCAAGATTCCACTCCAATAAGGCATCTTTATAATAAAATACTCCATTAAATAAACATCGGCTACATCGAGGATGATCCCAAAAATAATTCCAATGATTCCAATGAATATCTGTGTGATCTAGAAAGAGAAAAAAAGAAAGAAATCACAGGATCAGAGATGGTCAGGAGTGGGGAACCAAGAAAACTCTGAATGCCACTGAACTACAACTCCCAGCATCTCTTGGCAATATTAGATCACTATTGTTCACCAGCCTCTGGAGAACCTATTTCTTTCTTCATGTCATCACAGCAACTGGCCAGTAGGAGGCAATACACAATCAATTTCATCTTTGTTGGCATTCAACAGGCATAGGAATGTTTATGTTCAACCCACATATATAGTAAAGATTTTGAAAAAGGATGATAAACACTAACAAAAGCCTCATGCTACAGCCCACAAGACCAACTTCCCTTAAGGGGGAGGGGGTTATATAGTTCTTAGATGTTACATTAGCTGGACAAAAAAAACAAATCATCATCATCATTTAATCACCCCATAATCCCTTGCAGGGTGGAGTCTGGGCAACTGAATGGAGCTAGCAGAGTGTTTACTGGCCGGATGTCCTTCCTGTTGCCAGTGCGGATTTTTTTCAGCAGATACATTCTCATTGTAGCCAGAGAGAGAAATATCCACCTCTACCTAGGATCAAACTCACAGCCTCCTGATTGTGAGGCGAGAGCTCCACCTCTAGGCCACTAAAACACTCTTGGCCAATAAAACAAAGGGATGAAGACTTTTCATATGTACACAACCAAGAATTCTCATGGTCCTATGGCAACAGAATAGGGGACCTCAGGGATTTCCAAAAGGCAAGGACCATCATTCTATTTCTCTCCATACTTACCCCCAGAGCCAGAGGTTTACCCTGAAAAAACTTCTTCAGGGGGACTGGAAGGTCCGCCTGAGTGGTGGAAGACGGGGATCCTGGATCCAGGTTTAGAGGAGAATCCATGCTGGGCTTTGCAAGAAGGGCGGCTCCTCTAGGCCAGCAAATCCAAGGATGCTGGGGAGCCTAGAAAGGAAGGGAAAAGAGAGATTGTAGAAAAGACACCATCCCTGACTTTTGATTTCCCATTCCTCAGTAGTTAGGTTCTGCGCCAGGAAGTTGACAAGGAATGCATTTTATAGCACTTTTTACCAGTAGTGGAATTCAATTTTTTTTACTACCAGTTCTGTGGGCGTGGCTTGGTGGGTGGGTGTGGTGTGGTGTGGTTTGGTGGGTATGGCAGGGGAAGGATATTGCAAAATCTCCATTCCCATCCCACTCTGGGACCAGCCAGAGGTAATATTTTCCGGTTCTCCAGAACCTGTCAGAACCATCTGGATTTCAGCCCTGGACCAATTTCGGAGAACCAGACACATTACGAAAAGCTTTTGCTGGCTGGGGAATTCTGGGAGTTGAAGTCCTCCAGACTTAAAGTGGCCAAGGTTGGAGAGACCCCTGCTCTATAGCCTTGATGATACCTTCAAACAACAACGTTTGCTTTTCAGATCTTTGGGAAGGATTTGGCCTAAAAATCCAATGCTTTAAACAATCTGCCTGATTGAGCTACCGATGCTGCTAATGGAGAAGAAATAGGCTATAAGACAACAGGTCTAATTGCCCATGCCAAATTCATGCTGATGGTAAGCAGAGCGTCCAATAATTCATTGGTCAAGTATGCTGAAAACCCAGCCGCTACCCTACTTTTCTTTTTCTTTCTTTCTTTCTTTCTTTCTTTCTTTCTTTCTTTCTTTCTTTCTTTCTTTCTTTCTTTCTTTCTTTCTTTCTTTCTCTCTCTCTCTCTCTCTCTCTCTCTCATCCTCCTAAACGTAGCTTGCTCCCCTTTTTAGCCACTCCCCCAAGACTTTCTCCACCTTTGACGTCAACACCTCAGAGGTTGAACCTCCCCAATCCGGACCCCTCCCCCTCCCCCACGCCCCCCCACCCCTCCCCGCGTCGGACAGATCGGCGCTCTGAAGAGCTTTTCTTCGATTCGCGCAAGGTATTCAAACCCCGTTACTTCATTCATCTGCTTTCGGGGCGCAGGATCCATTGAACCCCAAAAAAACCCTCGAATGGAGTTGGAAACGCGCAGGTTCTAAGCGGGGGGAGGAGGGGGGATGGAAGCAAAAAGCGTTCATTTGAAAAACTTAAGAAAGTTTACTACCTTCCCTGGATTCAGCCGCTGGGCTTAGGTAGGATCGGGTGGGCTAAGCGTCAACAGTCACCCCGAAGCCCAGCAGAGTAGGAGAAGGGAGAATGCTGAGTTTGTCCATCAGAAAGGTCAGCAGTTCGGCGGTTCGAATCCATAATATAGGTCTTTTCGGTGAGCAGGGGGTTGGACTAGATGACCTGCAAGGTCCCTTCCAACTCTGTTGCTCTTACTGAACCGGCTGAGGTTGACCTATTCGGCTTGGCCCGCTCCAACCTCTTGTTCTCCTAGCGTTGCCCGACGCCCGCTGGGGAAGGGCAAGGTAACAACTCACCAGCCGGAGTTTCGTGGGAAGAGTAGCGTCCCTGCTCCTTTCTTCTTCTCCTTCTTCTTCTTCTTCTTCTTCCTTAGAGTCGGGCGAGGGACTCCTTGGTGGCGAGGAAGCAGAGCGGATTCTTCTATGACGCCGAAGTTCAAAGACGTCTCTGTTCTTCCTCTTCTCTTCTTCGACAACCCATTTTCGCTTCCTCAGCCGAGAGCTTTTGGGGGAATAGCACAGGGCTTGCACGAGCCTAATCTTTGCAGCTACGAGACCCATCCCAGCATCTCAGCATCTTTTAAGCCTTCCAAATTTTCGTTTTGGACGTAAAGAACAAGGGAGCGTGTTGGGGACTTTTGTAGCGTGTAAAACATGTCAAATCAAATCTTGAAAAGATAGAAATTTAATAGAATAACAGAGTTGGAAGGGACCTTGGAGGTCTTCTAGTCCAACCTCCTGCTTAGGCATGAAACCCTACACCACTTGAGACAAATGGTTATCCAAGCTCTTCTTCAAAACTTCCAGTGCTGGAACATTCACAACTTCTGCAGGCAAGTTGTTCCACTGATTAATTGTGCTCACTGTCAGGAAATTTAGTCCTTAGTTCTAAGTTGCTTCTCTCCTTGATTAGTTTTCACATATTGCTTCTTGTTCTACCCTCAAGTGCTTTGGAGAATAGCTTGACTCCCTCTTCTTTGGGGCAACCCCTGAGATATTGGAACACTGCTATCATGTCTCCCCTAGTCCTTCTTTTCATTAAACTAGACATACCCAGTTCCTGCAACTGTTCTTTATATGTTTTAGCCTCCAGTCCCCTAATCATCTTTGTTGCTCTTCTCTGCACTCTGCACTCTTTCTAGAAACGAAGACTATCTAGTCTTAGATAGAAAGAAAAACCCAAAGGTATCCCAAGCAATTATGTCTGATCTGAATTTTTGTTCATTTGTTTGTTTGAAAAACGAGACTTTTCTACTTCGACTCCTTTGAATGTCTGGGCTCAGAGTGGTCCTTGTACAAATTTATCAGAAAGTGAGCATTTCCTCCTCCTGAGTACAGCTAAGCCAATGAAGGGATGAGCTGACCAAATATGTAGGTATACACAAGCCGAATCCAGAGGGGAGAAGGGGCACTTTGAAATCAGGCATTGGTTCCAAAATCACAACGTGGATGTTTGCTGCTTTCCAGTGTAGGAAACCTTCACTTAAAGCTTCACTTAAAGGCTTCTCTCATTTGAACTCACCCAGTCATTTTTCCCTTCTGCTTTTCTAAAGGGGAAGTGGGAATAACATAACTGATTTGTGCCTAAATTTTGTTCTTTAAGCAGGAAATCCTGTATTCTTTGTCTTGCATTTTTTATAAAGTTCAACAGAATCTGAAGACAGCCAAATCACAGTACACACACACAAACACACCAGTTTTGTGAGAATTTCTTGTTCTCTAAAACGATTGGCAAACATTGAGATCAAGAGCCAGGAAAGAGGCCTGGCAAGATGGAGGTTCTTATTGAAATCTCTGAAGCTGGAAAGAACTTTATAAAGTTCCCTCCATCTGGACAACAACATCTGAACCATGTCTTTTACAAAATGAAAGGCGGAAAGGCAGGGATGGATAGGGGGAATAACATCAAGCAGAGTTGTGCAATGATTTCAATCTAATTCCCCAAAATATGTTTTGGAATATGTAAGTGAAAACTATGACTCTTATCTCTAGTTTTTAAAGCAGCCGTGTCTTTTCCCAGAATTGCACAATAATCCTGAGAAAAAAACACAGCTGCTTTAAAGGCCCCACATTAACATTCCTAGGTATCCCAAAAGTATTTTTTCTGAATCTTTTCCATAATATTGTACTGCATGAGCCTAAAGCAAGGCTCGCTTAGAACTTGAAAGAAATGGGTCACATTTCTTTGTCCCTTACTTGGCGCTTCTGAAGACCACCCGGGAACAGCCCAATAGGGCAGTTGATCAAAGGTGGAATTGTCCTGAATGCCTCTTCAAATGAGAGAAACCTCAAGTGTCTTTAAGTGAAGGTTTCCTACACTGGAAAGCAGCAAATATCCATGTTGTGATTTTGGAACTAATGCCTGATTTCAAAGAGCTCCTTCTCCCCTCTAGATTCGGCTTCTGTATATCTACATATTTGGTCAGCTCATCCCTTCATTTGTTTAGCTATACTCAGAAGGAGGAAATGCTCTCATTCTGATAAATTTGTACAAGGACCACTCTGAGCCCAGACATTCAAAGGAGATGAAGCAGAAAAGTCTCATTTTAAAAAAATAATAATAATCAGATAATAATTGGGATACCTTCGGTTTTTCTCTTTCTATCTAGAAAGAGTGCAGAGAAGAGCAACAAAGATGATTATGGCACTGGAGGCTAAAACATATAAAGAACCGTTGCAGGAACTGGGTATGTCTAGTTTAATGAAAAGAAGGAGTAAGGGAGACATGATAGCAGTCTTCCAATATCTCAGGGGCTGCCACAAAGAAGAGGGAGTCAAGCTCTTCTCCAAAGCACCTGAAGGCAGGACAAGAAACAATGGGTGGAAACTAATCAAGGAGCAACCTAGAACTAAGGACTAAATTTCCTGACAATTAGAACAATCCATCAGTGGAACAACTTGCCTCCAGAAGTTGTGAATGCTCCAACACTGGAAGTTTTGAAGAGGAGGTTGGATACCCATTTGTCTGACGTGGTGTAGGGTTTCCTGCCTAAGCAGGGGGTTGGACTAGAAGATCTCCAAGGTCCCTTCCAACTCTGTTATTCTATTAAATTTCTATCTTTTCAAGATTTGATGTGACATGTTTTACACGCTACAAAAGTCCCCAACGGACTCCCTTGTTCTTTACAGCAAAACGAAAATTTGGAAGGCTTAAAAGATGCTGAGATGCTGGCTGGGTCTTGTAGCTGCAAAGATTAGGCTCGCGCAAGCCCTGTGCTACTCCCCCAAAGTCTTTCGGCTGAGGAAGCGAAAGTGGGTTTTCGAAGAAGAGAAGAGGAAGAATAGAGACCTCTTTGAAGTTCGGCGTCACAGAAGAATCCGCTCTGCTTCCTCGCCACCAAGGAGTCGTTCGCCCAACTCTAAGGAAGAAGAAGGAGGAGGAGGAGGAGGAGGAGGAGGAGGAGGAGGAGAAGACAGGAGCCGGGACGCTACTCTTCCCACGAAACTCCGGCTGGTGAGTTTTTACCTTGTCCTTGCCCAGCGGGCGTCGGGCAACGCTGGGAGAACAAGAGTTTGGAGCGGGCCAAGCCGAATAGGTCAACTTCAGCCGATTCGCTCCCCTTCTCCCTTCTCCTACTCTGCGAGGGGTTGGACTAGATGACCTCCAAGGTCCCTTCCAACTCCGTTACTTTTACTGCTTCGGGGTGACTGTTGACGCTTAACTGACCCGATCCTACCTAAGCCCAGCAGCTGAATCCAGGCTAGGTAGTAGTTTTCCTAAATTTTTCAGATGAACGCTTTTTGCTTCCAGCGCCCCTCCTCCCCCCCCCGCTTAGAACCTGCGCGTTTCCAACTCCATTCGGGTTTTTTTTTGGGGGGGGGTTAAATGGGTCCTGCGCCCCGAAAGCAGATGAATGAAGGAAGTAACGGGGTTTGAATGCCTTGCGCGAAGCGAAGAAAAGCTCTTCAGAGCGCCGATATGTCCGGCGGGGGGAGAGGTTGGGGGGCGTGGGGGAGGGGGAGGGGTCCGGATTGGGGAGGTTCAACCTCTGAGGTGTTGACGTCAAAGGTGGAGAAAGTCTTGGGGGAGTTGCTAAAAAGGGGAGCAAGCTACGTTTAGGAGGGTGTGTGAGAGAGAGAGAGCAAGAGAGAGACATGTTATCTAATAGGTGCTTGACAAAATAAATAAATAAAAATAAAATAAAAATAAATAAATAAATAAATAAATAAATAAATAAATAAATAAATAAATAAAATAAAATAACAAAAGTGGATTCCTTATCAGCTTCCTGGCGCAGAACCTAACTACTGAGGAATGGGAAATCAAAAGTGGGGGATGGTGTCTTTTCTACAGTCTCTCTCTTTTCTCTTCCTTTCTAGGCTCCCCAGCATCCTTGGATTTGCTGGCCTAGAAGAGCCGCCCTTCTTGCAAAGCCCAGCATGGATTCTCCTCTAAACCTGGATCCAGGGTCCCCGTCTTCCACCACTCGGACGGATCTTCCAGTCCCCCTGAAGAAGTTTTTTCAGGGTGAACCTCTGGCTCTGGGGGTAAGTATGGAGAGAAATAGAATGATGGTCCTTGCCTTTTGGAAATCCCTGGGGTCCCCTGTTCTGTTGCCATAGGACCATGAGGATTCTTGGTTGTGTATATATGAAAAGTCTTCATCCCTTTGTCTTATTGGCCAAGAGCGGTGTGGTGGCCTAGAGGTGGATCTCTCGCCTCACAATCAGGAGGCTGTGAGTTCGATCCTAGGTAGAGGTGGATATTTCTCTCTCTGTCCACAATGAGAATATATCTGCTGAACAAAACTCCGCACTGGCAACAGGAAGGACATCCGGCCATTAAAACATGCTGCTAGCTCCATTCAGTTGCCCAGACTCCACCCTGCAAGGGATTATGGGGTGATTAAATGATGATGATGATTGGATGAGGCTGTAAGGACTTGCCTCTCCTCTCTCCTCAAAAAAGCAGAACTCTTCAAACAGGCATCATCTTGAAAGGAACTTTTATTGTGAGAAAGCGACAGCAAGGAAAACAAGGCAGGATCTGAAGCCACGCTCAAAAGAGAAAGTGATAGCAAGGAAAGCAAGGCAGGATCTGAAGTTCCTGCTCAAAAACCGTTAGATTAAATGTTGCAGAAATGTCCATCCCCTATGTCCATCCACAGGTGCAAAATTGTTGTGAAAAGTCAGAACTGAGGTGGTAATAAGAGGTTGTTCTCAGGCTCCTCCTGAGCTGAGACAAAACAAATGGCCCCAAGTCAATCCCTCCCCCTCCCTTTCCCAAGCAGGTACATCAAAGTGACAGGAAGACCAGATACCTGAAAAAGGTTGTCAAAGAGCCTCCAAGACCCCCTCCCCCTCCAGAATGACAGCGTCCTGATAGGGATCTTAGGAATCTGACAGAGGCAGTTGCTTCCATGGAAGGAAACACCTTGAACCTCTTCCTCCATGGTAATTGGTCTGGCACGCAAATGAGGGTCTTCAAATTGCACTACTCAAGATGGGCAAGAAGGAATTCAGCCATTCCTGAGGACATAGAGCAAGGGTGTCAAACTGGATTTTCTTGAGGGCCGCATCAGGGTTGTGTTTGACCTCGAGGATTGGGTGGGCGTGACTGGGGTTGGCGTGGCCAGCTCGACATCTCTCATGTCAGGAGCACCCTTCCCAGGCTCCGTTTTCGGCTGTGAGGGCCTGCAGTGCTGTGCCAGCAATATGGAGCTCAGGAAGGCTGGGGCACGGTCTGTTTTCTCTGGCACAGCACTGCAGGAGGCCGTCGCAGCCGAAAACAGAGCCTGGGAGGCCCATACATGGCTCTCCAGAGCTCTGTTTTCATTAGCAAAGGCAGTGTGAGCCGGTACTTCACTGTTTCCAGAGAGGCCCCATGGGCCAGGTTCAAGCACCCCGTGGGCCGAATTTGACTTATGGGCCTTGAGTTTGACACCCCTGGTGTAAAGAGTAACAGTTCTCACCTTTTCTGTCTAAAGCAAATTCAGAACTCAAAGCCAGCTGAATATCTTGGTGGGTGTGTCTGTTTTTATATGTTGATGAATTTATTTTATCCCCCCTAGGTGCAAGGCGCGCTGGCAATGAATGCGATAAGCGCCATAACGGCTGGTATTGGCATCATATTCCTGGGTCTCACAATCACAATTTTTACCTTTCATTTCAAGTATATTTGCTCTAAACATGGAATAGAATCTAGGGAAAGCTGTCCTGAAATTGTAAGTCTGTGACCTTCCAGAATTCATTTAAAAAGTTGGCTTCCATAGGTGACCTCTAGCTGGACATGCAGATCTTTGGAGGACGTGGTGGGGTCAAAAATATCTCTCAAACAGAGTTTTAACCATGGAATCCAGGGGCAGAAATGTTGTCTTGGGGTTTCAAGGGTTTGGCCTGCTCTGATTTTCTTTTCCCCAATCTTTTCAAGACCGCTTCAAGGCATGGCCAAGAATGGAAATGGCAGCTGTATCAGCACTCCCAAAGTTTTGCCAGAGTTTTAGAATAGAATAGAATAGAATTTTTATTGGCCAAGTGTGATTGGACACACAAGGAATTTGTCTTGGTGCAGATGTTCTCAGTGTACATAAAAGAAAAGATACGTTCATCAAGGTACAACATTTATAACATAATTGATGGTCAATATATCAATATAAATCATAAGGATTGCCAGCAACAAGTTATAGTCATACAGTCATAAATGGAAAGAGATTTTAGGTGGGATGTCGGAAAATCTGGCCAGAGCTTTGATTGCACTGTTGTGTCTGGCATTTCATTTTTTTGACCAAATGTTCACTTGCAGGAAAGCTACTATTAATTCTATTGAAATGGCTGTAATAATAGAATCTTGCAATGTTGATTGGGCTTTTCCTCTTCCCCCTTCTTATACTGCATTCAGTTAGGAAGGTGTTGGCCTGAGATACTTTTAAACATTATCTCACTGCTCTCAACTTAAAAACAACAACAACACTTCATGCTCCTTTTTGGCCAGGCAAGACAGAGCCTGCATATCTAATCCAGGCCATTTTCCTTCCTCTAGAATTGGAGATAAATATGCCTCTCTCTGTGGGATGTGGTGGCTCAGTGGCTAAAACACTGAGCTTGTCGATCGAAAGGTTGGCAATTCAGCGGTTCAAATCCCTAGTACTGCATAAAGGGGTGAGCTTCCATTACTTCTCCTAGTTTCTGCCAACCTAGCAGTTCGAAAGCAGGTAAAAAATGCTAGTAGAAAAATAGGGGCCACTTTTGGTGGGAAGGTAACAGCGTTCCATGCACCTTTGGCATTTAGTCATGCCCGCCACATGACCACGGAGACGTCTTCGGACAGCGCTGGCTCTTCGGCTTTCAAAAGGAAATGAGTTGGGAACGACTAGCACATATGTATGAGGGGCACCTTTACCTTTACCTTTATGCCTATCTCTTTATGCCTATTGGGGTGCAATATCATCAGTACGCTGATGATACTCAGCTGTACATTTCCACCCCTGACCACCCCAACGAGGCTGTTGATGTGATGTCCTGGTGTCTGGAGGCCATGCGGGTTTGGATGGGGAGAAACGGGCTCTGACTCAATCCCTCCAAGACTGAGTGGCTGTGGATGCCAGCGTCCCGGTACAGTCAGCTGGTTCCATCGCTGACTGTTGGAGCTGAGTCATTGGCTCCTATGGAGAGGGTCCGCAGGTTGGGCGTTCTCCTGGATGCTCAGCTGTCGTTAGAAGAACACATGATGGCCGTCGCCAGGGGAGCTTTTTATCAGTTGCGCCTGATACGCCAGTTGCGCCCCTTCATAGACCGGGATTCCTTAGGCACGGTCACTCATGCCCTCGTCCCTTCCCGCCTGGACTACTGTAACATTCTCTACATGGGGCTCTCCTTGAAGGGCACCCGGAGGCTCCAACTGGTCCAGAATGCAGCTGCGCGGGTGATAGAGGGAGCTACTCGTGGCTTCCATATAACACCCCTCTTGCGTAGGCTGCACTGGTTGCCGGTGGTCTTCCGGGTGCAATTCAAGGTGTTGGTAACCACCTTTAAAGCGCTCCATGGCACAGGACCGGGCTATTTACGGGACCGCCTGCTGCCACCGATAGCCTCCCATCGACCTGTGCGCTCCCACAGGGAGGGTCTCCTCAGGGTGCCGTCAGCCAAACAATGCCGGCTGGCGACCCCCAGGGGGAGAGCCTTCTCTGTGGGGGCACCTACCCTCTGGAATGAGCTTCCTCTGGGGTTACGATTACTCCCCGACCTCCGGACCTTCCGACGCGAGCTCAAGACTTTTTTATTTCATCGCGGAGGGTTGGCCTAATGGACTATTGTTTTAAGTGGGGTTTTATCATTGTTCTTTGAATAATTTTAATAGGTGCTGGCCAATTTGAATTAGGTTTTTTATATTGTCTTTTAATTGTATTTATAAATATTGTTTTATGCTGGCTGTAAACCGCCCTGAGTCCTTCGGGAGAAGGGCGGTATAGAAATTTAATTAATAATAATAATAATAATAATAATAATAATAATAATAATAATAATAATAATAATAATAATAATACTGATAAAAATGGATATGTTACTTTTCTGCTTCTTTAATAGTATAAAATGGAAGGAATTTTGGCTGTTCTTACTGTGTTCAATCTCCTGGAGCTCTGCATCGCCACCTCTTTTGCATCGTTTGGCTGTAAGATGCTCTGCCGAAATGCCTTCACTGAAACGGTAAGATTCCAAAGGAAGCAGGTTAATTAATCAAAGGAAAGAGATTCAGAAACATGGCTGGCCAGTCAACTTAGGTTCTAGTAGTTCATACATTGCACTAAGGGTGCTGTAAAAGAAACAATGATTTGGCTTCACACATTATGCTAGGTTGCAAATCCTGAGTTATAAACAGTGGTGGTTGATTCTCATATTGCGATAAACACAAAGGAAACAAACCACCTTACACATCTCAGAGGGCCCAACCTTCATCCTTAATTGGCAGAGGAGGAGGTAATCTTCTCACCACGCAATTAAGACTTCCTCAGAGTTGCCTCGAATCGTAAAACGGGCAGCAAATGCGTTCAATAATAATAATTTAAAAATGACAACAAGTAGTGGCTAATCTACATACGGTCCAGGCAACACTTCGGGTAGAATCCCAAAAATGTGTGAGAGTGTAAAAAAACATTTCTTTCTGGGACTTGGGAGGCAGCGCCAGCCATGCAAAAGCAGAAAAGGATGCAGCTGCTTTAAAGAGAGGCAGTGATGTCTTTAATGCTCCAGGATTTGACAGAGAATCCAGATGTCCATCGCTAATATGGTTTCCAGGCCTGACACCAGATTCCTGTTGGGAAAGGAATCAAAAGTGCTTCAGATCCTTATTTGAAACAAGGAGAGATAGAAACATCAACAGGCAGTTTGCAAGCTGAGAATTTCTGTCCTGAGCTACAGAATGAGAAATGCATGCAAACAAGTGGCTTAAAATCTCATTATATGTTTCTTTAGGTTGTGGTCATTTATCAGAATGCGCCTCCTGCCAGTGCTGAAAATCCATCCATCGGCTGCAAAGAGCCAGAATCCCCCTGAGTGGCTTTCCCGTCATGGCAGCTATTCCGGAGTGCATTGGCTCCTGCAAAATGGAAGCCTTCAGCTTTTTTAAGGAATTACATTGGACTTTTTACTCAGGGGAAGATAAAAATATTGAATGGGCTAAGCAAAGCACCACGTAAAAGGTCTTGAGAATGTTGCTGTTCTTTGTTGCTGGTTAAAATATTTCCGTATATGATGGTTGGCACCTGTACCAAGTTATGTTTTGCTGTTGGAAAATGCCCTGTTGGTGGGTTTATAAAACATGTTATGGATAAACCAGAGTTCCCCGATTATAATGGTTGCATCACAGACCAGGCAAAGTCCAAAACTCACCTCGACAGAGCTTAGCAACCATCAAATGCTTGCAACCCATTCCAGAAATTGATGTGTGGGATGTAATTGTGTTCATGGGAATTGTTCAAATAAAAGGCTCAGCAGCCATATATAGTCCCATGAAAATGAAAGAGCCAAATTTATAGCCAGAACTTAACATTTTTAGCCAATTTGTTCTAGTGGTTGAAATACCAGGCTAGAAACCAGGAGACTGTGAGTTCCATGTTCTAGTCCCACCTTATATAGAAAAGCCAGCTGGGTGACTTTAGGCCAGTCCCTCCCTCGGCCCAACTCACTTTGTTTTGGTGGGGGGGAAAAAGGAAGAGGAAGGAACGTTAGCTACGTTTGCTACCTTAAATTTTTTAGAAAAATAATAAAGACAGGCTATAAATGTATAGATCAGAAGACAAGGCTTGTGGAACAACTTGCCTCCAGAAGCTGCGAATGCTCCAACACTGGAGGTTTTTAAGAAGATGTTGGATAACCATTTGTCTGAAGTGAGTGGTGTAGGGTTTCCTGCCTAAGCATGGGGTTGGACTAGAAGACCTCGAAGGTCTCTTCCCACTCTGGTATTCTATTCTATTCTATTCTATTCTATTCTATTCTATTCTATTCTATTCTATTCTATTCTATTCTCCTCTCCTCTCCTCTCCTCTCCTCTTCTCTTCTCTTCCTTTCTCTTCTCTTCTCTTCTCTTCTCTTCTCTTCTCTTCTCTTCTCTCTTCTCTTCTCTTCTCTTCTCTTCTCTTCTCTTCTTCTCTTCTCTTCCTTCCTCTTCTCTTCTCTCTTCTCTTCTCTCTCTTCTCTTCTCTCTTCTCTCTCTTCTCTCCTCTCCTCTCCTCTCTCTCCTCTTCTCTTCCTTTCTCTTCTCTTCTCTTCTCTTCTCTTCTCTTCTCTTCTCTTCTCTTCTCTTCTCTTCCTTCCTCTTCTCTTCTCTTCTCTTCTCTTCTCTTCTCTTCTCTTCTCTTCTCTTCTCTTTTCTTCTCTTCTCTCTCTCTTCTCTTCTCTTCTCTTCTCTCTTCTCTTCTCTTCTCCTCTCCTCTCCTCTCCTCTTCTCTTCTTCTCTCTCTTCTCTTCTCTTCTCTTCCTTCCTCTTCTCTTCTCTTCTCTTCTCTTCTCTTCTCTTCTCTTCTCTTCTCTTCTCTTCTCTTCTCTTCTCTTCTCCTCTCCTCTCCTCTCCTCTCCTCTTCTCTTCTCTTCTCTCCTCTCCCCTCCTCTTCTATAGAATATGGCTATAGCTTGTTATTTAAGAGCCTATCCACCTCCCCCCCCATCCCCTTTTTGGAAGCTGCAGGTCTTTGGTGGGTTTCTTTATGCAAAGTTGATCTGTGTCTCTTTCTCTGACTGACTATTCTGGAAAAATGAGACAGTTGCTTCCATGGGAACAAACATCGAGAACCTGTCTCTTTTCCTCCACAGTGGATGGCCTGGCATGCAAATGACAGACTGTGTACAAATTGCACTACTTGAGGGGAGGAAGAAGGAACCGAACCCTTCTTATAAGGGTGTCAAACTCAATGCCCGGGGGCTTAGATCTGACCCACTGGGCTGCCCTGGAAACAGCAAAGGACCATTCCACGGTGCCTCCGCCAACAAAAACAGAGCTTGGAAGGGCCATGGGCGGCCCTCCTGAGCTCTGTTTTCACTGGCAGAGGGTTGCAGGAAGCCGTCGCAGCCGAAAACGGAGCTCAGGAGCCCCCTTCCACTGGCAGAGCGCTCAGGCCGCCACAGGCGCTCCCCTCCGACACGAGTGATGTCACGCTGGCCACACCCCTTGGCCACGCCCCCCAGGTCAAACACAACCCTGATGAGGCCCTCAATGAGATTGGGTTTGACACCCGTGGTTTAGAGGAGATAAATGTCACATTTTCAAGCTAATGGAAGCACAAAATCTGGGTGGCCACATAATTACTCTCTATGTTTGTGTTTATTAATTTATTTTCTCCCTTCTAGGCAGTGGTTGGCTTCAAAATTTTTTGCTATCAGTTCTGTGGGTGTGGCTTGGTGGGCATGGCAGGGGAAGGATACTGTAAAATCTCCATTCCCTCCCCAATCCAGGAGAAGATTACTGCAAAATCCCCATTTCCTCCCAATCAGCTGGGACTCCGGAGGCAGAGAATAGATGGGGGCGGGGCCAGCCAGAGGTGGTATTTGCCGGTTCTCTGAACTACTCAAAATTTCCACTACCGGTTCTCCAGAACTGGTCAGAACCTGCTGAAACCCACCTCTGCTTCTAGGTGAAACGCATGCTGGCAACGAATGTGATAAGTGCCATTACAGCTGGTGTTGGCATCATAAGTTTGTTTTTGACCGTCGGCCGCCTGTTTCCAATTTACGTCCGGTTCCTTTGCGTTCATGATTATGGATCTAAGGAAAAGTGTTACAAAAGCATGAAATCCTCATTTGTAAGTTTGTGACCTTCCAGAATTCCTTTTAAGGAGTTGATTGATTGATTGATTAACAAAGCAGAGAAGAGAATTCATGATGACTTCTAGCTGGAGGCATCATTCTTTGGAGAACATGGTGGGGTCAAAAATATGTCCCAGCCATGGAGGCTGCCTATCTCATTGTCATCTCCCTTACTTTATGATTTGTACAATTGGAGATAAATGTGTCTATCTGTACGTATCGAAAGGGACATGTTACTTTTCTGCTTCATTTATCACTTGCTTTAAGGCTACGTTGGACACATGGAGGATTAATTCGGCTCCAGAAATAAATTAAATGATCCTGGGGTTTTCTTGATTAGAGACAGATGTGCTTACCAAATACTCCTGTTCACTCTTACAACCTCTCCTCTGACCATCCAGGGAGCGGTTGGAGATGAGAAACCTTACTGCTTTCAAAAACACTCTACTGAAATGTAGAGATTATACATGCAGGTTGTTTAGTTGGCTGACCATTAGTTGGCAGACTAGCAGCTGAACCACAAGGTGAACTTTAGTCTCCTGCCTATGAGCCGGCAATCCTGCCGGGTTACTTACGGGACCGCCTACTGCTACCGAATACCTCTCACCGACCCGTGCGCTCTCACAGAGAGGGACTCCTCAGGGTGCCGTCAGCGAGACAGTGTCGTCTGGCGACGCCCAGGGGAAGGGCCTTCTCTGTGGGGGCTCCCGCCCTCTGGAACGAACTCCCTCCAGGACTTCGTCAACTTCCGGACCTCCGAACCTTCCGTCGCGAGCTTAAAACACACTTATTCATCTGCACAGGACTGGATTAGATTTTAAATTTGTTGGTTTTTAATGGGTTTTCATCATTTATATTGTTTTTAATAATCTGGCTTATTAGAATAAGTTTTTTAATTGTTGTTTTAGTCTGTATTTATATGTTTTTACTTGCCTGTGAACCGCCCTGAGTCCCTAGGGAGATAGGGCGGTATATAAATATGAAAAATAAATAAATAAATAAATAAATAAATAAATAAATGACTCATTCCCAGGGAATCTCTGCTCTTGGGAGGAACCTGACACATACTGTTACCAGCAGATATAACGCAGAAATCATTTTCATCATAGCAGGTATCTCTCTCAGCTTAGCACTCACTGAATAGGCAGCACCTCAGCCAATCGTATATTGTTTCATTGTACATGCATCTTCACTGACCTATCATGATGTTACATGTATGTATCCCCTTGCATGAATTATAATAAAAGGGAGCTTTGGTTTTGACTCTGGGCTCTCATCCAGAGAAGAACGCGCGTTCGACTCTTATATCATGAGAGACCACCACACTGAAACACCATTCTGGGCCCCAGAAAAAAATCCCATAGTATTTAAAAATATATATATATATATGGGAGAAGTAGTCAATTTGCTGAGCCAACTTCTTAGCTGGTTTACCTCTATTGTATATGCTGGACTCCTGAAATTTTTTTTATTGTTTCTAGAGTCAGTTTTTTTTTTAAAAAAAAAAGTTAAAATGGTTTAATTATTCCAGCCTGAACAAGACACTGCAATTTGTATCGCTGCTGTTCTTAGAAATCTCATTTTCTAATTCTTCAACTCACCCAGTCATTTTCCCCTTCTGCTTTTCTAAAGGGGAAATGGGAACAACATACCATAAGTGATTTCTGCCTAAGTTTTGCTCTTTTAGCAGGAAATCCTGTATTCTTTGCAAAGAAAGCCAAATCACAGTACACACACACACACACACACACACACACAAAATCAGTTTTGTGAGAATTTCTTGTTCTCTAAAACGATTGGCAAGCTTTGAGATCAAGAGCCAGGAAAGAAGCCTGGCAAGATGGAGGTTCTTATTGAAATCTCTGAAGCTGGAAAGAACTTTATAAAGTTCCCTCCATCTGGACAACAACATCTGAACCATGTCTTTTACAAAATGGAAGGCGGAAAGGCAGGGATGGATAGGGGGAATAATAGCAGGGTTGTGCAATGATTTCAATCTAATTCCCCAAAATATGTTTTGGAATATGTAAGCAGCCGTGTCTTTCCCCAGAATTGCACAATAATCCTGAGAAAAAAACACGGCTGCTTTAAAGGCCCCACATTAACATTCCTAGGTATCCCAAAAGTACTTTTTCTGAATCTTTTCCATAATATTATACTGCATGAGCCTAAGGCAAGGTCACATTTCTTTGTCCCTTACTTGACGCTTCTGAAGACCACCCAGGAACAGCCCAATAGGGCAGTTGATCAAAGGTGGAATTGTCCTGAATGCCTCTTCAAATGAGAGAAGCCTCAAGTGTCATCTTTAAGTGAAGGTTTCCTACACTGGAAAGCAGCAAATATCCACGTTGTGATTTTGGAACCAATGCCTGATTTCAAAGTGCTCCTTCTCCCCTCTGGATTCGGCTTGTATACTGTATACCTACATATTTGGTCAGCTCATCCCTTCATTGGCTTAGCTGTACTCAGAAGGAGGAAATGCTCATTTTCGTACAAGGACCACTTAGCCCAGACATTCAAAGGAGATGAAGCAGAAAAGTCTCTTTAAAAAAAAATCAGATCAGAATTGGGATACCTTCTGTTTTTCTCTCTGTCTATTTAAGACTCTAGAAAGAGTGCAGAGAAGAGCAACAAAGATGATTAGGGGACTGGAGACTAAAACATATGAAGAATGGTTGCTGGAACTGGGTATGTCTAGTTTAATGAAAAGAAGGACTAGGGGAGACATGATAGCAGGGTTCCAATATCTCAGGGGCTGCCACAAAGAAGAGGGAGTCAAGCTATTCTCAAAAGTACCTGAGGGCAGGAGAAGAAGCAAAGGGTGGAAACTAATCAAGGAGAGATGCAACTTTGAACTAAGGAGTAAATTTCCTGACAGAACAATTAATCAGTGGAACAACTTGTCTCCAGAAGTTGTGAATGTTCCAACACTGGAAGTTTTGAAGAAGAGGTTGGATAACCATTTGTCTGAAGTGGTGTAGGGTTTCCTGCCTAAGCCGGGGGTTGGACTAGAAGATCTCCAAGGTCCCTTCCAACTCTGTTATTCTATTAAATTTCTATCTTTTCAAGATTTGATTTGACATGTTTTACACGCTACAAAAGTCCCCAACACGCTCCCTTGTTCTTTACAGCAAAACGAAAATTTGGAAGGCTTAAAAGATGCTGAGATGCTGGGATGGGTCTTGTAGCTACAAAGTTTAGGCTCGCGCAAGCCCTGTGCTACTCCCCCAAAGGCTTTCGGCTGAGGAAGCGAAAATGGGTTTTCGAAGAAGAGAAGAGGAAGAACAGAGACCTCATTGAACTTCGGAGTCACAGAAGAATCCGCTCTGCTTCCTCGCCACCAAGGAGTCCCTCGCCCGACTCTAAGGAAGAAGAAGAAGAAGACAGGAGCCGGGACGCTACTCTTCCCACGAAACTCCGGCTGGTGAGTTGTTACCTTGTCCTTGCCCAGCGGGCGTCGGGCAACGCTGGGAGAACAAGAGTTTGGAGCGGGCCAAGCCGAATAGGTCAACCTCAGCCGGTTCGCTCCCCTTCTCCCTTCTCCTACTCTGCGAGGGGTTGGACTAGATGACCTCCAAGGTCCCTTCTAACTCCGTTACTTTTACTGTTTCGGGGTGACTGTTGACGTTTAGCCGATCCTATCTAAACCCAGCGGCTGAATCCAGGGAAGGTAGTAGCTTTCCTAAATTTATCAGCTGAACGTTCGTTGCATCCTCCGCCCCTCCTCCCCACGCTTAGAACCTGCTCGTTTCCAACTCCATTCGGTTTTTTTTGGGGGGGGGCGTTTTAAATGGATCCTGCGCCCCGAAAGCAGATGAATGAACGGGGTTTGAATGCCTTGCGCGAATCGAAGAAAAGCTCTTCAGAGCGCCGATCTGTCCGGCGGGGGTAGGGGTTGGGGGGCGTGGGGGAGGGGGAGGGGTCCGGATTGGGGAGGTACAACCTCTGAGGTGTTGACGTCAAAGGTGGAGAAAGTCTTGGGGGAGTGGCTAAAAAGGGGAGCAAGCTACGTTTAGGAGGGAGGGAGGGAGGAGAGAGAGAGAGAGAGAGAGAAAGAAAGAAAAAGAAAGAAAGAAAGAAAGAAAGAAAGAAAGAAAGAAAGAAAGAAAGAAAGAAAGAAAGAAAGAAAAGAAAAGAAAGAAAAGCAGGGTACCAGCAGGGCTGCAGCATATTTGACCCAATGAATTGTTGGACGCTCTGCTTACCATCAGCAGGAATTTGGCATGGGCAATAAGATCTGTTGTCTTATAGCCTATTTCTTCTCCATTAGCGTTGGTCGCGCAGTCAGCTGGATTGTTTAAAGCATTGGATTTTTAGGCTTCCCAATCCTTCCCAAAGATCTGACAAGCAAACACTGTTGTTTGAAGGGATCATCAAGGCTATAGAGCAGGGATCTCTCCAACCTTGGCCACTTTGAGCCTGGAAGACTTCAACTCCCAGAATTCCCCAGTCAGCAAAAGCTTTTCTTAATGTGTCTGGTTCTCTGAAATTGCTCCAGGGGTGAAATCCAGAAGGTTCTGACAGATTCTGGAGAACCGGAAAATATTACCTCTGGCTGGTCCCAGAGTGGGATGGGAATGGAGATTTTGCAATATCCTTCCCCTGCCATGCTCACCAAGCCACGCCCACCAAGCCACATCACACCCACCCAGCCACGCCCACAGAACCGGTAGTAAAAAATTTAAATTCCACCACTTGTAAAAAGTGCTATAAAATGCATTCCTTGTCAACTCCCTGGCGCAGAACCTAACTACTGAGGAATGCGAAATCAAAAGTCGGGGATGGTGTCTTTTCTACAGTCTCTCTCTTTTCCCTTCCTTTCTAGGCTCCCCAGCATCATTGGATTTGCTGCCTAGAGGAGCCGCCCTTCTTGCAAAGCCCAGCATGGATTCTCCTCTAAACCTGGATCCAGGGTCCCTGTCTTCCACCACTCGGACTGACCTTCCAGTCCCCCTGAAGAAGTTTTTTCAGGGTGAACCCCTGGCTCTGGGGGTGAGTATGAAGAGAAATAGAATGGTGGTCCTTGCCTTTTGGAAATCCCTGGGGTCCCCTATTCTGTTGCCATAGGACCATGAGGATTCTTGGTTGAGTACATATGAAAAGTCTTCATCCCTTTGTTTTATTGGCCAAGAGTGGTTTAGTGGCCTAGAGGTGGAGTTCTTGCCTCACAATCAGGAGGCTGTGAGTTCAATCCTAGGTAGAGGTGGATATTTCTCTCTCTGTCCACAATGAGAATATATCTGCTGAACAAAACTCCGCACTGGCAACAGGAAGGACATCTGGCCAGTAAACACTCTGCTAGCTCCATGCAGTTGCCCAGACTCCACTCCGCAAGGGATTATGGGGTGATTAAATGATGTTGATTTCTTTTTTTGGTCAGCTTATGTAAGATCTAAGAACTATATAACCCCCTCCCCCTTAAGGGAAGTTGGTCTTGTGGGCTGTAGCATGAGGCCTAGAAAATTAAAAACAAAAAAATCCTTTTCTTAGCTTTTATCATTATTTTTCAAAACCTTTATTATATATATGTGGGTTGAACATAAACATTTCTATGCCTGTTGAGTGTCAACAAGGATGAAATTGATTGTGTAGTGCCTCCTACTGGCCAGTTGCTAAGATGACATGAAGAAAGAAATAGGGTCTCCAGAGGGGAGTTGTAATTCAGTGACATTCAGAGTTTTGTTGGTTCCCCAGTCCTGACCATCACTGATCCTGTGATTTCTTTCTTTTTTTCTCTCTTTCCAGATCACACAGATATTCATAGGAATCATTGGAATTATTTTTGGGATCATCCTCGATGTCGTCGATGATTTTTTAATGGAATATATTATTATAAAGATGCCTTATTGGAGTGGAATCTTGGTAATTTTACATAATTTTACATAAGGGTGTATTTTTAAAAAAGTCAACAGCACAACCAAGGATCCCGGTGGATATCATAGCATCCTCAAGGCAAACTGGCCTTAGCTGAAGGGCGCTATAGTTTAGCAGCTTGGCTAGTTTCATTTTGTGGCTTATGTCCGTTCTCCAAATTTCAGAAAATTTCAGAAAACCGCTGAACTAAGAGATTACAAACATTAACGGAAGTCACTTCCTTGGCTCTCTTTCCTCATTCCCAGCTCATTCAGCCATTGTTCCGAATTACAATATGGGGGGACGGGGGACAGAGCAGTTTTCAAGCCTCGTAATCACTCCAAGGTCCCCATGATCATGATTTGGTTGTTTGGCACTTGGTGCACATTTTACAATGGCTGTAGCATCCTGAGGTCATGAGATCATCATTTGCACAATCGGCTTCTGACCTGTTAAGTCAATGGGGAAGCCGGCAGGAGGTTGAAAGTCACCTTCATGGGAATTTCTGCTTCCAATCAGCTAATTGATTTGCTTCATTACGGCACCTGGACCTCTCTCGGTATGAATCACATCACATAACGCTTAATAACTGCACTGAGGTGCCCATCTCAATTTGGGTGGGTAAGTGAGGACTGCCCATATAATCATTCTGAGTATTAGTTGCCATTAATGCCTGCACTTCCTAGTGGTTTCCTTCAACTTGAATCCTGAATCTGAGAGTTGTTTGCAGCATCTGGAGAGCTGTGTCTTTGCCATAACAAACAGGGGAAAACACTGAATGCTAGTGCAGGGCTACACAAAAGGCCTGTGAATGTAGCAGCTCCTTTCTTTCATGGCTTAAAACAGCTGCATCTTCAGCTAGAATATGGAACCTTGACTGAGGTTCAACACAACAGATAATCAGCAGTGACAGTAGGCAACAATTTAAGGTGGGAGAGAGATTCTGGGTCTATATTGTTCTCTGGGGATAGAGCCATAGTGGTTCACTTGTTTTTCCTTCTCTTCCAGTACATCATCTCTGGATCCTTAGCCGTGGCAGCTGCTCGGAATCCCAAGATCCCTCTGGTAACTAACCCATTTGACATAAGTGAATGACATGGCGTCATCAGAAGCCCTCCATTTCTGGAATCCTGGCCATGATCTCCACCCACTTCAGGAAAGGTTGAAAAAGCCTCTCATCTGAAGCTCTGGACTGTTGCAACCCACTGGGTGGCCAAAGAGGAGCTTGGTCGATTTCTGAAGTTCCTGGATCATTAACCTCAAATGGAGCATCACAATGATTCTGGCTTGTTGTTTAAGAGCCTCTCCACTCTAAATTCTTGTCTTGAGTTCCCTTTTGGAAATCTGCAGATGTTTTGTAGATCATTTTATGCCAGCTTTTTGCAAAGAGGTTGTTTGTCTCAGTCTCTGATTGAATATTCTGATTGGATGAGGCTGTAAGGACTTGCCTCTCCTCTCTCCTCAAAAAAGCAGAACTCTTCAAACAGGCATCATTTCAAAAGGAACTTTTATTGTGAGAAAGTGATAGCAAGGAAAGCAAGGCAGGATCTGAAGTTCCCACTCAAAAGAGACAGTGATAGTAAGGAAAACAATGCAGGATCTGACGTTTTCGTTCAAAAACTGTTAGATTAAATGTTGCAGAAAACCCCTCCCCCATGTCCATCCACAGGTGTGAAATTGTTGTGAAAATTCAGAACTGAGTAAGTGATAAGAAGTTGTTCTCGGGCTCCTTCTGAGCTGAGACAAAGCAAATTGTCCCAAGTCAATCCCTCCCCCTCCCTTTCCCAAGCAGGTGCATCAAAGTGATAGGAAGACCAGATAAGTGAAAAAGGTTGTCAAAGAGCATCCAAGACCCCCTCCCCCTCCAGAATGGCAGTGTCCCTATAGGGATCTTAGGGACCTGACAGAGGCTGTTGCTTCCTTGGAAGGAAACACTTTGAATCTCTTCCTCCATGGTAATCGGTCTCGTGTCAACGTTCCAGAAAACCCCCTCCTGCAGAAAAGATTCAGAGGCAAACATCTTTCACAGTTCTTTTACCAGCATAGGTAAACTGGCACAGCTGGATAAACTCCGAATCTGGAGATCTGAGTTTTTCCTCCGGGTACAAAACTCCAGACCACACCCCCTTTGACTCCTCTGCCGATCACGTGCTCCAATCACCAACTGTCCCATCTCAAGGCATCACTCCGACCACTCCTTCTCCAGATGCAGTCTTGGCCTGACCTTGACTGGCAGGAAAAATGTTATTATGTCTAATGGCCCCTTGTACCAACCCACCCCCACTTCTCCTACTTTCTCACACAGGAGAAAGTGGCAGCGTGGAAGCCTTCGGCCTAGTATGGCTTCCAAAGCTGACATCTGGCATTCAAATGAGCGTCTCCAAATTGCACTACTCAAGAAGGGCAAGAAGGAATTCAGCCATTCCTGAGGATGAAGAGCAGGGGTGTCAAACTGGATTTTATTGAGGGCCGCATCAGGGTTGTGTTTGACCTTGGGGGCTGGGTGGGCGTGACTGGGGTGGGCGTGGCCAGCTCGACATCACTCGTGTCAGGGGCACCCTTCCCTCAGTTTCCGGCTGCGATGGCCTCCTGCAGGGCTGTGCCAGCAAAAATGGAGCTCAGGAACGCCGTGGCACGGCCCTCCAAAGCTCTGTTTTCACTGGCACAGCATTGCAGGAGCTGTCGCAGCCAAAAAAAGAGCCAAGTTTCGTTTTCACTAGCAGAGGCAGTGTGGGCCGATCCTTCACTGTTTCCAGGGTGGCCCCATGGGCCAAATCTAAGCACACGGTGGGCCAGATCTGGCTTGTGGGCCTTGAGTTTGACACCCCTGGTGTAAAGAGTAAAAGTCTCACTTTTTCTGTCTAAAGCAAATTCAGAACTCAAAGTCAGCTGAATCTCTTGATGGGTGTGTCTGTTTTTATATGCTGATGAATTTATTTTATCCCTCCTAGGTGCAAGGCGCGCTGGCAATGAATGTGATAAGTGCCGTAACGGCTGGTGTTGGCATCATATTCCTGGGTCTCTCAATCAACCATTATAGATACCATTCCATCTACCTTTGCCATATATATGGAAACTATTCTGAGGAAAACTGTCACGAAATTGCTGTAAGTCTGTGACCTTCCAGAATTCATCTAAAAAATTGGCTTCCATAGGGCAGAGAAGGCCAATGGTGACCTCTAGCTGGAAATGCAGATCTTTGGAGGACATGGTGGGGTCAAAAATATCTCTCCAACAGAGTTTTAACCATGGAATCGAGGGGCAGAAATGTCATCTTGGGGTTTCCAGAGTTTGGCTCTGATTTTCTTTTCCCCCAATCTTTTCAAGACCGCTTCAAGAGTAGCGTCTTCAAGGCATGGCCAAGAATGGAAATGGCAGCTGTATCAGCAC
Organism: Ahaetulla prasina; assembly: GCF_028640845.1. Classification (NCBI taxonomy): domain Eukaryota; kingdom Metazoa; phylum Chordata; class Lepidosauria; order Squamata; family Colubridae; genus Ahaetulla; species Ahaetulla prasina. Next base: position 23,613,909 of record NC_080548.1, on the reverse strand, counting down.
ACCCAAAGTTTTGCCAGAGTTTTAGGTGGGGCACAGGAAAATCTGTCCAGAGCTTTGATTCCACTGTTGTGTCTGGCATTTCATTTTTTTTGACCAAATGTTAACTTGCAGGAAAGCTACTATTGATTTTATTGAAACGGCTGTAATAATAGAATCTTGCAACATTGATTGGGCTGTCCCTGCTCCCCCTTCTTATACTGCATTCAGTTAGGAAGGTGTTGGCCTGAGATACTTTTAAACATTATCTCACTGTTCTCGACTTAAAAAAACCCAACACCACTTCATGCTCCTTTTTGGCCAGGCAAGACAGAGCCTGCATATCTAATCCAGGCCATTTTCCTTCCTCTAGAATTGGAGATAAATATGCCTCTCTCTGTGGGATGCGGTGGCTCAGTGGCTAAGACGCTGAGCTTGTCGATCGAAAGGTTGGCAGTTCAGTGGTTCAAACTCTAGTGCCGCGTAATGGAGGGAGCTCCTGAGATTTGTCTCAGCTTCTGCCAACCTAGCAATTTGAAAGCACGAAGAAATTGCAAGTAGAAAAATAGGGACCACCTTTGGTGGGAAGGTAACAGCATTCCATGCACCTTTGGTGTTTAGTCATGCCGGCCACATGACCAGGGAGACATTTTCGGACAGCGCTGGCTCTTCGGCTTTGAAGCGGAGATGAGCACCGCCCCCTAGAGTCAGGAACGACTAGCACATATGTGTGAGGTGCACCTTTACCTTTACCTTTATGCCTATCTCTACTTATAAAAATGGACACGTTACTTTTCTGCTTCTTTGATAGGGTATAACTGAAGGAATTTTGGCTATTCTTATTGTGTTCACCCTCCTGGAGCTCTGCATCGCCACCTCTCTTGCGTCTTTTGGCTGTAAGATGCTCTGCCGAAATGCCTTCACTGAAACGGTAAGATTCCAAAGGAAGCAGGTTAGTTAATCAAAGGAAAGAGATTCAGAAACATGGCTGGCCAGTCAACTTAGGTTCTAGTAGTTCATACATTGCACTAAGGGTGCTGTAAAAGAAACAAAACAATGATTTGGCTTCACACATTATGCTAGGTTGCAAATCTTGAGTTATAAACAGTGATGGTGGATTCTCATATTGCGATAAACCCAAAGGAAAGAAACCACCTTACACATCTCAGAGGGCCCAACCTTCATCCTTAATTGGCAGAGAAGGAGGTAATCTTCTCACCACCCAATTAAGACTTCCTCAGAGTTGCCTCGAACTACAAGATGGGCAGAAAATGCGTTCGATAATAATAATTTAAAAATGACAATAAGTAGCACCTCATCTACACATGGTCCAGGCAACACTTCGGGTAGAATCCCCAAAAGGTGTGAGAGTGTATAAAGCAGGGGTCTCCAACCTTGGCAACTTTAAGCCTGGAGGACTTCAACACCCAGAATTCCCCAGTCAGCTTTGCTTGCTGGGGAATTCTAGAGTTGAAGTCCTCCAGGCTTAAAGTTGCCAAGGTTGGAAACCCCTGGTATAAAGCATTTCTTTCTGGGACTTGGGAGGCAGCACCAGCCATGCAAAAGCAGAAAAGGATGCAACTGCTTTAAAGAGAGGCAGTGATGTCTTTAATGCTCCAGGATTTGACAGAGAATCCAGATTCCTGTTGGGAAAGGAATCAAAAGTGCTTCAGAGCCTTATTTGAAACAAGGAGAGACAGAAGCATTCAACAGGTGGTTGGCAAGCTGAGAATTTCTGTCCTAAGCTACAGAATGAGAAATGCATGCAAACAAGTGGCTTAAAATCTCATTATATGTTTCTTTAGGTTGTGGTCATTTATCAGGATGCGCCTCCTGCCAGTGCTGAAAATCCATCGATCGGCTGCAAAGAGCCAGAATCCCCCTGAGTGGCTTTCCCGTCATGGCAGCTATTCCGGAGTGCATTGGCTCCTGCAAAATGGAAGTCTTCAGCTTTTTAAAGAAATTACATTGGACTTTTTACTCAGGGGAACATAAAAATATTGAATGGGCTAAGCAAAGCACCACGTAAAAGGTCTTGAGAATGTTGCTGTTCTTTGTTGCTGGTTAAAACATTTACGTATATGATGGTTGGCACCTGTACCAAGTTATGTTTTGCTGTTGGAAAATGCCCTGTTGGTGGGTTTATAAAACATGTTATGGATAAACCAGAGTTTCCCCATTATAATGGTTGCATCACAGAACAGGCAAAGTCCAATACCCACCTCGACAGAGCTTAGCAACCATCAAATGCTTGCAACCCATTCCAGAAATTGATATGTGGGATTTAATTGTGTCCCTGGGAACTGTTCAGATAAAAGGCTCAGCAGCCATATATAGCCCCATGAAAATGAAAGAGACAAATTTATAGCTATAATTTAAAGTTTTAGCCAATTTGTTCTAGTGGTTGAAAAACCACTAGAATACCGCTAGAAACCAGGAGACTGTGAGTTCTAATCCAACCTTAAATAGAAAAGCCAGCTGGGTGACTTTAGGCCAGTCCCTCCCTCGGCCCAACTCACTTTGTTGTAATGGGGGGGGAAAGGAAAAGGAAGGAATATTAGCTACGTTCGCTGCCTTTAATTATTTATAAAAATAATAAAGACAAGCTATAAATGTATACATCAGAAGACAAACTTGTTTCCTGCCACTCCATTTTCCATCAGGTTGCCTTCTGCCAATCCAGCTCATCTCACTCTTTATTTGAGGCACGACTGCACTCCAAACTAATAAACTTGCTGAACTCGGTTATGGCTTGCTGTTTCCCCCCCCCCTCTAAATTCCACAGAAATAAAGAGCGTTGGGGAGTGGGGTGGTAGTGTGTGTCTTATTCTTTGGGATATTCTGTTCTATTCTGTTCTGTTCTGTTCTGTTCTATTCTATTCTATTTTATTCTATTCTGATCTCGACTATGTGTCTGAATGGTCATCTATTTGGCAACTTCAAATGTCGATTAATAAATGCTCTGTCTTACACATTGGTAAACATAATTAGAATGTCAACTATAAGCTAGGTGGCAGTGATCTAGCAGATGACCTTTCTTTGTTAAGGTCCTAGGGGTACCTATCTTTGACAATTATGCTCCAAAGCTCACTGTAAAAGCATGGCTAAAAAAGCATTAAGAGTTGTAAACTTAATTTTGCGAAGCTGTTTTTCTGGAAACATTGTATTGCTAATTAGAGCTTATAAAGCTTATGCTAGACCAATTTTAGAGTATAGTATTTCATGAGAAAATCCTTGCACTCTTCTGTACAAAATAGAATTCCTTATGCTACTAGGCTTGAAATTCTCTGTTTGGATAACTTAGAACTGCCTCACTTGCGGTCAGACCTAGGTATTGCATACATAGTGATATTGATTGTTTCCTGATTGCCTATTTGTACCCTATGACTATCATTAAAAGTTGTACCTAAGAATTCTTAATGAACATATTTTTTCTTTTATGTACACTGAGAGCGTATGCACCAAAGACAAATTCCTTGTGGGTCCGGTCACACTTGGCCAATAAAAAATTCTATTCTATTCTAAAATTATATGTAGTGATGTTTTGCCTGTAAATGATTTTTTTCTGCTTTAATCGCAATAATAGGTCCGCAAACAACTGCTTTAAACTCAATGTAAATCGTTCTAAACTTGACTGTAAAACAAATATGATCTCTGTAATAAAATTGTCAAAGTTTGGAATGCCCTACCTGATTTAGTTGTCTCAGCTACAAATTTTCAGAGTTTCAGCCACAAATGGACTTTACTTCATACTTACGGTAGAGGAGGGCGTACATAAGTGCACTGACGTGCCTATCGTCCCTTGTCATTGTATTTGTATTTTCTTATTCTTGCTCTCGTTTTTGTTTGACAAATTCCAATAAATAAATAAAAAATATAATAACGTAACATAACATAACATAACATAACATAACATAACATAACATAACATAACATAACATAACATAACATAACATAACATAACATAACAGAATAGAACAGAACAGAACAGAACAGAACATAGCAGGGGGTTGGACTAGAAGACCGCCAAGGTCCCTTCCAACTCTGATATTATTATAACATAGCATAACATAATAAATATTCAGATGCTGCGATGGGTCTCTTGGATCAGAATCAAGCAAGCCATGATATATTCCTTGTAAGGGAAACCCAAGTTGGACTTTTGAAGAAGCAGAGCAGCACAATATCCAGCTTCTTTGAACATGGCGTTTGGAGAAAACTCCGGGCTCCGTTTCCTCGCAGCAACAGATCGCTAGCCCAACTCCCCCGGGAGAAGGGAAAGGAAGAGGCGGAAAAGCCCGCCTTGTCAATGACAATCCGCTCGGGTGAATCACCTCCTCCTTCCCGGGCGGGCCTCGAGCAGCGACTGGGCCGGACGATAAGACCGGGGCGCTGCCGAGCCGAGCCGAGCCCAGCCAAGCCAAGCGGATGGGTCAGACTCATTCCAAAGGGCAGGGAGGGAGGGAGGGAAGGCTGCCGGCTGCCTGCCTCTTCTTCCTTGGGAGCCGCTGGAGGTGGTAGTCGGTGGGCAGGGAAAGGGGCTTGCTGGGCGGCAGGAGATCGCAAGGAGACGCCGGTTTGGGATCGACTCCTTGAGTTTCTTTCAGCCAGATCCGAACGGCGCGCGTCTTTACGCGCGGGGGAAGGGGGCGCTTCTGGAGCGCGCCGTTGCTTTGTAGAGAAAACCCGTTTCCTTGTTTTCGCACGGCGGCAGCTGAGCAACGAGCCGGCCCGGCACTCGGGGCTGTAGTAGATGCCCGGGTGGCTGTTCAGGTTTCACCTGTTGGATCGAACGCCGCAGCAGCTGCATTCGGGCGATGCTCTAAATCAGGGGTCTCCAACCTTGGCAACTTGAAGACTTGTGGACTTCAACTCCCAGAGTTCCTCAGCCAGCAAAGCTGGGAGTTGGAGTCCGCAAGCCTTTAAGTTGCCAAGATTGGAGACCCCCTGCTCTAAATCTGTTTTGAGTTTTGTAAACTGGATTATTATTATTACTTTTTTGTTTTGTTTTGTCTGCATCGGCGCGTTTCCGGGCCCCATCGCTGGCACGACTCGGCTTGTTTCGCAAAGCAGGTGGATGAAGTAAGGGCGTTAAGGGTATTGTTGCGTCAATCCAGTTGAGGTCCCACGAACGCCAAAACTGTCGCGGAGGGTGGATTCTGAGGAAGTTCAGCCTCTGAAGTGCTGGTGTCTTAAGGGTGGAGAAGCTACTGGGGATCTAGATACAGATACAGATTAACAGAATTTGGAAGGGAGGTTTTTTTTTTTTTGCATTTGTATTTTATTTTATAAACAAACAAACATATAATATTTATTTATTTATTTATTTTATTTTGTCACAACAATATATGTAGGTATCATACAAAAAGATTATATAGTAAATAAACACATATATGGGTAAATATAAGGAGGTATAAGCATATATATAGGAAGAAGAAAAGAAAAAAAACAATAGGACACGTCTGTGCGCTTATGCACGCCCCTTATGGTCCTCTTAGGAATGGGGTGAGGTCAATAGTAGAAAGTTTTTGGTTAAAGCTTTGGGGATTATGAGAAGAGACCACAGAGTCAGGTAAAGTGTTCCAAGCACTGATGATTCTGTTACAGAAGTCATATTTTCTGCAATCTAGATTAAAGCGCTTGACATGAAGTTTAAATCTATTAGTTGCTCTAGTATTATTGCAATTAAAGCTGAAGTAGTCTTTGACAGGAAGGACATTAATACATTATCAATCGTTCAGTGCTTCATCTGAGTACGTCTTTTGTGTCTTCTTCTTGTTCTCCAATGTTAATCATTTCATAATGTCATCCTTTCATTTATTGTAACAGTTCTCCCACATTTCATACTTTACTATTCACACATTTATCAATCTTCTCTCCTCTTTCTTCTTCCCACGTTTCATGACAACATTACCCTATTTATATTTCTTCTCTAACCAATGGTAAAATTGTCTCCATGTCTTAAAATATTCAGATTCCTCTCTTTCTTTGATTGTCTAAGTCAATCTATTCATTTCTGCACAATCCAATATTTTCTTAATTACTTTTTTTTTTTTAATTTACATTTATATCCCGCCCTTCTCCGAAGACTCAGGGCGGCTTACAGTGTATAAGGCAATAGTCTCATTCTATTTGTATATTTACAAAGTCAACTTATTGCCCCCCACAACAATCTGGGTCCTCATTTTACCTACCTTATAAAGGATGGAAGGCTGAGTCAACCTTGGGCCGGGCTTGAACCTGCAGTAATTGCAGGCTGCTGTGTTCTAATAACAGGCTTCTTACCAGCCTGAGCTACCACGACCTCTTAATCACATTCGTTTAATAAAAGGGGTTTTGTCGGGACCAGGGATCTGCTTCGTGCTTTTTTGGGGAAGCCGAGGTCAGAGCATTGCATTTCCACCTTTGTTGTTGTTAGTTGCGAAGTCGTGTCCGACTCATCGCAACTCCATGGACAACGTTCCTCCAGGCCTTCCTGTCCTCTACCATCCTCTGGAGTCCATTTAAACTCATGCCTACTGCTTCAGTGACTCCATCCAGCCACCTTGTTCTCTGTCATCCCCTTCTTCTTTTGCCCTCCATCGTTCCCAGCATTAGTCCCAGTCCTTCCTTCTCATTAGGTGGCCAAAGTATTTCAGTTTCATCTTCAGGATCTGGCCTTCTAAAGAGCAGTCAGGGTTGATCTCCTCTAGGACTGACTTGTTTGTTCGCCTTGCAGTCCAAGGGACTCACAGGAGTCTTCTCCAGCACCAGAGTTCAAAGGTCTCAATTCTTTGGCGCTCAGCCTTTCTTATAGTCCAACCTTCACAGCCATACATTGCAACTGGGAAAACCATAGCCTTGACTATACGCACTTTTGTTGGCAGGGTGATGTCTCTGCTTTTTTTTCCACCTTAGGAAAATGTAACCACTAGACCCCTGTCTGCTACTGTAGGGGAAGGCAAACACTGCAAATTAAGGATAAAAGATACTGTAAAGTGCATTCCTTCCATGCTTCCTGATGAAGAACCTAACTATTGAGGATTGGGAAATTAATAACGGGGATCATATGTTTTATATTTTGTAAGACTCTCTATTTTATTTATCCTCTCTCTGTTTCTTTCCTTTCTACGGTCCATAGCCTTGCTGACTTGGATGTCCTAAAGGATTTCCCTACTTGCAAAGCCCAGTATGGATGCTCAGCCTGTGGTTACGAGTGCAGGGTCTCTTTCTTACATCGCTCAGACTGATTTTCCAGTCCCGCTGAAAAAGTTTTATCGGGGCGAACCTCTGGCACTGGGGGTGAGTATGGAGATGAGTGGTATGATAGCTTCTCTCATTTTGAGGATCCCATCGTCCCCTATTCCAGAGGTCTCCAACCTTGGCAACTTTAAGACTTGTGGACTTCAACTCCCAGAGTGTCTCAACCAGCTTTGCTGACTGAGGTACTCTGGGAGTTGGAGTCCACAAGTCTTAAAGTTGCCAAGGTTGGAGACCCCTGCCCAATTCTGTTGCAATAGGACTATGAGGATTCTTCGTTATGTACACATGAAAATTTTTGATCCATTTGTTTTATTGGCCAGCTAATGTAACGTCGAAAAACTATATAACCCTCTCCCCCTTAAGGGAAGGTGAGGCCCATAGCATGAAGCCCAGAAAAATAAAATTTAACACCAAAATCCCTTCTCTTTGTATTTATCTTCCTTTTAAAATAGTTCTTAGACTTATAGACCGCTTCATAGTGCTTTACAGCCTTGTCTAAGCGGTTTACAGAGTCAGCATCTTGCCCCTAACAATCTGGGTCCTCATTTTACTGACCTGGGAAGGATGGAAGGTTGAGTTCACCTTGAGCCAGTCAGAATCGAACTCCTGGAGTGAACAGTGAGTTAACTTGCAGTACCATATTGTAATTACTGTTTCACCACGGCATATACATATACATATACATATACATATACATATACATATACATATACATATACATATACATATACATATACATATACATATACATATACATATACATATACATATACATATACATATACATATACATATTGTTGTGTCTTGCCCGCTCTCACCGCAGCCGGGGTCTGCTTATCTGCTTCCGAACGCTGAAGAATGTCCTCCCGGCCCCAGCCCTGGCTCCATGCCCAGACAGGCTGCAGAGGAGGGAGCACCCCCCGGCCCCAGCCCTGGCTCCATGCCCAGGCAAACGGAGCAGCTAGGCCCCTCCCCCTCCTCCACAGCATGTGAGCCTGAGGAAAGTTTATTTCCAACAGCTGCTGATTGGAGTGACCCTCGCATCAGAAGACTGGATAGGCGGAGGCAACAGAAGGAAGGGAGGGGCAGGCCTTAATGAGTGCTGAGTCATGGAGCCACACCCCATGGCCTATATAAAGGATCTGCTTTCTGGCAGTCTCTGAGTCAGGCAAAGTCGAACTTATCTTGCTGAAGTCACTTTCTGGTCTCCTGCCTGCTCTGAGGACTTTGCTAGGACTTTGGGCAGAGCTGCAGAGGAAAGCCTGATTCGGATTTCCCTGACCCGGCCGTCAGCGGAGGAGTGGGACACGACACATATACATATACATACACATAGATAAAAGTTCCCCTCCCACATATGTGCTAGTCGTTCCTGACTCTAGGGGGCAATGCTCATCTCCGTTTCAAAGCTGAAGACGTCTCTGTGGTCATGTGGCCGGCATGATTAAATGCCAAAGGCGCATGGAACAATTAACTTCCCACCAAAGGTGGTCTCTATTTTTCTACTTCCCCTTTTTTTTAACGTGCTTTTGAACTGCTAGGTTGGCAGAAGCTGGGACAAGGAACAGGAGCTCACCCCATTACACGGCACTAGGGATTCGAACCACTGAACTGCCAACCTTTCAATTGACAAGCTCAGCATCTTAGCCACTGAGTCACTGCTTCCCTGTATACATATACATATACATATACATATACATATACATATACATATACATATACATATACATATACATATACACATACTTATGAAACAGGGTTGAACATGAGAAGTGTAGTGCCTCCTACTGGCCAGTAGCTAAGGTGACATGAAAAATAGGTTCTCCAAAGGTTAGTGAACAACACAGTAGTAATAAAACCACCAGTTGCCAGTGCCGAGAGATGCTGGGAGTTGTAGTTCAGCAATTTCTGGAGTTCTGTTGGTCCTGAATATCTCTGACCGTGGCAAGGTTGTAGCAGCTGCAGGTGATTTGCGTGTATAATTAGATATTCTATTTTAAAATATTGTATTATTTTACTAACGTTCAGAGGTTTTTTGGAGGGGAGGAAAGGTATGAAATTTACATGGATAAGTTGGAAGTGAAGGCACTGTTTTTTCTTCTCTTTGCAGATCACACAGATATTCATAGGAATCATACAAATTATTTTTGGGATGCTGATCAACTTAATTAGTGGAGATGATATTTTCTACCTTACTGTATGGATGCCCTATTGGAGTGGAATCTTGGTAATTTTACACCAGGGGTGTTAAACTCAATTTCATTGAGGGCCGCATCAGGGATACGCCCGTTCAGGGGGCCGAGCGGGCGTATCCGACTGGGTGGGTGTGGCCAGCTTGATGCCACTCCCCAAACTGCTGGCATGTTTCCTCTTCGCATTGGGTAGACCGGATCGAAGCCAGGCTGGCCGGTTTCTTATATGCTCCAGGATGGCCCTGTGGGCTGGATCTGGCCCCTGGGGCTTGTGTTTGACAGCCCTGTTTTAAATGATGATGCATTTAAACAACTCAATAGCATGATCCAGACCAGTGATGGCTAACCTTTTTGCCATTGCATGCCAGGAGCGGGTGTGCGTGTGTGTCACGCATGTGCCCGCACCCATAATTCTATGCGCCCTGCCCCGCGCATGTGCGCGCAACCCCTCCCCCCCACTCCCCCCCGCTCCTGGCACATGATGGCCCGGTATGCCTGTTTTGTTTTTTTTTCTCACCAGGCTCCAGAGCCTTTTTAGGAGTCTGGGGAGGGAGAAAATGGCCTTTCCCACCCCTGCCTGGAAGCCGTCCAGAGGCTGGAAACGGCCCATTTGCCAACTTCCGGTGGGACCGGAAGACCCGTTTTTTGCTGTCCCCAGGGTCCAGAGCCTTTCTAGGAATCTGGGGAGGGCGAAAACGGCCTTCCCCAACCCTCTGGAGGCCATCCGGAGGCAGGAAACGGTCTGTTTCCCTACTTCTGGTGGGCCAAGAAGTCCTGAAAATCAGCTGGCCAGTGCGCACATGCGCACCGGAGCTGAGCTCATGTTCCCACTGATATGGTTATGCATGCCATCTGTTTGCCATCACAGATCTGGTCTGGACTGCCACCAGGGTCTCCTGCTTGGGTGGGGTGGGGGTTTTTTTGGACTAAATGACCTACAAGGTCCCTTTAACTGCTTAAATCTGTTAGTGCTGTGTTACACAAAAATTCAATGAACGTAACTCCTGCCTGTGACACATTAAAGCAGCTGCATCTTCAACTGGAACAGGGAAAGTTGATTGGGTTTCAACACAAAAGATGACCAGAGAACAGTAGGCAGTGACAATAGGCAGCAATTTAAGGTGGCAAAGAGATTATGGGTCTCTACTGTAAATCCAAGTTTCCGGGGATAGAAAAGCCATAGTGGTTCACTTCCTTTTCTTTTTCTTCCAGTACATCATCTCCGGATCCTTAGCTGTGGCAGCTGCTTGGAATCCCAGGATCCGTCTGGTAGCTAATCCATTGGAGAAAAAGTGGAGTTTAATCAGAAATCCTCCACCTGTAGGATCCAAGCAATGAAAGATCGAGAAAGCCTCTCCTCTGAAGTCATGGAGAGCTACAACCCACTGGGTTACCAATCAGGAGCTTGGTGGATTTCTGACGTTCCTGGATCACTAAGATCCACGGGAGCATCATGATGGTGTTCTGACCTAGGCTTCCCCAAACCACGAAGCAGATTCCTTGCCCCGACAAAAACCCCTTTTTATTGTTACTGTGAATTATTCTCATTCACATCCAGCAAAGTCTTTCAAGGGTGAATTTACAGTCACAGACCTTATCTGGCTTGGAGAGCTGCCAGGCCGATATCTTCAAAACTTGGCAAGGAGTCTCTGAGAGTCACAAACCAATTAAGTGAACTAATTGTCTCCTGCAAACTCCCCTCCCCTTTCACTCCACTTTATTCCCTATGGGAGGGGCCATTCACCATCCACCTGTGTCTTTACTCCCGAGTCAGCCCTTGTTCCTTAGCTGTTCCCTTCTCCTGGCAGCTCTGTGCATGCGCACATCGGGAACAGGCTCTAGCTGTTCTTCTGCCCTACTGATATCCAATTCCGAAGGCAGCTGATAACTGTTGGATGGCCCTGGCCCCATCTCTGCCTCTGACGCAGAGCACTCATTAGAGCCTTCCTCAGATTCCAGGGCTGGCCCATGTTCCTCCCCAACCTCCTCACTTTCTGAGTCTGCCACCAGCTCCACTGGCTGCTGGCGGGCCACAACACATGGCTGTGATTTCTTGTTTAAGAGCCTCTCCCCCAAATTCCCTTTTTGGAAGCTGCAAATCTTTCGCAAATCTCTTTGTGCCCGATTTTGGCCAAGAGGTTCAGTGTCTCCATCTCTGGCGATGGAATATTGCGGTTGGTCGAGGCAGTTGCTTCCATGGAAGCAAACGTCTTGAAGTTGTCTCTCTCTCTTTTTTTAAATTTGCATTTATATCCCGCCCTTCTCCGAAGACTCAGGGCGGCTTACACTGTGTTAAGCAATAGTCTTCATCCATTTGTATATTATATACAAAGTCAACTTATTGCCCCCAACAATCTGGGTCCTCATTTTACCTACCTTATAAAGGATGGAAGGCTGAGTCAACCTTGGGCCTGGTGGGACTTGAACTTGCAGTAATTGCAAGCAGCTGTGTTAATAGCAGACAGACTTAGTCTGTTGAGCCACCAGAGGCCCTCTTCTTTCACAATGGCTAATCTGCTATGCCAGAGTCTCCATCCAAGCTGCACTACTCGAGAGGAGCAAGAAGGCCCTGAGCCACTCCTGCAAGGGGTTAAATCTCATCTTTTCTGGCTAAAGCAAATCCAAAACTGACACTCTTCTGTTCCCATCATCGCCCGAGAAATCTCAGTTACATCATAGCCAGCCTGTGTGTGTGTGTGTGTGTGTGTGTGTGTGTGTCTTTGTGTGCATGTTTATTAATTTATTTTCTCTCCCCTAGGTGCAAAGCATGGTGGCCATGAATGTGTTAAGTACTGTAGCAGCTGGTTTGGGCCTGGCATCCCTGTTTCTCAGCTTCAGTGTACTCTTTCAATTCAATTTGTCTTGGTACTGCTATACCCTTGAAAAAGAAATTCAGGAAAAGTGTAATCCAATCCAGGTACGTCCTTTTATATAATAAGTATGTGACCTTCCCAAATTCATCCGTAAGAAGTTGGTTTCAAAAGGGCAGAGAAGGAAAAAGAAGGCCATGGCCCTAGCATTCCCAATGTTAGCTCATTGCCACAGTTGTGGGTTTCAAATGTTTCTACTACCGGTTCTGTGGGTGTGGCCTGGTGGGCGTGGCCTGGTGGGCGTGGCTTGGTGGGCGTGGCGGGGGAAGGATACTGTAAAATCTCCATTCTCTCCCCAATCCAGGGGAAGGATACTGTAAAATCTCCATTCCCTCTTGACTCCAGGGGAAGGTTACTGCAAAATCCCCATTTCCTCCCGATCAGCTGGGACTTGGGAGGCAGAGAATAGATGGGGGCGGGGCCAGTCAATTTTTACTACCGGTTCTCCGAACTATTCAAAATTTCTGCTACCAGAACTGGTCAGAACCTGCTGAAACCCATCTCTGTGTTGCCCCCAATATCTATGGGGCTGCCAGAAAGAAGAGGGGGTCAACCTATTTTTCCAAAGCGCCAGAAGGCAGGACAAGAAACAACGGATGGAGAGAAGCAACTTAGAACTAAGGAGGAATTTTCTGACAGCTAGAACAATTAATCAGTGGAACAACTTCCTTCCAGAAGTTGTGAATGCTCCAACAGTGGATGTTTTAAAGAAGAAATTGGGCAACGACTAGTCTGAAATGGCATAGGGATTCCTGCTTGAGCAGGGGTTGGACTAGAAGATCTCCAAGGTCCCTTCCAACTCTTACTCTGTTTCTGTTTTGGACTAAAAAAAACCCAACAACTTCAATCCCCTTATGACCTAGGCAATAGATCCTCCCTATCACATCCCTATCATCTTCCTTACTCTAGAATTGGAGATAAATATGCCTGTCTGTATGTATAAAAATGGATAGGTTACTTTTCTGTTTCATTGACAGAATATCGGCAGAGGAATACTGATTGTTCTTACTCTGTTCACCGCCCTGGAGTTTTGCATCACCATCTCAGTTGCGTCTTTTGGATGTAAGATGGTTTGCCGAGATACCTTCCCTGAAAACGTAAGATTTCCAAAAGAAGATGGTTAGTTCATCAAGGGAAATGGATTGAGAAACACGGATTTCGGATGTTTGGTTATCTGGATAATATGGAATAGTCGGATTGGAAGGCATTATGTTGGATAGGATAACATCTCTTTCTCGCCACCTCTCCTCAGGCTAGTTTTCATATACAATGGTACCTCGGTACTTGGCGTTAATTGGTTTCAGGAGGTGTGATAGGTACAAAAAAGGATGAGTCCTAAACAAACCACGTGACTTATCACGCTTTGTTTTAGCCAGGAAGAACTTTCTGTCTGTCCCTTTTCCTACGGTATGTCAGTGACCTACCCAGCATGGCTGACTTCCTGTCTATCTTCTGTGATTATCCCCCTCCTTTTGCAGTGACCTTTCCAACATGGCCGACTTCCTGTCTGTCCTCTATGGTTGTCCCCTACTTTTGCAGCGGTCTTGCCAGCATGGCTTACTTCCTGTCTGTCCTCTGTGATTATCCCCCTCCTTTTGCAGCGACCTTTCCAGCATGGCCGACTTCCTGTCTGTTCTCTGTGATTGTCCCCCTCCTTTTGTAGTGATCTTTCCAGCATGGCCGACTTCCTGTCTGTCCTCTGTGGTTGTCCCTCTCTTCCTATCACAGGGTATCAAGTACTAAACAAATGTTGAGTACTGGGACAACATTTTCAGGTCAAAATGTGTCAAATACCAAATTCAACAAGTTTTGAAGCAGTTGAGTACTGAGGTACCACTGTAGGGAGATTCTGAGTTACTCTTGTGCCGATGTCTTGAGTCATATGTGTTTTAGAGACACTCATTAAAAGGATAAAATCCTATGGAGGTTGTTTTGGCATAAGTTGGGATGGGTGTCATTTGGACCCCAGAGGAGAGTGAAAAAGCTGAAGCCTAGAGAGATTACAACCACATTTCCCTTCACCTTAACTCATTCATTTTGCAGATGAGTGGTGCAGTGGCCTAGAGGTGAAGCTCTTGCCTCACAATCAGGAGGCTGTGAATTTGATCCCAGGTAGAGGCAGATATTTCTCTCTCTGGGTACCATGTGAATATATCTGCTGAAAAAAACAACAACTCCGCATTGGTGACAGAAAAGGCATTTGGCCAGTAAACACTCAGCTCCATTCAGTTGCCCAGACTCCACTCCACTAGAGATTATGGGGTCATTAAAAGAGGGTGATGATGATGATTAATTTTGCAGACCTGGCTATTTTGTTATATGTAAAACATAGGCGCTGAATTGCATTATAAAAATAAATGATAAAAGCAATGTGTATACTATGGCTTCAGGCGAAGGGATGCCATTGGCAACAAAGATGAAAGATTGCTGCAAAAGGTTGCCAAGATAGGGTGAGTTCACATGTTGTACTAGGTATGCACAAAAGAATAATTTGGCTTAATGCATACGCTGTGTTGCAAACCTGGTGTCAGTTTTGGAAGGCAATTTTCTTTTTGCTTTTTAACTGCCACATATTTTAGCTGGGGAAGTTGGGAGGGGGTTGTTGTTGGAGCGGTAGAAAGTTAGTCATAACAACATTCCATATTCAAGGACTTTTGCCTGCGTCTGATGTAGACTGTCTGAAGACTGTATCCAATTGAGTGTGAAGAGTTGATTGGACAATGTGATGAACTTGTGGGTGTGGGGCAGGGCTGTGAACTGTCAACCGTTTCAGTTTCGGGTTTTCCCAGCTGTGCCAACATGACATCTCTAATAAATTGGAACTTTGAGAAACCTCAAGCCTCAGAGCTTTGTTTCGTTGGGGGTGTTCCTTGGAACCCTGACACCTGGCTTATACAGTAAATAAATGATAGTGGATAGATTCTCATATTGTGATAAACCTAAAGGGAAAAAAACCCCACACACCTTATAAATCTCAGCTCAGGTTCCAGCCAATTGGAATCATTGACGTTCATTGAAATAAGGAGGGATGCCTAATCTGTGGAGGCTCCAGCTAACACTTCAGACTGAATTCCAAAAAGATGCTTTGAAATATGTGACAGCTTGAACCCAGCAACTCTGTTAATGTTTTTAAAGCAGCTGCATCTTTTTCTGGGGCTTTGGAGGGAGCTCTAGCCATGCCAATCAGAAAAAGGATTCAGCTCAAGGGTGAAATCCAGCAGGTTCTGGAGAACCAGTAGTGGAAATTTTGAGCAGTTCGGAGAACCCGTAGCAGAAATTTTGAATAGTTCAGAGAACCGGCAAATACTACCTATAGCTGGCCCCAAAGTGGGGTGGGAATGGGGATTTTGCAATAGCCTTCCCGTGGAGTGGGGAGGGAACGGGGATTTTGCAGTATCCTTCTCCTGCCACGCCCACCAAGCCACACCACACCCACCAAGCCACGTCCAGAGAACTGGTAGTAAAAAAAAAATGGATTTCACTACTGATTCAGCTGCTTTAAAGAGAGACAGTGATATCTTTATGCTTCAACAAAGATCCAGATTCCTCTTTTGGGAATCAAAGTGCTGTACAGTCATACTGAAAGCAGATAGATTTAGTCCAAAGGTTTTTGGAAAGCTGAGGGGTTCTGTTCTGAGCTGTGGAATGAGAATGTATACACACACACAAATGGTCCTAATGCTTTTGTTATTTCTTTAGGTTGTGGTCATTTATCAGAATGTGTCTCCTGCCAGTGCCGAACAACGTCCCGACCTCGACTGTAAAGAGGCAGCAATTCAGCCCTGATTTGCTTTCCTTTCCTAGCAGCTATTCTGGAGTACATTCACCTCCTGCATCTTGAAGCCTTAAATTTTTTTTTTTTTAAGGAATTGCATCAGGGGTGCTATTCAGCAAGTTCTGGAGAATCGGTAGCGGAAATTTTGAGTAGTTCAGAGAACCCGGCAAATACCATCTCTGGCTGGCCCCAAAGTGGGGTGGGAATGGGGATTTTTGCAGTATCCTTCTCCTGCCATACCCACCAAGCCATGCCCACAGAACTGGTAGTAAGAAAAAAACGGAATTCCATCACTGAATTGCACGGAAGTTTTTAATCAGTGGAACATAAAGGCTTTTAATGGACTAAGAAAAGGATCATATATAAAAGATCTTGTCAAGGTTCGTTGTTGCTGGTTAAAATATCTCCTTAGGAGGGGGTCGGCTGAGCCGTGGTGGTGCAGTGGTTAGAATGCAGTACTGCTGACTGCCGGCTGCCTGCAATTTGGCAGTTCGAATCTCACCAGGCTCAAGGTTGACTCCGCCTTCCATCCTTCCGAGGTGGGTAAAATGAGGACCCAGATTGCTGCGGGCCGTAGGCTGACTCTGTAAACTGCTTGGAGAAGGTAAAGTCTAAACGCTATTGCTATTGCACCAAGTTATGGTTTGCTGTTGGAAAATATGTACAGGTAGTCCTCGACCTATGACCACAATTGAGCCCAAAATTTATGTTGCTCAGTGAGACATTTGTTAAGTGAATTTTGTCCCATTTTATGACCTTTCTTGCCCTGGTTGTTAAACGAATCACTGTGACGGTTAAATTAGTAAATAGGTTGTTAAGCGAATCTGGCTTTCCCGTTGACTTTGCTTGCCAGAAGGTCACAAAAGTTGACCACGCGACCCTGGGACACTGCAACCGTCATAAATATGAACTAGTCGCTAAGTGACCGTGAAGATCCTGCAATGGTCGTAAGTGTGAAAAATGGTCATTTTTCTTCCACAGCTCTTGTCACTGCGAATGGCCGCTAAACGAACTGTTGTAAGTCGAGGACTATCTGTAGTAGGCTGGGTTTACACAGCGTGTTATGGATGCACTATAGTTTCCTCATTGCAATGGTTGTGTCACAGATTAAGGAGAAGTCCAAAGCTCAACTCAACAGAGTTTAGCCAAATGCTTTTTTTTTGCACCCAGCTGCATTCATACAACAAATTACGCTGGTTGCGTGAAACAGCTAATGTTGTGTCTTGCCCGCTCTCACAGCAGCCGGGGCCTTCTTATCTGCTCCCGAACACGGAGGAATGTATGCCTCCCGGCCCCAGTCCTGGCTCCATGCCCAGACAAGCTGAAGAGGAGGGGGCACCTCCCGGTCCCAGCCCTGGCTCCATGCCCAAGCAGGCTGCAGAGGAGGGAGCATCCCCCGGCCCCAGCCCTGGCTCCATGCCCAGGCAAACGGAGCAGCTAGACCCCTCCCCCTCCTCCACAGCATGTGAGCCTGAGGAAGGTTTATTTCCAACAGCTGCTGATTGGAGTGACCCTCGCATCAGAAGACTGGATAGGCGGAGGCAACAGAAGGAAGGGAGGGGCAGGCCTTAATGAGTGCTGAGTCATGGAGCCACGCCCCATGGCCTATATAAAGGATCTGCTTTCTGGCAGTCTCTGAGTCAGGCAAAGTCGAACTTATCTTGCTGAAGTCACTTTCTGGTCTCCTGCCTGCTCTGAGGACTTTGCTAGGACTTTGGGCAGAGCTGCAGAGGCAAGCCTGATTTGGATTTCCCTGACCCGGCCGTCAGCGGAGGAGTGGGACACGACAGCTAATGCTTGCAACACGTTCCAGAAATTGATGGTTGGGCTGTAACAGGAATTGTTAAAAAAAAAAAAAAGGCTCAGCAGCCATAAAGTCCCATGAAAACTAAACAACCAAATCTGTAGCCATAATTTAAATTTATAGCCAGTTTGATCTAGTGCCGATATGGCACGCGTAGCCATATCAGTGGGCAGACGAGCTCAGGAGGGCCTCCGGGGGTGTGTGGGGAAGGCTGTTTTCACCCTCCCCAGACTCCTAGAAAGGCTCTGGAGGCTGGGGAGAGGAAAAAACTGGTCTACCGTGCCATCGTGTGCCAGGAGCGTGGGGAGTGTGTGTGGGGGTGTTGTACGAGCATACACGGGGGAAGAATTATGGGTGTGGGCATGCGCGCGGGCAACTCCCCCCTCCCCCGCTCATGGCATGTGATGGCAAAAAGGTTAGCCATCACTGATCTAGTGGTTAAGGTACCAGGCTAAGGTACCAGGCTAGAAACCAGGAGACTGTGAGTTCTAGTCTCACCTTATGAAGGAAAGCCAGCTAGGTGATTTTGGGCCAGTCCCTCTCTCAGTCCAACTCACCTCACAGGGTTGTTGTTGTGGGGTAAACAGGATGAAGAAGGAGTATTAGGCATGTTTGCTGCCTTAAGTTATTTATGAAAATAATAAAGACAGGATATAAATGCATATCTTGGAAGATAAGCTTGTTCCCTGCCACTTGACTTTCTATCAGATTGCCTGTCGTGTCCCCCTCCTCCTCCGACGACCGGGTCTGGGAAGTCTGTATCAAGCGTGGCCACGAAGCCTCTGCAGCTTTGCCAAATTCCTTTCAGATTTCTCAGGCAGGCAGGAATCCAAGGTGTGACTTCAGCAAACCAGATGAGACTTTGCCTGACTCAAGGAATGCCCAAAAAGCAGATCCTTTATATAGGCCAGCCATGGGGTGTGGCTCCATGACTCAGCACTTATCCAGGCCTGCCCCTCCCTTCCTTCTGCTGACGTCGCCTCTCAATTCTCCGGAAGCGGGGATCTGTCCACTGTAAATTCCCTTCCTCCGGATCTGCTGCCGGCAATTCTAACACGTGGCTGGCTTCGTGCTCACACGCTGTAGGAGTGAGGTTTGTTTGTTCATTCCTGACATTCTGTCCGGGCATGGTGCCAGGGCTGGGGGCTGGAGGCATGCCAGGCCATTCCTCTTCATTTTTTTTTATTTGCATTTATATCCCACCCTTCTCCGAAGACTCAGGGTGGCTTACACTATGTTAGCAATAGTCTTCATCCTGTTTGTATATTTATATACAAAGTCAACTTATTGCCCCCAGCAATCTGGGTCCTCATTTTACCTACCTTATAAAGGATGGAAGACTGAGTCAACCTTGGGCCTGATGGGACTAGAACCTGCAGTAATTGCAGGCAGCTGTGTTAATAACAGACTGTCTTACCAGTCTGAGCCATTATCAGACTCTGAATCTGATAGCAGGCCCGGCAGGAGGAGGGAGGGGCCCAGCTGAGGAGAGGAGGGCGGGCGAGGTACAACATTGCCTTTTGCCAGCCCAGCTTATCTTACTCTTTATTTTAGACATGAGTGGACCTCCAGACTTTCTAATAAAATGCTGAACTTGTTGCGTCTTGCTAAAATGTTTATTTTATCTGAATTCCATGGAAATGAAGATGATTGTAAGGGTCTGGTAGTTTATACCCGATTGACTTTTCAAAGGGATCTTTTCTTGAAAAAACCTTGGAATGTCAGAAGTGCTGCAATAGATTCCCAGTGTTCAGACCGGGGGTGAAATTCAACCGGCTCGGACCAACTCGGGAGAACCGGTAGGGATGATTTGAATCGGTTTGCTGAACCGGATGGCCCACCCACCCACTCACCAGATCACCGCTCACCCCTTTCGGCTGCTCGTTGCCTCTTCTGGCTGCTCACCCCACCCTATAGGGTGAAACTTTTCTCCCTTCATTCACAGCGGAGCTGCTGCTCCCACCCCGGCCCCCTCCCTCTCGGGGACTACCTTAAAGGGACAGGCTGCAGCAGCTCTGCTGTGAATGGAGGGAGAGAAGTTCAGCTTCTCTCTGCCACAGAATTCAATGTTAAATGCTGCAGCAGAGAGAATCCAAATTTTTTTCTCTCCATTCACAGCGGAGCTGCTGCAATCTGTCCCTTTAAGGTACTTCAACCCCCAGGAGGGAGGGGGCTGGAGGGGGGGACCATAAAGGGAGCAGCAGTTCTGCTGTGAATGGAGGGAGAAAAGTTCAGCTTCTTTGTGCCACAGCGTTCACTTCTGGTGCTCATACACACATTTTTTCCTACCTGGTTCGGTGGGTGTGGCTTGGTGGTGGTGGGGTCATATGACTGAATGGCCATGGCCGTGAGTGACATAGAGTTGGCCATGCCCACTCAGTCACAGGACTCCCCCCTCCCGCACAGAGCCATGCCCACAGAACCGGTAGGGGAAAAAATTGAATATCACCAGGACATTCTGTTCCTGGGTGACTGGAGAGGCAGATGTGTCATGGGAACATGAAAAGGCATCACTCCATGGCATAGGGCCGGGCTACTTACGGGACCGTCTGCTGCCACCGAATGCCTCTCACCGACCCGTGCGCTCTCACAGAGAGGGACTCCTCAGGGTGCCGTCGGCCAGGCAGTGCTGACTGGTGACACCCAGGAGAAGGGCCTTTTCTGTGGGGGCCCCCACCCTCTGGAACGAGCTTCCCCCAGGACTTCGACAACTTCCTGACCTTCGAGCCTTCCGCCGCAAGCTTAAGACACATCTATTTATTTGCGCAGGACTGGACTAGAATTTTTAAATTTTAAATATTTAAATTTTAAATCCGGTTTTAATGGGGTTTTATTATTTATATCTCTATTTTAAATATTCGGCCTTTGTAATAAGTTTTTTAAATTAATGTTTTATTCTGTATATATATACGTTTTATATGGCTGTAAACCGCCCTGAGTCCCTAGGGAGATAGGGCGGTATAAAACAAACAAATAAATAAATAAATAAATAAATACTCTTAGGGAGATCAATTGATTCCCAAGCAGACCCCATAATGCAGAATTAAAGGAACTCAAACTGCCCAATGGTGTCGTTGGAATTAAACCGGGTCAGCTAGAAACCAGGAAAGAGTGAGTTGTGGAAAGCAGTAATGGTGAACCACCTCTGAAATTGTTGCCAAGAAAATATCATAAACTTTGTCCAGCCAATCCAAATGATCAAAATTAATTCAAAGACCCCACCAAAACAAAAAATAGAATTCCGGTTGACTTGGTAAATTGATTTCGGGTTGACACAGGCATGGGTTTCAGAGCCTTTAGCAATGGGTTCGCTGCCCTTTTGCTGGGTGGGTGTGGCCATGGTGGGCATTTCCTAGTTGGCCGTCTGCACCATGGGCGGGGGGTGGCTTTCCTCCGGAGTTTTTGCCTTCCCGGAGATTTTCCTCGAGCCTCCGGGAAGGCAAAAACTGCTTCCCCCTGTTCTCATTGCCTAAAACTAAAGCAATGTTGGCAAATTTAAGAGCTTTGGATGGAGAATTCTAGCAGTTGAAGTCCAAAAATCTTAAAATTGCCAAGATTGGACACCTCTGGCATAAAGAATTGAATAGTCAATGTGTGTATGGAGATATTGGTATGTGTTGTAGTCTGCCAGCAGCCTACGGACCTGGCAGTGGAGTCAGACAGTGAGGAGGCTGGGGAGGACAATGGACCAGTCCTGGAATCAGGGGAAGCCCGGACGAGGGCTCTGCATCAGAGGCAGAGATGGGGCCAGGGCAATCTGGGAGAGATGCGCGGACTCTGCAGCCTCCAGAGGCGGACAGCAGAGAGGCAGAGGAACAGGAGGAGCCTGTTCCTAATGCACACATGCGAAGAGCTGCCGGAAGGCAAGAGCAGCTGAAGAAAAAAGGACAACTCGGGAGTAAGGCCAGAAGATGATTGGCCACTCCCACAAGGCTTAAAAGAGCATCAACCAGCCGTTGGGCTCTTTGTAGAAAAGCAGTGTTGATTTCCATGCTTCTTGTCAGCGTCTCTTGAACTTTGTGGGGGTTTTGCCAAGAAAAGCCTTTGGCAGGTTGCCAAAGACATCAGAGGTTGGTGATAAAGCCCACGGACTGATTATTAAGAATTTTGTTTTGGACGAAGCTGAGAATGAATTAATTTTCAGCTGTTTTAATAAAATAAATTCTATTCTATTCTATTGTGTTTAGTAATCACTACTTGGGCCTTGGTCACAACAGTATGGATGTCCACATCACATTTCCCATCTCTTTGGATTTTACATCTGCACTCATCTCCCATGAAGGAAACCAACTTCACAGGACTTTAGGCTTGTCACTCCCCTTAAAAGCATCACACAAGCATACACCCACAAACATACATACCACCTTTATAAATGCACAGGCTGACGTATTCACACACATAACAATTGTGCATTTCTTTCCTGCACTCTGCAATGGATACGCCACCAATGTGAGTGCGATCATTTATTGCTAAATCTACGGTCAATGGCAGCGCCAGAAAACTTTTACTTGTTTGAAGAGGGTAGCAGAGGGATATGAGAAAGTTGGCAGATGCTGTTCAACTTGTCCCAGGCTGGCATTCAGAAGCAGATTGTTTGCGTTGGAAGTGGTTTTCACCTGATGAAAAGAGATAACAGCAAAATAAATAAGGGGCCATGGATCTAGTAATTATTTACATATCTATCATCATCATATTTTGAAGGCCCCATAATCCCTTTACAGGGTGGAGTCTGGGCAATTTAATAGAGCTAGCAGAGTGTTTTAATGGCCAGATGCCCTTCCTGTTGCCAAGGCAGAGTTTTGTTCAGCAAATATACTCACAGTGAGCCCAGAGAGAGAAATATCTGCCTCTACCTAGGATTGAACTCACGGCCTCCTGATTGTGAGGCGAGAGTCCCACCTCTAGGCCACCGCACCACTCCAATTATTTACCTATTTATCCTACTAGCCAAGAAAAGAGAAGGTCTGTCACTTACTTATTTATACAAGCAATCACTTTTTGCCGTGGGAACTCCAATAATTGACTTATCCACTTGAAACAACCAGCGACCTGGTTCACCAACATTGGTGGTCTCCATAATATTGAGAATTTCAGGAGTTCGGGAACCAGGAATGTTGTAGTAATTTTCTTTGTCCCCGCTGTCAAAGCCAGCCTGGTGAAGAGGTAGAGAAAGAGAAATAGGGACCAGAGGTGGTATTCAGCCGGTTCACACCGGTTCGGGTGAACCGGTAGCGGCGATCAGCTCCACGTCGTGCTATTTAGGCACGTTTTCGAGGCCAGGTGCATGAGTGGAAGGCGCATGAGCGAGCAAAGTGCAAGCATGGAAGGCTGGATGCATACATGGACTGTGTGTGTGTAGCGAACTGGTGGTAAAGGTAAGTGAAACTACCCCTGACCACAACCAATGGGTTGAAACTAAAGGGGAGTAGATTATGGTTATGTATTAGGAGGATATGTCTTCTCCTTCTAGACAGGAGAACTGCAACCAGTAGAACAAGTTGCTTCATGTTCCCCTTCACTACTGGTCTTCAAACAGTGGCTGGATAGCTCTCTATCCTAAGTGCTTCAGGAGATACTACGTCGAGCAGGTGGTTGGATTAGATAACACCTAATGTCTCTTCCAAATCTAGGATTCATCTGCAGTGGAGGTCTGAATTACTGTTGGTCTCATCTTAGCCTCATCTAATCTGTTTTGGGCATCTTCTGATACTTCTGGGTAGAAGTGCACCATTCACGTGCGTGGAAAGCCTTTTGGGAGAACGCATGTGCAAACCTTGTCACTTCCCTCCTGGCATATCCCTAATTTAACCACTTATGTCCTGGAAATGTGAGAGGAGCATTTGCACACCTGCACATCGACTCCCTGTTCAGACTGAATGTATGACAGGAGAAATGGAGGCTAGGCTAGGCTTCCTTGGAGAAAGGGCGGGAACCGTAAGCAACCATTGCAGACAAACACAGTTGTTGTCTGAAAGTAATAGCAAATCTTCATTTGCAAATTTTGACAATACACATCCAGAAAAAAAAAACAAAAAACAATTCAGTGATAGGCAGAAAACTCTTTTAGTGTCTGGTCTTGTAAAACCTACCCCCATTGCTGTAGACATCCTTCCTTTAAATATTTAGATTTTGTTGTGATCCGCCAGGAGCCTGCGGAGCTGGCAATGGAGTCAGACAGTGATGAGGCTGGGGAGGACAATGGACCAGTCCTGGAATCAGGGGAAGGCCCAGACGAGGGCTCTGCATCAGAGGCAGAGATGGGGCCAGGGCAATCTGGGAGAGATGCGCGGACTCTGCAGCCTCCAGAGACGGACAGCAGAGAGGCAGAGGAACAGGAGGAGCCTGTTCCTAATGCACACATGCGAAGAGCTGCCGGAAGGCAAGAGCAGCTGAAGAAAAAAGGACAACTCAGGAGTAAGGCCAGAAGATGATTGGCCACTCCCACAAGGCTTAAAAGAGCATCAACGAACCGTTGGGTTCTTTGTAGAAAAGCAGTGTTGATTTCCATGCTTCTTGTCAGCGTCTCTTGAACTTTGTGGGGGGTTTGCCAAGAAAAAGCCTTTGGCAGGTTGCCAAAGACATCAGAGGTTGGTGATAAAGCCCACGGACTGATTATTAAGAATTTTGTTTTGGACGAAGCTGAGAATGAATTAATTTTCAGCTGTTTTAATAAAATAAATTCTATTCTATTCTATTCTATTCTATTGTGTTTAGTAATCACTACTTGGGCCTTGGTCACAACAGTATCTATCTATCTATCTATCTATCTATCTATCTATCTATCTATCTATCTATCTATCTATCTATCTATCTATCTATCTATCTATAGTATCTAGTCTGTCTGTCTGTCTGTCTGTCTATCTATCTATCTATCTATCTATCTATCTATCTATCTATCTATCTATCTATCTATCTATCTATCTATCTATCTATCTATCTATCTATCTATCTATCTATCTATCTATCTATCTATCTATCTATCTATCTATCTATCTATCTATCTATCTATCTATCTATCTATCTATCTATCTATCTATCTATCTATCTATCTATCTATCTATCTATCTATCTATCTATCTATCTATCTATCTATCTATCTATCTATCTATCTATCTATCTATCTATCTATCTATCTATCTATCTATCTATCTATCTATCTATCTATCTATCTATCTATCTATCTATCTATCTATCTATCTATCTATCTATCTATCTATCTATCTATCTATCTATCTATCTATCTATCTATCTATCTATCTATCTATCTATCTATCTATCTATCTATCTATCTATCTATCTATCTATCTATCTATCTATTTATCTATCTATCTCTACTATCTATCAATCATCTATCTATCTATCTATCTATCTATCTATCTATCTATCTATCTATCTATCTATCTATCTATCTATCTATCTATCTATCATCATCATATTTTGAAGGTCCCATAATCCCTTTACAGGGTGGAGTCTGGGCAATTTAATAGAGCTAGCAGAGTGTTTTAATGGCCAGATGCCCTTCCTGTTGCCAAGGCAGAGTTTTGTTCAGCAAATATATTCACAGTGAGCTCAGAGAGAAATATCTGCCTCTACCTAGGATTGAACTCACGGCCTCCTGATTGAGTCCCACCTCTAGGCCACCGCACCACTCCAATTATTTACCTATTTATCCTACTAGCCAAAAGAGAAGGTCTGTCACTTACTTATTTATACAAGCAATCACTTTTGCCGTGGGAACTCCAATAATTGACTTATCCACTTGAAACAACCAGCGACCTGGTTCACCAACATTGGTGGTCTCCATAATATTGAGAATTTCAGGAGTTCGGGAACCAGGAATGTTGTAGTAATTTTCTTTGTCCCGCTGTCAAAGCCAGCCTGGTGAAGAGGTAGCAGAGGGATATGAGAAAATTGGCAGATGCTGTTCAACTTGTCCCAGGCTGGCATGCAGAAGCAGATTGTCTGCGTTGGAAGTGGTTTTCACCTGATGAAAAGAGATAACAGCAAAATAAATAAGGGGCCATGGATTATATGTAATTATTTACATATCTATCATCATCATATTTTGAAGGTCCCATAATCCCTTTACAGGGTGGAGTCTGGGCAATTTAATAGAGCTAGCAGAGTGTTTTAATGGCCAGATGCCCTTCCTGTTGCCAAGGCGGAGTTTTGTTCAGCAAATATATTCACAGTGAGCTCAGAGAGAGAAATATCTGCCTCTACCTAGGATCGAACTCACGGCCTCCTGATTGAGTCCCACCTCTAGGCCACCGCACCACTCCAATTATTTACCTATTTATCCTACTAGCCAATAAAAGAGAAGGTCTGTCACTTACTTATTTATACAAGCAATCACTTTTTGCCGTGGGAACTCCAATAATTGACTTATCCACTTGAAGCAACCAGCGACCTGGTTCACCGACATTGGTGGTCTCCATAATATTGAGAATTTCAGGAGTTCGGGAACCAGGAATGTTGTAGTAATTTTCTTTGTCCCCGCTGTCAAAGCCAGCCTGGTGAAGAGGTAGAGAAAGAGAAATAGGGACCAGAGGTGGTATTCAGCCGGTTCACACCGGTTCGGGTGAATTGGTAGCAGCGATCGGCTCCACGTCGTGCTATTTAGGCACATTTTCGAGGCCAGGTGCATGAGTGGAAGGCGCATGAGTGAGCAAAGTGCAAGCATGGAAGGCTGGGTGCATACATGGAATGTGTGTGTGTAGCGAACTGGTGGTAAAGGTAAGTGAAACTACCCCTGACCACAACCAATGGGTTGAAACTAAAGGGGAGTAGATTATGGTTATGTATTAGGAGGATATGTCTTCTCCTTCTAGACAGGAGAACTGCAACCAATAGAACAAGTTGCTTCATGTTCCCCTTCACTACTGGTCTTCAAACAGTGGCTGGATAGCTCTCTGTCCTAAGTGCTTCAGGAGATAATACGTCGAGCAGGTGGTTGGATTAGATAACACCTAATGTCTCTTCCAAATCTAGGATTCATCTGCAGTGGAGGTCTGAATTACTGTCGGTCTCATCTTAGCCTCATCTAATCTGTTTTGGGCATCTTCTAATACTTCTGGGTAGAAGTGCACCATTCACGTGTGTGGAAAGCCTTTTGGGAGAACGCATGTGCAAACCTTGTCACTTCCCTCCTGGCATATCCCTAATTTAACCAATTATGTCCTGGAAATGTGAGAGGAGCATTTGCACACCTGCACATCGACTCCCTGTTCAGACTGAATGTATGACAGGAGAAATGGAGGCTAGGCTAGGCTTCCTTGGAGAAAGGGCGGGAACCGTAAGCAACCATTGCAGACAAACACAGTTGTTATCTGAAAGTAATAGCAAATCTTCATTTGCAAACTTTGACAATACACATCCAGAAAAAAACCAAAAAACAATTCAGTGATAGGCAGAAAACTCTCTTAGTGTCTGGTCCTGTAAAACCTACCCCCATTGCTGTAGACATCCTTCCTTTAAATATTTAGATTTTGTTGTGGTCCACCAGGAGCCTGCGGAGCTGGCAATGGAGTCAGACAGTGATGAGGCTGAGGAAGAACATGGGCCAGTCCTGGAGGCTGGGGAAGGCCCAGATGCGAGCTCTGCGTCGGAGGCAGAGGTGGGACCAAGGCCATCGGGGAGTGATGTGCGCACTCCGGACCCTCTGGAGGCTGACAGTAGTGAGGCAGACGAACAGGAGGAACCTGTTCCTAATGCATGCATGAGAAGAACTGCCAGAAGGCAAGAGCAGCTAAAGCAAAGAGGATGACTCGGGAGTAGGGCCAAGAGATGATTGGCCCCTCCCATAGGGCTTAAAAGACCAGCAACGGCGTTTGGGCTCTTTGCCGGAAAACAACATTGATAGAATTGCTCTTTGTCTTGCTGCATTTATTCCTTGCTGGCGTCTTCTGCTTTTGAACTTTTGCCAAGAAAAGCCTTTGGTAGTTTGCCTAATTAGACCAAGGTTGGTGATAAGACTGAAGAGTTGTGTCATGACTCTTGTCGTGAGTTGTGGCTCACGGCACGGTTGAGGAACTTGTTGCGGCCTGGGAACGGGCCGCGGCGGGGGCCTTAGACCGTGTTGTGCCTTTGCGGCCTCTGACCCGGCGCAGGTCCCAACCGGCTCCTTGGTTC
The DNA here is from genome assembly GCF_028640845.1 of Ahaetulla prasina. NCBI lineage: Eukaryota > Metazoa > Chordata > Lepidosauria > Squamata > Colubridae > Ahaetulla > Ahaetulla prasina. The sequence goes on along the minus strand of NC_080548.1, from coordinate 23,585,919 downwards.
CCCGAGGAGCTGAGGGGGATGAAGCGCCGGAGAAGACGCCTAGAGAGTTCCTGGAGGTCTAGCCGTTCGGAGGCTGATCGGACACTAGTGAAGTCCTATAATAGGACTTACCTAGTGGCATTGAGGAAGCGGCGTTGCTCGCCTCCTCCCTCATTGCGTCGACAGATAACCGCCCAGCCGCCCTGTTTGGGTGACTCGTTCCCTCCTTCACCAGGGGAGCGGGATGACCCGTTACAGGGGCGTGCTGAGGAGTTTAACTGTTATCTATACGATAAAATCGTTCAACCGGGACGTTCTGGACCAAAATTGCGGTGACTGAGGGGAGGTGTCTGAGGGTGGTCTTGGTGACATTGTATGGGATGAGTTTGACCCTGTGGCTCCCGAGGACATGGACAGTTTGTTGTGTAGGTTGAATGCCACCACATGTTTACTGGACCCGTGCCCCTCCTGGTTGGTGCTGGCCACTCAGGAGGTGACACGAGGCTGGGTCCAGGCAATTCTGGCGCTTCTTTGGTGGAGGAGTCTTCCGGCCGCCTTGAAAGAGGCGGTGGTGAGACCCTCCTCAAGAAGCCTGCCCTGGACCCGGCTGTTTTAGGTAATTATCGTCCGGTCTCAACCTTCGCGGCGAAGGTTGTAGAATATGGTGGCATATCAGTTTCCTTACACCTGGATGAAACTGTCTATCTAGACCCGTTCCAGTCCGGTTTCCGCCCGGTTACAGCACTGAGACGGCTTTGGTCGCGTTGGTGGATGATCTCTGAGGGCCAGGGATGAGGGTTGTTCCTCTGCCCTGGTCCTATTAGACCTCTCAGCGGCGTTTGATACCATCGACCATGGTATCCTGCTGCGCCGGTTGGAGGGGTTGGGAGTGGGAGGCACCCTTTACCGGTGGCTCTCCTCCTATCTCTCCCCTCGGTCGCAGTCGGTGTTGACAGGGGGGCAGAGGTCGGCCCGAGGCGCCTCACTTGTGGGTGCCGCGGGGTCGATTCTCTCGCCTTCTGTTCAACAGCTACATGAAGCCGCTGGGTGAGATCATCAGTGGCTTCGGTGTGAGGTACCAGCTGTACACCCAGCTGTACTTTTCCACACCGGGCCACCCCAACGAAGCTATCGAAGTGCTGTCCCGGTGTCTGGAAGCCGTACGGGTCTGGATGGGGAGAAACAGGCTCAAGCTCAATCCCTCCAAGACAGAGTGGCTGTGGATGCTGGCATCCCGGTACAGTCAGCTGAGTCCACGGCTGACTGTCGGAGGCGAGTCATTGGCCCCGATGGAGAGGGTGCGCAACTTGGGCGTCCTCCTGGATGAACGGCTGTCTTTTGAAGATCATTTGACGGCCGTCTCCAGGAGAGCTTTTTACCAGGTTCGCCTGGTGCGCCAGTTGCGCCCCTTTCTAGACCGGGATGCCCTATGCACGGTCACTCACGCCCTCGTGATGTCTCGCCTGGATTACTGCAATGCTCTCTACATGGGGCTCCCCTTGAAGGGCATCCGGAGACTGCAGTTAGTTCAGAATGCGGCTGCGCGGGTGATAGAGGGAGCCCCCTGTGGCTCCCGCGTGACACCTATCCTGCGCAGACTGCACTGGCTACCTGTGGCCTTCCGGGTGCGCTTCAAGGTTTTGGTAACCATCTTTAAAGCGCTCCATGGCATAGGGCCGGGTTACTTACGGGACCGCCTGCTGCTACCGAATACCTCTCACCGACCCGTGCGCTCTCACAGAGAGGGACTCCTCAGGGTGCCGTCAGCTAGGCAGTGTCGTCTGGCGACACCCAGCGGAAGGGCCTTCCCTGTGGGGGCTCCCACCCTCTGGAACGAACTCCTCCCAGGACTTCGTCAACTTCCGGACCTCCGAACCTTCCGCCGTGAGCTTAAAACATATTTATTCATTTGCGCAGGACTGGACTAGGTTTTAAATTTATATTGATTTTAATTGGTTTTAGTATTTATATCATTTTTAATTAATTTGGCTTTAGAATAAGTTTTTTAATTGTGATCTTAATTTGTATTTATATGTTTTTATTGGCCTGTGAACTGCCCTGAGTCCCTCGGGAGATAGGGCGGTATACAAATTTGATTAAATAAATAAAATAAATAAATAAATGAAGAATTTGCTTTGATTTAGTTTGGACGACGCTGAGAATGAGTTAATTCTCAGTTGTTCTAATAAAGTCTGTTTGTTTTTGAACTGAGTGCATCTACTACTACCTACCTGGGCCTGGGTCACAATAGATTTTTTTGAAGTTTTCTGAAGCTCACAAGTAAGGGGGGGGAAAGCAGCAGCATAAAAGTATGAGATGAGAAGGATAACTAAGGGTCACTTTCCTTGTGTGTCCAATCACACTTGGCCAATAAAAATTCTATTCTATTCTATTCTATCTATCCACTTTGATTAAATGAGATTGCATTAACTGGGCAAACATAACCCTACATTTCTTGTTGCACCTTCAAGCTATCCCAAAGCTACCTGAGCTGGGATTCCTCCAAGTCCTGTATGGATATCGCCATCATTTCCAGTTCCAGTGGTCCACTGTATATAAGCATAGTTCATCATAATGAAGGATATTCGTCCATCCGTGGCCAAGATAGCTTGAAAAGTGTTGACCTGCAACAAAAAGGGAAAGAATGGTATTTTAAGGCATGACTATCCTTGCTTAGCAAAGCTGTTTCTAAAGGAAAATCATATTGGACTAGTGATTTAAAATGGAATAGAATAACAGAGTTAGAAGGGACCTCAGAGGTCTTCTAGTCCAACCCCCTGCTTAGGCAGGAAACCCTATACCACTTCAGACAAATGGTTATCCAATAACTTCTTAAAAACTTCCAGTGTTGGAACATTCACAACTTATGGAGGCAAGCTGTTCCATTGATGAATTGTTCTGTCAGGAAATCTCTCCTTAGTTCTAAGTTGCTGCTCTCCTTGATTAGTTTCCACGTTAGTTTCCATTCCTTGCCCCAGCTCCTACCCACCCAGCAGTTTGAAAACATACAAATGGGAGTAGATAAATAGGTACCACTTCAGTGGGAAGGTAGCAGCGTTCGGTGCACCCATGCTGGCCATATGACCACAGAAATGTCTTCAGACAATGCTGGTTCTTTTAGCTAAGAAATGGAGATGAGAATCATGCCCTAGAGTGGGACACACCTGGACAGAGAAACCCTTACCTTTAATAGTTTTAAAATTAAATAAAATAAGAAAGAATGGAAGGGATAAAGGACTCAACCTATGAGTATGGTACAAGAAAAACAAAGGAGTTTGCTCATTTTTCTTTCATTCTCATCACATTGTCCAGGTCCCATATATGTTTTTTTAGTACAAAAACCTATGTGTCTATGAACTGGACATTCTTCCAGCCAGGTGCATATTTTGTTAGGTTTTTTCTCCCATTAGATTTATATCCTTCCCTCCTTAAATTTGTATCCTGCATGTTTCCTTACAGGAATTCAGTGTCTGTAAGGTAAGTGTCAAGTCTACCATCTTCGGCTTGGTGCCTCGCTGGCATCCTGCCATCAAAGGCTAGGGGCATGTGGGGGGCAGAGAAGAAATGTTTAATAAACCTATATTAGTATGTGCAGAGAAATAGGGAGGGGGGAGATGACAGCTTGACTAAGAACAGAGAAGCTCCGAACCAGTTTCTGCCAGCACTCAAGGCCATGCACCTTGGGAAGGAATCTGGATTACCCCAAAGATCTCAGTGTTCTCAAAACACCTAGGTGAATCTTCATTGGCTGAAAAAGAAGTGGTCGCTGGGGGAGGGTTGGGATGAGGGGAAACATTTTGGATCCTTTTAGCTTGGGGAATTTAATTCTAGCCTGACTTTACTGCAGTCAGCATCTTTTAATAATAGAACCTATCACTTCTACCAATGGAGTTGAGGGTCTTTCTTTCCTAAGGGATCAGACTGGGGCAGGTCTGACAGTATTGAAAATGGAAAGACAATCTTAAAGTCATCCAGGGACCCTCTATGGACTTAAGATGGACTTAAATCCGGGTCTTGGTGCTCCTTGTCCAACACTTTCACCTCTATCTCCATGGCTATTGGACTGAGAGAGAAAGACTGACCCAAAGTCATCCAGTGAGATTCTGTGATGTGGGGTGGGGGAGGCTGTAGCTCAGCACTTTTACCTCTACACTACATTTATTCTCAATAAATAAGCAGCAGCCACTGGAGGAGGAGGAATGCTCTAGATTAACATTATTGCATGAGACCTACCTTATCTGAAGCAGATCCGTAGTAGCCTACTTCGTCCCAGGTGGCAATAAACATCCACGTGGGTGTGAAAGAAATATCATTGTGGTACCGACTGAGGTCTGCAGCAAACTGACTAAGTAGCACTGGATCTTCGGTCTGTCTCGAGAAGATGCTCCCACTGACTCTATTGTCAACATCAGACCAAAATGGAGCAACAAAGGGTATTCCATTTTCCAGAGGGAAAGCATTAGGAGTGTACTCTGAGACATACTTTCCAAAAGAGATAACCCCATTGTTGTTGACCTAGAGAAAGATAAAGCAAAGTGGTAAGCTGTGTTCATTTGACATGCTCAATATTATTATGAAATTAGGCAATTTTCTAGAATCTTAAAAGACATTAAGATATAAACTAAGTAATCTGAGTTAACATAGGATGCTATCTCTCTTTCTCTTTCTCTTACACACACACACACACACACACAATCTATCATCTATCATCTATCTAGCGTATCAATCTATCTACTGTACCTATTTCCATCCATCTATCTATCTATCTATCTATCTATCTATCTATCTATCTATCTATCTATCTATCTATCTATCTATCTATCTATCTATCATCTATCTATCCACACAACTCTTTCTCTGTCTCTCTCTACACACACACACACACACACACTAACCAAAGTTAACTAGATGGTTAGCAAATGAGAACAACAGGTTGAAATAGTTCCCATTGTTCCTTCACAGAAATCATGAAACTAGTATAAGTTAATATCAGAGAAGAGGAACCTGTGGATCTCAAAATGGACCTATTGGGACCTGGAGGTCAACACTGGGAGCCCCATATCCTTATCACACTGATCTCTACTGTGCTCATGATTGGGTTTCTGAATGTATTTAGGTGACTGTAGATTGCTCATATCCCACCCATTCCTTCTCATAAAGGCATATTAATGGACAAGTATTAGTTATGACTCTTATCTATCCAGAAAGCTATTTTAGAAATGAAAGCCATGGGGAGTTTGGGCATTCCCAGCTATCTCAGCAAATGTTACATCTTGCCCAGTGGTGGAATTCAATTTTTTTTGCTACCAGTTCTGTGGGTGTGGCTTGGTGGGCGTGGTGTGGCTTGGTGGGTGTGGCTTAGTGGACATGGCAGGGGAAGGATACTGCAAAATCCCTATTTCCTCCCAATCAGCTGCGACTTGGGAAGCAGAGAATAGATGGGGGCAGGGCCAGCCAGAGGTGGTATTTGCCGGTTCTCCGAACTACTCAAAATTTCTACTATCGGTTCTCCAGAACCTGTCAGAACCTGCTGAATAGCACCCCTGATCTTGCCTCTCCAGAGAGGTATAAATAAATTATGCATTAGGGCATATTTAGAGTCAGTGGGTGGGTGGACAAGCTGAGTTGAGTAACCCCTTTCTTAGTTTCGATAAAGAAATATGAGGTTTATATCCGGCAGGTGTTACATACATAAAGGGAGTTGTATTTCTTGCCGTAGAAGGAGAAGGACTTTTCGATGGAGATCTCTGGAGAATTCCCATCATCAGCTACTGGGTTTTCTGAGTCACCTTGGGTTTTCCCATAAGGATAGAGCAATGATGCTGGAATAAGAGAGAGCATCACTGGTTTACAACAGCATTTCTGTTCAGCCTTGGCGTTTCTCCTCCCCCTCCAAACAGCTACCTGGAGCATCGATTTCTACAGATGTTGCTCATTCTAAATTCCCTTCCTGCCTCCGCCTGGGTTGGATACTGTTCTTCAAAAAACCATATTTGGTTTTGGGCTTTTCAACCCTTAGCTGATGGTCTACAGGCAGTGGTGGGTTTCAAAAACTGTTACTATTGGTTCTGTGGCTTGGTGGGCGTGGCTTGGTGGGCGTGGCATGGGAAGGATACTGTAAAATCCCCATTCCCTCCCCTCTCCTGGGGGAAGGATATTGCAAAATCTCCATTCCCACCCCACTCTGGGGCCAGCCAGAGGTGGTATTTGCCAGTTCTCCGAACTACTCAAAATTTCTGCTTCCAGAACTGGTCAGAACCTGCTGAAACTCACCTCTGCCTACTGGGTAGTATCTAACCAAGGGTGGGATGCTGGGGGTTCGCAGGGGTTCAGGAGAACCTCTAGCTAAGATTCTGTGCAGTTCAGAGAACCCCCAGATCCCACTCCTGGTTGGCCTCACCCACCCTGCCCTGCCCCTCCCCTCCCAGGAGTCCCCACGTGGCCTGTTTTGGATGCAGGGTGCGTGCGGAGGCTCGGGGAGGGTGAAAAACAGGCCTACTGGAAGGTTAGGAAGGCCGGAAATGGGCCCGTTTCCTGCCTCCAGAGGGCCTCTGGAGCCCAGGGAGACTGTTTTCGCCCTACTGGAGGCTTAAGGAAAGCCTCCGGAGCCCAGGGAGGGCAAAAACACCTCCCCCCCACCTTGGTGCAGGACTAGGTCATACCCACCATGGCCACGGCCCCACCCAGCAACTGGGCAGAGAACCCCTTGCTAAAATTTTTGAAGCCCACCCCTGTATCTAACCATTGATCTCTATTCCTGAATGGCTAGGTCATGATTGCTCTTGGCAGGATCTCTGGTGAATTGATAGTTTTATTTTGGGAGTGACCAATAGGGGCTGGTAGAAATTTGTTATTAGTATAACAGCAGTAAGTCTCTAACATTTTGTGCTGAATATTCTATGATTTTCAAACTTTTTTTTTTTTTTTGCATTTTAAAGGTTGATTACCAATACTCAACTGCAATCTCATCCAGTTCTGCTTACAAAGGTATTGATGGCACCAACGGGAGTTTAGAAAATTAGCCAGTTGATCCCATGACAATAAAACAGACTATGATCATTAAAGAAGTTTGTACTTGCACTCAGATGGGAGGGGGAGAAGAATTATTTTGAGACCTTGCCGTCCAGTGTAGCAGGTCTAGGAAGAAACATCTGGGCATATATGAAGGTTACCTTCTCTAACTTGAATGTCCCCTTGATGTGTAACTTCCAACTCCTAGAATTCTCCCAACAGCATGGCTGCTGTGAGCCTTCTGAGAGGTGTAGTTCAAACACCTGGAGAACATGATGGGGGCAAGGTTGATCTGGAATGTGGGAGATTATTTTTGGATGAAGCTAACGGTGATCCTTGTCCCGGGATTAACCTCCACCATTCTACTTGTTTCAGCATAGCATTGTTTTTGGCCCTAGAAAATTCCCTAGTCAAATTGATGGATTCAGCTAAAACTTACTCTTCGGGCTTGCAGCCAGACAAGGCAACGCCAACCCTGAAAAAAAAAAAGTAGAAACAAAAATACAATCAGATCTGGAGTGTTTTCATTCATGGATGTAAACCTAGATACATGCAAACATTCCTTATTCAGTAATTTTAATTAAAATGAGAATGAACACGACTGAAAACCACTTTGATTCAAAAGCAGAAGATAGAAAGACAGATACGTTTTTCCGGAGGTCTAAAGATCTGTTGTGCAATGTCAAAGGAGGAACTCAGAATGCAGAAAGTGGAATGATTTTCAGATGAGCTGGTACATTTTTGACATCCGAGTTCCTCTTGGACATAATCTTCTTAAAAAGGATAGGACTTGTGCTGACGGCAGTACTTTCTGTAACGCTCCGATAGTCAGAAAGGAGTACCAGCAAGTCTACCCATCCAGGGGTGGAATTCAATTTTTTTTACTACCGGTTTTGTGAGCGTGGCTTGATGAGTACGGCTTGGTGGGCGTGGCAGGGGAAGGATACTGCAAAATCTCCATTCCCACCCAACTCCAGGGGAAGGATACTGCAAAATCCCCATTCCCACCCCACTCTGGGGCCAGCCAGAGGTGGTATTTGCCAGTTCTCTGAACTACTCATAATTTCCGCTACTAGTTCTCCGGAACCTGTCATAACCTGCTGAATAGCACCCCTGCACCCGTCCTACATAACTATGTCATGATCTCTGCTAAAACCTCCTGGTAGTCACCAAAGTTAAAGTAGCATCCTTCAGATGGAAACTGAACAAGGAGCGATTCAGCCTGGAAATAAGGAGAAATTTTCTGATAGTGAGAACAATCAACCTATGGAACAGAAGTTGCCTTCAGAAGTTGTGGAAGCTTTATCACTGGAGGCTTTCAAGAAGAGATTGCACTGTGATCTGTCAGAAATGGTGTAGGGTCTCCTGCTTGGACTAGATGGAGTAGATGTCCTACAAGGTCCCTTCCAATTCTGATCTCATTCTCAATCTCAATCATTTAAATCTGACGGATCCTTCAAGTTTCCTTCTCTAAGTGCCCTCCAGACATGTTACTAGTCCCTAAATGACTAGCCAGTATGGCCAAGAAATGGCTGGCAAATTCTGCAAGCTATCTAGAAAATGCCAGAATGGAGAAGGATTCAGAGGATTAAGTTGCCTGTCCTTTGGAATAAGAACAATCTACTTATTTATTAGATCTGTAGGAATGTTAGGCTACACTAAAATTGAACTCAGCAATTGGTGATCCAGGAAGTTATAAGAATTCAGCTTTTATCTTGACATGCTAGGCGACCAATTCATTATGTTATGACATCATATAGATCGTTGAAGCATTGTATATTAAGATGACCATAGTATTTTATAACTTAGGTTGAGTGTTAGCATGTTGTATGAACAACCAGATCACATAGCCATATGTGTTGTTTCCATTCCATTGTGTTTCATAGTATTAAAACTTAAAAACAATATAAAGTCCTGCATTCACTTATTAGCAATAGCACTTAGACTTACATACTGCTTCATAGTGCTTTCCAGCCCTCTCTAAGCAGTCTACAGGGTCAGCCTATTGCCCCCCAACAGTCTGGGTCCTCGTTTTACCACCTCGGAAGGATGGAAGGCTGAGTCAATTTTGAACCTGGTGAGATTTGATCTGACAAACTGCTGGGAGCCGGCAGTCAGCAAAAGTAGCCTGCAGTACTGGACTCTAACCCTCACGCCACCATGGCTCATTAAGGTGGTTAGTCCAATTAAAACCATGTTCTTATTTTTTATTAACTACATTATACAGTTATCATTTTTTAACCCTTCTTCTTGTAGGTTAAAAAGTCCCTTGGGGGGGGTGTCGGGTTTAAACAGAGATGCTCTCATTTTAAATATCTAGCTTTGATGATCATGCCATATGACGATGAAGGGCCTTATACAGTATGAATTGGTAGATTCATACGGACGTTTTAACATATTTAAATGCTTTTTACCTCTATAAGCTAGCATGGTGGACTACTATTACACAAAATTTATCTGAAATCCAGCTTCCTTTTCGGGAACTGAAATTAGGCTCCATCTGTCATTCGTAGGGAAAAAAACCCAATAACCCCAACATTTCAGATCTTCACTTACCCGCTGCTAGTAATAGGAAGATATAAAAGCTCTCCATTTTGTTCCTGTTTTTGATTGAATGAATGTCTCTCACAGTGACCTGTGGTGCGTTTGTTTTCTTGTACCGTAAGAAAAGCCAACGTGTGTTGTGTGTGTGTGTATATATATATATATATATATCTCCACACGCAAAGACCAACATATGCATCTGCCACACCTAGGTTTACAAAGGCAACAAATGTTTGCCACAAAGGAAAAGGGACCTTAACCAAACAAAAATGCTTTGAAACATTTCAATCCATTGTGTGAACTTCCCCATCTTTTGTGAGAAACAGTCAACACCAGAATTGATGGGCAATCCAGCTTCCTGGGTTGAGTCACGAGAGAAGGAAGAAATGTCAGAGTTATTAAATATTGAAAAACAAATTTGTTCTGGGTATTGTTGGGCCCTGAATGCCACAAGAAAGTGCACCTCAGTGGTCAATTTCAAAAGGCTAACCAGGGTCAGACCTGACTTAATCCTTGAATTGAAGGCCACCAGAAAGTCCTAGGACTACAGGTTAAAGGGATGGGGGGGGGACATAGAGGCTACCTTAGGAAACGCCTCGTTCCAATGGGGTTGGCCTGCCCCACTTGCTCTGGCAAAAGGGGCATGCCGTGGACCCCATCGGCCAAGGAAATTCGGCTGGTGGGGTACAGGAGGAAACCTTTTTCTCCATCCTTTGTAACATTATGCTAATCAAGGTGAGATTCACCTGCTCCCCAGCCTTCTGAAAGGGCCTGGAAACCTGGTTCTGCTGATTGGCTAGGGCCCCTGATGGGGCTGTCCCACTCTGGAAGTGGTTGGTGGACTATGAAGATCCCACCTCCGTCCCACTTGTGTATCGGTTCCTTCTCTAGTCTTCTGTTAACATTTAATGTTCAATGTTTTCACATTCTAGTTGCTTTAGATTGCTGTTTGATGATGTTGTGAGCTGCCCAGAGTGAGATGGGCAGCATAAAAATTTAATTAATAAATAATTATATAGAACGAAGGAGGGCAAAGGAAAACCCGCTTCCATACATTTCCATACATCTTTTCCCTGTCACATCTACTCAACTCATGAGAACAGGGAGGCAAGGAATGTTACAGGTCACCTCTCCTAGGACCAAGAAGAGACTTCTATCTGGTGGCTCCTTCCTCATGGAACATGCTCCCCATGGAGATAAAATTGGCCTCGATGTTGACACTTTTTTGCAAGGCCCTGAAGATTTTGCCAACCTGGAGTGGGTTGGGGCAGTGGAGAAATCCAATTTTTTTCCTTACCAGTTCTGTGGGTGTGTCTTGGTGGTCATTTGACTCGGTGGGTGGGTGTGGCCAACTCAATGTCACTCCCACCCAGTCACATGACCCCCCCCAGCCATACCTGCCCAGGTTTTGTGGCTCTCAGTGTTTTCTGTGGGAAATGGGTCATGTGACTGGGTGGGCGTGGCCAACTTGATTGGTCTCACCCTTAGGAAATTTCTCCTTAGTCCAACTCACAATAAAATAGCACAATAAAATAGCACTGTTCCAATATTTAGAATAGAATAATAGAGTTGGAAAGGACCCTGGAGATCTTCTAGTCCAACCCCCTGCTTAGGCAGGAAACCCTACACCATTTTAGACAAATAATTATCCAATCTCTTCTTAAAAACTTCCAGTGTTTATTTATTTATTGTTTTGATTTGTATAATTCCCATCACCAATCTATAACTTGTTGCTGGCAATCCTTATGATTTATATTGATATATTGACCATCAATTGTGTTGTAAATGTCCTACCTTGATGAACGTATCTTTTCTTTTATGTACACTGAGAGCATATGCACCAAGACAAATTCCTTGTGTGTCCAATCACACTTGGCCAATAAAAAAAAAAAATCTATTCTATACCGCCCTTCTCCCGAAGGACTCAGGGCGGTTTACAGCCAGATAAAACAAAAGTATAAAAAATTAAGAACATTATTAAAAAGCTTATTCAATTTGGCTAACAGATAAAATTAAGCAAAAACTAAAAACTTAAGTTAAACTCCAATTTAAAACCCTCTTTTAAAATATTAAAATATTAGGCCAGCCCTGCGCGACGGAATGTTGGCGCATTCACAACTTCTGGAGGCAAGTTGTTCCACTGTTCCAGTGTGATTAGGTAATCGTGTGATCTCAGATCGTCCAACTACAAAACATAATCCATATGGAATTATTATTGATCTGTAAATGCAATGATGTAAAGACATGATGGGCCAAGTTCTCTTCTCAACTCAGTATTTTTATCTGGGTTTTTTTAAACCCTAAAATTAATCATCTGTGTTTGTTTTACAAGAAAAGTAAACTTTCTTTCTTTATAAATGAAAGGGAGATTGTTTGGCGTTCTGCTGGTTGACAGAATCAGTCAGTAATGAAATATTTGCTTTAATGTTTCATTTGATGCCAAAGTCTCATCTCCAGCTTTATCTTCAGGCTGGTGGTTTATTTCTGTAATCTGAGAAATGAATGTGAATCCTTTAGCGATGAATATTATAACAATGACTAATTATTAATGTACAGATAAAATGGATTCACCAACATTGAAGAACAACCTAGAACTATGGAGAAATTCCCTGACATTGAGAACCATTTATTAGTGGAAATTACTTGCTTGCAATTACTGCAGGTTCAAGTCCCACCAGGCCCGAGGTTGACTCAGCCTTCCATCCTTTATAAGGTAGGTAAAATGAGGACCCAGATTGTTGGGGGCAATAAGTTGACTTTATATATAATATACAAATGGATGAAGACTATTGCTTGACATAGTGTAAGCCGCCCTGAGTCTTCGGAGAAGGGCGGGATATAAATGCAAATAAATAAAATAAAATAAATAAAATAAATAATAAATAAATAAATGGTTGCCTCCAGAAGTTGTGGATTTTTATTTTTTATTTATTTTTGTCACACAGTATATATAAGCATAAGCATGAAATAACTATACAATATATAAGCATATATATGAGTATGAGTATGTAATAACTATATTAATTGGATATAACAAAGGAAAACAATAGGACAGGAACGGTAGACACGCTTGTGCTCTTATGCATGCCCCTTACAGACCTCATAGGAATGGGGTAAGGTCAATGGTAGATAGTTTTTGGTTGAAGCTTTTGGGATTTTGGGAAGAGACCATAGAGTCAGGTAGTGTATTCCAAGCATTAACAACTCTGTTATTGAAGTCATATTTTCTGCAATCAAGATTGGAGCGATCAATCAAGATGGATTGCAATCAATTGCAATCAAGATGGATGCTCCATCACTGGAGGTTTTTAAGAAGAGATTGGACAACCATGTGTCTGACATGACATAGGGATTCCTGTCTGAGCAGGGGGTTGGATTAGAAGACCTCCAAGCAAAAGGGGTAAGAAATGATGATGGGAGTTGTAATCCAAAAACATCCAGAAGACTTCTCTATGGCCATTGCCACCTTAAAGTTCAGGGTTGGAGAACTTCTTCATTGGAGAACTAGAGACTTCATCATTGGCCAGCTGGTTGTGCTCCTACAATGGGCAGGGGGGGGGGGAAGTGGGGAGATAGAAGGGGCCATTTTGGGGAAGTCAGGATTTCTGGCTGAGCAATATTGAAGAATGTCAGAGTATGAATATTCATAGACTGGAATAGGCATGGCAACAGATCAACCAATAGGGTCTGTTTGGAAACTGAAACATAATATTTGTTTGTATGGGGCCATAAGAGACAGTTTGGAGTCTGGGCATGGCTTAGACTTGCTGAACAGTATATATGTTGTGGTACGCCAGCAGCCTGCGGAGCTGGCAATGGAGTTGGACAGCAATGAGCCTGAGGAAAAACATGGGCCACTCCTGGAGGCTAGGGAAGGCCCGGATGAGGGCTCTGCGTCGGAGGCAGAAGTGGGGCCAGGGCCATTTGGGAGTGATGTGCAGACTCCAGAGCCTCCAGAGGCTGACAGTAGTGAGGCAGAGGAACAGGAGGAGCCTGTTCCTAATGCACACATGAGAAGAGCTGGCAGAAGGCAAGAGCAGCTAAAGCAAAGAGGATGACTCAGGAGTAGGGCCAAGAAATGATTGACCCCTCCCATAAGGCTTAAAAGACCAGCAACGGCATTTGGGCTCTTTGCCGGAAAACAATATTGATAGAATTATTCCTTGTCTTGCTGCATTTATTTCTTGTCGGTGTCTTCAGCTTTTGAACCTTTGCCAAGAAAAGCCTTGGGCAGTTTGCCTAATTAGACCAAGGTTGGTGATGAGACTGAAGAATTGTATTATGAAGACTTTGCTTTGATTTAGTTTGGACTACGCTGAGAATGAGTTTAATTCTCAGCTGTTCTAATAAAGTTTGTTTGTTTTTGAACAGAGTATGTCTACTACTACTTACTTGGGCCTGGGTCGCAACAATATAAGAGTTGGTTTGGCCTCTGTAATGGGTGCCTCTGTACAATATATTAGCCTCTGTAGCTCTCTACTCTGTAATGACTTGTTGCTATGAATATTGCTTCTGTGTTCCTGATATTGTATGCTGAATCCTGCTGAAATGCATTTATTTGTGCTGGTTGGATATGCTGCAAACTCTGACCAAGAAGGTTATGGTTCGCCCACCTCTGTGGTAGTATTTTCCTAGTCCAGCAAATGGAACCTACAATCAAAGTTTGGGCTCCACCAGATTTCTTTCTGTAAGTTTGCAATGAAATTACTTCTGGAAGCTTTCCACCCCGCTCCTCATAATACCTTCTCCAGCCCCATGTGGGACAAATTTGAATGAACAACTTGGAAACGACTTGAGAGGCAAACCTACTTTTGGATCAAAATCGCATTCTCATGCGCAGCAGACACCCAAATAAATTAAGCGTCAGCAAAAAAGAAAGAGAGCCAGAAAGAGTAAGGTAAATTGCTCAAACGTTGCCTTGCGAAAGAGATGACATGCTGAGCCAGCAAGATGCACAACATAACTAGAAGCTGAAGGCTGTTATTAGCGTCCAGGTGAAATTGTGCTAAAATGAGGTGAGGGAAATGGATATAAGATCCAGCCTGGGACATCAGCGAGGAAGAAAAGAGGGGAAATATCTGCCTCTCATATATTAATTTTGATCTAGCCATTCAAATCTGTGGTTTCAAATCTCCAAGCGTCCACAGAACCGATTGCAGAGTTTCCTAATAATGCAAGTATCTTCTGGAAGAAATGACATACTTCTCTAAAATGGCACAGGGCGGCCGCATGGAACCTAAAGGGAAATCATTTTTCTCGAAGAAATTACACATCGTTCCTTTTAGCCAATATCCTTTTAACAGAACGATGCAGACACTGAAGGGGCAGCAGGCCCCCAGGATGTAAAGCCTCTAGAAATCTGACACAAAAAGAGAGCTGAAATTCAAATAAATCCCACTTGGTTGACAGCACGCACACATTGCAAAATCCCTTACCATCAACCCGGACAAAAAATAAAAAATAAATAAATTAAAAAAGCTCCTTTATCTATCCCTTCTACTTCCATCTACAAAGGCATTTATAATGGCAAGAAACCTCATTTTTTAAAAATAAAAGTATTCCCTGGGCTTAGGTGGGGGACTGAGCGTAAAGTTTACAAGGGGCTGATTTCCCAGTTAACATTTTGGCAGCCCAACTTTTTGACTG
This sequence comes from Ahaetulla prasina, assembly GCF_028640845.1. Taxonomy (NCBI): domain Eukaryota; kingdom Metazoa; phylum Chordata; class Lepidosauria; order Squamata; family Colubridae; genus Ahaetulla; species Ahaetulla prasina. The sequence goes on along the minus strand of NC_080548.1, from coordinate 23,570,739 downwards.
CTGTTGGAAAAGCCACTCAGGGTTAGCTTTTAAACAACGGGCAATGAGTTTTTGAAGGTTGGAGACAGTCTGTGCGGTCAGCGCAACTTAGCTGATGCAGAATTTCAAGAAATAATAAGCTCAATTCCGGAGCTTCTCTGCTCTGAAATAAATTGGCTACCATGTTTTCCTGAAAATAAGATATCCCCTGATAATGAGCCCAATCGGGCTTTTGAGTGCATGTGCTAAAATAACGCCCCTGAAAATAACCCCCCACAAAATAACCCCTCCCTGAAAATTTTTAAACGCATGAGCAGCCAGTCCCAGCCATTTCCCTCTGGTTAGAGTTAGGGAGACACAGCTAGAAATCAGGTAAGACGCCATGAGGAGCCCCGTCTTGCTCCATGCGCCCCAAAATAAGACCTCCTTGAAAATAAGGCCAAGTGCTTATTTCGGGGTTCAAAAAATTATAAGACGGGGTCTTATTTTCGGGGAAACATGGTGCACACCTTCCATGTCTGTTTTTCTTTGTTATTGTCGTGTCCCACTCCCCCTTCGATGACTGGGTCAAGGAAGTCCGTATCAAACGTGGCAACGAAGCCTCTGCAGTTTGTCAAATTCCTTCGAGGTTTCTCAGGGCAGGCAGGAATCCAAGTTGTGACTTCAGCGATAGCAGCAAACCAGATGAGACTTTGCTTGACTCAAGGTTGGAATGCCAAAAGCAGGTCCTTTATATAGGCTGTGGGGTGTGGCTCCATGACTCAGCATTTATCCAGGCCTGCCCCTCCCTTCCTTCTGCTGGTGTCGCCTCTCAGATCTCTGCAAGCGAGGATCCTCCCAGTTTGAATTCTCTTCAGCTGAATCTGCTGTCAGTAATTCCAGCAGGTGGCTGGCTTCCTGCTCACACGCTGTAGGAGTGAGGTTTATCAGGTTTGTTTGTTCATTCCTGGAATCCTCTCCGGGCATGGGGCCAGGGCCGGAGGCTGGAGGCACGACAGGCCGTTCATCTTCATTATCAGACTCGGAGTCTGATAACAGGCCCGGGTATAGACGGGAGGGGCCCGGCTGAGGAGAGGAGGGAGGACGAGGCACAACAGTTATTTCCATGGAAGGTATGTATGTATGCATGTTCTCCAGACATTTGAATGGGAAATAAATTCTTGCAAACCCTATTGTTGTGACCCAGGTTCCTGGACCCAGACTCCTGGACTCGGATGATTCAGAAAATGAGGGAGAAGACCTGGCAAGCCCTGCTTCTCTTGAGCCCTCTCCCTCCCTGGCACCCACTCAAAGGGAGGGGCCGGCAAGGCCTGATTCTCCCGGGCCTTCTTCTGATTTGGCAACGCCCCAAGAACAGTTTTGGAGGGACGCAAGATTACGAAGGCTTGATCGGCGTGCGCAGCAGCGGAAGAGTTGGGACAAAGCCAAGTCATAATTGTCATGCAGTGACATCTGCAGAGACTATAAATAGGAGGCGGGACTTCCTGGTTTTTTGTCTTGGACAAAGCAATGAATTTGGCGCAAGCTAATTCATGGAGGGAAGAATATATTCGTGAGTAATTCTGGCCTTATCTATAATTTCCTCGTTATCTCCAGAAACTTGGCAGGCCCGTGGGTAGACGTGGCCAGGACATGTATCTATGTAAATAAAAGGAAAAAAGGAAGGCCTCTGACGGACTCTTTGCTGGGAGTATTGGGGAAGGAAACAGAACATTTTGTCCAAGACCTGACTAAAACATCTCCCACCAAAGATGGATCAGCAGCAGGTACAGCAGCAGTTAGAGCAGCTACACGCGGCTAATCAACAGCTCCAGCAGCAAGTGGCTCACTTGGCAGGCCAACTTGCTGCCAGGAATGTGCCTGCAGCCCCCCCCCATCCTCCCACTCCTCCTCCTCCGCCCCAGTGCCCGATAACCGTGCGGATAAGTTTTCTGGGCACCCCGAGATGTTCCCGCCCTTCTTGGGACAGTCCCTGCCCTACATGGCTATGAGGCCAGAGGATTTCCCAGACGACCGGGCTAAGGTGGCCTTCGTGATTAACCTTCTTTCCGGCTCGGCTGCTCGATGGGCCACGCCCTCTTGCTCCAGGACAGCCCCTGCTGGCGGACCAACAGCGTTTTGGCAGCACCTCGCACCATGTATGAGGACCCGTTCGAATGCTGACGGCAACCAGGCGCCTTAAGGAACTCCGTCAAGGGAAACGCCCCTGCAGGAGTACATCGCCAATTTCGCCTTTTGTGCCAGGACTCTGACTGGAATGATGCAGCGCTGGTGGGCGCGTTCCAGGAGGGACTCTCAGAGGAATTGCAAGACGAGCTGGCCCGCGTGGAGGCGCCGCGGACCCTCGACAACTTGGTGCCCTTTGTCTCCGCCTCGATGCCCGTCTGCAGCGGCGACCGTCCCGTCGCACCCCGGGACCCTCCGTCGACATCTGCACCCCACTTCCTGCACCACCAGCACCCAGGGTCGCCCCGTTTTGTAACCGCTGCGGAAGAGCCCATGGAGTTGGGAGCGGCCAGACCTCGCCTAACAGCCCAGGAGCGGAACCGGGCGCCAAGGGGATTGTGCCTGTACTGTGGGAGCCCGCCACTTCGCCGCTTCTTGCCCCAGAAAGCGGCGGGCACGCACGCCGTCCCCGAATCACAGCGTGACCAATCGGAAACGGAGCAGGCCCGACCTTGGGGAAACCCTAGGTCGGGCACGTACTAAGCCCCCACTGGACGTTGCGGAAGTAGACTCTGGGCCCCCTCGGCATCTGATTCTGGACACACGGATATGGTTGGGGAACCAGTCGGACGGGCTCCAGGCGCATGCGCTGGTGGACTCAGGGGCCACAACAAACTTTATGGACCAGGCCTTTGTGACCCAGTTTGCGGTCCCCGTGGTTCCGGTGGACCCTCCGCTGCCGGTAGAGACAATTGATGGACGAGAACTGGTGTCCGCCCCATTAAATTCGCCACCCAGCCTTTGCGCCTGGCTATTGGGGACCATGAGGAGGCGATCCAGTTTTATGTCACGGCGGACCTTCATTTTCCCTTGGTCCTTGGTTGGCCTGGCTTCGACCCACGATCCTCAGGTGGCCTGGTCGCGAACGCCATCTCTTTCCCGAGTCTGCAGTGCGTCGATCACATCCGCCACACCTGTGCCGCCAGAACGCCCCACCGCTGCCATCACCTTGCCTCCTGAGCTGACGGACTTCGCCGACGTGTTCAGCGAGAAGGAGGCGGACCGACTACCCCCGCATCGGCCCTACGATTGCCCCGTGGACCTTCTGCCCAACGCACCACTGCCTGTGGGACGCCTGTATTCCATGTCGGAGCCCGAGATGGCCGCCTCAGGGACTTCCTGGACAAAAACCTGGCCCGAGGGTTCATCCGGCCTTCAAAGTCCCCTCTCTCGGCCCCGGTCCTCTTTGTGAAGAAGAAGACAGGGGACTTGCGCCTATGCTGTGATTACCCGCGGCTAAACGCCATTACGGTGCGGAATCGCTACCCCCGCCGCCATCCCGGAGCTACTGGAAAGGTTGCGGAGGCCACGATCTTCACCAAGCTCGATCTCCGGGGGGCCTACAACCTGGTGCGGATACGAGAAGGAGACGAATGGAAGACGGCATTCGGCACCCGATACGGACACTACGAATACACTGTCATGCCATTTGGGTTGACCAATGCTCCCGCCGTTTTTCAGCACTTCATGAACGACGTGTTCCGAGACATGTTGGATCGGTTCGTGGTTATCTACCTCGACGACATCCTGATTTACTCCCGGTCCAGGAAAGCCACCTTCGACACGCCAGTCTGGTTCTGCAACGCTATGGAGCAACAACTCAATGCGGCTGGAGAAATGCGTCTTCTTCCGGACTTCCATAGAATTCCTCGGCATATCATCTCGCCCGAGGGCATAGCCATGGACCCATGTAAAGTAGAAGCTTTGTGTAGCTGGGAAGCCCTCGTCGGGTGAAGGATGTTCAGCGCCTACTGGGCCGCCAACTACTACCGGACCTTCATCCCGGCTTCGCCACACTGACAGCTCCACTTACCCAGCTCCTCAGGAAGAAGGTTGCATTCGTGGGGTCCCCGCAGCAAGAAGCATTCACAGCCCTCAAGAAAGCCTTGTCACGGAACCCGTCCTGAGGCATCCCGACCCGCTCCGGCCTTTTGTGGTGGAAACGGACGCGTCCAATGTGGCTCTGGGAGCGGTGCTGCTACAGGCTCCGGCGAATGGCGGCACACTTTTCCCTGCGCTTACTACTCCCGGAAACTCAACCTTCCGAGCGCAACTACACTATCTGGGAAAAAGAGTTGCTGGCTATCAAGGCTGCATTCGAGGCTTGGCGACACCATCTGGAGGGCCCGACATCAGGTGGAGGTCCGAACGGACCATCGGAATCTCGAGCACCTCACCACAGCTCGGAAGTTAAACCAGCGGCAGATCCGGTGGTCGTTGTTTTGCCGGTTCAACTTCCGCGTGACCTACATTCCCAGCGGTCACAACCGGAGGGCGGATGCCCTGTCCGCAAGCCAGAGTACCTCTGCGCCAAGGACCCCTTCCTCCACGGACAGTGCTGCCGGCAGAAGCCTTGGCCGCAGCACGGAGCCAGTGGACTTGCGGGCCCAGGTGCGAGGCGCAGCGCCAGGACGCCTGGTCGCAGCAAAGGAGAGCGGAGGTGGGCCCCACGCCTCCTTGGACCTTGGAGGAGGACTTACTCAAGTTTCGGGGCGATTATATGTGCCCGCAGGACCACTCCGAGCCCTCGTCATGACCCAGTGCCACGACAACCCTGCAGCAGGACATTTTGGGTTCTTCAAGACCCTCCACCTGGTGACACGGACCTTTTGGTGGCCCGAGTGCGGCATGATATACATGCCTACGTGACATCCTGCGTACGTGCCGGCAAGCCAAGACCGCCACGGGGCCCCTCCCGGCTCCTCCAACCCTTGCCGACACCCGACAGACCCTGGGGCGATCTCTATGGATTTCCTGACAGACCTGCCGCCGTCCTCTGGGTTCACCACGGTGCTGGTGGTGGTGGACATGCTCACCAAGATGGCACACTTCATCCCATGCCGCGGACTGCCCACAGCCGCAAAACGCCCGCCTCTTTCTGCAGCACATCTTCCGCCTCCATGGTCTACCGGACAGGGTGGTTTCGGACCGCTGGAGTTCAGTTCACAGCCCGCTTCTGGAAGAGCCTGATGGCCGCGTTGGAGGTGCAGGTATATCTGTCGTCATCGCACCATCCGGAGACCGACGGGGGTACAGAGAAGGTCATCGGTATACTGGAACAGTATCTCCGTTGCTTCATCAACCAGCAACAGGACAACTGGGCCGACTACCTGTCTCTGGCGGAGTTTGCTTTTAACAACTCTCAGCACACCTCTACTCAGATGACCCGTTCTTTGCCAATGTGGGTACCATCCGCGGCTCTTCCCTCTGGCACCACCGGACTCTCCTGTTCCCGAAACGCAGACCTTCCTGACGGAATTGCATGCGGTCCAACAGTTGGTACGTCAGCAGCTGAATCGGGCAAAGGAGGACTACAAACGGTCCGCTGACCGCTCCCGACGGGCAACGCCCCCGCTGGCAGTTGGAGACCGGGTGTGGCTCTCCACCAAACACCTCCCGTCCGACCGCCGGTAAAGAAGTTGGACCACCGATTCATCGGCCCGTTCCTGTCGAGGCAGTCATCAACCCGGTAGCCTACCGACTGACCCTGCCACGATCCATGCGGATCCACCCCGTTTTTCACCGGTCCCTTCTGGTTCCTGAGGCCACACCGAGTCCCCTTCGGTGCCCAACAGCACCCGTCACTGTCGCCGAGGACGGGTCGGAGGAATACGAAGTCCACAGCGTACGAGACTCTCGCTGGCTAAAGGGTCGTTTCCAATATTTGATCGCGTGGAAGGGATACGGGACTGATTTCTCCTGGGTAGATGCCTCCGACGTTCATGCCCCTGACCTGGTGCAGGCCTTCCATGAGCAGAACCCAGCCCGACCGCATCCCGATCGTCAGCCCCGGGGGAAGGGCCCTGCGGTGAGGGATAGTGTTGTGACCCAGGTTCCTGGACCCAGACTCCTGGACTCGGATGATTCAGAAAATGAGGAGAAGACCTGGCAAGCCCTGCTTCTCTTGAGCCCTCTCCTCCCTGGCACCCACTCAAAGGGAGGGGCCGGCAAGGCCTGATTCTCCCGGCCTTCTTCTGATTTGGCAACGCCCAAGAACAGTTTTGGAGGGACGCAAGATTACGAAGGCTTGATCGCGCAGCAGCGGAAGAGTTGGGACAAAGCCAAGTCATAATTGTCATGCAGTGACATCTGCAGAGACTATAAATAGGAGGCGGGACTTCCTGGTTTTTTGTCTCGGACAAAGCAATGAATTTGGCGCAAGCTAATTCATGGAGGGAAGAATATATTCGTGAGTAATTCTGGCCTTATCTATAATTTCCTCGTTATCTCCAGAAACTTGGCAGGCCCGTGGGTAGACGTGGCCAGGACATGTATCTATGTAAATAAAAGGGAAAAAAAAGGAAGGCCTCTGACGGACTCTTTGCTGGGAGTATTGGGGGAAGGGAAACAGAACACCTATTGGGATGAAAGCCAGGCAGAGAAAAGTAGCAGATTGCACCAGAAACCCATTATGTACCTGAATTTTGGATGCTATCTAACAGTAGCATCCCGGCTCTGCTTGAGGTGATGAAAATAAGCATACCAGATAGTATGATGGGTCTGAAAAAGTCAAATTTTCCAAGAGATGAGAGAAATCTCTTCTTGGAGCCCTTTTAAAGATCCTTTACCTGGTGTTTTTCCCCCCTCCTGAAAATACTGTCTTGATTTATTTGCTTGCCAGATGTATCAAACCTTGTTGCAGGCTGGATTAAAGTTTCTCTCCCAGATGTTTGGTATTAGAATGAAATCAGACCAACAGTAAAGCTTCATTGCTTTGCTCAAGCAAAGCTAGCTCCACACACACACACACACACACACACACACACACACACACACACACAGCCCTGGGAGCACACAACTGGACTTGGCAAAGCACTGATTTGGAGAAACTAGGTTCAAATTCCTTTCTTTGCTTTCTTAAAGGTAAAGGTTCCCCTCGCACATACGTGTTAGTCGTTGCCGACTCTAGGGGGCAGTGCTCATCTCAGTTTCAAAGCCGAAGAGCCAGCGTTGTCCGAAGACGTCTCCGTGGTCATGTGGCTGGCATGACTCAATGCCAAAGGCACACGGAACGCTGTTACCTTCTCACCAAAGGTGGTCCCTATTTTTTTTTACTTGCATTTTTACATGCTTTCGAAACTGCTAGGTTGGCAGAAGCTGGGACAAGGAACGGGAGCTCACCCTGTTACACGGCAGCACTAGGGATTCGAACTGCCGAGCTGCCGACCTTTCGATCGACAAGCTCAATGTCCTAGCCACCGCGTCCCCTTTTGCTTACTTAGCTTTATACAAAGGCTTGCTTCTGGGAAATATAAATCTTGTCTGTAGCCATGAATCAGCTTGAAAAATCAGTAACTTTCTCCTTCTTCTCTGCTTTATTTATCAGAACTTTATTTATTTATGCACCAAATTCCGGGGTGGTGAAATCCTGCAGGTTCTGACAGGTTCCGGAGAACTGGTAGCGGAAATTTTGAGTAGTTCGGAGAATCGGCAAATACCACCTCTGGCTGGTTTCAGAGTGGAGTGGGAATGGAGATTTTGCAGTATCCTTCCCCTGCCATGCCCACCAAGGCATGCCCACCAAGGCACGCCCACAGAACCGGTAGTAAAAAAATTTGGATTTCACCACTGGACAAATTCCTTGTGTGTTCAATCACACTTGGCCAGTAAAGAATTCTATTCTATTCTATTCTATTCTATTCTATTCTATTCTATTCTATTCTATTCTATTCTATTCTATTCTATTCTATTCTATTCTATTCTATTCTATTCTACTTGTTGCAATTACCAGAACTTTCAGCTTACTCTCCTTGCCTCTCTTTGTGATTTTCTTATCCTGCATACATGTTGGCTCTGCTCTGAGCTCAGGACAAGAGAGTTCATAAACTTATAAAGATAGCTCTGCTTTGGCCTGGTGTAGGACATTCACTCCTCCCCTTGGCATCAAACTAAGCTGCATATGCCATAAACGAGGCAAACTCTCAACTCAATCAGAGCACGTGCTATTGGTAATCATAAATGTTTGCAGCATTAAAAAGAAGTAGCATTAATACTCAAAGCCTTGTAGATTTCTCTCCTGGAACATCTTAGAAGGCACGGCATTCCTAAAAGCATCCCGATAAGAATCTAAAGGCAGAGTAGAATTTACATCCTGGAGTAAACAGAGAAAGGTTTTTAACACCCTGGTGAAGCAAAGGGTTTAAAAGTCATGGTTGGGTTGGCATGTAGGAACAGAATCATTGCCTTTACCTGTTGTGGTCCACCAGAGCTGGAAACGGAATCAGACAGCGATGAGGCTGAGGAAGAGTGTGGGCCAGTCCTGGAGGCTGGGGAAGGCCCGGATGAGGGCTCTGCGTCAGAGGCAGAGATGGGGCCAGGGCCATCGGGGAGTGGGGTGCAGACTCCAGAGCCACCAGAGGCTGACAGTAGTGAGGCAGAGGAACAGGAGGAGCCTGTTCCTAATGCACGCATGAGAAGAACTGCCAGAAGGCAAGAGCAGCTAAAGCAAAGAGGACAACTCGGGAGTAGGGCCAAGAGATGATTGGCCCCTTCCATAAGGCTTAAAAGACCAGCAACGGCATTTGGGCTCTTTGCCAGAAAATAACGTTGATAGAATTGCTCCTTGTCTTGCTGCATTTATTTCTTGTCAGCTTCTTCTGCTTTTGAACTTTTGCCAAGAAAAGCCTTTGGTAGTTTGCCTAATTAGACCAAGGTTGGTGATAAGACTAAAGAATTGTGTTATGAAGAATTTGCTTTGATTTAGTTTGGACGACGCTGAGAATGAGTTAATTCTTAGCTGTTCTAATAAAGTCTGTTTGTTTTTGAACCGATTGCGTTTACTACTACCTACTTGGGCCTTGGTCACAACATCAGCATGGCTTCCATGTGATGATGGCAAGCCATCAAACTGGTGTTGACACTTAGCAACCACAGATATGTTTTTCTTCAGGGCAATCTGAAGATTGTTCCCAACCTGATCCTTCAGATCTTCCAATGGTACACAAATTGCCATTATAACTGAGTCCATTCACCTCGATACTGGTGAGTATAAGACACAGCGGCGCAGTGGTTAGAGTGCAGTACTGCAGGCTACTTCTGCTGACTGCTGGCTGCCTGCAATTTGACAGTTCAAATCTCACCAGGCTCAGGGTTGACTCCACCTTCCATCCTTCCGAGGTGGGTAAAATGAGGACCCAAAATTGTTGGGGGCAAGAGACTCTTTAAACCACTTAGAGAGGGCTGTAAAAGCACTGTAAAGAGGTATATAAGTCTAAGTGTGATTGCTATTGCTACTGGTTGTCCTTTTCCCCCTCTTTCATCCACTTTCCCAACCATTTTAGACTTCTCCAAAAGACAAAGTCTTTGCATGAAGTATCGCAAATATAATTTAAGTCTAATTATTTGCGCCTCACATGAGAACTCTGGTTAGATTTGTTCCTTGACAAAATTCCACTGGATCTTCTCTACATTTTACGTCTTCCTTACTTTACCCCTTTTGTCTAGAGAAGCTATATTTAAGTCAACACTAAAGTCTTCGGTTATGGTTTTGAATTCTTGAAGGAGAGTTGCATTATTTCCTGTTCCATTACTATATATTCTATCTATTTAGTGTGCCTTTTTTTTTAAATTTGTGGGTGGGTGGGGGGTTGCATTTGTGTCAGAAGCATCAAGGTGCTTCTGGGTTGAAAAGATTAGACATCATCATTGCCTAAAGGTGCCCAGTTGGAGATTCCTTTCATGACCCCCTGCAATAGCTGGAATAAAGGTTGGGAGCTCACGCCAGCACTTGGGTCTCAAACGTGGCTTTGCTAACTTTCAGCCCAGTGTCCTAACCACTCGAGCCATCGGGCTCCTATCTGTCGGTTGAAAATCCTTATAACCCAATCAGTGGTGGGTTTCAAATTTTTTTACTACCGGTTCTGTGGGTGTGGCTTGGTGGGCGTGGCAGAGGAAGGACACTGTAAAATCTCCATTCCCACCCCAATCCAGGGGAAGGATACTGCAAAATGCCCATTTCTTCCTGATCAGCTGGGACTCAGGAGGCAGAGAATAGATGGGGGCGGGGCTAGTCAGAATTTTTACTACCGGTTCTCTGAACTACTCAAAATTTCCGCTATCAGTTCTCCAAAACTGGTCAGAACCTGCTGAAACCCACCTCTGAACCCCATCTGCAATTAGAAATTCTTATCAACCAAGTGCTACAATTGCAGAAAAATACAATGGTTTTTTTTTTCTTTTTCTTTTGCAGATATTTATATTACACCCATGGGTTATAATGTGTGGGAAAAGCTAACATACAACTCATTCTTTACTTCTCTGGAAAGGAGAGTCTTTGAGACAAATCTGCTTTCAGTAAAATACAGCCAGAAAGGAAACTCTTGAACATAAGTGAAAAATTCCTTCATAACCCTCTTTAGTTTCAAATCAATCATAGATGATTAGACTACTGTAAATAGTGGTAAACAGTATCAGGTTACCAAGGAGATCTGATGCTTCAATGGCAGGTAAGATTCCTGGAACTTCCTTACGGTTCCAGTGTATAATTAATGTGTAGATTTCTACTTATTAAAAATATAAAGATAACTTTGCATTTTTAGCCTTGGGGCTAAATAATTGCCTATGTAATTGGCTTTGAAACTGTATTGCACAAGTATACTTGGTCTCCTAAGACTAGATCCAGTGACTCACTACATTAAAAATTATCATGAAATGATTGATTGGATCCTTTCTTCAAACCCCATCCAAGTTTATTGGGTGCTGTTTCTACCAGAGGTGGGGTTACATTTTTTTAGCAAGGGGTTCTCTGCCCGGATGCTGGGTGGGCGTGGCCATGATGGTCGTGGCCTAGTCGGCCTCCTTCACCACAGCAGGGGGGACGTTTTTGCCTTCCCCTGGCTCCGGAGGCTTTTCTCAAGCATCCAGGAGGGTAAAAATGGCCTCCCCAGGCTCCGGAGGCTTGAACTTCTGGTAGGCCTGTTTTTCGTCCTCCCCGAGCCTACATGCGTGCCCTGCACTTACCTGCATCCAAAATGGGCCGCCTGGGGACTCCTGGAAGGGGAGGGGAGGGGAGGGGTGAGTGGGTCCAGCTAGGAATGGGATTTGGGGGTTCTCTGAACTGCACAGAATCTTAGCTAGAGGTTCTCCCAAACCCCTGCGAACCTCCAGCAGCCCCACCCCTGGTTTCTACCACTGATCATTGTAAGACAGCGGTCCCCAGCTCCCAATCTGCAACCCGGTGGAAGTGGTGGGCGGGTGTGCACGTGAAGCTGCGTCTGTGAAAGTGGCCCGTGTGCAGCACGCAAAACCATCCCTTCTAACTTCCCTTCACCCCGGCCGCTGCCCGCAAAGATCTGCCGAGCCAGAAAGGTTGGGGAATTGTGTGGTAAGACAAATCCTGCACAGGGTTTTGGCAAGAGCTTGCTACTTAGCAATAAAACCCACAAAGTGCTTTTTAACCACTTTTAAAATGCCGCCGTTACCCAAAGTCAAACACTGAAAGGGCCATCGGCAGGCCTTTGAGCCTCATGGTGGATGCCATACACCACTCAACAAAAGGGTTAGATAACATTGTGATCCAAGTTTTGGACGGCTGAATCAACCATACAAAATATATCTTGCGGTGATTAATGATGGCAATAAATTCAACACAATCCCTTCTGAGTTTTTTTTCCTCCTCCCCTACCAGTAACTGCAGCCTTTTGGGTCTCTTCATTTGTCTGGCAGCAACCTTAGTGGTTGTCTTGTTTTTGACCTTGTGGGTGTTTTCCCCTCCCGTTTCTGTGAATGCTGCTCCCTATAAAAGAGGAAACAGTGGCGGGGAGGAAGAAAGTGAGCACAGAAAGTGCTCCTTTTCTTTCCTCAAACCCAGAGAAATCTCCTCAGTGGTGGAAGGTAAGAGTTGCGACAGATATTTTTTTTTGTCCTGTGCGTTTCGTATTCTCCATTATGCAACACGTAGCTTGTATCTGTATGACGGGATGACCGAGCTTATTCTGTTTCTCTCTCTCTCTCTCTCTCTCTCTCTCACACACACACACACACACACACACACACACACAGAGAGAGAGTTAAATTCGTTTTTGAAGAATAGACTGGCTTTCTTCTCTTGCGTCTTGTGAAACAGGTTTCATTAGATTTACCTGTACACAAATATAGGCTAACAAGCTTCCTTAAATGGAAATAATGGTTCTTTTCAATCACCTAAGGAAATTGGCTGTCTGCCTCAGAGTATTGAGTCAGATATTGGATCCTGTTGCGAGGAGAAAATTTTGCTTTGTTTACTTGCTTGGGGATTATTTTTTTTTCTCTAATTGTATAGGAGAAATTGCCTATCTCTTCCTTAACCGTTTGGAAAGGTCTGGAGATTAAATATATATATTACCGCCCAGAGAAAACCGAAATGGAGAGCTTTCATGGGTGCCAAAACTAGTGCTAAATTTTGAACTGTATTTATTTTTTGGGGGGAGGGGAGGTGGGGAAGGGGAGGGGGAGGGGGAGATAACCAAACAAATGGGAAAGGCTTGCCCTGTTGACTTCTGCCTAATAAACCTATATAAATTTAGCATTTCATCAAGGCATCTCTATACCAGCCAATGGCCCTAGTTCCGTTTCACATCCTATTTAACATTTCTTCTTATTTTCCTTTTGTGTCCCATAGCGATGGGGCTGCTACCGCTGCTACTCCTTTCATCCTTAATGCTGCAAAAGGGTGAGTAAACCCCAACCCAACAGAGGAAGCTCATTCTCAAATCCCAGGCCAGGCCATCCACGTCCATCTGTTTTGTTTGTGTGTTTGTTCTCTTTCCCTCACAGCCTGACCGATGATAGCCAATGTGTCATTGTGCTGAAGGCGTCAGGACTGGGGCGATCCAGATTTCAAACGAACCATAATTGGCTAGACTTATCCAATATATGAAAGCCCACACTAAGATATTAGACTAGGACTGGAGAGATCCTAAAAAGTTATTGTGTGATCTTGGATCTCTCTCTCGTTTCCCGCTCCTCCCAACAACTCTTTGACAAAGTTGTGGTCATTGGGTGATCTTAGACATCCATCTTAGTATGTCTGTTCTCCCCTCTCTCTCCCTCCCTCTCTCCCTCCCTCCCTCCTTCCCTCCCTCCCTCCCCCTCCCTCTCCCTATCTCTCCTTCCCTCTCTGTCTCTCCCTCCCTCCCTCTCTCTCCCTCTCTCCCCCTCCCTCCCTCCCTCTCCTTCCCTCCCACCCTCTCTCTCCCTCCCTCTCCTCCATCTCTCCCTCCTCCTCTCTCTCCCTCCCTTCCTGTCTCCTCTCCTCCTTCCTCCCTCTCCCTCCCTTCCTCTCTCCCCCTCCCTCCCTCTCCCTCCCTTCCTCTCTATCCCTCCCTCACTCCCTCTCCTTCACTCCCTCTCCCCTCTCTCTCCTCTTCCCCAAATATTACAGAATTGTTGTTGTGGGAAACAGTATGGACTGTCTTGAGTTCCTGAGGTGAAAGTGTGAAAAATGTGAGGAATAATAAAATAAATCAAACTTGTAAATACTTCAATAGCAATAAGGAAAGTGAAAGATAAATTATTGGTGCCTTTCCATTTGGCCCATAGCCCTTTTCCAAATGTGTTCCCTCCCTTTCTTCTTTCTTGGGGTATTTTATTGCTCTTCTTTTCTGTGCTCATTTTTTTCCACGCTTTTCTATTCTTCTCTCAGGCCAAGGATTCTCTAGTTCCCAGGGAAAGCAATTCATCACGGCTTTCATGGAAAATTTTGAGACCAACAGGCCTTCTGAAACAAGCTTGAAGCTATTTCTTGTGGGCCATGGCAACAACACCAGGGTCTCCGTGACAGTGACCAGGTCTTCCTCCCGCCAAGTTTACCTCGTTGCAGGAGATGAAACGGTGCCTGTGGATCTCCCCGTCAGTTTGGAAATGAAAGGTTGTGGTATTTTTGCCCATTCCGTTGTGATTGAGGCTGAGGATGACATTTCAGTGGTCTCGTTTAACCGAAAATTGTATTCCATTGCGAGCATGACACTCTACCCGGTCCATGAGCTTGGCGATACCTATTATGTCATCACACCTCCGGGTACCAAAGCAGACAGTTACCAAAAAGAATTGGCTGTCATAGCTTGGCAAACTCCTGCTCAAGTCACCGTTGAACCGCAAGGCGAAGTCATCTTCGAGAGACGGTCGTACCCAGCAGGGAGTACCCTCACGGTACACCTCCAAGCTTTCGAAGTTCTGCAGTTGCAAAGTGTGGAAGACCTATCTGGCACCAAGATCCAGTCGTCGGCTCCCGTGGCTGTCTTGAGCGGCCATGTCTGCGTCCAGGAAAATTATTACTGCGACCACGTCGCTGAGCAACTTTTGCCAGTCTCCAAGTGGGGCAAGACTTTCATCATTCCTCCCGTGCCTCTGCAGACTGGTTTGGATATTATCTATGTGGTGGCTGGTCAAAGCACACGTGTTGTTTATCAGTCAGGACAGGATAAAGGCTTTCAAGATATGGGGCCTGGAGAAGTCTTTCAGTTTCCTCTCCAGTTCTCTCAAGCGTTTTACATCTCTGCCGATGCTGGGATCCAGGTGGTTTTGTTTTTCACCGGGATCAAGATAGGGAACATAGGATATGATCCATTTCTCATCAACATCCCCGATGTCACCAGTTATGGCCTGGCCTACCAAATCGATGGTCTCAGAAAGTTTGACAACCATGTCCTTATCGTAGCCAAGAGCTCAGAAACTGGTACCTGGGATAACTCTGTTGTGGCAGGCATTCAATGGCAATTGATCCCTGGCTCAGAGTATTCTTGGGGTGAATATAACTGGAAAGCTGATATTAACCAACGTTCAGTTTTCCTTGAGAATCCTCAAGCTCCCTTTGGTGTGTTGGCTTACGGAAACAAGAATTATGAAGGCTACGGCTTTGCTCCATCACCTTTCGGCACATTCGGTAACTAATTGGCCTTTGTATAATAATCAGCACTATGACTCATATTCTAAGATTCTCTCCTAATTACTTCTTTTGAGTTAGAAGAATTTTTCACATGATTGCTAATGCTGTGTCAATGACCTGCCCTCTAATTTCCTCTTAAGTTTTCTCCCCGGGTATTTGCATTTTATTTTTGGTTGTAGCTTTCTTTAATATTATCTGAGGTTGGATGCTATGGTTGGTTTCTTTCCCTCTCAGCCATTTTGGAGCTTCCCTAGACTTCCTGTTCTGGAAAAAGCCTCATAGAGGATTTTTCTATTTTATTTATTTTTAAAAGATGATTATTTATTACATAGACATATGTGACAGAAAAAGAAGTAAGGGGTGGGAGGAGGCGAGATATAAATAAAGAAGACTGCATTCAGTTTTGGTCACCATGATGTAAAAAAGATATGGAGACTCTAGAAAGAGTTCAGAGAAGAGCAACAAAAATGATTAGGGGACTGGAGACTAAAACATATAAAGAAGGGTTGCTGGAATTGGGTATGTCTAGTTTGATAAAAAGAAGGACTTGGGGTGACATGATACCAGTGTTTCAGGGGCTGCCACAAAGAAGAGGGAGTCAAACTAATCTCCAAAGCACCTAAGGGTAGAACAAGAAGCAATGGGTGGAAACTAATCAAGGAGAGAAGCAACTTAGAACGAAGGAGAAATTTCCTGACACTGAGAACAATTAATCAGTGGAACAACTTGCCTGCAGAAGTTGTGGTTGCTCCAACACTGGAAGTTTTTAATAAAATGTTGGATAACCATTTGTCTGAAGTGGTGTAGGGTTTCCTGCCTCGGCAGGGGGGTTGGACTAGAAGACCTCCAAGGTCCCTTCCAACTCTTATTATATTAAAAGAGCTTTAAAAGCACTGTAACATTTAACTCCATCCCTCACAAACCAAAATGAAATGACAGCAATGATAAATCTATAAAATATTGCACATTAGTCTGAAAGCTGAAATCAGAGTTAAAATTAATCAGTCTTGGGAGTCTTCCCTTTGGATTAAAATGAGGCGCAATAACCCAGAGAGACTGTTGAAGAGAAAATGGGATGTTTTTCTATAGGTATTACTTTGCAGATATACCACAGGGCGGGATCAAAATAAATCAAGATGGCGGCCACAATGGCCGAATGGAAGCTACCCCGCCATCTTGACTTATTTTATAAACCATACCCTGCAGTCACTGCTGGTATTTGTTAACTCTGATGTATGAAAGGAACTCTCAAGTCACTATTAAAAGAGAAATCAGCAAAAGTTGGTCTTTGGGAGACAGTAAATTTGCATCTAAACCAGTGTTTGCCAACCCTAGCCACTTGAAGTTGAATGGACTTCAATTCCCAGAATTCTGGGAGTGGAACTCCACACATCTTCTAGTGGCCAAGGGTGGAAAAAACTTATCTAAATGAGGATTCCTCCCCTTTTTAATATAATGTTGCAGGCAGCATGTCTTCGATTCCGATTATTTAAGGGTTGTCGAAAAAGATTGAAAGGAATAGTCTGGATGGGGAAGCTATGGCTGATCAGATCAGTTAGTATCCAGATTGGGGAGCACCAGCATATAATCCATGATTATAGGTTAGACCAGGGGTCTGCAAACTTGGCTCTTTTAAGACTTGTGGACTTCAACTCCCAGAATTTTTGTTGAAACTTTTTGTTGAAACTTTTTGTTGAAACTTTTTGTTGAAACAAAAGAAACTCTGGGAGTTGAAGTCCACAAGTCTTAAAAGAGCCAAGTTTGCAAACCCCTGAGTTAGACTGAGAACTTAAAAAAACTTTTTTAAAAAATATCCTGGGAAAAGATAATGACTTTTGTAATATTGCTCCAAAAACTATATAGGTAGTCCTCAATTTACAGCAGTTCGTTGCAGCATCCTCTTGGTCACATGATTTACATTCAGACGCTTGAGAACTGGTTCATATTTATGACGGTTGCAGTATCCCGGGGTCATATGATCCCCTTTTGCGACCTTCCAACAAGCAAAGTCTGTGGGGGGAGCCAGATTCACTTAACAACCGTATTGCTAATTTAACAACTGCAATGATTCACTTAACAAATGTGGCAAGAAAAGTTGTAAAATGGAACATTTAATTTCTCACTTAGCAACATACATTTTGGGTTCCATTGTGGTTGTAAGTTGAGGATTTACCTGCTTAGATTTGTCCAGAAAGTCACAAAAACTTCAGTTTAAAGTCCTTTTTTTTTTTTAGTACAGGAAGCAAAACTGGAAAGAATAGTCATCCGGCGATGTATTGCTGAGGCAATTCTCACTGTGAGATTGTTTTGGGTTTTTTTTGAAAATTTATGTATCATGTTGCAAAAGTGGCAGGGATTTGCAGAACTTCCAGCAGGGGGAAAAAAAAAATTGACCAAATCAACAAAAGTTAAAATCATTTCCCAAAAGTCAAATACAGCTTTCAGCACATGCAAGCCCATTTCTCAAGCTGTACCTCATCACTGTGAAAACTTATTTACTCATTAAACACACCCACCTATACACACACACACACACAGAGCTATGCTTTCAGAATGATTCCGTAGCAAAGAACAGATGGCCACAATCTTTACTGGTGTCATCAGTTTACTTTTCAGCCTACGCACAAAGACCAAAGCTTTGCCAAGTTCATAGCTTGGTGATTCCTTAACCTAGCGGTTCTCAACCTGTGGGTCGGGACCCCGTTGGGGGTCGAATGACGATTTGCCAGGGGTCGCCTAAGACCATCAGAAATATGGGAAGTGTACTTGCGAGTCGAAAAATTGCGCTCCAATGATTGACTCCACAAGCCAGCTGCAGGCTCTTCAAATTGCTAGCCGAATTCGGCTTCAAGCGCGATGAATTAAAAAAGAGAGAAATCTTTGCTCTGATGTCTCCCTCTCAAGCCAGCTGCAATCACTCCCAATCGCTAGCCTAATCTGGCTTCAGGCGCTATAAACTTAATAGGGGAGGAGTCTCTGCTTTAATGCCTCCATCCTCAAGGCAATCGCAAGCAGTTCAGATCGCTAGCCAATACGGCTTCAAATTCAAAACAAAAATTTTATGGTTGGGGTTGCCACATCGTGGGGAATTGTATTAAAGGGGTCACCACATCGTGGGGAATTGTATTAAAGGGGTTGCAGCACTATAAAGGTTGAGAACCACTGCCTTAACCCCATCTGAAGGCTGGACATTTCTTGGTTACTCTGAGAAAATGGGAATGTTTTGGGGAATACATGCGAGATTGCAAAGGGCTGGGTAGCTGGAGTTGGATCCTGTACTTGGCAGGCCTTGGGTTTTGTGTCTATCCCACTTGACATGTGGGATATTCTCTTATTTCGTTACTTGTTCAGTGGCAGCCCCCACATCCCCCCCCCGCTATGTCATTGAACCAATGTTTCTCCATCTCAACAATGTTAAGAGGTGTGGACTTCAACTCCCACCATACCTCAGTCAGTTCTGGGAATTGAAAGACACACATCTTAAAATTGCTGATGTTGAGAATTAAGGCAAAGAGGTGCGGGGAAACAGCACCAAGTGGAGGGCCGATTTGAATCTCAGTTCCTAAATATTCGCGTATTTGTGTCAATGCTCCAATATAATTCTAACATTATGGTCTCCGGGACTGGAGAAAGAGTCAGTTGTCCACCATCTTCTGAAACTCCAGTTGGGTTGGGGCCACCCAGTTCTCTGGAGGGAGGGAGGCTATTCCAGGGGTGAAATGCTCCTGGTTTGGACCGGTTCAGCTGATCCGGTAGCAATGGTAGCATGTGGTTCGGTGAACTGGTAGTGGTGGCAGTGCGAGGCTCCGCCCATCTGCCCAGACGTTACTTCCTGGTTTTAACCAGGAAGTAACCTGTTTTTGAGCCTCTGCGCATGCGCAGAGGGTCGAAGTGTGCCTGGGATGCACTTGCACGCACACTCGCTTTGCTTGCGTGCACGCACAGAGCACGCCCTTCCGAGTTGCTAGGGAAGGTAAGTAGATTTCACCGCTGGGCTATTCCATACAGCCAGCACCAGAACAAGGTCCAATTTATGTGGAATCTGATTAGTCAATTGCAAATGAATGCTATCCATATATGTTTCTCTTCCTAAGGAAAGTTACCTTGTTATCCCTGTTGTTGCTGAGATTCCCTCTGCCTCTTTTGTACGTTGTTTTGTTTAGCTCCAGTCCCAGACCCAGTTCCTGTCCCGTTGACCTGCCCAGAGAACAGCCACTATGTATCCTGTGGAAGTGCCTGCCCAGCAACGTGTTCTGACCGAACTGCTCCATCCAGATGTGAAAATACCTGTGCAGAAGTCTGCCAGTGTGACGAAGGCTACCTCTTCAGTGGAGAGGAATGTGTCCCCAGGGAGAGTTGCAACTGCACTTACAAAGGGGTGACCTACAGAGCAGAAGAGGAGTTTTGGGCGGATGAAAACTGCAAATCCCGTTGCAGGTGTGATAACAGATCAGGCAGAACTGTGTGCGTGAAGTCTTCTTGCAAAGGCAGGACCAAATGCATTGTGGTGAATGGTGTTCGTGGTTGTCACGCCACCACCTACAGTACCTGCATTGCATCTGGGGATCCACATTACCTGACGTTTGATGGAACCAGGTACGATTTTATGGGAAGCTGTGTGTATCAGATGGTGGGCGTCTGTTCCAAGAACCCAGCCCTCACCCCATTTTCGGTCACAGTGGAGAACGACAACCGAGGCCATAAGGCTGTGTCTTTTACCAAAGCGGTGACCTTGGAAGTCTACAACATGACCATCAGCTTGAGCAAAAGTGCCCAACATCGGATTGAGGTACGGTGGATGAACATTGGAGAAGCATTGGGGTGGGTGGGAACAGTGGTG
Source organism: Ahaetulla prasina (assembly GCF_028640845.1). Taxonomy (NCBI): domain Eukaryota; kingdom Metazoa; phylum Chordata; class Lepidosauria; order Squamata; family Colubridae; genus Ahaetulla; species Ahaetulla prasina. Next base: position 23,550,832 of record NC_080548.1, on the reverse strand, counting down.
GGATTCAACATTTTTTACTACTGGTTCTTACAACAGGCTTGGTAGGCATGACATGGCTTGGTGGGCGTGGCTTGGTGGGCATGGCAGGGGAAGAATATTGTAAAATCTCCATTCCCTCCCCACTCCAAAGGAAGGATACTGTAAAATCTCCATTCCACCCTCCACTCCAGGGGATGGATACTGCAAAATTCCTATTCCATCCCCACTCCAGGGGAAGGATACTGCAAAATCCCCATTTCCTCCCGATCCGCTGGGACTCGGGAGGCAGAGAATAGATGGGGGCGGGGCCAGTCAGAATTTTTACTACCGGTTCTCCGAAGTACTCAAAATTTCCGCTACTGGTTCTCCAGAACTGGTTAGAACCTGCTGAAACCCACCTCTAGTGGGAAGGTGTAAATTTGGTAATTAGGTAAAGGTAAAGGTTCCCCTTGCACATACGTGCTAGTTGTTGCCGACTCTAGGGGGCGGTGCTCATCTCCGTTTCAAAGCCGAAGAGCCAGCGTTGTCCGAAGACGTCTCCGTGGTCATATGGTCGGCATGACTCAACGCCAAGGGCGCATGGAACGCTGTTACCTTCCCACCAAAGGTGGTCCCTATTTTTTCTACTTGCATTTTTACATGCTTTCGAAACTGCTAGGTTGGCAGAAGCTGGGACAAGGAACGGGAGCTCACCCCATTACACGGCAGCACTAGGGATTCGAACTGCTGAGCTGCCGACCTTTCAATTGACAAGCTCAACATCCTAGCCCTTGAACCACCGCGTCCCTTAAATTTGGTAATTAGGGTCACCTAAAATACTCTGCAGAAGCATGGCCAGTCTGTTGCATGCAATTCTCATTTTCCTATATAAGGAGATGTTGGGGAATTTTTAGAGTAAAGCTCAAGAAATGGCTACAGGTCTACTTTGGAAAAAGGAGAAATATTACTTCAGATAGGGACTTTTGCTGTTTCTGGGTTGGGGGTGGGGGGAAGGAATGTGAATCCTGCAAACCATTCTCTGACGTTCTTCTGTTGCAGGAGATACTTATGAAAGCTACACCCAGTTCTGGTTCTTCTTAATTCTGTAACAAGAAAATCACTTAAAAGTGATTTACAAAGCTGTATTTTATGCAGAATATGTCATGGTTTGTTTGTTTTTTGACGATTCCAAGCAAAAGAGAAAAGGAAGGATGCTCAGTGAGGAGTCCTTGGTGCTCTCTGAACTTGGTTGTTTTCTTGAAGACGTTTCATTACCCAAACTAGGTACCATCCTCAGTACTAGCTGTTATCTAGTTTGAGTAATGAAATTTCTGCAAGTAAACAACCAAGCTCAGAGAGCCCCAAGGACCCTTCATTTCAACCTTGAGCTTCAAGTATTTTCATTTATCAGAATGCTAAATGCCAATGAAATAGTTTTTATGTGGCCAAATTAAAAAGTTTACTTGGGATTAATTAATTAATTAATTAATTAATTAATTCATTCATTCACTCACTCACTCACTCACTCATTAATTCATTACATCAGGGCCTCCCCTTCTGTATCCTTGTACCAGAAGGCAACTTAAATGCAGGAGACATTCCTGCAGGTACGGTAGTATACAACCATGCCACAGAAATCTACGGCTATTAGGTTTGGTCTGATAAAGCAGGGGTCTCCAACCTTAGTAAACTTTAAGGTTTGTGGACTTCAACTCCCAGCTGGCTGAGGAACTCTGAGAATTGAAGTCCACAAGCCTTAAAGTTACTAAGGTTGGAGGCCCCTGTGATAAAGAGCATAGTAAACATTTAGCAAAATCCTACAAGCACTCAGCCGAAGATCAATCTTGATTGGAGAGATTAATACCTGACAGTTTTCATACGATAAGGAATCTCTTTTTCTATTATGGTAGAGCAAAGGTGAGCAAAACCTAGAAGGCAATTCATAAATTCTGCATTGGTTCCACATCTAATCTTAAATCATTTCCCCTATAGCAACTTAAAGCATTTTGAGACACCCAACTCTCATTGAATCAATATAAAAGACTCTATATCACTTAAGTGGTGGTTGGGTGATGCCATAAAGACATGGTAAGTCACTAGTGAATGCAGTAGTCAGGGTTCCGACCCGTAATTAAATCAGGAGTCTCGGGCCAAGCTTCAAAAGAAATCCAGTTATTTATGCCAGCTCTGACCCTACATACGCTCCAATTATGACTCTGTTTCCCCCCCTCCCGCCAGTGTATGTCATCAATCACATTTGCCAATGGAGCAATTCACTCCCCTCCACTGCTGTAGGTAACCCTGGGATACAGCCTTGAAAGAGATGTGTGGAATGCGAATCTGTCTTTGTGCTGCTGTGCAACTAGAGAGCAGGCCAGGGTTGCTTTGCAAGTCGACAGCAATGGCTTAAATCATCTTAGGACCCCATTTTCTGAATTTGCTAAAACCCCTGGATCTTGTTTGTCTTTTAGGTCAATGGCATTTTAGTGGATTTACCCTTTTCTTACGAAAATAAACTAACTGTCTACCGGAGTGGGGTCCATGGCTTCATTAAAACCAATTTTGATTTGGCAGTCAGTTTTGACTGGAACAGCTACGCCAGGGTCATTCTTCCCAGTACGTATGCCAATTCGGTCTGTGGACTCTGTGGCAATGCCAACCAGAATCCCCATGATGATTTTGACATGCAGGATGGAAATCAAACCAGTGATATAACCCAATTTGCAAACTGCTGGAAGGTGAAGGATGTCCCCGGGTGTTCTACAGGATGCACCGGTAAATGCCAAAAATGCAGCGAGGCCGAGAAACGAACCTACCAAGTTGAACGCTACTGTGGGATCCTCACCAAAAGCAACGGACCTTTTGCGCCATGTCACAGGACAATTAACCCAACCAACTTCTTTGAAGATTGTATCTTTGACACCTGCACATACAAGGGGCATCCAGATGTTTTTTGTGGGGCGGTCGCTGCTTATGCCACAACCTGCCAAGCTCAAAATATCCAAATTAAGCCGTGGAGATCCAACTCCTTTTGCAGTATGTATAATTTTATGAATTTTTTTGGTGACAGGGATTTCTGTCTAATTAAGTCTTGGGGTGAATATATCCCATTCTGCTCATGAATACTTAATACTGCTCCATGTTTTATTATTCCAAAGCATGAAACACGATCAATGGTATAGAAGTTACAGGAAGGTAGAGTCCAACCAAATGACAGTGAGAACAATTAATCAGTGGAACGACTTGCCTGCAGAAGTTGTGGTTGCTCCAACACTGGAAGTTTTTAAGAAGATGTTGGATAACCATTTGTCTGAAGTGACGTAGGGTTTCCTGCCTAGGCAGGGGGTTGGACTAGAAGACCTCCAAGGTCCCTTCCAACTCTGTTATTCTATTCTAAACAGAAGCCAGTTGCCAAGTAACCAAATTGTTTATTCTGTTCTGTTCTGCTAAAATGAATTCTACAATCTAGATAGGCATCTGAAATCGATGAGACTTTAATAATATTAATTCTCTTCTTTCCATCAAGTCTCAAGTTTGGGAAATTATAAATATCCGAACAGGATAATTAACACTTTTTAAAACACTGCTGTTTAAACATAAAGCTGTTACTGTGTTGTTTAGATTTTCCATGATACTTTTTTTTTTTTTAACATTTATATCCCGCCCTTCTCCGAAGACTCAGGGCCGCTTACAGTGTGTAAGGCAATAGTCTCATTCTATTTGTATATTTACAAAGTCAACTTATTGCCCCCCCAACAATCTGGGTCCTCATTTTACCTACCTTATAAAGGATGGAAGGCTGAGTCAACCTTGGACCTGGTGGGACTAGAACCTGCAGTAATTGCAGGCAGCTGTGTTTTAATAACAGGCTTCTTACAGCCTGAGCAACACTGTGGCCCCTGGGATCTATTTAATAATCAGAACTTTGGAGAACATTTTTCTTTCTCCAAAGTCTTATCTCTCGTTTTAAAAACTGGTAAATGGAAATAGTTGGTTATTTGTATATTTTAATGATTTAACTGAATCACTGAATCATTTTATCCATAGCCCACAGCTAAAATATCTGAAGAAATAGCATATTTAATGTTTTGATGCTATGCAAAAATGCCATAGGAAACAGCCTTTTTGAAAGAGATTTCTTCTAGAATTAGGGATGAAGAGAAAGGCTTTCCCCCCCCCCTTAGACATTCCCAGTTGATCACATCTTTATCCCATTTGTACGGTTCCAGACGCTGAAGGCTTCAATAGATCAGGCAGGAGGAGACGCTGTTCTAAGTCTTATTTGAAATAAACAACTTATATTTCTCAGCAAACATTATTAGGATGCAAGGGAGAAATAGTAATTTTTTTGCTGTAATTAGTATACAGGAAGAGAAGTCCCCTTCATTTACGAGATGGATAGAGAGCTTTCTAAGCATAGAAAGGGCAGTGAGACAATAATATTTGTCCTGCACATGGATTAGAAGGATTGGATAGACCAGGGGTCAGCAACCTGCGACTCTGGAGCCGCATGTGGCTCTTTCATCCCTCTGCTGCAGCTCCCTATTGCCGGTCGGCTCCACAATTGGTTAGGACAGGTAGAGGAAAAAGGACGCCGTGCTAGGAGGAGACTTTATGGTGGGGGAACCGGACGTCCGGTCGGCTTCAGAATTGAATGAGGAGCTTCCGGTTAGGACCTTTGTGGCTCTTTGAGTGTTTAAAGTTGCCAACCCCTGGGATAGACAGTTCTTATAAATAAGTACCAATAAAAAGGATCATGAACATGACCCCCCCCCACACACACATAACAGATGTTTCAAAATTCATAGAAAATTCAGATATAGGTCAATTTTCCCTATTTTGAAATCGTACAGATGATATGGGGATGGATGGGATAGGGAGCAATCTATTTATTTTTTATTTGATTTTTTTATTTGATTATTTATATCCCGCCATTATTGCTTGTACAAATAACTCAAGGCAATGAACATATTTACACCTTCCTCCTCTTATTTTCCCAACAATACAACCCTGTGATGAGGTGTTGTGTCTCATTCGCTTTCCCCGCAGCTGGGCCCTTCTTATCTCCTTCCGAACGCTAAGGAATGTCCTGGCATGCCTCCAGGCCCCAGCCCTGGCACCATGCTGAGACAGGCCGAGGAAGAAGAAGTGCTTCCAGCCCCCAGCCCTGGCTCCATGCCCAGGCAAACAGAGCAACTAGGCCCCTCCCCCTCCCCCACAGCATGTGAGCCTGAGGAAGGTCAATTACCAACAGCTGGAGCCTGGAGCGACCCTCGCTTCAGGAGAATTGATAGGCGGCGTCAACAGAAGGAAGGGAGGGGCAGGCCTGGATAAGTGCTGAGTCATGGAGCCACACCCCATGGCCTATATAAAGGATCTGCTTTCTGGCATTCTCTGAGTCAGGCAAAGTCTACCTTATATTGCTGAAGTCACTTCCTGGTCTCCTGCCTGTCTTGAGAACTTTGCTAAGACTTTGGCAGAGCTGCAGAAGCATGCCTGATACGGACGTCCCCGACCCGGCCGTCAGCGGAGGAGTGGGACACGACATGAGGGTTGGACTGAGAGAGAATGACTGCCACCCAGCCAACTTTCATGCCTAAGGCAGGACTGGAATTCATGGTCTCCTGGGGATTGGCTCAAAGTCATCTAGTTGTCTGTCATGGTTTAGGCGGGTCTTGAAGTCATGATCTTCTGGTGATTGGCTCAAACTCACCTAGCTGTCTGTCATGGTTAAGGCGGGTCTTGAATTCATGATCTTCTGGTGATTGGCTCAAACTCACCTAGCTGTCTGTCATGGTTAAGGCAGGTCTTGAATTCATCGTCTCTTGCTTTCTAACCTGGTTCCTTAACCTATTAGTGATAGGCCTCAAAATATTTGGAACCCCGTACACCAGAGCAACATGTGGATGCGTCAACATTAATATATCTTCAGGGCTCCTAAAGTCAATACTTGGGATGCTGTATTTATAATTTATCTCATCATCCATCTCTTCCAGATTTTTCCTGTCTACCTAATTCCCACTACGAATTATGTGGAAATGGCTGCCCTTCTACCTGTCACAATCTTGCCAGTTCCAACTCTTGCGATGCTCCATGCGTTGAAGGGTGCATCTGCGACTCTGGATTCGTCCTCAATGGGGACAAGTGCGTCCCTGTTACTGAGTGTGGTTGTGTGCATGAGGGCAGGTACTACAAAAAGGGATCAGAGTTCTACACTACAAACGCTTGTCAGGAGAAGTGTCGTTGTGTGGACGTTGGTACTGTTGACTGCCACCAGTTTTCCTGTGGGAGTTATGAGGAGTGCAGGGTGGAGAATGGCATCCAGGGCTGTTACCCTGTCGGTTATGGAACAGTGACAACATCTGGTGGAAGCCATTATACTACCTTTGATGGGAAGAGTTTTGATTTTGCTGGCTCCGGCTCTTACATCTTAACACAAGTAACCGACAAAGATACTCAGCAGGTGACGTTTTCTGTGGTGGTGGAACATGAGAATGCTGATAATGGATCTTTAGTCGAAATAACATCAGTTGTTATTTACATAAATGGAACTACTATTGTCCTGGAGAGAGGAAAGAAATGGCAAGCTAAGGTAAGCGCCTAAAGTATCAACATATGATAATATCTCCTTGTGAGCAACTATATAAAAAATAATGCGAACAATAACAATAATTTCTCTGTATATAGATAGCTTTGGTTTAATTTTGTTTAAAGTTTAGATTCTATGCTTTTCTCCTTATTCCTTAAAAAAAGCAAAATAACATTCAATGGATTTATGGCAATGGATGGAAACTAATCAAGCAGAGACGCAACATAGAACTAAGGAAAAATTTCCGAACAGTTAGAACAATTAATCATTGGAACGACTTGCCTCCAGAAGTTATAGGTGCTCCAAGACTGGAGGTTTTTTTAAGAAGAGATTGGACAGCCATTTGTCTGAAAGGGTATAGGATTTCCAGCTTTAGTAAGGGGGTTGGATTAGAAGACCTCCAAGGTCCCTTCCAACTCTGTTATTCTGTTATATATCAGTCTATGAAGAAGATGATCCCTTCTGTGCAATTCCAGATCCAAGACTTTTTTACATTATGGTTTTTTCCTGTATGTGTTGCAATGGATGCTGATGTTGGATTTGAGAGAGAATGATTCATACATTGCATCGGTGTTTCTCAACCTTGGCAACTTTCAGATACGTGGACTTCAACTCCCAGAATTCATACCAGCTTGGGAATTCTGGGAGATGAAGTCCACACACTTGAAAGTTGCCAAGGTTGAGAAACACTGCATTACAGTATAGCTAAAAGCTGTGTTTTGTGAAAGCTCTGCATTCATTGACTGAGTTCCATTCCTACAGGGCAATATGTGTCACCTTCTAGTCTGTTCATTTCCAGAGGAATTCATGTTAATCGGCCACGCACCTGCAAAATTGTAGCAAAGAATTCATTCTTTATTCTCGTTTCCCTCTTCAAGGTAAAAGACGAGCTTTACAACCTACCGTTTAGCAGAGACGATGGAGAACTCTGGATCCACCAAGAAGGGAATAATATTATTGTTCAGTCATCTGGAGGTTTCCAAGTCATTTATGACACTGCCAACTATGTCGAAGTTTATGTGCCTAGGAATTACCAAGAGCAGACATCTGGGCTTGGTGGCAATTTCAACGATAACTTGGGTGATGATTTTTTGATGCCTAATGGAACTCTCACCCCAGGTGCTGATGACTTTGGGATCTCATGGGAAGTCCCCACAGCTGGGAGCGTTTGCTCTAAGGACTGCCTGCGCAAGCTCCCTGCTTATGACGAGGCCCAAACAGCACCATATGAAGGTGACAGATACTGTGGACTCCTCAACCTTGAGACCGGCCCATTCAAAGACTGTCATTCATTTGTGAGTCCTGCGGAGTTCTATCACAACTGCCTGTACGACATGCAAGTTGTCGGCGAGGGAGCTCTCTGTCAAAACCTTCAAGCTTACACTGCTAAATGTCAAGCAGCTGGAGCTGAAATTGAAGACTGGAGAACAGCTGTCTCATGTCGTAAGTTTATAAAGTCGGCTTCCCTTATCAAGGGAAATAGTGGAATTCAAGGGTTCCCAACAGTGGTGGGAATTCAATTTTTTTTTACTACTGGTTCGATGGGCGTGGCTTGGTGGGCATAGTGTGGCTTGGTGGGCATGGCAGGGGAAGGATATTGCAAAATCTCCATTCCCACCCCATTCTGGGGCCAGCCAGAGGTGGTGTTTGCTGGTTCTCTGAACTACTTAAAGTTTCCGCTCCCGATTCTCCAGAACCTGCTGAATAGCACCCCTGGTCCCCAACCTCAGGGCCGAACCCCACTAGTGGGCCGTGAGCTATTTGCAACCAAGTCACAGAAATGGTGGGCGAGTGCACACACACATCCCCATTTGTGTGAGCAGTGAACAGTCACATACACATGCACTCTGTTTGTGTGACCACACGCTTACCAGCCACTAATGTGGAACCATCCCCACTCCTCACCTCTTCCCCTCATCCAGTCCACAAACCTGGAAAGGTTGGGAAACTGCTGTAATTTGAACCAGGTTTAAATTAACCTGGTTCCAAGGCTATAGTGACAAGTGCAACAAACTTGACAGAATGCCTCTTATGGATACTTTAAGAAACTGCCAGTACAATTGAGATAAATTCCTCATATCTAGTCTCCCTGTTTAATAATCCCCAGATTTTAGGGTTAACTTTCTTGCCAGTTTTTTGTGTAAGAGATTCTCTTTTCTCCTTTGCTCCAACACAAACCTTAATCCAGGGGTAGTCACAACCTTTTTATACCTACCGCCCACTTTTGTATCGCTGTTAGTAATAAAATTTTCTAACCTCCCACTGGTTCCACAGTAATGTGCCATGTATCATCGTCTGCACATTGGGTTTTTTTGGGGGCGGCGGCTACCAGCTCTGCTTGTCTGTTACAGCTGAGTGGTGTGGGGGGAGATGCGCGAGCTATTCTGCGATGAGGCTCTTTTGTTTGCGGTCACACTATAGCGCCATTTAGTTTCACTTACGTAACGTGACCTAAACTTATGCACAGGTGATACAAATAGTATATTTTCAGAAATTTAAATTGTCACGGGGAATTTTATGAAAACCTAATGAAAATGTTTTTAAATAATGCTATGAATTTTTTTTAAAAAAGAGTCAATTAAATTAAAAAAAAGGAAAGTGCTTCATTATCGGACAAAACCCCTACTGCTCACCATGAAAGCTGGAACGCCCACTAGTGGGCAGTAGGGACCAGGTTGACTACCACTGCCTTAATCCAATGCTACTTTCTTCCAAAGCTGGATTACAGAAAGGGTGAGAAAAGTAGTATTAAATGTAGACTATATTTCCAAATCCCTTTCCGAATGTTATATTTTGATAAGCCCATTTCAGATTTATTCTGATATCGGGTTCTTTTTTTTAATTGTTTTTTTAAATTAATTACATTTTTTCATGCTTAATAAACATCGTGTTGTCTGGGTATTTACCATAATTTGCTTAACAATACATATTACATTCTTAATCTCCACCCCTTTTTCCCAACCACTTATAAAATAGATTCCACGTTTGATAATATTCTGTATCTTTTAATGTTCAGTCTGTCCATCTCTGCACGCTCTTCTTAGTTATTTCTTCATCTCGCGGTGTTTGTTCGTTTTTCCAGCATTGATATCGGTTTCTTGTTGATTCTGCATTTGCAGTTATTATATGGGAAAAACTCCATGGGATGCAGTGAACCTGGGTAATCTATTGTGATAGAGGAAAACTTGCTTCCGTGTTGCTATTTTGTTGTATTTTATTCGGCGGCAGAAGGAAAACATTTGGCAAACCTTTTCTCCTTTTACCTCTTCAGCTCTCCTTTGTCCAGCTAATAGCCACTATGACACGTGCATTAGAGCTTGCGATTCCAGCTGTGCCAGTTTCTTCGCAGCAGTGCAATGCACTAGGAATTGTTTTGAAGGTTGCCGATGTAATGACGGCTACATGTTTGATGGGAATGCATGCGTACCTCTGGAAAAGTGTGGCTGTACACACAGTGGACTCTACTTGAAGGTAAGCTGGGGCAGTAGCCCAGTCAATTCGTTTTGACTGCTGGTGATCACGTAGATAGTAAGAGAAGGAGTGGCAGAACTTGCGGGATGGCATTAAAAGAGGGATCGACCTAGAATCCCTACATAGCTGTAAGAGAATTAATACCAACCTCCCATGAATTCCATTGACCTTTAAAACCCACAGTGGTGGATTGCTACAGGTTCGTCCTGGATTGTGCAAACTGGTAGCGGCGGTGGCGGGTGGACGGAGCTTGTGCATGCACAGGCTCCGTCTGTGCATGCACAGAAGTGTTGCACGTGTGCATGAGTGCACAAGCGCGCCCATGAGCAAACCGTTAGCGACAGGTTTTGAAACCCACCTCTGAACACCTGAGCAGGTGTTTTAACTGTTATTTGAGAAGATTCTTGTGCATAGAACATAACTGGGTTTTCATATGTGGACCTGATATTTCATACCTCACAATAGATTAGGTTTTCTACATGACAACCTATCCCTAACATGGTCTGTCAGGTCTTCCAGTAGTTAAGAGTCTGTTTAATTTTCTTCCAGTAACGCACCTTATAGTGGACTATCTGTATATAGATCTGCTTTGCCTGATTTTGGAAACACATTTTTTTCCTATTTTGAACATATACTGGTTGTTCCAAGAACAATTATTTTATTTTATTTTATTTATTTTATTATTTCAATTCCTATACCGCCCTTCTCCCGAAGGACTCAGGGCGGTTTACAGCCAACTAAGAACAACAAATATAAAAATTAAAAACAAATTTAAAAAGTTGATTTAAATAGGCTGAAAATTCTAAAAACTATTAAAAAACCCCATTAAAAAACTATTAGGCCAGTCCTGCACGATGAAATAAAAGAGCCTTCAGCTCACGCCAGAAGGCCCGGAGGTCAGGGAGTTGGCGTATCCCTGGGGGTAGCTTGTTCCAGAGGGCTGGAGCCCCCACAGAGAAGGCCCTCCCCCTGGGGGTCGCCAGTCGACATTGTCTGGCCGACGACACCCTGAGGAGACCCTCTCTGTGGGAGCGCACTGGCCGATGGGAGGCCACCGGTAGCAGCAAGTGGTCCCGTAAGTAACCCAGTCCTAAGCCATGGAGCGCTTTAAAGGTGATAACCAACACCTTGAATTGCACCCGGAAGGCAACCGGAAGCCAGTGCAGCCTGCGCAGGATAGGTGTTATATGGGAGCTTTGAGCCGCTCCCTCAATTATTGACGGATTGGCTGTTATATTGACTATTTGGAAAACCTCCAAACAGAGTAAATGCTGTGTAAAAACAGAGAATTCTCCACTCCAAGATGGGGGTGTTAATAGCACTAGCAATAGTACTTAGATGTATATACCATTTTTCAGTACTTTACAGCACTCTCTAAGAGGTTTCAGTGGGCCCTTATTTTAATGACCTCGGAAGGGTGGAAGGCTGAATCAGTCTTGAGCCGGTCAGGATTGAACTCTTGGCTGTGGACAGAGCTTGCCTGCAATAGTTCGCCTGCATTTTAACCATGCCTCATTGTACCTATTCTACATGGAGACTTAATAGTACATTAACCATTTCTCAGTGTTTCTCAACCTCAGCAGGTCTAATATCTGTGGATTTCAGTTCCTAGAATTCCACAGCCAGCATAGACACCATTCTGATAAAAGGCACATCCCTGGGCAAATCTAATTATTTATATTTATTTATTTATTTATTATTTAAATTTTTATACCGCCCTTCTCCGAGGACTCAGGGCAGTGTACAGCATAAATAAAACATAAATAACAAAAGATTTTAAAATACAATATTCAATTAAAAATCTAATTCAATACGCTGCTTATTAAAATTGTTGAATAAAAAGTAATAAATAAATTAAAACCCCTTAAAAACGCTCTAAAACCCCTCAATATTAAAATCAATCATTAGGCCAGCCCCGCTTGATGAAAGAAAAAGGTTTTGAGCTCGCGCTTAAAGGTCCGAAGATCAGGGAGAAGACGAAGTCCCACAGGTAGATCATTCCATAGGGCTGGAGCCCCCACAGAGAACGCTCTTCCTCTGGGGGTTGCCAGCCGACATTGGTTGGCCGACGGCACCCTAAGGAGGCCCTCCCTATGAGAACGCACTGGTCAATGGGAGGTAACTGACGGCAGCAGGCAGTCCCGTAGATATCCCGGTTCCATGCCATGGAGCGCCTTAAAGGTGATAACTAGAACCTTGAATCGCACCCAAAAAACCACCGGTAACCAGTGCAGCCTGCGCAGGAGAGGTGTTACATGGGAGCTACGAGAAGCTCCCTCAATCCCCCGTGTGGCCGCATTCTGCACCAGTTGGAGCCTCCTGGTGCTCTTCAAGGGGAGCCCCATGTAGAGAGCATTGCAGTAATCCAGACGGGAGGTAACGAGGGCATGAGTGACTGTGCATAACGAGTCCCGATCCAGGAAAGGGCGCAATTGGCGAATCAGGCAAACCTGATAAAAAGCTCCCCTGGCGATGTCCGTCAAATCGTCTTCTAGAGACAGCCGTGCATCCAGGAGAACGCCTAAATTGCGCACCGATTCCCTGGGGGCCAACGATTCACCCCCCACAGTCAGCAATGGAGTTAGCTGACTGTGCCGGGACGCTGGTATTCACAGCCACTCTGTCTTGGATGGGTTGAGCCGAAGTCTGTTCGTCCCCATCCACTCGCATGGCCTCAAGGCACCGAGTCATCACATCAACGGCTTCGCTGGGGTGGTTCGGGGTGCAGATGTACAGCTGAGTATCGTCAGTGTACAGTTGACAACTCACCCTGAATCCACGGATGATCTCCCCCAGTGGCTCTTCCTAATAACTCTTCCTTGTTTTTTTCCCATGTCTTCTGCAACTGGTGAGTCATCTTCATAGGCTGGAGAAAGCATCTTTTCGACCAACTGCACCGAGAAATGGACTTGTCAAGGTCTGGATCAAATTACCTTTGAGGAAACAGCATGCCGGGGTGAAGAGATCTGCGTTCTCCAAAACGGCGTGCGCGGCTGTGAGCTCAGAGAAGGCCAGTGCAAAATTTCCCGAGACGCCCAACTTGTTTCTTTTGATGGAGCTTCAGCAGGATGGAACTTCTGCGGTGGGGTTTACGACGTGTCCTCTCTGTGCGATGAGAGCGACACCGCCTGGTTCAGGGTATCTGCCAACATCGGAAAGGACTGTGAAGATAACCTGTCGGTGGTCACGGCTGTTCATGTTTACTTTGAAGAGGCTGCCATTACTCTGAAAAAGAACAACCGGATATGGGTAAGTGAGAAGGCTGGGAAGAGCGTCAAGCAGCTCTTAAGTCAGCGGTTCTCAATCTGTGGGTCGGGACCCCATTGGGGGTCGAATGGCGATTTGCCAGGGGTCGCCTAAGACCATCGGAAATATGGAAAGTAGACTTGTGAGTTGAAGAATCGCGCTCCAATGGTTGACTCCACAAGCCAGCTGCAGGCTCTTCAAATCGCTAGCCGAATTCGGCTTCAGGCGTGATCAATTAAAAAAGAGAGAAATCTTTGCTCTGATGTCTCCCTCTCAAGCCAGCTGCAATCACTCCCAATCACTAGCCTAATCTGGCTTCAGACGCGATAAACTTAATAGGAGAGGAGTCTCCGCTTTAATGCCTCCGTCCTCAAGGCAATCACAAGCAGTTCAGATCGCTAGCCAATATGGCTTCAGGCGCGATAAATTCAAAACGAAAATAATTTTACGGTTGGGGGTTGCCACATTGTGGGGAATTGTATTAAAGGGGTCGCAGCACTATAAAGGTTGAGAACCACTGTCTTAAGTCAACCGCGAAATTGTACCCAGCATCCTTGAAAGCTGCTTTCCTTCTTTTGCCTTCATCTTCTATCACCAAGTCTGCTAATTAGCTAAAAATCTGCTCCATTTCTGTGTTTCCGGTGTTTATGTGTTATTCTGTCCTTTGATTAATTTTGTAATTTGTCGAACAACCCTAAAACGAACATTAGGAAAAAAAAATTACATTCACGATCAACGATAGGCATATTTTTGTATGCAAATTTCGCACTTTTCCAATACCTTGAAAAATATATTCCTCCTCCCACCTCCCAGTAAACATTTCTATGGGCATTTTACATCAATGATACATTTCCTTGTATGGATGTTCGGGAAAAGAATAATGGACTTAAGCAAAGGCATTGCTGCTGTCATTCACAACAACACCTCCCAATTGTATTTCATTCCCATGTAAATAGAACAGAACAGAATAGAATAACAGAGTGGGAAGGGACCTTGGAGGTCTTCTAGTCCAACCCCCTGCTCAGGGGATTAATTAAAGACCAGTTTCTTATGATCCTTTCCCTATCCTCAGATCACTTTAACTTTTTATTAGCTTACAGGAGGATGGACTATTTATTTATGAAACAAATTTCTATGTCCACCCAAATCACACACAGCTGAGTTTGGATAGCTTACAACATGAAAAATCACAACATGAAAACCATAACTCCTCCAGTGGCAGCAGCAACATAATCAAATCAACCACTTGATTGATTCCATTTCCAATTGTGATCCATAAGCCTGCTGAGAAAACCATCCCTTCGGGGCCTTTCGGAAAAGCAACAAGGTGGGAACCAACCATACCTCCAGGGAAATGATGGTCCATAGAGAAGGGGCCACCTCTGAGAAGGCCCTGTCTTGTGGTCCCGTGGCGGGTTGCTACTGGTTCTCCCAGATCGGAGAACCAGTAGTGGCAGTGGTGGGAGGTTCCGCCTACCCGTTCGGATGTCTCTGCGCATGCGCAGATGCGTCACGTGCACGAAATAGCGCACATACGTCCATGAACGAACAGGTAGCGATGGGATTTGAAACCCACTGCTGTTCTATAACATACATACACTGCCTTCCTGTCCTGGTGGGCCAGATGGATGTAATAGGAGAGAGGTGGTCCTTCAGATAATCTGGGCCCAAGTCATAGGTGATCATAGCTGATCTTGAATCCCATTAAGGGAATCCTACTACGCTTACCACAATTCAGAGGTGGGTTTCAGCAGGTTCTGACCAGTTCTGGAGAACTGGTAGTGGAAATTTTGAGTAGTTCGGAGAATCGGTAGTAAAAATTCTGACTAGCCCCGCCCCCATCTATTGTCTGGCTCCCGAGTCCCAGTTGATCGGGCGGAAATGGGGATTTTGCAGTATCCTTCCCACGGAGTGGGGTGGGAATGGAGATTTTACAGTATCTTTCCGACGGAGTGGGGTGGGAATGGAGATTTTACAGTATCTTTCCCCTGCCACTCCCACCAAGCCATGCCACGTCCGCCAAGCCACACCCACAGAACCGGTGGTAAAAAAATTTGAAACCCACCACTGCCACAGTTGCCAAGAGTTAGCAGTATTTTTGTTTTGTGTGAGTGTAGAAATTTACACGTGGTGGGAAATATGCAAGAATTTTAAACCAAATCCTAAGTAAACCTTAGGTTTTTTACAGACAACATCCCCCCCGCCCCGTGACCTTCATCCATGCATGTGATATGTCTTGCCCATTTCTCATTACTGTGCATCCCATTCCTACTTTGTCTTCCCCTGAAAATATTAAATTCTTCCTTGGGGCTATCCAAATATTCCAAACCCCCAATTACAGGTAGTCCTCGATTTACAAGAGTTCACTTAGTGACCGTTCCAAGTTACAACGGCACTGAAAAAAGTGACTTAGGACCGTTTTTCACAGTTGCAACCTTTGAAGCCTCCCCACGATCAAAATTCAAACGCTTGGCAACCGGTTCACATTTAGGACGGTTGCAGTGTCTTGGGGGGGTCATGCGATCACCTTTTGTGACCTTCCGACAAGCAAAGTCAATGGGGAAGCCGGATTCACTTAACCACCGGGTTACTAACTTACCAAGTGCAGTGATTCACTTAATAGCTGTGGGCAAGAAAGGTTGTAAAATGGGGCAAAACTCACTTAACAAATGTTTCATTTCACAACAGAAAGTTCGGGCTCAGTGGTGGTTGTAAGTCGAGGACTATGGCGATCTCCAGGAGATAACCATATGCCACTGATGGCTAATTTTTTCGGCACCGTGGCCAAAGAGCATGTGTGCGTGTACGTCCCCTAAATGCAATGCGTGTGCATCCCCGTGCATGTGCCCCACCCCTGTGCTTGCACCCCTGACCCCGGGCCCATGCGCATGCACACGCATCCCCATCCATGCACCCCACTCTGCGCATTCACCCTGTCCCGCATATGTGTTGTGTCTCGTCCACTTTCACTGCAGCCGGGGCCTTCTTATCTGCTTCCGAAAGCTGAGGAATGTCCTAGTATGCCTCCCGGCCCCAGCCCTGGCTCCATGCCCTGGCAGGCTGAGAAGGAAGAAGTACCTCCAGCCCCCAGCTCTGGCTCCATGCCCAGGCAAACGGAGCAACTAGACCCCTCCCCCTCCCCCACAGCATGTGAGCCTGAGGAAGGTCAATTACCAACAGCTGCAGACTGGAGTGACCCTCGCTTCAGAAGAATTGATAGGCGGAGGCAACAGAAGGAAGGGAGGGGCAGGCCTGGATAAGTGCTGAGTCATGGAGCCACACCCCATGGCCTATATAAAGGATCTGCTTTCTGGCATTCTCTGAGTCAGGCAAAGACTAACATATCTTGCGAAGTCACTTTCTGGTCTCCTGCCTGCCTTGAGAACTTTGCTAGGACTTTGACAGAGCTGCAGAGGCACGCCTGATTCGGATTTCCCTGACCTGGCTGTCAGCGGGGGAGTGGGACACGACAATATCTGCCATGTGCCCCACATGCGTGTGTGCCCTGTGCAAATGACCTGTCCCCCCACATGTCCCCCAGCTCCCATGCATGAGCGGCAGAGACCCAAAGACCAGCTAGCCAGCGGGAGGTGACCGTGCATGCGTGACAGAGTTGAGCTGGGGTGATAGCTTGCATACTCAGGGAGAGGGCTCTGCATGCCACCTCTGGCACACATGCCATAGGTTCACCACCACTGCCATATGCCATTGTATGCGACTAACAAAGACCGACAACTTCTTTAATATAAAATTGGGCAGCTTCCGATGAACATTATGTCTACAGACAGCTTTTGTTTTTTTAACTCTGTGTATCTTTCAGGATCGGACATATTGCATTCCTGGTGGCGTTTTTATTTGTCCCAATATTTTATGTTTATTAGGTGAATGGACGGTCAGTAAACCTGCCATACAAAGTCTCCAAACGCCTGACGTTAAGCAAGGAACAGAATGGGATTGTGATTGCCCGGGGTTCCGATACACAAGTTCATTTTTCTCCTGACGGTGGGGTAATTGTAAAGGTCAAAAATATCCCTCCAGAGAAGTTATGTGGGCCGTGTGGGAACTTCAATGGAGACCCCACAGATGACTGGAAATTGCCAAATGGGGAATCTGCGAACACTGCTGAGGCTCTCTATGCTTGGAAGGCCAAGGACTTTTAAAGCGGTAAGGTATAATTCAGGCAGCAATCTTGGCAGTGTGTGTGTGTGTGTGTGTGTGTGTGTGTGTGTGTATGCGTATTCGGATCTTTTCCCATGTAAGGTTGAGAGTATCTTGGTGACGTTTTGATGAGATCTCACTCGTCATCTTCAGGCTGGTGCTTACGGCTTCATGCTTGTGCGAGTAAAGCGTGGTCAGAGCTGCCATCTCTCTATAAATACTGGTGGGGAGGTGGGGAGTGTTGGCTTTGTTGCTGTAAGCTTACCTACTAAGCAAAATCTATGAAAACATATATGTATGTATGTATGTATGTATGTATGTATGTATGTATGTATGTATGTATGTATATTAGCAAGATTGGACTTGCATTGGCGAAATCAGGAAATCCTAGGATTGTAGGCTAAGCTAGGATTTGAAATATTGCATCACAGGAAGACATTAGCAAACCACTTTTGTATAGCGGCCAGCTGGTGTTGACTCAAGAGGGTCTTTAACTTTTATCCTTTCTAATAAAATAACTGAAAGCAGATTGGGGGTGGGGGGGGAAACGACCATGAAAAATGTGATGTGCAGTTTGCATCTAAATTTACATAAAATAAAATATAGCCTTGGTTCTTGAGTAAGTTGAAGGTCAGACTGGGAAAGGTGATAAGTGCTTCTTTTCCCCCAGATCTGCATAGCAAGAAGATTGAGTAGGATAATCAACTACTTTCCTTGGTCACACAGATATAATGGATGTATGTGAAATTTGTCAGTTCCCTAGTCAAATTTAAGTTTGCTGCATCTGCCGCAGTGAGTTAAATAAGCCATTTCTTAATTAAGTTTCCTAACAGAGCAAAACCTGTTTTTATTTTGTAATGTCTTGTTTAATGAACCTTAAATTAACAGTCATTCAGCCAACAATTAAAAGTACTAATCAAATTAAGTGCTAGTTGCCACTTGGTGAATAATGTACAATAATTATAAGTGGAAAAAATAGTGCAGCACAAAATCATCATTTATAGGATTACATCAGTTTTCAGCTTTGCTTTTTTACTGTCCTATGAAACTGCTGTAGAATGTTAGTCTCCATTCCTAACTTTTTCTATAATTCTCTCCCGTTGAAAATGTTTGTGCCGAGCAAACTGGCCAAACAGAAAAGCCAAAATTTACTAGTTATTTAGCCCTCAAAAACTAATTTCTACTTTGGTGGTTCCCTTGTTGAATGTCTTCTCCAATGAGTTTCAACTCAGTGCTGCTGATTGATCTATTAAAGAAGGATCATTACTTCTAAATAGGGCCGTCACCATTGAGGAAATCTTAGCTGGTTGTAAGTTCTAATTGATTTACTTGATTAAGGTGGGGCAATTTAATTGACTCTCAACCTAAATTTGCATATGAATGATGCAAAAGAAAAAAAAATAAAACTTTGGGTTTTACATTTATTTTTATTTATTTATTTATTTAATCTCATTTTTATACCGCCCTATCTCCCAAGGGACTCAGGGCGGTTTACAGTCTAATAAAAATACATATTTTATTTATTTATTTATTTATCAAATTCATATACCGCACCATCTCCCGTAGGACTCAGGGCGGTTTACAGGCATATTAAAACAATATAACAATATAATAAATAACATTTAAAACCCAAATTAAAACTAAATATTATCCAAGCCTGATCACTAAAACAGTAAGAACCAATAAAACCCACATTAAAATTTAGTTAAAATATTTTGTTCTTAGGCTAGTCCCGCACGCTGAAATAATGGAGTCTTCAGTTCACGTCTGAAGGTCCAGAGGTCAGGGAGTTGTCGTAATCCTGGAGGAAGCTCATTCCACAGGGCTGGTGCCGCCACAGAGAAGGCCCTCCCCCTGGGGGTCGCCAACCTACATTGTTTGGTTGACGGCACCCTGAGGAGGGCCACTCTGTGGGAGCGCACAGGTCGTTGGGAGGCAATCGGTGGCAGAAGGCGGTCTCGAAGGTATCCCGGTCCTAAGCCATATAAATACAAAATAAAACACCAATTTAAAAAACTTATTAAATAAGGCCGAATATTAAAACTACAATAAGATAATAAAATCCCGTTAAAACCAAATTTAAAATTCTAGTCCAGTCCTGCGCAGATAAATAGATGTGTCTTAAGCTCGCGGCGAAAGGTTCGAAGGTCGGAAAGTTGGCGAAGTCCTGGGGGAAGTTCGTTCCAGAGGGTGGGAGCCCCCACAGAAAAGGCCCTTCCCCTGGGCGTCGCCAGCTGGCACTGCCTGGCTGATGGCATCCTGAGGAGTCCCTCCCTGTGAGAGCGCACGGGTCTGATGCACACTTCCCCATAGACCAGCACAACTATTGGTCCCTTAACACAACAAAGTCCAGATAGTTAGGTTGACATCAGTCTTCATTCTTGATTGGCCGTACTAACTTTTAGGACTATCATCAATTGAGTTCCAAAATCTATATAAAATTTCATCAACGTATTAGGTTTTTTTAAAAAAAGGTAATCCCAATGTAATCAAATGAATGACTAATAAATGTCCACTTACTGCTTGACGCCTTGCAGAAATTGGATGAATTATTCCCACTGGGTTTTATTGATGGGTTTATTGATTTTTTTTTGGAATCGATTTTGCAATTTTGCAAAATAGCCTTGGAACCGCTTCAGAAAGAACGGGCGCGTGGATATTTTGTTGCTTTCCTTTTCCTAATGCATTTCAATATCCTAGCAACCCAGGATAAATTTCCAGTGACAGAAATTGTAAGATGATAATCTTAAACCGTAAAGTGCAGAATGCAGCAGCGAAGGGGGGAGAGCTGTTAGTGCCATATAATAGCAGTAATATACTCTGCCAGTCACTGTGCTAATTGCCAATATGCTTCAGAGCAGGGGTCTCCAACCTTGGCAACTTTAAGCCTGGAGGACTTCAACTCCCAGAATTCTCCCCAGCTTTGCTGGCTGGGGAATTCTGGGAGCTGAAGTCCGCCAGGCTTAAAGTTGCCAAGGTTGGAGACCCTCTGCTTCAGAGTACAGTTCAAAGTGCTGTTTTGTAACCTCTCAAGCTCTTAAGATCTTGGTACTTTTTTTTTTTAATCTATGCAGGACCACCTGCTTCTCGGAGAACCAACCTGTTCATTGTGCTCAGCGCAGAGGGGCATGTCACTCCAATCCAACAAGACCTGAAGAATGAGGGGAAGAACACATTGCATTTCCACTGACATTCTTCTCCTAAGGAATGCTATGCTTCTGGAGAACTGGATGGTACCCTCCATTGCATCTTCTGGAGCAGGGGTCTCCAACCTTGGCAACTTTAAGACCTGTGGACCTCAACTCCCAGAATTCCTCAGCCAGCTTTGCTGAAGAATTCTGGGAGCTGAAGTCCGCGGGTCTTAAAAGTTGCCAAAGTTGGAGACCCCTGTTCTGGAGGACGTCCGGATAAAGCTCTTTTGTGATAGAACGTTTGCTTTTCAAAGACTTCTAGAGTTTATCAGATGGCAGGGTTTGTTTGTTTTTTTCTTTTTCCTGCGGTGGTGGCATGGTCTTTATTTTATGGATTTTACATATTATAGACTGCTGGGGGTGGATATAAATTTGACAGTGTATAAGTATCACAATATGAATGAATAAATGGATGAATGATGCCAAACTTAAATAAAGGACTTGTTTTTAAAACAATGTGGTATTCGATGTAGGCTATAAGAACACTGGTCCTATAAAATGGTAGCTGAGCAACTTCTGGCTTTCATTATGCAATAGTGGTGATCGTTTATTATCTTCTTTGGGGAGTGCTTATCTTATATGCTGAGATTATAGGATTTGGGACTCTTCAGGTGATGCTAAAGTCCAATCTAATCAAGGAGAGAAGTAACCTAGAACTAAGGAGAAATTTCCTGACAGTTAGAACAATCAATCAGTAGAACAACTTGCCTCCAGAAGTTGTGGTGTACAGAGTCACCCTATTGCCCCCAACCATCTGGGTCCTCATTGTACTCACCTTGGATGGATGGAAGGTCTGAGTCAACCTTGAGCCGTTGAGAATCAAATTGCTGGCAGTTGACAGAATTAGCCTGCAATACTGCATTGTAACCACTGCGCCACCGTGACTCTTAATAAGTAAGGCGAGGACTATCTATAGTAGCCTGCTTCAATAAAGCATAGTCTTAATCTCCTTTGGGATGTAATTTTCTATACTGGTCCACCTATTGGGGTCAATTGAGATCCAGAGGTACAGTGGTGAAGATACTGGTTTAAGACTGAGATAACATGGGTTCTATTCAGTGGTGGGTTGCTCCCAGTTTGGTCCGGTTCTTGCGAACTGGTAGTAAAAGTGGTGGGAGGCTCCACCCACCTGCCCGGATGTCATTATGGACGATCTGCGCTTGCGCAGAAGCATGCACATGTGCATTCCCATTGCGAACCGATAGTAAAGGTAAGTAGAACCCACCCCTGGTTCTATTCCTCCTTAGGACTGTAAATTACCTGGTGACCTTGGACTACAGGTAGTTCTCAACATATGGCCACAATTGAGCCCTAAATTTCCATTGCTAAGGAAGACATTTGTTATGCAAGTTAAAAATTCTAACAGTTCTTGCGTATTTCTATCAAGGTCATTTCCTGTATTCTCTACATTTCAATATCATTTTAAAAAGTAAATGACATTTTTAATTTTTCTCCTGACTCCATTCACTATTTTTTTTTTTTTTGCCATGCAGCCATGACAGGATGTTCAAAAGTTAAGTATCCTGATAGAGCAGTAAATACTTATTTATTTATTTATTTAATTTTGTCATAACAATATTACCCAAGCATAACACAAAATATTATATAATATATAAACATATATATGAGGAGAAACAAGGAAGTATAAGCATATATATATAGGGGAAGAAACAATAGGAGAGGAACGGTAGGCACGTTTGTGCTCTTATGCACGCCCCTTAGAGTCCTCTTAGAAATGTGGTGAGGTCAACAGTGGATAGATTTTGAATAAAGCTTTTGGGGTTATGAGAAGAGACCACAAAGTCAGGTAATGCATTCCAAGCATAGATAATTCTGTTACAGAAATCGTGTTTTCTGCAATCTAAACTGGTGCGGTTGACATTAAGTTTAAATCTGTTGGTAGCTCTTGTGTTATTGTAGTTGAAACTGAAGTAGTCATTGGCAGGAAGGACATTACAACGGATGATTCTATGAGCTAAACCCAGGTCCTGTCAAAGGCGACGAAGTTCCAAGTTTTCTAGACCCAGGATATCAAGTCTGGTGGAATAAGGTATTTTATTGGTTACGGAGGAGTACTATTATGTCCTGTTTGAGAATTATATCAGGAATGAAGATTAAATGCTCAGATTGTTTCCACTCTGTTCTTCCGAAAACAAATACAGCAAACATTTATGTGTGACAACGGTTTATGGAATGAAAATGATAGTATTTTCAGTTCCTTGTAGAAACAATTGGCATGTCCAGGTTTTTGTTGCAATGCATCATTGTTAGTTTGCAAAGGCCTTTTTACATTCTTTTCATTCCCTACTTCTCCGCCCACATAATTCCCGTTAAACTCTACAGGGAAAAAGCCACAAGGCTTCATGTACTGATGATGTTTCTGTAATTCTAGATTTCTCTTCATAGCATTAGTGAGCCCCTATTGCAAAAGGAGGTTGCGTCACCAGGGCAGGATAAGGGAGGGAATCAGACGTGTGATTCAACTGGTTCTGACCAGTTCAGGCGAACTGGTAGAGGAAATAGCGGGTGGGCCTGCCCACCTCCCCGGCTCTATGCCGGCTCTATGCCATCCTATTTAGGCATGTTTTTGAGGTTGGGTGCATTCACGGAAGGCCAGATGCATGTGTGGAAGGCAGGCGAGTGTGTGAACTGGGCACATGCGCGGGCGAAACGAGCGTGCATGCGGCGAATCAGTAGTAACAAAATCTGAAACCTACCACTGGAGGGAATCGAATATTATTATTTCAACAGCAGAGCCACCTAATGCAAAAGTTCTTAGATGGACATTTTGAGAAGTATAGTGTGGAAAATGACGTCCAAGGCTGCCACCCTGTGGAATATGAAACAACTATAGCATCTAGTGATCTTCATGACATTCTCTTCAATGTTCCTAAGATTTAAAATCCTCAGCTCTTCCATATACAGGGTAGTCAATGACTGCAGCTAGTAATCTCTGCAGTCTCGTTTCGGAGAGAGGATTGAAATTCAAGATTCTTATAAATATCAATCACATTACATGTCAGATCAAGTCTGGGGGGGGTCACTGGTGTGAAAAATTCCAGCTGATTACCAGCTGTATGGATTTGTGTTTGGCCGGAATTGATTTCCCTGCTGACATTCTCTGACATTTTTACAGATGAAGAATCCAATACTCCTTGAATTGTTTACTTAAGGTCTAACAGCACACCTTAGGGAGCATGGTGGCTCACGCGGTAAGGACGCTCGGTAGGAGTTTAGCAAGCCTGCATTTGAGACCCAAGTGCTTCCATGGGGTGGGGTTGAGCTCCATTCCTATCCTTCACTCTAGCTCAGGGGTGTCAAACTGGATTTCTTTGATGGCTGGATCAGCATTGTAGTTCTCTGTGGACCAACGTGTGTGTGTGTGTGTGTGTGTGTGTGTGTGTGATGGGAAGGATATCTCCTGCAGCACCCTGCTGGCCAAAATGGGGCATGGGGAGCCGTATGCGCCCCCCCACATCTCGTTTTTATCCTCCATTGCCTCCTGCAGCACTCTGCCAGCCAAAAATGGGCCGAAAACAGGCCTCACGGGCTTTGCAAGGCCCTGTACTCCCCGTTTTTGGCTGGCAGAGTGCTGCAGGAGGCCGTTCAGGTTGAAAATGGGCTGTGGAGGGCCCGCGCTTAGCCTGTTTTTGCTGGCAGAGGCACCATGGGCCAGTCCTTTGATATTCCCAGGCCAGCCCTGTGGGCCGGATTTAAGTACCCCATGGGCCAGATCTGGCCTACGGGCCTTGAGTTTGACACCCCTGCTCTAGCTTCTGCCAGAGAAATGAAACGACTCCCCAACTGGATATCCTCCGGGCAACAATGATGCCACTGGCTAATGATCTTTTCAACCTGGAAGTGCCTCGGTGCTTCTGACACAAGTGGTTTGCCACAACACACCTCTTCTCACAGACATTACTTGGGAATGATGATTGAGGACCACGGTCATCCAGGGTTAAGTCAGCCAGGGGACAATATGCATCGAACCAGAAGCTTCCTGTGACACCGGGTGGACTTTGGTTTCTACTTGCTTCAATATTGGGGATAGTTGCAGAGAAAAAGTCATGAGACAAAATTCATTACAGAACAAAAAGAACCTTACTTCTGTCTGAGGGACAGCTTAATAAAAATACTCCGAGAAAGTAAAATAAGGAAGTAATGCACACTACAACAGCTAGCAAGCTTTGCTACCACACACCAATTTCTAAATTCTAAGCCTTAAATGTGATGGCTGGTTAGGGCAGGGGTCTGCAAACTTGGCTCTTTTAAGACTTGTGGACTTCAACTCCCAGCCAGCTTTGCTCTGGGAGTTGGAGTCCACAAGTCTTAAAAGAGCCAAGTTTGCAGACCTCTGGGCTAGGGAATTCTGGGAGTTGACACCTATACATCTTAAAGTTGCCAAGGTTGAGAAAAACTGATCTAAAATTGTACATATTAATCTATCAGAATAGAACTGGAAGGGACCTTGGAGGTCTTCTAATCCAACCCCCTGGTCAAGCAGGAGACCTTATACCGTTCTAGACAAGTCTCTTCTGTCCAGTCTCTTCTTAAAAACCTCCAGTGATGAAGTGCCAACAACTTCTGAAGGCAATCTATTCCACTGGTTAATTGTTCTCACTGTTAGGAAGTTTCTCTTAATTCCAGGTTGCTTCTCTCCTTGATTAGTTTCCATCTATTATTTCTTGTCTTGCCTTTCATCATTAATATTTTTTAAATAAATTTATTTTTTTAATAAATAATTTTATATAAAAGTAACATATTTTTATTATTAATATTGATTTATTTTGGGAGAGAATAATATGTTCTGTTAATCAAATGGGATTTTCTGATGTAGAGCTTCCCCAGACCTACCTGAGCTGGGATTCCTGATTCACTGAATATCTGCAGAGTTGAACATGACAAACTATAGTTCTCCATCAGTGGTCAAAATGCCCTGGAAAGTATTGACTTGCAGCAAGAACAAAAGAGAGACTGTAGCTCTTTACTTTTATATAGGGCAATGAGTCTGTGGTATATTGGCACTTGTATTCAGGAGATTGTACACAAACAAATGTTTCTTCCTCCAAGTAGCCTCACTAAGGGAATCTCTTGGGTTTAATTTAAGAGATGGATCCTCAGCAATTTAGTTTCGGAGGTTCTTTTATAAGGCTACCACTTCATTATGAAAAATGAAAATTGCACCTCTAAGCATATAGAGGGTTCCATTTCTTGTTGCCAGCGAGAGAGGGGAAACTAGCTCAGATCAGCATCACTTGGAATCGATCTGCACACTTTCCCATCCTAGCAAAAGAGGAGAGCCCAGATATTTTTCCAGGTCAAACTGAGAATCTCAGTAAAATAAACATTTTTTTCCTGCCAGGTGTATGCAGGGGTGGGGCTGCTGGGGGTTCGCAGGGGTTTGGGAGAACTTCTAGCTAAGATTCTGTGCAGTTCGGAGAACCCCCAAATCCCAATCCTGGCTGGCCCCGCTCACCCTGCCCCGCCCCTCTCCCAGGAGTCCCCACACGGCTTATTTTGGATGCAGGTAAGTGCAGGGCGTATGTGGAGGCTTGAGGAGGGTGAAAAACAGATCTACCAGAAGTTCGGGTAACGAGCCCATTTCCATCCTCCAGAGGGCCTCCGGAACCTGGGGAGGTTGTTTTCGCTTTCCCAGAGGCTAAAGGAAAGCCTCCGGAGCATGGGGAGGACAAAAACACACACACCCCCGCCATGGTGCAAAAGGCAGACTAGGCCACGGCCACCATGGCCACGGCCACACAGCAACTGGGCAGAGAACCTCTTGCTAAAAATTTGAAGCCCATCCATGACCTATGGACTTCAACTCCCAGGAATTCTGGCTCAGGAATTCTGGGAGTTGAAGTTCATAGGTCATAAAGGGGCCATAGTTGCCCAGCCCTGGCTTAGACAAACCATCCCTTCTCTTCTCTTTCTTCTCTGTGACACATGGAGAACCAGTTCCAAAATATCTAGGACACGGGTGTCAAACTGGATTTCTTTGAGGGCCGGATCAGCATTGTTGTTCTCCTCCATGGGCTGGCCAGTGAGGGTGGGGGGAAACATGCTGGCCAGCCTCCTACAGCACTTTGCTGGCCAAAACAGGTCATGGGGGGCTGTGCACATAGCCCCCACACACCCCATTTTTTCCCCAGGCAGCCTTCTGCAGCACTTTGCTGGCCAAAACAGGACAAGTGGGGGACAATGGAGGTGTGTGCGGCTCCCCTTCACCCCATTTTGGCTGTCAGAGGCACAGCGGGCTGGTCCTTTGCTATTTCCAGGCTAACGCCATCGGCCAGATTTAAGCACCCAGGCCACATCCAGCCCATGAGCCTTGAGTTTGATATCCCTGATCTAAAAGAACATTTGAGTACCATGAGCCATGGTTGCGCAGTGATTAGAGTGCAGTACTGCAGGCTACTTCTGCTGATCACCGGCTGCCAGCAGTTTGGCAGATCGAATCTCACCAGGCTCAAGGTTGACTCAGCCTTCCATCCTTCCGACGTCAGTAAAATGAGGACCCAGATTGTTGGGGGTCATAGGCTGACTCTTTAAACCACTTAGAGAAGGCTATAAAGCACTGTGAAGCAGTATGTAAGTCTAAGTGTTGTTGTTATTGCATTTAAAAAGAACAGGGTACAAGGCTATGTCTCGGCTTAGATACAACATACGTGATTTGGTTACTGAATTTGTCAGGTGCAAAATGTCAAGAACCAGGATGGAATTCAAACTTACATAAGTCAATTTCATGCTATCTGTATATAAGAATCTGATGTACTAATGGTCAAGGCAAATTGGCGCCAGATAAGAATCAACAGATTTCAAAAGGGGCTGGACTTATGTCTCTTATGGGAGGTGGGCTCAGAGACTCGATTCTGATGATGCATTTGACCCCGCCCTCAGGCTCACCTTGGTCATCTCCTACAGGATTAACCCATTTCGAAGTTTGCACCCTCCAATTGATTAGTTATCTGCCGTCAAATCAATGTAGACGTTGAGGAGCCATAGAGGTAGATTTTCTTCATGATAATTTGTCCCCAACCTGGTGTAAAGGTTTGCACATTACATTGAACCACAAACTAACTAAAGAACCTTGAGTCTTTAGTCACAAAAAACTAACTAGCCGTGGTTATAATTAATCAAATTTAGCATGTTGTGCAAATGCAGTTAAATCTTTCACTGACCTTGTTAAATATGCCAAGGCAATAAAAGCCCTATTTTTTTTATTCTGATCCACAATAGGCCACATTGTCTGAAGTACCAATAAAGGCCCAGGTAGCTGTGAAAGAGATATCAGAAAGGAATGGGTTGATGTTTTGCAGTACAATGACTTAGAAGGTTAAAGTCCTAAGTCTGCCTCTAGATTTCTTCCCTTATAGGAGTGCAGAAATCACCCCAAAATGGGGCAATAAGGGGTCATCCATCCTTTAAATATAAAGAATCAGGAAAAAGTCCAAATTTGGAAAGTGTCATACCAAAGGAAATCACACCATTATTTTCTGCCTGCAAGAAAGAAGAGGAGATGACACACATAATACATCCATGTGCTTATTTACTGTAGAATTCTTTTGGAAATATGTATTAATTTATGTCAGGAGATTTATGGGAAAAATAAAAAATGTTATAGGTGTTTAATGTAATGTTGAATGATATGCTAAAGCTTTGGAATTTGACTTTATCAGCAGCTGTGGTTGTATCAAACTTTGGGAGTGACAAAAATGTATTATATTAAGAAATTGGAAAAATGATATTATTTCAGACATCCAGGAATGGTTGTTGGAAATGTATGATGTATCTGTTTTGGAAAAGGCAAGATTTCTACCAAGGGATACAGCAATATGAATTATAATAGCAGATATTTTGTGATATCTTAGAATAGTATAGTGTTTATATTATAGGAGTGAATTAATTAGTAAACAAGTGTCTATTGATAAATATAAAATATTAGATAGGGTTCCCCCCCCACCGCTTAGTTTGCGTCTTTAGTTTGTACATTTATTTTTTTAGATTCTTCATTTGAAGATTAAATATTGTTTTGTTACACCAACTAAAGATATTAATTTAAAAAAGAAAAGAAAAGGAGTCATTCACAACTAGGTGATAAAACTCAGAAGATAAGAGGTAGGTGAATTTAACACAGGTGTTTTGAATCAGTTGGTAGCATTGTCTCTGAAAAGCAGACTGAATTCAATTACTTAAGAATTCAGCAATGTTTCTTGATACATACATAAAATTTGAATTAAATCCAAAACACCAGAACAAGAATTCTGGAGAAGATCTGAAGAGACAGTAAACTCTATTTTCCATTATACCTTATAATGGAAAAATCAATACATTGATTGGATTTTTTCCCCGTAAAATATGAGGCTATGTGGTCTAACCTGAAGGGTGAATACACACTGCATTAAAAAGGCAAATGATGTCTAGATATCTAGACAGATAAATAGAGACAGAGAGAGACTCCGATTTATTTAAGTTGTTCAGGTTATTTACTGGAATGCCAATAGAAAGATAGTGTCATCTCCTCCCATCTTGCCAAAAGACAAATCTTGCCACTCATATAAATCAATGACCAAAGCATACCACAGGAGTGTTTACAACCTAAAATGTCAGAGCTATGTAAGTTCCCCTATAAAGTTGGGGTGTATCCTCCATAGCCTTTCCCAAAACAGCAGTAGAGAGATATATCTTTAGGAAACAAAAGGAAAAAAATCACCACATAGAATAGAATTTTTTATTGGCCAAGTGTGATTGGACACACAAGGAATTTGTCTTGGTGCATTTGCTCTCAGTATACATAAAAGAAAAGATACCTTCATCAAGGTACAACATTTACAACACAAATGATGGTCAATATATCAATATAAATCATAAGGATTGCCAGCAACGAAGTTACAGTCATACAGTCATAAGTGGAAAGAGATTGGTGATGGGAACGATGAGAAGATTAATAGTAATAGTAATGTAGACTTAGTGAATAGTTTGACAGTGTTGAGGGAATTATTTGTTTAGCAGAGTGATGGCCTTCGGGAAAAAACTGTTCTTGTGTCTAGTTGTTGCGGTGTGCAGTGCTCAATAGCGTCGTTTTGAGGGTAGGAGTTGAAACAGTTTATGTCCAGGATGTGAGGGATCTGTAAATATTTTCATGGACCTCTTCTTGATTTGTGCAGTATACAGATCCTCAATGGAAGGCAGGTTGGTAGCAATTATTTTTTCTGCAGTTCTAATTATCCTCTGAAGTCTGTGTCTTTCTTGTTGGGTTGCTAAATAGTCACACAGACTGTATTCAATTTATTTTGAAACCTATGTGCATTTCAATGAGATCAAATTTATGTTTTGTCCTGACCCTGTCCACTTTTGGTTATTGTTGTTATTCAACAATAACAACAACAACAACAACCGTCTATTTTTGGAAGTTTGGTTTTAATACATTACTTAGAAATCTAGTCTTCCCCTTAGTCCAAAAGTGGGTGCAATCCTTGGAGAAAAAGGCAAGATATAAAGGCAGGCTGAAATCTATGCAAGTACCTCTTTGGAGATCAAGTGTAGCAATTGTCTTTACACAAAAGGAAAAAACAATCCAACCTATCAAAAACAGCACCACAAAAAACAGATTAGAAACACAAGTTAAAATAGGGAAGAAAATGGTAAGTGAACACCTGTCTACCCTAGACGAGTTCAAATCACCAGGACCGGATGGATTACACCCCAAGGTTCTGAAGGAACTGGCAGACGTGATCTCAGAACCACTGAACTATATCTTTCAAAGATCCTGGAGCACAGGGGAGCTGCCAGAGGACTGGAAAAGAGCTGATGTAGTTCCCATCTTCAAAAAAGGAAAAAAAACAGATCCAGGAAACTACAGACCTATCAGCCTGACCTCAATACCGGGGAAGATTCTGGAAAAGATAATCAAGCAACGAATCACCGAACACCTAGAAGCAAACAAAGTAATAACCAAAAGCCAACATGGGTTTGTCAAAAACAGATCATGCCAGACTAATCTTATTGCATTCTTTGACAAAGTGACAAAATTAGTAGACCAGAGGAATACTGTCGATATAATTTACTTGGACTTCAGTAAAGCATTTGATAAAGTAGATCATAACCTACTACTAGATAAAATAGAAAAATGTGTGTTAGACAGCACCACCACCAGATGGATTCGTAACTGGCTGACCAACCGCACTCAACGTGTAGTCCTCAACGGAACTACATCCACATGGAGGGAAGTATGCAGTGGAGTACCCCAAGGCTCTGTTTTAGGCCCAGTACTCTTCAACATCTTCATCAATGACTTGGATGAGGGGATAGATGGGGAACTCATCAAATTTGCAGATGACACCAAGCTGGCAGGAATAGCCAACACTCCAGAAGATAGGCTCAAATTACAGAAAGATCTTGACAGATTTGAACATTGGGCGCTATCTAACAAAATGAAATTCAACAGCAAAAAAAGTAAGGTTCTACATTTAGGCAAAAAAACACAAAATGCACAGGTACCATATATGTGGTACCTTGCTCAATAGTAGTACCTGCGAGAGGGATCTTGGAGTCCTAGTGGACAACCATTTAGATATGAGCCAGCAGTGTGCAGCTGCTGCTAAAAAAGCCAACACAGTTCTGGGCTGCATAAACAGAGGGATAGAATCAAGATCACGTGAAGTGTTAGTGCCACTTTATAATGCCTTGGTAAGGCCACACTTGGAATACTGCATTCAGTTTTGGTCGCCACGATGTAAAAAAGATGCTGAGACTCTAGAAAGAGTGCAGAGAAGAGCAACAAAGATGATTAGGGGACTGGAGGCTAAAACGTATGAAGAACGATTGCAGGAACTGGGTATGTCTAGTTTAATGAAAAGAAGGAGTAAGGGAGACATGATAGCAGTGTTCCGATATCTCAGGGGCTGTCACAGAGAAGTGGGAGTCGGGCTGTTCTCCAAAGCACCTGAGGGTAGAACAAGAAGCAATGGGTGGAAACTGATCAAGGAAAGAAGCAACTTAGAACTGAGGAGAAATTTCCTGACAGTTAGAACAATTAATAAGTGGAACGACTTGCCTGCAGAAGTTGTGAATGCTCCAACACTGGAAATTTTTAAGAAAATGTTGGATAACCATCTGTCTGAGATGATGTAGGGTTTCCTGCCTGGGCAGGGGAGTTGGACTAGAAGGCCTCCAAGGTCCCTTCCAACTCTGTTGTTGTTGTTACTTACATTGTTTGAATTGTAGGAGATGACCAGGCTGGGCCTGGGAAAGGCATCAAACGCATCATAAGTCATGAGTCCCTGCTGCCTGCAATAGATCTAAGTCCAGCTCACATTGAATACCTTCTTATTCCTGGTCATTTCCCTTGACTGTTAGTAGGTCAGATTCTTGTAGAATAAATCTTTTTACTCATTTGAAGTGCCTGAATCTCCTGATTTCCCTGTGGTTTGACAGCAATGGGATACACACACACACACACACATACAGAGAGGGAGAGGGAGAGGGAGAGGGAGGCAGGGAGGAGTGGTGCGGTGGCCTAGAGGTGGAGCTCTCGCCTCACAATCAGGAGGCTGTGAGTTCGATCCTAGGTAGAGGCAGATATTTCTCTCTGAGCACACTGAGAAGATATCTGCTGAAAAAAACCTCTGCATTGGCAACAGGAAGGGCATCTGGCCAGTAAAGACTCAGCTCCATTCAGTTGCCCAGACTCCACCCTGCAAGGGATTATGGGGTTGTTAAAAGAGGATGATAGAGAGAATAAGTGATAATCATTAATAGAAGAGAAACATGTGTCAATAGAGATTTTTGCACCTCCTTGATTTGTCCCATAACCTAATGATTCTACAATGGGAGAGAAAAATCTTTTTGTCCATAGTGGCAAACAATTTTAAAGTAGGTTTTAATGTGTTGGAGCAGATTCAATCTCCTGTACAGAGATTGGGAGTGGAGAATGTTAAGGAATAAAAAGGAGTATCTTTTTGGGATAGGAAAGTATAAAGAAACCAGCTTCCATCATTAAAAAAAATATATATTTCTTTCAGATTTTAGATCATTGTGCATTGACTTGAAGGCAAAATTTAATTTATTTAACATAAAACTTTTGCTTTCTCTAGGAAACAATGGTTCCTATCCAATCATAACTTTTTTAAAATTCAGTTTTTGTCTTGCACTTGGAATGTTCAAGTTAATTAGCAGAACACAATGAATAAAAGAATACAGAACTTTTGAAAAAAGAAAGGAAGTTAATGAACCATTTCGGTTTCACTTTGGACTTTTTTGCATTTTCTCGGTTAGAGCTTTGTTTCTTACAATTTACAATTCCAGGATTTTGATTAGGAGTTTTTGTAGCTCTGTTTGAAGATGCTGGAGATTGAACCTACGACTTTCTGTTATTGCTAATTACATCGTTGTTTTGTATCTTCCCATTGTTGGAAGAAATGTCCATCCGGTTTCAGTTCCAAATGGGGAGAAAGACACTGGAAACATGGAGGCTGCTTGGAAAGATGGTTTATTGATGGACAGGACCACATGGGTGTTAGATCCTTGGCAGCTGAGCACATGGAGTGGATAGTGGGTGTTATTTATACCCTCTCTTGGGCTTTGAACTTGAGCTTCCTGTTCCTGTGGCAAGGGCAGGTATTCTATTGGTTGCTGTAGGGGTCATGTGCAAATCCTAAGAGTTTGCCTGAGATACATCTGGTGGAACTGTACTGGGTGATATAATATCACCAGGTGCCTTGTGGCGAGCTCTGCTGCTAGATGGGTAGAGGGTTAATTCTATTACATCCTGAGGGTCATGTCTTAATCCCATCAGCCTGGAGTTGAAGATCTAATTGTTTTGTAGATAAGCTGGCCCAGTCTTAATATGCACCAAATATCTGCTGGGGGCAGGGAGCTGCTCTTTGTCTTTAAAAACCTGTTTCTTCTTTTCTCTTCCAGGGAAATATAATATTCTGCCTTTTTAATATTTCCTAAAATGTTAGGAATAAATAAGGATGCGGTGGCTCAGGGGCTAAGACAGCTGAGCTTGTCGATCGAAAGGTTGGCAGTTCAGTGGTTCAAACCCCTAGTGCTGCCGTGTAACTGGATAAGCTCCCATTACTAGCCCAGCTTCTGCCAACCTAGCAGTTTCGAAAGCACGTAAAAATGCAAGTAGAAAAAATAGGGACCACCTTTGGTGGGAAGGTAACAGCGTTCCATGCGCCTTTGGCATTGAGTCATGCCGGCCACATGACCACGGAGACGTCTTCGGACAGCACTGGCTCTTCGGCTTTGAAATGGAGATGAGCACAGCCCCCTAGAGTCAGGAACGACTAGCACGTATGTGAGGGGAACCTTTACCTTTACCTTAAAATATTTCATTCTTCTAGGAGGGGTGGGTGCTAATTTTCTTCACTAGGTTTTAGGATTTCGCTGATCTGAGGCCTAAAACTAAACTTAGAACATTAAAACAAATTCTACAATATTTTCTGCAGCTTCTCATTCGTGGAAGAATCTCCTTTAATATCAACAACAACCAATTGCCTGGAGAATTCTGGTGTGGAGGCTCACACATCTTAATGTTACTGAGGTTGAGAAATGCTGTTCTAGTTGATATCAGGAGCTGGGGAAAAAATAGGTTTTTCTGTGAAAAAGGTGTTAGAAGATTTTCTGTCCTGTTACAGGATTCCCTTTTTTTCTGAGCAGCTTCAAAAATGGGATAAATCCATTGTCTGAGAAAACTTTTCTGGTGAAACAGTAGCTTGGCAATATTAGGAGACTATCAGAAAATCAAGCTGTTGTTGGAAAGGAGGGTGGGAATCTAAATGTCCACTACTACAGGTGGGGGAAAAAAAATCTAAAGATCCACTACACCAGCCACAGCAGGTGACAGAAAAAAATAAGCCCAAAAGGTAGGGAGGAAATAAGCCCAAAAGGTAGGGAGGGAAAAGAAGAAACCTACACTTAGCAAAAAGTGTAGATGCCATCTTATCTAATTAAATTAGTTCTATCGTATTTGCTGCATTGTCTTGCTCTGAGCAACAACTTTGATCTCAAAACGAAGGTGTTGACCTTCTTGCAGTAAATGAAGATTTTGACTTTCATGTAGAAATGAAGTATTGGAATTATTTGTCAAATTAAATATACTAAGGACCTTTATTTTATCCACAGGATATGTCTGTCTGTCTGCCTGCCTGCCTTCCTGCCTTCAGAAGAAATTGGATGATATAATATATCAGGAATCTAAATTATGAAGAATGGGAATTAAAGAATTCTTTAACTGCTGGGGTTTTTTAAAGTCAGGACAGGCAGATAGGTGGGTTAGGATTGCTGCACATTAAACAGAGCTATTTAACAGCTAGTTTCAAGAGGCCATGAAGATTTTTTTTAAATAAAAAAAATAGGCAATCCATTACTATACTAAACCTTCTTATATAAAAAGGAAGGTTAGATATTCCCTGCCTAGTATAATCTGAAGCCAAAGAAAAGAGTTGGGTGTAGGATTTATTACTTCTAGAAGCACTAGGGAAGAACAATAACTCCTAGATTTTAGCATCAGCAAAAATGTACAGTGGCTCTGAACTTCGTAGAGCAGTCTGAAGAAATCCTGCAGTTAAAAAATTATGGGACTTTTCTTTGACTTCAGCTTGATGTATGACAACATTTTGTGGGGATGCAGCAGCCTATGTCACATCAAAGTTGTTTTGGTAAGACAGAGATGGGACAATGAAGGTGGTTCCCCAATTGAGAACTGGCAGGAGCCACTCAAGCAACATGATCACAACTTGTGAACTTTTTAGCACAACGCTCAGGATTGCCACAGATTCGGTCAATTCAGTCTGGGTGCTTGATAAATCTGTGTTTTTGCAATTGGGTTACCTGAAAGGCCCCAAGATCTATAACAAATTTACTTCTGCAGGGTAAACTTTCCCTTGAAAATCATTGGCCCTTTTACATGGATGTCTACTTGAGTATTGATAGCAACAATAATGGGAGATCATCCACTGGGGATTACCACTTAATACCACTGGTCCAGTTGATGGGCTGATGACTGTTGCACCTGTTGAGTATTATTTGTGCCTGTGATAGCACACTGATATTTCTTTATTAGCCTGGATTAGGATTGTACTACCAGAACCACCAGTCCCTGGCATTTCAATGGAGGCTGGGAGCTGTTCTTCAGGAGGGGAAATGCTTTTTTGGGAAGTTAGGCTCATTTACAGGCACTGTGACTGCGTTTGCAGGGGGATGTGCACCGATAAGCGGCTTGGATTTTGCATTGGATTGCCTTTCTCTGAGGTTGAGTAGAAATGCACATTTTCCCTGAAAAATAATAAATGAAGATTTTAAAGGGGATAAGAATTAGGAGAACGCAAGTATCCATTTCGGAGATTCAATTTCAAGCTGAACTGAGTCTCAGACTGCATTTCAAACAGGGAGGCTGAATGACTAATAAGATCTGGTGAGGAATGTATATGCCTTCAGATGCGGCTGAATTGCAACTATCCGTATTTCTCCTTATCGGCTCTGGTTTCTAAGGCTGCTGGAAGTTGCAGTTCAGCAAGAATTGAAGGGTCACACAGCCCAAACTTTGCTGGGAATAGAACATGTACTATTTCTTCTAGGTCTCCATTTATTTATTTGATTTTTATCCCACCTTTTATTATTTTATAAGTTACTCAAGGTGGCAAATATACATAATACTCTTTCCTCTCCTATTTTCCCCACAACATAAACCTAGAATAAGTTGGGTTGAGAGAGAATGACTGCCCAAGATTACTCAACTGGCTTCCATAGCTAAGGCAGGATTTCCTTCCTTTCTCTTTCTCTCCCTCCCTCCCTCCTTCAGTTTGATGTAGTGATTAAGTTATTACCGGTAGGCTAGAAACAGGGGTGAGTTGTAGTCCCAATTTAGCCATGAAAGTCAGCTGGGTGACATTGGGATAGTCACTCTCTCTCAATCCACTTTGCAGAGTTTTGTTTTTTTATTGAAAAAGTTTTTTAAAAAACAAAGACATTTCCCCCCCTTTTTTTCCCCTCCCTCCCAGAAAATCCTTTACCAAATCCTTTTCCGAATCTATTTCAAGCAACACATTATACAATCTCTTTATATGCTCCTGGGTCTGATTTCTAATTTGCTTTATTAAATTTTCCTCCCTTTGCATTATACCAATTTTTTGATCTTCTTTCCATCTAGCACTTATTTGCCCATATTGAAACCAAGTATAATTCCTCCCTTCTTCATTTAATACCTGTAATGATTTTAATTGCAATCTACCTCCTTCAGCATACAAAAGTTCTTTATAAGTAATCATTTCCTGTTTCTGTTCTATATTTATATTCTCCACTTTGCAGAGTTATTGTTGTGGGGGGAAATAGGAAGAAGCAGGAATATGTTTGCTGCCTTGAGTTGTTTATAAAGAAAATAACAAAGGCTAACAAATAACAAATATATATTAAATATAAATAAATTCAGCCACAGATCCCTTTAACCAATTATTGAAATTATTCATCTGATTATTAGCCCAAACTATTTTCTTTCTTAGCTTGTCCAGGAATAAGTATTAGCAACCCGACTAACTGCTTTTATCTCCCATGTGCTCCTTCTGCTGTTATAGAGAAAAAAATAGTTCATTCACAAATAACTGCCAAGGAAACTCGTGCAGCCTCTGAAAGATTAAAATGTTGTTTAACCTCTTGGATTTGGATCATTGGTTGGACAACGGCAAAAGCCAAATTCCACAAAATCCAGCAAGAAGTCAGTTTGTCAAAACACGTGGCATGTTAGATACATTCAGACCCTCTAGAGAAATGTAAATTTTTTACACAGGTCACAGATGTTGGGTATTGTAATTCTTCAGAATTATAAATCAGAAATCTACTTACGCTTGTTACAACAGCATGACAAGTTGACTACTTTAGCCATCCAAAAGAACCAAAAAACAGGGACTTTACATTCATGTTGCCAAGTACATTAGTTATCTCCTCTATAATTCCCAGACACATCAGTTTCATGACCTTTTAAAGGCGCCTCTCTGGTTATGATGACAGATTCTGATTGTTTCAGCCTGAATGAGGGCTATCACACCAAGGGACCATGGAGGGTTTGGAATAATGGGGTGTAAAATCCAACACAGTGGAAGAACACTAGGTTGGGGAAGGCTGCATTAAATGATAACAATATAGACCACTTTGGGAGGAAAGATGATCGGGGAAGTATTGGTTACATTCAATTTTTGCAGCACGATTCCACCTTCTCAGGCTGATCCTCTGAGGCCGAGCGAGAGAACTGCCTCAGGTGGCTCAGGTGCAAACGAATACTTAATGTTCTCCATGCTTTGCTTGAATGTCACATCCTGGTTCCCATTTAGTTGGATTGCAGCACAGGTATGCAGACGGTGATAATCAGACAGAGCACTGCCCAAGCAGGGCTGGGATCTCCGCACATGAACAGTCGGGAGGCAGGCGCGGGTGTCTGCAGAATCTGTTTTCTGACAAAAGCAATATTGAGCCATTGCTCACAAGTATCACTCCTTTGAGTGTGTGTGTGTGTGAGAGAGAGCGAGAGAGCGAGAGAGAGCGAGGGGGGGGGATGATGCACATGCAAAAGGGGGCAGGGCTTGCAGAAGGATGGCATGATAAAGTCCTTATCAATCTGCCCTTTGTTAACTCCCCTTGCAGATGCTGCGGGAGGTAGATCTGTCTGTGCTTACATATTGCATATGCCATTGTCCAATGAAAACTGATCTTGTCCCTCATAATAAGGGGGGGAAGGTCAACTGTTCTGATCCAGTTGTATCTATGGAATGGAGGTACTACGCATGTCAGCCAGCCAAAGCTCTTGAGTCTGCTTCCTTTATTATGGGAGCCCAACCTTTTGCCATTGAGGAAATATGGTGGAGCCTACAAGTGGATTATGGCCAGAGCAGAAAGTGGGCCTTGTCTGGAATTCTCTTTCTGCTCCACCTCGAGTAGGTTTTCTTTCTTCCTAGCCTATCCAACCTCAACCATCCTTAAATACTAGTTTAATTTAACTTTACATATCGAAACCTAGTAGCAAGTGAGGAGTAGACTGGGAGGCTAATTAGAGTCACATATTTACAATGCTGTCATGGGCCAGGACTCAGAAGAAGAGCCTCCAGCAGAACCTGTGGAATGGCAGCCTCAGGGGACACCAAGCCAAGAATCACCTGAGGATGATCAAACACAGCTGGAGCCTGAACAGCTGGAGCAGTCAGATGATGACAGTGTCAGGTCTCCCAACCCCCAACCCCCATCAGATGAGTAGAGTGGAGAACAGAACAGAACAGAAATGTTCTATAACAGGGGTCTCCAACCTTGGCAACTTTAAGCCTGGTGACTTAAACTCCCAGAATTTCTCCAAGGTTGGAGACCCCTGTTCTATAAGACTCCTTGCCAAGCAAGGAGTAAATCCCCTGATTAAAGGCATATGGCTGCAGCCTGGTTTAAGAGGAAGCCCTGAGCCATGATTCCTCATTGGAATCAACTCAGAGGTGAGTTTCAGCAGGTTCTGACCAGTTCTGGAGAACCGGTAGTGGAAATTTTGAGTAGTTCGGAGAACCGGTAAATATCACCTCTGACTGGCCCCGCCCCCATCTATTCTCTGTCTCCCAGCTGATTAGAAGGAAATGGGGATTTTGCAGTATTATTCCCTTGCCACGCCCACCAAGCCACGTCCACCAAGCCATGCCATGCCCACCATGCCATGCCCACAGAACTGGTAGTAAAATTATTTGAAACCCACCACTGAATCAGTTGTGTAATTTCTGGATCATGTGTGAAGTTTGTGTGAATTCTCCTTGTAAAAGTTTGATCTCTGGACCAGCTGACAACCCTGACCTGGGTCTTGGAACTCTGACCTGAATTTTGATTATTCTGCTGCATGCTCCCATTAAAAGCAAAACCCTTCTTTTGGGGATTCTGTTTTGATTGGCATTGCTTGCCTGCTGTTACCTTCTTGACCTTGAATAAATTGCTAATTTCCATAGGAACTCTCCATATGAATGTATAATTGAAATGAAACTTCAGAGTCACTTGGTTAAGATGAACAGCTATGTAAATTAAATAAATAATAAAGGAGGACACACGGTTTATATCCTTAACACAGATAACAGAGAATGGGATATAAATTGTAGAGCTATAATTCAGCTTTTTTTTATATATAAATAATTTTTATTTCCATTTTCCAACATCATATTTATGTACAAACTATTATCCATCATTAATCATTAATTTTCATTTATTACTGATTCAGGCCTGCCCGATTGCCACTTCCTTTCTTCACAACCTCCCTCTCTACCTTCTACTACTTTCACATCCTTCATCTCCTTCGCTTTACTACTTCCTCTCCTCCTTCTCCACTCCTCCCTTCTTACCCTATCTAACCTTCTTATTCCCCTCCTCCTTCTCTACTCTTTCCTACCTCCTTTCTTCCCTCCTTCTACTTCTCTCTCCTTTTCTTTCTGAAATGGCAGTCGAGCATCCCCAATTTCATTTTAAATTTTAATTTCATATCTTCAAAATTACTGTACATTAATAATCAATCCATGTATCATTCCCCCCCCTTTCCCCCACTCCTCCCCCTTCCCCCCCCCAGACTTCCCAGAGCAAATACTGGGTATTATGACCAACAATCACAAGCTAAAGTATACAAAATATACATAACCTCCCACCTTTAAAAATTTAAAACTTTAGATCCTCACAATAAAAATAAAGAGATAGGAAAGAATAATAAAAGAAAAAGAAAAGAAGCAATACCAACTTCACATATTACTTCTTCTTACAGTCCATTTTTAAAATTAATCCATCTTCTCAAATTCAATTTTTTTTCCACTTGTATATTCCTTCAAATTCATAAGTCCATTTCTCAAATTACAGTCCATCTTCTCGAACTCAAATTTTCATCACTTATATATTTCTTCAGTTGCCATAACATTTAATGTCCGTTCTTCTTAGAGTCCATTTTAAAAATTAGTCCATCTTCTAAAATTCAAATTTTTTTTCCACCCACTTATATATTCCTTCAAATTTCATAAGTCCATTTCTTAAATTACAATCCAGCTTCTCAAATTCAAATTTTCATCACTTATATATTTCTTCAATTGTCATAACATTTAATATCCAATCTTCCAATATTACTCAATTAAAACAAATAATCATTTAAACTACATCCACAATATAACAGTAAACAGTTAAAATCATTACATCCACATTATCTAAATTCATAAATTTCACTTTCCATCCGTCACAATTAAATAAATAATAAAGGAGGATACACGGTTTATATCCTTAACACAGATAACAGAGAATGGGATATAAATTGTAGAGCTATAATTCAGCTTTGTTTTTTTTATATAAATAATTTTTATTTCCATTTTCCAACATCATATTTATGTACAAACTATTATCCATCATTAATCATTAATTTTCATTTATTACTGATTCAGGCCTGCCCGATTGCCACTTCCTTTCTTCACAACCTCCCTCTCTACCCTCTACTACTTTCACATCCTTCATCTCCTTCACTTTACTACTTCCTCTCCTCCTTCTCCAATCCTCCCTTCTTACCCTATCTAACCTTCTTATTCCCCTCCTCCTTCTCTACTCTTTCCTACCTACTTTCTTCCCTCCTTCTACTTCTCTCTCCTTTTCTTTCTGAAATGGCAGTCGAGCATCCCCAATATCATTTTAAATTTTAATTTCATATCTTCAAAAATTACTGTACATTAATAATCAATCCATGTATCATTCCCCACCTTTCCCCTCCTCCCCTTCCCCCAGACTTCCCAGAGCAAATACCGGGTATTATGACCAACAATCACAAGCTAAAGTATACAAAATATACATAACCTCCCACCTTTAAAAATTTAAAACTTTAGATCCTCACAATAAAAATAAAGAGATAGGAAAGAATAATAAAAGAAAAGAAAAGAAGCAATACCAACTTCACATATTACTTCTTCTTACAGTCCATTTTTAAAATTAATCCATCTTCTCAAATTCAATTTTTTCCCCACTTGTATATTCCTTCAAATTCCATAAGTCCATTTCTTAAATTACAGTCCATTTTCTCGAACTCAAATTTTCATCACTTATATATTTCTTCAGTTGCCATAACATTTAATGTCCGTTCTTCTTAGAGTCCATTTTAAAAATTAGTCCATCTTCTAAAATTCAATTTTTTTTCCACCCACTTATATATTCCTTCAAATTTCATAAGTCCATTTCTTAAATTACAATCCAGCTTCTCAAATTCAAATTTTCATCACTTATATATTTCTTCAATTGTCATAACATTTAATATCCAATCTTCCAATACTACTCAATTAAAACAAATAATCATTTAAACTACATCCACAATATAACAGTAAACAGTTAAAATCATTACATCCACATTATCTAAATTCATAAATTTCACTTTCCATCCGTCACAATTAAATAATATCATCCCATAGATTTATACCATACAAATAGCAAATAATAAAAATCCTATAATTTATATCCTAAACAAATCAATTCCAAAAATTAACCATAATCATCATATTCACATCTTAAACATTCCTCCCCTCTCCCATTATATTTTCCATCATTTCCAAACCAATTAACTTAGCATCTAACAACAAAGGATTCC
Source organism: Ahaetulla prasina (assembly GCF_028640845.1). Classification (NCBI taxonomy): domain Eukaryota; kingdom Metazoa; phylum Chordata; class Lepidosauria; order Squamata; family Colubridae; genus Ahaetulla; species Ahaetulla prasina. Next base: position 23,508,606 of record NC_080548.1, on the reverse strand, counting down.
CAATCTTTAAAACATTAATATAAAAATGTCTCGCTTTCATAACTGAATTAAGAAAATACTTTCTGCCTCTAAAATTCACTGACAAACCCATTGGAACTTCCCATCTAAAATATATCTGATGTTTCTTAAACTCATCCACTAAAAAAGCAAATTCTCTTCCCTTTCTTAACATTTTAGGAGGAATCTCCTTCATCATTTTATATCTTGTCCCAATATTTGAAATTTATTTTTATAAAAGGCTTGCAAAATTTCATACCTAACCTTTTTAGTTGTAAAATAAATAACCACATCCCTCGGTACTCTATTTTGTCTTGCCCACCAAGAATTAACACGATAAATTCTTTCAATATTAATCTCAAAATCTTCCGGCTCCACACCCTTTATCTGAGCAAAGGCTTGCGTAAAAATCTCTTTTAAATTTTCCTTCCTATTTTGCTTCAAACCCCTCACCCTTATAACATATTCCATTAATCTATATTGTAATATTATTCTTTCTTCATCTGCCCTATCTACCTTTGCCTGTATATCTTCCATCTTATTATCTAAGTTCCAATTGTTTTGATTTTTTTGAATTTCCTCTATTTTCCTTTGCAACTCTAAATTAGCTCTATTAATTTCTGCAAGATCATCCTCCATCTGAATACAAGAACTTAATATTTGCGCAATTGCATCCTTTACCATTTTCATTTCCCTCTTCTGCTCTTCCACCACTTCCTTAAAATCCAACATCTCTTTCTCTATTTCATCAAATTTTTGATCTATTTCTAAAAAATGACTCTCCAAAAACTCCTATAAAGAATTTCTTAATTCCTTTTTGATTTCTTCTTTTAATTTCTTTTTTTTAATTTGTGAACCGCCCTGAGTCCCTAGGGAGATAGGGCGGTATACAAATATGAAAAATAAATAAATAAAATAAATAAATAAATTTTTGAATCTGAACTGAATAATTCAGTTTTGTTGATGAACTTAGCCTTGGTGTCATGAAAAGTTACCCCAACACATCAGAAAAGAAAATGGACACCCTCCAGATATTTTGGACTATAACTGTAGTCTAACTCTGCAATCTCTATCTTATCCAGGGTTACCTTTATCCATGGCGTGTTCCAAGTTGGCTTGTACCAAGTTGAGGGAACTATCAGATACAGAATGGAAAACTGGTATTATTCTGTTTAAAGATGCTAAAACCATAGACACAAGTTATTGGATGCTTTCACAATATCACGGCTATTGTCCCTAAGAGAGATAGCAAAGTTTGAGGAATTAGGCATCAGTTATCCTTTTTTCCTCAAATGGGAAAGCCCCAAATATTTTCCTGTTCTTGGAACTCACTAATAAAATCTGCTTGGGCAGCACCCCAAGGATTTTAAGTTTCCATCCAAACATCTAGCAAAACCAAAATTTATTTTCTTTTCTTTAGAATTTAGAAATATCCATAATGACCTTTGCTTTATCTGGAATCAATCAGAACCAAATATTTCATTTTTAAAAAAATCTCAGGCTTCAGCAGAAAAACATAGATTTAGCTAAGTATTGGAAAAAACATGCTCAGGATTTCTTATTGATTGCTGATTTGAAAAAGTATAGATAAAAAATTAGCACTTTATAATTGGCAGCCGCTAAATACAGTTAGCTGACTTACAGCCACAATTTAGTCCAAAATTTCTGTTGCTAAGTGTGGCAGTTGTTAAGTGAGCTTAGCCCCACTTTATGACCAGAGTTGTTAAGTGAACTGCTGTAATTATTAACTCAGTAACACAGTTATAAAGTGAAACTGGCTTCCCAATCAACTTTGCTTGTCAAAGGTGATCAAATGACCCCGGTGTTGGAAATGAATTCAACCAACAAGCATGGGTCGATGAAAATAAAACGACTTTTTAAAAAAAAATAAAATAAAAGCAATTTTGCAAAATAAGGTGGTATCCCAGCAGATCTCAACAAAGGAGTTTGAGTCAGGAAGCCACACATGAAATTTTCAAAAGCATTACATTTTATAGTCTCCTAGCCTGATGTCCCACATGCCCCTCCTACATTGGATCCAGTGACTGATCCCCACTAATCAGTGATGCCTTCAGAGACAAACATCATCTCTTTCTCTAATTACATGTTCATCAACACCTCCCTATAACTACCCATAAAACATTTTGCAAGCATGGCTCTTCCTTATCTCTACTGCCTTGGCATTAAGGAATTTCCCTTTAGCTGGTCCTCTTTTTAACGGGCCTCAAACAAAGAAGATTTATTCTAACACAGCTTTGTTACATATTGGTATGCTTTCAGCATATTTTTTCTCCAACTGTCTTAAAGCAGAATAATGTTTAACTAATTTAACAGAGTAGCAGAGCTGGAAGGGACCCTGCAGGTCATCCAGTCCAACCCCCTGCCTAAGCAAAATTGAATCTTTACTTATATGCATTTCTAAACTATATACCTACATACGATTTTATTTTTGAATTTTCTCATATCTTACACCGGGACACTGCAAATGTCATAAATATGAATCAGTTATCAAGTGTCTGAATTTTGATCATGTGACCATGCGGACATTACAACAGTTGTGTAAAAAATGGTCACAAGTCAATTTTTCAGTGCCATTGTAACTTGGATCATTCACTAAATGAAAGATTGTAAATCAAATACTACCTTTATGTTAATTTCATAGAAGTAAACTTCTTTTTCTTACAAGTTTTTTTTATTATGCCTTTGTAAATCTTAATAAAATGCAGTGATGTTTAATTGAAGCTTATTCACACACTGTTATTTAGTTAACTTAGACCATTGGAAATAGAGAAAGAAAAAAATAAGTATTTTATAAATATCAGTTATCATTTAGGATGTTATAATTACGAGCCTAAAATTATTGGGGTTTTTTAATCCACAACTGAATATATTAAAAGAAAAATACACTGCAGATTACATCAAAATATTCATCTTGCCAAAATTTCAATCTTGAGCTGTTTACTTAGTATTACAGTCCCCATTGTATTGTTACTTAAGATTTTGTTTACATGTTAATAGAAGGAAAATGTAGATAAGCAAAGCAAAACAAATTAAATACCTCTGCCCCAAAAAAAGAAAAGCAAAAAGAAAAATAATGATTGGGTTTCCAACGTCTCCTTTTTAATACACCTGCTGATTTAGAGAGTTTGCAGATATTTAAATGCCAGGCTTTAATTAATTATATTTGCCATGCTGCATGATGTATTACGTGTACCGGAATTTTTCTTATTTAAATTTGATTAAACTTCTGTTGTGAATATATATTGTTAATTTTGCCATTGCTGCTTATTCTCCAGGTTTAAGTTACCATATTGGATACTGTCAGATTTGCCTCTTTCTTACATTGTTGGGTAAAATTTACTTGGACTTCAGTAAAGCATTTGATAAAGTAGACCATAACCTACTACTAGATAAAGTAGAAAAATGTGGGTTAGACAGCACCACCACCAGATGGATTCGTAACTGGCTGACCAACCGCACTCAACGTGTAGTCCTCAACGGAACTACATCCACATGGAGGGAAGTATGCAGTGGAGTACCCCAAGGCTCTGTTTTAGGCCCAGTACTCTTCAACATCTTCATCAATGACTTGGACGAGGGGATAGATGGGGAACTCATCAAATTTGCAGATGACACCAAGCTGGCAGGAATAGCCAACACTCCAGAAGATAGGCTCAAGTTACAGAAAGATCTTGACAGACTTGAACATTGGGCGCTATCTAACAAAATGAAATTCAACAGTGAAAAAAGTAAGGTTCTACATTTAGGCCAAAAAAACAAAATGCACCAGTACCGTATATGTGGTACCTTGCTCAATAGTAGTACCTGTGAGAGGGATCTTGGAGTCCTAGTGGACAACCATCTAGATATGAGCCAGCAGTGTGCAGCAGCTGTTAAAAAAGCCAACACAGTTCTGGGCTGCATAAACAGAGGGATAGAATCAAGATCACGTGAAGTGCTAGTACCACTTTATAATGCCTTGGTAAGGCCACTGTAATGTATTACTGTAAGTTTTGGCGGGAGTTTTAGGCGGGAAGTATCTCGCTTCTGATTGGATGCAGCCTCTGGCTGAAGTGTATATAAGGAGAGGTTTTTCTCCAGAGTTTTGCTGGGTCACACTATATTAAAGAGCTGTTGTCACTAACCTGGTCTCCTGCCTCGTCAATACCCAAACTTAACATTGGCGACGAAGGTGGGATCTTGAGGCAGAGCACCAGAACAGAGCTGAACTCACTACGAGAATCAAACCCAGCAAGGTGATAGCGAATGCAGCGATGACCGGCTACACGCCACCCACTCCGTTTGATCCTGCCCAGGAGACATGGGGAATATATATGACCCGTTTCGAAAGTTTCCTGGAGGCAAACGAGCTACAGGGAGTCTCCGACAACCGCAAACGGGCTTACTTCATAAGCCACTGTGGGTCCGCAGTCATCGCCGTCGCAGAAGCCCTAGCGGTGCCAACACCGCTACACTCCGTATCGTGGCAGACCCTTCAGACCCTCCTGAAGAATCACTACGCACCAGCACCGTCCAAATACGCTCGACGGTACGAGTTTGGGGAGCGAGGCAACAAGAAGGCGAGTCTATCAGCGACTACATGGCAGCCCTGAGACAAGCCTCCAAGCATTGCAGTACCGCGATCTGGACGAAGAGCTGCTGGAACAACTTATACGGGGGGTCAGAGACATCCGTTTGAGGAGACGGTTGCTAGCCAAGAGCAACCTGACATTGGCAAACGCTCTGGACGAAGCCAGAGCCCATGAGATGTCCAACCATGCAGCAGACACCTTACAAAAGCGACTCACGCCGATGGCGGGCGCAAAGCCGAGCACAGTCCACCACGAAGAAACCTATCGTGAGTCAACCAGCGAAGAGGAGGAAGAAGTCCACTACACGGGAAAATCGACAAGGGAAGACCCGGAGGAATGCGGAAGTTGCGGGGGGCGACATCAGCGCCAAAGATGTAAGTTCAGGGCGCCATTTGCGGCGGTGTGAAAGGAAGGGCACCTGGCTCAAGTCTGCCGAGCACCCCAACCTTCCGCCGAAAATTCAAATCGGCCAATCAGAGCGGCTCTGAGTCAGAGATGCAAACCCCACATTCCGCCGAATTTCAAACCAGCCAATCAGAGCGCGAGATCGGCGAGGCGACCGCGATTGGCCAGGAAAGAAAGAGCGAAGTCAAACCGAATGACTGTTACCATAGACCACGCAGCTACCCGCATCAAGAAAAGATCTTCACAAACCCGACAATTGAAGGCGTACCGTGCCGACTGGAAGTAGACACAGGATCAGCAATCACAATCATGTCCTGGGACACTTTTGTGAAAGCCTTGCCGACATCGCAAAGCGCAAGCTACAGAAACAACGGCTCCGGGTGCAGGATTACCAGGGCAACCGCATCCCTGTTCGAGGGACAACGACCGTCGAGGTCAAGTACGGGACATACGAAAAGACCCTGCCCATCACGTTAGTCGAGGGAACCTTGCCAAGCTTGCTGGGGCTAGACTGGTTCCGGGCGTTGGGAATGGGGGTGACTGGCGGCCACCGGAGCGGATGCAACCTGCAAACGCCCTAATGGAGGAATTCGCAGACGATTCGAGGACCGTTTAGGCAAGTACAAGGGACCCCTATCTCCTTCAATTTAGACCCCAAATAGCTCCCATTAGGTTAAAGGCAAGGAGGGTTCCGTTTCCACTCAAACCTAAAATCGACAAAGAGTTAGATAAATTAGTCAGCCAGGGGATACTAGTGCCAGTTGACCATGCCAAATGGGAGACGCCAATCGTCACCCCTATAAAACCAGACGGGTCCATAAGAATTTGCGCTGATTACAAGGCTACCTTGAACAAAGCATTGCAAAAGAGCGCCTACCCAGTTCCAGTAGTGCAACACTTATTGCACTCACTAGGGCACGGACAAGTTTTCGCCAAATTAGACTTGGCACAAGCGTACCAACAGCTACCCGTAGATGCTAGCACAGCTGAAGCCCAGACCATTGTAACGCACCGGGTGCCTTTAAGTGCACCGGTTACAGTTCGGGTGAGTGTGGCCCGGGCTATTCCAAAATTTGATGGAGCGGCTCCTACAAGGGTTACCGGAGTCGTACCTATTTCGATGATGTGTTGGTATCAGGGAAGATTTAAGAGAACTGGGGAAGCGGTTAAGGAAAGTTTTGGCAATTTTAGGCGGCAGGATTAAAAGTCAAAGCAAGCAAGTGTCAGATAGGGGTCGAATCTGTTGAATTTTGGGCTATAGAATAGACAAAAAGGATTCACCCCACTGAGAGCAAAGTCAAGGCGATAAAGAGAGCCCCAGCACCCAAAAACAAGACAGAACTCCAGGCTTTCCTGGGTCTGGTAAACTTTACGCCGTGTTTTTAAAAGACAAGGCAACCGTTGCTGAACCGCTGCATAAATTGCTTGGAAAAACACTGCTTGGTCGTGGGGAAGTCAGAGAATAGGGCATTTGAGGCAGTAAAAGTTTGCTATCAAGCGATAGCCTGTTAATACAATACAACAACAGACTGCCGTTAGTATTGGTTTGTGATCGTCCCCTATGGAGTAGGAGCTGTACTTAGCCACAGACTCCCAAACGGCACTGAAGCCCCTATAGCGTTCTATTCACGAACGATGTCCCCGGCTGAGAGGAATTACAGCCAGCTAGATAGGGAGGCTCTCGCAATAGTGTCAGGGTGAAAAATTTCACGAATCGTTTTGGGAGAGACTTTGAAATTATCACTGACCACAGACCGCTATTGGGATTACTGGCTGGCGACCGCCCAACGCCAGTGGCACTATCACCCCGGCTGACCAGATGGACTATTTTTCTGGCCGCCTACTCTTACAAACTGCAGCATCGACCTGGAAAAGAGCTGGGGCATGCGGACGCATTGAGCAGATGCCCGTTGCCCGGGGAAATCGAGGACCCTACTCCGGGCACCCCCGTTCTACTAATTGACTCTTGGGACTCTGGCCCAGTCACATCGCAGGAAGTGGCTCGGGCCTCCTACGGGATCATTGTTTTAAGAACTGTAATCGGTTGGGTTCAAAGGGGATGGCCCGCTGCGCCGGGCGACCGTTTTAGAGAGTTTGCAAAGAAAAGAGGGGAATTGTCTGTGCAAGGGGGGTGCCTGCTCTGGGGGGATAGGGTGGTAGTTCCAGAGAAGCTGAGAAAAAAAGTCCTGGAAATACTGCATGAGGGTCACCCAGGAATTGTAAGGATGAAGGGGCTAGCCAGGAGCTATGTTTGGTGGCCCCTAATGGACAGGGAAATCGGTGACAGGGTTGGCCGATGCCAGGTATGTCAGGAATCCAGACCACTACCACCTACGGCCCCAGTGTTGGAGTGGGAGAAACCCCAAGGCCCTTGGTCCCGCATACACATTGATTTTGCCGGCCCCTTCCACGGCCAAACATTTCTAATTGTGGTGGATGCATTCTCCAAATGGCTGGAGATCATCTTAATGAAATCCACAACCGCGGGAGCTGTCATTGCGGCACTAAAACACCTTTTCGCCACGCACGGGCTACCGGACACCCTCGTGTCCGATAACGGCCCACAGTTCACCGCAGCATTATTTGAAGGGTACCTGGCTGAAGAGGGCATCCGACATGCCCTCTCAGCGCCGTTCCACCCTGCGTCGAACGGCCTTGCTGAACGTTTTGTTCGAGTGCGAAGAAGCGCTATCACGAAGCGGCCCCGGCGATTGGCAGGCACAAATCGACGATTCCTAACCGTCAACACAGGACCCCTGTGTGGCCACCGCCGCAGCCCAGCCGAGCTATTAATGGGCGGAAGCTACGGTGCCCACTAGACCGGCTACACCGAACTACGTGCAGGACGGGTTCAAAACAAAACCAGATAGAATCCGGGAATTAAACATAGGAGACTCAGTGTGGGCACATAATTACAGCGACGGCCCAAGCTGGAAGAGGGGATAGTCATAGACAAACGGGCCCCAAATCTTATCTAGTGGAAATAGACGATGGCAGAGTTTGGGCGCCACATAGATCAATTAAGAAACAGATTGAGCGATAAGGCAGAATTAGGCGAGACCAGCCCTGACTATGATTTAATTAACCCCACAGCTGACTGGAGCCGAGAACAAACAGAAAGCGAGAACCAAACAGAGACTTATCTGAGTCAGGCGAGGTCCAGCGACACCCTCCGGTCCCTCTAGAGGACAGCAGGTCCGAGCCGGCAATAATCCAGGGCCGGATGGCGGGAGGAGGAGCTCAGAGGAACGAAAAACCCCTCCGGCAAGCTCGACTCAACTCCAGAAAGTGAAGTGCGCAGGTCCGGGAGAGTCAGGAGACGCCCCACGTACCTGCGGGACTACGTAGAGAAGTAATATGTAAATATTGGCAAAGTGCCTTCTGGGAGGGAAGGAGTGTAATGTATTACTGTAAGTTTTGGCGGGAGTTTTAGGCGGGAAGTATCTCGCTTCTGATTGGATGCAGCCTCTGGCTGAAGTGTATATAAGGAGAGGTTTTTCTCCAGAGTTTTGCTGGGTCACACTATATTAAAGAGCTGTTGTCACTAACCTGGTCTCCTGCCTCGTCAATACCCAAACTTAACAGCCACACTTGGAATATTGCATCCAGTTTTGGTCGCCACGATGTAAAAAAGATGTTGAGACTCTAGAAAGAGTGCAGAGAAGAGCAACAAAGATGATTAGGGGACTGGAGGATAAAACATATGAAGAACGGTTGCAGGAACTGGGTATGTCTAGTTTAACAAAAAGAAGGACTAGGGGAGACATGATAGCAGTGTTCCAATATCTCAGGGGCTGCCACAGAGAAGTGGGAGTTGGGCTGTTCTCCAGAGCACCTGAGGGTAGAACAAGAAGCAATGGGTGGAAACTGATCAAGGAAAGAAGCAACTTAGAACTAAGGAGAAATTTCCTGACAGTTAGAACAATTAATAAGTGGAACGACTTGCCTTCAGAAGTTGTGAATGCTCCAACACTGGAAATTTTTAAGAAAATGTTGGATAACCATCTGACTGAGATGGTGTAGGGTTTCCTGCCTGGGCAGGGGGTTGGACTAGAAGGCCTCCAAGGTCCCTTCCAACTCTGATGTTATGTTATGTTATGTTATGTTAAAATTTAAATTTACCTTTCTTTATTCTATTGTGAATATATACTGTTCATTTTGCCATTGCTGCTTATTCTCCAAGTTTAAGTTACCATATTGGATACTGTAGATTTGTATCTTTCTTACATTGTTGGGTAAAATTTAAGTTTACCTTTCTTTATTCTATTGTGAATATATACTGTTCATTTTGCTATTGCTGCTTATTCTCCAAGTTTAAGTTAGATTGTCAGAATTGCATTTTTCATCCAGTGCTGGCCAAATTTTAAATTTCCCCTTACTTTAAAGACAGAAGCAAAAGCCACTGTTGCACATATTAGACCAAAGGCTAGTAGTTCACCCGAATTCTCAAAAATCAAAATGGTCAGGATCCCCAGTTTATTTTATATATTATGCTATTGCCCCAAAGATGAACTGTTACTCATCAAACGTGTTAGCTGATCACAGCTGTTTCATTTCCCTTTTTTTGTTAACTGTAAAGAACAACCTGCCTAGAGATAACTTATTCTTTGGAAATAGAAGCTGCTTCTAATACATATTCAACTACAAAGCAAGGCCAACCTTAACTTTTTTTAAAAAAAAAATTGTGATACAGTTAAGACCCTTCTTACAATTGTCTACAAATACATGGGACTGTGCAGCCAGCTGATTTAGAATATGGAAGATAAGACCTCTCCAAAATGGACAGAAATTGGCATCCCAGAATTTGTCCCATCTCATTCTGGATCCTTATTCTCAAAATCCAGACACTGGAGAGAGATGGGTGAGTTTAATTCAATGCAGTGATGTTCAAAAGACACACAGCACATGTGTGGGATACCTCATATGCAAAAACAGCTGGAAGCATAAGAGGAATGACATTTAAAATTATATAGCAATAACACTTACACTTATATATTGCTTCACAGTGCTTTACAGCTCCTTGTAAGCAGTTTACAGAGTCAGCCTATTGCCCCTCAACAATCTGGGTCCTCATTTTACCCACCTCAGAAGGATGGAAGGCTGAGTCAGGGAGAATCGAACTGGTGGCAGTGAGAAGAATTAGCCTGCAATATTGCATTTTAACCACTGCGCCACCAGGATTTCTTTAAAGACACAAAATGGTGGCAACCAACAGAGTAGGAACTAAAAGGAAGAATTTCCAATTAAATAAAAATTTTACAGAGCTGAGTTTAGGCCATAGCTATGTACAGGACAAAATCTGCCTTTCTTCAGACATCATTACAAACAAGATTTAAGGTGAACGTGAGGGCAGCAACAGGAAGGAAACACAATGGAAATACTTTAAAAATGTTGTGGTCTAACATTGTTTTTATCTAGAAATGAAGCCTAAAGAAATAGGGAAGGCCCCAAATCTCATTTGCCTATATCTTCCTCTTGCTATAACACAAGGCTGGACAATCCCTCACCCAAAGCTCCTGTTCATGTGGTTCTGGAATGTATCCAAGAACTAAAAGCTGAAAGTTTGGTTTGACTATTTTTTCACATTATAAAACCAAACAAAAGTGAAAACAGATACATTAAGCCCCAATGCAGTCATACACATAGTCCTCAACTTACGACCACAATTTGGCCAGATTTCCTATTGATAAGTAAGGCAGTTGTTAAGTAAATTTTGTCTATAAATTCTTAGTGGAGATGCAAAGAGCTTGTGAACCATAGCTATACATGATATAGAACAGCCTTTCCAAACCTTGGCAGCTGGAAAGTGTGGGGAATTTTGGGAATTGAAGTCCACACAGCTTCAAGTTGACAACGGTGAGAAACACTGCGTTAACATATATAAAATTGATTAGATTTTGTCATCTATTGTCTTGCAAGGATGTTGGGATGATAGATACTGGCTGGCAACAGAAACAAGAGAGGCAGGACAGGACTTATTAATATGATGGCAAAATTTGTGATGTAATTTCTGATCACCTCGTGGATGAGTTGATAATCACAAATCAATAGCAATAAGTCTCAGTCAGAATTCTCCAATAGTGGTAGGCTAATATCTGGCTAATTTCATTCCTCACATCTCCATAATCAGAGGCACTCCAGCCCTTATGACTTCTCCCCACTGTTGTAGCTCTACCATCCAATCATTTTGTGAAAGGAACATTTTCAACCTTCTACAGATTATCTGTTTTCTGCAAAGCTGCTGTCGATTCCAAGAGAGATTCACCAGGTATGGGTGAGTCAAACAATACTTGATGTCAATTTTATTTGCCTGCCTTGTAAATCAGATTCATTCAACTGCAAAGTACTTTGCATGTTTCCCTCCAATTTAACATTCATTCGAGCAAATATATCAGATGCCATCATTAAGCAATCTTCTGGACCAATTGTACACTGGGTAATATCTAAATCTTATTAGCTTATTGTTATCTATCATGGTTCAGATGGTTGATTGCTCAACTTCTCTCTTGGACAGTTGCCTCTTGGATTGCTAGCATTTTTATTTCTGATCACATAGTTGGGAAAGTCCTTTCTTTCAAACTTGTGGTTTCATTGCAAAATAATAATAATCAGCCAATGTGACATGGTGAAGTCTTCCCTTTTATTTTTCCAAGGAATAACTCCAGTCCTCTGTGTATAAATGATTATTCCACAGAAATTCATTGGAGAACTTGCTTTGAACTCTGTATCTATAAAAAGGAGAAGGAACACTGATTAAAAATAGAGGGAGAAGAATTCTCCCTTCTCTTCCTTCTCAATCAGACCAAGGCTGATTTCCTGGGCTGAAGGTAAGCAAGACTTCTTTACATTGAGCCTTAGGTGACTTCTAGGCTGCTCCAGCAAACTAAACAAGAAATGATACTTGAGTTATCTCAATTAAGCTTCAGGTTTTTCCCCTTATCACCTTACAGTCTTGAATAGTTCCTCTTTGGATCCAGAATTTTAGAAAAAAAATTATTGGCAATGAAGAAGAGGAGAACACTCCACCTTACCAAATGAGGCTCTGTTCCAAGTTTTTCATCTATGTGTCTATTAAAGTATCTGTATAGGGAAGGATGAAGCACTGAATCTGATCAGTTCAGGTTTTAGAAAATGGAAAATTCTATTCCAAAGGATTTGAAGATAAGTTGATGTCATAAGTGAACTTTGCTGCCTGCTTTTCTTTACTTTATAATTTAGAGAAATCAGAATCTAGTGGCACCTGTCTACTCAACTGCTTTAAAACTCATCAGAATTGGTAGTCAATGCATTTTGATGCGAATTTGTTTGTCCCGGGACTCATTGTTTATTTGGTATTCAATGCACAAGCTAGAACTTGTTGGTGTTGGATGCCTTGTAACTCACCACGTTGTTCCTTATGGGGAAAAAATGTTTGGTACCCATCATTTTTGGTAATCATTGTGCCTCCCAGAACTAATTAATGATGAACACCAAGGTAGACCTTGCCTGATTTCCTTTGTCTGATTTTATTTATGTCACCATTTTTTCTCCAAAAAGCACAACACAGAACTCATTTCCTTCCACTTTTAACAGTGTTGTCAGTCTAAGAAATATAGACTAGTGTAGAGTCAACTTTTGAATTTTAAAGCTGTGGGCTGGTGGGAATCCTAAAAATGAAGAAGAGTAAATGGTAGGGAATTTACCTCCACATGTAAACTTCTACATGGTTTTTTTTTTGGTATTGCTTCCTTTAGCACCAATGTGTGCCATTCAACAGACTAATTTGCTTTATAATGTCCTGGGTTTTTCTAGGTTTTTTAAAATTTTGAGTGTGTGCTTGCATTTTGCATGGGTTTTTGTACAACTGTGGAGGCTGAGACCAGTGTGTGTTTTTCTCTGAACACAGCTGATTTTCTTTCATGAAATCAATCAATAATGCTAGGATGGCCTTTGCTCAATGTTGGAAACAGCCATGTATGCCCTCAGAGAAACTTATACAAAAGATTATGAATTGCGCAGAAATGGACAAACTAACTCTGAGTCTGAAGGGTAAAGAGACATCAGTATTTTATGGTATATGGGAACGGTGGTATGGATGGATGGAAAGGAGATAGGAATATTTAGTTACTAAGCATAATCAATAGATAAAATAAGAATACAAATACGTAGAATTTAATGTTTGTCATTATTGCACGGATTATTGTCAGATGAAAAACACCACAAATAGCTGTTAAATGATATAAGCTTTTCTTTTTCCTTTTTTTATGCTTTTAATGTAAAAAAGTTCAATAAAGTATATTTTAAAAAAAAAGAAATCAATCAATATTACAGCTATGTGAAATTTCAGTTTGAAGGTAATGCAACCAAATTGGCCCCTTGATTTAAACATATGAGCCAAATTGCTGGATCAATTCAATGCTTCAGATCAAATCAAATGCACTCAACTGAGTTCAAAAATTTCATGGACTTTTGTGCATGCCTGACATACATGCTGAATTGATTTATCTCTTGAAACTGAAGCACAAATTTGAATCAGATACTAGCTGTTTTACAACTCCACAACGAATACTGTGTGGATCTGAAAATTCAATACTGTATGCAGTTTGGGGATTAATTTCCAACGTTGCTATTTATTTAAGCTATTTAAGCTTTTTTAAAACAGCTCACTGATTTGCTTTTGATAAAAAGAAAAGCATTTTGGGCCCAATAACACCCACTTATAAGCATCCATGAGGGCTATGATGTCGTAATACATTTTGACAAAATCTCCAATTGCCAAAGACGGCCATGCACCCATCAGGGCAGCCATTTTGTGAGAGCAGCTGCTACATGTTCCCTACTGATGAAATATACCCCTGGATTTTATTTATTTGGCTTTAAAGCACAGTCCTACACATATCTGCTCATAGATTCAATGGGACATTTTGTCAGCTAAATGCAGACAGGAGTAGAGCCCAGAGAGCAACTTCGCCCAGCCTTACTCAGATTCAGATTCTCTCAAAAGCCTCATGAGGACTAGTCCCTTAACTAAAGGCTGCAACACTGAGGTACTTTGATATATTTACTGGCTCTGACCAAAGTTGGGCCGTTTATTTCATTTGGTGTGAGTTATACCAAATAATCACATAAAGATGGGTGGGAACATTTCAAAAAAATTATTTCTGCATAGAGTTGAAGAATTTATGCTCAGAACTAATGTCTTAAAGCAAATGCACCAAATCTCCTCACAACAGGTATTCCATGCAGTTCAATACATCAGCTATTCTGATTGGCTGGCTAAATTCACCTCACCAGCTACCTTAACTTTTGGCGGGCTTTTTAATCTCCGGGTAGATTTGCCTAACACCCTCAAGGGGGCGCCTAATAACACACTGTATGTAACCTTTTTCCTTCTAGAAACTTCTAGCATCTCTTGAGTTGCCATCCTATTGATACCAGTCTCATCATATTGAACCACTGGGTCAAAAAAATAAACAATATTTTTGGTGTGCCTTTAAATATCGACTGATTATTGATGTGGCATCAAATTGGTGCCATTTCTTAATGCTCACTTTGGTTTTCTCTGGTCTTCCATGGGTGTCCCATCGTCACTGTAACCGAGCCCATCCACTTTGCTGCTGGTCATCCTTTTTTCCTTCCACCTCTCCCAGCAACAGAGCCTCCTCCAGAGAGGTGGATCATTGCCTAATGTGCCCCCAGAACCATCACCATTAATAATAGTTATACTTGGGAGTGATATCTTCTATTGTACACATGACTCCTGATGAGGAGTTTATTTATCCTGCCTTTTCATGGGAGGCTGAGAAGGGAACAGACTGAAAGTCACCAACTGCTTCAGGGCTAATATAGAACTAGAACTCCCATTTTCTAAAAGCCTGGTGCCTTTTACTACTACACCAAACTGGCTGTCATTCATGGTCCTAGTAATTATCATAGTTTTAGTAATTATAGAATAGAATAGAATTTTATTGGCCAAGTGTGATTGGACACACAAGGAATTTGTCTTGGTGCCTATGCTCTCAGTGTACATAAAAGAAAAGATACGTTCATCAAGGTACAACATTTACAACACAATTGATGGTCAATATATCAATATAAATCACAAGGATTGCCAGCAACAAGTTATAGTCATACAGTCATAAGTGGAAAGAGATTGGTGATGGGAACTATGAGACGATTAATAGTAGTGCAGATTCAGTACATAGTTTGACAGTGTTGAGGGAATTATTTGTTTAGCAGAGTGATGGCCTTCGGGAAAAAACTGTTCTTGTGTCTAGTTGTTCTGGTGTGCAGTGCTCTATAGCGTCGTTTTGAGGGTAGGAGTTGAAACAGTTTATGTCCAGGATGCGAGGGATCTGCATAGTTTCCCCTTGTGATTTCATGCCAGCTACAATGATGTCTGCATGGTGACAGCTGGGCTTTGTGTCCCCAGTAGATCTGGGGGTGCAGGGGAAAAAAAATCCTTAATCTCTTCTTAATCTTTTGCAGATATGGCACTGAGGAGACTTCTGTTCCTTTTGGCAGGTTTGGCACAGATATATGGTGAGTAAACTGGACTGTTTGACATACACTTCTGTTGTTTCAAACGGGTGTAAGGAATTTTGTGGTCTCTCTGTATTTGCCCACACAGGGAGGAAAAGCTGAGCTTGGAACTATTTCTCCTCAAAATCATTTTAAGGTTACTCTCCCTCTAGCACAGGGATGGTGAACCTATGACGCTCGTGTCAAAGGTGACAGATACATGGTGACATTTTGGGTGACACGCCAACCCCCATCAACTCTTCTCAAAAGCATGTCACAGGAGTTTTAGAGGCCCTTGTGGAGGCCATGTGAGAATGGAGGGTGCAGAGCCTTCTCCAAAGCCACTTCAAGAATGAGGGCCTGGTATAACAACAGCTATAAATGTGATCTCTTAAACCTTAGAAGCTTTTGTATATTCTTAGAACAAACTAGTTCAAATTTCATCAACTGAATTAGTGGATAATCTCTCTACAAATTACAAGTACTGTAAACATTTTTGGAGACTGCCCTAAAATAATGTAACTTCTTTTTAGTTAATTTAAAATTGATCGAAATCAAATCCAGTGCCAATATTGTTCCATTAGCATTCTTGAAATAGCTGTGCATTTATCATTCTCTTACTAAAATAAAAGTATTAATTAAAAAAAGAAAGGAAGAAAAAGAAGAATGAAGGCCTGGTGAATCCTGGAGCAGGTTCTGTTAGGCCGCAAAGGCCTGTCCAGAGAGGGAAAACACCACCTAAAGATAAGCAATGTGCTTACTTTACCTCCCCAGGTAAGCTCCCGGGGAGCACTGAGCTGTGGGGGAAATTGCACTGTTCCCTAAGGCAGCCTTTTTTTGAGAGGTATTAGAGCCAAATGTGCTTTTTAAAAGCCAACTGGACTTTCTTGGGGTTTTTTTTCTCCAGTTTTTCCCCAATGCCAACACTCTGCTTAACAACTAATTCCCACAACATTGTCAAATAATTTAATAAGACTGTATTACTATTCTTCTTCTCTTCCTTACTAGTAACTATCTCTTCCCACTTATTACTATAACCATGTTGATGGGCTGTATGCTAAAATAAAGCCAGGTCATAACACACACTTGAAAGTAAATCTGGAAGCCTGTAATGTTTATCTACAGGAAATATGCATGTGTAAATCTTGTAACAATTCTGGGTGGTTAGAAAGCTGATAAAAGTAACAAGAGTTAGGCAATTTGCATTTATATCCCGTCCTTATCCGAAGACTCAGGGTGGCTTACACTGTGTTAAGCAATAGTCTTCATCCATTTGTATATTATATACAAAGTCAACTTTATTGCCCCCAACAATCTGGGTCCTCATTTTACCTACCTTATAAAGAATGGAAGGCTGAGTCAACCTTGGGCCTGGTGGGACTTGAACTTGCAGTAATTGCAAGCAGCTGTGTTAATAACAGACAGATTAGTCTGCTGAGCCACCAGAGGCCACATCTAAAAATTAGGAATAGTGATGGCCTGCAGCCAATAAAATGTGTATTAGATATCTCCTGGGGCATTCATTAGCCAAGGCTTTAGGAATAGGGACAGAGACCAATAGAACAAATTGTAGCATTCTTACTAAAATGTTTATTAGACAATATTTCTCACCTTGTCTTCTCTTTTAGTGAAAATGTATAAAACTTACTTAATTCTTTGTTCTTGGTTCCTGGCATTTTGGCCAGGAGCCCTTTTCCTTGGAGTACTCCAATAAAAAGCAATCAGAAAACCTGCACCTCATGTCTGGCGTCCATCATTGGCTTTGGCAATAGGCTCAGACCTGAATTGGGGACAACAATGTTGCTTGCATCTTCCAATTATATTGCTTTTATTTATTTCCTAGTACAATTTGATAGCTTATTAGTAACCTTGACTATCACTAAGTGTTGTATCTCTTTATTCTTGATGAATATATTTTATTCTCCTTATGTACACTGAGAGCATATACACCTAAGACCAATTCCTTGTGTGTCCAATCACACTTGGCCAATAAAGAATTCTATTCTATTCTATTCTATTCTATTCAAAATGTTTAGCTAGTGCTAACGACCAGCTGACTGCAAACAGTATCTATTCCCCACTATTCAGTCAGAAGTAAAAAACTTCTCGGACAAGAAGTGAAATGTTTTCAAGGAAAAAAATACCAAAGTCCAGTTGTCTTTGAAACACACATTTGGAATAACCATGATCTGGATAATTGAGAATTGAAGTTGAGGCCCAGATATCTACTTCAGGCACAGCCTTGGCCCTGCCTCCGAGTACCACTATTTAATGTAGCCTAGATGGGGGTGTCAATCAGGGGAGAAATGCTACCGGTTTGCACTGGTTCGGATAAACCGGTAGCAGCGGCAGCACGTGGTTTGGTGAACCGGTAGCAGTGGTAGCATGAGGCTCAACCCACCCACCCAGATGTCGTTACTTCCTGGTTTTAACCAGGGAGCAACCTGTTTTTGACCCTCTGCCCATGTGCAGAAGGCTTTGCACATGTGCAGAGGGTCCAAAATTGCATGTGATGGACGCACAGAGCGCGCACTTCGGAACTGGTAGGGAAGGTAAGTAGATTTCACCCCTGGTGTGGGTGGGGTAGAAAATTGTCTCTGTTGTTTGGAGGAGGATATGACACCTAGAGTTAGGCATTTTTCAAATTTTTGACAGGTTTGCCATCAGCATTTAGCTGTACTTGATCAGGAAAAATTACAACCCCTTCTTATCTATTGGGTAAATATTTGCTGTGGCTCTTTTTGCCGGCGAAATGTTGGGTTTAGGTTCGTGCCTCAATTAAATACTGAGACAGGAAGACCATTTAATTCATAATTTATCTGGAATGTTCCAAGATAAAAAAGAATCTTTTTTCTTTTTTTTTCTTTTTTTTTTTACAAAAGAGAGAACGTGGAATATAGACTTACATTTTGTTTTATGGTTTGCACAACAAAGATAACTCAAAGTAAAAGTTGATTGGATTAGGAAAAGTCATCTGTCCAGTTACATCATGAAAAATTAGACATTCAATAACACGGAATCATAAGGATTTTAAAAGAGCATTGTATTCTGAATAGAGAAAAAAAAGCATTTGCAAGGGAAAAAACATGTCAGAATGGGTGTTGGTAAATTATACATTCACCGAACTTTTCCAAGTTCCAACAACTTGCTTCCTGAGTTTAAGTTTGGGAGCAGCAGAAAACAAAAGTATTTTTTTAACAATGTATCAAACAATTCGGACAGCCCTAGTTTCTAAAAGAAAAAGCTTTTAAAAAATCTTTTTCTTGAAGGTTAAGTTTTATTACCATTATTAGCAATACAATTGAAAGGGAAAGAAAAATAAGGCTAATTAAAATACAAGAAAACTCATGATAGTTAGTTCGTTTTCTCTCTCTCTTTATATATGTATGTGTGTGTGTATGTATGTATCTATCTATCTGTCTATCTATCTATCTATCGATCTATCTATCTATCTATCTATCTATCTATCATCTATCTATCTATCTTTGGTTATTCGGGTTTTCTCCCACGTAAAATTGGAAGTGTCTTGGACACTTTGGAAGACACTTCCAATTTTACGCGGGAGAAAACCGGAATAACCAAAGATCTACATACAATGTAAACCGGATAGCTCTGGCTGGTAAAGCCTGTTATTAAGAACACAAAGCCTGCAATTACTGCAGGTTCAAGCCCGGCCCAAGGTTGACTCAGCCTTCCATCCTTTATAAGGTAGGTAAAATGAGGACCCAGATTGTTGGGGGGGGCAATAAGTTGACTTTGTAAAAAATATACAAATAGAATGAGACTATTGCCTTATACACTGTAAGCCGCCCTGAGTCTTCGGAGAAGGGTGGGATATAAATGTAAACAAAAAAAAAAAACACCCGCGAAAACCTCAGAAAACAAATATATATATATTACTACAAATGTCTCTCTCTCTCTCTCTTGCAAGTATTAGAAATTTCATACCGCGTGGACCTAATTTTCTGTCCAGAATTTCATTTTAAAAAAAGAATAATCCAGGTTTCAATTTCTTGATCCATTTAGGGAGCAAAGAATGGCTGGAGCTGTTTTGGAATGGACTCAAGATGACCCATAATGGTTAGGGTTAGGGTTAGGTAACACTAATCTAGTTTTGTCTCCTTATAAAGCAAAATATTCTGCTGCTCACAGGATTGTGAAGGTTTGTGAAAGATTGTGAAGATTCTGAGGTTTACTTCTTCCTTAAGTTTGGAACTTAAGTTGCTGTGCGACTACGCAATCCATTCAGACCCAAAATGTATTTTTTTAAATTTAAATTTTTTAGAGCAGGGGTGTCAAACTCGATTTCATGGAGGGCCACATCAGAGTTGTGTTTGACCTCACTGGGATGGGGGCATGGCCAGGGTGGGTGAGGCCAGCTTGATGTCACTCATGTTGGGGTTGGTGACCCGAGCACTTGACTAGTAAAAATGGGCTCACAAGCTTTGTTTTCAGCTGTGATCAGTGGTGGGTTTCAAATTTTTTTTACTACCGGTTCTGTGGGTGTGGCTTGGTGCGCATGGCATGGCTTGGTGGGCGTGACTTGGTGGGCATGGCAGGGGAAGGTTACTGCAAAATCCCCATTTCCTCCTGATCATCTGGGACTCAGGAGGCAGGGAATAGATGGGGGCGGGGCCAGTCAGAAGTGGTATTTACTGATTTTCCAAACTACTCAAAATTTCCACTACCGGTTCTCCAGAACTGGTCAGAATGTGCTGAAACCCACCTCTGGCTGCGATGGCCTCTTGCAACCCTCTGGGCTCCATTTTCAGATGCAACAGCCTCCTGCTGCCCTCTGCCAGTGAAAATGGAGCTCTGGCTGTGTATGTGTGTGCATGCATGGCTTTCCTGAACTCCGTTTTTGCTTGCAGAGGTACTTGCGGTCCTTTGCTGTTTCCAGGGTGGTCCCACAGGACAGATCTAAGCATCCCGTGGGCTGGATCTGGCCCCCGGGCCTTGAGTCTGACATCCCTGCTTTAGAGCAATAGATTAAAGAAACAGTTGATAAATTGTTCCTCAAAAGCAAACCATTTTTTCGTACCTCTCCCGCCCCGCAAAAAGGCTATGTTCATGTGGTCATTATGGTTAAGCTTTGCTTAAGCCAAATCTTTATGATCAGTCTTTCTTCATCATCCTCATGTTGTCACCCCTCAGGATCGGTCATCTGAGGTGGTAAATTTAGCCCTGATTTTCAGCAGCTTTCTTAATAATACTATGAGAGCTGGTTCTCATCCAGTTGCAAGCAAACAGTCTGACAGAACAGCCTGATAGCAGAACAAGAGCTATTTGTATCCCACCCGCCCACAAAAAAAGAAGAATTTTTTTTACTTCATTACATGACAGTTAGCAATTTTATGTCTTTGAAAGTCTGCTTTTGTCACTTCTTGTGCAATTGAAAAACCAGAAAGTCCAGCTGCCTCTTGAAAAAGCACATTTGGGACATTTGAGAGAAACATGACAATGATCTTTGTTTTCTCTTCTAGGCTTCCAAAGAGGAAGTCCTCGTGGAAAGAAATTTGTCATGGCTTTCATGCAAGACCACCAGAAATACCAACACAATCCACCTGACATTAAATATCAGCTGCTCATCACTGGTCATCATCACTCAACTGTTATCAAAGTGTCAGTAAGCAAGCATAAGTTCTGGAGAACATTTGTAATCAACAAAGGAGTGACAGCATCACTTAAAATCCCAAACACATTTGAGATGAGTGGATCAAATTATTTCGATGTGACTGTGTTCATTGAAGCTAACCAAGACATTTCAGTCTTTGCCCAGGGTCAGGGAGGGTCTTTGACTGGCACTACTCTTGTGCTCCCAATCCACCAGCTAGATAGAGTGTATCATGTGGTAACTCCAAATGATAGCAACACAGATGGTTTCAAGGAATTTGCCATTGTAGCTCAGGAAACTGCCACTGATGTTGACATTTCCCTAAAAGGAGATGTGCTATTCAATGGACAGGCTTATCCTGCAGGGAGTAAACTTTCTGTTAATCTTGAGGCATTCCAAGCACTTCAGCTGCAAAGCTCAGATGATTTATCAGGTACCAGAATTGAATCAAAAGAACCCGTGGCTGTCTTCAGCGGACACAGCTGTATTACGAAAGACAATGCCTGCCACCAGGTTTTTGAACAGCTGCTGCCCAGTTCAAACTGGGGCGCCTTCTTCATTGTTCCTATACTCCCTTTCCAAAACAGGGATGGCATACTGTATATAACAGCTTCCCAAAACACTTATCTCAAATACCAACATGGGGATGTGCTCAGCTCCCAGACCCTGGAATCTGGAGCAGTCATGCAGCTAAACAAATATTC
The DNA here is from genome assembly GCF_028640845.1 of Ahaetulla prasina. NCBI lineage: Eukaryota > Metazoa > Chordata > Lepidosauria > Squamata > Colubridae > Ahaetulla > Ahaetulla prasina. The sequence continues at coordinate 23,486,794 of NC_080548.1, read as the reverse complement.
TTCTGAGTCAGTTTCTATTTCTGCCAGTGCTAGAATCCAGGTGCTTTACTTCTCTACTGGTGGTGAAAGTCAAGGCCATGGACCATTGCTAGTCAATATTCCAGCGGTTACAAGCTTTTGCAGATCATATCATCTTCTTTACATGAAGCAGTTGGATAATTATGCTATCATCGTAGCCAAAACCTCCGATCCCAGTGGAATCAGAATTCAGAGGAAGACCTTTGCAAAAAGCGAGTGGAAATCAGTCCCAGACACAGAATACTATTGGACTGAATACAGCTTGGCTAGAGGAGGAGGTACTCTTTCTTCAGTGGGTCTTGGAGTTCCACTTGGGGTCTTCATCCTTGGATTTTCACAGAATGATGGCTATGGCTCACAGGACCATTGTACCTCCTGTAAGTACTGTCAAACTTAATACCTTTAATTTGGTGAGTCTTTCCGATTGTGTGGGTTTCCATTTTTGCTGAAAAGGAGCTTTTCCTGAAGGAAACTCTAAATCGTATTTACTTGGACCAGAGCTCTTTTATACCATATGATTTATAGTTCATTGAAGGATTAAGCTAGTCAGGTGGGATACACATGGGAATAAGCCTTGGAAACTATCCTGAGAGCAAGGGTGTCAAACTCGCATCATCATAGCTGTGTCACATGACTTATTGGGACTTTTTTTTCCTCTTTGCTGAACCAGGCCTGCTTTAGAGTGTCACAGTATGATACTTGAGTACAGTTTTCTTAACCTTGGCAGCTTTAAGATGTGTGGACTTTAACTTCCAGAATTCCCCAGGCAGCCCATGTTGGCTGGGGAATTCTGGGAGTTGAAGTCCACACATCTTAAATCTGCCAAGGTTGAGAAATCCTGCTCTGGTATCTTGCATGGTTAAGGCTCACAGCTGTTTGCTTCTCCGATAAGTATTTAAAAGCTTAATATTACTTTCAAGAAATAAGAGGGGATATGGAGTATAAATATAAGTTTCTCTATATATGGAAAATCAATATATAGGTAGTCCTTGATTAACAACTACTCATTCAGTGACCATTTAAAGTAACAATGGCACTGAATGAATGGTGGTTATGACAGGGTCTCTGAAGTTCTGGCCTTCCTAGCACTCCTGTGGCCCTGTGATTTGGTTGCTTGACAATAGGCTTGTACTTATGACAGTTGCAGAATCCCATGGGCATAATGTGGCCAGAGCTACACCTCTATTGCAAGTCCAAAAGAATTTTCATGACAACATTTGGCAGCCACCAACTCATTAACATTTTTACATTTTTAACTCTTCTCAGTTCTGACTCTGTATCTTCCAACTTCATGGGTCCCTCTGACTTTTGTTTCCACACTGACCTGCAAGTAGACTAACAAATTCAAATCTTCCATATTGTCCTCTGGAAACCTCTATCCACTGTTTAGCCTTTCTTTTTTTTTATATGCATTGAAGAAAGGATTTTAATATTTAATTCTCATTTTATGGCAATCAACTGGCTAACTAATCAGTTTTAACCTTTCTTAAAGTTCCTGAATCTGACAGCATCTAACATTAATTACTGTGAGGTCTTTATGTGACTTTAAGCATGTTTCAAATAAGAAAACCCAAGATTGTCTGCCTTCTTTCTTCTCATCTTGAGTAGGCAATTACAATTTCCTGTCTCTTCTTTCCATTTAGCTATGACCTGTCCAGCCAACAGTCACTATGAGGTCTGCGCTGACACTTGCTCCAACCACTGTACCAACGTCACAGATGCTGAGCCATGTCCAGAGACCTGCACGGAGGGCTGCCAGTGTGATGATGGGTTTTTATTGGATGGCGTCGATTGCATTCCCAAAGAAAACTGTGGGTGCTTCAGCAACGGACACTATTATCAAGTAACTAATGTTTGGGATTTACTCCTCTACTTTCATGTTGCTGCCTTTACTTACTAAATGTATTCATTAAATAATTTTAGATAGCCATCCCTCTAGCCACAGGAACTCTGGGTGGCTCACCAAATAGAAGCACAATGCAATAAAATGTTTAAAACATTAGTCCTTCTTAACGAATGACAGATACATTTTGGTGGTAGTTGGTCTTTAGAGTATGCGGAATCATGATCCCCAATTTCTCAGTATCCCTCCATCGTGATCTTTAATAATTTATTATCTTTGATAAATTCAGACAAATCTGAAAGCGATGAAGCTGTAAGGCCTAGACTGCAAGAGATAAATATTTTTTATACATCTGAAGCTCAGGGTTTTCCCTCTAAATGATGCCATCTGATTCTTCCTGACTTTGTACTTTGCGTTCTCCCAAGTGATAATTTTTCAGGGCTTTCACATTGCAATAGGAATGTGATGGATGTATTTACTTACATTATTTAGAGTCGTGCATCAAAGTGATGCAAAATGCTGTGTTTTTAGGAACAACGATGATTTCTTATAAAAGACTTGAAATCCTTTATGGACTTTTTGATGAAAATGGACAAAGATGAATTGGTGAACTTGAGGTATACTGATTAAAAGGGATTGTTTATGGGAAGAAGGAAACCATGATACGTATTTTGGGACTATGGAAATGATCATTGTAACCATGTTTGTAACTGCTGAAAGGAAGATTGTAAATAGCTTCTTTAGATATTTTTCTCTCTTTTTTCCTTCTTTGACTTTTAGAATTTTTCACTTTTATCTTTTCATATCTCTTTCTTCTAACTCTCTCTCCTTGTAGATTTTAATCCATTGTGAACAGTGTGCAAATAATTATTCTTCATGTTGTTCTCTCTTTCTTTCATTCCCCCTTACATGGATACCTTAGTTTTATGTGAAAGTCTCACAGATACATCTATTCAGAACTTTTGGGTGAATTATATTTACAGTTCAGATCTCTCATTATTGTAGATCTGAAGCCAGCTTTGATTCTGTTCTGTTATTTGTCTTTCCACTTTGACAACAGCGCAACGAGATGGTTCTGTTGAATGCTTGCAAGCAGCAATGTACTTGCATCCCAGGTGAGGGGCTGACCTGTACTGACCACAGCTGTGCCGCTCAGGAGACCTGTGAGTCCCAAGAAGGAGTCATGAGATGTGTTCAGAAAGGTAACCAGAATTTCAGAATGGTGGCTGAAAGGGGTTCCAATGATCCAGAGTTACCTTACAATATGATTCTCAGGATATTTATCCACAGGGAAGACAATCCAAACAAATGGAAAAAAGATGAAATGTGCATATTGGCTTAAACCAATGATACCACTCAGTAAAAGATACTCAGGGCCATACTGTGATATATTGCCCTGTCTGAAGGCCACATGGATATGGAGGGAGATGTTGCAGTGTCATCAAAGTAGATGTGATTGATATATTTTTAAATATAGAAGGGGGAGAAGAGGGTGATGGTGTGATAAAAAGGCAAATTTGCTGCTTGAAGTTTTGGAATTCAGAAGTTGCCATTGGCTCTTATTTTCCCTGCTTTATTCTGTACTTTCCGACAACCAGAAGCAAGAAGAGCAGACAGGGAAATATCCTAATTTGATGCACAAGCAGATCTATCCTCTCCTAAGAGTCCTTCTTTCTTTCATTCAGGAACTTGTCATGTAAGTTCCCGGGGGAAGAGTTTTGTTACCGCCTTCATGCAGAATTACAAACCTGGGCAATCTGGTCAAAAGCTTGAACTGTATATCTCTGGATATAATTTTGCCACAAATATTACAGTGTCAACAAGCAATAGGATACTACACAGAACCATCAATGAAGGAGAAGTCATTTCCATTCCATTACCACAGTCCTTAGAAATGGTGGGGAGTGACAAATTTAAAAAGGCGGTGCTGATTGAAGCTGACCAAGACATTTCTGTCATCTCCTACAACTATATACCTAAAACAAGTGATGGAACAATCACTTATCCTATCCAACAGCTGGGACAGTTATATTATGTGGTCACCCCCACAGGAAATGGCACAAAAGAATTTGCTATCATAGCCCACGAGGATCTCACAACAGTGACCATCCATCTGAAAGGCACTGTGACGTACAAAAGCAAGCTTTACCGTCCTGGGTCCATCTTTGTGACTAACCTCAAGGCCTTTGAAGCAATTCAGCTGCAAAGTGCAGACGATTTATCAGGCACCAGGATTGAATCGACCAAACCTGTGGCTGTGTTGAGTGGACATACCTGCGTTTCCAAATTCACAGCCTGTGATCATGTTGTTGAGCAGCTCCTGCCAGTTCAGAGTTGGGGAACCACCTTCATCGTCCCTCCTCTTCCTTTCCAGACACAGTATGATATTGCGTACATTGTTTCTGCAGAGAACACTTTACTCAAATATCAATCCGGCTCCAAAACAGAATCCCATACTCTGGTGGCTGGAGAAGTGGTTCAACTTGAGATCCTGACCTCTCAACCACTTTTGATCTCTGCTGATGCTAGAATCCAAGTCCTTTTTTTTTTTACTGGTGCCAAAAGAAGAGACAATTTCTATGACCCTTTCCTCATGAACATCCCTGCCACAACATGCTATTGCAATTCATACCGCATTTATGGAATGAAGAACTTCACAAATCATGCCATGATTATAGCCAAATCATCAGAGTCTGGTAGGATCAAATGGGAAGAACAGACCATCCAGTGGACACAGATCCCAGGCACTGAATATTCATGGGCTGAACAAGATGTGGAGATAACAGATCATGCCCAGCAAGTGGAACACGAGAACTCTCCATTTGGACTTTTTGTCTTTGGAGGTGGTAAATCTGATGGCTATGGTACTGCTGCTCTTTGTTCTTCAGGTAAGTATCCTCTTAAATGGATGAAGATATTTAATTTCTCAGAGATCACTCTCACCCATTCCATACCTTCCCTCTCGCTATTGCGAGAATGCAAGGACAATTGTTTCACATGAATACTTTGACCCCAGTCATCCCGGACCCTGAAGTAATAAAAATGCTTTAACTTTCAGTGTGTATGGAGATTCTCAGTTATCCAGGTCATGGTTGTCCCAAAGGTGCTTTTTCAATAGGCACCTGGACTTCTTGGTTTTTCTTTGAAGAGGTTTTGCTTCTCATCCAAGAAGCTTCTTCAACTCTGCCTGGATGGTGGGAAATGGAAGGATTTATACTCCTTGTAAACAGCTGGCCATTTGAATTCACCTGGAGGTTTTTCTGTGTCATCAGGGTCACCTGAGTAGTGCAAATGGGTGTGGAGCCTTCACGGAACTGTTGAAAGGACTGTGTTGTAGACTGGAGTTAGATGGTATCTATCCCTCCCCCTCTGTTGAAAGAAGGCTGTTCAATTTTGACATAGATGGCCTCTTTTCCTTAACTTTCAGTTTCCTAAAAAAGAGCTTCAGATAAATCACTAAAGGGTCTCATTTTTCCGTTCACACAGTGTGTACTACACAGTGTGGTAGCTTGTTGAGAAAATTGGAATGACTGATTAGAAAGTGTAATGGTATATCCTGCCATAAATCAACTCAGCTTTCAAAGCCAGCTCAGCTCAGAGCTGAGGTCCAGAGCTGATTCTAAGACAGGTCAAAATTCATGTCTGACGAGTCCCTTGGAGTCGGATATTGAAAGCCCCATTTCAAAAAGCTTCTAAATAAAGACATAAATGTGTCTCAGATCCTTAAAGGGAATCCTGTGGAGCATCAGAGCAATACAATCATTCTGCTTCCTACTTGCAGTTCTCCTCCCCACTAACTTCACATGGTGTCTCCATACTTATTATCTTCCATCAAAGCCACACTACCCTTAATTGGTAGCTACATCCACTTCATTCCATTTCCCCCTGCCTTGAGTAGCACTCAGAAAATTTCAACTAATATACATATGTATATTTTTCCAATTAGTTGCAAGCTGCCCAGTCAACAGCCATTACAGGGTGTGTGCCAACCTGTGCCCCACTACTTGTGCCAAGATCAATGACCCTGATCCATGCCCAGACACCTGTACAACAGGATGCCAGTGTGATGCCGGCTTCTTCTTTGATGGCCTTTCCTGTGTTTCTGTGGAAAGCTGTGGCTGTTCCCAAGATGGACATTACTACAAGGTTAGAAAATATACAGATAGCCCTCAACTTACAACCACAATATCTTTTGCTAAGCAAGGCAGTTGTTAAATGACTTGTGCCCATTTTGCAACCTCTTTGGCCATATTTGTTAAGTGAATAACTGCAACTGTTAAGTGAATCACTGGTGTCACTAGGAAAACCTGGCTTCCCCCATTGACTTTGCTTGTCAGATGCCAGCTGGGAGTGTTATAAATGGTAATCAAGGGAGAAGCTTCTGTCATGCCAGTTGCCAAGGACACAAATTTTGATCATGTGACCACGGGGATGCTGCAACCATGAATATGCTACAAGAGTCATAAGTGTGACAAGTGTGACACTTTTTTCTAATGCTGTTGTATCTTTAAATAATCACTAAACAAATGGTTGAAAGTCAAGAAATACATGCAGGTCACATTATCCAGAGCACAAGAGATATATGTGCATGTATGAGGAAACCTATGATTTTTCATGAGCACTTTTTAAAAAAAAATTACTGGTGAACTTCTGTTTAGTTTATTCTTTCGGAAAAGGAAATATTTTTAGTATTATGTTAGGCATAAATGGTTCAGAATGGCTTAAACCACAAATGGTTATATTAAACACTGAATAAGAATCTAAAATATTCTTTTTCTTGATATACTACGGGTGATTATTTCCATGGATATGCCTTCTCAATTGATAGTATCTAAATGAATTTATTGGGAATTAGGAAAATCAGACAGACATTTTTTTCTATTGGGAACTTTGGCAAAGGTGTCATTACCTTTTTTAAATCTCAGGTCATAAATGAACTCAAAGAAAATAATAAGAGAGGAATATCTGCAGCTACGGTACCTAGGATTGAACTGAGAGCCTCCTGATTGTAAGGCGAGAACTCCACCTCTTAAACCACCATGCCACCCATAATAAATTCCAATAAATAATATAATTAAATAAAATTTATATCCCAAAGTCAATGTATGCATATATTGTAATTCAGAAAATCTCTGTTTCTTCCCACCAGCCCCATGAGACAGTTCTGCTGAACAAATGCCAGGAAAAATGTACTTGTGTCCCCGGTCAAGGGCTCCTATGTGAGGCCTACTCTTGTGCCTCTGATGAAACCTGCAGCCTTCAAGAGGGAGTCCAGTCCTGTGTTAAGGGTAATTATTCATTCCTTTATATTCAATGGCTAAGGATCCTCAGTGAAAAGCAATTGTAGCTTGAGGACTATAGTCCAAGACAGTGTGGACTTCAACTCTCAGAATTCCTCAGCCAGCTATCTTGAAGAATACATCTTGAAGTGGTCAAGGTTGAGAAACAGTGGAGCACATGACTGGCAGAATAAGTCAGTTATGGGGACATTTAAGGAAATGAGGATATATTATCCAGATTCTAAAAGGCTGCTCTAAAATGACTGCTATGATAGGCAAAGCCAGCCAGTATACCAAACACTAATTACCAAATAGAAAACACTTGAAGTTGCTTCCCTCTGTCTCTTCAAGGTATCTGCCATTTTGTTTTTTAAGATGATCAATTTGGATCCCACCAATTTCATTCCAAGTAAAAGTTGTGGAAGGAAGTGGGGCTTTACTTTGCAATTTGTCAACCCCATATTTATTCAATTTTTTTTCTAAAAAAATCAGAGTATTTATGTGAGTGGGCTAGGAAACAGCAATGTGAACATTAAGGAAGGTATTTGCCAGTACTGTGATGTCAATGGCCTACAATATCTAGCCGAGATTGTTGTTCATTCAGTGTTTCTCAACTTTGGTAATTTTAAGACATGTGGACTTCAATTTCCAAACTTCTGGGAGTTAAAGTCTGTATGTCTTAAAATTGCCAAGGTTGAGAAGCACTGAGCCAAGTCAAGCATGTTCAATCTTCATCAGATTGAGCCCCTTTGTTGAGTGTTCTATAGTAAATTGTGGGCCATATTCCATAATGAGCAAAACCAGAACATTATTTTCCCTGCATAGGGGCTCTAAAAGTCACCATGGAAGGAAAGGATATGGCTGAGTTCCCTCAAGGACCCATCAATGAAAGGTGACTGAAATTCTCAGAGGTTGACACAACATAGACCGAGCTGTATCTTTAATGCAACTCTTTCCAGTGCAACAGCAGAGTCGCAGTGTCATTAAGAGAAAGATGTATTCCATAATTTTAAACTCTTCTTGGATCAAATCCTGCACCTTCTTTCCCCATGTTCCTCTACCTTGTAAATGGGTTGGCCAAATGATATCGTCCATGTCTCAAATACTCACTTGCAATGGAGTGGCAAATTAATATATTCCATGTTGCTTTTCTGAAAATCTCTTCCAACTAATGTATCTTTGCAAAAATAGATTCATTGAAGAAAGAGGATTTCAATGTTTAATTCCAATTTTATAATTTACCCTTATGGCAATCTATTGACTAACCACCATCACTTTTAATTTTTCATTCTATCTACACGCACATATAGATTTATCCTCTATTAAGAGTCCTTTTCTCTTTCAGGTACCTGTAATGTAAGTTCCCGGGGGAAGAAATTTCTTACCGCCTTCATGTTCAATTATTACAATTATGAGACTAAAAAACTGCTGCTGTACGTCTCTGGATATCATCCTGCAACAAATATTACAGTGTCAACAAACAGTGGGAAAATACATAAAACCATTAGTGAAGGAGAACTTGCTTCCATTGAATTACCACTGTCTTTAGAAATGGAGGGGAGTGACATCTATAATAAGTCGGTGCTGATTGAAGCTGACCAAGACATTTCGGTCTCCGCCTATAGTGATGTATCTGGTTCAGTTGGTGGTACACTTATCTATCCCATTGACCAGCTGGGACAGCTTTATTATGTGATCACCCCAACAGAAGAGTCATCTTATAAATTAAAAGAGTTTGCGGTTGTATCTCATGAGGATCCCACATCAGTAACCATCCACCTAAAAGGCACCGTAACTTTCAAAAATGTAGTTTACCCTGCTGGGTCCACCTTGGTGACTGACCTCAAGGCCTTTGAAGCAATTCAACTTCAAAGCACAGAAGATTTATCAGGTACCAGGATTGAATCAACCAAACCTGTGGCTGTCTTGAGTGGACATATATGCGCGGTCAAGTTCACATACTGTGATCATGTTGTTGAGCAGCTCCTGCCAGTTCAGAGCTGGGGAACTACCTTCATCGTCCCTCCTGTTCCTTTCCAGACACAATATGATATTGCATATATTGTTTCTGCAGAGAACACTTTACTCAAATATCAGTCTAGCTCCAAGGAAGAAACCCATACTCTTGTGGCTGGAGAAGTCTTCAAGCTTGAAGTCCTGAGCTCTCAACCACTTTTGATCTCTGCTGATGCTGGAATTCAAATCCATCTATTTTTTACTGGTTCCAGCAGTAGAGGCTATTCCCATGACTCCTTCCTCGTGAATATCCCTGCCATAACATGCTATTGCAATTCATACCATATTTATGGAAAGAAGGGCTTCAGAAATCATGCCATGATCATAGCCAAATCATCAGAATCCAGGGGCATCACAATGGAAGGCAGGACGATCGGATGGACACAGATCCCAGGCAGCGAATATTCATGGGCTGAAGAAGATGTGGAGATAACAGATCGTGCCCTGTCAGTGGAACACGAGAACTCTCCATTTGGACTTTTCAGCTTTGGAGGTAGTAGTTATACTGGCTATGGTACTGCTGCTCTTTGTTCTTCAGGTAAGCATCTTCATAATTTGATGCCGGTATTTAAATAAACATTTTAAGTGAGGTGTGTTAAAAACACAGACAGGCTGTTCACATTTATCTGCAATCATATTTAGTCTATAGGCCCCTCCACTGAGTTTCCATACTTTCTCCTCCAACTATTAAGGGAATACGAGGACAAATACTTAATGAATGCTCTGGGGACAGTCACCTCAGATCCTGAAGTAAGGAAACCTCTAACTTTCAATCCACAATGAAGAGCATGAAATGAATCACTAAAGTCTTCCCTTTGTTAATTTATATTGTGAGCATTACAATATGTGGTTGTTTGCTGAGAAATTTTGAAATCACTAACTAGAAGCTGTAAAATTGTATTCCACCATAACCCAAAGGAGCTTTCAAAGGGAAGAGGGAGTACAGGGAAGATGGGTGGCTAAGAAATATGAAGTATAAATAAATACATAAATTTGTTTTCTGAGGTTTTTGCGGGTGTTTGTATGTAGGTCTTTGGTTATTCGGGTTTTCTCCCACGTAAAATTGGAAGTGTCTTGGCGACGTTTCGACGAAGTCTCATTCGTCATCTTCAGGCTTCAGCTTCGTGCTTCTGGGAGCCATGTGTGATTGCAGCTGTTTCTTCCTTTTTAACTGCTAGTGGGAGTTTGAACTGATTGGGTGGGAGCTTGGCTGTGCTCTGATTGGATGGGGTTTTTTTGTGTTCTGATTGGCTGGGGGTGTGTCCTGTTTCAGTGGGGGCTTGGTTGTGCTCAGATTAGGGGGATTTGAGCTGGTGATCTGCATTGCTGTTGTTTGGCTTCGTGTTCGTGGTCATTGCTCCCAGAAGCATGAAGAAGTCACATTGCTCCCAGAAGCACGAAGCTGAAGCCTGAAGATGACGAATGAGAGTTCGTCGAAATGTCGCCAAGACACTTCCAATTTTACGCGGGAGAAAACCCGAATAACCAAAGACCAAATACATAAATATATAAATAAATACCAGCTTATGTTTGGAGACTCGCTAGAGACTATGACATTGAAAGCTCTGCTTCCAGAGGCTTCCAAATAAGAATGTAAAATAGCAATAGCATTTAGACTTATACAGTATAGTGTCACATAGTGCTTTACATTACTCTCTGGGAGGTTTATAACATCAGCATGTTGCCCCCAACAATCTGGGTTCTCATTTTACTGTCCTGGGAAGGATGGAAGGCTGAGTCAACCTTGAGGCGATCAGGATCAAACTACCGGCGGTTGGCAGAGTTAGTCTACAAGACTGCATTCTAGCCACCGCACCACCATGGTTCAATTTAAATCTCAGTGTAAAATGAGATGTTACTCTCAGATCCGTAAAGAGAATCCTGTGAAGCTTCAGAGCAATACAGCATTCTGTTCCCTACTTCCCTACACAAGCAATTGTGCTTCCCAGTAGCTTAATGAGGTGTCTCTGTACATATTATCTTCCATCACAGCCACACTACCACAGTTCGTAGCTATGTCCATTTCAATCCATTTTCCTCTGCCTTGAGTAGCACCCAGGAAATATCAGCTAATATACATATGTATATTTTTCCACAGTAGTTCCAAGCTGCCCAGTCAACAGCCATTTCAGGGTGTGTGCCAACCTGTGCCCCACTACCTGTGCCAAGATCAATGACCCTGATCCATGCCCAGACACCTGTGTGAAAGGATGCCAGTGTGATGCCGGCTTCTTCTTTGATGGCCTTTCCTGTGTTTCTGTGGAAAGCTGTGGCTGTTCCCAAGATGGACACGACTATGAGGTTAGCAAATATACAGATCATCCTTGACTTATGTAAAGCCATAGCATTTTTGCAATTGTGTAAAGCCCAACAATTTGGTTGCTAGGAAAGGCAGTTGTTAAATGAATTGTGCACCATTTTGTGACCTTTTGCCGACTTCGTTAAGCAAATCACTGCAGCTGTTACGTGAATAATAGGGTTGTTAAGCGAATCCGGTTTTCCTCACTGACTTTGCTTGTCAGAAGCTAGCTGGAAGTAACAAATAGTAATTGTGGGATAGTGCTTCTGTTGCCAAATGAATACATTTTGATCATGTGATCCTGGAAGTGTTGCAGCTGCATAGGAGTGAAAACCAATCATGTCAGTTTTTTCCAATGCTGTTGCAACTTTGAAGGGTTGCTAGACAAATGGTTGTAAGTCAAACACTACTTATAGTTCACATTCATCCAGCACAAGGGATGTATGTGATGTTTTTGGAAATCCATGATTTTCATGAGCAATTTTCTGATTTTTCTTACTCATGAACTTCCATTCAGTCGATCCTTTCACAAAAGGAAACAGTTTTAGAATTACATTATGCAGTTGAGGTTTTAAATTGTACAGAGTGGGTTAAACCACAGATGGTTCCATCAAACACTGAATAAGAATCTGAAATATTCTATGGGTAATTATTTACATGGGGATTCCTTCTACACTGAGAGCATCTAAATGAATTTATTGGGAAATAGGAAAATGAGACACATTTTTGTATTAGAAACTTTGGCAAAGGTGTCATTTATTATTTTGAAATCTAAGGTTATAAATGAACTCAGAGAAAATAAAGGGTTAAATAAGATGAACATATTCAAAGATGAGCTCTAGCATCATACATATATGGAGTTGTGAGATAGTTAGCACTCTTTTTCTTTTTGTGCTGTAGCGCTGGTATCTCTTAGTGATGCAAGCCATGATCCTATTCAGAGTTGTCCAGAAGCCGACTAACTAGTTACTGGAGCCAAAATCCTAGAAAAGCAGTGTGTGTGTGTGTGTGTGTGTGTGTGTGTGTGTGTGTGTGCGTATGTGCAGAGCTTTTTCTGCATGAGGTGCTGTGAGATAAGGTGCCTTGTTGATTATTAGTCCTTTAAAGTTTTGTTGGAATATTTCGATCCAATCACCTTTTTAAAAAGGCATGATCCCCTTTGAGGAGTGCCCTTGATGCCTCTGCTTACTCAAGGATGTGAGGAACATCTGGTGTGGACCAAGATTATAATGTTTTCAAATAAATAATATACTTAAAGAAAATTTACTGTATATACCAAAGTCAATACAGGCATATGCTATAATTCAGAAATTCTCGGATTCTTCCTACCAGCCCCATGAGATAGTTCTGCTGAATACATGCCAGAAAAAGTGTATTTGCGTCCCTGGTCAAGGGCTCCTATGTGAGGTCCACTCTTGTGCCGCTGATGAAACCTGCAGCCTTCAAGAGGGAGTCCAGTCCTGTGTGAAGGGTAAGTATTCATTCCTTTATGTTCACAGGCTATGAATCCTCAGTGGAAAGCAATAGTAGCTTCAGGGCAACAGCCCAAGAGAGTATTTCTCAATCTATGATATGTGGGCTTCAACTCCCAGAATTCTGCAGCTGGCATTCCTGGGGAATTCTGGGTATGGAAGTCCACACATCATGAAGTGGTCAAGGTTGAGAAACAGTGGAGCATATGAATGGCAGGCTAAGCCAGTTGTGAGGACATTTGAGAAAATGAACATATATTATCCAGGTTCTAATTGGCTGCTCTAGAATGACTGCTATGGTAGGCAAAGCCAGCTAATATACCAAACACCAATTACCAAGTAGTAAATATTTGAAGTTGCTTCCTGCTGTCTGCCGTTTTTGTTTTTTAAGATGATCAATGTGGATCTCACCAATTTCCTTCCAAGTAAACTTGGGGTAGGAAGTGGGACTTGACCTTGCAATTTGCCAACCTATTTTCATTTAAAACAAACAAACAAACACCCCGACAAAATAGTTACGCATCTGGGCTAGGTGAAAAGAGTGTGAATATTAAGGAAGGTATTCATGGGTAAATTAATGCCAACAGCCTATAATATCATTGTTTCTCAGCTTTGGTAAGTTTAAGACATGTGGACTTCAACTTCCAACTTCTGGGATTTGAAGTCCACATGTCTTGAAGTTGTCAAGTTGAGAAATGCTGCTCCAAGTTAAGTATGTGCAGTCTTCATCAGATTGAGCCCCTATACAGTATTGAGTGTTTCATAGTCCATTATAGGCTATATTCCATAATGGCCGAAATCAGATTATTATTTTCCCTGTATGGGGGCTCTAAAAGTGAACATGGAAGGAAAGGATTTGGTTGAGTTCCCTCCAGGGGAGACAAATGAATCTTGAATGATGTTCTTGGAGGTTGTCACAATATTGACACAGCTATATCGTGAATGAACCTCTACAACTCTACCACTTTCCAATGCAACGTTCAGCAATCACAGAACCATTAAGGGCCAGGTGTATCCATAATTTTTAAGTCTCCTCGGTTCATATCCTTTGCCTTTTTTCCCCATGTTCCTTTGCTGTATGTCTTCCACACTCGGCGATGGAGTGGCAAATTGATATATTCCATGTTGCTTTTCTGGAAATCTCTCTCAACTAATGTATCTTTGCAAAGATTCATTAGATTGATTGAAGAAAGAGGATTTCAATGTTTAATTCCAATTCTATAATTTGATCTTATGGCAATCTATTGATAACCAATGTTTCATTCTGTCCACATGCACAAGCAGATTTATCCTCTATTAAGAGTCCTTTTGTCTTTTTCAGGAAAGTGTAATATAAGTTCCCGGGGGAAGAAATTTGTTACTGCTTTCATGGAGAATTATTTTGCTGGTACATCAGATAAAAAACTTGAGCTATACTTCTCTGGATATCATCTTGCAACAAATATTACAGTGATAACAAACAGTGGGAAAATATACAGAACCATTAACGAAGGAGAAATCATTTCCATTGAATTTCCACCGTCCTTAGAAATGGGGGGGAGTGACATCTTTGATAAGGTGGTACTGATTGAAGCTGATCAAGATATTTCGGTCTTCTCCTCTAGTTATGGATCCAAAACAAGTGGTGGTACATTTATCTATCCCATTGACCAGCTGGGACAGTTATATTATGTGGTCACCCCAACAGAAGAGTCATCTTATAAGTTAAAAGAGTTTATTGTTGTAGCTCATGAGAATCTCACATCAGTAACCATCCACCTAAAAGGCACCATAACATTCAAAAACGTAGTTTACCCTGCTGGGTCCATCTTTGTGACTGACCTCAAGGCCTTTGAAGCAATTCAACTTCAAAGCACAGAAGATTTATCAGGCACCAGAATTGAGTCGACCAAACCTGTGGCTGTCTTGAGTGGACATATCTGTGCTACAAAATTTGCAGGGGCTGACTATGTTGTGGAGCACCTCCTGCCAGTTCCATGCTGGGGAAGCACCTTCATTGTCCCTCCTCTTCCTTTCCAAACAAAATATGATATTGCATATATTGTTTCTGCAGAGAACACTTTAGTCAAATATCAGTCTAGCTCCAAGGAAGAATCCCGTACTCTCGTGGCTGGAGAAGTCCTCAAACTTGAGGTCCTGAGCTCTCAACCACTTTTTATCTCCGCTGATGCTGGAATCCAAGTCCATCTGTTTTTTACTGGTGCTAAAAAAGGAGGCTATTCCTATGACTCCTTCCTCATGAATATCCCTGCCATAACAAGCTATTGCAATTCATACCATATTTATGGAGTGAATGGCTTCATAAATCATGCCATGCTTATAGCCAAATCATCAGAATCCAGTAGGATCACAAAGGATGGAAGGTCGATCCAGTGGACAGAGATCCCAGGCAGCGAATATTCATGGGCTGAAGAAGATGTGGAGGTAACAGATCGTGCCCTGTCAGTGGAACACGAGAACACTCCGTTCGGACTTTTCGTCTTTGGAGGTGGCGACTATCATGGCTATGGTAGTGCTGCTGTTTGTTCTTCTGGTAAGTATCCTCATAAAATGATGATGGTCGTGGTGATGATGATGATGGCAATATCTATCTTTTAAATCTAGTTATTATTAGAATATACACTCAAAATGTTTTAAACTTTATTGGATACACAGGCTGCTCATATGTATCTGGGGCCACTTTCAATCCATTATCTCTTCCACCATCTTCTGTTCGGCAATCAAGCCAAGTTGATCTAGAATCTATTTGCAGCTAACCAGGAGGAGAATGCAAAGACAATGTATGGTGGCTCCAATCACTATACAACCTTAAGTATTAAAAATTTCTTTAATTTCCACTCTACAGAAAAAAGGAACAAAAGAATTACGTACAGTTACATGCTCTGTTTCTCTCCATCCCTCCGTCTGCTTATCAGTTCATTTTTGTATTGCCATTTCCTGAGAAAACTGGCATGGCAGATTAGCAGCTGTAAAGTTGTATCCCTCCATTAAATATAACATGCACTGCATATTTTGAAAATAGATAAGGGAGCCAGTGGAGATTTCTTCTGAGTAGAAGCACTGAGATGCAGTGGAGTCACTGAAGCTCAGAGGGGGAGAGGAAAGAGTGATGTAAATCCGAGATCCAGAAGGGAAGATGATACAGCAGGAAAAATATAGCAAGCGAGATCCTTGTAAAACAGCAGAGCCCAAAACCAAATGGGATTAACATTGCCGCAGTTTCAGATAAGATGGTCATCATGTGTAGAGTTTTTGCTTACAAATGCATTCCCTCTGGGCAAGTTTTCTTCAGCCTGTATGGCCTGGATCCTCTTCCCAGGATTAAATCTCATGCAATGTACATGGGAGTGAATTTTGGCTTGCTAGGACTGCAGAATTTGTTTAATTCTGTTTGTTAAATAAACTGACAATTAAATCAAATGTTTATAGGCAAGATTAACCTTTAAATCGATATGCATTTCTCTTGCATTTGGATATTTATTTATTTGGGCTTAAATGCTGCTCTAATCATGTCTGACACTGAGTCACTTCCAAAGCAGCAATCAAATAAAAAACTAAACCCAACAATATAACTGAATCTAACTCTAGAAACAAAGGTTGTAAGCCCAAATCCAAATGATCATGGTTTCATTATTTTCCTACCAATCCACCCAACTTTAACCCATCCAAACTTTAGGAATAGAAAAAAAGAAAAACAAAATAAAAGAATAGATAGGCTTGCTTTTTTCCTTCCTTGGTTCCCTGTACCCTGTAAATAATGTATTGTTAGCTAGCAAATTAGAGATAGGGGATGAAATGGAAAGGACTATCTTTTTCTCCTCTTGCTAAATGGGTAAGACAATGCTTCTCAACCTTGGCAGTTTGATGATGGGTGGACTTCAACTCCCATCATGGCTGACTGGGGAATTCTGGGAGTTGAAGTTCACACAACTTCAAACCGCCAAGGTTGAGAAACACTAGATGTAAAAGTGTTTTCCTTCCTTCTTCCTTCCACCCTATTCCTATATTAATTTTCCATTGCTTATTCAGCCCTCCTATCCCACGAACCAATTTTATTAAAAGGGGTTGGCTTTTGTGGCCCTTTGCATCTGATGATGGGTGCCGCAGCTCACAAAAGCTTCTGCTTTTTAATAGAATGTGTTCTTTCTGATGTTTTTCCTCTCATAAACTAACACAATTCTTCTCCTACAATGCAGACCAGGTGAGTTTCCTTCACAAAGATGCTTTCCTCTCTTCCCGAAGCTTTAAAAGGACTTCCTGTTGCATTATCTTTCAAAATCGCACAAGGAAAGCCTGCTGCTCCTTTGATTATCCAGAACTGATGTGAATCTCTTGTCATTTTGTATTCGATACATAGGATGTTTTCTCAGTAATGAAATGCATGTCAATAGCCACTAACCTTGTTTTAACCATGGTTTTGTTAAATAGTCCCAATATCCTGCCCTGAGAACAGCCATTATGAAGCCTGCGGAAATGCCTGTCCAGCAACCTGCTCTGACCGTTCTGCTCCCAGCACCTGTAAAAACACCTGTGCACAAATCTGCCAGTGTGACGAAGGCTTTGTCCGCAGTGGTGAGAAGTGTGTTCCGGTGGACACCTGCAATTGCATTTACCAAGGTGTGACCTATAAGGCAGGGGAAGAGTTCTGGGGAGATAAATTCTGCCAGAGTCATTGCAAGTGTGATGCTAAATTAGGCAAAGCTGTATGCCAAAAGTCTTCTTGCAAGGGCAAGACAAAATGCAGCATGGTCAATGGTGTCCAGGGATGCCATGCTGTCAGTTACAGGACCTGCATAGGAACCGGAGACCCTCACTATACAACCTTTGATGGGAAGAAATACGATTTCATGGGAACCTGCATTTACCAAATGGCTGGGCTCTGCTCCAAGGATCCTTCTCTTACACCATTTTTGGTCACCGTGGAAAATAACCACCGAGGCAACAAGGCAGTGTCCTACACCAAAGTGGTGACCCTGGAGGTCTACAACTTTACCATCAGTATGAGCCAAGAGTTTCCTCAAAAGATCCAGGTACATAGCTAATCCAAGGGGTTGTTGGAATGGCTTATTAATAATAAAAATAAGTGTGATTGCAAGATTCATGTTCTCAGGCATAAGAATTTCATAGGTGTTAAGTTAATTTTCAATGTTTCTTAGTTCTTGTTAGTCTATGGAGGTTTAGTTATGATTTCTCCAAACCAGGATGGGATGATAGTTGCAGATTTTACAGTATACATTTAAGAGGTCAGATATACGGGACTTGCAGAGGCAAGATTACCATCCCTATGTTAATGCCCCCAGTATAAATGTTGAAATATTTATATTTATATTTATTTATTTAGTTGTCAAAGATAGCAGGTATAGGTATAAACATAAACATAAAAAAAGGAAGTAAGTACAGATAAATGGGGACAGTAGGACAGGGATGGTAGGTACGCTAGTGCGCTTATGCACACCCTCTTTATGGACCTCTTAGGAATGGAATGAGGTCCATGGTAGACAGTTTGAAGTTGATGCTGTGTGGGTTTGAGCCTGTAACAACGGAGTCAGGTACAGCATTCCAGGTGTTGACCACTCTGCTGCTGAAGTTGTATTTTCTGCAATAGAGTTTGGAGCAGTTTACCTTGAGTTTGTATCCATTAATTTACCCATGTATTATTGAGGTTGAAGCTGAAGAAGACGTTGACTGGTAAGACGTTGTAGCAGATAATTTTGTGTACTATGCTTAGATCGGATCACAGGTAGTGCAGTTCCAGATTGTCCAAGCCCAGAATTTCAAGTCTGGTGGCATAAGGGATTCTGTTGTGAGTAGAGGAGTGGAATACTCTTCTCGTGAAATATCTCTGGACCTGCTCAAACGTTTTAATGTCTGATATACAGTGTGGATTCCAGGCGGATGAGCTGCATTCAAGAATTGGTCTGGCAAAGGTTTTGCATGCCCTAGTTAGTGGTACAATGTTGCTGGAGAAGAAGCTTCACAAGATTAAGTTAACAATTCTTAATGCCTTTTTGACAATGCTGTTACAGTGAGCTCTGGGGCTTAGATTGTTTGAGATGAGTACTCCTAGGTCCTTAACAAAGTGAGGCTCATCTAAGAGGTCATTTCTGCCCAAGTTGTATTTGGTGTTCTGATTTTTTTGCCAATGTGCAGAACAGAGCATTTATTAGCTGAGATTTGGAGTTGCCACATGCACAACCATTCTGACACATAGTCAATGTTGCTTTGTAAGGCAGCAGCATTGTCAATTTTACGTTATCAGCAAAGAGGACACAGCTGCTTTTAATATGGTCACATAGGTCATTGATGTAAAGCAGAAAGAGTGTGGGTCCTAAAACACTGCCTTGGGAGACACTGTTAACACTGCTGTTAACTGGTGCCGGATTTGATTGGGCCCTCCCTATTTTGATTATTTGTTGCCTGTTGGACAGGAATGTGGCTATCCACTTGTGCAGGGATCCGGAGATCCCAAAGAACTTAATTACAACAGTAGTTTATCATGCACCACTGAGTCAAAGGCTTTACAGAAGTCTTTATAAATTACATCTATTGCTTTACCCTAGTCAAGATATGTGGGCCAAATATTTCTACAGTGTAGGAGTTGAAGAATACAAGACAATTTTTTTCTAAAACCAAACTGCTTGTTAGCAGGTTGTTTGTCTCTAAGTGGAGGGTGATGGATTGGTTTATAATTGATTCCATAACTTTACAGGTGACACAACACAGTGAGGTTGGTCTGTAATTATCTACTAGACTAGGGTCTCCCTTTTTAAAGATAGGTATAACCATGGCTAATGACCATAGGTCGGGCAAGGAGCTGGTTCTGAAGGATACCTCATAGATTGTGCGTAGAAGTTCAGCTAGGGCAGTGGCAAGCTTTTTCAAAAAGTAGGCACATAATCCATCAGGGCCAATAGATAGAGATTGCTTTAGGTTACATAGTGCCATTTCAATGTTATCTACTGTAAAATCAGTATGTACTAAATTGTTACAATTTATTATGGTACAACTAGGAAATGGAGGGCAGGAGCCATTGCTGTTGACAAAGACTGAACTGAAGA
This sequence comes from Ahaetulla prasina, assembly GCF_028640845.1. Lineage (NCBI taxonomy): Eukaryota > Metazoa > Chordata > Lepidosauria > Squamata > Colubridae > Ahaetulla > Ahaetulla prasina. The sequence continues at coordinate 23,466,809 of NC_080548.1, read as the reverse complement.
ACATATTGAAGAGGTTGGCCTTAGCAGCTTCATCTTTACAGTCTTCCCTGTTAGGCCCTTCTAGGGGTTGGATAGTTTTGGAGTCTTTAAGTTTGGTATTTACAAAATTATAGAAGGTTTGGGTGGAGTTTGAGTTTCGCAGTTCTTCCTCCTGTTTGCAATGGTGATTGGTAGTAAAATAATTTCCTGCATGGTAGAATCCCAAGAGATCCTCCAGGTTTTCAAGACTTATTAGTCTCATGCAAGACTCTTCATGAGAAAAGCAAAACTGTATGTGCTTACATGGAACTCCCCCAAAAACTCAATCTAAAAAGACTGCTGGCTCCTGATTTAGGGAATCAGCCAGCATATTTTCCTTGCTGCAGCTCTTCCAGTCAGAGACCTACAGAAGATATTAGTTAGGAAGTATGTATTTCATAATTAATACTACTAGTGTCAAGTCTTTTATAGTAGCTCATAATCAAGAAATCAGGATTCAAAACTTTAAAATAGGCAGGTATATTGGGAATAAAAAATGGAATGGAGTTAGGATACAGAATCCCGAACACTAGGCGTGTATACAGTACTTTCAGTCTTATTTCTTAGTGAAGATATTAAAGGCAAGAGCTCCCTATTGTTTTTGATCCAGTTCCCAACTGAATATTGGTTTCAGGGGAAGGAAGTCACTTATAAGGAAGTCACAGATATCATAAAATATCTGTTTATGTTCTGCAGTATCTTAGAAATATCTACAGAATGTTTGTTCTTAAGCTCAGAGAATTTCATGAGAACTAGTGAAGAAATTATTTCAGTTATCAATAAGCTAGTGTTTTAATTGTTTTTTGTAATATTCACAACTTATTTTATTTGTTATACTGTTTCATATTCTAGTGCCAAATTTAAATTACCATATTTTTCGGAGTATAAGATGCTCCGGACTTTAAGGTAAGATGGTCCTACCTTTTTTGGTGAGGAAAACAAGAAAAAGAAATCTGCCTCTGCCTCCCAGCAATTTTGCCCCCTTGCAGTGAACAGCAAACAGCCTGCTTTACTTTCATTTTCGTTTGCATCATAACTTGATTAGCACAAGAAAAAAAAAAAGTGCTCCCAGCAATTTACCTCCTTGTAGCAAGCAGCAGAGGCCTGTGCAAAATAGCTGAGAGTCGGGAGGCTGATCCAACAATCAACTTGTGCTAATTAGACTGTGCTGAAGCTGAAATGGGCTGTTTCTTCTTGCTGCTTGCTGCAAGGAGGTAAATTGCTGGGAGGCAGAGGCCAAAGGGTGGGGGCCAGTGGGTGGGCGGGGCTACATTCAGTGTATAAGACACAACTAAATTTTCACCCCCTTTTAGGGGGGGAAAAGGTGCGTTTTATATTCTGAAAAATACGGTACATCTGCAATTTCCTATTTAGGATTTTTGGCTATATATAAATTTATTGTTATTGTATTGTGATATATTTCTTACTTTGCTTATTTGTCAAACAGCCCATGGAGTGGAATAGAGGAGATGATTGGTCTGAAAGATAACAAGAACAAACCTACTCTTAAGATTGAAAATATTGTTAGTGCCTTGACTTTTTTTCCTGTATCTTAATTCAGGTCAATGGCATCTATGTGGAACTACCCTTCTCCTATGAAAACAAACTGAGCATCTACCAGAGTGGAGTTCACGGCTTCATCAAGACAGACTTTAATCTGCGTGTCAGCTTTGACTGGTACAGCTATGCCAGGGTCATCGTTCCCGACTCTTATGCCAATGCACTCTGTGGCCTCTGTGGTAATGCCAATGAAGATCAAAATGATGACTTTCTCATGAAAGATGGAACACAAGCAGAGGATGAAATTCAATTTGCAAACAGCTGGAAGCTGAAAGATATTCCTGGCTGCTCTTCTGGGTGCACCAAAAATTGCCCAGTGTGCAGTGATGCTGATAAACGAACCTACCAGGGTCCATCCTACTGTGGGATTCTTACAAGAAAGAGTGGGCCTTTCAGGCAATGTCATGATGCCATTGATCCTCAATCTTATTTCGATGATTGTGTCTATGACACCTGCGTATACCAAGGTCACCATGAGGCCCTCTGTAGTGCCATCAGCTCCTACGTGACAGCATGTCAAGCTCAAGGCATCCAAGTTGAGGAGTGGAGATCACCTTCATTCTGCAGTAAGTCTTCTCTCCTGCATTCAAAGTTTAGCTGGCATAAGAGATGAAAGAGAGCCTAAATCCTGGAATAGAAATGGGAGAGTCATTTGATGAAGACCCCATTTATATCACAGAATCCTTCCTCAACTTGGTGCCCCCCATATGTGCTGAAGCCCAACATGTCTGAAATGGTGGCAGGATCAGCAAGGCAATGTTCCAAGATCTGGAGATCCAGGATCTGTGATAAACTGAAATCAACAGGCAGAACTGGAAAAAGGAAAGAGGCCCAACATTAAAATATTAGAAATATTAAATATTAATAGATATAGAAATAGAATATTTAAATAGAAATATTAAAACAGGAGCAATCTTTTCCCCAAATATATTAAGCACTAGAGTGGTTGTGAATGAAGAATGTGACCTGTATGCAACTTTACAGAACAGAAAACATTTATATTTATCAGAGTTTAAACCCAGTATTAATTCCCCATCCCATTTTTTCTATATTTACTGTATTAATAATTCTGTAATATATCTTGAACTCTGACCCAATGTTCATGGATATATTGCTTCAATTCAATGCCTCGAGGATTTTTTTTTGAGACGGGTGCAACTGTAGTTACTGTGGTTGTAATAAATATTTAGAACCACTATAGCCAATTAATGGGATATAGGTGGAACAAACTTAGTTTAGATTCAACCCATTATACAGAAGTATTAAATGATTAGCATCAGAACCAATGTATTAAAATAAAATTCCTTGCCTTGTCCAATGAAACTTTCCCTTTCCCTTTGGCTCTACACTTTTGACGAATTCATTCCGAGGAATAGAATAGAATAGAATAGAATAGAATAGAATAGAATAGAATAGAATAGAATAGAATAGAATAGAATAGAATAGAATAGAATAGAATAGAATTTTTTATTGGCCAAGTGTGATTGGACACACAAGGAATTTGTCTTGGTGCAGATGCTCTCAGTGTACATAAAAGAAAAGATGCCTTCATCAAGGTACAACATTTACAACACAAATGATGGTCATAGGCTACAATTTAACACTTAATAATACAACTTTACATTTGTTTTAATATTCATATTCCTCTCCATAGGTACTCCCTTTTGGTTTACTTTTCCTAGTGTGTAAATTTTCTGAATGCAATATTTCATAGGAAGAGCAGGCCAGGCTTCCTCATTGTTGTAAAAGCTGGAATTTCAAGCCAGCATTACCACATTTGAGCCTAACCACATTTGAGAATGCAAGGATGAAGAATAACAGAATAACAATGTTGGAAGGGACCTTGGAGTCTTCTAGTCCAACCCCTTCCTCAGGCAGGAAACCCTATACCATTTCAGACAAATGGTTGTCCAATCTCTTCTTAAAAACTTTGGAGGCAAGTCACTCCACTAATTAATTGCTCTAAGAACACTAGCATAATTATTTCCACCTCTAGTTTATTTAACAGAATAACAGAGTTGGAAGGGACCTTGGATATCTTCTAGTCCAACTCTTTGCACAAACAGGACATCCTATAACATTCCAGACAAGTGACTATCCATTTTCTTCTTAAAAGCCTCCAGTAATGAAGCATCCACAACTCTGAAGGCAAGTTGTTCCACTGGTTGATTCTCCTCACTGTTGGGAAATTTCTTCCATAGTTCTAGGTTGATTCTCTCCTTCAGTAGTTTCCATCCATTGTTTCTTGCCTTCTGGTGCTTTGGAAAACAGGTTAACCCCCTCTTCTTTGTGATAATTTGATAAGCAATATTCTCTTTATTCTGTTTTTCAGGTATTTCTTGCCCACTTAATACCCACTATGAGCTCTGTGGCAGTGGTTGTCCAGCCACATGCAAGAGCCTCATCTCACCGCAGAAGTGTGATGTTCCATGCCTGGAAGGATGTTTTTGTGACTCTGGATTTATCCGCAGTGGGGATCAGTGTGTTTCAAAGGCCAAATGTGGCTGTTTCGATCAAGGCCGATACTATAAGCTGGGAGAAGAGTTTTATCCCACCACTTCCTGCCAGAAAAAGTGCATCTGCATGGATAACGCAGCCATAGAATGTCAAAAGTTCTCTTGTGGAGCTCATGAGGAATGCAAGATTGTAAAGGGCGTCCAAGGCTGCCACCCCTTAGGCTATGGAAAGGCCATTGCACTGGGTGACCCTCATTTCATTTCCTTTGACGGAAGGCATTTTGAACTCTACGGCTCCTGTACTTACTCCTTAGCTCAAGTCTGCCAGCACAACCCTCAGCTCCAGAACTTCACTGTGTGGGTAGAGAATGAGAAGCTTGGTGATGGTCCTTTAGTTCTAATCCACAATCTGAAAGTCTTCATTCATGGTTATACAATCACCCTTCAGAGGGGAGTAATGTGGCAGGCAATGGTAGGTGAACCACACATTAGATAACTGTGTGCCTTACAAAATGCAGTTGTGAAAGTAATGTAATGGAGAAGGGCCACAACTACCTGATCCATCTTAGAATCATTGGATTGGAGAGCTGAAAGGATTGCAAGCATCATCTAGTTCAGGGATGTCAAACTCTATTTCATTGAGGGCTGCATCTGGTTTGTGCAGAGGAGGAAGGAGGGGGCATGGCCAGCATGATGTGATGTGTTGGGGGGCATGACAGGACTATGGTGGCATGAGCGTTCTGGCAGCAAAAAGAGGCTCCCGAGCTCTGTTTTGGCAATCCTCTGCCAGTGAAAATGGAGCTCAGGTGGCCTGCACATGGCCCTCACAAGCTCTGTTTCACTGGCAGAGGCACTGCGGGCTGGTCTTTCACTATTTCTAGGGCAGCCCCACAGGTCAGATTTAACTTTAATTTAAAGGGCCTCTGGTGGCTCAACAGACTAAGACAGTCTATTATTAACACAGCTGCTTGCAATTACTGCAAGTTCAAGTCCCACCAGGGCCAAGGTTGACTCAGCCTTCCATCCTTTATAAGGTAGGTAAAATGAGGACCCAGATTGTTGGGGGCAATAAGTTGACTTTGTATATAATATACAAATGGATGAAGATTATTGCTTGACATAGTGTAAGCCGCCCTGAGTCTTCGGAGAAGGGTGGGATATAAATGCAAATAAAAAAAAAATCTACCCCATGGGCTGGCTCCATCTCCCGGACCTTGAGTTTGGCACCCCGATCTAATCTAACTCTCTGCACTCTGCAAAAGAGCCAATCAAATCATCTTTAAAGTGTGGCTGTCCAATCTCTTCTTAAAAGCCACTAGTAATGGAGAACCCAACATCTCTGTAGGTGGACAGTGGTAAAGAGCTTATTGCTAGTTAAGTTTATTTTATGGGTTTTTGTTATCATATTTGGGGAAAAGGCTTTGAATCCTAGGGCCAATAAACTGCTTGGAGTATAGGGACTATACTCCTCCCCGCACATTTTATTTGGGCTTTGTATAACTGCAGAGAACATGGAAATATTGCAGGGATAGCTCCCAAATGAGTGGAAGCAGAAATCTCTGCCTGTTTGTTTTCTTTTAATAAAGTAGGTGCATTAAATTTATTAGGCTTAACGCATACAATCAAGCAGAAAAACTCAGTTTTACATTCAACAGTGACATTATAGTCTTAATCTCAGAAGATTCAGGATTTGACACCCCAAAAAATTTTAAAAAATGGGGAGGAGACTTGGGAGTTAAATGCATGCTTTCTACATCTGATGATTCTGCTAATGCAGACTGACTGCAAGATCATAAGAGAAGCTGCTTTTTATTCTTTTCCCAGGCTTGTGAAGAAGGAAAAAATGGATGTTAATTACTGCTATGAAGCAATGTGAAATGAGCATTACATTCTATGCATGCAAAACCAGCACTTATCCCCAACTTTTATTCTTGTTGGTACAGGTAGATGGACAGTTGTATACCCTGCCAATGAATGCAGCTGATGGGAAATTCTGGATCACCCAAGAAGGGAACAATATCTTCATCTACACAACCTTTGGCCTCACAGTCCTATATGATACTTCTTCATATGTTCAGGTTTCTGTTCCCAGTACTTACAGGGGTCATATGTGTGGCCTGGCTGGCAACTTCAATGGTGATCCGAAGGATGACTTCATGCTACCTAATGGAAAACTCACTGAAAATGTGGAAGAATTTGCGGCTTCTTGGAAGGTCCCTGTGAATGGTGTAATTTGTTCTGATGGCTGCGGGGACAAATGTCCCATCTGCAACAAAGCCCAAAAGACAAAATATGAAGCTGAGAACTTCTGTGGAATGATCCCATCCAAGACAGGTCCATTCATAGACTGCCATTCATTGGTGAACCCTGAACAATATTTTGAACACTGTTTGAATGAGGCCTGTACAACCAATGAGGTTCAAGAATCCCTTTGTCGAAGTCTTCAAGCCTATGTAGCAGCTTGCCAGGCATCTGGCGCCAAAATTAGAGCCTGGAGAAGTTCTTCCTTCTGCCGTAAGTTTGTAGGAAGTTACTCTCCATAAATAACCAACTCTGTGCCTCAAATGTCTTAATCTGTCCTCCTATGCCTTGCGTTACCATTCTTATTCATGGCTGTACCTATCCAGTTCACAACCATTTAAATCCTAAAATCCTCTGGTGCTTAACCAAGCCTGGATTCATCCTGATTCAAAGGGATTCCAGAGTTGTTTCAACAATTAGTGTTTCCCGAAAAATAACACCTATCCCAGAAATAAGCCCTACCATGTTTTTTGTGTTCATGCCCTATCCCCATTCCATCTGGTTGCTTGTGGTACCATGGCCACAAGATCTCCTTCCCTGACACGAGGAAGCAGAAGAAGTGTGATTACCATGTATTCTTAAAGTACATGGGGAAAAACAAGAAATTCCCCCCAAATAATCCCTAGTGCATATTTTGGAGCCCAAAAAAAAATAAGACCAGGTCTTATTTTCTGGAAAACATGGGTACTTATTCCAAGAATCCTTAACTTTATTGCCCAGTTGCTTATAATCTCTCAATATTGTACTCATGTTCTTTGTTGTGTCATTCGTCCCAATGTGAAGAAGGAGAGAAGAGTAGTAATCTGCGGGCCTAGTTATTTTGATTAGGTTCTCAGCCACATCTTTGATTTTTGCTCCAGGGAGACAACATACCATCCTAGATAATACTTTCCTCCCCTGGAAGGTATGATTGTTAGTCATTAGCACTTCATTAGAGCAGTGTTTCTCAACTTGGGCAATTTTAGGAGATGTGGACTTCACTTCCTGGAATTTTAATCTATTTGCTTCTTCTGTTTTCCACAGCTCTCACCTGTCCGGCCCACAGCCACTATGAGCCATGTACCAGAACTTGTGATTCCACCTGTGCCGCCTTATCTACTCCAAGTCAGTGCTCAGGGAACTGCTTTGAAGGCTGTCAGTGTGATGAGGACTATGTGTTTGATGGATCTCAGTGTGTAACCATGAAGCAATGTGGCTGCACTTATGGTGGAGCCTACCTCAAGGTAATTTCTCTCTCCCTCGATGTGGCTTAGAGCAGAAAGGGGCTTTTTCTGATGAGATGGAGACTAGGAATGATTCCTGCCAGACTACAGGTAGTTCTCGACTTACAACAGTTTGGCAAATGTTTGGCAACTGACTCATATTTATGACGGTTGCAGTGTCCTGAGGTCATGCGATCACTTTTTGCAACCTTCTGACAAGCAACCTCAATGAGAAAGCCAGATTCATTTAACAACCAGGTTACCAACTTAACAACTGCAGTGATTCATTTAACAACTGTGACAAGAAATGTCTTAAAATGGGGCAAAACTCACTTAACAAATGTTTCACCTAACAACAGAAATTTTGGGCTCAGTTGTGGTCATAAGTGAAGGACAAACTGTATTCAGCGGGGAAATAACTTAAAAATGGGACTTTGGAAAAGAAAAGCACCATTGTTTGGTAATCTGCCAGTCAGATGGCCAAACTGACAAGGTTATGTAATCCCATAAACACCATATATTTTTATGTGGTACTTTTAATATTTATTTTATATTTTATATTATTTTATATTTTATATTTTGTTTTATATTTTTATATTATTATTTTTATTATTTTATTTCATTGTTCAAAGTTTTGAAACTGTCCATCGATCTTCATCTACCCAGGATCATCAACCAGTAGCTATTATCTTACAGTAACTCTTCTGATCCCTCTGTTGGTGCCTTTGGTTATGGGACCTTTAACATGAATTTATGTCTACAATTACATTAATTTAAAAATTGGGAGAATGGAGGGAAGGAGGGAATGCTTTTCCTTTCTCATTGTAATTGATTCCGGGACTTTGCTCGATAGATTGGTGAGCACATTTACTCGAAGGGCTGCACAAAAAAATGCACCTGCCAGTCAGCAGGGCAGCTCCAGTGTGAAGAAAGCAGCTGCCAGCTTGGAGAGATGTGTGCCCTTCGGGAAGGCCTGCGTGGCTGCGTGACGCTGGAAGCTCAATGCAAGCTCACTGCCCAAGCGCAGATCACTTCTTTCGATGGTGCCTCCGGGAGATATTCCTGCAGTGGAGTCTACGAAATTGCTTCTCTTTGTGACCAGAACTCTGCCTCCTGGTTCAGGCTGCTAGCGAGCATTGAAAAGGAGTATACAAAGGAGATGATGGTTGGAAAATCTATCTTCTTTTACTTTCAAGGTGGATTCATCCAGATTATAAACCGAGAAAGGTTTTGGGTAAGTGAAAATCAGGAGCTAATGGAACACATAGTAGCCTTCAACATACATTCTTCAAAGTCTCTTTCCCCACCCCACCCCTAGAATAGTCCTTCATAAATTCTGGCTAGAGAATGCCAAAGGCACTGGAGAGCTGATAGGACAATTCATACTTTACCCTTAAGCATTTTTACATATTTTAATAATAAAGTTGCATTTTAAATTCGGTAGTAACTGAATAAAAGATAAAGTCTCCCTTGAGTCAAGTTAGATTCTGGTTGAATTAATGGACACTCCTCTGTTGTGCAGGAATATTTTGTCACTGCCATCTTCAGGAATGCTCTTTGACTTTTCAGTAAAGGTGCAGTTGTAAGATTCTCTGGGAAACCCCTTTCAATTACTTAATTTTTTTTAATTAGATTATAAAATAAAATACAAAAGCAAATAGTAGGACACTGTGGGAAGGAGAAGGGGAAAGAAATGTGAGGAGGGGAGAGAGAAACAAGAAAATATTGACTTCCAATTCCCTCTCTTGCAATAGAATAAGGCATTGAACCTCAACTTTTTACGTTTCCATAATATTATAAATTAGCCATTTCTATAACGACAAATCAATCTAATCAGTAAAGCTAACCAAGTTGCCATCGCTTACCTTTCAAAACTAGACAATAATAGCCAGCAACTGCTATAAACGAATGAATTGACTCCTGATGAAAAAAGTATGCAGATGTTTCAGTGACTCTGTGCAAATGGGGAAGATACCTATTCTGTCTATCCCAAATATCTTCTTTTCTTTCTACACAGCTGCTGTCTGCAAGACATCTGAGCTCTTGCAGAAGATTTTGAAATTAAGCCAAGGACTATTTGTGTAGATTCAAAGGAAGAAAACAAATGTTTAAAAATAGGGGTAGGGATGTTTTCAGGTTGCTAACACTTTTCCTACCTCAATCATGTTTTCCAGGTAAATGGTCAGAAAGTAACACTGCCATATGAGAACAGCCCTGTGTCCATGAGGAAAATTCAAGATAAAATTATTATTGACCATGATTCTCAAGTGCAAGTTTATCTCCATCCTGACGGGATGGTGACAATGGCAGCCAAGGAGACCCTCAGAGGGAAGCTATGTGCCACCTGTGGAAACTTCAACAGAGACCATTTAGATGACTTGAAGTTGGCCAGTGGAGAGGGAACAAATAATTTTGATGAAGTACTCAAGTCCTGGGAGGCGGAAGATTTCCTTTAAATTGCTTCTAGATTGTTCCATCTGTGCTTGCGATCTGATGTAACAGCTAAGCACAAGGGAAACATAACATTTTGTGTAGCATATGCTCAAATACTTGTTTAGAAGAAACAGAATTCTGGATCTCCCAGAGTCTCAGCTTTTCTTTGAAGGTCATCTCTGAACATCCTTCAAAAGTGTCATTTCAATATCTCTAAACTCATGAATCAGACTTTCAATAGAACAGACAACTTGATTAATTTCTGCATTTTGGAGGAACTAATGTTAGCCTCACTAGGTAGATCAGACCAGGAAATCACAGGAAAGCTGAAACCACTATTATTGAGATGAGCTATAACAGTACAATCTTGCAAATCTAACTCTGCTGTATGTCCTCCCACTTCTTATACTTCAAGGAATTAGAGAAGTATCTGCCTGAAACACTTCAGAATGTAATCTTTCTTCTCAGGACTTCATCTCCTTTTGCCTAGGTTAACAATTCCTGTATATCTCTGTCAAGGTTATGTTCCTTACGCTTTACATCATGTGCCTTAGCTGCAAGAATGCATTTGTTTATGGTTGAATATATTGTGGAAATACAGAAAATGAAATAATCCAGTAAAGAAGTTCAATGTATTATGCGAACTCAGGCTATAAATTATCATTATGAGTGGAATATGCTGGAGAACAAACTACCCACCTGCATTTTTAAGCTTAGCCTGCGGACATAGTGAAGTTGAACCAAGTTGCACTTAATTCAACCTCCAGCAAAGATTGGTGGGAAAACATTACTCACCACACTAGATAATCATAAAAGTAGTTTAGGCAATTGCAGGGCTGACTGCAAATCACTCATAAGCTTTGTCCTCCTTATGTTCCTCCCACCCAAAGTTCCCACCTAAATTGCAACTTTCCTTTTGTTTAATATTTAAAAGCGCTTGCTTGTGCAGCACGAACCATTACAATAACCCTGTGCACTAATTCATTCAGAGATTTAACTGATGCAAATGTGAAGGAGAAACAACTAAGATATTGTACCCATTTCAAAATGTAATAAAGTTGGATTAGAGAAATCAATGCTGCTTTCCACTTTTTTAAAAGCAATAAATATTGCTCATGAACAGGAAATCCTTCACAATTTGGTTGCTCACACTTATCACAAATTGAGTACAAATTATAAAGTCCTATATTATTGCACATCAGCTGAGCTAGAGATCATTTATAATCTATATACTAGTAAAACTCTCTAAAGGTTTGTTTGTAACCCTTAAGTGGGCGAAATGATGCATCATAGGACAACAATTTTTAAACCAAAATACCTTAAATAGGCTAACCTAAATAATATGTTAATCCTGAAGCCATTACTACCATGGAATTGAATTTTTGCAAGTTTTATAAAACAATTGATGACATAAAAATCATAAAACATTTTATGTCATGATGCAACTGTCATAAAACCTTTCCTATGCTGATATATGACTCTACTATACTGTTCAATGTGGACCATTTTCAAGGCAGATTCTTCTATGAATTTATCTCACGTTTTCTAGCCAAGACAGTATATTAAAAGTTCTGTCATTGTTGGAGTTACTGAGGAATCTGATAAGGAAATCTTTCTGAAAATATGACCCAACAGGTCCTCAGTGGTCTGCTATTTCTTATACTTTGTCCGAAGTCACACACTATGAATTAATTCATCACAATAATCGTGTGCCACACTTAGCCAGAATATATAATAATACTCCATTTTGGAACAATAAATTCTATGAGCCTAAAAAATTGATCGACATTTTTAATAAAAGAACTGAAAAATTCAAAATAAAAATTATCACAGAGAGAAGGACCCATAGGTGGAATAAGGCACTGCTAGGAATCTTAGTTTGAAGTAAGAGATATTGGGCAGTATATATGCTGGTTTATATGCTGGTTTTATCTGTGTTTGTGTGCATACATTCCATGTTGCAATTATACACCGTATAATTATTGATTGATTGATTGATTGATTGATACAGACGGAGTTTGTACAATATGAGTCACTATAGTACAGTTTACCAAAGCTGCCTAGCCACTCCGAAGTTTAACCACATCAATATTTTAACATTTCTGCAGTTATATCATCTACACCTGCAGCTTTTTCAGCATTCCATGGCATGATTTGTCTATCATGTTTTTCTTAACTAACTTGGTGCTTAAGTCTATTTTGAGGGATGTCATTACTGTTCCAATACATATATCTAAAATACCCTCCCAGCATGATCTTGCTTCAGTTTGTTCTCAAAAATTTTAATCACTTTTAATTCATTCACTCTTTTGGAGAGTCCTTGTTTAGCTTTCTTTGTCTATTTCCAGAACACATTGTTTAATTCCATCAAAATCATCTTGCGTTTCCTCTGTCCTTAACTGGCCCTGGTTCTCCTTGACTACATTCCTGACCTCTAAGAGACACAAATGGGTGTGTTACCTAAATTAGACAGCAACCAATCCCAACTGGTGGTTCCAGTTTCTCTTCTCCTCTCTCCCATTTGCAATGGGGATGGAATACGTTACCTATGTAACTTTCATTCTCTCTCCTATCCTCTCTCCTCAAGCACAAAAGGCCAAGTCACTGTCCTTCTTTTCTTCCTTCCCACATTCAATTGTAAAGAGGGCTGAAATCTATTGGGCGATTTAATAAAAGAGAATTACTATACTCCAGGCTTCTGGAGACTTCATAAGAGCACTTTCTTCAAGGTCCACATGCAGAGATAACTATGCCAAACTGACAAACAACTGAGAGTGGGCATCCTGATTAGGTGGTCCTCCCAATGTATATTTTAGAGTTTCACCCTTGGAACTCCTGCCTGAGCAGCAACAATTCCCTAAGGGCTCACTCCTGAATTATTATGTTCCTAGCATATGAGCTTTATTGTCTTTCTCTGAGTGGCAACTTTGATCTCAAAACAAAAATGTTAACCTTCTTGCAGTTAATGAAGATTTTGATCTTCATGTAGAAATGAAGTGTTGGAACTACTTGTCAAATTAAATATACTAAGGACATTTATTTTATCCAACAGGTCTATCTGCCTGTCTGTGTTGTCTGTCAGTCTGTCTTCAGAAGAAACTGGATGATATAATATATCAGGAATCTATATTATGAAGAATGGGAATTAAAGAATTCTTCAACTGCTGGGGTTTTTTAAAGTCAGGACCGGCAGATGGGTGGTTAGGATTTCTGGCACATTAAATGGAGCTATATAACAGCTAGTTTCAGGAGGCCATGAAGATTTAAAAAAAATAAAAAATAGGCAATCCGTTACTATACTAAACCTTCTTGTATAAAAAGGAAGGGTACATATTCCCTGCCTTGTATAATCCTGATCCAGAATTTTATATTTGAATGGAAAGTAAGAAATAGCAATTAAAGTGAGAATGTTGTGGATGAGTGAAGGTATCTGCAGGAAAGGAATAGTTAGAAAAACAGAAATGGCAAAATTAAAGTCTTAATTATGAACCGCTCAACTTCTAATCTTTCACCTTGATAGATTTTACATTACAGATAGATTTGGAATACTTACTCCAGGAGCCAAAGGCCATAAATCCATGCCCATCCTGATATGAACCTCCAGCAACAAATTTATTTATTTAATTAGATTTTTATACCGCCCTTCTCCCAAAGGACTCAGGGCGGTTTACAGCCTGATAAAACAGAACAAGAATAAATACAAGATAAAATAATATTTAAAAAACTTATTAAATCGGCCCAAGTTAAAATATAATTAAAACAGTAAAAAACCCAATTAAAACTAAAATCCTATGCCAGTCCTACGCGAATAAATAGATATGTCTTCCGCTCGCGGCGAAAGGTTCGAAGGTCAGGAAGTTGACGAAGTCCTGGGGGAAGTTCATTCCAGAGGGTGGGAGCCCCCACAGAGAAGGCCCTTCCCCTGGGGGTCGCCAGCCGACATTGCTTGGCGGACGGCACCCTAAGGAATCCCTCTCTGTGAGAACGCACGGGTCGGTGGGAGGCAATCGGTGGCAGTAGGCGATCCCATAAATAACCCGGCCCTATGCCATGGAGTGCTTTAAAGGTAGTAACCAACACCTTGAAGTGCACCCGAAAGACCACAGGTAGCCAGTGCAGCTTGCGCAGGAGTGGTGTCACATGGGAGCCACGAGCGGCTCCCTCTATCACCCGTGCAGCTGCATTCTGGACCAACTGGAGCCTCCGGGTGCTCTTCAAGGGGAGCCCCATGTAGAGAGCATTGCAGTAATCCAAGCGAGAGGTAACAAGAGCATGAGTGACCGTGCATAGGGCATCCCAGTCAAGGAAGGGGCGCAACTGGTGAATCAGGCGAACCTGATAAAAAGCTTTCCTGGAGATGGCCGTCAGGTGATCTTCAAAAGACAGCCGCCCATCCAGGAGAACGCCCAAGTTGCGCACCCTTTCCATCGGGGCCAGTGACTTGCCCCCAACAGTCAGCCGTGGCTGCAGCTGACTGTACCTGGGTGCCGGCATCCACAGCCACTCCGTCTTGGAGGAATTGAGTTTGAGCCTGTTTCTCCCCATCCAGACCCATACGGCTTCCAGACACCGGGACAGTACTTCGATAGCTTCGTTGGGGTGGCCTGGGGTGGAAAAGTACAGCTGCGTGTCATCAGCGTACAATTGGTACCTCACCCCAAAACCACTGATGATCTCACCCAGCGGCTTCATATAGATGTTGAACAGGAGAGGCGAGAGAATCGACCCCTACGGCACCCCACAAGTGAGGCGTCTCAGGGTCGATCTCTGCCCCCCTGCCAACACCGTCTGCAACCGGTCAGAGAGATAGGAGGAGAACCACCGATAAACGGTGCCTCCCACTCCCAAACTCTCCAACCGGTGCAGCAGGATACCATGGTCGATGGTATCGAAAGCCGCTGAGAGGTCTAATAGGACCAGGGCAGAGGAATAACCCCTATCCCTGGCCCTCCAGAGATCATCCACCAACGCCGGACTGGAACGGGTCCAGATAGACAGTTTCATCCAGGTATTGGGGTAATTGACATGACATTTTGACATTGACATTTTGAACAAAGAGTTCAAAAGGACTTATAGGTGTTTTTTTTTTAATTATTTTATTTTGTCACAACAGTATATACAATCATCAACATAAAAATAACTCATCATGAGAGAAAAAGTATATATAAGTAAAAGTATAAGTAAAAGTATGCATATAATATTATAATGAAGAGAACAATAGGACAGGAACGGTAGGCACTTTTGTGCTCTTATGCACGCCCCTTATAGTCCTCTTAGGAATGGGGTGAGGTCAATAGTAGACAGTTTTTGGTTGAAGATTTTGGGGTTTTGAGTACAGACTATAGAGTCAGGTAGTGAGTTCCAACTGTTAACAACTCTGTTACAAAAGTCATATTTTCTGCAATCAAGTCTGAAGCGGTTGACATTAAGTTTGAATCTATTGTTTGCTCTTGTATTGTTGCAATTGAAGCTGAAGTAGTCTTTTACAGGAAGGATATTACAATAGATGATTCTCTGTGTTAAACACAGATCATGTCGGAGTCGGCGGAGTTCTAAGTTTTCTAAACCCAGAATTTCAAGCCTGGTGGTATAAGGTATTTTGTTGATTTCGGAGGAGCGAAGAACTCTTCTAGTAAAATATTTTTGGACACGTTCGATAGTATTAATGTCAGAGATGTGGTATGGGTTCCAGATGGATGAGCTGTATTCAAGAATAGGTCTGGCAAATGTTTTGTAAGCTCTGGTTAGTAGTGTAGAGTTTTTGGAAAAGAAGCTATGTAAAATTGAGTGGTCCTTGAGTGGCACAGACTGCTAAACAGTCTGTTATTAACAACAGCTGCCTGCAATTATTGCAGGTTCAAGTCCCACCAGGCCCAAGGTTGACTCAGCCTTCCATCCTTTATAAGGTAGGTAAAATGAGGACCCAGATTGTTGGGGGCAATAAGTTGACTTTGTATATAATATACAAATAGGATGAAGACTATTGCTTAACATAGTGTAAGCCGCCCTGAGTCTTCGGAGAAGGGCGGGGTATACATGTAAATAAAAAAAAAATAAGCTTACAACTCTTAGAGCTTTTTTTGCTATGTAGTTGCAGTGGGCTTTGGCATTTAGGTCATTTGATATAAAAACTCCAAGGTCTTTGACAGGGAGGGGGTTGTCAGTAAGGTAATGTCCATCAAGCTTGTACTTGATATTAGGGTTCTTTTTACCAATATGTAAGACTGAGCATTTGCTGGTTGATATTTGAAATTGCCAAGTTTTAGACCAATCGGAAACAAAATCGAGGTCATTTTGAAGGGTAGAAGTATTGTTAGTGATATTAAATAGTTTGACGTTGTCAGCGAAGAGAACACAATAACTAGAGATAAGGTCACAGAGATCATTTATATATAGTATGAAGAGCGTTGGTCCAAGAACACTACCTTGAGGAACACCACTTTTGACAGGAACAGGATTTGATAGAGCATTGCTCTATCAATATATATATATATATATCAAAATATATCAAAATATATAAAATATATATCAAAATAGGACTTGATAGAGTCTAGAGGTTGCTCTAGACTCTTTGCTTCTGAACCCAAGAGAGATTTAGCTCAAGAATAGACTACCCAGAATTGTTGTCCGGTGGATGTTTTCAATGGCCCTCTTTCCCAATAAGGTCTGGTTTAACTCTGAAATATGATGAGGGAGCTGAACTGATACTGTGTGTTCTTCAGGAGGGGAAATGCTTTTTTTGGAAGTTAGGCTCATTTACAGGCATTGTGACTGCGTTTGCAGGGGGATGTGCACCGATAAGCGGCTTGGATTTTGCATTGGGTTGCCTTTCTCGGAGGTTGAGTAGAAATGCACATTTTCCCTGAAAAATAATAAATGAAGATTTTAAAGGGGATAAGAATTACGAGAACGCAAGTATCCATTTTGGAGATTCAATTTCAAGCTGAACTGAGTCTCAGACTGCAATTCAAACAGGGAGGCTGAATGACTAATAAGATGTGGTGAGGAATGCATACACTTTCAGATGCGGCTGAATTGCAACTATCCGTACTTCTCCTTATCGGCTCTGGTTTCTAAGGCTGCTGGAAGTTGCAGTTTAGCAAGAATTGAAGGGTCACACAGCCCAAACTTTGCTGGGAATAGAACATGTAGTATTTCTTCTAGGTCTCCATTTATTTATTTGATTTTTATCCCACCTTTTATTATTTTATAAGTTACTCAAGGTGGCAAATATACTCTTTCTTCTCCTATTTTCCCCACAACATTAACCTAGAATAAGTTGGGTTGAGAGAGAATGACTGCCCAAGATTACTCAACTGGCTTCCATAGCTAAGGCAGGACTTCCTTCATTCCTCCCTCCCTCAGTTGTTTTTTTTTTGGAATCAATTATTACTGATTTTTTTCCCCTTCACACCCACACCCACATATTTTATGAACAGAGTATTGGCCATTTCATATCTTTTTTTTTGATATATATATTTTATTTTTTAACAAAGAACAACAATACATAACATACATTGACATAAAACATATAACATACATTAACATAGAACCTATGTTCCTTCTTCACATCATCTTCGTTTCCTTATTCCTCTCATTTTTACAGAAAGCCATATCATATTTTATACAACTTATCATATCCAAATAAGTTTTACTTAGTTACAATTTCTGCCAAAATATTCTTTTTCCATATTTTTAATCATATCTTAATATTTCTATGCTTGTTTATATAAACCACATCTTCTTTCGCCCTCAAGTTCTAATTTCTCCATTTTTACTGATATATATTCTCTTTTATTATTTTTTTAGATAATTAAGTCTTTATCCTGATATGTGCAAACATGTTCGGAGTTGCCTTTCTTCCATTTCCTCTTTTTCGTTTTACAGCAATCTTTCTTCTCTTTCTCTTTCCTCTCCCTCCATTCTTTCATCCTTCCTACTTTCTTCCCTCCTCTCCTACTCCTTCTCTACTTCTCCTTCCTTTCTCCCCCTCCTCCTTTCTTCCTCCCTATCTAACCTTCTCTCCTACTCTTATTTCCCCTCCCTTTCTTTCTCTCCTCTTCCCTTCCTTCTATTCCTCTCTCTCCTTCTCCCTTTATTCCATCTCTCTACTCCTTCTTATCTCTCTCTATTGCTGTATTCATTTTCAATTCAATATTTTCCACTATGGTGTCCAGATAACTCAGGTTTTTCCTCTATTTATTGAATGTATTTCTCAGAATTCCCCTCATATATTTTAATTATCAACAATGTATTTCAACTTATTCCATTTTTACTTTGCAACCTTTTAGTTAGTTCAGCCTTCCACATTTTCTTTTCTTTAAGTTCTTGTTCCCAGTTCAATGATTTTTTTCCTCTTTCATTAGCATACGTTATTTACTAACATTTCAATTTTGTTCAGTTTTATATCTCATTTTCAATTATTTTCACCTATAAACCATTCTATCTTTCACATTTCATCCGCTGATCTATTTTTTATTTAACATTAAACAGTATATTTCTTCTTTTTTGCTTCTTACATACACTTCATTTCATTCTTGCTTACTTCCCTTTTACAATAATCTATATATTTCTTCTAATTTACTTTTTACATACAGTTTCTACTACTAATATCCTTCCCTTAAATCAACCTATTGATATTTTAATTTCCTTTCTACTATCCATTTATCTTCCCCTTATAACCATTTTCTTTCGGTCTCTCCAAAATTCCATTTTTTAATATTTTCCTCCCTTCCTCTGATTCTCTTATCTTCTTCTTTTTCTTTTTCTTGTATTTTCCTTTCTGCCTCCTGTCTCTAATTTTTACTCTTTTAATTTCCCCCTCAATCTTTTCCCATTACCTTCTCTTCTCTTCTTTTTTGAGAGATGCCCCCTATAATTTTTATTCTGTCACTTTCAATCCCATTGTAATCATTTATATTTTTATCTTCAATTATTTTCTTTTCAACATTGTATTCTTGCTCCTCTTGCTTCTCACTCATGTTTTCTTTTTCCTTTTTTTTTTGTATTCTAACCAGTCCTCTCTTTCTTTATTTCCCTTAAATGTTTCTCGCACCTTTTGAAACATATCTGGCCAAATTTTAAATTTCCCCTTACTTTAAAGACAGAATGAAAAGCCACTGCTGCACATATTAGACCAAAGGTTAGTAGTTCACCCGAATTCTCAAAAATTAAAATGGTCAGGATCCCCAGTTTATTTTATATATTATGCTATTTCCCCAAAGATGAACTGTTACTCATCAAACGTTTTAGTTCATCACAGCTGTTTCATTTCCCTTTTCTTGTTAACTGTAAAAAACAACCTGCCTAGAGATAACTTACTCTTTGGAAATAGAAGCTGCTTCTAATACATATTCAACTACAAAGCAAGGCCAACCTTAACTTTTTTTTAAAAAAATTATGATACAGTTAAGACCCTTCTTACAACTGTCTACAAATACATGGGACTGTGCAGCCAGCTGATTTAGAATATGGAAGATAGGACCTCTCCAAAATGGACAGAGATTGGCATCCCAGAATTTGTCCCATCTCATTCTGGATCCTTATTCTCAAAATCTAGACACTGGAGAGAGATGGGAGAGTTTAACTGAACGCAGTGATGTCCAAAGACACACAGCACATGTGTGGGATACCTCATATGCAAAAACAGCTGGAAGCATAAGAGGAATGGTATTTAAAATTATTTATTATATTTATTATATTTGTATGATATAGCAATAACACTTACACTTATATACTGCTTCACAGTGCTTTACAGCTCCCTGTAAGCAGTTTACAGAGTCAGCCTATTGCCCCCCAACAATCTGGGTCCTCATTTTACCCACCTCAGAAGGATGGAAGGCTCAGTCAGGGAGACTCGAATTGCTGGCAGTGAGAAGAATTAGCCTGCAATATTGCATTTTAACCACTGCGCCACCAGGACTTCTTTAAGGACACAAAATGGTGGCAACCAACAGAGTAGTAACTGAAAGAAAGAATTTCCAATTAAATAAAAATTGTGCAGAGCTGAGTTTAGGCCACAGCTATGTACAGGACAACGTCTAATAGTGTTTCAATGCCTTTCTTCAGACCTCACTACAAACAAGATTTAAGGTGAATGTCAGGGGAGCAATGGGAAGAAAACACAATGGAAATACTTTTAAAATGTGGTCTAACGTTGTTTTTATCTAGAAATTAAGCCCAAAGCAATAGGGAAGCCCCAAATTTCAACTGCCTATGTCCTCCTCTTGCTATAACACAAGGCTGGACAGTCCCTAACCTGAAATTACCGTTCATGTGGTTTTGAAACATATCCAGAAACCAGATGCTGAAAGTTTGGTGTGACCATTTTTTCACATTTTAAAGCCAAACAAAAATCAAAAAAATATACATTAGGCCCTAATGCCGCCATACAGATAGTCCTTGACTTATGACCACAATTGAGCTCAAAATTTCTGTTGCTAAGTGAGACAGTTAGGTAACGTTTGCCACATTCTATGATCTTTGTTGCCAAAGTTGTTAAGTGAATCACTGCAGTTGTTAACTTAGTAACACAGTTAACTAGTGAAACTGGCTTCCCCATTGACTTTGCTTGTTAGAAGGTTGCAAAAGGTGATCATATAACCCAGGGGTGCTGTTACCATCATAAATATGCGTCAGTTGCCAGGTGTCTGAATTTTGATCATGTGACCATGAGGATGTTGCAACCGTTAATTTTTAAAAATTTTTAAATCTTTCTCATTTCAATCTGGTTAAACTTTTATTGTGAATATATATTGTTAATTTTCTCATTGCTGCTTATTCTCCAAGTGTAGGTTCTCAATCTGATATTGTCAGAATTGCAACTTTTATCCAGTGTTGGCCAAATTTTAAATTTCTCCTTACTTTATGGACAGAAGCAAAAACCACTGCCACACATATTAGACCAAAGGTTAGTAGTTCACCCAAATTCTCAAAAATCAAAATGGTCAGGATTCCCAGCTTATTTTATATATTATGCTATTGCCCCAAAGATGAACTGTTACTCATCAAACGTGTTAGCTGATCACAGCCGTTTCATTTCCCTTTCTTGTTAACTGTAAAAAACATGCCTAGTTTTAATACCAATAGCAATAGAATTTAGAATTATATAGCAATAGCAATAACAATAGCACTTACACTTCACAGTACTTTTCAGCCCCCTGTAAGCAGTTTACAGAGTTGGCCTATTGCCCCAACAATCTGGCTCCTCATTTTACTGACCTTGGAAGGATGGAAGGTTGAATCGATGAGAATCAAACTGCTGGCAGTGAGAAGAATTAGCCTATAATATTGCATTTTAACTATTGCGCCACCAGGATTTCTTTAAGGACACAAAATGGTGGCAACCAACAGAGTAGTAACTGAAAGAAAGAATTTCCAATTAAACAAAAATTGTGCAGAGCTGAATTTAGGCCATAAGCTATGTACAGGGCAAAGTCTGATAGTGATTCAATGCCTTTCTTCAGACATCATTACAAACAGGATTTAAGGTGAACATCAGGGCAGCAACGGGAAGGAAACACAATGGAAATAATTTAAAAATGTTGTGGTTTAACGTTGTTTTTATCTAGAAATGAAGCCAAAGAAATAGGGAAGGCCCCCAAGTCTCATTTGCCTATATCTTCCTCTTGCTATAACACAAGGCTGGACAATCCCTAACCCAAAGCTCCAGTTCATGTGGTTCTGGAATTTATCCAAGAACTAGAAGCTGAAAGTTTGGTTTGACTATTTTTTCACATTATAAAACCAAACAAAAGTGAAAACAGATGCATTAAGCCCCAATGCAGCCATACACATAGTCCTCGATTTACAACCACAATTTGGCCAGATTTCCCATTGATAAGTAAGGTAGTTGTTAAGTAAATTTTGTCTATAAACTCTTAGTGGAGATGCAAAGAGCTTGTGAACCATAGCTATACATGATATAGAACAGCCTTTCCCAACCTTGGCAGCTGGAAAGTGTGGGGAATTTTGGGAATTGAAGTCCACACAGCTTCAAGTTGACAATGCTGTCTTAATATATATAAAATCGATTAGATTTTGTCATCTATTGTCTTGCAAGGATGTTGGGATGATAGATACTGGCTGGCAACAGAAACAAGAGAGGCAGGAGAGAACTTATTAATATGATGGCAAAATTTGTGATGTAATTTCTGATCACCTCGTGGATGAGTTGATAATCACAAATCAATAGCAATAAGTCTCAATCAGAATTCTCCTATGGTGGTAGGCTAATTTCTGGCTAATTTCATTCCTCACATCTCCATAATCAGAGGCACTTCAGCCCTTATGACTTTTCCCCACCGTTGTAGCTCTACCACCCAATCATTTTGTGAAAGGAATATTTTCAACCTTCTACAGATTATCTGTTTTCTGTAAGGCTGCTGTCGATTCCAAGAGAGATTCACTAGGTATGGGTGAGTCAAACAATAATTGATGTCAATTTTATTTGCCGGCCTTGTAAATCAGATTCATTCAACTGTAAACTATTTTGCATGTTTCCCTCCAATTTAACACTGATTTGAGCAAATATATCAGATGCCATCATTAAGCAATCCTCTGGACCAAGAGGCAACTCTGCAAGAGAGAAGTTGAGCAATCAACCATCTGAACCTCGATACATAACCATAAGCTAATAAGATTTAGATATTACCCAATGTACAATTGGTCAATATCTAAATCTTATTAGCTTATGGTTATCTATCAAGGTTCAGATGGTTGATTGCTCAACTTCTTTCTTGCAGAGTTGCCTCTTGGATTGCTAGCATTTTTATTTCTGATCACATATTTGGGAAAGAAACTGTTAAGTCATTTCATTCGAATTTGTGGTCTCATTGCCAAACAAAATCAGCCAATGTGACATGGTGAAGTCTTCCCTTTTATTTTTCCAAGTAATAACTCCAGTCCTCTGTATATGAATGATTATTCCACAGAAATTCATTGGAGAACTTGCTTTGAACTCTTTATCTATAAAAAGGAGGATGAACAATGATCAGAAATAGAGGGAAGGCTCTTTCTTCTCAGTCAGACTAAGGCTGATTTCCTGGGCTGAAGGTAAGCAAGACTTCTTTACATTGAGCCTTAGGTGACTTCTAGGCTGCTCCAGCAAACTAAACAAGTAATGATACTTGAGTTATCTCAATTAAGCTTCAGGTTTTTCCCCTTATCACCTTACAGTCTTGAATAGTTCATCTTTGGGTCTAGAATTTTAGAAAAAAAATTATTGGCAATGAAGAAGAGGAGAACACTCCACCTTACCAAATGAGGCTCTGCTCCAAGTTTTTCATTTATGTGTCTATTAAAGTATCTATATAGGGAAGGATGAAGCACTGAATCTGATCAGTTCAGGTTTTAGAAAATGGAAAATTCTATTCCAGAGAATTTGAAGACAGGTTGATGACATAAGTGAACTTTGCTGCCTGATTTTCTTTACTTCACAATTTAGAGAAATCAGAATCTAGTGGCAGCTGTGTACTCAACTGCTTTAAAACTCATCAAAATTGGACGACTTCCGGTTTGGCACCGTAGGTGATGGCGGTGATCTTTACGATCACCAACCTCTGGATTTTGTGGAATCGCTAGGACAGCTTAAATCTGCAGTCCAGCGGTTCGAAAAACCCTCTCTTCGGGAGAAGAGGAGGGGGTGAGCTGAGGGCAGAGGTTGAATTTCCCTAAAGCCCCTGAGAAAAAAGGGGTTTGAAGGGTTAAGTTCCCTCCAGCAACCCGAAGAGCTCCAGATCCGAGGATTCTTCTGCTTGGGCGGAACCAATCACCACGACCAAACGCCGAGATTTATTTTGGACAATAAAGGATTATACCGGACAGAACGAAAGTGGGAGAACTTTATGCAAGTAGCCAAGCCGATTCCCCGATACTTTGTAACAAGTTTGAAAACAGCAAGAAAATGGAGGCGAATTGTTAACAAGTTAACGAGTGGAAAGCGAAAGTGATACTTTCACCGTTTGTCTGCAGTTGGTAATTTGCATGTTACTTGCTGCTTTAACTCTTTAACTCTTTGCTGCCTAGAATCTAGGAGAGATTTTCTTTTTAAATATTGCTTTAAAAAAGCTTTAAAGGACTGTGTTTCTCAGAGGTTAAGAAGATTTAAACTGAATATTAAGTTGGAAATAAATAAATAATTTTATAGAAGATGGCAGCCAAACAATTAAAGTCTACTGTAACAAAGGGCTCTGGAATCTCTCAGCTGGTGCCTCTCCAGCTCATACAGTGGAGACTAGAACATTGAACTTAGAGGCGTACAAGAGAATTTAAAAGACTTTATGCAAGAAAAATTTAAAGTAATAACTGATGAGATGTCTGAAATGAAAGAGCAGATATCAGAAATTCAAGTGGGAAATAAAGAAGTTAAGGAAGGATTTGTAATTGCAGTACAAAGTTTGGCAAATAATGTGATTTTATTGGAAGGAGGTTGAAGAAATTAAGCAACATAATTCAAAATTAGATAATAAAATGGCTGAATTTCAAAGTAAAATGGAAAAACAGATGATGAAATAGTTTTGATACAATACAGAAATATGGAATTTGCTCTAAGAATTCGTGGTCTGAAAGAGAATAAAGAAGAGGATTTAAGGAAATTTTTCTGAAGTATTTGCTGAGATATTAGCAGCTCGTCCAGCAGATGTGGCTTATCAAATTGATAAAATATATCGTGTGAATTCTTGGATAGCAAGGCAAAAAAGTTGCCAAGGGATGTTGTTATTTATTTTACAAATAGAACAGTGAGAAATCAGATTTTGCAAGCCTCATATAAGGGGAGAAGATTCAGATTGCTGGTCAGGATATTTTAATATTAAAGGAAATTCCACCAAAATGTTAAGGGCTAGAAAGGAATTTGCCTTCCTGGTGAATGAACTTAAAAAACGTCAGATTGAATATAGATGGGATATTCCAACTGGTATAATAGTATATTATGCAGGGAAAGTACATCGTATCAATACAGTTGGAAAAGCGAGAGAATTTTATGTTGAGGCATTAAAGTTGGAAGTCTTTCTCCACTGGATGCTAGAAGAAAGGAGACTGAAGTGAAGGAAAGAGAAGTGAAGCAGGTTCAAGAACAGATTGTGATGGAAGAAGATTTATTACAAGTGTTGGAAATACCTATGACGGGTCCAGATTCAAAAGAACAAAGGCTGACAAGAGCTGCTGCTAAACGCAAGGAACAAGAGATGAAGGCACAACAACAACTGGCAACTACTACAACGGAAACAGTGGGAGGAGCAAGGCCTAAAGCAAAATGTGATTTGCGGCTAGTGTTCCAAAAGTTTCCTTTGGCCGATAATGGCAATTAAACTATTATCTTGGAATGTTAATGGTTTGAATTCACCGCAGAAGAGAAGGAAAGTATTTCATTATTTGAAACAATTTATAAATGACATTACTTGTTTACAAGAAACACATATTAGATCTTTAGACCAGAAATATTTGATAAATTCAAAACTGGGAGTACATTTTGTTGCCTCCTCTTTGGAGAAGAAAAATGCTTTAGTTAAATATATAAAGAAGGATATATCAGCAAAATTAATTGAGGAGGATAAGCAAGGAAGATACAATGCTATTGAACTCTTGTTGGAGGAAAGAAGACATTATTAATAGGAGTTTATGCTCGAATCAACAACAAGAAATTTTTCAAGTTTTACATAAAAGAATAGTATTTTGGGATTATAAATCATATATATTAATGGGTGATTGGAATGGTGTGTTGGATACTCAAAAAGACAAAAAAAGCTTAAGGAAGATATCAAGTCAGGCGAAATTACCAAAGGCTTTTTTTGAAATGATGGAGGACTTGGAATTAAGAGATATTTGGAGAGAACATAATACAGAAGAGAGGGATTTTACCTTCTTTTCTGATAGGCACCAATCATTTTCGAGGATTGATTTTATTTTGATTACTAATGATTTGTATTCTAGAGTGAAGAAGACGAAGATTTGTTCAAGAACTTTATCTGATCATAGTCCAGTTTGGATTGAATTTGATCGGGAAAAGGAGGCTAGGAGATCATGGAGGTTGAATGAGAATTTGTTTAAATATGAACAAAATGTAAATGAATGTAAAAACAAATGAAAGAATTTTTATTATGAATATGAAAAAGAGACATCTATAGAGATGATTTGGGACTCAGTAAGGCTTATATGAGAGGAAATCTTATACAAATGAATATTAAATACAAAATAAATTGCAGAAAAGAAAAAGGAACTGGAAGAGGAAATTAAAAGAAAGAACAATTATTGATAAATAGCCCAGGAAATAGTAAAATAAAAGAATCAATAAATATATTGAGAGGTCAGTTTAATATGTTGATGGCAGATCAAGTAGCAATTAATTTACAATATGTAAAACATAATACGTTTAATAATGCCAATAAGCCAGGAAGATGGCTTGCCTATTTAATAAGGAAAAAACAGAAATCACGAACGATTGATAAAATAGAATATAGGGGTAAGGAAGTTTATCAAAAGAACTTGATTAAAAAAGCATTTTAGAGTATTATAGTAAGTTATATTCTAGGGATATGGTTGATGATACAGAGATAGAAAGATATTTACAACAACAAAATATTTGTGAGCTTACAGAAAATCAAAGAGAAGAATTGAATCAATTAATTACTTCAGAGGAAATTTTCTTAGCAATTAAACAACTTAAAATCGGTAAAGCACCAGGAACAGATGGTTTAACAGCTGTTTATTATAAAATTTACAAAATGAGATGGTTGAACCACTTAAAGAGTTATTTAATAAAATTCAAATGGGAGGAGATGTTCCCCTTCATGGAGGACAGCCTTTATTTCGTTAATACCAAGGAAGATCGAGATGGTATTAAAGCAGAGAATTATAGGCCTATATCACTTTTAAATACTGATTACAAGATATTTACCAAGATATTGGCTAATAGATTAATGCCAGTGATGAATCAAATAATTCATAATGATCAGTCAGGATTTATTAAGGGTAGGCAGATGAGATATAATGTGAGGCAAATCGTAAATTTAATTGAATATTTGGAACGAAACAACCAAGTATCAGCGGCATTCCTTTTTGGATGCTGAAAAGCTTTTGATAGATTGGATTGGCAGTTTTGTTTAAAGTAATAGAAAAATGCAATTTGGGGATTATTTTATTCGTGCAATTAAAGCAATATATCAGAAGCAAACAGCACAAATAATAGTAAATGGTGGGTTAACAGAAACTTTTAAAATTGAGAAAGGGACGAGACAGGGATGTCCCTTGTCCCCATTACTTTTATTTTAACTTTAGAAATTCTTCTGAATAACATACGTGGTTCCGATCGAATAAAGGGAATTAGAGTTAAACATCAAGATTATAGATTAAGAGCTTTTGCAGATGACCTGGTTGTTACTGTATCTCAACCAATATACTCAGTAACTGGTTTAAAAGATATAATTGGTCAGTATGGTAAAGTATCTGGATTTAAGGTGAATCAGCAAAAGACAAAGATGATAACTAAAAATATGAATATACAACAAAAGAAGAGTTAGAAAGAACTTCAGGTTTTGAAATCGTTAAAAGGTTAAATATTTAGGAATATATATTACAGCTTCAAATGTTAAATTATACAAAAATAATTATGAGGTATTGTGGCAGAAGGTATGGAAAGAAATGGAGAGTTGGAAGAAGTTACAACTATCTTTGCTGGGAAGAATAGCGGCTATAAAATGAATGTTTTGCCCAGGTTTTGTTTTGTTTCAAATGATACCGGTGTTTAAGAATG
The DNA here is from genome assembly GCF_028640845.1 of Ahaetulla prasina. Classification (NCBI taxonomy): domain Eukaryota; kingdom Metazoa; phylum Chordata; class Lepidosauria; order Squamata; family Colubridae; genus Ahaetulla; species Ahaetulla prasina. The sequence continues at coordinate 23,439,090 of NC_080548.1, read as the reverse complement.
ATATTAAATTACAGGAATGGCAAAAGGGATTAGTAAATTTGTATGGATGGGCAAAAACCAAGAATAAAATTAAAAGTAATGCAGGATATAAGGAAAGGGGGTCTTAAAATGCCTAATTTAAAATTGTATTATGAAGCAGTTGTTTTATCATTAATTACTGATTGGATTAATTTAACTGAGGAAAGAGTTCTGAATATAGAAGGTTATGGTTTGTTATATGGGTGGCATGCCTATTTATTATATGATAAGAAAGTTGATAAAATATTTAAAAATAATATAATTAGAAATGCATTATTGAGGGTTTGGAGGAAATATCAATACAAATTAGATGGAAAGATTCCAATATGGGCAAACCCGAGACACATGATAGAAAATATAAATATATATCAAAAGATGGAGGTAGTTACTTATAAAGAACTTCTTTGTATGGAAAAGGGGGAGTTACAATTAAAATCTAGAGAAAAGATGGGGGAAGAAGGGAAAAATTATACATGGTTCCAATATGGACAACTACAAGCTAGATGGAAATTAGATCAAAAAATAGGTGTTAAGCAAATTGAGGATAATTTGTTAAAACAAATGAGAGATCAAGGTCAACAGCATATTAAGAGGTTGTATAATGTATTAGTAGAAATAGATTCAGAGACTGATTTGGTTAAGGATTGTATGATTAAGTGGGCACAAAATTTTCAGCAACCAATAATGTTGGAAACTTGGGAAAGAATTTGGGTGAGGAATGTTAAATTTACACAAGCGCAAAATATGAGAGAAAATTTTTATAAGATGTTTTATAGATGGCATTTAGACCCCAAAAAATTGTCATGTATGTATCCTAATGTACAGGCTAAATGCTGGAGATGTGATTGTGAAGATGCTACTTATTATCATATATGGTGGACTTGCAAAAAAGTTAAAGCATTTTGGATTAAAGTATGGTGGATCATGCAGAATATTTTGAAAAGAAGATTAAGTTTACCCCGCAGTTCTTTTTACTAGGAATAATTATGGATTGTACAGCTATAGAGACTAAATTGATTCTGAACTTAATAACAGCCGCAAGACTTTTGATTGCTCAATATTGGAAGAAAGAAGAATTACCTACAATTGAAGAATGGACTCTTAAAGTATCAAATCTGGCAGAAATGGCAAAAATCTCTGCTTACTTGAAAGACTATACACAAGAAAAATATATTTTAGAATGGAAAATGTGGATTGATTATATTCAAAATAAGTATCAGATAAAAAAATATCAAATAGCATATGAGTAAATTTAGGAAATAATTTGTATTAGATATATTTTTGAAGGAGAGGGGAATTGAGAGTGTGAATAAGTGTGGAGAGACTAGAGATTATAATTTAGGAATTATTTTAGATTATGATTGTTAGTTTTGATACCCTGCATTTTGTTCTGGGAAGTCGGGGTGGGGGGGGGGGGAGAAGGGGGAAGGGAATTGGGGGGTTGAGGTTAGTGATGGAGTGATGGTTAATGTACAGGGATTATTGAAGATGTATAAATATAATTAATGTAGGGTCGGGTCTGACCAGTTGCCATTTTAGAACGGTGGGGAGGGAAAAAAGAGAGAGTAGGAGGTAGGAAAGAGGAGAAGAGGAAGGAAGAGGGGTAGAAGAGGGAGAAGAGTGTAGGGTGGAGGGAGGAGAGGAGGTAGATAAGAGAAGGAGAGGAAGGTTTGGAAAGTAAAAGAAGGTAGAAGAGGGAAGAAGGTTAAAAAGGGGGATGGTGACTGGGCAGGCCCGACTAATTGTATATAACTGTACATTGGATGAATTATTTGATAAGATTGTAAAAATAAAACTTTTTTTATTAAAAAAAAAACAAAACTCATCAAAATTGGTATTCAATGCACAAGCTAGAACTTGTTGGTGTTGGCTGTGTTGTAACTCACCACGTTGTTTCTTATGGGAAAAAAATGTTTGGTACTCATCATTTTTGATAATCATTGTGCCTCCCTGAACTAATTGATGATGAACACCAAGGTATCACTGTAGACTTTGCCTGATTCCCTTTGTCTGGTTTTATTTATGTCACCATTTTTTCTCCAAAAAGCACAACACAGAACTCATTTCCTAAATGGTAGGTATTTTTCCTGTGGTATGTAAACTTCTACATGTGTTTTTTTTTTATTGCTTCATTAGCACCAATGTGTGTCATTCAACAGATTTGTTTGCTTTATAATGTCCTGGGTTTTTTTAGGTTTTTTAAAATTTTGTGAGTGTATCCTTGCATTTTGCATGGGTTTTTGTACAACTGTGGGGACTGAGACCAGTGTGTGTTTTTCTCTGAACAGAACTGATTTTCTTTCATGAAATCAATCGATATTATAGCTATGTGTAGCTTCAGTTTGAAGGTAATGCAACCAAATTGGCCCTTTGATTTAAATAGATGAGCCAAATTGCTGGATCAATTCAATGCTTCAGATCAAATCAAATGCACTCAACTGAGTTCAAAAATTTCATGGACTTTTGTGCATGCCTGACATACATACTGAATTGATTTATCTCTTGAAACTGAAGCACAAATTTGAATCAGATACTAGCTGTTTTACAACTCCACAACGAATACCGTGTGGATCTGAAAATTCAATACTGTATGCAGTTTGGGGATTAATTTCCAACGTTGCTATTTATTTAAGCTATTTAAGCTTTTTTAAAACAGCTCACTGATTTGCTTTTGATAAAAAGAAAAGCATTTTGGGCCCAATAACACCCACTTATAAGCATCCATGAGGGCTATGATGTCATAAGACATTTTGACAAAATCTCCAATTGCCAAGGATGGCCATGCACCCTTCAGGGCAGCCATTTTGTGAGAGCAGCTGCTACATGTTCCCTACTGATGAAATATACCCCTGGATTTTATTTATTTGGCCTTAAAGCACAGTCCTACACATATCTGCTCATAGATTCAATGGGACATTTTGTCAGCTAAATGCAGACAGGAGTAGAGCTTAGAGAGCAACTTCACCCAGCCTTACTCAGATTCAGATTCTCTCAAAAGCCTCATGAGGACTAGTCCCTTAACTACCTCACCCCATTCCTAAGACCTCACCCCATTCCTAAGAGGTCTGTAAGGGGCGTGCATAAGAGCACAAATGTGCCTACCATTCCTATCCTATTGTTTCCTTTCATTATATCCAATTAATATAGTTATTACATACTTATGCTTATATATACTTATATATTATATAGTTATTTTCATATATTATGCTTATATATACTGTTGTGACAAAATAAATAAATAAATAAATAAATAAATAAATAAATAATAAAAATAAATATAAAAACTAAAGGCTGTAATACTGAGGTACTTTGATATATTTATTGGCTCTAACCAAAGTTGGGCCGTTTATTTCATTTGGTGTGAGTTATACCAAATAATCATATAAAGATGGGTGGGAACATTTCAAAAAAATTATTTCTGCATAGAGTTGAAGAATTTATGCTCAGAACTAATGTCTTAAAGCAAGTGCACCAAATCTCCTCACAACAGGTATGCCAGGCAGTTCATACAATACACCAGCTATTCTGATTGGCTGGCTAAATTCACCTCACCAGCTACCTTAACTTTTGGCGGGCTTTTTAATCTCCGGGTAGATTTGCCTAACACCCTCAAGGGGGCGCCTAATAACACACTGTATGTAACCCTTTTCCTTCTAGAAACTTCTAGCATCTCTTGAGTTGCCATCCTATTGATACCAGTGTCAACATATTGAACCACTGGGTCAAAAAAATAAACAATATTTTTGGTGTGCCTTTAAATATTGACTGATTATTGATGTGGCATCAAATTAGTACCATTTCTTAATGCTCACTTTGGTTTTCTCTGGTCTTCCATGGGTGTCCCATCGTCACTGTAACCGAGTCCATCCACTTTGCTGCTGGTCATCCCTTTTTCCTTCCATCTCTCCCAGCAACAGAGCCTCCTCCAGAGAGGTGGATCATTGCATAATGTGCCCCCAGAACCATCATCATTAATAATAGTTATACTTGGGAGTGATATCTTCTATTGTACACATGACTCCTGATGAGGGGTTTATTTATCCTGCCTTCTCATGGGAGGCTGAGAAGGGAACAGACTGAAAGTCACCAACTGCTTCAGGGCTAATATAGAACTAGAACTCCCAGCCTCCCGTTTCCTGGCCTGGTGCCTTTTACTGCTACACCAAACTGGCTATCAATCATTTTATTTATTTATTTATTTATTTATTTATTTATTTATTTATTTATTTATTTATTTATTTATTTATTTATTTATGTATTTATGTATTTATGTATTTATTTATTTATTTATTTATTTATTTTGTCACAACAGTATATATAAGCATAAGCATGAAAGTAACTATATAACATATAAGCATATATATGAGTATGTAATAATTGGATATAATTGGATATAATGAAAGGGAACAATAGGACAGGAACAGTAGGCACACTTGTGCTCTTATGCACGCCCCTTACAGACCTCTTAGGAATGGGATGAGGTCAATGGTAGACAGTTTTGGTTGAAGCTTTGGGAATTTTAAGTAGAGACTATGGAGTCAGGTAATGAGTTCCAAGCGTTAACAACTCTGTTACAGAAGTCATATTTTCTGCAATCAAGATTGGAGCGGTTAATATTAAGCTTAAATCTATTGTTTGCTCTTGTATTGTTGTGACTGAAGTTGAAGTAGTCTTCAACAGGAAGGACATTGCAATAGATGATTCTATGAGTTAAACACAGGTCCTGTCGAAGGCGGTGGAGTTATGGTCCTAGTGATTATCATAGTTTCACCTTCTTGTGATTTCATGCCAGCTACAATGATGTCAGATTGCAATGATTGCAGAAAACATGATTTCTCTAACAGAATTGTATATGCTTGGAATGCATTACCTGACTCTGTGGTTTCTTCTCATAACCCCAAAGGCTTTACTCAAAAACTGTCCACGGTTGACCTCACCACTTTCCTTAGAGGACTCTAAGGGGCGTGCATAAGAGCACAAACGTGCCTACCATTCCTGTCCTATTGTTTCTTCCCCTATGTATATATATGTTTATAGTACCTCGTTTCTCCTCATATATACGTTCTTATATTATATAACCCTTTATGCAACGCTTGTATATATTGTTACGACAAATAAAATAAATAAATAAATAAATAAAATAAATGTCTGCATGGTGACAGCTAGGCTTTGAGTCCCCAGTGGATCTGGGGGTGCAGAGGGGAAAAAAAATCCTTAATCTCATCTCCTTTTGCAGGTATGGCACTGAGGAGACTTCTGTTCCTTTTGGCAGGTTTGGCACAAATATGTGGTGAGTAAACTAGACTGTTTGATATATACTTCTGTGGTTTCAAATGGGTGTAAGAATTTGGGGGTCTCTCTGTCTTTGTCCACACATGGAGGGAAAGCTGAGCTCAAATTTCTCCTCAAGATCATTTTAAGGTTACTCTCCCTCTAGCACAGGGATGGCGAATGTCAAAGGTGACAGACACATGCTGATATTTTGGGTGACACGCCAGTTCACCAACCCTCAAAAGCATGCCCCATATTCACAGGAGTTTTAGAGGCCATTGTGGAGGCCATGTGAGAATGGAGGTTGCTCTCATGGGGCCTCCAGAGTCTGGTTTTGAAGGCTGGAGAGCCTTCTGCAAAACCACTCCCAAGAATGAAGGCCTGGTATAACAACAGCTATAAATGTGATCTCTTAAACCTTAGAAGCTTTTGTATATTCTTAGAAGAAACCAGTTCAAATTTCATCAACTGAATTAGTGGATAATCTCTCTACAAATTACAAGTACTGTAAACATTTTTGGAGACTGCCCTAAAATAATGTAACTTCTTTTTAATTAATTTAAAATTGATCGTAATCATATCCAGTGTGAGTATTGTTCCATTAACATTTCTGAAACAGCTGTGTATTTATCATTCTCTTACTAAAATAAAAGTATTAATTAAAAAAAGAAAGAAAAAAAGAAGAATGAAGGCCTGGTGAATCCTGGAGCAGGTTCTGTTAGGCCGCAAAGGCCTGTCCATAGAGGGAAAACACCACCTAAAGATAAGCAATGTGCTTACTTTACCTCCCCAGGTAAGCTCCCGGGGAGCACTGAGCTGTGGGGGAAATTGCACTGTTCCCTAAGGCAGCCTTTTTTTGAGAGGTATTAGAGCCAAATGTGCTTTTTAAAAGCCAACTGGACTTTCTTGGGGTTTTTTTTCTCCAGTTTTCCCCCGAATGCCATAACAGTTAATTCCCACAACACTGTCAAATAATTTACTAAGACTGTATTACTATTATTTTTCTATTTCTTACTAGTAACTATCTCTTCCCACTTATTACTAAAACCATGTTGATGCGTTGTATGCTAAAATAAAGCCAGGTCATAACACACACTTGAAAGTAAATTGGAAAGCCTGTAATTGGGGAGTGTGTCTAGCAAGAACAAAGAATGCTTATCTACAGGAAATATGCATGTGTAAATCTTGTAACAATTCTGGGTAGTTAGAAAGCTGATAAAAGTACCAAGAGTTAGACAACTTGCAAGCCTCATCTATACATTAGGAATAGTGATGGTCTGCAGCCAATAAAATGTATATTAGATAATTCCTGGGACATTCATTAGCCAAGGCTTAGGAATAGGGACAGTTAGAGACCAATAGAACAAATTGTAGAATTATTACTAAAATATAAAGCACAGAAGGCTTTGCGCATGTGCAGAGAGTCCAAAATTGCATGTGATGTGCACATAGAGTGTGCACTTCCGAACTGGTAGGGAAAGTAAGTAGATTTCACCCCTGTTATGGGTGGGGTAGAAAATTGTCTCGGTTGTTTGGAGGAGGATATGACACCTGCAGAGTCAAGTTAGGCATTTGTCAAATTTTTGACAGGTTTGCCATCAGTCCCCTAGCATTTAAATGTACTTGATCAGGAAAAATTACAACCCCTTCTTATCTATTGGATAAATATTTGCTGTGCCTCTTTTTGATGGCTAAATGTTGGGTTTAGGTTCATGCCTCAATTAAATACTGAGACAGGAAGACCATTTAATTCATAATTTATTTGGAATAAGATAAAAAAGATTCTTCTTTTTTTTTATTACAAAAGAGCCTTCAAAGTAAAAGTTGATTGGATTCTGAAGAGCTGTCTGAGGTTTACTTTTTCCTTGTAGGACTCAAAAAAACTGCTGTGCAACTATGCAATCCATCCAGACCCAAAATGTATTTTTTAAATTTTAAATTTTTAGAGCAGGGTTGTCAAACTCGATTTCATGGAGGGCCACATCAGGATTGTGTTTGATCTCGCTGGGATGGGGGCACTGAGGCCAGCTTGCTGTCACTCGTGTTGGGGTTGGTGTCCCGAGGACTCGGCTAGCAAAAATGGGCTCACAAGCTCCGTTTTGAACTGTGATGGCCTCTTGCAACCCTCTGGGCTCCATTTTCAGATGCAACAGCCTCCTGCTGCCCTCTGCCAGTGAAAATGGAGCTCTGGCTGTGTATGTGTGTGCATGCATGGCTTTCCTGAACTCCGTTTTTGCTTGCAGAGGCACTTGCGGTTCTTTGCTGTTTCCGGGGTGGTCCCACAGGACAGATCTAAGCATCCTGTGGGCTGGATCTGGCCCCCGGGCCTTGAGTCTGACATCCCTACTTTAGAGCAATAGATTAAAGAAAGAGTTGATAAATTGTTCCTCAAAAGCAAACTGTTTTTTCATACCTCTCCCGCCCCCCAAAAAGGCTATGTTCATGTGGTCATTATGGTTAAGCTTTACTTAAGCCAAATCTTTATGATCAGTCTTTCTTCATCATCCTCATGTTGTCACCCCTCAGGATCGGTCATCTGAGGTGGTAAATTTAGCCCTGATTTTCAGCAGCTTTCTTAATAATACTATGAGAGCTGGTTCTCATCCAGTTGCAAGCAAACAGTCTGAAAGAACAGCCTGATAGCAGAAAAAGAGCTATTTGTATCTTCCCCCCACAAAAAAAGAAGAATATTTTTTACTTCATTACATGACAGTTAGCAATTTTATGTCTTTGAAAGTCTGCTTTTGTCACTTCTTGTGCAATTGTTTGAGAGAAGAAAAACCAGAAACTCCAGTTGCCTCTTGAAAAACCACCTTTGGGACATTTGAGAGAAACATGACCATGATCTTTGTTTTCTCTTCTAGACTCCCAAAGAGGAAATCCTCGTGGAAAGAAATTTGTCGTGGCTTTCATGCAAGACCACCAGAACTACCAACACATTCCATTTAACATTAAATATCAGCTGCTCATCACTGGTCATCATCACTCAACTGTTATCAAAGTGTCAGTAAGCAAGCATAAGTTCTTAAGAACATTTGTAATCGACAAAGGAGTGACAGCAGCAGTTAAAATCCCAAACACATTTGAGATGAGTGGATCAAATTATTTCGATGTGACTGTGTTCATTGAAGCTAACCAAGACATTTCAGTCTTTGCCCAGGGTCAGGAAGGGTCTTCAGTTGGCACTACTCTTGTGCTCCCATTCCACCAGCTAGGCAGAGTGTATCATGTGGTAACTCCAAATGATAGCAACACAGATGGTTTCAAGGAATTTGCCATTGTAGCTCAGGAAACTGCCACTGATGTCGACATTTCCCTAAAAGGAGATGTGCTATTCAATGGACAGGCTTATCCTGCAGGAAGTAAACTTTCTGTTAACCTTGAGGCATTCCAAGCACTTCAGCTGCAAAGCTCAGATGATTTATCAGGTACCAGAATTGAATCAAAAGAACCCGTGGCTGTCTTCAGCGGACACAATTGTATTACGAAAGACAATGCCTGCCACCAGGTTTTTGAACAGCTGCTGCCCAGTTCAAGCTGGGGCACCTTCTTCATTGTTCCTATACTCCCTTTCCAAAACAGGGATGGCACACTGTATATAACAGCTTCCCAAAACACTTATCTCAAATACCAACATGGGGATGTGCTCAGTTCCCAGACCCTGGAATCTGGAGAAGTCATGCAGCTAAACAAATATTCTTCTGAGTCAGTTTCTATTTCTGCCAGTGCTAGAATCCAGGTGCTTTACTTCTCTACTAGTAGTGAAAGCCAAGGCCATGGTCCATTGCTACTCAATATTCCAGCGGTTATAAGCTTTTGCAGATCATATGATCTTCCTTACATGAAGCAGTTGGATAATTATGCTATCATCGTAGCCAAAACCTCTGATCCCAGTGGAATCAGCATTCAGAGGAAGACCTTTGCAAAAAGTGAGTGGAAATCAGTCCCAGACACAGAATACTATTGGACTGAATACAGCTTGGCTAGAGGAGGAGGTACTCTTTCTTCAGAGGGTCTTCGTGTTCCACTTGGGGTCTTCATCCTTGGATTTTCACAGAATGATGGCTATGGCTCACAGGACCATTGTACCTCCTGTAAGTACTGTCAAACTTAAGACCTTTAATTTTGTGAGACTTTCCGATTGTGTGGGTTTGCATTTTTGCTGAAAAGGAGCTCTTCCTGAAGGAAACTCTAAATCGTATTTACTTGGACCAGAGCTCTTTTATACCATATGATTTATAGTTCATTGAAGGATTAAGCTAGTCAGGTGGGATACACATGGGAATAAGCCTTGGAAACTATCCTGAGAGCAAGGATGTCAAACTCGCATCATCATAGCTGTGTCACATGACATCTCGGGACTTTTTTTCCTCTTTGCTAAACCGGGCCTGCTTTAGAGTGTAACAGTATGATACTCGAGTACAGTTTTCTTAACCATGGCAGCTTTAAGATGTGTGGACTTCAACTTCCAGAATTCCCCAGGCAGCCATGTTGGAAGTTGAAGTCCACACATCTTAAACCTGCCAAGGTTGAGAAAGCCTGCTCTGGTATCATGCATGGTTAAGGCTCACAGCTTTTTTCATTCTCTGATAAGTATTTAAAAGCGTAATGTTACTTTCAAGAAATAAGAGGGGATATGGAGTATAAATATAAGTTTCTATATATATGGAAAATCAATATACAGGTAGTCCTTGATTAACAACTACTCATTCAGTGACCATTTAAAGTAACAATGGCACTGAATGAATGGTGGTTATGACAGGGTCTCTGAAGTTCTGGCCTTCCTAGCACTCCTGTGGCCCTGTGATTTGGTTGCTTGACAATAGGCTTGTACTTATGACAGTTGCAGAATCCCATGGGCATAATGTGGCCAGAGCTACACCTCTATTGCAAGTCCAAAAGAATTTTCATGACAACATTTGGCAGCCACCAACTCATTAACATTTTTACATTTTTAACTCTTCTCAGTTCTGAGTCTGTATCTTCCAACTTCATGGGTCCCTCTGACTTTTGTTTCCACACTGACCTGCAAGTAGACTAACAAATTCATAACTTCCATATTGGTCCTCTGGAAACTTCTACCCACTGTTTATCCTTTCTTTTTTTATATGCATTGAAGAAAGGATTTTAATATTTAATTCTCATTTTATGGCAATCAACTGGCTAACTAATCAGTTCTAACCTTTCTTAAAGTTCCTGAATCTGACAGCATCTAACATTTGTAACTGCGGGGTCTTTAGGTGACTTTAAGCATGTTTCAAATAAGAAAATAATCTGATCTAAAAAGATTGGGACTTCCTTTTCCAACTCTATGTACAATCAGCTCTGGGCAGTGCTCAGTATAGTTTTAGATAAATCAACTCCAAGCTGATAATCACCAGAAGTGATAGGAAATTAGAGAGCTGAAACTGTAACATTCTAGACGGTAACTAGCTGGAAAAAAATGTTGACAGGGCTAAGAAAAAAATCCTATCAGTGACCTGTTCCTTTTGTCTATGGAGATTCTCAGTCATCCAGGTCCTGGTTGTCCCAAAGATGCTTTTTCAAGAGGCGACTGGACTTTCTGGTTTTTCTTTGAAAACTTTTCGCTTCTCATCCAAGAAGCTTCTTCAGCTTTGTCCCTGAAAAAGAGCTGGGATGAGAAGTGAAATGTCTTTGGAGAAAAACAAGAAAGTCCAGTTGTCTAGTGAAAAAGCACCTTTGGGACCTGTTCCTTTCCTTTCATGGATCTCGTTTTCTTCTCTGCTTACTAAGAGGTACCAAAGATTGTCTGCCTTCTTTCTTCTCATCTTGAGTAGGCAATTACGATTTCCTGTCTCTTCTTTCCATTTAGCTATGATCTGTCCAGCCAACAGTCACTATGAAGTCTGCGCTGACACTTGCTCCAACCACTGTACCAACGTCACAGATGCTGAGCCATGTCCAGAGACCTGCACGGAGGGCTGCCAGTGTGATGATGGGTTTTTATTGGATGGCGTCGATTGCATTCCCAAAGAAAACTGTGGGTGCTTCAGCAACGGACACTATTATCAAGTAACTAATGTTTGGGATTTACTCCTCTACTTTCATGTTGCTGCCTTTACTTACTAAATGTATTCATTAAATAATTTTAGATAGCCATCCCTCTAGCCACAGGAACTCTGGGTGGCTCACCAAATAGAAGCACCATGCAATAAAATGTTTAAAACTTTAGTCCTTCTCAATGAATGACAGATAAATTTTGGTGGTGGTTGGTCTTCAGAGTATGTGGAATCATGATCCCCAATTTCTCAGTATCCCTCCATTGTGATCTTTAATAATTTATTATCTTTGATAAATTCAGACAAATCTGAAAACGATGAAGCTGTAAGGCCTAGACTGCAAGAGATAAATATTTTTTATACATCTGAAGCTCAGGGTTTTCCCTCTAAATGATGCCATCTGATTCTTCCTGACTTTGTACTTTGTGTTCTCCCAAGTGATAATTTTTCAGGGCTTTCACATTGCAATAGGAATGTGATGGATGTATTTACTTACATTATTTAGAGTCGTGCATCAAAGTGATGCAAAATGCTGTGCTTTTAGGAACAACAATGATTTAAAATCAGACTTGAAATCCTTTATGGACTTTTTAAAAATCCTTTATGGATTTTTTGATGAAAATGGACAAAGATGAATTGGTGAACTTGAGGTATAGTGATTAAATGGGTTGTTCATGGGAAGAAGGAAACCAATGATACGTAATTTGGGACTGTGGAAATGATCATTGTAACCATTTAAGGAAGATTGTAAATAGCTTCTTTAGATATTTTTCTCTCTTTTTTCCTTCTTTGACTTTTAGAATTTTTCACTTTTATCTTTTCATATCCCTTTCTTCTAACTCTGTCTCCTCGTAGATTTTAATCCATTGTGAACAGTGTGCAAATAATTATTCTTCATGTTGTTCTCTCTTTCTTTCATTCCCCCTTACATGGATACCTTAGTTTTATGTGAAAGTCTCACAGATATATCTATTCAGAACTTTCGGGTGAATTATATTTACAGTTCAGATCTCTCATTATTGTAGATCTGAAGCCAGCTTTGATTCTGTTCTGTTATTTGTCTTTCCACTTTGACAACAGCGCAACGAGATGGTTCTGTTGAATGCTTGCAAGCAGCAATGTACTTGCATCCCAGGTGAGGGGCTGACCTGTACTGACCACAGCTGTGCCGCTCAGGAGACCTGTGAGTCCCAAGAAGGAGTCATGAGATGTGTTCAGAAAGGTAACCAGAATTTCAGAATGGTGGCTGTGGCTGAAAGGGGTTCCAATGATTCAGAGTTACCTTACAATATGATTCTCAGGATATTTATCCACAGGGAAGACAATCCAAATAAATGGAAAAAAGATGAAATGTGCATTTGGCTTAAAGCAGTGATACCAATCAGTAAAAGATACTCAGGGCCATACTGTGACATTTTGCCCTGTCTGAAGATTACATGGGCATGGAGGGAGATGTTGCAGTGTCACCAAAGTAGATGTGATTGATATATGAGATACAGACCGAGCTGTATCTTTAATGCAACTTTTTCCAGTGCAACAGCAAAGTCGCAGTGTCATTAAGAGAAAGATGTAGTCCATAATTTTAAACTCTTCTTGGATCAAATCCTGCACCTTTTTTCCCCATGTTCCTATACCTTGGAAATGTTTTGGCCAAATGATATCGTCCGTGTCTCAAATACTCACTTGCGAATGGAGTGGCAAATTAATATATTCCATGTTGCTTTTCTGAAAATCTCTTCCAGCTAATGTATCTTTGCAAAAATGGATTCATTGAAGAAAGAGGATTTCAATGTTTAATTCCAATTTTATAATTTACCCTTATGGCAATCTATTGACTAATCACCATCACTTTTAATTTTTCATCCTATCTACATGCACAAGTAGATTTATCCTCTATTAAGAGTCCTTTTTTTCTTTCAGGTACCTGTAATGTAAGTTCCCGAGGGAAGAAATTTCTTACCGCCTTCATGTTCAATTTTTTCAATTACCAGACTAAAAAACTGGAGCTGTACATCTCTGGATATTATCCTGCAACAAATATTACAGTGTCAACAAACAGTGGGAAAATACATAGAACCATTAATGAAGGAGAACTCGCTTCCATTGAATTACCAGTGTCTTTAGAAATGGAGGGGAGTGACATCTATAATAAGTCGGTGCTGATTGAAGCTGACCAAGATATTTCGGTCTCCTCCTATACTGATTTCTCTGTTTCAGTTGGTGGTACACTTATCTATCCCATTGACCAATTGGGACAGTTATATTATGTGATCACCCCAACAGAAGATTTATTTCTAAATTTAAAAGAGTTTGCGGTTGTAGCTCATGAGGATCCTACATCAGTAACCATCCACCTAAAAGGCACCGTAACTTTCAAAAATGTAGTTTACCCTGCTGGGTCCACCTTGGTGACTGACCTCAAGGCCTTTGAAGCAATTCAACTTCAAAGCACAGAAGATTTATCAGGTACCAGGATTCAATCGACCAAAGCTGTGGCTGTCTTGAGTGGACATATATGCGCGGTCAAGTTCACACTCTGTGATCATGTTGTGGAGCAGCTCCTGCCAGTTCCATGCTGGGGAAGCACCTTCATTGTTCCTGGTCTTCCTTTCCAGACACAATATGATATTGCATATATTGTTTCTGCAGAGAACACTTTAGTCAAATATCAGTCTAGCTCCAAGGAAGAATCCCGTACCCTCGTGGCTGGAGAAGTCCTCAAACTTGAGGTTCTGAGCTCTCAGCCACTTTTGATCTCTGCTGATGCTGGAATCCAAGTCCATCTGTTTTTTACTGGTGCTAAAAAAGGAGGCTATTTCTATGACTCCTTCCTCATGAATATCCCTGCCATAACAAGCTATTGCAATTCATACCATATTTATGGAGTGAAGGGCTTCATAAATCATGCCATGTTTATAGCCAAATCATCAGAATCCAGTAGGATCACAAAGGATGGAAGGCCGATCCAGTGGACACAGATCCTAGGCACCGAATATTCATGGGCTGAAGAAGATGTGGAGGTAACAGATCGTGCCCTGTCAGTGGAACACGAGAACACTCCGTTCGGACTTTTTGTCTTTGGAGGTGGTGACTATCGTGGCTATGGTAGTGCTGCTGTTTGTTCTTCTGGTAAGTATCCTCATAAAATGATGATGGTTGTGGTGATGATGATGATGGCGATATCTATCTTTTAAATCTAGTTATTATTAGAATATACACTCAAAATGTTTTAAACTTTATTGGATACACAGGCCGCTCATATCTATCTGAGGCCACTTTCAATCCATTATCTCTTCCACCAACTTCTGTTCGGCAATCAAGCCAAGTTGATCTAGAGTCTATTTGCAGTTAACCAGGAGGAGAATGCAAAGACAATGTATGGTGGCTCCAATCACTATACAACCTTAAGTATTAAAAAATTCTTTAATTTCCACTCTACAGAAAAAAGGAACAAAAGAATTACCTACAGTTACATGCTCTGTTTCTCTCCATCCCTCCGTCTGCTTATCAGTTCATTTTTGTATTGCCATTTCCTGAGAAAACTGGCATGGCAGATTAGCAGCTGTAAAGTTGTATCCCTCCATTAAATATAACATGCACTGCATACTTTGAAAATAGATAAGGGAGCCAGTGGAGATTTCTTCTGAGTAGAAGCACTGAGATGCAGTGGAGTCACTGAAGCTCAGAGGGGGAGAGGAAAGAGTGATGTAAATCCGAGATCCAGAAGGGAAGATGATACAGCAGGAAAAATATAGCAAGCGAGATCCTTGTAAAACAGCAGAGCCCAAAACCAAATGGGATTAACATTGCCGCAGGTGCAGATAAGATGGTCATCATGTGTAGAGTTTTTGCTTACAAATGCATTCCCTCTGGGCAAGTTTTCTTCAGCCTGTATGGCCTGGATCCTCTTCCCAGGATTAAATCTCATGCAATGTACATGGGAGTGAATTTTGGCTTGCTAGGACTGCAGAATTTGTTTAATTCTGTTTGTTAAATAAACTGACAATTAAATCAAATGTTTATAGGCAAGATTAACCTTTAAATCGATATGCATTTCTCTTGCATTTGGATATTTATTTATTTGGGCTTAAATGCTGCTCTAATCATGTCTGACACTGAGTCACTTCCAAAGCAGCAATCAAATAAAAAACTAAACCCAACAATATAACTGAATCTAACTCTAGAAACAAAGGTTGTAAGCCCAAATCCAAATGATCATGGTTTCATTATTTTCCTACCAATCCACCCAACTTTAACCCATCCAAACTTTAGGAATAGAAAAAAAGAAAAACAAAATAAAAGAATAGATAGGCTTGCTTTTTTCCTTCCTTGGTTCCCTGTACCCTGTAAATAATGTATTGTTAGCTAGCAAATTAGAGATAGGGGATGAAATGGAAAGGACTATCTTTTTCTCCTCTTGCTAAATGGGTAAGACAATGCTTCTCAACCTTGGCAGTTTGATGATGGGTGGACTTCAACTCCCAGCATGGCTGACTGGGGAATTCTGGGAGTTGAAGTTCACACAACTTCAAACCGCCAAGGTTGAGAAACACTAGATGTAAAAGTGTTTTCCTTCCTTCTTCCTTCCACCTCATTCCTGTATTAATTTTCCACTGCTTATTCAGCCCTCCTATCCCACGAATCAATTTTATTAAAAGGGGTTGGCTTTTGTGGCTCTTTGCATCTGATGAAGGGTGCCGCAGCTCACAAAAGCTTCTGCTTTTTAATAGAATGTGTTCTTTCTGATGTTTTTCCTCTCATAAGCTAACACAATTCTTCTCCTACAATGCAGACCAGGTGAGTTTCCTTCACAAAGATGCTTTCCTCTCTTCCCAAAACTTTAAAAAGACTTCCTGTTGCATTATCTTTCAAAATCTCACAAGGAAAGCCTGCTGCACCTTTGATTATCCAGAACTGATATGAATCTCTTGTCATTTTGTATTCGATACATAGGATGTTTTCTCAGTAATGAAGTGCATGTCAATAGCCACTAACCTTGTTTTAACCATGGTTTTGTTAAATAGTCCCAATATCCTGCCCTGAGAACAGCCATTATGAAGCCTGCGGAATTGCCTGTCCAGCAACCTGCTCTGACCGTTCTGCTCCCAGCACCTGTAAAAACACCTGTGCACAAATCTGCCAGTGTGACGAAGGCTTTGTCCGCAGTGGTGAGAAGTGTGTTCCGGTGGACACCTGCAATTGCATTTACCAAGGTGTGACCTATAAGGCAGGGGAAGAGTTCTGGGGAGATGAAGATTGCCAGAGTCATTGCAAGTGTGATGCCAAATTAGGCAAAGCTGTATGCCAAAAGTCTTCTTGCAAGGGCAAGACAAAATGCAGCATGGTCAATGGTGTCCGGGGATGCCATGCTGTCAGTTACAGGACCTGCATAGGAACCGGAGACCCTCACTATACAACCTTTGATGGGAAGAAATACAATTTCATGGGAACCTGCATTTACCAAATGGCCGGGCTCTGCTCCAAGGATCCTTCCCTTACACCATTTTTGGTCACCGTGGAGAATAACCACCGAGGCAACAAGGCGGTGTCCTTCACCAAAGTGGTGACCCTGGAGATCTACAACTTTACCATCAGTATGAGCCAAGAGTTTCCCCAAAAGATCCAGGTACATAAACTAATCCAAGGGGCTGTTGGAATGGCTTATAAAAATATGAGTCATTGCAAGGTTCAAGTTGTCAGGCATAAAAGCTTCATAGGTGTTAAGTTCTCAACATATCTTAGTTCTTGTTGCTCTATGGAGTTTAGCTATGATTTCTCCAAACCAGGGTGGAATGATAGTTGCAGATTGTACAGGATACATTTAAGGGGTCAGATACAGTATATGGGACTTGCAGAGGCCAGAATATTATCATCTCTAAGTTCATGCCCCCAGTATAAATGTTGAAATAGTAAAATAATTTTCTGCATGGTAGAATCCCAAAAGATCATCCAGGTTTTCCGGACTTAGAAGTCTCATGCAAGACTTTTTATGAGAAAAGCAAAACTGCATATGATTAAATGGAACTCCCCCGAAAACTCAATCTAAAAAGACTGCTGGCTCCCGATTTAGACCTACTGAAGATACTAGTTATGAAGTATATTAGCAATGTATTTCATAATTATTACTAGTGGTGTCAAGTCTTTTACAGTAGCTCATAATCAAGAAATCAAGATTCAAAACTTTAAAATAGGCAGGTATATTGGGAATAAAAATGGAATAGGGTTAGAATACAGGATCCTGAACACTAGGCATATATACAGAATTTATTCTTATTTCTTAGTGAAAATATTGAAGGCAAGAGCTTTCAATTGATTTTGATCAGTTCCCAACTGAATATTGGTTTAATGGGGAGGTCGGAAGTCACTTATTTGATATCATAAAATATATATTTTTATTTATGTTCTGCAGTATCTTAGAAACGTCTACAGAATGTTTGTTCTTAGGCTCAGAGAATTTCATGAGAACTAGTGAAGAAATTATTTCAGTTATCAATAAGCTAGTGTTTTAATTGTTTTGTGTAATATTTACAACTTATTTTATTTGTTATACTGTTTCATCTTCTAGTGCCAAATTTGAATTACATCTGCAATTTCCTATTTAGGTTTTTTTTGGCTATGTATAAATTTATTGTTATTATATAATGATAGATTACTCACTTTGCTTATTTGTCAAACAGCCCATGGAGTAGAATAGAGGAGATGATTGGTCTGAAAGATAACAAGAACAAACCTACTCTTAAGATTGAAAATATTGTTAGTGCCTTGACTATTTTTTCCTGTATCTTAATTCAGGTCAATGGCATCTATGTGGAACTACCCTTCTCCTATGAAAACAAACTGAGCATCTACCAGAGTGGAGTTCACGGCTTCATCAAGACAGACTTTAATCTGCGTGTCAGCTTTGACTGGTACAGCTATGCCAGGGTCATCGTTCCCGACTCTTATGCCAATGCACTCTGTGGCCTCTGTGGTAATGCCAATGAAGATCAAAATGATGACTTTCTCATGAAAGATGGAACACAAGCAGAGGATGAAATTCAATTTGCAAACAGCTGGAAGCTGAAAGATATTCCTGGCTGCTCTTCTGGGTGCACCAAAAATTGCCCAGTGTGCAGTGATGCTGATAAACGAACCTACCAGGGTCCATCCTACTGTGGGATTCTTACAAGAAAGAGTGGGCCTTTCAGGCAATGCCAAGATGCCATTGATCCTCAATCTTATTTCGATGATTGTGTCTATGACACCTGCGTATACCAAGGTCACCATGAGGCCCTCTGTAGTGCCATCAGCTCCTACGTGACAGCATGTCAAGCTCAAGGCATCCATGTTGAGGAATGGAGATCACCCTCCTTCTGCAGTAAGTCTTCTCTCCTGCATTCAAAGTTTAGCTGGCATAAGAGAGGAAAGTTTAGCTGGCATAAGAGAGGAAAGAGAGCCTAAATCCAGGAATAGAAATGGGAGAGTCATTTGATGAAAAGCCTCATTTATATCACAGTATCCTTCCTCAACTTGGTGCCCCCCAGATGTGCTGAAGCCCAACACGTCTGAAATGGTGGCAGGATCAGCAAGGCAATGTTCCAAGATCTGGAGATCCAGGATCTGTGATAAACAGAAATCACCAGGCAGAATTGGAAAAAGGAAAGAGGCCCAACATTGAAATATTAGAAATATTAAATATTAATAGAAATAGAAATAGAATATTTAAATAGAAATATTAAAACAAGAGCAATCTTTTCCCCAAATATATTAAGCATCAGAGTGGTTGCGAATTAACAATGCAACCTGAATGCAACTTTACAGATCAGAAAACATTTATATTTATCAGAGTTTAAACCCAGTTTTAATCCCCCCACCACACTTTTTTTTCTGTATTTACTGTAGTATAATTCTACAGTATACATCTTGAACTCTGACCTGTTGTTCATGGATCTATTGCTTCAATTCAATGCCTCAAGGATTTTTTTGAGATGGGTGCAACCATAGTTACTGTAGTTGTAATAAATATTGATTTCCTATGGCAAATTAATGGGACATAGGTGGAACAAGTTTAGCTTAGATTCAACCCATTATACAGAAATATTAAATGGCTAGTACCAGAACCACTGTATCAACATAAAATATCTTGTCTTGTCCAATCAAAGTTTCACTTCCCCTTTGGCTCTACCCTTTCCACGAATTCATTCCGAGGAATACACTTATTTTAATATTCACAGACATTTTCATGCATGCTCTTCTCCATAGGTACCCCTTTTTGGCTTACTTTTCCTAATGTGTACATTTTCTGAATAAAATATTTCATAAGAAGAGGTCAGGCTTCCTCAGTGTTGTAAAAGCTGGAATTTCAAGCCAGCATTACGAATGGGTATCTAGTCCATTAAAGAATGCAAGAATGAAGAAAACTGCTCTAAGAAAAAGTAGCATAATTATTTTCACCTAGAATCTATTTAACAGAACAACAGAGTTGGAAGGGACCTTGGAGATCTTCTAGTCCAACCCTTTGCACAAACATGACACCCTATGACATTGTAGAAAAGTGGCTGTCTAGTTTCTTCTTAAAAGCCTCCAGTGATGGAGCACCTACAACTTCTGAAGGCACACTGTTCCACTGGTTAATTGTTCTCACTGTTAGGAAATTTCTTCTTAGTTCTATTTTGATTCTCCCTTTGAGTAGTTTCCATCCATTGTTTCTTATCTTGCCTTCTGGTGCTTTGGAAAACAGATTAATCCCCTCTTCTTTGTGATAATTTGATAAGCAACATTCTCTTTATTCTGTTTTTCAGGTATTTCTTGCCCACCTAATACCCACTATGAGCTCTGTGGCAGTAGTTGTCCAGTCACATGCAAGAGCCTCATCTCACCGCAGAAGTGTGATGTTCCATGCCTGGAAGGATGTTTTTGTGACTCTGGATTTATCCGCAGTGGGGATCAGTGTGTTTCAAAGGCCAAATGTGGCTGTTTTGATCAAGGCCGATACTACAAGCTGGGAGAAGAGTTTTATCCCACCACTTCCTGCCAGAAAAAGTGCATCTGCATGGATAACGCAACCATAGAATGTCAAAAGTTCTCTTGTAGAGCTCATGAGGAATGCAAGATTGTAAAGGGCGTCCAAGGCTGCCACCCCTTAGGCTATGGAAAGGCCATTGCACTGGGTGACCCTCATTTCATTTCCTTTGACGGAAGGCATTTTGAACTCTACGGCTACTGTACTTACACCTTAGCTCAAGTCTGCCAGCACAACCCTCGGCTCCAGAACTTCACTGTGTGGGTAGAGAATGAGAAGCTTGGTGATGGTCCTTTAGTTCTAATCCACAATCTGAAAGTCTTCATTCATGGTTATACAATCACCCTTCAGAGGGGAGTAATGTGGCAGGCAATGGTAGGTGAACCACACATTAGATAACTGCGTGCCTTACAAAATGCAGTTGTGAAAGTAATGTGATGGAGAAGGGCCACAACTACCTGATCCCATCTTAGAATTATTGGATTGTAGAGCTGAAAGGATTGCAAGCATCATCTAGTTCAGGGGTGTCAAACTCTATTTCATTGAGGGCTGCATCTGGTTTGTGCTTGACCTCGGGGGAAGGAGGGGACATGGACAGCATGATGTGACGTGTTGGGGGCATGATGGGACTGTGGTGGCATGAGCGTTCTGGCAGCAAAAAGAGGCTCCCGAGTTCTGTTTTGGCAATCCTCTGCCAGTGAAAATGGAGCTCAGGTGGCCTGCACGCGGCCCTCACAAGCTCTGTTTTGCTGGCAGAGGCACTGCGGGCCGGTCTTTCGCAATTTCTTTCGCAAGCAGAAAAACTCAAGTTTTACATTCAACAGTGACATTATAGTCTTAATCTCAGAAGATTCAGGATTTGACACCCCAAAAAATTTAAAAAAATGGGGAGGAGAGACTTGGGAGTTAAATGCATGCTTTCTACATCTGATGATTCTGCTAATGCAGAATGACTGCAAGATCATAAGAGAAGCTGCTTTTTATTCTTTTTCCAGGCTTGTGAAGAAGGAAAAAATGGATGTTAATTACTGCTATGAAGCAATGTGAAATGAGCATTACATTCTATGCATGCAAAACCAGCACTTATCCCCAATTTTTATTCTTGTTGGTACAGGTGGATGGACAGTTGTATACCCTGCCAATGAATGTAGCTGATGGGAAATTCTGGATCACCCAAGAAGGGAACAACATCTTCATCTACACAACCTTTGGCCTCACGGTCCTATATGATACTTCTGCATATGTTCAGGTTTCTGTTCCCAGTACTTACAGGGGTCATATGTGTGGCCTGGCTGGCAACTTCAATGGTGATCCGAAGGATGACTTTATGCTACCTAATGGAAAACTCACTGAAAATGTGGAAGAATTTGCGGCTTCTTGGAAGGTCCCTGTGAATGGTGTAATTTGTTCTGACGGCTGCGGGGACAAATGTCCCATCTGCAACAAAGCCCAAAAGACAAAATATGAAGCTGAGAACTTCTGTGGAATGATCCCATCCAAGACAGGTCCATTCATAGACTGCCATTCATTGGTGAACCCTGAACAATATTTTAAACACTGTTTGAATGAGGCCTGTACAACCAATGAGGTTCAAGAATCTCTTTGTCGAAGTCTTCAAGCCTATGTAGCAGCTTGCCAGGCATCTGGCGCCAAAATTAGAGCCTGGAGAAGTTCTTCCTTCTGCCGTAAGTTTGTAGGAAGTTACTTTCCATAAATAACCAACTCTGTGCCTCAAATGTCTTAATCTGTTCTCCTATGCCTTGCCTTACTATTCTTATTCATGGCTGTGCTATCCAGTTCACAACCACTTCAATCCTAAAATCCTCTGGTGCTTAACCAAGCCTGGATGCATCCTGATTCAAAGGGATTCCAGAATTGTTTTAGCAATTAGTGTTTCCCGAAAAATAACACCTATCCCAGAAATAAGCCCTACCATGTTTTTTGTGTGTGTGCCCAATATAAGCCCTATCCCCAAAATAAGGCCTTCTTAAGTGCCTGTGTAACCGCCCAGCCACCCATTCCATCTGGTTGCTTGTGGTGCCATGGCCGCGAGACCTCCTGCCCCAGCACGAGGAAGCAGAAGAAGTGGGCCTCCCATGGACACTTAAAATACATGGGGAAAACAATAAGACATCTTATTTTTCTTTAAATATTTTTATTTTATATTTAATTTTATATCATTTTTAAAAATATTAGTATTATTTCATTTAAAAATAAGAAAATAAGACCCGGTTTTATTTTCAGGAAAACACGGATACTTATTCCAAAATCCTTAACTTTATTGCCTAGTTTCTTATAATCTCTCAATATTGTACTCATGGTTCTTTGTTGTGTCATTCGTCCCAATGTGAAGGAAGAGGGAAGAGTAGTAATCTGTGGGCCTATTTTTTTTTTTCTTAGGTTCTTAACTACATCTTTGATTTTTGCTCCATGGAAACAACATGCCTCCCTAGATTGTACTTTCCTCCCCTGGAAGATGTGGTTGTTAGTCATTAACACTTCATTAGAGCAGTGTTTCTCAACTTGGGCAATTTTAGGAGATGTGGACTTCACTTCCTGGAATTCCCTAGCCATTTTAATCTATTTGCTTCTTCTGTTTTCCACAGCTCTCACCTGTCCGGCCCACAGCCACTATGAGCCATGTACCAGAACTTGTGATTCCACCTGTGCCGCCTTATCTACTCCAAGTCAGTGCTCAGGGAACTGCTTTGAAGGCTGTCAGTGTGATGAGGACTATGTGTTTGATGGATCTCAGTGTGTAACCATGAAGCAATGTGGCTGCACTTATGGTGGAGCCTACCTCAAGGTAATTTCTCTCTCCCTCGATGTGGCTGAGAGCAGAAAGGGGCTTTTTCTGATGAGATGGAGACTAGGAATGATTCCTGCCAGACTACAGGTAGTTCTCGACTTACAACAGTTTGGCAAATGTTTGGCAACTGACTCATATTTATGACGGTTGCAGTGTCCTGAGGTCATGCGATCACTTTTTGCAACCTTTTGATAAGCAAAGTCAATGGGAAAGCCAGATTCACTTAACAACCAGGTTACTAACTTAACAACTACAGTGATTCATTTAACAACTGTGACAAGAAATGTCATAAAATGGGGCAAAACTCACTTAACAAATGTTTCACTTATCTACAGAAATTTTGGGCTCAGTTGTGGCCATAAATCAAGGACAAACTGTATTCAGCGGGGAAATAACTTAAAAATGGGACTTTGGAAAAGAAAAGCACCATTGTTTGGTAATCTGCCAGTAAAATGGCCAAACTGACAAGGTTATGTAATCCCATAAAAAAGATATATTTTTATGTAGTACTTTTAATATTTATTTTATATTTTATATTATTTTATTTCATTGTTCAAAGTTTTGAAACCGTCCATCTATCCTAATCTACCCAGGACCATCAAATAGTAGCTATTATTATACAGTAACTCTTCTGACCCCTCTGTTGCTGTCCCTGGTTATGGGACCTTTAACATGAATTCATGTCTACAATTACATTAATTTAAAAATTGGGAGAATGGAGGGAAGGAGGGAATGCTTTTCCTTTCTTATTGTAATTGATTCCGGGACTTTGCTCAATAGATTGGTGAGCACATTTACTCGAAGGGCTGCACAAAAAAATGCACCTGCCGGTCAGCAGGGCAGCTCCAGTGTGAAGAAAGCAGCTGCCAGCTTGGAGAGACGTGTGCCCTTCGGGAAGGCCTGCGTGGCTGCGTGACGCTGGAAGCTCAATGCAAGCTCACTGCCCAAGCACAGATCACTTCTTTCGATGGTGCCTCCGGGAGATATTTCTGCAGTGGAGTCTACGAAATCGCTTCTCTTTGTGACCAGAACTCTGCCTCCTGGTTCAGGCTGCTAGCGAACATTGAAAAGGATTATACAAAGGAGATGATGGTTGGAAAATCTATCTTCTTTTACTTTCGAGGTGGATCCATTCAGATTATAAACCGAGAAAGGTTTTGGGTAAGTGAAAATCAAGAGCTAATGAAACACTTAGTAGCCTTCAACATACATTCTTCAAAGTCTTTCCTCCCACCCCACCCCTAGAATAGTCCTTCATAAATTCTGGCTAGAGAATGCCAAAGGCACTGGAGAGCTGATAGGACAATTTATACTTTACCCTTAAGCATTTTTACATATTTTAATAATAAAGTTGCATTTTAAATTCGGTAGTAGCTGAATGAAAGATAAAGTCTCCCTTGAGTCAGGTTAGATTCTGGTTGAATTAATGGACACTCCTCTGTTGTACAGGAAAATTTTGTCACTGCCATCTTCAGGAATGCTCTTTGACTTTTCATTAAAGGTGCAGTTGTAAGATTCTCTGGGAAACCCCTTTCAATTACTTAATTTTTTTAATTAGATTATAAAATAAAATACAAAAATACAAAAGCAAATAGTAGGACACTGGGAAGGAGACGGGGAAAGAAATGTGAGGAGGGGAGAGAGAAACAAGAAAATATTGATTTCCAATTTCCTCTCTTGCAATAGAATAAGGCATTGAACCTCAACTTTTTATGCTTCCATAATATTATAAACTAGCCATTTCTATAACAACAAATCAATACAATCAGTAAAGCTAACCAAGTTGTCATCGCTTACGTTTCAAAACTAGACAATAATATCCAGCAACTGCTATAAATGAATGAATTGACTCCTGATGAAAAAAGTATGCAGATGTTTCAGCGACTCTGTGCAAATGGGGAAGATACCTATTCTGTCTATACCAAATATCTTCTTTTCTTTCTACACAGCTGCTGTCTGCAAGACATCTGAGCTCTTGCAGAAGATTTTGAAATTAAGCCAAGGACTATTTGTGTAGATTCAAAGGAAGAAAACAAATGTTTAAAAATAGGGGTAGGGATGTTTTCAGGTTGCTAACACTTTTCCTACCTCAATCATGTTTTCCAGATAAATGGTCAGAAAATAACGCTGCCATATGAGAACAGCCCTGTGTCCATGAGGAAAATTCAAGATAAAATTATTATTGACCATGATTCTCAAGTGCAAGTTTATCTCCATCCTGACGGGATGGTGACAATGGCAGCCAAGGAGACCCTCAGAGGGAAGCTATGTGCCACCTGTGGAAACTTCAACAAAGACCATTTAGATGACTTGAAGTTGGCCAGTGGAGAGAGAACAAATAATTTTGATGAAGTACTCAAGTCCTGGGAGGCGGAAGATTTCCTTTAAATTGCTTCTAGATTGTTCCATCTGTGCTTGCGAACTGATGTAACAGCTAAGCACAAGGGAAGCCTAACATTTTGTGTAGCATATGCTCAAATACTTGTTTAGAAGAAGCAGATCTGGATCTTCCAGAGTCTCAGCTTTTCTTTGAAGGTCATCTCTGAACCTCCTTCAAAAGTGACATTTCAGAATCTCTAAATTCATGAATAAACTTTCAATGGAACAGACAACTTGATTAATTTCTACATTTTGGAGGAACTAATGTTAGCCTCACTAGGAAGATCAGACCAGGAAATCACAAGAAAGCTGAAACCACTATTATTGAGACGAGCTATAGCAGTAGAATCTTGCAAATCTAACTCTGCTGTATGTCCTCCCACTTCTTATACTTCAAGGAATTAGAGAAATATCTGCCTGAAACACTTCAGAACGTAATCTTTCTTCTCAGGATTTCATCTCCTTTTGCCTAGGTTAACAATTATGCTTTACATCATGTGCCTTAGCTGCAAGAATGCATTTGTTTATGGTTGAATATATTGTGCAAATGCAGAAAATGAAATAATCCAGTAAAGAAGTTAAATGTGTTATGTGAATTCAGGCTATAAGTTATCATTATGAGTGGAATATGCTGGAGAACAAACTACCCACCTGCATTTTTAAGCTTAGCCTGCGGACATAGTGAAGTCGAACCAAGGTACACTTAATTCAACCTCCAGCAAAGATTGGTGGGAAAACATTACTCATCACACTAGATAATCATAAAAGTAGTTTAGGCAATTGCAGGGCTGACTGCAAATTGCTCATAAGCTTTGTCCTCCCTATATTCCTCCCACCCAAAGTTCCCACCTAAATTGCAACTTTCCTTTTGTTTAATATTTAAAACGCTTGCTTGTGCAGCACGAAATATTACAATAACCCTGTGCACTAATTCATTCAGAGATTTAACTATTGCAAATGTGAAGGAGAAACAACTAAGATATTGTTTCCATTTCAAAATGCAATAAAGTTGGATTAGATAAATCAATGCTGCTTCCCACTTCTTTTAAAAGCAATAAATATTGCTCATACACAGGGAAATCCTTCACAATTTGGTTGCTCACACTGACCACAAAATGATTACAGATTATAAAGCCCTATATTATTGCACATCAGCTGAGCTACAGATCATTCATAATCTGTATACTAGTAAAACTCTCTAAAGGTTTGTTTGTAACCCTTAAATGGGCGAAATGGTGCATTGTAGGGCAACAATTTTTGAACCAAGATACCTCAAGTGGGCTAACCTATATATATTAATCCTGGAACCTTGACTGCCACGCAATTGAAATTTTGCAAGTTTTATAAAACAACTGATGACATAAAAATCATAAAACATTTTATGGCATAAAACATTTCCTGTGCTGATATTTGACTCTACTACACTGTTCAATGTGGACCATTTTCAAGGCAGATTCATCTATGAATTTATCTCATGTTTTCTAGTCAAGACAGTACATTAAAAGTTCTGTCATTGTTGAAGTTACTGAGGAATCTGATAAGGAAATCTCTCTGAAAATATGACACAACAGATCCTCGGTGGTCTGCTATTTCTTGTACTTTGACCGAAGTCATACTGTATGAATTAATTCATCAGGACAATAATCCTGTGCCCACTTTAACCATTGATTTATAAGTGATCATCATCTGTAAACATAGATCTGTTGTCTCAATTTCATCTAACTTCTTTTACCCCTCTACTGCCCCAAACACTCGATGCATATATACTTCTTGTCTCTGAATAATACTCCATTTTCAACACAAAATTCTATAATCCCCCCCCAAAAAATGATTAAAAATGCAAGTTTTAATAAAAGAATTAAAAGAATTAAAATAAAAACATCATCACAGAAGGACCTATAGGAGGAATAAGGCACTGCTAGGAGTCCTAGTTCGAGGTAAGAGATGATGATGATGATGATGATGATGATCATGATCATGATCATCGTCATCGTCATCATCATCTTTTACTGACTCCATAATCCCTTGTGGGGTAGAGTCTGGGCAACTGAATGGAGCTAGCAGAGTGTTTCCTGGCCGTATGCCCTTCCTGTTGCCAATGTGGAGTTTTGTTCAGCAGATATATTCTTATTATGCCCAAAGAAATATCTGTCTCTACCTAGGATCGAATTTGAGATAAGAGATGTTGAGCATAAAATACTGTTTTATATGCTCGTATCTGAGTTTTTGTGGATACATATATACCATATAACTATTGACTGATGGATTGATACAGACAGAGTTTGTACAATATAGGTTACCATGGTACAGTTTACCCAAACTGCCTAGCCACTCCGAAGTTTAACCACATCCATATTTTAACATTTCTGCAGTCATACCCTTACACCTGCAGCTTTATTAGCGTTCCACGTTATCATGGCATGTATGATTTGCCTATCATGTTTTTCTTAACTATTATGGCACTTAAGTCTATTTTGAGGGATGACATTTAATTCATTCACTCTGTTGGAGATTCCTTGTTTAGCTTTCTTCATCTATTTCCAGAATACATTGCTTAATTCCACCAGATACAGAGTTGGAAGGGACCTTGTAGGTCATCTAATCCAACCCTTCCCCCAAGCAGATCCTATACCATTTCTGACAGATGGCAGTCCAGTCTCTTCTTGAAAGCTTCTAGGGATGAAGCACCTACAACTTCTGAAGGCAAGCGGTTCCATGTGTTGATTGTTCTCACTGTCAGAAAATTTCTCCTTATTTCCAGGTTGAATCTCTCCTTGATCAGTTTCCATCCATTATTCCTTGTCTAGCACACAATCTATTTTTGGAAAATATCTTGACCCCCTCCTCTCTGTGGCAGCCCCTCAAATATTGAAAATGCTGCTATCATGTCTCCCCTGGTTCTCTTCACTAGACTAGTGAAGAGTTCCTGCAACCGTTCATCGTATGTTTTAGCCTCCAGTCCCCTAACATTTCATCGCGAACTCAAGACTCATCTTTTTATCCGCGCGGGGCTGGCTTAAACTGGGATTTTAATGTTAAATTTTATTAATTTTAAACGGGGTTTTTTAATATGGTAAATTTTAATTACTGGGCTAATTTAAATAAGTTTTTTAAATCGTATTTTAAACTTGTATATTGTATTGTCGGTTTTATTATGCCTGTACACCGCCCTGAGTCCTTCGGGAGAAGGGCGGTATAAAAATCAAAAAATCAAATAAAATCAAAAAAAATTGTCTTGGTTGCTCTTCTCTGCACTTTTTCTAGAGTCTCAACATCTTTTTTTCTAGTGTGGTGACAAAAACTGGATGCAGTACTCTAGGCATGGTCTTACTAAGACTTTATAGAGTGGTATTAGTACCAAAATCACTTTGCATTTCCTCCATCCCTTAACTGGCCCTGGTTTTCCTTGACTACATTCCTGGCCACTAAGAGACACGAAGGGATGTGTTACCTAAATTAGGAATCAACCAGTTCCAACCGCGGGTTCCAGTTTCTCTTCTCCTCGCTCCCATTTGCAATGGGGATGGAATACGTTACCTATGTAATTTTCATTCTCTCTCCTCTCCCCTCTCCTCAAGCACAAAAGGCCAAGTCACTGTCCTTCTTTTCTTCCTTCCCACATTCAATTGTAGAGAGGGCTGAAATCTATTGGGCGATTTAATAAAAGAGAATTACTATATTCCAGGCTTCTGGGGAGTTCATAAGAGCACTTTCTTCAAGGTCCACATGCAGAGATAACTATGCCAAACTGTGACAAACAACTCAGGGCAGGCATCGTGATTAGGGGGTCCTCCCAATGTGTGTTTTAGAGTTTCACCTTTGAAACTCCTGGCCTGAGCAGCATCAATTCCCTAAGGGCTCATGCTTGAATTATTATCTACGGAAAACTCCCTACTGGGCTATGCATCTAAGTGAAGTTTTATCCATTAACTACTTTGTCATCAGACAGCTGCATGGGAATTGTGAGTAATACACAAAGACTCACTTTCCTTTCCCCGGAAAAAAGTAGCTTCCAAAATTGGCTGATGCAACAGAAAAATGGTTGATAGAATATGATCTTTTGGCAGCCGGAGCAGTGGATTTAATAGCAGTAGAGTTTTCTGATGACTCCTAGAGGTGCAGAGAGTGATGAGGAACATCACAACTCAGCAACAGAGGAAGTTTGAAATCCAGAAGGGGAGAATGTCTGTTTGAGAGAGGGAACGATTTTGATAACAGCAACAGGAAAGGGCATAATTCAAAACAAGTTGGGAAACCACTTGTGTCTTCTTCTGCATAGGTAAAGGTAAAGGTTCCCTTTGCACAGATGTGTTAGTCGTTCCTGACTTCCCGACTCCCTAGAGTCTCCCCTAGGACAGTGCTCATCTCCATTTCACTGCCTCTTTGCTTTTCCAGTGCTGTATCTGATTAAAGGTAAAGGTAAAGGTTCCCCTCGCACATACATACTAGTTGTTGCCGACTCTAGGGGGTGGTGTTCATCTCCGTTTCAAAGCCGAAGAGCCAGTGCTGTTCGAAGACATCTCCGTGGTCATGTGGCCGGCATGACTCAATGCCAAAGGCACATGGAACACTGTTACCTTCCCACCAAAGGTGGTCCCTATTTTTTCTACTTGCATTTTTATGTGCTTTTGAAACTGCTAGGTTGGCAGAAGCTGGGACAAGTAACGGGAGCTCACCCCGTTACACGGCAGCACTAGGGATTCGAACAACTGAGCTGCCGACCTTTCGATCGACAAGCTCAACGTCCTAGCCCCTGAGCCACTGTGTCACCTGTATCTGATTAGGTTAAGGTAAAGGTTCCCCTTGCACATATGTGCTAGTCATTCCCGACTCTAGGGGGCAGTGCTCATCTCCGTTTCAAAGCCAATGAGCCAGTGCTGCCCGAAGACATCTCCATGGTCATGTGGCCGGCATGACTAAATGCCAAAGGCGCACGGAACGCTGTAACCTTCTTACCAAAGTTGATCCCTATTTTTCTACTGGCATTTTTTACGTGCTTTCGAACTGCTAGGTTGGCAGAAGCTGGGACAAGTAACAAGAGCTCATCCCATTATGCAGCACTAGGGATTCAAACCGCTGAACTGCCGACCTTTCTAATGACAAGCTCAGCATCTTAGCCACTGAGCCACTGTGCCCCTTGGCTTCTGCATAGCAGTTGCTTAATGTGTGGTTCTTTAATAAGATACTTGTATCTTGTTTTGCATCTCTTATAGACAGAGTGACCCAACTGTTTCCCACCCCTGTGGGTTACCTTTTACTTTGGTATGAGTAGGGGGTCTACTCTTCGTAAAAAACAGGGGAGGGTTTTTTGACATGAGAAAAGATAAGATGGGCCTCTCATCTCTTGCAGCGTTTTATCTACAACCTAGAACAGGGGTGTCCAAACTTGGTCCCTTTAAGACTTTTGGACTTCAACTCCCAGAGTCCCTCAGCCAGCAAAGCTGGCTGAGGAACTCTGGGAGTTGAAGTCCAAAAGTCTTAAAGGGACCAAGTTTGGACACCCCTGACCTAGAACTAAGGAAAAGCAATTCCTAAAAGTGAGAACAATTAGCCATTGAGAACAATTAACCAATGGATTAACCATTGCCTTCAGAAGTTGTGGGTGCTCCATCACAGGAAGCTTTTCAGAGACTGGACAGCCAGTTGTCTGAAATGGTATAGGACAGGGGTGTCCAAACTTGGTCCCTTTAAGACTTGTGGACTTCAACTCCCAGAGTCCCTCAGCCAGCAAAGCTGGCTGAGGAAGTCTGGGAGTTGAAGTCCACAAGTCTTAAAGGGACCAAGTTTGGACACCCCTGGTATAGGATCTCCTGCTTTTTTTTTTTTTTATTTTGAATTTATATCCCGTCCTTCTTCGAAGACTCAGGGCGCCTTACACTGTGTTAAGCAATAGTCTTCATCCACTTGTATATTATATACAAAGTCAACTTATTGCCCCCAATAATCTGGGTTCTCATTTTACCTACCTTAGAAAGGATGGAAGGCTGAGTCAACCTTGGGCCTGGTGGGACTCGAGCCTGCAGTAATTGTAACTGCAGGCAGCTGTGTGTTAATAACAAGCTGCATTAGCCTGGATCTCCTGCTTGAGCAGGGGTTTGGACTAGAAGCAGACTCCAAGGCAGGGGTCTCCAACCTTAGTAAACCTTAGCTTTGCTGGCTGAGGAACTCTGGGAATTAAAGTCCACAAGCCTTAAAGTTACTAAAGTTGGAGACCCCTGCTCCAAGGTATCTTCCAACTCTGTTATTCTGTTATCAGATGTCTGAATAAAATGATTGTTTTCATGCTAGTGAAACAAATTTAACATTTCTATTTTGTTTAACCCTACAAATAGAGAAGAGAAGAGAGGAGTGGAGAGGAGAGGAGCTCATTGCCTTCTGAGATTATACCTTAATCTCATGTTGATATGACAACACAGGAACAAAGTTTGCAAAAAAATGGCCATATCTCTAAAAGTTCTTTAGAACAACTGGGAGAGATAAATATACAGTCTCTGTATTCTATCTTAGCTGAAACTCTGTAGATGCTTCTCCGTCCACATGGTTGTATCAATTCCAGGGTATAATCAACTCAATCTCTTGCATTTATTGAAGAGCCAAGAGCGCACATGTCTTCTGCTGGCTTCCTAAAGTCGGCCATTTAGTTGTTCCTTTTGTTCTGCCAAGAAATCCAACCCTTGAGGCCACTGGAACTTCTCCGTTAAATTAGAAATAGGCGTTGTCAGAATTCCTATAAAAGGCAAAGAGTAGCTTAAGTCAAAAACAGAGTGGACAACTTTCTTTCTTTCCCTTCCTTCCTTCCTTCCTTCCTTCCTTCCTTCCTTCCTTCTTTCTTTCTTTCTTTCTTTCTTTCTTTCTCTCTCTCTCTCCCTCTCCCTCTCTCTCTCCCCCTCCCTCCCTCTCTCTCTCTCTCTCTCTTTCTTTCTTTCTCCAGGAACAATACTGTGAAAACTGGAGGTAAGAGACCATCTTGGATTCTATCTTGGGGTGCTTTTTGCTTGCCCTCCAAACCAAATTGTTCATCATTAGAGCAACAGGGCTCCAGCTAATTTGCTGACTTTTCCCCACCATGTGGAAAAAAGGCATGTTAAGGCTGCTATTAGTTCAAGGGGAAAAAAATAAAATTTTGTCCTTCATCTAAAATGGAAGCGGAAATTCAGATGTTCTAGAACTAAATTTTTCAGCTTTTGTCTTGGTTGGCCATTTGAGCTGGAGCTATTACTAGTTAGCAACAATTGGAGAACCAGATATTTCTCATTAATGAATGCATATTTGGGGAGGAAAGCCTGTAATTATCTTTTTGCTAATTCCCTTTTTCTCTTCAGTTTCATTTCTATTATCCATTAGCACTCTGTCTTTCTTTGGGCCAAATTCCCTTTTACTTTCCCCAACAGGAAGTCAAATAGATTAGGAGTCAAGGATCCAGTTGTGGACTCAGCCACTACTGAGACAACATGTGTAAAACAACAGAGTCTAGGAGTGGGGTGTAGGTGATGACATTATGCAGCCTCCAGAATCCCCATCCAGTGGATCCAGTGTCCAAGGATTCTGGGAGCTGTAGTCCCAATGATTCTAGACGGTTCCATGATGCCATGGCGGATCTGAAGGAGGCAGAGCGAGACAGAGGGGCATGGAGAGTGCTGGTCCATTGAATGGCCCTGGATCAGACTTAATGAGTGGCTGATGATAATGCTTCTACTGGGGGTGGAGGAAAATATTCCTTCAGTTCCTCTTCTGTTTATTTATTCATGACTCCCTAGGTAAGTTCATATCACGTTTTAAGCCATCATGTGCTTTCCTTGTTTGTAGTTGAGCATGTTTTTGGTGCCAAATTGTTAGCCATTTCTTTAATAAACCACAATTAAGTGTGGTTTCTTTGTGAACACAGGCAATATGTTATTTTCTGGAATACAACCAGTCCGGAGACAAACTTGATGTTTAGATGTAATGTATTAGAATGTCAGAAATTAACTACTACCAATACAATGTTTGTATCAGGGGTTTCCAAACATGGCAATTTTAAAACTTGTGGACCTCAACTCCCAGAACTCCCAGGACTGGCTGGGGAATTGTGGAAGTTAAAGTCCGCAAGTCTTAAAGTTTCCAAGTTTGGAGACCTCTGTATTATGTGGCCATTTTGTCTCATCTTGCATTAGAGATGGCATTAGAGATCTCCAGGCTCTTGGAGAAATCATTTGCTGCTGTGAGGTTTCAGTTTTATGCCTACACAATTCATGAAGTAGAGAGACAAGTTAATATTTGTGCCTGCTGCTTCAGGCAGTTTCCCCAAATAAGTCTGCTTTCCTTCTCAGAATGGATAAAGCTTTGGGAAAGACCATCAGCAGAAACATTGGCAGATTGGATCAGAAGGTCAGAGTGGGAAACGGCCAGCTGTATCGATTTTGTCCCACTTTAAATTCTTAGGTGACAAAAACTGACCCGGAAAGAAGAATTGCAACATTTAAAAAAAAGAGGAAAAAAAGATTCAGCCGTGGTTTCTTGCATAATTCCCAACAGCTGGGTTCAAACAATGTGGTTGAACTCAGCTAGTGTGACACTGAAGAACAGTTGTTGGGGGAAAAACAAACAAGTCAGAAATTGTGTTTTCCGTGTTTCTGGGCTTCTTGTCTTCCATTTGATATGTCAGCTGCTGAACTTGATGAGACTGATTCATCTGCACGGTTCTGCTAAAGTACTTCTTGTTTATTTTAATTTTTGCAGGGATGGGATCCCACGAAGCAAAGTCACAGGAAGTACATGGACAAAAGTTAATGGCATCATTGACGAGGCCAAGTACTTGACTTATGACATAACATAACATAACATAACATCAGAGTTGGAAGGGACCTTGGAGGCCTTCTAGTCCAACCCCCTGCCCAGGCAGGAAACCCTACACCATCTCAGTCAGATGGTTATCCAACATTTTCTTAAAAATTTCCAGTGTTGGAGCATTCACAACTTCTGAAGGCAAGTTGTTCCACTTATTAATTGTTCTAACTGTCAGGAAATTTCTCCTTAGTTCTAAGTTGCTTCTTTCCTTGATCAGTTTCCACCCATTGCTTCTTGTTCTACCCTCAGGTGCTCTGGAGAACAGCCCGACTCCCACTTCTCTGTGGCAGCCCCTGAGATATTGGAACACTGCTATCATGTCTCCCCTGGTCCTTCTTTTTGTTAAACTAGACATACCCAGTTCCTGCAACCTTCTTCATATGTTTTATCCTCCAGTCCCTAATCATCTTTGTTGCTCTTCCCTGCACTCTTTCTAGAGTCTCAACATCTTTTTTACATCGTGGCGACCAAAACTGGATGCAATATTCCAAGTGTGGCCTTACCAAGGCATTATAAAGTGGTACTAGCACTTCACGTGATCTTGATTCTATCCCTCTGTTTATGCAGCCCAGAACTGTGTTGGCTTTTTAACAGCTGCTGCACTGCTGGCTCATATCTAGATGGTTATCCACTAGGACTCCAAGATCCCTCTCACAGGTACTACTATTGAGCAAGGTACCACATATACGGTACTGGTGCATTTTGTTTTTGGCCTAAATGTAGAACCTTACTTTTTCACTGTTGAATTTCATTTTGTTAGATAGCGCCCAATGTTCAAGTCTGTCAAGATCTTTCTGTAACTTGAGCCTATCTTCTGGAGTGTTAGCTATTCCTGCCAGCTTGGTGTCATCTGCAAATTTGATGAGTTCCCCATCTATCCCTCGTCCAAGTCATTGATGAAGATGTTGAAGAGTACTGGGCCTAAAACAGAGCCTTGGGGTACTCCACTGCATACTTCCCTCCATGTGGATGTAGTTCCGTTGAGGACTACACGTTGAGTGCGGTTGGTCAGCCAGTTACGAATCCATCTGGTGGTGGTGCTGTCTAACCCACATTTTTCTACTTTATCTAGTAGTAGGTTATGGTCTACTTTATCAAATGCTTTACTGAAGTCCAAGTAAATTATATCAACAGCATTCCTCTGGTCTACTAATTTTGTCATTTTGTCAAAGAATGCGATAAGATTAGTCTGGCATGATCTGTTTTTGACAAACCCATGTTGGCTTTTGGTTATTACTTTGTTTGCTTCTAGGTGTTCGGTGATTCGTTGCTTGATTATCTTTTCCAGAATCTTCCCCGGTATTGAGGTCAGACTGATAGGTCTGTAGTTTCCTGGATCTGTTTTTTTTCCTTTTTTGAAGATGGGAACTACATCAGCTCTTTTCCAGTCCTCTGGCAGCTCCCCTGTGCTCCAGGATCTTTGAAAGAGCATGACTTGAAGATTTTGTGGCTGATCACCATAGACCAGGGGTTGGTTGCTGGGGGTTCGCAAGGGTTCGGGAGAACCTCTAGCTAAGATTCTGTGCAGTTTGGAGAACCCCCAAATCCCACTCCTTGCTGGCCCCACCCACCCCTCCCTTCCCCTCCCCACATGGCCTGTTTTGGATGCAGGTAAGTGCAGGGCATACACAGAGGCTCGGGGGGGGGGGGCGAAAAACGGGCCTACCGGAAGTTTGGGAAGGCCAGAAACAGGCCCATTTCTGGCCTCAAGAGGGCCTCCGGAGCCTGGAGAGGCCATTTTTGCCCTCCCAGAGGCTCGAGGAAAGCCTCCAGAGACCAGGGAGGGCAAAAACGCCCTCCCTCCCCTGTGATGCAGGAGATCAACTAGGCCACACCCACCATGGCCATGCCCACCCAGCAACCGGGCAGAGAACTCCTTCATAAAATTTTTGAAGCCCACCCCTGCCACAGATGACAAGCTTCTGTGTTGTCAGTCACAGAAAAGCACCTCTGCTGCCTTCATCCCTCTTTTGAAGACCTTCTACACATTTACTTTTTCTAATTCAGCTCTAAGCTCTGAGGGGCATTTGTGAAGCTCTCTTGCAAGCATCGACAATTTAGCAGAATGAATCCAGCTGGATTAATGGAGAATTTATAGCTCGATTCACCCAGTGTCCTAAATTGTGATTTATTACATAAACCGGTGATGTTAAGCCATAAACTAGGGATGTAGGTGGAAGGTCTTGGAACCAGATATTGTATCTGAGTCAAGGATCCAGTTGTGGACTCAGCCACTACTGAGACAACATGTGTAAAACAACAGAGTCTAGGAGTGGGGTGTAGGTGATGACATTATGCAAGACCAGGAAAAGGGGCAAATGGCTCAAACAGTTTGAAAACCACCACACTATATGCAAATATGCTTCCTACTACTAGCTGAATACGATTTAATTTGCCTAGAGATTTCTATAAATGTTTCATTGGAACTGCACTGTTCAAATGTGTTTTAATTTCAAATGAAAAACTACCATAAAATTGTATGAATCTTTACTTCCATTGGGTTTGGGGTTTTTTTGCAACTGTTGTCAAATACTTTCCAACTTCAGATGTATTCTTAAGAATACATTTTCACAGAAGCCTTTAATTTCACTTTGGGGATTTCTTTTCGGCAGGCCCCATCCTGTCATCTGATTTCTGCTAGTCACACGCTTCTTAAACTTCAAAATTGACAGGATCAGCCTGGAACAATGGTAGACGAACTTTCAGGATTTAAGAATTGGATTTAAAAAAAAATACATGGGTATTAGTACCTCTTTGAGCAGGACTCTCGTGCCTAAACCATGATTTTTTTTTCCTTTTTAAAAAGATATCCAAATCATAAAGAACTCTGCCCTCCAAGAATGCCATCACCCCAATAAAGTTTCAATCATTACATATGACACTTTTCTGTGAAAAATCAATGGCTTTGGGGAAGAAAAAATTGAAGGAGAGAGTGCTATATATATGCAGCTTTGAGATCCCGAAGGGAAGGTGAGATAGACATCTATCAAATAAGTGGACATAATAGAGATTTGGTAATTCCAAAATGGGGTCTTAGAGATCACATGTAGACCATAGGTCATCATCTCCCCATCATTCTAGGTGATTTGGTGGTAAGAATTCCATCTCCTTTTGTTCCTTCTTTGTTATGTATTTGTTCATATCTCTGTTTTATTTTCACAATTCTTCTCAGGATTTTTGTCACCAGTAACTTGTTAGTCACTGTTTCTTCCACCCTCTTTCCCTCATACAAACCATGATAAACAAAGGTTAGCTGTTGGTTAGTAGTAATGACCAATCTTTTTTTTGTTTGTTTGTTTACATTTATATCCCGCCCTTCTCCGAAGACTCAGGGCGGCTTACAGTGTGTAAGGCAATAGTCTCATTCTATTTGTATATTTTTTACAAAGTCAACTTATTGCCCCCCCAACAATCTGGGTCCTCATTTTACCTACCTTATAAAGGATGGAAGGCTGAGTCAACCTTGGGCCTGGTGGGACTAGAACCTGCAGTAATTGCAGGCTACTGTGTTCTAATAACAGGCTTCTTAACAGCCTGAGCTATTCCGGCCCTTCTTGGAATCTTGGCCTAAAGATTCCACAACTGGGCATAGTCCGTGGAAATCCCGAATCTTCTTTTACAGAGATACACAAAATTGGCTATTGTGCAGGGCTGCTATTCAGCAGGTTCTGACAGGTTCTGGAGAACCGTTAGTGGAAAATTTGAGTAGTTCAGAGAACCGGCAAATGCCACCTCCGGCTGGTCCCAGAGTGGGGTAGGAATGGGGATTTTGCAATACCCTTCCCCCGGGAGTCGGGAGGGAGTGGAGATTTCTCAGTATCCTTCCCCTGCCACACCCACCAAGCCATGCCCACAGAACCGGTGGTAAAAAAACATTTGAATTCCACCACTGCTGTTGTGCCTTTGTTGAACTTGGCAACTACCCCATAGGAAAGTTTGTTCTGCTAGAATGAAATGAAGAGGTCGAGATGCAGCTCTTAGCCTTTACGAATGCACGCTGCCAACAATTTCTGCAAAATTGTTGGCAGAGTGATCATTACACTTGGCTTGCCAGATCTCCTCTCTGACACTTCGTACACAACCTTTCTTCAGTTGCATCACTCTCTTCAAGGGTTAGCCATGGTGGGTTGTAAATCCCGAGTAAGTGAAAGGCCAATCTGAACAGTCTCCGCATGTTTTCCTATTAGTCACCACTGATGTCCCGCTGGTCAAACATTTCACAACCAGCATCATATCCACAGCTTAGGATATATTGATTCCCCAGGGTTGGTTGATACATTTATGTCCGAATCTTATTTAAATCTTCCCCAGAGAGTATTCCGGGAATAGCTATTATATCAAGAGAAACGAAAGGAGGAAGCTCAGTGTTAACAGTAGGACCATCGTGTTCTAGTCACAAAAGTCAATGGAACAGAAGGTAAGAAAATGTGCATTGTCTTTTACTAAATCGTGCTCAGGAATTTCAGAAAGTATAGGTTTTTTTTGTGAATGAAGGCAAATAGACATGTCCCAGGAAAATGTTGCAAGATCCAATCTGAGTCGGGCGCCAGGTTTATTCTTCCAAGCTTTCACACTTTGCTGGAGTCCATCATCAGGAAAGTTTCCTTCCTCCAGAATATGTACACTGAGCTGTTGTTGTTGTTGTTTTGCATTGTATTTATGTGGTTCCTGGTTGTGTGGAGTTTTTGATTGTTAATTAGGGCATTGATGGCTAGTTTGGTAGATGGGTCACTTTTGTCCGTTGTGAGATATGGGATAGTCAGTTCCAAGGCGAAACTAGTAAGGAGTCATACTTGCAAGGTATGTAAATCCCGTCCTGTTCTTTATTTAATAACACAACATTAAAATTCGAGATGTGCATCTTCTAATTCTGGGCTGTTGTTTTTGCTCGCTGACACAAAAAGAGGGTAACGGTTGTATGAACAGGCAGAAAGTCAACAAGTGTCTGTCTACTTCATTTCAAGGTGGGATGACTGGGAAAGATTTGCTGGTTAAATTTCTTTTCTTTTTCTTTTTTCTTTTCCTTCTCGCTTGCTCTTAAAGTGCAGGATTCTGAGTAGCAGGGGAAAAAATTCCTTTTGGCAGAGTCTTAATTACGAGCCCAAAGGCGTTTGAGATCACACAATTTCCTTCTTTCCTATTTTAGCTCTTCAATTATGGATGAAAATGGTCTCATTTTTTAAAAAACAGCTGTGGGACCCTAATTTCAATATACTGAAATTCTGCCTGGCAGAAGCATCTGCTAAGGGGGCTAGGGGTTGGGGGTGGGGAGTGGAGGGGGAAGGGAGGGGGAGGAAAGCCAAGATGGTGGCTATCCCCAACCCTTTAAAAGGTGTTTATTTCTTATTTATTTAAGTTTATTGGCTGCCCAACCTATGCAATGCACCTTAAAAAATGAACTAGGCTTCAATCACTCCGCTGTGGTCACCATCTCAACTTTTCTGACCCCTCCCCTTATTCAGGCATTGCTGCTGCCTGTGGTCTTCTGATCCCTGATTCCCCCTGTCACCCCTGCCCAATTAATAAATAAAATAAATAACTTGTTCCCTTTATTATTTCTTTATTTGCTCACAACACTTGTATCCCACTTACCTGTTGCAGTTAAAAATTACTCAAAGACGATTTAAAACAAGATGTTAGTTTTAGTTATATCCTGCCTTTGATGTTTTATGAATATCCTGCCTTTAACAACTCAAACCAGCAAACGTACCTAATACTGCTTCCTCCTCCTATTTTCCCAAAAATGACCCTGGGAAGTGGCTGAGGGACTGGCCTAAGGTCACCCAGCCAGCTTTTACGCCTAAAGGAGATCTAGAACTCACAGTCTCCTGGCGATTGGCCCAAAAGTCGGTTTTCATGTCCTCTAAGGCGGGATCAGAACTTCTAGTCTCCCAGTTTCTATCCCGGTACTTTAACCACCAGACCAAATTGTCTCTTTATCCTATATTTACAGGGGTGGGCTGCTCGGGTTCGGAAGAACCTCTAGCTAAGATTCTGTACAGTTTGGAGAACCCCCAAATCCCACTCCTGGCTGACCCTGCCCACCCCACCCCTCCCAGGAGTCCCCACACAACCCATTTTGGATGCAGGAAAATGCACACACGGAGGCTCGGGGAGGTTGAAAAACGGATCTACCAGAAGTTTGGGACAGCCAGAACCAGGCCCATTTCCAGCCTCCAGAAGGCCTCCGGAGCTTGGGGAGGCTGTTTTCGCCCTCCTGGAGGCTCAAGGAAAGCCTCCGGAGCCTGGGGAGGGCAAAAATGCCCCCTCCCTGTGGTGCAGGAGACCGACTAGGCCACGCCGATCATGGTGATGCCCACCCAGCAACCGGGCAGAGAACCTCTTGTTAAAATTTTTGAAGCCCACCCCTGTATATTTATATTAAAATACATACGCAAGATATTCACAGAAGGTATTAAAATACCATTAGCACTGTTCCTCTTGTTTTTGATAAATGATTTGAGAGAGAGAGATGAACCATCTCTAATAGCCGAAAACTTATTCTATTTATTAAACAATAAAAAAAGAGAGAGATTATCTATGATGTGAGTTTTACAGTTCTCCAGTATACACTCAAAAATAAATAAAACGTTCCTCAAATTGGAGGGAGCTTCAGTAGCATTTAATCTCATCCATATGGGAATTTTTCGTTGGCCTTATTTAGATTGAACTGCATGTGAGTGAAGAATAATTTTTACTGAATCATAGGGATTACTGCTGAATTGAGCCCCTCTGTTGGCAAACACATCTGAAGTGAATGTGCTATAAAAACACGGGGAGCCAGTTTGGTATAGTGGTCAAAGCATCAGGTTAGAAAACTGGGAGATGTGAGTTCTAGTCCTGCCTTGGGCACAAAGCCAGGTGGGTGTGCTTGGACCAGTTATTCTCTCTCAGGCCTAGGAATCAGACAACGGCAAACCACTTCTGAAATCTTGCCAAGAAAATGTAAGGACTTGCCCAGAAAGTTGCCAGAAGCCAAGACTAACTTGAAGGTTACGTACCAACACACACAAATGCCTTTCAACAGCTAGATGTTGGAAAGACAGAACTTCCAACAGAATGCAGAACAGAGCTAATCTTAAAATATATTTTGCAGCTTCAGTTAATAGGAGGTCAATCATGGAGTTAACCAACCTCTGGAACAAGTCGGGTATGTTTTTTGGTGAGTATTCCATACCATCCCTGTTGCCTTTTGTTCTCTTTTGTAAATGGGACAAGTGGGAATGTAATTGCACAAGAGGGAAGTCTTCGCATTTTGTGCTGGTGTGAATACAAGATAGCCTTCTACATTCTAAGGCACAAGATTCCTGGCTGTAAGTTTATAGAATTCTGCCCAGATAAATATTGCACAAATCAAGAAATCTTTGGAGCTTTTCAATACGCTGTCTTCAATCTAGAGAAAGATATTGTGTGGGAAAGTAGCCCCTGCCCGAGCTTTGAATAATCACAATAAACATGATCCTAGTAGAAAAGAGAAGTGATAGACAAGAGGAACAAATATAAACAAGGGCAAGAGGACTAATAGATTAAAAGAAATAATTGACAGGGACTCCGTACATAAATCACAGACTCCTTTGGCTCATAACAAATTATGAGCAACAAATTATTTTAAAGATGGTCTTGTTTAGTCATTGTATTTCATCACCGTTATTGTAATGGTATGTGGGGAAAACTTTGAGAGACTGAGCCAAGAGACATTGCCTGGGGAATAGTCAGATAACAAACAGTGTAGCTTGCAGCTGGATAGAGGCCAGAGTAAGAAGCTGAAAAGAGACTCTCCCTGGTTTCTTGGGTGATAAAAGAGATGGGGTGGGGTGGAATTGTACTTTTAGTCTTGTAAGATTTGTCAATGTAGCACTACCTACAAATAAGTAGAAGTAGCTCATCTGGTCGCAATTCCTGTCTGAGTCATCCTGTGAGGCTGACATCAATCTTGCAAGTGTGAAAATACAATTGTTCTCCCCCCTCCTTTACCATCAAAGAAACTAGAGAGGGTCTCTTTAGAGCAGGGGTCCTCAAACTTGGCCGCTCTAAGACTTGTGGACTTCAACTCCCAGAATTCTCCAGCCAGCATAGCTTAAAGCGGCTGTTGTGTCTCGCCCAATCTCACCACAGCTGGGGCCTTCTTATCTGCTTCTGAACACGGAGGAATGTTCTAGTATGCCTCCCGGCCCCAGCCCTGGCTCCATGCCCAGACAGGCTGAAGAGGAGGAAATATCTCCAGCCCCCAGCTCTGGCTCCATGCCCAGGCAAACGGAGCAACTAGGCCCCTCCCCCTCCTCCACAGCATGTGAGCCTGAGGGAGGTCTATTGCCAACAGCTGCCGACTGGAGTGACCCTCGCGTCAGAAGACTTGATAGGCGGAGGCAACAGAAGGAAGGGAGGGGCAGGCCTGGATAAGTGCTGAGTCATGGAGCCACACCCCATGGCCTATATAAAGGATCTGCTTTCTGGCATTCCCTGAGTCAGGCAAAGTCTAAACATATCTTGCTGAAGTCACTTTCTGGTCTCCTGCCTGCCCTGAGGACTTTGCTAGGACTTTGGCAGAGCTGCAGAGGCACGCCTGATTCGGATTTCCCTGACCCGGCCGTCAGCGGAGGAGTGGGACACGACAGCGGCCAAGTTTGAAGATCTCTGCTTCAGAGCCTCTTGCCCCATCCACTATCCAGTTGCGAGCTATGCTGTCTCTTATCTGACTGTTCCCTATGCGGCAGCTCTTTGACCAAGGTCTTTCCCACATACCATTACAGTTATAGGAATAGACACATCATGTTGACCAGGTTCAAGTTATACAATGATCTTCACCTTATTGAGAACTTCTTTCTTGACCCTACTTCAACAAATGGCCAATACATTTTCCATACTTCCGGGGAACATACAGGCATGCTAGTTTTGAGATTATTTTAACATGCCATAACCTTTATATCTTTTTGTTCCCTGCTTAGGAATTTTGAGTTGGTCTTCCTGGATCATGTTAACTGTTCTCCCCATCCCCGTTTCCTCAAGCCCATTAGGAAAAGAGTTTATCACTGCATTCATGCAAAATGGTTTCCCACAAAGGTTCCAGGGAGATTTTAAGCTTCTCATCACAGGTTCTGTTCAGTCCACATCTGTTACTATCTTCATGAAACAACCCGCACTGAGGGTAACGGTCATCGCGAACGCCGGAGAAACGCTTTCAGTGAAAATCCCACCAGAGGCTGAGATGGTTGGAAGCAACATTTTTGACAATACCCTCACTGTCCGGGCTGACAATGATATCTCCGTTGTTTCCCATTCCTACAAACCACACTCCGCCGGCACCACTATTGTCTATCCCATGGAAAGCTTGGGTACCGAATATTATGTCATGACACCAAATGTGGGGACCGATCGCTACCGAGAATTTGCCATTATAAGCTGGGCAGAAGCCACGTCGATCAGTATCGACCTGAAAGGTCCTGTGATTTTCCAACGAAAATCCTACCTACGAGGAAGCAAGCTGACCATCACCCTTCAACCTTATCAGGCTGCTCAGTTCCAAGGCCAGGTGGACCTCTCTGGTACTAAAATAGTCTCCCAGAAACCAGTGGCTGTCTATAGTGGACATACATGCGTCTCTAGGCAGATCCAGTGCGATCATGTCCTTGAACAGCTTTTGCCCATTACCAGCTGGGGCACCAAGTTCATTGTCCCCTCTTTACCGTTTAATACCGAGTATGACATCGTGTATGTTTCTGCTTCCCAAAACACTCGGGTTGATGTCCAGAATGGACAAATCAGGAATACCAAGATTTTGCAGGCTGCCCGGGTAGCATTTTATGGGATTCAAGGCACAACGGCCATGTCCATCTCAGCTAGTTCTGGCATCCAAGTTATGTTTTTCAGTGATGGTGGCACCTTTGGGAATCTTAAATATGATCCATTCTTCATGGCAATACCTGATATCTCCAGT
Source organism: Ahaetulla prasina (assembly GCF_028640845.1). NCBI lineage: Eukaryota > Metazoa > Chordata > Lepidosauria > Squamata > Colubridae > Ahaetulla > Ahaetulla prasina. The sequence continues at coordinate 23,394,832 of NC_080548.1, read as the reverse complement.
TACTGCCTGGCCTACAACACCTATAGTAGTGACCAGTTTGAGAACTATGCCCTGATCATTGCCAAATCTTCGGAAATTTCCGGGATCACTGTGGACAGCAGGCCGTTGCATACGCTGCAATGGCGTGTCGTTTCTGGCACCGATTACTCTTGGACTGCTCACAGCTTAGGCCAAACGCAAAATACCATCCACAGAATAGAACATCCCAGCTCACCCTTTGGGCTGTTGAGCGTGGGGATTGCAAATGGAAAGGCTTGCGGTTCTCCTGCTGTTTGTGCAAATGGTAAGAGGAAATTGCTTCTTCCTTTCTTCATAACCCTTGACTGTGTTCACACAATAGGTTTAGCTAAGGTGAACGAAAGCCCTAACAGATGCTTTTGGGTAATATGCTAAGCTTGATTAATACACAATTTGGTGGGTTGTTTTTTTTGTTTTTGGTTTTTTGGTGGCTTAGAATTTTTATTATATGAATCCGACCAGTGGTGGGATGCTGCTGGTTAAACAACCGGTTCGGTGAGTGCTGCTTTGTGTGCATGTGCATCAAAGGCGCTTGCTTGAAGAGCTGAAAATGGAGCATTTAGGAGCTCAGCTGCTTACCTTCCAAGTCAGCAACAGTAAGTAGAACAGTGAGGGGGGTGGAATCAGCTGTGCAGCATGATTGAGATGAGCTAACAAAGCAGGAGATAAAGGACAGGATAGGGCAGGTGGGCGAGCTACCGGTTCACCCGAACTGGTCCGAAGCAGCTGAATACGCCCTCTGAATCTGACCCATTTGGTGGGTCTATGTTTTAAAGTATTCTGCAGACATAGGGAATGAATTAATTCAGTCATCAGATTCAATATAGTGTTTTAATGTTACGTTTCTTTCTTCTTGTAATTTATCCTGTATGTGGAAGGCTTTTTAATCAACCTGACATAAGTTGCATCAGCATGATGCAATGTTATGCAGTGCAATAATAATATTAACTATATACCAGGGATGCAGTAGTGGGTTTCAAATCCCGCTGCTACCAGTTCGCTATTGGGAGCATGCACAGAGCATTTTTGATGATGTCTGGGCGGGTGGATGGAGCCTCCCGCCGCTGCCACTACCGGTTCGCCAGAACCGGGGCAAACCGGGGCAAACCGGTAGCAACCCACCACTGCAGGGATGGGTCTATTAACTTTGAACTGTGTCTGCAGGCTTCTAAGAAGTCAGCCATTGTTGAAAAAAAGAAGATAAGGTTGGGGAAACATTTGATTTAATCCATCCAACCTCCCCCAGAAATTATTGTTGTGGAATCCCAAAGCTGATTTCACACATGACCATTCGGATGTAATTTTCACTCCCATCATCTCTCTCTCTCTCATTAATACAAACAGTGGGGGTGGGATGCATGGGGGGATGTTTAGGGGATAGTTGAAACAAGAAATATTTTTCATGCAAACTTCACTAGACCAACATATTTCAAGGTCCAAAATGAGTATGTCCTCTTTTGCCGTAGTGCTACATTCATGATATTCAAAGCAGTCTCAAAGATGGGTTTCAATGGGATAGAAAGAGGAGGTTAATAGGAAAACTACACCCATTAACATAAATTAATTTATCCTAAGATCTAAGTGCTCGGAGCGGTGAATCTTCTGAGTTAATCAACAGTATAATATATTGCTGGGTTCCATTTCCCGCTCGCAGATCCCTGCAGAACTCTCAAGTGCAGGACCAAGGAAGTATGCAAAATACTACAGGGTCAAGCAACTTGTATCCATGAGTACACGGGGACCTGCGTGGGCACCACAGCCAAGTATTTCCAGACTTTTGATGGTCTCTTTATGGATTTTAAAGACTCTTGCACCTATAGCATTGCACAGTATTGCGGCAGCGACCCAACGCTTGAGCCCTTCAAGATTGAAGAGAAGAACAGCAAGATGGACATTCAGGGTGTTTTCAAGCTCCAGCAAATCCGTATCAAAGTGTATGGTCACAATATTACTATTGACAAGGAAGAAGATGTCCGAATAACGGTAGGAACGGCAGCTGTTTGCATCTGTTTCATTCCTCATTACTTTTTAAAGTTTATTATGTTATAAAATGCAAATAGCAACAAAGATAATCAGGGAATTATTGTTGTTAGTTGCGAAGTCGTGCCCGACCCATCGCGACCCCATGGACAACATTCCTCCAGGCCTTCCTGTCTTCTACCATCCTCTGGAGTCCATTTAAACTCACGCTGACTGCTTCAGGGACTCCCTCCAGCCACCTCCTTCTCTGCCATCCCCTTCTTCTTTTGCCCTCAATCGTTCCCAGCATGAGGCTCTTCTCCAGTGAGTCCTTCCTTCTCATTAGATGGCCAAAGTATTGAGTTTCATTGAAGGAATGGGGAAAGGTAAAGAAGAGGAGACCGGTACAAAGTAAAAAGGAAAGGGGGAAAAATGCAGAGACTTCCAACTTTTTTCAGTGCAGTAGCACTGAAGGGGCTCCTACAAAGATGAGGAGGTCAAACTATTTTCCAAAGCACCAAAAGGCAAGACAAGGAAACAATGGGTGGAAACTAACCAAAGAGAGAAGCAACCTAGAACGAAGGAGACATTTCCTAACGGTGAGAGCAATCAACCAATGGGAGAACTTGCCTTCAGAAGTTGTGGGTGCTCCATCAGTGGAGTGTTGTGTCTTGTCCGCTCTCACCACAGCCGGGGTCTGCTTATCTGCTCCCGAACATGGAGGAATGTATGCCTCCCGGCCCCAGTCCTGGCTCCATGCCCAGACAAGCTGCAGAGGAGGGGCACCTCGGTCCCAGCCCTGGCTCCATGCCCAAGCAGGCTGCAGAGGAGGGAGCATCCCCCAGCCCCAGCCCTGGCTCCATGCCCAGGCAAACGGAGCAGCTAGACCCCTCCCCCTCCTCCACAGCATGTGAGCCTGAGGAAAGTTTACTTCCAACAGCTGCTGATTGGAGTGACCCTCGCAACAAAAGATTGGAAAGGGGGAGGCAACAGAAGGAAGGAGGGCAGGCCTTAATGAGTGCTGAGTCATGGAGCCACACCCCATGGCCTATATAAAGGATCTGCTTTCTGGCAGTCTCTGAGTCAGGCAAAGTCGAACTTATCTTGCTGAAGTCACTTACTGGTCTCCTGCCTGCTCTGAGGACTTTGCTAGGACTTTGGGCAGAGCTGCAGAGGCAAGCCTGATTCGGATTTCCCTGACCCGGCCGTCAGCAGAGGAGTGGGACACGACATGGAGGCTTTCAAAAAGAGGCTGGACAGCCATCTGTCTGGAATGGTATAGGGCAGTGATGGTTCACCTTTTTGGTGCCGAGTGCTCAAAAAACACTTGTGCAAATGCACACAGGTTGCCCGAACCCCCAAAATGCAATGCAAGCGTTCCCCGTGCATGCATGAATGGCCCCGTGCACGTGCCCAGGTCCCCTGCACATGTCCCCCATGCCCCCCTGCACCCTGTTTTGGCTTCCAGGTTGGCGCAGGAGGCTTTCCAGGATCAAAATGGGGTGTGTTAGGCCTCCCCATGCCCCATTTTCGGCCTGGAAAGCCTCCTGCACCAACCAGCATCCCCCCCACATGTGCCCTGCCCCCTTTGCAATGCATGTGCATCCCCCGCATGCTCCCGCGCCCCCTTCCGCGCATGTGCAGCAGAGACCCGAAGACCAGCTGGCCAGTGGGGAGGGGTGTACACATGGGTGGTGGAGCTGGGCTGGGGCGATGGCTGGCATGCCCGCAGAGAGGGCTCTGCATGTCACCTGGGGCACACGTGTCATAGGTTTGCCGTCACGGATATATGGTCTTCTACTCCAGTGGGGGGCTGGACTAGAAGACCTCCGAGGTCCCTTCCAACTCTATCTTTCTATGTTCAATGAATACAAAATACAGTTACAATCTCAACTTTTTGCTTTACGTATTTAGTGAGTGCTAGGCATTTCTGTAACAACAAAATTAATCTTATTGTCAGAACCTACAATCAAAGTTTCATTTTTTTTCCTGTTTTGAGCATAAAGACCGGAAGCAACTTCCAAGCTGAAACAAAACTGGATCAACCCTTTTCTTTAATTAAAGCAGCCAACTCCATCCCTTTTCCCATCCATTGTGGGATGTTTAAATTTATCATTCCATGGTGGGGGGAGGGGTGAAAACATGAAATGCAGTGAGAATTTTTTTAAAAAAAAAGTTTGGCATGACACATTCTAAAAATCTTGTATATAATAAAATGCTTTGATTTTATTTTATTTTCATAATCTGTGATTAATTTTAATGAGATTAAAAGAGCACCCTCCAACCAGATACGTAGAGCCCTTCAGTTGCCTCTAATGAAACCATAGTTAAAATCCTTGCTTTTCAAATTAGGAAGCAAAATCCCAGCCCCATCGATCATGAAGCATGGGCTTTGATGCTCTTTTTAAAGATGAGAAGCAGTGACACATATTGGAGACCTGGTTGGTCAGAAATAACAGAATAATAACAGAATAACAGAGCTGGAAGGGACCTTGGAGGTCTTCTGGTCCAATTCTGGCTCAAGCAAGAAACCTTATATCATTTCAGACAAATGGCTGTCCAATCTCTTCTTTAAAATCTCCAAGTCTGGAGAACTCAGAATTTCTGGAGGCAAGTCATTCCACTGATTAATTGTTCTAACTGTCAGGAAATTTGACCTTAGTTCTAGATTGGTTCTGTCCTTGATTCGTTTCCATCCATTGCTTCTTGTCCTGCCCTCAGGTGCTTTGGAGAATAGCTTGACTCCCTCTTCTTTGTGGCAGCCCCTGAGATATTGAAATGCTGCTATCATGTCTCCCCTAGTCCTTCTTTTCATTAAACTAGACATACCGAGTTCCTGCAACCGTTCTTCATATGTTTTAGCCTCCAGTCCCTTAATCATCTTTATTACTCTTCTCTGCACTCTTTCTAGAGCCTCAACATCTTTTTTATATCGTGGCGACCAAAACTGGATGCAGTATTCCAAGTGTGGCCTTACCAAAGTGGAATTAACACCCTATGTGATCTTGATTCTATCCGTCTATTAATGCCGCATAGGACTGCGTTGTTGTTTTTTGGCAGCTGCAGCACACTGCTGGCTCGTATTCAAGTGATGTTAGGAAATGTTCGTTAGGTCTTGCTTCTTTTCCTTTTCTCTTTCTAGGTCAATGATCTGGAGGTCAACATCCCTACCACGGTGGTAAGTGGCAAAGTCAAAATCAGCCAGAGCAACGGACATCTCACCATTGCAAGCGATTTTGGCCTTCAGGTATCATTTGACAACAACTGGGCTGTAGTGGTGACTCTCCCCAGCAGCTATTATGGAGCCACCTGTGGGCTCTGTGGGAACTTCAACGAGGTAACAACGGATGACATGGTTGATCTTAATGGCACACAAGTTTCCTCCCTCATGGCCTGGGCCAGTAGCTGGAAAGTCGATGACCAAGATCCTCCTTGCTCAGATTCCTGTCGAGGAAACTGCTTGGCTTGTAATGACAGCCAGAAGGAGCTTTATGGCAGTGGGAGATATTGTGGAATTATCAGCCATCTTTCAACTGAACTTTTTGGGGCGTGTCATTCCACTGTGGATCCCACCAGCTACTACAATGATTGCATCAACCGAATGTGTGTAAACCAAAGGGACAATGATGTGCTGTGCCAAGCAGTGGAGGCCTATGCCACGGCCTGCGAAGAACGGGGCATCCTTGTTAACGAATGGAAAAAGGCATCTGGCTGCGATCAAGACCCAACTGACCACAGCGCAAACGAGACAATTGATGAAGGTATCTGTACAAAAGTGAATGTTTTGAAACCATTTCCTTTACATCCAGAGAAACTAGGAGGGGGGGGTCTGTGAACCTCTTGCCCAGTGGTGAAATCCTCCACGGGTTGCCACCAATTCACTCCCCGCGCATGCGTGCTGCGCACCAAATGCATGCTGCATGCCTGCACATGTGCAATGCACACCAAACATATGCTGCACGTGCACATGCGCAGCCTGTGCCAAATGCACACTGTGCACGTATGCGCAGTATATGCCAAACGCATGCTTTGTGCACGCAGCTGCATGGTGCGAACCAAACGCATGCTTCGCATAGAAAAAGGAGCTTTTTGAAGGTAAGAAGAACAGCGAGGGGGAGGGAACAGCTGTGCCGCACAATTTAGACTTGCTAGAAAGCAAGATTTCCTGTTTTCTAGCGAATGTAAATCGTGCGGCACAGCTGATCATCGGAAATACCGGTTCGGATAAACCAGTAGCTTTTATTACTACCGGTTTGCCCAAACCGGTGCAAATCAGTAGCATTTCACCCCTGCTCTTGCCCCACCCAAAATCCAGCTGAGGGCTGTGCTGTCTCTTATCTGACTGTTCCTCTGTCAGTGCTTCTTTGCCCAGGCTCCCAAGCTCTTTCCCATCGAGGGCCACAGAGGATGGACTTTGTAATACTTGAAATGTGGTATTGGTAGTAGACGATTATTGATTGACGTCAATAGAGGCTTAAGGCCTTCGGCAGCCATCTTTACGAATATGAACTACGGTTCATCTGGCAAATTCAATTACTCTCCCTGGGAAAAGGAATACAAGTAGTCCTTGACTTACAATCATGTGTAAGCCAAGGTGGCACAGTGGTTAGAGTGCAGTACTGCAGGCTACTTCTGCTGACTGCCAGCTACCAGCAGTTTGGCAGTTCGATTCTCACCGGCTCAAGGTTGACTCAGTTTCCATCCTTCCGAGGTGGGTAAAATGAGGACCCAGATTGTTGGGGGCAATAGGCTGACTCTGTAAACTGCTTAGAGAGGGCTGGAAAAGCATTGTGAAGCTATATATAAGTCTAAGTGCTGTTGCTATTTGTTTAGTGACTGTTCAAAGTTACAACAGCACTGAATAAAGTCACTTATAACCGTTTTTCACACTTATGACCGCTTATGACCGCCGCAGCATCCTCATGGCCATGTGATCAGAATTTGGATGCTTGGCAACTGGCATGTATTTATGACAGTTGCGCTATTTCATGTGATCATAACCTTCCCAGCCGGCTTCCGACAAGCTAAGTAAGTAGGGGAAGCCACCTTCGCTTAATGACCAAATGATTCGCTCACCAACTGCAGTGGTTCACTTAACAACTGCAGCAAGAAAGATTGTAAAATGGGCAAAACCCACTTAACCACTGTCTTGCTTAGCAACAGAATCTGTTGGCTCAGTTGTGGTCATAAATCAAGGACTAGCTGTATCCCCCTCCCCCTCCTGGGAGAGCTTGCCAGCTGAACTGTAGGTCATATTCATAAAGATGGTTTTAAGGACATGGAGAGCTTCACTTCTGATGTCTCTCTTAGGCTTGTCCCCCGCTTTGAAAATAACATTTGCAGTGCTTCTCTCTGCATCTGGGCCAGGGATGAGGCTGCTGGGGGTTCGCAAGGGTTCGGGAGAGCCTCTAGCTAAGATTCTGTGCAGTTTGGAGAACCCCCAAATCCCACTCCTGGCTGGCCCTGCCCACATCACCCCTCCCCTCCCAGGAGTCCCCACACGACCCATTTTGTATGCAGGTAAGCGCAGGGCGTGCATGGAGGCTCGGGGAAAAACGGGCCTACCGGAAGTTCGGGAAGGCCAGAAACAGGCCCGTTTCCGGCCTCCAGAGGGCCTGTGGAGGCTGGGGAGGCCATTTATGCCCTCCTGGAGTCTCAAGGAAACCCTCCAAAGCCTGGAGAGGGCAAAAACTTCCCAAACTCCCCAAAGCTTCCCAAAAAAAACTTCCCAAAATCCCCAAAGCTTTAACCAAAAACTGTCTACTATTGACCTCACCCCATTCCTAAGAGGTCTGTAAGGGGCGTGCATAAGAGCACCAGCATGCCTACCGTTCCTGTCCTATTGTTTCCTTTCGTTATATCCAATTAATATAGTTATTACATACTCATGCTTATATATATATGCTTATGTATTGTTTAGTTATTTCATGCTTATGCTTATATATATTGTGTGACTAAATAAATAAATAAATAAATAAATAAATAAATATATAAATAAATAAATAAAATGCCCCCCCCCCCCCGCCTTCCATGGCCACACCCACTCAGCAACTGGGCAGACAACCCCTTGCTAAAAAGTTTGAAGCCCACCCCTGATCTGGGGCCAATCTGTGATTTAAATGTATGGTTTATTAATCACGATCCAATGTTGCGTGCTCTTCCGACAGCTCACATCTGCCCTGAGAACAGCCACTACGAAGCCTGTGGAAATGCTTGCCCAGACACCTGCTCCGAGCCTTCAGCCTCCTCTTTCTGTACCCTGAATTGTGTGCCAAATTGCCAGTGTAACAGTGGTTACGTCCTCCACGACAGCCAGTGCGTCCCCACGGAAAGCTGCGGCTGCCTCTACCGTGGCGTCCAGTACGAACTGGGAGAAGAATTCTGGGAAGACGAGAACTGCCTTTCCCGCTGCAAGTGTGATCTCAGCCAGGGGATGGTAAACTGCTGGAAGGCCGGTTGTAAGGCCCATCAAAAATGTACCACAGTCAACGGCGTGCACCAGTGCAAAGGGTCGGCTTACTCCACCTGCATTGGAACTGGAGACCCTCACTATACCACCTTTGATGGGCGGAAGTACGACTTCCAAGGTAGCTGCGTTTATCAGATGGCTGGGATCTGCTCCAAGGACAGCAGTCTTGTCCCGTTTTCAGTCATAGTACAAAACAACAACCGAGGCAATAAGGCCGTGTCCTTTACCAAAGTCGTGACTTTGGAAGTCTACAATATGACCCTCAGCCTGAGCCAAGAGCATCCACGCAAAATCCAGGTAAAAAAATACTGAAGGATGGGGAAGCTGAAAGAAAGGGAAGTTATATGGTTTATTAGGGGTAGAGTGTTGTATGAGTCAGCTATGAATGTCTGAGACTGCAACTTGATTGCTGCACTAGGACAGAGGTTGGTTAATGTTTAAAATAAAGCCTTCCCTTCCCTCCTTTGCCCTCCTCTCCTCTCCCCTCCTTGCCTTCTCCTTCCTTCCTTCCTTCCTTCCTTCCTTCCTTCCTTCCTTCCTTCCTTCCTTCCTTCCTTCCTTCCTTCCTTCCTTCCTTCCTTCCAGTGGTGGGATTCAAGTAATTTAACAACCGGTTCTCTGCCTTAATGATTTCCAAAAACCAGTTTGCCAAACTGCTCAGAAAGTTAACAACCGGTTCTCCTGAAATGGTGCGAACTGGCTGAATCCCACCACTGCTTCCTTCCCTCTCTCTTTCCTTCCCTCCCTCCCTTTTTCCTTCCTTCCTTCCTTCCTTCCTTCCTTCCTTCCTTCCTTCCTTCCTTCCTTCCTTTCTTCCTTCCTTCCTTCCTTCCTTCCTTCCTCCTTCCCTCCCTCATCTTCCTTCCTTCCTTCCACCTCCCACCTCTCCTTCCTTTTTCCTTCTCCTCCTCCTTCCTCCCTGTTTTCCTTCTCCTCTCCTCCCTCCCTTCCGCCTTCCCTCTCTCCTTCCTTCCCTCTTCTTCCTTCCTTCTACCCTCCCTCCTTCCCACCTCTCCTTTCCTTTTTTTTCCTTCTCTCCTCCCTCCCTCAGCAGATATTGTCTTCTTTTCAAAATCTTTTCCTTCATTTATTACAACCAGCTCTTTAATTCATCCTAATCTCCTTGAACTTGCCCTTCATTGTTTTTCACTTCTTCCTTCGTAGCACAACCACTATAATACTTCGTCTTTGCTATGTGGAGCTACATCTCTCCAATGGCCACATCAGCCAAAATGTCAATTGCAGTGACATTTTAAAAAAAATATCCTGAGAGTTCATTATTTTGGTCCTGAAAACTCCCTATAACTAACTGGGAACTGTTTCTAATAAAGGGGGCAGGAAACGTTCAGCTCTGCCATCATCACATCATCTTAAGAAATACCATAAACAGCTCCCTACCTCCACCATGCTCTACAGCACCCCCAAATAATTTATAAAGCATAACTTGTAAAAAAAAAAAAAAAGGTTACCTAAACTTACTTAGATCATTTGACGACTGTCTCCAGGAGAGCTTTTTATCAGGTTCGCCTGATCCGCCAGTTGCGTCCCTTCCTGGACTGGGATGCCCTATGCACGGTCACTCATGCTCTCGTTACCTCTCGTCTGGACTACTGCAATGCTCTCTACATGGGGCTCCCCTTGAAGAGCACCCGGAGACTTCAGCTAGTCCAGAATGCGGCTGCACGGGTTATTGAGGGAGCAGTTCGAAGCTCCCACGTAACACCTATCCTGCGCAGACTGCACTGGCTACCTGTTGTTTTCCGGGTGTGCTTCAAGGTATTGGTTACCACCTTTAAAGCGCTCCATGGCTTAGGACCGGGCTACTTACAGGACCGTCTACTGCCGGCCTCTATCTCCCAGCGTCCGGTGCATTCCCACAGAGAGGGACTCCTCAGGGTGCCGTCAGCAAAACAATGTCGACTGGTAGCCCCCAGGGGGAGGGCCTTCTCTGTGGGGGCTCCTACCCTGTGGAACGAGCTTCCCCTTGGGCTTCGACAACTACCTGACCTTAGGACCTTTCGCCGCGAACTTAAAACCTATTTATTTCGTATGGCTGGACTGGCCTGATTTTAAATTCTAAATTTTAAATTTTAATTGAATTTTGATGGGTTTTAAATTTCTGTAATTTTATGGGGTGTAATGTTATTTTAAATTTTCTGGCAAATTTGAATCAGTTTTTTAAGGGTTGTTTTAATTATGGTGTATGTTTTTGTTTGTATTTTATTTGCCTGTTCACCGCCCTGAGTCCTTCGGGAGAAGGGCGGTATACAAATTAAAACATCATCATCATCATCATCATCATCATCATCATCATCATCATCATCATCATCATCATCATCATCATCATTATTATTATTATTATTATTATTATTATTATTATTATTATTATTATTATTATTAACAAAATCCCTGTATCCCAGGTTAATGGAGTCTTGTTGGACCTTCCCTTCTCCTATAAAAATAAATTGAAGGGCTACACCAGTGGAGTCCATGGCTTCATCAAGACAGACTTTGATCTGCGGGTCAGCTTTGACTGGAACAGCTATGCCAGGGTCATCATTCCAAAAACCTATGCCAGCGCACTCTGTGGTCTCTGTGGTAATGCCAATCAAGATCCAAGTGATGACCTTCTCATGAAAGATGGAACACAAGCAGAGGATGAAGTCCAGTTTGCAAACAGCTGGAAGGTGAGGGAAGTCCCGGGGTGCTCCACAGGATGTACGACTAACTGTCCAGTCTGTAATGAGGAGCAGAAGCAAATCTACAAGGGTGACCAATTCTGTGTCATCCTGATAAAAAAGAATGGACCGTTCAGGCAATGCCATAAAATGATTGATCCAACGTCCCACTTTGACGATTGTGTCTTTGATACCTGTGTGTACAAGGGCCATCGTGATACCCTCTGCAGTGCCATCAGTGCCTACGGAACAGCCTGCCAAGCTATGGGCATCCAAGTTAAGCCGTGGAGATCAGCTTCTTTCTGCAGTAAGTGCAGGGGTGGCCTTCAAAAATGTTAGCAAAGGGTTCTCTGCCTGGTTGCTGGGTGGGCGTGGCCTAGTCGGCTTCCTGCACCATGGTGGGAAGGGCGTTTTTGCCGTTCCCGGGTTCCGGTGGCTTATCTCAAACCTCCAGGAGGGTGAAAACTCTGGAGGCCAGAAATGGGCCCGTTTCCAGTCTTCCTGAACTTCTGCAGAACTTTCTGCAGTTCTAATTATCCTCTGAAGTCTACATCAGTCTTGTTGGGTGGCAGAACCAAACCAGACAGCTATAGAACTACAGATGGCAGAGTCAGTAATTCCTCTGTAGACGGTGGTGAACTTATCCAACACAACTTTCTCCTTGTATTTTTCCTCACAACAAAACCCTGTGAGGTGAATTGAGCTGAGAGAGAGATGACTCACTCAAGTTCACCCAGCTGGCTTTCATGCCTAAGGCAGGACTGGAACTCAACAGTCTCCTGGTTTCCAGTCTGGTGCCCTAACAACTGGGAGACCATGAGTTCTAGTTTTGTTAGAAGAAAGAGTGAGTTCTACCCCTGTTAGAAGGAAGGTCTAGTGTTTTTCTTTCCCGTTCTTTCTTTCCAGACCTTCCCTGTCCACGTAATTCCCACTACGAACCCTGTGGAAATGGCTGCCCTGCCACTTGTCAGAGTCTCTCAGCTCCAGAAACCTGTAAAGCTCCCTGTGTAGAAGGATGTTTTTGTGACTCTGGATTCATTCTGAGTGGCGATCAATGTATTTCCCTTGCTGAGTGTGGCTGTACGCACCAGGGCAGATACTACAAGAAGGGAGAGGAGTTCTACCCTACCACCTCTTGCCAGGAGAAGTGTCATTGTACGGACAATGGAGCGATTGAATGCCACCAGTTCTCTTGCGGTGCTTATGAGGTGTGCAGGATGGAAAATGGGATCCAAGGTTGTCATCCTCTGGGGTATGGAACGACCACAGCTACCGGTGACCCTCATCACATTTCCTTTGATGGGCGTAGTTTTGATTTCCATGGCTCTTGCACTTACATCCTAACCAAAGTATGTAGCAAGGATCCCCAATTAGTGCAATTCTCAGTGTTGGTGGAGAATGAGAAGCTTGAACGTTGGCGTGCATCTACAAGAAAAATTATAATATCAGTGCAAGGATATTCCGTTGTCCTTGAAAGGGGAATAAAGTGGAAGACCATGGTATGTGCCTAATATATATATATATATATATATTTATTAGCGTGAGTGAATAACAGATGCTGATGTTGCCCACAAATGTAAATATTTCACGTGTGTGGCCTAGCTTTTTGCTTATGCCTGCAACTAAGCATGTGTGAAGAGTGGCTCAGTGACTAAGACGTTGAGTTTGTCAATCGAAAGATCGGCAGTTCAGCGGTTCAAATCCCTAGTGCTGCATAACGGGGAGAGCTCCCATTACTGGTCCCAGTTTCTGCCAACCTAGCAGTTCGAAAGCACATAAAAATGCAAGTAGAAAAATAGGGACCACCTTTGGTGGAAAGGCAATAGCATTCCGTGTGCCTTTAGCATTTAGTCATGCCGGCCACATGACCACAGAGACGTCTTTAGACAGCGCTGGCTCTTTGGCTTTGAAACGGAGATGAGCACCACCCCATAGAGTCGGGAATGACTAGCACATATGTGCAAGGGGAACCTTTACCTTAAGCATGTGTGACTAGTAGTAACATCCTTCATCTAAACCAGGAATGTCCAACCTTGGTTACTTTAAGACTTGTGGACTTCAACTCCCAGAATTCCCTGGCTAGCCATGCTGGCAGGGGAATTCTGGGAGTTGAAGTCCATAGAACTTAAAGTTGCCAAGGCTGGACAGTTCTCATCTAAACTATATCCTGTGTCTTTATACAGGTGGATGGAGAGTATTATACATTGCCAATGAGCACCGTTGATGGAAAACTGTGGATCACACAAGAAGGGAACAACATCATTGTCCAGTCACCTTTTATTCTCCAAGTCCTCTATGATGCTTCCTCACATGTACATGTCTCAGTTTCCACCACATATTATGGGCACCTGTGTGGCTTGGCTGGCAACTTCAATAGTGACCAGAGTGATGATTTTATGCTGTCTAACGGCGACATAACTCAAAGCATGGATGAGTTCGGTGCTTCCTGGAAGGTTCCTGGGAACGGTGGTCAATGCTCTGATGGTTGTGGGGAGAACTGCCCCACCTGCCACGCTACCCAGACTGCACCCTATGAAACCGAAAGTTCTTGTGGAATGATCCGATCCAAGACTGGTCCCTTTAAAGGCTGCCACCCATTCGTTAGTCCCGTTGACTACTTCAGATTTTGTCTCCATGACATGTGTTTGGCCAATGGAGCAGGAGATACCTTGTGTCAAAGTCTTCAAGCCTACACGGTTGCATGCCAGCTAGCTGGAGCCAACGTTGGACCTTGGAGATCAACCTCCTTCTGTTGTAAGTTTGAGATAGTTAATGATCACTTCTTTGGGGCTGTTGTTTGTTGCTATATTTCCAAGGTGATGTCTTTATTGAAGCTCATATTAAAGAGACACCAGAAATGCTGTATCTTAGGCCTGTGCAAAGCAGGTACTCTGAGGCAACCTTTTGGACCTCAGGGACTACTAAATTCATAATTTTAAATCCTGTGGACCACTAATATGATCTGCCTAATGACCGGCTGGATGGGCTTGGCCAACTCAATGGCCAACTCGATGACACATTGAGGGGTGCCTCGCCGGCCTCTACTCACCCCTCCCCTGCCAGCCACTCCTCACCTCCCCGCTCCTTAGGGGCCCCAGCAGGAAGTAGTTGTTGGAGCTAAACAGCCACCATGAGAAAAGAGTTGGCAAAACAGCTCAATTCAGATTGGATCTGACCGAGAAGGAGGCTCAGTAGAAGCACCTCACTGAGGACTACAAGCATAGGCTTTCCAAGCAGAGGGAAGACCTGCAGGAATGGAAGGCTCAGCAGGCTGAGATGGTCAGCCAATTCCAGGCCATGATGCAGTTCCACTGGAACAAGGCCCTCTGGCTCCTTGCCACCAGCAGAACTTCCCTCCAGCCTTTGCCCAAATCCCTGGTGCACCAGGAGGCTGAAGCAGACCCCAAGTCGGAATTTCTGCCCCCCCTCCAACTCACACAAAAAGTCCCCAAATGGGGAGACTCTCTGCAGTAACACAAACGTTCATTGCACGTATGGGGCACAAGGGCCATAATTTGAGGACCCCTGATTTAATGCAATATTAAAACATGCAAATAATTTTTCTGCGGACCACCAAAATTTTCTTGTGGACCATCAGTGGTCCATGGACCGCCAGTTGGTGACCGCTGCTCTAAATGAATATGGTTTGTTTCCATCTTGCTCTTTCCAGCTCTTTCCTGCCCAGCTCACAGTCATTACGAGTTGTGTACTCGATCCTGTGAGTTCACATGTGCTGCTCTATCTGCTCCAACTCACTGCACAGGAGAATGTTTTGAAGGCTGCCAGTGTGACAATGGCTACGCCTTTGATGGGGAGGAATGTGTCCCTCTGGATAAGTGCGGATGTGTTTATGAAGGGCGTTACATCAAGGTAGGTGTGGTTCATGAAATAAGTTCTTCAGTGACTCAACCAGGAAGCTTTCTTTGTGACGGAGCTTGGGAAAAATTGCTCCAAAGTTATGGTGTTTGTCGCTGCCAGGGTTCAGAAATTGTAAACGTGTTGATTTATCTCACTGACAATATTTGGGCAATTATAGTTAATCCTTGTTTTGTGACATTCAAAGCAGGGGTGGGTTCCACTTACCTTAAGTACCGGTTCACCATGGGAGCGCGCGCATGCACAGATTGTCAGTGATGATGTCAGGCAGGTGGGCGGGTGGAGCCTCCTGATGCTATTACTACCGGTTCGCAACGGGAGCACGCGCATGCA
This sequence comes from Ahaetulla prasina, assembly GCF_028640845.1. Taxonomy (NCBI): domain Eukaryota; kingdom Metazoa; phylum Chordata; class Lepidosauria; order Squamata; family Colubridae; genus Ahaetulla; species Ahaetulla prasina. The sequence goes on along the minus strand of NC_080548.1, from coordinate 23,379,499 downwards.
CAGATTGTCAGTGATGATGTCGGGCGGGTGGGTGGAGCCTCCTGATGCTATTACTACCGGTTCGCAATGGGAGTGCGCGCATGCACAGATTGTTAGTGATGATGTCGGGCGGGTGGGCGGAGCCTCCTGATGCTATTACTACCGGTTCGCAACGGGAGCACGCACATGCACAGATTGTCAGTGATGATGTCGGGCGGGTGGGCGGAGCCTCCTGATGCTATTATTACCGGTTCACCATGGGAGCGCGCGCATGCACAGATTGTCAGTGATGATGTCAGGCAGGTGGGCGGAGCCTCCTGATGCTATTTATTTTATTTATTATTTTATTTATTAATTCAATTTATATACCGCCTTTGATGGGGAGGAATGTGTCCCTCTGGATAAGTGCGGATGTGTTTATGAAGGGCGTTACATCAAGGTAGGTGTGGTTCATGAAATAAGTTCTTCGTGACTCAACCAGGAAGCTTTCTTTGTGACGGAGCTTGGGAAAAATTGCTCCAAAGTTATGGTGTTTGTCGCTGCCAGGGTTCAGAAATTGTAAACATGTTGATTTATCTCACTGACAATATTTGAGCAATTATAGTTAATCCTTGTTTTGTGACATTCAAAGCAGGGGTGGGTTCCACTTACCTTAAGTACTGGTTCGCCACGGGAGCGCGCGCATGCACAGATTGTCAGTGATGATGTCGGGCGGGTGGGCGGAGCCTCCTGATGCTATTATTACCGGTTCACAAGAACCGGACCGAACCGGGAGCAACCCACCACTGATTCAAAGTCACAATGGAGATGTCCAGAGCTACTTATGACCCATTTTTGAAGTTCCAATGGCCACCCCTTCTGTGGTCACAGGATTGCATTTTGAATGCTTGGCCAAATGGTTTGCATTTATGGCCATTTCTGACATACCACAATCACATAACCACCATTTTTGATATCTATCTATCTATCTATCTATCTATCTATCTATCTATCTATCTATCTATCTATCTATCTATCTATCTATCTATCTATCTATCTATCTATCTATCATCTATCTATCTATCTATCTATCTATCTATCTATCTATCATCTATCTATCTATCATCTATCTATCTATCTATCTATCATCTATCTATCTATCTATCATCTATCTATCTATCTATCTATCTATCTATCTATCTATCTATCATCTATCTATCATCTATCTATCTATCTATCTATCTATCTATCTATCTATCTATCTATCATCTATCTATCTATCTATCTATCTATCTATCTATCTATCTATCTATCTATCATCTATCTATCTATCTATCTATCTATCTATCTATCTATCTATCTATCTATCTATCTATCTATCTATCTTTGTCAGTTTTCAGCATTTACTTCCGGTTTCTGGGGGAGAAAAAAGCCCATTGGAGGAAAATGGATGCTTTAACTTAACGGCCGTGTTTTTTGCTTAGCGACCACCACAAAAAAAGTAATAAAATCAGGTGTCCTCACATGGTGACCTGCTTGACAATTTCCATGACTTTCGGCTAATTTTGGGCTCAATTACAGGCAGTCCTCAACTTTCCACAGTTCATTTAGTGACAGTTCAAAGTTACAATAGCACTGAAAAATATGACCTATAACCGATTTTTCACAGTTAGAACCTTTGCAGCATCCCCATGATCATGTTCATCAAATTCAGATGCTTGGCAACTGGTTCATATTTATGACCGTTGCTGTGTCCCAAGGTCACAGCAACGATCCCCTTTTGCAACCTTCTGACAAGCAAAGTCAATGGAGAAATCAGATTCGTTTAAACAACCGGGTTACTAACTTATCAGTTGCATTGATTCATTTAACAACTAAGGCAAGAAAGGTTGTAAAATGGGGCAAAACTCACTTAAAATATTTCTCACGCAACCGAAATTGTGGGCTCAATTGTGGTCATAAGTCGAGGACTACCTGCATGAGCTTTTGGTATAACACTGTCAAACTATTTACTAAATCTGCACTACTATTAATCTTCTCATTCTTCCCATCACCCATCACCAATCTCCTTCCACTTATGACTAACTTTGTTGCTTGTATCCTTACGATTTATACTATTGATTTTTTCCTGATTGCTTTTTTTTTAATTTACATTTATATCCCGCCCTTGTCCGAAGACTCAGGGCGGCTTACACTATGTTAGCAATAGTCTTCATTCTATTTGTATATTTATATACAAAGTCAACTTATTGCCCCCAACAATCTGGGTCCTCATTTTACCTACCTTATAAAGGATGGAAGGCTGAGTCAACCTTGGGCCTGGTGGGACTCGAACCTGCAGTAATTGTAGGCAGCTGCTGTTAATAACAGACTGCATTAGCAGTCTGAGCCACAGAGGCCCCTTAATTGTAGCCTATGACTATCATTAAGTGTTGTATCATTAAGTGTTAAATTTGTACCCTATGACTATCATTAAGTGTTGTAAGTGTTGTACCTTGATGAAGGTGTCTTTTCTTTTATGTACACTGAGAGCATATGCACCAAGACAAATTCCTTATGTGTTCAATCACATTTGGCCAATAAAAATTCAATTCTATTCTATTCTATTCTATTCTGTTCTGTTCTGTTCTGTTCTGTTCTGTTCTGTTCTGTTCTATTCTATTTACACTGAGAGCATATGTACCAAAGACAAATTCCTTATGTGTTCAATCACACTTGGCCAATAAAAGAATTCTATTCTATTCTATTCTATTCTATTCTATTCTATTCTATTCTATTCTATTCTATTCTATTCTATTCTATTCAATATGTCAGGGATGGTCAACTATAGTCCCTTTGCCACCAGTGGACTATAACTCCCAGAATCCCCAAGACAACATGACCGGCTCAGAAATTCTGGGAGTTGAAGTCCACAGGTCATAAAGAGGCCATAGTTGCTTACCCTAGTATATGTGAAGCATAAACCCTATGACTATCATTAAGTGTTGTAAGTGTTGTACCTTGATGAAGGTGTCTTTTCTTTTATGTACACTGAGAGCATATGCACCAAGACAAATTCCTTGTGTGTCCAATCACACTTGGCCAATAAAATTCTATTCTATTCTATTCTATTCTAATGCCAGACCATGCTGAAACAAGGATTATACCGCACATTCATTTGCTGCTGCTGTTCATTTTAAGGTTTTTTGTTTGGCTTGGTTGCAGCATCTACCTGCTTTTCACATACTTCTCACTAGTTCACCCAGTGAGGCTAAGTGTCTTTGTTTTCAAGCCAGCTTGCCATCTAGCCTGCTACTGCCATACACTATTAGTCTTCTTGATTAAATGGAGGTTTTGCATGCCGTGATATATTCATTGAAAAATAATCCCGATGCTAAAAATGCTCAGCTTCTTTTACGCTCCTTCACAACTATTTTGTCTCTAATTTATATTTAGCTGAGGGCTTTTTTCCCCTTCTTCTTCTTAGATTCCAACCAGTCAGGGATTACACGTTAAAACAATACCTAACCAATCTGAATTGGCCACTTAAAGAGAATGCCACGATGGACATATTCTGGAGTTTTCATGCATCTGACACAAGGGTGTCAAACTCGATTTTATTGAGGGCCGTATCAGGGTTGTGTTTGACCTTGGGAGGTGGGGGGGGGATGGCCAGGATGGGTGTGACCAGCTCAACGTCACTCATGTTAGGGGCACCTGTGGTGGCCGAGCGCTCTGCCAGCAAAAATGGGCTTCTGAGCTCCGTTTCCAGCTGTGATGACCTCCTGCAACACTCTGCCAGCGAAAACAGAACTCGGGAGGGCTCCAGAGCTCCATTTTCACTGGCAGAGGCACCGCGGGCCACTTCTTCACTGTTTCCAGGGCGGAATATTTTCCAAGATACTCAAATACTCAAATTTCTTCCCCCACCCAAAAAACAACAACAACCCCACAGCTTGTATTGATTTTAGATTTCTTAGGTTCAGCCCAAGTTTCTGCTTTTTAATTTTTTTTCTCAGTCCTAACAGCCACCTTTTTTTTTCTCTATATATATCTGTCCATTTAACAGTTACCGTGCAGCTGTTTCAAATTCTGCACCAATATGCAAGGATTTTATGAATACGCGATGCTAAATTAGATAATTTTCTCATCCTGGCTAATGGCATTTAAAGCAGGGGTAGCAGCAGCTACTGGTTAGCAAAGATTATCAATTGTGTCACCCATTATATGCTTTCAAAATCAGGGATAATAAACCCTTTTTCAGAAGAGAGAGGCTTAAATTAGATTCAATAACATGTAATAGAAATTTAGTGTTACAGGGAGTCTTTCACTTACCATCATTCATTTACCGACCGTGTGAAATTACAGCACTGAAAAACGACTGTTTTTCGTACTTCCAGTATCTCCATGGTCACATGATCAAAATTCAGAGCCTTGTCAATTGGCATATATTTATGACGGTTGCAGTGTCCCAGGGTCATGTGAATACCTTTTGTGGCCAGTGGGGAAGGCAGATTCACTTGATAATTGATAAGAGCCATGGTGGCTCAGGCTGTAAGATAGCCTGTTATTAAAACACAGCAGCCTGCAATTACTGCAGGTTCAAGTCCCACCAGGCCCAAGGTTGACTCAGCCTTCCATCCTTTATAAGGTAGGTAAAATGAGGACCCAGATTGTTGGGGGCAATAAGTTGACTTTGTAAATATACAAATAGAATGAGACTATTGCCTTACACACTGTAAGCCGCCCTGAGTCTTCGGAGAATGTAAATTTAAAAAATGTAAATTAAAAAAATAATAATAATAATCAGGTTACTAACTTCGCCACTGCGGTGATTTACTTAACAATGGTGGCAAGAAAGGTCATAAAATGGGGCAAAATTCACTTAATGGTCTTGCTTAGCAACACAAATTTTGGCCTCAGTTGTGGTTGTAAATCAAGGCCTGGTGACCTGTGTTTTATTTTGTCTGACTTAATAGAATAGAATAGAATAGAATAGAATAGAATAGAATAGAATAGAATAGAATAGAATAACAGAGTTGGAAGGGACCTTGGAGGTCTTCTAGTCCAACCCCCTAGGCCCTTACACCACTTCAGACAAATGGTTATCCAACATCTTCTTAAAAACTTCCAGCGTTGGAGCATTCACAGCTTCTGGAGGCAAGTTGTTCCACTGGTTAATTGTTCTAATTGTCAGCAAATTTCTCCTTAGTTCCGTTAAGTACCTAGGAGTACTTATTTCAAACGACCTAAGTCCCAGAGCTAACTGTAACAGCATTGCCAAAAAGGCCTTAAGGGTTGTTAACCTTATTTTGCGAAGCTTCTTCTCCGGTAACATTGAATTGTTAACTAGGGCATACAAAACCTTTGCCAGGCCAATTCTTGAATACAGCTCATCTCCCTGGAATCCACACTGTATATCAGACATTAAAACGTTTGAGCGGGTCCAGAGATATTTCACGAGAAGAGTACTCCACTCCTCTACTCACAATAGAATCCCTTATGTCACCAGGCTTGAAATTTTGGGCTTGGACAATCTGGAACTGTGCCGCCTGCGGTCTGATCTAAGCGTAGTACACAAAATTGTCTGCTACAACGTCTTACCTGTCAACAACTTCTTCAGCTTCAACCTCAATAATACACGGGCAAACAATCGATACAAACTCAAAGTAAACTGCGCCAAACTCGATTGCAGAAAATACGACTTCAGCAACAGAGTGGTCAACGCCTGGAATGCTCTACCTGACTCCATTGTTACATACTCAAACTCTCACAGCTTCAACCTTAAACTGTCTACCGTCGACCTCACCCCATTCCTAAGAGGTCCCTAAAGGGGGGCTGCATGAGCGCACCAGTGTGCCTACCGTCCCTGTCTTACTGTCCCCATTTATCTGTACTTACTTCCTTTGTTCATGTTTATGTTCGTACTTATACTTGCTACCTTGTACATGTTGGACAAATAAATAAATAATAGTTCTAAGTTGCTTCTCTCCTTGATTAGTTTCTACCCATTACTTCTTGTCCTGCCTTCAGGTGCTTTGAAGAATAGCTTGACTCCCCCTTCTTTGGGGCAGCCCCTGAGATATTGGAAGACTGCTATCATGTCACCCCTAGTCAATGGTGAAATGTAAAAATTTCTTACTACCGGTTCTGTGGGCGTGGCTTGGTGGAAGGGTGACTGGGTAGGCGTGGCCAACTTTTTTTTTTAACTTTTAAAAGCATTTTTTCGGCCGAAGAGGTTGTAAAAAATGCTTTTAAAAGGCTCCTCTGATTGTCAGAGGCTTTTCTTTTCTTTTAAAAAATTTTCTTTTGCCTTTAAAAGAAAAGAAAAGCCTCTGACGATCAGGCAACTCAGCTGAGATCGTCAGAGGAACCTTTTCAAAGCATTTTTTCTACAACCTCTTTGGCCAAAGAGGTTGTAGAAAAAATGCTTTTAAAAGCCTCTGATGATCCCAGCTGAGCTGCACGATCATCAGAGGCTTTTTTATTTTATTTTTAAAAGCCTTTTTTTCAGCCAAAGCAAAAATGCTTTTAAAAGTAAAAAAAAAAAATACCTCTGATGATTCCGTGGCTCAGTTGGGTATGGTGGGGCAGGGATTTTTGCTACCAGTTCTCCAAACCACCCACTGCCATCGCTACTGGATTGGGTGATCCGGTCCGAACTGGAAGCATTTCACCTCTGTCCCTAGTCCTTCTTTTCATCAAACTAGACAAAGTTCCTGCAGCCGTTCTTCATCTCTTTTAGCCTCCAGTCCCTTAATCCTCACTTAATACCGTTCAAATGCTTATTCCGCAAATATTCTTCACCTGTTAAAAACTGCTAGTGCACATAATTTTTTCAGGTTGTTACTCCGACTAACAGGGGAATAACTAGTGATGGAATTAACCCCATGGCTTCTGTTCCGTGGGTTCACCTGATGAAAGCAGGAACCACCATTCAGAGCAATGTACTCTGTACTCTGTTTCCTTGGCTTTGATCTGATGAATGGGAGCAGCTGATGCATATCCAGTTTGGCACCCATTCTGTGCAAAAAGCAAATGGCCTTGCCCCAGAATGTATAAGCATTTGGAGTGAAATTGCTACCGTTAGCCCTGTTTTGTAAAGAAGTGTGTTTCTTTATAATATTGCCATTTATTTGGCTTTGTTTATTCTGTTGCATGCATGGTTTCCTTGGTAGATATAGAGTCATTTTTCACCAGAGGATTTTGTGTGTGTGTGTGTGTCTCTATGTGTGTGTGTGTGTGCAATTGCTCTCCAGGCAGGGGAGACTCTCCTCTCCAACGACTGCTCCGAGAAGAACGCTTGCCACCCATCTAACCAGCTCATCCGGGCCAAGAACCGCTGTGCTGTGGGAGAGACCTGTATGCTCACAGCCAAAAGGTACGGCTGCGTAAGGCAGGAAGGCCGCTGTACTCTCAGCCCAGAAACGTGGTTCAGCTCCTTTGATGGAGTCCAAGGGAAGCTTAGCACCAGCGGTGTTTACAAGCTGACGTCCTATTGCGATGAGGACTCGCCCACCTGGTTTAAAGTGGTGGCGGATATCAATGATTGCAACGATCACATGGTGCCTGCTGCTACCGCCATCTACGTCTTCTTCCGGGAAGCATTCATCACGGTGACTAACTTCAAGGAGACTTGGGTAAGCTGTTGCCCACCGTGGGTCACGTCATCTCCATTTGCATCTTTCCCGCCTGGTTCTCCGTGAGCAAAATCAATGGGGAAAATTGTGGAAACCTTTTGGGAAAAGCGTATTTTCTAAAACTAGCTAATAGCACCACTTTTTAGGGAGGGAGTATTACCATAAAATTATATATCAATGGAAAGATAATTTAATCAAGAATGTAATACAATAACTTTTATGAAGGATTTGCTATTAGAATAGCAGTTATAAAGAAGAAAAGTGAAATGAGATATACAAAAATAATCACCCTGTCAGTTAATACTTGGGTAATCTTTAGCATGAGTTACAGCCTTACAACTGTCTTCCCCTGGAGTGAACCAAGTCTTTGAGTTCAGCAGATGTTATAATGTGAAACCAAGATTGCATGATTGCTTCTGTTAGCTGGGTTTTATTGCTGGGTTGCTTCTGACAAACAAGTTTCTCTGGTCGGTTCCATAGATTTTAAATTGGGTAAGGTCTGGACTATTCCCAGGCCATTCCAGCAGTGGAATATGATTATCTTGGGGGGAAAAAAGTGGTGTTATTAGCCATCAAACCTCAAAAATACACTTTTCCCAAAAGGTTCCCACAATTTTGGCCACTACTGTAGATTGGCTTAATGCCTTCATGATTCACTTAAGAACTTCAGTGATTTGCTGAAAAACCATTGCAAAAAAGCTGGTAAAATTGGGTGCAGCACCCAACAACCACCTTGCTTAGCAACTAAACTCTGGTCCCAATTGTGGCCATAGGTTGAGGACTACCCGTACTTAAGTCCGTGATAAACCCACAACCGCAGAGTCTGGAGCCCAAGAGTCTTCATTGTTCCATGTCTCCATTGCTTTCCTTTCAGGTCAATGGACTCTTGGTCCAGCTGCCCCATAACATCTCTTCTGCCATCTCGATCACTGAAACTCAGGATAGCATCGTCATCAGTCAAAACTCCCAGCTACAAGTTCTCTACAGTCCCAATGGCAAAATAACCGTGAAGGTCACCAGCAACTTGGCAGGGAGGTTATGTGCCCCTTGTGGGAACTTTAACGACGAAGCTTCGGATGACTTAAAGCTGCCTAACAATCAGATGGCAGATAACATCGCTGAGGTTGTTGATGCTTGGAAAGCCAGAGATTTCTTAGGATGGTAAGTAATGCTATTTGCAGCTTGTGACAGCTTTAAAATATCTGGGCTTTATTGGAGAAACTATATCATCAGGGTAGCCTTCAACTAATGACCGTAATTGTGCCCACAATTACGGTCATAAGTTATGCTGGTTGCTAATTGGGTCACCATGAGATGGTATCGAACATAACAATCTTTTAGCAGCGGTTGTAAAGCAAACCCGGTGGTCATTAAGCAACTCTATTGTCTGCAATGGGCATTTTTTTTTGCTAGAAATATCACAAGAAAATGTCAAATTGCCGTCATGTGACCGTGGGGCACTGCTAATAGCCATATGTCAAGGTTCTGACTAACGAACCCAAGCAAATCAGAACTTGAGACTGGAATCTTCCTCATAGGCCACTCGCTGAGGGCCAAAACATGATCATTTTCCAATTCCTTTGACAGAGGAATTGTGGAGTCTGTCATCTGCACCTCTATAACTGTCTGGTTTGGTTCTGCAACCCAACAAGACAGACACAGACTTCAGAGGATAATTAGAACTGCAGAAAAAGCAATTGCTACCAACCTGCCTTCCATTGAGGACCTGTATACTGCATGAGTCTAAAAGAGGACTGTGAAAATATTTACAGACCTCTCACATCCTGGACATAAATTATTTCAACTCCTACCCTCAAAATGACACTATAGGGTACTGCACACCAGAACAACTAGACAAGGGCAGTTTTTTCCCCAACGCCATCACTCTGCTAAACAAATAATTCCCTCAACACTGTCAAACAATTCACTAAGGCTGCATTACTATTACTATTAATCTTCTCATCATTCCTATCATCCATCTCCTCCCACTTATGACTGTAACTTGTTGCTGTATCCTTACAGTTTATATTGATTGTTTTCTAGTATGATTCAATTGTTTATTTGTACCCTATGACTATCATTAAGTGTTGTACCTTATGATTCTTGATGAATGTATCTTTTCTTTTTATGTACACTGAGAGCATATGCACCAAAGATAAATTCCTTGTGTGTCCGATCACACTTGGCCAATAAAGAATTTTATTATCTATGTGACTGCAGGGGGGTTCCTCAGTTGTCAGAATTTCAAATCCAGGTTGTAAGTAGTCCTGGGAAGATCCACCCTAATGTGGAACGGTCCCTAAGCAACTGGTCATAAGTCAAGAAGCACTTGTGGTTTTGTTTCACCTAAACCCACTGTTGATCACTTCCTGCAAAGATTAAACAGCAGTGAAGAATTTCTATTCCTGTAAATTGTCTTCCAAAATAGGAAATATGCAGGCTCAGATTGAACCTTCATAATGAACTGGTGAAAAGACATTTCCAAGAACTCCTTGAAGTTAGCTCTATATAGCAATAGCAGAACAAAACAAAACAGAACGGAGTAACAGAGTTGGAAGGGACCTTGTAGGTGATCTAGTCCAACCCCCTCTCAAGCAGGAGACCCTATGCCATTTCTGACAAATGGCAGTCCAATCTCTTCTTGAAAGCCTCCAGTGATGAAGGTGCCACAACTTCCGAAGGCAACTTCTGTTCCATTGGTTGAGTGTTCTCACTGTCAGAAAATTTCTCTTTATTTCTAGGTTGAATCTCTCCTTGATCAGTTTCTATCCATTATTCCTTGTCTGGACTTCAGGTGCTTTGGAAAATAGATTGACCCCCACCCCTTCTATCTGTGGCAGTCCTTCAAATGCTATCATGTCTCCCCTGGTCCTTTTCTTCATTAGCACTAGCACTTAGACTTATATGCCACTTCATAGAGCTTTACAGCACTCTCTAAGCAGTTTACAGAACCAGCAACAATCTGGGTCCTCATTTTACCGACCTTGGAAGGAGGGAAGGCTGAGTCAACCTTGAGCTTGTCTGAATCGAACTCCTGGCTATGGGCAGAATTAGCCTGCAATTCTGCATTCTAACCACTGCACCATAACTTTGTCTTCTGCTTCTTTCCACAGTTACTATTCCCAAGAGAACTGACGCTGTTTTGAATGGTAAGTGATTCTCCAAATTAGAAATTGCTTCATCATGGATATAATCTGAATTACAGTGATATAGTATCTGAATCATCAGTCTTTGGGCTTGATTTTTCCTCCTTAAGTCTTCTTCAAACAAAAGATGATGGAATGGGTAGCAGGAGATACCCAGGAGAATACATTTGGTGTTTGATATATTAATATGCAATCAATTATTAAGTCTGGTAGTCAAGAATAGAATCCCCATATGAAATGGTAGCATATAATAAGCAGTGCTATCATCTTAATGGCCTGTAGACTTCCCATAAGCATCTGTCTGTCTACTGTAAGAACTACAAGACCCTTTTATCATAAGCTTTATCTTCAACAGGGCCAATTGCTTTGTGAATGTCAGTGGGAACTCCGCATCTGGTACCCCACTGGCATATTCAGAAGCCAAAATGTGCGAAGTTATTGCTTTTAGCAAGCAAGCATTATAAATTAATACACATGCTATAAATCCTTTGATATCGCTCATATATTTATGCAAACCCATTTTCTTAAGTACTTCTGAACGTATTTGTGTGAAGTATCTCCACACACATATGCAATATTTAAAGGAGAAGAGGGGATTACGTTGTATCTGGGATGGAAGTAACACCGATGGTTCAAAGTGAACAACTGCGTTACTGTATGCCCAGTTCCATATCCACTGCTGAGGAATACGCATTCATCCATAATGTGATTTCATTGGACAGTAGTTTAATCTTTCTAAACGTGGTGGGAGAAAACTCAGGCAAATACAACGTTCCCCAGAATCCTCTTCTTTCTTGTATTATAGGGGTAGTGTTCGCATAAAACCCTTAGCCCAGTGGTGGGATTCAGCCAGTTGTGGCTGGTTCGGGCAAACCGGTTGTTAAATTGCTGACTGGCTCCGCCCCTCCACTTCCCACCTAGCCCTCCCCTTCCAGGAGTCCCCACATGCCCCGTTTTGGCTTCCAGGTAAGTGCAAAGAGGCCTACTAGCCCAAAAACGGGGTGGGGGGGTGCCACACGCCCCCTCCCCAGCCCATTTTGCTCCTAGGAGGGTGCAGGGAGGCCTACTAGGACCAAAATGGGATGCAGGGGGTGGCGTGCCCCCCATGGCCCATTTTTGCTCCCGGGGGGTGCAGGAGGCCGAGTGCTGCCTGCCACACCCCCTGGCCACGCCCACCATGGCCACGCCCACCCAGCCGGTCATTAGGGCAGAGAACCGATTGTTAAATTATTTGAACCCCACCGTTGCCTTAGCCTGGTGCTTGGTGCACGCCTATTTTTTTTTTCCATCAGCACAGCATTCTCGGTTCGATCAGACTGTGTGGGAGCCAGCCACAGTTTTGTAGCATTAAATCCTCTTTCTTTCCCATAGATTGCTTCCTGTTCGAAGGACAGACCAGCTGTGATCCCCCCCTTGCCACTAGGCCTCTTCAGATGTCACTTACTAGGAAGGAATCTCAGCGGAGCATGACAGAACAATATTTACTTCCTCCACATTACTCAGAAAGTGTCTACTACCCTGTTCCACTGCCACTTACTGACTCATCCTGAAACTGTGACCAAAGTCCCTTGCCACCAACTTTACTATCAGAGTTATGTGCTTTTGTGCAGAGAACGTTGCGGACGGACATAGAAATATTTATAGCAAGAGAACGCTAGGCATCTTTTTACCATGTAATGACATTCCTACAGTGGGGTGAATAATACCCAGAATCAGATCCAATGCCTTTATTCACCAATATTTGATCTCCTCCTTTCTGCTTCTGCTTCTGTCTCTTGTCTCTTTATCTCTATGTCTGTCTCTGTCTCTGTCTCTGTCTGTCTCTCTCTCTCTGTGTGTCTCTGTTTTTCTCTCTGTTTCTCTCTCTCCCTCCCTCCCTCTCTCTCTCTCTCTCCCTCTCTCTGTTCCTCTCCCTCTCTCTGTTTCTCTCTCTTTCTCTGTTTCCCTCTCTGTGTGTTTCTCTCCTTCTCCCCCCCTCTTTCTTACACACACACACATATATTTTGGAAAGCACCAACACCATCAATTCAATCTTGGCGCAGTCTTCTCTATTCATTATGTAGGTGGAATGCCTTTAGAAGGTGTTCTCCGTGTCAGATACGTATTTACACGCAGTAGGACGTGTCAAATAGCACACCCAATGTTTATCGGATGTTCATCTCTGGATTAGGGCACTTTACCCTTCCCAATCTTTCATAAAAGCAGTTTAAATGCAACAGGAACAGAGAGAGTCTGTAAGGAACAGCAAAAGTGATCAGAGCCCAAATTTCAGCAGACCAATAACAGAATATAAAGAACAATATCCAGTGAGTATCCTGCCTCCTCTGGACTATCAAAAATGGTAGGGTAACAAAAATCCCTATCCACCCCACGCCATACAAATGGAAATAAAACAATTTGTGTGCTTGATCCATTGATCATGGTTTGCGGGGGGAAAAATCTGAGCAGTTACTATGAGGAAAAGCTTTCATTTCCAAACCACCATTCCTATGTAACATTTAAAAGTCATGAATTGTGAAGGAGAAATTATAGTAAGTTAGCAGCCATATTGATTTCTTCCCGAAAATTGGCACAAAGGTTTATGTGGGAGTGGATGGAAGAACACACAAAAAAAATCAAAACAATGCATACAAATAAGCTTCAGGAAGAAAAATCTTCACAAAAATTGAACCACTTACACAGCTTAAATTTTATTTCATCAGTTGTTTCCAAAGCAGCAATTCTGAATTCTTTTAATGACTCCTTTGCTATCAGCTATTCATTATTGAGCTGTGTGGTATCAAAATTCTGGTCCAGAGGAAATACTTTATTTCAATTTTTAGACCTTTATAATTAGAAAGCACAATTTATCTCTTTATTGTGCCTTAATTTTTTTAAAAAATCATAATCAGCAGCCTTGCAGATAAAGCATCTTTAAGGGCAGAGCAGCAGTGAGCCATGGTCACTCGTGGAGGTTGATGGACTGGATCGACCTTTTCAATTATTGCTTGCTAGAAAAAAGAAAGAAAAAATAAGTTGGATTATTATAGACTCCGTAGCCCCAGTTGCTTTCTCCCTATAAGTGATGTTCAACAGGGTTAATATTGGTAAGAACCCAGTTAAAGCATCTAAGCAGCCAAAACAGCTTACACAGCCAACCTGAATAAAAACATACCAGGCTATGTGTTCTTAAAACAAGACAAAAGCCACTGGAAATCCACTTTCCTTGGGACAATGGTGCTGAGGCCACCTTGGCGTCAGTTAGCACCTTACATCCTGAATTTTAAAAGGAAAGCACCCACGTTTTTGTTTTGTTTTGTTTTTTTGCAGATCTAAGAGCAACATTATAGAAAAATCAGGAAACCAGATCAAGAAGATCAAGGGTGGAACAGTATTTAATGGAGGTTTTGAAAAATATGGAGATTGCCAGACTTAGACTCATTGAGTATTATATCGAACCATATTGATTTTAACCATGGATGGCTGTTGCAATGCCATCAAAAGAAAAAAATAATTCCATGCCTCCTATATGCAGTTCGGCACTTTGAATTTAAGGCCGTTTCAAGCTTATTTAAACACCATTTGCTTTGGGCCCAGAAACTTACACTATAATGCATTTGAATCTGCGGTATCTCATTTCCTATGCCATATTACATATGCTCCTGGGTTATTGGAGAGCTCATTACAATTAGACTCATTGCTTTACGTTTTTTAGCATTGTTGTAGGCTCTTTGTGGATTTCTGGGGTGACAGGCTGCCTTCTGGCTATTTCTAATTGAAAAGATTGGTCTACCGCTGCAAGTAAATTGGATAGGAAAACTGCCTCCCTTTCAGCTAAGTTTCGAAAGCCTTTGCAAATAGATCTCTATCTCTAGCATCTCTGCCTCTATCTCTAGCATCTCTGTCTCCATGTCTATTTATCAATCATCTCTATCCCTGTCTATCCCTATCTCCATTGCTATTTCTATCTTCTCTATCCCTATCTCTCTCTCCCCATTGCTATCTCTATCATCTCTATCCCTATCTATCTGTCTCCATTGCTATCTCTATCATCTCTATTATTTCTCATCTTTATCATTTCTCTCTCATCTCTCTCTCTGTCTCATCTCTCTCTCATCTCTCTCTCATCTTCCTCTCATCTGTCTCATCTCTCTCATCTTTCTCTCATCTCTCTCTCTCTCATCTCTCTCTCTCATTCCTCTCCCTCTCCCTCTCTCTCTCATTCCTCTCTCTCTCTCTCTCTCTCTCTCTCTCTCTCTCCTATCTCCTTTCTCTATCTTCTATCTCTTATTTCCTATCTCTAGCTCCTGGTCTTTTGCAGGAAGAATCTGACAGCTACTGGATGGGGAGAGCAGGAGGAAAAAAAAAAGAGAAAAAGATTGGCCCAAAGCGAGACAAATAGTTTTCTCTATTCATATTTCACTTTGCCCACGCCAGCCTCTGTTTTTCGCTCTGATAGCATACATTCTTAACAGATTGTCCCACTGGGAACACAGTTCTGGACAAGGAGAAGAAAAAAAACAATCACCACTCCAGCTGTGTGCTCCTAAATCAGAGAATAAATGACTAAAGCATTAACTTACCAGTGGATGAAGTCTCTGGCCCTCCAGGCATCAATCACCTCAGAAATGTCTCCTACAACTTGTCCATTGGGTAGCGTGAGGTCATCAGAGAGGTCACCATTGAAGTTTCTGCAGGATCCGCACAGCTTTCCTGCCAGGCTGTCTTTGACCTTGACAGACACTTCTCCTTTGAGGTCAAAGAGAACCTGAAGAGCTGCCCCATGTCTAATTGTGACAACATCTTCAGCGATGCTTACTGACACCGTTTTAAAAAGGGACGCTGGAAGTTTGACCTGTTGTCCATTCACCTGAAGAGAAAGTGATGGTGGGACATGTTAAGTTTATCGAAATGCCACATCTTCAAAGGAGGGTCAGAGTTCAAAACTGGGGGAAATGGTCTAATCAGAGCGGGTGATAGCAAAATTAGCCAGAATTACCCTCGTGTTTGTTTTAGAGGTAAAAATGTGGAAAGGAAAACATTAATTGTATGAAATTAAAAACGGCTTCCCTGTACAAATTTCTATCTGAAAATACAGAAGGTTTAATTCTTTTTTTCTTTTTTTCTTTTTTTGTTAACACCCGTTAGCCAACACACCGAATTCACACTTGGTCTTTATACCATTTCTGTTAATATTTAGTGGAAAATTTAAAGGAAGTTTTTCAACTCAGGGATGGGGTGATTATGATCCCACAGATTCCCTTTCGGTCACCTTCAGAACCCCTCTGATTATGAATGCTGTTTTGTGACAGAAAATAACACAGGAATGATTTGTGAGTCCACAAATAAACACAATACAGTTTTTAAAATAAAGCACGCCTTCAAAATTCCTCCCCTCAAAAACAAAACAAAAAACAAAAAATGAGGGTGTGGGGGGGAGAAACCCAAACTAGAACTGGGCACAATCAGACCTTCCAGAATTTTCCATCAAATTTACGGGCAAAAATTGAGTGGATAATTAACTTTCTTCACAACAAGGCAAAGTCTCTAGCGCTTTCTCTAGGGTAGGGGTCTCCAGCCTTGGGCACTTTAAGACTTGTGGACTTCAACTCCCAGAGTTCCTCAGCCAGCAAAGCTGGCTGAGGAATTCTGGGAGTTGAAGTCCACAAGTCTTAAAGTGCCCAAAATTGGAGACCCCTCCTCCAGGGTAAGACTTTCCCTGAGCAGCAAAAATAGCGAGACAGTAGAAAGTACTTGTTTTTGAAGTAAGATTGTTCTTTTCTTCAGGTAGACATAATGATTGGAAAGTATTATTTACCAAACATCCCACGGAATACTCTTTTAATTGTTGGGTTTTAATCTTTCTACCCCACTTGGAGTCACTGTGGTGAGATGGGTGGCCATGTAAACAATTTAAAGAAATGAAATAAATACTGGTAGTCCTCGACTTATGACCACAGTTGGAGCAGAATTTCCATTCCACGAAGCAAAGTGGTTATTAAGCGACGTGCCTGATGATTCTCTCTATGACCCTTTTTCTGCTTTTGGTTGTTAAGTGAATCATGTGGTTGTTAAGCAAATCCGGCTACCCACATTGATTTTGCCTGGAGGTAGCTGGCTGTGAAGGTCGAGAATGGTGATCACGTGACCCTGTAACTATCGCCGATTGCCAAGTATCTGGATTTTGATCACATGACTGTGGGGATATTGCAATGGTTGTAAGTATGGTTAGCGGTTGTAAGTCACTTTTTTCAGTGCCGTTGTAACTTTGAACGGTCGCTAAACAAGTTGTTGTAAGTTGAGCACTACCTGTAATAGGCTAACGTGCACACATTGGGACGAAATCCAAATTCAGTTAGGCATTGTTTCTCAACCATGGCAGCCTTAAGATATGTGGACTTCAACTCCCAGAAGTCCACATACCTTAAAGCTGCCATGGTAGAGAAACACTGCAATAAAGTGTTTAACTCCACCAAAAGTTTCCTTTGTTTACAGCACCAAGAATCACCAACTCAACCTTTCTTACCCAAACTTCCTTGTCTTGATTGACAGCAAGAACAGCCTCTTGGAAGAAGACGTAGATGGCAGAAACTGAGCTCATTTTACCATTGCAGCCCCTGAAATCCACCACCAGCCGAAACCACATCTGGGCTGCTTCGTCACAGAGAGAGGCCATCACATAGGCACCGTCATAAAGTATTGTCCCAGAGACCCCGTCAAAGGTGGTCAGTTCTGCTTCTAAGCTGAGGTGGCATTCCGCTTCCTGCTTGAAGCAACCATGTCGGCCATTTTGAAGGGTGCAAACCTTCCCTTGGGGACAGCTGGTTTTATTGCAGGCGAGCTGGCCTGAGGCATGGCAGGTGCATGTTTCCGAACAACCCCTGGAGAGAATGCTTTCTTCAGCCTAAGGCAGAACGGGGCCAAACAAAAAAAAAATTCATAAATATCAATGTCCTAGAAAGGATTATTTTAAAACCTCTGTCAGATGAACATGGAGATTTCACCTAACATCGGAAAAGCGGACATTTTAATCTTACACCCTTAAAATCAGGGGTGGGCTTCTGAACCTTTACAGCAATAGGTTAGCTGCCCCGTTGCTGAGTGAGTGTGGCCATGATGGGCGTGGTCTAGTCCAGGGGTAGTCCACCTTTTTATACCTACCACCCACTTTTGTATCTCTATTAGTAGTAAAATTTTCTAACCGCAGTAGAAAATTACAGTTCCACAGTAATACGCCGTGTATTGTCGTTTGTGCATGCCGTGTATCATCGTCTGTACATGCCTCTCGCGGATTGAGTTGGGAGGGGGGCATCGGCTACCAGCTCTGCTTGTCTGTTACAGCTGGGTGGTGTGGGGGGAGATGCGCAAGCTATTCTGGGACGAGGCTCTTTTGTTTGCGGTCGCACTATAGCGCCATTTAGTTTCACTTACGTAACGTGAACTAAACTTATGCGCGGGCGATACAAAGAGTATATTTTCAGAAATTTAAATTGTCACAGGGAATTTTATGAAAACCTAATGAAATGTTTTTTTAAATAATGCTATGAATTTTTTTTTAAAGTCAATTAAATTTTAAAAAAAGGAAAGTGCTTCAGTATCGGACAAAACCCCTACTGCCCACCATGAAAGCTGAAACGCCCACTAGTGGGCGGTAGGGACCAGTTTGACTACACTAGTCTAGTTGGTCACCTGCACCAGCTTTTCCAGCTAGGGAATTCTGGGAGTTGAAGTGCTCCAGGCTTAAAGTTGCCAAGGTTGGAGACCCCTACCCTAAGGGATGGGACCCACAACATTCCCTGCCTCCCTATATATACTATAGCTCTTCACTTTCATGAAACAGCTAAGAACAGTTCTGGTACCAACCTTCAGGTATCGCCCATTATGTACACAGCCACAGTTGTCCAGGGATATGCACTTTTCCCCATCAGAAACATAGCCATCATTGCATTGGCAGCCTTCAAAGCATTTCTCAGTACATCGGATAGGAGAAGATAGACCAGCACAGGTAAAATCACAGGAATTGGTACACAGCTCGTAGTGGCTGTTAAGTGGGCAAGTTAAAGCTGAGGAAAGAAGGAAAGTAGAATTAGAGAACTTCAATATAAAGTGTCCATGATTTTCATGCTTTGAGGAAAGAGATAGTTTAATTGCACGTGTAATAAGGGGATGAACATCTACATTGCCATTATCTAATGTGGCCAAATTGGCTAACTTAATGAGATCCTAAGCCTAATTTCAAAACTCTCCGCAGGAGATCAGGTTCTATCTTTAGTAAGAGATGCTTTTGTCCTTTTCATGTAATCAACTCTTAGAAGAAAGAAGAGGGTGTCAGTAATAATAATATAGGATGTCCAACGCTGAGTTTCACATTGTTACTACCAGTTCGCCGCGTGCACGCACACTCGCTTCGTGCGCCCGGGCACCAAGTTCGCATGCGCGCCTGCCTTCCACACATGCTTCTGTGCATGCACTTTGCTCTTGTAAGTGCCTTCCGCACATGCGCCCGACCTCAAAAAAGTGCCTAAATAGGATGGCATAGAGCCGGGGCGGGTGGCAAGCCCACCTGTGATTTCCACTACTGGTTTGGGCAAACTGGTCTGAACCAGCTGAATGCCACCTCTGAGGATGTCCATACTGGAATGTCTCGGAAGAAAATGATAATTGTTGTCTATATAGTCACCAGAAGTTGAGCTTGATTATGACACCATAGACTTGCTACATCTCCATCTACCATGAGATGCCAATAGATCACAGAAAATATGATCCCCAGTAAAAAAGATTTACCTCTCCTGTGCTAAATGAACAGACGATAAGGAGGCTCTTTGGCATATTAAAATAGTGGTTAGCTAAGCTGTCTTTGTGCTATCAAAGAAAGGTGAAAAGCAAAGATAAATTAGACTGCCATTGGCTGAGCTGGTCACGTCACAGATAAAATAAATCTGGCAGAGAAGACAAGGTAAGTCACAAATAAGAAAAAGGAGTTCACTGATTTCTACACTTATATGCCATCAAATAATGTTAAGGTTAAACTCTTTTGAAAAGCACTCAAGACCTGGGATAAGGTGAGTTTTGTGAGATGAACCTCTTGTGGGGTGCACGGGAAACTTTAGCTACGGTGCCAAATTTTAATTTTTAATATTTTGGATTTTATGATATTTTTATTGGACGTAGATGTGGTGGTGAGCTGCCCAGAGTTTGGCACAAGGCAGGTGGCTAGTTAAACGTTTAAATAGATAAATAACAATAAATAAATAAAACTTATAGTTCATAGAGTTGTATCAAGCCATATTCTATTGAAGCGCCTTTTCAAAATTAGTTTCAGACTGCCTTTATGCAGGGGTGGGATTCTACCGGTTCGGAACGGTTCGGATGAACCGGTAGCTCTGACGATCAGCTGCGAGAGAACCAGTTCACTCCAATGATCAGGTCGGCCTGCCCACCTGCCCCTGTGCCTTACTTACCTTTATCTTCTTAGCTGATTGGCGCGGTAGAATGAATTTCTGTTGCTAAGTGATGTGGTTGTTATCTGAGTCGTGTTCAATTTTATGACTTTTTTGCCATGTTTGTTGAGCAAATTATGCAATCATTAAGCAAATCTGGATTCCTCTATTGACTTTCCTTTTTGGAAATCCCTACACACCCCCTTCCCGAAAATTGCAAATGCAATTACATGACCCAAGATCCATTGTAAATACTTGCTGGGTGCTAAGCATCAGAATTTTAATCATGTGACTGAGGGGATGCTGCAACAGTTGTAAGTATGAGGACCAATCTTACTTACAACCAGACCAGTGTAGTGTGTAATATGTATATACCATGATATAAGATCATATACCAGAGTAATATATGTGTTGCCGTACATATGGAATCATATGACTAGTTTTTTTCCCTAACTACTTCTATAAGGATTATTCTTTATATTATTCATGTTCTCTTGTATTCTTGCATGGACTGCATCAATAGAGGCTAAACCAATTTCGCTGAATACATGATGTACAATGACAATAAAGGCTTTGATTTTGACTTTGATAATCATAAGTTACTTTCTTCAGCGCTGTCATAACTTCAAACAGTCCTTAAGTAAATGGTCGTAAGTTGAAGACCCCAAAGGTAGTTTAGATGATGGGATGGTTCCATTTTTAGGGCTGAAATGGGATTCAACCTGAGTTTCCTGAATTTGAGGGCAACACTCTAACTTCTAGAGCAGGGGTGTCAAACTCGATTTCATTGAGGGTTGTCTTTGACCTCAAAGGGCCGGGGTGGGCAGGGCCAGGGTGGGCATGGCCAGTTCAACCCCACTCGTGTCAGGGGCGCCTGTGGTGGTCCAAGCAGTCTGCCAGTGGAAACGGGCTCCCGATCTTTGTTTCAGCTGGAATGGCTTCCTGCAACCCTCTGCCAGCGAAAACAGAGCTTGGGAGGGTCATGCATGGGAGGGCCGTGCGTGGCTGTTCTGAATTCCGTTTTCACTGGCAGAAGGCTGCAGGAGGCTTTGGCAGCTGAAAACAGAGCTTGGGAGCCCGTTTTCACTGGCAGAAGCACCACGGGCCGGTCCTCCGTTGTTTCCAGGGCAGCCCTGCGTGCCAGATCTAAGTACGCCTCGGGCCGGATCCAACCCCCAGGCCTTGAGTTTGATACCCCTGTTCTAGAGATATTCAGGATAAATGGGGGAATGAGAGATATAAACAAAGGAGTAAAAGGTTCCTAAACAGGTCTAGATCAGAGCATAGCAAAAGCAGATCCATTTCTCAACTCACGGCAAAAGGCGGCTGTCCTCCAGCTCTTGATAATGGCTCCAGCTGCTTGACACACAGCGACGTAGGCCTGCAGGCTCCGGCAAAGAGCTTCTTTGGCTCCGTGAGCAGCACACATTTCATACAGGCAGTGACTGAAATACTCTTCAGGCTTCACCAGGAGATGGCAGCCTTCAAAAGGGCCTGAGGAGGCCTTGATCAGCCCACAAGAACTCTCTACCTGATACGGCCTGATCTGAGTAGCACTGCAGGAGGGACAGTTCTTCCTGCAGTCATCCGAACACCTGAGGCCTCCCGCTGACACCTTCCAGGAGGCTCCAAACGTGGTCAAGTTGGAGGTGCTGGTTCCATCAGGCAACTGGAATTCATCTCGTCTCTCCCCGTTGAAGTTGCCACACAGGCCACACACCTGTCCTTGATACACGCTAGGGATGATCAGAAGGATGAATTGAGAAGAACCATAGAGAACTTTGAAACCAAAGTCCGTCTGGACCACAACGTTCTTCCCCTCTTGATGGATTAAAATTGATCTTCTCTTTATCACGAGTGGCAGGGCATAGGCTTCTTCATTCACCTATGCAGAAAGAAGAGAAAAAAATCCATGGGAGATTTAACTGGCATGAAGATTTAGTATTTTTAAGATTTTCTTTCTTCCACCTTTATTACTTTCGAAAGTAACTCAAAGTGGTGAACATCAACAATACATCTTCCTCCCCTTATGTTCCCACAACAACAACCAGGGGTGGGTTTCAAAAATTTTAGCAAGGGGTTCTCTGCCTGGTTGCTAGTTGGGTATGGCCATGGTGGGCGTGGCCTAGTTGGCCTCCTGCACCACTGTGGAGGGGGACTTTTTGCCCTCCTCGGGCTCTGGAGGCTTTCTTTGAGCCTCCTGGAGGGCAAAAACGGCCTCCCCAGACTCTGGAGTTGCTCTGGAGGCTGGAAATGGGCCTTCCTGAACTTCCAGTAGCCCATTTTTCACCCTCCCCGAGCCTCCGCATGTGTCCTGCACTTACCTGCATCCAAAATGGGCCACATGGGGACTCCTGGGAGGGGAGGGGTGGGTGGGGCCAGCCAGGAGTAGGATTTGGGGGTTCTCCGAACTGCACAGAATCTTAGCTAGAGGTTCTCCTGAACCCCTGCGAACCCCCAGCAGCTCCACCCCTGACAACAACTCTGTGGAATGGATTGGACTGGGAGTGACTGGCCCAAAGTCACGCAGTCAGGTTTCATGCCTAAGTCGGGACTAGAACTCACCGTCTCCTGGTTTTTAGGCTGGCACCTTAACCACTACACCAAACTGGCTCTCTTGAATAGATGGACACAACCCACCTTCACATGTTCCCAGGGGCCAGAAAAACACAACTGAATTAGCTCCAAAGAGCAAATAATGTCTTTTCATTAGTGTCAGCCACAGAAAAATATCCTGATTTCTCTCCCCCCACCCCAAATTCTAATTTTGTCCAAGGAAGGAGAAATAATTTTAGGGTGTTTTTTTTCTTGGAGAAGAGCATTTTACTGGAACTGTAGTGGGTGAAGGATGGTATTTGCTGTGAGATAACCCTGGGTTGCAATGTATGGTTGTGAAAGTTGGACCGTAAGGAAGGCTGAGTGCCAAAGAATTGAGATCTTTGAACTCTGGTGCTGGAGAAGACTCCTGCGAGTCCTTTGGACTGCAAGGTGATCAAACCAGTTAGTCCTAGAGGAGACCAATCCTGACTGCTCTTTTGAAGGCCAGATCTGAAGATGAAACTCAAATACTTTGGCCACCTAATGAGAAGGAAGGACTCACTGGAGAAGAGCCTAATGCTGGGAAAGATTCCTGCGAGTCCCTTGGACTGCAAGGTGATCAAACCAGTTAGTCCTAGAGGAGACCAATCCTGACTGCTCTTTAGAAGGCCAGATCCTGAAGATGAAACTGAAATACTTTGGCCACCTAATGAGAAAAAAGGACTCACTGGAGAAGAGCCTCATGCTGAGAATGATTGAGGGCAAAAGAAGAAGAGGACGACAGAGAACGAGGTGGCTGGATGGAGTCACTGAAGCAGTAGGCATGAGTTTAAATGGACTCCAGAGGATGGTAGAGGACAGGAAGGCCTGGAGGAACGTTGTCCATGGGGTCCCAATGGGTTGGACATGACTTCGCAACTAACAACAAAAATGAGTGAATCTTTTGCCCTTCACTGTACAATCCTCTCTCTGGTATCCCGGCAACATTTAAATTTCAAAGAAAGATATGATGGGAGGACTCCTCCCATTTAAAGTTTTGGGTTTTTTTTTGTTTTTTACTAGCAATGCAATTTTCTTCATGAAGGGGAAATCTCACCCTGGAGGAATTTAAAGAATCTGTCTCCCTTATATTGCTGTCTTCAAGATGCTTCCCAGAATTTAGAAAGGCCATTTGCACTCAGCTCTGGTTTACACTCTTTCCTACAACTTGAGCTTTTTCTGCACTATTCATTTACAGCGTCTTTGGGAGTATCACTCAGCCATCACTGAAGTGATATATAGAACCTGTCTGCATTACTGTTATTTGGGCACAACTAAGGTTGGGTGACTTTAGAAGATGCTATAAATCTCCAGCATAGAAATGACCTTGAAATCTCCGATTCCAAAAAGCACAACGGGCCTTCCTAGCTTTGTGAAACAGCAACTAGATAGAAAAAGGGAAACGACAGAAGGGGGAGACAAACTCTACCAATCTACAAGTCTCGAAATCTGATGAATGGGCTACAGGAACAGCTAAAATCAGAATCCATTGATGATAAATAGCATGGGAATCCTCTCCTAGCACCGGTATCACTATGTGGGACTGTAGGAAATTGAAATTGCTAGAAGCATAAGGTACGTGCTATCGATGCTGCATAAATACATTTTCAGAAGTTAGGAGGGGGTTCCAAATTTGAGAGAGCCTGACTATCTCAGCAGTGGATGTTCCTTATGAGGTTTCTCATTAAACCTTCATGGATTCATTACTGATTCTTTACACCAGGGAAAGAACTGACGTCAGAAGCGAAGCATCATCTAAGTGTAAGCGATCAGACCTGCTGGACCTGTGCAACAGCATCCTCACAGCTTAGCAATAGCACTTAGACTTATATACCGCTTCATAGTGCTTTACAGCCCTCTCTAAGAGGTTTATAGAGTCAGCCTATTTCCCCCAATAATCTGGATCCTCATTTTACCGACCTTGGAAGGATGGAAAGCTGAGTCAACCTTGAGCCGGTGAGGATCAAACTGCTGACTATGGGCAGAGTTAGCCTGCAATATTGCTGTCAACTCTGGTGTGAACCTGGCTGAAGCCATCTTGTCCTGCCTCACAGTTGCCACGAAGCCTGAGATAGAAGGGGAGGAGGGGAGTAGATAGCCCAGCTTACAGTCAAAATAAAAAGTTTTCCTGTGGGAACCAATGTCATCGTAACAGGTGGCTGGTGAAGGAGGAAAGGAGTCTGCCAGCCATATTCATTGGACAATGTGACTGATGACACTGGGAAAGGGGGAAGTATTAATCTTTTAATTAGGTAGAAACCGTGGGAACTTTCAGAGTTGACTTTCACCAGCTGTGCTGATATGATATATCCAATAAACATGTTCTTAGAGGAATCTACCTGCCTCGGAGTTCTGCTTTCAATGGGTGCATTACTCAGAACACTGACAACAGCTTTCTAACCACTGCACCACCAGGGCTAGTTTGTTTAAAGAAGTAGGAAATGTGGTAGAAAACTACCAAAAGAGTTTGGTATAAGCAGGAGGAAATACACTGCTGGGTAGGACACAGGACCTACCTGAACTTGCCAAGTCATTCCTCTCACAAGTCTGATGAGATAACCTCGGAGAGTGATGACAACTGCCTTGGGCACGACTTTGCCTTCCCGATTGCTCTCGTTCTCCACCACTACAGAGAAATGGGCCAGTTCAGGATCCTTGCCACAGACTTCGACCAGTGTGTAAGAACAGGACCCGAGGAAGTTGAAGGTCTCTCCATCCAAAGTGAGGTAGTGGCTTCCACCGGTTACGCTGCATTTGCCATAGCCATGAGGGTGACAAGCTTGCTTCCCGTTCTCAATCCTGCATTCCTGCTGAGGCCCACAGAAGACCTTCCGACACTCTACGGCGCCATTTTCTCCACAACGACATTTGTCTTGGCAAGAGGCACTGAGGTAAAATTCATCACCCTTTTTATAATACCTGCCCTCGTACAGACAACCACATTCTCCTATTGGGACACACTCATCTCCACTCAGGACAAACCCAGTATTGCAATAGCAGCCTTCTTTGCAGGATGTCTCACATCCATCGGGGGCTGAGAGGCCATGACAGGTCACAGGGCAGCCATCTCCACAGAGTTCGTAGTGGGAATTAGGGGGGCAGGAAAAACCTGAAAGAAACAGTTGAATATTAAAGGGGGAGGGGTGTCACATATGGTTTGTTTAACGATAATTTGTTGACCCAAAGGTGCTTTTTCCAAGAGGCAACTGGACTTTCTTGTTTTTTGTTCTGAAGACATTTCGCTTCTCATCTGTTGTGACCCAGGCTGAAGTAGGTAGTAGGAAACTCAAGTCAGTGAAAAAACAAACTTTATTCAAACAGCTGAGAATTACTTCATTCCCAGCGTAGTTCAATTAAATTAAAGCAAATTTCTCCCTACACAAATTCCTCAGTCCTATCGCAAACCTTGGTCCAATAAGGCAAACTGCCAAAGGCTTTCTTGGCAAAAGTTCCGAAGTCACCGATACAAAAATAAATGCATGAAGACGAAGCTACCAATGTTGTTTTCCGGCAAAGCCCAAACATCGTTGCTCGTCTGTTTTAAGCCTTATGGGAGGGGCCAACCATCTCTTGGCCCTGCTCCCGAGTCGTCCTCCTTGCTTGAGCTGCTGTTGCCTTCTGGCAGCTCTTCTCATGCGTGCATTAGGAACAGGCTCCTCCTGTTCCTCTGCCTCACTACTATCAGGCTCTGGAGGCTCTGGAGTCTGTACCTCACTCCTTGATGGCCCTGGCCCCACCTCAGCCTCATCACTGTCCGACTTCGTTGCCAGCTCCGCAGGCTGCTGGCAGACCACAACATCATCCAAGAAGCTTCTTCATCTCTGACAGGATAGTGGGGAATGGAAGGATTTATATTCCTTGCAGGACAGCTGTTCATTTGCATCCTTTTAGCGGGTCATTGAGAGCACTTGGAGGTTTATCCTTCCATTCTCCACTATCCTGTCAGAGCTGAAGAAGCTTCAATTCCAGTTGAACATCAGGAAACATTCCATAACAGTAAGAGCTCATCACCTATGGAACAAACTATTTTGAAAGGTTGCAGCCTCTCTTTTGCTGATAGTGCTTCATAATGGCCAGGGGATCATCTCTTAAAATACTAGAATAATGGATTCTGCATTCGGCAGGGGGTATTGGGGGACCAGTTGCTTGCTAATGTACCTCCCAAACCTTCATTCCTAGTTCCAATAATGCAGTGCTAAACTAAGCCACAATTCACAATCTGCAAGCAATATATGGACTCAGATAAGGTAGGAAGCCCAACGTGAGCCAACTCCATCGCAGCTTGGCGCACATGTGTGCAATCAGCTTCTAAATAGCAACTGAAACAAAACCAGACTCTCCCGTCATGTAATAGGATCCGTGTTGACTTTGCAGGAAGGACTCCTGAGCCTGACAGCTTGCGAGATTTTTGCCAGACCTGTGCAAAGCATCTCACACTCCGGTTGAATTAAGCAGGGCTAAAGTTGAACCATCGCTTCTCCCTCAAGTTGGCAGCTGCCTGAAAACTGCAGCACTGCACAAGGGCACTTTGACTATTTGACGGTGGGTGAGACTATATTCACCCTACCTGTGCTTAGAAGTGAGAAGGCCATATTGCTTTGCAAAGCTGTTTTGGTTGATGCTTTGCTTGAGCCTTCCCAAGAGATTTCTGGGGACAGGGGAGGGAGGAACTGGGTGCTGAGCTGTGGTGGCCCACCGGTTACGCTGCATTTGCCATAGCCACGAGGGTGACAAGCTTGCTTCCCGTTCTCAATCCTGCATTCCTGCTGAGGCCCACAGAAGACCTTCCGACACTCTACGGCGCCATTTTCTCCACAACGACATTTGTCTTGGCAAGAGGCACTGAGGTAAAATTCATCACCCTTTTTATAATACCTGCCCTCATACAGACAACCACATTCTCCTATTGGGACACACTCATCTCCACTCAGGACAAACCCAGTATTGCAATAGCAGCCTTCTTTGCAGGATGTCTCACATCCATCGGGGGCTGAGAGGCCATGACAGGTCACAGGGCAGCCATCTCCACAGAGTTCGTAGTGGGAATTAGGGGGGCAGGAAAAACCTGAAAGAAACAATTGAATATTAAGGGGGGAGGGGTGTCACATATGGTTTGTTTAACGATAATTTGTTGACCCAAAGGTGCTTTTTCCAAGAGGCAACTGGACTTTCTTGTTTTTTGTTCTGAAGACATTTCGCTTCTCATCTGTTGTGACCCAGGCTGAAGTAGGTAGTAGGAAACTCAAGTCAGTGAAAAAACAAACTTTATTCAAACAGCTGAGAATTACTTCATTCCCAGCGTAGTTCAATTAAATTAAAGCAAATTTCTCCCTACACAAATTCCTCAGTCCTATCGCAAACCTTGGTCCAATAAGGCAAACTGCCAAAGGCTTTCTTGGCAAAAGTTCCGAAGTCACCGATACAAAAATAAATGCATGAAGACGAAGCTACCAATGTTGTTTTCCGGCA
Organism: Ahaetulla prasina; assembly: GCF_028640845.1. Lineage (NCBI taxonomy): Eukaryota > Metazoa > Chordata > Lepidosauria > Squamata > Colubridae > Ahaetulla > Ahaetulla prasina. The sequence goes on along the minus strand of NC_080548.1, from coordinate 23,351,311 downwards.
AAGCCCAAACATCGTTGCTCGTCTGTTTTAAGCCTTATGGGAGGGGCCAACCATCTCTTGGCCCTGCTCCCGAGTCGTCCTCCTTGCTTGAGCTGCTGTTGCCTTCTGGCAGCTCTTCTCATGCGTGCATTAGGAACAGGCTCCTCCTGTTCCTCTGCCTCACTACTATCAGGCTCTGGAGGCTCTGGAGTCTGTACCTCACTCCTTGATGGCCCTGGCCCCACCTCAGCCTCATCACTGTCCGACTTCGTTGCCAGCTCCGCAGGCTGCTGGCAGACCACAACATCATCCAAGAAGCTTCTTCATCTCTGACAGGATAGTGGGGAATGGAAGGATTTATATTCCTTGCAGGACAGCTGTTCATTTGCATCCTTTTAGCGGGTCATTGAGAGCACTTGGAGGTTTATCCTTCCATTCTCCACTATCCTGTCAGAGCTGAAGAAGCTTCAATTCCAGTTGAACATCAGGAAACATTCCATAACAGTAAGAGCTCATCACCTATGGAACAAACTATTTTGAAAGGTTGCAGCCTCTCTTTTGCTGATAGTGCTTCATAATGGCCAGGGGATCATCTCTTAAAATACTAGAATAATGGATTCTGCATTCGGCAGGGGGTATTGGGGGACCAGTTGCTTGCTAATGTACCTCCCAAACCTTCATTCCTAGTTCCAATAATGCAGTGCTAAACTAAGCCACAATTCACAATCTGCAAGCAATATATGGACTCAGATAAGGTAGGAAGCCCAACGTGAGCCAACTCCATCACAGCTTGGCGCACACGTGTGCAATCAGCTTCTAAATAGCAACTGAAACAAAACCAGACTCTCCCGTCATGTAATAGGATCCGTGTTGACTTTGCAGGAAGGACTCCTGAGCCTGACAGCTTGCGAGATTTTTGCCAGACCTGTGCAAAGCATCTCACACTCCGGTTGAATTAAGCAGGGCTAAAGTTGAACCATCGCTTCTCCCTCAAGTTGGCAGCTGCCTGAAAACTGCAGCACTGCACAAGGGCACTTTGACTATTTGATGGTGGGTGAGACTATATTCACCCGACCTGTGCTTAGAAGTGAGAAGGCCATATTGCTTTGCAAAACTGTTTTGGTTGATGCTTTGCTTGAGCCTTCCCAAGAGATTTCTGGGGACAGGGGAGGGAGGAACTGGGTGCTGAGCTGTGGTGGCCCAGTGGTTAGAATGCAGCACTGCAGGCTCCTTCTGCTGCCTGACAGCTGCCTGCAATATGGCAGTTCGAATCTCACCAGGCTCAAGGTTGACTCAGCCTTCCATCCTTCTGCAGAAATGAGCAAAAGGACCCAGATTGTTGGGGGCAGTAGGTTGACTCTGTAAACCACTTAGAGAGGGCTGTAAAATCACTGTGAAGCAGTAAATAAGTCTAACTGCTAGTGCTAGTACTCCATGGCTGAAGGTTTTCAAGAAAACATTGGAGACCACCAGTGGTGGGTTTTAAAATTTTTTACTACCGGTTCTGTGGGTGTGGCTTGGTGGGTGTGGCATGGCTTGGTGGGCATGGCAGAGGAAGGATACTGCAAAATCTCCATTCCCACCCCATTCCAGGGGAAGGTTACTGCAAAAATCCCCATTTCCTCCCGATCAGCTGGGATTTGGGAGGCAGAGAATAGATGGGGGCGGGGCCAATCAGAATTTTTACTACCGATTCTCCGATCTACTCAAAATTTCCGCTACCGATTCTCCAGAACTGGTCAGAACCTGCTGAAACCCCACCTCTGGAGACCATTTGTTAGGGATGGTATTAGGACTCCTGCCTTGAGCAGAAGGTTGGACTAGAAGACCTCCAAAGTCCCTTCCAGCCGTATAATTTTATGATCCTATGACTCAAGAGCTGCAAGATGCAGAGCGTGAGATTTGAAGCCCCTCCCCTTTTGTGCCAAAGAGGCGGGGCTTCAGTTGTGATGCCCTGGTTCAGCTCTTGAAGATTTTGACCCTTTCCCACACGTGTCCCTACCTCCATCAAAGGAATGCGTTCCTTTGAAGATCGAGACAGTCCTACAAGTTCTTTCTTGTCCAGCCAGAAGAGACTTCCAATTATCTATATTATTTTTTACGATGATAGTAGTGATCATCCTTACTTACAATCAGAAACTTCCCCCACCCGCAACAATAAAAAAAACCCTTCTCAGGCATCCCAAAATACAGCTAATGTTATATGTATATTTATACTTCACTTCGTTGTAATAGAAAGAACATTAGTCAGAAGGATTTGTTGAGTTGATTCATTGTATATTGCTTTGGGATTACTTTCAACGGAAAAGCGGGCCAAAAATGGTTAAATAAATAATGCTCCCTCCCTCCCTCCCTTTCAGATAACACCTTCAAAGAGGGAAGTTTCTTCACAAGTATCAGAGCACTGGAGGAAAGGATAAACTCACCTTACACCCAACGGTAAATTCCCCCTCTGGCTGATGTTTTATTTATTTTTAAAAATATAAAAATGGCACTTTAAACATTATCAGATCTAGTTTGGTTTGGAGAAGGATTGTTGGTCCCAAAGGTACTTTTTTTTTCAAGAGGCAACTGGACTTTCTGGTTTTCCTTTGAAGACGTTTCTCTCAGGGGTGGACTTCAAAGTTTTTTGCAATGGGTTCTCTGCCCGGTTGCTGGGTGAGTGTGGCCATGGTGGGCGTGGCCTTGTCGGCCTCCTGCACCACAGTTGTGGGGGGGCGGTTTTGCCCTCCCCGGGCGCCAGAGGCTTTCCTCGAGCCTTTGGGAGGGCAAAAACGGCCTCCCCAGGCTCCAAATGCCCGTTTCTGGCCTTCCCGAACTTCCAGTAGGCCCATTTTTCACCCTCCTTGAGCCTCTGCACTCACCCTGAACTTACCTGCATCCAAAAACAGGCCACGTGGGGACTCCTGGGAGGGGTGGGGTGGGGTGGGCGGGGCCATCCAAGAGTGGGATCTCCAAACTGCACAGAATCTTAGCTAGAGGTTCTCCCGAACCCCTGTGAATCCCCAGCAGCCCACCCCTGGTTTCTCTTCTTATCCAAGAAGCTTCTTCACCTCTGACTGGATGATGGGGGAAGAAGCTTCTTGGATGAGAAACGAAACACCTTCAAAGAAAAAAACAGAAAGTCCAGTTGCCTCTTGAAAAAGCACCTTGGGACAGCCATGACCTGGATGACTGAGAATCTCCATAGACAAGAAGGATTGTTTGTTAGCTTCTTTCTTTGACCTCCCCTCGAAAACATCTCTCTTATATAATGTTTCTCAACCTTGGCCACTTTAAGACCTGTGGACTTCAACTCCCAGAATTCCCCAGCCAGCCATGCTGTCTGGGGAATTCTGGGAGTTGAAGTCCACAGGTCTTAAAGTGGCCACGGTTGAAAAATACTGCTCTAATACTTACTGCAAAAGGAGGCCAACCGCCACTGGTTAATCTGGATGCCCAGTGCTTGGCACACCGTTACGTAGGCTGCAATGGCACTGCACAAGATGCTCTGGTGGCCCTTGTACAGACAGGCATCCAAGACACAAGAATCAAAGTAAGGAGCTGGGTTGACCGCTATGTGGCAATGCTTGAATGGTCCATCTTTCCTGGAGAGGACCCCACAGTAGTGATCCTTCTTATAGATCTCTTTCTCGTTTTCACTACAGCCTGGGCAGTTGCTGGTGCACCCATTCACACAATCAAGGCTCTCGCCTTCTTTCCAGCTGTCAGCAAACTGGATAAAATTGGCTGCTGGGGCCCCATTCTTCATGGTCAATTCTCTACCGGGTTTTTGACCGTTGTTACCGCAGAGACCACAAATCGCATTGAGGTAGCTGCCAGGAACGGTGATGTGGACTAATCTATTCCAACTGAAGATGACGGAAAGGTCAAACTGAGTCTTGATAAGGAGATGATTTCCACTAAGGTAGGCCTGGATCTTGTCTTCATAATAGAAAGGTAAATCCACTAATACTCCATCAACCTATAGGAAGAGAAAAGAATATTGTCAAAATGGAAATCAAAGTGTACAGAGCCCAGTGTAACAACATTGCCAAAAAGGCATTAAGGGTTGTTAACTTCATCTTGGTAGCTTCTTTTCTGGTAAAATTGTACTGCTAATTAGAACATACAAATTTGTAGAACATAAAAATTTGTTAGATCAATTCTCGAATACAGCTCTTCTCCCTGGAACCTGCACTGTATATCTGATATTAATACAATCAAGCGAGTCCAGAGTTATTTCACAAGAAGAGTCCTCCACTCCTCTGTTCACAACAGAATATCTTATGCCACCAGACTTGAAATTTTGGGCTTAGACAACTTAGAATTATGCCGCCTTCAGTCCTACCTAAGCCTAGTACATAAAATTATCTGCTACAACCTCCTTCTGTCAATGACTACTTCAGCTTCAACCACAATACATGAGCACACAATCGATACTAACTCAAGGTAAACTGCACCAAACTCAATTGCAGAAAATACGATTTCAGCAACAGAGTAATCAACACCAGAAATGCACTACTTGACTCTGTGTGACTCCCCAAAACTTGTCTTTGGGACTCCCCAAAACTTTAACCTTAGACTGTCTACTGTTGACCTCACCCTATTCCTAAGAGGTCTGTAAGGGGTGTGCATAAGTGCACCAACATACTTACCATCCCTGTCCTAATGTCCCCATTTTATTCATATCCATTTTATCTACTCATAATCACAAGTATAAGCATAATCATGTTTATACTTATATCTGTTATCTTATACATTCTTGACAAAAAAAAGCCTACCACCCAGGAGGAAAGATCAGAGACCATATTTAAGAGAAACTCCAGTCCATAATATCCTTATACAAAATAAAACGTGCCATTGAAACTCTCACTCCAATGCTTCTTTAGGACAAACTAATATAGTATTACAGGTAATCCTTGATTTACAATCACAATTGAGACCAGAGTTTCTGTTATTAAGCAAGACAATAGTTAAGTGACGCCCAATTTTACAACTTTTTGCCGGATTGTTAAATGAATAACTACAATTGTTAAGTGAATCCTATGGTTGTTAAATGAATCTGGCTACCCCCGTTGCCTGTCAGAAGCCAAGTGAGAAGGTTGCAAATGGTGATCGTATAGCAATAGCACTTAGACTTATATACTGCTTCACAGTGCTTTACAGCCCTCTCTAAGTAATGTACAGAATCAGTCTATTGCCCCCAACAATCTGGGTCCTCGTTTTGCCGACCTCGGAAGGATGGAAGGCTGAGTCAACCCTGAGCCAGTCAGGATCGAACTAAAGGCAGTGGGCAGAGTTTGCCTGCAATACTGCATTCTAACCACTGTGTTACCATGGCTCGGTGACCCTGGAATGCTGCAACTGTTGCAAAGATGATATTGTTGCCAAGTGCCCGAATTGTGATCACGTGACTGTCAGGATGTTGCTATAAGGATCAAACGTGTGATAACTTTTTTTCAATGGTGTCGTAACTTTGAACAGTCACTAAACAAATGTTTGTAAGTTGAGGACAACCTGCGTTAGCCTAGCCTCTTACCTGGATTGTATCAGGATGATCCTGGCTGATGGTAATGACCATATTATAGACTTCCAAGGTCATAAGAGAAGAAAACAGCAAGATCTTCCTGCCTTGGCTGTTCTGGATCTTGATGGCGAATGGCGTGAGAGCAGGATCCTTGGCACAGAAGCCAACCAGCTGGTAGAGGCAAGTGCCAGTAAAGTCATATTTGTGCCCATCAAAAGTGGCATAGTGATGATTCCCCAGTACTGTGCACGTGGCAAAGCTGATAGCGTAGCAATCTTGGATGCCGTCATCTATTCCGCATATTTCGCTAGCCTTGCAGCTGGCTGGCTCACACACTACAATGCCCATCTTGGGGTCACACCTGCAGCGAGAGGTGCAGTTCTTATCTCCCCAGAATTCCTGCTCTGGTTTGTAGTAGACACCATTGTAGGTACAGCCACAACTCCCCACGGGGACACATCGATCTACACTGAGTACGTAGCCTTCGTTGCATTGGCAGGTTTCCACACAGGGCATCTTGCAAGAGGTGGAAGCCAATCGCTCCGAGCAAGTGTTTGGGCAGGCGCTTCCACAGGCCTCGTAGTGGCTGTTCTCAGGACAGGGCAAAGCTGGAAAGAAGGAGCAGAGTAAGGACTTTTCAGTAAGTTGAATGGACAGAATGCCAATGGCACAGCAAGGCAGGGCTACCCAACAGCAGTAAACTCTACCAACCAGATCATGTGTTTTCCTCTCCTCTCCTCTCCTCTCCTCTCCTCTCCTCTCCTCTCCTCTCCTCTCCTCTCCTCTCCTCTCCTCTCCTCTCCTCTCCTCTCCTCTCCTCTCCTCTCCTCTCCTCTCCTCTCCCTCTCCCTCTCCCTCTCCCCTGCCCTGCCCTGCCCTCCCCTGCCCTCTCCTCTCCTCTCCTCTCCTCTCCTCTCCTCTCCTCTCCTCTCCTCTCCTTTCCTTTCCTTTCCTTTCTTCTCCTCTCCTCTTTCCTTTTCTTCCCTTTTTAACTTGCCTTCATTATTTTTTTTATAATTTTTTATAAATTTATTTATTTATTTTCATAAATATCTCAAGGTGGTGAACACTTACTGTATTTTTTGGAGTATAAGACACACCTTTCCCCCTCAAAAAAGAGGGTGAAAATCTGGGTGCGTCTTATACTCCGAATGTAGCCCCACCCAGCTTCTCAAGCGGAGGTTTCAGAGGCTGAAAGAAGCTCCCAAATAGAGCTTCAGAAAAGAAGCTCCCAAACAGAGTTTCAGAGGCTTTTTTTCCGAAGTTCTGTTTTGGAGGCTTTCAGAGGCAGAAAAAAGTTTTTTCTGAAATAGAGTTTCAGAGGCAGAAAAAAAAGCAAAAAAAAAAACAAGGCACAGAGCTCACGACTAAGAAACCTGTTGCTAAAATTCACCTCTGGGAACAGCTGATTGGGGGTATTCCGGGAGGCCAATTCCCCTGCTAATCAGATTTTTTCTTATTTTCCTCCCCAAAAACTAATTTGCATTTTATACTCCGGTGCATCTTATACTCCGAAAAATACGGTAATACTCCTTCCTCCTATTTTTACCACAACAACAATCCTGTAAGTTGGGCCAAGAGAGAGTGAGCCAAAGTCATGCAGTCAGCTTTTACGCCTAAGGCAGGACTAGTACTCACAGTTTCCTGGTGATTACCCCAAAGTCATCCAGTCACTTTCAAGCCTATGCTGAGACTAGAACTCACATCCCCTGGTGTCTAGCCTGATGCCTTAACCACTAGAACCAAACTGGTTCTTATATTACACATTATCTCACATATTAATATAACAGCATTATTCACATGGAGGCCACCTGGACATTTTATCTATACCAGTTCAGCGACCATCCAGCCAACCTGTTCCCCCAGAAATCTGACGAAAGAAAGCCTCTGCTTAACTAGTTGAATGATAAACTGGATTCTAGACAGAATCTTGCCAGTTGCTGAGAACTCTATAACTTTATTCTGTTCTCTTAACTTTTATTTAAAAAATGAACCAGGAAGACTCTTGCTTTCTGTTGAATGGGCTGACAAGCGCTTCACAATTATCCTTGGCATGTAAATTTGGGCTGCCCTGTCTTTATGATACCACACTTGCACAAAGGCTTTAAGAGTTGTAAACTTAATCTTGTGTAGCTTCTTCTCCAGAAACACTATACTACTAACCAGAGCATACAAAACATTTGCTAGACCAATTCTTGAATACAGCTCGACTGTCTGGAACCCATACCTCATTTCGGACATTAATACAATTGAGCGTGTCCAGAAATATTTTACAAGAAGAGTTCTCCACTCCTCTGATCACAACAAAATACCTTATGCAACCAGACTTGAAATCCTGGGTTTAGAAAATTTAGAACTCCGCTGCCTTCGGCATGACCTGAGCATACCTCATTTGCTACAATGTCCTTCCTGTCAAAGACTACTTCAGCTTCAACCGCAACAATACACGAGCACACAATAGATTTAAACTTAATGTGAACCGCTCCAATCTTGATTGTAGCAAATATGACTTCAGTAACAGAGTTGTTAATGCCTGGAATGCACTACCTGACTCTGTGGTCTCTTCCCAAAATCCCTAAAGCTTTAACCAAAAACTATCTACTATTGACCTCACCCTATTCCTAAGAGGTCTGTAAGGGGCATGCATAAGAGCACCAGCATGCCTACCGTTCCTGTCCTAATGTTCCCTTTGATTGTATCCAATTCGTATGGTTATTTCATGCTTATACTAATATATACTGTTGTGTTTGACAAAATAAATAAATAAATAAAATAAATAAATGGGCCAGCAAATGTCTACAGAGATTCTCAGTCATCTCAGGTGCTGTGTCAAGAGGCAACCAGACTTTCTGTGTTGTTGTTTTTCTTTGAAGGCATTTCGCTTCTCATCCAAGAAGCTTCTTCAGCTCTGAAGAAGCCTCTTGGATGAGAAGCGAAAGGTCTTTTTTAAAAATTTTTATTTGAATTTATATCCCGCCTTTCTCCGAAGACTCAGGGCGGCTTACACAGTGTTAAGCAATAGTCTTTATCCATTTGTATATTATATACAAAGTCAACTTTTATTGCCCCCAACAATCTGGGTCCCCATTTTATCTACCTTATAAAGGATGGAAGGCTGAGTCAACCTTGGGCCTGGTGGGACTTGAACTTGCAGTAATTGCAAGCAGCTGTGTTAATAACAGACAGATTTAGTCTGTTGAGCCACCAGAGGCCCTTTGAAGAGGTCTTCAAAGAAAAACCAGAAAGTCCAGTTGCCTCTTGCACCTTTGGGGCAAGTGTGTCAGCCATTAATTGGCAGCAAAGTGATGTGCCCCCCCATTCAATAAATAAACCCATCCTTTCCCGGGGAGGGGAAACACGAGGGGTTGGTTTTCCCTCATGCCACCCCGACAACCTGTACACTCACCACAACCGCTTTGTGTTCTCCAGTCTGTAACGATCACACCTTCATCGCGGCAGTGAGTTGCGTAAGCCTCTAGAGCTTTGCACAGGATGCTCTTGGCACCCCCGCTGAGACAGACGTCATAAATGCAGCTGTCAAAAAAGTGGTCAGGGTTTAACTTGGGGTGGCACTTCTGGAAGGGACCCCCGTCCAACTTGGTGAGGAGCCCACAGAATTTGTCGCTTCCAAAGAGCTGCTGCTTGCTCTCCTCACAGGTGGGGCATTTGCCCTTGCAGTAATGCCAGCAGAATGGATCGCGGTCCTTCACTTGCCAACTAGCGGCCCACTCCACCGCAGAATTCGCCTTGTCCCCTGCAGCTGTGGTCATGTCGTCCTTCGGGTTTTGGTTGAAATTCCCACAGAGGCCACAGAGGGAACCGTAGTAGCTGCTGGAGAGGGTGACAGATAAGAGGGAGGCCCCATCGAAAGATACCACCAGTCCAAAGTCGGTTTGCAGGATGGCATTCACGCCACTCCGGAAAAGTTGGATTTTCCCATCCTCCAGGGTCACAGGCAGGTTTGTGATGACCCCGTTCAGCTGTGTTTTCAAACACAAATATACTTACATAATGTAGGAGATATAGAAGAAGAGAAGAGAAGAGAAGAGAAGAGAAGAGAAGAGAAGAGAAGAGAAGGCAAGACAAGACAAGAGAAGACAAGAGAAGACAAGAGGAGAGGAGAGGAGAGGAGTGGAGAGAATAGAATAGAATAGAATAGAATAGAATAGAATAGAATAGAATAGAATAGAATAGAATAGAACAAAATAGTAACTTTATTGTCACTTTGAATGTACATTAATCAGCATACATTAAAATTAAATTTTGTTGCATACAGCTCTCAAAGGATCACCACGCTACATATAAATGATAAAATAAATGAATAAATACAAAATTATGTATATACCCACATATATTATATGACTCAGAGAAACAACACAGTCTAGTTCAGATGCACATGGCGAGAAAAACGAATCTTGGGAGATGAGCAGGTTGAGCCTGAAGGAGGGGTCAAATGCATCATCAGTCTCCAATCCCTTTGTGCCCACAAGAGAATCCAGCTCACCTTGAATTCCGCTGACCTTTTCTCGCTGCTAATTTGCTGTGACTGTTACTGGTTCAGATATTTCTAGAAAGTTTTAGCGTACAATAAACTTGCATTCATTTGAACCGCCTGGACTCCTGAATTATTCTGGCTAACACAACCGCCTACAAGTAGTCCTCCTCTTACAACTGGGACCAGAATTTCTGTTGCTAAACAAGGTGATTGTTACGTCGTCGTGCCCAATTTTATGACCTTTTGGCCACAGTTGTTAAGTCCCTGCCATTATTAAGTGAATCACACAATTGTTAAACAAATCTGGCTTTCCACTTCACTTTGATTGTCGGAACCTGGCCTGGAAGGTTACAGATCATGATTACCGGACCTTGCGATGCTTCAACTGTCGTAAGTACATACTTTTATTAGAATTTTAATTATTTTTAGCTAATTGAATCAGTTTTTTAATAATGTTTTAATTTTTGTATTCTTGTTTTTTACCTTGCTGTAAATTGCCCCGAGTCCTTCGGGAGAAGGGCGGTATATAAATGAAAATAATAAATAAATAAAATAAATACTGGTTGCCATGCACCCAAATTCTGATCACATGACTGTGGAAATGCTACAATGGTTGTTAAGTGCAAAGCCTGATGTCAATGCTATTGTAATTTTAAAGGTAAAGGCAAAGGTTCCCCTCACACATACATGCTAGTTGTTCCCTACTCTTCGGGGCAGTGCTCATCTCCATTTCAAAGCCGAAGAGCCAGCGCTATCCGAAGATATCTCCGTGGTCATGTGGCCGGCATGACTAAATGCCAAAGGCTCATGGAACACCTTCCCACCAAAGGTGATCTCTATTTTTTCTACTTGCATTTTTACGTGCTTTCGAAACTGCTAGGTCGGCAGAAGCTGGGACAAGTAACGGCAGCTCACCCCATTACACGGCAGCACTAGGGATTCGAATCGCTGAACTGCCGACCTTTCGATCGACAAGCTCAGCGTCCTAGCCCCTGAGCCACCATGTCCCTCTTAACTTTGCACAGTCCCTAAATGAATGATTGTAAATCGAGGGTTACCAGCAGGGGTGGGATTCTACCAGTTCGGACACGTTCGAGTGAACCGGTAGCTCCGGCGATCAGCTGGGAGCGAACCTGTTCGTTCCAATGATCAGGGGGGCCCACCCAACTCCCCCTGCGCTTTACTGACCTATATCTTTGCACCTGATTTGTGTGGCAGAGCGGATTGCCACGCCTCAGCTGTGTTACTCCCCAGTAGTAATGCAGAAGGTGTGTTTTCGTAAAACTCTGCATGTGCACGCAGCATGCGCACAAAGCACGCGATCACCGAACCGGTTGTTAAAGCGGCAGGATCCCACCATTGGCTCCCTGTATTTATGCAGGTAATCCTCAACTTACAACAGTTCGTTTAGTGACCGTTCAAAGTTATGACGGCACTGCTGAACATGACTTATAACCGTTTTTCACAGTTACGATCTTTGGCGCTTCCCCATGATCACATGATCAACATTCAGATGCCTGACCGCTGATTCATACTTATGACCGTCCAGGGGGAAGCCAGATTCACTTGACAAGCGGGTTACTAACTTCATCAGCTGAAGCGATCCACTTAACAACGGAGGCAAGGGAGGTCATAAAACGGGGCAAAACCCACTTCACAAATGTCTTTACTTAGCCAGTTAGAAACGCTGGGCTCAATTGTGAGCACAAGTCGAGAACTGCCTGTGTAGGACGAATTTTCAGGGTGTCTTCTAAAAAGCATGCAAAGTGACACCAGAAACAGGTTAGAATGCAGTTTGGTTTGGCCAAAACCTTTTCTGGCTCTGATGTCCGTCATGGAGAAGCTTCAAGGCCCCCGCAAAGGCCTCATCTAAACAAAGAGTGTGGTACTACCTGCCCTTTTTTTTTGTTTTTTGTTTCGGTGAATTATGTTGCCTTTGCTGCATGAATTTGTCAAAGGGAATGTAGGTCACCTTGCACCATCGGCCTGCTTTGCATTCAGAATGTGATGATCGAGTCACATTTTTGGACTGGCTTCGCATATCAGGTGCCAGAACCCAGCCAAGCTTAGCTGATCTCAAAAAAAAAAAGAAAAAAGAAAAAAGCTAAGCAGGGCTGGACATGGGTCATATCGGGATGGGAGACTACGCTGAAATTCCAGGACTATACGAGCTTGATGGCAAGTCAGAAGAAGATCCCGAGAGAAGCTAGCAAACCACTTCTTTATCACTGCCAAGAAAACAACGTGGAAGTGTTCGTGTCCTCAGAAGGTAAGCTTAGAATAGAATAGAATAGAATAGAATAGAATAGAATAGAATAGAATAGAATAGAATAGAATAGAATAGAATAGAATAGAATAGAATAGAGCAGGGGTCTCTAACCTTGGCAACTTGGCAACAGTTTGCTAGCTGGGGAATTCTGGGAATTGAAGTCCTCCAGGCTTAAAGCTGCCAAAGTTGGAGATGAGTGGAGTGGAGTGGAATGGAATGGAATGGAATAGAATAGAATAGAATAGAATAGAATAGAATAGAATAGAATAGAATAGAATAGAATAGAATAGAATAGAATAGAATAGAATAGAATAGAATAGAATAGAATAGAATAGAATAGAATAGAATAGAATTCTTTATTGGCCAAGTGTGATTGGACACACAAGGAATTTGTCTTGGTGCATATGCTGTCAGTGTATATAAAAGAAAAGATGCCTTCATCAAGAATCATAAGGTACAACACTTGATGATAGTCATAGAATACAATAGGATAGGATAGGATAGGGTAGGGTAGGGTAGAATAGAATAGAATAGAATAGAATAGAATAGAATAGAATAGAATAGAATAGAATAGAATAGAATAACAGAGTTGGAAGGGACCTTGGAGGTCTTCTAGTCCAACCCCCTGCTTAGGCAGGAAAACCTACACCACTTCAGACAAAAGGTTATCCAACATTTTCTTAAAAGCTTCCAATGTTGGAACATTCACAGCTTCTGGAGGCAAGTCGTTCCACTGATTAATTTTTCTAACTGTCAGGAAATTTTTCCTTAGTTCTAAGTTGCTTCTCTCCTTAATTAGTTTCCACCCATTGCTTCTTGTCCTGCCCTCAGGTGCTTTGGAGAATAGCTTGACTCCCTCTTCTTTGTGGCAGGCCCTGAGATATTGGAACACAGCTATCATGTCTCCCCTAGTCCTTCTTTTCATTAAACTAGACATACCCAATTCCAGCAACCGTTTTTCATATGTTTTAGCCTCCAGTCCCCTAATCATCTTTGCTGCTCTTCTCTGCACTCTTTCCAGAGTCTCAGGGTCTTTTCTACATCGTGGCGACCAAAACTGAATGCAGTATTCTTGATCAAGGGAGATTGACTTTTAAAACAATTTTATGTGGTTGGGGGAATGATAATTACAGGTGGGTCTCGACTTACAACAGTTCATTTAGTGACTGTTCAAAGTTACAACGGCAGGGAAGAAAATGATTTATGACCAGTTTTTCACAGTTACGACCTTTGCAGCATCCCCATGATCACATGATCAAAATTTAGATGCTTGGCTGCTGATTCATACTTATGACCATGGCTGGGTCCCGAGGTCACGTGATCCCCTTTTGGCGACCTTCTGACCAGCAAAGTCCATGGGACAACCAGATTCACTTAACAACTGGGTTACTAACTTATCAGCTGCAGTGATTCGCTCAACAACTGAGGCAAGAAAGGTCGTAAGATGGGCCAAAACTCCCTGAACAAACGTCTAACTTTGTAGCAGAAATTTTGGCCCTAATTCATAACATAACATCAGAGTTGGAAGGGACCTTGGAGGCCTTCTAGTCCAACCCCCTGCCCAGGCAGGAAATCCTACACCATCTCAGTCAGATGGTTATTCAACATTTTCTTAAAAATTTCCAGTGTTGGAGCATTCACAACTTCTGAAGGCAAGTCGTTTCACCCATTAATTAATTAATTCGTAAGTCATAAGCCGAGAACTACCTGTTATAAGCATAACAATGGGGGAAAATGTTTTTGGGACCCGGTCCATCTTCATTAGCTTCTATTGTGACCATGCTTACTTTTTGCACAGTATCTGTTCTGATCCGGCTCCCAAACACAACAAACCCTCTGTAGTAAAACAAATGTTCCCTTTGGCAAAAAGTCTCTCTCTGTCTTCACAGCAGGCTAACAAGTCTGCCCTGCAGGGAAATAAATAGTTGTCTGCCACACCTATTCATCTCTGCCCCCTGCCTTTTATCCCCAGAGCTAGGATGGGGCTTTGCTAGCAGCAGTGGCTCTTCAGTCCCAAGGATCAGCCCATAGATTTCCACTGCTCTCCTCTCCTCTACCTTCTGCGCATCTGTGCATCAGGCACTAGACCCAGCTGTTCCTCCTCTTTCTTATCAGCCACCTTCCCACCTGGGGGCTGTTGACTCTCCATCTGAGGGCTGATGGACAACCCAGGCTCTGCCTCTGTGTCTCTCTTTGACAGCTCCATTCCCTCTTCCCCCCTCGGAGCTCTAAGATTGCTTTGATGCTGGCCCTGACTCCCATGCCTCCTCTCATCCTCATCTGACTCGGCTACTGGAGGGGCCAGCGGCCAACAGGCCCCAACAATATCTTCTTCGTCATTCGGAGGTTGCCTATTCCAAGCTGTTGTGTCCCACTCCTCCTCGGGGAAGTCTGTATCAAGCGTGGCCACAAAGCCTCTGCAGCTTTGCCAAAGTTCTGTCAGAGTTCTCAGGGCAGGCAGGAATCCAAGGTGTGACTTCAGCAATCCAGAGTAGACTTTGCCTGACTCAAAGAGTGCCAGAAAGCAGATCCTTTATATAGGCCATGGGGTGTGGCTCCATGACTCAGCACTTATCCAGGCCTGCCCCTCCCTTCCTTTTGCTGACGTCGCCTCTCCATTCTCCGGAAGCGTGGATCTGTCCACCCTCCAGCTGCCGGCAATTCCAGCTCGTGACTGGCTTCATGCTCCTCAGGCTCACATGCTGTGGGGGAGGGGTTTATTTGCTCGGCCTGTCCGGGCATGGTGCCAGGACTGGGGGCTGGAGGCATGCCAGGCCATTCGTCTGCACTATCAGTCCCTGGCTGAGATAACAGGAGATGAGAGTGGCCCGGCTGTGGAGAGGGGGGCGGACGAGGCACAACACAAGGGTTCCTTCAGGCTACGTCCTGATGCTACCTCAATTTCACTACAAAAATAATAACAATTTTTAAAAAATAACCTGAACTCACCCAGATTTTGCCCTTGTGCCTCCTGCGGATGGAGATGTTGTATCCGTACACATAGATATTGGTCAGCCTCACAAAAGAAACATCCTGCCTCCCCCGGTTTTCATTCTTCTGATCCACCACAAAGGGAACCAGCCTGGTGTCATTGCCACAATATTTGGCCAACGTGTAAGTGCAAGTCCCTTGGAAGTCCACATCCAACCCATCGAAGGTGTGATAGTGTGGTTCTCCCCAGCCATAGCAGGTCTCGTTGTAAGTCGGGACACACGAGGCTTCGCCATTCTTTACCTTACATGTTTCTTTGATCCGACACTGTAAGGTTTTGCATGGATCTGATAGAAGAAAAGACACACATTCAAACATAGTAGAGGTAGCCCTCAATTTAATGACCGCTCAGAGTTACAACGGCACTGAAAAAAAATGACTTATGACCGTTTTTCCACACTTACAAGCTGGTTGGCAAGTGCCTGATTGCAATCAGATGACTGCATAACTTTGTGTGATGGTCATAACTTTGAGGATGGGTCGTAAGTCACTTTTCTCAGTGCCATTGTAACTTCGAACCATTGTTAAATCGTTGTTAAGTCTAGGACTACTTGTACTGCATGAATTCCACTCTATACAGCAATCTCGTTGTATAGAAAATTGAGATCGGAGTCAGCTGTATCTTAAATACATCCTTCTGGAACTAGTTTTGTTGAGTTTTCTAGGATAGGATAGGATAAATAGTGTTGGGTAATCTGGGATGATCAGGGTGTTCTTGGAAACTAACCATTGGGACATCCGTCCCACTGTGTTAAACAGCAAAAGAAACTCCTGGGATATTTTTCCCCCAAGAGTATAACTTTACTGAAAAGCCATGTGGGTACAGAAGTGGAAAAGCCAGTGTCAACTCACAAAGCATCCCTGGCCTGCTCTCGAGGGGGGTGGGAAAATGGGGAAGCAGCACGGCAGCCAAAAACAAAAGCACATGCCAGACATATCTCTCTCAAGGCTGTCTCCCAGGGTTACCCACAGTGTCCGGTGGGGAGTGATCTTTACAACCTGAGAAATTGCTCCATTGGTGAATGTGACTGATGACACACCCTCGGAGGGAGGGGGGAAACAGGATCAAGACTGGTTTGTGTGGGGTCAGAGTTGGCTTCACTTGGAATGTGCTGACATGAAGCTCCTAAGAAATGACTGGATTTCTTTTGAAGGTTGGCTTGAGGCTTATGATTTAATTAGGGCATCCGTTGGAACCCTAACAGCCAGCTCTGATGATTTCGTGCACAAAACAGCATAGTGAAACTTTCCTTTTTCCCCCCTGGGCCTCCCATTGTCCACCAATCAGCTGCATACCAAATGAGTTTTAGGAACAGCCTGTCTGCCTCAGAGGTTCCCAACTGATGACCTTGGGGTTTGGGTCTATCTCACGCTTCCGGGCGGCACACTTGGCATTCCAGAGTTCCCTCCCAAACTTCCCTTACATTCCAGTGCCCTCCCTTCCCACTCCCGCTATTGTTGTCTGGTTGTGAGCAGGGCTGCATAGTGAGTTAACCATGACACATAGTTTTGGCAGGTGTTGGGACACACAGGTCATCACAATAAGCCAACACTTAACTTAGCGTTTAGTTGGACACACAATATACATTGCATTTTGACGATTTGGGATGAGGAGTTAGCCTGTGCAAACGTAGTTTCTTGACTCGCTTACCTTTATTAATGCAGCGCATGATCCCATCCTGGACCAGGCAGTCTTCGTCAGAAGAACAGTGGTAAGATTTGCAAAGGAGTCCCTGCTCAGGGGAGCACCGGCAGATTTGCTGGCATTCGTTCAACAGGACCTCCTCGTTGGGCTGAGAAGGCATGGAACAAAAGACGCATTCAGCATGCTTAGCCTCCAATGAGTGTTTTTAAGCTCCCATCAAGAAACAGAAGCGATTGTGTAGCACAATTCCTAAGCTCTCTATTCTGTCTACGATATTGAATATCCTTATTGTTCCAGAAGAGGGGGAAAAAAACCCCAAGAATCTGGGCTCAGAGATATAGAAATACTGTGTGTCCCATTGAAAAATAAGAAAGCCTCTTATGCTATGATAATAGCAAGTTACTTGGAACCTTGACACCGGCCTTCTTAGGAGTAGATCTCTGGTGTAAGATGTTCTCAAAGAGGTCCATCTGATACCTCCTCTATTATTCTTTAGGAATCCTTCCCAGCTCTCCTATAATCATCCAAGCTTTTAAACTTCCTGCCGCCCTTTTGCTACGCAGGCAGTCTTCGTTTAGCAGCTGCCGCATACAATGATTGCTTGTAGTTATGACAGCAATAATTTTGCAACCAATCCTTGCATTCATGACCTTGGCAGTTCTGTAAAGCAAAGGAAAGCTGAAGTAAGATCAGTTAAGTTGCTTCGCTTAATGACTGAGTTGTTGGTTCCAATTTGTTGTGTCTTGTCCGCTTTCACCGCAGCCGGGGCCTTCTTATCTGCTTCCGAACGCTGAGGAATGTCCTAGTATGCCTCCCGGCCCCAGCCCTGGCTCCATGCCCAGACAGGCCGAGGAGGAAGAAGTACCTCCAGCCCCCAGCTCTGGCTCCATGCCCAGGCAAATGGAGCAACTAGCGACCCCTCCCCCTCCCCCACAGCATGTGAGCCTGAGGGAGGTCAATTACCAACAGCTGCAGACTGGAGTGACCCTGGCTTCAGGAGAATTGATAAGTGGCGTCAACAGAAGGAAGGGAGGGGCAGGCCTGGATAAGTGCTGAGTCATGGAGCCACACCCCATGGCCTATATAAAGGATCTGCTTTCTGGCATTCTCTGAGTCAGGCAAAGTCTAACATATCCTGCTGAAGTCACTTTCTGGTCTCCTGCCTGCCTTGAGAACTTTGCTAGGACTTTGGCAGAGCTGCAGAGGCACGCCTGATTCGGATTTCCATGACCCGGCCATCAGCGGAGGAGTGGGACACGACACAATTGTGGTTTATAAACAAGACTCTCTGTGTAATGATTTAAGTAGTTTTATCTCTCTAGGATATGTACTCTCTCTAAATTCCTTTTGCTGCTTTCTTTATTCTTCATTCCACCCCACCCTTTTTCTTTCTTATTTATTTTTCAAGCAGACATGTATTCTTTTTTCTGGACATAAGGAAGAAAACGTTTCGATCAGGATTGGCTTGGTTAGCGTCTTACTATTGCAACCTAGGCTCACTTAGGCATAAAAGACACACTTAGCCTTAAACAAAACTATTTTATTATAATAGCTGGGAATTACTTCATTCTCAGCTTAGTCCAAATTAATTCCAAAACAAGTCCTTCAGAAAAAGTGCTGTCCGAAGACGTCTCCGTGATCATGTGGCCAGCATAACTCAATGCCAAAGGCACACGGAACGCTGTTACCTTCCCACCAGAGGTGGTTCCTATTTTTTCTACTTGCATTTTTTATGTGCTTTCAAACTGCTAGGTTGGCAGAAGCTGGGACAAGTCACGGGAGCTCATCCTGTCATGCGGCACTAGGGATTCGAACTGCTGAACTGCCGACTTTCTGATCGACAAGATCAGTGTCTTAGCCACTGAGCCATCACATCCCTGATCGCTGCAAAGAAGGTCATAAAATTGTTCATGGTCATGCGATGACCCGCTTAATGACTGTAATTTTGGGCTCAATTATATCAATTAATTTTGGGCTCAATTATAGGTTGAGGACTACTTACAGAAGAGAAGAGCGAAGGACCCCCTGGAGCAAAGCTTGACCAACAACTGCGCTGGGACAGTCAGAAATGAGGCTGGGTGGGTGGACCAAAATTGCTTTTTCAAAAGGCAACTGGACTTTGTTTTTTTTGAAGATGTTTCGCTTTTCACCCAAGAAGCTTCTTCAATTCTGACTGACGTGAACTCAGAACTTCTTGGATGAGAAGGAAAAAGTCTTCAAAGAAAAAACAAAAAACAAAGTCCAGTTGCCTTTTGAAAAAGCAACTTTGGGACAACCATGACCTGGATGACTGAGAATCTCCATCGACACGAGGCTGGGTGGAGCAAAGATCTGGCTCAAGTGAAGAACTAGAGCCTTAAAAGGTAAAGGTTTCCCTCGCACATATGTGCTAGTCGTTCCCGACTCTAGGGGGCGGTACTCATCTCCGTTTCAAAGCCGAAGAGCCAGCGCTGTCCGAAGACGTCTCCGTGGTCATGTGGCCGGCATGACTCAATGCCAAAGGTGCACGGAACACTGTTACCTTCCCACCAAAGGTGGTCCCTATTTTTTCTACTTGCATTTTTACATGCAGTTTTACAACTGGAGCCTTACCTTATAATAACTTCCATTTCCAAAGCATCCACAGCCCTCCATTGAGACGCAGCCGAGCCCGTCAAAGAAGTATCCAAGGTCACACTGGCAGCCTTCGGCACAGGTGTCAGGACATATTCGGAGCCCAGAGCAATCAGCAGTACAAACATCAGCACATTCCTCATAATGGCTGTGGGGAGGGCAGCTCAAAGCTGAAAGAAAGAGATGGTGGGGGGGGGGAGACATGGGAAAAAAATGATTAGTATTCAATGCTTTATTGCACATTTCAGCCTTTGGACCAGATCTTCAGGGGGACGGGGGACGGCGGGGGGAATGTCATGTAAAATGGATGTGCTGAGCAACTGAAGCTGCCAAAAAAAATGCTTACAGTTTGAAGGGAAGCAGAACAAATGCTGTTTGTCTGAATGGAGAAAATTGAAGTCCCAATTTTTTTTTTTTATTGAAAAAGTTTTAACAAACAAAAATTTTTTTCCCCTTTCCCCCCCCCCTCCTTCTCCCCTCCCCTCCTTCTCCCCTCCCCCAGCTTCCGGGTCAATCACAAGGTATTGTTATACGTAAACCAAACATAGAGTAAAATTTTCCCTTCTAATCCAATTAACCTCATCCAAATCTTTTCATTTCCCAACACACACCCCCATTACATAAAATAATACTTCCTAATTATTCAAAGCCAATCTGATATTTCTTAATCTGATATCTGTTTTGTAAATAATCAATCCAATTTTTATGAGGGCTTGGGGTTCTTTGGTGGCGCAGCTCCAAAATGGATGATTCCAAGGGACAGTGTTTCTCAGCCTCTATGCCATGTGGACTTCAACTGCTTTTCTCTGAAGACACTTCACTTCTCTTCCAAGAAGCTTCTTCAGCTCTGATTCGATGGTGGGGAATGGAAGGATTTAACAGTCTGTTTTGTCTGCATCCCCAACAGTGTGTGCCTGCGTTCAATAGTGAAGGGACACAGGCAGTGGTGGAATTCACATTTTTTTTTACTACCAGTTTTGTGGGCGTGGCTTGGTGGGCATGGCAGGGCAAGGATACTGCAAAATCTCCATTCCCACCCCACTCTGGGGCCAGCCAGAGGTGGTATTTGTCGGTTCTCTGAACTACTTAAAATTTCTGCTGCCGGTTCTCCAGAACCTGTCAGAACCTTCTGAATAGCACCTCTGGACACAGGGCAGAAAACATCCTGCAGAAAGCGCAGCTCTATAATGCAGTCCTTTCAGCAGTTTCAAGAAGGCTCCACACCCATTTGCAGTACTCAGGTGACCTGAGGACACGGATAAACCTCCAAGTGGCCTCAACGACTCTCTAAAAGAATGCAAATGACCAGCTGCCTGCAAGGAACGTAAATCCTTCCATTCCCCATCATCCATTCAGCGCTGAAGAAGCTTCTTGGATGAGAAGCGAAACGTCTTCAAAGAAAGAAAAAAGACAAAACAAAAAAGTCCAGTTGCTTCTTCAAGAAAAGGACATTTGGGACAACCATGAACCTGGCTGACTGAGAATCTCCATAGACATCTATCACTGGAGGTCTTCAACATGGAATAAGGTATCCTGCCTTGGGCAGGGTATTGGATTAGAAGAGGGATGTCAAACTCAATTTCATTGAGGGTCGCATCAGGGTTGTGTTTGATCTTGGAGGGGGGTTGGCCAGGGGGGCACAGACAGCTTGACGTCACTCGTGTTGTGACCACCTGTGATGGCCCGAGGGCTCTGCCAGCGAAAATGGGCTCCCAAGCTCCGTTTTCGGCTGCGACAGCCTCCTGCAACCTTTTGCCAGCAAAAATGGAGTTAAGGAGGGCCACATGCAGTCCCTCCGAGCTCCGTTTTTACTGGCAGAAGCACCACGGGCTGGTCTTTTGCTGTTTCCAGGGCAGCCCCACAGGCCAGAACTAAGCATCCCATGGGCCACATCCGGCCCCAGGGCCTTGACTTTGACACCCCTGGACTAGAAGACCCACCAAAGTCTTTTCCAGCCCTTTTATTCTAAGATTCTGAGAACTGGAATTCAACATTACTCACGGCAGAAAGATGGACTTCTCCATGGCTGGATAAGGACCTTGGCTTCTTGACAGGCTGAGACATAGCTCTGAATGCTTTGGCACAAGGCCTGGCTGTTTCCGTCACTTTGGCACAAATCGTAGATGCAGTCATTGAAAAACACACTTGGGTCCACCTTGCTATGGCAACCCTTTAAGGGGCCATCCAAGGCAGTAAGGATCCCACAGTAGTTGCGCTGTTGGAAAACTTCCTTCTTTTCTTCATCACAGGTTGGGCAGTTGTTCCCAGAGCACCGATCTGAACAAGGTCCTCCTGCCCCAAGGACCGAAACTTTCCAGGAAGCCCCAAACTCAGCCACATCTGTAACTTTCTTCCCACTGGGTAGTAGGAACTCATCGTCCTTCCTCCCATTGTAATTCCCACACAGACCTTGCATCCGGTTCTGATAGCTGCTTGGGACGGTAATTCTCACATGGTAAATCAGGTCATAGCTCACAATAAGGCCAAAGCTGGTTTTTATCAGGACCTTAGTGCCGTGTTGATGGGCTTTGAGATGTCCTCCATAAAGTTCAATGGGAAGGGACCGGAATACCCCGTTCACCTAGATGAGAGAGTAAACAAGGAACTGGTACAGACCTCAAAGATTTTTGCTCTCTAATGGCAGGACATTAATATTTCCAGTTCTTACCATCATTCTTGGCACGTGGGAGTCAATACACACTGACCTTTTCAACAAAAGGTCTCTATAACTTATCTGTGCTCCGTTGCACACATTTGGAAAACTCTTTCAAAACAGAGCCTCAAATCCAGCTAGACCAGTTCACAAGACAGGGCAGATTCAACATATGCCTTATTTAATTAGAAAAATGCTGAGTTTGATAATCCTCAAAATTCCCCCCCCCCTTTTTTCCCCCCTCTTAAACCAAGTAAATTACACTTTTGATTTCCTGGGTTAGAAACAAATAGAAGAGATGCAGAAGTCAAAATCTGGTCCAAAATGCGGCCAAATGGCTTCTCCATCCATCCTATGGTCTACAGATCAGGGGTGACATCCAGTGGGTTCTGACAGGTTCTGGAGAACCGGTAGCAAAAATTTTGAGCAGTTTGGAGAACCGGTAATGGAAATTTTGAGAGAACCGGCAAATGCCACCTCTGGCTGGCCCCATAGTGGGGTGGGAATGGGTGGGAATGGGGATTTTGCAATATCCTTCCCCCAGGAGTGGGGAGGGAATGGAAATTTTGCAGTATCCTTCTCCTGTCACATCCACCAAGCCACAGCATGCCCACCAAGCCACGTCCACAGAACCAGTAGAGAAACATTTTGAATTTCATCACTGGGCGAACCAGATGTAAAATTAGCATCCAGTTTGCCTGAACCAATCCAAACTAGCTGAATCCCCCCCACACACACACACACACCCGGCTATGGAGAAGATATATCATTTGGTAGAACAATTCACAAATGCAAAAAGAAGGCAAACTTAGTGGGAACACGTTAAAATGAGCAAACGAGAGCCAGAAAGACCTGAGTTCAAAGCAATCAAACCCAAAAGCTTACTAGATAATGTTCAGCTTTCCCCAGCCGCTATCTTCTGGATCGATGTATTCTGTAGCATCATTGTGAAAATAAATTAGAGGGTTTGTAGAAGATATATGGTTGCAGTTGTAAAGGGTTTTTTTTTCCCCAGATTAAGAGGACAATATTTTATAGACATAGACTAGAAGATAATTCTAGAGTAAACACTGACCTGGACCTGTCCTTTTTTCTTATGGAGCAGAGTCAGCTTGAAGCCGTAGACTTCTACAGATACTTGCTTAATGACTGAGACTTTTCCATTCCCCCAAGGCTCATTTACTGCCGTGACGGTAAAGGGAGTCAGATCACCCAAGCTTTCGACGGTAGTCTTAGCCAGGATGTAAGAGCAGGTGCCTTGGAAATCAAAGTGGACTCCATCAAAAGAGACATAATGAGGATCTCCGGAACCCGAGCAAGTGGCTGAACTCATTGGATGGCATTTTTGGATTCCATCCACTATCTTGCATTCTTCATTGGGCCCACAGGAGAATTTGTGGCAGGCGACAGCTCCATCGCCTTGGCACGTACACTTCATATTGCAATTACTGGTTGGGTAGAAGGTCTGTCCACTCATATAATACCGGTCCTGATAAGTGCAACCACACTGATGCAGAGGGACGCAACGGTCGCCACTGAGCACAAAGCCTTCATCACACACACACCCTTCTGTGCAGGAAGTGGAGCAGGGCAGAGACGAATAGAGACTATCGCACGTCTGCTGACAGCTTCTGGAACAGAGTTCATAATGGCTGTTTGGTGGACATGCAAGTTCTGAAATGGGAAAATAAGAAAAGATATTGACCATCTGTTTATAAGTTTTGGTTCTGGTGCTTCCTTTCTTTTTCTCCAATCCAAGTAGCCTTCCAGACGTGTTCTGAAGTTGTTGTGGTCCGCCAGCAGCCTGCGGAGCTGGCAGCAGATTTGGACAGTGAGGAGGCTGGGGAGGACAATGGTCCATCTTGGAGTCAGGGGAAGGCCCGGACGAGGACTCTGCATTGGAGGCAGAGATGGGGCCAGGGCCATCTGGGAGCGATGCACGGACTCCGGAGCCTCCAGAGGCAGACAGCAGAGAGGCAGAGGAACAGTAGGAGCCTGTTCCTAATGCACGCATGAGAAGAGCTGTCAGAAGGCAAGAGCAGCTAAAGCAAAAAGGACGACTTGTGAGTAAGGCCAGGAGATGATTGGCCCATAAGGCTTAAAAGAGCAGCAATGGCTCTTGGGTTCTTTTTAGGAAAGCAACATTGCTACAATTGTTTCTTGTCTCCTGTTTCTGGGGTTCTTGCCAAGAAAAGCCTTTGGCAGGATTCCAAAGAAGACAAAGGTTTGTGATAAGGCCTAAGTACTTTTTCTGAAGGACTTTGTTTTGGACTTAATTTGGACTAAGCTGAGAATGAAGTAATTCTCAACGGTTCTAATAAAATATGTTTATTTAGGACTGATTTTGTCTGGTAATATCTACTTTCTCCCTCAACAGAAGTCTGGGAGAAAGACAGAGGGAAAGTGGATTTAGAGCAGGTGTTTCCCAACCTATAAGTGTTCAGGTGTGTAGACGTCAATTCCCAGAGTTCTCATCAATGGCTATTCTGCTTGGGAAATTTTGGGATCTGAAGTCTACGCATCTGAAAATTGGCGTGTTGGAAGACACTGGAAGAGACCATTCATTATAACCCCAATATTTCAAATATTAGATAGTGGGAAACCAATGAGCTAAAGTATCGTGGAGAAAAATCTATGTGGTTGCTAAGAGTTGACCACAATTTGATGATGCTTCATTAATCAATGAGTTGAAATTTCTCAGGATACTTTCTCCTGAGAAAAATTCGAGATTTTTTATTTAATCTATATATGGTTGTGTCATACATGGAGAGGGACAGCTATATTTCCCTCACTATGTACGAGAACTGGGTTTTTTTTATATATATAAATTGTTTTTATTCAACAATTTTATCTATGTATTTATCTCTTTAAATCTTAATTACACTTTTACAGCTTTCCAATACCGGCATTTTTAGTAATATCCACTTTATCTTTCAGCCAACTATATACCTATGCATTTCGTTTGTTACATACTTATTTATATAATCAATACATTTTATATACATACCTACTACAGATTAAATATAACATTTCATTATAATATCTTCTTTTTTAATATTCTCTTATAATATCTTTTACTATATATTATTCATTAATTTTAGATTCCTTTTCCAGCCAATCATACCATCTGTTTCATATTTCCTAATAAATCGTTTCCTCTCTGTCCTTAAATTCCATCGTTCATTTATCTGCTTCTGCACATTCCAGCACCTTTTTCCTAATCATCGTGTTTGTTGGAGCATGTTGTTGTTTCCAGTTTTGGGCAAATGAAATTCTAGCGGCCGTAATTACTGTATGTGGAGTATGAGGTATTGAATTTCTTTAGTCATTTTTTTGTTTTATAATCCCTAACAAAAATAATTCTGGTTTCATATCAATTTTTTCCCCCAGTCGTTTCCTCCAACCATCTTTTAAATTTAAGCCAATAATCTCTTGCTTTGGGGTACGAGAACCGTTGTAACAGCCTGCCAGAAATTATCTCAAGACGATATCTTCTCCTGCTACAGAATTTCATTCAAGTGGCCTATCAATCAATTAAATCTAGTTTCTCCAACCCCAATCAAATACATTCTAAGTACCGTTGATTGACCAACTTGAAATCAATGGCCATCGTGGCCTAGGCTCAGGACCCAGATTCTGAATCTAAATCTAAATAAGCTGTTTCAGCTAAACCTATAGAAAGCCAGCCTCAAAAGACATCAAGCTAACAGTCACAAGGAGCGGACTGAAACCAGCCACCATCTGGGACAGCTGGAAGAGTCAGATGAGGAAGATGTAAGGCCTCCTAGCCCCTGAAGCTGGTGAGTGGAGAGGAAAACAGAGCAAAGACATTCTCTGAGGCTACTTGCCAAACAAAGAAGTAAATCTCTTGATAAGTGACCCCATGGAATCTTAGAATAGAATAGAATAACAGAGTTGGAAGGGACCTCGGAGGTCTTCTAGTCCAACCCCTTGTTTGGATAGAAAACCCTACACCATTTCAGACAACGATTATCCAATCTCTTCTTAAAAACCTCCAGTGTTAGAGCACCCACAACTACTTGGAGTAACAGTAACAGAGTTGGAAAGGACTTCATCTAGTCCAACCCCCTACTCATGCAGGAAACCTATACTAAGGATTCGAACCACCGACCTTTCTGATCGACAAGCTCAGTGTCTTAGTAGTCACTGAGCCACGTAGGGAGCCGCCTAGGGAAGTCGTTTCATTGATTAATTGTTCTATGTCAGGAAATTTCTCCTTAGTTCTAGGTTGCTTCTCTCCTTGATTAGTTTTCACCCATTGCTTCTTGTCCTGCCCTCGGGTGCTTTGGAGAAGAGCTTGACTCCTTTGTGGCAGCCCCTGAGATATTGGAACACTGCTATCATGTCACTGCTAGTCCTTTCATCAAACCAGACATACCGAATTCCAGCAACCGTTCTTTATATGTTTTAGCCTCCAGTCCCCTAATCATTTTTGTTTTTCTTCTCTGTGCTCTTTCTAGAGTCTCCACCTCTTTTTTACATTGTGGCGACCAAAACTGGATGCAGTATTCCAAGTGTGGCCTTACTAAGGCATTATAAAGTGGCACTAACACTTCACGTGATCTTGATTCTATCCCTCTGTTTATGAAGCCCAGAACTGTGTTGGCTTTTTTGGCAGCTGCTGCACACTGCTGGCTCATATCTAAATGGTTGTCCACTAGGACTCCAAGATCCCTCTCACAGTTGCTACTATTGAGCGAGGCACCACCTATACTGTCCCTGTGCATTTTATTTTTCTTGCCTAAATGTAGAACCTTCCATTTTTTTTCACCATTGAGTTTCGTTTCGTTAGATAGCACCCAATCTTACTTACTCCAGACTATGTGGATCCTCCAAATATAAATGGTCACTCTCACAACTTGGCAGGCAGATGCATAAGCAGCGATGATGTAGCCCAGAACAGATGTTTGACTGTTGGATGTGCAGTAGTCAGACACGCAGTCGAGGAAAAAGATCTCGGGGTTGATTTTGCCATGGCATTCCCTGAATGGGCCGTTCTTGTCCACCAGGAGTCCACATTCGGTGCTCATGCTTCGTTGCTTCTGGGCCACGCTCTGCAAGTTTGGACATATCTTTGGGCTGACTTCTCCACAGCCTGGGAACTTGGCCACCTTCCAGAGTTGGCCAAAAGCTGGCAGTTTGGTGACTTGCCCATTACTAATCAATGTCATGTCGTCTTGTTTATCTCCGTTGAAGTTGCCACAGAGTCCGCTCAGGGCACCTTGGTAAGTGGTTGGCACAGTGACTGTGAGATGACTCTGCCAGTTGAAGGTGACCCCGAGGCCAAAATCTGCTTGGATCACAGTGTCCCAACCCTTTTGGTAGATGATAATTTGATCTGGGCCAAGCTTGTAGGGCAGGTTGGTGAGCTGGCCATTAACCTGGAAGCAGAGACATAGGAGAAGGAACAGTGACAAAGAGCCACCTGTCAGAAATTTGGCTCTAAGTCAATCACAGATGTTGAAAGGTGCTTAGAAAATAAGAGTCTAATTTTGTTTTGATTTAAATCAAACAGGGGGGACTGGAGGCTAAAACATAGGAAGAACTGTTGCAGATAATGGATATGTCTGGTTTGATGAAAAGAAGGACTAGGGGAGACATGATAGCAGTGCTCCAATATCTCAGGGGCTGCCACAAAGAAGAAGGAATCAAGCTATTCTCCAAAGCACCTGAAGGCAGGACAAGAAGCAAAGGGTGGAAACTAATCAAGCAGAGAAGCAACTAAGGAGAACTAAGAAGAAGTTTCCTGACAGTTAAAAGAATTAACCAGTGAAACTGCTTGCCTCCAGAAGTGGTGAATGATCCAACACTGGAAGTTTTTAAGAAGATGTTGGATAACCATTTGTCTGAAGTGGTGTAGGGTTTCCTGCCTAAGCAGGGGGTTGGACTAGAAGACCTCGAAGGTCCCTTCCAACTCTGTTATTCTAAATTCTAAATGAAAAACCTTGTTTTAAAAAATTGAGTAGTCTATGTATGTACTTATTTCCTATATTTTTATGCATTTTTTTTTCTTTTCTCTATTTATCTTTTTTTCCTGCCCCTTCTCATTTTTCCATTTATATTTTTTCTTAATTTATAATTTTTTCAACTGTCATCTTTAAATATATATATATGTATGTATGTATGTATGTATGTATGTATGTCTTTGGTTATTCGAGTTTTCTCCCGCATAAAATTGGAAGTGTCTTGGCGACGTTTCGACGAAGTCTCATTCGTCATCTTCAGCTTCGTGCTTCTGGGAGCAATGTGTGATTGCAGCTGTTTCTTCCTTTCCTTCCTTTCCTTCCTTCCTTCCAATCACACATTGTTCCCAGAAGCACGAAGCTGAAGCCTGAAGATGACGAATGAGACTTCATCGAAACGTCGCCAAGACACTTCCAATTTTACACGGAAGAAAACCCGAATAACCAAAGACCTACATGCAAACACCCGTGAAAACCTCAGAATATATATATATATATATAGAATACAATAGAATTTTTTATTTGTCAAGTGCAATTGGACACACAAGGAATTTGTCTTGGTGCATATGCACTCAGTGTACATAAAAGAATGGATGGATGGATGGATGGATATATATATATATATATATATATATATATATATATATATATATATATATATATATAGATATATATATATCCATAAGATTCAACTCACCGTAATTCTGCCCAGAGATGCCCAGCTGACAGTGATCTCCAGGTTGTAGATTTCAATCTTGACTACCCTTTTAGGGGTCCCAGACCAGCCCCCGTGAGGAGAATTCTGGACCAAAATCTGGAAGTCAACCAACCCTTGCCTCTTCTGAGTCAGCCCAGCAAATCTGTAGAGACAGGTGCCCTGGAAGTTAAAACTGTGACCATCGAAGCCGTGATAATGGGAGTGGCCGATGGCAGAACAGGTCCCGTAGCTCACAGGATAGCAATTCCGGATGCCGTTCTTCAACTGACATCGCTCCTCCTGGCTGCACTTGGTGTCCTGGCATTTCACCATCTTGGTCTGTGGGTCGCAGGTGCAGCGCTTTGTGCATGTGGTGTCTCCCCAGAACTCCTCATTGGGAGCCAAGAGGCGACCCTCGAAGAGGCAGCCACAGGCAGCTCGCGGGACGCACTTCCCAGCATCCATCACAAAGCCATCCTTACACTGGCAAGACTCCACACACTGTGAAGAAGAACAGTGGGGTGGAAGAGCTTCATTGCTGCAAGTGGCAGGACAGACCGACCCACAGATTTTATAGACGCTGTTCTCGGGGCAGGATAAAGCTATAGAAAAGGAGAGGAAAAATGGTAGAAATGGTGACAATTTATAAAGATTAAAAAGGTAACAAAGGTTCCCCTCACACCTGCATGCTAGTCGTTCCCCACTCTAGGGGGCGGTGCTCATCTCCGTTTCAAAGCCAAAGAGCCAGCGCTGTCCGAAGATGTCTCCATGGTCATGTGGCTGGCATGACTCAATGCCAAAGGCGCACGGAATGCTGTTACCTTCCCACCAAATGTGGTGCCTATTTTTCTACTTGCATTTTTTTTACGTGCTTTCGAACTGCTAGGTTGGCAGAAGCTGGGACAAGTAACGGGAGCTCACCCTGTTATGCGGCACTAGGGATTCGAACCACCGAACTGCTGACCTTTCAATCAACAAGCTCATCATCTTAGCCCTGAGCTAGTGAGCCACCTTTGGCTCAGTAATCTTTTTATCTTTTTATAAAGATTACTAGGTGCAAATAGAAATACATGTCATTTCCATAGCAAGGAAGATAAATGAGGAATGGTTAACTTGATTACTTTATTTAAAGAGGAAAATATGTTCTTATTTGGATATCACTTCTGGAATTTGTGCTTGTGAAGAAGAAAAAAAAGAAACTTTGATCTTGGTTTTGTTGACTAGAAAGATTTGGGGTTATAGAAATGACTAGTTATATATGAATGTGTAAAAGCAAAAAGTTGACGGTGGAATGTGTTTCTTTTGTACTGAGCTAGGAAGACTTGAAAATCAATGTCCCCTTTTCTTTCTTTTTCTCTTTCCCCTTGTATTCCACACCTCCTTTTCTTGTTCCCTTTCCCACCCTTAATTTATTTTATTTTAATTTTTTGTATGTTATAATAAAATAAAAAAAAGATTTAAAAAATAATAAAAAACAATTTGGAGGACAAAAAAAAAACCCTGAGAAAAGAAGGAGAGAAAAAATGGTAAAAATCCATTTTAAATTAATACGTTACATGCCAAAAAGCTTTATTTTAACTAGGTTCTCCCCAACACTTGGGCAACATTCCAATACTGAGTGGTGGCCCATTTGGAACCAGGCCACGGAAGTGGTGTGTGAGCATGTACACAACTTCACTTGCATGAGCAGGGGATGGGGGCATGCACCCACGCTACTCACACGCATACTTCAGTCTCAACTGCAACAATACATGAGCACACAATAGATACAAACTTAAAGTAAACCGCTCCAAACTTGATTGCAGAAAATATGACTTCAGCAACAGAGTGGTCAATGCCTGGAATGCACTACCTGACTCTGTGGTTTCTTCCCCAAACCCCTATAACTTTAACCTTAGACTGCCTACTATTGACTGCACCCCATTCCTAAGAGGTCTGTAAGGGGCGTGCATAAGCGCACCAGCGTGCCTATCGTCCCTGTCCTACTGTCCCTGTTTATTTGTACTCATTTCCTGTGTTCATCTCCATGTTTATACTTTTACCTGTTTTCTCGTACATGTTTGACAAACGAAATAAAATGAATGAATAAATAAAATAAATAACCCTTCCCTCTCTCTCTGGTCCACAAAGCTGGAAAGGTTGGGGATCACAAATCTAGGACACAAGTTCCTAACTTTTCTGAGCGGTAAGCAGAATTTTGAGAGGGTCCATTGTGTGCGTTCATAAAATAACTAACAGGGAGTCTGCCCATTCCCCCGATCAAATCTTCTTAGCAGGGTAATAATTTTCCCGACTCCTGTTTCTCATGAGCTTTACTGTAAAATCAAAGGGTGAGTTTTTTTTAAAAAAAGTGTGGCGTACTTCACACGCTACACTAGGTAACTGCTGGTGTTCTTAGCGTGAGGGTGATGGATGTGTGCTGAGTTCAAAAGATAAAAATTAAGCAAAAGGGCAATCTCTCTCTTTCCCTCCCCTCCCCACTAAATCTCAAAGGGATGAGAGTCATTGACCACGAATGTTCCATTATTCCTCATTTCTGATACCGACTGATAAATTTGCCTCCGGTGAATTTGGATAGCCTTTTCAAAAAGATATGGAAACGAATGGCCTAGTATGGGGAGAAATTAATTGAATTTGGCCTGCAGTTAGCCACCCCACAAGAGGGAGAAAGGCTGGGTGTGTTAAGTCACTGTGAAGATGTTTTATTATTATATTTATCTCACCGTAGAACAAAGTTTCAGGTCAGTTTCTCTCAACCAGGGCTCCTTCCGGGTATTCTAGACTACCGACAGGCATGAAGAATCAGAACCACATGACAAGTTCCAGTTAATGCTGTGGTCCGCCAGCAGCCTGCAGAGCTGGCAACGGAGTCGGACAGCGATGAGGCTGAGGAAGAACATGGGCCAGTCCTGGAGGCTGAGGAAGGCCCAGATGAGGGCTCTGCGTCAGAGGCAGAGGTGGGGCCAGGGCCATCGGAGAGTGATGTTGGTTATCACCTTTAAAGCGCTCCATGGCACAGGACCGGGTTACTTACGGGACCGCCTACTGCCACCTATAGCCTCCCATCGACCCATGCGCTCCCATAGGGAGGGCCTCCTCAGGGTGCCGTCAGTCAAACAATGTCGACTGGCGGCCCCCAGGGGGAGGGCTTTCTCTGTGGGGGCTCCAGCCCTATGGAATGAGATGCCTCCAGGGCTGCGTCAACTCCCCGACCTCCGGTCTTTTAAACGCGAGCTCAAGACCCTTTTATTCCACCTTGCGGGGCTAGCCTGATGAGATTTTTAAGTGGGGTTTTAGGATGGTTTTAGCTTAGTTTTAATTCTATTTGGCCATTTTATAATCAGTTTTTTAATACGTTTTTAATTTTTGTCTATGTCTATGTTTTTTACTTGACTGTAAACCGCCCTGAGTCCTTCGGGAGAAGGGCAGTATAAAAATCTAATAAATAAATAAATAAATGTGTGAAATCGAGTTTGACACGCCTGATCTAGAGTAAGATCCAGCAATTTGGCTACTTTATGAGCTGTGAACTCCAACTCCCAGAATTCCCGAGGCAGGCATGGAAGTCCCCAGATCGTAAAGTTCCCATAGCTGCGCAAACCTTAACTAGAGGAAAGCTACCATAGGCAAAGGATTTCTACTCACGGCATCCAACGAGGTTCCTCCAGTCTAAGACAACTCCGCCTTCTTGCTGGCAGGCATCCACATAGCTTTTCAGCGCTTGGCACAAAGCCTCCCGATGTCCTTCATAGACGAAGAGGTCATAGGCGCAATTTTCCACAAAGATGTCAGGCTCAACCAACGAATGGCACTTGCTGAATGGGCCACCTTTTTTACTGATCCAGCCACAAAAGGTTTCACCTCTGTATTTAATGAGTTTTTCCTTGGTGACCTTCTTACATTCTCCATGGCAGTCATTCCAGCACGTTGGGTCTCCATCCTCCACTTTCCAACTCTGTCCAAATTCCACGGGGCCCGGAGCCAAGGATCCGCTGGGGGTCTTGAAGTCGTCATCAGGTTTTCCATTGTAATCCCCACAAAGGCCGCAAACGTTCTCAAAGAAACTGCTGGAGATCTTCACTGCAAAGTTGCTGTTCCAGTCGTAGGCCACCCTCAGTGAAAAGTCCGTCTCAAGGATGGCAGAGGTCCCGCTTTGGAAGAGCCATAGTTTATCTTTGATCAGGGTGACAGGCAGTCGGAAGCGCTGGTTGTTCACCTGGGGCAATAAATGTGTGAAGGAGACATCATAATCAATGATGAATCAATCAAATTTTTTTTAACTACTGATTCTGTGGGCGTGGCTTGGTGGGCATGGGGTGGCTTGGTGGACGTGGCTTGGTGGGCATGGCAGGGGAAGGATACTGAAAAATCTCCATTCCCACCCAACTCTGTGGCCAGTCAGAGGTGGTATTTGCCGGTTCTCCAAACCAGTCAAAATTTCTGCTGCTGGTTCTCCAGAACCTGTCAAAACCTGCTGAATTTCACCCCGATCATAATATATTTTGAATATGGATATATTCAGGTATGGCTGCAACTCAAAGGATAAACCACTGTTGAAAGGAAGAACATCCACATCCACAAAATGCATAAGAAATTCCTTCCTTCCTTCCTTCTTTCCTTCCTCCCTTCCTTTCCCTCCCTTCATTTCCCTTCCTTCCTTCCTTCCTTCCTTCCTACCTCCCACCCTTCCCTGACTTTATTATTTTTATAAATAACTCAAAGTGGCAAACACACCTGATACGCCTTCCTCCTCCTATTTTTCCCACCACAACCCTGTGAAGTGAGTTAGGCTGAAAGCTTTCCTGCCTAAGGCAGGATTAGAACTCACACCCTATTTCACCAGGGTGAAATAATAAAGACACCTACCCAGCTCACATGCCAAAGACAGGACTAGAACCATGCGAGAATGCTCATTCAATTCACACAGCACTTTACCATCCCAGAATGCAGATCAGAAAAAGTGCAATTTTGATCTCTTTAGATTGTTCTTTTTTAAATGGCTTCAGTTTTTTACCCACAGAAAACTAGTACCTCGGGGACAAATGTTCTAATCTAGCCTTCATTTAGAGCAGTTTGTTTTCTACATGCACGTACTTTTTGGAAAAAGTGATGCTTTCAGTCATGTCATTTCATCTCTCCCGGCGGAATTTCATACGGGAAGGAAATTACAGGAAAAAAATAGAGCTTTTTAATGCTGTATCGTATAATCTGTCCATCGTTTCAAACATAGATGCTTCTTCTAATTAGAAATTCTAAGATTTCTATTTGGGTTCTTTGGCAAGGAATTCTATGCTTTGCTTATGAGATTTCATCCCTATCACTATTATAGTATCAAAGACAATGGATTTGGCTACTCTAAAGAAAAGAAGAATTAAGAGTGACATGATAGCAGTGTTCCAGTATTTGAGGGGCTGCCACAAAGGTCAAGTTATTCTCCAAAGCACCAGAGGGCAGGACAAGAATCAAGGAGAGAAGTAATCTGGAATTAAGGAGAAACTTCCTAACAGTGAGGATAATTATCCAGTGGAACAGCTGGCCTTCAGAAATTATAGGCACTCCATCACTAAAGGTTTTTAAGACAGCCACTTGTCTGAAAAAGTATAGATTCTTCTGCTTGAGCAGGGGGCTGGACTAGAAGACCTCCAAGGTCCCTTCCAGCTCTGCTCTGCTCTATTCTATTCTATTCTATTCTATTCTATTCTATTCTATTCTATTCTATTCTATTCTATTGCAAATTTAATCTAGATTGCAGAAAATATGACTTCTGTAACAGAATCATCAGTGGTTGGAACACTTTACCTGACTCTGTGGTCTCTTCCCATAATCCCAAAAGCTTTAACCAAAAACTTTCTAATATTGACCTCACCCCATTCCTAAGAGGACCATAAGGGGCGTGCATAAGCGCACAAACGTGCCTACCATTCCTGTCCTATTGTTTCTCTTTTTTCTTCATATATATATATATATGTTTATATACTATATAATCTTTTGTGTGATACTTATATATATTGTTGTGGCAAATAAAAATAAATAAAAATAAATAAATAAATAAACTGAATGATCACATTATATTCTTCTTGTTGTTGTTGTGCCATATCCGTCATTGGACATTGGCGATCATGTTGGCGAACCTATTTTTATCAACAGCTGCACAAAAAAGTGCTGCTGAGTTTTGT
Source organism: Ahaetulla prasina (assembly GCF_028640845.1). Taxonomy (NCBI): domain Eukaryota; kingdom Metazoa; phylum Chordata; class Lepidosauria; order Squamata; family Colubridae; genus Ahaetulla; species Ahaetulla prasina. The sequence continues at coordinate 23,316,300 of NC_080548.1, read as the reverse complement.
CCAAACCAGTCCCTTAGATTTTGAAGCCGTGATGTTCTTCTTCTGCCCGGACCTCGTTTGCCTTCAGTCTGTCCCTGGAGGATTAAGTGAAGGATGCTGTATTTTTCTGGGTGTTGCATCACATGTCCAAAATATTCTAACTTTTGCTTTTTAATGGCTTTGATGATTTCCCTTTGCCTTCCCAGGCGGCTTATCACCTCCTGATATCTGATTTTGTCAACCCAGCTTATAAGTCACAGCCCTCTGTAAATCCACACACATTATATTGGGCGAAAATATTGACCAAGAGTCAGTAACATTTGAAATATTAGGTACAGTATTTACATGCTCAACCCAGTTCCCATGTTTGGGAGAGAATGGGATCATGTGCCTACATTATCTATGGCATTGTATTATAATCAACTCTATTTTAGGATCTAAAACATTTGCAGAAGAGGGAAAACAAAATCTTGGCGGAGGTGCCAAAATCAAGAAAGGGTGGAGTCTTGGAAAACACCAACTGCTTCTTTGAAAAATTAGATCTGACTTTCGTGTGGATTCAAGTCTCTTGTAAATACGTCGAATAATCAAAGTTAAAGGTAGTAGAAATACAGGTAGTCCTCATCTTATGACCACAACTGAGCCCAACATTTCAACCGCTAAGTGAGGCAGAAGTCCCAGTTTACGACCTTTCTTGCCACAGTTGTTAAGTGAATCTGGGCAGTTGTTACGTTAGTAACACGGTTGTTAAGTGCATCGGGCTTCCCCATTGACTTTGCTTGTCCGAAGGTCGCAAAAGGTGATCACATGATCCCAGGACATTGTGACCGTCATAAATATGGGTCAGTTGCCAAGCATCTGAATTTTAAACATATGACCGTGGAGATGCTATAACAGTTTTAAGTGTGATCAAGACCCTAAGTCGTTTTTTTTTTCAGTGCTGTTGTCACTTCGCACAGTCACTGAATGAACTGTTGTGTTGTAAGTTCATTTGTTTGTAAATGCTGCCTTTGGGATCGTGTGTTGTGTCTCGTCCAATCTCACCACAGCCGGGGTCTTCTTATCTGCTTCCGAACGCTGAGAAATGTCCTAGTATGCCTCCCGGCCCCAGCCCTGGCTCCATGCCCAGACAGGCTGAAGAGGAAGAAATACCTCCAGCCCCCAGCTCTGGCTCCATGCCCAGGCAAACGGAGCAACTAGACCCCTCCCCCTCCTCCACAGCATGTGAGCCTGAGGGAGGTCAATTACCAACAGCTGCCGACTGGAGTGACCCTCGCGTCAGAAGACTTGATAGGCGGAGGCAACAGAAGGAAGGGAGGGGCAGGCCTGGATAAGTGCTGAGTCATGGAGCCACACCCCATGGCCTATATAAAGGACCTGCTTTCTGGCATTCTCTGAGTCAGGCAAAGTCTAAACATATCTTGCTGAAGTCACTTTCTGGTCTCCTGCCTGCCCTGAGGACTTTGCTAGGACTTTGGGCAGAGCTGCAGAGGCACGCCTGATTCGGATTTCCCTGACCCGGCCGTCAGCGGAGGAGTGGGACACGACATCGTGGTTGAAGTTGTTTAAAAACCAACAAACAGCCATGCTGCAAACCTGATGACCATGACATCATCAGAAGACATTCAAACAACAGCACTAGCACTAATTTACATCACACAGATGGTACTTAAACTCAAGGACTATGACTCAGCAACTACAACCAGGCAATTACACAACCCGAAATCAGACCAGGACTCAGAAAGGCATATAAAGACTAGGGGTTCCCTAGACAAGCACAATCCAAAGTGTACTGGAGATGTCTCCTTGAATGGGGACAAAACGTTTGCAGCCAAATGGCCAAGCTTGGAGCTCAAATCAACAACATAACTACCAACCTGAATTACTAATACTCAGTGGTGAAATCTGAACCGGTTTGCCACCGGTTCGCTGGCCGCACATGCGCGCTGTGCGCCAAAGGTACGCTGTGTGTGTGTGTGCAGTGCGCATCAAATGCATGCTGCGTATATGCACATGTGCAGTACATGCCAAAAAGAGATTTGGGAAGGTAAGTAGAACAGCGAGGGGGGATCAGCTGTGCCACGCAATTTAGATTCACCAGAAAGCAGGATTTCCTGCTTTCTAACGATTTTAAATTGTGCGGCACAGTTGATTGTCGGAAATACCAGTAATAGCTTTTTTTTTTTACTACTGGTTCTCCTGAACAGGTAGTTTTTATCACTACCAGTTTGCCTGAACCGGTGTGAACCTGTAGCATTTCACCACTGCCAATACTCAAAGACATTTCAATGGTATTTATTCATTGATAACATAGAAGGCCTTATTATTATTATTATTATTATTATTATTATTATTATTATTATTATTATTATTATTATTATTATTATTATTATTATTATTATTATTATTATTATTATTATTATTATTAATTAAATTTTTATACAATAGGATCTGGACACTTACATGCCTAATGAAGAGGAAGAAATGTCGTTCTTACCCGCACAAATCCATGTTCCTTCCTGGCTATGGCTATGTCATATCCGTAGACCTGGACTGTCACCAATCCAACGTAGGACACACTCTTCACACCCCGATTCTCATTTTTGATGGTGACATGGAAGGCTGGGAGAGTTGTGTCTGGTCCACAGGTCTTGGCTATGGTATAGGTGCAGGTGCCCATGAAGTCATATTTCCGCTTGTCAAACGTCCAGTAATGGGGGTCACCCCGAGCCGAGCAAGTGGCAGATGATTGAGGTATGCACACCTTCCGGCCATTTTGTATTTTGTAGGTCTCCTTCTTCCGACACTGTGTAGAAGTACTTGGGGGAACAGGCTGAGCCTCTGGGTAAGAAAAGGCAGCCCGTTATTTAATGGCCTAGATCCAGGCTACCTGATGAACCATATTGTCCTGCTAAGTCTAGCCCATCCTACTCAGGATGGCAGAGAGAGCCTAGTGTGGATCCCATCAGTCAAATAACTCTGATTGTTGGGATCCAGAAGAGCCTTCTCTGCTGCAGCACCCACCAGGATAAGATCTGCCCCCAACCTCTTGTCATTCCATAAGAGCCTAAAGACCGAGCTCTGCAGGTTGGCCAGGGAATCCAATGGAGCAGTTCAACTCAGGAGGTAGCTGCTAAATTGACAACAGACACTACCTCCCCCCCTCCTTTCTCTGCTCCCCACTCATCCATCTTTATTTTTTACTAATCATATTGATTTTTTGTTTTCTTTTTCCTTGGTTATTTTATTGTTCTATATGGGTTTCTTTTTTCTTTGTTTAACTTCCTTTTTATTTCTTTGGGGGTTTTTTATGGTTGTGAGCAAGGGTGGACTCCTGGGGGTTCGGCAGGTTCGGGCAATCCCCTAGCCAAGGATCACTGGGGTTCGGTGAATCCCCAAATGCCACCCATGGCTGGCCACTCCCACCCTGTCCCACCCCTCCCAGGAGCCTCCACGTGGCCAATTCATCATTCCAGGTAAGTGCAGTGGCCACGCAGAAGGTCTGGAAAGGCAAAAAAAGTTCTGGAAGTCTGGAAACGGGCCTGCTTCCGGCCTCTGGAGGGCCTCCAGACTCTGGGGGAAGCAGTTTTCATTCTCCCAAAGGCTCAAGGAAAGCATCCAGAGCCTGGGGAGGGCGAAAAACATCTCCTCTCACCGTGGTGCAGGCAGCCGACTAGGTCATGCCCATCATGGCCATGGTCACCCAGCAACGGGGCAGCAAACCCATTGCTAAAGGATCTGAAGCTCACCCTTGGTTGTGAGCCACCTAGAGTAGCATCATGATGAGGTGGGAGGCAAATACATTTCAACATCATCATCTTCTTCCATCCTGTGATGATATCTGTAACACCATCAAGCATCTAGATCTGTAGAGTTTCCGATACTCACCCTTTTGGCAGACTCCTACTGCTCCGTAGCTACTCCTGTCAGCAAAGCCCACACTTAGCAAGCTAAAGGGGCTGTCCGGATGTTGTATGGAATGGATACATTCTTCCTTCCCAAGTCTGTACTCACTCCATGAATATTCTGTTCCTGCAATCTGTTTCCAAGAGATGCCTCCCAAGGCTTCCCCATCCATGGTGAGCCCACCAGTGACAGCTGTCTTAGCAACGAGGAGAGCATAATTCTCAAAGGCCACCCGGCTCTCAAAAGAGTAGGATGTGCAGTAGCTGAGAATATCGGGGACAGTCAGGAAGAAGGGGTGAAATGCACGGCCCGAATGGGTACCGCCAGGAGAGAAAAAGAAGACCTGGATACCGACATTGGCTGTGATGTAGATGGGGCCTGATTGTGTGACTTTCAGCTGAAGCAGCTGTCCAGACTTGAGGTCATAACTTTTACGGGCGCGACCAGAGACAGAGGTGACTGTGGTCTTTTGGGAGGTTAATATATATGCAATATCATATTTAGTTTGGAAAGAAAGAGGAAGGATAAAGAAGGAGAGGCCCCAGTTTTGCACAGGTAGCAGTTGCTCTACCACATGACTACATTGGGTGTTCATTTGGGCACAGCTGTGCCCACTTAGCACTGCTACTGGGTGTGTTGCTCTGACAAGTGTGCCAGAGAGATCTTGGTAGCTCTGAAACTGGATGGCTTCATAGGGTAGAAGGGTGACTTGCAGCTTGCTGCCTGCAGGATAAATGTGGTCTTGGAACCTCACAGTTCCCTTGAGATGGATCTCTACGTCAGTGCGCTCATGCCATGCAATGACGGAGAACTCTTTGTACGTTTTGGAGACGGCTCCCAAAGGTGTGAGAACATAATACACCTTTCCGAGATTCTGGATAGGATAGACAACTGTGGTGTCAGCTGAATTTCCCTTTGAGCTCAGGGCCACCACAGAGATATTTTGATTGGCTGTCACCAGGACAGTGTGGCAGGATTTAATGGTGCCAACCGTCTCTATGTAAGTAGGCATCTTCACTACCACGGTCTCTCCTGGGGGAAGAGAGAATTCTTTCTGGAAGGTGGATTTATAGACCAAGACGTTGACTGTAGTGAGGGGAACGTTGCCAGAGATGACAAGCTGAAATTCAGCCTCTGAATAGTCTAACTGGTAATTTTGCATGAAGGCAGTGATGAATTCCTGGCCGATAGGTGCTACAGCATGGAGACCTACAAGGAAGGGAAAAAACAGAAAAATGAGGGTGGCCAGGTAGAAAAACAAAGCAGCACATGTGAAGGTTTGCATAACCTGAAATCCAAGGTGAAATGCTACCATTTCACTCCATTTCGGGCGAACCGGTAGTGATAAAAGCTAACCATTGCTACTTCAGGCAGGGGCAGATTTTGTTGTGTGAATCCATCCCATTTAGTTTGTTGATGGTTCACGGTATCATACAAACCTCCAACATGAGTTAATTCAGAAATCCGGTTGAGTTTAGTCACTGAACACAGATTTTGCAAAATCCTAGAGGCTGACAAAATGGCCTCTACTGTAGAGGTGTTCAATTTTGGCAACTTTAAGACTTGTGGTCTTCAACTCCCAGAATTCCTCAGCCAGCATGTGGACTTCAGCTCCCAGAATTCTCCTGGGAATCAAAGTCCACAAATCTTAAAGTTGCCAAGGTTGGATGCCACTGACCCAATGGTGAAATTCAGCCGGCTCTATCTGGATTGCACGATCCGGTAGTGCCAGCGACGGGAGCAGAGATGGGTTTCAGCAGATTCTGACTAGTTCTGGAGAACCGGTAGCAGAAATTTTGAGTACTTTGGAGAACCGGCAGTAAAAATTCTGACTGGCCCCGCCCCCATCTATTCTCTGCCTCCCGAGTCCCAGCTGATCGGAAAGAAATGGGGATTTTGCAGTAACCTTCCCCTGGATTGGGGAGGGAATGGAGATTTTACAGTATCCTTCCCCTGGAGTGGGGAGGGAATGGAGATTTTACAGTATCCTTTGCCTGCCATGCCCACCAAGCCACGCCCACCAAGCCATGCCACGCCCAACAGGCCACACCCACAGAACCGGTAGTAAAAAAAAATTGAAACCCATCACTAGACAGGAGGCTCTGCCCACACACCTGGATGCCATCACCTCCCAAGTTGACCCTCTGTGCATGTGCAGAAGGTTCTGTGCGTGCACGGAGGAGGTGTGCACGCTCACATTTGTGAAGGTAAGTGAATACCACCCTTACACTGGCCTACTGTCAACCTCTCAATATCTGGGGTGTAAATTAGTCCCATCACACACACACCTCAAAGCTGTCACAGATTTCATAATATTGACATGACAGAAAGGAGAAATTATTAAATACTTGAGGAACAATTACAGCCACTGCATTTAACTGAAATGGAATCAAGTGAGTTTTTGTTCTGTTTTCATCCATTTCATCAGCCAAGACGGGTGTGCTGTTCGGAAATGCAGTCCCTGGTATGCTATTTGACATCCTCAGTCAAAACAAATTTGACATCCCTGGCTTAAGATTGGTGTTTTCAAGCTGTGCATGGCCAATCGTTCCAAAGCTGGATAAATGCTCCCCAGATTGCTGTTTTAACTAGTTCTTAATTCATGGGCTTCTAATAATAATAATAACAACAACAACAACAACAGAACATAATAACAGAGTTGGAAGGGACCTTGGAGGCCTTCTAGTCCAACCCCCTGCCTAGGCAGGAAACTCTACACCATTTCAGACAAATGGCTATCCAACATTTTCTTAAAAATTTCCAGTGTTGGAGCATTCACAACTTCTGCAGGAAAGTTGTTCCACTTATTGATTGTTCTAACTGTCAGGAAATTTCTCCTTAGTTCTAAGTTGCTTCTCTCCTTGATCAGTTTCCACCCATTGCTTCTTATTCTACCTTCAGGTGCTTTGGAGAATAGCTTGACTCCCTCTTCTTTGTGGCAGCCCCTGAGATATTGGAACACTGCTATCATGTCTCCCCTGGTCCTTCTTTTCATTAAACTAGACGTACCGAGTTCCTACAACCGTTCTTCATATGTTTTAGCCTCCAGTCCCCTAATCATCTTTGTTGCTCTTCTCTGCATTCTTTCTAGAGTCTCAACATCTTTTTTACATCGTGGCGACCAAAACTGGATGCAATATTCCAAGTGTGGCCTTACCAAGGCATTATAAAGTGGTAATAATGCCATGGTAATAATAATTAAAATCGATATGTCACTGATTCTGGGCAGCTTACACGTTTTGTAAATGTCATATCTTATGTCATGTCTTATCTTTTAGCCTCTTCTTACAACCGACATGTTCAGGTGAGCAGCCTGAACTTTTTGTGTGCAAAAAGGACACATGTCCATTTCGTAAATCTCACTAAACTAAGTCATTCTGGGAAAAGAGTCATCATTTCGGTTAGACGGTGATCTTTGCACATGAACATGACAGAGGAGGCGTTTAAGGTGTGTTTTCTATCAGCTCAGGAAATTGGATACGGAATAATATGTCTAAGCTACTGAAAGACAGATTTCTGTTTAATGTCTAAAGTAAAATTCCACAGTGGTTTTACAGAGGAATTAATTACTAAGAGGATTTGATGGGCTTCTCTCTAGCAGATGCATTCGTGCAGAGGCCAAACAGCCATCTGTTTCGGGTGCTTTAATTCTATTTTTTTTTTCACAAAGCAGGGGCAACTCGGACCCCTCCCTTTATTTCTACAAATCAACACATTTGTACTTGACATATTTATGAGCATTCCACAATTAGAACAATATCAACTGATTACCTTTCCCTTTGCACAGTCACCCATGCCCTCGTTACATCCCGCCTGGACTACTGCAATGCTCTCTACATCGGCCTCCCCTTGAAGAGCACCCAGAAACTCCAACTGGTCCAGAATGCGGCTGCGTGGGTAATAGAGGGAGCACCTCATGGCTCCCATGTGACACCTCTCCTGCGCGGTCTGCACTGGCTTCCGGTGGTCTTTCGGGTGCAATTCAAGGTGTTGGTTACCACCTTTAAAGAGCTCCATGGCTTAGGACCGGGTTATTTACGGGACCGCCTACTGCCACCAACAGCCTCCCATCGACCCGTGCGCTCCCACAGGGAGGCCCTCCTCGGGGTACCGTCAGTTAAACAATGTCGACTGGTGGCCCCCAGGGGGAGGGCCTTCTCTGTGGGGGCTCCTGCCCTCTGGAATGAGTTGCCTCCGGGGCTTCGTCAACTCCCCGACCTCCGGACCTTCCGCCGCGAGCTGAAGACTCTTTTATTCCTTCAAGCAGGTGTAGTTTTAATGGGGTTTTAGTTTTATTGTTATTGTTAGTTTTTAGTATTTTGGCCATAAATTATATTAATTTTATATTGTTTTTAACTTGTATTATATTGTGTTTTTAAACTGGCTGTTAACCGCCCTGAGTCCTTCGGGAGAAGGGCGGTATACAAATTCGATTATAAATAAATAAATAAAAATAAAATCTCCTTAAAATATTTAGCAAACACTGGGCGGAGGAGAAGGCTCACCTGTGGAATGTTTTCAAGGCATAATAATTTATCTCTAGATTAAAGTATTTCACAGAATTTCGGGTTTCCGAGAGTTCATAAATCTTTCAAAGCATATCAACCAGGATAGTTTAATGTGTTGGCAGACTTATACACTTAACTGCAACTCAAATCCCAGAGCTATTTTCTTTCCTGACTCTGTGATGTGAATCTGCTCTGGAGTTTTACCTAAATTCAATTTGCATTTTATTCATCTGATTCATGAATCCAAGGTATGTGTAGACTTTTGTTTTGAGGTTATTTCCTGCCTACCTGAAAGCAAGGCCAGTCCTACGGCTAGTGTCAGCAGTCTGCATGTCGCCATGGCTATGAAAAAAGAGAATGGAAAATAGTAATTAAGGACAAAGAACTGGGTGAGGATAAAAATTCAATAGGCTCTTTATTTTTATCCCACCGTTATGATTTTTTAAATACCTCAAGGTAGAGAACACACCTAATGCTTTTCCCTCCTCCTATTTCCCCCACAACAACAACCCTGTGACGTGGGTTGGGCTGAAAGAGTATGACTAGTCCCAAGTCCCCCAGGAGGAGGAAGAAGTATTTGGCATGTTCAGCTCAGGAGTGAAATGATCCCGGATCGGACCGGATTGTGCGATCCGGTAGCGATTGTAGCCGGTAGTTCAGCGATCCGGTAGCAATGGCGGAGCGATGCTCTGCCCACCAGCCCAGGTGTCATTATTTCCTGATTTTAACCAGGAAGTAATGTGTTGTCTGTGCGCGCATGTGATGTGTCCATGTAATGCGTGCACAAGACACGTGCACTTCCGGACCAGTAAGGAAGGTAAGTAGATTTCACCCCTGGTTCAGCTCCTTGAGTTATTTATAAAAATAATAAAAATGGGGTTAAAAGAATATCCAAACAAATCCAAACTACAGAAAGAAAGAAAAAAAGCCATTTGTACTACAATGCCCATAAATAGGAATGGCCCACCTCTCCATGCCTGTTATTCTGAAATCCTGAAATTGTAAAAAGACATGAGAAATTTAGAAGTTGTAAGAAACAGTGATACAAAGCAATGTAAAATCGATATGGTATTCAAGAAGCGATTTGAAAAATTGCTCGCTCTCTCACACACATACACATAAACTCTCTCTCTGTCTCTGTCTCTCTCTCTCTCTCTCTCTCTCACACACACACACAAACACATGCACATATACACACTATATCGCTGGTTGATTTTTGCAGCTATTCCCAATATATCTACTTGCAAATAAATCCCATTCAATTCAATGTATTTCTGATTAGAGTTAGAAAAAAACAGACTGGGTGTTGGACGTTAATCTCCAATTCTTTTTCTGCTACTCTCAATCCCTTGAAATGTTTTTTAGGGTGATGAGATTTTGCAGGGGGTTTGCAGGGGGATGAGAAACTTTGTTTTTTCTCATTTATTTTGATGAAAAGATTGATTAAATGAAGCAACCCATTTTAACATGAGTGGAACGGCTTCAAAACGCTCATTATTGTTTCACACCAGCTGTGGCTAATTTAAAAAATATTTCTTCTTTCTATTAGGGTGGCAACATTTTCTTCAATTCATTGGTTCATGGAGCTGCTCCAGAATCAATCAAAACCATTTTCCCCCATGCACAACTCAAAATGCTTTTTTTTTTAAAAAAAAATAATGCCTGCCATGATAAGAGCATTCAATTATCTTTTTTTAAAAAAAGGCATGTTTTCTCTTTTTATTCAAATTCACTATTTTATTCAGAGGCAAATTGCTCAAGCTGTAATTGATTAAAGCTCATATTAACATTTGAGGGGATTATATCTATTTAGGAGCCTAAATTTACACCTGATGCCAAAAATCTTTGGATGAGGCCCCTAGAGATCCCCCAAACATGCCTCTCAAATGGTAATTTTTTAAAAAAAATATATATTCATAAACATTTTGAATACAGTGTATTTGCCAGGGTATATCACTTACAAAAGAAAAACAAAGAGAGAACAAAAAGAAATATTAACACATATACTGTGTAGTAATAATGTAGCAGAATAGTTTTATTTATTTATTTATTTATTTAGATTTTTATACCGCCCTTCTCCCGAAGGACTCAGGGCAGGTCACAGCCAGCTAAAATAACAATGAATAAATACAAAATAAAACAGTAATTAAAAAACTTATTAAATATGGCCCCTAGTTAAAATATATTTAAAACAGTAAACCCCACTAAATAAAATTTAAAACCAAGTAAAAAACATCTAAAATTCTATGCCAGTCCTGCGCGAATAAATAAATATGTCTTCGACTCGCGGCGAAAGGTCCGAAGGTCAGGAAGTTGACGAAGTCCTGGGGGAAGTTCGTTCCAGAGGGTGGGAATTTAGTTTTAGCTAAATTTCTCTTTATATTAGCTTATTTCTAATTCTGTTAATTATATTGGCATATTTATAATTATAAACCGTCTTTATATTTAATTCATACCAAAAAAAATCATTTTTTAAAATGGTAATTTTTGAGGTGACAGCATAAGCAGTTACATATTAATGATAATTGTGAGTGGGATTTTGGAATCCTAGCGGACAATCACTTAAATAGGAGCCAAAAAAGTGCTGCAGCTACCAAAAAATCCAACGCAGTCCTAGGCTGCATTAACAGAGGGATACAAAATTGTGGAGAATGGCTTCTGATGCGCGCATTCTTTTGAAAAAAAAAAATATCTGAGATTATTGTCAGATTTCCAGGGAATTATCTGCTACGGAGTTTCCCTCTATTATGAGATAGAAATCCCATTCATTTGGGAATTTTGGAAGAGGTGTTCCAAGAAGAGGAGGCTGTATTATATAATCTCAGGAGATAACAGAATGACGGAGTTGAAAGGGACATTGGAGGTCTTCTAGCCCAACCCATGCTCAAGCAGGAGACCCTATGCCATTCCAGACAACTGCTTGTCCAGTTCAGTATTGGAGCATCCGCACCTTCTGAAGGCAAGCGATTCCACTGATTAATTTTTCTGTCAGGAAATTACCCTTAGTTCTAGATTGCTTCTCTCCTTGATGAGTTTCCACCCATTACTTCTTGTCCTGCTTTCAGGTGCTTTGGAGACTAGAGTTAAAGGTTCCCCTCGCACATATGTGCTAGTCGTTCCTGACTCTAGGGGGCGGTGCTCATCTCCATTTCAAAGCCGAAGACTGTCCGAAGACGTCTCCATGGTAATGTGGCTGACATGACTAAACGCCACACGGAACGCTGTTACCTTCCCACCAAAGGGGTTCCTATTTTTCTGGGAAGGTTAACAATGGGGATCACCTAATCCCGGAACAGCCCAACTGCCATCAAGGCACGCCAGTTTTCCAAGCACCCCAATTTTGATCACCTGATCATGGGGGATCTTATCATGGTAACGAGTCTGAAGTCACTTTTCTCAGTGCCGTGGTAACTTCGAAAGGCCCCTAAATGAATGGTCGCAGGTTGAGCACTACCTGTAAGAGCTGTGGTGACGCAGTGGTTAGAGTGCGATACTGCAGGCTACTTCTGCTGACGGCCGGCTGCCTGCAATCTGGCAGTTCAAATCTCACCAGGCTCAAGGCTGACTCAGCCTTCCATCCTTTTGAGGTGGGTAAAATGAGGATTCAGACCGTTGGGGGCAACAGGCTGACTCTGTAAACCGCTTAGAGAGGGCTGTAAAAGCCCTGTGAAATGGCATAAAAGTTCCAAGTGCTATTGCTATTGCTATTTAGGCAATACCCACAATGACTCCATCTTCCCATATTTACTTCACAAAAAGTTAGAGTACCCCACTCACTTACCTGCTGACGAGGGCCTCTATCCCAGCGCCACCTTTGCAGGCTTGATATATTGGTGGGACTCTAAAACTCATTCAAATATAGGAGTGACTGGTTGAGTCATTATTGTTTCTGGGTGGAGAGAGGTCAACTGTGGCTTTTGGGTCAATATAAACTCAGTTCTCCTTAACACGAAAGGGTCTGGATTGTTTTAAATGGCATTTAATTTACCCCATCAGGGTGTAGCCCAAGTATTGAGGTTGGGATCCTAGCTAAGTTTTTTTTCCCCCTAGTAGAATTGAAGGAATTTGAGCATACTCTCTCTCTCTTTTTTAATCTCCAGCCTACATCATCTTATTTGGTGTGATTTCCCATGCTCTTTCATAAATTTTGTTCTCTGATATGTTTACAGAAAGTTAACCTTTTTGGAAAATTTCCCTGTGAAGGTCTTTGGCAGTATAATTGGATAGATCTTTTTAATGGATGTAACCAGTGGTGGGATTCAGCCAGTTCACACCACTTTGGGAGAACTGGTTGTTAACTTTCTGAGCAGCTTGGCAAACTGGTTGTTGGAAGAACTCATTAGGGCAGAGAACCAATTGTTAAATTACTTGAATCCCACCGCTGGATGTAACTCTGAGATCAATGAAGTGCATTCCACATAAGAAGGGATAGGACTGGAGTTTACATAAAACACTCAAGATGGATAGATAATATTATTTCTTACCTGGTTTGTAAATTTCCATTCAAAACTCTTTTTGGTTTGCCTTAATCTTTAAATGTTAATATTTCAAAAATCCACAACATATGAATTATTCAATTAACATTCTAGAACAGATTTTTTTTTAAAAAAAATTATCCATTTCTAAATGCATTTCCTTCGCATTACACCTGGATTCCAAATACAATGTTTATTTGCAGTTTTCGTAATTTGAGCTGCAGCTTGCACTAGAAAATTCAGATAAATGTGACTTCGCAGTTTGCATTAGAACCTGCAGTTTGCTTGAAGCAGTTTCAAGCACACTTATTGGGAAGAAAGTTTTGAGGAAGAAAATGGAATTTTACTTTTGGAAATACATTGCTAAGGTCTGGTGGCCTAGAGGGGGAGGTCCCACCTCACAATCAGGAGGCTGTAAGTTTGATCTTAGATAGCGGAAGATATTTCTCTCTGTGGGCGCAATGAGAAAATATCTGCTGTGACCTCTGTATAGGCATCAGGAAGGGCATCCAGCCATTAAATGCTCAGCTCCATTTAATCTCCCCAATTGCACCCTGATCCAAAGGATAATGGCAGGGGTGTCAAACTCAATTTCACTGAGGGCCACATTAGGGTTGTGGTTGACCTCGGGGGGGGGCAGGTAGGTGTGGCCAACTGTGTGGGCATGGCCAGCTTGATGCCACTTCCCAAAGTGCTAGCATGTTTTCTCTTTGCACTAGGTAGACCGGGCCGAAGCCACGCTGGCCCAATATTTCCTCTTCGCATTGGGTAGTCCGGGCCGAAGTGACATGGGCCGGCCCCTTACATTTTCCAGGACAGCCCACGGGCTGGATCAAACCACATCGTGGGCCAGGTCTGACCACATCACGGCTCAGATCCAGTGGTGGGATTCAAATAATTTAATAACTGGTTCTCTGCCCTAATGACCAGCTGTGTAGGCATGGCTCAGTGGTCATGTGACTGTGTCAGCGAGGCCAATTCAACGTCACTCACGTTGATGGGTGCTTCTCCTTAGCTGTTACAATGTAATAAATGTTAACCAGAGAGGCAGTTTCTGTAGGTAGGGCAATAAAGATTAGGCTAGAAACACCACCAGAATGTTTCCTTCCTTATAGGATTAGCCCTGTAAAGTGGAAAAAAACAAAATAAGATTTCTTCCAACAACCGGTTCTCTGAACTGCTTAGAAAGTTAACAACCGGTTCTCCTGAATCGGTGTGAACTGGCTGAATCCCACTACTGGTCAGATCCAACCACATTGCGGCTTGGATCCGGCCCATGGGCCTTGCGTTTGACACCCCTGGATTACAGGGTTGTTAAAAGAAAAGAAAAAAGGTTGCTAAGGTCTGGTTGAGCCTTATCTCCAAAACACCAAAGAATCTGAGCTTGACACATTCCTTAATGGAAAACTATTTTAGGAAAAATCGGGCAGTTTAGGTTTCTTAGAGTCTAATGCATAGTTTTCAAATAAGCATTTATCTCATAACATAATGTTGGATGGGAATATTTCCAGAGGAGTTTCAGAGCCTCTATCATTTTCCTCTACTTTATCCCTTAGGCCATTTTCTGCTCCAAGTATTTTCAGCATCTTTTTTATTTTAGTTAGCCTCTCTTGGAACTTTACATTTAAATGTTTGCCGATCCATCCTATCAATATTTGTTGCCCGCTTTCACAGGGGATTAAATGGCAAGGGATTTTCACCGTCATGGCTCTTTAATCTGCTATTGACTGAAACTATGTACAGCAAAGGAATTAAGGTCTCATGAAGCTCCTCTGAAGTCAACCATGACACATCACAAATACCGTTTTGATAACTTCCTGAATTGGATGCCTTTTGTTATACACCACTTTATGGACCTGGGCTGCAAAATTGCCAATAAAAGTATTGTGGATAAAGAAAATAATAAGAACACTTTCTCAATTTACAGTCAGGGTGAGACGATGGGTCCTATTTCAGACTAGCTGGCCACATCTTCTTAGATTACATTGTGTTTCAAAGATAAAGCAGTCAGGTATATACAGGGGTGTTGCAAGAAGTCTAGAAAACCCACAGCAGGATTAGTTCAGAGGAATCATTCATTCATTCATTCATTCATTCATTCATTCATTCATTCCTCCCTCTCTATGTTTAAAGAGCACAAGATGATTTACAAGAAGCCATTTTTATTTTATCCCTTCAACATCAACCTGGTGAAAAAGATTAAGCTGAAAGAAAGTAACTGGCCCCATATCACCAGTGTGTGTTTTATGATCAGTGGGTTTTGTTTTTTTTTATTGAAAAAGTTTTTACAAAAATTTTCACACACACCCTTTTCCCCCCATCCCCCCCTCCATCCCCTCCCCCTCCCTCCAAACCACCCTCCTCCCTCCCCCCTCCTCCGACTTCCCAGAACAAACACAAGGTATAGTTCAAAAGAAAAAACAATCATTCGCTAAATTTTCCCTAACACAAATTATAATCCTCCCCTTCTTCTCAAATCCTAACTTCCCCCATACAAATCAAAGATAAATACATCCTAATCATTCAAAAGCAATCTGAAATCTCTTAATCTGATATCTATTTTGCGTATATTCAATCCATTTTTCCCATTCAGTTAGATATTTTTCTTGTGTAGTGTCTTTCAAAAAGGCTGAGATTTTAGCCATCTCAACCAAATTAGCAACTTTCAATATCCATTCTTCTATTGTAGGTAACTCTTTTTAATTCCAGTATTGTCCTATCAGTAGTCTTGCCGCTGTTATTAAATTTAAAATCAACTTAGTCTCAATTACAGTACAGTCCGTAATAAGTCCCAATAAGAAAAATTGCGGTAGGAACTTTATCTTCTTTTTCAAAACATTTTGTATAATCCACCAGATCCTTATCCAAAAAGCCTTAATCTTCTTACAGGTCCACCAAATATGAAAACATGTAGCATCATCACAATTACATCTCCAACATTTCGCTTGCATATCTGGATACATACATGATAATTTCTTAGAGTCTAAGTGCCACCTATAAAACATTTTATAAAAATTTTCCCTCAAGTTCTGTGCTTGCGTAAATTTAACATTTCTAACCCAATTTTTTTCCCAAGTTTCCAAAAATATTGGTTCTTGAATATTTTGTGCCCATTTTATCATACAATCCTTTATTAAACCCCTTTCAGAGTCTATTTCTATCAACACATTATACAATCTCTTTATATGCGCCTGAGTTTGATTTATAATTTGTTTCATCAAGTTTTCTTCATTCTGCATGATGCCAATTTTCTGGTCTTCTTTCCACCTAGCTCGTGATTGCCCATATTGGAACCAAGTATAGTTTCTCCCTTCTTCTTTTAATTGTTGCAAGGATTTTAATTGTAAATTACCTCTCTCAAAATATAAAAGTTCTTCATAAGTAATCATTTCCTGTTTCTGTTCTATATTTATATTCTCTATTGCATGCCTGGGGTTTGCCCAAATAAGAATTTTATAATTCAACTTATAATAGTATTTCTTGCAGACACGCAGAAGAGCAATTCTTAACACATGGTTCTTAAAGGCTCTATAGAGTTTTTTATCATACAATAAATATGCATGCCAATCATAACCTTCTATATTCAAAATCCTTTCCTCCGTTAGGTTAAACCAATCACTTATTACCAAAAGAGCAGATGATCAGTGGGTTTTTGAACACTAAGGGTTTCACTTTAGCACAATTCAATAGTCTAACCATGACACCACATAGAAGCACGCTTGCCTCCATAAATCTGAAGGTGCTGAAGAGCTGTGGTGGTGGCGCAGTGGTTAGAAATAGTATTGCAGTCTAAGTCTGCCCACAGCCAGAAGTTCGATCTTGACTGGCTCAAGGTTGACTCAGCCTTCCATCCTTCCAAGATTGGTAAAATAAGGACTAAGATTGTTGGGGGCAATATGCTGATCCTTTAAGCTGCTCAGAGAGGCTGTAAAGCAGTATGAAGCGGTATATAGAATAGAATAGAATAGAATAGAATTTTATTGGCCAAGTGTGATTGGACACACAAGGAATTTGTCTTGGTGCATATGCTCTCAGTGTACATAAAAGAAAAGATACGTTCATCAAGGTACAACATTTACAAAACAATTGATGGTCAATATATCAATATAAATCATAAGGATTGCCAGCAACAAGTTATAGTCATACAGTCATAAGTGGAAAGAGATTGGTGATGGGAACTATGAGAAGATTAATAGTAGTGCAGATTCAGTAAATAGTCTGACAGTGTTGAGGGAATTATTTGTTTAGCAGAGTGATGGCCTTCGGGGAAAAAACTGTTCTTGTGTCTAGTTGTTCTGGTGTGCAGTGCTCTATAGCGTCGTTTTGAGGGTAGGAGTTGAAACAGTTTATGTCCAGGATGCGAGGGATCTGCAAATATTTTCACGGCCCTCTTCTTGATTCGTGCAGTATACAGGTCCTCAATGGAAGGTATAAGTGCTATTGCTATTCCTATTGCTACCATGAAGTCTAACAGACAATGAGAATCACAAAGGCTGCATTCACACATAATATTGTCCCCAAATGTTACCACATATTTTGTACCAGATATTTTAAGCTTCCTGAATGGGCATGTATGAAACTCACATGTCACTCAGAGGTCATTTGTTGACTATCATCCAATTAGCCCCTTCCTTCCTTCCTTCTTTCCTATCCATCTATCCATCCATCCATCCATCCATCCATCCATTACTTACATATTGCTGTAATCTGTATAGACTCTTGATAGCACCATGGGTTACATAAAAACATAACCAATTCCCTAGTCCAGCAATCTATTCTCACCATGACCAACCAATGGCACATAGAAGCCAACACATCTCCTAGCAGATGGCCTTCAGACACACCTCCATCAAGGCCAAGAGCCATGGCTCACCCTGAATTCCATAAACTGGTTGAACCACTGTTTGAAGCCAGCCAAGCTGGTAGCCTGCACAACATTCATTCATTCATTCATTCATCTAATTTTTTATCCACCCATCTCCCCTACAAGATGACTCTGGGTCACATACAAGGTGATTCCCCTGCAAAGTGACTCTGGACCTTTCATAGTAGTTAATTCCAAAGTTGAATTGCACCTCATGTAATCTTTTTTTCTGTCCAGATTCTTTGAGGATTCAGTTTTATTTTATAGGCTGAACCACTGGTTCTACTATTTGGGGAAGGGGAAATAACTTCTCCTTCTCCATTTTATCCACACCAGGCATCATTTTGTAATCCTCAATCATGTCCCCTCTCTTTGGCCTCCTTTCTAAAAACTAAGAAGGCCCAAATATTGAAACCTTTCCTCATCAGAAAACTGCTCCAGCCCCTTGAACATCTTAGTTTACGTTCTGTGTCATTTTGCATTCCACAGTCTACAAATCTTAGCACAGTCAATTTATAGAGAACCGTTTTCAGATTAGAGACTTCATCCCTCCTTCAATTTAAATTATGTACCCCCCCAAAAAAATCGGATAAATATTTATAAGAATGTATAATACCTAGTCTGAAGTATATAAGCAGCCTCGCCTCTAACATAGGCATTTTTCAAATTCAAATGCCAACAGATGTGGAGAAAGAGGGCAGTTAAAAATCAGACTTAATACAGGTTGAAATGTAATCCTTCCATCTCTGTTTGCGTCAGGACAAATCCAGCATCGATCTATTGATTCAGAAAGAACCAACAGGAGTTTGTGATGTCATGAAATATTTGCTAGAATAGCCACTGTTGCTCCTTGATTCAGTGCTGAACAATGCCTGAGGAGAATCTAAATAATATTCTCAAAGAGTAAATTCTGTGAAGACAATTTCTTAATAAAGCAATGATACAAATATTTCCGGTCCCATCTATCCTCTAGCTACATGAGCTTTGTCCAGTTAAGTTAGGTGGCACTTTTTCTTTCGCTACGCCTCATTAAACCATGATGAATTATACTTCGCCACGATTTATAGCTGTTTCCTTGATTACTAGTAGAAAGCCATCATAGATTCTGGAAACCTAGTGCAGAGTCAGGCAGAGATGTTAACAGAGCAAGCGTGATCTCTCAGTTCAGAGCAGGGGTGTCAAATTTGATTTCATTGAGGGCCACATCAGGGTTGTGTTTGACCTCGCGGGCGGGGCAGCGGAGGCATGGCCAGCTCAACATCACTCGTTTCAGGGGCACCTATGTTGGCCCAAGCGCTCTGCCAGTGAAAACGGACTCCCGAGCTCCATTTTCAGCTGCAACAGCCTCCTATAACCCTCTGCCAGAGAAAATTGAGCTCGCAAGGGCCTCTTTTGGCCCTCCCAAGCTTCATTTTCACTGGCAGAGGCACTGCGGGCCGGTCCTTCACTGTTTCCATGGTGGCCCTATTGGCCAGATCTAAGCACCCCATGGGCCGAATCCAGCCTTGAGTTTGACACCCCTGCTCTAGATCAGAGGTCTCCAACCTTGGCAACTTTAAGACTTGTGGATTTCAATTCCCAGAATTCCTCAGCCAGCTTTGCTGGCTGTGGAACTCTGGGAGTTGAAGTCCACAAGTCTTGAAGTTGCCAAGGTTGGAGACCCCTAATCTAGATCATGGATTGATGGGAACTGTGGTTGTAGTAAAAAGCCTGGGGCAGAGTCAAGAGAAGAATCAGCCTGGAATCATCACGTTCCCACAAGCGGTGCATGTCCAACCCCTCATAAATCCCGTTAACTCTTATTTAGCACCAATTTAGTGCTAACCCATTAGTTGACTGGATTCTTGAGTATAGATATCAGCAGATAGATATGGGCCTTGAATTTGACACCCCCATCCTAGAGTAGCCAAACAGGGCCACTTGAAGATGTGTGGACTTCAACCCCCAGAACTCCCAAAACTCCTATGCTGGTTAGAGGAATTTAACAGGGTGTTTTCACACTAAGACTCCTAAGCAATCCCCCTTCCAATGTTGCCTAGAAGAGGAATTTCAAACAGAAGCGGATGTCAGCTTTGACCAAATCCAGACAGAATTTTTTACTTAGATGGCCAGATGAAAGCACAAGAAAACAAAGAAGAAGAAGAAGAAAAAAATCTGAAGTTGAATGTTCCTAAAGTATCTGAAATTACAACAGTGTGTAAAGGAAACTTTTCCCCCTAATATGTACTGCTGGGTGCATTTTTTTTAAAGATGAAAACTGCCTTGCAAATCTTTAAAAAAAAAAAGTGTATAATTGTTTTCCAGTTCATATAGTCCTATTCTTTCCCCCATGAAACCAATGCAATAAAAACCACTGAGATATTCAAATTATTCAAATCAGAACAGAATTTTCCTTATGCTTGCTGTTTTCTGGTTTTAGCTTAACAGACCATGCCATCAGACTAGAAATCCATGCTTGCATGTATATGAGCTTTAACTGCTATGATTATAGCAGGCTGATTAGTTATTTCTCTGCTGAGTTTTCTCCGTCAACCTTATCCTTAGGCAAGGAAGGAAGAGCACATCTTTAATTTGAAATAATCCTTTCTGGTCATCCCCTCATATCTATAAGCCATCCACCACTCTGTTTCCAAGGGTGGAAAATAACTACTGCTGAATACTCTGCAGACATTTTAGAAATTGAAATTACAGGCCCCTGGAAAATACTGCGACTAATAAAGCCACAAAAGTGGATGAAAAGCTAACAGAACTTTATCGGCTAAATCCGAAAGGGAAAACCAGAACTGCAGATAATTAACAGATGCTTGCGAGATCCACAGAGAGCCCCTCAGTAGCCTGTAATTTGTAATTTGCACTGTAGCAAACGGGGGAAACGTGGTTAGATTTATGGAGAGTAGCTGTATTTGTACACCATTAATTTCATTTTAGAAATGTATTTTGAATTGATTTATTTGGCTGGCAGCCACACTTTTGGGGATGGGACCACTGGCATGTGAGCCAGAAGCTGAGTATTGCATTTCAACATCCACTTTCTGATACAGAGATGATGGGTTATGGATGCCCCAATGAAATGCCTTTCTAGCCAGGCAAAGGTCAACTCTCCTTCAAGCCGAGTTCGACTCCTGGTGTCTTAATGGACAGTCCATATGTTCCAGGAGTGAAATGGAAAATTTGTTACTACCGGTTCTATGGGCGTGGCTTGGTGGTGGGGGTGGGGTAATGTGACTGGGTGGGCGTGGTCAACTTTTTTTTTAACTTTTAAAAGCGGTTTTTTTACAATCTCTTCAGCCGAAGAGGTTGTAGAAAAAATGCTTTTAAAATGCTCCTCGGACGATCCCAGCTGAGTTGTCAGAGGCTTTTCTTTTCTTTTAAAAGCATTTTTTTTGCCTTTAAAAGAAAAAAAAAGCCTGTAACCATCAGGCAACTCAGTTGGGATCACCAGAGCCTTTTAAAAGCATTTACAGACCCCTCACATCCTGGACATAAACTGTTTGAACTCCTACTCTCAAAACGACGCTATAGAGCACTGCACACCAGAACAACTAGACACAAGAGCAGTTTTTTCCCGAAGGCCATCACTCTGCTAAACAAATAATTCCCTCAACACTGTCAAACTATTTACCAAGTCTGCACTACTATTGATCTTCTCATCGTTCCCATCACCCATCTCCTTCCACTTATGACTGTATGACTGTAACTTTGTTGTTGGCAATCCTTACGATTTATATTGATATTGATTGTTTCCTGATTGCTTATTTGTACCCTATGACTATCATTAAGTGTTGTACCTTGTGATTCTTGATGAACTTATCTTTTCTTTTATGTACGCTGAGAGCATATGCACCAAGACAAATTCTTTGTGTGTCAAATCACACTTGGCCAATTAAAAAAAACTTTCTATTCTATTCTATTCTATTCTATTCTATTCTATTCTATTCTATTCTATTCTATTCTATCCCTGGACTATATAGAAAAGGTATGCTCTGGAATGATTTTTCCTTCCAGCTGTTAGAGCCCAAGGACAATGTGTAAGAGTTGTCCCATATTGTTCAGTGAAACAGGTGTTTACTGATTTGGCTCTCCACTCCTGACTAATGAAAATATATTTCATGTACTCAAACCGAATATAGACTAACAAAGAAACCCATCCCAAAGGGTCAATATTTTAACTGGGATTGAACAGCTTATTTATAATTAAGAGTCTTAAGTTTCCATGCTTTTGCACTTTGGCCACCTGCCTAAACCGTCACTGGGAAATTTACACTGTTTGGCTTAGATTAAAGCAGAAATTTATCTCGTGCTAGCAGAAAGTGTTAGACAAATAACAAGGTTGCCTGCCTACACACATATGTCAAGTTTTCCCATGGGGCTTGGAATTATACATCTCCAATCACCCAGATCAGGCACATTTCTCAACAAACCAAAACTCTTTCCCATCAATTCCCATGCTCCCTGAAGAATTCTGGGAGTTGAAGTCCAACTATCTTAAAAGTTGGCAAGATTGAGGAGCAACCTCGGTTGGTTTAAGGCAGGGGTGTCCAAAACTTGGCAACTTTAAGACTTGTGGACTTCAACTCCCAGAATTCCTTTGCTGGCTGAGGAATTCTGGGAGCTGAAGTCCACAAGTCTTAAAATTGCCAAGTTTGGACACCCTTGATTTAAGGTCTCACCTTCGTTGCTCAGGAACCACGTTGGGCCTCTTTCTCTGCAGAGTTGCCAGTTCTTTTGCTGGCTCTGGTTTTTTGTTGTTGTTTTTTGGTGCCTTTAGCAAAGAGATAAATCAAGGTCATATTTAATTGCAGCTGTTCCAGTGTAAGGTGTAGCCCATCCAAGATTAAATTCTGAGCCCTGCAGTACTAAACAATCGTAGGCCAATCATTCTCCCTTCGCAATTTCCGATTACTAGGCTTATGAAGACTGAAGGAAGGAAGACCCTTAAAAGTCCTTGGGAAGAAAATACTGGGATACTGAGATGGGGATGCAGGGGGAGGGGAACGGAGCATAGCAGAGACCTAACAGCATTGAAAAGGAAATGAAAGCAGAAATGTCAGGCATGCCAAAAGGCTCTTCCATATTTATTAGCCACGACTGCGACTCAGTCATAAAACTGCAGTTAATTCATATTCTCCAAATGATTCCTGCAATGAGGACATTTCACTGCAGTGTTAAAAAAAAAAAAAAACCAACCAAGAAATCTAATTGCTTCTTATTGCATTCCTGCAGCTAAAGAAAGACACTTTTTTGATAATAGACAAACAGTGCCCTCTGCTGGGCTGTTTCTGCTGCAGCGCTCTTAGCCCTCCCATCTCCCTCCCCCCCTCCCCCCCAACAGCCAAATCACTGTCCATGGTGTGAGTCACCATTCACAAAAAACACAGGAATGACTCAGGCTTAGCTGCATTCTAAAAATGTGTGCACACTTTCTAGAGCAGGGATGGAAGAAGTGTAGCCTGGTGATTAGAGGCACACTTCCAGCCTTTCTTCTGTAGCCCCAAAATACTTGATTCCAGAGCTTCCAGAGTCAGTGAGCGTATGAAGTTGACTTTGTTTTGCATTTAAGCATTGGAAGGTTATAGTCAAAACCTTAAGCTTTCTAGTGTATACGTCTAAGGTACCCAGTTCAATCCTAAAGCTTCTGAAATCCTCTTCAAAAAGGGTGTTGTGGTCCACCAGCAGCCTGCGGGTCTGCAGCGGAGTCAAACAGTGAGGAGGCTGGGGAGGACAATGGGCCAGGCCTGGAGTCAGGGGAAGACCCGGACAAGGGCTCTACGTTGGAGGCAGAGATAGGGCCAGGGCCTTCTGGGAGCAATGTGCGGACTCTGGAGCCTCTAGAGGCTCACAGCAGAGAGGCAGAGGAACAGGAGGAGCCTGTTCTTAGTGCATGCATGAGAAGAACTGCCAGAAGGCAAGAGCAGCTGAAGCAAAATGGACAACTTGGGAGTAAAGCCAGAAGATGATTGGCCACTCCCATAAGGCTTAAAAAAGCAGCAACGAGCTATTGGGTTCTCTGTAGAAAAGCAACATTGATTCCATTGCTTCTTGTCAGTGTCTCTTGAACTTTGTGGGAGTTTTGCCAAGAAAAAAGCCTTTGGCAGGTTGCCAAAGACAGCAAAGGTTGGTGATAAAGCGGAAGGACTATTTATGAAGAATTTGTTTTGGACTAAGCTGAGAATGAATTAATCCTCAGCTGTCCTAATAAAATAAGTTTGTTCAGGACTGAATTGTGTTTGGCAATCACTACTTGGGCGTCGGTCACAACAAACGGATCCCTGCCTGTTTTTGGAGTAAGACCACTTGATTGTGGCTAAGTGAGGTCCCAGCTCCCTCCATTTTAAGGACGTTCTGCTGAATGAAGGAACTTTCTCTGCCTAGGATGAGGAGCACCTCTGAAGCTTGGGGAAATTATATTTGAAACATCTGAGAGCATCATTTCCACGACAGGATTACCTGAACAACATGGACAATGGACTTAGAACACGATTGATAGCATTTTTTTGTAGTTTCCTTCGGGGATGAAAGAAATTGGGTCTTCTTCCTTGCCAAGCATGGTTTAACCATTATGTTAGGCAGAGACGGGTTTCACATCATTTTACCACAGGGTTCTCCGTGCACCGAAAATGTGAGTGTGTGCGCCTTCGGCACATGTGCCTGGCCTTCCACATGTGTGCTTTGCTCACACACGTAGCTTACACGCATGTGCGCGACTTAGAAAATGTGGCTTAATAGGACGGCATAGTGCTGGGTCAGGTGCGGGTGCTGCAGGTCGCCACTACCGGTTCACCCAAACTGATCTGAACTGGCTGAATCCCACCACTGGATCATCCCCTGAATCAAAGGTTACAAAGAAGGTGTTCTGTCCCCCTTTGCCTCCGTCCAAGCGATGGCTTAATTAGCCGGCACTATCAGCTCTGGCAGCAAAATAGCGAGTGTCTGCCAAGTGTCTCTGTTATCTCCCTTGATGCCGATGAGTCACCCAGGAAAAAACAATACTTCAGCTTTCAGTTAAGCAGTTAATTTGCCTGCTATGAAGACGCACAGCAGCTCTGGCTGCCTTTATATCCTGTGGGGTGTGGCTCCGTGACTCAGCACTTCCTAGGCCTGCCCCACCCCTGCTTCTGTTGTTCCTGCCTCTCCTGCCTATGAAACCTAGGGTCCAGCCAGGCCTGATTGCCATCAGCTGGGTCTGGAGGCGTGGCCGGGGGGGGAAGAGTCAGGGGACAGAGGCCTTGTTATATCCACCTGGCCTGCCTCTGGCTCCTGGAGCTGAGCCAGGGAAGTCGGTGCTCCCGAGGTAAGTCCTGACAGCCCTTCCCCCTCACTTTCCAAGTCACTTTCTGGCAGGAGGCCTGGTTCGGGGGCGCAGACACAACAGAAGGCCAAATATTTTTGTTCCATTCCTTCCCTGTATCCAGTGCTGGGTTTCACATTTTTTTACTACCGGTTCTGTGGGTGTGGGTTGGTGGGCGTGGTGTGGCTTGGTGTGGCTTGGTGGGCGTGGCTTGGTGGGCATGGCAGGGGAAGGATACTGTAAAATCTCCATTCCCACCCCAGTCCAGAGGAAGGTTACTGCAAAATCTCTATTTCCTCCCAATCAATTGGGACTCGGGAGGCAGAGAATAGATGGGGGTGGGGCCAGTCAGAATTTTTACTACCGGTTCTCTGAACTACTCAAAATTTCCACTGTCTGTTCTCCAGAACTGTTCAGAACCTGCTGAAACCCACCTCTGCCTGTATCTAATCATAGCTGGGACAGCGACTTGCAGGTATCAGCTGAGGAGCAAATCAAGTGTCACCTAAAACAGGGATGGTCATTTTTTTGATGGCTCAAGGACCACACTCAACATTTTTGCAATAAGAAAGTAGGAGTCAAACCACATAAGTTGTAGGTTTGGGGTAAAGATTTGGAGTTTTTCTTCTTCTTTTTCTAACAATTGTGTGCCTGTTTAGGGTGTCTGCACTATGTTTGTCTTGCTTCCTACTCCAACTGCCGTGAAGTCGACACCAACAGTGTGGGAAACTGTTCCTTCAGTTTTCAGAAGTCTCGACAGAGAGGGCTTCAATAAATTGTCTTCTTTTAATGACTCCATAATCCCTCGCGGGGTGGGCAACTGAATGGAGCTGAGTGACCAGATGCCCTTCCTGTCACCAATGCGGAGTTTTGTTCAGCAGATATATTCTCATTGTGCTGAGAGAGAGAAATCTGCCTCTACCTAGGATCGAACTCACAGCCTCCTGATTGTGAGGCGAGAACTTCACCTCTAGGCCATCGCACCACTCTAAGGGGCTTCAATAAATGCAGGGTCTTTATTTCAAAGGGATAAGAACCCTTTGAATATCCAGTGGATGCGCAGTGAACAAAAATACATGACTGGTTGATAGATAAAGAGGAAGGATGCAGCCACATTAATCTTGACCTTCCAGCTTAACGCATCCTTGACCTACATGGCAATTTCTAAAGCAAGCAAGCTGCCCCTTCCCCCTCCCAAAACAAACCGATGGAGAATCAGAAGAACCGCCAATCCTTGGCTTCTCTTTAGGAAGCATTTTAACAATTACAGGATTGGGAGGTGGGTGGTGAGGGATGGGGGAAGAAAAGAGGTGAACGTCAACAAATTCCCAGGATATTTTTTTCCCTCCATTTTTCCTTTATTCTCTCTTTTATTTGTTTGTTTGGGGCTTTCTCTTAGTTTGAATAATTAAAAAAAAATATTCCAAATGGCACATGAATTGCTTGTTCTCAAGCAATTGAAAAGACATCCTGAGTTAACCAAGAAATGAGCAACTCTGTTGCCTGGCTACTGGCTCATTTTTTTGTTCCCTTGAAGACTTTTCCTGCAGAAATAAACAATTTAGTTTAGTTGTAGAAGTTGCTGCTGCCATTTTAAATAATCTACTCCCATGATGGCAAACCTATGGCATGCATGCCAGAGGTGGCATGCAGTGTTGTGGTCCAGCAGCAGCCCACAGAGCTGTCAGCGGAGTTGGACAGTGAGGAGGCTGGAGAGGACAATGGGCCAGTCCTGGAGTCAGGGGAAGGCCTGGACAAGGGCTCTGCTTCGGAGGCCGAGATGGGGCCAGGGCCATCTGGGAGTGATGTGCAGACTCTGGAGCCTCCAGAGGCAGACAGCAGAGAGGCAGAGGAACAGGGGGAGCCTGTTCCTAGTGCACGCATCTGAAGAGCTGCCAGAAGGCAAGAGCAGCTAAAGCAAAAAGGACGACTCAGGAGTAAGGCCCGGAGATGATTGGCCCCTCCCATAAGGCTTAAAAGAGCAGCAAAGGCTCTTGGGCTCTTTGTAGGAAAGCAACATTGCTATATTTGTTTCTAGTCGGCATCTCTTGTTTCTGAACTTCATGGGGCTTTGCCAAGAAAAGTATTTGGCAGGGTGACAAAGAAGATAAAGGCTTGTGATAAGCCTGAAGGACTTTTTCTAAAAGACTTGTTTTGGAATTAATTTGGACTAAGATGAGAATGAAGTAATTCCCAGCTGTTATAATAAAATAGGGTTGTTTAAGACTAATTGTGTCTTTTATGCCTAAGTGGGCCTAGGTCACAACACGCAGAGCCCTCTCTATGGGAATGCACAGCGTCACCAGCTGCTCTGCTGTTTTCCGGCGTGCACATGTGTGCCGGCCAGCTGGTCTTCGCGCTGGAAACCCAAAGAAGGCCAGCTGGTCTTCAGGTTTCTGGCGCTCCAGCACACACAAAGACCAGCTGGTGTGCTAAAAACCAGAAGGCCATGCACGCCGGTCAGCTGATCTTGGGGTTTCTGGCATGCACACATCCACACGTATTCCAGTTTGGGCACTTGGTGCCGAAAAGATTCACCACCACTGCTCTACTCATTTCTGTCCGACAGGAAATAAGACCAGTGGGCGAATATTCTAATTCTTCTGGATGTCTTCAAAACAAAAATCAAATCCAAGAAAAAAAAATAGAGCTTTCTGTCTCCGCCTTTGGGGTAACAATATAGCGGAACTGTTCTTCCTATGGGAACAAGAAAAAGAGTCATTGGAAAAGGCACCTGGTGGTGGTCAATTGTCCTTTCTTTTTTTAACCGGTAGGACACTCTCATCTTTGAACAGACAACCCCAATGAGCAGAAGGTCCAGCTCGCCCATTGTTCTACATTCAAGCCTTGCTTTGAGATTGTCTAAAAACACATTGATCCCGACCAGGTCAAGGCGGCCCCCTCCGAATGGCAATTCAGCATGGGTCCCATTGTGATTCAGGCGCCTTGCTGTGTAGCACACCGTACCTCTGACGCCCAGTTGAGGTTCCCATGCTCCTCTGCCCACATTAATTGCACCCTGGAAGAACCGCCATCCTGATCACAAAGCTTTTGTTCCTGATGCAATAGGTAACTCATAAGTACTTGCCGCCTTTTGAAAAGGAGAACACACACACACACACACACAAACAAACAAACACACATACACACCACACACACAATCTTGTCCCAGCGAAGGCCTGAAGAACTCTTACCAATTATCTGCTTTCACGGGATTGGAAAGCTTTCCTGACACTTCTTCTAGAGTTTTGCTCATTCTAATAAGCAGGAGAAATAGCCAACTTCTAACTGGCTCACTTAGGAGAGGCATTTTTATCATCATCATTATTATCCAAAGGACTATCATAGGCTAATCAACTGGATATGGATTCCAACAAGTTGAGTTGTAACCTAAACGTCATGGAAGTATTGCTTTAAAATGTATGCTGTGCCAAGTAGTCTTTTCCATCATCACATTCCAGTATGTTTTAAATGTCTAAATACTTGTTTTTTGTCCCCGCCCAGGGCATTGCAACCAAAGACTGCAATCAGCATGTGGGTTATTTTTCCGCTATAATCTCAATTTGTAAATTGTGATAGAATAGAATGACAGAGTTGGAAGGGACCTTGGAGGTCTTCTAGTCCAACCCCCTGCTTAGGCAGGAAACCCTACACCACTTCAGACAAATGGTTATCCAACATCTTGTTAAAAACCTCCAGTGTTGGAGCATTCACAACTTATGGTGGCCAGTTATCCCACTGATTAATTGTTCTGACTGTCAGGCAATTTCTCCTTAGTTCTAGGTTGCTTCTCTCCTTGATTAGTTTCCACCCGTTGCTTCTTGTCCTGCCCTCAGGTGCTTTGGAGAACAGCTTGACTCCTTCTTCTTTGTGGCAGCTCCTGAGAGATTGGAACACTGCTATCATGTCTCCCCTAGACGTTCTTTTCATCAGACTAGACCTACCCAATTCCTGCAACCGTTTTTCATACGTTTTAGCCTCCAGTCCCCTAATCAGAGGTGGGTTTCAGCAGGTTCTGACCAGTTCTGGAGAACCGGTAGCGAAAAGGTCAAGTAGTTTGGAGAACTGGTAGTAAAAATTCTGACTGGCCCCACCCCCATTTATTCTCTGCCTCCCAAATCCAAGCTGATTGGGAGGAAATGGTGATTTTGCAGTATCCTTCCCCTGGAGTGGGGTGGGAATGGAGATTTTACAGTATCCTTCCCCTGTCATGCCCACCACGCCACACCCACCAAGCCATGCCACACCCACCAACCACTCCCACAGAACCGGTAGTAAAAAAAAAATGAAACCCACCACTGCCCCTAATCATCTTGGTTGCTCTTCTCTGCACTCTTTCTAGAGTCTCAACATCTTCTTTACATTGTGGCAACCAAAACTGGATGCAGTATTCCAAGTGTGGCCTTACCAAGGCCTTATAAAGTGATATGAACACTTCACGTGATCTTGATTCTGTCCCTCTGTTTATGCAGCCTAGAACTGTGTTGGCTTTTTTGGCAGCTGCTGCACACTGCTTGTTCCTATCTAAATGGTTGTCCACTAGGTCTCCAAGATCCCTCTCATATTTGGTTATTTTCTCTAGTTATTGTTCACCAACACTGACTCTCTCCAGATATTGCCACGTCAATGAACCATACCTTCTTATGTTTGATAACAGTAATGCTTAAACGATTGTTGTCTAATTGTTCTTCATCAAGGAATAACACAGTACAAAGAACATACAAAAAAAGAATCATATTTTTGGTATGGTTTGTTTAATACAAATCTCCTCTGTCATGGCACCTTGCAGAGTTCTGCAAATTCCAACCCATCTGGACAAGGTCCTTCTAAAGCAGGAGTCTCCAACATTGGCAACTTTAAGACTTGTGCACTTCAACTCCCAGAATCCCTCAGCCAGCTTTGCTTTGCTGGCTGAGGGATTCTGGGAGGTGTTTTTTTTTAATTATTTATTTACATTTATATCCCGCCCTTCTTCCGAAGACTCAGGGCGGCTTACATTGTGTAAGGCAATAGTCTCATCCTATTTGTATATTTATATACAAAGTCAACTTATTGCCCCCCCCCAACAATCTGGGTCCTCATTTTACCTACCTTATAAAGGATGGAAGGCTGAGTCAACCTTGAGCCTGGTGGGACTCGAGCCTGCAGTAATTGCAAGCAGCTGTGTTTAATAACAGGCTGTTTTACAGCCTGAGCCACCCACGGCCCTAGTCTTAACGTTGCCAAGGTTGGAGATCCTTGTTCTAAAGAATCCACACTTTCTTTCATAACCAAAAACAAAACAAAAAAGGAGTTGATCAGGGATGGGCTTCAAAAAATTTAGCAAGGGGTTCTCTGCCCGGTTGCTGGGTGGGTGTGGCCATGGTGGGTGTGGCCTAGTCAGCTTCCTATTCCACTATGGTAGGGGGGATGTTTTTGCCCTTCCCGGGCTCTGGGGGCTTTCCTTGAGCCTCCGGGAGAGTGAAAACAGCCTCCCCAGGCTCCAGAGGCCTTCTGGAGGCTGGAAACAGGCCTGTTTCTGGCCTTCTCGAATTTCCGGTAGGCCTGTTTTTCACCCTTCCCGAGCCTCCATGTATGCCGTCCACTTACCTGCATCCAAAGCGGGGACTCCTGGGAGGGGAGGGGAGGGATGGGTGGGGCCAGCCAGGAGTGGGATTTGGGGATTCTCCGAACTGCAAAGAATCTTAGCTGGAGTTTTCTCCTGAACCCCTGCGAACCCCCAGCAGCTCCACCCCTGGAGTCGATTTAAATAAAGAAAAAGAAATACGGAAGAAACCAATATAGACACTTCCCCTAGGACTCCTAAGATGGAAGCTTTATCAGAATAGTCAAAAAACAAACAAACACCTGTTTGATCAGACCCAGAGTCCAAATCATCAAGCATTTTGTGTCCCAGATTTAGCAGTTTAACAGTAGCAGATTTAACCATTTAAACAGTAACAGAGTTGTAAGGGACCTTGGAGGTCATCTAGTCCAACCCCCTGCTCACGCAGGAGACCTGTACTAGAGATTCGAACCGCCGAATTGCCGACCTTTCTGATCCACAAGCTCAGTGTCTTAGCCACTGGGCTTACCTAGTCAAGCTAGGGTTTTTAATTTAATTATTTTAATTTAATTTTAATTTTTTTTTTAAAAAAAAGGAAGTTCGCAAAGATGGAAGGACGTTGATTGATGAACTAGATTGAATGATCGATTGCCTGCCATCAACTGGATGTCAATTCTTAAATCACCATAGACAACTTTAGGATGATCTACCGATCCCAACCTGGCCCTCAGGTCTTCCGTCACTGCTCTAATCAAGTCCATCCATGTTGCTACTAATCATCATTATCTTTCTTTCTTTCTTTCCTTCCTTCCATTTTCCCAGCCTTGTGGATTTCTCGAGGGAGCTGGATCTTGGATGATGAGTCCAAAAAACAGGATCATTTGAGCCTAGTTGTTTATGCCTCTCAAGTGAACACTCTGATTGATTTCCTCCATTATCTCCTCCAGCTCAGCTCCAATAATACTCTTCCTAAGCTGCTTCTTTAGGATCCAAGAGCAAGGTCCCGCCATCTTCAGGTGCTTCCAATCTACTCTGATTTAAGGGTGATTCGATCTTCTCCAGAAGATCGGAGATGACTGGAAAAGGAAAGGAAGTCATTTCAGAGAGGGGGGGAGGGAGAGAGAGGGAGAGGGAGGGGGAGAGAAAGAGGGAGAGAGAGGGAGAGAGGGAGAGAGAAGAAGAGAGGGAGGGGGAGAGGGGAGAGGGAGAGGAGGAGAGGGAGGAGAGGGGAGAGAGAGGAGAGAAAGGTGGAGAGGGAGAGGGAGAGGAGAGAGAGAGAGGGGAGAGGAGGAGGAGGAGAGGAGAGAAGGAGAGAGAGGAGAGAGAGAGAGGGAGGAGGAGAGGAGAGGAGGAGAGGGAGGGAGAGGGAGGAGAGGGGGAGGAGAGAAGGTGGAGAGGGAGAGGAGAGAGGAGAGAGGGAGAGAGAGGAGGAGGAGGAGAGAGAGAGGAGAGGAGAGAGGAGAAGGAGAGAGAGGGAGGGGAGAGGGAGGAGAGAGGAGAGGAAGAGAAGAGAGAGAGAGGAAAGGAAAGAGGGAGGGAGAGGAGGAGAGGAGGGAGGAAGAGGAGGGAGGGAGGGAGGGAGAAAAGACAGAAGAGAGAGAGAGAGGGAGGAGAGAGGAGAAGGAGAGAGAGAGAAGAGAGAGGGGAGAGGGGGAGAGAGAGGGAGAGGAGAGAGAGAGAAAGAGAGAGGAAAGGAAGAGAGGGAGGGAGAGGAAGAGGAGAGGGAGAGAGAGGGGAGAGGGGAGAGAGAGGAGAGAGAGAGAGAGGAAGAGAGAGGAGGGAAAGAGAGGGAGGGAGAGAGGGAGAGAGGGGGAGAGAGAGAGGGAGAGGGGGAGAGGGAGAGAAAGACAGAAAGAGAGAAAGAGAGAGGGTGGGAGGAGAGGGAAAGAGGAGAGAGAGAGAGAAAGAGAGGGAGGGGGAGAGAAAAAAGAGAGAGGGGAGAGATTTCAATCAGGAAAATCTGAGTCTTGAACAGACCACTTTAGAAAGTAGCAGATGGTCTTTCATTGGAGGAATTTAAATTATTGGCCTGGGTCGTCTGTCAGAGTTGCCGAACGATCGTCTGCGCAGTTGCAGGATTTCTACACACAGCAGCGGCTGAAGGTAGATTAATGTGTTGGGGTATTTTACTTGTGAAGCTGACCAGAGTGACCTAGAAACTAATTAAATAATAAATAAGTAGATCAATAAAGGTCCCTGAGACGACTTCTTCCCCCCCGCCCCCCTTTCAAAAATTATGATTTGATATAATTGAAAAGAAAATGTCTTGCATGCGGAGGGCAATTTTTTTTTTATTTTTTTGCTTTGTTCCTGTGCCCAAGATGGATGATGTGGAGGAGCTGATCTGCCACAGTGCATGGATCAACCTGAGAGTTGGGTCTCAGCGTCTCCCAGCTCTGAGACACTCCGGCCATAAATCTCCGGCCAGTGATTCTGACTGTGTCTCGGCTTTTGATTTACTCAGCAATTAAAAGGAAGAAAAGGCATAATTGGGTGGTGACATGATCCTGCCTTTGACCCACAGCAGAATGACACAATGGGGCTAATGAATCCGATCAGAGAAAGACAAATAAATCAAGTCGGCCTCCAACTGGTGGGGTGAAAAAAATGATTACCCCTAGCCTGGGGGGGAGGGAACGGGGTGGGGGGGTGGGGGGTGGGGGGAACGGACGGTCCAGCTCTTCATCTCTGGGGGATTTTAGTTCACAATCAAAATCAAGTAAGGAAGGCATGTTTGCGGTGGCCACAATAGATTCAAATTTAAAGTGAACCGTTTCAATCTCGATTGTAGAAAATATGACTTCAGTAACAGAGTTGTTAATGCCTGGAATGCACTACCAGACTCTGTGATCTCTTCCCAAAATCCCCAAAGCTTTAACTTAAAACTGTCTAGTGTTGACCTCACCCCATTCCTAAGAGGTCTGTAAGGGGCGTGCATAAGAGCACCAGCTCTTTCTTTCCATGATTAGTTGAAAGTGATGGATGGGGTGGTTTAGTAATATCTGGAGGGCTGCAAGTTTTGTGCCCCTGACCTCAACAGTCCTCACTTTCAGCCTTCCATGAACACTTCACAAAAGATAAAGGTAAAAGTAAAAGTTCCCCTCGCACATAGGTGATAGTCAACTCTAGAGGGTGGTGCTCATCTCCATTTCAAAGCCAAAGAGCCAGCGCTGTCCGAAGATGTCTCTATGGTCATGTGGCTGGCATGACTAAATGCCAAAGGCGCATGGAACGCTGTTACCTTCCCACCAAAGGTGGTCCCTATTTTTCTACTTGCATTTTTTATGTGCTTTCGAACTGCTAGGTTGGCAGAAATTGGGACAAGTCACGGGAGGTCACTCCATTACGCGGCACTAGGGATTCAAACCGCTGAACTGCCAACCTTTCGATCAACAAGGTCAGCCTCTTAGCCCCTGAGCCACCATGTCCCTTTTCACAAAAGAAAGAAGTCCAAGTTTGCCATTTCGAAAACAATCCTTAAAATGAAAAGTCATGCATTACGCATTCTCCCTCCTCTTCTTGAATTTTTTTGTACAGAAAAACTTATGTATGCGGCTTATATTTTGCCTTTCATTCGGGAGCTCAAGGTGGCATATCTAGCTTTTCCTCCTCCTATGTTCTCCCACAACACTCCTAACTGGCAGGCTTAGCCAAGGGAAAATCAATGGCCTAAAATTGCCCAATTAAGTTAATGTGGCCCGAAGGTAGATTTGAATATGAGTCTCCTAATTCCTAACCCAACGTCCTAACCACTGGCTCACACAGATTCCAGAAAATCCAAGGGTTTTTATAGAGAGGAAGCCCCACATGGTTTGAGTTTTAGGGCTGCCCCCATGTGGCAACCTGTCTCTATTACTAGATTGATGTCACCACTAGAGTCCGCTTTCTTTGCTCTGAAGCAACCAATCAGAAATGAATTCCGGTCCCCTTGTATCCCATTTCAATTATGTATGCTGAATACAGGTTTTCTGAAGTCAAGGAGTGTCCCTTGTCTCATTGGCTGGACTCTGGTCCCGAAACCTAGAAAACTGAGATGTTGAGTCCCAAGTTTTCACCTAGGAGCCAGGAATGAGGTAGATCAAGATCAAGACTTGGAAGATCAAGCCAACCAAGGTAGGAGGGAATACATATTATATGCAGGAGAATGAGGCCAACTTCGCACAGGAATGTAGGCAACAGATTCCCCTAACTAAACATTTCTGTCCATGGAAGGTCATGGTCCAAATGTTGCAATTTGCTGCTCCATGCTTTACAATGTACTTAATTGGGTGGACTTCTTGGAGTTGTAAGGTGATAAAAATACGGATAAGTGTCCTGTAAAAGTGATTGAAGCGGAACTAGCATTGGGGCTGGAATCACAGAGCATATGCCCAGATCATATTTCTCTAAGGATATTAGGTTCTAATCTTCAAGGCCTCCTAATCTTAATTTCAGATCCTTGTTTTTCCTATTTGTTCACTGACTCAATGCTCACTGTTGTGCATTGAGTCTGGAAGAAAATTGCAGTCGAGAAAGCCAGAAGGACACGGACAAGAAACAGATATATAATTTTGTCAAAAGATTACGAGAGTTACTATTCAGCTCAACTGGGCGAAACTAGAATAGAATAGAATAGAATAGAATAGAATAGAATAGAATAGAATAGAATAGAATAGAATAGTTGGAAGAGACCCTGGAGGTCTTCTAGTCCAACCCTCTGCTTAGGCAGGAAACCCTACACCACTTTAGACAAATGGTTATCCAATCTCTTCTTAAAAACTTTCAGTGTTGAAGCATTCACAACTTCTGCAGGCGAGTTGTCCTGCTGAATAATTTTTCTAACTGTCAGGAAATTTCACCTTAGTTCTAAGTTGCTTCTCTCCTTGATTAGTTTCCACTCATTGCTTCTTGTCCTGCCTTCAAGTGCTTTGGAGAATAGCTTGACTCCCTCTTCTTTGTGGCAACCTCTGAGATATTGGAACACTGCTATGAAGTCTCCCCTAGTCCTTCTTTTCATCAGACTAGACATACACAATTCCACCAACCGTTCTTTATATTTTAGCTTCCAAATCCCCTAATCTTTGTTGCTCTTCTCTGCACGCTTTCTAGAGCCTCCACATCTTTATACTAAATGAGTAGCTGGTGGAACTAACCATAATTGACAAGCAGGTCATCATTGTCCTTGTCATAATCTATTATGGTTGCAATGTTCCTTTTTCATTTGGATGTTGGGCATTTGTATTTTGTTTTTTAATGAAAGGTGATCTAACAATGAGTTGGAATTTACCAATTATTTAAGTAAAAATCATTGGAGCCTGCCTTCACAATTTCAAAGAACCGCTCCTATTGAGAAGTCATTGATAGATATTTAAACCAATGGCATCAGTTCTTCATTAATCAGTTGCAAAAAAAAAAAAAAAAAAGCAAAGAGGCCCTCAAATAGCATCAACTGAGAAGTGACAGTGAAGAATTCAGAACTGATCGTAAAATCCATGGTCTTTTGTTCTCTCTTCTATGTTGGTCAAAACTCTGCTGGATCCTACTTAAGTCATCACCTATTTCTCTCACATAGACGCTATGCTGGGAGCATTTTAAACCACTTTTTAATATAAAAACTGTTTTTTTTTTTAACACGGTAAAGGATTTATGCAAATTCACATACCTTTAAGAGAATCCCGGTAGCCTTTCAAATATTCATTGTAGGGTTCTACAATAGATCTTTTTGTAAAGATATTAGATAAAATGTACTCTCTCTTCTACAAGTTCAAAGGTTCTTTCCTTCCTGCTACGAAATTGGAGAGATCAGAAGCTGCACTTAGTCAAGGAAAGTAGAGGAAGGCTGGGTGGTTGTTTTCTTTACACCCACTTTTTTCTTTTTGTATTTTTGCATGAATTTAGCCAACAATCTTTGCGCAGGATTAATGCCGCTGTAATGAAAAGAGCGAAATCACTCCTATTATTGTATGGAAATGAATATCAATCGGGCTGTTGTTGGGTGTGCATTTTTTTTTCCCCCCGACTTACCAACCATAAATTATCAACCTACTATTTATGCAGAAAAATGCACAACAAATATTTACATGCGTTGCTGCGCACAAATTTCAAATATAAGAGTTTTTGTATTCTATTTTCATAGTGTGCCATTTGGGACAAGGAATTGTTTGTTTGGTTTTTTTCCCCTGCAGGGGAAAAAAAATGCTTAAATCTTTGGGTCTCTAATTCTTGAAAATGTGCAGCTTTTTCCTTAACAATGACGGGGGTCGGGGGTGGGGGGTCCTTGCAAGGTCGTGCAACGATGCCATAAGTTAATTCAGGTGCCTGAAGAAGGAGACTGTTGTTTTTGCTGAAATAAATGAACTTCGCACATATTTTTGGCAGATATGTGCAGATCTAGCAATGCAGCCAGTGTTGGATACCACAGTACTGAGATTCCAGAATCGTGATGATGAATTTATGGCACACCTGCCACAGGTGCCACACAGATCCCTCTCTGCGGGCATGCCAGCCGTCGCCCCAGCCCAGCTCCACCGCATGCGCGCATGACTCCCGCTGGCCACCCGGTCTTCGGGTCTCTTTCGCGCATGTGCAAGGGGTGGACACATGCGGGGGATGTGCACACGAATGTGCAGGTGTGTTGTGTGCATGAGTGCCAAAAACAGGGCACGGGGGGGGGGGCTCACACGCCTCCCACCCCACCCTGTTTTTGCTTCCCGGTTGGTGCAGGAGGCTTTCCAGCAGTGGCGGGTTTCAACATTTTTTACGACCGGTTCTGTGGGCGTGGTTTGGTGGGCGTGGTGGGGAAGGATACTATAAAATCTCCATTCCCACCCCAATCCAGGGGAAGGTTACTGCAAAATCCCCATTTCCTCCCGATCAGCTGGGACTCGGGAGGCAGAGACTAGATGGGAGCGGGGCCAGTTGGAATTTTTATTACCGGTTCTCCGAACTACTCAAAATTTCCGCTATCAGTTCTCCAGAACTGGTCAGAAACCTGCTGAAACCCACCTCTGCTTTCTAGGTCCAAAATGGGGTGTGGGCTGGAAAGCTTCCTTTACCAACCTGGAAGCCAAAACTGGGTGCAGGGGTGCCGCACAAGGCCCCCCCCAGCACCACGTTTTATGCCTGGCAAGCCTCCTGCACCAACCTGGAAGCCAAAACGGGGCACAGGGGGCCCTGTGCGCATGCGTGGGGGTCGGGGCGCATGCACGGGGGGCGCTCACATTGCATTTTGGGGTTTGGGGCATGCATGCATACATTTGCACACCAACGCAAGCTTTTTGGCACCGAAAAGGTTAACCATCACTGCTCTAGAAAGAGTGCAGAGAAGAGCAACAAAGATGCTTAGGGGGTTGGAGGCTAAAACATATGAAGAATATTTGAAGGAATTGGGTATGTCAGGTTTAATGAAAAGAAGGACTGGTGGGGGGGGTGACATGAAAGCAATGCTGCAATATTTGAGGGGCTGCCGCAAAGAAGACGGGGGTTCATCTATTCTCCAAAGCACACAAAGGCAGGCCAAGAAGGAACGGATGGAAACTAATCAAGGAGAGAAGCAACCTAGAACTAAGCAGAAATTTCCTGGCAGTGAAAACAACTAATCAGTGGAAAAGCTTGCCTCCAGAACTTGTGGGTCCTCCGAGGTTTGTAAGAAGAGACCCCTGGTCTGAAATGCTATAGGCTTTCCTGCTTGAGCAGGGGGTTGGACTAGATGACTTCTAAGGTTCCTTCCAACTCTGTCACTCCATCCAACGTGGACAAAAAGTGTGCTTTTGCAATTCACTTCCTCGGAATATTTAAAAAGCAATGTCATTCAGGTGCATTTATAGTCTGCATATATTTTGGCAGGTTTGAAATTGGTATGTTGTTCTAAAAAAAATTCCTGATAAACCAGATTGCTTATCCAACGCTAACCTGCATTGCACCCAAAGATGGATTCCGTTTATATCTTTCGGGTTCTTATTTCCAACGGATATGACTTTAGTCTATAATCTTAAGCACAGAGGGATTTCATTTGTCAAATGAAACAGCTAGTGGAAAACAACCTGAAGTACATTTATTCAAAAGAAATCCCAAGACGTTGTGTGGAAGCTGGTTTTTGTTTTTGTTTTTTAACCCCTGCCATTTGCTAGAAACTGGTCATTTCTTCCTCGTTTAAAACAATCAGAGGGGAAGGCAACCATTCTCCCCACCCACCCAGCCCCCAAGATATTTCTAATGCACTTTATTCTTGTTTTTCTGGCATTCAGACTGCAAGATGTCCCGAAAGTGGCTTCTGGAGACATTGGTTGTCGTGCTCTGTAAGTACAGTTTTCTTGGATTTTAAATATATTTGAGGAATCTGTAAGCGAGTTCCTCAAAATCATTGACGATTGATGTCTGTGGAGATTCTCTATCATCCAGGTCATGTTTGTTCCCAAAGGTGCTTTTGCTTCGCCCTGCGAGGCAACTGGACTTTCTGGTTTTTCTTTGAAGACGTTTCACTTCTCATCCAAGAAGCTTCTTCAGCTCTGACTGGAATGGTGCGGAATGGAAGACTTCAAAATCCTTCCATTCCCCTCCATCCAGTCAGAACTGAAGAAGCTTCTTGGATGAGAAGCGAAACGTCTTCAAAGAAAAAACAGAAAATCCAGTTACCTCTTGGAAAAAAAAGAAAGAAAGAAAGAAGGACTTTTGGGACATGGATGATTTATCTTACTCGGTTTATCCAAACTGAATGACCACTCGTTCAGCCATCGTTCAAACTTGCGACGGTGCTGTGCGAGTCAGACTTCCAACCGATGTTTAGATTTCCAGCTGTCGCAGCATTCCCATGGTCAAAGTCACCCTTTGCTGGGGAATCCATGGGGAAACCAGCAGGATCTCCCAAAAGATAACCCTATAACAGTGATGGCTAACCATTTTTTCCTCGGGTGTCAAAAGCATGTGTCCGTGTGCTGTTGTTCTGTCCCCCCTTTGCCTCCGTCCGAGTGATGGCTTAATTAGCCGGCACTATCCGCTCTGGCAGCAGAATAGCGAGCGTATGCAAGGTGTCTCTATTATCTCCCTCAATGCCGATGAGTCACCCAGGAACAAACTTCAGCTCTTAGTTAATCAGTTGATTTGCCTGCTACGAAGAGGCACAGCAGTTCTTCCTGCCTTTATATCTTGTGAGGTGTGGCTCCATGACTCAGCACTTTCTAGGCCTGCCCCACCCCTGCTTCTGTTGTTCCCTCCTCTCCTGCCTACGAAACCTAGGGTCCAACCAAGCCTGATTGCCATCAGCTGGGTCTTAAGGCGTGGGGGAAAGAGTCAGGGGACGGAGGCCTCATTATCTCTTCCACTTGGCCTGCCTCTGGCTCCTGCAGCTGAGCCAGGGAAGCCGGTGCTCCTGAGGTAAGTCCTGACAGCCCTTCCCCCTCACTTTCCAAGTCACTTTCTGGCAGGAGGCCTGGCTCCAAGTCACTTTCTGGCAGGAGGCCCAGCTCGGGGGGGGCAGACACAACAGCTGTCGCGCACGCACTCATGCTTACACCCATAATGCAATGCCCCTCCCTCACACCCCGCCCCCTTCACATACGTGCGCGATCCCCCCTTTTGGCCTCACATTCCAAAACAGCGCCTGGTGGGGGAAGCCTCACCTTCCAAAACAGGGCTGGGAGGGGAATCTCTGGAGATCTGGGAAGGCACAGGTAGCAGAAAGTGAGGAGAAAGGTAGCTCCCCCCCCCACATGCACGCTTGTCCCCCGCTTGCAGGGCAGAGATCGAAAATCAGCTGGCTGGTGGGAAGCACTCGAGTATGCGCAGTGGAGCTGAGCTGGGCGACGGCTCGCGTGCCCGCAGAGAGGGCTCCATGTGCCACCTGTGGCACACATGCCATAGGTTCACCATCATGGCCCCTATAACACCCTCACTTAATGACAGCAATGGGAGTTGCTTAACGGCAGCAACCGAGAGTATCAGAATTGCTGCTGCTATGCTGTATCTATCCATCTATCTATTTATTTATTTATTTAATTTTGTCATAACAATATACACAAGCATAACAAGCATAACACAAAAAAATTATATAATATATAAACATATATATGAGAAGAAACAAGGTAGTATAAGCATATATATATATATAGGGGAAGAAACAATAGGACAGGAACGGTAGGCACATTTGTGCTCTTATGCACACCCCTTAGAGTCCTCTTAGGAATGTGGTGAGGTCAACAGTGGATAGATTTTTAATAAAACTTTTGGGGTTATGAGAAGAGACCACAAAGTCAGGTAATGCATTCCAAGCATAGATAATTCTGTTACAGAAATCGTGTTTTCTGCAATCTAAACTGGTGCGGTTGACATTAAGTTTAAATCTATTGGTAGCTCTTGTGTTATTGTCGTTGAAACTGAAGTAGTCATTGGCAGGAAGGACATTACAACGGATGATTCTATGAGTTAAACTTAGGTCTTGTCGAAGGCGACCGGAGTTCCAAGTTTTCTAAGCCTAGGATTTCAAGTCTGGTGGGATAAGGTATTTTATTGGTTACGGAGGAGTGGAGAACTCTTCTCGTAAAATACCTTTGGACACGCTCAACTGTATGATCTAAGATCTTACTTTCTGACCATGTCTCTTAGCGATAGAAATTCCAGTTCCAACTGTTGTTGTTAGTTAAGGAATGCCTTTAGCAATTCAGGGAAGGCGGGCAAAATGTGTGGCTTGTACATCGTGCTAACAAGGGACCCTGGGTAAGCAAACCATAGCGTATTATGGGCCGCATAGACATATTTCAGGATTGAAATAGTGGCATTTGAAAACTGAACAAAAAGGGGACGTAGAATATTATCAAACGTGGAATTTATTTTACCAACGGTTGGTGGGGAAAAAGGGGGTGGAGATTAAGAATGTTAATCTGTATTGTTCAGCAAATTAAATACCCAGACAACACGATGTTTATTAAGCACTAAGAAATGTCTTTAATAGAAAATCAATAAAATTAAAAAACAACAACCAAATATTTCAGTATTGAGTACAGCTACTCCTCAACTTACAACCATTCATTTAGTGACCGTTTGAAGCTACAACGGCCCTGAAAAATGACCGTTTTTCACACTTTGCAATCATTGCAGCACCCCCATGGTCACGTGATCAAAAGTCAGACGCTTGGCAACTGGCGTGTATTTGTGACGGTTGCAGTGTCTCGAGGTCGTGTGATCACCTTCTGACAAGCAGCGTTGGGGGAAGCCTAATTCACTTAACGATCACATTATTAATATAAAAACTGAAGTTTGTTTGTTTGTTTGTTTGTTTATTCAGATTTGTATACCGCCCTATCTCCCTAGGGACTCAGGGCGGTTCCCAGGCAAATAAAATACATATAAATACAAGATAAAATGTCCGTTAAAAAACTTATTAAATATAGCCCGATAATTAAAACAATATATATAATAAAACCCATTTAAAATCTAAATTTAAAAAACCTAGTCCAGCCCTGCGCAGACGAATAGATGTGTTTTAAGCTCGCGGCGGAAGGTTCGGAGGTCCGGAAGTTGACGAAGTCCTGGGGGGAATTCGTTCCAGAGGGTGGGAGCCCCCACAGAGAAGGCCCTTCCTCTGGGTGTCGCCAGATGGCACTGCCTAGCCGACGGCACCCTGAGGAGTCTCCCTCTGTGAGAGCGCACGGGTCGGTGAGAGGTATTTGGTAGCAGCAGGCGGTCCCGTAGATAGCCCGGCCCAATGCCATGGAGCGCTTTAAAGGTAGTTACCAGCACCTTGAAGCGCACCCGGAAAGCCACAGGCAGCCAGTGCAGTCTGCGCAGGAGAGGTGTCACGCGGGTGCCAGGAGGGGCTCCCTCTATCACCCGCGTAGCTGCATTCTGAACTAACTGCAGCCTCCGGATGCCCTTCAAGGGGAGCCCCATGTAGAGAGCATTCATTTAAGTGATTCATTTAACAACTCTGGCAAGAACGGCCGTAACATGGAATAAAACCCACTTCATATCTTGCTTAGCAATGGAAAG
This sequence comes from Ahaetulla prasina, assembly GCF_028640845.1. Classification (NCBI taxonomy): domain Eukaryota; kingdom Metazoa; phylum Chordata; class Lepidosauria; order Squamata; family Colubridae; genus Ahaetulla; species Ahaetulla prasina. The sequence continues at coordinate 23,273,774 of NC_080548.1, read as the reverse complement.
TTTAGGTTCAATTGCCGTTGTCAGCTAAGATCAACCTGTAAGCTGGCCAAGTTTGCATCCCACAGTCACAACCAAACAAGCCCTTAGTTTGTTTTAATGCCTATCAAATATTGGCTTCATTGGATGGCCATTAGCCATATTATCCTTCTGGGTGACCTTCGTAGGTTAGATATCAAGCATGTCAATTAGCATTGATTCCATTCCTCTCTAAGCAAACAGTTCCTATTGTTGTGTGTCTATACATATCCATGGATGTTCCAGTGCAGGACATCACATCAATTTGGAATGAGATAGACCAATAATAAAAAGGGACGCGGTGGCTCAGGGGCTAAGATGCTGAGGTTGTCGATCGAAAGGTTGGCAGTTCAGCAGTTCGAATCCCTAGTGCCGCGTAATGGGGTAAGCTGAAGAATGTTACGGCTGCTTTTGTTCTCTGCAGCCACTGACCAATAAAAGGTAAAGGTAAAGGTTCCCCTCGCACATATGTGCTAGTCGTTCCGGACTCTAGGGGGCGGTGCTCATCTCCATTTTAAAGCCAAAGAGCCAGAGTTGTTCAAAGACGTTTCCGTGGTCATGTGGCCGGCATAACTAAATGCTAAAGGCGCACGGAACGCTGTTACCTTCCCACCAAAGGTGGTCCCTATTTTTCTACTTGCATTTTTTATGTGCTTTCGAACTGCTAGGTTGGCAGAAGCTGGGACAAGTAATGGGAGCTCACTCTGTTCTGCAGCGCTAGGGATTTGAACTGGTGAACTGCCGACCTTCTGATCGACAAGCTCAGCATCTTAACCACTGAGCCACCACGTCCCACTTATAATGAAGATATGGACCCTTATAATCTTAAGGCACGCAGCCACCTAAGGCTTACTTTTACCAAGTCCGTGTAAATAGCATGAAAGCACCAAATATTTGTTCCTTTAATGTATTCCAGCAATTCAGTAAATCAAAAATTGCAGCTCTATCCGGTATGCAAATATGTTTTTTGTCCAGGCGATGAATATTGCTTTTTTTTTTCTTATAACGTTGCCTGCTCCACCACCTGGTAGAGCAAATTCTTTTCTTTCCCCCTCTCCGTATAATAGGGGCCGTCTAAGGGGATTGAAATAGAATGTTAATTCAGAATTATTTAATTCAGAATCATTTTAATTTGCTTTTCAGTCTGAATTAGATATAAATAGGGTTTTCACTCTCCTCCCTGCCATCCTTTTTTACATTACACAAATTACATCCGTACTGATTTCTGCTGAGGGCATTAGCATTTTAATCAGCCGTGCCATACTGTATTCTGGCAGTCCAACTACAAGTCAAGGTGTATTGATTTTTCTTTTTTCTTTTGAAAAAAAAAATCACATTCTCCATGAATACAAACAATGAACATTGGGGGGGGGGGAATTGCAGTTCTATGTAGCAGCCCAATGGCATCTCTTTACGCTTTGAAACTCTCAAGGCATTTCCATCCTGGCAGCAGGGTTTTTTTCCCCCCCCATATATCATCTGTAATTTGTTTCTTTTCTAGCACTGCTGACTCTGATGAGCTCTCATCCTGATCCGTGCCATGAAGTCAATTGTGGGAAAGGATATGTTTGCCGAGCTATCCACAACCAGGCGGAGTGTTTTCCAGAACCTCAGTCCTGCAATTCTGTCCGATGCCAAGAAGGGACGCTCTGTGCCATAGTCGATGGCTTGCCCAGATGTGTCCCTTACCCGTCCTCTTGTCATCAGGTCCAGTGTAAAGAAGGGACAATTTGTAGCCTGACAGATGGCTTCCCCAAATGCGTGCCTGTGCCGCAATCCTGTGCCGCCGTTCAGTGCAAAGAAGGCACCATCTGTGCCATTATTAACAGTTGGCCTCAGTGCATTCCGAGGCCCGAGTCTTGCCAAAACACGCCTTGCAACCCAGGAATGGTGTGCGAACTCATTAATGGATGGCCGCAGTGTGTGCCCCGCCCGCTTTCCTGTCACAGCGTCCACTGCAAAGATGGGACCGAATGTCAGATCGTTCACGGCCAGCCTCAATGCGTTCCAGCCTCTGCCTCGTGCAGCGAGATCCTGTGTGAGAGAGGAAGCATGTGTGAGATGGTCGACGGCCACGCCAGGTGCGTCGCACTGCCGCCCTCCTGCCTCCATATTGAATGCAGGCAAGGGACCATGTGTAATATGGTTGACGGGTGGCCAAAATGCGTCCCGAGTCCAACTTGCAAAGATTTAAATTGCGAAGCTGGTACCAAGTGCAAGATGGTGAACCACCTGCCCAGATGCTTGCCCGTCCCTGTCTCCTGTGACCAAATTCACTGCAGGCCTGGGTCCGTATGTGAGCTGGAAGATGGTCAGCCCTTATGTGTGCCCATCCCACCTTCTTGCGACAGGATCCATTGTGAAGAAGGAACGATCTGTGAGATCATCGACGATGTCCCCGAATGTGTGCCTGCCATCACCTCTTGTAACAATGTACAGTGCCCGACGGGAACCATCTGTGAAGTGGTCAACAATTGGCCCACCTGTAGGCCTCGCCCACACTCCTGCGAGAGCATTGTGTGTAAGAATGGAACGGTCTGTGACATCGTCAACGGCTGGCCGACTTGTATTCCGGTTGTGCCAACCACTTGTGCGTCCATTGTTTGCAGGGAGCAAGCTGTGTGTGAAATGGTGAACGGTGTACCGACCTGCACACCCATCCCACTGTCTTGTGACAGGTACAAGTGCAGAGAGGGAACAGTTTGTGAAGTTTTCCATGGATGGCCCATGTGCATACCTGTGGCGTCTTCGTGTCAGAAAATAGAGTGTGCGCAGGGCTCTGTTTGTAACATAATTGATGGCTGGCCCAAATGTGTCCCAGCCCCACCTACCTGTGACCAGCTTCAATGTGAAAGAGGAACTGTATGCGAAAAAGTAAATGGGCAGCCTGTATGTGTTCCACTCCCTCCCTCTTGTGAGCACATCTATTGCGAACAAGGGACTGTTTGTGAAATTGTGGAAGGATGGCCCAGATGTGTTCCAATCCCCGCATCCTGTGACAAAATCCACTGCAGACCGGGGACCACTTGCAAAATAATTGATCACTGGCCTCAGTGTGTTCCCACTCCGCCTACCTGTGACAAACTGCGCTGCAAAGATGGCAGCATTTGTGAAATTGTTGATGATTGGCCCATGTGCGTGCCGACTCCGGCTTCCTGTGATAAAATCGAGTGCAAGGAAGGATTAATTTGTGAAATGGTTGATGATTGGCCCAGATGTAGCCGAATGTTGAACTCTTGTGAAAAAGTCCACTGCCAGGAAGGGACCAAATGTGAAATCCACGATGGGCTTCCAAAATGCATTTCTGTATCTTTGTCCTGCAACAATTACCATTGTAAAGAAGGGTTTATTTGTCGGATCGATGAGGGTTGGCCGAAGTGCCTTCCTGACCGTACTCCTTGTGAAAAACTCAATTGCAGTGCAGGAATGGTATGTGACACACTTCAAGGGCAGCCCAGATGTGTCCCCATCACCACCTCCTGTGCTAATGTCATCTGCAAGGAAGGGACCGTTTGTGAACTCAATCATGGTTGGCCCACGTGTGTTCCCATCTCACCCTCTTGTGCAAACCTCAAATGCAGTGAAGGGACTGTGTGTGAGATATATGATGGGCGTCCAAAATGTCTCCCCATCTCATCTTCTTGTAACCATTTTCAGTGCAGCTCTGGAACCGTTTGTGTTATCAGCCATGGTTGGCCCAAATGTGTCCCTCTCTCACTCTCTTGTGAGAACTTCAAATGCAGTGAAGGAACTGTGTGCGAGATATATGAAGGGCAGCCAAAATGCCTTCCTAGATCTCCCTCATGTCACCAATTCCATTGTCAGAGCGGAACAGTGTGTGAAATAAACAATGGCTGGCCACAGTGTGTTCCGATTCCCACTTCTTGTGGAAATGCCAGTTGCAGTGTTGGGACCATGTGCCAAATGGTTACTGGCTTGCCCCAGTGTGTTCCTACATCACTTTCCTGTGATCAATTCACCTGCCATGAAGGAAGTGTTTGTAAAATGGTTGACAACTGGCCAAAATGCCTTCCTATCCCATTGTCATGCGAAAGGTCAAACTGCCAGGAAGGTACAGTTTGTGAGATTGTTAACGGATTGCCAACTTGCGTCCCAGTTCCATCTTCCTGTGACAAAACCATCTGTAAGCAAGGGATGATATGCCAGATGGTGAACGGTTGGCCAGCCTGTGTTCCAGCATCCTCAACGTTGTGTGCTTCTATGCATTGTCAAGTGGGAACTATGTGTCAACTCATTGATGGAAGTCCACAATGCGTGCCCAGCACACCTTCCTGTAGCCAGTTTCAGTGTCCTGCTGGGACTATCTGTGACATGGCCAGTGGCTGGCCCAAATGCGTTCCTCTGCCAACCTCCTGTGAAAACACCCATTGTCAAAGTGGGACTATTTGTCAAGTTGTAAATGGTTGGCCCACATGTGTGGCCCCTGCCCATTCATGCCAGACAATTCAATGCTCGGAAGGGACCATTTGTAGATTGGTGTATGGTTTACCTAGATGTTTTCCTCTTGTATCTCCCCAAGCGATGTGTTGGGCCTCTGGTCAGCCCCATTATCACACATTTGATGGACACAGCTTTGATTTCCAAGGTACCTGCACTTATACAGTGGCTAAGACTTGCAGTACCAGCTCCAGCCTGCCGTTCTTCCACATCTTCACCAAGAGTCAGAAGAGTTTCCCTTTCTCTTTCATCAATCATGTCACTGTCACCATCTACAACTCCAACATCACCATGATCAAGCATGAGTACAGTCTTGTCAGAGTAAGAACCCCCTTCCTACCGTTTCATTATTTATTTTTCACGTATTTACATTTTCCAATTTCTTCATCGCCCATCTTCCTCAGTTAACACTGAGAAAGTGCTGGTGGCTTAACTTCAGCTGTCCCCAATAAAAATTCTGCTCGTGAGAGACAAAAGAAAGCAGGTAACATAATGTATTTTTTGCAGTATAAGGCATACTTTTTTTCCCTCCTAAAAGAGGGCGGAAATGTTGGTGCATCTTATACATTTTTGGCCTCCTGAAGCCCTGCCCCGTTTGTCCCATTTTTGAAAATGTCCCGTTTTTCACAAAAACAGGGTGCTCAGGGGGTTTGGGAGGCCTGCAGAGTGCTCCTGGGGGCTGGGGAGAGCAAAAATGCCCCTGTTGATGCAAAAAAAAAAGCCCATTTTTTAGAAAAAAATGAGGGCATTTTTGCCCTCCCCCAGTCCCCAGGAGCACTCTGTAGGCCTCCCAAACCCTCTATGCGCCCTGTTTTTTGCCCATTTTTGCAAAAAAATGGGGTGTGCAGTGGGTTTGGGAGGCCAAACCAGACAATTATGGAGGTGCAGATGACAGACTCAATAATTCCTGTGTAGAACTGGATCAGCAGCTCCTTGGGCAGTTTGAGCTTTCTGAGTTGGTGCTGAAAGAACATTCTTTGTTGTGCTTTTTTGATGACGTTTTTGATGTTAGCTGTCCATTTTAGATCTTGCAATATGATAGAACCTAGAAATTTGAAGGTTTCTACTGTTGATACTGTGTTGTCTAGTATTGTAAGAGGTGGAAGTATGGAAGGGTTTCTCCTAAAGTCTACCACCATTTCTACAGTTTTGAATCTTCCCTATGCCAGAACAGACAATAGGACATTACTCTAAGCCAGGGGTGTCAAACTCGATTTCATTGAGGGCTACATCAGGGTTGTGTTTGAGCTCGGGGAGTGGTGGGGGTGGCATTTTTGCCCTCCCCCGGCTCCGGAGGCTTTCCTTGAGCCTCTGGGATGGAAAAAATGGTCTCCCCAGGCTCTGGAAGCCCTCTGGAGACTGGAAGCAGAACTTTCCTGAATTACCAGTAGACCCATTTTTCACCCTCCCTGAGCCTTTGTGCATGCCCTGCCCCTACCTGCATCCGAAACAGGCCACATGGAGACTCCTGGGAGGGGCAGTGTGGAGTGGGAAAGGCCAGCCAAGAATGGGATTTGGGGGTTCTCCAAATTGCACAGAATCTTAGCTAGAGGTTCTCCTGAACCTCTGCGAACCCCCAGCAGCCCCACCCCTGTATGTAATCTCAAAAACAAACAAGGATCACCTGCCTTTGTCTCTTCTAGATCAACCAGGTGCGTTCTCGTCTGCCGATAAGTTTACACAATGGGATGGTCTCTTTATACCATCGAGGAAACCAGCTGGTGATCGAAACCCAGTTTGGCCTGAAGGTTTACTATGACTGGAACTATTACCTAGTGGTGAAGGTCACCACAGCTTTCCAAAATCAAATTTGTGGCCTTTGTGGCAACTACAACGGAGATCCCAACGATGACTTTGCTACCCCTTCGGGAAGCTTGGCCGCCAGCGCTGTGGAATTGGGCAAGAGCTGGAAAGTGGACGACGGAGATGAAGCGTGCAGACACGGCTGCCATGACAGGTGCCTGCGGTGTTCTGCGGAATTGGCAGCCAGATACAATACCGAAAGTTCGTGTGGCATGATCACTCAACACAGGAGTGGCCCTTTCCATCGCTGCCATTCCTTGATTGATCCCAAGCCATATTTGAATGACTGCGTCATTGATTTGTGTGCCTTTGAGGGTTACAAGCAGATTTTGTGTCGGGCCCTGAAGACGTACGCTGATGCCTGTCAGAGAGAAGGGATGGCAATATCTGCCTGGAGGAAAGACGCCGGCTGCCGTGAGTAGAGCCTGGGATTTATGGAGATGGGGCTCCCACTAGTTTACAGTGACAGGAGGCATTCATAGGAGGGGACTGTCATTCCGGATTGCAATGGGTGTGATAAATCAGTGTTGCATATATGTATAGCCAGACAGATGTTGCAGGTAAATGGAATAGAGATTGACTACAACGTTACGTTTAAAAAGAAATGGTTCTCAGAAGAGATGAGTTGATGGGCTGCCGAAAAATAATCAGAAAATAAGAACACTGATTATATTAAGATGGATGGAGAAGAGTGACAGTGAAAAGAGAGCAAGAGAACCAGCCAATCTATATAAGAATGGGTAACTGGGGATCTCGACCTGAAGGCCAGCAAAAAAGCCATTTCTTTGGTAGCTCAGGGCTAGAGTTAAAATTAGGATTAGGGGCTAGGGTTAGGATTAGGGTTAGGGTGTAGGTTAGAGATAGGGTTAGGGTTAGGGTTAGGGTTAGGGTTAGGGTTAGGGTTAGGGTTAGGGTTAGAGTTAGAGTTAGAGTTAGAGTTAGAGTTAGAGTTAGAGTTAGAGTTAGAGTTAGAGTTAGAGTTAGGGTTAGGTTAGGGTTATGGTTAGGGTTATGGGTTTGGGTTAGGATTAGGATTAGCCTTAGGGTTATGGGTTTGGGTTTGGGTTAGCGTTAGGGTTTGACTTTGGCTTTAGCTTTGGCTTTGGCTTTGGCTTTGGCTTTGGCTTTGGCTTAGGGTTAGGGTTAGGGTTAGGGGTTTGGGTTAGGGTTAGGGTGGAGCTACTCATAAACAGATAGAGGCATGGTAGGCTTCACAATGGCCTTCCCTGAAGTAATAGCCACTATATTCTGCACCAGATATAATTTCTGAATGTCCGAGATTAGCTCCACGTAGAGGAGAGAACTCATACAAAGTGAGTGAATGAGAAAAGGAATTTTTGGTTTGGAAAGGATAGATTTGGGGCAACAGATAACTCTGTGTAAAAGCTTTGCTGGTCACAGCTGCCACTTGCTCTTAGAACAGGGGCTGGGAGTCCAGGAGGACCCCAGATTGCACAGCAGTTCTGTTTTAGGAAGCGCCACACCATTCAAAACCAAATATGGAAATCTCCAAATAGTGGAAGAACCATGCCCTTAATTCAGTGCGGTCAGGCTTGAGTTTAAAGCAGGGATGTCCAACCTTGGCAACTTTAAGACCTATGGACTTCAACTCCCAGAATTCCCTAGCCAGTATGGCTACCTGGGGCAGGGGTCTGCAACCTTAAACACTCAAACAGCCATTTGGACCCGTTTCCCACAGAAAAGAAAACACCGGGAGCCACAAAACCCTTCCCGTGCCTGACTATTTCTTGAGCGGCCACAAAACTAGAATATGTAGTTGAATTAAACGTTCTGTTTTCTTCTGAAACTTTTCTTTTGTTGGACTTATTCATGGTTGGCCTACTGGGGGTTGAAAAACTCAATAAATGGCATGCCAGCAGGTGTCGTTGTGATGCATATTTTGAGTGACAGGGAGCCGCAGCAGAGGGGTGAAAGAGCCACATGCGGCTCCAGAGCTGCAGGTTACTGACTCCTCAGCTGGGGAATTCTGAGAGTTGAAATCCACGGAGCTTAAGGTTGCCAAGTTTGGGCACTCCGGCTTTAAAGCCTGTTCCTCCCCACCTAGACACTAACAGCTCCAGACATGGATCAAGGTCTCAGTAGAATTACTTAGTCAACTGAGGGCCTAAATATATAGCTAAGTATTTTTTTTTTATTTGCATTTATATCCCGCCCTTCTCCGAAGACTCAGGGCGGCTTACACTATGTCAAGCAATAGTCTTCATCCATTTGTATATTATATACAAAGTCAACTTATTGCCCCCAACAATCTGGGTCCTCATTTTACCTACCTTATAAAGGATGGAAGGCTGAGTCAACCTTGGGCCTGGTGGGACTTGAACCTGCAGTAACCTGTCTTACCAGTCTGAGCCACAGAGGCCCATATCACCAGCATAGTAATAATATCTGACCTCACATTGATTGATGACCTTAACTGAGATATTAAATAAGAGGGTATTATATATTATATTATATTAAACCAGGATGATTAGGTGACTGAAGACCAAAACATATGAAGAATGATTAAAGGAACTGGGCATGGCTAGTGTAGTGAAGAGAAGGACTAGGGGGGAAGTAATAGTAGTCTTCCAATACTTGAGGGGCTGCCACAGAGAGGAAGGGGTCAAGCTATTTTCCAAAGCACCTGAAGGCCAGACAAGGAATAATGGATGGAAATTGAACAAGGAGAGATTCAACTTGGAAATAAGGAGACATTTCCTGACAGTGAAAACAATCAACCAATGGAACAGAAGTTGCCTTCAGAAGTTGTGGGAGCTTCATCACCGGAGGCCTTCAAGAAGAGATTGGACTGCCATTTGTCAGAAATGGTGTAGGGTCTCCTGCTTGGATGTGGGGGGTTGGACTAGATGACCTACAAGTTCCCTTCCAACTCTGTTAATCTGCTAGATGGAGTGTCAATTTCCTGAGGCACTCCACAAACTAGGAACCTTCTTTGTTTTGTTCCCTTTTATTAGGCAGCAAAGATGAGAACTTGTAGGAGAACACCTACCACTAACCCTGTTTGTTTTTCCTTCTACAGCCTTGATCTGTCCTTACCACAGCCAACACATGGCCTGTGGCACAGCCTGTCCTGCCACATGCAGCAACCCTGATGCGCCAAAGAAATGCCACCTGCCCTGCATGGAGACCTGTCAGTGCAAGCCGGGCTATGTGCTCGATGGTGGGAAATGCATTCCCAAAGAGCAATGTGGCTGCGTCTATCGCGGTCAGATCTATGCTCCCAATGAACAGTTCTGGGGCGATCAACAGTGCCACCTGCAATGCGTATGCAACCCACGAGACAGGAAAGTGGCCTGCCACAGTTCGGCTTGCAAGGAAGGAGAGGGGTGCCATGTGATTAATGGCGTAAGGAAGTGCCATCCAACTTTCTATGGGACCTGCACTACCCTGGGCCAGCTGCATTACATCACCTTCGACGGGGTGCACTTTGACTTCTCGGGAACTTGCGTTTATCGTTTGGCTGAGCTCTGCCACAAGACAGCAAACCTCACTCCGTTTCAAGTCCTGGTTCAGCACCAAGGACAGGACTCTGAGAGCTCAGCAGCCGCCAAAGTACTTGAGGTCCATGTTTACGGCATGGCAATCCTTATCAGCCATAGCAAAGTCTTGGTGAGTACAATACAGGTAGTCCTCAATTTACGAGCACCATTGAGCAAAGGGCCTCTGTGGCTCAGACTGGTAAGACAGTCTGTTATTAACACAGCTGCCTGCAATTACTGCAGGTTCTAGTCCCACCAGGCCCAAGGTTGACTCAGCCTTCCATCCTTTATAAGGTAGGTAAAATGAGGACCCAGATTGTTGGGGGGGCAATAAGTTGACTTTGTATATAAATATACAAATAGGATGAAGACTATTGCTGACATAGTGTAAGCCGCGCTGAGTCTTCAGAGAAGGGCGGGATATAAATGCAAATTTTAAAAAAAAGGTGGTTGTTAAGTGAGTTTGGCCCCATTATACAACCCCCCTTTTTTTTTTGCCACAGTTGTTCAGTGAATCGCAGCAGTTAAGTTAGTACAGGTAGACCTCAACTTCCAATCACAACTGAGTCCCCAAAGTTATGTTGCTAAGGGAAACATTTGTTTCATGAGTTTTGCTCCATTTTGTGACCTTTCTTGCCACCCGTTGTTAATAGAATCACTGCAGTTGTTACGTGAATCTTGTTTCTCCATTGACTTTGCATAGAATAGAATAGAATAGAATAGAAGAGTAGGATAGGATAGGATAGGATAGGATAGGATAGGATAGGATAGGATAGGATAGGATAGGATAGGATAGTTGGAAAGGGATCTTGGAGGACGTCTAGTCCAACCCCCTGTTTAAGCAGGAAGCCCTATAACATTTCAGACAAAAGGTTGTCCAAGCTTGTCAGAGGGTTTCAAAAGGTGATCCCAATTTTGATCACGTGACCACAGGGATGATTCAACAGTCGCAAGTGTAAAAAACGGTCATGAGCCTTTTTTTCAGTGCCATGGGTAACTTTGAACGGCCGCTAAATAAACTATTGTAAGTCGAGAACTACCTATAAGAGCGGTTGTTAAGTGCACCGGGTTTCCCCATTGACTATCAGAAGGTTGCAAAAAGTGATCGCGTGACTCCTGCACACTGCAACCGTCATAAACATTAGCCAGTTGCCAAAGCATTTGAATTTTGATCACTTGACCATGGAGGTTGTGCAAGCTGCCATTAATCCCCTTTCTCAATGCCATTGTAACTTCAAGCAGGGCCTCAGACTGGTAAGACAGTCTGTTATTAACACAGCTGCCTGCAATTACTGCAGGTTCTAGTCCCACCAGGCCCAAGGTTGACTCAGCCTTCCATCCTTTATAAGGTAGGTAAAATGAGGATCCAGATTGTTGGGGGCAATAAGTTGACTTTGTATATAAATATACAAATAGGATGAAGACTATTGCTAACATAGTGTAAGCCGCCCTGAGTCTTCGGAGAAGGGCGGGATATAAATGCAAATAAAAAAACAACAAATGGTTGTAAGTCAGTGGTGGGTTTCAACAATTTTTACTACCGGTTCTGTGGGCATGGCTTGGGGTGTGGCATGGCTTGGGGGCGTGGCTTGGTGGGTGTGGTGAGGGAAGGTTACTGCAACATCCCCATTTCCTCCCGATCAGCCGGGACTTGGGAGGCAGAGAATAGATGGGGGCGGGGCCAGTCAGGGGTGTTATTTACCGGTTCTCTGAACTTCTCAAAATCTCCGCTACCAGTTCTCCAGGACTGGTCAGAAGCTGCTGATACCCACCTGTGTTATACGTCAAGATCACCTAGCATCTTCTACCCTTCTATTTATACTTACGTGGTTCTTTGAGTCACTACATCATCTTGATTTCTGGAGGGTTTATTATCCTCTCAGAAGAGAATGCACAATCAAAATAGGATGATTGGCAAATTGTTAATTATTGATCAGAAATTATAAAACCTCTTCTATTTGCATATTACTCTTTCAGGTAAAGGCAAATATAACCTGTTATCTATCCTCCAGATGTCACTTAACGACCCTCTCCAACATTCCCCATTTTTGGTTGTGATTCCCAGGGATGTATAGCTTCTCCGCAGCTGGAGTGCCATAGGTGTCCTTTTCCTGTTCTAAGGAAAATCTACCGTGCGCATTTGCAGCCGTGGAGATAACAAATGCCTGCCCCCACTGCTCAAATTAAAAAGGAAATTGAGGGAGCCCCTGCCTCCAATTAAGGAACTCTTTCCCCAGAAAAGAACAGCTGGCCCCCGTGCAATCTTGTTTTAAACAATAATTGAAGACATGCTTGTTCACTCAGGCATATTTAAGATAATTGGCTCGTGCAAGAAGGTTTTGATTTATTTCAATGAGGCTCTTTATGCTGTAAAAGCAACTTGAGTGGCCTTATCAGGGTGAAGAGGCAACATAATTTAACTCAATGAGCTGCTTCTCATCCCTTTTGCACTCCCCTCTCAGCCTCCTCTAGCACTTGCAAAATCAAGCAGAGGGGTTTGCAAAAGTACTAAGCTTGCCCAGAAACCGTTTTTAACTAGGCAACTGTGTGGCTGTTACTGAGGTAGGGAAGGTAAAAAGGCAGGCAGCTCTTGGAAAACCACCCAACCCTGTTGACTTACAAAGAAGTTTCAAGGGCTTATTTTGCTCCATCATCAAAGCGGAACCCCCTTTTGAAGTTTCTAGATGGTTCTTGAGCAAGGGTGGGCAATTATGGCCCCCTTAAGGGCCATATTATGGTCCCCTATGAGGGATGCGGTGGCTCAGGTGGCTAAAGACGCTGAGCTTGTCGATCGAAAGGTCAGCAGTTCAGCGGTTCGAATCCCTAGCACCACATAACAGGGTGAGCTCCCATGACTTGTCCCAGCTTCTGCCAACCTAGCAGTTCGAAAGCACGTAAAAAAGAATGCAAGTAGAAAAATAGGGACCACCTTTGGTGGGAAGGTAACAGCGTTCCGTGCACCTTTGGCATTGAGTCATGCCGGCCACATGACCACGGAGACGTCTTCGGACAGCGCTGGCTCTTTGGCTTTGAAACGGAGATGAGCACCGCCCCCTAGAGTCGGGAACGACTAGCACATATGTGCGAGGGGAACCTTTACCTTTATGACCTATGAGACTTCAACTCCCACAATTCCATGGTGCCAAAAGATCACAAAGTGGCCATAGTTGCCCACTCCTGCCTTAGAGAATCATTGTAACGCTGAGAGTCTTTTTAAGAGTCACATTTGTTGTACTGAAATTAACTTTTAAGGTGTTCTATTTTAGTGTCCTCTGTCTTTCCCCGTGGGGCTCTAGGAAAGCACTACAGTAATAGAGGCTACTTTCTGTCATATTTGTTCACGGAGCCAGAAATTAGCTTTTTAGCAGAATTACGAGGGCCTAGGCCAAATTCTAGCAATCCACATTTCGAGTCAAGGTGCAAGAGACGAGACCATACCAGTTCCCCCAGTCAAGAGAGGGATTGATTAAAATAAGCAGAGAATAGCTCAAGGTTGAACTGTTGGGCTCTTTAAGGCTTGAGAGTTGAATTTACGTTTTACCGACAAAAAAATAAAGGGAGACTAGTATAAATCTCTTTCAAGTTATTTAGCTCTCATCAGGTAGCCATTCCCTTAGAACAGAATAACAGAGTTGGAAGGGACCTTGGAGGTCTTCTAGTCCAATCCCCTGCTTAGGCAGGAAACCCTACAGACAAAACCCTTCAGACAAATGGTTATCCAATCTCTTCTTAAAAACTTCCAGTGTTGGAGCATTCACAACTTCTGGAGGCAAGTCGTTCCACTGAGGAATTGTTCTCACTGTCAGGAAATTTCTCCTTAGTTCTAAGTTGCTTCTCTCCTTGATTAGTTTCCACCCATTGCTTCTTGTCCTGCCCTCAGTTGCTTTGGAGAAGAGCTTGACTCCTTCTTCTTTGTGGCAGCCCCTGAGAGATTGGAACACAGCTATCATGTCTCCCCTGGTCCTTCTTTTCATTAAGCTAGACATACCCAGGTCCTGCAACCGTTCTTCATGTTTTAGCCTCCAGTCCCCTAATCCTCTTGGTTGCTCTTCTCTGCACTCTTTCTAGAGTCTCAACATCTTTTTTACATCGTGGCGACCAAAACTGAATACAGCATTCCAAGTGTGGCCTTCCCAAGGCATTATAAAGCGGTATTAACATTTCACGTGATCTTGATTCTATCCCTCTATTGATGCAACCTAGAACAGTGTTGGCTTTTTGGGCAGCTGTAGCACACTGCTGGTTCCTATTTAAATGGTTGTCCACTAGGGCTCCAAGATCCCTCTCACAGTTACGACTATTGAGCAAGGTACCACCTATATACTGTTGTACCTGTGCATTTTGTTTTTCTTGCCTAAATCCCTTCTGGGGATTTGAACCTGGTCTGCTTGCATATTAGGTAGATGTACTAACCTCTAATGGAAGCAAGATACTTCGTCCCATAATTGGGTAGACCAGGCTGCCCTGACCAAAAAAACAACAACAACCCACTTAAAGGCTTAAGAGTTTGCTTTTCTTGCTGCAGATGTTTCCTTGCTAGGCTAGGTAGCATCTTTGGTGCATGGGGGGATGACATTTGCTGGCTGTTTATATATATTGTAGCAGCTTCTCCTTCTAGCCTGGCTTCCTTCATATATTTTTCTTTTTGCTTTCTTGATTGTTCCTGTTTATCTGGTGCTAATCCTCTTCTCTGAGTCCTGGTTAATGGATCAAGGAATTCACCCTGGCAGATATAAGATATGGAGCTTCAAAGTAAAACTGACCCCCCAAAGTTATTCTAGCTAGAAACCTGCTTTCTGAGTGAATTTTTAATACTCAAGCCTTCCGCGCTCCCCAGCCAAGGAGAAATGAACCTAAGAAGCTTTGAGTTTGCTAGAATTTGATTACGCAGAGCTTTTAAGTTTCCCCTGCCCATGGTCATTCTTTCACCTTCTGGCTCTTCAGCTTTTTCAACCTGCATTTTCCAATGCTGGTAGTCTTGTCTCCTCATCAGAGTATTCGAGGCATAAGCGCAAATATTGGGGCTTGATTCTGGGACACCTGCAAAATTGGGTAGCAATAAAGGAGATTTGTAGCTCAGGGTTGACATAAGGGGTCCTTGGTGCTCTCTGGGCTTGGTTATTTTCTTGCAGATATTTCATTAACCAAACTAGGTCAGAGGTCAGAAGCCTGCGGCTCTGGAGGCGCATGTGGCTCTTTCACCCCTCTGCTGCGGCTCCCTGTCACTCAAAATATGCATCACAAACCGTCAATGTGCGACATCCGCCAGCACTCCATTTATTGAGCTTTTCAACCCCCGGTAAGCCAACCATGGATAAATCCAAGAAAAGAAAAGTTTCAGAAGAAAACAGAACTTTTAATTCAACTACATCTGCTAGTTTTGTGGCCGCTCAAGAAATAGTCAGGCCCGGGAAGGGATTTTGTGGCTCCCGGTGTTTTCTTTTGTGTGGGAAACGGGTCCAAATGGCTCTTTGAGTGCTTAAGGTTGCAGACACCTGAACTAGGTAACTGCCAAACAAGCCAAACATAAACAGCCCAACCCAAAGAACTTCTAAGATCACCCCCACCAACACTGAAGGGAAAGACACTAGAATATAAACTGAGAACAAACCCAGCCCTTTCTAGCCTTTGTGATGTTACCTAGTTCGGTTACTGAAACATCTGCAAGTGAACAACCAAGCTCAGAGCGCAACAAAGACCCCACAATCCTCTTCCTCCCCCCTCCTCCTCCTCCTCCACTCCACAATCCCCTTTCCTTTCTAGCACTGATGATGTTACCTAGTTTGGGTAATGAAACGTCCACAAGTTCGCAAGCTCAGAGGAGCACCAAGGAAAATTGACCATACCAACTTTGTCTTCTTCTAAGGAAGATAACACATCTGGCTGAGCCCTGATCACCTCTCTGTTTCCTACTGGGAAATTGTCTTAATGGAGAATGCCGGAAAAGGACCTGCTGAAAGGACCTGATGAGTGGTGAAATCCACATTTTTTTTTACTACCGGTTCTGTGGGTGTGGCTTGGTGGGCGTGGCAGGGGAAGGATACTGCAAAATCTCCATTCCCACCCCACTCCAGGGGAAGGACACTGCAAAATCCCCATTCCCACCCCACTCCAGGGGAAGAACACTGCAAAATCCCCATTCCCATCCCACTCTGGGGCCAGCCAGAGGTGGCCTTTGCCAGTTCTCCAAACTATTCAAAATTTCTGCTACCGGTTCTCCAGTACCTGGCAGAACCTGCTGCTAACTCTAACCCTAACCCTGGACCTGATGTATTTTCAAGATGGACATCTTTATAATCTACCAGGTTCGAGATGTGAATGCTCCTTCCATCTGGATTCACTCTAAAAGACTTGTTTAAGCACTTGAGCAATAAGCACTTAGACTTACCGGTATATACCTCCCTCTCTAAGTGGTTTACAGAGTCAGCCTTTTGCACCCAACAATCTGGGTCCTCATTTTACCCACCTTGGAAAGATGGAAGGCTGAGTCAACCTTGAGCCTGGTGAGATTCGAAGTGCCAAATTGCAGGCAGTCAGCAGAAGTAGCCTGCAGTACTGCACTCTAACCACTGCGCCACCGTAGCTCAACGTATATTGCAAAATGTTTTTCTCTCTCTCTCTCTTTCCCCTTTGCGTTCCAGCTGAACGGCTTCCTGATCAACCTGCCTTACAATGTTGATTATAACAAAATTTCCCTCTACCACCTGGGATGGGATATCGTGGTCCTGACCGACTTTGGTTTAATGGTCACCTTCGACATGAAGAATAATATTCGTATCACAGTATCCGGAAGCTACAGGGGACAAACGTGCGGTCTCTGTGGCAATTTCAATGGGAAAGTCGACGACGACATGATGCAACAAAACGGAGTGCCAACCACGAATCCGGGAGAGCTGGGCAGAAGCTGGAAGATCCGGGATATCCCGGGATGCCATGAGAAGGAAAGAGAGTCCTGTGTGGACATGGTGCATATGGAGTACACGCAGAGAATGAGCAAGGAGTGTGGTCTCCTACTAGACGTCCACGGCCCTTTCAAGAGCTGCCATAACAAGGTGCCACCACAGTCGTACTTCACAAACTGTGTCTTTGATTACTGTTCCCATAAGGCCAACAAGAATGTCATCTGTCACGTTATCTCGTCTTACGCTGCAGCTTGCCAAACATTGGGGATCCAGATTTCCAAGTGGAGGTCCGTCCACTTTTGCAGTAAGTAAGGACGGGGAAACGTATATTGCTTTTTACCGGTAGTTCTCGACTTACGAACACAGTTGGGACCCAAATTCCCGTTGCTAAGCAATGATGGTTTTTGAGTGTGAATCTTGACTGATCTTTTTATTTTACTTTATTTTATTTATTTACTTTGGTCAAGCATATATAAGATTACAGATAAAAATATAAACATGATTAGGAATACATGAAATATATAAACATGATTATGAATACCTGAAATGGATACGAATAAAAAGGGACATTAGGACAGGGATGGTAGGCATGTTGGTGCACTTATGCACACACCTTACAGACCTCTTGGGTTAGGGTTAGATTTTAGGGTTAGGGTTAGTGGTTAGTGGTTAGTGGTTAGGGGTTAGGGATTAGGGATTAGGGTGAGGGTTAGGGTGAGGGTGAGGGTGAGGGTCAGGATTAGTGGTTAGTGGTTAGGGTTAGGGTTAGTGGTTAGGGGTTAGGGGTTAGGGATTAGGGATTAGGGATTAGGGATTAGGGTGAGGGTGAGGGTGAGGGTGAGGGTGAGGGTCAGGATTAGTGGTTAGTGGTTAGGGTTAGGGTTAGTGGTTAGTGGTTAGGGGTTAGGGATTAGGGTTAGTGTGAGGGTTAGGGTTAGGGTTATTGAGTGAATCACTGCAATGCTATGTCACTCATATGGTCATTAAGTGAATCCGGCTCCCCTCCCTTTGACTTTGCTGCTGGGAAATAGGCTGGGGAGGTTACAAATGATGATCACATAACCATGGGGAACCCTGCAACACTTTTTAACGCACTTGTTAATTTAACAAATTGGTTGCCAAGCGCCCACTTTTTTTATTATTTGGATGCAACAATGGCGGTAAGTGAGACGGCTGACTTTAAGTCGCTTTTTCCAGTGCTATTGTCAATTTGAATGGTCACTAAAATGAATGGTTGTAAGTTGAGGACTGCCTGTATAACAGTGGTGGCCTTCAAAAATTTTAGCAAGGGGATCTCTGCCCGGTTGCTGGGTCAGCGTGGCCATGGTGGGCGTGGCCTAGTCGGCCTCCTGCACCATAGAGGCAGGGAGAGTTTTCCCTCTCTGGGCTGCGGAGGCTTTTCTTGACTCCCCGTGAGGGCAAAAACGGCCTCCCCAGGCTCTGGAGGCCCTCTGGAGGCTGGAAATAGGCCCATTTCTGGCCTTCCCAAACTTCCATTAGGCCAGTTTTTCACCCTCCCTGAACCTGAATATTGTTTTTATATTGTTTTTAATATGCCTGTGAACCGCCCTGAGTCCTACGGTAGATGGTGCGGTATATAAGTTTGATAAATAAATAAATAAATAAATAAATAAACCTCCGCACCAGTGGTGGGTTTCAAATTTTTTTACTACCGGTTCTGTGGGTGTGGCTTGGTGGGCATGGCAGGGGAAGGATACTGTAAAATCTCCCTTCCCACCCCACTCCAGGGGAGGGATACTGTAAAATCTCCCTTCCCACCCCAGCCCAGGGGAAGGATACTGTAAAATCTCCCTTCCCATCCCAGCCCAGGGGAAGGATACTGTAAAATCTCCCTTCCCACCCCACTCCAGGGGAGGGATACTGTAAAATCTCCCTTCCCACCCCAGCCTAGGGGAAGGATACTCTAAAATCTCCCTTCCCACACCAGCCCAGGGGAAGGATACTGTAAAATCTCCCTTCCCACCCCACTCCAGGGGAGGGATACTGTAAAATCTCCCTTCCCACCCCACTCCAGGGGAGGGATACTGTAAAATCTCCCTTCCCAGCCCAGCCCAGGGAAAGGATACTGTAAAATCTCCCTTCCCACGCCACTCCAGAGGAAGGTTACTGCAAAATCCCCATTTCCTCCCGATCAGCTGGGACTTGGGAGGCAGAGAATAGATGGGGGCGGGGCCAGACAGAATTTTTACTACTGGTTCTCCGAATTACTCAAAATTTCTGCTACCAGTTCTCCAGAACTGGTTAGAACCTGCTGAAACCCACCTCTGCTCTGCACGCACCCTGCACTTACCTGCATCCAAAACTGGCCGCATGGGGACTCCTGTGAAGGGAGGGGCAGGGTGGGCGGGGCCAGCCAGGAGTGAGATTTGGGGGTTCTCTGAACTGCACAGAATCTTAGCTAGAGGTTCTCCCAAACCCCTGGGGACCTCCAGCAGCCCACCCCTGCTATATAATGTTCATAGTTTCTGTCAATCTATACCCACCCATTTCTGTAACTGTTTGAAAAAAAATGTTTTTATACAAACAAAAGAGTTTTATACAAACGTGTGGGTTTGGGTCAAAACCACTCTGCACAAAGATCTAGATTAGTTTTATGTATTTCCTTAATGTCCATGATTTTATGTACTGGAGAACAGCATCGCATGAGGTAAGGAAAGGATATGTGCTTCAGCGTTATGGAAACTGATCAGAACTATGAATTAGGTCAGTTCCTACTGAAATTTAAGATGAACGAATTATATTCACATCCATAGCAGACTATTTACGGATAAGAAGCTTGTAGAAATTTCCTACCAAGAATGATGAGCAAAGCAACAAGCAAGCCACTTTTTTTTTTTTTTACTCTGAGTGAAAAAGATATGAATTATTCATTTTAATGAGAAAGTGGCTAGGGAGATAACATTCTTGCTCACCCAGACTGGAAGCTGGGTCAGCCAAAAAAACACTGCGCTTAATCGTTATGAAAAACAGAACTTTCCACTAGATCAAGGTAGGGAACACACAGTCATCCGCATATTCTTAACTACGGTTCCCAGCAGCTCTAGATTTCACATCCAGTGGCAAAGGTTTGGGGGAATAATAATTCAGCAATAGCTAGATGGGCAATTCTTGGATTGGCTTTGGTTCTAATAAGCAAGTCTATCCTTCATATTTTTGCTCCTAGCTTCAGACTCAAAAGGATGACCTTGATGATCTTTAGTTGGTTAACCCAACTAAAAACTGTCTGGCTAAATATGTTACCGTCAGGTTTTAACTCAACTATTGAAAGGGCATCATCACATCTAGAGGGTACCTAGAAGTGCATTGAAAACAATGATGGAATTCAATTGTTTTTACTACCAGTTCTGAGGGCATGGCTTAGTGGGCGTGGCAGGGGAAGGACACTGCAAAATCCACATTCCCACCCCACTTCAGGGGAAGGATACTGCAAAATCCCCATTCCCTCCCCACTCCTGGGGGAAGGATATTGCAAAATCTCCATTCACACCCCACTTTAATTTTACACATGTTAACAGCAGCAAGAATTGTGTTTGCACAACAGTGGAAAAATGAAGAGATCCCTACAGATGAAAATGTAATAAAAAAAAAAATTTAGAATGCGCAGAAATGGATCGATCAACACACATAATTAAGGAGAAGGAAGAAACTGAGTACTTTTTAACATGGGGTTTGTTTTATCAATGGCTAAATAACAGGAACAGAAGTTAGACATTTAAAAGCATTAGAGAATGATTAATGACACAAGGAAAGTTCACTAAAATGGATAAGCAGATTCTACTATTATTATGTGACCATTATTAATGTTACGAATATTATTCAGAGGTGGGATTCATTTTAATGAGAAAGTGGCTAGGGAGATAACATTCTTGCTCACCCAGACTGGAAGCTGGGTCAGCCAAAAAAACACTGCGCTTAATCGTTATGAAAAACAGAACTTTCCACTAGATCAAGGTAGGGAACACACAGTCATCCGCATATTCTTAACTACGGTTCCCAGCAGCTCTAGATTTCACATCCAGTGGCAAAGGTTTGGGGGAATAATAATTCAGCAATAGCTAGATGGGCAATTCTTGGATTGCCTTTGGTTCTAATAAGCAAGTCTATCCTTCATATTTTTGTTCCTAGCTTCAGACTCAAAAGGATGACCTTGATGATCTTTAATTGGTTAACCCAACTAGAAACTATCTGGCTAAATATGTTACCGTCAGGTTTTAACTTGCCTAATTCAGCTATTGAAAGGGCATCATCACATCTAGAGGGTACCTAGAAGTGCATTGAAAACAGTGATGGAATTCAATTGTTTTTACTACCAGTTCTGAGGGCATGGCTTAGTAGGCATGGCAGGGGAAGGACACTGCAAAATCCACATTCCCACCCCACTTCAGGGGAAGGATACTGCAAAATCCCCATTCCCTCCCCACTCCTGGGGGAAGGATATTGCAAAATCTCTATTCACACCCCACTTTAATTTTACACATGTTAACAGCAGCAAGAATTGTGTTTGCACAACAGTGGAAAAATGAAGAGATCCCTACAGATGAAAATGTAATTAAAAAATTTTTTAGAATGCGCAGAAATGGATCGATCAACACACATAATTAAGGAGAAGGAAGAAACTGAGTACTTTTTAACATGGGGTTTGTTTTATCAATGGCTAAATAACAGGAACAGAAGTTAGACATTTAAAAGCATTAGAGAATGATTAATGACACAAGGAAAGTTCACTAAAATGGATAAGCAGATTCTACTATTATTATGTGACCATTATTAATGTTACGAATATTATTCAGAGGTGGGATTCATTTAATTTCCCTACCGGTTCGCAAATGTGAGTGCATGTGCCCACCTCTGCGCATGCACAGTAGTTGCACATTACATCCGGGTGGGTGGGTGGAGCCTCCCGCAGTCGCCGCTACCAGTTCGTGCGATTTGGAGAGAACCGGCTGAATCCCACCACTGATATTATTGTTATTATTATCATTACTATTTCTCAAAATTAACTGTACCCAGACAACATACTGTTTATGTAGACATTGGATTTTTTAATGTTAAATAAACATTTTTTAAAAAACTTGTTTAAAGAACATGTGATACAATCAGACTGTCTTCTGCAATATGCATCAATGTCTTCTTGTGTTCCCCAGAACCTAACTGCCCCCCAAACAGCCATTATGAAGTCTGTGCCAGCCACTGCCCGGTGACCTGTCACAGCCTCTTTAATCCAGTCCTCTGCACTGCCAACTGTCGAGAGGGATGTGAATGCAACCAAGGTTTTGTCCTGAGCGGTGACCAGTGTGTCCCCATCTCACAATGTGGCTGTGTCCATCAAGGTCTCTACTACAAGGCAGGAGAGTCATTCTTTGTCAATGGGTTTTGCAAGGAGCGGTGCACTTGTCACATCGGTGGTATTATGGAGTGCCACCGTTCCTCCTGTGGACCTCACGAGGAATGCCGGGTGGTGGAAGGTATCCAGAAGTGCCATTCAAATGCTCCCAAGAAGACTGGGACCTGCCATGTAGCTGGAGACCCTCACTACATCACCTTTGATGGCACCACCTTTGACCTTCAGAGCAACTGCACTTATACGCTGGCGAGGAGCTGTACACGCCAACATTCCCTTCCGCCTTTCTCAGTCAACGTACAGAATGAAAGGCGATCCAGGGGAAAAATCTCCGTCACTAAAGTTGTATCTATCACAGCCTACCAAAACACCATTTCTCTCTTGCGGGAAAAGAGAGGCATTATTCTGGTAAGGAGATATAAATTGAAACATTACAAGTAGGGATGGGTGGGTTGCTTTCGGTTGGGAGTTTCGATAGCACGTAAGTTAAGGAAGCAAATGGTTGTATCAGCCACAAGGGAGTGCAAATATTGACGATGTACATGTTGAGATGCCCATATGAATATAATAGAATGTGGGCGAAGAATGATTCTAGCTATTTTTGTTGTTAGTTGTGAAGTCGTGTCCGACCCATCGTGACCCCATGGACAATGTTCCTCCAGGCCTTTCTGTCCTCTATCATCCCCCGGAGTCCATTTAAACTCATGCCTACTGCTTCAGTGACTCCATCCAGCCACCTCGTTCTCTGTCGTCCCCTTCTTCTTTTGCCCTCCATCGTTCCCAGCATTAGGCTCTTCTCCAGTGAGTCCTTCCTTCTCATTAGGTGGCCAAAGTATTTGAGATTCATCTTCAGGATCTGGCCTTCTAAAGAGCAGTCAGGGTTGATCTCCTCTAGGACTGACCGGTTTGTTCACCTTGCTATATCAGACAGCAAAATCTTAGAGGGAAGGTAGGGTATGTTATGGGACCCATCAGTTAGGAGTGTACACCTGGTGGGACCATGAAAAAGGCCCTTCTCGGTGGTGGTCCCTTCTCTATGGAATATCATTCCCCAACCCCTCACGATATGGTTGGTCCTCACCCTGTTGCTTTTCCAAAAGGCCCTAAAATGTGGTTTTTCTCAGTGGACGTCTGGGCCATGAATAGAGATAAAGCTGATCAGAAGGTTATTTAATTGTATTGTGTGGTTGTGTATGTGTGTGTGTGTGTGTGTGTGTGTGGAAGGGGTAATGGGTTTTTTAATCTGATGGATATTTAAATGTTGTAACCCTCCCAGAGTCACCTATGTGTGGGCAGCTATATAAATTGTGTAATAAATCAATACATGGACAAAAGTGACATGTTCTTTTAGACAAACCAGAGACAAATGATCTTCTTCGATGTCTCCTTGCTTAGTTCTCATTCCTTACCACCACTACAGGTGAACGGTGCCACGACCTACTTACCTTTCCGCCTTGAAAGCGATAGTGTGTGGGTCTTCTATCATGGGGACAACATTGTGCTTCGGACGGACTTTGGCTTGTTTGTCTCTTTCGATCAACTCTACCACTTGATCGTCCAGGTGCCGGAAGCCTATCATAGCCAGATGTGCGGTTTATGTGGCAATTACAATGGGCATCCCCTTGATGACATCGCTCTGCCCACTGGCCAGCCGGCTCTAAGCGTGCAAACCTTTTCAGCTGCTTGGAAAGTAGCTGCTCCGTCTGCCACCTGCACCGAAGATTGTGCCGCCATAGTGTGTGGTGCATGCCAAGAGAGCCGGAAGGCCAGCTACATACACAGCACCCAGTGTGGCATTTTGCAGTCCCCTTATGGACCTTTCAGTGCTTGCTATTCCACCATAAACCCTATGGACTTCTACAACAATTGCGTGCATGACCTCTGCAAGGCAAGGGGGAACCCTGTTATTCTCTGCCGAGCTATCCATAGCTACGTTGCTGCTTGTCAAGCAGCTGGCATCCAGATCAAACCCTGGAGGACAACAAACTTCTGTCGTAAGTCTTCTCCTAGGAAGGCAGTTTCTACAAAGAGTGGGAGCATCTCCTAAGGCAGAGTAGGAAGAATGGGAGGTTTGCAATAGCGGTGAATATCTATAGCTTGGGTGTAGGATGAGGGTGAAGGTTCGTTCTCTGAGCTGTGGGTTGGTTTCTGAACGTTTCATTACCAGGCTAGGTAGCATCTTTGTCAGAGTTTTGGGGGTGTCAGTGTTCTTCTGTTTATAAGGGCTTTAGGTGTGACTGTGTCAAGTGAGGGTCTTGTGATGGGTCTTGTGATGGGTTAGGTGTCAGCCCCGAAGCCATATTGGAGCATCTTCAGGGCTGCCACAGTGAGGCTGGTTGGAGCTGTGGGAACAAGAGGGGAAAATAGAGTGTTGTAGTCCACTAGCAGCCTGCAGAGCTGGCAACCAAGTCAGACAGCGATGAGGCTGAGGTGAGGCCAGGGCCGTTGGGGAGTGAGGTGCAGACTCCAGAGCTTCCAGAGACTGATAATAGTGAGGCAGAGGAACAGGAGGAGCCTGTTCCTAATGCATGCATGAGAAGAGCTGCCAGAAGGCAAGAGCAGCTCAAGCAAAAAGGATAACTCAGGAGTAGGGCCAAGAGATGATTGGCCCCTCCCATAAGGCTTAAAAGAGACCAGCAGTGGCATTTGGGCTTTGCCGGAAAACAACGTTGGTAGCTGTGTCTTCTGCTTCGTCTTCTGCTTCGTTTATGTCTTGCATTTATTTTTGTGATTTCTGAATGTTTGCCAAGAAAGGCCTTTGGCAGTTTGCCTAATTGGACCAAGGTTTGCGATAGGGCTGAGGAATTTGTGTTGAGAGGAATTTGTTTTAATTTGAGTTGAACAATGCTGGGAATGAAGTCATTCTCAGCTGTTCGAATAAAGTTTGTTTGGTTTTTCACGGACTGAGTTTCCTACTACCTATTTGGGCCTAGGTCACAACATAGAGATAGTTGGGGACTTGTAGGTGAAGATGTTCTCACCAGGTGCTGGGGAGGCACGGACCAAAGCCAACAGGAGTTGGGACTGTGACCTGATGGGACCATGTGATGGATGTGTGGATGGGGGGCATGAACTTTGGGTTTTGATTTGGGTAGGGAAAACCTTGGACTTTTCAGAATCAGGTTTTCACCAGCTGTGCCAATATGACACACCTAATAAATTCGTACTTTGAGGAAACCCCAGGAAACCTCAGAGTTTTGATGGAGTTGGGTCTGTTACTTGGAACCCTGACATAGGTTGGATATGTGATGGGTTTTGTGATCAGGAGATTACAGGGCATAAAATAGGCAGAGTCAGACCAGGCACATCTGTTGACTCCAGTGGTGAAATCTGAACCTGTTTACTACCGGTTCGTTGGCTGCACATGTGCGCTGTGCACGCATGCGCAATGCACACCATACACCAAAAGTGAAGTGTGTGCATGCAGTGCATGCCAAAAGGAGCCATGCAGTAAGTAGAACAGCGTGCAGGGGGAGTTATTGTGGGATCTCTTTTTTTTTTACTTTTAAAAGCATTTTTTTACAACCTCTTCAGCTGAACCTCTTTTAAGAGTTAAAAAAAGGCTCTGACAATTGCGCGGCTCAGCTGTGATTGTCAGAGCCTTTTTTTAAATGGCTTTTCTTCGGCTGAAGAGGTTGTAAAAAAAATGCTTTTAAAAGGTTCTGATGATCCCAGATGAGCTGTGCGATCCTCAGAGCCTTTTTTTTTTTTTACTTTTAAAAGCATTTTTTCTACAACCTCTTTGGCCGAAGTGGTTGTAGAAAAAATGCTTTTAAAAGTAAAAAAAAAGGTTCTGACAATCGCGTGGCTCAGCTGGGCATGGGGGAGAGGGCAGGGATTTTTGCTACCGGTTCTCCAAACCACTTGCCGCCATCACTACCCGATTGGCCGATCCGGTCCGAACCGGAAGCATTAAACTCCTTGTTGACTCTTTCTGAGTTGGAAGATGTTTCTTTGATAGCAGTTCAGCTTTAAGTGTCTATGTTCCTTCCCCCAATCACCAACTTCTGTCCTCCCTCTATTGTTGTTATTATTGCTGGTTGTATAGCCAGCCAGATGCTTTAGACTGGATTTGGCATTTTCACCCAGCTATCGAGTTCTTCCCAAGGATTTGAGTTAGGCAGATGTCATTTGATGGCATTAAAGAGTATTTTACAATCACCCATTTGAGACGCCCTGATTTTAAGCACGTTTAGCTGACCTCATTCTAATATCCACAAGAGAAGAACTCACTCTGGCAGTAACGTTTTCTTCTCCTTGCAGGAGGAAATCCATTGCATGTTATTTGAAGAAGAGCTGTAGCTCAAATGGGGAGGAAAAGTACATGGCTTTGCCTGCAGGAGATTATTAGTTCAAGTCCAAGCAGTATCAGATGAAGGTTTCGTTTTGGCTATCAAGCTAGTCAATACAGAACTCGAACAATCTCTATTCTAACCTGCAGCTTCTCCTATTGCTCTGCTGCTGCTACTGCCTACCTTCTCTTTTCAAGTAACCTAGTCTTCTTCCTTTCTTGCAGCTATGAAATGCCCGGTCAACAGTCATTATGAACTCTGTACCCGGGCTTGTCCCGTCAGATGCAAAGAGGCAACCAGCATCACGAAGTGCCCCAACCACTGTGCTGAAGGCTGCCAGTGCAGAAAGGGCTTCTTTATGGCTGGGTACCACTGTGCCCCCGTCAGTCAATGTCGCTGCTTCCACAAAGGCATCTGGTTTAAGGCAAGTGAAGCAGTGGTGGGATTCAAGTTTTTTTACTACCGGTTCTGTACGTGGCGCTTGGTGGGCATGGCAGGGGAAGGATACTGCAAAATCTCCATTCCTGTTGTGACCCAGGCCCAAGTAGGTAGTAGGAAACTCAGTCAGTGTAAAAACAAACAAACTTTATTCGAACAGCTGAGAATGACTTCATTCTCGGTGTAGTTCAACTAAATTAAAGCAAATTCCTCCCAACACAATTCCTCAGTCCTATCACCAACCTTGGTCCAATTAGGCAAACTGCCAAAGGCCTTTCTTGGCAAAAGTTCAGAAGACACCAATAAAAAACAAATGCAACAAGCTGAAGCTATCAACGTTGTTTTCCAGCAAAGAGCCCAAATGCCGTTGCTGGTCTTTTAAGCCTTATGGGAGGGGCCAATCATCTCTTGGCCCTACTCCTGAGTTGTCTTTTTTGCTTGAGCTGCTCTTGTCTTCTGGCAGCTCCTCCCTGGCTCCACCTCAGCTCCGACGCAGAGCCCTCATCCTAGCGCAGTCCCCAGCCTCCAGGACTGGCCCATGCTCTTCCTCAGCCTCATCACTGTCTGACTCTATTGTCAGCTCCGCAGGCTGCTGCCGGACTGCAACAATTCCCATCCCACTCCAGGGGAAGGATACTGTAAAATCTCCATTCCCGCCCCACCCTACTAACCTGCTTTCCAGCTCTGTTCTGTTCAGGGCAACAAAAGAAGACCCAGCCGATCAGCTGGGACTCGGGAGGCAGTGAATAGATCGGGGGAAGGGCCAGTCAGAGGTGATATTTACCGGTTCTCCGAATTACTCAAACTTTCCGCTACCAGTTCGCCAGAACCGGTCAGAACCGGCTGAGTACCACCTCTGAAGTGAAGGCAGGAATTCTCACAATTGCAAAGTTTAGTTTTGTTCTGTTTAGCTTTTCTTTTTTCAAAGAGGTAGTACAGGTAGTCCGCGAATTATGACCAGTTGCTTGACTGAAGTCTCCCTAAGGATCCTTAGAATCCAGCTCCAAAGTTCCAGTGCTCCCCAGAGTCACGTGACTTTATTTTGGGAACTCAGCTCCCAGCCTGCATTTGCAGCATCTGACAATCACGTGACCACGTTTTATAATATTTTTTTTGTTAAAAACAGGTTTTGGGGAAAAAAGGTCCAGAGCAAACAGTAATGACTGCTGGGGGGGGAGAGTCATAAAATTGGGTCTGTCACATGGGTGACCCACTTTACAACCGTCATGACTCACAACCGTCATGAGCAGGCTCCATTATAGCAGTAGCAACAGCATTTAGATTTATGCGCCACTTTATAGTGCTTTACAGCTCTCTCTAAGTGGTTTTACAGAGTCACTATATTGCCCGCAACAATCTGGGCCCTCATTTTACCGACCTGAGGAGGATGGAAGGCTGAGTCAACCTTCAGCCAGTCAGGATCGAACTCCAGACAGTGGACAGAGTTAGTCTGCAATACTGCACTCTAACCACTGTGCCACCTCAGCTCCTGATGGATAGGATAGGATAGGATAAGAGACTAGGAAGGTGCAGCTAAGCGCCTTGTTCTCCCTTTTGCCTGGACAATATGTAATGGGTAGTGGAGGGAGACTCCTGGGTTAATGGGGTGGGGTGGGGGGACTGCAGCCATTTCCAGCTAGGCAAGGTTCTCCCCAGAGCCCACATTTTGTGAGAATGGTGTCGTATGTGCTGAAAATCCCAAAGGTGCCCGCTTAATTTTACTTATTCGTTCAATTTCTATAAGATGCCAACTCAACTAAATAAGTCCGGGCGACTTAACCTTGGAAGGATGGAAGGCTGAGTCAACCTTGAACTGGTCAGAATCGAACTCTTGGCAGTGGAATGCAGAGTCAGCCGGCAATACTGCATTCTAACCCCCTGCACCACCAGGGTTAGGTGGATGCTTTATTATGGTTGTTAAGTCTAGGACTACCTGTAGACATAACATTCTATCTTCTTCCAGTTTTTCTCATAGCAACCCATGGAATAGACTGAGCTGAAAGGAAATGACTGATTATCTCAATAAAAGAACAGAGCAGGAGACATCTCGTCACTACTTGATTTTGGCTTTCTGCCTTTTCCATTTCAGTGATGCATGTTGAATGGCCCTGCAGGGTTGATGATTTAGGAAGCAGAATAGCATTTGCATAGTAGCAAGTTGTTGATTCTCCGAAGTAGAAGAACTATAGCTGTACAAAACAGATCTTCTGGATGAACCGGGGTTGCCAGCAAACAAAAACATGTTGGCATTCTCACTGCTGCATCCCAAAAAAGTAAAATATTAAAGGATAAGGAGGAATGAAAGTTGGCTCAATAGCAGTAACTGCGAGAGGGATAAATATGAACCAGCCATGGGCTGCAGCTGCCAAAAAAGCCAGTGCAATCCTAGGCTGCATTAACAGAGGGATAGTATCAAGATCACATGAAGGGTTAGTACTGCTTCATCATGCCTAAGATCACACTTGCAATACTGCATCCATGTTTGGTCACCACAATATAAAAAAGATGTTGAGACTCTGGAAAGAGTGCAGAGAAGAGCAACGAAGATGATTAAGGGCCTGGAGGCTAAAACATATGAAGAATGTTTGCAGGAACTGGGTATGGGCAGTCTAGGGAAAAGAAGAACAAAGGGTGACATGATAGCAGTGTTCCAATAGTTGAGAAGTTGCCACAAAGAAAAGGGGGGTCAACCTGTTTTGCAAAGCACCGGAAAGCAAACAAGAAGCAATGGATGGAAACTAATCAAGGAGAGAACCAACCTGGAACTAAGAAGAAATTTCCTGACTGTGAGAAGAATTAACCAGTGGAACACATTGCCTCCAGAATTTGTGGGTGCTCCCTCACGTGAGGTTTTTAAGAAGAGATTGGACAACCACTTGATTGAAATAGTACAGGATCTCCTGCTTGAGCAGGGGGCTGGACTAGAAGACCTCCAAGGTCCCTTCCAACTCTCTTATTCTGTATTCTATTCTGAACGGAAAGAGGAATGGAAATAAAAATGGGAATAATGATGGTGCCAGAGAGACAGTGGGAAAAGAGGGGTGATCCAGATTAATAGAAATTAAGGAAACCATCTATCAAATCCAATGGAAGCGGAAGGTTGATAATTAGATATCAGATAAGAAGGTTTTGCAACTATGCAATGATGGCACAGCAATTGTGACCATCATCTTATTAATGTAAGATATAAATACATCCTGCCATGGATGCTGGCCATTTCTTAGCTATCACCCCTAAACCTGCTGTATTTTTTTTTTCACATTGCAGCCTGGAACGCCAACGATCACATCCAATTGCATGGAGAGATGTACTTGTGAACGCCAAGGTCATCTGGCGTGCACTCCGCTCCCGTGTGCTGCTGGAGAAACCTGTGTACTGAATAATAACAAATGGGACTGTGTCCGGAAGGAGGGACACTGCACTGTTGCCCACGAACACATCTTCACCTCTTTTGATGGAGTATCTGGAAAGCTTCCAAGTGAAGGTTCCTTTGAGATCACGGCCCTTGTCAATGCGAAGTCAAAATCTTGGTTCCGGGTGGTGGTGCAGGTGAAGAAGTGTCCCCAGTGTGCGACGCCCAGTGTGATCTCTGTCGCTGTCTATTTCCACAAACTGATTGTGCTGGTGAATAAGGATAGCTCAGTCTCGGTAAGAAACGACGGACTGGCAGTTGATAGCTCTCATGTTTTATTCACCTACTCTACTCTACTTATAATACTATCTATCTCTTTCTTTCTTCCTTCTTCACCTTCCACGTACAAAAAGTACGGGATTTCTAATCACCTAATTGCCTTTCCTACTCCCTTTCCTTTTCACCTAGTTGTCTCTGTCTGACCTAGAATGCCATGACTAATGAACAAATCAATGAGGTGTAAATTTTCTAATGAAAGGTACCAGCAGCAACTGAGATCCAGCTGCAGTGAAGTTATAGTCTATGTACTCTTACAAGGCTAGGATGCAACACAAATGAATGAAGATGAATATACGTGTCCCAGGATA
Organism: Ahaetulla prasina; assembly: GCF_028640845.1. Taxonomy (NCBI): domain Eukaryota; kingdom Metazoa; phylum Chordata; class Lepidosauria; order Squamata; family Colubridae; genus Ahaetulla; species Ahaetulla prasina. The sequence goes on along the minus strand of NC_080548.1, from coordinate 23,243,005 downwards.
ATATTGCAGGGTCTGATCCGGGTCAGTCACTGGGACTAGAGGTTTAGTCTTCCGAGCTTTCAGACTCATGCTAGAGCCCATCCGCAGGGAACTTCTCTCTAGCAGAGTGTGTGATTTCAGCTATTCTGAGTGTGGTATTTATATGGGGCCTTTTGTGTGTGGCTTTTTAAGTTGTTGACTTGGGGTGTTGATGGCTGGCTATTAAGTCATTGGCTGTTGTTTTCTTGTGCTGTTAAGCAGCACCCCTGTTGACCAATGAGGAGCTTGTCCCAGGGGTGAAATCCAGCAAGTTCTGACAGGTTCTGGAGAACCGGTAGCGGACATTTTGAGTAGTTCAGAGAACCAGCAAATACCACCTCTAGCTGGACCCAGGGTGGGGTGGGACATTTTGAGTAGTTCAGTGAACCAGCAAATACCACCTCTAGCTGGACCCAGGGTGGGGTGGGAATGGATATTTTGCAATATCCTTCCCCCTGGACTGGGGTGGGAATGGATATTTTGCAGTATTCGTCCCCTGCCACGCCCACCAAGCCACACCACGCCCACCAAGCCACGTGCACAGAACCGGTAATAAAAAAAAATATGTGGATTTCACCACTGGCTTGTTCCCCAGGGAACCACTTCCCTGGCTGCTTTTGTACCTGCTCATCCAACAATCTTAGTAGCTACAACATTGACTGTATATACCAGAGATTAAGCATCTGTGAGTTAACATGGCAATTCAGGATGGAAGAAGTAGGTGCAGATTGATAAACCGAGGGGATGAAGCTGGTGAGAATTAGGAAGAAAAGTCTGGAAGAATGTGAAGCAGAAACAAGAAGAGAGAGAAGTAGATTGACAAGAGAAAAAAAACCAAGGGTTGAGATCACAGGCTTCAGGAAAAAAAGCCAAAGGTTTGTAGATTTATAATTAACTCTTGAAATTCTAGTGGGAGGCCCAACTGTACCCTACTACCCAATTGATCCATTTGATCTATGGGATCTCTTGCAAGGCCCTAACTAATCCATCTCCCCTGAAGGCTCTACGTCCTGAGTTTTATATGAAGAGGATCCATCAGGAACCCCAACAAGTGACATTCTACTTGAAATGTCCGGTCTCTTTCTTCTAAACACAAAAGTCTGGAAGTTAATTTGGACGTGGTGTTAACTAGTGTGGGTAGACTTTTAGAATAGAATAGAATTTTTTATTGGCCAAGTGTGATTGGACGCACAAGGAATTTGTCTTGCTGCATATGCTCTCAGTGTACATAAAAGAAAAAATACCTTCATCAAGGTACAACATTTACAACACTTAATGATAGTTATAGGGTACAAATTTAACACTTAATGATACAACACTTAATGATAGGCGTAGGCTACAATTAAGCAATCAGGAAACAATATCAGTATAAATCGTAAGGATACAAGCAACAAAGTTACAGTCATACAGTCATAAATGGAAGGAGATGGGTGATGGGAACGATGAGAAGATTAATAGTAACGCAGGTTTAGTAAATAGTTTGACAGTGTTGAGGGAATTATTTGTTTAGCAGAGTGATGGCCTTCGGGGGAAAAACTGTTCTTGTGTCTAGTTGTTCTGGCGTGCAGTGCTCTATAGCGTCGTTTTGAGAGTAGGAGTTGAAACAGTTTATGTCCTAGATGCGAGGGATCTGTAAATATTTTCACGGCCCTCTTCTTGATTTGTGCAGTATACAGGTCCTCAATGGAAGGCAGTTAAATCTAGTTAAAGTAAATTCATTGTGGGGGGGAAAAGCAGAAAATCTTAAAAGGTCAACATTCAAATACCTGTTTCTCCTTCCCAAAATTGGAAAAAATTGTTCTTGTGTCTAGTTGTTCTGGTGTGCAGTGCTCTATAGCATCATTTTGAGGATAGGAGTTGAAACAGTTTATGTCCTGGATGCGAGGGGTCTGTAAATATTTTCACAGCCCTCTTCTTGATTCGTGCAGTATACAGGTCCTCAATGGAAGGCAGGTTGGTAGCCATTGTTTTTTCTGCAGTTCTAATTATCTTCTGAAGTCTGCGTCTGTCTTGTTGGGTTGCAGAACCAAACCAGCACAGTAGGCTTAACTAATATAAACACAGGTAGTAAGCTTGGTTAGAATAAACTTTTGTTGTTGTGGCCTAGACTTTTGAATGAAACCAGACGACTTGGTTAATTTATGATTTCATATATTAGGAAAACTTAGAAAATGGATTAATTCAGGAACCAGATTTTCCTGTACAACCCTAGAAGAGAGGTAAAAAGGTTCTGATAGCACCTTTTAATAAAATTGCATAATGTGAAACAGCAGCGAACGGAGAGAGGCAATACAATTCTTGGCAGTGAGGTTTTGAGTTTTAAAAAAAAGGAAATTTTTATTTTATTATTTATTTATTTATTTCTGTCAAGCATGTATTTGATGACAGATACAAGTATAATCATGATTATGAATAGATGAAATGGGTACAAATAAAAAGGGAACATTAGGACAGAGACAGTAGGCACGCTGGTGTGCTTATGCACGCCCCTTAAAGTATAGTGACCAGACATCCCGCTTTTGGCGGGACAGTCCCGCTTTTTAATAATTTGTCCCGCGTCCCGTGGCAATTCCAAAAAGTCCCGATTTTTTTTTTGTTTCACTCCCATTCTGAAAATGGGAGGCAGCAATGCAAGAGGAGGAGGAGGAGGAGAAGGGGGAGTGGCAGAGAAGGGGGCGCAAGAGGGAGGAGAGGCGCCGCTTGACTTCACCCGAGAGGAAGAGAAGAGCCGAGTCTGCCTGGAAGAGCGGAGAAGCAGCAGCCGCTCCTCCTCCTTCAGGCAGATGGCAAGACTCAGCACACATGCGCAGCCCCCCCTCCCCCCCATCAATGGTGTCCCGCTTTGCCATCGCTGAAATCTGGTCACTTTACCTTAAAGACCTCTTAGAACTGGGGTGAGATCGACAGTAGACAATCAAGTTCAAGTTGTGGGGGTTTAGGGAAGAAACCACAGAGTCAGGGAGTGCATTCCAGGCATTGACCACTCTGGTGCTGAAGTCGTATTTTGTGGAATCGAGTCTGGAGCGATTTACCGTGAGTTTGCATCTATTGTGTGCTCTTGCATTGTTTTGGCTGAACTGACACATAGTCAAGGTCTTTTTGTAGAGTAGCAGTGTTGAATAGTTTTACACCATCAGCAGAGAACGTAGTTGCTTATATTATGATCGCAAAGGTCATTTATGTAAAGTATAAAGATATATATAAAGGTATAAAAATACCTTGGGTATTTATGTAAAGTATAAAGAATGTGGGCCCTAAAATGCTACCTTGGGGGACACCACTGTTAACAGGTGAAGGTGTTCCTTATTTTGACTACTTGTTGCCTGTTTGACAGGAACGCAGCTATCCTTTTATGCAGGAATCTGGAAATGCCATAAGATTTTAGTTTTAGAAGTAGTTTGTTGTGTACCACTGAATCGAAGGCTTTACAGAAGTCTATATAAATTGTGTCTATTGATTTACCCTGGTCGAGTTTTGAAGTCCATATGTTTTTGCAGTGTAAGAGTTGCAAATTGCAGGACAGGCTTTTTTTTTTTTCTGAAGCCAAATTGCTTGTTAGAGAGTAAATGTGACAGAAATGAAGAGACTGAACACTAACATGTGTTGATGCTAAAGGAACTGTAAATTTAGCCAACATTGCATTCTCTGGCTGTGGTAAGTACTGATTTTTCTAGGGGGGGAAATTGCCACTTTCTAGTATTCTTATTCATTGCTGGTTTCCTCACGTATCTTCCACAATTCAGTGCATGATGTCTTCAGGTAACCTGTGGATTTGCATTTTCTAGGTGAATGGACATCCTGTGCACCTCCCAGCTCAACCTTCCAAGGAGGTATCCATAACCCTCGTCCAAGATACGGTGATCGTAGCACATGAATCAGGTGTACGGGTTCTCTATAGTACTGGGGGTGACTTAACAGTGATAATCAGCGCAACCCTGGCCAACAAAGTGTTCAGATCCTGTGGGAACTTCAATGGTAACGGTGCAGATGACCTGAGGCTTCCACATGGGAAGAAGGCCCACACCATTACTGAGGTCTTAAACTACTGGAGAGTCAGAACAGGAATACAACAAGGTATGTAAGGATAGCAACGTCTTATTCCTTTTTCTTAACATTTTTCCACTTTGGCTCTCTAATTTAACCCCATCTTTAGACAATAAGGTGGAAACTAATCCAGGAGGGAACCAGGGATAGAAATTCAGCCGGTTCTATCCGGATCGCGCAATCCGGTAGGGCCGACTGCCTGAAGCCCCACCCACCTGCACGGACATCTTGATGTCCCGTTTTTGCCACGATTTTCAACCTTTGCGCATGCACAGAAGGCTTTGCGCGTGCGTGGATGACAATGTGTGTGAGCAAAGCAAGCGAGCACGCGGCGCACGCACATTTGTGAACCAGTAGGGAAGGTAAGTGAATTCCACCCCTGGAAAGAACCAACCTAGAACGAAGGAGAAATTTCCTGACAGAACAGTTAATCTGTAGAATGACTTGCCTCCAGAAGTTGCGGGTGCTCTAACAGTGGAAGTTTTTTTTAAAAAAAGAGATTGGACAATCATTTGTCTGAAATGGTATAGGGAAGGGGTCTCCAATTTTTCCAGCTTTGCAGACTGGCGGTGTGGGGTGAGTAAGGGTATGATTCCACACAAGCAGCGGGCATGCACACTCACATGCGTGGCTCCATTTGCGCAGGTGGTAGGTCCATGCACCTACCGCTCACACAACTCGAGTTTTCTGAGAGACAGCACCTGCCACTTTTACAAATGGAGCCTCGTGTGCAAGCATGAGTGCCCACTGCTCATGCAAATGGAGCTGCATGCACGAGCATGAATAACCGCCACTGGTGTAGCCCAGTTCCGAACGTGCTGCAGCCCAATGACAGCCCTCAGCCTGAGGTTTGTGAACCGCTGGTATAAGGTTTCATGCTCAAGCAGGGGGTTGGACTAGAAGAATCCCAAGGTCCCTTCCAACTTATTCTCATTCTTCCAATGTTATTCTGCTAAAGAAGAAACTGACCATCATGTTCCCATCACTGCCTACTGGTGCAAACATCTTAGTGCTCCATAGCCTGGCATTTGACCCTTCATGCTTAAGAATCTACTAAATGTTTGCCCCTCTTAATGTTAACGTCTTTTCAAGCTTCATATGGAAGTGCTAAACATACATTTATTTTTATTTATTTATTTGTCAAACACGTAAGATAACAGATATAAGTATAAAACATGATTATGAATACAGTATAAGGATACGAATAAATGGGGACATTAGGGCAGGGATGGTAGGCATGTTGTTGCCTTTATGCATGCCCCTTACAGACCTCTTAGGAATGGGGTGAGGTCAACAATAGACAGTCTAAGGTTAAAGTTTTGGGGGGTTGGAGAAGAAACCACAGAGTCAGGTAGTGCATTCCAGGCGTTGACCACTCTGTTGCTGAAGTCGTCTTTTCTGCAATCGAGTTTGGAGCAGTTTACCTTAAGTTTGTATCTATTGTGTGCTCGTGTATTATTGCGGTTGAACCTGAAGTAGTCATTGACAGGTAGGACGTTGTAGCAGATAATTTTGTGTACTATGCTTAGGTTAGACCGAAGGCGACGTAGTTCTAAATTTTATAATCCCAAAATTTCAAACCTGGTGGCATAAATTATTCTGGAGTGGAATACTCTTCTTGTGAAATATCTCCGGACTCGCTCGATTGTATTAATATCAGATATTTAGTGCAGGTTCCAGGCAGAAGAGCTATATTCGAGAATTGGTCTAGCAAAGGTTTTGTATGCCCTAGTTTGCAGTACAATATTACCGGAGAAGAAGCTACACAAGATTAGGTTAACAACTCTTAATGCCTTTTTGACAATGTTGTTGCAGTGAGCATTTATTGCCTGAGGGGGAGGGGTGGTATATGATTGTTGGAAATTCAAAAAACCAAACACTTTTTTCCTTCCTTTTTTTTTTTTTTAAGCTTATTTCAAAAGCCACTCCTATACAGCACCTTGATTCAAGATCAGTTTTCATAACACCAACATTCCCAGGAATGCAGTCTGGACTATATCACGGATGGATGGAAGAGAAATTTTTTTTCTTTATATGAGCCCATTCGATTAGCATCTCTGAAAAATCTGCATTTGAGCACATTGGGCAGTGGCGTTTACAACTAAAATGGTAAAATTATGTATATTAAAAATCCACAGGCGCGTAAGTATTTGGAGAAGAGAATCCACAATGGCATTGCGTTAAGGGAAATGGATGAGAAAGGGATTCCCCAATGTGTGCAAATTTTGTGTGAATTTTCATGTATTTTTTTAAAAAAATGTATATTGAATACTGAATGCTGGGAAATTCAGCAAATTTGACAGATTTACCTTTTCCTACAAGCAGGAATATCTTCTAGTGCAAGGTTTCCTAACCTTAGTAACTTTAAGCCAGCATGACTGGTTGGGGAATTCTGGGAGCTGAAGTACACATTTCTTAAAGTTGTCTATAGTCTAAAGCTAGCTATAGAATTCTGGGAGTTGAAGTCTATGTGTCTTAAATTTGCCAAGGTTCGGAAATTTTGTTCTAGGGTCCCAGACCACAAGTGAGCCATTGGTCTTGTAAGCACAACATAGCATCTTTTGTTCTATTGCCAACAGCTACCTCCCACCAAATGGATTCACATATCCTATAAACCTACTTATTAATTGAGATCACCCGCATAAGCTCTGGTTTGTTTCTAACACTGAGCGAAGCCTACATCAAACAAGCAACATTATTACTAATGTAACGGTGATGTCTGAATTCCGCCATTGATTCACAAATACTGAAGCCCCAGCAGTTGAGATGATTGTACTTAATTCGGATTCTAGCTAGGATCTGCTTTTTTTTAAAAAAAAATCTACTTTCTTTGATGTTTTACATTAGTTTACCTACAAAACACCAACATGATCTGCTGAATTAATGTCGCTACCATATTTGAGGTGCAAAAGTTCAGTTGACCACAAGGTATCACCAGAGATTTCCACCTCCTCACTGCTGTCTAGTGGCTATTCAGATACTTGCAATCTAGATAATGGTAGCTCTAAATATACATGGTATCTCTAAATATACATAGTAGCTGTTTATGGCAACATAAGGTTTAGATATATAGCTTTTATTTTATTTTATTTTTTTGGTGAGGGAGGTTGAGTGTTTTGAATCATTTTGAACTAGCGCTGTTGAAACTGTTAGAATCAATTAAAGCTTTTGATAAAAGATTTTGCAGTTTTCCATGCTGTTTACATTAAACCTGTTGCAGCTTTAACAGAAACATTTACACTGTACTCATACAGTTTTCTATATAAGCCATTCCGAGGAGGCAGAATTCAGCAGGCTCTGTAGAATGGTGAGAATAGGGGAAGGTAGAATTTAATTGGTTGCAATGTCTTTGGGTTTTAAATCTTTCTTGTACACACAGAGGCAACCAAATGCAGGTACACATGAAGAAATCCACCTACAACTTTGCTGAAGGCTGTAGCTGCTTCATTGATTCGGCCCCAAAGATAAGTCAGAAGAATTCCGTAAACGTGTTCTCTCATTCAAACCTCCCATCCATCACCTGTCTTGCATTCAAAGAGCCCACTAGCCCATTTTAATAAACAATGATCCCTCGTCACAAGCAAAGCCTCATGCTAGAAGCAAGAGGAGGAAGTTAAACCAAGATCTAGCTGCCATGGGGCAAAAAAAATAGCAATCCAAACAATGAAGATTTGAAGCAAGATTCTTTATTAAAATACCCTATAGCAGTGATTCCTGGGCTCCCAGCAAAACCGACTGAGATATAGCGAGAAAGACAATAGATTGAGAAAAGATTTGATAAGAGATGGAAAAGGTGTATTGACAATCATTAAGCAGGCAGACAGAAAAAGCAACCAAATCTATATGGGCAATGAGGTAGTTAGATTTGGCCATGAAAACAGCACCCCAATTTCCCTGCTCTCATTTATTCCTTTTGTTATGATGATCAGATGAGCCTTTTTTTCACCCTTCTCCACAAAATACAAGCCTTGTTACCCTCTTCCACAGGATGACACTAAACTAAATTATGGCAAGGGGCTCCTCGTACAACGAATCAATTTTTAATTAAGAGAATCTACTTTTACAGAGTTTTTAAATTCCGCGTCGCTTAGCTTCATTGGAGCAATTCCTATGGAAACTCAGACCTCCGAAAAGTTCTGTTTCTCACGTCAATGTCCTTTGATGGTGAGGCTTGCTGAAGACTTTCTTCTTGATTACAATCCGCCATCCGATCATCAGATCAGCCGGTTCAAACTTATCCCTAGGCACACTAAGGAGTAAAAATGTGTAAGAGAAAAAGGAAGGATGTTTGAGAAACGGCATCTAGCAAAGAACACGAAGCAAATAGGAGTTTTTAGAGAGCACAAGAGAACTTAGGATACTAATTTCCCCATCAGACCGATCTTACTGCTGAGATCTTGGTCTCCTTTGGCTTGGTTAACTTTCCTGTCTCATCTTCAGCCGTTCCGATCTATTATGTGGGTTCTCCTTTATCTGTGTGTTGACGGCTGAGAGTTGTGATAGGGAAGTGACTGAGCCAAGTAGATCAATGAGAAAGAAGAACACAAACTATAAAAAAATAGGGTCAAAGGCAGCCATTCATAAGAAGCCATCACTACCTTGTGCCAAAGCTCTGATGATGATGATGATGCCTGGTTTGGTGATATACTGTTTACAAGAATAAACAACAAACACCTAATTCCCAACATTTCAATCTTGAGCTACATGTTTTTCCAGAACAACTGCCCCTCGGAGAGCCTTTGCACAACTCAGGAGCTGGATCAGGGGTGGGATTCAACCTATTCGGACCGGTTCAGACGAACAGGTTGTGCCGACTATCAGCTGAGAGCGAACCGGTTCGCTATGACGATTATGTGCACCCGCCCGCCGCTGCGCTATACTGACCTTTAGTTTCTCTTTTTGAAGCCCAGCTGATAGGCATGGCAGAGTGGATTGCCATGCCTCAGCTGTTTTTACTCACTGGGGCTGCAGTCAAAGGTAGGTTTTAGACCAGTTAGGAAACGGAGCGCGCATTTGGCACACGTGCGCTCAGCGAACTGGTTGTTACACCGGTTGAATCCCACCGTGCCTTGCCCTGGATCAGAAGATCCTGTTCACTGTCATGGATACTCTCTTTGCTCACCTCCAAACTGGATTACTGTACTACACTTTACACGGGCTGCCCTTGAAAATCACTCAGGGATTACAATTGATCTAAAATACATTAGCACGAGTAGCGAAGGTGCATTTAAGTATGCCCCAGGCAACACCACTCATTTCCAAACTACAATGGCTTCCTATAGGTTCCAGGTGCAATTCAAGGTCTGAGGGGTCCTTGGTCCTCTCTGAGCTTGTGTTGTGTCTTGTCCGCTCTCACCGCAGCCGGGGTCTGCTTATCTGCTCCTGAACACGGAGGAATGTATGCCTCCCGGCCCCAGTTCTGGCTCCATGCCCAGACAAGCTGCAGAGGAGGGGGCACCTCCCGGTCCCAGCCCTGGCTCCATGCCCAAGCAGGCTGCAGAAGAGGGAGCATCCCCCGGCCCCAGCCCTGGCTCCATGCCCAGGCAAACGGAGCAGCTAGACCCCTCCCCCTCCTCCACAGCATGTGAGCCTGAGGAAAGTTTACTTCCAACAACAGCTGATTGGAGTAATCCTCGCATCAGAAGATTGGAGAGGCGGAGGCAACAGAAGGAAGGGAGGGGCAGGCCTTAATGAGTGCTGAGTCATGGAGCCACACCCCATGGCCTATATAAAGGATCTGCTTTCTGGCAGTGTCTGAGTCAGGCAAAAGTCGAACTTATCTTGCTGAAGTCACTTACTGGTCTCCTGCCTGCTCTGAGGACTTTGCTAGGACTTTGGGCAGAGCTGCAGAGGCAAGCCTGATTCGGATTTCCCTGACCCAGCCGTCAGCGGAGGAGTGGGACACGACAGCTTGGTTGCTGCCAGTACTGATGATGCTACCTAGTTTGGGTAATGAAATGTCTGCAAGAAAAATAACCCAAGTGCAGACATTTCGTTACCCAACTTGATAACATCATCAGTGCAAGTAATGTGGGGTTTGCTCTCTGTTCATAGCTTGCTCTGCCAGTGTGGAGGATGTGTGGTTTCTTCCTTAGGGAACACCAAGGATGCCTCATTTCAACCCTGAGCTACAAATATTCTCCTTTATTGGTAGTTCAAGGTCTGAGTGGTGCGGTGGCCTAGAGGTGGATCTCTCGCCTCACAATCAGGGGGCTGTGAGTTCGATCCTAGCTAGAGGCAGATATTTCTCTCTCTGGGCACAATGAGAATACATCTGCTGTGACCTCTGCATAGGCGTCAGGAAGGGCATCCAGCCATTAAATGCTCAGCTCCATTTAATCTCCCCAATTGCACCCTGTTCCACATTGGCGACAGGAAGGGCATCCGGCCATTAAAACACTCTGCTAGCTCCATTCAATTGCCCAGACTCCACTCCACAAGGGATTATGGGGTCATTAAATGATGATGATTGGTAGTTCAAGGTCTGTTTGCCGCCCTACATTGCGCAAGTTATTTGCAGATATTGATACATACTCATCCCATACCCTCCAAAAGACTGGGCATACTTCATGTTCCTTCCCCGACACAATGCCATCGGATGGGACCAGGCGACATGCTTTACAGTTGTGGCACCTGCTTTCTGGAATGATCTGCAAAGTCCCACGTATGCCACCCAAAGCTTTATTTGCATGCAGATTTTTTTTTCTTTTTTTCATTCGTGTCTGCAGAAAGAGAAGCCTCAGGAACCCTGATGCTTCCTCTAAAATGGATGGAGCGTCTGGGAGACGTAAGGTACACACCAGAGCATTTTCACTGCAAGGGAATGTGTATAAATCTGATCTCTGTTAAATATGTCCAGGAGGTCAGACTTCAGTATTTCCAGCCATTCGCTCTGGTACATTTACAGTTTCATGATTTACAACAGAATAAAAAACGCTGTTATCTATTTCAGAGGGGAAACGTTCCGGTGAGTGACAAATGGCTTCCAAATGCAAGCATATCCTTCTCCTGCATTGAGGGCAGCAGAAGCTCTTAGCTCTGTCTGTCAAACATTAGTGGCCCCTCGTTCTCCTCTTCCAAACACCACCAGGTCATCATCAAAGCACCGTCCGTTTTCCAGAGCATTTTTGGAGAAACCATTGGAGGCAATAGCTACGAGCAGAAGTGGTATTCAGCCGGTTCGTTCAGGCGAACCGGTAGTAACGATCTGTAGGTGGGGTGGGATGGGCCTGCCTTCGCCCACCTGCCCTCCCACCTGCCCTCCCATCCTGGTGCCATGCCGTCTTATTTAGCCACATTTTCAAGCCATGCACATGCGTGGAAGCCACACGTGCAAGCAAAACATAGAAGGCCATGCACATGCACGCTCACATTTTCGGTGCTCAGCGAACCGGTTGGTAAATTATGTGAATCCCATCCCCGGCTAAGAGCCAGAGAAGGGCATCAAAAATGTTAAATGGAAAAACCGATGTCCGCAAATACCTTCACTGCATTTCAAAGCCATAAAGAAGCCTTTGAAATGTCAACGAATGTTCTTCTCTTACCCCAGCACTGCTGCCCTACAGCGGTTTCAAGACAATGTCCCAAAGGTGTTTTTTTTCAAGAGGCAGCTGGGCTTTCTGGTTTTTCTTTGAAAACTTTTCAATTCTCATCCAAGAAGCTTCTTCAGCTCTGAAGAAGTTTCTTGGATGAGAAGCGAAACGTCTTCAAAGAAAAAAAACCAAGAAAGTCCAGTTGCAGGTGCCGCTTGAAAAAAGCACCTTTGGAACAGCCATGACCTGGATGACTGAGAATCTCCATTAGACTTTCAAGTCAATGGTTCTTTTAGAAAGTTGATGGCTCAGCTTGCTGTTTTTAATTCAAGCAGAGGTAAAGGTTTTCCTCTATCGGGTCGTGTCCAACTTTAGGGGGCAGTGCTCATCTCTGTTTCTTAGCCGAGGGAGCCAGCATCATCCAAAGACACTTCTGTGGTCATGTGAACTATATGCCGAGGCACATGGAATGCTGTTACCGTCCCATCAAAGTGGTACCTATTTATCTACTCACATTTGCATAACTTTCCAACTGCTAGGTGGGCAGGAGCTGGGGCAAGGACAGGAACTCACCCCGTCTCGCGCCGTTTGGGTCTCGAACATGGGCTGTCCACTTTCCAGCTAACTAGCTCAGCGTCCTTAACCATTGAGACATCGTGCCCCTCCCCCTTAATTCAAGTAAAGCCTTATTATCAGTAGACTAGCCTGGGAGACAGAGCAGGAAGGATCTGGAGGGAGGAATAATCAAAAATTTACCAGAGAAGCGAAATCTCTGGCCGTCCAAGACAACAAGAGCTCTGGAACGTTGCCGACATCCACTCCACCTGGTCCCTTCAAGTCATCCGCCGGGGTGTAGTTGAAGTTTCCACATGCTCCGCACACTTTCCCTGCCAAAGCTGGGCTGACAGACACGGCTATTCTGCGGTTTGGGCCAAATGTTATTTGAACCCGAGATATCTGCAGGACAATCACTTCACCGGTCAAGTCAGACTTCACCACGTTGGTGATCTCGAATGGGATTCTCACCGGCAGCCCGTTCACCTGGAATGCACAAACAGATACCAACAAAGTTAGATGGGTATGCAAGGAAAATACCCAGTTGTGTTGCCGCCAGGGTGGGGAGGTGGGGATGGGAGGTTATTTTATGATATTACTTTATTATTATTTATACCAATGACTGCATCTCCAATGATCCATCTGTTAAGCTACTGAAGTTCGCAGATGACACAACAGTGATTGGTCTCATTCGAGACAATGATGAATCCGCATATAGACGAGAGGTCAAACGACTAGCCTTGTGGTGCAACCAAAACAATCTGGAACTGAACACACTCAAAACCGTAGAAATGGTGGTAGACTTTAGGAGAAACCCTTCCATACTTCCACCTCTCACAATACTAGACAACACAGTATCAACAGTAGAAACTTTCAAATTTCTAGGTTCTATCATATCGCAAGATCTAAAATGGACAGCTAACATCAAAAACATCATCAAAAAAGGACAACAAAGAACGTTCTTTCTGCGCCAACTCAGTAAGCTCAAACTGCCCAAGGAGCTGCTGATTCAGTTCTACAGAGGAATTATTGAGTCTGTCATCTGCACCTCTATAACTGTCTGGTTCGGTTCTGCAACCCAACAAGAAAAACACAGACTTCAGAGGATAATTAGAACTGCAGAAAAAATTATTGCTACCAACCTGCCTTCCATTGAGGACCTGTATACTGCACGAATCAAGAAGAGGGCCGAAAAATATTTACAGACCCCTCGCATCCTGGACATAAACTGTTTCAACCACTACCCTCAAAACGACGCTATAGAGCACTGCACACCAGAACAATCAGACACAAGAACAGTTTTTTCCCGAAGGCCATCACTCTGCTAAACAAATAATTCCATCAACACTGTCAAACTATTTACTGAATCTGCACTACTATTAATCTTCTCATAGTTCCCATCACCAATCTCTTTCCACTTATGACTGTATGACTGTAACTTGTTGCTGGCAATCCTTATGATTTATATTGATATATTGACCATCAATTGTGTTGTAAATGTTGTACCTTGATGAAGGTATCTTTTCTTTTATGTACACTGAGAGCATATGCACCAAGACAAATTCCTTGTGTGTCCAATCACACTTGGCCAATAAAAATTCTATTCTATTCTATATTACTTTATTAATTTATTATATGATTCTCTATTTTATTAGTTTTATTGGGTGTGTGTTTTTTTAATGGGAGGTTTTTATATTCTTGTAAGCCGCCTTGAGTCGCCATGTGTGCGAATATAAATTTCCTAAATAAATAAATCCTCCTCCAAATGCTTCAGTGAGTTAGGCCATTGCTTGCTTTTTATTTTTTCTTGGTTTATGTCTCTGCTACCTAGTACGGATTTCCAGGTTGGTGGCATGCAACACATTGTGGGTGCTCCAACATTGGAGGTTTTTAAGAAGAGATCGGGCAGCCGTTTGTCTGGGATGGTACAAAGTTTCCTGCTTGAGCAGGGGGTTGGACTAGAAGACCTCCGGGGTCCCTTCCAACTCGGTTATTTTGCTATGCTAAGTTAAGAATGGAAACTGTACAAGCTTGAGGTGATTAAATCTGCAGAACAGGAATAGGTTACTTAGTACCTTGTGGCAAGGGTGAGGCTGCTGGGGATTTGCAGGGGTTCGGGAGAACCTCTAGCTAAGATTCTGTGCAGTTCAGAGAACCTGCAAATCCCACTCCTGGCTGGCCCCGTCCACCCCACCCCTTCCTTCCCTGGAGTCCCCATGCGGCCCGTTTTGGATATAGGTAAGTGCAGGGCACTCTGCAAGGCCAAATACCAGTGCCTGGAGGCTCAGTGGGCTGAGATGGTCAGCCAGTTCCAGGCCATGATGCTGTCCCACTGGAACGAGGCCCTCCAGCTCTTCACCACCAGCGGCACTTCCCTCCAGCCTTCACCCAAAGCCCCACACCAGGAGGCTGAAGCAGACCCCAAATCATAATTTCTGCCCCTCTCTGGCCCTCACAAAAAGACCCCAAAGGGGGAGACTCTCTGCAGCAACACAAATGATCATTACACATATCTCTCCCAGGGGCCGTAATATGAGGACCCCTGATTTAGTGCAATATAAAAAATGCAAATAATTTTTCTGCGGCCCACCCAAATTTTCTCACGGACCACCAGTGGTCCATGGACCGCCAGTTGGTGACCACTAGTCCAGAGAGTATGGGTGTCATGTCCCACTCCCCCTCCGATGACTGGGTCTAGGAAGTCCGTATCAAGCGTGGCAACGAAGCCTCTGCAGCTTGTCAAATTCCTTCAAGGCTTCTCAGGGCAGGCAGGAGTCCAAGTTGTGACTTCAGCGATAGCAGCAAACTAGATGAGACTTTGCTTGACTCAAGTTTGAAATGCCAAAAGCAGGTCCTTTATATAGGCTGTGGGGTGTGGCTCCATGACTCAGCATTTATCCAGGCCTGCCCCTCCCTTTCTTCTGCTGGCATCGCCTCTCAGATCTCCGGAAGCGAGGATCCTTCCACTTTGAATTCTCTTCAGCTGGATCTGCTGTCAGTAATTCTAGCACGTGGCTGGCTTCCTGCTCACACGTTGTAGGAGTGAGGTTTATCAGGTTTGTTTGTTCATTCCTGGAATCCTCTCCGGGCATGGGGCCAGGGCCGGGGACTGGAGGCACAACAGGCCATTCATCTTCATTATCAGACTCGGAGTCTGATAACAGGCCCGGGTGTAGATGGGAGTGGCCTGGCTGAGGAGAGGAGGGAGGACAAGGCACAACACTGGGGCCGTATATAAATCCAAGTGCTATTGCTATTTTCTGAACAAATCTCACTCTCATGTTGACTGACCCCAAGGCTGCTATGATTTCTGGGTTAGCAAAACCATCCCTTCCCTCTTCCCTACAATGCAGGGTGGGCCTAAGCTGCACGGCAGAGAACAACTCAACCGTGTTCCCATGTAAGCCAAACCTGTGACAAGGTTTCAGAGGACACAACTAATCTTGCAGGAGTTCCCATGAAGAGCTCAAGAAAAGAAATACAGATAGTCCTCAGCTTACAACAACAGCACTAAAAAAAAGTAACATGATCATTTTTCATACTTATGGCCATTGTAGTCTTCCTATAGTCACGTGATCAAAATTCAGACGCTTAGCAACTGACTCATATTTATGACGGTTGCAGTGTCCCGGCCGGAGTCATGGGATCACCTTTTGCGACTTTCTGACAACCGAAGTCAACGGTGAAGGACAGGTTCACTTAACCGCTGTGTCGCTAACTTAACAACTGCAGAGATTCGCTTAACGACGCTGACAAGAAAAATTGTGCAAGGAGCGAAACTCCTTGCTGAGCAAGACAAGGAGGGAAGAGGGAAGAGATGGTTTTGCTAACCCAGAAATCACAGCAGCCTTCGGGTCAGACAACATGAGAGTGATATTTGCTCATGGGGCTCAGAAAATAGCAGTAGCCCTTAGATTTATATACGGCCCCATACTCTCTGGATGGTTTACAGTGTCAGTATATTGGGAACAGTAGAACAGGGATGGTAGGCCCGCTGGTGCGCTTATACACACCCCCTTAGGGACCTCTTAAGAAACATGAAAGGTCCACAGTAGACAGTTTACGGTAAAAGATATGGGGGATTAGAGAGACTAACAACAGGATCAGGTAGAGTCTTCCAGACATTTACTACTCTATTGCAGAAGTCATATTTCCTACAATTAAGATTAGAGCGAATTACATTGAGTTTAAATTTATTGATGGCCCTTGTATTATTATGGTTGAAATTAAAGTATTCATTTATAGGTAGAACATTTTGGCAAATAATCTTATGAACTAAGCATAGGTCAAAACATAGATGACATAGTCCGAGGCTTTCTAGACCAAGACTCCTTGTCTTGCTCAGCAACATGAATGTTGGGTTCAATTGTAGTTGTAAGTGGAGGATTACCTGCAATAGGTGATTTTAAAAAAAAAAAGGTCATGAATAGAACTCCTTCCATGGTTTAGTTTCCACTTACCCAGACTTCTTTCTGGTCGTTTACCGCAATGAAGAATGTTTTTAAGAAGAGGTACAAGGTGACAGAGGTCGTTTGGAGAGGCAGACACGAGGTGACTCTAGCTACCAGGCGGAACCAATCGTCAGAGAGGGTGTCGCAAAGGGAAACCAACTGGTAAGCTCCAGGAGCAACCGCGTCTCCCGAAAGGCCATCGAAGGAAGAGAAATGTTGACCTGGTATCATTATGCAGCGGCCTTCAGTGGGGAAGCAACTGCGTATCCCGTCTCTCACTCCACAAGCATCACCAGTTCCACAGCCGTGGAGGAGGCAGATCAGCTGGTCGGGGCCTGTACATGTACATTTCATCTTACAGTCTGGAGTGATGTAGCTCTCCCCTTGCTGGAGAAAGAAAAGGACATGCCGTGAAAACAATACCCCATAATTACAAACTGAAGCTTCATCTTCTCTAGCTAAAACAATGCAAGCCATGTGATAGAAATCTCCATATACAGTAGTGCCCAAAAATTGTGGAAACCTTTTGGGAAAAGTGTATTTTCTGAAACTAGCTAATAACACCCCCCCCTTTTTTTTTTTGAGTAGTACCAGTGGTGAGATTCAGCCAGTTCGCATCTATTCAGGAGAACTGGTTGTTAACTTTCTAAACAATTTGGAGAACCGGTTGTTGGAAGAAATCTTATTTTGGTTTTTTTTCCCACTTTACAGGGCTAATCCTGTAAGGAAGGCAGGAAGGAAACATTCTGGTGGTATTTCTAGCCTAATATTTATTGCCCTGCTTACAGAAACTGCCTCTCTGGTTAACGCTTGCTACGTTGTAACAGCTAAGGCAAAGCATCCATCAATGTGAGTGACGTTGAGGTGGCCATGCCCACGTGGTCACGTGACCCCCCTCCCCCCAAGCCATGCCTACCCAACTGGTCATTAGGGCAGAGGACCGGTTGTTAAATTATTTGAATCCCACCACTGAGTAGTACCATAAAATCATATATCAATGGAGAGATAATTTAATCAAGAATGAAATGCAATAACTTTCATGAAGGATTTGCTATTAGAATAGTCGTTACAGTATAAAGAAGAAAAGTGAAACATGTAGAAAAAATGAGATGTACAAAAATTATCACCATAGGAAAAAACGAGTTATATATAAAAAATATCACCATATCAGTTAATCCTTAGCTGGGTAACCTTTAGCATGAATTACAGCCTTAAAACGTCTTCCCATGGAGTGAACCAAGTCTTTTAGTTCTGCAGCTGTTCTAATGTGAAACCAAGATTGAACGATTGCTTCTATTAACTGGTTTTTATTGCTGGGTTGCTTCTAACTAACAAGTTTCTTTAGTCGGCTCCATAGACTAAATTGGGTGGGTCTGGGCTATTCCCAGACCAGTCCAGCAGTGGAATAGGATTATCTTGAAACTCCCCCCCCTCCCAAAAAAAGTGGTGTTATTAGCCACCAAACCTCACAAATACACTTTTCCCAAAAGGTTTCCACAATTTTGGCCACTACTGTATACGGAGAT
Source organism: Ahaetulla prasina (assembly GCF_028640845.1). Lineage (NCBI taxonomy): Eukaryota > Metazoa > Chordata > Lepidosauria > Squamata > Colubridae > Ahaetulla > Ahaetulla prasina. The sequence goes on along the minus strand of NC_080548.1, from coordinate 23,224,879 downwards.
TTCTATCACATGGGTTGCATTGTTTTTATTTTTAAAAAAAACCAAAGACGAGTTTTGTTTTCCTAAATTAAAGAAACAACAACGCCAAAAGAATAATAAAATTAGGAACAACAATCAAAGGAGGGAGGGAAGTTCAAGATGTTACCAAATCACACGGTTGACATCAACAGGAAAACAATTGCAAACATCAAACACCATCTGCAATATCTAATTTAATAAAGGCGAGGGAAAGTTAGAGGCATTCGGGGGGGGCGCTATTATTTCGTGCATTACTCAACATTATGGGTTCAGCCAATTTGGAAAGAGGCTGAAAAGAAGAAGAAAGAAAAATGAAGATCTTACGGCGATGCAGAAAAAAACCGTCTGCGTGGGATATACAAATGGCTGCAAAAGCGCCAATGTTTGGGGGCTGAATATTCCTATCCAGGGAACAGGAACTTTGCATTAAATTTTAAGCAAAATATACGTGTGTGTGTGTGTGGGTGGGTGGGTGGGTGGGTGTGGGGGTGTGCACACCTCCATTCACACATTTGTAGCTTTTATTCCACGCACGAGGGGTAGAAACGTGCTTAGTGTTGAAAGGCAGCCCTTGAAATCAGAGCAAGAGACTGAATTTCATTTATGGAGTCCATAGACTTTGGCTGTTGTACAACATGATCACCGCCATCATTCATAAGAGTCGTTTGTGGCTCAGTTCTTTTATTGCTCTGCTATGAAACTGCTCCAAGGGCAATATAACCAGCAGAGTGTAGTATCATTTCCTAAAATAGCAAATTCAGGTGGTGAGTTACGAGAGGAATCGAGCCAAAACTGCAGTTGTTACATGCATGGGGGGAAAAAATGCAGAGTTGAAAAAGCCTAGAGTGGAATAAACCCCTCGGCCCTTTCCCCCAACCCCCATCAAAACAGATAAATAAATAAATCGGAATTAGCTCAAGCATGCTTAAGAGGAGTGAAGAAGGTTGGGTTTTCCCATCAATCGGAAAGCCAAGATGGACAGAGGACTTGTTAAATACCGTTTCCTTCCTTAACACCAGCATGAAAATCTTTTAAATTGTTATGTGTAACTCAGGGAATGGCTTAAAAAAAGTCAAGTTGGGTCTTATATACAGTATATATATATATAAAAAAAGGTAGACCTTTGATCATACCATGCTGGTCACTATTTGATTAGGGTTTTTTTACTATACCTTCCCGAGACCCCTGCCCAGAACTGGGCAAAAGTGTTCAAACAAGGCCACCATGATGTAATCCAATGCATTTATATTTCCAGCATGTAAGGGTTGCCCCAAAGAATAAGGGGTCAACCTATTCTCCAAAGCACCTGAAGGCAGGACAAGAAGCAATGGGTTGGAAACTAATCAAGGACAGAAGCAACTTAGAACTAAGGAGAAAATTCCTAACAGTGAGAATCATCGATCAGTGGAATGACTTGCCTCCGGATGTTTTGGGTGCTCCATCAGTGGAGGTTTTTAAGAAGAGATTGGACAACTATTTGTCAGAAATGGTATAGGGTTTCCTGCTTAGGCAGGGGGCTGGACTAGAAGACCTCCAGGGTCCCCTTCAACTCTGCATTTTATTGCACGTTAAAAACAACAACAGGCAAAGCTTCCGTCGCCCCATCATGGCTGACATTTTAATCTTTTTCCATCATAACCTTGGAATTCTCCATTTAAGGAAAATGGTTGATTTCTGGAAAAGGAGGTAGTCCAAATTAAAAAAGCAAAACAAAACAAAACTTCTCACCAGGGTGAACCTCCCGTTATGCCAGCATCCACACTGTTGTGCGGTCACACAGGCCGGTCCGTTTGCCCATGTTCCCGCGTTGCACACGCAGCCTTCAACGCACGGATCCACACACACGAGATTTTTTGCACAGGTGCCCTTGCAGTTCTGAGTGCAAAGCTCATAATGAGTTCCAGGCAGGCAGTACAGAGAACCTGTGGAGCAGAATTCAATTATATGAGTAAGCTAAGAATTTCACTCCTCATAGAAGCTACTAGAAGAGGTTTGAAGCCTCCCCCTCACCCGCTATGGAGAGTACATGGGTCAGATCAGAAACCAAAAATGAGCAGGAATGATTTTCCTAATTTGTTGTGACATGAAATCATCATCATCCAACTGTATAGATTTCTCGGTCCTTATCTTCTTCAGGAATCCCAATTAAGAGGCATCACTTAGACTAGAGGTGGCAGGCGGAGCCATATTGGTGGGCACGCGAGCTCAGCTCCGGCCAGCTGATTTTCGGGCCTTCTGGGCCCACTGGAAGTCGGGAAATGGGCTGTTTCCGGCTTCCAGAGGGCTTCTGATGGGGTGGGGAAGGCCCATTTTTCACTCTCCCCCAAGGCTCCAGAGCCTTACTAGGAGCCTGGGGAGGGTGAAAACAGCCTTCCCCCCACCCTTCCAGAGGCCCTCCAAAGGCCGAATTCTTTATTTAGGCAGAGTTCACATGTCGTAGCTAATTTTAGTTTGTTGAATAGATCATACAAGCATCCATAAGCCATGACTTACATGCAGGGGTGGGCTTCAAAAATTTTAGCAAGGGTTTCTCTGCCCGGTTGCTGAGTGGGCGTAGCCATGATGGGCGTGACCTAGTCGGCCTCCTGCACCACCGCGGGGTGGGGCGTTTTTGCTCTCCACATGCTCCAAAAGCTTTCCTTGAGGCTCTGGGAGGGCAAAAACGGCCTCCCCAGGCTCCAGAGACCCTCTGGAGGCTGGAAACGGCCTTCCTGAACTTCCAAGAGGCCCATTTTTCACCCTCCCCGAGCCTCTGCGCATGCCCTGCACTCACCTGCATCCAAAAAGGGCTGCGTGGGGACTCCTGGGAGGGGTGGAGTGGGGTGGGGGAGGCCAGCCAGGAGTGGGATTTGCAAGTTCTCCGAACTGCACAGAATCTTAGCTAGAGTTTTCTCCTGAACCTCTGCGAACCCCCAGCAGCTGACCCCTGCTTACATGCTACCATTCACCTGCCCTAGTAGAAGGGTTCCCTCGGCAGGTAAAACCAATCTGAACATGATCCAGAAAAGAAAACATCCTTCATTATGCATACGCATTCCTAAAACAGCAACTTGGATGGCGACGTACATTTTCCAAGATCTTTAAAGAGCAGGTATTCTTGTACCTCTGTGTCCGAGCTTAAGGCTGTGGCGTGCAAATTGTGTCTCTTTATGCTTGGATGAATAGAATCATTACCTCCCCCAAGGAAATTAGCTTGAGAAAAGGGCTCTCTTTGGCATGAAGGGAAGCTGCCCTTTGGAAGCTATTAGCAAAACGCTTCTGGAGAGCCGTTTCCAGCATTGCTAGTTCTGCTTCTTTTTCTTTTTTTTAAACACTTTTCCCATAATCTCACAGCTAGTTATAGAGAGTCAGTTTGATGCAGTAGTTAATATAGAAGGCTAGAAACCAGGAGACCGTGAGTTTCAGTCACAGCCAGCTGGGTGACCTTGGGCCAGTCACTCTCTCTCTGTTGTGACTCCAGCCCCCGAACCTGGCCCCATGCCTGAAAGTGACTCCGAGAGTGAGGGGGAAGGGCCGGTAAGGCTTACCTCGGGAGCACCAATTCCTTTGGCCAGGCTCCAGGAGCCAGAACCAGGCCAGTCGGAGGACATAATGAGGCCGTCATCCCCTGATTCTTCCTTTCCTCAGGTTACACCCTCAGACCCAGCTGATAATAATCAAGCTTGGATTAACCCGTGCTTCAGAAGATTAGAGAGGCGGCGTCATCAAAGGGAAGGGTGGGGCAGGAGCCCCACCCCACAGGATATATAAGGAGCTTTGGGACTGCTCGCACTCCACGGGGAGCAAAAGCTTAGCTGAACCGTTTCAAAGAGAGCTGAAGTCTTACTCTGTGAGTCATTTGTTTGTACTTTGGCGGGCAGCTGCGATTTCTCTGCCAGGACTGATAAGAGCCGTGAATCCACTGGCTGAAGGCCAGCTCGTTACTTCGAAGTGAGGAAGGAGACAGAACACTCTCAGCTCTAGGAAGCAGGCAATGGCAAACCACTTCTGAAAAACCTTACCAAAAAAACCTGCAGGTATTAGTTGGGCAATTGCCAGATGTCAGCCCTGATTTGAAGGCACACCAGGGGTGAAATCCAGCAGGCTCCAGGTTCTGGAGAACCGGTAGCGGAAATTTGGAGCAGTTCGGAGAACTGACCAATACCACCTCTAGCTGGGTGGAAATGGAGATTTTTCAATATCCTTCCCTCAGGAGTGGGGATGGGAATGGGGATTTTACAGTGTCCTTCCCCTGTCATGCCCACCAAGCCACACCACGCCCACCGAGCCCCGTCCACAGAACCGGTAGTAAAAAAAATGGGATTTCACTACTGAGGCACACCCACACACCCCGACACAAAATTAAAATATGCATTAATCCAGATCGGATTAAACATTAGGGGTAAGCGCCACGTGAAAACTCTCCATCTTGACTTACCACAAGGGGTAAATGGTCTCCACGCATCGATGGTGGCACCAGCCAGCTGACAAGCCGTTGCATAGTCCTGAAGACTTTGGCAGAGAGATTCTTTCGCTCCATAAGTGGCACACAGCCTGGCCACGCAGTACTTAAAGAAGTGATCTGGGTTAACGATGGCATGACATCTACTGAATGGACCTGGAACAGTTTGGATCAACCCACAGTATTCTTTGCCTTGGAATGCTGCTTCAGTATTTTTGTCACAAACAGAGCATTTATCCCGGCACATTTCCAAGCATCTGCCACCTTCAATTTTCCAAAAGTTTGCAAATTCGATTAAATCTTGGGCTGGCTTCCCGCTGGGCAAGAGGAATTCATCGTTCTTGTCTTTGTTGAAGTCGCCACAAAGGCTGTTGTGTCTTGTCCGCTCTCACCGCAGCCGGGGTCTGCTTATCTGCTCCCGAACACAGAGGAATGTATGCCTCCCGGCCCCAGTTCTGGCTCCATGCCCAGACAAGCTGCAGAGGAGGGGTCACCTCCCGGTCCCACCCTGGCTCCATGCCCAAGCAGGCTGCAGAGGAGGGAGCATCCCCCGGCCCCAGCCCTGGCTCCATGCCCAGGCAAACGGAGCAGCTAGACCCCTCCCCCTCCTCCACAGCATGTGAGCCTGAGGAAAGTTTACTTCCAACAACAGCTGATTGGAGTGACCCTCGCATCAGAAGATTGGATAGGCGGAGGCAACAGAAGGAAGGAGGCAGGCCTTAATGAGTGCTGAGTCATGGAGCCACACCCCATGGCCTATATAAAGGATCTGCTTTCTGGCAGTCTCTGAGTCAGGCAAAGTCGAACTTATCTTGCTGAAGTCACTTTCTGGTCTCCTGACTGCCCTGAGGACTTTGCTAGGACTTTGGGCAGAGCTGCAGAGGCACACCTGATTCGGATTTCCCTGACCCGGCCGTCAGCGGAGGAGTGGGACACGACAAAGGCCCTTCAAGATGCCTTGGTAGATACCAGCTGCAGATACTGCCACCCAATCTTTGTGGTTGTAATAAACCCGCAGGCCCAAATTGTTACGAACTAGCATGACTGTTCCCTCTTGTACCACCGAGACGTCTCCAAAGTTAGCTGGCAAGAGAAGACGCTCGCCGTTGACCTGTGCAACAAGATGCAAGAAACAAGACTGAGTCCAATGTATCTATTTGCGTTTTTGTCTCTTAATGAATATCAGCGGAATGAATGAACTGCAGTTTCTTTTTTCTTTTTACAACCCCGTCGTTCCTATTCGGGGTAGAGTCGTGACGACGGGATGAAGCTAAGAGTTTACTGGCCGGATGCCCTTCCTGACACCTACGTGGAGTTCGCAGGATATATTTTTTTCTTTGTGCCCAAGGAGGGAAACATCTGCCTCTCCCCTGGATTGAATTCCCAACCTCCCAAGAAGTGGAAGGTGAGCACCTTCACCACTTGAATAAATAAACTGCAGGTAGTCCTTGACTTACAATCACAACTGAGTCCACTATTTATGTTGCTAAGTGAGAAATTTGTTAACTCGGGTTTGCCCTATTTTACAACCTTTCTTGCCACCGTTGTTAACTGAATCACTGCACTCGTCACATGAATAACCTGGTTGTTAAGGGAATCTGGCTTCTCCCTTGACTTTGCTTGTCACAAGGTCACAAAAGGTGATCGCACGACCCCGGGATGCTGCAACTGTCATAAATGTGAGTCGGTTGCCAAGCGCCTGACTTTTGATCACGTGACCAGAAGGATGCTGCAATGGTCGTAGGAAAAATGGCCCGTAAGTCACTTTTTTTCAGTGCAGTTGTAATTTTGAATGGTCACTAAACAAACTGTGGGGGAGCCGAGGACTACCTGTACAGCAGCTCTGCTAAAACTATTTGTCTCCGTGCTAATAGCAAGGAAAGGCAGACCTGAATGGAGTTTAAGCGGCGACACATGATTTATGTCAGGCCTGGAAACCATACTAGGCCTTAGGGTTCCAGACGCTGCCACATTTTTCCCCTGAGGGGAGGAAGGGGGGCTGAGGGGTATGGTAACATTCTTCAAGCGGTCAAGGTCGGATGGTGTTCACATCTGCAGGAAGAGTGGCGAGAAGATACTCGAATGAACTGGGAGAACGTGGGACCATGTGACCGGCAAAGGGGTCAGGGGGGTGGGACTCTTGGGGTTTGTATAACTGGGAAAAGAATCCAGAAGTTCAGTTTTGGAATTTCACTCATCGTGTGCCAGTTTCCTCATGCTAGTAAAGAACTCTGAAAGACAATGGCTTCTGAGTTTTTTTTATGCAGAAGAGGTTTTTCTGGAACCTTGACAACTTATATATGACCGCTATCCTTTTCTCCTTACCGGGGGTGAAATGTAAAATTTGTTACTACCGGTTGTGTGGGTGTGGCTTGGGGAGGGATAATGTGACTGGGTGGGCGTGGCCAATTTTTTTTTAAACTTTTAAAAGCATTTTTTCTACAACCCCTTCTCCTCGTAGTAATTTAGGGTGATTGATCCAAACCGATTTTGGGGTTTGCTGATTATTTAGGCTTGTTGTTACAGAAAAGGCTAGTAGCTATTTACTATATAAAAGTAAAACATTGTAGGTTATTACATTATTATTATTATTTTTGCATTTATATCCCGCCCTTCTCCGAAGACTCAGGGCGGCTTACACTATGTTAGCAATAGTCTTCATCCTATTTGTATATTTATATACAAAGTCAACTTATTGCCCCCAACAATCTGGGTCCTCATTTTACCTACTTTATAAAGGATGGAAGGCTGAGTCAACCTTGGGCCTGGTGGGACTAGAACTTGCAGTAATTGCAAGCAGCTGTGTTAATAACAGACTGCATTAGCAGTCTGAGCCACAGAGGCCCCTATTATTGTACTGCGCCAAAAAAAAATTGAAAGGCAATGCTTTTGTCTTTCTTACCCCTTTTCCCTATACTTTTTCCCTCCCTCTTTCCCTTCTCCTCCCCTATTTTCCCACGGTTTTCATTTTTCTTTTCTGCATTTTATATTTTGATAAACTAATTTTCAAAAATGGAACCTCAAAGGGAGATTGATGGGGACTCTTTCCTGGACCTGAGGACCTAGAGGCTAACACTGTAAACCACTTGGAGAGGGCTGTAAAAGCACTGTGACGCAGTATATAAGTCTAAGTGTCAAGTGGTGTTAGGGCCGCGGTGTGGCTCAGGCTGTAAGAAGCCTGTTATTAAACACAGCTGCCTGCAATTACTGCAGGTTCAAGCCCCACCAGGCCCAAGGTTGACTCAGCCTTCCATCTTTTATAAGGTAGGTAAAATGAGGACCCAGATTGTTGTGGGGGGCAATAAGTTGACTTTGTAAATATACAAATAGAATGAGACTATTGCCTTATACACTGTAAGCCGCCCTGAGTCTTCGGAGAAGGGCGGGATATAAATGTAAACAAACAAAAAAAAAGTGCTACTTCTCCCCTCTTTTCCTTGGTCCTGGTGGCGCAGTGGTTAGAATGCAGTATTGCAGGCTAACTGCCCACAGCTTGGAGTTCAATCCTGACTGGCTCAAGGTTGACTCAGCCTTCCATCCTTCCGAGGTGGGTAAAATGAGGACCCAGATTGTTGGGGGCAAGAGGCTGACACTGTAAACTGCTTAGTGACAGCGGTAAAAGCACTGTGAAGCAGTATATAAGTCTAAGTGCTAAGTGCTATTTCTCCCCTCCTTTCCTTGGTCTTGGTGGTGCAGTGGTTGACTCAGTCTTTCATCCTTTCGAGGTCAGTAAAATGAGGACCCAGATTGCTGGGGGCAAGAAGCTGACACTGTAAACCGCTTCGAGAGGGCTGTAAAGCAGTATATATAAGTCTTAAGTGCTAGTGGCATAGGGCCGGGTTATTTACGGACTGCCTGCTGCTACCAAATACCTCTCACCGACCCGTGCGCTCTCGCAGAGAGGGACTCCTCAAGGTGCCGTCGGCTAGGCAGTGCCGGCTGGCGACGCCCAGGGGAAGGGCCTTCTCTGTGGGGGCCCCCACCCTCTAGAACGAACTTCCCCCAGGACTTCGTCAACTTCCTCACCTCCGAACCTTTCGCCGCGAGCTTAAAACACATCTATTTATTTGCACAGGACTGAACTAGATTTTAAATTTTAATTGGTTTTAATGGGTTTTATTATGTATATTGCTATTTTAATTATTCGGCCATTTGTAATAAGTTTTTTAATTGAGGTTTTATTTTGTATTTATATGTATATTTTTTTATCTGGCTGTGAACCGCCCTGAGTCCCTAGGGAGATAGGGCGGTATAAAAATATGAAGAAATAAATAAATAAAAATAAATAAATAAATAGTGCTATTGGGCACACAAAAGACTCACCCAAATTTCGGAGTTCTTGTCTCTTTGAAGAACAACCTGGTATTCAGAAACCTGAATCTTGACTTCCTCGATGCCAGTGTGTCCAGCTGAGAGGATAACAGAGAACTTGTGCCTCTCGTCACTTTGGGCAAGGACGTATGAGCAAAGAGCCGGCAGCGAATATTGCACACCATCAAAGGTGACGTAATTCCAGCCGTTCAGTGCGTAGCAGGTGCCCGGTTCCCTGGGGAAACAAACTGAGACGTCATTCACCACTTTGCAGGCGTCCCCATCGGAGCAGACGTCACGACACTCAACCGTTCCATCTTCCATGCATCGGCAACGTTTCCGGCAGAAATCGTTGGAGAAGAATTCCTCGCCTTTCTTGTAGTATATGCCCCCGAATTCACAGACGCATTCCCGGAGTGGTACACACAAGTTCCCGTTCCAGATGAATCCCGGTTTACAGATGCAACCTTCGCCGCAAGGCGCCTTGCACATAAGGGGGAGCCGGGGGATTTCACAGGTAGCAGCACAATGAGTTCCACAGAGTTCATATTGAGAGTTCGCTGGGCAGTGTTGAGCTAGTGAGGGAAAAACAAGGAGACGGATCAAGAAAAGTTCCGGAAAGTCTTTGCTGGCTGAGTTATTCTGGGAGTTGAAGTCCACAAGTCTTAAAGTTGCCAAGCTTGGAGACCCCTGGAATAGAACAGAATAACAGAGTGGGAAGTAGTCCAGTCCTCTGCCTAGGCAGGAAACCCTACACCACTTCAGACAAATGGTTATCCAACCTTCTTAAAAACTTCCAGTGTTGGAGCATTTACAACTTCTGGAGGCAAGTTGTTCCACTGATTAATCGTTCTCACTGTCAGGAAACAGCTCCTTAGTTCTAGGTTGCTTCCCTCCTTGATTAGTTTCCATCCATATTGGGAGAAAATTCTAAACCAGATCCCCGTCTACTAATTTTGTTTTCTACTCCCAAGGTTACTTCTCTCCTTGACCCATTTGCTTCCTGTCCCGCCTTCAAGGTGCTTTGGAGAAGAGCTTGACCCCACTTCTTTGTGGCAGCCCCTGAGATATTGGAACATTGCTCTCATCTCTCCCCTACTGTAGAGGTAGTCCTCGATTTATGACCACAAAAGTCCTCAATTTATCAAGCCCAAAATTCCTGCCACTGAGCAAAAACATTTGTGAAGGGACTTTTGCTCCATCTTATGATCTTTCTTGCCAGAGTTTTTTCAGCGAATCACTGCGCTTGGTACGTTGGTACCACGGTTCTTAAGTGAATTGGGCTTCCCCATTGACCCTGCTTGTGAGGTGGTCGCAAAAGTGGATCACGTGACCCTGGGACGCTGCCAACCGTCATAAATGTGAGTCAGTTGCAGAGTGTCTAAAGGTTGATCACATGACCATGGGGATGGCGCAACAGGCCTAAGTGTGAAAAACGGTCACAGGTCAGCTTTTTCAGTGCTCTTGTAACTTTGAAGGGTCACTAAATGAACTGTTGTAAGTCGAGGTTGTAATCGTGGTTTAGTTCCTTCTGATGTTATTCTAGTTTGGGTTGGGTTTCAAAAGAGGGCACATGTTGTCTGGGACTACCTGTATTAGGTGAATTTAGATTCTTCCAACCGATGTCAACAGCAAAATTATAAATGGGTTACGTTCAGCGGATACAGAAGAAATGAGCCTGAAAGAAATATTCTTCATTTTGTGACAGGGAATTAAATGTGAAGTCTGGAAGCTACAGCCATAGGCAGCTCCTGGATCAACATTTAATCCAGCATAGATGAGGTGGTTAGATTAGAAAGGGAGAGAAGACTCTTCCATCAAGCACTATGGGAGGGATTAATGTTGGCAGAAGATTAATTAATCATATTCATTGCCGCTAGGAGATAGTTTTGTATTATAAGTCTCATAAATATGTTGAAAGAACAGGAAGATCACCTGCAGCTTTAGCTACTCAGCTTGTGGTTCACTGATGAACAGAAATATCACAAAAATAATCTTTGGCATAACTGTAGTTATCATAACTGCCAGGCCACGTGATCAGGATATATAGCAGCTACAATCCAGTTCAGCTGAAATGCACCAGCTGCATTAACTATTGAAATTTCTCAAGGCACTCTAGCTCAATAGCAGTAACTGTGAGAGGGATCTTGGAGTCCTAGTGGACAATCACTTAAACATGAGCCAGCAGTGTGCAGAGGGATAGATCACACAGAGCGTTAATACCACTTTATAATGACTGTGCTTGGAATATTGCATCCACTTTTGGTCACTGTGATATAAAAAAGGATGCGGAGACTTTAGAAAGAGTGCAGAGAAGAGCAACAAAGATGATTAGGGGACTGGAGGCTAAAACATATGAAGAACGGTTGCAGGAACTGGGTATGTCTAGTTTAATGAAAAGAAGGACTAGGGGAGACATGATAGCAGTGTTCCAATATCTCAGGGGCTGCCCCAAAGAAGAGGGAGTCAAGCCAGTGGTGAAATCCACTTACCTTCCTTACCGATTCGGGAATGCGGGAGCATGTACATGCTATGCGCACACATTTCTCTTCTGCGCATGGGCAGAACCTTCTGTGCATGTGCAGATGGTAAAAAAACATGATATACTGATGTAGATGGGCAGAGCTTCCCACTACCGGCGTTACCAGTTCAGTGGGCCGATAGAAGCAGGGGTGGGGGGATTTCACCGCTGAGTCAAGCTATTCCCCAAAGCATCTGAAGGCAAGGCAGGAAGCAAGGGATGGAAACTAATCAAGGAGAGAAGCAACCTAGAACTAAGGAGAAATTTCCTGACAGTTAGAACCATTGATCAGTGAAACGACTCTCTTCCAAAAGTTGTGATGGTCTAATGCTGGAGGTTTTTAAAAAGAGATTGGACAGCCGTTTGTCTGAAATCATATAAGGCCTTCTGCTTAAGCAGGGGGCTGGACTAGAAGGCCTCCAAGGCCCCTTCCCAGTCTGTTATTCCATTATTCAACTGCTCTCTTTGGCTCACCCCTGCCCCCCTTTCAGCCCCACCCTCCAACGCTTCAAGTCCAAACTTACGGCAGAAGCTATCCGTCCTCCAATTCTGTAAAGGAACACTTCTGCCTTGACAGGCCGCTACGTAAGTGACAATGACATCACACCAAACATTCTTCTGTCCCCGAACTTCACAGGTCTTTTTGATACACTCATCAAAGAAAGGTGCAACTGGAATGACCCCATAGCAGGAAGCGAAGGGCCCATCCGGCCGGCTCAACAACCCACAGAACGAATCTTGTTGATAGCTTTCTAGTTCAGCGGAGGAGCAGGGAGGACATTTTGAGGAACAGCCCAGAGAGCAGCCTACAAACCAGTTTTCCCCGTATTCTTGCGTCATCTCATCAGCAAGGTTTCCGTTGGCGTTTCCACACAGCCCGCACAGGTGTCCTGCGAAGTTCGATGGCACGGTTGTTTGAATGTCGAGGTTTTCCTTGTTTAATTTGACCATCAGGCCAAACTGTGTCTCAAGGACAAAATGGTGCCCGTCGGAATTAACCTTAATTTTCTCCTCGTAGTTGAAAGGCAGACTTACTGGGTTGCCATCCATCTGAGTAAAAGACAGAATTCGATTTTGTTTCTCTTCCAATTAAACAAACAAACAAAAAAACACCCAAATTCCCAGCTCTTTTAGTGCTGGGGGGGGAAAAGAGAAATGTTTGGAAATACAATGTAAACACGGGTAGGTATTTTGGGAAGCAGGAGAAACAGGTATTTGAATGTTGACCTTTTAAGATTTTCTGCTTTCCCCCCCCCCCCCATAATGAATTTACTTTAACTAGATTTAACTGCCTTCCATTGAGGACCTGTATACTGCACGAATCAAGAAGAGGGCCATGAAAATATTTACAGATCCCTCATATCCAGGACATAAACTGTTTCAACTCCTACCCTCAAAATGATGCTATAGAGCACTGCACACCAGAACAACTAGACACAAGAACAGTTTTTTCCCTGAAGGCCATCACTCTGCTAAACAAATAATTCCATCAACACTGTCAAACTATTTACTAAATCTGCACTACTATTAATCTTCTCATCGTTCCCATCACCAGTCTCTTTCCACTTATGACTGTATGACTGTAACTTTGTTGCTGGCAATCCTTATGATTTATATTGATATATTGACCATCAATTGTGTTGTAAATGTTGTACCTTGATGAACGTATCTTTTCTTTTATGTACACTGAGGGCATATGCACCAAGACAAATTCCTTGTGTGTCCAATCACACTTGGCCAATAAAAAATTCTATTCTATTCTATTCTATTCTATTCTATTCTATTCTATTCTATTCTATTCTATTCTATTCTAATCAATGCAGGCTCAGTCTAAAAAATTCAAAGTAAATTACACAGGGTGAAAAAGGCAGCCTTTCTTTCTGCAGAACCAGACCGCTTTTAAACTTAAGATTGCATGTATTTCTAAACAACACTTAAAACACCCTCTGCCATTAAATATGGGTAGATACGTAATTGCCTGAAGAGCACATATGCCTCTTCAGATTAAGTGTTGCAGTCCCTAGTGGGCCCGTTTGGATCATATTGCTGAAATTCAATTCTGTAAAATAGTAATTTTCAGCAACATTATATGTGACCCATTTTTAAAGAATGGAAAACCCCAAATAAGGAATGTTAATATTCTGGGCCAATCAATAAACCATTTTTCTGTTGTTATTTTTTTTAAAAAGCCAACTATACTCAAACCACAGTAAAAAAATATATATCCGCTGTGCCTATTTGGTGAGCCAACCGTATCATAACCATGCTATCCAAAGCCAAAAAAAAATTATAAGAATAGTAATCCTATTATTATAGCAGTGCTACTCCTGCCAAATTTGTAAACCCTACAAGGGCAGTTAATGTTCTGTTTAATTATTATTTAATTTTTCACCCTGGCGTTGTTTGGTATGGACAGTCAACCTGATTACTGAATTAACCACATTTCCTAAATCTACACCAGGGGTGTCAAACTCAAGGCCCACGGGCCAGATCTGGCCTGCTTAGAATTGGCCTACAGGCAGTAGTGGGATTCAGCCAATTCGCACCTATTCAGGAGAACTGGTTGTTAACTTTCTAAGCAGTTCGGAGAACCGGTTGCTGGAAGAAATCTTATTTTGGTTTTTTCCACTTTACGGGGCTAATCCTGTAAGGAAGGCAGGAAGGAAACATTCTGGAGTTGTTTCTAGCCTAATCTTTATTGCCCTGTTTACAGAAACTGCCTCTCTGGTTAACCCTTATTACATTGTAACAGCTAAGGTGAAGCACCTATCGATGTGAGTGACATTGAGTTGACCATGCCCACACGGTCACATGACCACCGAGCCATGCCTACCCAGCTGGTCATTAGGGCAGAGAACCTAATTCAAATAATCCCAGTGGTGGGATTATTCGAATCCCACCACTACCTACAGGGCTACCCTGGAAACAGCGCAAGCTCTATTTTCGGCTGCGATGACCTTCTGCAACCCTCTGCCAGTGAAAACAGAGCTTGGGATGGCTGCGTATAACCCTCTCAAGTTCCATTTTTGGCTGTGACAGCCTCCTACAACCATCTGCCAGCGAAAACGGAGCTCAGGAGGCTCTCCCAAGCTCCATTTTCACTGGCAGGGCGCTTGGGCTACTACAGGCACCCCCAACACGAGTGACATTGAGCTGACCATGCCCATCCAGGCCCCCCGAGGTCAAACACAACTCTGATGCAGCCCACAATGAAATCAACTTTGACACCCTTGATCTACACCACCTGTTGATCTGGAAATTAATCCAGAAATTTCACAGAAAACCAGACAGGAACCATTAAATCGGAAAACAAGACAAGGAACCAGTGGTGGGTTGCCCCCGGTTCGGACCGGTTCTTGTGAACCGGTAGTAAAACCGGGGGTAGGCTCCACCCACCCATCCCGACGTCTTCAGGAAGCTTCTGCACATGCGCAGAAACAGGCGCACACGAGCGATCGAAGCAAGCGCACACGCGCGATCCCGCTGCGAACCAGTAGTAAAGGTAAGTAGAACCCACCCCTGCAAGGAACACTATCCAAGGTGAAAACAAACCTAGTTTAGCATGTCATGCAAATGCAGCAGTTAAATCTTACTAACTGACTAACTGACCTGGTTCAACCTATTGAGTAAAGAGATCTTACCTGCACCTGGTCGGTACGGACAGTAATGGTCTTTTCATACACTTTTAATATAACCGCACGACCTTCAGGAGGTAGGTTGTTCTGAGCTGAGAGGTCAAACGGTATGAGATCCGGCCTGGGAAGGCAGACTTTAGACAGCTGGTAGATGCAGCGGCCCTCAAACCTATAGCCGTATCCATCAAAAGTGATGTATTCATAGTTTCCTGCAGAGATGCAGGTGGAGGTGCTAGGGTAGCACCCCCGGACTCCATTGACCAATTTGCACTGCTCTCCAGTTTGGCAGGCAGCTAAGGTGCACACCACGGCCCCAAACCTCGAATCACATTTGCAGCGCAAAGTGCAGTCCTTGTTCCAGAATTCTTCGTCGGGGTTGTAGTAGATGCCATTGTGCGTGCAACCGCAGCTTTCGATGGGCACACATTTGTCGGTGCTAAGGATGTAGCCGTCGTTACACTGGCAGGTTTCCAAACATCCCTTTGCGCAAGGCAAGAGCAAGTTGCGGGAGGCACATGTCGCTGGGCATCTTTTTCCACATGGCACAAAGTGGCTATTTTCAGGACAAGGGAGAGCTGTGAAAGGAAGTAACTGTTAAGTAGCAATAGCAATAGTACTTAGACTTATAAACCACTTCGCAGTGCTTTAAAGCCCTCTCTAAATGGTTTACAGTGTCAGCCTAGTGCCCCCAACAATCTGGTCCTCATTTTACCCGCCTCAGAAGGATGGAAGGCTGAGTCAACCTTGAGCCCGGTTGTCGTGTCCCACTCCTCCGCTGACGGCCGGGTCAGGGAAATCAGAATCAGGCGTGCCTCTGCAGCTCTGCCAAAGTCCTAGCAAAGTTCTCAAGGCAGGCAGGAGACCAGAAAGTGACTTCAGCAAGATAAGGTAGACTTTGCCTGACTCAGAGAATGCCAGAAAGCAGATCCTTTATATAGGCCATGGGGTGTGGCTCCATGACTCAGCACTTATCCAGGCCTGCCCCTCCCTTCCTTCTGTTGACGCCGCCTATCAATTCTTCTGAAGCGAGGGTCACTCCAGTCGGCAGCTGTTGGTAATTGACCTTCCTCAGGCTCACATGCTGTGGGGGAGGGGGAGGGGTCTAGTTGCTCCGTTTGCCTGGGCATGGAGCCAGGGCTGGGGGCTGGAGGCACTTCTTCTTCTTCAGCCTGTCTGGGCATGGAGCCAGGACTGGGGCCGGGAGGCATGCTAGGACATTCCTCAGCGTTCGGAAGCAGATAAGATGGGCCCGCCTGCGGGGAAAGCGGACGAGGCACAACACCGGTGAGATTCAAACTGCCAAATTGCAGGAAGACAGCAGTCAGCAGAAGTAGCCTGCAGTTCTGCATTCTAACCACTGCCCCACCGCGGCTCATATTAACTATGATTTTCCCATTCTCTAAATTCCATGTAACCAACAATCTTTTCTATATATTTTCCACAGTTGGGGCAGTTAATTTCATGTGTCTCTATGCTCTTCTACACTGATCCATACCCATTTGTGCCCCTAAAATCTAGGATTTCCTACTTTCTACAGAAAGCAAGGTGGCCAACGACTGGTCTCATCAGCCCTGTTAAGATCTCCTATTTAAGAAAGTACAGGTAGTCCTTGACTTACAACAGTTCATTCAGTGACCTTCAAAGTTACAATGTCACTGGAAAACGTGACTTATGACTGTTTTTCACACGACCGTTCCACCATCCCCATGGTCACGTGATCAAAATTTGGACACCTTGCAACTGACTCACATTTAGGTCATGTGATCACCTTTTGCAACCCTCTGACAAGCAAAAGGCAGGCGGAAGCCAGATTCACTTAACAATTGCAGTGATTCACTTAACAATCGTGGCAAGAAAAGGTTGTAAAATGGGGCAAAACTCACTTAAGAAATGTCTCACTTAACAACAGGGCTCAATTGTGGTCGCAAGTGAAGGACTACCCATATTCCTTCCATAAGCACAACAAAATTAAATATGTTGACCATCATTTGTCTGAAATTGTTTCCTGCCTGAGCAGGGGGGGTTGGAATAGAAGACCTCCAAGGTCATTTCCAACTCTGTTATTCTGTTATTCATTTAACTCAATTAGATGCTTTTTAAATGTACTTCTGTTTTTGCTCCTCACTTACATCATGTTGGTCTTATACTAGCCTTAACTGTTGTTAGTACGGATATTAGACATCAAGCTAGAATACTTAGAATAGAATAGAATAACAGAATTGGAAGAAACCTTGGAGATCTTCTAGTCCAATCCCCTGCCTAGGCAGGAAGCCCTACACCACTTCAGACAAATGGTTGTCCAACATCTTCTTAAAAACTTCCAGTGTTGGAGCATTCACAACTTCTGGAGGGAAGTGGTTCCACTGATTAATTGTTCTGACTGTCAGGAAATTTCTCTTTAGTTCTAAGTTGCTTCTCTCCTTGATTAGTTTCCACCCATTGCTTCTTGACCTGTCCTCGGGTGCTTTGGAGAATAGCTTGACTCCTTCTTCTTTGTGGCAACCCCTGAGATATTGGAAGACTGCTATCATGTCTCCCCTAGTCCTTCTTTTCATTAAACTAGACATACCCAGTTCCTGCAACTGTTCTTCATACGTTTTAGCCTCCAGTCCCCTAATCCTCTCTGTTGCTCTACTCTGCACTCTTTCTAGAGTCTCCACACTGTTCGGAAGTCCAAACGTTCAGTACTTACGGCAATTAATGGGGGTTCTCCAGTCACCAACTTGGCGTCCTTTCTGATGGCAAGCTTGAGCGTAAGAATTCACGGCTTGGCACAGAATGCCATGGTCTCCTCCGTTCATACAAACGTCCAAAGCACAGTTCTCTACGATAATGTTAGGATCTACAGCTGCATGGCAATCCTCGAAGGGTCCATTTGAGACAGAGACTATCCCACAATATCTATCTGTTTTGTACATTGCCAGCTGTTGCGGATCACACATAGGACATTTTCCATGGCACTCATGGAAACAAAGGGGATCTCCATCTTCCACTTTCCAGGAAGTAGCCCAGATGATCACATTGGGCAACAGGAAACCCTCTGGGCTTCTCAACTCATCCCCTGGCAGCTGATTGAAGTTACCGCAAAGTCCCCCGATGTCCCCATAATAGCTACTAGACAGGTGGGCGTCTACTTGCCAATTTCAGTCATAGGTCACCAGTAGACCAAAGTCGAAAAGCACATTGGCAAAGTTGCCACTTGTGGAGAGCTGGATTTTACCTCCCTGAAGAGTTACGGGCAGGTTGAAGGTCGCGCCATTCACCTGTGTCACAGGGGTTAGAAAATAAATCTGCAAATCTGTGCTTTTAGGAAGCAAGAAGACAGAGAGGGAAAGATGAGTTGGAGTTGGAGGTTGGATTTCCCATCAGTAAAGTAAGGAAAGGCAGACTGCAAGGAAGACACGGCGCTCAATGATTCAGTGAAAAGCATTCTAGTCCTTGACTTATGGCCACAATTGAGCCCCATGTTTCCATTGCTAAGGGGCACAGTTGTTAAGTGAATTTTGCTCCACTTTATGACCTTTTGTCGTGTCCCACTCCTCCGCTGACGGCCGGGTCAGGGAAATCCGAATCAGGCGTGCCTCTGCAGCTCTGCCAAAGTCCTAGCAAAGTCCTCAGGGCAGGCAGGAGACCAGAAAGTGACTTCAGCAAGATATGTTTAGACTTTGCCTGACTCAGAGAATGCCAGAAAGCAGGTCCTTTATATAGGCCATAGGGTGTGGCTCTATGACTCAGCACTTATCCAGGCCTGCCCCTCCCTTCCTTCTGACGCCGCCGCCTATCAATTCTTCTGAAGCGAGGGTCACTCCAGTCGGCAGCTGTTGGTAATAGACCTCCCTCAGGCTCACATGCTGTGGGGGAGGGGGAGGGGTCTAGTTGCTCCGTTTGCCTGGGCATGGAGCCACGGCTGGGGCCGGGAGGTGCTCCCTCCTCCGCAGCCTGTCTGGGCATGGAGCCAGGGCTGGGGCCGGGAGGCATACTAGGATATTCCTCAGTGTTCGGAAGCAGATAAGAAGACCCCGGCTGCGGTGAGAGCGGGCAAGACACAACACCTTTCTTGCCACAATCATTCAGTGAATCACTGCAATTGTTCATTTATTGACTCGGTTGTTTTGAATCTGGCTTTTCCGTTGGCTTTGCTTGTCTGGGATACTGCAACCGTCATAAATATGAGTCAGTTGCCAAGTATCTGGATTTTGATCACATGACCTGGGGGAGGGGGATGCTGCAAGTCGTTTTTTTCCAGTGCTGTCGTAACTTTAAACGGTCGCTAAATGAACTGTTGTGAGTCAAGGACTCCCTGTACTTAAATACTACAATGAAGACGTATTAAACATTTTCCTCCTAGCAATTTGATTGGGAACTGCCCAGAGGTGGCTAAAAGATGGATAGCTACATAAATATTTTGAATAAATCAGGTAGGGATGGAAGTACAAAGTGAATGTTCAAAATAGCTATTGATAAAATTGCCCTTACCCGGACTCTGCCATTTTCTTGTTTATGGATGCTGATTTCTTGCTCATACGCACGTATGATAACAAGTTTCACGTAGGAGACAGCCTGGTTACCCCCTCGGTTTTCATTCTTTATCACCACTGAGAAGGGTACAAGACTTTGATCGAGGCCTGTCGTCTGAACGAGCACATAGGAACAAGTGCCTTGGAAGTCATAGCTGTAGCCATCAAAGGTATGGCAATGTGGGTCCCCCCAGCACCAACAGTGTCCGGTGTAGTCTGGGACACAAACAGCTTGTCCATCCTTGACCTGACACGTCTCCTTGGGACGGCAAAGCTTAACTTTGCAAGGATCTGGGGAGGAAAAAAAGGCAGAACATAGAATCATAGAAGGGACCTCAGGGGCCTTCTACTCTAACCTCCTGCTCAAGATAAGAGACTATATTCCATCCCAGTCAGTGATGGGTTTCACATTTTGTTACCACTAGTTCACCCCGTGCATGCACATGCCTTGTGCACATGCACCCGGCCTCAAAAACATGCCTAAATAGGATGGCATAGAACTGGGGTGGGAGGACGGGCCCACCCGCGATTTCCACTACCGGTTCACCCGAATCAGTCCAAACCAGCTACCACCTCTGATCCCAGTCAAATGGTGGTCCAGTCTATGTTTGAAAACTTCCAGCGATTGAGCACTTACAGCTCAGGTAGGCAAACTATTCCACTGATTAATTGTTCTCGCTGCCAGAAAAATTTCTCCTTACTTCTAGAGTTGGCGCTCTCTTTAATAGGCTTCCACATTTTATTTTTGGTGCCTGGGAGAATACGTCAGTCTCTTCTCTGTGATAGCCCTTCAAGTACCGGAAGAGAGTTATCATGTCCCTTCCTCCCCAATCCTTCTCTTTGATAGGCTGAGAAAGTAGAAACTAAATCTAGAAAAGGATCAGTATAAGAGCCATGGTGGTGCAGTGGTTAGAATGCAATATGCAAGACCTACTTATTTGCAAGACCCCTAAGAATGCAAGACCTACTTATTTGTCCGCGCGGGGCTGGCATAGAATTTTTAGATGTTTTATGGGTTTTATGGGTTTTAATTTTTAATTAGTTTTTTGGGTTTTAAATGTATTTTAAATTTTGGGCCAAATTTAATAAGTTTTTTAGCTATTGTTTTATTTGTATTGTGTGTTTTGATTGTTGTTTTTATATGGCTGTTCACCGCCCTGAGTCCTTCGGGAGAAGGACGGTATACAAATTAAAATATTATTATTATTATTATTATTATTATTATTATTATTATTATTATTATTATTATTATTATTATTATTATTATTATTATTATTATTATTATTATTATTATATTGCAGGCTAGCTCTGCTCACATTGCCAAGAGTTCGATTCCCTCAATCCTGACTGGCTCAAAGTTGACTCAGCCTTCTATCCTTCCAAGATCGGTAAAATGAGGACCCAGATTGTTGCATTGTGAACAGGGGTGGGATTCAGCCAGTTCAGACCGGTTCAGGCAAACCGGTAATTCCGACTATCATCTGGGCCTGCCCGCCTGCCCACCCCTGTACTATACCAACCTATATTTCCTTTGTTCGAAGCCCAGCTGACAGGCATGGCAGAGCAGATTGCCTTGTTTCAGCTGTTTTACTCACTGGGGCTGCAGTAGTAGGTAAGTTTTAGAGCTGTTTTCAAACACACTGCGCGTGCACTCAGTGAACCAGTTGCTACACCGGTTAAATCCCACCACTGACTGTGAAGCAGTATACAAGTCTACAGTAAGTGCTATTGCTATTGCTATCTGTACGTTTTAAAATGTATACTTCTGCAGTTGACTGACACAACATGCTTAATGTGGTTTCAACAAGTAACCCATTTTCATGCTTATATTGAAGCATAGATTATTGTAATGCTCTCTACATGGGGCTCCCCTTGAGGTGCACCCGGAGGCTTCAGTTAGTCCAGAATGCAGCTGTGCGGGTGATAGAGGGAGCTTCGCGTAGCTCCCGTGTAACACCGCTCCTGCGCAGACTGCACTGGCTACCTGTGGCCTTTCGGGTGCACTTTAAGGTTTTGGTCACTACCTTTAAAGCGCTCCATGGCTTAGGGCCTGGGTACTTACGGGACCGCCTGCTGTTACCTCATGCCTCCCACCGACCCGTACGCTCTCACAGAGAGGGACTTCTCAGGGTGCCAAGCAATGTCGGCTGGCGGCCCCCAGGGGAAGATCCTTCTCTGTGGGGGCTCCCACCCTCTGGAACGAACTTCCCCCGGATTAACGCCAAATACCTGACCTTCGGACCTTCCGCCGCGAATTGAAAACACATCTATTTATTCGTGCAGGGCTGGCTTAAATTTTATTGGTTTTAAATTTCTATTATTAATTTTAAGGGGTTTTTTAGTTTTATATATTTTAAAGTTTTTAGACCAACTATATAGTAAGTTTTTTAATCTGTATTTTAATTGTATATTGTACCGTTTGTTTTACCTTGGCTGTACACCGCCCTGAGTCCTTCGGGAGAAGGGCAGTATAAAAATTGAATAAATAATAAAATAATAAAAAATAATAGACTAGCCTGGGTTCAAAATAACCAAGGCTTGTTGCACCCCACGTGAAACCACACACAAAAATCTACCACACATTAAAACTAACATGCTGAGCAAATATAGCCATTATGTTAGTTAGTGACTTGGTTAAGCACGTTGAAGCAATGCATACTAAGCAGATGTTGGATTAGACTTATGCATAAAATCTTCACAGCTATATAAATGCTCAGAAAGGCATTCTGAGAAATAGAAAGAATGAAAGTCCCTTCCATAGCAGCTACTGAAATTGAAATGCATGCATTTCACGCAACACTGCATTCAGCTTCAGTCTATATACCCACAAGATCATTCTCTAGCATGGCTGAACTACTGGTTACTCCCAAGACATCCTGATGGATGTAAAATCATATCTTCCTTTCTCTGTCCATCAAGTGTGCACCCATGAGGTGGTATCACCCATTTTACCTATGTTCTGGCACTGCATAATCCCATTGTTCACCACGCAGGCTTCATTGGTCGCGCAAGCATGTTCCTCACAGAAGAATCCTCCAGCTGGACTGCAGACACAGGTCTCCTTGCAGTTGTTTTGCAAGATGGGCACATTAGGCTGAGCGTTAGGAAACAAATAAAACCACAGGTAAGAGAAAAAGATCCAAACCCACATTTTTTTTAACAATCGCATTGGGAGAAAGTTATCTACAGCAAGGCAAATCTCACTCAGTAGCCAGTTTCATGTACTTCTGCAATGCTTCCACCAGCTTTGTGGAAGAAACAAAACTTATTTAGAAACAGCTCCAAAGCTACATGGAAGGTTCCTAGGGTAGGAGATCCTCATTGGTTCCTGGAAATGCTGTTTGTTTTGAAGCTGTCATTCCTTACTGGGTTGAGGGAGAGGAATGGAATCCCAGATCACCTGAGATACATATTAAGAATCCATAGAATCCATGAGTGGTGCAGTGGTTAGAATGCAGTACTGCAGGCTACTTCTGCTGACTGCCAGCTGACTGCAATTTGGCAGTTTGAATCTCACCAGGTTGAAGGTTGACTCAGCCTTCCATCCTTCCGAGGTGGGTAAAATGAAGACCCAAATGGTTGGGGGCAAGAGGCTGACTCTGTAAAGTGCTTAGAGAGGACTATAAAAGCACAGTGAAGTGGTCTATAAGTCTAAGTGCTATTGCCATTGCTATAGAGGAATGGGATTAGAACATAGATAACAGTAAAGGTTCCCCTCGCACATATGTGCTAATCATTCCTGATTCTAGGGGGCGGTGGTCATTTCCGTTTCAAAGCCGAAGAGCCAGAGCTGTCCGAAGACGTCTCTGTGGTCATGTGGCCGGCATGACTAAACACCAAAGGCACATGAGACACCGTTATCTTCCCACCAAAGGTGGTCCCTATTTTTCTACTTGCATTTTTTACGTGCTTTTGAACTGCTAGATTGGCAGAAGCTGGGACAAGTAACAGGAGCTCACCCCGTTATGCGGCACTAGGGATTCGAACTGCTGAACTTGTCGATTGACAAGCTCAGCATCTTAGCCACTGATCCACCATGTCCCTAAGAACATAGAAATAGAATAACAGCATTGGAAGGGGCCTCAGAGGTCTTCTAGTCCAGCATTCTGATCAAGCAGGGGACCTTATTCCATTTCAGACAAGTGGCTATCCAGTCTCTTCTTAAAAACCTTTAGATTGGATTGAATCTAAGCAATTAGAGCCACTTGTTTTCACACTGAGAGTTTTTTTCCTTCCACTGCATTCATTGACAATGGAGCCATTCATAAAAGGACAACAATCCCCTGAAGACACCTTGAATGGTTTGCTTTTGCTGTGAAGTTCTTTTGTACCATCTAAAACAACTTTCCAGCCCCTGGCTTAATTCATCCCTATGACCATCACACAGCTAGTGACAACATCGAGAGATTAATAAAACACTCTGCAGGGAACAGGGATGGACTAATTCAGGAGTACAGTAATTCTCCTATAAAATTGAGCTGCACTTAACAGAAAGCTGCAATAAGTAGTTACCAAATGAAATTAGCTTCTGATTACAACCACAGTAACCGTCTAACAAAGATAGGCTACCACTGCATCGAATTGGGGAAGCGGGGGGATGGGAGGGAAACCTCCAAAGATTGGACTGAAAAAAAATGTTGTGGCCTGTTGGCTGCTGGTCCCTTCAGCAGCCAAATCAGATGAGGAGGAGAAGGAGGCGTGGGAGTCATGGCCAGCATCAAGGCAATCTGAGAGCTCCGAGGGGGAAGAGGGAATGGAGCAGTCAGAGAGAGAGACAGAGGCAGAGCCTGGGCTGTCCATCAGCCTAAGATGGAGAGTCAACAGTCACACACCCCCATGGTCTGGAGGTGGCTGATGAGGAAGAGGAGGAACAGCTGGGTCCAGTGCCTGACACGCGGATGCGCAGAAGGCAGAGGAGAGAAGAGCAGAGGAGAGGAGAGCAGTGGAAATCTATGGGCTGATCCTTGGGACGGAAGAGCCACTGCTGCTAGCGAAGCCCCAACCTAGCTCTGGGGATAAAAGGTCAGGGGACGGAGATGAATAGGTGTAGCAGACAACTATTCATCTCCCTGCCAGACAGACTTGTTAGCCTGCTGTGAAGATGGGGGGGGAGGGGGCTTTGCCAGGACTTCTGGTGCTCCTAATAAAGGAAACATTTATTTAACTACAGGGGGTTTGTCATGTTTGGGAGCCAGGTCAGAATGAAGACACCAGTCCTGCAAAAAAACTAATAATGATGTCATTTAGAGTCCCCCTGAAAAGTAAGCAACAAACATGCTAATGCTAAACTAAATGTCTATTACGGATGTGATTTTCGCAGGTCCGTCCGAGAACCAAACTGTGGTCCAGTATTTCCTTCTTTTTTGTCAACCTACCGGATAGTACTTCTGTTCTTTCTGGATATTGCTTCTGTTCAAAGCAGCCACACTCATCCATGGAGATGCATTTGAGGCCGTCTGAGAAGAAGCCATCATCACATTGGCAACCTTCAACACAGGTCTCCGGGCACTGAAGGTTATCCGTAAGCCCAGCGCAGGTGACTTCGCAGATATTAGAACAGATGGCGTAATGGCTGTTGGCTGGACAGGTTATTGCTGCAGAAGAAGAAGCAAGAGAAACTAATCAGCTAAAACAGGGGTCTCCAACCTTGACAACTTTAAGACTTGTGGACTTCAACTCCCAGAATTTCTCAGCCAGCAAAGCTGGCTGAGGAATTCTGGGAGTTAAAGTCCACAAGTCCTAAAGTTGCCAAGGTTGGAGATCCCTGAGCTAAAACAATGTTTCTGTCAGTGTTCCAAGTAACACCCCCAACGAAATCAAACTCTGAGGCTTGAGGTTTCTCAAAGCTAACTTTTACTAGAGATGTCATATTGGCACATCTGGGAAAACCCGAATCTGAGACCTTCCGGGTTTTTCCTTACCCAAAAGGAAGTTCAAGTCCTTGCCCCCTTACCCATATGTCCATCACATGAACCAATACCTCCTCATTCTTTTCAGCACAGCTGCAGGGCACAATGGCCTTGACTTTCTAGAAAGAATTTTTTTTTCACTACATACTCTCTTCACTCTACACCAGGGGTCCCCAATCTTAGTAACTTTAAGGCTTGTGGACTTCAACTCCCAGAGCTCCTCAGCCAGCTTTCCTAGCTGAGGAACTCTGGGAGTTGAAGTCCACAAACCTTAAAGTTACTAAGGTTGGAGACCCCTGCTGTACGCAATCCCCCCTCCCATTTTCCCACTGTAGAATTTGTGGCAGGCCTGAAGCCTGAAGTCTCAAATGTATAAAGATGGCTTCCAGGTCTGAAAGTTTCTCCACTTGGCAACTTTAAGCTGCCTGGACTTTGATTTCCAGAATTCTCCAGCATGCAGGAGTTGTCGAACTGCAACAACCAGTAAGGGGCAACAGTTAGCATTGTCTGTATTTTCTTACAAACATCTAGTGAAGGTTCTGTGGTGCTCTCTGAGCTTGCTTGTTTTCTTGCAGATGTTTCATTACCTAACTAGGTAACAACATCATTGCTAGTAAGCCGTGCTGTTTGCTGTCAGTTTTAACTTCAGAGGGATTGTCGTGTTTGGGAGCTGGGTCAGAACAATAGAGAAAACCCTCTTTGCTAGCATCTAATGGTCACTTGCATGCTTGCAGTCAATATGTAGCATTGCTACCAGTTCAATCAGGTTCATTGAGGGCATAGGACGGCCCTGCACTGGAGCAGGGGCCTCTCCAACCTTGGCGACTTGAAGACTTGTGGACTTCTACAACCAGAATTCCTCAGCCAGCAAAGCCAGCAAAGCTGGCTGAGGAGTTCTGGGAGTTGAAGTCCACAAGTCTTCAAGTGGCCAAGGTTGGAGACCCCTGCCGGCTGGAGACTCCAAATTAGTTTCTCCTTCTCTACGGTTATCCCAATGATTATTGTAGAGGTAGTAGACAGCAATCTTTCCGATTTGGGAGTGTCAGGTGTGATAGTAGCGAAAGCAACGAACTCCCTTGGGCCATGGCCAAGTGAAGAGGAAATGGTGTTAAGTGCTGGTTACCTTCCAATTATCTACTTAATTCTCTTTCTCTCTTCAGGGGGGTTCTTAATTAAGGCTGTGTGAAGCATCAAAGATTCTATTTATAGGCAATGTGGTCAAATCATCATTTGAGCTGAATCGTCACACCAAATCTTCTAACAATTCAACGCAGCAAACAAAATTAGGCACCTTTGAAGATCTGGTGGACTTTTATCTATGTGCGTTTGTGCTTTGATCAGATCAGCTCTTCAGATTGCACTGACTCTTTAATTTTGCATTCAACCGTCTGGAACCAAATCGCAGAATCCTAGCTGGTTCGCACAGCCCCTTAGTCTTTATAGTATAATGCTCCAATACCAGGAATTTTTAAGAAGTGGTTGGATAACCATTTGTCTGAAGTGGTGTAGGGTTTCCTGCCTAAGCAGGGGGTTGAACTAGAAGACCTCCAAGGTCCCTTCCAACTCTGTTATTCAATTTCTATTATAGTAGGGACATCCACCTTATTCAACCTGTGTTCCAATTAGTAATGCTTCTTGACTGCTACTCACGGCAGAAATCTGGGGTCTTCCAAGGCTGGATGGTGACCTTGGCTTCTTGACAGGCTGCCACGTAGCTCTTGATGCTATTACACAAGATTTGTCTGTCCCCACCACCGATGCACAAATCGAGGACGCAATGGTTGAGATAGGAAGTGGGATCCACAACACCATGGCATGAGCTGAAAGGCCCATCTGAGGCTGTGAGGATCCCACAGAAGGAGCGTTGCTTAAAAAACTCTTTCTTTGCCTCCGTGCAAATGGGGCAATTCTTCCCAGAGCACCCATCCGTGCAGGGGATCTCGGTGGTCTGGATTTTCCAGGCAGCAGCAAACACAGCCACGTCGGAGACCACCGTGCCATCTGGTAGTTGAAGATCATCTTTCGGCTGTCCGTTGTAGTTTGCGCATAATCCTCCCAGATGACCCTGGTAGTTGTTGGGAACAGTAACTCTCACATTGTAGAAGAGATCAAAGATCACCTTAACGCCAAAGAAAGCCTCGATCCTCTGATAAAAGCCATGCTGATAGATTCGGAGCTTTCCATCCGAAAGGCTTACGGGGAGGCGATGGAGTATACCATTTACCTGTCAGAATAAAATTATATCTTCATGAAAAACGGAGGAGGAGGAGGATTAAGCCGGGAGGGAATTAATCCTGTGACTGGGTTTCTTAGACGTAATTAGTACCGTATTCCCCCCCAAAAAATAAGACCTAAGCAGAAAATAAGCCCTAATGCAACTTTTGGAGCAAAAAATAATATAAGACCCTGTCTTGTTTTTGGGGAAACACGGTAATATTTAGAATAATAGAGTTGGAAGGGACCTCTTAGGTCACCTAGTCCAGCCCCCTGCTCAAGACCTATATCATTTCTGACAGATGGCTGCCCAGTCTCTTCTGGAAAGCTTCCAGTGATGAAGATTATTCTACCTGGGATCGATTTTTCTCCAGCAGAGAGAGAGAAGGCTATCACCACCACTACTCCACACGTACCTCCAACGAACAGGATTCAGAAACTCACCTGGGCATATCCCCACTTGTCTTGAAACAGAGAAATCACAAAGTCTAACATCTCCACCGTGACCGCCTTGGGCACTGCGAGGTTTCCATTCCCCGAGACCTCATTCTGTATCACTACAGTAAAAGGATGCAGATTCACACTCTTGGTCGGGAAGGTCAACTTGCTTAGGATGTAGGAGCAGGTGCCTTGGAAGTCAAAGGGCAACCCATCAAAAGTAAGGTAGAGATCTCCAACCTGAAAACAGGTGGCGCTTCCAGTAGGGTAGCATTTCTGGTGTCCATCCTGTAGTTGGCATATTTCATTGGGACCACAGGGGGTCACTTCACATACTACTACTTTGCCACCGGCCTGGCAGACGCAACGTTCTTGGCAAGTTGGATAGAACACTTCGGAGACCGGATAGTAGCGCCCTTGATGGAAGCAACCACACTTTGCTATTGGTACACACACGTCGTTACTCCGAACAAAGTCGTCATTGCAGACACAATTCTCTTGACACTGGGTGGGGCAAGGAGCTGGGAAATAAAGGCTGCTACATGCCTGGTCACATTGTGCAGCAGTTCTACTGACATGCTTTTCTGAAGTAAAATGAGAATGAAATGGAGGCCGTTTCTAACCCCCATTATCTCCTCAAAGAAAGCAATTCCGCCAATGTGATTCTCTGAAGTAAAATGAGAATGAAATGGGGGCAGTTTTTCACCCCCAATCTTTCCTCACAGAAAGCAGTTCCACCCACGTGCTTCTCTGAAGTAAAGCACAAAGTTCATAGTGACTGCTGACCCCACAACGCGAAGCTGAAAACGAAAACAGAAGGGATGAGTTAATCACGCTACAGAGGTAATCAGGCACGGGGCTCAATCTCGGTCCTTGCAGAAGACAAAGAAATGGCTAAAAAATACAGGTAGTCCTCGAGTTACAACAATCCGTTTAGTGAACGTTCAAAATTACAACAGCCCTGGGAGAAAAAAAAAAATGACCATTTTTCACACGTATGACTGTTTGCAGCATCCCCATGGTCATGTGACCAAAATTCAGACTGGTTCATACTTATGACGGTTGCAGTGTCCCAGGTTCAGGTGATCCCCTTTTACGACCTTCTGACAAGCAAAGTCAATGGTGAAGCACCATATAGAATAGAATAGAATAGAATTTTATTTTATTGGCCAAGTGTGATTGGACACACAAGGAATTTGTCTTGGTGCATATGCTCTCAGTGTACATAAAAGAAAAGATACGTTCATCAAGGTACAACGTTTACAACACAATTGATGGTCAATATATCAATATAAATCATAAGGATTGCCAGCAACAAGTTATAGTCCTACAGTCATAAGTGAAAAGAGATTGGTGATGGGAACGATGAGAAGATTAATAGTAGTGCAGATTCAGTAAATAGTCTGACAGTGTTGAGGGAATTATTTGTTTAGCAGAGTGATGGCCTTCGGGAAAAAACTGTCCTTGTGTCTAGTTGTTCTGGTGTGCAGTGCTCTATAGCATCGTTTTGAGGGTAGGAGTTGAAACAGTTTATGTCCAGGATGCGAGGAGTCTGTAAATATTCACTGAACAACTGCGTTATTCACTTAACAACTGCAGTGATTCGCTTAACAACTGTATCCAAAAAGGTGATGAAAATGGGGCAAAACTCACGTGACCACTGTCTCACTTAGCAACAGAAATCTGGGGCTCAGTTAAAGCTGTAGGTTATGGACTACCTGTAATGCCCAACCCTTGCATCTGGAAAGATAAGCTATCCTTGGTAAAAGCCTGTAGAGATTCTCAGTCATCCAGGTCATGGTTGTCCCAAAGGTGCATTTTCAGGAGGCAACTGGACTTTCTTTCTTTTTCTTTCTTTTTTTTTTTTGAAGATGTTTTGCTTCTACTAGGAATAATTATGGATTGTACAACTATAGAGACTAAATTGATTTTGAACTTAATAACAGCCGCAAGACTTTTGATTGCTCAATATTGGAAGAAAGAAGAATTACCTACAATTGAAGAATGGACACTCAAAGTATCAAATCTGGCAGAAATGGCAAAAATCTCTGCTTACTTGAAAGACTATACACAAGAAAAATATATTTTAGAATGGAAAATGTGGATTGATTATATTCAAAATAAGTATCAGATAAAAAATATCGAATAGCATATGAGTAAATTTAGGAAATATTTTGTATTAGATATATTTCTGAAGGAGAGGGGAATTGAGAGTGTGATTGTGTGGAGTGACTAGAGATTATAATTTAGGAATTATTTTGGATTATGATTGTTAGTTTTGATACCCTGCATTTTGTTCTGGGAAGTCGGGGGTGGGGGGTGGGGGTAAGGGGAGGGAATTGGGGGTTGAGGTAGAGATGGAGTGATGGTTAATGTACAGGGATTATTGAAGATGTATAAATATAATTAATGTAGGGTCGGGTCTGCCCAGTTACCATTTTAGAACGGTGGGGAGGGAGAAATGAGAGAGTAGGAGGTAGGAAAGAGGAGAAGAGGAAGGAAGAGGGGTAGAAGAGGGAGAAGGAAGGTGTAGGGTGGAGGGAGGAGAGGATGTAGATAAGAGAAGGAGAGGAAGGTCTGGAAAGTAAAAGGTAGAAGAGGGAAGAGTGTTAAAAAGGGGGGTGGTGACTGGGCAAGCCCGACTAATTGTATATAACTGTACATTGGATGAGTTGTTTGACATGATTGTAAAAATAAAACTTTTTTATGCACGAAGATGTTTTGCTTCTCATCCAAGAAGCTTCTTCAGCTCTGACAGGATAGTGGGGAATGAAAGGATTTATATTCCTTGCAGACAGCCGGTCATTTGCATCCTTTTATAGAGACATTGAGGTCCTCAGGACACAGATAAACCTCCAAGTGCCTCAACGACCCTCTAAAAAGGTGCAAATGACCAGCTGTCTGCAAGGAATATAAATTTTATTTATTTATTTATTTATTTTATTTAATTTTTATTTAATTTAATATTTAATTTAATTTAATAAATCCTTTCATTCCTCACTACCATCCAATCAGAGCTGAAGAAGCTTCTTGGATGAGAAGTGAAATGTCTTCAAAAGAAAAAAAAAACAAGAAAGTCCAGTTGCCTCCTGAAAAATGACTATTGGGACTATCTTGGTACTTCTACTGCAGTAAAATTGCAACCTTCAGATAACTAAACTGCTCGATGAGTTGATCTGGAAAGCTAAGCATGAAGAATTGACAGAGAAAGTAGATCTGCCGATAGTAAAGGAAGTTAAATAGTTAGGCATCTATTTTACAGCAAGATGTGCAACAATTAAAGATGATAACTGTTTAAAACTAATGCAACAAATTAAGTTGGACCTGGAGAAACGGAAGAACTTACAACTATCTTTGATAGGGAGAATAGCCACTATAAAAATGAATCTACTACCGAAATTACTTTTTTTATTCCAAACGAAATTACTTTTTTTATTCCAAAAATAGAGAAAAAAATTCTTCTCTTATCTACACCGACTTCTTTCTCTAGATCTGGTTTTCCCCCCATCCTACTAGGAACGGACTTGTCTTCCCCAAGTCAAAACCCCCAGTTTACATCTCGGAGACTTACGGCAAAAGATTGGCGTTCTCCAGGGGTATATGGTGATGCCAGCAGCTTGGCAGGCCGCCACGTAATTGGCGATGGCTGCGCAGACAAAGGCGTAGCGTCCCTTGAGGAAGCAGGAGTCGTAGATGCAGTCCTGGAAGGCGGCTTCTTGATCCACGTGGCTGTGGCATTCTCTGAAAGGCCCATTGACGGCTACGATGAGACCACAGTCCCGTCCTGAAGCCCGCTGCTGTTTTGCTAAGACATCAACCCCTGGGCAGACGGGATCTATGACCTGTTTGCAGCTTGGGTCATACGCCTTTGTGCCCTTAGCACCAAACACGGGGATTTGGGGAACAAGGATGCCTCCGGGCACAAGAGCATCATCCGCAGGTTTGTTGTTGAAATTCCCACACAGGCCACAGAGCATATTTCTATATGTGCCGGGTACGGTGACCGTGACTTGGTGGTCCCAATTAAAGCTGACCATGAGGCCAAAATCAACGTCGACCACTGCGCTCGGGCCTTTCCGATATATCTTGACTTTGTTTCCAGCAGCACTATAATTCCAGCATTGTGGTGCAACCAAAACAATCTGGAACTGAACACACTCAAAACCGTAGAAATGGTGGTAGACTTTAGGAAAAACCCTTCCATACTTCCACCTCTCACAATACTTGACAATACAGTATCAACAGTAGAAACCTTCAAATTTCTGGGTTCTATCATATCGCAAGATCTCAAATGGACAGCTAACATCAAAAACATCATTAAAAAAGGACAACAAAGAATGTTCTTTCTGCGCCAACTCAGGAAGCTCAAACTGCCCAAGGAGCTGCTGATCCAATTCTACAGAGGAATTATTGAGTCTGTCATTTGCACCTCTATAACTGTCTGGTTCGGTTCTGCAACCCAACAAGAAAAACACAGACTTCAGAGGATAATTAGAACTGCAGAAAAAATAATTGCTACCAACTTGCCTTCCATTGAGGACCTGTATACTGCACGAATCAAGAAGAGGGCCGTGAAAATATTTGCAGATCCCTCACATCCTGGACATAAACTGTTTCAACTCCTACCCTCAAAACGACGCTATAGAGCACTGCACACCAGAACAACTAGACACAAGAACAGTTTTTTCCCGAAGGCCATCACTCTGCTAAACAAATAATTCCCTCAACACTGTCAGACTATTTACTGAATCTGCACTACTATTAATCGTTTCATAGTTCTCATCACCAATCTCTTTCCACTTAGGACTGTATGACTATAACTTGTTGCTGGCAATCCTTATGATTTATATTGATATATTGATCATCAATTGTGTTGTAAATGTCGTACCTTGATGAAGGTATCTTTTCTTTTATGTACACTGAGAGCATATGCACCAAGACAAATTCCTTGTGTGTCCAATCACACTTGGCCAATAAAAATTCTATTCTATTCTATTCTATAAGGCAGGCAGGTCAATACGTTCCCAATCTATGAAATGAAAAGGAGCAACGATGGGAGAAAACAACAACAATCACACCAGAGATTATCTCTCATCTCTTCTGTCCTTCTCAGGGTCTGCATAACAGCAGAAATGGGGAATCTTTTTTTGACCACTGACCATAGCATTTTGGACATTTTTTCCTCACAATGGCCGAAGGCAACAATCGTTGGAGCAGAGACTTGGTGAGATCATGGGATTGGATATTTTGGGAGCATTTCCTTAGGTACATCTACGCACATTAATGTGCATAGGGTGTCTCTGAAGTCTGGTAAGGGTGCCTTCCCAAAAAAAAGTATATAGAATCTCCCTACTGTCAGGGTTCCCATACCGGGAGTAGAACCCAGGGCTGCTTGGGTGAAAACCAGGAATCTTAACCACTAGACCAGAGGTCTTCAAACTTGGCAGCTTTAAGACTTGTGGACTTCAACTCCCAGAATTCTATACTGGCTGGAGAATTCTGGGAGCTGAAGTTCACAAGTCTTAAAGCTGCCAGGTTTGGGAACCCTGCACTAAACCATATGGGACTTTGTGGGGTCTTGAGTGGTTCTAGGTTTTTGTGGTCCATCCATAACTCAAACAGGATCTGACTGCCCTCAAGGAAGTGTCTCCAGTTCAATAGGGCCCACCAAACTGCGTAGACTTCCTTCTCCCACATGGCCTGCCTCCAATATGATATTTCCAATAAAGCTATTCTTTGAGGAATCTAACCCACCTTGGTGTTTTGCTTGATATGGAATTATTAGTTGGAACCCTGACACCTCCTGCACCAACAAAAGGACACAGGTATAGCTTAGAAGGCAAATATCCATCCTGGGGTCCTACAAAATGCTCTTCTCCATTCTCTAAATACTCAGATGATATATAGCAATAGCACTTAGATTTATATACTACCTTATAATGCTTTACAGCACTTTCTGGGTGGTTTACAAGGTTAGCCTATTGCCCCAAAAAAATCTGAGTCCAAATTTTATCAACCTCTGAAGGAGGGAAGGCTGAATTAACCTTGAGCCAGTCAGGATCGAACTCCTGGCTGCAAACAGAGTTAGCCTGCAATACTGCATTCTAACCACTGCGCCATCAGGGCTCCTAATGGACAGATACCACCAGCTGGCCTACAGATAAAATAATGATGGCATTCTAATATTATTAATAGGAGAACAGCAACCAGCTGGATGTGTATCTGAAGCTGTTCAGTTGTGTTACAAGTGAAATATTGCGACAAGAAGTCAAAAATGAGTTAGTCTCCAGAAGAAGGATGGGATGGGTAGATGTCAGTGTATGTGTAAGAATAAAACGCTTGCATAGAAGTGTCCATTTATAGAGATACAATATAAAGGTTTCCTGCCTAGGCAAGGGGTTGGACTAGAAGACCTCCAAGGTCCCTTCCAACTCTGTTATTCTATTCTATTCTATTCTATTCTATTCTATTCTATTCTATTCTATTCTATTCTAGTTTATTTGCAGCCAGGTAGCACAGTGGTTAGAATGCAATCTTGCACGCTGACTCTGCTCACTGCCAGCAGTTTGATTCCGACCGGCTCAAGGTTGGACTCAGCCTTCCATCCTTCTGAAGGTCAGTAAAATGAGGACCCAGATTGTTAGGGGCAAGAGGCTGACTCTGTAAACCGCTTAGAAAGGGCTATAAAAATTGTACCACTATGAAGCAGGATATAAGTCTAAATGCTATCGTTACGGTATCCATTAGTTATATTTTTGGTTTGATTGAAAGTTAGAAATGGCAGGTTGGGTCGATTTTAGAGGCCTCGTGCGTCCTTTGTAGGACTCTGTTTATAAATTTAGCATCAAAGAGAGATCAAGGTTGTAATAACTAGAAACTACCCAAACTTACCAAGACTTTCCCAGGATGTTGCCTACTGATTATGATCTCCATACTGTAGACATTGATTTGTACGCTCCGGGTCCAGGACACAGCACGGCTTCCCCGATATTCATTCTGGACATAGACACCAAACCAGTTGAGATCCATGGATTTCTCACACACTTCCGTGAGGACATAGGCACAGGGTCCTTGGAAATCAAATTTATACTTGTCGAAGGAAATGTAGTGGGGATCGCCATGAACTTGGCAGCTAACGAAGTCGATGGGGTAGCAGCCCCTCACCCCTTTTACAACCAGGCATTTTTCCGAGGATTTGCAAGCTTGTTGGGTGCACTCAACCCGATTCGTGGCTGGGTTGCACACGCACCTCTTTGTGCACTTATCGTCGGCCCAGAAACCCTCGTTGGGGGCATAGAGGTAGCCTTCATGCAGACATCCACAACTGCTCTTAGGGATGCATTTGCCCTGGCTCAGCACAAAACCCGGAAGGCAATGACAACCTTCTTTGCACACCGCTGGGCAGAGGAGTTGCTGTTGAGTTTGGTCATCCAGGCAGGTGGCTGGGCAGAATGTTCCACACTTGCAGGTACTGACTGTTGGGAGGGCACTCGAGCACTGCGTGAAGAAAAGAAAAGAAAGCTATCAATATTTTCTTCTTTCCTGCGCCATTGAAAGGGCAAGAACGGTGATGGCGAGATGGCGTGCTAATATGCAGCGACAAGGCTATATTTATCCCAGATTGATAAGTGGCTGATACCTAGAGAGCACATTAACCGTAATGAGATCCTCACCTGTTGAAACCATTTAAAAATCAAATTAATCCTCACTCCCCGTAATTAGACAGAACACACACATACATGCACACTCCTAAAATGGCCAGCTGCAAAAGGGCTGGTAAATTTGGGACAACCACGTCGTGTTCGCTCTGACTTCGGCTCTTTGAAAATGCAGTGCAATTCATGCCTTGGGAATGTGTCTAAATATATCAATCAATTGTCACTCAATCCATTCGTATTGATGGGGGGGGGTTTTTTCCACGTTTTTGCCACGCTGGATGCCAATCTGCTTCATGCAAATTCATCATCCGGGCCATTTAGCAAGAGCGTTGGTTTCACAAGTTTACCGACAAGTTTACCGATGGCGATCACAAAGCCACAATGCAAAAACAAGTATCTTCCCTAGAAAAAGATGCCACTATTTGAGGCCACAAGGTTAGCAACTATCCATATCTGAAGACTTAATTTTTTTTCCAGGATGCCTTTCAAAGCTTTTAATGTGGAAATAACAGGGAAATGATCATTAATTCATTCCGAATCAATGGCTGTCACTCCGTTTTAGAATTTGCCTTCCTTGGAATAGATTCAAACCCAGCTCAAAGATTAAAAGTGATCCTCACCTTGCATGAAAAACATTTGAGTTTTCCTGATAAAAATGATGGGCATACTGTGCAGGGAGCTGCATAAAATCCTCACTATGGTTTTTATAGTGTTCTTAAATCTGTTTTCAGCTATTGATCAAATTTTAGTAAATTAAAGGTGTACTTCAAACCAGGTATGGTAGGAGAGGTAAAGATAGACAAATTAATATGAAAAAAAGAATAGCTGGATTTTAAGAAATATGATTTATTCGGAATACACTAACTTTGGGCTTTGGCTGTTGATGCTCGCAGAATTCTAATCCTACAAATATCAGTATTTATATACAAAGAGGGCAGTGGTGGAATTCAAATTTTTTTACTACTGGTCCTGTGGGCATAGCTTGCTAGGTGTGGCATGGCTTGATGGGCATGGCTTGATGGGCATGGCTTGGTGGGCATGGCAGGGGAAGGATACTGCAAAATCTCAATTCCCACCTCACTCCTGGGGGAAGGATGCTGCAAAATCCCCATTCCCTCCCCACTCCTGGGGAAAGGATGTTGCAAAATCTCCATTCCCACCCCACTCCAGGGGAAGGATACTGTAAAATCCTCATTCCCTCCCTACTCCTGGGGGAAGGATATTGCAAAATCTCTACTCCCACCCCATTCTGGGGCCAGCCAGAGGTGGTATTTGCCAGTTCTTTGAACTACTCAAAATTTCCGCTACCGGTTCTCCAAAACCTGCTGAATAGCAACCCTGAAAAAGGGTCCCCTGGCTTAAGGATGCCCTCAAATTTGCGAAAGTACACATATGCCTTAGAGAAAAGATCGAAAGGAGGAAATAAAAGGAAGATAGCTTGTGAGAGCTGAGCATGATCGTAAACATGAAGTGCTGACTGATCGGCTTTTAAGAATAGCTTGGAATCCAGTGGAGAATTAAGACACACACAGTATCTCTGGAAACCACTTCAAATTGAAAATAATTCTTCCCATTTAAGATTGTCAAGCAAGCTTCTTTAACAAGATTTATTGAGATGAAAGCAAGTGGGGGGAGAGTGTTGGGGGGGGGGGTTTACAGGAATTTCAGCTCCTCAACTAGTTCCTATTTATGACCATTTTTACCCATGATACGAGTAGACCTCAACTTACGGCCACAACCATTTCTGTTGCTAAACGAGACATTTGTTGAGTGAATTTTTGCCCCATTTCACAACTTTTCTTGCAGCATTTGTTCAGGGAACCCGTGCATCTGTTACGTTAGTAACATGGTCGTTGAATAAATCTGGCTTCTCCCTTGACTTTGCTGGTCAGAAGGTTACAAAATGGGTTCACACAACCCCAGGACATTGCAACCATCATAAATATGAGTCAGTTGCCAAGCATCAGAATTTTGGTCACTTGACCACAAGGATACTGCAACGCAGGGGTGAAATCCAGCAGGTTCTGACAGGTTCTGGAGAACCGGTAGCGGAAATTTTGAGTAGTTCAGAGAACCAGCAAATACCATCTCTGGCTGGCCCCAGAGTGGGGTGGGAATGGGGATTTTGCAGTATCCTTCCCCTGCCACGTCCACCAAGCCAAACCACGCCCACAGAACTGGTAGTAAAAAAAATTGGATTTCACCACTGCTGCAACGGTCATAAGTGTGAAAAATGGTCCTATGTCCCTTTTGTCAGTGCCGTTGTCATTTTGAATGGTCACTAAACAAACTGGTATAAGTCAAGAACTACCTGTACATACGAGTGGAGACTTTCTCACTTTCTCTCTAACAGCTTTTGGAGCAAAGTTCTTTTTACTGATAACGCAGGAGCTTGGAGCTAGTTTACAAAATTAGCTCCTGAATCATCCTGCGTCTGCGATTGCGTACTACAAATAGCCCCGAGGTAATATTTTAAATTGTGCCTCTGAATGGCACACTTAGCATCTGGTTCTCATTCATTTTAAACGGGGTGGGGCTAGGGGGCAGCACTCCTGCTGTAGAAAATTAGCATCCATCCCTCTCCTAGAAGAATGAAATATGTTGAGAAATATTAAAAAGGACAAAATGATACATTTCCCTGGATGAGAAATGGAGAAACGTGTTTTTTTAGAGGGAGAAAGCAGCCCTCACCTTTCTTAATAACCCTCAGCACTTAAGAGATAAAGAGCTTACTGAAGGAAGCCAAGTATCTAGGTAGCTCTATTCATAGGCAAAAACTCCCTGCAGCAAAGTCTGAACAAAGGTAGGATTAGCCCTCACTCAAGATCCAAACCAGGACAAAGCCTTTAAGCCATAATAGGAATTGCCCAACACCCTTTCAGAACACAACCTCCTTCATTGCATCATCTCAGAGCAGACCAAACTTCAACCAAACGTAGCGCAGACAACTTGTAGAGCAAGCTATGACCCCTACATAACCCCTACAGCAGCTAATAGAATACATGTTCTTGCACAGGAGCAGGAAGCTCAAGTGCAAAGCTCAGAGAAGGTATATGAAAAACCCCGTGCTCTCAACTCCATGTGGTCAGCTGCCCAGAATCACAAACTCGTGTGGTTCTGCTTCATCATTAAATCATCTTTCCAATCAGCCTCTGGCCTCCATTTTGTCTCCAGTGCCTTTCTCTCGGCTTGGAACTGAACCAGATGAATATTTATTTATTTATTTATTTATTTATTTATTTATTTATTTATTTATTTATTTATTTAATTTATTTTATTTTGTCAAACACAACAGTATATATAAGTATAAGCATGAAATAACCATACGAATTGGATACAATCAAAGGGAACATTAGGACAGGGATGGTAGGCACGCTGGTGCTCTTATGCACGCCCCTTACAGACCTCTTAGGAATGGGGTGAGGTCAACAGTAGATAGTCTTTGGTTAAAGCTTTGCGGATTTTGGGAAGAGACCACGGAGTCAGGTAGTGCATTCCAGGCATTAACAACTCTGTTACTGAAGTCATATTTTCTACAATCAAGATTGGAGCGGTTCACATTAAGTTTAAATCTATTGTGTGCTCGTGTGCTGTTGCGATTGAAGCTGAAGTAGTCTTTCTATTATTCTATTATTTCTATTATTCTATTATTAATATTGGAAATAAAAGGGCCTCTGGTGGCTCAACAGACTAAGTAAGTCTGTTATTAACACAGCTGCTTGCAATTAGTGCAAGTTCAAGTCCCACCAGGCTCAAGGTTGACTCAGCCTTCCATCCTTTATAAGGTAGGTAAAATGAGGACCCAGATTGTTGGGAGCAATAAGATGACTTTGTATATAATATACAAATGGATGAAGACTATTGCTTAACATAGTGTAAGCCGCCCTGAGTCTTCGGAGAAGGGCAGGGTATAAATTCAAATTTAAAAAAAATAAAGAAAAAAAATATTGAATTCCTTGCATACTTACAGCATCCGGCTAATTTTCTCCATTCACCAATCTCGACTCCATGATCCTGGCAGGCATCTGCATAGGACTCCAGGGCATCACATACAGATTGTCTGTGTCCTTGATTGGCGCAAACATCGTAAACACAACCTTCAAAGTAGAACTTGGGGTCCACTTTTGAATGGCAAGGAGAGAAGGGACCACCGGGAGCCTTGATTATTAGACCACAATATTGTTCAGACTGGTATTTCTGGGCCTGGTCAGCTTGGCAAGGCACACAAGGCCCATGACAATCGTCCCAACATGTGTCTTGGTCGCCAACATCCACCTTCCAACTCTTGCCGAAGGCGTTGGCATCTGGGGCCTTTGTTCCTGCTGGTGTTTGGAAGTCATCTCCAGGATCATCATTATAGTTCCCGCAAAGCCCGCAAACACTTCCCTGAAAAACACTGCTGACGGTGACGACGAGTTTTTGATTCCAGTCATAAGACACCTGGAGATGAAATTTAGTGACCACTATGGCAGAACCTCTACTTTGCAAGATCTGGAGGGACCCATCATTTAGATAGATGGGGAGGTGTGCCCGAATGTTGTTTACCTGCATTGGAAGAAAGGACAGTTACAAGGGTTGAAACACTGCAACAATGAACAGAAGCAGCTGTAATCTGGATTCCCATCTGGAAAGGAAGCGATCGCTAGGATATTTTGGTATCCTGGCCCAGGGCTGGAGGCAAGAAAAATAAAATAAATAAAAGACTAGCAAACTAATAAAGAGGGGATTTAAGAACCTGAGTTTTATATTCAATTTCTACTAACTAATTTTTAAAAGATCAAAATTTAAAGAAAAGGGAAATAAAGGAAGAGTGATAAATAGAAAAGAAAAAAGATAAAAAGAAGCAGCTTTTGATCTTCACAGCAGTTACAAGTTCATTTATATTTTACTCTATTTTAAGGTCACAGCATAATTTCCTTCTTTCTATAGTTTACTGTTTCTAATCATTAAACCCCTTAAATCACAAGGTCATTTCCCCCCCCCCACTTTTTTTGGGGGGTAAAAAGTCCATAAAGGGTTTTCAGTCACGAATAAATGTAATCTCCTTTTCCTAATCAGACAAGTCAATTTTGTTATCTCTGCTAATTCTTTCATCTTCACCACCTATTCCTCCATTGTAGATATTTCCAAACCTTTCCATTTTTGTACACATAACATATCTCATAGAAGTAATCATAGATAAAAACATAAGCTTCCGTGGCTCCTTTCCAATTGGTTGTCAAATAATCCCAGCAAGAAAAGTTCTCATTTCAATTGAATATTACTCTCTAAGAGAGGAAGGAATTATTTTCCAGGGAAGCCTAAAATATACTGGGCACTCAGATATGAGAAATTCTTCCTCCTAGGAAAACATAGGCTGAGTTTTCATAACACACTACTCTAAACTAAAACAGGGTTCGGTAGTTGATATTTTAGCACATTGAAAGTACCCATTTTACCAGGGGTGAAATCTATAAATTTTCCCTACCAGTTCTGTGGGTGTGGCTTAATTGGTAGGCGTGGCTTGGTGATCAGGTGACTGAATGGGCATGGCCAATAATAATAAATAATAAAAATAATAAAGTATACAAAACTTGGGAGCGCACATTGAAAATAGAGGCACCAGTCTACCAATTGCCTTTTTTGGGGAGGCACTGGTCTACCTTCTTTAAAAATAGAGGCACCGGTCTATCAATTGCCTTTTATTGGGAGGCACCGGTCTACCTTCTTTAAAAATAGAGGCTACTATCCGCCTACAATGCTGATCAGCTGTAGTGCGGCCTTTTGAAGTGCCGCGGCAGTCATTTAAGGCCATTTGCAGCTATATCACTACTGAGAGCTTCAGGGACAGAGAAGAGGAACAGTGAGGCGTGGGCGGTGTGGGGGGGCAAGGATTCTTGCTACTGGTTCTCTGAACTACCTGCCCCCATCACTACCGGATCTCACGATCCAGTCCGAACCGGGAGCATTTCATCCCTGCCAACTACCCTGTTTCCCTGAAAATAAGACCTCCTCTGATAATAAGCCGAATCAAGCTTTTGAACACATGTGCTAAAATAAGCTCCCTCTCTGAAAATAAGCCGTCCCAAAAAATATTTAAACGTATGCACGGCCTGTCCCCACCATTTCCTCTGGTTAGGGTTAGGGAGAAAGAGCTGGAAATCAGGTAAGATGGCAAGAGGAGCCCCATTTTGCTCCATTTGCCCCAAAATAATAAGACCTCCCTGAAAATAAGGCCAAGCG
This sequence comes from Ahaetulla prasina, assembly GCF_028640845.1. NCBI lineage: Eukaryota > Metazoa > Chordata > Lepidosauria > Squamata > Colubridae > Ahaetulla > Ahaetulla prasina. The sequence continues at coordinate 23,182,995 of NC_080548.1, read as the reverse complement.
CTTATTTCGGGGTTCAAAAAATATAAGACAGGGTCTTATTTGGGGGGGGAACACAGTATTGTGTAAAGTAGACACTCTATTGCACCATGTTCTGATTTATTGTTTTCTGTATCAGTATTTTTGTGAATGCAGCCGTTGCATTTTTTAAAGCAGCATATTGTGTGGAATCAACTTAAAAAAGAGCTTCGTTATGACTAATTTAAACCTATGCTGTACGTTGAAATGAATATTTTATGACACATTATATGCAAAATAGCATTCTACCAACAATGAAAAGCTTTTTTTATTTTTTATTTTTATAGGGGGGGGGGACAGATTTTTACCTAAAAAATGAACCTAACATTATTTTAAATAAATAAATCAGAGCTTTGATTCTTGTTCTGCTTGCCTTGCTCATTCTGTTTTTCTTTTAAAGTTAATTCTATGTATGTATTTAATTGCTATGTTTAATGAGATGCTGTGTTTTCTTTTTTTTAGCTTCTTTTCTTAACTACTACTCCAAAAATTAAACCAACATCTGCAGCCGTTAAGTTAAATCTACAAAAATAGGCCAGTTGTCATTGTTCTAACAAGGGCTTAGGGCAAGTAAATAAAAACTATCTTTGAATTCACCTTCTCCAGGTTTCCTGTGAACCCAAAATAAGTCTTGGAAATGTTATCAGGTAGTTTTTCCCAGAGCTACCTTAACTCTGCAGCTGCCTTTAACTCCATCTCTAGATTTTATGTTACCTGACAAAATGTTTACGCTCTGATTTTTTAGGAACAGTACAAATAAATACAGAATTATCACTACAATCATTTTACAAATTTGAATGGCCATCTAAGTCAGCGTTTCCCAATCTTAGCCATTTTAAAGATACCTGGACTTACAAAATATAGAATTGCAGAGTTGGAAGGGAGCTTAGAGATCTTCCAGCCTACCCCCCTGTTCAAGCAGGAGACGCTATACCATTCCCTTAACCATATACAATGTGTCTTAGTCCCCAGCTGCCTAATCATCTTCGTAGCTCTTCTCTGCACCCTTTCTAGAGTCTCCATTTTTGGGGGGATCGTGGGGACCAAAACTGAACACAGTATCCCAAGTGTGGTTTTATCAAAGCAGCATAATTTCAGCCCTGAAAGCTATTTTTTTCTTTGAATCTTCAGGGCTGCCAATTAGTGCTGTGGGGAAACTTGGAGAGGGGATGGCATGGAGTGGCAGGGATATCTAACCATAAAAACATTCTTTTCTCTGAGAGTCAAGGACATCCTGCCCTGAACCTGGAGTGGCGTGACTGGGAGGCATTTCCAGTTGGGACGGTGCATTGAATGGACCGTGTTTGGACATTTTGGTGCAGGAGGAAGGGATTTGGACTTTCTTTTGGGTGGGGAAAACCTGGAAGCTTTCAGATTCGGGTTTTCTCAGATATGCCAATATGACATTTCTAATAAAAAAGAACTTTGAGGAACTTCTAGACTTGGAGTCTTCTTTTGTCAGGGATGTTACTTGGAATCCTGACCTATAAAGCATTATTAACACTTCATATGACCTTGATGTTATTCCTTTGTTGATGCAACCTGAAGGATCACATTGGTTTTTTGGCAGTTGCTGTACCCTGCTGGCTCATAATTGTCCGCTAGGATTCCTAGCAGTGGTGAAATCCAATTTTTTTTTACTACCGGTTCTGTGGACGTGGCTTGGTGGGCGTGGCTTGGTGGGCATGGCAGGGGACGCATACTGCAAAATCCTCATTCCCACCCAGTGGTGGGATTCAGCCAGTTCGCACCACTTCGGGAGAACCGGTTGTTAACTTTCTGAGCAGTTTGGCAAACTGGTTGTTGGAAGAAATCATTAGGGCACAGAACCGGTTGTTAAATTACTTGAATCCCACCACTGTTCCCACCCCAGTCCAGGGGAAGGATACTGCAAAATCCCCATTCCCACCCCACTCTGGGGCCAGCCAGAGTTGGTATTTGTCAGTTCTCCGAATTACCCAAAATTTCCACTAACAGTTCTCCAGAACCTGTCAGAACCTGCTGGATTTCACCCCTGATTCCTAGATCCCTCTCACAGTTACTGCTGGTGAGTCACCTATTCTATACTTGTGTGCATTTGGTTTTTCCTGCTTAAGCTGGGGTATTCTGGGAATTGAAGTCCACCCATCTTAAAATGGTTAAGGTGAAACACTGATCTCAGTGGTGTTGGGAACCAATTCTTAATGCAATTGAGATCCGTTCTGAATCATCGCTCACCTTCACAAAACCATTTTCCGATCTGTTTATTGTGATAGTGTATCCATCAACCTCGACCATCACCATCCCGATATAGGAGACCCGTTTACTTCCTCTGTTTTCGTTCTTCGCATAGACGTGGAAAAACGGGATTCCCAAATTAATGCCGCATGTCTTGGCGATTGTGTAGGTGCAGGTCCCTTGGAAATCAAACTTTCGCTTATTAAATGAATTGTAGTGAGGGTCGCCCCAAATTCAGCAGGTACCGTTCGAAGTTGGCACGCAGTGCGGTTCACCGTTGATCATCTTGCATTCAAGGCCTTTTTGACACAGGACATTGCTGCAACTGAGAGGAGCTAAGGACCAGATATGCAATTTTAATCATTAGTCTTACGTTAATGGAGGAATCAGATTCAATGCAAAATGCCATGCTGTTTTCAGCAGTTTTCAGACCTGACTTCAGGTTTCAAAAGCTTCGGGAATCATGGAAGACTCATCTCAATGAACTTCCTTCTTCCTTCAGCCCACACATGCCCTCCAGCAAGTTCACCTGGCTATAATAGTCATAGCACCTAAGTTAAAGACATGTTGCTTTTGGTGCTATTTTAAGGCATCACAACAGAATAGAATAGAATAGAATAGAATGGGATGGGATGGGATGGGATGGGATGGGATGGGATGGGATGGGATGGGATGGGATGGGATGGGATGGGATGGGATGGGATGGGATGGGTGTCAACTCGCAAAGGACCCTTGGTTGCTCTCGAGCTGCCATAGGCAAGGGGGATGGGAAACCGACAAAGCAGCATGGCAGCCAAAGGCAGGAGCACATTCCAGACATATCTTTCTCAAGGCTGTTTCCCAGGGTTACCCACAACAGCCGGAGGGGAGTGATCTCTACAACCCGCAAAAGTACTCCATTGGCAAATGTGATTGATGACACATCCTGAGGGGAGAGGGGAAACAGGGTCATGATTGGGGCCATAAATTACATCAGAACTGTCTTCATTTGGGAACGTGCCAACATGAAGCTCCTAATAAATAACTGGATTTCTTTTGAAGCTTGGCTCGAGGCTCATGATTTAATTAGGGCATCCGTCGGAACCCTGACAATGGGATGGGATGGGATGGGATGGGATGGGATGGGATGGGATGGGATGGGATGGAATAGAGCATAGCATAGCACAGCATAGCATAGCATAGCGTAGCATAACAGAGTTGGAAGGGACCTTGGCCCCTGCCAATGCTTCAGGGTGATTGTACCAGATGGTTCTCAAGTTACTACTGTTAATTTAGTGACCGTTCAAAGTTACAATGGCACTGGAAAAACTGACTTAAGATCGTTCTCCACGCTTATGACTATTGCAGCATCCCCGTGGTCATGTGATCAAAATTCAGGTGCTTGGCAATGACTCGCATTTATGACAATTGCAGTGTCCCAGGGTCACGTGATCCCCTTTTGCAACCTTCCCGACAAGCAAAGTCAATGGGGAAGCCAGATTCGCTTAACAACCCTGTGGCTAAATTAACAACTGAAGTGATTCCCTTAACAAACATGGCAAGAAAGATCGTAAAATGGGGCAACGTTCACTTAACAATTGTCTCACTTAGCAATAGACGACTTGGGCTCAGTGGTGGTCGTAAGTCAAAGACTGCCTGTATCTTCATGGCAATTTGAAAGCTCCAAAGTTTGCCCTCGGGAACCCAGAGTAGGCATAAACTACAAGCTGGTTTCAGTAAACGCCTAGCTTGTTTAGGGAAGTCTACCGGTTCTGTAGAGCAGGGGTCTCCACCTTTGGCAACTTTGTGACTTGTGGACTTCAACTCCCAGAATTCCTCAGCCAGCACATGCTGGGAGTTGAAGTCCAGAAGTCGTAAAGTTGCCAAGGTTGGAGACCCCTGCTCTAGAGGTCATTCATTCTGACGACATGTCCCATCTATCTCATCTCAAGACCGTGTCTCCAACTTGGAGATCTCAGTCACAGCAGTAATTCAAGGAGAAGAAGTGAATAGAGGAGGAAATAATAGTGGGACATCGAATCATTCCATGAAGTTGAGTGGTGGAATATTAAGACTGAATAGCAGAACAAGAGAGTTGGAAGGGACCTTGGAGGTCTTCTACTCCAAGCCCATGCTCAAGCAAGAAACCTTATACATTTTCAGACAAATGGTTGTCCCATCTCTTCTTAAAAACCTCCAAGGTTTAAACACCCACAACGTCTGGAGACACAATGCACGTTTACAGAGTAGAAAGTGCAGTCACTAAGCTCAGTGACAACCATACTTAGAAGGCGTTAAAAGAGGATTACGCCAAGAAGAAGACAAGGTTTTCAATGTCCGTTACTCATTGCGTCACTACATGGCATGCACTTAATTGTAAATGCCACTCAATGCCATTTGAAGGGAGATGACTGTTTTGAGATGTCGGCATTTTGTTAGACGTACTGGGAAGACAATTCAAAACTAAGGCCATTGCAAAGCAGTGCCCCCCACTCCCTTGATTTCCCTACCCCCAATCAGGGGTGGGTTTCACTTACCTTTGCTACCGGTTTGCTCGCTTGTGCGCGCACCCCATCTGTACGCAGATCGTATTTGATGATGTCCGGGCAGGTGGGCGGAGCCTCCTGACACCGCCACTATCAATTTGTCCAAACCGGGGTGAACCAGTAGCAACCCATCACTGCCTCTAATGATGTCACAGATTGTGTCCAGAAGGAAAACGCAACTGAATTGGCCGTTGTGATGCTATTCAGAAAGATCCCAAGCTCCCCTTATCTAAGCCCATATCCAAATGGCTGAGATCAGCACTGATACTACCGCAATGTTGTTTGCTGTTTCATTAAAAAAAACTCGGAAGACACAATGCTCCTTTCTTATATACCGCTTCACAGTGCTTTACTCTCTGAGCAGTTTACAATCTCAGCCTATTGCTCCCAACAGTCTGGGTCCTCATTTTACCCACCTCGGAAGGCTGGAAGGCTGAGTCAACTTTGAGCCGGTCAGGATCGAAAGCATCGAACTCCTGGCAATATGTGCAGAGTTAGGCTGCAATATTGCATTCTAACCACTGTGCCACCACGGCTCTTAAATAGTCCAAATATCTTCCCATGCCACCCCTCCACAAACTTGAGTATGAGGAGATTCTACTCACCTTGCCAACTAGAGCCAACAGTCCCATAGCTGTTCTGGTTTGCCATGCCCACACTGAGGAGGCCAAATGCCGAATCTGGATGTTCCACTCTGTAGGGGAGAAGCGCCACCTGCAACTGATACAAGGCCCAAGAGAAAGGTGTTTCGGGAATTGAATTCCATTGCAACGAAGGTAGGGGCCGGCCTTCCACTAGGACCCCACTGATCTGCAGAGTCTCCACCACCAAAACGGCAAAGTTCTCAAAACCAGCCTGGGACTTGGTAAAGGACTGTATGATAAAGTGGGCACAAAATTTTCAGGAGCCAATATTATTGGAAACTTGGGAAAAAATTTGGGTTAGAAATGTTAAATTCACGCAGGCACAGAATCTGAGGGAAAATTTTTATAAAATGTTTTATAGATGGCATCTAGATCCTAAAAAATTATCGTGTATGTATCCAGATATGCAAGCAAAATGTTGGAGATGTAATTGTGATGACGCTACATATTTTCACATTTGGTGGACTTGTAAGGACATAAAGGCCTTTTGGATAAAAATTTGGCGGATTTTACAAAATGTTTTGAAAAAGAAGATAAAGTTCCTGCCACAATTTTTCTTGTTGGGAATTATTACGGATTGTACAGTAATTGAGACTAAATTGATTTTAAATCTAATAACAGCAGCAAGATTACTAATAGGACAATATTGGAAGAAAAAAGAAGTACCTACAATAGAAGAATGGATATTGAAAGTTGCCAATTTGGCTGAGATGGCGAAGATATCAGCCTTTTTGAAAGACAATACGCAAGAAAGATACTTAAAGGAATGGAAAAAATGGATTGACTATATTCAACGTAGATATCAGACTAAGAGTTATCAGACTGTTTTTGAATGATTATGATGTATTATTTTTGATTGTTTTCGGGGGAAGTTAGGAATTGATGATTGTAGGGGTATAATTAAGTTGGGACGAAATATTTTAGCATATGTTTGTTTTATTTTTAACTATACCTTGTGCCCGTTCCGGGAAGTCGGGGGGGGAGGGGGGTTGTGAACGGAGGGGAGAGGAGGGGGGGAAAGGGGGGAAAAATTTTGTAAAACTTTTTGAATAAAAAAAAAAAAACCAGCCTGCCCAGCCACACTGTATGTCTTGCTGTACATGCTGGTATCTGGAATCCCCATAAAAAAAGTGTCATATGAAAAGGTTTTGTAAGGAGCGCCTGCGCTATAGAAAAATGCTTACACGGGCACATTGGCTTGCACGAATAACGCTGTTTTGGGCAACATACTAATCTGCAGGACTTGTCCGCCGTTCAGGTTGACTTCCTGTTTTTGTGCACCCATTTGGTATTGTATGGCTGTGGCTTGGGAGGCTGAAATAAACACTATGTCTCTCTTTGTCTGCCAAGGCATTGGTGGGACTATGTAGTTCTTCTTCCAGTTCTTCAACGCTTGGGCCTGCTCAACGACAAAGTTACATCTGGTGTATTTCCAGGAACACATATGACCCTCTAGGAGTACCACAGGTGTCTGGGAGGAAACTCTGGTGCCGGAAAAATCTCTTGTTCCTTGCAACTGGATCCCTTCAAAAGCCTGCAGTGTTACTGTCAATTTACTTCCAGCAGCATATGTTTTCCCATTGTAGACCACCGTGGCCGTCAAATCCATTTCTACCACGTTAGGACCTTCGTACGATAAGACCGCAAACTGCGGGTGTGCCCCGCTAGGACCTCCGGTTGGAGTGACCACCTAATACTCAGTTCCTGAAGCGGTCCTAGGGAAGAGTTGTGCAATTTCAGTACTCAGAGACTTGGAGTTGAGAGAGACCACCGATATCTTTTTGTTTGCAAAGATGCGAACTACGTTGAGGAACCTTTGGGTACCTTTGATTTCAATAGAAGGTGGGAGGACAATCGACTCCAGCTTTCCTTTGTACACAGTCACGGTCTTTGTGAATTCAGTCCCACATTGGCTGCACACCACAGAAACATTGACGGTAGTCTGGTCAGACCTGCCCGTAATTTGAAGCTCTAAACGGGCGGCCTGTGTCCCAAAATTTTGCAGGTAAGAGGTGATAAAATGTTTTCCTGTGGTTTGACTCAGGCAGGTCGCTGTGAGGGGAAGATGAAAAGAAAAGATGGGTTGGGGGTGGGGAAGAGATGGTTACATTCAGTGGTGAAATCCAATTTTTTTTACTACCAGTTCTTGGTGGGGGTGGTGTGGCTTGGTGGGCATGGTTTGGTGGGCGTGGTTTGGTGGGCGTGGCAGGGTAAGGATACTCCAAAGTCACTCCAAAATCAGCACAGAATCATCTATTGTAATGTCCTTCCGGTTAAAGACTACTTCAGCTTTAATTGCAATAATACTAGAGCAACTAATAGATTTAAATTTAATGTCAACCGCTTTAATCTAGATTGCAGAAAATATGACTTCTGTAACAGAATCATCAGTGCTTGGAATACTTTACCTGACTCTGTGGTCTCTTCCCATAATCCCAAAAGCTTTAACCAAAAACTCTCTACTATTGACCTCACCCCATTCCTAAGAGGACCATAAGGGGCATGCATAAGCGCACAAACGTGCCTACCGTTCCTGTCCTATTGTTTTTATTTTCTTCTTTCTATATATATGCTTATATCTCCTTATATTTACCCATATATGTTTATATACTATATAATCTTTTGTATGATTCCTACATATATTGTTGTGACAAAATAAAATAAATAAATAAATAAATAAATAAATAAATTTTTTAAAAAAATCTCCATTCCCTCCCCACTCCTGGAGGAAGGATATTGCAAAATCCCCATTCCACCCTACTTCAGGGGAAGGATGTTGCAAAATCCCCATTCCCACCCCACTCTGGGGCCAGCCAGAGGTGGTATTTGCCGGTTTTCCAACCTACTCAAAATTTCCACTACTGGTTCTCCAGAACCTATCAGAACCTGCTGGATTTCACCCCTGGTTAACTGGATCTGCTCAAGGTCCAACTTCTGTTGTAGTTACAGCTTCAACCCCATTTTAGCTTCTGTTCCAAAGGAAGAATTGTGCCAAAGGTGCTTTTTTTCAAGGGTTTTGTTTTTGTTTTTCCTTGAAGATGTTCCACTTCCCTCCCAAGAAGCTTCTTCGGTTCTGACTGAAGGATGGCTGACCATTCAATCAGAACTGAAGAAGCTTCTTGGATGAGAAGCGAAACGTCTTCAAGGAAAAACAAAGAAAGTCCATTTGCCTCTTGAAAAAAGCACCTTTGAAACAACCATGACCTGGATGACTGAGAATCTCCATAGACAAAAGGAAGAAGTAGACCTGTTCCCTTATCCCCCGTTATTAATCCCCCTCATCTACGATTCAGAGGAACTAGTATCACTTCATTATGTGTTACTAGGTCGTGATCTGAATTATGACTATTCCTGAACTCAAGAGGCTGAAAGAAGGATAGAAATAAAACCCAGAAATGAGGATAAAGATGGGGAGATTTTAGCTGAAGAAGCCAGCCATCTTGGCTTTCATAAAATTATTGTGGATAGCCTTTATGCCTTTTTGAAGCCTCAGTCATGATTCCCAGGCATTCTTCCTGAGGGCCTATGGGAAGACACCACAGAAGAACATCATAATGCAATATTTTTCTGCAGGCATCACAGGGAAGCAGAGTTGCCACACAGCATCTACATTTTTAAAGCAAGTTTCTCTCATCTAAGTCCTTCCAGATTTTCTTTTCCTCCCAGTCATGATGGTTAGGATAGATAGGAGGTGTAGCCTCAGTGCCCCAGAGAAAGGGGGAAATTTTAACTGTCACACATTTCCATTTTATGAAAGGCAAAGAAGTCAAGCCCTTTGCCTTTCATAAAACAGCTCATTGATCCAAACTACCCACCCAAACCAAGTTACTTTGATATGGGGAAGGGAGGAGACGAGAGAAAGGGAGTGGAGAGGAGAAGACAGGGATAGAGAGGAGAATAGTAGAGGAAAATGGAGAGGAGAGGAGGGGAGGGGAGGGGAGGGGAGGAGGGGAGAGGAGAGGAGCAGAGCAGAGCAGAGGGAAAGGGAGAGGAGAAGAGAGGAGAGGAACAGAGGGAAAGGGAGAGGAGAGGAGAGGAGAGGAGGGGAGAGGAGAGGAGGGAGGGAGGAGGGAGGAGAGGAGAGGAGGAGCAGAGCAGAGGGAAAGGAGAGGAGAGGAGAGAGAGGAGCAGAGGAAAGGGAGAGGAGAGGAGGAGAGGAGAGAGAGGAGAGGAGAGGAGAGAGAGAGAGGAGAGGAGAGGAGAGGAGAGGAGAGAGGAGAGGAGAGGAGAGGAGGAAAGTTAGAGGAGGAGAAGAGAGGAGAGGAGAGAGGAGGAGAGGAGGAGAGGAGAGGAGAGGAGAGGAGAGGAGAGAGGAGAGGAGAGGAGAGGAGAGGAGAGGAGGGAAAGTTAGAGGAGAGGAGAGGAGCAGAGGGAAAGGGAGAGGAGAAGAGAGGGAGGAGCAGAGGAGAGGAGAGGAGAGGAGAGGAGAGGAGAGGAGAGGAGAGGGAGGAGCAGAGGGAAAGGGAGAGAGAGGAGAGGAGAGGAGAGGGGAGGGGAGGGGAGGGGAGAGGAGAGGAGAGATGGGGAAGGGAAGGAAGAGGAGTGGAAGGGAGAGGAGAGGAGGAGAGAGAAGAGGAGGAAGAGAAAGAGGAAGAGGAGGACTTTCCTCTATCGTTGACATTTAATTATTTGAATTGTCAGCGCTGAATATTAACAATCTGCTATGCTTGTGTAGAATCCAAATTTAGTATCTGAGGCAGCTTCCTCACTTTGTGAGTGACACAGCCAACACCTCATACAGTCAGGGGACCTCTACACCATCGAATATGCAGATAGTCCTCAATTTACAACCATTCGTTTAGTGACCATTCAAAGTTACAAAGGCACCGAAAAAAGTGAAGGATGACAGTTTTCACACTTAAGATCGTTCCAGCATTTCTGTGGTCATATGATCAAAATTCAGATGCAAGTGGCATGTATTTGTGACAGGGTGAAGTGATCACCATTTGTGATTCCAACAAGCAAGTCACTGGAGGAAGCTGGATTCATTTAACAATCACATGATTCACTTAACAACTACAGCAAGAAAGGTCGTAAAATAGGGCAAAACTCCCCTAACAACTACCTTGCTTAGCAACGAAAGTTTGGACACAATTGTGATCATAAGTCAAGGACTACCTGTATTTAATTTTTTAAAAAAATGTATTGACTCGTCTGCTGCCTCAGTCATGAAGGGACCCTAGGCAGCCTACAAAATCAGATTAAAACATGAAATAAAAAGTTTTTTTTTTAAAAAAAAGGACAAAATCAGCTGTAGAATACATGTTGCACATTAGGGAAACATGTGTTGTGTCTGCGCCCCCCGAGCCGGGCCTCCTGCCAGAAAGTGACTTGGAAAGTGAGGGGGAAGGGCTGTCAGGACTTACCTCGGGAGCACCAGCTTCCCTGGCTAAGCTCCAGGAGCCAGAGGCAGGCCAGGTGGAATAGATAATGAGGCCTCTGTCCCCTGACTCTTTCCCCCCCCAGCCACGCCTCCAGAGCCAGCTGATGGCAATCAGGTCTGGCTGGACCCTAGGTTTCGTAGGCAGGAGAGGAGGGAACAACAGAAGCAGGGGTGGGGCAGGCCTAGGAAGTGCTGAGTCATGGAGCCACACCCCACAGGATATAAAGGCAGCAAGAGCTGCTGTGCCTCTTCATAGCAGGCAAATTAACTGCTTAACTAAGAGCTGAAGTACTGTTTGTTCCTGGGTGACTCATCAGCGTCGAGGGAGATAACAGAGACACTTGGCAGACACTCGCTAGTTTGCTGCCAGAGCTGATAGTGCCGGCTAATTAAGCCATCGCTCAGAGGGAGGCGAGGGGGGACAGAACAACATGAATATTCCATTTATTGACAGCCAACCACCATCATCCTGAGTGGCACAGTGGCTAGAGTGCAGTCAATGGTGGGATTCAAATTTTTTTACTACTGGTTCTGTGGGTGTGGCTTGTTCGGCATGGCTTGTTGAGCGTGGCTAGGGGGTGTGACAGGCAGCACTCGGCCTCCTGCACCCCCTTGGGAGCAAAAATGGGCCACGAGGGGGGGACACTTCACCCACCCACCCCGTGCCTTGTTTTGGGCCTAGGAGGCCTCCCTGCACTTATCTGGGAGCCAAAATGGGGCGCGTGGGGACTCCTGGAAGGGGGCGGGGTGGGAAGAGGCAGGGTCAGCCAGCAATTTAACTACTGGTTCACCTGAACCGGCCTGAACCGGCTGAATCCCACCACTGAGTGCAGTATTGCAGGTTACTTCTACTGACCGCCAGCTGCCTGCAATTGGGCAGTTCAAATCTTACCAGGCTCAAGGTTGACTCAGCCTTCCATCCTTCGGAGAAGGGTAAAATGAAGACTCAGATTGTTGGGGGCAATAGGCTGACTCTGTAAACCGCTTAGAGAGGGCTGTAAAAGCACTATGAAGCAGTATGTAAGTCTAAGTGCTAAGTGCTGTCCCCTGATGGCCAATTACTACGTCCTACCCCAATGCCTGTCAGAAGAGGCAGCTGTTTATGGCTTACAACAAATTTGTGTCTATGTGGAACTTGAGAGGGATGTGGTTCCAACAGGGCAGATGCAGCTTCCGAGAAGGTGGTTCCACAAGGTGCCACCGATTTAACGGCTGAGCAGAATAGAGCAATAGCATTTAGGCTTATATACTGCCCCATAGTGCTTTACAGTGCTCTCTGGGTGGTTTACATTGTAAGCATTATTTGCATATTGCCCAGTGGTGGTGTTCTGTCCCCCCTCGCCTCCGTCCAAGCGATGGCTTAATTAGCCGGCACTGGCAGCAAACTAGCGAGTGTCTGCTAAGTGTCTCTGTTATCTCCCTCGACGCCGATGAGTCACCCAGGAACAAACAGTACTTCAGCTCTTAGTTAAGCAGTTAATTTGCCTGCTACGAAGAGGCACAGCAGCTCTTGCTGCCTTTATATCCAGTGGGGTATGGCTCCATGACAGCACTTCCTAGGCCTGCCCCACCCCTGCTTCTGTTGTTCCCTCCTCTCTTGCCTATGAAACCTAGGGTCCAGCCAGGCCTGACTGCCATAAGCTGGGTCTGGAGACGTGGCCTAGGGGGGAAAGAGTCAGTGGATGGAGGCCTCGTTATCTCCTCCACCTGGCTTGCCTCTGGTTCCTGGAGCTGAGCCAGGGAAGCCGGTGCTCCTGAGGTAAGTCCTGACGGCCCTTCCCCCTCACTTTCCAAGTCACTTTCTGGCAGGAGGCCCGGCTCAGGGGGCGCAGACACAACAGGTGGGTTTACACCAGTTCTCCCCAGTTTGGGCGAACCGATAGCAGCAGCGTGGGGGAGACTCCTCCCATCTACCCGGATGTCATCATGGATGCTCTGCGTATGCACAGATGCACCACATGCGAGGGAAGCGAGCATGCACACACGCATGCTCACAGTAGCAAAGGTAAGTGAAACCCACTACTGATATTGGCCCTAACAATCTGAGTCCTCATTTTACCGACCTCGGAGGGACGGAAGGCTGAGTCAACCTTGTGCCCTGTCAGGATCGAACTCCAGGATGTGGGCAGAGTTTGCCTGCAATACTGCATTCTAATCACTGCACCCCCAGGGCTCTATGAGAACGATGGTCCCATAGGTAACCAGATCCTACTTCCCACAGTTAGTAACTTTGGGTCCTTTCTTCTTCCTAACCATTTCCACTAACGGAGCCTTTTGTTGATGTTCCCAAATCGAGAACTTACTGGTTCCTCACTTACTGACCATCTTTTACTTACTGGTTCCTCATCCTAAAATAAGTAGAAGATGGCAATCTCTTTCTCAGGAACGGTGCAGGGGCCTAGAGGTGGAGCGCTCACCTGACAATCAGGAAATTGTTGTGAGTTCGATCCTAGGCAGAGGCAGATATTTCTCTTCTCTGGGCCCAATGAAAATATATCTGCTGAACAAGACTCCGCATTGGCAATAGGAAAGGCATCCGGCCATTAAAACACTGTGCTAGCTCCATTCAGTTGCCCGGACTCCACAATTTTTTTTTTTAATTTGAATTTATATCCCGCCCTTCTCCGAAGACTCAGGGCGGCTTACACTGTGTTAAGCAATAGTCTTCATCCATTTGTATATTATATACAAAGTCAAGTTTTATTACCCCCAACAATCTGGGTCCTCATTTTACCTACCTTATAAAGGATGGAAGGCTGAGTCAACCTTGGGCCTGGTGGGACTTGAACTTGCAGTAATTGCAAGCAGCTATGTTAATAACAGACAGACTTAGCCTGCTGAGCCACCAGAGGCCCTCCAATTCAATAGATGGAGCAAGAAACAGCTTCTTTAAAACAAAGGTGTTTTTAAAACTTTGGTGTTACTCACCCCAGAAGGCTGAACTGCACAGCCAGAGGCAGAGGAGGGGGCCTTTTATCCTCCCCATAGCTGTTCAAAAAGAAGAAAGAGAAAGCCTTCAGATCAACGGTTCTTGGATGCGGTACCTGAAACGCCAACGAGCTTCAAGCAGATATGAGCATCCGTCATGGTTCCATGGTTGCTATTTTCCAAAGCATTCCTTTTACACTTGGTTGAGAAGAATCTACTGGCATCATCGCAGAGAAACAAAACAGTCCTGTGACTCCTTAAAAAATTAACTAGATTATCACAGTGGTTGTAAAACAAACTTATGGGAAAGAAGAAGGCATGCATAATAAAAGAAGGAACAGATTTCTATATTTTATGCATACACATCCATACGTGTTTTGAAATAACAATCAGTTAAATAGGAAAGGCACAATCCTCACCATAACAGGAAAGAGAAATCGGGAAGCATTTGAGTGCCTGCTGCTCAAAATCCAAGGGATGGGTAATTTTAAGGCACCTGCTTTTCCTTCTGCGGCTTTTTATTTTGAAACCAAGCCTGGAAAGGTTATCTATACCTTTCTCTTAAGTGGAGGATCTTACTTTATCTATGCAGCATATTGAGAGGACACAAGAAGCTGTATTTATTTTATACTCCTTGTAAGAATACAGCCTTTAAATAAGCCACTCGCAAAGGCCACTCATTACCATCCCAAGGAAGAAGGATTTGAATCTTCCCCTCCATTTACACATTGGCTTTGTAATGGGGATCAGACTAATAGATGCATTAAGACAGTGGTTCCCAACCAGTGTGCCGCGGCACTAAGGGGTGCCGTGAGATCTTTTGAGGGTGCCAGGAACTTTTGAGCTACAGAGATTTTAAATATCTATTTCCTTATAAGGGTGCCGGGAACTTTTGAAAGGCTTTCCAAGGGTGCCTCAAACAAGAAAAGGTTGTGCCTCAAACAAGAAAAGGTTGGGAACCACTGCATTAAGAGGTCGTGCCAAACCATAGTTTAGCACAGGAGCGAAGTTCATGTACTTTAGGCAAAACCACAAGGACCACATTGGCATCTTTCAGTAGACCTTTTCATAGGATGCCGAAAGGACCAAACAGGTGTTTGAGTCCTTTACAGAGGCTTCAGGGTATCCATCTCCAGCCAATAATTATTGGGCCAATCTTGAATCCTGGCCATACACAATTTAATATAGCAATGCAACCTTTATGGCGACATACAAAGCATAATGCTCCCTATGAACGCATGGAAATTGTATGCTTTGGGTTAGCCAGAGGGGCCAGAAGTCACAGTGCCCCTCTCTTTTCTCCTCTCCCCACCAGGGACCTTAAGGAAGAGTTAGCAATTTTGCTCTGGTTTACATTAGCGCCCCCTAGCAACTCTTCAGCAGTTCATACGCATTCTTGCTTTGATTCAATGGTGCATTCAAAGTAGCCTGTGTCATTGTAAATGCCAAGAAATCAAACTTAGCATGGGTAACATGGTTAGCCAGGTAACATGATGATAAACAAACAGATAAACAGTAACAGAGTTGGAAGGGACCTTGGAGGTCATCTAGTCCAACCCACGCCCCTCCCTCCGATCAGTCAAGAGACCTATAAGAGGGATTTGAACTGCCAACCTGTCCGATCGACAAGCTCGGCGTCTTAGCCACCGAGCCACCTAGCCAGGCATGACAAAACTAGGCTAAGTAAAGCTAGGAACGTCCAAACCCCTCCTTGAGAGTACACAATTCGAGAGAAAGAAAACCCCAGGCTCGTTTCAAGCTTGTTGTAGTTTGCTCTTGGTCTACTCCATTATAGTCAGACATGACTTCCCAGCTTGTTGCCAGCATAGTAGCATTACTCAACCCATCTAGAAACACCGCAAGCCCACCCAACAGAGCAAGAATGCGCCCTCTTCCGTTATACCTTCACTCGCCTATCCTCTCCCCAGCAGGCACCTTTGGTGGATCCCTCTGCTCAGTTCATGTCACCCATTTATATAGTTTGAGCACTGAAGTGTAGCTTCTCCTTATCCTCCATCTGAAATTGTTTGCATTCCCCCCCTGCTTGGAGGGAACAGCAGGTTCAACCTGCTACACTATCTTTATTTTAAAAATGCTCACGTCAGTTGTCATATAAACGTCAAGTTAATGTGCTCCCAGTTGAGTTTGGATGGAATGTTGCCTGCCATGTCATGAACAACATCCAAGTCCACCAGTCTTTAGATTTCAATTAAAATCATTTTATTTTTATTTTTTAAAAAATAATATTTATTGAATTTCCAAAAATTAAAATACACAATATTAAAAAAAAGCACAATACACAAAAACAATAAAATAAAATAAAATAAAACATCCAATTGGGGTGGCATGGGTTCCCCTGGGAGGGGAAAAGTAAGACGCAGACATACTTCCAGAGACATCTCGTGCGAAATACTTTCATCAATATTTGGGATGTTATAAAGAAAAATCACTATATGAAAGTTCCAGTTTAGATAACAACGACGGAGGCCATAATCTATCCCAATGTGTTAGACTTAAATAAAATAGTAGGATACTCGGATCTATTAGATGAAGTTGGAAACTTAAAGTCAGAACAGGATCTAAGAAAACAAGGAATAAAAATAGATTGGTGGCCATACTTACAGATCAGAACAAAATATAAAAAAAGATAAGGAATCCTTTGGCATGTACAGAGAACAATTGGAACTTGATAAGATATTACTAGCATCCTGGGTGGGGGGTGGAAATGATTACCAAAATGTATAACCTTTTGTTAAAATTAATATTATTTTAATATATGAGATTGTCCCCCCCCCACAAAAAAAAAAGTCCTGCCTTTTTTCTTTTTTTTAATCAACACCCAACTAGATTGTGTGCAATTAATTTGTGCGCCTCTTGCATTCTACAGATGTGCTAATCATTTCTCAGGCTTTCCCACAATGGAGTCCTGATGTCCTATTATCCAAAATTAATGGGACAGAAAGTACCATCAACATGGTTAGAGGAGGCATACAAGCAAAGTGTTGTTTTGATCAGCCTGAGGTTGCTGAGGAATCTTCAAAGCAACCAACTAAAGCCTAGGTGTTTTGATTTGATGGGGCCAGACATCCTGGAGCATCCATTGACCTATATTATCTTGAGACTTAGCGCAATCAAAGCTGATTTAACTAGTCATTCAGAATCTCCCTCTAAACGGAGCTATAGTTTTAATTTCTGGGAAAGACATAGCCTTCAGACAGGATCAATCTCATGGTGGCAGCAAAACGGCTGATCTAGAAGGCAACTCCTCTGGACAAAGGAACATGGAAATCTAGTCACCTGGAAAAGATTATCGTAGCCTCCAACTCCCCAACCCATCCATACGCATTAAGGCTATCTTGTCATCAAACTCATTTAGCTTTTACACGAATTCTGGCACGGATTGTTTTCCAAATGTTGAGTCTGCAAATGGAACACGCAACTATATCTCTATGCCTGAGTCCCACATATGGGACGGGTCTCCTGGAGGTATTCTGAAAATGTCCTAGTTCGTCCCCGCCCCCCCAAAAAAACTCCCCCCCAAAATTGCCAGAAGTTCTTATTCAGAGAACAAGTTGCCATCCTTGATAGGCCAATTATACAGATACAGATTAACAGAGTTGGAAGGGACCTTGTAGGTCATCTAATCCAGCCCCCCACCCAAGCAGGAGACCCTACACCATTTCTGACAAATGGCAGTCCAATCCCTTCTTGAAAGCCTCCAGTGATGAAGCTCCCACAACTTCCAAAGGCAAGTTCTGTTCCATTGGTTGGTTGTTCTCACTGTCAGAAAATTTCTCCTTATTTCTAGGTTGAATGTCTCCTTGCTCAGTTTCCATCCATTATTCCTTGTCTGGCCTTCGGGTGCCTTGGAAAATAACTTGACCCCCTCCTCTCTGTGGCAGCCCCTCAAATATTGGAAGACTGCTCTCATGTCTCCCCTGGTCCTTCTCTTCACTAGACCAGCCATGCCCAGTTCCTGCAATCGTTCGTCATATGTTTTAGCCTCCAGTCCCCTAATCATCCTGGTTGCTCTTCTCTGCACTCTTTCTAGAGTCTCAACATCTTTTTTTACAGTATGGTGATTAAGAGAGGCAACTTGCATGGAGACTAAGAATTGCAGATCAAATTTCTGGTCTATTTCTTGTTGAATAGAATAGAATAGAATAGAATAGAATAGAATAGAATAGAATAGAATAGAATAGAATAGAATAGAATTTTTTATTGGCCAAGTGTGATTGGACACACAAGGAATTGGTCTTGGTGCATATGCTCTCAGTGTGCATAAAAGAAAAGATACGTTCATCAAGGTACAACATTTACAACACAATTGATGGTCAGTATATCAATATAAATCATAAGGATTGCCAGCAACAAAGTTACAATGAAGTTACAATGAGGTTACAACAAAGTTACCCAATGAGGCAGTATCCATAATCTGTTCTGAAACACATCCCTAGGGGGAGTGGGGGGAATTATAACCAAACCACTGATGCCTCCATCCTACCCATGGAGCTTTTGTGCAATCTTCTCCATGTTCATACCTATTTGTGTAAATGACTCGGGGGCCGTTTCTTTATGCATATTTTTCCAGCATCACTTTGTATGAATTTCCCTAAGGCAGTTTTTTTAAACATTCATGTTCCTGATGTAAACTATTATTTTTTTTATGTATGGGTTTACTGTTGTTTGAAAGCTATTTCAGTTGTCTGTTTAATAGCTCTTTGGCTAAACAGCGTTTAAAGTAAGCCAAAGGAAACCCCACTTCCTTTTAGCCTTCGGTAAGCAAAATGACTGCAAGCAGGCAACCCAGTTTAGAGAGCACCAAGGATTCCATCCAAGTCAGAGGAGACTCAACATTGCAACTACAGACAAAGACGTTGGTGGAAACAATCCTCCGATCGTTTCGGTCTCTAATACCCAATGAGCTCCAACAGAAACACCTATTCAAATACCTTTGCTAGGATTCTGTGAGGCTCTCCTTGACCACTAGAGGGCACACTAAGCAAAATCCTCTTCCAAGGTGAGAGATGATTACACAGCATTAAACTCATATTCAATTGCTTTTAAATTGACTGGGGAATGCTGGGAGTTGACTCACACCAAGGTTGAGAAACACTGGTCTAAGAACATTCGTTTTTAACTGTACATATTCTGTATTTTATTTCTGGCTGTACACCGCCCTGAGTCCTTCGGGAGAAGGCCGGTATAAAAATTTAATAAATAAATAAATAAAATAAATAAATAAATTAGAGGCTTAACTGGGAAGGGATAGTGTTTGTTTGTTTTTTTGTTTGTTTGTTTGTTTGTTTGTTTACTTGCTTATTTGTTCTGCAACCCAACAAGGCAGACACAGACTTCAGAGGATAATTAGAACTGCAGAAAAAAACAATGGCTACCAACCTGCCTTCCATTGAGGATCTGTATACTGCACCAGTCAAAAAGAGGGCTGTGAAAATATTTACGGACCCCTCACATCCTGGACATAAACTGTTTCAACTCCTACCCTCAAAACAACGCTATAGAACACTGTACACCAGAACAACTAGACACAAGAACAGTTTTTCCCCGAACACCATCACTCTGCTAAACAAATAATTACCTCAGCACTAACAAACAATTCACTAAGTCTGCATCACTATTACTATTAGTCTTCTCATCATTCCTATCACCCATCTCCTCCCACTTATGACTGCATGACTGTAACTTTGTTGCTTGTATCCTTACGATTTATACTGATTGTTTCCTAGTATGATTTGATTGCTTATTTGTACCCTATGATTATCATTAAGTGTTGTACCTTATGATTCTTGACGAACGTATCTTTTCTTTTTATGTACACTGAGAGCCTATGTACCAAAGACAAATTCCTTGTGTGTCCAATCGCACTTGGCCAATAAAAGAATTCTATTCTATTCTATTCTATTCTATTCTATTCTATTCTATTCTATTCCTATCAATAAGTGTTGTACCTTATGATTCTTGACGAACGTATCTTTTCTTTTTATGTACACTGAGAGCCTATGTACCAAAGACAAATTCCTTGTGTGTCCAATCGCACTTGGCCAATAAAAGAATTCTATTCTATTCTATTCTATTCTATTCTATTCTATTCTATTCTATTCTATTCTATTCTATTCCTATCAATAAGTGTTGTACCTTATGATTCTTGATGAACGTATCTTTTCTTTTTATGTACGCTGAGAGCCTATGCACCAAAGACAAATTCCTTGTGTGACCAATCACACTTGGCCAATAAAGAATTCTATTCTATTCTATTCTATTCTATTCTATTCTATTCTATTCTATTCTATTCTATTCTATTCTATGCTGTCTGTTTATTTAGCAAAGTCAAATAGCCACCCATCTTCCCCCAAGGGAACTCTTTGAGGGCACTGCCTAAGGACCCACCCAGCTGGCTTCACATCCCTGCCACATCTGGGTTGTAATAATTGGGAGCTCCACTGGATGGCTGCAAAGGAGATGTAGAAAAGGCTAACTGGTCATCTGGCATCAGTCCGGAGGTTTAAACCTCAGGTTTACTACACTAGTATCATCTTGATGCCCATTTTAATTCAGGAGTGGCATACTGATCATTGGTGGGTTTCAAAATTTGTTACTACCTGTTCTGTGGGTGTGGCTTGGTGGCTGTGGCATGGCTTTGTGGCTGTGGCAAGGGAAGGATACTGTAAAATCTCCATTCCATCCTCATTCCAGGAGAAAGTTACTGCAAAATCCCCATTTCCTCTCGATCAGCTGGGACTCGGGAGGCAGAGAATAGATGGGGATGGGGCCAGTCAGAGGTGGTATTTACCGGTTCTCCAAAGTACTCAAAATTTCCACTATCGGTTCTCCAGAACTGGTCAGAACCTGCTGAAACCCACCTCTGATACTGATACCTTCTATGCCTCCAGGGTGGCACAGTGGTTAGAATGCAGAACTGCAGGCTAATTTTGCTGACTGCCAACTTCCAGCAGTTCGGCAGTTCGATTCTCACCAGGCTCAAGATTGACTCAGCATTCCATCCTTCTGAGGTCAGTATAATGAGAACCCAGATTGTTGGAGGGCAATAGGCTGACAAACTGCTTAGAGAGGGCTGTAAAACACTATGAAGCGTTATATAAGTCTGAGTGTTATGGGACTGGAGGCTAAAACATATGAAGAATGATTGCAGGAACTAGGTATTTTTATTTATTTATTTATTTTTCATATTTATATACCGCCCTATCTCCCTAAGGACTCAGGGCGGTTCACAGGCAGTTAAAATACATATAAATACAGATTAAAAACGACGATTAAAAAACTTATTCTATAGCCAAATTATTAAAAACAGTATAAATAGTAAAAAACCCTTAAAACCAGTAACTTTAAAATCTAATCCAGTCCCGCGCAGATGAATAAGTGTATTTTAAGCTCACGACGAAAGGTTCGGAGGTCCGGAAGTTGACGAAGTCCTGGAGGGAGTTCATTCCAGAGGGTGGGAGCCCCCACAGAGAAGGCCCTTCCCCTGGGTGTCGCCAGACGGCACTGCCTAGCTGACGGCACCCTGAGGAGTCCCCCTCTGTGAGAGCGCACGGGTCGGTGAGAGGTATTTGGTAGCAGTAGGCGGTCCCGTATGTCTAGTTTAATGAAAAGAAGGACTAAGGGGAGACATGAGAGCAGTGTTCCAATATCTCAGGGGTTGCCACAAAGAAGAGGGAGTCAAGCTCTTCTCCAAAGCACCTGAGGGCAGGACAAGAAGCAATGAGTGGAAACTACGCAAGGACAGAACCAACCTAGGAGAAATTTCCTGGTAGTGAGAACAATGAATCAGTGAAACGACTTGCCTCCAGAAGTTGTGGGTGCTCCAATACTGGAAGTTTTTAAGAAGAGATTGGATAACCATTTGTCTAAAATGGTGTGGGGTTTCCTGCCTGTACTTGAAGACCTCCAAGGTCTCTTCCAACTATTCTATTCTATTCTATTCTATTCTATTCTATTCTATTCTATTCTATTCTATTCTTGCCAGTGGTGGGTTGCCTCTGATTCGGATCGGTTCTCAAGAACTGGTAGTAAAACCAGCGGGAGGCTCCACCCACTGACCTGGATGTCATCCGGATGTTTCTGCACATGCGCAGTCCCGTTGTGAACCAGTAGTAAAAGTAAATAGAATCCACCCCTGATTCTTGCTTTAAACTCAACTTCATCACCTCATTCAAAATAGTTCTACCGACTTAGACATAGGGGCTATAAAATCCAAAAGAGACCATGTGGTCTAGCAGTTAAGACATCTGGCTAGAAACCTGGAAGGCGTGAATTCTAATCCCATTTTAGGCACAAAGCCAGCTGCGTGACCTCGGGCCAGTCATTCTCTCTGAGCCCCAAGAAGAAGGCAATGGCAAGCCACTTCTGAAAATCCTTGCCAAGAAAATTCCAGGCTTTGCCCAGGCTGTCGTCAGGAATCAAGACTGACTCAAAGGCACCAAAACATACAATATAATGCAGAAAAAAATGGGTTGCCACCTCATATTGACGATCAAAGTCTATGAGTGCATTTGAATTATTTTCTGCAGGGTCCCTTTGCAGGTTATCACAACGCTTAAGAGGAAAAATGCCATCTGGGGCATTTTAAAGCGACGGGTTCCTGACTCTGAAACCAGTTTGTCTAGCTCATGAATCTCCTTGAAGATTGAGCAAGGAAGAAAGAAAATCAGGGACTTCCCCAAATTGAGAAGACGGCTCAAACATCCAGAATATGGCTGTCTTGGAAATAGGAGACGTGCACGCTGGGATTAAGATATATGAAATAAAGCCCTCTTGCTTCATATTTGCAAGATAAGAGGCTTCTTTTAATTTTACCCACCGACCCCCAGCGATGAAGGTTAGCAATGAATAAACTCGTCCGTTTGAATTTATTTCATTTTTTTTCCCCCATTACTGTGAACATGTCAGTAACATCACCACAACTTCAAGAATGCCTTAACTTGTTTCTTTGGGTTTTATGAATATTGAAGTAGAAAAGCAGTAAGGGAAATTAAGCTTATACATAGTAACTGCAGCAAAATGGAAAAAGGGTGAAATACCCACTGTGGAAGATTAGATTATAATCTTCTGCAAGTTTACAGAACTTGCAGAAATGGTGAAGCTGACCAGTTTAGTTGTGGGGGGGGGGCAGGAATGATAAACACTTTTTTTTTTGAAAGATTGGTAACTTTACACACACTTTTTTTTTTTTTGCTGAAACAAGAAAAGACTGAATTGATGATTTATCGATTTGAAGATTAAAAAGAGTTCAAGGAGGGGAAATATAAAGAGAGAGGAGGAAGAAGTAAAAGCTCAGAGTCACTTTGCAGAGATTAGCAACATATCAAGGTCTCTTCCAATTCTGTTTTTCTATTTCTATATAAATTGAATTGATTAATTAATAAATGAAAAGAGGGAGGGAAGGAGGGGTAGGAGTAAGACGGTAACTACTCAATGGAAAGAAGGGCAAAAATTGTAATTCTGCATTTACTTTTTCTTATTTTTTCCTTCGCTTCTTCGTACTTGCGTTGTATTTAAACGTTCTGATAAATGAATGCTTGTCTTAACATTTTTTGCATGAATTTGGTCTAAGGCTCAGAGCTTTTAGAATATAATATAATATAATAACAGAGTTGGAAGGGACCTTGGAGGTCTTCTAGTCCAACCCCCTGCCCAGACAGGAAACCCTACACCACTTCAGACAAATGGTTATCCAGCATCTTCTTAAAAACTTCCAGTATTGGAGCATTCATAACTTCTGGAGGCAAGTTGTTCCACTGAATAATTGTTCTAACTGTCAGTAAATTTCTTCTTAGTTCTAAGTTGCTTCTCTCCTTGATTAGTTTCCACCCATTGCTTCTTGTCCTGCCCTCAGGTGCTTTGGAGAAGAGCTTGACTCCCTCTTCTTTAAGGCAGCCTCTGAGATATCGGAACACTGCTATCATGTCTCCCCTAGTTCTTCTTTTCATTAAACTAGACATACCCAGTTTCTGCAACCATTCTTCATATGTTTTAGCCTCCAATCCCCTTTGGAAAACATCTTTCCCTAATTTCATGTTTTAGGCTATACAGTATATTAATTTTAGGCTTATGTAGCTTTTTCTGCAGATCCTTTCAATATTATCGCTAACATTATCATCAAGCTGCCCTACAAAGTTCAGACGCCTATGAGATGCCAAGTTTCAAATAACAAATAAATACATTTAGTTTGAGATTGATTGAAAACCGCAAGATAAGTTCATCAATGGGAATCATTCTTTTTTCCCCCCTCCATTCATAGTTTCTGGACCCAAGTCCTTTAGACCCACCAAGAAGAGCTTTTCATATAAAAAGGGAATATGCATTTGCAACATTATCTCTTACCTTGTTGCCTAAGAAGGTTCTTTTATTTGCTTGTTGTCTTGATGTTCTCAGTTTATCTAGGAAACAACAAAAGTGGGCAGAAACTTTAATGAGTTATTTCTTGAGGTGTTTTCCTACTGCCTACCTTCCAACCCACCTTTAAAATACTTGTCTTCTTAATACCTTCCATAGCCCGCCTTTCCTTCCTTCCTTCCTTCCTTCCTTCCTTCCTTCCTTCCTTCCTTCCTTCCTTCCTTCCTTCCTGCTCAATTCAAATCACTAAATCTTGCATTCTACCCTTGGCAACTGTGGTTATCAACCTGTGCTCTCCTTTCCATGTCCCTTTGGTTTGCAGAAGCTTTTGTGGTAGGAACTCCGGGCATAGTCCTTACAGATGGGTTCCCATTATTAAGATTACATGTTGGCAAACTGGTTCCTGCCTACTACATTGGACATCCTTTTCCACCAGCTTCACCCAATGGTTGGACTAGAAGACCTTCAAGGTCCCTTTCCAACTCTATTATTCTCAGTTCTATGTTCCGTGTGGTCACTGGCAAAGGATTGTAGAAAATCAGAAATCAAAATATTGAGAAGGGATGCTACACTTCTACCCATCCTTTCATATCCAACTTTTTCCACTTCTGGGTTGTCAGAGTTGCCTGACAAGGAGATGGGCAGCATATAAATTTAATAGATAGATGAGAGATAGACAGACACAGGGAGAGGGAGAGAGAGAGAGAAAGAGAGAGAGAGAGAGAGAGATGATAGGATGGACGGAGGATGGATGGATGGACGGATAGACAGACAGACAGACAGATGATAGATGGACGGATGGATGGATGGACGGACGGACGGACGGACAGATGGACAGATGGACAGATGGACAGATGGATGGATGGACAGATGGATGGACAGATGGACTAGACAGATAAATACTTTTACATTTCTTATTGTTTCTATGCCACTCTATTCCATAAAGACTCTGGGTGGCATACCATAACTCAAAAGTGAAATCGGAAGAATTAAAAGGAAGGGGGGGAAAGAAAATCCTAGAACTAAGCAAAGCCCAAAAGGCAAAGGAGAAGGAAAAGAGGAAAAGCAAGGACAAACATACTGGCAACGTGACCGAAGCTGCTTCAGGTCAGAAGCAAAGCTGAGCTCTCGGCCTCTTCTTTTTAAATTGGAGTTACTTCCGGAGAAGGGGGGGGCGGTGGTGGTGAGCAAGAGGGTTCTTGCTGACTTGATCCCATCACGATGACAACCTCTTCCCTTTTTTGAGGTTTCCTGCCTAGAGCTATTTCTTTTCCTGTTCTCTCACTCTTCAGACGGATGTTACCACTGTCCCTCCAGTCCCAACGCCCTCACGCTTGGACGCTCCTTCCCAACAAGAAAGTCTTCAGGGTCGACGGCAACCCCCCCAGCTTGGGAACGTCTAATATGGCACAGTTAGGATTCCCCATCCTCCCCATTCTCCTGGGTTTGACCTGGCCTCAGTTGGGTGAGTTGGAACAACCCTTTCTAGTCTCCTTCTCTATCTTGGCCTCTTTTGGATTTCGTGGTCCCATTTTTTTTAAAAAAAAATCTTCTTTGGCTTTATGGTTTAGAAAGAATTTGCCTTTTATTGGCTATCCCTTGATGAGTATAATTTCCAGGCATTTTCTCAGTTCTGCATTATAAGAGGGGAAAAAACGAGTTAAAGCACATAGATCCTTCTCACTAGTCTTCTGGGGTTGATGGGTGGCCTCCCAAAGCCAAATCATGAGAATAATTATTATTTCTTCTTCTTCTTCTTCTTCTTCTTCTTCTTCTTCTTCTTCTTCTTCTTCTTCTTCTTCTTCTTCTTCTTCTTCTTCTTCTTCTTCTTCTCCTCCTCCTCCTCCTCCTCCTCCTCCTCCTCCTCCTCCTCCTCCTCCTCCTCCTCCTCCTCCTTCTGTTGGCCCTTTTCTAGCTACAGCCTCCCAGATCATCTTTTTAAAACCATTGTTTGCTATATCTCTGAAGGGTTGGTGGCTTCTCCAAGGCCTGTAATCTTATAGGACATCTTACCAAATAGTTTCAGAGGGGAAAAAAAATCTCTGGAAAAAATTTTGGGGTGTCACAACCATGGAAATGCAACATGAGAATATGAGTACAAAATGATTCCTTGGGTCTTCTGATTCTCTGTTCAGCTATCAGTAACAATAATTTAATTCCTGTTCCATTATGTCGAACATGTGCAAGCTTTCCAATCAGTTGCAAAGAATCCGATCTAGGGGAAAGAAAGGCAGGGCCGGCCAAAACCGTTGAGCCCTCTGCATGATATAATAGCCCCTACGATACATTCCTCAGAGAAAATGTCTTAGCGCTTATTGTGTACAACAGTACAGCTACAATCTGCGCAGCAAGTATAAATCCTCCTCCCTTACATCTTTTATTTTAAAAACGTTTAAAAATATCGTGTTTTTCTCCTACTCCTTCTCTTCTAAATCATGAGAGAACTGGGGGGAAGAGACATAAATTGGGAGATGGATCCCCCTCCCCAACCTCCAAGACATTCTACCCAGCCTCTTTCGGCTTGAAAAGATCACTGATGGCCCGGTTCACACTCACAAAACACCAGATTAAGCAATAGCTCTCTTCATACAACTGGCATAAAGGTGGCATAATTTTAATCTTGGTTACGTTTTTTGTGGCCTAGTGCGCTGTCGACTCCCTAGGCTAATATATAACTCGACCCTGTTGCGCAATCTCAGAAAATTTATTGATTTAGTAACACAGTTAATTATGGCGAGTGAAACGGAAGGTTTATACTAACAAGAGCAACCAGCTCTAGCTCCTTTCAACACAAGGCAGTCACCTCTCAACACTGCCAGACGGAGCTTCCTTTTTCCCCTTCTTGAAAAAATGTTTGGAAAAATTAAACACTGCGGTCCAGATTATTTTCGCAAAGGCTGAATCTTCACTCTGTTGATTTCTGTAGATTAAAGCAACCAAAGGAAACAAAAGGGAACCATTTGTTGTTTGCCTCTCTGATGGCTTTACAAACCTAAAATTCAACCGTAGCTATAAACCCTCTTTTACAGTCCCTTTCTGGGTAATCGACGATGGCTAAACAAATAAAATAAAAATTAAAAAATAGGCAGAGTGTGGCAGAAACTTTTCTGACTAATAAATGGCAGATGTTTTCATGAGCTATAGCCAGAGGTGGGATTCAGCCGGTTCTGTCCAGTTCGGGCGAACTAGTAGTGGTGACTGCAGGAGGCTCCGCCCACCCGCCCAGATGTAATGCGCAAGCAAAGAGCATGAGCGGAAGGCCGTCTACATCCACAGAGGAGACGTGTGTGTTGTGACCCAGGCCCAAGTAGGTAGTAGGAAACTCAGTCAGTGTAAAAACAAGCAAACTTTATTAGAACAGCTGAGAATTAATTCATTCTCAGCACAGTCCAACTAAATTAAAGCAAATTCCTCCCAACACAATTCCTCAGACCTATCGCCAACCTTGGTCCAATTAGGCAAACTGCCAAAGGCCTTTCTTGGCAAATGTTCAGAAGACACCAATACAAAACAAATGCAACAAGACAAAGCTATCAATGTTGTTTTCCGGCAAAGAGCCCAAACTCTGTTGCTGGTCTTCTAAGCCTTATGGGAGGGGCCAATCATCTCTTGGCCCTACTCCTGAGTCATCCTCTTTGCTTGAGCTGCTTTTGCTTTCTGGCAGCTCTTCTCATGCATGCATTAGGAACAAGCTCCTCCTGTTCCTCTGCCTCACTACTGTCAGCCTCTGTAGGCTCCGGAGTCCACACCTCACTCCCCGATGGCCCTTGCCCCACCTCTGCTTCTGATGCAGAGCCTTCATCCGGGCCTTCCCCAGCCTCCAGGACTGGCCCATGCTCTTCCTCAGCCTCATCGCTGTCTGACTCCATTGCCATCTCTTCAGGCTGCTGATGGACCAAAACAGTGTGCGAGTATAGCCAGCCTGCGCCCCCGCACACTCCCATTTGGGAACTGGTAGGGAAGGTAACTGAATCCCACCTCTGGCTATAGCTCACATCATCCAAGCAGCTAGGTTGATGTAGGATTCAGATGGGGTGAAGTGGGAGAACATTGCTGAACGCGCACACATTGAAAAGTGTCAGGCAATCTCAAGAAGGCCTCCAACCCAATGAGTTGTTGTTGTTGTTTAGCACATTACATCTATTCATTGATATTTGCTTGTAAATGTGTCTCACGTGTAACTTGGCTCTGCTTAACCAGCCTGCCTCCCTTTCCTTTCTCCCACCTTCACCACTGAAATCCAGAGGTGGGTTTCAGCAGGTTCTGACCAGTTCTGGAGAACCAGTAGCAGAAATTTTGAGTAGTTCGGAGAACCGGTAGTAGAAATTCTGACTGGCCCCGCCCCCATCTATTCTCTGCCTCCCGAGTCCCAGCTGATTGGGAGGAAATTGGGATTTTACAGTATCCTTCCCCTACCATGCTCACCAAGCCATGCCACACCATGCCTATCAAGCCACGCCTACAGAACTGGTAGTAAAAAAATTCGAAACCCACCACTGTTGAAATCCTACATTGGTCTAACTCAGTGTTCGAGCTACTCATTCTATCAAAGTCGTCTCTGGAAGAAATGAATTGGGGGCGGGGGGGTTGTTTAAATGGTGCCGCAAACTAAATAACAGACCGGGCCTCCTTTCTCTCTCTCTCTCTCTCTCTTTCACAGGAGCTGCCCAAGGTGCAAACGGTAAGAGCCATTTCACTTCCCTCTTCATAAATAATTGCCTAGCCTGTAAATAACACAGAGAGAAAACAGGGAAGTGCCACAAAAATAAATGTGTCTTGGGAGCAGACTTTGCAAGTCCGGTTGCCGTGCAAAGGTTTTGAACTCCAAGTCCCCTCCAACTCTTTGTTGCGGTATATATTTACGCTGCCTGGAAGATTATGGGAGTTTGTTTATCAGATTTTTTTTTTTAACGGAGAAAAACCTATGTGGTCACCAGAAGTCAGACATGACTTGATGGCACCTAATAAATCAATCGGATTGATATCGTACTGTTGTTTCACCTACCGAAGGTGGCACTGGCTGCTCCCCTGTTTGACACCCCCCCCAAAACAGCAAATTGTGTGACGTGGGTTGTGGGGAGAGAGGGGGTGACAGGCTATAAATCCTTGTCTAGCATTTTTCACGGCTATGCCACACTAGATCTGGAATTAAAATCCAATCATATCCGTGAGGCATTATATCGGAGAAAGATGATTTAGACAAGGCAGCTTGTCCTCTGGTATACAAATAGGCGGACCATTGCTGTTTAAAATTTTAAGTGCCGCACCAATTGTTTCTCCACGTTGCTTCTCTGCGGGAGAACTACTAACACTTGTAATTAATATGCTCCGTAGGTATGTATTTCTTAAGCGTACGTTCCGTTCTTGTGTAGATTTCTCTACAGCAGGAACGGCGAAACTTGTAGGCTTAGTGTGTAAAAAATTTGCAAAATGCCCAACTTGACTCTGCTGGCATCTCATACGCATGCACGCATGCACGCGCAAACACACACACACACACACAGGGAGGGAGGGGGAAAGAGAGAGAGAGGATAGACGGATGGATAGACGGATGGATGGATGAATGAATGAATGGATAGATGGATGGACAGATGGGCAAGGGCAGATGGACAGATTGACAGACAACTTGACTCTGCTGGCATCTCATATGCACGCACATACACTCAAAGGGAAGGATGGAGGGTGGGGAGAGAGAGAGAGAGAGAGAGAGGATGACAGATGGATGGATAGATGGTTAGACGGACGGATGGATGATGGACGGATAGATGGACGGACAGATTGACAAGGACAGATGGACAGATAGACAGACAACTTGACTGCTGGCATCTCATATGCATGCACACACACTCACAGACAGGGAAGGAAGGAGGGAAAGAGAGAGAGAGAGAAAGAAAGAGGATAGACAGATAGGCAGATGGATGGATGGATAGATGGACGGACAGATGGACAGATAGACAGACAACTTGACTCTGCTGGCATCTCATATGCATGCACACATACTCACACACAGGGAAGGAAGGAGGGAAACAGAGAGAGAGAGAGAGAGAGAAGATAGACAGATAGGCAGATAGATGACTAGATGGACAGTCAGATGGATGGATGGATAGATGGACAGATAGATGGACAGATAGACAGACAACTTGACTCTGCTAGCATCTCACATGCATGCACACACACTCACACACAGGGAGGGAGGGAGAGAAAGACAGAGACAGAGATAACAGAAGTAAAACAATTCTCAACACCCCAGGCCTCAGTTTCAACTCTAGTGCCACCACTGCAGTGGTGGGATTCAGCCAGTTCGCACCACTTCGGGAGAACCGGTTGTTAACTTTCTGAGCAATTTGGCAAACTGGTTGTTGGAAGAAATCATTAGGGCAGAGAACCGGTTGTTAAATTACTTGAATCCCACAACTGCACCACTGCCGTTGAAAAAGGCCACCCCGTGCCATTCTTCAAGGCATGTGAGCTTTGGGGGAATGGTGCCACCCTAACTTTCTTGAAAGATTCTTTAAAGAATGCTCTTTCGCAGCCTCTGCACCCTCCAAAAACTGCACAAGAGCACACACCCCATTCTCACGAGAATTTCATAAGCTCCACTGCTGGAGGCCTCAGAAGTTGCACAAGAATGCACCTCATTTTCATACGGCCTGTGAAAATTGTGTGAGGAAGGGGGCATGCTTTCGAGAAAAGTTGTCGTCGAGTGTTGATGAATACTGATGTGTCCCCCCAACAAAACATTGTGGGGTGTCTGAGACACCTTTGATTTGCATATCATAGCAGGGGTAGTATTCACTTACGTTCGCTACCTGTTCGCAAATGTGAGCGCACGCACCACCTCTGCACATGCGCAGAGCCTTCCGCAGAACGTCAAAAATGGGACGTGATGGCGTCTGGGCAGGTGGGCGGAGCCTCCCACAACCACCGCTACCGGTTCACCCGAACCGGATATAACTGTCTGAATACCACCACTGTATCATAGGTTCGCCATCGCTGCTCCATTGACTTCTCCAGATTGTTGAACAAACCCAACACCAGCTTGCTGTCAGCAATGTCATAGCATCTGGTGCTTTCATTCCAGTCTCCAAGTTCTGCATTCTGTGGTACTTATTTATAGATTCAGTCTGGCCCTTATTAAAGGAAGAAAATGCCATTTGCAATTTCTTCACTCCTTGCTCTTAAACCGATAGGCCTATTTGAAATTTATGTGTACAATGAAATCTCGCTCGTTTTGAATGTTTGCCGTGCTGCCGTGCCGTTAAATGGGGGGAGCGCCCCTAATGATGAAACTCACATAGAGAAAAAGGCATTATCTGAAGGGGGAGAAAAATCGCTTTGCGGAAATGGTCACCCCCTGAAAAGGGCAGCGAGACGTGGAGAATTGTGCACAAAGGTGCTTTTTAACATGCAGCCGGTACTATACTTTACCGATGCTTTATAAATCTATAAAAGTGAAAGAATGCTCGTCCCTGCATTCAATCTCTGGAGTTATAAATAAAAATTAGAAGCCGAAGTTTTAAAACACCAATTTAGCAACAGGCAAAGCAACCGCGACTTACTTTTCCTGTTTTCTTCTGCTGATCTTTGATTATAATATATTAAAACTGAAAACTGTTTTCTAGCCTGATCCAATTGTCTGCCCCTTCCCCCACCCCCCGAACCTGCTCCAACTATTCTAGGCTGCAAAGGCAGGCAGGAAACGGAGTGAGTAAAAAAAGGGCTGATAAAATAATAGAAAATGTGCAGGTTGCTGCTAACTCTTCTGACATTCCTGGAACTGCATTAAAGATGCAAGGAGACTCCCTAACTTTACATCTGCCCTAAACTGGGGGGTACTTCTGCAGAGAAGGTTACTTTGGCTTAATGGTAGGACCAACCCAATAGAAGAGGATATCTGTAGCTCAGGACTGAGTTATGGAATTCTTGGTGCTCTCCAAAGTTGGTTGTTTGGCTGCAGATGTCTCACTACCTCACCAGGTAACATCTTCAGTGCACTGATGATGTTACCTGACCAGGTAATAAAGCATCTGTTTTGCAAGCAAACAACCAAGCTTCAAGAGCACTTAGGACCTCGTGGTAGGACCAGCTTCTCATTGCCATGAAATTAGGGCTGAAAGGATCAGATTGAGCCAGTTCGAACCAGTTCAGGCGAACTGGTAGTAGCAACCTGCAGTGAGCCCACCTGCCACTCACCCACTCCGTCACTAAGCTGTCCCACTTATCCACATTTTCAAGCCGCGTACATGCATGCAAGCAGCGGCTGCGAGAAAAGCACATGCGCGAAAGGCCATGGGCTCACATTTTCGGTGCTGGGTGAACCAGTAGGTAAATTATGTGAATCCCACCTCCGGAGAGTATATATGAAGCCCCAGAAAGCACACCTCTATGCTTCTCACAGTTGTATCCTTTTTAATCCTCAGATTGTGGCCACTGCTTTCGGATCGATCCCGGCACCATTGCAGGAGTCGTGCTGGGAGACTTGTTCCTGACTTTGCTCATTGCTCTCGGAGTCTACTACGTGGTCAGCTGTATCTATAAGCAGCAAGCAACCAGCAGCGGTAAGGAGGAGAGATTCCCACGTCCCCAGTGCACACTTTCCCCTTGAAGGAATGTCAGCACTTGATGGTGCATGGATCTAAGTGAAAGAGACCGTGTGCCCACAGCAAATGGCTGTGTGCTGAATTCGCACTTGGCAGAGTAGACGGCGTTTGATGGCCTTGACCCTCACTGTTTTAGCATATCATCCGTGCCAAGTACAATCTGCACAGCCTCCATAAGACAAGGTCGTAGAAGCAGAGTCTTTTCAAACTTGGCAACTTTAAGATGGGTGGACTTCACAGGGTTTGGGAGAAACTCTAGCTAAGATTCTGGGTAGTTCGGAGAACCCTCAGATCCCACTCCTGGCTGGCCCCAGCCCACCCCACCCGTCCCCCCCCTCCCAGGAGTCCCCACGCAGTTTGTTTTGGATGCAAGTAAGTGCAGGGCACGCACAGAGGCTCGGGGAGGGCGAAAAACGGGCCTAGCGGAAGTTCAGGAAGGCCTCCGGAGGGCCTCCAGAGCCTGGGGTGGCCATTTTCACCCTCCCAGATGCTCGAGGAAAATCTCTGGAGCCCAGGGAAGGCAAAAATGCCCATCCCCCGCCATGGTGCAGGAGGCTGACTAGGCCACACCCACCATAGCCATGCCCATCCAGCAACCGGGGAGAGAAGCCCTTGCTAAAATTGTTGAAGCCCACCCCTGATCTATAATCTCTATTTATATCATACCCATATCTATCTCTCTATCTATCTGTCATCTCTGAAGTATTACAAAAGAGGCATTAAAATGGAGGAAGGCAGCAGAGGAACAAGCGAGAGTTCTTCAGAAAGCCGCCTTGATAAGGAAGTCAGTGTTCACTGAAACACGTGGTCATAAGGGCCTCTTTTTATTTCTAAGCCCAAAGAAGGTCAGGTGGCTTTGTTTGAAGATTCAGGTTGGACAATCCTAGCTTGAAGCCGCAGCCTTTCAGTAAACCATTGACCACAGTTTCTATGACACATTTTTCAACAAGTGAGATAATAAAACCTCCACTCCCAACTCTTGGTTCTCTTCGGATGGGAATCTCAAAAATATGTTTCATGCACTCATAGTCTTCTCTTTCTTCTTAACAGACAAGGCTCAGCATGAATCTCCCTATGAGGTAAGTATAACACTATATTTACTTTTCTTCCTAAGATCTCTACTGTGGGCTGTGGAGTGACAGCTGCAGCTTCTCTACTAGCCTGGAAGGCAAAAAAGAAAAAAAAAACACAAGGAGTTGTTGACACTTAACGTTGCATGCACGCACACAATGTTGGCCCTACTACAGGAAGCCAGGTTGCATGCAATAGTAAGGCTGGGTTTGTTTGTGGCTCAGCTTGCCATGATGATACACCATCCATGATTTGGACAGGTTGTTTTGAACACAACGGTTGTCTTTTATTATTTTATTTATTTATTTATATTTATTATTTATTATTTATTATTTATTTATTTATTCGTATTTTTATACCGCCCTATCTCCCTAAGGACTCAGGGCGGTGTACAGCCATGTAAAAACACATAAATATACAAAGTAAAACATTCATCTAAAAAACTTATTATAAAGGCCAAATATTTAAAATAAACATATAAATAATAAAACCCAATTTAAAACCAAAATCTAAAATTTAGTCATTTAAAATTTAAAACCCTAGTCCAGTCCTGCGCAAATGAATAGATGTGTCTTAAGCTTGCGGCGGAAGGTCCGAAGGTCAGGAAGTTGACGAAATCCTGGGGGAAGCTCATTCCAGAGGGTGGGAGCCCCCACAGAAAAGGCCCTTCCCCTGGGCGTCGCCAGTCGGCACTGCCTGGCCGACGGCACCCTGAGGAGTCCCTCCCTGTGAGAGCGCACGGGTCGGTGGGAGGCATTTGGTGGCAGCAGACGGTCCCGTAAGTAACCCGGCTCTATTAAGCCAGGTTTAGAATTTAGGATGTCGTAGGGACCGAGTCAGACAGAATTCAGGCTACTATGTGATTTGTTGGGTTTGTCAGCTTTGGAAGCCATATTAGGCCGGAAGCTTCCGTGCTGCCACTTTCTCATGTGTGGGAAAGTAGGAGGGGTTTTTTTAGTAGAGGGGTTGTCTTTAGACATAATAGCATTCTTCCTGTCGGTCAAGGTCAGGCCGATCCTGCATCTGGAGAAGGAGTGGTCGGAGTGCTGTCTCGAGATGGGATGGATGGCGATTGGAGCATGTGATAGACTGAGGAGTGAGGGGATGGTTTTGGGGGTTTTGATTTACTGAGGGAAAACCTGGACCTTTCAGATTCGGGTTTTCCCAGATGTGCCAGTTTACCTATTCTAGTAAATAGAACTTTGAACTTTTACTTGGAGTTGGGGGTTTTTCTGGAATGCTGACAGGGTTTTGACTTAACGTGAATCCAATCATGATCTGTTTGTTTTAAATGTATATTATCAATTCTTTTAATTGTATTTATAAATATTGTTTTATGCTGGCTGTAAACTGCCCTGAGTCCTTCGGGAGAAGGGCGGTATAGAAATTTAATAAATAATAATAATAATAATAATAATAATAATAACAACAACAACAACAACAACAACAACAACAACAACAACAACAATTCTGTGCTATCAAGTTGGTGTCAACCAGGCATTCCCAATAACTACGAATTTTACCACATATTTTCCGGAAAGTCTGAGAGTTTAGTTCCAATACCTGTAAATGCTACTGTAAGAAGGGGAACACTAAATGCAGCTAATTCATAATTTTTGTCATCTCTTAGCTAAATAGAATGTTGATACATTCTCAAATAATTTGTTTTCTGAGGTTTTCGCGGGTGTTTGTATGTAGGTCTTTGGTTATTCGGGTTTTCTCCCGCGTAAAATTGGAAGTGTCTTGGCGACGTTTCGACGAAGTCTCATTCGTCATCTTCAGGCTTCAAGTTGGTGTCAACCAGGCATTCCCAATAACCACGAATTTTACCACATATTTTCCGGAAAGTCTGAGAGTTTAGTTCCAATACCTGTAAATGCTACTGTAAGAAGGGGAACACTAAATGCAGCTAATAACCAAAGACCTATTCTCAAATAATCTGTATATACTCGGGAGAGTATAGATTTGGGGGGACTATGAAGATGTGTGGTTAATATTATGCCTGGTTTGCATTTTGATTTTCCTGAAGACATCTGGTCAGGCTCAAGAGAAAATTTTGGACCAGTTGCTAATTTATTAGAGCTTAAGATTCTTTGGGAAAAGGAGAGAAGTGGCATTCAGCTGCTTCAGACCGGTTCAGGTGAACCAGTAGTAGCGACCTGCAGGTGGGTCCACCCCCATCCACCCGCCCCAGCGCTATGCGGACCTATTTAGCCATGTTTTCAAGCCATGCGCATGCATGGAAGCAACACATGCAACCAAAGCACATTTTCAGTGCTGGGTGAACCGGTAGGTAAATTATGTGAATCCCACCCCTGGAAAAGGCGAATGATAATGTACATACATCCTCTTTCTGACCTTGCAGGAACTTCAAGGGCAGCGAATGGATATATACAGCGACTTGAAAAATCCAGGTTCCCGAATTGCTTACAGATAATCTTCCTCCACTTCCTTGACCTTCTAACATTAAATAAGAAATTCTGAGATTGAAGTCATTTTCGGAAGATCAGCTCCACTGTTGTGTGCAAGCTTTCCACTGTGAAGTTCTACCTGATGGCTTTCCCTATATAAACATCTTGCACTTCAATCAACATTTAGTCTATTTTCAAAACTGTCTGTGTCTCCCACGACCCATACTTGCTACTCTTTTAATAAGTGTGTCACCTAGGGTCACTTGGGCAATGGAGGTGGCTTATAAATTGAACAAATAAGTAAATAAAATTAGACACATTTAGGACTCAGTGGCTAAGATGCTGAGCTTGTCCAGGGGTGAAATGTTACCAGTTCGGAACGGTTCGAGTGAACTGGTAGTTTAAAAAATGCTACCAGTTCAGGCGAACCAGTATTTCTGATGATCAACTGGGTGACGATCAGCTGTGACGTGTGATTTATATTAGCTAGAATCGTCTGATTTCCTGCTTTCTACTGTAACTAATCTAAATCGCGTGGCGCAGTGGATTCCCTCCCCCCGCTGCTCTACTTACCTTCAAAATTTTCCTTTTTTAGCGCTGCGCGTGTGCGCCTCAAGTGCACATGCGCGCGAAGCACGTCCTTGGTAGCAGACTCACAGAACCAGTAGCAGACTTCAGAGGATTTCACCCCTGAGCTTGTCAATCAGAAAGGTCAGCAGTTTGGTGGTTCAAATCCTTAGTCCAGGTCTCCTTTGTTAGCAGGGAGTTGGACCAGATGACCTCTATGGTCCCTTCCAACTCTGTTACTGTTATTTAATAATAATAATAATATCAGAGTTGGAAGAGACCTTGGAGGTCTTGTAGTCCAACCTCCTGCCCAGGAAGGAAACCCTACACCATTTCAGACAAATAGTTATCCAACATTTTCTTAAAAATTTCCAGTGTTGGAGCATTTACAACTTCTGCAGGCAAGTTGTTCCACATTATTTACCTGAATCACCCATCTGTTCCACCCCACTGGTGGTCCTATCATTGAAAGAGTTCTTCGGGAAGTGTGAACTCACTGTTCTCCAAACAGAGCCATGATTTCTGCCCAGATAGGGGAGCTGAATGATTAAAAAATTTAGTCAATAAATAACAAAAAAAAATCAAAGTAGACAGATTCTGGCATAGCCATCGAGGCCATGTCTCTCATCAGACTCAAAGACCTAACTGAATCTGAGTTGCCCCCATAATCATATATCCAAAGAAGGCTGCCTGGAAGATTTGGGGGAATCTATTTATTAGGTTGTTGTTTTTCGTGGAGGCCTCTCAGTTCCTTTTTTTTTTTGCTCAAAAACAAAAGGGTTGAGTTCAAACACAGCCGCCTTGAAATTTTGAGGAAATTGAAATGAATAGGGTCTTAAAACCTCATATATTTGATTTGGATGAAGTTCATTAAATTCACTTCCAAACCCATAATTTACACAATTTTTTTAAAAAAGGTGTAGTCCTCTGGAACAGGGATCTTTAAGCCTGGCGACTTTAAGCCTGGAGGACTTCAACTCCCAGAATACCCCAGCCAGCAAAGCTGGCTGGGGAATTCTGGAAGTTGAAGTCCACCAGGCTTAAAGTTGCCAAAGTTGGAGACCCCTGCTCTGGAAAGCCCAAATGCTTGGTTGTTATGGAAGATGTACAAATTGCTTTTACTAGTGCTATTTGTTTATTAACTTCTTCTAGTATACACTGAGTTCCAGGGAGAAGCATTTCCCCTAACTTGCTTTTAATCTGAAAGACTAGAAAGTCAACTTTGGACTTCCAGCATGCAAGCAGATATTCTATCAACTAAGGAAAGAGAATGTCTAAAACAAGGGGGTCCAACCCTGGCAACTTTAGGATTTGTGGACTTTCAACTCCCAGAATTCCCCCAGCCAGCATGGCTGGCTGAGGAATTCTGGGAGTTGAAGTCCACAAGTCTTAAAGTTCCTAAGGTTGGACATCCCGGATGTAAGAGATTCTCGTTTCCTTTGCTTCCCATTTAAGTGCATGGCCGAGACCTTAGGCATATTGTTTATGGATTTGCTATACTTTTATTACCTTTTTTGCATATAATTTGTGTATATTTTTTCACTGAGGGTTTTTTTTTTCCATTCAATAAAGTTTGCTTTGCTATAAGACGGAGAAAATCCCAGGCCTCTGATTGCTGTAAAGCAGGGTTGTCAAACTCGATCGCGTCACATGACATCACATAACTTTTTTTTTTTTTGCTTTTGCGGAACCCAGATGGGTGTGGCCTACGCAACACGCATCCGGCCCACGGGCCGCCATTTTGACGGGCCTGCAAGAAAATGGCTGGGTTCTCATCTCAAACTAAATTAATAATAATAATAATAATAATAATAATAATAATAATAATAATAATAATAATAATAATAATAATAATAATAATAATAATAATAATAATAATAATTTAATTTTTATACCGCCCTTCTCCCGAAGGACTCAGGGCGGTTCACAGCCAAGTAAAAACAACAGTAAATAAATGCAATACAAATAAAATCAATAATTAAAAAACTTATTCAATTTGGCCCCGATTTAAAAATACATTTAAAACCATAAAACCCATTAAAATTTAAAAACCCAATAATAAAAATTCTAAAAATTCTATGCCAGTCCTCTGCGGAAAAATAGATACGTCTTCAGCTTGCGGCGGAAGGTCCGAAGGTCAGGAAGTTGTCGAAGTCCTGGGGGAAGTTTGTTCCAGAGGGTGGGAGCCCCCACAGAGAAGGCCCTTCCCCTGGGGGCCCTTCCCCTTGGGGCTGCCAGCCGGCATTGCTTGGCTGACGGCACCCTGAGGAGTCCCTCCCTGTGAGAGCGCATGGGTCAGTGGGAGGCAAATTAAAGATTATCACACAGGACAGACCCCACCTGTGGGAGTCTCCTAGCTTGATTTCCCAAATATAAAATTTTAAATAAAAGTAAAACAATAGCTGAAATTTCACAAGCTCCCTGATCTTGTGATATCCTTCAACAGTTATGGAGAGAGTTTGTATCATTCAAGAACCTTTAATTGCTATGTTTCTAGCCATGTGGAAAAAGCATTAAAAAGTTAAGAAGCTCTAAGGTGTTTTACTGGTGATCAAGCTCTATCTGTGCCTAGGACTATGTCTGAAGAACAGATTTCTCCATCATTTCTGGAATTAATCACTAATACATGAAACCAGGTTTAATAGCACTAAATGTGAGAGGGATCTTGGAGTCTTAGTGGACAACCAATTAAATATGAGCCAACAGTATGCAGCAGCAGCCAGAAAAACCAACACAATCTTAATTTGCATTAACAGAGGGATACAATCAAGATCAAGGGAGGTACTAATACCACTCTATAAAACCTTAGTAAAACCGCACCCAGAATACTGCATCCAGTTTTGGTCACCACACTATAAAAAAGATATTGAGACTCTAGAAAAAGTGAAGAGAAGAGCAACCAAGATGATTAGGGAACCAGAGGCTAAAACATACGATGAGCATTTGCAGAAACTGGGCATGGCTAGTCTAGTAAAGAGAAGGACCAGGGGAGACATGATAGCAGTGTTCCAATATTTGAGGGGCTGCCACAGAGAGGAGAGAGAGTCAAGCTATTTTCCAGAGCACCCGAAAGCCAGACAAGGAATAATGGATAGAAACTGAGCAAGGAGAGATTCAACCTGCAAATAAAGATAAATGTTCTGACAGTGAAAACAATCAACCCATGGAACAGAAGTTGCCTTCAGAAGTTGTGGGAGCGTCATCACTGGCGGCTTTCAAGAAGAGATTGGACTGCCATTTGTCAGAAATGGTGTAGGGTCTCCTGCTTGGGTGGGGGGATTGCACTAGATGATCTACAAGATCCCTTCCAACTCTCCATGGCGCTCCATGGCTTGGGACCTGGGTACTTACGGGACCGCCTGCTGTTACCTTATGCCTCCCACCGACCCGTACGCTCACACAGAGAGGGACTTCTCAGGGTGCCGTCCGCCAAACAATGTCGGCTGGCGGCCCCCAGGGGAAGATCCTTCTCTGTGGGGGCTCCTACTCTCTGGAACGAGCTTCCCCCTGGTTTACGCCAAATACCTGACCTTCGGACCTTTTGCCGCGAATTGAAAACACATCTGTTCATTCGCGCTGGGCTGGCTTAAGGCTTCTCTTTTAAATTGTCTAGATTTTTAAATTTTAAATTCTATTTATGTTTTAAATTGGGGTTTTTAGATTTTAAATATTTTAATTTTTCGGCCAACTGTATAATAAGTTTCCTAATTCATTTTTAATTGTACATGGTTTATGTTTTATCTTGGCTGTGCACCACCCTGAGTCCTTCAGGAGAAGGGCGGTCTAGAAATCTAATAAATAATAATAATAATAAAACTCTGTTAATCTAATCTAAAAACCCCAGTTCTAGCACTGATGGTATTACCTAGTTTGGTTCATGAAACGTCTGCAAGAAAACAACCAAGCTCAGAGAACACAAGGACCACTCATTGGAACCGCGAGCTATAAATATTCTCTTGTATTGGAAGCCCAGTTCAGTTTGGGTACAAGCTTGAAATTCCTTTTAGTCTTAGTGAGCTCAATCAAGACCGCTGCAGCAGTGGGGAAATTATTAATCAAGATCACTTAGAGAGGTATTGGCCTTCCCCTGCAAAGATCAGATTCATCAACTGTGCAGGAACCAAAAAAAAAAAAAAAAAAATGGGCAGGGCATACAAACTGCAGTGAGATTCATCTGCCTTCTGCCTGATCTTAGCCGTCTAGTTAATTACAAAATGCACCGATTTGCATTCAGGAGTTGGGCAGTTATTTGCTGTGTGCTTCCCTTTTTTCTAATTAGCTGCTTTTTCAACATAGCCCTGCATAAATGTAAAGCCACAGGCTATTTCCAACTGGCTCGTTGCAGAGTAGAGCAGCTGACAAGGGAGGACATTCGTTTTCTGTTCCTTCCCATGGAAGCTGCTGCAGCACACAGGTACCCATACCAAAATGAACATTTGGGGTTTGTCCTACACACTGAACCATCAATCGGCCAGACAAATATAAACCATGAGATACTTGTATATAGGTAAAAGGTAAAGGTTCCCCCGCACATATGTGCTAGTCGTTCCCGACTCTAGGGGGCAGTGCTCATCTCCGTTTCAAAGCCAGAGAGCCAGCACTGTCCGAAGACATCTCCGTGGTCATGTGGCCGGCATGATTAAACACCAAAGGCGCATGGAACGCTGTGACCTTCCCATCAAAGGTGGTCCCTATTTTTCCACTTGCATTTTTTACGTGTTTTGGAGCTGCTAGGTTGGCAGAAGCTTGGACAAGTAACAGGAGCTCACCCCGTTATGCGGCACTAGGGATTAGAACCGCTGAACCGCTGAACTCCTGTCCTGTCTTGACCACTCTACTAGATAGTGGCTCTTCGTTTCGTTTCCTTCACTTCAAAAAGCAAAGATGGGAAGGAAGCTAGCCTGATCACTATCTTGCATTCAGTTTTGGTCACCACAATATACAGAAGATGTGGAGACTCTAGAAAGAGTACAGAGAAGAGCAACAAAGATGATTAGGGGACTGGAGGCTAAAACATATAAAGAACGGTTGCAGGAACTGGGTATGTCTAGTCTTATGAAGAGAAGGACTAAGGGAGACATGATAGCAGTCTTCCAATATCTCAGGGGCTGCCACAAAGAAGAGGGAGTCAAGCTATTCTCCAAAGCACCTGAGCACAGGACAAGAAGCAATGGGTGGAAACTAATCAAGGAGAGAAGCAACCTAGAACTAAGAAGAAATTTCCTGATAGAACAATTAATCAGTGGACCAACTTGCCTCCAGAAGTTGTGGGTGCTCCAACACTGGAAGTTTTTAAGAAGAGATTGGACAACCATTTGTCTGAAATGTATAGGGTTTCCTTCCTAAGCAAGGGGTTGGACTAGAACAGGGGTCTCCAACCTTGGTCACTTTAAGACTTGTGGTCTTCAACTCCCAGAGTTCCTCAGCCAGCAAAGTCCACAAGTCTTAAAATGACCAAGGTTGGAGACCCCTGGACTAGAAGACCTCCAAGGTCTCTTCCAACTCGGTTATTTTTTTTCACCCCAGAATTAAACCCACCCCCCATAGGTTTGTGGAATCAACCTTCAAAACCCCAATTCAGTTGGGGTACAACTTAAAATCTCTTGTAGCTTTAGTGAGCTCAATCAAAACCGTTGTGGCACTAGGGAAACTATTAATCAAGATCACTTAGGATTATTGGCATTAATTTTGCCCCTCCCCAGAGATCAGTTTCCCTCTCAGGCCTGGCCCAGCCTGGTCTCCTATGAAAGAAACCCACTGGACTCTATTGGTAGTAAAAGGTTACTTTTACTAAAAGCCAAGTGGTTAAAGTAGTAAAACAGGATCTAAAGGTTTGTGTGTAAAGAATCTAGGAATCCTAATTAACTTTCCCTTCTCCGTTCCACCTGCTGTTATCTCCCCAT
The DNA here is from genome assembly GCF_028640845.1 of Ahaetulla prasina. Classification (NCBI taxonomy): domain Eukaryota; kingdom Metazoa; phylum Chordata; class Lepidosauria; order Squamata; family Colubridae; genus Ahaetulla; species Ahaetulla prasina. The sequence goes on along the minus strand of NC_080548.1, from coordinate 23,140,357 downwards.
TGTCCAGTCACATTCCAAGAGGATATTTTGATAGCAGTGTTCCAATATTTGAGGGCTGGGCACAGAGAGGAAGGGGTCAAGCTATTTTCCAAGGCACCCGAAGGCCAGGGAAGGAATAACGGATGGAAAATGATCAAGGAGAGATTCAACCTGGAAATAAGGAGAAATTTTCTGACAGTGAGAACAATCAATCAACAGAACAGAACAGAAGTTGCCTTCGGAAGTTGTGGGAGCTTCATCACTGGAGGCTTTCAAGTAGAGATTGGACGGCCATTTGTCAGAAATTGTGTAGGGCAAGGGTGTCAAACTTGTGTTGTCACGTCAGCGTCACATGACATATCGGGACTTTTTCCCCTTTCACTAAACTGGGTGTGGACATGGCCAGCGTGTGATGCATCCAACCCATAGGCTGGGAGTTTGACAGCCCTGGTGTAGGGTCTCCTGATTGGGTGGAGGGTTGGACTAGATGACCTACAAGGTCCCTTCCAACTCTACTAATCAATTAATCTGTGGCCTTGGGATGTCTCCGGATGGTACTAACATCACCTTTGTTTTCCCCCTCATCTCCCCCCCCCCGTGGCTTATGGCAGACTGGCATTTAATGAAGCATAAGTGTGAGCAAAGGATGGCAGCTCTAACCTCCTCACTGTCCAGTCATCCAGTCATCAACTAAGCCAGGCCAAAAACTGAACACTGTTATGGTTCACCAGCAGCCTGTGGAGCTTGCAGCGTAGTCAGACAGTGAGGAGGCTGGGGAGGACAATGGGTCAGTCCTGGAGTCAGGGGAAGGCCCGGATGAGGGTTCTGCATCAAAGGCAGAGATAGGGCCAGGGCCATCTTGGAGTGATGTGCAGACTCCGGAGCCTCCAGAGGCAGACAACAGAGAGGCAGAGGAAGAGGAAGAGGAGGAGCCTGTTCCGAGTGCACACCTGCGAAGAGCTGCCAGAAGGCAAGAACAGCAGAAGAAAAAAGGACAACTCGGGAGTAAGGCCAGAAGATGATTGGCTGCTCCCATAAGGCTTAAAAGAGCAGCAATGAGCCGCTGGGTTCTTTGTAGAAAAGCAACATTGATTCCATTGCTTCTTGTCAGCATCTCTTGAACTCTGTGGGGGTTTTGCCAAGAAAAGCCTTTGGCAGGTTGCCAAAGACAACGAAGGTTGGTGATAAAAGCCGAAGGACTGTTTATGAAGAATTTGTTTTGGACTAAGCTGAGAATGAATTAATTCTCAGCTGTTCTAATAAAATAAGTTTGTTCAGGACTGAATTGTGTTTGGTAATCACTACTTGGGCCTCGGTCACAACAGACATGGCAATGCAAAGCATCGTGAAACCCATGTGCCATCCGCATGATCTTAGCCAACTGGCTAATTACCAAATGGTCCAATCTGTACTACAGCCTTGGGCAATCATTGGGCACACCTTCACTTTTTTTCTTTTTTTTTTGAATAGTGGCCTTGCAACATAGCCACACACAGTTCAAAGGCACAAGTTACTTCCTCCCGGCTGGTTGCAGAGATACATATCTGAAGAAGGAAACTTTGTGTTGCAGAACACAGGTATGCAAACTTAAATCAAAGGTTTTAAATTTGGGAAATCACTGTACCATCGTGAGCCTGCACCAGGCTCACGTGCAATTGGCCAGGCGGCAGTGCAGTGTATCATGTGCACATAGAAAGGCAGGGAGCACACATGGAAACGCCGGGTAACTAAAACCGAGCGTTTGGGAGGCTTCTTAACATCATCCCATTATCGGATGCTGTAAAAGCCACTTTGAAGAGAGCATTTATTAAAGAACTCTTTAGAAAGGGAAAGTATTAGAATCGATTCATAAAGGATCTGGATCAAGGGCAAAATATAAAAATGCACACAAAAGAAAAGAAAAATCTTGAAGACAGCCACCAATTTAATTTATACAATGCAGACACTTTTACGAACATGGGAATAAAAAGCTCAAGACAAAAGCAAATGGATTTTTTTTCAGCGGGAGGGGGAGACAACACAGCCCCATATATGCAGGTAACGTTCCTAATGGCATTAGAATAATTTGGAGATAAGAACTCTGTAACATTTTTCTTTGGTTTTCTTTTGCCTTATATATCTCGTACTCCTACATATTTAAGAAATTAGAAATCATTTATATCGTTCTGATATTTCATCTTTACAATCTTTACACTTTCTCCACCATAGAGAAGAAAATTACTTATTATAAATTGATATGCTCGTTACAAATTTATCCATTTATTAATTTAAATCAGGATTTCTCAACCTCTACAGCTTTAAGACATGTGGACTTCAGCACCCAGATTTCCCCAGCCGGCAACTGGCTGAAGAATTCTGGGAGTTGAAATCCACATGTCTGAAAGCTGCTGAGATTGAGAAACCCTGATTGCTCACCTGACTCCAATGGACTCCAGAAATAATATTAATAAAAACAAAACAGCAAAAACATTAAATCAGATGGGCAATTCAGACTAAAATGAGCTAATGAACAACAAAACCAACGAAACAAAACAAAATTTAACACTACCAACAATACAGCTACCCTTCAAAAAGACCTTGACTTTGTGTCAGAATGGTCAAAAACTTGGCAACTCCAAATCTCAACCAGCAAATGCTCTGTCTTACACATTGGAAAAAAGAATCCAAACACTAAATACAAACTCAATGGACATTACCTTACAAAGACCTTGGAGTTTTCATATCCAATGATCTAAGTGCCAAAGCCCACTGCAACTACATCGCAAAAAAGGCTTTAAGAGTTGTAAACCTAATCTTGCGTAGCTTCTTCTCCAGAAACACTACACTACTTACCAGAGCTTATAAAACATTTGCTAGACCAATTCTTGAATACAGCTTGCCTGTCTGGAACCCATACCACATTTCAGACATCAATACAATTGAACGTGTCCAGAAATATTTTACAAGAAGAGTTCTCCACTCCTCTGAATACAACAAAATACCTTATGCCACCAGACTTGAAATCTTGGGTTTAGAAAACTTAGAACTCCGCCGCCTTCAACAGGACCTGTGTTTAACTCATAGAATCATCTATTGCAATGTCCTTCCTGTTAAAGACTACTTCAGCTTCAATCACAACAATACAAGAGCAAACAATAGATTTAAACTTAATGTTAACCGCTTCAATCTTGATTGCAGAAAATATGACTTCTGTAACAGAGTTGTAAATGCTTGGAACACACTACCTGACTCTGTGGTCTCTTCTCAAAATCCCCAAAGCTTTAACCAAAAACTGTCTACTATTGACCTCACCCCATTCCTAAGAGGTCCGTAAGGGGCGTGCATAAGAGCACAAACGTGCCTACCGTTCCTGTCCTATTGTTTTCTTTCATTATATCCAATTAATATAGTTATTGCATGCTTATGCTAATATATATATGCTTACATATTATATAGCTACCTTCATGCTTATGCTTATATAGACTGTTGTGACAAAATAAATAAATAAAAATAAAAAATAAAAATAAAAAAACTGGGGCCTTGGACAATTAATAAATTTCAGACCCAGGCCATGAACCCCAGCCAGATCTTAAGGACACTCTGGGACCCTAAAGAGAAGATGTCATCTTTATTATTCCTGGGGGGGGGCACTATTCCAGAGGGCAGAGGCTACAACAAAGCACCTGAGGGCAGGACAAGAAGCAATGAATGGAAACTAATCAAGGAGAGAAGCAGCCTACAACTAGGGAGAAATTTCCTGGCAGTGAGAACAATTAATCCGTGGAACAACTTGCCTCCAGAAGTTGTGAATGCTCCAACACTGGAAGTTTTTAAGAAGATGTTAGATAACCATTTGTCTGAAGTGGTGTAGGGTTTCCTGCCTAAGCAGGGGGTTGGACTAGAAGACCTCCAAGGTCCCTTCCAACTCTTGTTATTCTGTATTCAAAAAAGAAGCCATGCTTCCTTGATCTCACAATATGATAACATCTAATGGAGGGAAACTAGAGCAAACCCACTCTTCTGGAACGTACCGGGTGGGTGAAATGATTGGAGACAGCAGCATCCAGATTAATTAAACTCCTCCTTTGTGAAAGATGAGGTATAGTGTAAGAAGTTATCTCAAATTTAAAAAGCCATAAATCTCATTCACAACCACCCACACATAGACACACACACATGACATACTCCACCCAGGTGGCTGCACAACCAAGAAATTTGGAGGCTTACTACTTCCCTAAATTAGTGATTCTTTTACACTCTGTCTTAAAGGTTTAAGAATCGCAGATCTCACCTTGAGATCAACCATGCTTCTTAAACTCGGGACTAGTAGAATCGTATTGTCCGTTCGCCCAGCTTAATCAAGAGTTAAAGATTTTTACAGCTTGTTTCGTAAGAAGGCTCAAAACTCTTTCATGAAGGATTATATAAATCCTGACCAAGCAGGTTTTCTTAAAAGACAGGCAGATAGTAGATCCAATTCGTCACATTCTGAATGGCCTGCATTACGGCAGAAACACTAAATGGGATTTTAAATTTGTATATTGTATTGCTGGTTTTTATTATGCCTGTACACCGTCCTGAGTCCTTCGGGAGAAGGGCGGTATAAAAATTAAATAAAATAAATAAATAATAAATAAATAAAAAATAAAGCTCCCTTTGCCTTCCACACTTTAGATATTTTTAAGGCTTTAGATCAGCTCCAAATATGGCCTTATTTGATTATAATGGCAAATCATCTTCAAATGGCATCTGGGCATAATTATTAATTCATTTTATTAACAAATTCATCCACAAACATATAGTACATCTTTTGCAGCAAGGCAACTAAATTTTAGGAAATTTTAGTTTGTTTAGCATGTGGCAAATTTTTGGAATGCTAAATCATTTCTCACGCCAGAGGCCTAAGGTAGGAAGGCCTATAAATTCCTGTTTTATTCATCCAGAGTTGGATACTCTGGATACTGAGCTGGGAGGGATAGAAACTAACTAACTAACTAACTAACTAACTAACTAACTAATAAATAGCATTTGCCACTGAACCTTCAGCTGAAACTGTTAGCCGCAGCCTGCTTATTAGAGGTTTTTTAATTAACGATACCAAGCATAAGATCAGCCTTTACGCAGATTAGGTAAAGATAAGAGCAACAAAGATGATTAGGGGACTGGAGGCTAAAACATATTGCTTAACACAATGTAAGCCGCCCTGAGTCTTCGGAGAAGGGCGGGATATAAATTCAAATAATAAAAAAAAATATGAAGAACGGTTGCAGAACTCGGTATGTCTAGTTTAATAAAAAGAAGGACTAGGGGAGACATGATAGCAGTGTTCCAATATCTCAGGGGTTGCCACAAAGAAGAGGGAGTCGGGCTGTTCTCTAAAGCACCTGAGGGTAGAACAAGAAGCAATGGGTGGAAACTGTTCAAGGAGAGAAGCAACTTAGAGCTAAGGAGAAATTTCCTGACAGTTAGAACAATTAATAAGTGGAACGACTTGCCTGCAGAAGTTGTGAATGCTCCAACACTGGAAGTTTTTAAGAAGAGGTTGGATAACCATCTGAGATGGTGTAGGGTTTCCTGCCTGGGCAGGGGGTTGGACTAGAAGGCCTCCAAAGTCCCTTCCAACTCTATTGTTATATTATAAAGATTCCCCTCGCACATATGTGCTAGTCGTTCCCAACTCTAGGGGCAGTGCTCATCTCTGTTTCAAAGCCGAAGAGCCAGCGCTGTCCGAAGACGTCTCCGTGGTTATGTGGCCGGCATGACTCAACACCAAAGGCACATGGAACGCTGTTACCTTCTCAGCAAAGGTGCCCCCCTATTTTTCTATTTGCATTTTTTAACATGCTTTCGAACTGCTAGGTTGGCAGAAGCTGGGACAAGTAACAGGAGCTCACCCCGTTACGCAGCACTAAGGATTCGAACTGCTGAACTGCCAACCTTTCAATCGACAAGCTCTGGGTCTTAGCTTCTGAGTCACCGCGTCCACATATTATGCAGATTATATTGTCCTAATACTGGTAGACCCCCCATTAGTGTGGTTCCCACATTAGAAGTGGAATTGTCCAAATCTGAAGCTGGGGCAGGCCTAAAAATAAATTTCTTAAAATCCAAACTATTGTGTCGTAAAATCAGACTAAAGGTTCAGCACAAATATCTAAAATTCTCTGCAGCAAGTGATTATTCAAAAGTACGTAGGTGTATATGGTGATTCTCAATCATCCAGGTCATGGTTGTCCCGGAGGTGTTTTTTTCCAAATTCCAATTTGATTTTCTTGAATTTTTTTTCTTTGAAAACTCACTTCTCAGCCAAGAGGGATTCCCCATTAATCAATTAGAACTGAAGAAGCTTCTTGGATGGGAAGCGAAATGTTTTCAAAGAAAAAAAAATAAGCAAGGAAGTCCAGTTGCTTTTTGGGAAAGCACCAACTCAAAAGTTGGCTTTTTCAGTGATTCAGAAATTATAACCCAACTGTTGTGCAAGCGGCATCTTTTATTGTGTTCCCCGTGCCAAATAAAGACAGGCATTGGAGTTGAGTGAGTAATAAATTTAAATCAGAGTTTCTCAACTTTGGAACTTTAAGGCATGACAACTTAAAAAAAATTTATTTCTCCCAATGGGCTCATTCCTCTGTGATATTTTTTTGTTTTGTTTTGTTTTTACAGGCCTCTTTTTTTATGTATTTTGCTGCTTATTGTACTTTGCATATTTTAAGCAATGGAATAATGAACGCTTTGATCCATTTTTTTAAAGCAACCCTTTGCATGGTCTGAATCAGGCTGCACATCGCTTCGAAACGAGAGTGCATTTCAAAAAAGGAGATGAAGCCCTTGAGATGAAACCTTTCAGCAGCTCCCTAACATCAGCTGTTCCTTGGCTGACCGGCTTTTCATCTTCCAGTTGAACATGCACACGAGTTCCATGTGCCATTAGACTGAAGGTTTTCACAAGCTGGATTAGTTCAGCGGCTGCACGAAAGAAACAGGAGGGCAATTGTGCAAGGTTTCACCTGGAACTGGGTAGTGAGAAGTTTCTCTTTCATGAGAACACTTGCCTCATCCTCTCGCTCTGTTCCTTGGGGTTCCTTCCTTCCTTCTCTTGAAATCAGATACCACCAGCCAGAATAGCAAAGATGTTCCCCAATAACTCACCTAAGTGTTGGAAATGCAAGTGCAATTACGGAACATTTTGCTTATTTATTTATTTATTTGTCACAACAGTATATATAAGCATAAGCATGAAATAACTATACAATATATAAGCATAAGTATGTAATAACTATATTAATTGGATACAATTAAAGGAAACAATAGGACAGGAACGGTAGGCACGTTTGTGCTCTTATGCACGCCCCTTATAGTCCTCTTGGGAATGGGGTGAGGTCAATAGTAGACAGTTTTTGGTTAAAGCTTTTGAGATTTTGAGATTTTGAGAAGAGACCACAGAGTCAGGTAGTGTATTCCAAGTATTAACAACTCTTTTGCTGAAGTCTGGTGGCTCAGCAGACTAAGTCTGTCTGTTATTAACAGCAGCTGCTTGCAATTATTGCAAGTTCAAGTCCCACCAGGCCCAAGGTTGACTCAGCCTTCCATCCTTTATAAAGTAGGTAAAATGAGGGCCCAGATTGTTGGTGGCAATAAAGTTGACTTTGTATATAATATACAAATGGATGAAGACTATTGCTTAACACAGTGTAAGCCACCCTGAGTCTTTGGAGAAGGGCGGGATATAAATTCAAATTTTAAAAAAAGTCATATTTTTTGCAATCAAGATTGGAGTGGTTAACATTAAGCTTAAATCTATTGTGTGCTCGTGTATTGTTGCAATTGAAGCTGAAGTAGTCTTCAACAGGAAGGACATTGTAATAGATGATAATAATAGATAACATAACATAATATAATAGATAATAGATAATATAATAATAGATAATAGATATTATCATCTCTGGTGGACTTGCCCAGTGGCGAAACAATTCTGGGCCAAAATTAAAAAGTGGTTTCAGGAAATAATACAGAAACCAATAAAGGGAGAGCCAGAACAATTTTTATTAGAGATTCCAACAGAAAATTATACAAACAATACGCAATATTTAATACTCCATATGTTAACAGCAGCATGTATAGCCTATGCCCAAAATTGGAAGAATGAAAACCCACCAACAGAGGAAGAACTAATTAAAAAAAATATTAGAATGTGCAGAGATGGACAAACTTACAAAAGAAATTAAAGAGAAAGAGGACACAGAATATTATAAGGTCTGGAGCAAATAGTATGAATGGTTAGAAAATAGGAATGGTAGATAAACAAAAGTAGAGTAAGATAAAGCTAAAATATGTGTAAATAATAGGAAAGGACTGTCTTGAATAGCTGATAAACAGTGATATCTATATATATATATATAAAAAGAAAGAAATCAGATACCATAGGTCTTGCAACTCTTTTTTTTTTTTTTTTTTTTTTTTTTTGCAATTTTGGGCAAGTTTGAGAAATGCTTTTTGCCAATTTTGTGGCTATTTCTTTTATTCTCTGCAACCTTGTCACCAAGGACCTGCTGGGGTTTCTCAGGGGTTCGGGAGAACCTCTAGCTAAGATTCTGTGCAATTCGGAGAACCCCCAAATCCCACTCCTGGCTGGCCCCACCCACATCGCCCCTCCCCTCCCAGGAGTCCCCATTCGGCCCGTTTTGGATGCAGGGAAGTGCAAGGCGCATGCGGAGGCTCAGGGAGGGCGAAGTTCAGGAAGGCCGGAAACGGGCCATTTCCAGCCTCCAGAGGGCCTCCGGAGCCTAGGGAGATTGTTCTCACCCTCCTGGAAGCTCAAGAAAAGTCTCCGGAGCCCAGGGAGGGCAAAAACGCACCCCAGCCGTTGTGCAGGAGGCCGTCTAGGCCACACCCACCATGGCCACACCCACCCACCAACCAGACAGCGACCCCCTGCTTGTCACACATGTCAAAGAAATAATGAGGAGCACCTGGCCGCCATCTTTCTCTTCTTCCCCCACTGCCCAGCTCAGAGGAGAATGGGACAGATCAAAAGAAAACATGGTGCACGGGCTAAATCACATCGGTGAAGACAATCGCACTAACTTATAAAAATCCTGAGGGGCTGTGTGGGGCTGCACCAAAGCCAGGAATTGTGTGAAAAAGGCTTTCGATTAGACCTCCCTGGTTTGCTAGATCAGACATCAATATTCCATGCACCTGCAGAAAACTGCTTTGATTGTGTAAGCCGTGGTTAAATTGTCAGGTCTATAAGCAGAGCTATAGACAACTTTATCGTGTCCTGCAGCTACAATATTGCCACATTTCCGGTGTCATCTTGAAACGCAGCGTCATTGGTTCTGCCCTTCTTGCAAAAAAGCTCGGCCTGCGATAGGCACATGAGTCGAGATGAGTCAGGAAGGCCATCTGATTTTCAATTTTCTTCTTCTTCTAAAGTTTCCGTTCTCCCTCACACACATAACAATAATGCCACCATCAAACGAGGAGCAAAAAGAAAACAGAAAGGCAGTTATCCAGTTCAGATGTTCAAAGAAAGAGAGGCGAGAGAGAGATGTAAATGTCTGTTGGCTACGTTCTGTAGCTAATGTTCCTTTTATTTTTCTGCTGAAATCAGCAGTCAGTTAAACGAATTCCATTACTTAATATTCAGTCTGCTTTGAGATCATGTTTGATTCAAAATTTGCTATATTTTTTTTCCCCTGACTGAAAGCTGAAGGGGAGGCTGGACGGAGTTAGATAAAATGGGTCAGAGCAGTTTTTGGCTCTGTTTTCTTGAGAATCCGTGAGCACATCACAATTTTTGTTATGAAAGCAGGCTCATAAAAACCCAAGTCCGGTCAGAAATAGTTGGGGATTTCAGCGGAACCAGAACTTTTCTCCATCCAACCTTCTCCCATTCGGTAGATGCATCTATTACTCCTATGAAGGAGCAACACCATTTACCTCTGCAGTTTGAATATCGTAGAAAAGAGAGTTGCGTAACGTAGAAGCTATAAATCTAACAACTGTATGCACAAATCAGCACAGCCAACTGCAAAATCTCTGAACATTTGTTTACTCGTTTATAATTTGTATCCCGCCTTTATGATTTTACAGATAATTGAAGGCGCACCAAAGGTGCTTTTTTATTTTTCAAAAGGCAACTGGACTTTGTTTTTTTATTTATTTTATTTATTTATTTTGTCAATCATATATAAGAGAACAGGTAAAAGTATAAACATTATTTATTTATTTATTTATTAATCATACTTATATACCGCACCATCTCCCGTAGGACTCAGGGCGGTTCACAGGCATATTAAAACAATATAATAAATAAGCATTAAAACCCAGTTAAAACTAAATATTATCATGGCCTGATCACTAAAACAGTAAAAACCAGTAAAAACCCCATTAAAATTTGCTAAAACATTTTATTCTTAGGCTAGTCCAACGCGCTAAATAATAGAGTCTTCAGTTCCCGTCTGAAGGTCCGGAGGTCGGGGAGTTGTCGTAATCCCGGAGGAAGCTCGTTCCACAGGGCCGGTGCTGCCACAGAGAAGGCCCTCCCCCTGGGGGTCGCCAACCTACATTGTTTGGTCGACGGCACCCTGAGGAGGCCCACTCTGTGGGAGCGCACAGGTCGTTGGGAGGCCATCGGCGGCAGAAGGCGGTCTCGAAGGTATCCCGGTCCTAAGCCATGGAGCGCTTTAAAGGTGGTAACCAAGATCTTGAATTGCACCCGGAAGACTACCGGTAGCCAGTGTAGGCCACGCAGGATGGGTGTTATATGGGAGCAACGCGGTGCTCCCTCTATCACCCGCGCGGCCGCATTCTGGACTAACTGGAGCCTCCGGGTGCTCTTCAAGGGGAGAGCATAATTTGAATACATGAAAAGAGTAAGTAAAAAAGGAATATTAGGACAGGGACGGTAGGCACGCGGGTGCACTTATGCACACCCCTTATAGACCTCTTAGGAATGGGGTGGGATCAACAGTAGACAGTTTAAGCTAAAGTTTTGGGGGTTTGGGGAAGAAACTACAGAGTCAGGTAGTGCATTCCAGGCATTGACCACTCTGTTTCCTGGAAAACGTTTCTCATCTCTCCAAGAAACTTCTTCAGTTCAGGTTCTCAGCTGAAGAATCTCCTTGGATGAGAAGTGAAACATCTTCAAGGTAAAACAAAGTCCAGGTGTCTTTTGACAATGATGACCCGGATGATTAAGAATCTCCATAGACAATTAATATCCAAACATATAAAACACACCAGGGGCGGGTTCTATTTACCTTTAGTACTGGTTTGCTGCGGGATCATGCACACGCATGATCTGATGACGGTGGGGTTGGTGGGCGGAGCCTCCCCAGGTTTTACTACCGGTACGCAAGAACCGGTCCGAACCAGGGACAACCAGTGGTGGGATTCAGCCAGTTCGCACTACTTCGGGAGAACCGGTTGTTAACTTTCTGGGCAGTTTGATGAACTGGTTGTTGGAAGAAATCATTAAGGCAGAGAACCGGTTGTTAAATTATTTGAATCCCACCACTGGGGACAACCCACCATTACAACACACCTTCTGCCTACTGTTGTCCCTAGAACAACAACCCTGTGAGATGAGTTGGGCTAAGAGAGATAAGGACTGGCTCAATGCCACCCAGCTGGTTTTCATGCCTAAAGCAGAACTGGAACTCATAGTCTCCTGCTTTCTAGCATGGCGGCTAGATCAAATTAGGTCTCTGGCTATTTTTCTGGAACCACATTAATAGAGTCTATCAGTATTAGGACAATATTGTTAGATACTCAGTAAACACTTTATTTATTTATTTATTTATTTAGTCAATCATATATAAGATAACAGGTAAAAGTATAAACGTAATTTGGATACATGAAAAAAGTAAAAAAGGAATATTAGGACAGGGACGGTAGACACGCAGGTGCACTTATGCACACCCCTTACAGACCTGTTAGGAATGGGGTGAGGTCGACAGTAGACAGTTTAAGCTTAAAGTTTTGGGGGTTTGGGGAAGAAACTACAGAGTCAGGTAGTGCATTCCAGGCACTCTGTTGCTGAAGTCATATTTTCTGCAATCGACTTTGGAGCGGTTTACCTTGAGTTTGTATCTATTATTTACTCGTCTATTGTTGTGGTTGAAGCTGAAGTAGTCATTGACAGGTAAGACATTGTGGTAGATAATTTTATGTACTATGCTTAGGGCAGACTGAAATCGGCGTTGTTCTAAGTTGCCTAAGCTGAAAATTTGGAGCCTGGTGGCATTTTATTGCAAGCAGAGGAGTGGAGGACACTTCTTGTGAAATATCTCTGGACTCTCTCGATTGTATTTATGTCCGATATGCAGTGTGGGTTCCAGACAAATGAGCTGTATTCAAGAATTGGTCTAGCAAATGTTTTGTATGCTCTAGTTAGTAGTACAATATTATGAGAGAAGAAGCTATGCAAGATTAAGTTAAAAAACTCTTAGTGCCTTTTTAGCAATGTTGTTACAGTGGGCTCTGGCACGTAGATCAAACACTGAGTGAAGCCGAAAAAGCAAAGGCTTCACTCAGGTCCGCCAGTTTAAATTGATTAGTCAAGCTGCCTGGCAGTTCCTATATAAGCGCAGGTTGCCAGGTGGGGATTGCTGGAAGTTATATTGTTACAATAAAAGGCCGAAGTCACATTTGTTGCTCTCTGTCTCTTCAATCCACCCACAATTTAACAAATATAATCTGCAATTTAGTTGCATCGCTGCAAAAGATTTAGCATAAATTTGATTATGAATTGGTTAAGGAATGAAAGTGTGTGCAAGCACTAGCATGGGTTATGAATTAGAGCCTCTTCGTGATTTGTGGCATTACGCAATCTCAGAAAATGAGGATTGTGTGAGAAAAGAAACAGGAAGGTAAGAGATAAAGTTAAAGACCGAAAAGCAAATCTCCCCCTGGGGAGGGGCAATTCAGTAAGGGAATTCTAAGGTAGGAGTAAACAATGTGCAACCTTAGATCCCATGTGCAGCCTTAATCTCATTTCAAAAGCAATACACATTTTCTCCGGAAAGATAGGATCTCAGGTAGAGAGAGGTTGGGTGGGTCGATGGATCTAGATCCACCACGTGTAAGAGAATAACAGGGTTGGATGGAACCTTGGACATCTTCTAGAAGTCTCCCTTTACAGAACTGGAGGAAGGATAGTTTCTGCCATAAGTTTGAATTTGAAGCATGGGAGGGTTTAGCTGAAGGGGGTGAGCCAAAGAGAGCAGCTGAATAACAGAACAAGAGAGTTGGAAGGGACCTTGGAGGTCTTCTAGTCCAACCCCCTGCCCAGGCAGGAAACCCTACACCATTTCAGACAAATGGTTATCCAAAATCTTCTTAAAAACTTCTGGAGACAAATCATTCCACTGATTAATTGTTCTTTCTAACTATCATGTCTCCTTAGTTCTAGGTTGCTTCTCTCCTAGAATAGAACAGAATAGAATAGAATAACAGAATTGGAAGGGACCTTGGAGGTCTTCTAGTCCAACCCCTTGCCCAGGCAGGAAACCCTACACCATTTCAGACAAATCAAGTGCCTGATCTTCGGACCTTTCGTCGTGAGCTAAAAACATATTTATTCATTCAAGCAGGACTGGCATAAATAGTTGATTTTAAATTGGGGTTTTATTAATATTTTAAATTTTTAAATCTTTTTAATTATCAGCCGTTTGTAATAGTTTTATTTTAAATTCTTTTAATTGTATATATTCTGTATTTTATTCTGGCTGTACACCGCCCTGAGTCCTTCGGGAGAAGGGCGGTATAAAAATCTAATAAAATAAAATAAATAAAAATAAATAAATAAATGGTTATCCAACATCTTCTTAAGAACTTCCAGTGTTGGAGCATTTATAACTGCTGGAGGCAAGTTGTTCCACTGATTAATTGTTCTAACAGTCAGGAAATTTCTCCTTAGTTCTAAGTTGCTTCTTTCCTTGGTTAGTTTCCACCCGTTGCTTCTTGCTCTACCCTCAGTTGCTTTTGAGAATAGCTTGACTCCCACTTCTTTGTGGCAGCCCCTGAGATATTGGAAGACTGCTATCATGTCATCCCCCCTAAATCTTCTTTTCACTTTTAAAAAAATGGTGGATTGTCATTCGCCAGGTGTCATCTGTGCAAAAAACCAATACAACAAAATCTTTACAGCTGAATAGTTGCGATGCAACAAGAAAACGGAACGAAGGAAGGACAGGAAAAAGGGGGAGGCTCCTTCTTGAGCACAGATCATTCATGGTTGCACGAGCAATTGGAATGGCTACCCGAAACCACAACTCAAGAAAGGAATCCCACACAAATATGGCAATGGCACCACAGCTCCAGGAGCATTGGTTTTCCTAACTCAATTCTCCCCCTGCTGGAGTTAAAGGGAAGGGCAAGGGCAGTTAATTATTTCCTCTTGAATATTTCTACACTATTGGGAAAAAAAGGCACAGATCCAAACTAAACGAGAGCCTTTTGTTTAAACAGACAATATTGGCAAAATGTGACCATTTCAGAGGTGGTATTCAACAGGTTCTGACCAGCTCTGGAGAACCAGTAGTGGAAATTTTGAGTAGTTCGGAGAACTGGTAAATACCACCTCTGACTCCCCCGCCCCCACCTATTCTCTGCCTCCCAAGTCCCAGCTGATCGGGAGGAAATGGGGATTTTGCAGTAACCTTCCCCTGGAGTTGGGAGGGAATGGGGAATTTACAGTAACCTTCCCCTGGAGTGGGGAGGGAATGGGGATTTTGCAGTAACCTTCCCCTGGAGTGGGGAGGGAACCTTCCCCTGGAGTGGGGAGGGAACCTTCCCCTGGAGTGGGGAGGGAACCTTCCCCTGGAGTGGGGAGGGAACCTTCCCCTGGAGTGGGGAGGGAATGGGGAATTTACAGTATCTTTCCCCTGGAGTGGGGAGGGAATGGAGATTTTACAGTATCCTTCCTCTGGAGCAGGGAGGGAATGGAGATTTTACAGTACCCTTCCCTTGCCATGCCCACCAAGCCATGTGATGCCCACCAAGCCATGCCCACAGAACCGATAGTAAAAAAAATTTGAATCCCACCATTTGTCATGCAATATTTTTCAGAATTAGAGCAGGGGTAGATAGCCTCGAAGATAAGGGGCATAGACAATGATTTATATTGTTAAAAATTATATTATTAAATGATAAGGGCAACAAAGGGGGACTGGAGGTAAAACATACGAAGAACGGCTGCAAAACCTGGGTCCCTCTCTTATGAAGAAAAGGACTAGCCGGTGACATAATGGCAATCTGCCAATAACTAAGAGGGCTGCCCCAAAGCACCAAAGGCAGGGTAAGAAGCAATGGATGGAAACTAATCAAGGAGAGAACCAAAGTAAGACCACGAAATTTCCTGACAGTAGAAGATTTATTTAGTGTGTTTCCCCAAAAATAACACCTGTCCCCAAAATAAGCCCTACCATGTTTTTGCGTGTGCATCCAATATAAGTCCTAGCCCCAAAATAAGGCCTCCTTAAGCGCCTGCGCAGCCACCCGGCCACCAATTCCATCTGGTTGCTTGTGGTGTTATAGCCACGAGACCTCCTGCCCTGCCACGAAAAAAGCAAAAGAAGTGGGCTTCCCATGTACTCTTAAAGTACTTGGGGGGAAAAAACTAGACATTCCCCAAAAATAAGCCCTAGTGCCGTGATGGCGAACCAATGGCACACGTGTCACAGATGGCACACGGAGCCATATTGAT
Source organism: Ahaetulla prasina (assembly GCF_028640845.1). Taxonomy (NCBI): domain Eukaryota; kingdom Metazoa; phylum Chordata; class Lepidosauria; order Squamata; family Colubridae; genus Ahaetulla; species Ahaetulla prasina. The sequence goes on along the minus strand of NC_080548.1, from coordinate 23,124,687 downwards.
GGGCATGTGAGCTCAGCTCCGGCACGCATGCGTGTGCTGGACAGCTGATTTTTGGGCCTTCTGGGCCCACTAGAAGTAGGGAAACAGGCTTTTTCCGGCCTCCAGAGGGCCTTGGGATGGGTGGGGAAGACCCGTTTTTCACTCTCCCCAGGCTCCAGAGCCTTTCTAGGAGCCTGAGGAGGGCAAAACAGTCTTTCCCACCCACCCACCCCCGGAGGCCCTCTGGAGGCCGTAAAAGGTCCTTCGGGGGGGAGGGTGTTTTCACCCACCCCAGGCTCCTAGAAAGGCTCTGGAGCCTGAGGAGGGTGCAAAACGGACCTACCGGGCACACCGTGCCATCACATGCCGAAAGCGGGGGAAGCACGGGGTGGGGGGGGGTCATGTGCGCATGCATGGGGTGGTGGTGCATAGAATTATGGGTGAGGGCGCGCGTGTGTGACCCCCCCTCCCATATCCCCCCTCCCCGCTTTTGACACATGATGGCAAAAAGGTTAGCCGTCACTGCCCTAGTGTTTATTTTGGAGCCCAAAAGAAAATAAGACCAGGTCTTATTTCTGGGGAAACATGGTAGTGAACAGCTTTTCTCCAGAAATTGTGGGTGCTCCATCACTGGAGATTCTTAAGAAGACAGCTATTTGTCTGAAATGGTATAAGACATCCTGCTTGAGCAGGGGGTTGGGATAGAAGATCTCTACGGCCCCTTCCAACACTGTTACTCTGGTTATAATTCAACCTTCCAGTCTCTTGGCTGGGCACACTATCAGAAGAGAACTCAATTTTCTTTTTCCCCATCTCCCTTTTACATTTTAGGCTTCTAAGAAGAACAACAAGGGAGGGCACTTGGCCATTATGCCACCAAATTTTGCAAGTGTTATCACCCTGCATCCAGAGTGATGCCTTAGATACTTTGATGGGATGTGGGGTTGTGAAGTTATCTGCCCTGGGATTTTTTGTATCCGGAGTTCTGCTTTCAATGCAAAACAAGAGTGTCCCTATCCACACACGACTTACAACAATCTGCCCTTTGTAAGGGCTACCCGTGCTCCGCCCTGAAAGTAGCATTTATTTTATTACAGATAATTAACATTTCCATGGCCCTCTATTCTCCATGTTCAGAGCCATGTACGCCGAAAAAAACCAACAGCAGCAGAATATTAAAATCAGGATCCTAATAATATATAACAGCACGGATCAACAGGGATAGAAATCAAATTTTAATACTTCCCCCCCCCAAAAAACCCCAGAGCTTTTCCAGAGAATAACCTTTTTCTTGCTCGTGAAAACAGATTGGAGAAGAGTTAATACTTATTGACAAGGGCAAGGTGCTTCAAATAAAAATCAGTGGGACATTAGTGAGACAATGTGCTATGCCAAGGGTGTCAAACACAAGGCCCGCGGCAGTGGGGAAATGTAAAATTTGTTACTACCGGTTCTGTGGGTGTGGCTTGGTGGGGGAGGTAATGTGACTGGGTAGGCGTGGCCAACTTTTTTTTTTTTTACTTTTAAAAGCATTTTTTCTACAACCTCTTCGCCCAGGCTTCCGGTAGCCCTTTTTTTCGCCGTCCCCGAGCCTCCGCACGTGCCCTGCACTTACCTGCATCCAAAATGGGCTGCATGGGGACTCCTGGGAAGGGAGGGGAGGGGTGGGTGGGGCCAGCCAAGGAGTGGAATTTGGGGGTTCTCCGAACTGCACAGAACCTTAGCTAGAGGTTCTCCCGAACCCCTGAGAACCCCAAGCAGCCCACCTCTACTCAGCTTTAAAGACAATAACTAGCAGATTGAATTACACCCATAATTGGTACTTGCTGTACATTATGTACCCAACTGCACCTTTAGCGTTTATTGGCCTGAGCAATACAGTTATATTCTAATATAGAGACTCCCTAGAGCAGGAGATGTGAATAGCCAGCGAACGTCAACTGATTTAGAGAAGCATTTTTTATTCATTCCATTGTAGAATTGACACAGGTCAAGTTTCTCTTCTCACAGGCTAGGCAGGAACCTATGAAACAACTATACAAGTGTACAAATATCCAGGAACTTCTGATAAGTGATTTTTTTATTGTAGAACATCTAAGATGTCACAACAGAAACATTCCAACTATTTTTACGCATGAAATTCAAGATACAGAGCTCAGAGTTCAGATGTATATGCCACATGGATGGTGCAACGAGCCAGATGGCCCTTGCTTTGGGGAAGAATTTTCATCTGTTGCTTGATTTGGTATATACACATATCTAGCCATAACATCAGAACTCCAACGGCCCATTTTCCCAGTATCCTCCTTTAGATCTACTCTCCCTAACCTAGAATTAAGGAGACATTTCCTGACAGTCAGAACAATCGATCAGTGGAATGACTTGCCTCCAGAAGTTGTGAATGCTCCAACACTGGAGGTTTTTAAGAAGAGATTGGACAACCATTTGTCTGAAGTGGTATAGGGCCGTGATGTCGAACCTATGGCCCGCATGCCCAAAATGGCACACGGAACCATGTCGCCTAGCACTCGCGGCGGCACCCATTCCTCTTCCAGATTTCTGGCACGCATGCACACACAATGATCAGTTGACCTGTTTGCATGCAGCAGTGCCAGAAACTGGAAAAGCTGGTCTTCCATTTTCCTGCGTGAGCATGCACGCCCGCTAGCTGATTGTCACGCATTCATGCGCGCAAGAAACCCGGAAGGGTAGCTGTCTGAAACCAGAAGTTCAGAATCTGAAACCGGAAGTTCATTTTTGGGCGCGTGCATGCGCCCTGGGCAGCTCCTCTTCTGGGTCGCGGCCCAGATGTGGGCACATGCGCGCACCCCCTTTTCAGCACTCAGTGTGAAAAAGTTTTGCCATCACTGGTATAGGGTCTCATGCTTGAGCAGGGGGATTGGACTAGAAGACCTCCAAGGTCCCTTCCAACTCTGTTATTCTGTTTCTCTCCCAAGCAACATCCAAGGACCCCCCTTTTAAAATAGAAACCATGCTTTCTAACCAAGAGTGAAATTTACTTACTTTCCTTACCGGTTCGGAAGTTAGCACACGCGTGCATCACATGCAAGCGTGCACCCTCTGCACATGCGCAAAACCTTTCTGCGCATGCGCAGAGGGTACAAAACACATTTCATCCTGATTAAAACCAGGAAGTAAAGACAGCCATGCTGGTGGGCAGAGCCTCGCACCGTGATTGCTATCGGTTCTCTGAACCACCAGCCAAGATTGCTACTGGATCGAGTGTGAACCGGGAGCATTTCACTGTTTCTAACCCTCTAAATCCTTCAATTGTCCCCAGTTCAAAAACAGGGATGAAAGTGTCCCATTGTGGAATGTTCAGATGTCAAAACAGCCAATTCCAAATTTTCCAAAAGTGGTTCATAGACATTGATTTTGTATGGATGGGTATAATGAAACGTAGAACTCATTTATACAAAGAACAGTAGGTTAAAAAAAATGATACTTGTCTAAAAAACGTTAACATATAAGCACTTGAATAATATTTACATTAGATACACATACACATATATATATAATTTTATCAGTTCATGGTTGTCATAATATATTACTCTTTGTTTCGTTTGGTTTCCTTTTCTATAATTTTTTTTCGTTTTTAAGATACTTTTGTGTGTCTTTGTACGTACCTACGTCTTTGCATTGCAATTATCTTTGTGTTTTGTTTCTCTTTTTCCATTATTATTTTAAAAGCAATAGGAATTTAAAAAAACAACAACAACAACCAAAGAACCAATGCTGTTCCAAATGCCAATCAGTAGTGAAGGTTTAAGGGCCAGCCAAATGTGCGATCTAATGAGAGGTCTGGTTGTAGGGTTCCTTGATGAATGAGGAAGGCGGGGGCTGCTGGGGGTTCGCAGGGGTTCGGGAGAACTTCTAGCTAAGATTCTGTAGAGTTTGAAGAACCCCCAAATCCCACTACTGGCTGGCCCCGCCCATCCCACCCCTCCCAGGAGTCCCCATGTGGCCTGTTTTGGCTGTAAGTGCGTGGCAGCTCGGGGAGGGTGACAAACAGGCCTACCAGAAGTTCAGGAAGAACTTCCAGAGAAGAACTCCAGAGGGCCTCCGGAGCCTGGGAAGGCTGTTTTCACCGTCCCAGAGGCTCGAGGAAAGGTGGCTACACCCACCCAGCAACCGGGCAGAGCAAGGGGTGGAGAACCCCTTGCTAAAATTTTGGAAGCCCACCCCTGGTTCTGCTAATGGGAAGGGAAGACAGAAAGGAAGAAAATATTGCGCTAGACAGTTTGCAAACTATTTCTGATGGGCAAGGCAATCAAGAGACTTAGGAAAACTCTAGGAGTTTGCTCTAGAGGCAATTCCAGGCTTCGATCCTCGATCCTCGGGACCAGTTTCCCAATATTTAATTCTGCAGAAGCAAAGGTTTGTTTCTATCTGATGCAGATGGCAGACATGCAGTTCCATCCAGAAGGGGTTATTATTTCTTTATTCCAATCATGTTCACGTAATTTCTTGGTTCGTCTGTAGAAAGAATAAAAAGGGGGGGTCAATTAGTTTTGATAGGTTTTTTTTTTTAATATTCCGGCTTTAATTAGAGGGGGGAAAAAGCACTTCTATGGAAAGGACAGCATTGTAATGGCCTGCACTTAAATGAATTGAAAATAATTTTGAAATGAAACAACAAGGGTTGGCATTTTCTCGCCAAAGAACACGTAACTGTACGATACGCAGGGGTTAGAGTTTAGGAGAGGAATTATAATAAAAACTTGCCAGCCTGTTCATATTTGAGGTAAAAGCAATAGCTGCTAGGCCAATTTCACAGATAGAGAGTTAAGGTCAGGGGCTCTGGAAAGGCCTACATATGCTCACTGAATATGCAATGAAAGGGAGGACATTCTCGACGGGGTGAAATAATGTTCAAATAGCGGCTACGATGCAATTGAAGGGCCACCCTCTTCCCCACACACATAAAAAGAGGCAGGTTTTCTTTACAAAATAGATATCAGATTAAGAGATATCAGATTGCCTTTGAATAATAAGGATGTATTATCTTAGAATGTTATGGGGGAGGTTAGGAAATGAAAAGACTCGGATGAGGTTAATTGGGTTGGAAGGGAAAATTTTAGTCTATGTTTGGCTTATGTGTAATAATACCTTGTGATTGACCTGGGAAGCCGGGGGAGGGGGACAGATGGGGTGAAGGGAGGGCGGAAGGGGGTTTTGAGGAGGGGGAAGGGGGGGAAATGTTTGTTTGTTTTCTAAAACTCTTTTCAATAAAAAAAAAAAAGAGGCAGGTTTTCTAGCAGGTGGCAACAGCCAACATCTTGATATACCTTGCACACTCCCGATGTCAACCCTGACGTTGGTTGAACTAAGGCCATTTTTATTTTTCCACTTCAGTGCTGACACATACTGGAGCTGAGGGATGGGGGGGAGAATAGAGATAGCTGGGGTACTATAGACGAAACAAAATGCTTTCTCTTGGGAAACAAGGACATTCCTGCAGGTGTTCAGAAGGAGCAGACTAAGGTGCTATTCAGCCGGCTCTGACCGGTTCTGGTGAACCGGTAGCGGAAATTTTGAATAGTTCAGAGAACCGGCAAATACCACCTTTGGCTGGCCCAGCCCCCGTTCTATTTGCGGCCTCCTGAGTCTCAGCTGATCGAGTCTCAGCTGATCGGCTGGGTCTTTATTAAGTCCGGAGAACCCCAGAAAAGAGGACAGAAGCACGGAGTCCAATAACTTTCTATTTATTCACGAACAGCTACTAACACAAGCTTAGCATGACTGAACTAATTCAGGCTGAATCCACACAAAAAACAGAATGAACTCTCTGACAGCTTTCTCCTGACACGCCCCGAAGCTGTCAGGGCGCAAAACCAATAGGAACACTCGCGGCTTCCCGCTTTGGCTGTTGCCTGTGCTTCATCCAATTAGATTGCTTGACAGCGATCCCGGCTGAGACAGATCGCACAGGCGAGGACACAACACTCTTCTTTTGTTGCCCTGCACAGGAGAACGGAACTAGAATGCAGGTTAGTGGAGTGGGGTGGGAATGGAGATTTTGCAGTATCCTTCCCCCAGGAGTGGGGAGGGAATGGGGATTTTGCAGTATCCTTCCTCTGCCATGCCCACCAAGCCACGCCCACCAAGCCACACCCACAGAACTGGTAGTAAAAAAAAAATTGAATCCCACCAGTGGATTGAGTTCATCTAGCAGCTGGACTGTATGCTGATTGGACCATGTGACTGAGGGTTTGGAGGGAAGTGACAAATGTTTACTTTTAAGTGGGTGAAAACTGCAGGAACGTTTAGAGTCGGTTTTCACCAGATCTGTGCCAATGTGATATTTCCAATAAAGCTATTCCTTGAGGACTTCACCTGCCTCAGAGTTTTGCTTGAGATGAGATTGCTACTTGGACCCCTAACACCTGACCAATTATTAGTAACTGGGATAATTGGGATATGACTTGCCATATCACACTTTATATGAATTAAGTTAAGATTAAGAATTTATGTGCCATTAGAATATAAACTGAGAGCAAACCCCAGTCCTTACTAGCATTGATGATGTTTGGGTAATGAAAGGTTTGCAAGAAAACTATTTGAAGAGCACCAAGGACCTCTCGTTTATGTGAATTAACAAACAATGGGTGTTCTTTAATATCACTTAAAAGGAGAAAGCATTACTGGAGATCCCAAAGGTGTTTTTTCAGGAGGCAACTGGACGTTCTTGTTTTTTTCTTTTGAAGACATTTCACTTTCTCATCCAAAAAGCTTCTTCAGCTCTGACTGGATGGTGAGGAATGGAAGAGTTTATATTCCTTGCAGACAGTTGAGCATCTGCAGCCTTTTAAAGGGTCGTTGAAGCAGGTGGAGGTTTATCTGTGTCCTCAGGGTCTCCTGAGTAGTGCTCCTGGTTCAACCACCCTCTGAAAGGATGCAAATGACCAGCTGTCTGCAAGGAATATAAATCCTTCCATTCCCCACTATCCTGTCAGAGCTGAAGAAGCTTCTTGGAGGAGAAGTGAAATGTCTTAAAAAAAAACATGGAAGTGCAGTTGCCTCCTGAAAAAGCACCTTTGGGACATGACCTGGATGAGAATCTCCATGGACCATCACTGGAATTGTTGTAATTTATAATGTGGCATTATTTGGTGGGCTTGAGGAAGGCTAGATTAGGCAGACAGGAATAGTACTTGAGTCCAGTTGGCCATTCTCCCCATTCCTTCTTCTTCATTTCCCTTTTTGCTGGCCCCATGAGAAACTCATTGTCAAGCGTGGTTCACTTACCCTTCTTCTTCTTCGTCTTCTTCTTCACGCTCTTTTGATGGATGCAGCAATAAACAGGGAGGAGGAGGAGGAGGGTGAGAAGAAGATCTCCAGCCACAATCCCAATCATGATGCCTGTATTAATATGGTAACAGTCTCCATAATTCCCTGTAGAAGAGACATAAGGTCAGTTGGTTTCCTTGGTTTGATATAATAAGCATGAAATATGGAGAAGGCACCTTTTCATCATTTCTTCCCAAAGTGATAGGAGCAGTGGTGGGATTCAGCCAGTTCAGGCCGGTTCGGGCGAACCGGTAGTTAAATTGCTGGCTGGCTCTGCCCTGCCCCACCCTTCCAGGAGTCCACACGCACCCCATTTTGGCTCCCAGGTAAGTACAGGGAGGTCTCCTAGGCACAAAATGGGGTGCAAGGGGGTGGCGCCCCTCCTTGCAGACCGTTTTCGCTCCCAGGAGGCTTCAGGAAGGCCTTCTAGGTCCAAAACAGGACACAGGGAGAGCTTCCCCCCCACGCACCCTGTTTTGGCTCCCAGGAGGCTGTAGGGAAGCCTACTAGCCCCAAAATGGGGTGCAGGGGGCAGCGCAGGCTCCCCCCGGTGACCCATTTTTGCTCCAGGGGGGTGCAGGAAGCCAAGTGCTGCCTGTCACACCCATGGCCACGCCCACCTTGGCCACGCCCACCCAGCCGGTCATTAGGGAAGACAACTGGTTGTTAAATTATTTGAATCCCACCACTGGACAGGAGCCTTCAGCAGCGGATCTGCAACCTGGGGCTAAATCCACACGAGCTGCCACAATTACAGTTACAATTTTGCTGAATATCGGTCCAGGTCTCCCTATTCCTTTCCTGCATCTCTCTCTCAGCTTGGAACAGTGAGTAGAAGGCGTCTGACGAAATACTTTGATCCCACATTCAGCTCTAGTCCAGGTGCAGCTTGGTTCACCCCTCAGAACGTATTCAATCGCTGAAGAGATCTGAATCTCTGATGGGATCCTATCTGACAATCTGAAGCAGTTTCCAAGATTTTGCAACCCTGTAAAACAGGCTTCCAATTTGGAGGCTCCTGATCAGATCGCCGGGTTCAGAAAGGGAAAGAGATTTAATTTGAAACTCTAAACTGAAGCTTTACACGGCCTCTCCCAGATGGGTTTTTAAATGCGTATCCCCACACTTCGAGTGCTTATACCCAAAACAGATCAGCCTTCTCCAAATTGATACCCTCTAGAGGCCTTTAAATTGCCATTCCAGAATTTCTAACTAACTGGATAGATAAATGCTGATTTAAGATTAGGGTCTGTTAACAGTAGCAATGAGTGGGGGGAAAGATTGCTTACCCTGGCCCGCTATATTACCTAAGAAGAGTTGGATAAACATTTTTAGGTAAAGGTAAAGGTTCCCCTCGCAGATATGTGCTAGTCATTCCCGACTCTAGTGGGGCGGTGCTCATCTCCGTTTCAAAGCCAAAGAGCCAGCGCTGTCCGAAGACGTCTCCGTGGTCATGTGGCCGGCATGACTCAATGCCAAAGGTGCACGGAACGCTGTTACCTTCCCACCAAAGGTGGTCCCTATTTTCCTACTTGCATTTTTTACGTGCTTTCAAACTCCTACGTTGGCAGAAGCCGGGACAAGTAACGGGAGCTCACCCCGTTACGCGGCACTAAGGATTCGAACTGCTGAACTGCCGACCTTTCAATCAACAAGCTCAGCTTCTTAGCCACTGAGCCACTACGTCCCTCCAATTTTTAAAATTTTAAAACATTTTTAAAGGCCTTTTTTTCTGCATAAAGGAAGCTGCAGCTGTTCATATTGCAGTTTCCTACACTCTGAAAAAAGCCATTTTTTCTACCCTTTTAGATAGATAGATAGATAGATAGATAGATAGATAGATAGATAGATAGATAGATAGATAGATAGATAGATAGATGGATGGATGGATGGATGGATGGATGGATGGATGGATGGATGGATGGATGGATGGATGGATGGACGGAAGGACAGACAGACAGACAGACAGAACAGAACAGAACAGAATTCTTTATTGGCCAAGTGTGATTGGACACACAAGGAATTTGTCTTGGTGCATATGCTCTCAGTGTACATAAAAGAAAAGATGCCTTCATCAAGAATTCTAAGGTACATATAGCTATAGATATAGACAGTGGTGGGATTCAGCCAGTTCGCACCACTTCGGGAGAACTGGTTGTTAGCTTTCTGAGCAATCTGGCAAACTGGTTGTTGGAAGTAATCATTAGGGCAGAGAACCGGTTGTTAAATTACTTGAATCCTACCACTGGATATATATATATATATATAACTACCAGGCCTGAAAGAAATGTATGACATGCTGACTATCAGCAAAGCACTAGAAAGCGCTATGAGAAGAAGGCTGGAAAAAGTTGAGGAAATCTTAAAGCTAGAAAGCTTCTTGTGGTCTTCCAATGGTAAAATTGAGATTAAGGAGGCAAGCATCAATGGGTGTGTAAACAACTAGAAGAAAATAACAAAACGGAAAGGGCAAGGCGTTTATTTAGGACAATTAGAGAAATCATAGGAACCTTTCCTCCTCCTGTTAATGTCGCAAGAAGCAAGCTCGCGGGGAATGTATTTTGTCCAAGGCATTGTGTGAACTGCAAAACAGCGAGCTGGGCTCCCATCTCAGAACCTCTTCCGTTGCCCCCTTGAACTGGTATTCACAAACATGGGCCATGTCAACAAAGAAAGAAACAACAAAACCGCCTCAGCAAAGAAGAAGAGAAGTGCAGCAGCCCCCACCGCTAACGGTTTTTTGTCCAGTTCACCTCCCACCCAAGAATATTCAGTTAAAAGGTCCTGTTCCCAATTTCACCAACCATTAACGAATTTGAGATTTCCGGAGTTCAGTTTAGCTCAAACAAAAGGAAAGTTTGGGGAAACGGCGATGACAGTGAGAGCGGCCTGCGCAGAAACTTCACTTGAAGTTGTCTACCAATTGTATACGAAACGCCAGTTGTTTGCTTAGGCATCTGTCGTATCCCACTCCTCCGCTGACAGGCCGGGTCAGGGAAATCCGAATCAGGTGTGCCTCTGCAGCTCTGCCAAAGTCCTAGCAAAGTCCTCAGGGCAGGCAGGAGACCAGAAAGTGACTTCAGCAAGATATGTTTAGACTTTGCCTGACTCAGAGAATGCCAGAAAGCAGGTCCTTTATATAGGCCATGGGGTGTGGCTCCATGACTCAGCACTTATCCAGGCCTGCCCCTCCCTTCCTTCTGTTGCCTCCGCCTATCAAGTCTTCTGAGGATCTCTCCAGGCTCCAGCTGTTGGCAATTGACCTCCATCAGGCTCACATGCTGTGGAGGAGGGGGAGGGGTCTAGTTGCTCCGTTTGCCTGGGCATGGAGCCAGAGCTGGGGGCTGGAGATACTTCCTCCTCTTCAGCCTGTCTGGGCATGGAGCCAGGGCTGGGGCCGGGAGGCATACTAGGACATTCCTCCGTGTTTGGAAGCAGATAAGAAGGCCCCGGCTGTGGTGAGATCGGACGAGACACAACAGCATCCAATGCAAAAATGCACACTAAGGAGTAACATTTCTGCAACGGCTGCAGTTACAGCCGCCCTCCTGACAGGTGGATTCCAGTATCTGGTCACAACATATATCATAGCCATGTGAAGGCGGCACATATAACTTTGCAACTTTGAACCGTCACTAAGCGAACTGTTGTAACTTACAACAGTTCGCTTAGTGACCATTCAAGGTTACAACGGCCCTGAAAAAAGAGTGGCTTCTGACCGTTTTTCACACTTATGACCATTGCAGCATCCCCATGGTCACGTGATTTGGACACTTGACACATTTATGACGATTGCAGTGTCCTGGGCAGTGGTGAAAGCTAATTTTGTTTCCTACCGGTTCTGTGGGCGTGGCTTGGTGGGCGTGGCTTGGTGGGGGTCATGTGACTGGGTGGGCGTGGCTATGTAACCATATAACTAGGGATCAAAAGATAGAAACTCACTAGCAATGTCCTGATGGAACAGAGTTGGACTAGATGACCTTCAGGTCCCTTCCAGCCCTGGATTATCCTCTGAAGCTGCGTCTAGTGCCAGGTTTGTAGTCCTTCCTTCCTCTCCTTTTTATTTCCTCCCTGCCTCCTTCCTTCCTTCCTTCCTTCCTTCCTCTCTCTCTCTCTCTTTCTCTCTCTCTCGCTTTCTTTCAAAAACGGATCCCCCCACCCCCCGTTTTTTTGCCTACGCCCCTCGTTTTTGGCCTAGCAGGCTTCAGGGAAGCAGAAATGGACCCTCCCACCCCCTGTTTCCACCCCCTACCCCACCCCGCCCCCGTTTTTGGCTGGGAGCAAAAACAGATCCCCACCCCCACCCCTGTAAATGTTAACAACCACGTTACTAATTTAGCAACTGCAGTGATTGAACTTAACAAATGTTAAGTTGGAAGGAAAGTCGTAAAACGGGGCAAAAGTCACTTGACACATTTTTCACTTAGCAACATAAATTTTGGGCTCAAGGGTATCGTAAACTGAGGATTACCAGTGGTTAGAGTGCAGTACTGCAGGCTATTTCTACTAACTGCCGGCTGCCTGCAATTTGGCACTTCGAATCTCACCAGGCTAAAGGTTGACTCAGCCTCCCATCCTTGTCGATAAAATGAGGACCCAGATTGTTGGGGGCAAGAGGCTGACTCTGTAAACCGCTTAGAGAGGGCTGGAAAGTACTATGAAGCAGTATATAAATCTAAGTGCTATTGCCATTCCTATTAATCTATTCACCTTTAGCAGTGAGCATCTGGCTGGATTCATTCATTGAGATAAGCCAGACTTTCTCAACTTGTGCAAATCCAGGACTCTCTAAAGCAGGGGTGTCAAACTCAAGGGCCGGGGGCCAGATCCAGCCCGCAGAGTGCTTAGATCTGGCCTATGGGGCTGTCCTGGAAATAGTGGAGGACCGGCCTGCGGTGCCTCTGCCAGCAAAATCGGAGCTTGGAGGGGATGGGACACATGCAGCTCTCCCGAGCTCTGTTTTTGCTGGTAGAGGGCTGCAGGAAGCCATCACAGCAAAAAACAATTGTTGAGCCAGCCATACACACACCCTCCCCCCGCCACACACACCCCGGCCCCTTGAGGTCAGACACAACCCTGATGTGGCCCTCAATGAAATTGAGTTTGACACCCCAGCTCTAAAGTAATTAATGGGTATGTGGGGGTCCACACCTCCAAATCCACACCTCCAAACTTTGCTCAATAATAGTAACTGTGAGAGGGATCTTGGAGCCCTAGTGGATAACCCTTTAAATATGAGCCAGCAGTGCGCAGCAACTGCCAAAAAAAATCCAACACAGTTCTGGCCTGCATAAACAGAGGGATAGACTCAAGATCATGTGAAGTGTTAATACCACTTTATAAGGCCTTGGTAAGGCCACACTTGGAATGCTGCATCCAGATTTGGTCACCAGGATGTAAAAAAGATGTTGAGACTCTAGAAAGAGTGCAGAGAACAGCAACAAAGATAATTAGGGGACTGGAGGAGGCTAAAACATATGAAGAATGGTTGCTGGAATTAGGTATGGATAGTTTGATGAAAAGAAGAAGCGGTGACATGATAGCAGTCTTCCAATATCTCAGGGGCTGCCCCAAAGAAGAGGGAATCAAGCTCTTCTCCAAAACCCCTGAAGGCAGGACAAGAAGCAATGGTTGTATTTAATCTAATCAAGGAGAGAAACAACTTAGAACTAACTGTTAGAACAAATAATCAATGGAACAATTTGCCTGCAGAAGTTTTGAGTGCTCCAACACTTGAAATTTTTAAGGAGATGTTGGACAACCATTTGTCTGAAGTGGTGGAGGGTTTCCTGCCTAAGCAAGGGATTGGACTAGAAGACCTCCAAGATCCCTTCCAACTCTGTTATTCTAAATTCTAAATACACAAAATTGTCAGACTGCCCTGAGAAAGGATTCTTGTTCTGCCTGGACAGTCAACCACAGCTTATCCAGGCCAACCAGAGTGTGCTCTGGCACCAAGCTTTGTGCATGCAAGCCAGGCCCACATGCTCAACGCTGGATGGATGCCATAACTTGCTTCCAAGGAAGGCTAGAGAAGATGTGGTGGGGAGCGGTTTTGTCAGCTTGCTTTGCATAACTGCATAACCTTTTCAATAGCCAGGCCTATCATGGCAAATATTTTCCATATGTAGCCATCAGGCCCCAAAGCTTGCCTAAGCCCTGGATAGGAGGCTTAGCCTACCATGCAAAGCCATCCAATTGAGGGATAATTCAACAAAACACAGTTGTGAAACAAATTTAATTTTTAACAGACATGAGGGTCCCATCCAGACAAAGCAGAGCTGGAGAGAGCCATTTCACGGATTTTATTTTACTTTATTAGTTTATTTTTTTGTTTTGTTTTGTTTTGTTATACTAGCAAGCTTTTTTTTATTTATTTACATTTATATCCCACCCTTTTCCGAAGACTCAGGGCGGCTTACAGTGTATAAGGCAATAGTCTCATTCTATTTGTATATTTACAAAGTCAACTTATTGCCCCCCCAACAATCTGGGTCCTCATTTTACCTACCTTATAAAGGATGGAAGGCTGAGTCAACCTTGGGCCGGGCTTGAACCTGCAGTAATTGCAGGCTACTGTGTTCTAATAACAGGCTCCTTACAGCCTGAGCTATCCACGGCCCACGGCATGATTTTCTGAATCATGCGGCAGATTTAAATATCTGAAAATGAAAACGAAAGCTGGCGCCTTTGTAAACTCCAAAGGCTCTTGCTCATGTTGTACCCAGTGAAAAAAGCGACCCTGGAATATTTGCTTAAATGCAAATTGGGATGATGACTCTTCCCAATTCAAAAGTGGTAGGCACGAATGCGTCGTTGCTGGGAACAGGTTGCTGAGTGGGGAAAATACATAGGTTTGGGAGAGCAAAGCCAGAAACAAATGGGGCTGTTTTCATATGCATGGTTAAACAGGCAGATCTTTCAATACTCATGAATCATTTGCTTTAAAAAAAATCATTCTTAAAAAAAAAAAAAAAAAGCAATCAGTTCCATTTGCATGCCTCACCTGGTCCCTCAGCAACAGTGAATCCTGCAAAGGAAAGGAAACAACAGCTCAGTTACAAACAGCTCAGTGCTCTCAAAAGTCTGCATGAAAATCATTTTTTCTTCAATCTAGTACGGTAACTTCCCTCGCAATGTGCCCGGCTTTACAAGACTGGAGAAGCTGCCAGGGATGGGAATTGCAGCCCACGCTGTTTGGAGGGCAAAGGTTAGATAGCTGAGTCTGTAAGTTTGCATTTGGGGAAGTGGTATTATGTGGGGGGGGAACACACACACACACCCGGGTTGAAATCAACCGACTGAATCAGCATATTTTCTGTCATGGAGTGTTTGCTTTGGATTTCCTACTGCGCTGCCTTTTGCAACATATAACGCAGGCGATGATTAAAAGGTAAAGGTTCCCCTCGCACATACGTGCTAGTCGTTGCCGACTCTAGGGGGCAGTGCTCATCTCCGTTTCAAAGCCGAAGAGCCAGCGCTGTCCGAAGACGTCTCCATGGTCATGTGGCCGGCATGACTCAATGCACGGAACGCTGTTACCTTCCCATCAGAGGTGGTCCCTATTTGTTCCACTTGCATTTTTACGTGCTTTCGAAACTGCTAGGTTGGCAGAAGCTGGGCCAAGTAACGGGAGCTCACCCCGTTACACGGCAGCACTAGGGATTCGAACCGCCGAGCTGCCGACCTTTCGATCGACAAGCTCAACGTCCTAGCCCCTGAGCCACCACGATGATTAAAAAACAGAAAAACGAACTTTTTTGTTCGTCCCAAAATACGCATTTTGGGAATGCGTATTTTAGAGGAAGAGGAGGAGTCATTATGAGAGAGCAACTTCGTTTAAAAGTGGATGTGATAATTTTGGTTGGAAGTTGCCCTAAAATATTGAAGTGCTTCTTTTAAAGGGAATACAGGAACTGAATGAAATAAAGTTATTGAATGAAATAAAGTCATTAATGGACGCGTGCCAAGCTGCTGTGTGACGCTCTGAATCACACGCAAGGCGTTACAACAAAAAATCATTTAGACACTCACATTTATTATTACAAATTGAGATATAACCTCTAGGAGTCCAAAGTCTCATTAAGGATTTTCTCCCTCTAAAAAAAAAAAAAAAAAGCTACTATTGTACAATCCTCCCAATGTATTGGGCAGATTTCTCAGACTATGAACATTTTTTGGTCCTGCAAATTCTGGGAGAATTCTGGGAGTTTGAAAAAAAGTGTGGGCCATATTGCAAGTGGCTATCGCAGTTCTTTTATTAATGCTTTCAATTAGAGGACAAACTGAGCGTAATAGTGGCCCAGTGGAGAAAATGCTCGCCTCCCATTTGGAAAGCGGAGAGTTCAATTCTAAGCAGATGTTTCTTTCCTAGGATGCAAAAGGAAAAAAATATCTGCTGCAAACTTTGTGTGGCGTCAGGAAAGGCATCCGGCTGGGAAATGCTCAGCTCCATCCAGTCACCCCAACTCTACCCAGAATTAAGGGATAAGGGTCATCCAAAAAATAAAAAATTAGAGGACAAACTTAGGTAGCCCAGATGGTGCCATCTAACAAAACAGTATATCTGTTTCTCAAGAGATGGCAGCATTCAGACAATGTTATGTCCAAAATCTAAGCAAAGTACAGCTTAGTTTGTACTTGGAAAGGAGACCACCTGGAGATCTAAGGGCTAGAAATATGTAGAGGCAAGGGTGGGCTGCTGGGGGTTCGCAGGAGTTTGGGAGAAAGTTCATACCTAGCTAAGATTCTGTGCAATTCGGAAAACCCCCAAATCCCACTCCTGGATGACACAGCCCACCCTACCCCGCCCCTCCCAGGAGTCCCCATGTGGCCCATTTTCGATGCAGATAAGTGCAGGGCACGCACAGAGGCTTGGGGATGGCAAAAAATGGGCCTACTGGAACTTCAGGAAGGCCAGAAACGGGCCTGTTTCCAGCCTCCGGAGGGCCTCCAGAGCCTGGGGAGGCCGTTTTTGCCCTTCCGGAGTCTTGAGAAAAGCCTCCGGAGCCCAGGGAGGGCAAACCCCTCCCCTGCTGTGGTGCAGGAGGCTAACTAGGCAACGCCCACCATAGCCAGACCCACCCAGCAACCAGGCAGAGAACCCCTCGCTAAAAAATTTGAAGCCCACCCCTGTGTAGAGGGCAGACGGGATGGCCTCATAGGACAGGAGGAAAAGCTGCTATCAGAGCAATGGTCAGATAAGAGTGGTCTGTGCCAAAGTCAAAAAGGTAACTTTAAAAACCACCTCAGATAGGCCCCTCTTTAGTTCACACAAGGATAGAGTAGAAGCAGCACATTTTGACGTGCAAGATTCTGTTACCAGTGTTGTTCCGATAAAAGTAATCCTGACTTTTAGGGCATTGGTTGCTTAGTCTGGTCTTCCTGATAGAACGAATAAAAGCAGGTAGGCAGTGGTGGTAAATCACGTTCATATTATGAGCAAAACACAACAACTCCATAGGAATGAATTATGAAGTCTTACAACCAGTTCAGTGGCAGCCCCTCAACACATTCGGCTGACCTTGAAAACAGCGAAGCGAAGGCTGATTGGTTGGTCCTTGGGTGGAAACCTGTTAGCTCTTTGAGGTGGTCCAGACAGGAAGCACAACCATGAATACTAAACCTGTCTTCGTTGTAAAGGTAAAGTAGTCCCTGTGGATTTGACTCCACTAGTCTATAGGGGGCAGTGCTCATTTCCATTTCAAGGCCATTGAGCCAGCGCTGTCCGAAAACATTCCCACGGTCATCTCACCAGCATGACCTCACGGAACGCTGTTACTTTCCCACCAAAGTGGTACCTATTTATCTACTCGCATTTGCATGCTTACGAATTGCTAGGTTGATAGAAGCTGGGGCGGAGACGGGGGAGCTCACCCTGTGATGCTTGGGCCTCGAACCCGGGCTGCCAGATTTTCCAGCTGATATGCCAAGCGTCTTAACCGCTGAGTCACCACACCGCCCCCATCTTTATTGTAAGGATACATTCAGTGGTGGGATTCACGTAATTTAACAACTGGTTCTCTGCCCTAATGACCAGCTGGGTGGGTGTGACCAGAGGGTGTGACAGGCAGCACTCGGCCTCCCTGCAGCCTCCTGGCAGTGAAAACGGGCTGTGGGGGCGTGCCACACTCCTCATGCCCTGTTTTGGGACTAGGAGGCCTCCCTGCACTTATCCCGGAGCCAAAATGGGGCGTGTTGGGACTCCTGGAAGGGGAGGGGCAAGAAGGGGTAGAGCCTGCCAACAATTTAACTACCAGTTCGCACAAACCAGCCCGAACCAGCTGAATCCCACCACTGGTTACATTAATGGAATCTTACATGATTGAAACTTGAAAGTATTTCACACACACACCCTTCTTTTTTTTCCCTTTATACTCTCTGGAAAACTAGGGAGGGTCCCTTCTGAAAAAAAATCCCATGCCCTCCCTTCTTCTTTGGACATATTTTGCAACCTGGTGGCCTATTCTACAGCCTTCCCTCCTATCTCCCAAGGCCATTCCCTCCTACCATCCCCGAAAAAGGTAAAGGTAAAGGTTCCCCTCGCACATACGTGCTAATCGTTGCCGACTAGCACGTATGACGCGGTGGCTCAGGGGCTAGGACATTGAGCTTGTCGATCGAAAGGTTAGCAGCTCAGCCGTTCGAATCCCTAGTGCTGCCGTGTAACAGGGTGAGCTCCCATTACTTGTCCCAGCTTCTGCCAACCTAGCGGTTTCAAAAGCACATAAAAATGCAAATAGAAAAAATAGGGACCATCTTTGGTGGGAAGGTAACAGCGTCCCGTGCGCCTTTGGCGTTGAGTCATGCTGGCCACATGACCACGGAGACGTCTTCGGACAGCGCTGGAAATGGAGATGAGCACCGCCCCCTAGAGTCAGCAATGACTACCATCCCCTAGTCAGGCTTAAATTAGATCAGGGAATTTAAAAAAAAAAATCTCAGAAAAGGCATCCCGAACCAATTTCATGCAGTGGTTCAGAGAAACGCATGGCTGTGTCCATGCAGCCGCTGAGAGTTCAACTTGTCTTGCCCGTTTTTATTGCCATTTGATGAACGGGAAAGCTTTAATGCGAAGTACCGAGATGAGGGTTTTATGGCTGGCAAAGCACGCTAAAAGTTTGAAATAAGAGGAGGAGTTGCCTAGGTCTCTAATGAACTTTGCTAGGACTGGGGAGGGGTGGGGGTGGAGAGAGAGGGGTTTGTGGTTATGGTATACACCCCTGCAGATAAATTCATACTACTAGTTCCTCTTGCACGCCTCCCACCGCTTTTCCTGCCACCAGAAACATGCATATGCCTGCCAGCATTTTCGGTTCCTCTGAGCCTCATTCAAGTCCTCTCGCGTGCTGGAGAAAACAGAAAAGTTTCTGCCCTCTGAAATAACAGAAGATAGCCTCCCCCCTCCCCTTCTCCCTCTTCTTTCAAGTTAAATGAGGGGTTTGCACAAGCCGTGCCTACAATCACCCTCAACATCGCTGCTAGGTAGAATAGCATTCTAGAAGGTTCACAGGGTGTTTGCGTGCACTGGCTGGAGAAAATTAGCGGCAATTAGGAGTAAAGGAATTAAGAGCAAGTGAAATGCTCAGAAAAGGGCCAATCAGGCTTTGAATACCCACTTACTCGCTCGGGTTAAAACCCATCTGGGCACCGTGATCTGGCCAGGCTCCCTCTGCTGAGCCTCCCACACGAGGTTGGCACTCGGATAAATGAGGTAGCACTGTGAGGTCCCCGAAGACGACGTAGGATGCAATTATTAACAATGCTTCCGGATTACCGAGTGCCAAAGGGGAGAAAGGGACACGAAGAAAGCTTGAAAGAACAGCAAAATTGGTTGGAGTCCGCTCAGAAGATAATGGTCCACCTGGGACTTGCCGTCCCAGATGATGTGTGAACTTGAAGTCCCAGCATTCCCCAGCCAGTGTGGTGATTACTAAGAATTTTGCGAGGTGATATCCACTCATCTGTGGATCGCCGAGTGGAAAGCTGACTTAGGTGATTATAAAATTGATCACTCTTCATCTTAGGATGCGTGACTTTGCTCACTTCAAAATGGGGAAGCCAATCCTAAGGTGTAGATCAGGGGTCTCCAACCTTGGTCCCTTTAAGACTTGTGGACTTCAATTCCCAGAGTTCCTCAGCCAGCAAAGCTGGCTGAGGAACTCTGGGAGTTGAAGTCCACAAGTCTTAAAGGGATCAAGGTTGGAGACCCCTGGTGTAGATGACCCTTCCTAACAGCATAAAAGAGTTGGAAGGGAACTTGGAGGTATCTAGTCCAACCCCCTGCTCAAGTAGGCGACCCGATACCATTTCAGATGAATGGTTGTCCAATCACTTCTTAAAAACTTCCAGTGTTGGAGCAACCACAACTTCTGGAGGCATGTTGGTCCACTGATTAATTGTTCTAACTGTCAGGAAATTTCTCCTTCTAGACTGGTTCTCTCCTTGGTTAGTTTCCATCTATTTTTTCTTGTCCTGCCTTCAAGTGCTTTGGAGAATAGGTTGGCCCCCTCTTCTTTGTGTCAGCCCCTTAGATATTCCCCTTTACTGAACTGTGTTCCTTCTGTCTAGAAACCCTTTCCAGATGGTGCCACATCACAAGCAATCAAAGGTAGGTTTGAGCAAGTGGATTTTCTTATGCTCTTAGCTACCTCACCATTGAGAACCCATCTAAAGGTATTGATTAAGCGGCTTCTCACCAATATCTTAAATAGATGGGAAGCAGCCCTTCTCTCATAGAATCATCTGTTTAACTCATAGAATCATCTGTTACAATGTCCTTCCTGTTGAAGACTATTTCAGCTTCAATCACAACAATACAGGAGCACACAATAGATTTAAGCTTAATGTGAACCGCTCCAATCTTGATTGCAGAAAATATGACTTCAGTAACAGAGCTGTTAATGCCTGGAATGCACTACCAGACTCTGTGGTCTCTTCCCAAAATTCCCAAAGCTTTAACCAAAGACTATCTATTATTGATCTCACTCCATTCCTAAGAGGTCTGTAAGGGGCGTGCATAAGAGCACCAACGTGCCTACCGTTCCTGTCCCAATGTCCCCTTTGATTGTATCCAATTCGTATAGTTATTTTATACTTATGCTTATATATATGCTTATATATCGTATAGTTATTTCATGCTTATGCTTATACATACTGTTGTGACAAAATAAATAAATAAAATATTGACATCTTACATCGAATACACAGGAATTCAGCTCAATATTACATTGAGAAGTTGATATCGTTAATAACGTACATAAATAGAAACATGTATAAGTTTATTAGGTTGACCATATGCCAGGCGTTTGCTATAATGTTTGAAAGGAGCATATGGCTGAAGATTATACTGTCTTTTATCATTCTAGATTATAACAAAAAAATGTTCATTCTGAAGACAGTTTGGAAAGCTAGCATCAAAAGCAGCTCTCTTACGTTGCACCAAACCAGATTGCATTCATTATTCAAAGGGGTCCTATTGAAAATAAATAAATTGTTCTATGATTAGCAGCAGGAAGATACAAAAATAATATCAGTAACTCTGGATTGTTGCTGGAAGCTCAGCAAAATCCCCCTCCATATGGACAATATACTGTTATGTCCTCTCCTGTATCTCTCTCTCTCTTTTCTTCCTTTGAGGAAACATTTTACTAAGGATCTTTTCAGGGGACAGACCCAGTGGGTTGAGAATTGTTTATGAAGTCCATAATGTCTGTTCCCCCTCTTTTTATTTGATTGTAACTCTAAAGCAGGGGTCAGCAACCTGTGGCTCTGGAGCCGCATGTGGCTCTTTCATCCCTCTGCTGTGGCTCCCTGTCACTGGTCAGCTCCACAATTGATAGGGCTTCCGGTTAGGGCAGGTAGAGGAAAAAAGACGCCGCGCTAGGAGGAGACTCTATGGTGGGGAAACTGGACTTCCGGTCAGCAGAGGGAGAAAAAAAAGGATGCCGCCCTAGGAGGAGACTCTATGGTGGGGAAACTGGACTTCTGGTCAGCAGAGGAAAAAGGACGCCACAGTAGGAAGAGACTCTATGGTGGGGGAACTAGACTTCCGGTCAGCTCTAGAATTGAATGGGGGGCTTCTGGTTAGGACCTTTGTTGCTCTTTGAGTGTTTAAGGTTGCCGATCCCTGCTCTAAAGCAACTCAGCTTTGAGTCTTACATTCAGTAGGGTTGTCTTTCAGAGGTACGAAACCAAACTATCCGAAGGTTCATGCATCCCAATGGATACATTGAAATGTTGTGATGCATCTCAGTGTTGTGGTGTTCAGGCCATCATATTAAGTCAAGTGTTCCGAAATTATGAGTTTCAGAAAGGGTCATGACCAAATTAGAGAGGGAAGTCAATTTTTTTTTATTTAAAAAAAGAAGGAAAAGAATGAATCAGTTTGCATAGGCAGAATGAGAACACTATCAAAACTGCCTCCTCCCTTTGCCTTTCGAAGTCCCAGCGGACACTTGTCATAGTGAAACATTTCTGATACAGATTTTTAAAAAAATGATTAATAGGAAGTGGTATATTTAGCTTTTGCCTGAACAGAATCCCAAGAAAAGGACTTGTTTTATTTATGAAGAGTCACACAAATTCATTTATCATTTTAGGGGACTGGTGTTCTGCGTGGAAACATGCAGTGGTTGGGTTACTTTGTATGTACATAGTCTACGATGTGAACCTAGCCATTATCTTGTAGAAGCAATTGCAACTCTATATCAGTGAAGACAACAGCTACCCAGGAAACTGCACAACAAATGATAACCTTCCTATGATCTTTGTATGGAGATCAACATATGACTTGGACTAACCTCACTGTAGCACTCTAGATAGATAAGATTTCTGCTGAATTGTCTTTGGCATAAAAGTTGGTTTCACAACCACACACTTCACCAAGTTACTGCTGAACCCTTGCTTTGGGTTTGCACAATACATTGAACCGGGGTGAAATGCTCCCGGTTCGGACCGGATCACCCGATCCAGTAGCGATGGCAGAGGATAGTTCTGAGAACCGGTAGCAAAAATCCCTCCCCCACTTCCCCTCCCCCCCCCACTGTATCCCAGCTGAGCCGTGCAATCATCAGAGGTTTTTTTTAACTTTTAAAAGCATTTTTTCTTCGGACAAAATAATGCTTTTAAAAGTAAAAAAAAAAGCCTCTGATGATCGCACGGCTCAGCTGGGATTGTCAGAACCTTTTCAAAGCATTTTTTCTACAGGCTCTTCGGCCCAAAAGGCTGTAAAAAATGCTTTGAAAGAGTTATGGCGATCAGGCAACTCATCTGGGATCATCTGAATCCTTTTAAAGCATTTTTTCTACAAGCTCTTCGGCCAAAGAGGTTGTAAAAAAAATGCTTTTAAAAGTTAAAAAAAAAAGTTGGCCATGCCCACCCAGTCACATTACCCCCACCACCAAGCCACGCCCACAGAACCGGTAGTAAAAAAAAATACATTTCACCCCTGCATTGAACCCATAACTAATCAAATAGCCCTTATACATTCAATAACAACCTCGCATAAGAGCTAGCCAAGCTTGGTACATTATGTTTGCAACTGATCTGATTCAGCACTTCGGGTAAATGCAGTGACTGTAACTAACAAAGAATCACGAAAGAAATTGCATTACTCCTGCAAGTCAAATTTAACTTCCATAGACTAGATAGACCAATCTCTAAAGCACTAATTAAAATCTTTTCAGATTCTGTTCCCCCCCACCCGCGGAGCTTTCTAATTCATTGGATGTGATTCCCAGAAATTGCTAGACTACATTCCCTAAGATCATCAACTGGTTTGGATATTAGGCTTGAGTGATGAGATTTGTAGTCCAACATTTGGAGACTCAGTTTGGGGAGCCAATGCAGAGCTGCTTGTGATCCAGTGTGAAAGATTTGGAATCAAAAGTATAGCCAACCAAAGAGCTGCTACCCCAGTTAAATGAGCCCTTCTATTTCACGTTATGTGCTAGACTAGAGACTGACACTGGGGAACCAATCCTTCCCCCAGACCCCTCAAACAAAATCCATATAAGTGGAAAGAGGATTCAGCTGGAAAGATCTATAATACCTTCCCTCCAATTTGGAGGGAGAGAGATTGGTACACCATACACCATACAACATTGTCTGAACAGGATGAAAACCATAGACCCAACTCATCTAGAAGAGCTCAGATTGAAGTGGCTCTTCTATAGCAGGGGTCTCCAACCTTTGCAACTTTAAGCCTGGAGGACTTCAACTCCCAGAATTCTAGGTGTTGAAGTCCTCCAGGCTTAAAGTTGCAAAGTTTGGAGACCCCTGTTCTATAGTCATGTGGGACTGAAGAGAAAGCCAATTTGGTCTGGTGGAGAAGACACCAGACTAGAAACCAAGAGTCTGTGAGTTTTAGTACCATCTTAAGCATGGAAGTCGACTAAGTGCCTGGGCCCATCATCAAGAGATCATGAGTTCTAGTCCCACTTTAGGCATGAAAGCTAGTTGGGTGATTTTGGACCAGTCATTTTCTCTTCCATCCAAACCCGCCTCACAGACGTTGTCATCATGGGGACAAGAGAAGGAGGAGGAAGGAATATTAGCTATGTTTGCTGCCTTGAATTATATCTAAAAATAATAGAGCTAAAAAATCGAAATCCAAAACATCAGAATCCCCATTAAAAACCATTACACTCACCAGTCAAGACGCAAAATATGGACACAGCAAAACTCCACATGTTTTTTTCCTAGCCAGGCTTCTCAACTAAGCAAACCAATATAAGAACCCTCAAAAAAAAAAAAAACTTGCTTCCTCCCACTCCCCTCAGCAGGATGTGGGATGGTATCTGGAGTCATATGTCATCTGGACCAAACTGAGAAGGCTAACCTCCGAAGCTGCATCCCATCGACTTCCCCAAAACTCTGGAGCTCTACTTCCTGCTAGTTTCCATGAATTTGAACTGTAGTGCCCGAAGAATGATGTCTACTCTGCGGTAGACTGAGAATACATGGCGAAGAAGGCTGCGCTTGCCATGGGCCCCACCAACTCAGGGCCTGTGTTTTTTGGCCACTGCCGCTAGATTTGCTCACCTCAGCAAGTTGTGGTGTTTATTCCGTGCTGCAGTGGAGTTTGCCTTCTGCTTTGTGGGATTTTTAAGTTGCTAGAGAAGGCAAAGAAGCAAGACAAGCAGATTTTATTTCTGGTCAACTGGCAGCCCTGCCTGTGAATAAAGAAGATGTATTAGTAGACCAGGACTGTCTTGGATAACCGCACCATCTTACGCTATAGGACAGAACTGAAGTTTTTTGGTCCAGAGATTCTAAACTGAGGAGATTTTTTCCCCCCAAAGTATCTATGATGAGATCTGAAGCTGGTTTAATTAAGAGCAGCCACTCCTGAGCCAGATACAACGTGTAGTTCACTGGTTAGAGTGAGAAAAAACAAATCGGAAATTCAAACAGTCCAGTAACTCAAAGTGTAAAAGAATCACGATCAATAAGAGTGCAAAAGAGGGTGAACAAATTTATCTCAGCAGACACTCTAGAGCGCTGCTCACACATTATCCATGAAATGGTTCACAGAAGTTGGAGTAAACAGGTGAAGTTTATTGTTCATGCCAATTCGAAACTTCATTCCAACTGACCAACCCCAGAGAATTAGAAAACGCTTTGAATACTGCAGCCAATTTTGGCCAACATGTTACAAAAGAAAGATGTTGAGACTCTGGAAAGAGTGAAGAAAAGAGCAACAAAAATGAGGGCTGGATGCTAAAACATATGAAAAATGGTTGCAGGCATTGGGTTTGTCTAGTCTAGTGAAAAGAAGGACCAGGGCAGACCTGATAGCAGTGTTCCAATATTTGAGGGGCTGTCACAAAGAAGAGGGAGTCGATCTATTCTCCAAAGCACCTGAGGGCAGGACAAGAAGCAATAGATGGAAACTAATCAAGGAAAGGAGCAACCTAGAATGAAGGAGAAATTTTCTAGCAGTGAGAACAATTAACCAGTGGAATGACTTGCCCCATCACTAGAAGCTTTCAAGAAGAGATTGGACAACCACTTGTCTGAAATAATACAGGGTTTCCTGCTGGGTTGGACTAGAACAGGGGTCTCCAACCTTGGCAACTTTCAGACTTGTGGACTTCAACTCCCAATTCTGGGAGTTGACGTCCACAAGTCTGAAAGTTGCCAAGGTTGGAATCCCTTCGACTAGAAACCTCCAAGGTCCCGCTGTTATTCTATTATTCGGTTCCTTTTAAACCCAAGTAAGCTACCTTAAAGCAAGTATAAACCAGAGGGGCTTCATGGGCCAATTCACTCCATGGAAGAAATGTCCATTGGATGGTACCATTTTTGGTGCAAGGCACCCATGGGGTGGATCTATTCACTTCTCTGCTTCAAAGATTCTGGAGACCAGGAAAGTCCGCTTTGATGATGCATTCGACACCGAGACCAAGATTCACTGAAAAGAAAAGAATCACTTCTTCTCCGAATTTGGGAGGTCAAGGAGGTTTGGGGGAGAGAGGAAAGTCTAGCAAGTTTCCGTTTCCAAATCGAATCGCCCTGTGCCTGCTTTCGTTCTTCCTCTGCTGAATCTCTTTGCAACACTTTGGTGACTGTGCAGCTCTCTTCCTACATTTGACATTGCGTCATTCCCCTCCCCCCCCCCCGCACCACTTCTCCTGCTCTGTGGCCCCCATAGTCACAATGTGAGAGACCACCAGATGCACTCACCACTCCCATTTCCTATTCATCTCTCGCCACTGACACATCACTTCCCTCTGTTTTTCTGCATGCGCTATAATTATCCCTCGTATAAAATTTGGCTGATCTAGTTAGGGGGCCAGTCACTCCGTCCAAAGCTGTTTGCACAGCAGGCGCGATGATAATCCAAGGCGCTTGGCTGCGTTGAGGCAGCGAGGCAAACTCTACCGCTGCTCCTCCTTGCAAAAATGCATGCTCTTCTATGGCTAATCGCATTTTCTTGGAACCAAGTGAAGCAATCTCTCTGGTGCCTTTCCCTCCCCCACTCGCCCTGTCTATAAAAATGCATCGCCCGGAATCGTGAAATAATTTTCCATTCGCTGTGCTTTCATCATACTCAACCTACCTCTGTATGAGATAACGCCGCATCCCGCCTCACAGTATGGCCAGCCATTAAAAAAAAACAAAAAAATCCAAGCCTGTCCAATTGGCCATTGTTAAAACCACAGATAGAGGAGAATCAGAGCCAGTGTGAACAGCCAGAGCCATACAACTCAGATGGAAGCAGTGGCCAACTTGGCTTTCCAAAACTGAGTAGAAGTTAGCGCTACTCTCTGTTTGGGGTTTCTGCAAACGCCTCAGGCCATACATATGCAGAGACATTTATGGTTAATTAAAATGGCATGAAGCTCACAGTTCCCCAGCATATATAGAACAACACGGCTGTTTCCCACCCTTGCCAAGAGAGAACACTGCGGCAGGAGTCTTCTCCTTCGACCTTCACCCAACGCTGGTCCCCAACCTTTTTGAATGTGGCCACCAGCGATCTCTCGCAGTTGTTACCAAATTGAAATGTCGACCGTGACAGCGGAGGAAAAATTCTTCAGGGCACAACCAGAGAGGGATCAGGCTCATATATTTAATTTCAATTAACTGCCAACCTTATTGAAGTGAAACCCATCCAAGTCTAGCTTTTGTCCTTGTCTCGCTCACTACTTTTTTTTTTTCCAGAGGGCAGAGTTTCTGGCCCTCTTCGCCGAGGCCAAATATGGCTCTCAGCCCAGGAAAAAAAAAAACATTAAAAAGTTGTGCATCCATGTTGTAGAAAAATCCACCAGGAATCCAAGAATACTGTTTGGAAGAGCTGGGCAGACTGTCTGCCATCTGTCTCAATGAGGCACTTTGCGTTGGCAGACGTGCCTTCTCCCTGTCACTGAGGAAAGGGGCTAATCTACCTCAACTTGGATATTTGACTTTTCACTAGCACAGGGTTTCCTAGCTTTGGCAACTGGAAGATCTGTGGACTTCAAATCCCAGCATTCCCCCAGCCAGCAGGGAATTCTGGGAGTTGAAGTCCACGTTTCTTCCAGTTGCGAAGGTTGGGAAACCCTGTAATATCAGAAGCTGCTGTGCAGGGCTTTGTTTGACCCAGAAGCCCTTGTTCACAAGTTGTTGTGACTCAGGCCCAAGTAGGTGGTAGGAAACTCAGTCAGTGAAAAAACAAACAAACTTTATTCGAACAGCTGAGAATTACTTCATTCTCAGCGTCATTCAACTCAAATTAAAGCAAATTCCTGCCAACACAAATTCCTTAGTCCTATCACCAACCTTGGTCCAGTTAGGCAAACTACCAAAGGCCTTTCTTGGCAAACATTCAGAAGTCACTGATACAAAAAATAAATGCAAGAAGACGAAGCTACCAACGTTGTTTTCCGGCAAAGCCCAAATGCCGTTGCTGGTCTTTTAAGCCTTATGTGGGGGGCCAATCATCTCTTGGCCCTACTCCCAAGTCATCCTCTTTGCTTGAGCTGCTCTTGCCTTCTGGCAGCTCTTCTCATGCATTCATTAGGAACAGGCCCCTCCTGTTCCTCTGCCTCACTACTATCAGTCTCTGGAGGCTCCGGAGTCTGCACCTCATTCCCCGATGGCCCTGGCCCCACCTCAGCCTCATCGCTGTCCAGCTCCATTGCCAGCTCTGCAGGCTGCTGACGGACCACAACACAAGTGAAGAGGCTATTCCCATTCACAAAGGGCCTTTCTCCATCTGAACCCCACCATGACACAAACAGACTTTGGCAACAGCTTGCCTCAGTTTATGTTTCTAGAATCTACCGGTAGATTGTCTCCACCTCATCCTCCATCCTTAATGGTAGCACGAGAGCCTGCTTGATGGAGGGATGAAGGTGCTGACCTAAAAATCAGTGAGTTTATTTTTATTATTATTATTTATTGCATTTGTATACCGCCCTTCTCCCGAAAGACTCAGGGCGGTTTACAGCCAATTTAAAAGATACAATAAATACACATTAAAAACAAACTAAAATTTATATAAATAATGGCCAAAATATTTAAAAACTAACTAATACAAAAAACTAAAACCCCATTTAAAATTACTTAGTCAGGCTAGCCCAACTCGATGGAATAAAAGAATCTTCAACTCACGGCGGAAGGTCTGAAGGTCAGGGAGTTGGCGAAGCCCCGGAGGCAGCTCGTTCCAGAGGGCAGGAGCCCCTACAGAGAAGGCCCTACCCTGGGGGTCGCCAGTCGACATTGTTTCACCGACGGCACCCCAAGGAGGCCCTCCCTGTGGGAGCGCACAGGTCCATGGGGGGCTGTTTGTGGCAGTAGGCGGTCCCGTAAATAGCCCGGTCCTAAGCCAGTTCCAGTTCTCCCTTAGGCATGAAAGCTGGATGAGGGACTTCGAGCCAGTCACTTTCCCTCAGCCCAATCCATTGCACGGGGGGAAAAACAGAAAGCAGGAACACTACGTACAACACTCTGAGTTGCACAAAATAACAATGGGGTATAAATGTTATAATAAAGAGGCTCATACATAGGCCTTTAACAGCAGACCATATCCTGTTTGCGTGGGCTATTACGTCACAGTTGATTTAGAATATTGTCCCCATTCCTTGCTAGGTGCCAAAGCTGGATCAAATTTTGGGAAAAGAGAATGGAGTATTGGTTTCACAGAAATTTAGAAGGACATAACAAATACGCTATGAACTTATCTAATGTCATAAATGTTGCTCAAGTCTGAAGTTGCATCAGAGGTGGGTTTCACCAGGTTCTGACCAGTTCTGAGAACTAGTAGTGGAAATTTTGAGTAGTTCGGAGAAAATTAGTAAAATTAGTAAAAATTCTGACTGGCCCCACCCCCATCTATCCTCTGCCTCCCAAGTACCAGCTGATCGGGAAGAAATTGGGATTTTGCAGTAACCTTCCCCTGGAGTGGGGAGGGAATGGGGATTTTACAGTATCCTCCCCCTTGCCACCCCCACCAAGCCATGCCACACCACGCCCATCGAGCCACGCCTACAGAACCTGTAGTAAAAAAATTTGAAACCCACCACTGAGTTGCATGTAGGAATAAAGGGATGAGAGGTCCCTATTAGGACCAAAACTGGATTTAATTAGAATTTGCTGGCATGGTGATTGACTTAGAGACATCCTCCAGAAACGAATAGTTATTAGAGATAAATTGTAAATAAGGGGCAGGGGGAAAAATGAATTCATTTTAGGTGCCTTGGATAGATTGTGACGACTGGAATACGCAGCCAATGAGGAAAAGGTGGGAGGTAAACCTGCGATGGTGATAGGTAATATAAACAAAGTATATTGATGGTTTAGGGTTGTGATGGCGAACCTATGGCACGCGTAGCCATATCAGTGGGCACACGAGCTCAGCTCTGGCACGCATTTGTGTACTGGCCAGCTGATTTTCGGGCCTTTTGGGCCCACTAGAAGTAGGGAAACAAGCTGTTTCTTGCCTCCGGAGGGCCTGGTGGGAGAAAGCCCGTTTTTCTCTCACACCTGGCTCCAGAGCCTCTCTATGAGTCTGGGGAGGCCATTTTCTCCCTTCCTTCCCCCTCAGAGGCCCTCTGGAGGCCAGAAACTGCCCATTTGCCAACTTCTGGTTGGACAGGAAGTGACGTTTTTGCTGTCCCCAGTCTCCAGAGCCTCTCTAGGACTCAGGAGCAGAGGGGACAGAGTCGCAGGTGCATGTGCGGGGGGGAGGGCATAAAATTATGGGCGTGGGCATGCACGCGTGCGATTCACCCCCTCCCCACCCCGCCTCCTGGCACGCGATGGCAAAAAGGTTAGCCATCACTGGTTTAGGGTGTGTCCATTGTAGCTGCTTGTGCCGGAAGCATCCACTTTGCAAAGTAGTGTTGGAAGAAATGTCCATCTGGGTTCAGTTCCGAGTGGGGAGAAAGACGCTGGAAACATGGAGACTGGAGGATTTAATGAAAAGAAGGGCTAGGGGAGACATGATAGCAGTGTTCCATTATCTCAGGGGCTGCCACAAAGAAGAGGAGTCAAACTATTCTCCAAAGCACCTGAGGGTAGAACAAGAAGCAATGGGTGGAAACTAATCAAGGAGAGAAGCAACTTAGAACTAAGGAGAAATTTCTTGACAGTTAGAATCATTAATCAGTGGAACAATTTGCCTGCAGAAGTTGTGAATGCTCCAACACTGGAAAAGTTTAAGAAAATGTTGGATAACCATTTGTCTGAAATGGTGTAGGGTTTCCTGCTTGGGCAGGGGGTTGGACTAGAAGGCCTCCAAGGTCCCTTCCAACTCTGTTATTATTATTATTATAGACTGCTTGAAAAAATGGTTTAATGGTGGACAGGACCACGTGGTTTGAGGTCCCGGGGCAAAAAAACGGGAAGTGATGCTGAGAGTGCCTGAGTTTTATGTCCACTGTTTGGCTTTGAATTTGAGCTGTTCTGACTGCTTCTCAGACTCGCATGGGGCCATGCAGGGGTAACTTTGTAGGTTGTCTTTTGAGCCCCAGGCTTGGTTGACTCTTGCTGGGTGATGAAGGAGATAGATCTTTGTTATGTAGAATAGACTGGCCTAGGCCTTAATGGCCCATTCACAAAGGGGCAGGAGCTGAGTTTCTGCCTCCCTTTTATGAGCTATATATTCTATTCTTTTAATATTTCCTAAAATATCTCATTTTCCTAGGAGAGGAATGGGTGCTAACTTCCTACAGTAGTAAATAAAATTACCACTGTTTTATTTTATAAGTTTTGGCTTGTAATCATTTCAAAACTAGACAATGAATCCCATCAACGACTAAAGGAGCCTTACTAGTAGATATTTCCATAAAAAGTTCTCATGAGATTCTCATGAGATTCTGCTTCATTGCAGTGAGAGACAAGCAAGGCGGGGGTGGGTGGGGGGAGCATAAAATAAATCAAAATGTTAAGTGCAACCCAGGTTTCATTTCATTTTTTGCCCGTGACACCAAATACATGCTTTTCTTCATATGGAATTAGGACAATCTCCAGAGAGAAAAGTTTATAAGTAAAGTAGGAGTCAAACTATTCTTCAAAGCACCTGAGGGCAGGACAAGAAGCAATGGGTGGAAACTAATCAAGGAGAGAAGCAATTTAGAACTAAGAAGAAATTTCCTGACAGTTAGAACAATTATTCAGTGGAACAACTTGCCTCCAGAAGTTGTGAATGCGCCAACACTGGAAGTTTTTAAGAAAATGTTGGATAACCATTTGTCTGAAATGGTGTAGAGTTTTCTGCCTGGGCAGGGGGTTAGACTAGAAGACCTCCAAGGTCCCTTCCAACTCTGTTATTATGTTATGTTATGTTAAGACACGGGGCTTTCATTGTAAAAATAAAAATTAAAAAAAGCAACCAGCCCTATTAAAATTGGAGATTTAGGAGATGGGAAAAATAGGGGAAAGGGGAGCAAACAATTTAGGGGAAAGGAAGAAAAATTCCAGAATAGAGTAGAGAAAAATAAACAAAAAAGACAACCTCAAACTTACAGATTCATGGCATGCTTTTCAAGATCAGAATATTTTGATTGCAAGATGCACACGTGTTCATACTTACCTTTATACATGGGAAAGGTGGTACAATATTTACATCACCTGGGGATCTTAAGGTTTGTACGTGTGGTAGTTCTAAAGAATATTCTCATTTAAAGGTCATGAAAAACAGTGGTAAAATCTCGGAGGGTTATGTACAATCCAAAACTGTTCAAGAAAACAAGAATGATTAATTCGCCACAGCAGCCGCTGGAGATCACTCAGTCTTTCTTGATATGATAATTCAACACTTCAGAAGTTACTTTCCTTGGTGCAAAATAATGGGTAGGAAAAGTCCCAGCTTTCCAAGAAACCGAGCAGGCAAGTCCTTTCTTCTTTATCACATGCTCAACAGCATCGTAAATTCTTACACATTAATAGCATCAGCAGTCACATTAAAAGTTTTAGAAATAGCATAAGTAGCACTTTTCTAGGCTCTAAGGCAGCCTTACTTAACCTCAGCCACTTTATGCTTTGTGTGGAGTTCAATTCCCAGAATTCCCCAGCCATTGAATTCTGAGAGTTGAAGTCCGCATATCTTAAAGGGGCTGTGGTCGAGAAACACAGCTCCCAAGAGTTTTCAATCTACATGTTTACATAGAAATCCTAATTGTATTTGGGGATAGGGATACTCACTGGAGGATCAAACATTTTCCTTGTCTTTGAATGTTAGATATTAATTGAGATTCAGCTGGTTTTGTCTGGATCAAGCGAACTAGTAGCGGTGACTGCGGGAGGCTCCATCAGGGTGAAATGCTACCGGGTTTGCACCAGTTCAGGCAAACCTGTAGTGATAAAAGTTACCATATTAAAAAAAAATGCTACCGGTTCATCCAAACCGGTATTTCCGACGATCAGCTGTGCCGCACAATTTAAATTCGCTAGAAATCCTGCTTTCTAGTGAATCTAAATCCCACGGGAAAAGCAGCATGCATTTAAGGCACAGTGTTGTGTCTTGTCCGCTCTCACCGCAGCCGGGGTCTGCTTATCTGCTCCCGAACATGGAGGAATGTATGCCTCCCAGCCCCAGTTCTGGCTCCATGCCCAGACAAGCTACAGAGGAGGGGGCACCTCCCGGTCCCAGCCCTGGCTCCATGCCCAAGCAGGCTGCAGAGGAGGGAGCATCCCCCGGCCCCAGCCCTGGCTCCATGCCCAGGCAAACGGAGCAGCTAGACCCCTCCCCCTCCTCCACAGCATGTGAGCCTGAGGAAAGTTTACTTCCAACAACAGCTGATTGGAGTGACCCTCGCATCAGAAGATTGGATAGGCGGAGGCAACAGAAGGAAGGGAGGGGCAGGCCTTAATGAGTGCTGAGTCATGGAGCCACACCCCATGGCCTATATAAAGGATCTGCTTTCTGGCAGTCTCTGAGTCAGGCAAAGTCGAACTTATCTTGCTGAAGTCACTTTCTGGTCTCCTGCCTGCTCTGAGGACTTTGCTAGGACTTTGGGCAGAGCTGCAGAGGCAAGCCTGATTCGGATTTCCCTGACCCGGCCGTCAGCGGAGGAGTGGGACACGACACACAGTGTGCATGCGCACACAGCATGTTTTTGGCATGTAATGTGCATGCGTGCATGCAGCGTGCTTTTGGCATGTACCATGCATGCGCAGGCAGCAAACTGGTGGCTGTCTGTGGAGGATTTCACCACTGGGCACCATCCACCCGCCCGAACATAATGCCCGATTACTGGCTTGGACCTGCAGACCAAAATATTTTCCCTTTATTTGATCCTTGTATTTTTCTGATTCTAAAGAAACCCTACAGGTTTGTGACAAGAAAGAAAATTAATGAGCATGAAACACAGTGGCTTAGGTTAGGTCATTGGTTTCTTAGTAAAGGTGGAGGCCCATTTATAAATTTGAATATACACCCTCGCCCAGCCCAGTTGTTATTGCCAGGAGAGGGGAGGCAAAAACTCCAAATGATATTATTTATTAGAAATTAAAAGCAGAACATGATTTCACTGTAGCACTGAATGTGTCATCGCTTTAATCAAAGCTGTATGTATTCATAGGAATACCACAAAGATAAATCTTTCCTTTCTCTCCCCACTCCACAAGTCCTCAGTTCACTTGCTGAAAGCATTTCCTTTCCATGCTTATTTCAAAGGAGCAGAGAGCTTTGGAGAAACGATTGTATGTACACGGAGCGGGGTGCTTTGGTACATAGCGAGTGAGGAGGTGGATGCATGGTGTGGCTAGGTGAAAGTTCGTTGTAGCAGCGCTGGTCGCAAACTGCAAGGAACTGCATAGGGACAGCCAATGCAAGCATATAAAATAAACTAGAATTGAACAGCCCTCCCTCAACAGAGGGGAAGGAATAGGGCACCGCTTATCTCCTGTCTACCACGCGGTTCTTTCAGCCGTTCCAAGGAGATTCCTGTAGGACAAGGGTGTCAAACACAAGGCGGATATGGCCTGCGATGTGGTTGGATATGGCCCGCGGGGCTGTCCTAGAAAGTAAGGGGCCAGCCAGCATGGCTTCGGCCTGGTCTACCCATTGCGAAGAGGAAACATCAGGCCTGCTTCGCTTTGGCCCAGTTGATCCATGTCGCTTCAGCCCAGTCTACCCAGTGCAAAGAGGAAACATCAGGCCCACGTCACTTCGGCTTGGTCAATCCATGTCGCTTCGGCCTGGTGTACCCAGTACGAAGAGGAAACATTGGGCCAGTGCGGCTTTGGCCCAGTCTACACAATGCAAAGAGGAAATATGGCAGCAGTTTGGGGAGGGGCGTCAAGCTGGCCACGCCCACCCAGTTGGCCACACCCATTCAGTCAGCCACGCCCATCCGGTCCCCCGAGGTCAACCACAACCCTGATGTGGCCCTCAATGAAATTGAGTTTTACACCCCTGCTGTAGGAGACGACCAGGATGAGCCTGAAGGAGGGGTCAAATGTGTCATCAGTCTTGAATCCTTTCGTGCCCACAAGAGATTTGAGTCTAGCCCAACTTGAATTCCTTCTACTCTTATCTACCAACAATTTGCTTGGGCCATTAGTAGTTCAGATTCTTGTACAGTGCTTAAGTTTGCCATAAATCTTTATACCCTGTCTGGACCTCCTGATTTCCCTGGCGCTTGACAATTCCTCAGCCCTTTGCACTCTGATTCAGGTGACCCTGGGGGCACAGATAAACCTCCAAGTGTCCACATCAGCGCTCAGAGAGAGTGCTAACGACCAGATGACTGCAAGGAAATACAGTTCCCTCCATCCTTTCCACTATCCAGTCAGAACTGAGTAAGCTTCTTGGATGAGAAGCGACACATCTTCTTCCTCAAAACAAAAAAAAAATAATCCAGTTGCCTTTTGAAAAAGCACCTTTGAGACATATAAGTATTTGCATGAGGCTGTTCACATATATGTATCACTACATACACACATGCTAGATACCCGTAGCCTGTTTTTCAATGTCAATCCTCCCTCTACCAGTCAGTAGTCTGGTAGAGGCTTCTTGGGGCAACTTCAAAGGACCAGACCAGCCTTTCTCCATCTTTTGAGCCTGGAGGAACCCTTTAAAATGTTTTTCAGGCCTCGGGGAACCCTTGCATATTCATGCTCAAATATAGGCCAAAAACTACAAAATTATTACCGTATTTTTCAGAGTTTAAGACACACCTTTTTCCTTCCTAAAAAAGGCTGAAAATTTGAGTGCGTCTTATACTTGAATGTAGCTTTTTTGAAGCTTTTTTCAGCCCTAACAAGGCGCTAGCAAGCGAAGCGATCTCCATGCTTTGCCTGCTTTTCTCATTGCTGCTCCCTCTCAGCTGTGCTTTAGAAGCTTTTTTTCAGCCCTAACGAGGCACTAGTGAGTGAAGCGATCTCCGTGCTTTGCCTGCTTTTCTCATTGCTTCTCTCTCCAAAGATCAGCTGTGCTTTAGAAGCTGTTTTTTTTTATCCCCAATCAGGGGATAAAAAGCGTGTGCGCTCTCAAAACCAGCAAATTAATGTGCTAAAGCTGGCCAGACTAAGGACGCTAGCCAGATGAATACCTGGCAGGAAGATTTTTTTCCCCCCTATTTTCCTCCCCAAAAACTAAGCTGCGTCTTATACTCCAGTGTGTCTTATACTCCGAAAAATACTGTATATTTGCTTCACCTGTAGGCCTGCATACATGTATTAACAGCATTCTTAAACTAAAAATAAACAATGAAACTTTTTCCTTTCTCCTGTCTCCTTTCCCCAACCCACCCTTTTTTATTGAAAAAGTTTTAAAAAACAAAAACATTTTCCCCCCTTTTTTCCCCCCTCCCTCCCAGAAAACCCTTCCCCTCCTTCCCCCACGGCTTCCCGGGTCAATCACAAGGTATTGTTATACATAAACCAAACATAGAGTAAAAATTTTCCCTTCTAATCCAATTAACCTCATCCAAATCTTTTCATCTCCCAACCCCCTCCCCATTACATAAAATAATACTTCCTAATTATTCAAAGGCAATCTGATATTTCTTAATCTGATATCTGTTTTGTAGATAATCAATCCATTTTTTCCATTCAATTAAATATCTTTCCTGCGTATTGTCTTTTTAAAAAGCTGAGATTTTAGCCATCTCAGCCAAATTAATGACTTTCAATATCCATTCTTCTATTGTAGGTACCTCTTCTTTCTTCCAGTATTGTCCAATCAACAGTCTTGCTGCTGTTATTAAATTCAGAATCAATTTAGTCTCAATCCCTGTACAATCCGTTTTAATTCCCAAAAGGAAAAATTGCGGCAGGAACTTTATCTTCTTCTTCAGGACATTTTGAATAATCCACCAAATTCTTATCCAAAAGGCCTTAATTTTCTTGCAAGTCCACCAAATATGAAAATATGTAGCGTCATCACAATCATACCTCCAACATTTCGCTTGGATATCAGGATACATACATGATAATTTTTTGGGATCTAAGTGCCATCTATAAAACATCTTATAAAAATTTTCCCTTAAATTCTGTGCTTGTGTAAACTTAACATTTCTAACCCAGATTTTCTCCCATGTTTCTCCCCAACCCGCCCTTGTGTGGGTGGCTTCTGCTGCCACTGGTACCCAGGCCAGCTGCTGTATCTTCAGAAAGGCGGGCAATGCCAGCAAGGAAAGGCCTGGCACAAAGATTCCAGCAGCAACTGTCTCTCTCTTTCATGCCTGCTCCCTCACCATCTGCTGCTCCTCCTTCCTCTCCTCCCCCCTCCTCAGCTCATGCTGTGGTCCACTCCCTGCTTGCCTTTGCTTGACAGTGAGATGGGCAGCATATATTATCTTCTTATTGTCTATACAGGTATTCCTCTCGACTTACAACAGTTCATTTAGTGACCGAAGTTACAACGGCATTGAAAAAAGTGACTTATGACCAGTGGTGGGATTCAGCCAGTTTGCACCTATTCGGGAGAACCGGTTGTTAACTTTCTAAGCAGTTCGGAGAATTGGTTGTTGGAAGAAATCTTATTTTGTTTTTTTTTCCACTTTACAGGGCTAATCCTGTAAGGAAGGCAGGAAGGAAACATTCTGGTGGTGTTTCTAGCCTAATCTTTATTGCCCTGCTTATAAAAACTGCCTTTCTGGTTAACCCTTATTACATTGTAACAGCTAAGGCGAAGCACCCATCAACGTAACATTGAGTTGGCCACGTCCACACAGTCAGATGACCACCAAGCCACGCCCATCCAGCTGGTCATTAGGGAAGAGAACCGGTTGTTAAATTATTTGAATCCCACCACTGCTTATGATCATTTTTCAACACTTGTGACCAGAGGTGGTATTCAGGTTCGGACCGGTTAGAGTGAACCGGTAGTTCCGATGATCAGTTGGCCCCACCCACCTGCCCCTGCTCTATCCTGTCTTTTATTTCCTGCTTTGTAGCTTATCTCAATCGTGCAGCACAGCTGGTTTCCCCTCCCCCCTCCCACTGTTCTACTTACCGTTACTGACTTGGAAGGTAAGCAGTTGAGCTTCTAAATGCTCCATTTTCAGCTCTTCGCGCAAGCGCCTTTGACACACATGCACATAAAGCAGCACTCACCGAACTGGTTGTTAAACTGGCAGCATTCCACCACTGCTTGTGACCTTTGTGGCATCCCCAGGGTCACGTGCTTTACATTCGGATGCTCGACAACGGGTTCATGTTTAGGATGGCGACAGTGTCCCTGGGGTCATGTGATCCCCTTTTTGTGATCTTTGGACAAGCAAAGTCAATGGGGAAGCCGGAAGCATGTTAGTGTCGTGTCCCACTCCTCCGCTGACGGCCAGGTCAGGGAAATCCGAATCAGACGTGCCTCTGCAGCTCTGCCAAAGTCCTAGCAAAGTCCTCAGGGCAGGCAGGAGACCAGAAAGTGACTTCAGCAAGATATGTTTAGACTTTGCCTGACTCAGAGAATGCCAGAAAGCAGATCCTTTATATAGGCCATGGGGTGTGGCTCCATGACTCAGCACTTATCCAGGCCTGCCCCTCCCTTCCTTCTGTTGCCTCCGTCTATCAAGTCTTCTGACGCGAGGGTCACTCCAGTCTGCAGCTGTTGGCAATTGACCTCCCTCAGGCTCACATGCTGTGGAGGAGGGAGAGGGGTCTAGTTGCTCCATTTGCCTGGGCATGGAGCCAGAGCTGGGGGCTGGAGATACTTCCTCCTCTTCAGCCTGTCTGGGCGTGGAGCCAGGGCTGGGGCCGGGAGGCATATTAGGACATTCCTCCGTGTTCGGAAGCAGATAAGAAGGCCCCGGCTGTGGTGAGATCGGACGAGACACAACAGTTAGCAACCATGTGACTAACTGAGCAACTGCAATGATTCAACTTCACAACTAGGGCGGGACGAGGGGAAAGGTCGTAACATGGGGCGAAAGTCACTTAACAATGTCTCGCTTAGCAACAGAAATTGTGATGGTAAGTCGAGGACTACCTGTATGGTCGTTGAGGATAACAGAAGGCAGCCGTGCTAACATCAATAGCATCTTTCTACCACTTCCAGAAGCATCTCCAAGAGAAACGTCAAAGACATTTGCAAGGAACATTCAAAATAAAGTAGAAAAACAGAAGCCTCTTTGAAATACCGCAGAGAAGATTCTGGCAGAACATTATTAATACCTTACTGATTTGAACTGTGTTAAAAGTTCACATCCATGTCCACAGGGGGGCAGTATTGAGCACTGCTGTACTCTGGGGAGGGAGGACTGTTGGGTTTTTGGTTTGGTTTGTTTTTTCTTAGAGTCAAGCAGGTCCTTGATGGTTTTGATGGCCGAGCTAAGCAGGGTCAGGCCTGGTTAAAAGTTAAGAGGGGAGACTGAGTAAAAGACTAGAGTAATGGGAATTCATTTCCACCACGAGAGCTGGTAGCAGGGAAAGTGTGTGCTTAGGCACTGGGAGATACTGAGTTCTAGTCCTCCCATCAACACAGACGCTGGCTGGATGACTTTTTTAAAAAAAAATTATTGTTTTATCATAGAAAATAAAATACAAAACAGCAAAACAAATGAACAAAATGAAACAAAACAAAAGCATATATTCAACCCTAACAACAAGAAAGAATTTGGGTGAATTTGAGCCTTTATCCATCCATCCATCTACCTACCTATCTATCTATCTATCTATCATCTATCCTGTCATTCTGTCAACCTACATGGACATTATCTATCTATCTATCTATCTATCTATCTATCTATCTATCTATCTATCTATCTATCTATCTATCATCTATCCTGTCATTCTGTCAACCTACATGGCCATAATCTATCTATCTATCTATCTACCTACCTATCTATCTACCTACCTACCTATCTATCTATCTATCTATCTATCTATCTATCTATCTATCTATCTATCTATCTTTCTATCTATCTATCTATCTATCTATCTATCATGTCTGCCTGTTTTGTCAGCCAGTCTCTCTGTGTGTCTTTCTCTCTCTCCCTCTTTCTCTCTCTCTCTCCCTGCTTCCCTCCTTCCCTCCCTCCCTCCCTCTCTCTCTCTCTCCATACTTCCCTCCTTCCCTCCCTCCTTCTCTTCTCTCCCTCCCACCCTCCCTCTTTTTCTCTCTTCCTCTCCTCCCTTTCTCTCCCTCTGTCTCCTCCTCTTTCTCTCCTCTCTCTCTCTCTCCCTGCTTCCCTCCTTCCCTCCCTCCCTCCCTCTCTCTCTCTCCATACTTCCCTCCTTCCCTCCCTCCTTCTCTTCTCTCCCTCCCACCCTCCCTCTTTTTCTCTCTTCCTCTCCCTCCCTTTCTCTCCCTCTGTCTCCCTCCCTCTTTCTCTCCCTCTCTCTCTCCCTCTGCCTGTCCCTCTGTTTCACTCCCCAACCCACCTCACAGGGTGGTTGTTGTGGGGAAAATAGGAGGAGGAAAGACTGTTAGATATATTTGCTGCCTTGAGTTATTTGTAAACAATAAAGGCAGGATTTTTTAAAAAAAAACAAATACTGTAAATAAATGTTCTGGCCCCATTATGGACATGGCTCTGTCAGCTTCCACTAACTTCACCGAGTGCCGACTTCAAGACTCTGCTTTGTAATATTTATTCATCCTGACTGCCCCCAGAATATCCCTGCAGTCTTTTTTTGTTTTTCTAATGACTGCTTTTTTTTCCCCCTCAGACTCCAGTTCTGACATTTGCTAAGCTGTTCTCTAGGGCAGAGAAAAGAGGAGGCTGTTCCTTCTGAGAAGCAATGCATTGGAAAGCCTGCACGGAAAACAGTTTTGGGTGGACCCTCCATATGTGGCAAAGGTGAAGCGTGGATTAAGCAAAGCTTTCATTTCCACAGAAGCCATTAATACGATGGCGGCAGCTTTAATCGCCACCTGGTTGACCTTAAAATGCTAACGGGATTTCAGGATTTGCCCGATTCCGACGCCGTTTAGTTTTCCGATCACTTGTGAAAATATCCAATGCAAATGGGGGGGGGGAATTTAAATCCTTAGAGGTAGTCCTCCTTATACGGCCACCACGGAGTCCAAAATTTCTCTTGCTAAGCGAGACAGTTAAGTGAATTTTGCTCCGTTTCTTGCCACCGTTCTTAAGTGAATCGGGCTTCCCCATGGACTTTGCATGTCAGAAGGTCACAACAGGGAATCCCATGACCCTGTTTTGACCGAGGCCCAAGTAGTGATTACTAAACACAATGCAATCCTCGACAAACTTATTTTATTAAAACAGCTGAGAATGAATGTATTCGTCCAAAACAAAATTCTTAAGAACCAGTCTGTCGGCCTTATCACCAACCTTTGATGTCTTTGGCAACCTGCCAAAGGCTTTTCTTGGCAAAACCTCCGCAAAGTTCAAAAGACCCTGACAAGAAGCACGGAAATCAACGTTACTTTCCTACAAAGAATCCAATGGCTCATTGCTTCTCTTTTAAACCTTGTGGGAGTGGCCAATATCTTCTGGCCTTACTCCCTAATTGTCCTTTTCTCTTCAGCTGATCTTGCCTGCTGGCAGCTCTTCGCATGTGTGCACTAGGAACAGGTTCCTCCTGTTCCTCTGCCTCTCTGCTGTCTGCCTCTGGAGGCTCCGGAGTCTGTTCATCACTCCCAGATGGCCATGGCCCCATCTCTGCCTCCAATGCAGAGCCCTCGTCCGGGCTTTCCCCTGACTCCAGGATTGGCCCGTTGTCCTCCCCAGTCTCCTCACTGTCCGACTCTGCTGCCAGGTCTGCAGGCGGCTGATGGACGACAATAGACCCTGGGATACGGCAACCATCCTAAATATTTGGATAACCATTTAGATATGAGCCAGCAGTGTGCAGCAGCTGCCAAAAAAGGCCAACACAGTTCTGGGCTGCATAAACAGAGGGATAGAATCAAGATCACGTGAAGTATTAATACCACTTTATAATGCTTTGGTAAGGCCACACTTGGAATACGGCATCCAGTTTTGGTCGCCACAATGTAAAAAAGATGTGGCGACAAAGATGATTAGGGGACTGGAAGCTAAAACATATGAAAAATGGTTGTAGGAATTGGGTATGTCTAGTCTGATGAAAAGAAGCACTAGGGGTGACATAATAGCAGTCTTCCACTATCTCAGGGGCTGCCACAAAGAACAGGGAGTCAAACTATTCTCCAAAGCACCTGAAGGTAGAACGAGAAGCAACGGGTGGAAACTAATCAAGGAGAGAAACAACTTAGAACTAAGGAGACATTTCCTGAGAGTTACAGCAATTAATCAATGGAATAACTTGACTCCAGAAGTTGTGAATGCTCCAACACTGGAAGTTTTTAAGAAGATGTTGGATAACCATTTGTCTGAAGTGGTGTAGGGTTTCCTGCCTAAGCAGGGGGTTGGACTAGACGATCTCCAAGGTCCTTTCCAACTCTGTTACTCTTCTATTCTATTCTATTCTATTCTATTCTATTCTATTCTATTCTATTCTATTCTATTCTATTCTATTCTATCCTTGTCAGACAACTTTGCGAGGCTTTTCTAATATTGTCCAGTCACAAGCATCCATTCACCAGAAGCTGAATATTCCCAAGGATAATAGTAGGATTGGCCATCCTCCCATTAAGGTCTGTGCCAGATCCAGAAGTGCTGCTACAAATAAACAGGGTACCAGAATTTGGTCAGGGCTACGAAACTCCAGACAGATCAGCAGGGAACAGCAAATATTATTTACCCTTCCCCGTTGCACACCTAAAGTTTTGCAGCTTAGCTCTTGCAGCCTGAAATAAGATTAGAGTTTCTCAAACTGTAATTCATCGGTTCCATGTTTTGGGAGTAAACATTAAATGGTACAGAATAGTTGGAAATGCCTGTGTTCCACTTGTCCTTGATCTTCTGTTTCCTGAGAAGAAAAGCCATTCCATATAACACAGCTCTAGGTTTCTAGCCGGTAGCTCTGCTCAAGAGGAGGAAATAAATATTATTAAAATGAAATGCATTTGGCTGGTTTTCTACCACCTGCCAGGCTAGGCTGAAATGGGGTTGAGGGATTTATCATTTGAGTGTGTTCTGAGATTTCAGCCATCATCAAAGCATGACTAAGACCTTCCGATGATAAGCCATCTCAGGTTCTCTTTGTTGAGATTACATGCTATGCGAGCTCAGCAAATGTCTTTTGTCAACCCTTTCATGAACCCATCGGTAGAGGTTACAGTTTATCAAAATATCCGCCATCTGATTTAGCCCTGGCATATTAAGGAATAAAAGGAAAAGGTACCCCTCGCACATATGTGCTAGTCATTCCCAACTCTAGGGGGCGGTGCTCATCTCCGTTTCAAAGCCGAAGAGCCAACGCTGTCTGAAGACGTCTCCATGGTCATGGGGCCGGCATGACTCAACACCAAAGGCACACTGAATGCTGTTATCTTCCCACCAAAGGCGGTCCCATTTTTCTACTTGCATTTTTTTTACGTGCTTTCGAACTGCTAGGTTGGCAGAAGCTGGGACAAGTAACGGGAGCTCACTCCATTACGCAACACTAGGGATTCGAACCACTGAACTGCCGACCTTTCTGATCGACAAACTCAGCATTTTAGCCACTGAGCCACCGCGTGCCATATTAAGGAATACAGACATTCAAAAAGGGAGCCTGGAGTTAATTTAGCAAGAGTTGCTTTGTGTCCTGTAACTTTGCACATGTCCGTTCTCCTTGTTGCTCCAAAGGCAGATTCACATCCAAGACCGGAGAGTTTGCTAAAGATTATTTATTAGACCGCTTTTCCTCCAGGACATCAAAGAGAGGTACACAATATTGCCTTTTCTACGTTTTCCCCAGAATAACCACTTTTGGAACTATGAGGGATAAACAGCCAACTTTCATAGCTGAGGTTAGACTTGGACCTTAACTTCCCCAGTCATAATCTAACAAATTAACCAGGATC
Organism: Ahaetulla prasina; assembly: GCF_028640845.1. NCBI lineage: Eukaryota > Metazoa > Chordata > Lepidosauria > Squamata > Colubridae > Ahaetulla > Ahaetulla prasina. The sequence continues at coordinate 23,081,126 of NC_080548.1, read as the reverse complement.
CCATACAGTGGTGAAATGCAAAAAAAATTACTATCAGTTCTGTGGGGGTGGCTTGGGGGGGGTCATGTGACTGGGTGGGTGTAGCCAACTTTTTTTTTTTACTTTTTAAAGCATTTTTTACTACCTATTCGCCTGAACTGATAGTAAAAAAATGCTTTAAAAAAATAAAAAAAGGGGGGGGGGGTTCCGATGATCGCGCAGCACAGCTGTGATCATCAGAACCTTTTTTATTTTTTTAACTTTTTAAAGCATTTTTTTCACTACAGTGTAATGTATCTTTAAGAGTTGTGGAGGGAAAACTGAGCGGGAAAAAGCACGTTGCTGATTGGATGAAGCCTCTGGCTAAACTGGATATAAAGAGAGGGTTTTCCCAGCCCGAGCTGCTGGGTTCACCATATAGTAAAGAGCTGTTGTCACTATCCTGGTCTCCTGCCTCGTTATTGCCCGAATCTAACACTGGCGACGAAGGTGGGATCTCGAGGCTAAGAGCGCCAGGAAAAAAGCTGAAGTCACCAGGAAGACGCGAACCCAGCAAACAAGGGGCGGAAAGCAGCGATGTCCAGCTACACACCGCCAGCGCCATTCGACCCAGCGAAGGAAAAATGGGGGTCATACATGGCTCGTTTCGAGTGTTTCCTCGAGGCGAACGAACTTCAAGGAGTCTCAGACAACAGGAAACGAGTGTATTTCCTGAGCCACTGCGGTCCAGAGGTTTTCGACACCGCAGAATCGTTGGCGGAGCCAACGCCGGTACAATTGGTGCCATGGCAGACTCTACAGACCATATTGAAAGCCCATTATGCACCAACGCCGTCCAAGTATGTGCAACGGTACGAATTCAGGGAGCGTAGGCAGCAAGAGGGCGAGTCCATCAGCGCATACATGGCAGCCCTGAGGAAAGCCACGAGCCATTGCGAGTTCCGAGACTTGGAAGAGGCATTGCTGGAGCAACTCATTCGTGGGGTCAGGGACATCCGTTTGCGACGGCGGCTGCTGTCCAAAAGCAACTTGACGCTGGCAAACGCCTTGGATGACTTTTAGTCATGGGGGACTTTAACTTGCCATCGTCCGGCTCGTCATCGACGGCAGCTCGGGAGTTCATGGCTTCCATGACGGCCTTGGACATGACCCAAGTAGTTGATGGCCCTACTCACATTGGGGGTGGCACCCTGGACCTGATTTTTCTCTCTGGTCAGTGGTTGAGAGATCTGGACTTAAAGGAATTAGTCATTGAACCTTTGTCATGGTCAGATCACTCTCTTCTTCGCCTGGACTTTCTGACCGCCATTCACCGCCGCAGGGAGACGGAGCCGATACGTTGGTTCCGTCCCAGGCGCCTGATGGACCCGGATGGGTTCCGGACGGAGCTTGGGCCATTTCCTGAGGGTCTGGCTCACGGCTCGACTGAGGAACTTGTTGCGGCCTGGGAACAGGCCGCGACGGGGGCCTTGGACCGTGTCGTGCCTTTGCGGCCTCTGACCCGGCGCAGGTCCCAACCGGCTCCTTGGTTCTCCGAGGAGCTGAGAGGGATGAAGCGCCGGAGAAGACGCCTGGAGAGTCTTTGGAGGTCTAGCCGTTCGGAAGCTGATCGGACACTAGTGAAGTCCTATACTAGGACTTACCTAGTGGCATTGAGGGAAGCGAGGCGTAGCTACGCCTCCTCCCTCATTGCATCGGCAGATAACCGCCCAGCCGCCCTGTTTCGGGTGACTCGCTCCCTCTTACACCAGGGGGAGCGGGATGACCCGTTGCAGGGACGTGCTGAGGAGTTTAACGGTTATCTATACGATAAAATCGTTCAGCTTCGGGATGGTCTGGACCAAGATTGCAGTGATACGGGCGAGATGCGTGAGGGCGGTCTTGGTGACATTGTGTGGGATGAGTTTGACCCTGTGGCTCCCGAGGACATGGACAGGTTGTTGGGTAGGTTGAATGCCACCACGTGTTTACTGGACCCGTGCCCCTCTTGGCTGGTGCTGGCCACTCGAGAGGTGACACGAGGCTGGCTCCAGGCGATTACGACCGCTTCTTTGGTGGAGGGTGTCTTCCCGGCCGCCTTGAAAGAGGCGGTGGTGAGGCCCCTCCTTAAAAAGCCGTCCTTGGACCCGGCTGTTTTAGGTAATTATCGTCCGGTCTCCAACCTTCGCTTCACGGCGAAGGTTGTAGAGAGTATGGTGGCATATCAATTTCCCTTGCACCTGGATGAAACTGTCTATTTAGACCCGTTCCAGTCCGGTTTTCGGCCCGGTTACAGCACGGAGACGGCTTTGGTCGCGTTGGTGGATGATCTCTGGAGGGCCAGGGACAGGGGTTGCTCCTCTGCCCTGGTCCTATTAGACCTCTCAGCGGCTTTCGATACCATCGACCATGGTATCCTGCTGCGCCGGTTGGGGGGATTGGGAGTGGGAGGCACCGTTTATCGGTGGTCCCCCTCCTATCTCTCCGACCGGTCGCAGTCGGTGTTGACGGGGGGGCAGAGGTCGGCCCCGAGGCGCCTCACTTGTGGGGTGCCGCAGGGGTCGATCCTCTCGCCCCTTCTGTTCTTTATCTACATGAAGCCGCTGGGTGAGATCATCAGTGGTTTCGTGTGAAGTACCAGCTGTATGCGGATGACACCCAGCTGTACTTTTCTACACCGGACCACCCCAACGGCTATCAAGTGCTGTCCCGGTGCCTGGAGGCCGACGGGTCTGGATGGGGAGAAATAGGCTCAAGCTCAATCCCTCCAAGACAGAGTGGCTGTGGATGCCGGCATCCCGATACAGTCAGCTAAATCCGCGGCTGACCATCGGTGGCGAGTCATTGGCCCCGATGGAAAGGGTCCGCAACTTAGGCGTCCTCCTGGATGAACGGCTGTCTCTAGAAGACCATTTGACGGCCGTCTCCAGGAGAGCGTTCTACCAGGTTCGCCTGGTACGCCAGTTGCGCCCCTTTCTGGACCGGGATGCCCTATGCACGGTCACTCACGCACTCGTGACGTCTCGCCTGGATTACTGCAATGCTCTCTACATGGGGCTCCCCTTGAAGGGCATCCGGAGGCTACAGTTAGTCCAGAATGCGGCTGCGCGGGTGATAGATGGAGCCCCTCGTGGCTCCCGTATAACACCTATCCTGCGCAGGCTGCACTGGCTACCTGTGGCTTTCCGGGTGCGCTTCAAGGTTTTGGTGACCACCTTTAAAGCGCTCCATGGCATTGGGCCGGGCTACTTACGGGACCGCCTACTGCTACCGAATATCTCTCACCGACCCGTGCGCTCTCACAGAGAGGGTCTCCTCAGGGTGCCGTCGGCGCGGCAATGTCGTCTGGCGACACCCAGGGGAAGGGCCTTCTCTGTGGGGGCCCCCACCCTCTGGAATGAACTACCCCCCGGACTTCGTCAGCTTTCGGACCTCCGGACCTTCCGCCGCGGGCTTAAAACGTATTTATTTAATTGTGCAGGGCTGAGCTAGATTTTAAATTATTGGTTTTAAATTGGGTTTTATTTGATATTTTAATTCTAAATTTACGGGCTTGTTAGAATCAGTTTTTTAATTGTTTTATATTGTATTTATATGTCTTTTAAATGCCTGTACACCGCCCTGAGTCCTTCGGGAGATAGGGCGGTATATAAATTTGAATAAATAAATAAATAAATAAATAAGGGCTAATGAGATGTCTACCCAAGCGGCGGAAACCCTACAAAAGCAGGTCGCACCAACGGCTGGTGCGAAATCAACCCCGGTCCACAATGAAGAGGTCCAGGCCGAGTCGGACGGTGAGGAGGAGGAAGGAGTCTTCCACACCGGGAGGCCAGAGAAAGAAGACCGGGGTGACTGCGCGAGTTGTGGAGGGCAACACCAACGACAACAATGCAAATTCAAGGATGCGACTTGTCGGCGGTGCGAAAGGAAGGGGCACATAGCACAGGTCTGTCGAGCACCCCAACCTTCCCGCCAAAAATTCAAACCGACCAATCAGAGCGCGGGAACGGCGAAGCGGCCCGTGATTGGTCAATTCAAAAAAGGCGCGAAGTTGAATCAGACTGTCGTGAGAGTGGGTCACGCAGCAACACGCCTAGAAAAAAAAATCTTTACGAAAACAAAGATTGAGGGGGTGCCGTGCCGATTGGAGGTGGACACCGGCTCAGCGATCATGATCATGTCCTGGGACACTCTCGTGAAAGCCTTACCCGCCATCGCAAAGCGCAAGCTGAAAACACAGAAATTAAAGGTACAAGACTACCAAGGGAATCGCATCCCTGTTCGAGGGCTAACGTCCGTCCACGTCGAGTATGGACAATACAAGAAAACTCTGCCCATCACCATAGTCGATGGGACCCTGCCAAGCTTGTTGGGACTGGACTGGTTCCGAGCATTGGGCATGGGAGTGACTGGAATCTTCAGAAACGAAGTCAGCCTCAAAGACGCACTCATGAAGGAATTTGGGGACGTTTTCAGAGACTGCCTGGGCAAGTACACGGGGACCCCTATTTCGTTTAACTTAGACCCACAAGTTGCCCCTATTCGTTTAAAGGCTAGGAGGGTCCCGTTCGCCCTAAAGCCCAGGATTGACCGGGAACTGGATAAACTAGTAAACCAGGGAATTTTAGTGCCAGTTGACCATGCTAAGTGGGAGACCCCTATAGTCACCCCGGTCAAACCGGACGGGTCGGTCCGGATTTGTGCTGACTATAAGGCAACGCTTAACAAAGCGTTGCAAAAGAGTGCTTACCCCGTCCCGGTGGTACAACACTTACTGCACTCAATGGGGCAAGGGCAGGTTTTTGCCAAGCTAGACTTGACCCAAGCCTATCAACAGCTGCCTATAGATAACAGCACAGCCGAAGCGCAGACAATTGTGACTCACAGAGGGACTTTTAAGTGTACACGGTTACAATTTGGGGTTAGTGTGGCCCCAGGGTTATTTCAGAACCTAATGGAGCGACTATTGCAGGGACTACCAGGGGTGGTACCATACTTTGACGATGTACTGGTATCCGCTGAGAATCTAGAGGAATTAGGGGTAAGGCTGCGAAAAGTTTTGGGCATTTTCCGGTCTCAAAGTTAAATTGAACAAATGCCAGATAGGGGTTGAATCTGTGGAATTCCTGGGCTACCGGATAGACAGGGAAGGGATTCACCCCACTGAAAGCAAGGTACGGGCCATCAGGAAGGCCCCGGTTCCAAAGAACAAAACGGAGTTGCAGGCATTCTTAGGTCTGGTCAATTTCTACACGGTATTCTTAAGAAATAAGGCAACAGTAGCCGAGCCGCTGCATAAATTACTAGCAAAGACGGCTGCATGGTCTTGGGGAAAGGCGGAAGCTAGGGCATTCGAAGGGGTAAAGAATCTCCTATCGAGTGATAGCCTCCTTATCCAATACAATGGCACGCTGCCATTAGTGTTAAGCTGCGATGCATCTCCCTATGGGGTGGGGGCTGTGCTCAGCCACAGGTTGCCAAATGGCACAGAAGCCCCTATTGCATACTACTCCCGAACCATGTCATCAGCTGAAAGGAATTATAGCCAGCTTGATAAGGAAGCCTTGGCTATAGTCTCCGGAGTAAAGAAATTCCATGAATATGTATTTGGTCGTGATTTCGAAATCATCACGGACCATAGACCTTTGCTAGGCCTGTTGGCAGGCGACACCAACGCCCGTGGCACTTTCGCCCAGACTGACCAGATGGACTATCTTCCTAGCGGCATATTCTTACAAACTACTACACCGGCCAGGGAAGGAATTAGGGCATGCAGACGCCCTGAGCAGATGCCCGTTACCAGAGACTATCGAAGACCCCACTCCGGGGACACCAGTTCTGCTAATTGACTCTTTGGACTCTGGCCCAGTCACATCCAAAGAGGTGGCTCGGCTTCGATAAGGACATTACAATAAGGACTGTAATTGGTTGGGTACAAAGAGGTTGGCCGCTGCGGGCGGCGTTTAAAGAATTTGTAAAAAAACGTGGGGAACTATCAGCGCAAGGGGGGTGCCTGCTATGGGGGGATCGAGTGGTGATCCCGGAGAAATTGAGGGAAAAGGTATTGGAGCTCCTTCACGAAGGCCACCCAGGGATCGTGAGAATGAAGGGTCTAGCGAGAAGCTATGTGTGGTGGCCCTTAATGGACTCGGAAATTGCTGAAAGGGTAGGGAAATGCCAGGCCTGCCAGGAGTCCAGACCGCTACCCCCAACGGCCCCGATTCGGGAATGGGAGAGACCCCAGGGCCCTTGGTCTAGGATCCATATCGATTTTGCCGGTCCCTTTCACGGCCAAACCTTTCTGGTAGTAGTCGATGCCTACTCCAAATGGCTGGAAATCATTCTCATGAGATCCATGACAGCCGAGGCCGTGATTTCAGTCCTACGGCACCTATTTGTAACCCACGGGTTGCCCGACACTTTAGTCTCCGATAACGGCCCGCAATTCCACGGCAACCCAGTTTGAGGGTACTTGGCAGAGGAGGGCATCCGACATGTCCTCTCGGCGCCTTTCCACCCTGCGACGAACGGCCTTGCAGAACGTTTCGTTCGAGCGCAAAGGAAGCATTGTCCAGAATCAGGCCAGGCGATTGGCAAACAAAATCGATACATTCCTAGCAGTCCAACACAGAACCCCTGTGTAACAACTGGCTGCAGCCCGGCAGAGCTATTAATGGGTCGGAAGCTTAGGTGCCCACTAGACCGCTTAAACCCAAACTACACACCAGACGGTTACAAAGGGCACACGGTAAAACAAGAGAGATGGCAGTAGGCGACCTAGTGTGGGCACACAACTACAGCGAGGCCCGACCTGGTTAGCAGGAAAATCCTAGAGATTACAGGACCAAAATCATATCTAGTAGAGATAGAGGATGGCCGGGTATGGAAGCGCCACATAGACCAAATAAGGAAACGATAACCGTAAATCAGAATCAGACGAAACAGGCCCTGACTATCCCATGTTTGAATCACAGCTGACTCAAACCCGGGCAACGCGGACTTATCTGAGTTCCAGGAGGTCCAGCGACGCCAACCGGTTCCTCCTGAAAACAGCAGGGACGACTCTGCAAATAATCCAGGGCCGGATGGCCTAGAGGAGGAGCTGAGAGGAACAAACAGTCCCTCCGGTCAGCTCGACTCACTCCCAGAAAATGAATTGCGCAGGTCCGAAAGAGTCAGGAGACGCCCAGTCTACTTGCGTGATTACGTTGAAAAATAAGATGTTAATTCTATGTAAATATTGGTAAAGTGTTCTCTGGGAGGGAAGGAGTGTAATGTATCTTTAAGAGTTGTGGAGGGAAAACTGAGCGGGAAAAAGCACGTTGCTGATTGGATGAAGCCTCTGGCTAAACTGGATATAAAGAGAGGGTTTTCCCAGCCCGAGCTGCTGGGTTCACCATATAGTAAAGAGCTGTTGTCACTATCCTGGTCTCCTGCCTCGTTATTGCCCGAATCTAACATACAGGTTCCCCCGAACCTGATAGTTTTTATCACTACCAATTCACCCGAACCGGAGCGAACCGGTAGCATTTCACCCCTGATCCCATATGGCTGTTTTTTGAATTGCATCTCTGTAGGCGTTCTCTTTATATCAGGGGGCCTTGGTGGTCTCTGAGCTTGCTTGGTTTCTTGCACACGTTTCACTACCCAAACTAGGTAACACTGGTTAACCTCATCAGGACCAGAACTGACGATGTTACCTAGTTTGGGTAATGAGATGTCTGCAAGAAACCAAGCAAGCCCAGAGACCACCAAGGGCCCCTCATGTCAACCCTGAGCTACAAATGTTCTCCTTTATTCTCTTTATATAAGCACAGATGGCCCTCAACTTACGACCACAATTGAGCTCACAATTTATGTTGCCAACCAAGACATTCCTTAAGTGAGTTTTGCCTCATTTTATCACCTTTTTTGACACCGTCGTTGTTCGGTTCACAGTCGCTGCAGTTGTTCACTCGGTAACATGGTTGTTAAGTGAATCTGGGCTTCCCCATTGACTTTGCTTGTCAGAAGGTCACTAAAGGGGATCATGTCATGACACATACCCCCGGGACGCTGAAACCATCATAAATATGAGCCAGTTGCCCAGCGTCTGAATTTTGATCATGTGACCCTGAAGATACAGCAACGGTCATAAGGGCCTCTGGTGGCTCAGGCTGGTAAGACAGTCTGTTATTAACAGCAGCTGCTTGCAATTACTGCAGGTTCAAGTCCCACCAGGCCCAAGGTTGACTCAGCCTTCCATCCTTTATAAGGTAGGTAAAATGAGGACCCAGATTGTTGGGGGCAATAAGTTGACTTTGTATATAATATACAAATGGATGAAGACTATTGCTTGACCATAGTGTAAGAAGCTCTGAGTCTTTGGAGAAGGGCGGGATATAAATGCAAATTAAAAAAAGGTGAAAAACAATCATAAGACACTTTTTAAAGTGCCGTTGTAACTTTGAATGGTCACTAAATGACTGCTTATAAGTCAAGGACTGCCTGTTCTCTAAACATAAAGAATTAGGTCTAGTGAATCTCCCAGATGTTCTTAATATAAAAAAGGGCTCTGGGATCCAGCCATTGTTTTAGCATATGGTATTATTATTCTCACAAGAAGGAACGTGGTGGCTCAGTGGCTAAAACGCTGAGCTTGTCGATTGAAAGGTCGGCAGTTCAGCGGTTCGAATCCCTAGTGCCGCGTAACAGGGCGAGCTCCTGTTACTTGTCCCAGCTTCTGCCAACCTAGCAGTTCGAAAGCACGTAAAAAATGCAAGTAGAAAAATAGGGACCACTTTTGGTGGGAAGGTAACAGCGTTCTGTGCGCCTTTGGCATTTAGTCATGCCGGCCACATGACCATGGAGACGTCTTCGGACAGCGCTGGCTCTTTGGCTTTGAAACGGAGATGAGCACCGCCCCCTAGAGTCACAAACAACTAGCACATACGTGCGAATGGAAACTTTATCTTTACCTTTATTATTCTCACCACGTGGAATTTCTTTTTTTTTTTACTCATTTATGGAACAGCAAAGAAGCTGACTGAATACACCAACAAGACCTTTGGTTTATTTTCCCCACGGTGGAAGAAAGTTTCATGGTTGTTGAAGTGGAACGAAGCCGGGGAACGTCTTGTCCATGGAAACAAAATATCCAACAGGGCCATTTGGAAAAGAGTCTAAAGAGACCCCCCAATTTATTTTCTCCCAGGAGGAAAAACGTGTGAAAGCCGTTGAATGGGGAAAACGGTTTAAAATCCCCTGTGCTTGTGAACGAAATATCCAACAAAAACGTTTGGAAGAGAAGAATCCAATGAGACCCTTATGTTTATTTTCCCCACGGGAGGAGAAAAAAAAAGGTTGAAAACTGTTAAGTGAGAAGATGGTTGAAGATCTCTGTGCATTGGGAAATATTTAATAGAGCAATTTGGAAGCAAGAGAGACGTTCTGGCATAGCATAGCATCCCTACAAGGAGAAGCTGATCTCCTGCTTTAATCATGGCTTGTCATAGCTACCAATTCTGCCTCCACCCAATATCCTCCAGTTACGTTCTGACTAATCGCCATCATCACCTCCAACCAGTAGAATCCATGCCGGTGAGAGACTCCTCTCCGAGTACAAACCTTGACATTACGAACTCCAAAGCTACAGTAGTGGCCAAAATTGTGGAAACCTTTTGGGGAAAGTGTATTTTCTAAAACTACCATATTTTTCGGAGTATAAGACGCACCTTTTTTCCCCCAAAAAAGAGGGTGAAAATCTGGGTGCGTCTTATACTCCGAATGTAGCCCCACTCAGCTTCTCAAACAGAGGTTGAAAAAAGCATCAGAAACTAAGCTTCAGAAAAGAAGCCCCCAAATAGAGCTTCAGGAAAAAAGACCCAAACAGAGCTTCAGAGGCTTTTTTTCTAAAGCTGTTTTGAAGGCTTTCAGAGGCAGAAAAAAGTTTTTTCTGAAATGGAGTTTCAGAAGTTTCAGAGGCAGAAAAAAAGGCAAAAAAAAAGCAAGGCACAGAGCTCACAACCAAGGAACCTGTTGCTAAAATTCACCTCTGGGAACAGCTGATTGGGGGTATTCCAGGAGGCCAATCTACCTGCCAATCAGCTTTTTTCTTACTTTCCTCCCCAAAAACTAAAGTGCATCTTATACTCCGGTGCGTCTTATACTCTGAAAAATACGGTAGCTAATAACACCACTTTTGGGGGGAAAGTAGTACCATAAAATTATATATCAATGGAAAGATAATTTAATCAAGAACGTAATGCAATAACTTTTATGAAAGATTTGTTATTGGAATAGCAGCTACAGGATAAAAAAGAAAAGTGAGACACGTAGAAAAACGAGATATACACAAATGATCACCCTGTCAGTTATTCCTTAGTTAGGTAGCCTTTAGCATGAATTATGGCCTTATAACGTCTTCCCATGAAGTGAATCAAATCTTTTAATTCTGCAGCTGTTATAATGTGAAACCAAGATTGAATGGTTGCTTCTATTAACTGCGTTTTATTGCTGGGTCACTTCTGACTAACAAGTTTCTTTAGTCAGCTCCATAGATTTTCAATTGGGTGAAGGTCTGAGCTATTCCCAGGCCATTCCAGCAGTGGAATAGGATTATCTTGAAACTCAAGAAAGAAAGAAAGAAAGAAAGAAAGAAAGAAAGAAAGAAAGAAAGAAAGAAAGAAAGAAAGAAAGGAAGGAAGGAAGGAAGGAAGGAAGGAAGGAAGGAAGGAAGGAAAGAAAGAAAGAAAGAAAGAAAGAAAGAAAGAAAGAAAGAAAGAAAGAAAGAAAGAAAGAAAGAAAGAAAGAGGTGTTATTAGCCCTCAAACCCCAAAAATTTCCACAATTATGGCCACTCCTGTCCAAACAGACGCAAAAGCCCCTTGTTTTGAAATTCTGGAAACCAAACTCTTATCCCCCCACTGGCCCATCCACAGTATTGTTATCTGTGCCAAAAAGATGCTTCTCGGTGATTCACCTGCCCTGCAGGCTACGGTTCCAAGCAGCTTACTAGTAGTGGGAGGGGCGTGGGTCTTCCCGAAGGGTTGTACAAGCACTTCCTCTCCCTGGTATAAACGACAGCTCGGCTTCCTCCTGATAAAATTCAAGCGTGCTTCTGTCAGAAGAGCACATTGACTTAAGACGCTGCTGCGGAGGAAGGTGGCGGAGGACAGCAACAACTCTGGTGCCCCACGAGGGCTAGAGATGGGAATGAGATTTCCGAAAGGTAGGTGAAAAATTTTGGTTTCCCCCAAAGGTCCTGGCTGGATTTGTACACCACGGTTTGGCTGTCCTAAGAGATGGAAAAGTCTGGTTCTCTGTTAGAGTGGAGCAGAGAAAGAACTCAGCCTCGCTCAGGGCTGTTGAGCTGAAGTTCTCGCTCTAGTTACGTAGTAATTGTTTGGTTTGGTTTCCTGGTGGTGTTTCTGCCTGGGTGCAGCTGTAATACAAGCAGTTTTCTCTTGTTTTGGCCAAGAAGAGCCCTTCTAGCTGAAATTTGGGGCCTGTTTGAAGAAGAAAAAGTCCTTATCGTGAGCGTTTGAGGACCCAAATTGTTGCCAGGGTAGGGGAGTGGAAGGTGGCAATACACTGATTGTAAACCGCTTAGAGAGGGCTGTGAAGCACCGTGAAGCGGTATATAAGTCTAGGTGCTATTGCATAATGCTATTTGGTTTGAATCACGACTGCTGGGTTTTTTTGTTTTGTTGTGGTTTTCAAACCTGGCAACTTTTAAGACATGCGGACTTCGACTCCCGCAATTCCCCGGGCAATCCTGCTGGCTGGGGAATTCTGGGAGTTCGAAGTCCTCGTGTTTTAAAAGTTGCCAAGTTCGAAAAACACGGCACTAGTGGACATTGGCCTACACAAGCAGATTGCAAGAGGTCAACCCAAGCAATGCGTTCACCAAATTGTGATGGAAGAGCAAAAGAAGAGGGCTTCCTAAACATGCATCTTAATCCAACGTCTTTGGGGGTTTTATGTGATATTCCAATCTTATTTTTCCTAAAGCGACTCTTGGCTTCCCAAGATGGGGCCTAAAGGAATTTCATCCAGGGCCGAAATATCTTTTTAATGGATTCAGTCCTCCTCTGCCTTTAATATCAGCCTATCAAATATTAATCATCTGGTGAAATGGGTTCCCCACCCACCACTCTCTCTGACCTGGAGATAGTCAAACTCTACCGCACAGAGTCAAACGTATATATATATATATATATATATGTTCCAGTTGGGTTTACTTATTTGTAAGTGCATTGAACGTTGCGGTTTGAACAGGCTAACCTCCTGCGAATGAGAATATTGTTTAAGATCAAAACAGCGGGGGGTGGGCCCTAAAAAAAAACACTCTGGCAATAGAGTTCTCCAATCTGCATAGAGGTTCATTGATTTTTGCTTTGGGCAAAAGGAATATCGAATTTTTTTCCCCCTCCACTGCCAGCTGTTGCTTAGCTTGGATTCTAGATTTCTGCACTCCTCCCAACAGGCCTTCTCATCCCAATGCCCATCATTAATCGCTGTGCCCACAACACTTGTCAGCCCCAAAGGAAGAAAGAAATAATTTGGGAACCACAGACCACTGCTCTCCAGAAATCAGAAGCAGGAGAAAGCAGGGTTATTTAGATCCAGCCTTTTTATTATTATTATTGTTGTTGCTGCTGTTGTTTTAATGTCATGCTGCTACAGAATTTGTTTAAAATGCCAAGGAGAGAACACTTCTGTGCTCGAAAATTTAAATGCTCTCTCCTAAGTGCACCATCTAAGCGATCGTTGCCTAAAATGATTAGTTGGTCATAGCTGCCCAATTTTTGATTGGAACCTGAAGCAAAGCAATTGTCCTGCCAGGCTCAAATTATGATTAATCATATTTATACGCTTATTGTTGTTTCCCTTCCATCTTAAAACAGAAGTTATTAATTTATCCCTTTCTTTTCCTGGGGCCTCTGTAGAGCTCATGTGGGGAGGGGACACTTAATTCGTCTCGGTAGAAGTAGAAGGAAATGGAGCAAATGGACTTTTTTTTCGGTAGTAATCATAACCCATTTGTATATCCCACTCACCCTTCAGTTCCTAACACAAGAATTTAGCCGTGTCCTGTTGGCGGGCTGGAAAATGCTGCCTACCAAGGAATTTACGTGTGAAGTGTTGCTGGTAACGTCAGGAAAAACCCTCATAGCACATGTGCACTTTTATTTCTTGATCAGTTGGCAACTTTTAGGACAGGAGAAGATACAGAAAAAGAATCTGTGAAGGGAAGGCGGGGAGAGAAGGGGAGGTGAAAACAGAGATTGTCCAGAGGTTCATTCAAATATGCTCTTTTATTTTTTTTTTCAAAAGGCAACTGGACTATATATTTTTTTCCTTGGAAGGAAAAAAAAACCTTTTGAAACCTTTTGCCTTTTGAAAAAGCACCTTTGAGACAATTAGGGATTGTCTGGATGACGGAGAATCTCCACAGGCTTCCGTCCTGAGGTTTCAGCTGTTAGGGGAACCAAAGGTGCTTTTTCAAAAGGCAACTGGACTTTGTGCTTGGCTTGAAGACACTTCGCTTCTCATCCAGGAAGCTTCTTCAGTTCTTATAGCCAAATAGTCAAAATCGAAGAAGTTTCCTGGATGAGAAGTGAAAGTCTTTCAAAGGGAAAACAAAGAAAGTCCAGTTGCATACATGATGTACAATGAGAATAAAGGCTATTATTATTATTTACTTTATTCATTAAATATGAAACTCAGTCAACTGAACATTCAAAAAGGCATCACAAATACCATTGACTGGTGCTAATGGTTGATACGGGTTGCTGCCAATGTCCTAGGTATCAACCAAGTACCTTCTTAAGATGTACGATGTTCCAAGTAGCACAGGTTTTTGCAGTTCCGCTGGTGTCATTGCAGGAAGCTGCAATTTGTTCATGTATCTTATAAAATTCTTGGACATGGTGCCAATGTGCCCCAGTGACAATGGGTATCACTGTTACAAGTTTCATCCGTAGCCACATAGTTTCGATGGCCAGGTTGCAATATTTCATGATTTTTCCCAGTTCTCTTTCTTCGACTCTGGCATCTCCTGGTACCGCGATGTCAATAAATTGTACGTTTCGGTTTTCCACAACTGTGATATCTGGCGTGTTGTGTTCCAAGTGACGATCCGTCCGTATTCGAAAGTCCCACAAGATCTTCACCTTCTCATTTTCTATAACTTTTTCCACTTTATTTTTCCCATGACTTTTTGGATACAGGCAAGTGGTATTTTTTTACATAATGACCAGTGGATTAATTTAGCAACCCGGTCTTGTCTAGCTTTGTAATCAGCTTTGTGCGATTTTGCTGCATTCATCTATTAAACGTGAAACAGTTTCAACTTTGTTGTTGCAAAGTCGGCAGTTTGGATTGTCGGTGGATTTTTGTGTCTTTGCTTTCATGGCATTAGTTTGTAGTGCTTCTTGAGCAGCGAATATTAAACCTTCCGTTTCTTTGATGATGATGATTTGCCTTTTGCACACACACAAAAAGCAACTTTGGGACACCTGGATGCCTGAGCACCTCCTTTGACCTCTAGGGCAGGGATCTCCAACCTTGGCAACTTTAAGACTTGTGGACTTCAACACCCAGAGTTCCTCAGCCAGCAAAGCTGGCTGAGGGACTCTGGGAGTTGAAGTCCACAAGTCTTAAAGTTGCCAAGGTTGGAAGACCCCTGCTCTAGGGCAACCAGTGATGGGGAAGTGCTTGGGGGCAGAGGGAAAGGGAGAGGGGCTATCCTCACCCACCCATCCACTCCAAGATCCTAAATCTGGCCAAGTCCAAAGTTTAGCAATCTCCCGGCTGCTTCTACCTTCAAACGAGGAGGAATGCCCGAGGGGGTTTCCCACTGACGCGTCGTTGGGGATTCCATGCTAGGCGCGGCCCGTGGGCGGCCACGCTTGGCCGGCCTCCTGTCGGGATGTCTTGGAGGGGGCCCACGTGTGTGCACCACCCGTGTCGGGCGAGGGGCGAAGGGGAAGGGCCGATCGGCGTTTTCCCCTTGGCGGTGGCGCCCCGCTGGCTAACCGGAATCCCCAGCCGCCCCACCCCGACGGCTTGCCCAGGAATGTCCCGAGTTGCTCTTTAAGGGGGCATCCCTGAGTCTCGAGGGACGGTTGTCCCACGCAAGAGAAGCTTTGCAAGCGCGGCTGGCGGACAGCCGGCCGGTGATTTCCGTGGGATTCCTAAAACAAGAGGGGAGGGGAGGCACCACCAGGCGCTTAAAAGCAAACTGCCGTTGGCTTTAGAAGACTCAGCTCACTGCCCCCCTCCGCCAGCTGGGAGGGATTTTACGTCCTGAGCTCAGCTTTTCTTATCCCTTCTTAAGGCACTGAATCCTCTTTTAGGAGATCTAATTTGATGTGCTGCGTTGCAGGCGCTTGCCTCTCCCCGTCCTTCCCTCCCCCCACCCACCGAGCCCTAGCGAGGAAGATTAATACCCTTGCGATGCTCTTTCGCGAAAACTGCTCAAGGGGCGGAGAGGCGGTTCTCCACGTCTACTTCCAGATTTTTTTTTAATTATTTATTTTTTAAAGGTGTTCATAAAATATTGAATATGGAAAAGAAGAAGAAGACTAGAATAGAATAGATTTTTTTTTATTGGCCAATTGTGATTGGACACACAAGGAATTTGTCTTTGGTGCATATGCTCTCAGTGTAAATAGAATAGAATAGAATAGAATAGAATAGAATAGAATAGAATAGAATAGAATAGAATAGAATAGAATAGAATTCTTTTATTGGCCAAGTGTGATTGGACACTCAAGGAATTTGTCTTTGGTGCATATGCTCTCAGTGTAAATAGAATAGAATAGAATAGAATAGAATAGAATAGAATAGAATAGAATAGAATAGAATAGAATAGAATAGAATAGAATTCTTTTATTGGCCAAGTGTGATTGGACACTCAGGGAATTTGTCTTTGGTGCATATGCTCTCAGTGTAAATAGAATAGAATAGAATAGAATAGAATAGAATAGAATAGAATAGAATAGAATAGAATAGAATAGAATAGAATTGAATTCTTTTATTGGCCAAGTGTGATTGGACACTCAAGGAATTTGTCTTTGGTGCAGATGCTCTCAGTGTACATAAAAGAAAAGATACTTTCATCAAGGTACAACACTTACAACACTTAATGATAGCCATAGGGTACAGATTTAACACTTAATGATAGTCATAGGCTACAAAGAAGCAAACAATCAATCAACATCAAAAAGATTTTGGCTAACCCTTTGTCTGAAGTGGTGTAGGGTTTCCTGCCTAGGCAGGAGGCTGATCTAGAGCAGGGGTCTCCAACCTTGGCAACTTTAAGATTTGTGGACTTCAACTCTATTTATTTTATTTATTTATTTTTATTTATCTATTTATTTATTTTGTCAATCATATATAAGATAACAGGAAAGAGTATAAACATAATTTGGATACATGAAAAGAGTAAGTAAAATATTAGGACAGGGACGGTAGGTACACAGGTGCGTTTATGCACCTTTTTTTTTTCAACTATAGGAGTTGAAGTCCACAAGTCTTAAAGTTGCCAAGGTTGGAGACCCCTGGACTAGAAGACCTCCAAGGTCCCTTCCGATTCTGTTCTTCTATTTCTGTTTCTATTGGACCGAGTGCAACTCCTGATGCGGTGGTCCTTGATAACAGGCTGTGATTTCTAAGTGATACAGTTGTCTTAAAAAGTCTCTTCTGGAATGTATGACACTGGAGAAAGTTTCGTCTTGGCTGATAAAGCCAAGAGCCTTGTCAAGGCGAGCATAGGTGTGTTCTTTTTCCATGGCCTTTGAATCCAGGAAGTCTCATTTACAGGACAGGTAGTCCTCGACTTAAGCCAAAATTGGAACCAGAATGTTCCTTGCTAAACACGGTCATTGTTAACTGAGTCACACTTTCTTGCCCTGGCTGTTAAGTGAATCATATGGTGGTTAAGGGGAAAACCAGCTTCCCCCCCTTGACTTTGCTTCTGGGAAGACAGCTGAGGTGGTCACAAAGGGTGATCATCAAGTAACCCTGGGATACGACAACCATTGTAAGATGTGTGCCTTTTTGCCAAGTGCTTGAATTTTGATCACATGATGGGGTGAATAGTAGAATATAGAAAAACAAGAGTTGGAAGGGACCTTATAGATCCTCTAGTCCAACCCCCCCCCCCCCCCCGCTCAAACAGGAGACCTTACGCCATTTCTGACAAATGGCAGTCCAATTTTCTTGAAAGTCTCAAGTGATGAAGCTCCCACAACTTCCGAAGGCAAGCTGTCCATGGGTTGATTGTTCTCACTGTCAGAAATTTTCTCCTTATTTCCAGGTTGAATCTCTCCTTGATCAGTTTCCATCTATTATTCCTTGTCTGGCCTTCAGGTGCTTTGTAAAATAGCTTGACCCCTTCCTGTCTGTGGCAGCCATTCAAATATTGGAAAACTGCTATCATGTCTTCCCTGGTCCTTCTCTTCACTAGACTAGCCATGCCCAGTTCCTGTAACCATTCTTCATATGTTTTATTCTCCAGTCCCCTCATCATCCTGGTTGCTCTTCTCTGCATTCTTTCTAGAGTCTCAGCAACTTTTTTATAGTGTGGTGACCAAAACTCGATGCAGTACTCTAGGTGTGGTCTTACTAGGGCTTTATAGCGTGGTATTAGTACCTCACTTGATCTTGATTGTATCCCTCTGTTAATGCAGTTTAGGATTGCATTGGCTTTTTTGGCTGTCGCTGCACACTGCTGGCTCATACCGTGTTTCCCCAAAAATAAGACCCTGTCTTATATTTTTTGAACCCTGAAATAAGCTCTTGGCCTTATTGCCATGCACTCAAAAGCCCGATTGGGCTTATTATAATGGGGGTGTCTTATTTTGGGGGAAACAGGGTATTTAGCTGGCTGCCCACTAAGACTCCAAGATCCCTCTCACTGTTACTGCTATTATGCCTGGTTTCGTACACAGTTTATATGTGTACTTTTTTTTTCTTTTTTTTTTTTACATTTATACCCCGCCCTTCTCCGAAGACTCAGGGCGGCTTACAGTGTATAAGGCAATAGTCTCATTCTATTTGTATTATTTTTACAAAGTCAACTTATTGCCCCCCCAACAATCTGGGTCCTCATTTTACCTACCTTATAAAGGATGGAAGGCTGAGTCAACCTTGGGCCTGGTGGGACTAGAACCTGCAGTAATTGCAGGCTGCTGTGTTCTAATAACAGGCTTCTTACCAGCCTGAGCTATTCCGGCCCCTTGTTTTTGCCTAAGTGTAGGACTTTACTTTTCTCTACATTGAATTTCATTTTGTTAGATAGGGCCCAGTGTTCAAGTCTGTCAAGATCCATCTGGATCTTGAGATCTTCTAGTCCAACCCCCTGCTTAGGCAGGAAACCCTATACCATTTCAAGGTGGATGCTGCGGGAGGTCGTAAGTGGAAAGACCAGCCATAAATAACTTGTTTTCACTTCTTTGTAATTTCAAATGGTTTTAAGTCAAGGACTGCTTACATCTCACAGCTACTCTGCCTCTGAATGAGAAGGGTCTTCCATTGAGCCATCCCTGTCGTTTAGGTAAAACACACACAGGGACACATACACACACACACATATATATATATATAAAGTGTTTTTCTTTCGAAGTACCTGGTCTGCCCCAATACGGGAGGGAGCATACTGCTTCCCTTTCGCCTTTCAACTCCAATCCAGGAGCCCTCAGGCAGTCGCTTTCACGACAAACTATTTTGTACCAAATTTGTTTATTTCTCCTTTATTTCCCTTTATGCTGCTTTTCGTGTCAGGCAGAAAAGCTCATCAGTTACATGAATGTCCCAAGAGTGAGATTTGTGATTTCTTAACCCTTTCTTTGTCCCTTGACTTTATTGAGCAAAACAACAACAACAACAGGAAATTAAAGGAAATAAGCCTTAAGGCTATGATCTCAACCTTGGCAGCTGAAAAAAGGTGTGGACTTCAACTCCCAGAATTCCCCAGCCAGCTTATGCTGGCTGGGGAATTCTGGAAGTTGAAGTCCATACATCTTCAAGCTGCCACGGTTGAGAAATGCTGCTTTAAGGAGTTCTTTAAGGAGATTTGGTCTTTTAGGAGCCGCAGGACTGCTTTATTTTTACTTACCACCGTGACATTTAGAGTGCTAAAAAGTCCCTCTGGCTTCTGCAGCTGAGCTCCTTTCGGAGAGAAATATTTTAACCCCCTGCTGAAAACAGAACCAAACAAATGTCTTTCGCATGCTGCCAACTCCCTCCAGGTGTCTTCCTGGTAAAATCAGACTACTGTCCCCATCATTCTCAGCTAGCAGAACCAAGGGTTCCCGCTCTTCTGACCTCCCAAATTTAGAATTCCGACAGTCCAGATTCCTAAAGTCCCTGAGGAACATACTGCAACCAGTTTTGGTCACCACACTATAACAAAAGATGTTTGAGACTCTAGAAAGAGTGCAGAGAAGAGCAACCAGTATGATGAGGGGACTGGAGACTAAAACATATGATGAATGGTTGCAGGAACTGGGCATGGCTAGTCTAGTGAAGAGAAGGACCAGGGGAGACATGATAGCAGTCTTCCAATATTTGAGGGGCTGCCACAGAGAGGAGGGGGTCAAGCTATTTTTCCAAGGCACCTGAAGACCAGACAAGGGATAATGGATGGAAACTGAACAAGAAGAGATTCAATGGAAATAAGGATTTTTTTTCTGACAGTGAGAGCAGTCAACCAATGGAACTGACATTGCCTTCAGAAGTTTATTTATTTACTTATTTATTTATTTATTTTGTCACAACAATATATGTAGGTATCATACAAAAAGATTATATAGATTATATAAACACATATATGAGTGAATATAGGAGGTATAAGCATATATATATATATAGGTCTTTGGTTATTCGGGTTTTCTCCCGCGTAAAATTGGAAGTGTCTTGGCGACATCTCGACGAAGTCTCATTCGTCATCTTCAGGCTTCAGCTTCATGCTTCTGGGAGCAATGTGCTTCTGACACATTGCTCCCAGAAGCACGAAGCTGAAGCCTGAAGATGACGAATGAGACTTTGTCGAAACGTCGCCAAGACACTTCCAATTTTACGCGGGAGAAAACCCGAATAACCAAAGACCTACATACAAACACCCACGAAAACCTCAGAAAACAAATATATATATATATATATATAGGAAGAAGAAAAGAAAAACAATAGGACAGGAACGGTAGGCACGTTTGTGCGCTTATGCACGCCCCTTATGGTCCTCTTAGGAATGGGGTGAGGTCAATAGTAGAAAGTTTTTGGTTAAAGCTTTTGGGATTATGGGAAGAGACCACAGAGTCAGGTAAAGTATTCCAAGCACTGATGATTCTGTTACAGAAGTCATATTTTCTGCAATCTAGATTAAAGCGGTTGACATGAAGTTTAAATCTATTAGTTGCTCTAGTATTATTGCAATTAAAGCTGAAGTAGCCTTTTTTGTTGTGGAAGCTTCATCCCTGGAAGCTTTCAAGAAGAGACTGGACTGCCATTTGTCAGAAACGGTGCAGGGTTTCCTGCTTGGACGGGGAGGTTGGACTAGATGACCTACAAGGTCCCTTCCAACTCCGTTTTAATCTGTAAAAACATTTAACTTTTGAGCAAAGCCAGACCATCCACCTCACACTGGAACCTGGGCACGGTGTGAAGGATGCAGTGTGAGAACGAAAATTCTGTGGCTAAGCGAAACATTTGTTCAGTGAAGTTTTGCCCCCATTTGACAGCCCGTCTTGCCCCCGTTGTTCAGTGAATCACGGCAGCTGTTAAGTTACTAACCTGGTTGTTCAGTGAATCTGGTTTCCCCGTTGACTTTGCTTTTCAGAAGCTCATAAAAAGGGGATCACATGCCTCCCCCCCCCAGACGCTGCAACCGTCATAAATACAAGTCAGTTTCCCAACAATTGAATTTTGACCACGTGACCATGGGGTGGGGGGGTGCTGCAATGGTCATCAGTGTGAAAAATGATCCTAAGTCACTTTTGAACGGTCACTAAATGAGCTGTTGTGATTCAGGGACTACCTGTAAAGCTACTGTACCTGTCCAACTCAGGTTTTCCTACAACCCTGGATCAGTGGTGGCTTTCAATTTTTTTTACTACCGGTTCTGTGGGTGTGGCTTGGTGGGCGTAGCATGGCTTGGTGGGCGTGGCTTGGTGGGCATGGCAGGGGAAGGATACTGTAAAATTTCCATTCCCACCCCACTCCAGGGGAAGGGTACTGCAAAATCCCCATTCCCTCCCCACTCCAGGGGAAGGGTACTGCAAAATCCCCATTCCCTCCCCACTCCAGGGGAAGGACACTGCAAAATCCTCATTCCCTCCCCACTCAGCTGGGACTTGGGAGGCAGAGAATAGATGGGGGCGGGGCCAATCAGAATTTTTACTACCGGTTCTCTAAACTACTCAAAATTTCCGCTACCGGTTCTCCAGAACCTGCTGAATACCCCACCTCTGCCCTGGATCCCTAAGGCTAGGTCTGCAGAAGACAACCTTTCCCTTCCATGTGTTCCATCCTCTCCTGTATGAAATATTCCTGAGCATCTTTCCACACCTTTCCAATTCATTTCCTTCATGACTTCAAATCCCAGTATCGCAGAAGAAGACCGTTAGCGGAAAAGAATGATGGCCCCATCCACACCCGGCCGTGATTTACAGCGAGTTATTACCGGGAATGTAACTCTTAACTCAGACGTCACTTTGATTTCTTGCCATTTTGGTTATTTATTTATCTCTCAACGGCTCCCGGCATGCCACGATCTCCAGAAGGGGTAAGATGAGGCAGCCGAAGATGGAGAAAGGATGGGGCCTTGCAAACAAACAAACAAAAAAGCAACCCAAAAAAAAACGTGGATTAAAGAAATGGAGAGGGAGGGGGAGAATAAACGGGTTGATCTGCAGGTTGGAAGACCCGAATGCTGAACTCTTTAATTCTTCCTTCTGCAAGGGTGATTTTCTGCATGCAAGGAGACGAGGATAAATGTTTTCTCCTTGCTCAACAGTTCGTTTTATGCAGGCAAGGGAAAATCGAAAAGGGCAGTGTTTCCCAAGCTTGACAGCTTGACGAGGTGTGTGGACTTCAACTCCCAGAAGCCAAGCTGGCTGGGGAATTCTGGGCGTTGAAGTCCACACCTCTTCAGGTTGCCAAGGTTGAAAAACCCTACAAAAGGATATTCCTTCGCCTTCAAATGATTTTTTGAATGATTTGCAACCCAGCAAGAAAAACACAGACTTCAGAGGATAATTAGAACTGCAGAAAAAATAATTGCTACCAATCTGCCTTCCATTGAGGACCTGTATACTGCACAAATCAAGAAGAGGGCCGTGAAAATATTTGCAGATCACTCGCATCCTGGACATAAGCTGTTTCAACTCCTACCCTCAAAACGACGCTATAGAGCACTGCACACCAGAACAACTAGACACAAGAACAGTTTTTTCCCGAAGGCCATCACTCTGCTAAACAAATAATTTCATCAACACTGTCAGACAATTTACTAAATCTACACTACTATTAATCGTTTCATAGTTCCCATCACCAATCTCTTTCCACTTATGACTGTATGACTATAACTTTGTTGCTGGCAATCCTTATGATTTACATTGATATAGTGACCATCAATTGTGTTGTAAATGTTGTACCTTGATGAACGTATCTTTTCTTTTATGTACACTGAGAGCATATGCACCAAGACAAATTCCTTGTGTGTCCAATCACACTTGGCCAATAAAAATTCTATTCTATTCTATTCTATTCTATTAACGTTTGTTTCTATATCGGGGGTCTCCAATCTTGGCAACTTTAAGCCTGGAGGACTTCAACTCCCAGAATTTCCCGGCTGAAGAGGTTGTAGGAAAAAATGCTTTTAAAAGTAAAAAAAAAAAAAAAAGTGGCCACGCCCACCCAGTCACATGACCACCAAGCCCCGCCCACAGAACCAGTAGTAACGAATTTTACATTTCACCCCTGGGTCGAGCTGTTTTCCAAAGCACCTGAAGATCCAGATGTGGAATAATGGATGGAAGTTGATCAAGGAAAGATTCAACCTAGAAAAATAAGGAAAAGTTTTCTGACAGTGAGAGCCATCAACCAATGGAACAGAAGTTGCCTTCAGAAGTTGTGGGAGCTTCATCCCTGAAAGCTTTCAAGAAGAGACGGGGCTGCCACCTGTCAGAAATGGCGTAGGGTCTCCTGCTTGGGTGAGGGGGGTTGGACTAGATGACCTACAAGGTCCCTTCCAACTCTGTTCATCTGTAAGGTAACAATTCTGGGTTGCATGCCAGCTTCTTGGCTTTTTAAGGGAAGCAGGAGCTTTAAAAAAGAAATGAAATATCTAATGAATCCTTACATTCTTCTGTGTTGGTAGATTAGGGGTGGGGTGGGATCTCTACTGTGTCTTCTTTATCTGTGTGAAATTTGCAGACAGGTTTAGTGAAAAAGGGGGCACTGTCAAGGATGTGAAAGTTACAGCTGTGTAGAGAGGCACATGTCTTAAGACACTGATGTCTACGTGATGATTAGATGCCTGCTCATCGAGGCTTGCTTTCACACTAGTAACGATCAGGGGGGATTTTACCGCAAGCTACCCAAGGTCATATATGGTGTATACCGTTGTCGTGTCCCCCTCCCCCTCCGACAACCGGGTCTAGGAAGTCCGTATCAAGCGTGGCCACGAAGCCTCTGCAGCTTTGCCAAATTCCTTTCAGATTTCTCAGGGCAGGCAGGAATCCAAGTTGTGACTTCAGCAAACGAAAGGAGACTTTGCTTGACTCAAAGTTGCTTGACTCAAGCTGATCCTTTATATAGGCTGTGGGGTGCGGCTCCATGACTCAGCACTTATCCAGGCCTGCCCCTCCGTTTTCTGCTGACATCGCCTCTCAGATCTCCGGAAGCGGGGATCCGTCCACTGTGAATTCCCTTCCTCTGGATCTGCTGCCGGTAATTCTAGCACGTGGCTGGCTCCCTGCTCACAAGCTGTAGGAGTGAGGTTTGTTTGTTCATTCCTGACATTCTGTCCGGGCATGGGGCCAAGGCTGGGGGCTGGAGGCATGCCAGGCCGTTCCTCTTCATTATCAGACTCTGAATCTGATAGCAGGCCCGGGAGGCGACAGGAGGGACCTGGCTGAGGAGAGGAGGGAGAGCGAGGCACAGCAACCCTCTTACAGACAAACCTAATGATGATCAAGGCTTGCTGGCTTGTAACCACCCAGCCGTGGCTCTCCAAGATTTCAAGCAAACGTTGCAGAAATGTTGCCTGAAAATTGTTGGCAGGCAAAGCCTTGGTGCCCCAGGATGGTGCCAAGATGGGGGAGTGTTATTCTATTTTTATTTATTTTATTTATTTATTTTGGTAGACCTGGTCAAGAAACAGACACCACAAAGGACTACAGAAATGTTACTGTATTGTTCTGGGAAATAAAATAGGAGAATATGGCATAGGGCCGGGTTACTTACGGGACCGCCTACTGCTACCGAATACCTCTCACCGACCCGTGCGCTCTCACAGAGAGGGACTCCTCAGGGTGCCGTCAGCTAGGCAGTGTCGTCTGGCGACACCCAGGGGAAGGGCCTTCTCTGTGGGGGCTCCCACCCTCTGGAACGAACTCCCCCCAGGACTTCGTCAACTTCCGGACCTCCGAACCTTCCGTCGCGAGCTTAAAACACATTTATTCATCTGCGCAGGACTGGATTAGATTTTAAATTTATATTGGTTTTAAATGGGTTTTATTATTTATATTGTCTTTTAATAATTCGGCCTTTTAGAATAAGTTTTTTAACTGTTATTTTAGTCTGTATTTATATGTTTTTTACTTGCCTGTGAACCGCCCTGAGTCCCCTGGGAGATAGGGCGGTATATAAATGTGATTAATAAATAAAATAAATAAATAAATAAATAGAAGCTTGAAAGCTGGGCAGTGTTTCTTTCAACCTCTTCTTATACCAAAGAGAATTAAGACAAAGCTACTTTGAATGTCTTTCCCACATGTTCCACTTTCCCAGGACCAAGTTCTTGTTTCACTTCCCTTAGCAGCTCTTCTCTTCCCTTCTCCTTCTCCTTCTCCTTCTCCTTCTCCTTCTCCTTCTCCTTCTCCTTCTCCTCCCGCTTCGGTCAAAGCAATGGGGAATATAGCAGCGCTGCCTTTTTCTACTGCCACCTCATCCTTTTCTGCTTGTCCGTCTATCCATTGATAACATTTACAGCTGCGGCTTCCCTTGCTGCCCCTTCTCCTCTCTTTCTCTGCCATCCCACCCAAGTTCTCCTTCCCTGCCTTCTGAGCGGTTAAGAACGGAAAGATCCCAGCTGCCATTGAGCCTGGCTTTGAATTTAAGCCAAAGGATGGAAGCATTGTTGGAGGCCGCAGGTTTTTATGGGACGGATGTAACTATCAGGTGGATTTAACCTGGAAAGCAAAGACATGTAAGCTAATGCTTTCATTATAAGGTTATAATTTTATAAATCTGAGTATGTTTCCCCCTCTCTCCCTTGAGCTTCAGGAGATCTAGGGACAGTCGTATTTTTTTATCAGAGTAGCTGAATTGGAAGGGACTTTGGAAGTTTTCTAGTCCAACCCCCTGCTCAAACAGGAAACCCTATACCAGACAAATTTCAGACAAATGGCTGTCCAATCTCTTCTTAGAACCCTGCAGTGTTGGCGCATTCACAACTTCTGCAGGCAAGTTGTTCCACTGGTTAATTGTTCTGACGGTCAGGAAATTCCTCCTTAGTTCTAAGTTGCTTCTCTCCTTGATTAGTTTCCACCCGTTGCTTCTTGTCCTGCCCTCGGGTGCTTTGGAGAAGAGCTTGACTCCCTCTTCTTTGGGGCAGCCCCTGAGATATCAGAACGCTGCTATCACGTCCACCCCTAGTCCTTCTTTTCATCAAAATATTTTGGGGTTCCCCACCATTTCTTTTCTGCTGCTGGAATTTTTCATTAAAGCTCACATTTTAAAGACACCAGAAACTGCCATAAACTCTACGTCAAGATGAACCCCAAGACATGTCAAAGCCCAATGAACTGAATGATGAAGTGAAGAAACTGGTAAATAGTAAAAGGACTCGGAAATAGTAAAAGAAGTGTACAACTTGCTATCAGCTCAAAGCTATCAGGCTTTGCACATTGTCCCTGTCCTGCCTTCAGGTGCTTTGGAGAATAGTTTGACCCCCCCTCTTCTTTGTGGCAGCCCCTTAAACTACATTTCTGAAATGGTATAGGGTTTCCTACTCGAGCTGGGGGTTGGACTAGAAGACCTCCGAGGTCCCTTCCAACTCAGTTATTCTATATTCTGTTCAGGACTCCTATTCCTTCCATCGGATCCTTGTCTTGGTTGGGAGATTTCTTCCCGTTCCTCAGGTTTATTCCTTCTGCCCATTACATCAATCCCCTTGCTAGCCGTGGGGACCTGGCTGAGTAGGTGCTCCTATTTCCTTCTGCTCGACACTCAGCTTTAGTTCTTGAAATGACTTCCATAACGTATAAGCAATCGGAAATAACCTGAACTTGTGGCTTCGGAAATGTTTGTTTTAGTGGAGAGATAAGGCTGACGACTGCTGAACGTCTCTTCCACCTCACTTCCTCCAGACGCTGTCATGTCTTCCATCACGGAAGCAAGCAATGCCCCTGGGTTATTTAGCAAAGTCAGTTGGCAACCGCACAGCACCGACCTGTGAACCGGTTTGCTATTCTTGATCTGCCCTCTTTTCCCTGTAAGCGCTTGCTGGTCTGCTTTGAGGAAAAATAAAAGGGGAGGGGTGGGGGGGACTGTTATCACCTGCTTTGGAAAACATCTTTTTGTGTGTGTGCTGAGATGGAACATTACAGGGGATGAGACTAAAGGCCAGCGAGAGGGCAACCATGATTCATGAGTAAAATGAAGAGCCCGGTGATTTTTCTTCTTCTTCTTCGCCAACCGAACTGAGCTCTGACAAGGGCAGGGAAAAATGGGGGCGGAGGTGTGGGGGTGGGGGGTGGTAGGATAAACGCTGGCTCAGGCCTTTTCGTGGCTGTTAGGACTTGATCCAGGATGTCTTGGGAACGGGGATGGGGTGTGTGTGTGGGGGGTGCTGCTCTAATCCATTCTTTAGCCTGGCCATTTGCACGGTGGATCCCTGGCTCTTCAGAGGGAGCTGATGAGACCACATTGAGAGGAGACACGCAGGGGCTTTTGGAGAAGGGGAAGCCTCCAGCTGCAGAGTCAGGTCCGGGTGTGAGAAACAGGAACCAGCTGTTTTTGTCTCTCTGTGTGTGTGTGTGTGTGTGTGTGCATGGGCCTCAAAGAGGCATCATGCTGGGCCTCTGGTGGCTCAGCTGACTAAGGCAGTCTGTTATTAACAGCAGCTGCTTGCAATTACTGCAAGTTCAAGTCCCACCAGGCCCAAGGTTGACTCAGCTTTCCATCCTTTATAAGGTAGGTAAAATGAGGACTCAGATTGTTGGGGGGCAATAAAAGTTGACTTTGTATATAATATACAAATGGATGAAGACTATTGCTTAACACAGTGTAAGCCGCCCTGAGTCTTCGGAGAAAGGCAGGATATAAATTCAAATTAAAAAATAATAATCAAGAGTTTTAATGTGGAACGGATTGCTTGGGACTGAGATACCCAGCTCGTTCTTGCAGAAATACAATGCAATACAATACAATATAATATAATACAATACAATACAATAAAATCAGGGGTGAAATGTTCCCGGTTCGGACCGGATCACCTGATCCGGTAGTGATGGCAGCGGATGGTTCGGAGAACCAGAAGCAAAAATCCCTGCCCCCCTCATGCCCAGCTGAGCCGTGCAATCATCAGAGGGTTGTTTTTTTTTACTTTTAAAAGCATTTTTTCTTCAGCCGAAAAAAATGCTTTAAAAGTAAAAAAAAAAAAAAAGCCACCGACAATCACAAGGCTCAGCTGGGATCGTCAGAACTCTTTAAAAGCATTTTTTCTACAACCTCTTCAGCCAAAGAGGTTGTAAAAAATGCTTTTAAAAGGTTCTGGCAACCAGGCAACTCAGCTGGGATCGTCAGAACCCTTTAAAAGCATTTTTTCTACAACCTCTTCTTTTTAACCTTTTAAAAGTTAAAAAAAAAAGTTGGCGAAGCCCACCAAGTCACATTATCCCCCCCACTCACCAAGCCACACCCACAAAACCGGTAGTAACAAATTTTACATTTCACCCCTGAATACAATACAATACAACACAACACAACACAACAAAATCAGAGTTGGAAGGGACCTTGGAGGTCTTCTAGTCCAACAGCTTGCTTAGGCAGAAAACTCTATAGCATTTTAGACAAATGGTTTTCCAATCTCTTCTTTTAAAAAACTTCCAGTCTTGGCACATTCATAACTTCTGGAGGCAAGTTGTTCCACCGATTAATTGTTCTAATTGTCAGGAAATTTCTCCTTAGTTCTAGGTTGCTTCTCTCCTTGATTAGTTTCCACCCATTGCTTCTTGTCCTGCCTTCGGGTGCTTTGGAGAAGAGCTTGACTCCCTCTTCTTTGGGGCAGCCCCTGAGAGATTGGAATGCTGCTATCATGTCACCCCTAGTCCTTCTTTTCATCAAAATATTTTGGAATTCACTACCATTTCTTTTGTGCTGCTGGAATTGTCATTAAAGCTCACGTTTTAAAGACACCATAAACTGTCATAAACTCTATGTCAATAGGAACCCCAAGACATGTCAAATCCCAGTGAACTGAATGATGAAGCGAAGAAACTGGATGTAGAAGGGTCTCCTCTTAAAATAGTAAAAGAAGTAGAAGAAGTGTACAACTTGCTATCAGCTCAAAAGGCCGGGCTTTGCACATCAAATAGTCACAGCGCTCCCCAAAGTGGGTGGTGTCAGTCAGGGCCTCAGGATCTATGGGAGGGAGGGAGGGAGGGCTGGAGCGGTTTCAAATGATGCTGTGAGCCACTGCAAGAAGGCAAGATCGAAAGCAACTGCTTGACCTTTTAAGACTCTGATCTCAAAACTCTAGAAATGCAAACGAAAGGACTGTAAGGTTTGTTCTTGTCTCCATTTTGGGAGGAGGCTTTGAGAGTTGCTAGGACCTACCTGGCTCATACTACCGTATGTGGTGGATTGTCCAAAGACCAAAAGAAAAAATTTTGGGGATGAAAATACATACCTGCTTAGAGAAAATGATAAAGCAACACATAAATTTAAAGCCAGAAATATTTTTGTTCAATATCATTGTAGTCCGCCAGCAGTCTGCGGAGCTGGTAACAGAGTCAGACAGCGATGAGGCTGAGGTGGGGCCAGGGCCATCGGGGAATGAGGTGTGGACTCCAGAGCCTCCAGAGACTGATAGTAGTGAGGCAGAGGAAAAGGAGAAGCCTGTTCCTAATGCACGCATGAGAAGAGCTCCCAGAAGGCAAGAGCAGCTCAAGCAAAGAGGACGACTCAGGGGTAGGGTCAAGAGATGATTGGCCCCTCCCATAAGGCTTAAAAGACCAGCAACGGCATTTGAGCTCTTTGTCGGAAAACAACGTTAGTAGCTTCTTCTTCTTCTTCATCTACGTCTTGCATTTATTTTTATATCGGTGACTTCTGAAGGTTTGCCAAGAAAGGCCTTTGGCAGTTTGCCTAATTGGACCAAGGTTTGCGATAGGACTGAGGAATTTGTGTTGGGAGGAATTTGCTTTAATTTAGTTGAACTACGCTGGGAATGAAATAATTCTCAGCTGTTCGAATAAAGTTTGTTTGTTTTTTCACGGACTGAGTTTCCTACTACCTACTTGGGCCTGGGTCACAACAAATATATTGCCAGACAGATATGATAAAGGGAATGTAAATTTAATACTACATGTTTTGACAGCAGCGAGAATTGTATTTGCTCAACACTGGAAAAACGAGGAAACTCCTACAGATGAAAATATAATTTTAAAAAATATTAGATGGTGCAGAAGTGGATAGGTTACCATTAAAGATAAAGGACAAAGAAGGCACAGAATGTTTTTTAACTTGGGATTTGTTTTATCAATGGTTAGATAATAAAGGTAGACATTAGAAGTTGGAAGAATACTATTATACACAAGTAAAGAATATTATTACTATTATTATGTATATGTAAATTGACCCAGACAACACACTGTTTACTAAATATTTATATATGTTAAAAAATGTATAAATATATATATATATATTTTTAAAAAAGAGAGAATTGCTTCAACAGCGCATATGCAGATGGACCATTATGGCCTCTAAGCCATGGTTTTTGCACCCTACACTAAAACCTATTATTCACACTCCCTTCAAAATATGGCAAGTCAGTCTTGCTCAATCAGAAGTCCTTCTTCGTCTTCTGTCAACTGTTATCCTAAATCAGCATTTTTCAAACTTGGCAGTTTTAAGATGTGAGGACTTCAGCTCCCAGAATGCTCCCAGAACACTGCCCTAAATCTTCTCTCTAAATCCGAAGTACACCTTTTGAGATCCTGCACCCAGTGGTGGGATTCAGCCGGTTCGCACCTATTCGGGAGAACCGGTTGTTAACTTTCTAAGCAGTTTGGAGAACCGGTTGTTGGAAGAAAGCTTATTTTGTTTTTTTCCACTTCACAGGGCTAATCCTGTAAGGAAGGCAGGAAGGCAACATTCTGGTGGTGTTTCTAGCCTCATCTTTATTGCCCTGCTTACAGAAACTGCCTCCCTGGTTTAACCCTTATTATATTGTAACCGCTAAGGCGAAGTGCCCATCGACCTGAGTGACGTTGAGTTGGCCACGCCCACACGATCACATGACCACCAAGCCACGCCTATCCAGCTGGTCATTAGGGCAGAGAACCGGTTGTTAAATTATTTGAATCCCGCCACTGCCTGCACCTCCTGAAAACCTGGAAGATGGCCCCAGCTGCCTAAATGCAATTTATCATGGGACACCAGAGGGCAATGATAAAATCATAAAGATGGAATTAATAATAATGGAGAAATTAGGATTTAATATGGAATGAACGGTTAAGTGCATAAAGATAAATTTAATATCATCATTACTAGATCTGATTAATTTAATATACTTTCAAATTAGTTGTGCATAACATCCCATTGTCTTCCTTCTTTCTTTCTTTCTTTCTTTCTTTCTTTCTTTCTTTCTTTCTTTCTTTCCCTTGGTCTTGTCCGCTACTTTGAATGTAATTCCAAGGTTTATTTATTTATGTATTTATTATTTAAATTTCTATACCACCCTTCTCCCGAAGGACTCAGCCAGAATAAAATAGTCAATATAAAAGTTAAAACCAATTTAAAAGCAAAAATTCAAAGTTGGCTGGATCATTTAAAACCACTAAAAACCCCAATTAAAACCATTAGGCCAGTCCTGCGCGATGAAATAGAAATGTTTTCAGCTCGCGTCAAAAGGTCCGGAGATCAGGGAGTTGGCGAATATCCGGTGGCAGTTCATTCCAGACAGTTGGTGCCCTCACAGAGAAGGCTCTTCCCCTGGGGGTCGCCAGCCGACATTGTCTGGGCGACGGCACCCTGAGGAGACCCTCCCTCTGGGAGCGCACTGGTCGATGGGAGGCCGCCGGTAGCAGCAGGCAGTCCCGTAAATAAGGTTGGCATGCAAAGACCAAATACAGGTAGTCCTTGACTTGCAACCATTCATTTAGTGACTGTTCAAAGTGAAAATGGCACTGAAACAAGTAACATATCGCTATTTTTCCCGTGTACAACTATTGCAGCATCCCCACGATTACGTGATCAAAATTCAGGTGCTTGACAACTGGCTCATATAGGGCTGGGAAGTGGCTCAACAGGCTAATGCAGTCTGTTATTAACACACAGCTGCCTGCAATTACAATTACTGCAGGCTCGAGTCCCACCAGGCCCAAGGTTGACTCAGCCTTCCATTCTTTATAAGGTAGGTAAAATGAGGACCCAGTGTTGTGTCTTGCCCGCCCTCAGAGCAGCCGGGGCCTTCTTACCTGCTCCCGAACACTGAGGAATGTATGCCTCCCGGCCCAAGTCCTGGCTCCATGCCCACACAAACTGCAGAAGAAGGAGAATCTCCCAGCCCCAGCCCTGACTCCATGCCCAGGCAAACGGAGCAGCTAGACCCCTCCCCCTCCTCCACAGCATGTGAGCCTGAGGAGGGTTTATTCCCAACAGCTGATTGGAGTAATCCTCGCATCAGAAGATTGGATAGGCGGAGGCAACAGAGGGAAGGGAGGGGCAGGCCTTAATGAGTGCCGAGTCATGGAGCCACACCCCATGGCCTATATAAAGGATCTGCTTTCTGGCAGTCTCTGAGTCAGGCAAAAGTCGAACTTATCTTGCTGAAGTCACTTACTGGTCTCCTGCCTGCTCTGCGGACTTTGCTAGGACTTTGGGCAGAGCTGCAGAGGCAAGCCTGATTCAGATTTCCCTGACCCAGCTGTCAGTGGAGGAGTGGGACACGACACCCAGATTGTTGGGGGGGCAATAAGTTGACTTTGTATATAATATACAAATGGATGAGACTATTACCTTACACAATGTAAGCCGCCCTGAGTCTTTGGAGAAGGGCGGGATATAAATTCAAAAAAAATTTAAAAAAATAAAAATAAAAATAAATAATGATGGTTGCAGTGTCCCAAACTCATGTGATCACCCTCTGCGACCTTCTGACAAGCAAAGGCCAGGGGGAAACCAGATTCACTTAACAACCGCTTTACTAACTTCACATCTGCAATGATTCATTTAACAACGGTGGCTAGAAGGGTCGTAAAATGGGGCAAAACTCACTTAACAACTGTCACGCTTAGCAATGGGAATTTTGCAGTCTCGATTGCGGTCCTAGGTCAAGGATCGACCTTTCATCCCACAAGAATTAAAAAAAATATATTAAAAGAATAAATGCACGAACGAAAAAGAGGACCGACAGCAGAAAAGAAACAAAAACTGAAAGGACAGTTTTGATGGACCACTAGGATCTTTTCGTGCTGTCAGTTTTCTCTGCTTCTATGAATACCTGTATAGCTCTCAACATAAAGAAAAAAACAACATTGCTTTGGTCATAAATGGAATATTGCATCTAGTTTTGATCACCACAATATTAAAAAAAAGGTGTTGAGACTCTAGAAAGAGTGCAGAGAACAGCAACGAAGATGCTTAGAGAGCTGGAGGCTAAAACGTATGAAGAAGAGTTGCTGGAATTGGGTATGTCTAGTTTAATGAAAAGAAGAACTAGGAGGTGACATGATAGCAGTCTTCCAATGTCTAAGGGGCTGCCACAAAGAAGAGGGTGGCGGGAGGGTCAACCTGTTTTCCAAAGCACCAGAAAGCAGGAGCAGAAGCAATGGATGAAAACTAATCAAGGAGAGCATCCACCTAGAACTAAGGAGAATTTTCCTGACGGTCAGAACAATCAATCAGTAGAACGACTCGCCTCCAGAAGTTGTGGTGCTCCGATACTGGAGGTTTTTAAGAAGAGATTGGACAACCATTTGTCTGAAGTGATATAGGGCTTCCTGCTTAACCCCTGTATATGGTTGGATTAGAAGACTTCCAAGGTCGCTTCCAACCCTGTTATTCTGTTAGCGAAAACCCAGAGGTTACATCTTTTCTATCCTGCTCTACGGAGTGGAGAGTTGGTCTCTTGACAGAAAGCCACTTGAAGAGACTAGAAGCATTTGAAATGTGGATTTACAGCGGCTGTTACGTATAAGCTGGGTTGACAAAATCAGAAATGAGGAGCTGATAAGCTGCCTGGGAAAGCCAAGGGAAATCATCAAGACTATTAAAAAAGTGAAACTTAGAATATTTGGACGTGTGATACAGACACCCAGAAAAATACGGCATCCTTCATTTAATCCTCCAAGGAAAGATTGAAGGCAAATGAGATCCAGGCAGAAGAAGAACATCATGGCTTCAAAATCAAAGGGACCGGTTTAGACAAAACTCAACAGCACTTTTTCATGCCGCTGTTGATAAAAATAGGATCCCCAACATGATCCCCAATGTCCAATGACGGATATGGGAGGAGGAGGAGGAGGAGGAGGAGGAGGAGGAGGAGGAGGAGGAGGAGGAGGAGGAGGAGGAGGAGGAGGAGGAGGAGGAGGAGGAGGAAGAGGAGAAGGAGAAGGAGGAGGAGGAGGAGGAGGAGAAGGAGAAGGCCAATCCTTGATGCTACCACTGACAGGAGGGTGTGAAAAAGCCAAGTAACCATTGCCTCTTTTCTTGCTGTGTCTTCTCTCTACATGGATTCAAATAAAACTCCCTCTAGAAAGTGCTGTTTGCCAAATAAGACATAGAAAAATGCTGTTTGCACAGCAAAGAAGCCCCGAAGAGCACCAGAATCAACTTTCCTGAAATGCAATTAGCAGTTCAGACAAGCCAAGAAGGAATTAAACTTCTAATATCTCAGGTTCTGCCTGGGCAAACAAATGCATCCGTGTTAATTCCCTTAATGTCATTAACCTCAAATGGAGTTGAGTCCCAGATCCGGTAGCCCTGCCCTATCGCGTTCCCTCTTCTTGGAGAAACATCGTGTGCATGGCAATGTTAAGTGGGGTGTAAGAAATGGGCAGCGTATGAAGCATTCAAACAATATTTCTAGCAGGAATGCCAGATTCTGTAACAGCTTTGTTCCATCCGTCTGGTAAAGGTCGCAAGATTCATTTTTCTCGCCATGTACATTTATACATCCAAACTAGACTGTGTTGTTTCTCTGTGTCATATAATATATGTTATATATTTGTATTTTGTATTTATTTATTTGCTTGCTTGCTTCTTTCTTTCTTTCTTTCTTTCTTTCTTTCTTTCTTTCTTTGTCATGTGTATGTAGTATATATTGGAGGGGGTAACCCTTTGAGAGCTGTATGCAGCAAAATTTCATTTTAATGTATGCCGATTAGTGTACATTCAAGGTGACAATAAAGTTCTAATATTTGGAAGGAGAATCACCAGTCATACATGTGGATCACAAAGCTGTTGGGACCATTAAAATCACATTGCTCTCATTTGATGGCTACTGGAAAAGACATCCCCCAAAAATATCAAAATTTCTTTTCATGCTCCATTGAATATATTAAGGCTTTTGATTGTGTACACCGGAATGAATGCTGAATAGCCCTCGAAAACATGGGAGTGCCAGGCATATCTAATCTGTCTGTTAAAAGAATTGGTACGATGAACCAGGAACGAGCAGTTAGAACAGAATGTGGCGCAATTAAATGGTTCTAAATTGGGAATGGAGTATTACCTAACATTGTACATGGTCACGCTGCTTGTTTTTACTAACCTGCAGAATATATCATGAGAAAAGATTGGAATAGAAGCGATCGGAACGGAATTAAAATGGCTAGGAGCAACCCTCAGCAACCTCAAAGGTGCTGATGAGGCCACTTTTCAAGGGCTGGAAACACGGAAGTCTTAAAGCATCTTTCGCTGAAGGCTTAAACACATAGTGTGATTCAGAGGATTTTAAAGCTTAACATTCAATTGAAACCATAACTTTTCCTCCTGGGATTGAAACAGCTAGAAAAGAGATGGGGAACGCTGTTTGTTAGATACGATAACTGCAAGCAAGATGATGGTATGCACAAAGATGGAAAGATTTGGTAACAGCTACAACAGAGTACATGGTTGGAGAAGATGACAGAACTAGCTTGAAATGGCTAAATTGACTGGTTTGATTAGAGAAAAGATAACGTTTATCTGTGATTGGAAACCCCTTATGGGCTTTTTGTGCAAGAAAGAAAAAAATGTGAACTTGTCATTTATGATTCTGATGATTAGACAGGATACATTGTAGATGAGATGATAGATGATAGAAAGAAGAGTGTTATGATGTAACTTTAGAGAGAGGTTAAAACATAATTGTGCCTATAATTTGGCTCTGCAACCAAACAAGACAGACACAGACTTCAACAGATAGTTAGAGCTGCAAGAAAAACGGTTGCTACCAACCTGCCTTCCATTGCGGACCTGTATACTGCACGAGTCAAAAAGAGGGCTGTGAAAATATTTACAGACCCCTCACATCCTGGACATAAATTGTTTCAACTTCTATCCTCAAAATGACGCTATAGAGCACTGCACACCAGAACAACTAGACACAAGGACAGTTTTTTCCCCAAATCCCCACACGTACCCCAGTTCTAATACCCCAATTCTCTGTCTACTTACAGGCTGCAAAGGGCCACCACCTCAGACTGTGCGGAAGTTATTGGAGCAACGAAGACAACAACAAGCTGCTCTAAGCCGCAGCACCAGGCCCCTGGTGAGTCACCTGCTGAATAGACCTGGACACCTGTATTACATGCAGATAGCCACACGCTTCTCCCTAGCACAACTCAGTTTGAAGGTTGAATCATGGCAACTGGACCAAGTTTATCCAGTTGCCATGATTCAACCTTCAGGCAACTTTTGCCTGCCATCTCACCATGGCCAACTCAACATGGCCAACTCTCCACGGCCAACTCACCGCGGGACAAGAGTTACACTTAATATCGAAGAAATAGTGGAATAGGACCATTAAAGAAAGGATGCCGAATTGAGGGACAAAATGAAATGCGAATGACGAAAATTAAAATAT
This sequence comes from Ahaetulla prasina, assembly GCF_028640845.1. Taxonomy (NCBI): domain Eukaryota; kingdom Metazoa; phylum Chordata; class Lepidosauria; order Squamata; family Colubridae; genus Ahaetulla; species Ahaetulla prasina. The sequence goes on along the minus strand of NC_080548.1, from coordinate 23,044,660 downwards.
GTTTTAGACTATTTTAAATAATTAAATTGAATTGTCCCACAGGGAGTTGTCCTGTGGCGAGTTGGCCATGGCGAGTTGACCATGGCAAGTTGGCCATGGCATGTTGGTTGTAGAGAATTGGCCGTGGTGAGTTGGCTGCAGTGAGTTGTCCCATTCCACCTTTAGACACCTTTGCCTGGATGTGTTCTGTCTCCTTCCCCACTTCAGACTCACGAGCTGGCCTTCGGCCAGTAGATTCACAGCTCTTATCAGTCCTGGCAGAGAAATCGCAGCTGCCTGCCAAAGTTCAAACAAATGACTCACGTAGCAAGACTTTCAGCTCTTTTTGAAACAGTTCAGCTAAACTTTTGCTTCCCGTGGAGTGAGAGCAGTCCCAAAGCTCCTTATATATCCTTCCGTTTGATGACGACGCCTCTCTAATCTTCTGAAGCATGGGTCAAGCCAAGCTTGATTATTATTATCAGCTGGGTCTAACGGCGTAGCCTGGGGAAGGGAGGAATCAGGGGATGACGGCCTCATTACGTCCTCCGACTGGTCTGGTTCTGGCTCCTGGAGCCGAGCCAAAGGAATCGGTGCTACCGAGGTAAGCCTTACCGGCCCTTCCCCCTCACTCTCGGACTCACTTTCGGGCATGGGGCCAGGTTCAGGGGCTGGAGTCACAACAGGATGACTGAGATTCTTCACCGACACAACTCAGTTTCTTTCTAGGTTCTTTGTGGAATCACTGAACTATTTTGGGCCTTCATTCGTCTTGTTCCTCAAATGCATTTGAACAGAGAGGGTTGATCCAACCTGGTCTTATTGCCTTTCTCAGATTCATTACTTTCTCTCTCTTTCTCTTTCTCTTTCTATTCCCATTTCAGATCCCACCAGGAGCTTTAGAAGCCAGCTGGCCAGGTGAGTGGACTCAGACATCTGGGAATGTAATTGCTTTATCTCTGTCACAAACGCTCTTGTGAATTTAGCTTTCCATCAGCTTCTCTAAACATGGTACCCTCCAGCTGGCATCTTAACAACTCCAGCAATTCTAACAGAGCGGAGATTTCTCCACTGCATCTGGAGGTTAACAGATTATGCTAAGCATTTGCGGTACTTAAGGTTTTCCACTTAAATTGCTGCAAGAATAATTTATTTTTGGCTTAGGTCACTTAATAAACTTCCAAGCAGTTTCAGATTTAACTCATTATCTATCTCTTTATCTCTCAATCTATTTAATCTATCTAAACAATTTCCTGGTTCTTACCGTTGCAGCATCATTGCTCCATTCTCAAAATGGCACTGCCGGTCCAAATGGTTCTCCACTTACAACCATTCATTCAGTGACCGTTCCAAGTTACAACGGCACTGAAAATGTGACCTATGTCTGGTTTCCACACTTACGACCGTTGCAACGTCCCCTTGGTCATGTGATCAAAACACGACAGTTTGCAACTGGCAAGTATTTTATGACGGTTGCGCTGTCCCAGGGTCATGTGATCACTTTCTGTGACTTTCCCAGCCAGCTTTCTACAAGCAAAGTCAATGAGGCAAGCCAGATTCGCATAATGACTGCATGATTCACTTAACAGCTGAAGTGATTTGCTTAACAATTGTGGCAAAAAGGCTACAAAATGGGGTGGGAGACTCATTTAACAACAGCCTCACTTAGCAACAGAAATTTTGGGCTCCGTTGTGGTTTGAGTCAAGGACTACCTGGATGTTCCGTTGCTTAGGAACAGTGGTGGGATTCAAGTAATTTAACAACCGGTTCTCTGCCCTAATGATTTCTTCCAACAACCAGTTTGCCAAACTGCGCAGAAAGTTAACAACCAGTTTATTTATTTATTTTATTTTATTTATTTTATTTGATTTTTATACCGCCCTTCTCCCGAAGGACTCAGGGCGGTGTACAGGCATAATAAAACCGACAATACAATATACAGTTTAAAATACGATTTAAAAAACTTATTTAAATTAGCCCAATGATTAAAATTTACCATATTAAAAAACCCCGTTTAAAATTAATAAATTTAACATTAAAAACCCAATTTAAGCCAGCCCCGCGCGGATAAAAAGATGAGTCTTGAGTTCGCGACGAAATGTCCGAAGGTCAGGTATTTGGCGTAAACCCGGGGGAAGTTCGTTCCAGAGTGTGGGAGCCCCCACAGAGAAGGCCCTTCCCCTGGGGGCCGCCAGCCGATATTGCTTGGCGGACGGCACCCTGAGAAGTCCCTCTCTATGGGAGCGTATGGGTCGGTGGGAGGCGTGTGGTAACAGCAGGCAGTCCCGTAAGTACCCAGGTCCTAAGCCATGGAGCGCTTTAAAGGTCATAACCAACACCAACACAGTTCTCCCGAAGTGGTGCGAATTGGCTGAATCCCACCTATCTATCTATCTATCTATCTATCTATCTATCTATCTATCTATCTATCTAATGGTGGGATTCAAGTAATTTAACAACCAGTTCTCTGCCCTAATGATTTCTTCCAACAACCAGTTTGCCAAACTGCTCAGAAAGTTAACAACTGGTTCTCCCGAAGTGGTGCGAATTGGCTGAATCCCACCTATCTATCTATCTATCTATCTATCTATCTATCTATCTAATGGTGGGATTCAAGTAATTTAACAACCGGTTCTCTGCCCTAATGATTTCTTCCAACAACCAGTTTGCCAGACTGCTCAGAAAGTTAACAACCGGTTCTCCCGAAGTGGTGCGAACCGGCTGAATCCCACCACTGCTTAGGAAATACATTCTTGGCGAACTCCAAGTCAATCTTGATTTCTTCTCTGTTTTAGGAGAGTAAGATTAGGACATTGTTTCAGTGTGGCCTGCAGAACTTGGACACTTTCCAGCTTGGGTGGCCTTCAGCTACGAGAATTTTCAATAATCCTCATGCTGACTGGGGAACTCAGATTGGTATAGTGCCGGGGTCAGCAACCCGTGGCTCTGGAGCTGCATGTGGCTCTTTCATCCCTCTGCTGCAGCTCCCTGTTGCTGGTCGGCTCCACAATTGATAGGGCTTTCGGTTAGGACAGGTAGAGGCAAAAGGACACCGTGCTAGGAGGAGACTCTATGGTGGGGGAACTGACTTTCAGTCGGCAGAGGAAAAAGGACGCCGCACTAGGAGGAGACTCTATGGTGGGGGAACTGACAGTCGGCAGAGGAAAAAGGATGCCGCGCTAGGAGGAGGCTTTATGATGGGGGAACCGGACTTCCGGTCAGCTCCAGAACTGAACGGGGGCTTCTGGTTAGGATCTTTGTGGCTCTTTGAGTGTTTAAGGTTGCCGACCCCTGGTATAGTGGTTAAGGTGCTGACCTACAAACCAGGGGGGTTCTAATCCTACCTCAGACATAAAAGGTTAGCGGGGATCATGGTTAGAGGTAGTGAATGGAGGATAAAGGAGAATATTTGTAGCTCAGGGTTGAAACGAGGGGTCCTTCGTGCTCTCTGCGTCAACCCTGAAGCTGACCTGACCAAAGCCATTGTGAAACTTCAGAGTTGCCACACTGGAGCCGAGGCATAGGCAGGGGGGAATAGAGATAGCTGGGGTTTTGTAGCCAAAACAAAATACTTTCTCCTGAGAACCAAGGACATTCTCACACCTGGTCAGAGGGAGGAGGAGCGATGTTACCCGGCAATCGGACAGCACCTCAATTGGACCATGTGACTGACTGTTTGGGAAAGGGGAAAAACTTGTAATTAGATGAAAACCACGGGAACTTTCAAAGTCGGTTTTCATCAGGTTGTGCCAATATGATATATCCAATAAAACTATTCTTCGAGGAATCCACCTGCTTCGGAGTTTTGTTTGCTATGGACATATTACTTGGAACCCCTGACACTCTGAGCTTGGTTGTTTTTCATAATCGAACAAATCAAGAGGGATCCCATATGGCTGTTTTTTTAATTGCATCTTTGTAGGCGTTCCCTTTATATCAGGGGGCCTTGGTGCTCTCTGAGCTTGCTTGGTTTCTTGCAGACGTGTCATTACCCAAACTAGGTAACACTAGTTAACCTCATCAGGACCAGCACTGATGATGTTACCTAGTTTGGGTAATGAGACGTCTGTTATGGCCCACCAGCAGCCAGTGGAGATGGCATCAGATTCGGACAGTGAGGAGGTTGGGGAGGAACGTGGGCCAGTTCTGGAGTCTGGGGAAGGCTCAGACAAGGGCTCTGCGTTGGAGGCAGAGAGGGGGCCAGGGCCATCCGACAGTTATCAGCTGCCTTCGGAGTCAGACATCAGCAAGGCAGGGGAACAGCTGGAGCCTCTTCCCAGTGTGCGCATGTGCAGAAGACAGGAACAAATAAGAAAGCAGGGTCAACTTCGGAGTAAGCCCACACCTGGGAGATGATTGGCCCCTCCCATAGGACATAAAAGGGGAGCAAACAGGACGTGGGCTTTTGCAGGAAGCAATTAGTTCATTTGGCCGATTTAAGATTTGAAAGTTCTGTTTGTGATTCTGTGCCAAGTTTGGCCTTGCCCCGCATCTGGAAATTAGCTCTCTGGCAGCGTTCCAAGTGAGACAAAGGTGGGTGTTGACCTTCCTCTGAAAGACTATTTGTCAAGCCTTGAGGACTGTAAATGAAAGTAATTTACAGTCGTATAAATAAAAGTGGTTTTGCAGGACTAAGACTTTGCTTCATGCTTTCTAAGGAAGCCTAGGTTAGAACCAGAGGTGGGTTTTCAGCAGGTTTTGACCAGTTCTGGAGAACCGGTAGCGGAAATTTTGAGTAGTTCGGAGAACCGGTAGTAAAAATTCTGACTGGCCCCGCCCCCATCTATTATCTGCCTCCCAAGTCCCAGCTGAATGGGAGGAAATGGGATTTTGCAGTATCCTTCCCCTGGATTGGGGAGGGAATGGAGATTTTACAGTATCCTTCCCCTGCCACACCCACCAAGCCACACCCACCAAGACATGCCACGCCCACCAAGCCACACCCACAGAACCAGTAGTAAAAAATTTTGAAAGCCACCACTGGTCAGAACAACATCTGCAAGAAAGCAACCAAGCTCAGAGAGGACCAAGGACACCTCAGCATGGAAGATGTGCAAATGAAGCACAGGTTCTGTCCTCTTAAAATCTGGTCAGACCGTTAAGGGCCCTAGGCAGATGTTGCCACGTCTAACTTCAAAAGTGGAGATAGATGATTTTCCGAGGGGGATTTTTCAGTTGGAAGACAATAATGAGACTGTCTCTGGTGGTTGCCACAGTTGTGAATGTTAAACTAATTATATTTTATTGGAGAAAACTATCTCAGCCTCATGTTTGTGAATCCTGCTCTGTCTATCAAACCCACGAAGGTCATCGGCCAAACTGACATCTGTGATCAGAGTAAAAACATTAAGTTTAACGCTGACTGGAAAACCCTTATAGACCTTGTGTGCATGAAACAGGGGGGGGAAATGAACTTTTGAGATACGGTTTTGATGATTAAAAAATAAAATTATAGAAAAAGTGAGAGCCGTGCAGAAACCATCAAGTAAGAATTTAATTTCCACTTATAACTGCAATAAAAGAAAATCAGACTTTTTTTCCCCTGCTTTGTTTTTCCTTCCTTCTTTCCTTCCTTCTAAATATTAGTTTCTATATTTCTTGCTTAAAATCCCAATAAAACTATTTAAAATACAGGCGTTATCCTGTATTAACTGATTTACGGGGCAAGATTTATTATTCAAATAGATTTATTGTAGATTTATTGCTCAACGTTCCATTAGGTCTTTACTTAGGATTATTGATTAACTACTATGTATTTAATAACATTTCCTCCAAGGGTGCAAATTGACCCAAAGAGGTTTTCCTCTACTGCATTTTTTACCTTGCAACAGCCCTGCAAGGTAGACTTTACTTAAGTATATAGGTATGTATTCAAATTCTACAGCTGCCCAATTTAGTCAATGACTCTGAGCGGCTTACAATTAAATATAGAACATAATTCTTTATTGGCCAAGTGTGATCGGACACATGAGGAATTGGTGTTGGTGCATACGCTCTCAGTGTACATAAAAGAAAAGATACGTTTGTCAAGAATCATATGGTACAACACTTAACGATAGTCATAGGGTACAAATAAGCAATCAGGAAACAATATCAAGAAGAAGAAGAAGAAGAAGAAGAAGAAGAAGAAGAAGGAGGAGGAGGAGGAGGAGGAGGAGGAGGAGGAGGAGGAGGAGGAGGAGGAGGAGGAGGAGGAGGAGTAGAAGAAGAAAGAGAAGAAAGAGAAAGAAAGAAAGAAAGAAAGAAAGAAAGAAAGAAAGAAAGAAAGAAAGAAAGAAAAAAAAAAGAGAGAGAGAGAGAGAGAGAGAGAGAGAGAAAGAATAGAATTTTTTGTTGGCCAAGTATGATTGGACACACAAGGAATTTGTCTTGGTGCATATGCCCTCAGTATACATAAAAGAAAAGATATGTTCATCAAGAATTCTAAGGTACAACACTTATTGATAGTCATAGGGTACAAATAAGCAATCAGGAACTAATCAATATCAATATGAATAGAATAGAATAGAATAGAATAGAATAGAATAGAATAGAATAGAATAGAATAGAATAGAATAGAATAGAATAGAATTTATTGGCCAAGTGTGATTGGACACACAAGGAATTTGTCTTGGTGCATATGCTCTCAGTGTACATAAAAGAAAAGATACGTTCATCAAGGTACGACATTTACAACACGATGGTCAATATATCAATATAAATCATAAGGATTGCCAGCAACAAGTTATAGTCATACAGTCATAAATGGAAAGAGATTGGTGATGGGAACTAATATATATATATATATTACAATTAAAAATACCAAAAACAATAAAGACACTAAAAATGTCCAGATTAAATATATATAGGAGCAAGACACTTAGCCAGTTAGCCAAGTATGACCATTTTTCACCCTTAGACAGCTGCAGCAGATAATTAAGGTCATAAATGTAAGCCCGAGTACAGTGATCTGTGCATTTTCTGTTTCTCCAAAGAAATCAACTTTATACTGTTGGAAGAAATATCCGTCTGGGTTCAGTTCCAAGTGGGGGAAAAGACACTGGATTCATGGAAGTTGCTTGGAAAGAAGGTTTATTGATGAACAGGGTCACATGGCTTGAGATCCTGGGCAGAGAAAGGGGCAGAGATGCTGAGAGTGCCTGGGTTTTATGCCCTCTGTTGGGCTTTGAATTTGAGCTTGTGTTCTGATTGGTTGTCAGACTCCCCTGGGGCCATGCAGGGGTACCTTTGTAGGTTGTCCAAAGTCCCAGGCTTGGTTGACTCTTGCTGGGTGATGATGTAATGAAAGGGCTTTGGGCAATTCCTGCTATGGTTCTGCCTGAAGGAGGTAGATCTTTGTTATGTAGAATAGATTAGCGCAGGCCTTAATGGCCCTTTTTAATATTTCCTAAAATATCTCATTTTCCCAGGAGAAGGGTGGGTGTTAACTTCCTACAATACACTGACTGGAGCTTCCTCTAATCTCTTTTCTTAGCGCCCCATGGAACACTAGAAAAGGGGGATTCTGTTCTAGGACCATCTACGGTCCCTCCGTATCCAGTTGCTGCCTTTCCTGCCTGGCAACCAGAGGCCTCCAGCCAAGGAGCTTTCGCTCCAGATTTTCACTACCCGTGTGTGGACCCTGGCAACAATTTCCATCTCCAGCCTCAAGGGAGCCAGTATGATGTGATGAGTCCCTGCCCTCCCTTGGAAACCAATATTTATGGAGCAGCAGGTCCTGGAGGTCCCGAGGTAGCCTATGCATCCAAGATAACATCAGCAGTAAATTATGAGGTGAGATGAGGAGAGGTGGAAGTGGGCTGGAATGAGCTCCCTGGGGTATTTAGCAGCGTATTCATATGAATGTCTCAAGCTGGCTGTAAAAAGCCACTTACTTCTCCAAAGAGAATCCTGAGAATTGTGTGCAGATGTGATCTCCTCAACGTGTGCTAGGAGCCTTTCCAAAGTGCAGTTGGCATCTTTTCTTTGGAAAGGACGATGAAAAAGCAGCATGGTTTTGTTTTGTTTTTAATGCACAGATGTATTTTCAAAGTAGATAAGTCCGGGCTCACTTTCCCTATCCAGGTGCTATCCAGAGGAGCTGAACTACCGTAGTATGTAGGAGAAAATATCAGGAGTGAAATGCTCCCGGTTCGGACCGGATCAGGTGATCCGGTAGCAATGACGGCGGGTGGTTTGGAGAACCGCCAGCAAAAATCCCTGCCCTCCCCCCATGCCCAACCATGCCCGCACGATTATCAGAGGCTTTTTTTTTTAACTTTTAAAAGCATTTTTTAAAAGGTAAAAATGCTGAAACCTGCTAGGCAAAAAATAGGGGTGGAGTGTTCGTTTGAGAGAGAGGGAGAGAGAGGAAGGAAGGAAGGAAGGAAGGAAGGAAGGAAGGGAAGGAAGGAAGGAAGGAAGGAGGGAGGGAGGGAGGGAGGGAGGGAGGGAGGGAGGGAGGGAGAGGGAAGAAAGAAAAAGGAGAGGAAGGAAGGACTATAAACCTGGCACTAGACGCAGCTTCATAGGATAATCCAGGGCTGCAACTGGTTTAATAACCGGTTCAGAGATTGCGCGCCTAATGCGCCTGCACGCAGCATTCAAAATACAGCAATTTGAAGCTCAGCTGCTTACTTTCTAAGGCAGCCCCAGTTAGTAGGACAGCAGAGGCACAGAAATCAGTTGTGCCACGGGAATCAGCTGAGCCAGAAAGAAGGAAATATAGGACAGGATAGGGCAGGGACCGGTGGGCAGGGCCAGCTGATCTTCGGAACTACCAATTCACCTGAACTGGCCCGAACCAGCAGAAGCCCACCTGTCGTGTCCCACTCCCCCTCCGACGACCAGGACAAGGGAGTCCATATCAAACGTGGCAACGAAGCCTCTGCAGCTTGCCAAATTCCTTCGAGGTTTCTCAGGGCAGGCAGGCAGTCCAAGTTGTGACTTCAGCAAACCAGATGAGACTTTGCTTGACTCAAGGTTGGAATGCCAAAAGCAGGTCCTTTATATAGGCTGTGGGGTGTGGCTCCATGACTCAGCATTTATCCAGGCCTGCCCCACCCTTCTCTCTGCTGGCGTCGCCTCTCAGATCTCCGGAAGCGAGGATCCACCCACTCTGAATTGTCCCCAGCTGTATCAGAGGGAGTAGGTCCGAGTAATTGCACCACTTGGCTGACTTCCTGCTCTGTAGGCTGCGCCGAAGGAAAACACACTGAATGAGTGAGCTGTACTGGGTTTCTCCCTCCACTCCCTGACTCCTCTCCGGGCATGGGGCCAGGGCCGGGGGCTGGAGTCATGACAGGCCTTTCATCTTCATTATCAGACTCAGAGTCTGATAACAAGTCCAGTTGGCAACGGGAGGGGCCCGGCTGAGGAGAGGAGGGAGGACGAGTCACAACACCACCACTGAGAACCACCCATCTTTAGATCAGCTTCACTCCATCACCTGTTTAACTTTTTTTAAAAAATTTCCATCCAGAAGGTTGCCACTGAAGCTGTCCATCTTTATCCAAGCTCGGAGACCTCCTGGCTGGGACAGGAACAAAACAATGCTTGCCTCCTCCTTCCTGGGAGTTACGCAGACTTATCTGTGGATGTCGATCCAGGGGAACTGACTCAAGCTCGGGCACAGATCCAGAATATAGATCTATCTCACCTTTTGCAGCAGGATGAAGATGGCGACACGTAAGTGTACAACCGGGGCACCAACCCAGTGAGGAACTCATTCCGTGTTCTTGTTTGGGACGGCCGTGGGAAAAGATGAAAGGGCTTGGAAAGCAGATAACGAGCAAGCTACATAGAGTGGTGCGGTGGCCTAGAGGTGAAGTTCTCGCCACATAATTAGGAGGCTGTGAGTTCAATCTTAGGTAGAGGCAGATATTTCTCTCTCTGTCGTGTCCCACTCCTCCGCTGATGGCCGGGTCAGGGAAATCCGAATCAGGCTTGCCTCTGCAGCTCTGCCCAAAGTCCTAGCAAAGTCCTCAGAGCAGGCAGGAGACCAGAAAGTGACTTCAGCAAGATAAGTTCGACTTTGCCTGACTCAGAGACTGCCAGAAAGCAGATTCTTTATATAGGCCATGGGGTGTGGCTCCATGACTTAGCACTCATTAAGGCCTGCCCCTCCCTTCCTTCTGTTGCCTCCGCCTATCCAGTCTTCTGATGCGAGGGTCACTCCAATCAGCAGCTGTTGGAAATAAACTTTCCTCAGGCTCACATGCTGTGGAGGAGGGGGAGGGGTCTAGCTGCTCCGTTTGCCTGGGCATGGAGCCAGGGCTGGGGCCGGGGGATGCTCCCTCCTCTGCAGCCTGCTTGGGCATGGAGCCAGGACTGGGGCCGGGAGGCATACATTCCTCCGTGTTCGGGAGCAGATAAGAAGGCCCCGGCTGCTGTGAGAGCGGGCAAGACACAACACTCTCTGGGCACAATGAGGACATATCTGCTGAACAAAACTCCACATTGGCGACAGGAAGGGCATCCGGCCAGTAAACACTCAGCTCCATTCAGCTGCCTAGACTCCACCCGGCAAGGGATTATGGGGTCGTTAAAGGATGATGATAACAAGCAGGCTACATAGGAACTAACTGGGAAAAGGACTGGAATCTGTTCCCAACCTGGTGTTTTCCAGATAGGTGAGGCCTGCAATTTCTAGCTTGGACAGCTCAAAGACTTTACTGGATAAAAATGCCAAGTGTTATATAGCCGTATCACATCTGGAATGCATCCCACTGGGAAAACATCCATGGTTGCAGTGTAAAAACAGGATTAAACGATGGCAGCCTTCTCATTTTCTTGCCACTTAGAGTGAATCAGATAAGACAAAAAAAAAAAAAGTGGCAATTGGGCGGCCCACAAAGTATTGCCACACAACAAAGGCAACCAGGAGATTTACAGTTTGCACTTTTAGATGTTAAATCTTTGCCCTTGTGATAGATAATTCCTTTGCATTTGCATGCATATCACTGTGCTAATCCCTAATAATATATCATCATATCCCACATGCAATTCCATTTCAGGGAAGTAATATTATACCCACAGAGAAAAGGCAAAAGGCAGTATTTCTCAATCTTGACAACTTGAAGATGGGTGGACTTCCTGTTGTGGTGGGGGATTCTGGGAGTTGAAGGCCACTCATCTTCAAGTTGCCAAGGTCAAGGAAACACATAAGGAGCAGCAAGCTGTCAGTGAATGACATGAGAGAAGAAAGAAAAAGATACATGGCTAAATCTCATTTATGCCAATACCGTTCATTAGAATCTTTTAAAGGTAAAGGTAAAGGTTCTCCTGCACATGCGTGCCAGTCTAGTCATTCCTGACTCTAGGGGGCGGTGTTCATCTCCGTTTCAAAGCCAAAGAGCCAGCGCTGTCCGAAGACGTCTCCGTGGTCATGTGGCTGGCATGACTCAATGCCAAAGGCACACGGAACGCTGTTACCTTCCCACCAAAGGCGGTTCCTATTTTTCTACTTGCATTTTTTTACATGCTTTCAAACTGCTAGGTTGCCAGAAGCTGGGATAAGTGACGGGAGCTCACCCCGTTATGTGGCCCTAGGGATTCGAACCGCTGAACTGCCGACCTTTCTGATCGACAAGCCCAGCATCTTAGCCATTGAGCCACTGCATCCCTTCATTAGAATCTATAGCTTTCTATTTTTGCAAGTCCTCCTTGCTTCCCTCACCTTTAGATGCCACTATATGTGTTGTGAGAGGAACGCGGTGGCTCAGGGGCTAGGACGTTGCGCTTGTCGATCAAAAGGTTGGCAGCTCAGCGGTTCGAATCCCTAGTGCTGCCTTGTAACGGGGTGAACTCCCGTTATTTGTCTCAGCTTCTGCCAACCTAGCAGTTTCAAAAGCACGTAAAAATGCAAGTAGAACAAATAGGGACCACCTTTGGTGGGAAGATAACAGTGTTCCGTGCACCTTTGGCATTGAGTCATGCCGGCCACATGACCATGGAGACGTCTTTGGACAGTGCTGGCTCTTCGGCTTTGAAACGGAGATGAGCCCCGCCCCCTAGAGTCGGGAACGACTAGCACGTATGTGCGAGGGGAACCTTTACCTTTACCTTTATATGTGTTGCACCTTGATTAGGATACTATAAATAATAATGTAGTAGATACATTACTGTATCTGAGAAAGCTATGATCAGGTAAGCAATTTTCCTCACCTGCACAGTTGCCATTATGAATACAAGAGCGACCTTGGTTTTCCTTCCTATGATCCTTTATCCGGAAAGAGACCAAAACTTGGCAACCCTTCAAAATTCAAATTATAAAATAAGACCTGCAGCTAACGAATTTGCAAATGAGAGAACCAAGTTGTTTGAAACACTGGGGGAGGGAGGGAGAATTCTCAGTGCTGGTTGTAAATGCACAAAAGTTTCTGAAGTCAGAGTACTTAAAAAAAAAAAAAAACGAGGGTAAGGATGTTGACATGGCTATCCAAACAGTATGGTGGACTGGACTTTGGATCACTCTGAGCCCTTCTTCTCCAGGTTGCTTCATCTCTTTGTGGCTCAAGGACTCCGCCCATTGTCGTATGCTGCAGCTGAAATGCTCAGAGATTGTGGACAGTTGGACGTCAAAGAACACCGGGGAAAGGTGAGTGCGCTCTATGACAGGGGTCTCCAAACGTGGCAACTTTTAGACTTGTGGACATAAACTTCCAGAATTCCCCAACCAGCCATGCTGTCTGGGGAATTCTGGGAGCTGAAGCCCACAAGTCTTAAAGTTCCCATGCTGGCTGGGGGATTCTGGGAGTTGAAGCCCACAAGTCTTAAAGTTCCCACGCTGGCTGGGGAATTCTGGGAGTTAAAGTCCACAAATCTTAAAGTTGCCAAATTTGAAGATCAGCGTTAGCTGGAGGTTCTCTGCCTGTGCAGATATTGCTAAAGGTATCTTGCCTGAAAGAGTTATCTTCCCATCACCCCTGTGGCTTGTCCTGCATCATCTGCTGCTCCATGGTATACTGGGATGGGAAAGCATCAGCATCTGTCCTTCAAGACAGGGGTCTCCAACCTTGGCAACTTTCAGATTTGTGGACTTCAACTCTGCTGAAAGTTGCCAAGGTTGGAGACCCCTGCTTCAAGAATCTGAGATTACATTGTTAAAAAAAAAAAAGTCATTCAGAAGCAGATTTGGACACATGTTCCCGCTACATGCAAACATAAAACAGAACCTATTTTTTTTTCCCCTTACAAAACTAGTCACAGTTTTGGATCTAGGATAAGCAGATCATGGCCGCAGCCAGAAGCAGTGGTCACCCCTCCCAAATGACGCTGTGCCTCGAGCTCCCTTCAAACTATCAGCTGTACAAGCTGGCAACCCATGTTTCTCTACTTTGGCAGCTCACACATCTGCAGACTTCAACTCTCAGAATTCTCCAGAATTGATTTTGTGGCGCGGGAATTTGGGGAGCTGAAGTCCATACATCTTCAAGTTGAGAAACCCTGAGCTGGACCAACACTGAGCCACGAAAGCTTATGGCACATCATTCCTTCCATTGACTCCAGGGATGAAATGCTCCCGGTTCGGACCGGATCGCCTGATCCGGTAGCGATGGCGGTGGGTGGTTCGCAGAACCGGAAGCAAAAATCCCTGCCCCCGCCCATGCCCAGCTGAGCTGCACGATCATCAGTGTTTTTGGGTTTTTTTTACTTTTAAAAGCATTTTTTCTTCGGCCAAAAAAATGCTTTTAAAAGTAAAAAAAAAGGCTCTGATGATCGCACGGCTCAGCTGGGATCATCAGAGGCTTTTAAAAGCATTTTTTATAACCTCTTCGGCCGAAGAGGTTGTAGAAAAAATGCTTTTAAAAGTAAAAAAAAAAAAAAGTTGGCCATGCCCACCCAGTCACATTACTCCCCCCTCAAGCCACGCCCACAGAACCGGTAGTAACAAATTTTACATTTCACCCCTGATCCATTCCATAACGAACTGCCATTTGGGTGGCTGCCTTATACGGTCCACCGGTTAAGATTGTGCCCTCAAATCAATTTTCTACGGAGATTATCAGCCATCCAGGTCCTGGTGATCCCAAAGGTGCTTTTCGAAAAGGCAACTGGACTTTCTTGCTTTTTTTTTTTTCCTTTGAAAACGTTGCGCTTCTCATCCAAGAAGCTTCTTCAGTTCGATTTTTTTCTTTTCCTTTGGGCCCAGACTCCATTATTAGTGGCGGCTGCAGCCAACCAACCTAAGATCGTGAAGGACCTGATTTTGCTGGGAGCAGATGTCAATGCCATGGACCAAAAGGGGCAGACTGTGCTGCACCTTGGCGCCACCTACGGGCTGCCCAGTGTTATTGAGGTGAGTCTGGCCTATTTTCCCTGCTAGAATAGCCTTGTGCAAAGTAGGCACAATACAGGTAGTCCTCGATTTATGAACGCAATAGAGCCCAACATTTCTGTTGTTAAGGGAGACATGTGTTAAGGGAGCGTTGTCCCATTTTACGACCTCCCTTGCTTCGGTTGTTCAGTGAATCCCTGCAGTTGATAATTTAGTAACCTGGTTGTTAAGTGAATCAATCTGGCTTCCCCACGGACTTTGTTCATCAGTAGGTCGCAAAAGAGGATCACATAATTTTGGGACACAACAACGGTCATAAATATGAACCGGCTGCCAAGCATCTGAATGTTGATCACAGAGATGCTGCAAGAATCGTAATTGTGAAAAATGGTCATGAGTCGTTTTTTTCAGGACTGTTGTAACTTTGGTCACTAAATGAACTGTTGTAAGTCGAGGACTACCTGTAGCTCTTTACCAGAGACGAAAACTACCTGTCTCAGTGCTCCAAGCAAAGCGTCAGAGAAGCACTGAAGCGGGATTAATCTGCTAATCCATGCAGTTTGGGGGATATGCTTCGAAAGCCACTGATAAGCCAGCAAAAGGTATTAAGTAGCCTTCGAATTAATGACAATTATGACCAGAATTTCCATGGTTAAGCCAGGCGGTTGCTAAGTGAGTCATGTCCCATTTTATGACCTATTTTACCATGGTTGTTAAGCAAATCCACTGCCATCACTAAATGAATCACATGGCCATTGAGCAAATCCACCCTCCCTTGCTAAGTTCGCTTGTTGGAAACGGGCTGGGAAAGCCACACATGGCAATCCCTTGATCCTGGGACATTGCAACCATAAATATATGTCGGTTGCCTTTTGATCATGTGACTGTGTGGATACTGCAATGGTCATAAATGCAAGGACTGGTCGTAAGGAGAGGTGGGCTGCTGCCGGTTTGGACCGGTTCGGGAAAACTGATATTTTATTTTTTTTATCTATTATTATTTATTTGCATTTATATCCCCCCCTTCTCCGAAGACTCAGGGCGGCTTACACTATGTTAGCAATAGTCTTCATCCATTTGTATATTTATATACAAAGTCAACTTATTGCCCCCAACAATCTGGGTCCCCATTTTACCTACCTTATAAAGGATGGAAGGCTGAGTCAACCTTGGGCCTAGTGGGACTTGAACCAAGTAATTGCAAGCAGCTGTGTTAATAACAGACTGTCTTAGCAGTCTGAGCCACCAGAGGCCCGTTGATAGTTGATAGTTGCGACCCACTGCCCACCTGTCCCAGGGCTATCCCATCCTATATCATGGTGTTTTTCAAGCCAAGTGCATGCGCTCGCGCTTACATTTTCAGTGGGTGCTGGGTGAACCAGTTGTTACAACTGGCAGCAGCCCACCACTGGTCCTAAGTCAATTTTTATTTTTCAGTGCTATTGTGACTTCTGCTCGCTAAGCAAACGGTTATAAGTCAAGGACTATCTCTTAAACTGGCAGGGCAGTCTCTAACCTGGCCGGTAAAAGATATATCCTTGACTTGGCATATATCTGTTTTGACATGGCGATT
Organism: Ahaetulla prasina; assembly: GCF_028640845.1. Classification (NCBI taxonomy): domain Eukaryota; kingdom Metazoa; phylum Chordata; class Lepidosauria; order Squamata; family Colubridae; genus Ahaetulla; species Ahaetulla prasina. The sequence continues at coordinate 23,028,850 of NC_080548.1, read as the reverse complement.
GGGTTGAATCTCCTTCAAAGTGACCCCGTTAAAGCTTTGCAGAGCTTTAATCCAGGAGCTCCTGATATACTGGAACTATGTTTCCTAGCTATCCTGAGCCAGCATGGAAAATCTCATGACTCAAACAAATCTTTTCCAAAACACACATCGGCTTTATTATTTCCCCCACCCCCGTTCTTCCTTTTTCAGGCGGTCATGATGACTGGTGCTCCTGTCAACGTGGATGCCAGAAATTTTGAAGGTAAGTGTCAGGTTCTTTGGCAACTGCCTGAACCAAAGGTGATTTTTTCCCCCAATCATTCACACTTTTTTTTTTTTTTTGGTTAGCAAGATTCATTGAGAAGAGGTCAGGGTTACAAAACTTCCAGCCACCGAACCATTTCACGTTTAAAGCCATTTTTTTTCCCCCTTGGATGTTTGGGCCGACAGCTTTCTGATTTTCCTTCTAACAGTCTTCTTCTGATCCAGTGAGGGCACAAATCTCTTTTTACTGATAATACAGAAGCTGGCCATGATTGGCTGTCTACATAATGGCTTTCTGAATCCGTAGCTCTCTGGGAACCAACCATGACGTCAAGACGATAAGCGCCTTTGATTTTTCTCAAAACCGTTTTCATCTGGGGTATATTTAAGAGCCATGTTGGTCAGAGGTGGTATTCAGCAAGTCCTGACCAGTTCTGGAGAACTGGTAGCTGAAATTTTGAGTGGTTCGGAGAACCGGCAAATACCATCTCTGGCTGGTCCCAGAGTGGGGTGGGAGTGGAGATTTTGCAGTATCCTTCCCCTGGAGTGGGGAAGGAATGGGGATTTTGCAGAATCCTTCCCCTGGAATGGGGAGGGAATGGGGATTTTGCAGTAGCCTTCCTCTGGAGTGGGGAAGGAATGGGGATTTTGCAGAATCCTTCCCCTGGAGTGGGGAGGGAATGGGGATTTTGCAGTAGCCTTCTCCTAGAATGTGGAGGGAATGAGTATTTTGCAGTAGCCTTCCCCTGGAGTGGGGAAGGATTGGGAATATTGCAGTAGCCTTCCCCTAAAATGTAGAGGGAAAGGGGATTTTGCAGAATCCTTCCCTTGGAGTGGGGAGGGAATGGAGATTTGACAATATCCTTCCCCTGCCATGCCCACTAAGCCATGCCACACCCACCAAGTCACGCCCACAGAACTGGTAGTAAAAAAAAAATTGAATCCCACCACTGATGTTGGTGTAGTGGTTAAGGTACCCAGTTTAGAAACCAGCAGAACGTGTGTTCTAGTTCTGCCTTAGGTATGAAAGCTGTCTAGAGAACTTTAGGCCAATCACCAAGAGATTGTGAGTTCTAGTCCCACCCTAGGCAATAGGTAAGAACACCAGCTGGGTGACCTTAAGCCAATCACCGGTAGATTGTGAGTTCTAGTCCCGCCTTAGGCAATAGCCATGAACACCAGCTGGGTGACTTTAGGCCAATCACCAGGAGACTGTGAGTTCTAGTCCTGCCTTAGCCAGTTACATGACTTTAAGCCAGTCTCTCCTTCCCAGCTCTAGGAAGGAGGCATCTTGCCAAGAAAACTGCAGGGAGTAGTCAAGATATCAAGAGTCAACACACACACACACACACACACACACACACACACAATGCAGGCATGCTGCCTGACTCCTTTCCTACGGTGTTTGTACAGGTCTCACTCCTTTGCACTGTGCCGTCATGGCTCACAATGCTGCCTTCCAGACACAAAACATGGAGCCCTTGTCCCAACATCACCTGCAGAACTTACTGCTCTGTATTCAGCGGCTTTTGCAACTTGGTGCTGATTACAAGAGCCAGGTAAGTGGTCAAGCATTTATATCGCAGCAAGGAAGACAGATTCCTGACACTCCAGGAAGAGTGGTTACAATAGCACGGATCTGGCCCCGGGCCTTGAGTTTGACATCCCTGCAATAGAACCACAAGGAAAGGTGGGAAGGCAAAAGATCAGACCCCCCCCCCGTCAGAAGGTGGATGTCAGTGCGACAGATCTGACTGTCCCCATTTGGAAGTAATACCCAGTTCCATCTAAAGAAGGGACCCCCTTAGACCAGGGGTCTCCAAGCTTGGCAGCTTTAAGACTGGCAGACGACAACTTTGGTGGACTTCAATTCCCAGCATTCCCCAGCCAGCAAAGCTGGCTGGGAAATTCTGGAAGTTGAAGTCCGCCAGGCTTAAAGTTGCCAAGGTTGGAGACTATTGTGGCTCACCAGCAGAGCTGGCAGCAAAGTCGGACAGTGAGGCGGTTGGAGAGGAACATGGGCCACTCCTGGGGGCTAGGGAAAGCTCGGACGAGGGCTCTGCGTCGGAGGCAGAGAGGGAGCTAGACAGCAGCAAGGCAGAGGAACAGCTGGAGCCCGTTCCCAGTGTGCACATGTGCAGAGCTGCCAGACGACAAGAACAACTCAGAAAGCAGGGTCGACTCAGGAGTAAAGCCACACCTTGGAGGTGATTGGCCTCTCCCATGGGAAATAAAAGAGGAGCGAATAGGGAGGGGGCTTTTGCAGGAAACAATTTGTTCGTTCTGCGACTCTGAGAGAGTCTGTTCCAAGTTTTGTCTTGTACTGCGGTTGGAAACAAGTTACGTGGCAGCTTGCCAAACAAGATAAGGTGTGTTGAGAAATATTCCTTTGAAAAACTGTTTGGACAAACCTTGCTGACTGTGGATGAACTGTAATTCACAGTCGTGCAAATAAAAGAGGTTTTGCCAGTAAATTCCTGCCTCCTTAAGGGAGCCTAGGTCAGAACAGACCAAACTAGAAAATTCCCTAGACCCACCACTGTCTGGGTATCTGACCCTTGTTCTCCTTTGACTTTGGCTAGGATTTGAAGAGCAGTAAAACCATCCTGCATCTGGCTGTTCAAGCTGCAAACCTGCCTTTGGTCCAGTTCCTCCTCAAACTGCCTGGACAGGAACGTCAGAATTTTGTAAACATTAAGGTATGTGTCGTGTCCCACTCCTCCTCTGACGGCCGGGTCGGGGAAGTCCGTATCAAGCGTGGCTGCAAAGCCTCTGCAGCTTTGCCAAAGTTCTATCAGAGTTCTCAGGGCAGGCAGGAGACCAGGATGTGACTTCAGCAATCCAAGTTAGACTTTGCCTGACTCAGAGAATGCCAGAAAGCAGATCCTTTATATAGGCCATGGGGTGTGGCTCCATGACTCAGCACTTATCCAGGCCTGCCCCTCCCTTCCTTTTGCTGACGTCGCCTCTCCATTCTCCGGAAGCGTGGATCCCTCCACCCTCCGCTGCCGGCAATCCCAGCTCGTGACTGGCCTCATATTCTTCATGTTCACATGCTGTGGGGGAAGGGTTTATCTGCTCGGTTTGTCCGGGCATGGTGCCAGGACTGGGGGCTGAAGGCATGCCAGGCTGTTTGTCTTGCTCGGTCTGTCCAGGCATGGTGCCAGGACTGGGGGCTGGAGGCATGCCAGGCTGTTTGTCTTCATTATCCGTTTCTGGCTGAGGTAACATAAGATGAGAAGGGCCCGGCTGCGGCGGGGGGTGGGGGGGGCGAGTGAGGCACAACAGTATGCGTCAACTAGGCATTCATATCAACTTTTTAGTTTGACATAATAGTTTTACTTAGTGCCTTATTCTATCTACTGCAGTTGGAAGTCGAAGCCTTCTCTTTCGCTTTCCCTCTTTTCTTTCCCCACTTTTCTCTTCCCATTTTCCTTCCCTGTCTTTCCTGTTATTTACTTTTGTATTTTCTTCGTAGGCTCCATGAATAAAATCATTAACAGCAACTAGGTTCCCCTCCCCCCCAATTCACAAGCCTTGCCCCCAGGGCTGGGCACAAAGGGGTGTGTGTGTTTTTTTATAGCTTCCAGCCTGTGCCTTGGACTAGAGATAGTCCTCAGTTTATGGCCACAATCGGGACCAGAATTTCTGTTACTGAGCAAGACAGTTGCTCAGTGAGTTGCTCCCAACTTTATAACCTTTTTTTTTTTTTGCCATGGTTGTTAAGTAAATCATGTAGTCGTTAAGCAAATCTTGCTTCCCCCATTAACTTCGTGGGAAGCTGGCTGGGGAAGTCACAAATGGTGATCACATGACCCCAGGACACTGAAACCATTGTAAACACATGTAAGCACCCAAATTTTCCTCATGGGACTATGGAGATGCTGTAACAGTCATAAGTGCAAGGACCAGTTGTAAGTCCCTTTTGTTCCTCCAATGTCATCGTAACTTTGAACGGATGGTAATGAATGGTTGTAAATTGAGGATTGCCTGTATAACTGCCATCAGTTACATGTCAATGCTGCATGTCAATGCTGCAGGTCTTGGAAGCAGCAGGTAAAGAACATCTGGAAGGCATTTGATTGGGGGGGGGAAATGCACAGAGAGAGAAAGAGGGAGTGTGGGAGAGAGAGAGAGGAAGAAGAAGAGGAGGAGGAGGAGAGAGGGAGAGGGAGAGAGAGGAAAGAAGAAGGAGAAAGAGAAAGAGAGAGGAGAGGGAGAGGGAGCGAGGGAGGGAGGGAGACTGGAAAGAAGGAGAAATAGAGAGGAGAGGGAGAGAGGGAGGGAGGGAGAGGGAGGGAGGAGAGAGATGGAGAGAGAAGAGAGGGGCGGGGGAAGGGGAGGGAGGGAGGAGGGAGAGAGAGTGGAAAGAAGAAGGAGAAAGAGAGAGGAGGAGGAGGGAGGAGGAGAGAGAAGGAGAGAGAAGAGGAAGAGGAGGAGAGAGGGAGAGGGAGGGAGAGAGAGAGAGGAAAGAAGAAGGAGAAAGAGAAAGAGAGAGGAGAGGAGCGGAGGGAGGAGAGATGGAGAGAGAAGAAGAGGAGGAGGAGGAGGAGAGGAGGAGGAGAGAGAAGGAGAGAGAAGAAGAGGAGGAGAAGGAGGAGGAGGGAGAGGAGGAGGAGGAGAGAGGAGAGAAGAGGAGGAGGAGGAGGAGGAGAGGAGGAGAGAGAAGGAGAAAGAAGAGGAGGAGGAGAAGGAGGAGGAGGAGGAGGGAGGAGGAGGAGGAGAGATGGAGAGAGAAGAAGAGGGGCAGGGGAGGGAAGGGAGGAGGAGGGAGAGAGAGTGGAAAGAAGAAGGAGAAAGAGAGAGGGGAGGGAGGGAGACGGAGGGAGGGAGGAGAGAGGAGGAGAGAGAAGAGGAGGAGGAGGGGTGAGGGGGAGGGAGGAGAGAGAGAGAGAGAGCATGATTGCTGAGGCATGGTGTCTTAGACAAGGTACTTCTCCTTTTAAAAACCATTTGCCTGCTCAGCTGCAAGGGGTGGGGGGGAGAGCCTATCTCAATAACATGTGGTGCAGAAGTCAAACAGATGAGAACTGCGTGGGTGGCTTGGCAGTTGTATTGGAGATGCATGAATGAATTTCTCATCTTGCTGTACCTTAAGAGCCGTAACATTAATTTTGTATATGGAATTGAGACGGGGATGGGAGCCTTTCTACCTTAAAGAAGGTGTGGCATGCAGATTCAGGCTCATCATCACCCAAGCCTCTTGCTAAGAAGACAATAAGGTGAACATTGCCTGACCACCGAGGTCCTTTCTCTATCCTCAGGCCCATGGCAACACAGCTCTGCACATGGCAGCTGGCCTCCATGGCCATCCTTATCAAGAGCAGATCGTCCGCCTCTTGCTGGACCACTGGGCCGATCCCACTGCCCGGAACCCAGAGAACGAGCAGCCAGTTCACCTGTTGACTTCAGGACCAGCAGCCGAGCAAGTGAGTTGGGCTTTTGAGTGATCCAGGTAGGGTCTGGGAACGGGCAAAAAGTCGAAGGGCAGCATTGCAGCTTTGACAAACTCTTCTCTCCTCTTCTCTCCAGCTGCGTCTTTTGCTGCGAAGCCGTCGCTCAGGCCCTGGGTTGGTCTATCCCCCATCCTTCACCTGACACAGCCATCCTGGATAGAGGGAGACCAACCTGTCTCTTTCTCTACCCTCGAAGAGTGAGGGAGCCTGAATGTCTTTTGTTTCTTTCTTCTCCTTTCTGTTCTCCCCACCCCCGATGGAAGGTGTGGTCTTCTATATTTGCTATATTTAATTAAGTTATTGGATAAGGATTGGGACGTCAAGTTGAACCTCAAGAGCTTTACACACAAAAAAAGCATATTTTCCTAGTAGAAGCCGGTGCCGTGGGTCAGTGGTGGAGAGGACTCACTGTAACCGGGGTGGGCTTCAGAACCTTTAGCAACGGGTTCGCTGCCCACTTCCTGGGTGGGCATGGCCATGATGGGCATGGCCTAGTCGTCCACCTGCACCACGGTGGGAGGCCTGTTTTTTCTCCCTCCCCAGATTTAGGAGGCTTTCCTTGAGCTTCTGGGAGGACGAAAACAGCTTCCCCTGAGGTCCAGAGGGTCTCCGGAAGCTCTCCAGAGGCCGGAAACAGGCCTATTTCTGGACTTCCAGAACTTCCGGGAGGCTTGTTTTTCACCCTCCCCAAGCTCCAGAGGGTTTTCTTGAGCCTCCGGGAGTGCGAAAACAGCTTCCCCCAGGCCCTCTGGAGGCTGAAAACCGGCCCATTTCTAGACTTCCAGAACCTCCAGTAGGCCCATTTTTTGCCCTCCCAGATCCTCCATGCGGTCCCTGCACTTATCTGGAATGATAAGCGGGCCACGTGGAGAGTTCTGGGAAAGGAGGGGTGAGCGTGACCATCCAGGGGTGGCATTTGGGGGTTTGCTGAACCCTGGTAATTTTTAGCTAGAGGATCGGCCAAACCCTGCCAAACCCCCAGGAGCCCACCCCTGAGTGTTACCATAAACCATCGGTGGAGAGGCTGGGTTTATCTCCTCCATCACCACTGCTTCTACCACAGGCCGATGGCATCCCAGATGCAAACCCACCCCACACAATCCCACGAGGTTCCGTGTCACCAGCAAGAATGGTGATCTGAGCATCTGGGCCCATCTTCTTCTCACCTGGCACCCTCTGGGCCGTTCCAGGTTGGAATCCATCCCTCCGCATATTTGAAGGAAAGTTGATCCGAATTCTGCATCCAGCTACCTCCCTCATTTGGTCCTCGTGATATTCTGTACAATTAGGAGCCCTCCGTCTTCCTTATCGACTACGCTTCAATCATTTCCGTGAAATGGGATTTTTAACTCGAACCATATTGGTTCGTAGAACACTTGGATCTTGCATTGCCGTCGTTATTCTTGAATCATATTGGTTTGTTGAACTTCTTTTTTTTTTTAACTTGAACCACATTGGTTTGTCGATTACCTGGATCGTATCATAGGAGGGTCCGGCTTGAGTGATTACTTAAGGCAGGAGTGTCAAACTCAAGGCCCGTGAGCCAGATCTAACCCACGAGGTGCTTAGATCTGGCCCACAGGACCAGCCTAGAAATAGCAAAGGCTCGCAGTGCCTCTGCTAGCAAAAACCTTCTCCTGCAGCACTCTGTCGGCCAAAACAGGGCATGGGGAGGGGTGTGCGGCCTCCCCACACCCTGGTTTCAGCCTTGATGGCCTCCTGCAGCACTCTGCTAGCCAAAATGGGGCTAGGGGAGGGGCGCCCCATTTTTGCCAACAGAGTACTACAGGAGGCTATTGAGACTGAAAATGGGGCGTTTGGGCCGGTAGGGTGCTGCAGGAGGCATCCGTCCCATCTCTTGTCTCCCGCCCCCTGGCCGGTCCGCAGAGGACAATTACAATGCTGATCCAACCCTCAAAGAAATCCAGTTTGACACCCTGACTTAAGGCAAAACTGACAATGCAGTTCTACATATGAGTATTTGAGGGGAGCGGGGAAAGGCCCATTGTATTCAACTGGGCTTGCTCCTCGGAAGTAGATCTAAGACAGAACCCATTTTAGACTAACACCTCCCCCCCACATTGAATCCAGTCAACAATGGATCCCTGAGAGGGGGGTTTGTGGGGTTTCTCACTATCTAAACTGGGGGAAGTCTCTTTTCGCCGCATAGACCTTTGTAGAATGCATCGTCGATGTGTTTCATTCAAAAATGAAATTGGATTGAGTCCAGATTCATGTAACCGGGAGAATCCAAGGAAGCATTATTTTGTGAGCAGGTTTGGGACTTCTAATAGAAGTCTTGGCATGCCCGGCAAATTGAAATTCCCAGGATTTCTCCCAGGGATGGGGATATCATCGTTATTAAGTTAATGTGAATGACAAGTTAGCCTTTTCAGGCAGAAAGAGTCCTCTTACAGAGGAAACTGCTGGCACTGCTATTCATTATGCCTCAGATTAGCCAGAGGCGAGCAAAGGCAGTTGCACTGTGGATCCTTGGTCGTTCAGAAGCATCCTTAAGACTCCGCGAAGAAAACGGGTTTGTTCAGAACTGCCAGGATATCTTTGGATATTACTTTTTATTGTGATTGTGATTTAGGCTTTGGCCTGCATTGAACCCTGTCACAGCATCTGTGTCCAGACAGCTGTAGCCAGATCTCTGGCTTGCTTTTTTTAAAAAAAAAAAAAAACCTACTTGGGCCAAAGAAGCAGTCTTGAGCTCTTCTCCGAGACTGCATTATCTTCCTTCCATTTCGGAAAGCTGTAATCTCCATAAAGTGGGAAAAACCATTCCCCTTTTTTTCAGTGGTGGGATTCAGCCAGTTCGCACCTATTCGGGAGAACCGGTTGTTAACTTTCTAAGCAGTTCGGAGAACTGGTTGTTGGAAGAAATCTTATTTTGTTTTGTTTTTTCCACTTGACAGGACTAATCCTGTAAGGAAGGCAGGAAGGAAACGTTCTGGTGTTGTTTCTAGCCTAATCTTTATTGCCCTGATTTCAGAAACTGCCTCTCTGGTTAACCCTTATTACATTGTAACAGCTAAGGCGAAGCGCCCATCGGCGTGAGTGATGTTGAGTTGGCCACGCCCACAGGGTCACATGACCACCGAGCCACGCCTACACAGCTGGTCATTCGGGCAGAGAACCAGTTGCTAAATCATTTGAATCCCACCACTGCCTTTTTTCCTTCGCGCTTTTCTCCAATCCCCAACTCACTTCATGTTCTCCAAGCATCTGGTAAGAATTACAGTTAGTTTCCTTTAGCAACCATTTAAAGCTACAACAGCACTGGAAGAAAAGTGACTTACAACTGCTCCTCGCGCTTATGGCCATCGCAGCATGGTCCCGTGAACAAAATTCAGATGCTTGGCGACCGACGTGCATTTAGAACAATTGCAAGCATCCTGGGATCACGTGACTGCCAATGGGTGACCTTCCCATCCGGCTTTGTTTAGTGAGTTTTGTTCCCCCATTTGATGACTTTTCTTGCCACGGTTGTTCAGTGAATCACTGCAATTGATAAGTTAGTCACTTGGTTATTAAGTGAATCTGGCTTTCCCATGGACTTTGCTTGTCGGAAGGTTGCAAAAGGGGATCGCATGACCTTTGGACACTGCAACCAGGTTCTCCTGGTTCGCCAGTTGTGTCCCTTTCTTGACCGGGATGCCTTATGCACAGTCATTCATGCTCTCGTCACTTCTCGTCTGGATTATTGCAATGCTCTCTACATGGGGCTACCTCTGAAGTGCACTCGGAGGCTCCAGTTAGTCCAGAATGCAGCTGCGCGGGTGATTGAGGGAGCCACACGTTGCTCCCGGGTAACACCGCTCCTGCGCAGTCTGCACTGGTTCCCTGTGGTCTTTCGGGTGCACTTCAAGGTATTGGTTACCACCTTTAAAGCGCTCTATGGCTTAGGGCCCGGGTACTTACGGGACCGCCTGCTGTTACCTTATGCCTCCCACCGACCCGTACGCTCACACAGAGAGGGTCTTCTCAGGGTGCCATCCGCCAAACAATGTCAGCTGGCGGCCCCCAGGGGAAGGGCCTTCTCTGTTGGAGCACCTACCCTCTGGAACGAACTTCCCCCCGGTTTACGCCAATTACCTGACCTTCGGACCTTTCGCCATGAATTGAAAACATATCTGTTTATCCAAGCTGGACTGGCTTGATTTTTAAATTTTCAAATTTCTGAATTTTTAATAATTTTAAATTGGGGTATTTTAGTATAGGTCAATTCGACGGTTTTAATTTTCGGCCATCTTTTGAATATGTATTTTAATTGTTATTTTAATTTTGTATATTATTGTTTTAATCTGGCTGTACACCGCCCTGAGTCCTTTGGGAGAAGAGCGGTATAAAAATCTAAATAATATATAAATAAATAAATAAATAAATAAATAAACTGACTATACGATAAAATCGCTCAGCTCCGGGATGGTCTGGACCGAAATTGGGATGATCCAAGCGAGGGAGAGGAGACACGTCTTGTTGAGTCCATTTGGGATGAGTTTGACCCTGTGGCTCCCGAGGACGTGGACAGGTTGTTGGGGAGACTTCACGCCACTACATGTTTACTGGACCCGTGTCCTTCCTGGCTGGTACTGGCCACTCAGGAGGTGACACGAGGCTGGCTCCAGGAGATTATCAACGCTTTGTTGGAAGGGTTTTCCTGCCGCCTTGAAAGAGGCGGTGGTGAGACCCTCCTCAAGAAGCCCTCCCTGGACCCAGCTATTTTGGGTAATTATCGTCCAGTCTCCCACCTTCGCTTTGTTGCGAAGGTTGTAGAGAGTGCTGTGGCGCGACAGCTACCCCAATACCTGGATGAAGCCGTCTATCTAGACCCGTTCCAGTCCGGCTTCCGACCCGGGTACAGCACGGAGACAGCTTTGGTCGCATTGGTGGATGATCTCTGGAGGGACAGGGACAGGGGCTATTCCTCTGCCCTGGTCCTATTAGATCTCTCAGCGGCTTTTGTTACCATTGATCATGGTATCCTGCTGCGCCGGTTGGGGGGATTGGGAGTGGGAGGCACCGTGTATCGGTGGTTCTCCTCCTATCTCTCTGACCGGTCGCAGACGGTGTTGACAGGGGGGCAGAGGTCGACCGCGAGGGACCTCACTTGTGGGGTGCTGCAGGGGTCGATTCTCTCGCCCCTTCTGTTCAACATCTATATGAAGCCGTTGGGTGAGATCATCAGTGGCTTTGGGGTGAGATACCAGCTGTACGCTGATGACACCCAGCTGTACTTCTCCACCCCAGGCCACCCCAATGAAGCTGTTGAAGTGCTGTCCCGGTGTGTGGAAGCCGTACGGGTCTGGATGGGGAGAAACAGGCTCAAGCTTAATCCCTCCAAGACGGAGTGGCTGTGGATGCCGGCACCCCGATTCAGTCAGCTGAAAAACTGAGTCAGAAAAACCGACTCTGAAGTCTTCCACGGTTTTCACCTAATTAAAAGTTTTTCTACTTTCTCCAAACAATCAGTCACATGGTCCAATCATGGTGCAGGCTGGTAGCCAGGTAGCATCGCTCCGCCTTCTTCCAACCAGGTGTGAGAATGTCCCTGGTTCCCAAGAGAAAATACTTTGTTCTGGCTACTGAATCCCTTTTATCTCAAATCCCACTTCCCTATCCCTCAGCTCCAGTGTTGGCAACGCTGAAGCAGTGACAAAAATGGCTTCAGCCAGGTCAGCTTCAGGGTTGACAGGAACTGTGAAAAACGGTCGTAAGTCACATTTTTTTTCAGTGCTGTTGTAACTTTGAACGGTCACTAAACAAACTGTTGTCTGTTGAGGACCACTTGTCTTTGTAAACCTTACAATGCTTGGTTAGTTTTTTACCTGGGCTTTGTTCTTTACATCTAAAGTGTACCGTAGGAACCAGTGGTGGATTTCAAAAATTTTTACTACCGGTTCTGTGTGTGTGGCTTGGTGGGCGTGGCAGGGGAAGAATACTGTAAAATCTCCATTCCCTCCCCACTCCAAAGGAAGGATACTGTAAAATCTCCATTCCCCCCTCCACTCCAGGGGAAGGATGCTGTAAAATCTCCATTCCCTCCCCACTCCAGGGGAAGGTTACTGCAAAATCCCCATTTCCTCCGATCAGCTGGGACTCGGGAGGCAGAGAATAGATGGGGGCGGGGCCAGTCAGAATTTTTACTACCGGTTCTCCGAACTACTCAAAATTTCCACTACCGGTTCTCCAGAACTGGTCAGAACTTGCTGAAACCACCCTCTGGTAGGAACCCCCGGCTCAAAAATGCAAGCCCACAATGTGGGTTCATTTAGTAGCCACCTTAATTAAGCCTCCTGTCTGACCATTGCCCACCAATGCAAAGCAGACAAGGTATTTCCGCCCATCGGCCTCTGACGGGGGTGGGGGGGGCAAGGGGTGAAATCATGTTGCGTTGCAAACTCTGCCCTCGGTTTTGCGATCCCACAATGCACGTTTGAAGAGGGCAGGGCTCTTGCATCGAGATGTTTGCTTGCATCGAGATGTTTTGACCTTGTCATTGGTTGGGAATGGATGTCTTGTGCTTTCACCCCGTCTGTTTGAGGGTCTGCTATCCTCCTGTGCATCTTTCTGTGTTCGACATGATGAAAGCTTGCAAGGGTAGATAACTTGACCAGAGGAAAGATCAAGCAGGCTTCACAATGGAACATACGCTATTGGAGCAGAAGTGTAATAAACCTCCTTTTAAAAAAAAACACAACCCCTTCACTTGTCTCTGGTTTATGGTATCCTTTCCATCCCCAGCGAGCCATGTGTGGTCTGCCTTCGGCTTATTTATATTTTATGGATTTCTTGCATTTTGAACCTCGGTTTTTAAGCCAAAAGAAAACTCTGAGCAGCTGAGTGGTGGAGAAGTCCTTGCCCTGAGGTTTAGCTACAAAAGGCAACACACACACACACACACACACATACCCACACACACACACAAGCGAAGCGAGAGGAAGGTTGGGGAAGGGAGAAAAAAAACACAACACCTCGAGCCTAGGTAGCAATTCTTAAAGTTGCAGTTTTTATTAAACCAGGCTGAAATTAAAACAGTCAAATTAACCATGCAAACTAACAGCTGGGGAGGGCTCAAGGCATCGGATTCCAGTAGGGAAAAAAGGAGAATACTAGCTCTCTGGCTGTTTTGCCAAACATTTTACACTTTGAGTTGTAAGAATCCGACCAGCAGTCAAAACAAAGGTGTCACGTTATCCCTTTGTGTATGTTGAGCACAGTAATTTTTTTTGCAACCTCAGTAATTGTGTTCTCGCTAAGCCAGGTTTTAGTTATATTGTGTGAACCCATCCAAAGACTGCACCACTGGATTTAGCGTCTCTACATGGATAAGGAATGTAGCATAAAAAGAAGGAACTAAGAGTTACCAGGAGACAACGGCAATCTTGGACGGTGGGTCAGAGAAAGGTTACTTAGACCAGTTCCCCTTGCTGTTCAAAAGGCAGTTCTGTATCCCGGGGCAGACCATAGTTTGCTACCGAGTCATAGATGGGTGCTGTCTTTGTGGAGGCAGCTGGCCGTCTTCCAAATCCTTGGTAGACATGCTAAACACAAGGAATAAGATCTGATAAGATTCCATATTGTTTTTAAAGTAGAGGGATTTATTAAGGTAGTGGGAAAGGAACGGAATGTGGAATGTGGAAAAATGGAATGGAATGGAACGGAACGGAACAGAATAGAATAGAATACTGGAATAGGAATAGGAATAGGAATAGGAATAGGAATAGGAATAGGAATAGGAATAGGAATAGGAATAGGAATAGGAATAGAACGGAATGGATTAGAATACTGGAATAGGAATGATAGGATAGGATAGGATAGGATAGGATAGGATAGGATAGGATACTGGAATAGGAATAGGAATAAGAATAAGAATAAGAATAAGAATAAGAATAAGAATAAGAATAAGAATAAGAATAAGAATAAGAAGAGAACAGAAGAGAACGGAATGGAATGGAATGGAATGGAATAGAATACTGCATTAGAATACTGGAATAGGAATAAGAGAATAGGATAGGATAGGATAGGATAGGATAGGATAGGATAGGATAGGATAGGATAGGATAGGATAGGATAGGATAGGATAGGATACTGGAATAGGAATAGGAATAAGAATAAGAATAAGAATAAGAATAAGAATAAGAATAAGAATAAGAATAAGAATAAGAATAAGAATAAGAATAAGAAGAGAACAGAAGAGAACGGAATGGAATGGAATGGAATGGAATAGAATACTGCATTAGAATACTGGAATAGGAATAAGAGAATAGGATAGGATAGGATAGGATAGGATAGGATAGGATAGGATAGGATAGGATAGGATAGGATAGGATAGGATAGGATACTGGAATAGGAATAGGAATAGGAATAGGAATAGGAATAGGAATAGGAATAGGAATAGGAATAGGAATAGGAATAGAACAGAACAGAATAGAATACTGGAATAGGAATTAGAATAGAATAGAATAGAATAGAATAGAATAGAATAGAATAGAATAGAATAGAATAGAATAGAATAGAATAGAATAGAATAGAATAACAGAGTTGGAAGGGACCTTGGAAACCCTATATACCCTTTCAGACAAATGGTTGTCCAATCTCTCCTTTAAAACTTCCAGTGTTGGAGCATTCACAAGTTCTGGAGGCAAGTTGTTCCACTGATTAAATGCTTCCACTGAAGTATCCATCTACAAAACTCCATTCATAAAGCTTCGTACCGCACCCTTGATCAGAAACCACAGAGCACAACGCATCAGGACTGTCTCAGAATTCCCCTTCCTCTCAAGGTACTCACTGCATATTCATTGATCCATGGCTCATCGCTGGCATTCCATTCACCATAGAGGGGACCCACATCTTCCAATCTCCTAGGACCTCCTACTTCCTCGTATTCATGATGCTCTTGAGAGCCAATCCAAGGGAGCGAGATGTTGGGATCTGCAAAGAATGCAGAAGTTCTCCTTCAGGCAACAGGTTTGCCCTCAACGCATTCAAAGGATAGGCCTGAATGTGGAATTAGGGCTGGGACGAAGAGGAAGGGGGAAATGTGATCAGCTCTTACCTACCTATAACACTAGTATCGCTGGTGGCTGTAGAGACAGCGGCTGATGTCTTAGTAGAACTGCCCTGGAGGGAGAGCCAACCAACAATGTCAGGAGCAAGGGGGAAAAACATCTGGCCATGAAAACCATTCAGAAACTACCTCTAGTCCAGAACAGGGCAATATGAGCAGTAATGGAGACATGTCCCTAAGCCTATGTAACATTGTATATGACCTGCACTGATTACCAGTCAGCTTCTGGATGCAATTAAATACACTAGTTATTGTTCATAAAGAGTTATATAGCATCGGGATTAGCTTTTGGAGGATCTCTCCGTCTCCTTTAGTACCAGCATATCCCATGCATTCTGATAAGGTTTTTCTGGGTCCTGTTGATTAAGCAGTACTACTAGCAGGACGCGGTGGCTTAGGGGTAAGATGCTGAGCTTGTCGATCGAAAGGTCGGCAGTTCAGCAGTTCGAATCCCTAGTGCTGCGTAATGGGGTGAGCTCCCATTATTTGTCCAAGCTTCTGCCAACCTAGCAGTTCGAAAGCACATAAAAAATGCAAGTAGAAAAATAGGGACCACCTTTGGTGGGAAGGCAACAGCGTTCTGTGTGCCTTTGGTGTTGAGTCATGCCGGCCACATGACCATGGAGACGTCTTCGGACAGCGCTGGCTCTTCGGCTTTGAAACGGAGATGAGCACCGACCCCTAGAGTCGGCAACAACTAGCACATATGTGCGAGGGGAACCTTTACCTTTACTAGCAGGATCCAGGAGGTGATCCTACTCTTTGGAACAGCATCCCCCCTCCCCTCATGACTTTCAAGACCCCTATCCATAAGCAATTTTTTAAAAATACTTTTCCCCAGGCCTTGGTTTGGCCTCCTATTTATGGTATCCACCCACCCACCCAGCCACTCACCCATCCAGTGGTGGGATTTAAATAATTTTAACAACTGGTTCTCTGCCCTAATGACCAGCTGGGTGGGTGTGGCCATGGTGGGCATGGTCAGGGGGTGGGACAAGCAGCACTCAGCCTCCTGCACCCTCCTGGGAGCAAAAACAGTCCACAGAGATGGGCCCTCCTGCGCCCTGTTTTGAGCCTAGTAGGCCTCCCTGCAGCCTCCTGTGAGCAAAAATGGGGCGTGTGGGGATTCCTGGAAGGGGCAGGGCAGGAAGGGGCGAGGCTAGCCAGCAATTTAACAACTGAATCCCACCACTGCATCCATCCATCCATCCATCCATCCATCCATCCATCCACCCAACCAACCAACCAACCAATCAATTAACCAATCAACCAATCAACCAACTAACCAATCAACCAATCAACCAACCAACATGTGTAGATCTAAGCCTGCCCTCCTTCCCCACCATCTCTTCCAGGAGAGCTTAACTACAATTTCCAGCCCATCCCTTTCTGCTAGAGAAACTCTCATTTTTTTTCACCTCCCTAACAAGGATTGATAAATGAGATGCTTTCAAACAGTCTGATTCTCTCAAAATGTCAAGATTATTATGCCCTCTATTTTTGAAAAAAAAAAAAAAGGATCAGATGTCTAGGACTTCTCATTAGACCCAACTCTTTTCGGCTAATAAGAAACAGAAGCAGAGCTGCATAAAGTTTTCCAGACAGAGGCAGAAAGATTCTCTTAAGTGCTCCTGGGGACTTCCCTATAGTTTCCCCAAGTTTCTTTGCTCCATAGCAACCTCCAATCCCACCCACTCTCCAAAACTATAACAATACAGTCTTAAGTTGCATTATGATGGAGGCGAAGTGAGTCAGTTCGACTAATCTTCTCCAGCTGACATAATTTCTCTCTATTGATGAAATTGGATTCACTGATACGGGTAGAGAACGCTGGGACTCTGTGAGATGGACTGAACCCAAAGGACCTGCGAGATCTACCCTTACTTCCAAAGGAGGCAATCTTGACACTGAGCGGAGGAAGCAACTGAATAAAACCAGCTGCTTTGACTTAAGTTTCCTTGGGAGGAAAAAGCAAGTTTCAAAAAAGCTTTGGGGAATAAAAAGAGAGAGGGGGATTTTTTTCCCCTCTCTACTAAGTAAGTTTTATGCTTCTACCGCCACCAACCCACACACTTACAGGTTGTCCTCGACTTATGACTTCCATTGGGACCAAAATTTTCATTGCTAAGCAAGGCTGAATGAATCGTGCCCAATTTTACACACACACACACACACTGCCATCTGGTTAAGCAAATCGCTACAGTTACTAAGTGAATCGCCTAGTCATTAAGTGAATCAAGCTTTTCCCATTGATTTTGTTTGTGAGATGCTGGCTGGGAAGATCATGTGATTCTGGGACCTTGCAACTATCATGAATCCATGCCAGTTGTCTAGAATCCAAATTTTGATCGTATGACCGTGTTGGTTATAAGTGCACAGTCCCTTTTTTCCCGGGCTACTGTAATTTCAAACGGCCTCTAAACAAATGGTTGTACATTGAGGACTATTTATATTCAATTCCTGTGCATTCTGAAAATAGTATTAGGCACACTGCTGCTTAACAGACAAACCAGCTGTTGTTCTGTCGCCTTGCTTGGCAACCATTGTGGTCGCTCAGGTATTGCATCCACAGTCCCCTTGACCAGACTGATGTACTTACCTCTGAACTGTACCCCTCCAGCTGTGCTGGTTGTCCACCAACCTTCAGCCATTTGCTCACCGTGTAGCTGTTCCCAAATCTGACTTTCCCCCTGCAATGAACCACCACGCTGGGTTACAGCCTCGTTGATGAATTTATGAAGCGTTTCTCAGTTACCAAGGAAATTGCCCCCATCTCTGTGTGACTGACAATGTCAGCTTTTCAAATTATTCAACATTAGATGCATCAATACAAAAAAGGAAGAGAAAAGACGGCACCTCCAAGTTACGCACTTAATCCCATGTGTCTTGCCCTCTCGCCCACTTAGGCTCACCTGGTTGATCCTTCAATTCCATCTCCTGTTAAGTGGGGGGGAAAAAACAAGCAAAATAAATTATAGCCAAACAGAAGAGATGAAAGGATTTCTTCATCTGCATAGAATGATCTTTTTTTTATTTTATTTTATTTTCTGGTGAGGCAGAAAAAGCAGAGCAGATTATTGGAATTTCCCCTGACCGGTGACCTATTTACAAGTGATGATCTATGCTTACCTTTGGGAGCCCGAGTTCTCTTTCTGAAGAAGAGGCAGCCAAGCAAAAACAAATTGGAAAGGAGCAGGAACCCTCCTAGACCACCGAGGAGCAGAACGATGGGAAGCGGCAAGATGGAACCTTCTAGAGAAAGGAAGGTTTTAAAAAGTGGAAAGTCAATAAAATGAGCCTTCTTGCCTTTTATCGTTTTTGCCACAAATAAGAAAAGAACCCAGCATCAATTCCTTATTGTCGTCTTCCTGGTTGGCTCCGTTGGCAACGGAGGTGATCTTTCTGGTCACCAACCTCTGGATCATGTTGGACTGCTAAGACAGCGACAATCAGCTGTCCAGCAGTTCGGAAACCCCCCTCTTCGGGAGAAGAAGCGGTGGTGAGCAAAAGGAAGCAGAGGTAGAGCTTCCCTAGAGCTCCTGGAAGATACCAGGGGGCTCGAAGGGTTAAGCCCCCTCAGAACTTCAAAGTGCTCCAGATCTGAGGCTTTTTTCCTGCTCCGGCAGACCTAATTGCCGCGACCAACTTCCGGGACCAATTTTAACTTAAAGAAGATAATACCGGACTGAACAGAAACAGGAGAGCTCTAATTATAAAAGCAAGTAATCAATCAATTCCCTGTTATTATTTTTTTTTTAAGTTTTGGACTTGACTTCAAAGTGAAAATGGCGATCGTTCTTTAATGAGCTACACAGTTGAAAACGAAAGTGTTACAAGTCTCACTGTCTGTTGTTTATAGCTGAGGCCAGCTGAAAAAAAAATTTTTTTTTAAACATTGTAATGAGAAGGGAGAAGAGATACTGAGACTGGAAAAAAAAAAGACTTAAAAGGTTTATACGTAATATTAAGTTAAAGAGAAATTTTAAGAGATGGCAGCAAAACAATTAAAGTCAACTGTTACAAAAACCCCAGGAACATTAACACCGGGAGTCTCTCCAGCACATACAGCAGATACAAAATCATTAAATTTGGAAGCACTTCAGGATAACCTGAAAGAATTTATGAAAGAATCTCTTAAAGATGCTATGAATTGGCAAACTTCCCAGATAGAGGATAAGTTTAAATTAATTACAGAAGAAATGTCAGAGATGAAAAAACAGATGTTAGAAATTCAAACTGGAAATAAAGAAGTTAAAGAAGGTTTGGTGTCAGCAGTACAGGGTCTGGCATCAAATGTGATTTTATTGGAGCAGGAAGTAGAAGAAATAAAGAAAGTTAATTTAAAATTGGAAAATAAGATTGAGGCAGTTCAATGTAAAATGGATAAAGTTGATGATGAAATTGTTTTGGTACAATATAGAGCTATGGAACTTGCTTTACGAATCCGTGGACTTAAAGAATGTAAAAATGAGAATTTGAAGCAAATTTTTCGGAGGCCTTTGCAGAGATTTTGGCAGTTCGGCCAGCAGATGTGGCTTTTATATTGATAAAATTTATCGTGTGAATTCCTGGATAGCAAGACAAAGAAATCTTCCCAGAGACATTGTTATTTATTTTACTACTAGAACAGTGAGAAATGAGATTTTACAAGCTTTTTAAAGGAGACAAGATTCAAGCGGCCAAGACATTTTAATACTAAAGGAAATTCCCCCCAAAATGTTGAGAGGTAGGAAGGAGTTTGCTTTTTTGGTGAACGAACTTAAAAAACGTCAGATTGAGTATAGATGGGACATCCCAATTGGTATAATAGTTTACTATGAAGGGGAAGCACATCGTCTTAATACAGTCAGTAAAGCACAAGAGTTTTATGCTTATGTGCTTAAGGCTGAAGTCCCCCATCTCCGGATGGTAGGAGAAAGGAAGGTGAAATTAAAGAAAAAGAAGTGATAGTAATGGAAGAAGACCGTTTACAAGCGTTGGATGTGTCTAAGATGGGATCAGAGATTCCAAAAGAGCCAAGGATGACAAGAGCAGCTGTCAAACGCAAGGAACAAGAAGAAAAGGCTCAACAGGCTCAATCTGCTATTACCAAGACGGAAACAGTGGGAGGAGCAAGGCCCAAAGAAAGATATGATTTGCGGCTGGTGCTTCAAAAGTTTCCGATTGCTGATAATGGCAATTAGACTTTTATCTTGGAATGTCAATGGATTAAACTCACCACAAAAGAGAAGAAAGATATTTCATTATTTGAAGCAATTTAAAACTGACATTGTATGTTTACAAGAAACACATATTAGAACATTAGACCAGAAATATTTGATAAATTCGAAATTGGGAATACATTTTGTTGCATCTGCTACAGAAAAGAAGAATGGACTAGTTGTTTATATAAAGAGTAATTTATCTGCAACATTAATTGAAGCGGATAATCAAGGAAGATATATTGCTATTGAACTTTTATTGGAAGGGAGAAAAATACTTTTAATAGGAGTTTTATGCACCAAATCAACAACAAGAAAAATTTTATAAGTTTTTACATAAAAGAATAACATCTTGGGATTATAAAACTTATATATTAATGGGTGATTGGAATGGAGTGATGGATACCCAGAAAGATAAAAGAAGTCTTAGAAATATTTCCAATCGTGTAAAACTGCCAAAGGCATTCTTTGATTTGATGGAAGATTTAGAATTGAGAGATGTATGGCGAGAACGCAATGAAAAGAGAGATTTTACATTTTTTCTGACAGACATCAATCTTTTCTAGGATTGATTTCATTTTAATTACTAATGATTTGTTTTCAGAGTGAAGAAGACAAAATTTGTTCTAGAACCTTGTCTGATCATAGCCGGTATGGATTGAGTTAGAGCGGAAAAAAGAGGCCAGGAGGTCGTGGAGGATGAATGAGAATTTGTTTAAATATGAACAAAATGTAAATGAATGTAAAACTCTAATGAAGGAATTTTTCTTTGAACATGGATAAAGGGACACCTATAGAGATAGTTTGGGACACCAGTAAAGCATATATGAGGGGAATTTTATTAGAGATGAATAATAAATATAGAAATAGACTGCACAAAAGGCGAAAAGAACTAGAAGAGGAAATTAAAAGGAAGGAGCAGTTATTGGTAGGCAATCCAGGAGATAGTAAAACAAAAGAGTCAATAAATATATTAAGAGGTCAATTTAATATGTTAATGGCAGATCAGGTGGCAACTAATTTACAATATGTAAGACATAATTTGTTTAATAATTCTAATAAACCTGGAAGGTGGTTAGCATATTTATTAAGAAAGAAACAGAAACGACGTATAATTGATAAAATAGAATATAGAGGTAAGGAAGTATATCAGCAAAATTTGATTAAAAAAGCTTTTTTAGAATATTATACTAAGTTATATTCTAGAGATGTGATTAGTGATAAAGATATAGATAGATATTTACAGGGCCACGGTATTTTAGAAATTACAGTAGATCAAAGGGAAGAGTTGAATCAATTAATTTCTTCAGAGGAAATAGTGTTTGCAATTAAGCAGCTTAAAGCGAATAAAGCACCAGGTACAGATGGCTTGACAACTACTTATTATAAAAATTTACAAAATGAGATGATTGTACCACTTAAGTGGACTTCCAAAAAAGTTAATGCCTTTTGGATTAAAATATGGTGGATTATGCAGAACATTTTGAAAAAGAAGATCAAGTTTGTTCCACAGTTCTTTTTATTAGGAATAATCTCAGATTGCACTGTTATAGAGACAAAACTGATTCTGAATTTAATAACTGCTGCAAGATTATTGATTGCACAATATTGGAAGAAAGAAGACTTACCCACAATTGGAGAATGGATTAGTAAAGTATCAAATTTAGCAGAAATGGCAAAAATTTCTGCCTACTTGAAAGACTGTACACAAGAAAAATATATATTGGAATGGAGGAAGTGGATTGATTATATTCAAAATAAGTATCAGATTAAAAAATATCAATTAGTTTTTGAGTGAAGTTAGGAATTATTATGTATTAGTTTAAGAAAGAAGTGAATTGATAGTGTGATGGTGTGAAATGGAATATGTTTTATGTTATATTTTAGATTATGTTTGTTAGTTACAATACCCTGTATTCTGTTCTGGGAAGTCTCGGGGAAGGAGGTGGGGAAGGGAAGACTATAAATTGATTGGTTGCCATTGTACAGGAATAATGGTAGAATTAAACAAGTTGGAATCGTGTAATGTCGGGACTGCTCGCCAAACACTCCCGAAGGGAAAGGGTAAGGAAAGCGGAGTAAAGAAGGAAGGAAGTAGGTAGCTAGGTGGGTAGGGAGGAAAGAAGGAGGAGAAGAAAGGATAGGAGGAGGAGAAGAAGGAGATAGAGGGTTAGAAAGGATGGTAGTGAGAAGTGGGAAAGAGGAGGGGAAGTAGGAAAGCGAGGAGAAGGTGGTGGGGGAAGTTTAAGAAGGATGAGAAGGGAAGAAAGGATTAAAGGGGGGAGTGGCAGTCGAGCAGCCCTGACTGAGTATAATTTGAGTATAGGACTGATTGTTGGATAAGTGATTGTATTGTACACTGGTCAAATTGTGGGAATTATTATGGAAAAATAAAAAAATTTTGCAAAAAAAAAAAAAAAAATTCCTTATTGTCATAGAATTGCAATGTGTCAGCACGGGAAGAGGCTTTGGAGATCACCTAGACCAGGGTCTCCAACCTTGGTCCCTTTAAGACTTGTGGACTTCAACTCCCAGAGTTCCTCAGCCAGCTTTGGAGATCCCTGACCTAGACCTAGACCAATGGTGGCGAACCTTTTCAGCACTCAGTGCCGAAACAGGAGCATGCGCGAGGGGTGGGGAGCACCAGAAACCAGAAGAGCAGCTCCCCAGTATGCATGCACGGATTGGGAAGCTCAGCTTCCGGTTTCCGATGTGCACATGAGCACCGATCATTTGGTCTTTTGGTTTCCGGTGTGCGCATGCAGTGTTGGTGAACCGTTTCGGCACTGAGTGCCGAAACGGGAGCACGCATGAGTGGGGGGGAGCACCAGAAACTGGAAGAGCAGCTCCCTCTTCCACGCATGCACGGGAGCACCAGAAACCGGAAGAGCAGTTCCCCAGTGTGCATGCATGTGCCGGGAAGTTAAGCTTCCGGTTTCCATCATGTGCATGGGCACCAATCACCTGGTCTTTCGCACACACAAAGACCAGCTGGCTGGCGTACATGCATGTGCCAGAAAGCAGAAACTCAGCTTCCCATCATGTGCATGCCCCCCAGGGAGCTGTTCTTCTGGTTTCCAGCACTCCCATGCACGGGAAGATACATGCCAGAACCCGAAAGAGCAACAGGCAGCATCGTTGGTGTGCCCGGAGAGATGGCTCTCTGTGCCACTTCCAGCACACATGCCATAGGTTCACCATCACGGACCTAATCCAGCTTTCTGTCCAGGACAGGATTCCACTGGTGTAAGAGCCCAATGCACAAATTTAACTTAAATTTAAACTTTAATGTCAACCCTGAAGCTGACCTGACCGAGGCCGTTTTTGAGGCTTCAGTGTTGCCACACCGGAGCTGAGGGATAGGGAGGGGAGCTGGAAATGAGATAACTGGGGTTTGTAACTAAAACAAAATACTTTCTCCTGGGAACCAAGGACATTCCCAAAGGTGGTCGGAGAGAGGAGGAGTGAAGTTACCAGGCACCAGACAACACCTTGGTTGGACCGTGTGACTGTTTGGGAAAGGAGGGAAAGACTTTTACTTTTAATTAGGTGAAAACCGCGGGAACATTCAGAGTCGGTTTTCACCTGTCTGTGCCAATATGATATCTCCATTAAAATTGTTCTTTGAGGCATTTACCTGCCTCGGGGTTCTGTTTGCTATGGAGGGTCTTACTTGGAACCTCTAATTCCTTATTGCATCACTCACAAATATTGTAGGCATCCATAAGTAATCCCCCCAACTGATCAAATGGAGTAGCCCGGACAGCTTTGGTATTTTTTTGACAGTACCAAATCAACAAGTATTCACAGTGTCCAAAGAAGCATCAACGGCTCCTAAGTCTCCCTTTCTAATCTAACAGCAGGGACCAATAAAAAATTGTGGCTATCTTAAACAAGATACCAGGGCCGTATTTATCATAAGAAAGCAGGATTTAAATAGAATAGATCACCTGCTTCGGATGAGAAGGGAATCTCCGACTCCTTGTCAACTGCTATTTCTATTCTCTCTGGAAAGAAACATGGAAAATTATAACCGTGTATTATTCAAATTCTAACAGCATCGGAGAGCTGACAAGTTGCCTGATAAAGAGATTGGGCCCAACGTGCCATGTTTCTTGGTATACTTTTTTTTTTTTTTTAGTTTTACTTCCCTTTTTTTTTTACTTCCTTATAGGAAGGCTCCGAAAGCATAAACAGAATCTTGTGCCTTTAGGGGAAATGAACAGAAAGTGCAAGGAACATTCGCCAATTACTTGAACAATGTGGATTCCCGCCCCCCACCCCCACCCCGTGAACTTTTCAGTATTGTGAAAACATGTTTATATAACCACCTCCTCAGTGTGACTATGTAGTCCTCCCTCCTGCTTTTCCCTACAAGAATAACCCTGTGAAGTAAGTAGAGCTGAGAAGAGCGGATTTTGGCCCATGGACCAAGTTACTCAGAGAGTTTCCATGACTGAGTGTAAACTAGAGCTATGTTTCCCCCACTCCCGGCCCAGGATTTCACCTTTACACCACATGGGCTCTTGGTTTTTTAATTAATTTAATTATATCCTGCCTTTATTTTATTTTATTTTTATAAACAACTCAAGCCAGAGAACATACTGTACCTAATTTGTTGTTTGTTGGTTGGTTGGTTGGTTAGTTGGTTTGTATCCCGCAACACACAATCCTCCTATTTTCCCAACAACAACAATCCTAGGAGGTGAAATAAACTGAGACTGAGGGAGAACCACTTGTCCAAGGTCACCCACCTGGCTTTCATGGCTAAGGCGGGACTAGAACTCACCATCTCCTCCTTTCTAACCTGGAGCCTTAACTACTAGACCAGGGGTGTCACACTTGAGGCCCAGGGGCCGGGGCCGGCCCATGGGGTGCTTAGACCTGGCCTGCGGGGACCCCCTGGAAACAACGAAGGACTGGCCCATGGTGCCTCTGCCAGTGAAAACGGAGCTCGGGAGAGCTGCCCTTCCAAACTCTGTTTTCACTGGCAGAGGGTGGCAGGAGGCCGTCGCAGCTGAAAATGGAGCTCGCAAGGGCCACATGCAGCTCTCCTGAGCTCTGTTTTAGCTGGCAGAGGGTGGCAGGAGGCCGTTGCAGTTGAAAACGGAGCTTGCAAGGGCCCCATGTGGCTCTCCTGAGCTCTGTTTTTGCTGGCAGACCATTGCAGGAAGCCGTCACAGCTGAAAACTGAGCTTGCAAGGGCCACGTGCGGCTCTCCTGAGCTCTGTTTTCGCTGGCAGAGGGTTGTAGGAGGCCGTCGCAGCTGAAAACTGAGTTTGCAAGGGCCACGTGCAGCTCTCCTGAGCTTTGTTTTCGCTGGCAGAGGGTTGCAGGGCATCGCAGCTGAAAACAGAGCTCGCAAGGGCCGCGTGCAGCTCTCCTGAACTCCGTTTTTGCTGGCAGAGGGTTGCAGGAGGCCATTGTAGCCGAAAACAGAGCTCAGGAGCCTGTTTTTGGCTGGCAGGACACAAGTGACATCAAGCTGGCCATGCCCAACCCAGCCTCCCGAGGCCAAACACAACCCGAATACGGCCCTTAATGATATCAAGTCCAACACCCCTAAACTAGACCACACTGGCTCTTTCTTTCTCCTGTTTTCCCCACAACAACCACCCTGTGAGGTGAGTTGGGCTGAAAGGGACAGACTGGTTCCAAATCACCCAGGGGGCTTATATCGATGAGAACAGACTAGAAACTGGGCCTCTCTATTGCCGGTTCAACAACACTTTCATCGCTCCATCTCACTGATTGTTTCAACTGAGCATTGTGTTTACTGCAGATAGGATTCCAAAGGCGGTTTTTCTACCTTATTTATTCTACTTTTCAAGTATTCCTTCCTTCTTCTAAAAATATGAGTAGTATATTTACTTGCCTCCATCTTTATTATCTTTATAACCAGGTGTGCTAAGCTGACGAGGCTAGTTGACTCAGACTCGCTTTTGGAGTTTAGGAGTTGGTTCAGTGGTTCGACTGCAGCATTGCAAGCAAACTCTGCCCACAGTTAGGAGTTCAATCCTCACCAGCTCAAGGTCGAGTCAGCCTTCCATCCTTCCAAGGTTGGTACAATAAGGACCCAGATCGCTGGGGCAAATATGCTGACATTTGTAAACATCTCCGAGAGTGCTGTAGAGCACTATGGAGTGGTATATAAGTCTAAATGCTATTGCTATTGCTATTGCTATTGCTATTTTGTGAAATTCAGGGCTGACAGAACTTCCGTTTCAAGACAACTTAGACACAAGCACCGGTTTTTCTCTCATGCCATCATTCTACTGAACATCTAATTCTCAACAGGTTCTGTCTAATGTGTATGTATATCAGCCCATAGAGTGTGGCTGTAGTCTTATTATTTATTCCTTTTATTATTTTCTTTACGTCCCCCTTTTATTGGTGTTATTATTTTCTTTGTTGCCTTGCTAGTACACCGAGTGCTTCTGCACCAGAGACAGATTCCTTGTGTTTCTAATCACACTCAGCTGAATAAAATATTCAAGCCAATTCAGCTTCAGAGTTGGATTTCTTTGGTCCATGTCCAGCACTATGGCTACTATACAATTGCTGCCTTTTTGCTCCTTAAAATATAAGCATGCCCCATATGCTCCTCTGCTGGGCTCTGCTCTTGTTCCTATAATCAGTGGTGGGTTGCCGCCGGTTCAGACCGGTTCTCAAGAACCGGTAGTAAACTAGTGCGACGCTCCACCCACTGACCCGGACAGCATCAGGAATTGTTTGCGTGTGCGGCTCCGTTGCGAACCAATAGTAAAGGTAAATAGAACCCACCCCTGCCTGTAATGGCATGTGTGGATGACCTTAGAAGACGGGAAGAAGAGCTGCGGACTAGACAACTGCCATGCAAAAAGATGTCTAAGCCCATAGGAGAAGGGAGGGTGTGGAAAGTGTTTCAAAAGAAACCCTCCCTCGTTTTTCTGATTTGCAAGATTCTCTCAATATAAGCATGCAGTAGAGATAGAGCTAGTATTCATTGTTGTGCTTCTGGTCTGGACCTTGAAGCCAGAGGTGGACTTCAAAAATTTTAGCAAGGGGTTCTCTGCCTGGTTGCTGGGTGGGCATGGGCATGGCCATGGTGGGCGTGGCCGAGCCGGCCTCCTTCACCATGGCAGGGGGGGCATTTTTGCCCTCCTCAGGCTCTGGAGGCTTTCCTTGAGCCTCTGGGAGGGCGAAAACGGCCTCCCCAGGCTCTGGAGGCCAGAAATAGGCCCATTTCCAGCCTTCCCGAACTTCCAATAGGCCTGTTTTTTGCCCTCCCCAAGACTCTGCATGTGCCCTGCACTTACCTGCATCCAAAATGGGCCGCATGGGGATTCCTGGGAGGGGAGGGGCAGGGTGGGCAGGGCCAGCCAAGAGTGGGATTTGAGGGTTCTCTGAACTGCACAGAATCTTAGCTAGAGGTTCTCCCAAAACCCTGCGAACCCTCAGCAGCCCCACCTCTGCTTGAAGCCCCTTACCTTCTGTGGTGATGCTCAGCCCTGCACCCCCATCTGCAAAATCACTCTCTCCAAGAGCATTGCGTGCGTTGACAGAGACATTATAGAGGGTGCCTGGCTGCAGGCCAGTCAGCGTAAAAGTTGGAGATTGTGGTGGAAAGACGTCCACGTACAGAAAGCTGGGAGCCCCAGGCCAATGATATCTGAGTGAAAGGAATTGGAGATAAAAGCTGCTGAGAAGAACAAATTCATTAAATACGTAATGTGTGACATGAAGGGGCATCAGGCCCACACTGCCTAATCCGTGTACATCTTGGAAGCGTGGAAAATTTCTGAATGTGGATTATTCAAATTAATAAATTCCATCTGTTTCTGCGCTGACATTGTCTCTTTTTCTAACTGCTTTTCCCTAATGGTTTCGTCTAAATGTCTAGTCTACGTGTGTCACTTGATGGCAAGGACATTTCAGTACATCTTTATATATTTCACGTGTAGGCAGGGGTGGAATCCAGCAGGTTCTGAGAGGTTTTGGAGAACCCGTAGCAGAAATTTTGAGTAGTTCGGAGAAGCGGCAAATGCCACCTCTGGCTGGCCCAAGAGTAGGGTCGGAATGGAGGTTTTGCAATATCCTTCCCCCTGGAGTGAGGTGGGAATGGAGATTTTGCAGTATCCTTCCCCTGGAGTGGGAAGAGAATGGAGATTTTGCAATATCCTTCCCCCTGGAGTGGGGTGGGAATGGAGATTTTGCAGTATCCTTCCCTTGCCAGGCCCACCAAGCCACACCCACCAAGCCACTACCAAGCCATGCCGCAAAATCATTTGCACCTCTATAACTGTCTGGTTCGGTTCTGCAACCCAACAAGAAAAACACAGACTTCAGAGGATAATTAGAACTGCAGAAAAAATAATTGCTACCAACTTGCCTTCCATTGAGGACCTGTATACTGCACGAATCAAGAAGAGGGCCGTGAAAATATTTGCAGATCCCTCGCATCCTGGACATAAACTGTTTCAACTCCTACCCTCAAAACGACGCTATAGAGCACTGCACACCAGAACAACTAGACACAAGAACAGTTTTTTCCCGAAGGCCATCACTCTGCTAAACAAATAATTCCCTCAACACTGTCAGACTATTTACTGAATCTGCACTACTATTAATCGTTTCATAGTTCCCATCACCAATCTCTTTCCACTTATGACTGTATGACTATAACTTGTTGCTGGCAATCCTTATGATTTATATTGATATATTGATCATCAATTGTGTTGTAAATGTTGTACCTTGATGAACGTATCTTTTCTTTTATGTACACTGAGAGCATATGCACCAAGACAAATTCCTTGTGTGTCCAATCACACTTGGCCAATAAAAAAAAAATTCTATTCTAAAAAACCAGTAGTAAAAAAAATTGGATTTCACCACTGCATGTAGGCCATCCAGCTCCGAAGCAACTCTGGGTAACTTTACAACTAAAAAGCCATGCATATGATGGCCAACCTCAGTATCTTTAAGGTGCGTGGACGTCAAGTCCCAGAATTCTGAAAATTCAAGCCCATACTTCTTAAAGTTGCCAAGTGTGACGGAATGTAGTAGGCTGGAATCCCAAGAGGGAGGGGGTGCATTGTAGAGGAATAAGAGAAAACTCAGTCTGATATTTTGATATGTGCAAGAAAGAGGGCGAAGACAGACCCTCCCTAACAATTCGCAGAGTATATGGTAGATGCAGATAGCAGAGCGCTTAGTCTGGCAAGATTCTGTCTACCGGTGTGGAAACGATAAAGAATTCAGCTTGGAAGAATCACTACATGTCAGTTCCTGGTTTTGGACCTGTGTGGAATTCATGAGAGTTACATTGATTTAAAGCTCCTTTCCCTGTGTTGACAGATGGGACTTTTATCTCCATGAGCCCTACCTGACACGAAAGCTTTGCTGCAGGCCTCCATCAAAACCTGGGATCCACTCCAAAGCCAACCAATTATGAGCTACACTGACAACTTTGAACCCAGTCGGTGGGTCAGGATGACCTGGCAAGAAATTATCAGAGTAGTTCAAGTTAATTCAAACGGTACAAGGATTTGTTTTGATCTTCAAACTTCACCAGATGGACACCCAGATTTCCAGCTGTTCCTTACTCGTGCTAAGTAGCTGGATGTCAAAGGCATCTGTGCCCAGATCATTGTTGGCCGTACAGGTGAAGATGGCATAGTCAAGCATTGCGCTCACGTTGGCAATGGTTAAGGTGCTGGTGTGGAAAGAATCCTCGTAGCTTGTGACCACACTATACCTGGGGAAGAAGATAATATCATGAATGATGTCATAAAAAATGGAGCAGCTCAGTCATCATTAAATATTTGACAAATGAAAATGGAGTGACAAACTGAGAAACAAGAGAAATCCAGGGGGGAGGAAAGCTGGTGGGAAGGGAGGGGAAGGGAGGAGAGGGAGAGGAGGGGACAGGGGGATGGGGATGGGGACAGGGAGAGGAAAGAAGAGGAGGAAAGCAAGAGGGGAGGAGAGCGAGAGGAAAGGAGAGGGAGAGGAAGGGAGAGAGGAAGAGAAGGAGGGGAGAGGAGGAGGAGGAGGAGAGAGAGAGAGAGAGAGGAGAGGAGAGGAGAGGAGAGGAGAGGAGAGGAGAGGAGGAGAGGAGAGGAGGAGAGGAGGAGAGAGAGAGAGAGGAGAGGAGAGGAAGGGAGGGAGAGGAGGGGAGAGGAGAGAGGAGAGAGGAGGAGAGAGAGGAGGAGAGGAGAGGGGGATGGGGCAGGGAGAGGAAAGGAGAAGAGAGGAGGAAAGCAAGAGGGGAGGAGAGGGAGAGGAGAGAGAGAGGGAGGAGGAGAGGAGAGGAGAGGAAGGGAGTGGGAAGGGAGAGGAGAGGAGAGGAGAGGAGGAGGAGGAGAGGAGAGGAGAGGAGAGGAGGAGAGGAGGAGAGGAGAGGAGAGGGGATGGGGAGAGGGAGAGGAAAGGAGAGGAGAGGAGGAGATCGAGAAGGGAGGAGAGCAAGAGGGGAGGAAAGCAAGAGGGGAGGGGAGAGGGGAGGGGAGGGAGAGGGAAACAGAGATTGGGAGAAAGTAAACAAATCTTTTCCGTAATATCTGTTCTTATGTGTGAGTTCTGACGTTTAAATATAGCAGATTCGCCATATTGATTTGTTCCATTGCCCATTCTTCTCTTGCAGATAAAAATGCATTTGTAACATTTCCCCAACGCAACTGGAACAAAACTGAATCCAAAGGAGTGCCAAACTGATTATCAAACTTCGGTTGGCTTAGGTTGGACCCCAGCCACGTTGGAACAACTTTTAAGTTACAAATTTAATTCCAAATAGAACTGAACAGAATATTGTAAGCATTCAACTCCTGGGAGATGCTTAATCCCCATACCCACCCTCCGTTTGCCCAAAAAGGAGTTAAGCCTTTGCATGCTGAGTGCAAATGTTTGGGAATATCTGTAAGCAACGGCGAACTTCCACTGCCCTTTTTCGAAGGCAGGGAAACTTAATTTGATGGAGAGAGACAGGAAGAGATGCAGCAAAGATTTACGGGTCCGCTTACTTATGTATAAATTCCTGCCCTTGCAGCCTAACTGAAATCAAACCATATTTGACTTGCGGAAACGTAATAAAAAATGAATTGGACAATAACACAGATATCTGATACAAACCATTATGACCCCCAAAAGATGATAAAACATGCATCACAACAGGCTTTCATAGTTGTGTCCCAATGTCGGGTGCAAGTACATAAGTTATGTGGTTTGCATTGTGACACGGCAATATATTTGATCTTCGTTGTGTTCTGTCCCCTGTAGAGCCTTATGGGCAGTAACCAAAATGAAGCTGATAAGGGACCAGGAGATAAGACTTCAGGTGATGCAGGTTGACCTCAGTAAAATTCACTGCTTAGAAGATGCTAATAGCAATAGCCATAGCACTTATTTATTAATTAATTAATTTATTTTTTATTTATTTATTTATTGTTTCAATTTCTATACCGCCCTTCTCCCAAAGGACTCAGGGCAGTTTACAGCCAAAGTAAAAACAATTAGTACAATTTTTAAAATCAGTTTAAAAGAAAATTTAGAGTTGGTTGAAGAACTTAAAACCAATAAAACCCCTTATTAAAACCCCAGTAGGCCAGTCCTGCACGGTGAAACAAAAATGTTTTCAGCTCGTGTCTAAAGGTCCGAAGATCAGGGAGTTGACGGATACCTGGTGGTAACTTGTTCCAGAGGGTTGGTGCCCCCACAGAGAAGGTCCTCCCCCTGGGCGCCGCCAGCCGACAGACTTATATACCGCTTCATTGTGCTTTACAACCCTCTCTAAGCGGTTTACAGCAGGGGTCATCAATCTTTCGGACCTCAGGGACCACTAAGTTCATAATTTTAAATCCTGCAGCCCACTTAATGACCGACTGGGTGGGTGTACCTAGGTGGTCATATGACTGGGTGGGTGTGGCCAACTCCTCGCCTCCCTGCCCAGGCTCCTTAGGGCCCCAAAAGGAAGCAGTTGTTGGAGCTAAGCAGCCACCACGAGAAAGAGTTGGCAAAACAGCTCAGTTCAAATTGGATCTGACTGAGAAGGAGGCTCAGCAGAAGCACCTCACTGAGGACTACAAGCATAGGCTTTCTAAGTAGAGGGAAGACTTGCGGGAGTGCAAGGCCAGGTACCGGCGCTTGGAGGCTCAGCGGGCTGAGATGATCAGCCAGTTCCAGGCCATGATGCTGTCCCACTGGAATGAGGTCCTCCGGCTCTTTGCCACCAGCGGCACTTCCCTCCAGCCTTCGCCCAAAACCCTGCACCAGGAGGCTGAAGCAGACCCCAAGTCGGAATTTCTGCCCCCCTCCGACCTGCACAAAAAGACCCTGAAGGGGGAGACTCTCTGCAGCAACACTAACATTCATTGCATGTATCTGTCCCAGGGGCCGTAGTTTGAGGACCCGTGATTTAGTGCAATATTAAAAATGCAAATAATTTTTCTGCGGACCACCGAAGTTTTCTCTGTTGGGGTTTATAGAGTCAGCCCCCAACAATCTGGGTCCTCATTTGACCCACCTCGGAAGGATAGAAGGCTGAGTCAACCTTGAGCTTGGTGAGATTTGAACTGCCAAATTGCAGCCGGCAGGCAGCAGAAGTAGCCCGCAGTACTGCACTCTAACCGCTGCGCACCGCAGCTCTTATGATGCTCAACAGATATGTAGCACTTGGGCAATGTTGTTTGGGCTCAGAAGCTAAGCAGAGTCACACTTGATTAGGCCTTGGGGGGAAAGCAGAGCACCATGCCTGAACTGAAAGAACCGTTTACATAGAGCTAATTCTTGACTTACAATCATTTACTTAGCGACTGTTCAAAGCTATCATGCAACTGAAAAAACAATGGCTTACAACCAGTCCTCATACTTACAACCAGTGGTGGGATTCAGTTGGTTTGGGCCGGTTCAGTGAAACGGGTAGTTAAATTGCTGGCTGGCCCCACCCCTTCCAGGAGTCACCAGGCACCCCATTTTGGCTCCCAGATAAGTGCAGGGAGGCCTCCTACGCCCAAAACGGGGCGCAGGGGACAGCGCGTCCCCCCGATGTCCCGTTTTTGCTCCCAGGGGGGTGCAGGAGGCTGAGTGCTGCCTGTCACACCCCCGAGCCATGCCCACCGAGCCACACCCACAGAACCGGTAGTAAAAAATATTGAATCCCACCACTGTTTTACATATATAATATATTACTGTTTACAACCAACGCCATATCCCCATGGTCACATGATTAAAATTCAGATGCTTGGCAACCAGATGTATTTGCAATGATTCCAATGTCCTGGGGTCTTTGCGACCTACCCAGCCAACTTCCGACAAGCAAAGCATCAGGGGATGCCGGATTCATTAATTGTATGATTCACTTAACAACTGCAGTGATTCGCTTAACAACCATGGCCCCCCCAAAAAAATCGTAAAATTGGGCGTGTCTCACTTTAACAATGCCCTTTGCTTAGCAATGGAAATTCAGTCCCCATTGTGTTCATGAGCAACCTGTGTCTTCTGACCGAGGCTTCCCAAGAGCGTGAAGCAGATTCCTTGTCCCGACAAAGCTCCCTTTTTATTAAGTTACTGTGAATTATTCTCATTCACATCCAGCAAAGTCTTTCAAGGGAGAATTTTCAGTCACAGACCTTATCTGGCTTGGAGAGCTGCCAGCCCAATATCTTCAAAACTTGGCAAGGAGTCTCTGAGAGTTACGAACCAATTAAGCGAACTAATTGTCTCCTGCAAACTCCACTCAACTTTCGCTCCTCTTTTATTCCCTCTGGGAGGGGCCATTCATCATCCACCTGTGGCCTTACTCCCAAGTCAACCCTTGTTCTTTAGCTGTTCCCTCCATCTGGCCACACTGCATATGCGCACACTGGGAACAGGCTCCAGCTGTTTGTCTGCCTCACTGATGTCTGACTCTGAAGGCAGTTGATAGCTGGCATACGGCACTGGGCCCCACTCTGCCTCCGACGCAGAGCCCTCATCAGAGCCCTCCTCATACTCAAGGACTGGCCCATGTTCCTCCCCAACCTCCTCACTGTCCAAATCTGCTCCCAGCTTCGCTGGCCACTGGCGGGCCACAACACTGTGTGGTTGTGTCCGTGCAGTCATCCAAAGTCAAGCTCAACTCTTCACTATTTTACTACTTCACCTCCTGATGGGAAATCTTACCTTGGACTTTGGAGATCGAGGGAGACCCCATTCTTGGCCCAGCTGAAGATCACACTGGGCACACCCTGAGCGCTGCACAGAAGCACAGCTTGGCTTCTTCCATCACCTGAAGCTGCCACTTTGTTTTGCCCAGGGCCCTTGAGGATTTCTGGTGGGTCTAGAAGGGAAGAGAGATGTGTGGTTAAAGTTGTGTTGCGTGTGTAAGCTGCTGGCTGAAAAGAAAAACAAAGAAAGAGATGACATCAAGGGGCTCAGAGAAACACTCCAGGGGTGGGTGACAAGCAATTATGACAAGTAAAACATCAGATTTTATAGGAGTCTTTAAGTCTAGGACATATGAAAGGTTGACTAGTGTTAATACTTACATCGCACAATCAAACGAGCACTGCTTTTGGCTGCTGGGGAGATGCCATTATCTACTTGACACTCATAAAGTCCAGCATGTGTTCGTTGGGCTCCTTGGACCCGCAGGGTGCCCACCAATCCTTCAGACAATATTTTAAAACCTAAATCTTCCAGGCTGCGCTCCAAATCGCCCTGCATAAGATGCCAGAATAACAGGAAGATTGTATTAAGCCGTACAATAGCACTTAGACTTATATACCGCTTCATAGTGCTTTACAGCCCTGTTGTGTCTTGCCCGCTCTCACAGCAGCCGGGGCCTTCTTATCTGCTCCCGAACACGGAGGAATGTATGCCTCCTGGCCCCAGTCCTGGCTCCATGCCCAGACAAGCTGCAGAGGAGGGGGCACCTCCCGGTCCCAGCCCTGGCTCCATGCCCAAGCAGGCTGAAGAGGAGGGAGCATCCCCCAGCCCCAGCCCTGGCTCCATGCCCAGGCAAACGGAGCAACTAGACCCCTCCCCCTCCTCCACAGCATGTGAGCCTGAGGAAAGTTTATTTCCAACAGCTGCTGATTGGAGTGACCCTCGCATCAGAAGACTGGATAGGCGGAGGCAACAGAAGGAAGGGAGGGGCAGGCCTGAGTCATGGAGCCACACCCCATGGCCTATATAAAGGATCTGCTTTCTGGCAGTCTCTGAGTCAGGCAAAGTCGAACTTATCTTGCTGAAGTCACTTTCTGGTCTCCTGCCTGCTCTGAGGACTTTGCTAGGACTTTGGGCAGAGCTGCAGAGGCAAGCCTGATTCGGATTTCCCTGACCCGGCCGTCAGCGGAGGAGTGGGACACGACAAGCCCTCTCTAAGCAGTTTACAGAATCAAGCCTCTTGCCCCCAACAATTTGGGTCCTCATTTCACCCACCTCGGAAGGATGGAAGGTCGAGTCAACCTTGAGCCTGGTGAGATTTGAACTGCCAAATTGCAGGCAGCCGGCAGTCAGCAGAAGGAGCCTGCAGTACTGCACTCTAACTACTGCGCCACAGCAGCTCTTAAGATGCTCAGCAGGTATGTAGCACCTCAGCCTTTAACCTTTAGCTTAACCTCTTGGTGTCTGCACCAACAATTCCTTGCATATATAAGGATGGAAGGCTGAGTCAACCTTGAGCCGGTGACGATCAAACTGCAGGCAGTTGGCAGAATTATCCTGCAATACTGCATTCTAACCACTGTTTCACCACGGTTCTTATTGTATGTAAATGATTGTAAACCGAGGGTTACATGTAATTAAGAACTCTTTTTCTCACAGATTTTCCCACCCCCACCCCGTCCTTCGGTCCAGCCCACTGGTTTCTGCACAGAGCACATCTCACATCTGCCTGTATATGGGTGGCTTTCCTTTTCTTTTCCTACACTTGCCTTTGGCACCACTTACCGCTGGCACCTAGTCCCTGGAAGATTTTCCCAAGAAATTCTTGGGCTTAAAAATAGAAATCCCCAGCTCTTATTTACCTTTATGTATTTGAGTAAAGTGGAGCAAACCACCAAACCACAGAATGTCAGCCTCTAAAGAAGCATTAGCTCCTGCAAAACAGCCTCGTAATCTTGCAGTAATGCAAGATTCCTGCCAGACAGTTAAACGCAAAGCTGATTCTTATGTCTTTTTTTTTTTTTTAAATGTCCGGCTCACCCCAGTCCATGCAATATGTCTGATCGTTAGGAGTTACATTACCAAAGCCTTTAAAGGAAGTATTCTTTAGTTGTCAGCGGCCATTAAAGAACCATTATTAGCCATCAAGTTGTAAAGGAGGTTGGGGAAAAAAGGTCATTTCGCTTGGCATGGCCACATCACGTCCATTTTAATTGGAGTAAGAAACGTTCTCCTGCTGGCACCACTGTAGGGTTAGCATACAGAATCAGTGCCAATCCTTCCCCTGCTTTCTCCTGGCTTAGCCCTATAAGTTTACCAGCCACCTCCACTGGAAATTTGGTATAGGGTTGGCATCAGCCTGGCACACAATTTCGGCGCTGTCTCCCAGGTCCACGTAAGTTGGATCTGCAATGCTGCGGATAGAGGGTGAATCTGTTTGTAGGAGGAAAAAGAAAAAAAAAAGCATAACTCGGTTCGCACACAGTTGTCTGTTCAAGCTGCGTTAACGATTTGACGGCTGCATTTCTACAACATGCTAAGCTCTCCATTAATTTTAGCTTTGGCTGGAGGTGTCTGTGTGAGTATAATGCTTAATGTATTATGCAGATTAAGTAAACGCCTTCGGTTGTGTTCACTTAGCAAAGTCGCGCAGATCAGACCTGCGCCTGAGAAATCTGAAGGGAGAAAGACGGTGATGTTGCTAAATCATAGCCTCCTAAAGTTGAAAGGAATTTGGAAAACTTCTAGTCCAACCTCTTGCCCGATATAAGAATCCTCATGTACAAGCAACTTGATTAAATAGACCAGGGGTGTTAAACTCAAGGCCCGCGGGCTGCATCCAGCCCACAGTTTTTTTGTGTGTGTGTGCTTAGACTTGGCCCGTGAGGCCAGCCTGGAAACAGCAAAGGACCGGCCCACTGTGGCTCTGCCAGCAAAAATGGAGTGTGTCCCATCCTGTCCCCCCCCCCCAAGCTCCATTTTTGCTGGCAAAAGGCTATCAAAAAAAAACTAAAAGCAAAACAAAAGGAGAAATATTTCCCCATTTTGCATTTGAGCATGCAAGAAGGGACAGGAAAGGAGAAAGGGAAAGAGGAAAGACAAAGAAAAAGAAGGAGAGATGGGAAGAGAGTAAGGAAGGAAAAAGAAGGAAAGAGGGAAGAAAGAAGAAAGGAGAATGAAGAGAGAAGAGGGAAGGGAAAAGGAGAAAAGGAAGGGAAAAGAAGGAAGGAAGGAAGGAAGGAAGGAAGGAAGGAAGGAAGGAAGGAAGGAAGGAAGGAAGGAAGGAAGGAAGGAAGGAAGGAAGGAAGGATGGTTGGTTATGAGAGTGAGGGAGGGTCTCAGAGAAGTCCTACCTTAGCACTTGGCCACCACAGATGCCCGCCCCCAACACGAGTCCCATGTCACGCCTACCATGGCCATGCCCCAAGGCCACACACACGCCGGCCCTGATGCAGCCCTCAATTAAATCGAGTTTGACACCCCTGAAATAGACCATCTTAGAAGAAACAGTAAAAAATAAAATTAAGTAGGATATGGAAAAAGAACTCCATCCTTCTTCAACCTGAGTCCTTCAAGAAATGTTGGGGCAAAATTCCCATAATCCCTGGCCACTAGCCATTAGGGCTGGGCCTGATGTAAGTTGGCCAGACTCATCTGGATGGAGCCAGCTTGGGAAAGGATGGGTTAATCCAAACTTTTCTTTCTTGAGTCTATATAGATGTGTGAAGACAGGGAATATTTTCCTCCGAATCTCTTAACTTACAGTGCACGTTTAGAGTGATGGTGGTTTCATTTTGTCCTTCTGCATTCTCGCAGTAGATCCGGTATTTGCCGGCATCAGCTCGAGTCACGTTCCAGATCTCCAGAGATCCACCATCTCGCAAGTGGTACCGTGGGGAACCCTCTACGACAGAGACAATCCATCACAAGTCAAGCTCCACAAAGAAACAAGCACTTGGATCACCAAGGCAAGGAGGGGGGAGGGATTTCATGGGTCAAGCCAACAATGATCAACAATTCAAATGTTCTTCTGCATCAGTTTTGCTCCCATCCTAATTCTTAATTCCATCCTGCAATGAAGGAGAAACGTCCTAACAGTGAAAACAAATAACCAGTGGAACTGCTTGCCTTCAGAAGTTGTAGGTAGAGGTGGGCTGCTGCCGGTTCGGACCAGTTCAGGCGAACGGATTGTTACAATTCAAGAAGCCTGCTGCCGCCACCGTTCTTTGACCGGCACGAAAAGCCTCCAGCCACCACTGCCGCCTCAGTTCCGGCCAGCAAGGAGGCAGCAGCTGCAGGCTCTTCACCAGTGGTGGAATTCAAAAATTTTTTAGTACCGGTTCTGTGGCCGTGGCTTGGTGGGCGTGGTGTGGCTTGGTGGGCATGGCAGAGGAAGGATACTGCAAAATCACCATTCCCTCCCCACTCCTGGGGGAAGGATATTGCAAAATCCCCATTCCCTCCCCACTCCTTTTGGGCCTCTTGTGGCTCAGACTGTTAAGACAGTCTGTTATTAACACAGCTGCCTGCAATTACTGCAGGTTCTAGTCCCACCAGGCCCAAGGTTGACTCAGCCTTCCATCCTTTATAAGGTAGGTAAAATGAGGACCCAGATTGTTGGGGGCAATAAGTTGACTTTATTTATAAATATACAAATAGGATGAAGACTATTGCTAACAGTGTAAGCCGCCCTGAGTCTTCGGAGAAGGGCGGGATATAAATGCAAATTAAAAAAAAAAAACTCCTGGGGATATTGTAAAATTTTCATTCCCACCCCACTCTGGGGCCAACCAGGGGTGGTATTTGCCAGTTCTCCAAACTACTCAACATTTCTGCTACCGGTTCTCCAGAACCTGTCAGAACCTGCTGAATTTCACCCCTGCTTCTCGTGCTGAAAAAGAGGCGGCGGCTGGAGGCTTCTTGCGCTGAAAAAGGATTAGAAGACCTCCAAGGTCCCTTCCAGCTCTATTCTGATTCCAATCTCTCACATCAATGGGTTCTAAAGTTCAGGACCCTGCATAGTTCATTCACTGCTAGTCTCCATTTTTTTTCGTTTCACTAAATATGAAGACCTTTGACACAGGAAGGGACAAGAGAAAGAAAATCCAAGAGTAAGAAACCTGCCATTTAATAAGTGTTTTTTTTCCGGTGAGTCCAGGCTATAGGGCAACCTGGTCTACCCAAATATGGGATGGAGCACACTGCTTCCTCTTTCGCCTTTCAGCCCCAGTCCAGGGGGCTTCACAGGCAGTCGCTTTCACAACAAAACTAGTTTGTCACGGAAGCGACTGCCTGCGAAGGCTCCTGGATTGGGGCTGAAAGGCGAAAGAGGAATTAGTATGCTCTATCCCATGTGTTAGTGCCACTTTATAATGCCTTGGTAAGGCCACACTTGGAATATTGCATCCAGTTTTGGTCGCCACGATGTAAAAAAGATGTTGAGACTCTAGAAAGAGTGCAGAGAAGAGCAACAAAGATGATTAGGGGACTGGAGGCTAAAACATATGAAGAACGGTTGCAGGAACTGGGTATGTCTAGTTTAATGAAAAGAAGGACTAGGGGAGACATGATAGTAGTATTCCAATATCTCAGGGGTTGCCACAAAGAAGAGGGAGTCGGGCTGTTCTCCAAAGCACCTGAGGGTAGAACAAGAAGCAATGGGTGGAAACTGATCAAGGAAAGAAGCAACTTAGAACTAAGGAGAAATTTCCTGACAGTTAGAACAATTAATAAGTGGAACGACTTGCCTGCAGAAGTTGTGAATGCTCCAACACTGGAAATTTTTAAGAAAATGTTGGATAGCCATCTGACTGAGATGGTGTAGGGTTTCCTGCCTGGGCAGGGGGTTGGACTAGAAGGCCTCCATGGTCCCTTCCAACTCTGTTGTTATATTATTATATTATATTATATTATATTTGGGTAGACCAGGTTGCCCTGATAGACAGGTCTCACTGGAAAAAACAATGTCTCCCCTGGTATAGCTGACAAAGCAAGGAAAGCCCGTGGCTTAGAGGTTAATACGTCTACCTAATATGCAAGTGGCCCAGGTTCGAATCCCAGAAGGCAAGTGTGAAATGCTCCCAGTTCAGACCAGATCGCCCAATCCAGTAGTGCTGGTGGCAGGTGCTAGGACTTTGGCAGAGCAGCAGAGGCACGCCTGATACGGACTTCCCCGACCCGGCCGTCAGCAAAGGAGTGGGACACGACACTTTCTTTGTCGGTAAATATAAATTCAGCACTGCCATTTAATGCATTTACAATGTTTTATGGCAAAGCTGCACTAAACTGACATTTTGGGACACCATCAGGTCTCCACATGTTGGCCACCAGGAAAAGCAAATATGAAACGCAGTACACTTGCGTCAGATTAATGTAATAGAATCGTGCTAACAAATTTATATTAAATTTAATTTGGATTTTTCCCTATCCTATCTGGCTGTTTACCCCCAGCCCAGCCTGGATTTTTTGAGCTGTAGCCCCCAAAGGCTCCTATCAGTTCTATTCTATTCTTGTGGCTCTTCCTGAATATTCTAGCTTCATATTTTGATTTATCTCTGCGGACCCCTTTCCTTCTTCCTGTCCCCCACTTATCTTGACGGTCTCAAGGCCCACTGGCTCTTTTTTTTAATGGCTCCACCCTTACATCCGATTCTTTTTTCTTTTCCTTCCCATCCTTTCAAAATGCTCGGCACAAACCTTCCATCTTCCCTCCCTGCTGGAACTAAATCAAGACTGACATAAACATGAACTAAAAGCTCATACTCCTCATTTGTCCCTGTTCCCATTGTCTCCTTCTCCCTCTGTGGTCTCCCAGTAAGTCCACATAAACAGGACCAGGGGTGGGCTTCAAAAATTTTAGCAAGGGGTTCTCTGCCCTGTTGCTGGGTGGGTGTGGCCATGGTGGGCATGGCCTAGTCATCCTCCTGCACCACAGCGGGGAGGGGTTTGCCCTCCCCAGGCTCTGGAGGCTTTCCTTGAGCCTCCAGGAGGGCAAAAATGGTCACCCCAGGCTCTGGAGGCCCTCTGGAGGCCAGAAACAGGGCCGTTTCTGGCCTTCCCAAACTTTTGGTAGACCCATTTTTCACTCTCCCTGAGCCTCCGTGTGTGCCCTGCACTTACTTGCATCCAAAATGGGCCGCGAGGGGACTCCTGGATGGGAGGGGTGGGTGGGGCCAGCCAGGAGTGGGATTTGGGGTTTCTCCGAACTTCGCAGAACTAGAGGTTCTCCTGAATCCCTGTGAACCCCCAGCGGCCCATCCCTGGATAAGTTAAGCGCAGCTTGGCCATTTTCATGCACATTTTTAAAAAGCAAAGAGCAGGGATATAGGAAATGTGAGACTAGGGGAATTTTATAGAATGCAGCAGGTAAGAGGATATCCAGCGATTCTTACCTTACCCAAGTTCTCAGGTCTTTAGATCGGGGTTTCCAACCTTGGCCACTTTAAGACTTGTGGACTTCAGTTCCCAGAAGTAAAGTTGGCTGAGGAATTCTGGGAGTTGAAGTCCACAAATCTTAAAGTTGCCAAGCTCGGAGACCCCCTGCTTTAGATTTCATCCTAAGGTGTGTGACCCACCTGTTAAGATCACCTCTCCAAGAAAACTCCAGCGATAGGTAATCTCGGGAGGGCTGGCAGATACCAAAAGGGGCAACCGGGCAGACCCATGCTCCACAGCTTGCACTAGGTGGGTCTGCTCAGGGGAGAACTCTGGAGGAACTGTGTTGAAAGAAATGAAGACACACATTTTTGGAGGTCAGGCCCATGGAGGCTTCAAGAGCCAAGATTGCTAACTGAGACATTCCCTTTTCTGGCTCATTGGTCTACAGGTGGTCCTCGACTTATGACCAATAAAGATCAGAAAATTTGTTGTTAGGTAGTGTGGTTGTTAAGCGAGACATCACATGACTGCAACTTGTGACCTCCTGCCAGCTTCTCCCTTGACTTCATTGTCAGAAGCTGGCACGGAAGGTCACAAGTGGAGACCACAAGACCGCAGGATGCCGCAACTGGTCACAATTGCAAGCTGGTTGCCAAGCACGTGGATCACGGTCGCATGACTACAGGGAATGCAGCAGTAGTCATAAGTGCAAGGACCAGGCATAAGTCACTTTATTTCAGTGCTGTCCTAACTTTGAATTGTTGCTTAACAATTCAAGTTGAGTGTCAACCCTGAAGCTGACCTGACTGAAGCCATTTTTGAACGCTTCAGTGTTGCCACAGGGATGGGGGATTTGAGATAGTTGGGATCCTGTAGCCCAGCGGTTCTCAACCTGTGGGTCAGGACCCTGTTGGGGGTCAAATGACGATTTGCCAGGGGTCGCCTAAGACCATCGGAAATATGGGAAGTATACTTGTGAGTTGAAGAATTGCGCTCCAATGGTTGACTCCACAAGCCAGCTGCAGGCTCTTCAAATCACTAGCCGAATTCAGCTTCAGGCGTGATCAATTAAAAAAGAGAGAAATCTTTGCTCTGATGTCTCCCTCTCAAGCCAGCTGCAATCACTCCCAATCATTGGCCTAATCTGGCTTCAGGTGCGATAAACTTAATAGGGGAGGAGTCTCCGCTTTAATGCCTCCGTCCTCAAGGCAATCGCAAGCAGTTCAGATCGCTAGCCAATACGGCTTCAGGTGCGATATTACGGTTGGGGTTGCCACATCGTGGGGAATTGTATTAAAGAGGTCGCAGCATTATAAAGATTGAGAACCACTGCTGTAGCCAAAACAAAGTATTTTCTCTTGGGAACCAAGGACATTCTCACACCTGGTCCGAGGAAGGAGGTGTGATGTCACCAGGCAACCAGACAGAGCCGTGATTGGATCATGTGACTGACTGTTTTGAGAAAGTGGGGAAACTTTTACTTTTAATTAGGTGAAAACCCTGGGAGTCTTCAGAGTCGGGTTTCACCAGATCTGTTCCAATATGATATTTCCAATAAAGCTATTCTTTGAGGAATCTACCGGTACCTGCTTCGGAGTTTTGCTTGATATGGAGGTATGACTTGGAACCCTGACACTGAGGACTTCCTGTATGTATAGATCTGTCAAAGCATAGAAACTACCATTCCTTCCCCTGCCCATCAAGTCATCTTCGCAAAAAAAGACAATCTTCCATTCCTATCCTCCAGGATGTTTTCTTAACTTCACGGTCTTCACAGTCTTTAACTCTGGGATTTCCTGGAGATTTCCATCCATGTATTATCCTAGTAATCAAACATCGTTTTTAGCCAGCGGAATGTCAATGTCCACAGGAAAGCCTGGAGGTCTATTCAGGGATTGGTTTTATAGGATCTCAGATATGCATAACAAAAAGCTACTCTAAGGCAGCATACAACAATTGAATAAAACAACTATAAAGCATGTACAAAAAAGTATAAAAGAGAAATGATTATAGAAATGAAAATGTAAACCAGAGGCAGGGAGAGGATAAAAATGGTTATCACAGCAATCCATCTAAGCTTGTCTCCAGTTCTTTTTATCAGTCAGCTTTGTTTATTGAATTATAAAGTATTATAAAATGCAAAATAAATAGAAAAGCAGGGAGGGGGAAGGAAAGGAGGAAAGATAAGAAGAAGAAAAAAGAAAAAAGAA
Organism: Ahaetulla prasina; assembly: GCF_028640845.1. Taxonomy (NCBI): domain Eukaryota; kingdom Metazoa; phylum Chordata; class Lepidosauria; order Squamata; family Colubridae; genus Ahaetulla; species Ahaetulla prasina. Next base: position 22,985,163 of record NC_080548.1, on the reverse strand, counting down.
GCATTGACTTCCAACTGTCTCTGGTATGTTAAAATAAGGCATGAACATCATATCACAACTTTTTGCTTTTTTCATAATAGTATGAACAAGCCATTTCTATAAAGCTTTATCAGTCTAATTGGCAAAACCCAACTCAAAATTTTCATTCTTTTCCACATCAAGCATGAAGTTCAGAAGTGGTCTCCATGTGGAAACAAAAGTACTTATGTTTCTTTTCTTTAATCAAAGCAGTCAATTTTGCCATTTCAGCCAACTCAATAGGGCCTCTGTGGCTCAGACTGGTAAGACAGTCTGTTATTAACAGCAGCTGCTTGCAATTACTGCAGGTTCAGGTCCCACCAGGCCCAAGGTTGACTCAGCCTTCCATCCTTTATAAGGTAGGTAAAATGAGGACCCAGATTGTTGGGGGCAATAAGTTGACTTTGTATATAATATACAAATGGATGAAGACTATTGCTTGACATAGTGTAAGCCGCCCTGAGTCTTCGGAGAAGGGCGGGATATAAATGCAAATTAAAAAAAAAAACTCCATCAACTTCTACAATGAGCACGTCTCCAGTTCCTTGCGACCCTCAGGCCCACTAACATAACCAGGTCTGGAAGGATTTCGGAATGTCAGAAGGAATGGAGCTAAGCTAACTAACCTTGGAGGGGAAGAAGATTGCATAAGACAGGCACTATGGCAGAGAAGATACATCTCCTGGGACTCACCAAAAGTAGGTCCCTATGTTGTGGCCTGTCGGGCGCCAAACCCTCCAGCAGCCGAATCAAAGGAGGAGAAGGAGACGTGGGAGTCGGGGCCAGCATCAGGGCAACCTCTCCGAGGGGGAAGAAGGAATGGAGGGAGGGAGGGAGGGAGGGAAGGAGAGAGAGGAAGGGGAGAGAGAGACAGAGAGAGAGAGAGAGCGCCCCCAGGTCTGGAGGTGGCTGATGAAGAAGAAGAGGAACAGCTGGGTCCAGTGTCTGACATGCGGCTGCACAGAAGGCAGAGGAGAGGAGAGCAGTGGAAATCCATGGGCCAGTCCTGGGGAAGGAAGAGCCACCGCTGCTAGCGAAGCCCCACCCTAACTGTGGGGATAAAAGGCAGGGGGCGGAGATGAATAGGTGTAGCAGACAACTATTCATCATCCAGCCGGATGGACTTGTTAGCCTGAGAGAGAAACTTTTTGCCGGGGCTGCCAGCATTCCTAATAAAGGAATCTTTTGAGTTCACGCCAGAGGAATTGTCATGTTTGGGGAGCTGGGTCAGAACACCCTAGCTCCATGATGGTGAACCTATGGCAAGTGGCATGCAGAGACGTTTTTCCAGGCACGCAAGCGGTTGCCAAGCTCACCTGAAGCTGCGCATGCACACGCACCCCATCTGGTGTTCAGGTCTCTTGGTGCACATGTGCACAATTCAGGGGACCCAGCTGGTCTTCGGAGCTCTCCCGTGCACACGTGCGTGCTTGTGTATGCGCGCGAGACGACTGGTGTGCAGTGCATACACGCGCAAATGGCATTTGCGCGTGTGCGTTGCACGCACGAAAGTTGTGTGCACGCACAGATGATGAGATTGTGCGTGCAGCGTGCACTAGTACACATGCACAAAATGTGCGCATGCACAGATGGTGCGGTTGCGCGCACAGCACATGGTGGGGGTGCACGCGAAAGCTGTGCACATGCACAGATGGTGCAGTTCCGCACTGCAGCACATGGGGAGGAGCCACACGTTACTGCTGATGGTACGCGAGTGCGCACAGCGCACAAAGCACGTTCCTGTTAGGCACTCGGTAAGTAAAAAGTTTGCTACCACTGCCCTAGCTGATGGTACACACAGCATGCTTCCTCTGCCTGATTTAATAGGATGGGTAACTAGGGAGAGGTGCCCTCAGATAGCCCGCTCCCATGCCACAAAGGGCTTTAAAGATTTAAACCAACAGTTTGGATTGTACCCAGAAGCAAACTGGCAACAGATGTAGCGGAGCAGAGGTGTAACATGTGCTGTTCTGGAAGCACACATAACTGCCTTCACCGCTGCATTCTGTGCCAGCTGAACAAATCCACTGAATGAAAAGCTTCACGTTCGGAGCTGAACTTCCAGCAACAAAGAAACAGTAGTTAAGGGACATTTCCGTATACTTACATAGGACCGTAAGCTGGTAGAAGGTGTTCACACCTTCAGAGAGAACAGAGCTGTAGGCGTAGCATTCCACCCTCTTCCCATGATCTGCAGATGACACTACCAGAGTCACTCTTTCCGATGCTGAGAAACCTCCAAATTCTGCTTTCCTTTGGCCTAAATTGACGCCGTCCAGCCTGAAGGCGAGAAGGCGTGAAGATTATCGCAGCCGAACTTAATGTTTCTGACAAGAGTCCAAAGATGAACCTCTATATTCAGAGACAATCTACTGACATAGCTCAGCTGCCGGGGATGAGCAAGAGACAAGACCTGATGCCTTCGTAGCCTCACTTGCACGTTTTCTGACAGGCCTGTTTCATGCTGCTGTCAGAAACAGAAAGCAGGACCGAGTGAAATTTGGGACTGATTCAGCTGTCTAGTTCTTCTGTTGACATTACAGCCTAAGCCTCGGGAAGTCGGAAGCCTGATGGGTCAGGACTGAGGAACAATGGGGGAAATACGAAGTGACAGCTGAAGAACGTTTCCATACAGCAAAGATGATCTTCTTCTTCTTGCCCTCCTTCTCCTGTGTGGATTTGTTGTTCTTATGACATTGTGGGAAGAAGACAACATGACCCAAATGGGTCGCCAGTACGCAGCCAGTACGATGCATGCTAAAGCAGCATTTGGCATATCTAAGGGGGTCCTCAAAACTTAATCTGGAGGGGAATGTAAAACGCTTTCCCTCTAAAACCAACCTTCCTCTTAATACGAGAGGACAGATCCTTGATTTGATGCAACCAAGGGTGTCCACAGGATATGGCCAAGAAAGTCAAGAAGCAGTTGTGATGGTGAAGCTGAAGCTCCATGTACGACACACATAGAAAACAGGCTTCCATCACACCAATACATTTGCCCTCCTGGCCTTTCTTTTTACTAGACCCTGCAAACAACCCTGGATGCAAAATTAATCTTGGGCTATCCAATAATTATATTGGTTCGGAAAAGAGCCCCAAACCCAATGACTTGATGCTACAGGATGAACCCAAAAGGAATGACCTTCATCTGCTATGCTTGAGCGATTTAAGAGCTACGGTGGAAAAGTAGTTAGAATGCAATAGTGCAGGCTGACTCTGCCGACCGCCAGGAGTTCGTTCCTGATGGGCCCAAGGTTGACTCAGCCTTCCATCCTTCTGTGGTCGCTAAAATGAGGAACCAGGTTGTTGGGGGCCATACCCAGACGCTATAAACCGCTTAGAGAGGGCTGTAAAGCGCTGTGTGAAGCGCTATATATATGTCTGAGCGCTATTGCTATTGAAGCCAGTCTTGGTGGAAAGAGGCAAAACCTACAAAGACAATCAGAGAAGCTTGAAGAAGGTGGTCATCAGCAGAATTACTCACCTTTTTCCATCTTTGAGCCAAGTGAGATGAGCAGGAGGGTTGCTGCTGCCCGATTTGCAGGTCAGCGTCACCGATTGGCCACGTCTCACATTTTGGTCTGTTGCTGTAATGGTGGCATGCAAAGGTGGAACTAAGGAAAGAAAGGGTATTTCAGATTTGTATTGTCACTCCCTACCAGGGGTGGGCTGTCGGGGGTTCGCAGGGGTTCAGGAGAAACTCTAGCTAAGATTTTGTGCAGTTCAGAGAACTCCCAAATCCCACTCCTGGGTGGCCCCGTCCACCCTGCCCCACCCCTCCCAGGAGTCCCCACATGGCCCGTTTTGGATGCAGGTAAGTGGCATAAAGGCTCGGTGAAAAATGGGCCTACCAGAAGTTCGGGAAGGCCAGAAATGGGCCCGTTTCCAGCCTCCAGAGAGCCTCCGGGGCCTGGGGAGGACATTTTTACCCTCCCAAAGGCTCGAGCAAAGCCTCCGGAGCCCGGGGAGAACAAAAACACTCCCCCTGCCATGGTGCAGGAGGCCGACTAGGCTACGCCCAGCCAGCAACCGGGCAGAGAACCCCTTGCTAAAATTTTTGAAGCCCACCCCTGCTCCCTACCCATCATGTTTCACATTCAGCTCCTATTTTTCCACTCACAGTGCACTTCACAACTCTTGGGGACAAAACATTCAGGGGAAAAGAAAATGCAGTAGAGCTTGTTTCAATCGATTGATATTGTGTATGTGAAAAGACTGCATGGAGGAGTCCCGGGTGCTCTCTGAACTTAATCATTTTCTTGCAGACATTTCATTACCCAAATTAGGTAACATCATCACTGCTAGTGTAGCTCATTCCAACCCGGAACTAGAAATATTCTCTTTTATTAGCTAGCATGGAGGAAGAAAGATTCCCTCATTTAGTTTTCTCCATAACATGCTAGTTTTCAATGCACAACAGCCCACTTTTTCTGGACTCACTATGGATCTACATTCCCTGATGTGTTTTCTTGAAACATTGTACTACAAGTTAAAAAGGTAAAGGTAAAGGATCCCTTTGCACATAGATGCTAGTTGTTCCCGACTCTAGAGGGCGGTGCTCAACTCCGTTTCAAAGCCAAAGAGCCAGCGCTGTCCGAAGACGTCTCCATGGTCATGTGGCTGGCAGACTAAATGCCAAAGGCGCATGAAACGCTGTTACCTTCCCACCAAAGATGGTCCCTATTTTTCTACTTGCATTTTTTTTACGTGCTTTCAAACCACTAGGTTGGCAAAAGCTGGGACAAATAACAGGAGCTCACCCCATCATGCGGCACTAGGGATTCGAACTGCTGAACTGCCAACCTGTCGATTGACAAGCTCAGTGTCTTAGCCACTGAGCCACTGCATCCCTTCAAGTTACTACAACCCTGTTTACCCCAAAATAAGACATCCCCTGATAATAACCCCAATCGGGCTTTTGAGCGTATGGCAATAAGGCCAAGCACTTATTTCAGGGTTCAAAAAAAATATAAGTCAGGGTCTTATTTTCGGGGAAACATGGAAGTTACCCAACCCCAATTTTGTCTAGTGCAGGATAGTTCAATTTTGGCAACTTTAAAAGATGTGTGGACTTCAACTCCCAGAATTCGCCAGCCAGCAAGCCCCACATACGTTCACACTGATGTTACTTCATTGGGTAATATCTGCAGGCAAACAGCCAATCTTGGATGTCCTAAGAATTCCATGTCAATCTGTCCATCTTTTTCTTTCTCTGTCTCTCTCGTAAAATAAATTTTATTTATGTTTTTTTTTCTTTAACATGCATGATTACTTAGTGAACAGTATATTGTCTGGGTTAATTTACTTTATACACAATACTTATATCAATAATACTACTATTTAAGTATACATAGTAGTATTCTTCCAACTTCTAACAATTACGTATACTTAGTAATTGTAACACTTTATATTTATGTAACAATATGCATATTTTCCCAATTTCTAATTTCTACCTCTGTGTTTCTAATTTTTAATGAAATAAATCCCATATTAAAAGGTATTCTATATCTATCCATCATCTCTTGCTCTTTTTAATATTTCAACTCTTAATGACTTTCTGAGTAATCTTCCAACTTCTAACATTTGCGTATACATATTAATTATAGTAAATTATATTGTGTGACATTATGCATAATATTTTCCCAATTTCTAATTTCTACCTCTCTTTTCTAATCTTTAATAAGAATATAGAATACCTTTTAATATCCCATATTAAAAGGTATTCTATATCTATCCATCTTTCTCTGCCTCTCCATCCTTCCACTCACCCTCTTAGAACTTCCCATTCTGTGTGTGTGTGTGTGTATGTATGTGTGTGCGCACGCACTTTTTTGCACATGCACAATCTGTGCTGAGTTTTAACTTACACTGAACCAGCAAACTAGTATATGCAGTGAGTGCAGGGGTCCTGGGAGGACCAGTGGCATTGCAGCGGTAGGTTGCCATGTTGTCACTGGGAGTCGTAGTCAAGACCAACTCCTTGGAAATAATATTCCCAGATGAGGCTGGAGATGTTCCTTCCCTTACTAACTTGATATCCTGTGGAAGCAATGCATATTATAGTAAGCATAGTGGAACAGTTAAGACAACTGTTAATCTGACTCAGCGGGCTCAGATGAGCAAATCAACTCTGACAAAGAGAAAAAAATCCCTACTGCCTGCCTTAGAAAAGGATGAGAGGGATGTTTCTCGATATAGAATAACAGAGTAGGAAGGGACCTTGGAGGTCTTCTAGTCCAACCCCCTGCCTAGGCAGGAAACCCTACACCACTTCAGACAAATGGTTATGCAACATCTTCTTAAAAATTTCCAGTGTTGGAGCATTCACAATTTCTGGAGGCAAATTGTTCCACTGATTAATTGTTCTAACTGTCAGGAAATTTCTCTTTTGTTCCAGGTTGCTTCTCTCCTTGTTTAGTTTCCACCCATTGCTTCTTGTCCTGCCCTCAGGTGCTTTGGAGAATAACTTGACGTGCTCTTCTTTGTGGCAGCCCCTGAGATATTGGAAGACTGCCATCATGTCTCCCTTGGTCCTTCTTTTCATCAGACTAGACATACCCAGTTCCTGCAATCGTTCTTCATATGTTTTAGCCTCTAGTCCCCTAATCATCTTGGTTGCTCTTCTCTACACTACTGGATATATCCAGTATCGTGTGACATCATTTCCAGGAGCTGATCGTTTAAGAGCTCTGGTTCAGAACAGGCTTCTCATTGAAGCCCCTGTGAATAACCAAACTTATTTTGGACAGTAGAAATATGAGAATAGAACTGGAAGGCCATCAATAGTTTGAGAATGCTGTGCTCAGATTCCAATTTTGCATGATCGAAGGCAACAAAGGGCTCAAAGTAAATGTATGGAGGGTCACAGGAAACAATCAAAGGAGGTTTCACAACAAGGAGGGGCATATCCCCCCCCCCACCAGACAACCAACCAGAACATTGGGGGGGGGGTGCTTCAAAGCCACATTTGGTTTCCAGCCTTGGATTTTTCACTCACTTGTTTGCCCTGACAAGGCTTCGAATGTCCACTCTGCTGAGATTGCTGCAGCTGTACTCGAACTCCTCCAGCAAGCGTGCAGGTCACCTACAAATTATAAAAATAAAACTTGTTTTAGGAAAACTAAGTTTGCTTTGCCTATACTAATGCAAACAATGTCTTCAGATAAAGTAGATTAATGGGCCCTAACTTCAACCCCAATCCTAAATGGCCACAGTGACGCAGTGGTTAGAGTGCAGAACTGCAGCCTACTTCTGCTGCCTGCCGGCTGCCTGCAATTTGGCAGTTCAAATCTCACCAGGCTCAGGATTGACTCCGCCTTCCATCCTTCCGAGGTGGGTAAAATGAGGAGCCAAATTGTTGGGGACAAGAGGCTGGCTCTCTAAACCGCTTAGAGAGGGCTGTAAAGCACTGTAAAGTGGTATATAAGTGCTATTGCTAAACCAAGCCATGCTTAAATTATGGATAAAGCTTAGATGGTGGGAGGTGGGAAGGGCTGACCAAATACAGTAGTTACAGAACCCTTTCTCTGCAGGTAGTTTAGAGGTAGTCCCAATAGTAGTCCCTACCTCAATTTTTTTTACTACCAGTTCTGTGGATGTGGCTTGGGGGGGGCGTAGCGTGGCAGGGGAAGGATACTGCAAAATATCCATTCCCATCCTCACTCTGGGGCCATCCAGAGGTGGTATTTGCCGGTTCTCTGAACTATTCAAAATTTCTGCTACCGGTTCTCCAGAACCTGCTGAATAGAACCCCTGGATAGTCCTCAACTTATGATCCTTAAACAAGTGTTCAAAATTATGATGAAGCTGAAAAAGGTGATTGACGACTGCACCTCAGACTTATGACCGTCACCGCGGTCACATGATCAAAATTTAGGTGCTTGGCAATTGGTAGGTATGCCTTTCCAACAGTTGCAGCCCTCCAGGATCATGTGATCAACATGTACAACCTTCCCAGGGGACTCCATCCAAGTCGATGGAGGAAGCTGAATACGCTTAATGACCATGTATAAGAAAAAAATCATAAAATCAGATATGAGCCACTTAAGGAAGTTCCAATTCCAATGTTGGGTGTAAGTGGAGGACTCTACCTGTATTTTCTTCTGCTATAATTTTTTTTTTTTTTTTATCTAAGTCCGGCTCAAAGAGAAATGCCTGCGGAAAGAGCTGATAATAGGAAATAAGCTCCGGGCAAAGGGAAGTTTGCAACTTTCATTCATGCCTTTTTTTTCCCCCCAAATCGGGCACACAGCTTTGCCTAAGACTGATTAGAGCTGACCTGAAATGTAAAAAAGTGGGTCAATGATTGTCATTCTAGGTCTGATCTGGAGTACTTTACAGGAGATGGATTACCCAATCAACTCTGGAATGGAAACAGCACACAAGCATCACTTTAAGCCTCGGTTTGCTTCAAGCATGACTTGTTAAATGAGCTGGAGAAACTCATTGCTCATTGGTCTATAAGCCAGTGTTTTTGAAACTTGGCAACTTGTAAGATGGGTGGACTTCTAACTCTGGAATGCTGGCTGGGGAATTCTGGGAGTTAAAATATCTTAAAGTTGCCAAGGCTGGAAAAACGATGGTATAACCCAGAGATCTCCAAACTCCAACACTTTTAAGACTTGTGAACTTCAACTCCCAGAATTCCCCAGCCAGCATGTCTGGCTGGAGAATTCTGGGAGTTGAAGTCCATAAGTCTTAAAGATTCCAAGTTTGGAGACCCCTGGTATAACCAGTGTGGGATTCAACCGGTTCACACCACTTCAACTGAACCGGTTGTTAAATTGCTGGCTGGCCCCACCTCGCCCTGCCCCTTCCAGAAGTCTCCCCGTGCCCCATTTTGTCTCCCAGGTAAGTGCAGGGAGGCCTACTAGGCCCAAAATGGGCTGCAGGGGATGTGGTGTGCCCCCCTCCCGCGGCCTGTTTTTGCTTCCAGGAGGCTACAGGGAGGCCTACTAGGCCCAAAACGGGCACCCTGCGGCCAATTTTTGCTTCCATGGGGGTGCAGGAGGCCAAGTACTGCCTGTCACACACCCCTGGTCACGCCTACCATGGCCACACCCACCCATCCAGTCGTTAGGGCAGAGAACCAGTTGTTAAATTACTTGAATCCCACCGCTGGGTATAACCATGGTATATACTATAAACCAAGGCTTACAAAAAGCAGTGGCTTAATATTATGCAGTCCGAAAACCAGACACATCCCACCAGGCAAAGGTAGTTTCTGCAGGAAAGAGAAGTGAGTTCTTTTGGCAAAAAGCTAATATGGATGGATTTTGGAGACAGAGCATGAGCCAGAGTAGCCTTTTCTGTTGTTTTTTGTTGTTGTTGTTGTTGTTATGTGAATTGTCATCAAAAGTTTTTGCACTCAGGGATGTAAACTGAAGGTCAGCTGTAGGGACCGTTCTGCTATCTCGAGTTGAAAACATGGTAGATTTTAAGTAAGAATGTCCAATCTTGCAAGATTTGGCAGCTTCTCTCTGAAATTTAGAGAGAGGCTTATATATGCAAGGAATTGTTGGTGCAGACACCAAGAGGTTACGCTAGAGATTAAAAGCCAACGTGGCGCAGTGGTTAGAGTGCAGTACTGCAGGCTCCTTCTGCTGCCTGCCGGCTGCCTGCAATTTGGCAGTTCAAATTTCACCAGGCTCAGGACCGCCTGAATACCTCTCACCGACCGTGCGCTCTCACAGAGTGCCGACAGTGTTCTGGAGCGACCTCCCCAGGACTTCGTCAACTTCCGGACCTCAACCTCATTTATCTGCGCTGGCCTGGGTTAGTTTTTTAAATTTATGGGTTTTTAAATGGGTTTTAGTTTTAAATTTTAATTGTGGCCAATTTTAATAAGTTTTTTAAGTGTATTTTAAATTGTATTTATATATTGTCTATTTTACTTGGCTGTGAACCGCCCTGAGTCCTTCGGGAGAAGGGCGGTATACAAATTTAATAAATAAATAATAAATAAGGTTGACTCAGCCTTCCATCCTTCCGAGGTAGGTAAAATGAGGACCCAGATTGTTGGGGCAATAGGCTGACACTGTAAACCGCTTAGAGAGGGCTGTAAAAGCACTGTGAAGCGGTATATAAATCTAAGTGCTATTGCTAGAGCAGGGGTCTCCAGCCTTGGCAACTTTACGACTTGTGGACTTCAACTTCCAGAATTCCTCAGCCAGCACACGCTGGCTGAGAAATTCTGGGAGTTGAAGTCCACAAGTCGTAAAGTTGCCAAGGCTGGAGACCCCTGTGCTAGAGGAATGGGGATCTTGGTATCTTCACTAAAAACCCTTGCAGTGGTCTCAAGGACCATGATGAAGGAGAAGAGGACATTAAAGTGCTTTGGTACCTTGTACCAATCAAGACGAGGCAAAGGGTTCCCACCACTGGCAAAACAAACGAGTTTGATTTCAACGCCAGCTCGAAAATATGTCTCTGGTGGTGGCACATTAAGCCAGATTTTCTGAGGTGGATCTGAGGTAAAAAAAAAATAGGAGGGGGGGAAAACCAATTAGCAGGAAGAAGAGAGGCTTAAAATGCAACATAACCCTGCTGGTTCCCATCCTCATCCTCACATGTTACTCTGAGAGTAACCGAAGCACTCTTGGTGTACATGATGGCTTCGTTGAAGGCCTCACAGATCAGGAGGAGACCATTGTCCTCTCGATATCCTATATATGTCAGATTGGATACAGTGGTCATTCCTCCATACTCTGCCTGCAAGAGGAAAGCAAATTTTACTCAGTGACTACTATTTGCCAAGGAGAGAAAAAAATAGAATAGAATAGAATAGAATAGAATAGAATTTTATAGAATAGAATAGAATAGAATTTTTATTGGCCAAGTGTGATTGGATACACAAGGAATTTGTCTTGGTGCATATGCTCTCAGTGTACATAAAAGAAAAGATACCTATGTAGAGTGGTGGGTTGCCCCTGCTTCGGACCGGTTCTTGTGAACCGTCAGTAAAACCGGGGGGGGGGGAGGCTCCGCCCACCAAACCTGACATCATCAGGAAGCTTTGCGCGATCCCGCTGCAAACCAGTAGTAAAGGTAAGTAGAACCCACCCCTGCTATGTAGCCAGTCTGCTTTTCTGAGGGCCTTATTTGGTCACAGAGCAAGCCGTCACTGTCTTTGAACAACCCCAGTGTCCAGGAAAAAAAATGATCTCCAGGTGAGTCAGATCTACCAAGGGAATCATTCTGTTCTGACCTAACCTTTCCCAGCAGCATGAAGCCATGTCCTCGTCCCGATAAACCCCTTTTATTTAATTTACAGTGAATTCCTCTCCAGCAAAGTCTTTCCTCTCCCACAGTCTTTCAAGATAGTTCACAATTACTGACCTTTATGAGGCTTGGAGAGTGGCCAGGCTGATATCTTTCAGACTCCATACTGTAACCGACAATACTTGGCAAGAATGCAGGAACAGATCTTCACCCAAATGAACTAATTGTCTCCTGCAAATTCCCCTCCCCTTCGCTCCTTTTTATTCTCTATGGGAGGGTCTATTCACCGTTCACATGTGGCTTTACTCCTGAGTCGACCCTTGTTCCTTAGCTGTTCCCTTCTCCTGGCAGCTCTGAGCATGCGCACACTGGGAACAGGATCCAGCTGTTCTTCTGCCTCACTGATGTCCAACTCCGAAGGCAACTGACAACTGTCAGACGGCCCTGACCCCATCTCTGCCTCTGATGCAGAGCCCTCCTCAGAGCCTTCCCCAGATTCCAGGACTGGCCCCTGTTCCTCCCCAACCTCCTCACTGTCTGAATCTGCTGCGGGCCACAACACATTCCAGTTGACTCATGGTCCTCCAGTCTTTTGGGCTTGCCTACCTCTGTAACGGCGGTTTCGGTAGCATTGAGCTCTCTCCATCCCAGCCACCAGCGTAGCATCACTGGTGGGTTGCTTGTAGAAGTGGAGCAGGTCAGGAAGATCTCTTGGTTTTCTTCAGTGCTGCTGGAGCCTATGATTTTCACCTGCTCAGGAGGAACTGCCATTCAGAAATATGGGAGGGAGGGAAAGAAAGAAAGTGATCCGTTGTTATGGGAGAGACACCCCAACCCTCCCTCACATCACCGGGTGGACATTTTTCAGAATGCTCACTATAACTTTCCCTCCCACAAAAAGAACAATGCCATTGCTTTTCACACGCCTGATGGGGCACATCTATCTCCTTGTTTGGGGGGAAAAAATCACGGTTATAAGATTGCCTAATGCATCTAGGAACCACCATTTCTATACAGCAGGGGTCCTCAATTTTTTTAAATAGGGGGCCAATTCATGGTCCCTCAAACTGTTGAGGGGCCGGACTGGCTAGGCAGCCATGGCTAGGTGCTCATGTGACTGGGTGGGTATGGCCAATTTAGCAGTCTAAATAATACACACAAATTAAACTTTAATTTGTTATGCTCCTGGTAGTGGAAAGCAGGTTACTGAAGGGATGTGGCTGCCTTGAGGTGTGTATGAGGGACTTCTATTTGTGTGTGTGTGTGTGTGTGTGTGTGTGTGTCTTTCTCTCTGGAGGCCTGAGAGGCCCCTGAGGCCTTTGCGTATCCTGTTTTTGGCCTCCAGAAGGTGGATGGGGGCCGGCAGATAGGTGGGGTGATGTGGACGGGGAAGCCTGGTGGTCCAGCGTGGGCTGGATTAATGGCTTCAGTGGGCCATATCCGGCCCACGGGCCGTAGTTTGAGGACCCCTGCTATACAGAAACAGAAGAAATGGAGACAGCAGCTGTAGAAATTAACTGGGGAAGAAGCCTTAGAGATATAGGCACAGAGAGAAGGACAGCATTGCTAAAGAAGCTGGCTGGCACTCACAGGTCACTTTCAGAACAATGCTGGACTGCAAAGGCCGAGATAAAACTTGGTTCATGGCCTGACACCTCACTACAGCCATGTTGTCTTCTGGTGTGATTTTCAGGCTCAAGGAACTTCGAGACAATTGGCTGGTGTCATCTGTCTCCCAGTTCCTGGAAATGACTTCATCGTTCTGAAAGACAGAAGACCATCACCTGAGATGCCCAACAATGAGTCTGAAACCTCAAGCGTGGAGGCAGACCCATCAAAGAGCCTAGAACGATGATGGCGAACCTATGGCACATGTGTCAGAGATGGCACGCCAAGCCCTCTCTGTGGGCACGCGTGCTGTTGCCCCAGCTCAGCCAGCTGGTCATCGGTTTGCTGAGGCACGCATGTGCACCAGCCAGCTGGTCATTTGGTTTCCGAGGCATGCATGCACACCCGCCAGCTGGTTTTCGGTTTTCCAAGGCACGCAAGCACGCCGGCCAGCTGATCGTCGGGTTTCTGGTGCTCTGGTTTGGGCACTTTGTGCCAAAAAGGTTCACCATCACTGGCCTAGAAGTAACATATTAGGGGTTTTTTGTGGTTCTGACTTTACAAGAGACCATTAATAGTATGAAAGCATCCTCCGTTTGAAGAACTGTCCAGTCCAATCTCACCAAACGTAGTTTATACATATCAGCAAACTGAGACCGTCAATGGTCGTCAATTTTTAGTTTATACATATCAGCAAACTGAGACCGTCAATTTCCCACCCACCACCACCCCAACCCCCTTGACCGGGAGCTAAGTTGACTTCTATTTACATTCATTTATCTCTGTACATTTGCACATGTAAATGTTATGCGGAGCAGCATTCTTTCCTTCTTTATTGATATGTAAATGCAACACTCTACGGAAGGAGAAGACAAGGAAAGTGAAAGCCATTATTCCTTCCCCCTCCCTGGTATCTCTGCTTACGTGCAGTGAGAAGGCAGATGAAGTAGCTGTAGAGCAAGACAGATGAAGCAAAAGAGGGATCAGCAGCCGTTGGAAGCAGTGGTAGCCTGGCACAGGGTGGATCTTAGCTGCTGGCCCATCATACACCACCCACAACGCCTCTTCAAAGCCATCAGTTTCTTGCCTTCTTTGTTTGTCCTTCCTCTATAACAGGGGTGTCAAACTCATGGCTCGGGAGCCAGATTCAGCCTGCAGAGTGCTTAGATTTGGCCCGTATGGTGCTTAGATTTGGAAACAGCAAAGGACTGGAAACAGCGAAGGACTGGCCCGCGGTGCCTCTGACAGTGAAAATGGAGCTTGAGAGGGTCGTGTGCGGCCCTCCCGAGCTCCGTTTTTGCTGGCAGAGGGTTGCAAGAGGCCATAACAGCTGAAAATGGAGCTCAGGAGCCCATTTTCGCTGGCTCGGGCCACCATCTGTGCCCCCGACATGAGTGATGTCAAGCTGACCGCACTCACGGCCACCCCAGCCAGGGCCACTCACTCACCCCCGTGGTCTTATTTATTTATTTTATTTATTTATTTGATTTGATTTTTATACCGCCCTTCTCCCGAAGGACTCAGGGCGGTATAAAATTGACTCAGGGCGGTCAAACACAACCTTGATGTGGCCCTGGATGAAATCAAGTTTGACACCCCTGCTCTCTAAGGATGTTTTCTCTCTATTAAAAGATGCTTGCCTTTTTCCCTCTTGGTATTAAAGAACGTCCTCGATTTACTATTGTAACTGAGCCCACAATTTCAGCCATAACTCATGGCAGATGTAAAACAGGTTCATCCTGTGTCTGTACTGATTTTACAGCCTTTTTGTGCAGCAGTCTTTAAGTGAATGCCGTAACCATTAAGCAAACATCACGGTCATTAATTTGAACCAGTGGTGAAATCCACTTTTTTTTTACTACCGGTTCTGTGGGGGTGGCTTGGTGGGCGTGGTGTGGCTTGGTGGGCGTGGCAGGGGAAGGATACTGCAAAATCTCCATTCCCTCCCCATTCCTGGTGGAAGGATATTGCAAAATCTCCATTCCCCACTCTGGGGCCTGCCAGAGGTGGTATTTGCTGGTTCTCCAAACTACTCAAAATTTCCACTACCGGTTCTCCAGAACCTGTCAGAACCTGCTGGATTTCACCCCTGATTTGAACCATTTTTCCAATTTTTTTTTCCAGAAAAATGTCAGTTTCCAGAAGAAACATTATAAATTGCAGTCATGTGATCCCAGAATGCCACAAACAGCCATAAAGCCAGGTTGACTGTTGATTGCCCCAAATGAGGTCACATGACTGCAAGGGTGGAGGTGGGTCGGATGTCAAAAACTTCAAATCTGGATCATAAGTCCCTTTTGTGGGGTCAGGCATAAATGAACATTCACTGCAGAAAAAAATAACTGCTACCAACCTGCCTTCCATTGAGGACCTGTATACTGCACAAATCAAGAAGAGGGCCGTGAAAATATTTACAGATCCCTCACATCCAGGACATAAACTGTTTCAACTTCTACCCTCAAAATGACGCTATAGAGCACTGCACACCAGAACAACTAGACACAAGGACAGTTTTTTCCCGAACGCCATCACTCTGCTAAACAAATAATTCCCTCAACACTGTCAAACTATTTATTAAATCTGCACTACTATTAATCTTCCATCACCAATCTCTTTCCACTTATGACTGTATGACTGTAACTTTTTGTTGCTATCATTAAGGGTTAAATTGTACCCTATGGCCATCATTTGTGTTGTAAATGTTGTACCTTGATGAAGGTATTTTTTCTTTTATGTACACTGAGAGCATATGCACCAAGACAAATTCCTTGTATGTCCAATCACACTTGGCCAATAAATTCTATTCTATTCTATTCTATTCTATTCTATTCTATTCTATTCTATTCTATTCTATTCTATTCTATTCTATTCTAAGCAACTAGTCAGAAATCAAGAACTTCCCATACTCCATGCTGGCATTCAGCAGCTTAAGCAAGCTGCCTACACCCCTCCCCATGAATTATTCCTCCTTGGGTGAATTTCCCCACAGATGAAATGTGCCCCAAATAACTAGGTTTGTAAGACATATTTAAGAGAATCAATTAAAGACTTAGCTGCAGCTGCATTCTCACAATAGGCTAAGATTAGTTTTATTATTGGATAGTGTTTGGCACAATGGGAGAAATGTACTGTAGAAACTTAGTAGGATTCAACATGCAAATACACAAAATGGACTAAGGCAATGAAACAAGTTAAACACATTTTATGCACTCAGTCACTGAGTCAAAAAAGAGTAAATTGGAGGCATTACAAAGGAAGCCTTATTAAAACAATGAACAACAATTTAAACCATTTGTAGACTAGTTATAGGTATGTGATTAGCTTTGAGTGCCATTGCTGCTAGACAATAACCATATTGGTTAACTCAGCAACCAAGTTAAGTATTTTATGCAAATCTAGCCATGTACTAAGGAATGCAATTACTGATAAGTTTAATTGCATCTATTAAATAGAAATATTCTAATTTAAGCATGTCTCTGATCTGAACACAACAAAGCAAAATTCTTGCAACAAGGAAAAAAAAATGCATATCTGTCATTATTATTCCCTCCCTTACTGGGTTCCAATCCAGAAATTCCAAGCTAGGGATTTTACTCACACAGCACCCCGTAAATCCAAAACTTAAATACTTTATTAAACTTCTTCTGCTCACCTTGAGCCACTGCAGTGTAGCCAGGGGATTCCCACTTGGAGAAATGCAGGTCAGTTTCAGTTCCTTGTTTTTTACAACGGCTCCTGTGTAGCCCTTGATGACAGGCAGCTGAGGTGGGACTGTCAAAAAAAGAGAGAGAGAGAGAGAGAGAAAACCACTATCAAAAACACTTCAGACTCGACTAAACTTTTGGAAATTCTTAGCATCTTGCCTGGTGTGTGATGCTACCTTGTCATTTCCTCCCAAAGCTTCATCTGTATTCCAAGGGTGAGGAAACCTTTCATCCATTAGGACAGCGTTTCTCAGCCTTGGCAAGAACTTCAACTCCCAGAATTCCCCAGCCAGCTTGTTTTAAGAACGGTCTCAAAAACACCATTCATGATCTCAATGATTCCCTTGGCTGATCTTCTCCATTTGCTTTCCTTAGCTGGCATTCCTGGTTCCCGTCCCCTTCTTCATTACGTTTCTCTCCTGTGATTTCTCTCCTGTCCTGTCTCCTCCTTCCATCCTTATCCTTCTCCTCCTCCTCTCCCCAGCCCACTTCCTTTTCTGTTTGTTTTTTATTAACACGGTAATAGGAATTGCCTTGAGCACTTGCCCAGTTATTTTGATGACACTTCCTTAATCCTGGGTAGAATGCCTGACAAAGCATTCCAAACAACTTACACAGGATGTTCATGCTGAAGCTGACAGCGACTGGTATTAAAGTCACTGTGTTTGCAGCCTTGCAGGTCAGCAGTTCCTTGTTGTCTGAACTCTCGGGGGTGAACCTGGAAGAAGACATTTTTTTAAAAAAAATGTATATATAGTTGTGGGCTGATAAGCCCTGGAAGCTGGTGTAGGAATTTAGCACCCACCCCCCTCCTAGAAGAATGAAATATTTTAGAAAATATTTAAAAGGCAGAATATATTTCCCTGGATGAGAAATGGAGAAACATGTTTTAAAGACAAAGCAGCTTCCTGACTCCCCCCCACCTTTGTCAATGGGCCATTAAAGCTTCAGCCAAGCTCACTCAACCCCCCCACCTTCCTCAATGGACCATCATTTGCAACACAATAGAACAGAAACTCACCACATGGCAAGGCTCAGGCAAGCTTGAGGGACAACCTACAATGTTAGCTAAGACCCCTAGACCACCTGGGAGTCTGAAAACCAATCAGGATACTCTTCCTGTGCCCCAGAAAGTTCAAAGCTCAGAAAAAGCATAAAGCCAGGGAGCACACAGGATCTCAGCCCTTTTCTGTTCAGGAACTCAAGCCATGTGATCCTGACCACCATTAAACCATCTTTCCAAGCAGCCTCCATGTTTCCAGTGTCTTTGTCCCCACTTGGAACTGAACCCAGATGGATATTTCTTCCAACATTGGGAAAGATCAAGGACCTACACAGAGTTCAGTAAAGGATCATTAGTGCTAGATTAGAAGTATAGACAGAATCTTGGAAACTGGTGTGGGAAGCCCCCACCCTCACCCACCCGCAGAAGAATGTAATATTTTGGGAAATATTTAAAAGGCAGAATATTATGATTCTCTAACAGGGAAATGGAGAAAGAAGTTTTTAGAGGCAGAAGGAAGCAGCCCCCAGTCTCTCTTAATAGCCCACAGCAGATGCCAGCACTTAAGGAGATAAAGAGCTTATTGACAGAGGAAGACAAGTATCTAGATAGCTCTATTCATAAGCAAAGCAAATACGACCAGGGGAAGCCCATTCCAGACAGGATATTTCGAAACTCCTGGCAGCAAAGTTTGACAGCTAACAAAGGCAGAATGGTAGGATTAGAAAGCAGCCCTTCACCCAATATCCAACACAGGGCAGAAAGCCATTACCCACAATAGGAATTGCAACGACACCAGAGGTGGGTTTCAGCAGGTTCTGTCCAGTTCTGGAGAACCGGTAGCAGAAATTTTGAGTAGTTCGAAGAACCGGTAGTAAAAATTCTGACTGGCCACGCCCCCATCTAGTCTCTGCCTCCCAAGTCCCAGAAGAAATAGGGATTTTGCAGTAACCTTCCTCTGGATTGGGGAGGGAATGGAGATTTTACGGTATCCTTCCCCTGCCATGCCCACCAAGCCACGCCCACCAAGCCACACCACGCCCACCAAGCCACACCCACAGAACCTGTAGTAAAATAATTGAAACCCACCACTAACCAACACCCTTTCAGAACACAAGCCCCTTCATTGCCCCACCCCCAGAACAGTTCAACCTTCAAAGTCACAGAAACCTCTAAAGATCCATCCACTCATTCAACCATTTTGTTCAGCTGTTCCCAGAACTGTCTTTGTGATTCTGGTTCAGTACACCCATCTTTCCAATCAGCCTTCATGTCGTTTCCGGCATTTTTCTCCCAGCTTAGAACTGAACCTGAACGGATATTTCTTCCCACACTGGTCTTGGAATTTCCCTGGCCTCATTTATAGCGGGGTTAATTAAAGTAGAACGTTTTGAATGATTTGTAATGTTTCTTCCCAGGTATCTCACTACCTGGACTGAGTTGTAATGAGATAAACCACCAATCGCCTCATTTTTTTTTTTTACCTCCTGATAGTTTATTTCTGCTTTCCTTTACAATCCTGTCCCAGTGTCACCTACAATTTCTCACAGGGGAGGCTCTCAACATTAGTATTGCAAGGGTAGGCCTGAACTGATGGGTTCTTCTGACGAGGACTTTTTGGACAACCCTTTTCTTCAAAAACCTCTTATTTCCATTTTGCAAAAGAATAGTGAGCTTCAGCTGCAGACTGTTTTCACGAAGACCTGTCGTGGAATTGATGGCAATTATGAGATACGAATTTACGTCTTCTGGTTCTTAAAAACCTGAAATATCACCAACCGGGTAAGAAAAACTAACACCTGTCAATCTCCTTGGGACCCTTGTTCAGTTCTTTATTACCTCAGCGTGGCTTCAGTGCTGAATAGTTTGGCTACAGAACCAGGTTGGATAGTAGATGTCACATCTGGCAGTTCTTTGTCAGCTGGATTTAAAAAAAAAAAGGTGATAAAACTCCAGATTACACACATTAATGACTACAGATTTGTAACTACAGTTTCTATTAGCCCGATGCCCTTCGGATTTACTGGATTACTATAATTCCTATAATTTTTAGGAAGTTGATATGAAGGTCATTCAGGCCATTTCCTGAATAGTCATTTCATCTGCAGAGAAAGAGTTCGGAAAAGGTTTGAAAATTCTACATAGAAACATCTATTGTCAGTTTTAAATAAGGATAGAGAAACCAGGTAACATATTAAATATCAAACTTGGACTATGAAAACAGAATAAAAAACAGAATACGAAATAATAAGAATAAGAATAAGAAAACAGAACACAGAATCATCTATTGCAATGTCCTTCCTGTTAAAGACTACTTCAGCTTCAATCACAATAATACAAGAGCAAACAATAGATTCAAACTTAATGTTAACCGCTTCAAACTTGATTGCAGAAAATATGACTTCTGTAACAGAGTTGTTAACGCTTGGAATTCACTACCTGACTCTGTGGTCTCTTCGTAAAATCCCAAAAACTTCAACCAAAAACTGTCTACTATTGACCTCACCCCATTCCTAAGAGGACTATAAGGGGCGTGCATAAGAGCACAAAAGTGCCTACCGTTCCTGTCCTATTGTTCCCTTTCATTATATCAAATTAATATAATTGTTGCATACTTTTGCTTATATATATGTTTATATGATGTGTTGTTGTTTTATGTCAATGTTTGCGTATACTGTTGTGACAAAATAAAAATAAAAATAAATAAAAAAATAAAAAATTGTTACATACCTTCATGTAACAACATGCAATGTCCCATTGAATGTTTTGGCTTCACATGATGTCCAATGTCACTAGTATAACATATTAAGACAATGTGAGTTCCCACAACTCAGTCGCTTTCAACTTTTTGTGACCTGATGGACACCAGGATTGACTATTGTATCTTTGAGTCTGCAGAAAGTTAGCACCCACCCATCCCCTAGAAGAATGAAATGTTTTAGGAAATATTAAAAGGGCAGAATATTATATTTTCCTGGATGAGAAATGGAGAAACCTGTTTTAAAGACGAAGCAACTTCCTGCCTCCCCCACCTTTGTCAGCAGAGGCAGAAACTCATCCACCTTTGTCAATGGACCATTAAGGCCTCAGCCAAGCTCACTCATTCCCCCCCCCCACCTTCGTCAATGGACCATCATCTCTAACACAATGGGACCTATCTAGCAACAGAAACTCACCACATGGCAAGGCTCAAGCAAGCTTGAGAGACAACCTACAAAGTTAGCTAAGACCCCCTAGACCACCTGGGAGTTTGACAACCAATCAGGATACATTTCTTATACAGGAACAGGAAACACTAAGGTGCGGGCCCAACAGAGGTTATAAACTCAGGCACTCAGCATCTTGGTCTCTTTTCCTTTCCTCTCTGGTTCTTCACCCACAATCTTGAAGCATGTGATCACCTTTTCGGTTCAGGAACTCAAACCATGTGATCCTGTCCACCAGGACAGTGGCTCAGACTGGTAAGACAGTCTGTTATTAACAGCAGCTGCTTGCAATTACTGCAGGTTCAAGCCCCACCAGGCCCAAGGTTGACTCATCCTTCCATCCTTTATAAGGTAGGTAAAATGAGGAGCCGGATTGTTGGGGGCAATAAAAGTTGACTTTGTATATAATATACAAATGGATGAAGACTATTGCTTGACATAGTGTAAGCCGCCCTGAGTCTTCGGAGAAGGGCGGGATATAAATGCAAATAAAAAAATAAAAAAATAAAAAAACATTAAACCATCTTTCCAAGCAGTCTCCATGTTTCCAGTGTCTTTTTCCCTACTTGGAACTGAACCCAGATCCGAGGTGGGTTTCAGCAGGTTCTGACCAGTTCTGGAGAACCAGTAGTGGAAATTTTGGGTAGTCCAGAGAACAGGTAGTAAAAATTCTGATTGGCCCTGCCCCCATCTATTCTCTGCCTCCCAAGTCCCAGCTGATCGGGATGGAATGGGGATTTTGCAGTATCCTTCCCCTGGAGTGGGGAGGGAATGGAGATTTTACAGTATCCTTCCCCTGCCACACCCACCAAGCCACACCCACCAAGCAATGCCATGCCCACCAAGCCACACCCACAGAACCGGTAGTAAAAATTTTTGAAACCCACCACTGACCCAGATGGACATTTCTTCCAACAAGTAAGCATCTGCTTGCATCATCAGAAACAGTCACCTTGTTTTCTGTTAGCCTCTTTTATCAATATTTTGACTTTGATTTTTCCACGCATCGGAGTCTTCCCCAATGACTCATTTGATGTCCAAAATATCTAAACTGTAGCTTCATTATTAACACATCCAGTGATGCACTGGGTTTTACTTCATCTAGTATTCAATTATTTCGCTGAAGATGTTGAAACCACACGTAATCCAACCTCATTTTAATCTAATCCACATATTACATGAACTGAGCCACAGAATGTGAGCCAAAGAGAAGGGCTTGGAAATATTTGTAGATGGAGTTAGCTAAAATTGGAAAGACAGCCATGGGTAAATTGCCTGCATTGCTTCGTGAGATATCTTCTGCCTCACAATCCTTCTTTCGCCTCTGTTTATTTGGTCCGTGCAAGACAGCTTTGATTCCACTCAGTGCGGCATTTTCCACGCAGGTCTCTTCATTGGGGCACAAAGGCAATGCATTTGCCTCAACAAGATAATTTATGTTGTCTCAGAGCCTCAACCAGAGGTGGGCTCTTGGGGGTTCGCAGGGGTTCGGGAGAACCTCTAGCTAAAATTCTGTGCAGTTTGGAGAACCCCCAAATTCCACTCCTGACTGGCCCTGCCCACCCCTCCCCTCCCAGGAGCCCCCACGCAGCCAGTTTTGGATGCAGGTAAGTGCAGGGCGCACGCAGAGGCTCAGAGAGGATGAAAAACGGGCCTACTGGAAGTTCAGGAAGTCCGGAAACAGGCCTGTTTCTGGCCTTCAGAGGGCCTCCAGAGCCCGGGGAGGGCAAAAATGCGCCCCCCCCTCCCCCGGTGCCATGGTGCAGGAGGCCAACTAGACCACACCCACCATGGCCACGCCCACCCAGCAACCAGGCAGAGAACCCCTTGCTAAAATTTCTGAAGCCCACCCCTGGCCTCAACAGGCAGTTCCAAGTTGTTGGAAGAGTCAGAACTTTCTTTAAACGCTTCCAGGAGCTGACCGGATGCTGACTCTAGCATCCGGAGCTGATGAAAGTCGGAGAAGCAATCCAATTTCTGTGACCGGTGGAAGCAAGGGGGTTGCGTTGTTTCGCAAAGTCATTTCCAGGGGCTGTTTTCCTCATGCCTCCTCAGAATGAAGCCTCTTCTGCTTGTGTTCTGCTAAATACAAAGTACGGCGACATCTAAGGGGATCCCAATTTGACATTCAGTTAAATTAGATCCCCAGTTTGTTCATTGGTGGCCTTTTCCATGGTGTAAATCAGGGGTGTCAAACTCGATTTCATTGACGGCCACATCAAGGTTGTGTTTGACCTTGGGGGGGAGGAGGCATGGTCAGGGTGGGCGTAGCCAGCTTGATGTCACTCATGTCAGGGGCGCCTGTGGCAGCCCAAGTCTCTACCAGCGAAAACAGGCTCTCAAGCTCCATTTATGGCTGTGACAGCCTCCTGCCATCCCCTGCCAGCGAAAACGGCGCTCGGGAGGGCCGCATGTGGCCCTCGCGAGCTCCAGTTTTCGCTGTGACGGCCTCCTGCAACCATCTGCCAGTGAAAAAGAAGCTTGCGAGGGCCGTGGGCTGGTTCTTCATTGTTTCCAGGGTGGGGCCTGCAGGCCCCGCGGGCCAGAACTAAGCACCCCGTTGGTCAGATGCGGCCCGCGGGCCTTGAGTTTGTCACCCCTGGTGTAAATGGTTACCTCAGGCTTCCAGTCCACAAATGACGGCTTGCAGCGTGACTTTCCCCAGTAACAGTTTCCGCAAAGTAACTATGAGTTGCTGTGTCTGTCTTGAACTTCTCACCTCACGCAGACACAGCAGGTTCCCTTGTGTTTTGCACAAAAAGCCCATGAAAAATTTACTGATGCTCGGTAACTTCTGCAAGATCTGCAATTCCTACTGGCTACGAAAGAATTTATATAGCCGCTGACATGAATTCAAAAAAAAAGCAAGGTGAGGGAAGGAAACGGTTGCTGGGATCCTCAAGCTATGGGCTCACCTTTGCAGAAGGTAATCTCAGCGGGTGGCCGAGCATCCTTCACTTGGCAGTGCAGGGTATATTCCGTGCCAGCAATCCAAGTCACCACGCTCTTAGCCTCGTACTCTACAAAAAGTGGCCTTTTGACAGGAACTATGTAGAAAAGAAGCAAAGTGAAGGATTGATATAGGGTTTTAAAATTCTGTTTTTAATTTTCTTTCTTTTTTTTTGTGGTGCAGGTAGTCCTTGAATTATGACCATAATTGAGAGGAGAATTTCCTTTACTAAGTAATAGCAATAGCACTTAAAACTTATATACCACTTCATAGTGCTTTACAGCCTTCTCTAAGCGGTTTACAGAGTCAGCCTATTGCCCCCAACAATCTGGGTCCTCATTTTACCCACCTCGGAAGGATGGAAGGCTGAGTCAACCTTGAACCTGGTGAGATTCGAACTGCCAAGTTGTTGGCAGCCGGCGATCACCAGAAGTAGCCTGCAATACTGTATTCTAACCACTGCGCAACCATAGCTCTTAGTAAGGTGGTTGTTAAGTAAGTCATACCCAATTATACTACCTTTTTGCCACAGTTGTTAAGTGAATCATGCAGTCACTAAGCAAATCTGGCTTCCTCCAATTGACTTTGCTTGTCGTAACCTGGCCAGGAAGGTTAGAAATGTTGACTGTATGACAGTAAGATGCTAGATCTGTCATAAATACATGCACTTAAAATTTGATCACGTGACCATGGGGATGCTACGACCGTTATAAGTGCGAAGACAACTCATAAGTCTTTTTTTTTTCCCAGTGGCATTGTAACTTTGAACAGTTGCTAAATTTTGGAGTAAGATCCATATTCTAATAAAGAAAAGCCTTAAAATGAAGATAAAGATGAAACCAGAAACTTTCTTTCTGGGTTTAATGGAAAAACAGGGGGTGGGGGGGAATTGGAACCTTCATCTTCTATATGTTGATGGCAGCAAGATATACTGTATGCACAAAAATGGAAGGACGTTTCAATTCCCACCATGGACCAAGGGCTACAGAAGCTGACTGAGTTGGCAGAAATGGCTAAACTGACTGTTTTGATTCAAGAAAAAAATACAAGTACTTTTGTTGCTACCTGGAAACCGCCTCTGGACTTTCCGCTTGAGGTGGACAAAAAAAACAAAACGTTGATTTTGGGTTTTACTGATTAGATTGATTTGTTGTTATAGAAATGGCTGGTTTATATTGTTTTGGAAAAGTAAAAAGTTGAGGTTAGATGTTAGTATTTTATTCTACTGCAACAGAGAGAGTCGGAAGTCAATGCAGTGGTGAATTCAACTGATTCTATCTGGCTCGGGCAAACCGGTAGCACCGGCAGTTGGAGGCTCCACCCACCTTCGCGGACGTCATCACATCCCATTTTTTAAACCTCTGCGCATGCGCAGAAGGTCCTGCGCATGCGCAGAAGTGTTGCGTGCGAGCGTTCACATTTGCGAACTGGTAGCAAAGGTAAGTAAATTTCACCCCTGAGTCAATGCCTTTTTTTTTTCTTCCTTCCTCCTATGACTTTACTTCCCCCTTTTCCTTCCCCCTGTCCTATTATTTGCTTTCATGTTTTTATATTTTATTCTATAATCTAATAAAAAATGTTGTTGTTTTTTTACAAAAAACAAAATAACCAGTTGTTAAATGAACGGTTTCAAGCTGAAGACTACTTGTATGCTATCTTTGAAACTAGAGCTTTGTGAGTTTCTAGCTGGATTGGATTGAGGGAGAAAAGGGGTTTCATCCCCAATTTCTGTGGGCGTTCCTACAAAACCACATTCCTGGAGAAAGACAGAAGAGTTAATAAAGGTTAAATTAGGTTAGGTTAGATTATATTAAAGCCGAGACACGCAATCTTTTGGCAGTGGCGGTTGCACATTTTAAATCACTTCTTTTGGCAGCGAAGGCCTAACGCTGAGGTAATGTTTGGATCATTTTTTCTACTTAAAGGGTAGGGGAGCGTAATGTGAATAAGGTGTGTTAAGCCCATCAGAAATTTCACATGTCTACTTTATTTGTCTCCTACCCAAAAGGGCTGAGTGATGTCATCCTTAGTGGAGTTCCAGGCAATTTTTAAAAAAAGTTTGCCTGCAGACTATTGACTGCACATTCTGAGTCGGGCTTTTCAGCTCCACGTCCTTTGCTCATCTAAAAATATCCCTCCAATTAATGATGCAGAAGATTTGAATATTTTCTGGAGGAGATTGAGAAGGTGATATATTGAACTGTCCGTTGTGCTGAACTGGTTTCTGCTGAATCTTGGAAGAGGACACTGTCATACTAATTTAAATAAGGACAGCAAAGATACCGAAGTTTCTTAGATGCCCTCTAAAGGTTGTGGTTGCTCCACAAACGTGGATCCACTCACTAAATTAACCAACCTTCCCATGACATTGAATGATCCATAAATTGGCCAAACGTCCTGTACAACACACCAAGTTGCAAAAACTAACCTACGTAAGTTAGAACAAACCAAAGCACAGCATGAGATGCAATGCAGTCCATTAGATTTGTCCCTGATTTGGTTAAACCCGAGTAGAATTTATAGTGGTTTCTCTTTATCTCTCATATCAACAATTATTTCTATCATCCAGGGGTATCAAACTGAAGGCCCGTGGGCCGGATCCAGCCCGTAGGGTGCTTAAATCTGGCCTGCACGGATGGTCTGGAAATATCAAAAGGACCAGCCCGTGGTGCCTCTGCTGGGCAAAACGGGCCATGCAGAGGCCTTGCGAGGTCACCGCATGGCCTATTTTCGGCCTCCCCAGCCTCCAGCAGCACTCTGCTGGCCAAAAATGGGCCGCGCAGAGGCCTTTGCTGCAGGAGGCTATCCAGGCCAAAAACAAGGTGTGGAGGGCCTCCTGTGGCCACCCCATGTTTCATTTTGGCCAGCAGGGTGCTGCAGGAGGCTTCCATCCCATCTCCCTCCCTCCCCCCACCTCCCCACACACACCCCGTCGGCCTGCAGAGGAGGACTACAATGCCAATCCAGCCCCTGAAGAAATCCAGTTTGACACCCCTGTTATAATCAACGTTCAGTTCTAGAGATCTTCCTAAGGCAGTGTGACTCCAACTATACTTACCAAGCACTGTCAGTTCCACTCTACGGGAAATTATACCAGCGCTTTTTTCTGTGGATCCAACCTGGCATTCATAGAAGGCGTCGTCTTCCAATTGGCTGTTTATTACTTGCAGGTTATATATCCCTAAAGCAGGGGTGAAATGTAAAATTTGTTACTCCCGGTTCTGTGGGGGGTAATGTGACTGGGTGGGCGTGGCCATTTTTTTTTTACTTTTTTAAAGCATTTTTTACTACCGGTTCAGGTGAATAGATAGTAAAAAATGCTTTTAATTTTTTTTTAAAAAGTTCCAAAGATCACAGCTGTGCTGCGCGATCGTCAAAACGTTTTTTTTTTACTTTTTTAAAGCATTTTTTACTACCTATTCACTGGAACCAATAGTAATAAAATGCTTTTAAAAAGTAAAAAAAAAAAAGGTTCCAATGATCACACGGCACATTGACAATCAGCTGTGCCGTGCAGTCCTTGGAACTTTTTTTTTTAAAGCATTTTTTTTACTACTGGTTCCGGTGAATAGGTAGTAAAAAATGCTTTAAGAAAGTTTTTTAAAAAGGTTGTGCTGTGCAATCGTTGGAACCTTTTTTTACCTTTTTAAAGGGTAACCTTTTACCTTTTAATTTTTTTACTACTGGTTCACTCGAACCGGTAGTTTTTATTAGTACAGGTTCACCTGAACCAAAGCAAACCGGTAGCGTTTCACCCCTGGGCAGATTCCTCTCCAATCATAACAGGGCATCATACTTCTAATTCATTCTCCTGTGAAGTAAGTGAGGTGAAACGTATCTAAAATGGGAGGTATGGTGCCTAAGAACATTAGTTGTGTCTCTAAAAAAATGGATTGCATTACTGGGACTCATTTGCTCAGTTCAAAAGCAAATATTATTTTCCCGTGTTCATAACTTCTGAGTAAAGCTTAGGAAAGTCTTCCCAACCTTTTTTTGCACTCTCCCATCTGTTTTCTTTGAAATTCTTTTTCACCAAAGAAATGGGAAACTGGGCAAAGATTGCTCTACAAGGGCTTTTAAGTCGAGGCTATCTGCAGGGAAGGTCAAGAAAGTCAAGAGAATGGCTGCGACTACTCGATCAAAGCCAGAATAGTAGGACTTGAGAGCAGCACTTCTAAATGGAATATAATCTGAGGAGCCCCAAATGGTTTTGTATGTTGCTTAGAGAGAGAAGAGCTTTCGGGTGGCACAAAATCAGAATGGCTTTCTCTTTTTTTAGGTTGCCTTGATTAATGGCATTGGGGTGTCCCCCAGAACTTAGTTATTCATGACTGCTGCCACAGTTGGTGGCCCAATTAAGCAATGATTAAGAGGACTCAGAGGGGGGCAGCAAAGCTTTGGATAGGTCACAAATGGCCTCCAGGGTTAAGGTTGCGCACACTTGTCAAGTAAAAATCTCTCAAGTGTATCCCATACGATCCATGCTCAAAGGGTCACAAGTTTAAAATACATAAAAAACGTACACTAAAGTGAACTTTTTTTAAAAAAAAAAAAAAGAACCCACAAAATATAAAAGGATACAGCAGCCCAAAATAATGATAAACGGTCATCAACATAGCTGGAAACAGGCTCTGTCAGTGATGGTATGTAGGAAAGATATTGGGAGGCTGACTGCTGAGGAAATGAATAGAATACCAAGAGTTGGAAGGGACCTTGGAGGTCTTCTAGTCCAACCCCCTGCCCAGGCAGGAAACCCTACACCACTTCAGACAAATGGTTATCCAATCTTTTCTTAAAAACTTCCTGTTTTGGAGCATTCACAACTTCTGGAGGCAAGTTGTTCCACTGATTAATTGTTCTCACTGTCAGGAAATTTCTCCTTAGTTCTAAGTTGCTTCTCTCCTTGATTAGTTTCCACCCATTGCTTCTTGTCCTGCCCTCAGGTGCTTTGGAGAATAGTTTGACTCCCTCTTCTTTGGGGCAGCCCCTGAGATATTGGAAGAGTGCTCTCATGTCTCCCCTAGTCCTTCTTTTCATTAAACTAGATATACCCAGT
This sequence comes from Ahaetulla prasina, assembly GCF_028640845.1. Classification (NCBI taxonomy): domain Eukaryota; kingdom Metazoa; phylum Chordata; class Lepidosauria; order Squamata; family Colubridae; genus Ahaetulla; species Ahaetulla prasina. Next base: position 22,956,398 of record NC_080548.1, on the reverse strand, counting down.
TCCTGCAACTGTTCTTTATATGTTTTGGCCTCCAGTCCCCTAATCATCTTGGTTGCTCTTCTCTGCACTCTTTCTAGAGTCTCAAATGGTCAGATAAGAGACAGCACAGCCCACAGCTGGGTATTGGGTGGAGCAAGAGTACTATCGTACATAATAACGCTTTACCTATAAATGACTTTTTAATCAATGCGAACAATCGCTTTAAACTTAACGTAAATTGCTCTAAACTCAATTGTAAAAAATTCAGTATTTGTAACAGAGTTGCCAAAGTCTGGAATACCTGATTCACTTATCTGAGCCATTAACTTTGTTTTCATTCTAACTAATCTTCTGTGGATGTCACTCTATATTTAAGAAGTCCCTAAGGGGATGTGCATAGGTGCACTGACAAGCCTATCATCCCCATGACATTTTAATTTTCTTATTTTGCTTGTGCGAATTTGTAATTTTTATTTGAGGGATTAAAAAAATAACATAATACAAATAAAAGAGGCTCAGAAAAAACTCTCCCTAGTGGGGATTAGTTCATGCCCAAAAGTGGAAGGACACTTTGATTGGCACCATGGACGAAATGGCTACAAAAGTTGATGGAGTTAGCAGAGATGCCTGCTTTGAATTGACTGCTTTGATTAAATTAAAAAACACAACTAATTTTGCCTCTACTTGGAAACCGCTTTTGGATTTTGTGCTTGAGGTGGGGGAAAATAAACGAAACTTTAATTTTGGGTTTTGACGATTAGATGGGTTTGTTATTATAGAAATGGCTAATATACATTATTATGTAAAAGTAAAAAGTTGAGATTCGATCTTATTATCTTATTCTACTGCACCAAAAGGAGAAGTCAGTGTCTTTTCTTTCTTTTTTTTCCCTTTGCCCTATACCCGTGATGGTGAACCTATGGCACAAGTGCCCAAAGTGGCACTCGAAGCCATGTCGCCCGGCATGCATGGCCTTGCCTGTTTATTTTCTGGGTTTCTGGCATGCATGCATGTGCAATGATCCTTCACACACGTGGCAGTGCCAAAAACCTGTTCTGTCTCTTTCCCCACTTCAGACCCACAAGCTGGCCTTCAGCCAGCGGATTCATGGCTCTTATCAGTCCTGGCAGAGAAATCGCAGCTGCCTGCCAAAGTTCAAACAAATGACTCACGTAGCAAGACTTTCAGCTCTTTTTGAAACAGTTCAGCTAAACTTTTGCTTCCCGTGGAGTGAGAGCAGTCCCAAAGCTCCTTATATATCCTGTGGTGATGCCCCTCTCTAATCTTCTGAAGCACGGGTTAAGCCAAGCTTGATTATTATTATTATCAGCTGGGTCTGAAGGCGTAGCCTGGGGAAGGGAGGAATCAGGGGATGACGGCCTCATTACGTCCTCCGACTGGTCTGGTTCTGGCTCCTGGAGCCGAGCCAAAGGAACCGGTGCTCCCGAGGTAAGCCTTACCGGCCCTTCCCCCTCACTCTCAGAGTCACTTTCGGGCATGGGGCCAGGTTCGGGGGCTGGAGTCACAACAAAACCGGTGTGTGCATGCGTGCTGGCCAGCTGATTGTCTACCTGGAAGTTCAGCTTTTCCGGAGTGTGGCCCTGATGAGTGCGCACATGTGTGTGACGTTTCCACACAACAGTGCCAAAAAGGTTTGCCATCACTGCCCTATACTTTTCTTTTTCCTACTTTCCCACTATTTTCTTCCATATTTTGGTATTTTATATTAACGAATAAAAAAATTTGAAACGCACAAAAAAAAACCAGTTAAAAAAGGAACTCTCCCTAGTGGTAAAGGAGGGGGGGGTTGAGGAGATTTGTACTTTCAGACTTTCAAGGTTCTCTCGAGGTAGGTTTACAATAAAGTACAAGTAGCACATCTAATCGTGATTCCAATCTGGTTTACTCTTCAAAGTCAACCTGTCTCACTTTGGGGGCCCAGGCTCCAGCACACGACAGGAACTGTTGGATAATGCTGGATTACCATTTGTCCGAAGTGGCGTAGGGTTTCCTGCCTAAGCAGGGGGTTGGACTAGAAGACCTCCAAGGTCCCTTCCAACTCTGTTATTCTATTGTCTAAACTTTCCAGCCTAGTTGGAACTTTTGTTTGAAGCCCAGTGGTGGGTTTCAAAAAATTTTACTGCCGTTTCCGTGGGTGTGGCTTGGTGGGCATGGCAGGGAAAGATACTGTAAAATACCCATTCCCACCCCACTCCAGGGGAAGGATACTGTAAAATCTCCATTCCCTCCCACTCCAGGAGAAGGTTACTGCAAAATCCCCATTTCCTCCTGATCAGCTGGCACTCGGGAGGCAGAGAATAGATAGGAGCGGGGCTGTCAGAATTTTTATTACCGGTTCTCCGAACTACTCAAAATTTCCGCTACCGGTTCTCCGGAACTGGTCAGAACCTGCTGAAACCCACCTCTGTTGAAGCCAGCTCGTATTTCTCCAAAGATCTCACCTTTGCTAGTCTCACCCATCATGCTGTAACGGGGGAACCGAGGGATGCTCCAGTTGGGGCCCAGTAAAAGCCCATCCTTCACCCACTGGACGGTACCAGAGGGGTTTTCCACCTCACACTTCAGCAGAGCTGTCTCCCCTTCGAGAATGGTGACGTTCTCTGGCTCCACACGGAAAACCTGTTGAAGCATCTCTGCTTGGCAACCTACCAGACCCAAAACATGGAGGCATCTCAGCAGTTGAGGAGGATAGGGAAACATATAGAATTTATACAATACAATGGCTCCCAACCTGCCTTCCATTGAATCAAAAAGAGGGCTGTGAAAATATTTACAGACCCCTCATATCCTGGACATAAACTGTTTCAACTCCTATCCTCAAAACGACGCTACAGGACAGTTTCTTCCCAAACGCCATCACTCTGCCAAACAAATAATTCCCTCAACACTGTCAAACTATTTACTAAATCTGCACTACTATTAATCTTCTCATCGTTCCCATCACCCATCTCCTTCCACTTATGACTGTAACTTTGTTGCTTGTATCCTTACGATTTAGTCTGATATTGATTGTTTCCTGATTGCTTATTTGTAGCTTATGACTATAAGTGTTAAATTTGTACCCTATGACTATCATTAAGTGTTGTAAGTGTTGTATCTTGATGAAGGTATCTTTTCTTTTATGTACACTGAGAGCGTATGCACCAAGACAAATTCCTTGTGTGTCCAATCACACTTGGCCAATAAAAAATTCTATTCTATTCTATTCTATTAAACCCGAACTGTTTTTATTAGGCATAATACCAGAAAAACCTGTTAAGCAAAGTGTGTATTTAATATTACATGTCCTAACAGCAGCAAAGATTATATTCACACAATATTGGAAAAATGAAGAAACACCCCGAGATGAAGAGATAATTAAGAAGATACTAGATTGTGCAGAAATGGATTGAAAATTAAACAGAAAGAAGACACAGACTATTATCAAACATGGAACTTATTTTACCAATGGTTGGGGGAAAAAGGGGTGGAAATGAAGAATGTAATCTATATTGTTAAGTAAATTAACTATCCAGACCACATGATGTTTATTAAGCACGAACAAATGTAAACAATAGAAAATTAATAAAATTTATATTTTTTAAAAAATCTCAGCAGTCGAGTAGCTCATTCAAAGTCAGCCAATTCTGTTCCAAGCTCAACAAAAACTGTGTAAGAATGTTTAATTTGAAAAAAGCTGAGGAAGTCTGCTTAGAGAGAAAGAAGGAAAAAATTGGAAGAGAGGGGGAAAAGCCTACATTCTAACATTATTCCTTTGGTCTGTCAGCCGTGTCACGCTTCTACCTGCTACTATCTGATCAGCTGGAGAAAGATCAAAAAATTGGAGACAGGCAAGTCATGCCTGCACGATGCAGATTTACATTTGGCTCCCTCGCTTATCGTTTTAAATAATATACACACTCACACTGGTAGCCAGTTTGATGTAGTGATTAAAGGAAATAGACTAGATTAAGTGGGAGACGGTGAGTTCTAGTTCCACGTTAGGCACAAAAACCAGCTAGGTGACCTTGGACCAGTCCCTCTCTCTCAGCCCTAGGAAGAAGGCAGAGAAAACCACCTGAAAAGATCACAGAATAAACAGCGTGGATTTACCACATCTGTATCTTTATATATAACCAGGTATAAATGCTTCCTCTACGCCTCTTGGGACCGAAACTAGAGGTGGTATTCAGCCGGTTCATACTGGTGGACGGTTGGGTGGGCTCACCTGCGATCTTCGCTACCGGTTCGCCCGAACCAGTTCGTACCGGTTTAGGCGAACCAGTAGCGAAGATCGCAGGTGAGCCCACCCACCCGTCCAAGCACCCCAGCTCTATGACGGCCTATTTAGGCACGTTTTCGAGGCCAGGTGCATGCACGGAAGGCACATGAGTGAGCAAAGCGCATGCGTGGAAGGCGGGCATGTGAAGTGAGCATGCGCACGCTCAGTGAACAAGTAGCAAGAATATTGGAAGCCCACAGCTGACCGAAACATAGAATAGTGTCCCCACCCTTCTGCTGGGTTCTCTTTGCTGAATGTTCTCACCTTTGTTCAGATCCAGGATAAAGTAGAAGATCAGGGGAACAAACAAGCCACAATGGGCCATTCCTACTTGCTGATGCTCTGGAGGTTATAAAAAAAACCAGAGGTTACAATGCTGCAAGCAGTTGTCGGGCACAAATTGACTGAGCAAATGGTGGGCATGAAAGCAGCTGGCAAATTCTGTGTTCACCAAAAATACCTTTTCAAGATCCTTGCAATATATTGAAAAACCAATTAGCTGGAGTTCACATAACATGATAAGTGAGATACAGAGACACAGGAAGATCCTCAAAGCTCAGACTTTTTTGGGAATGAAGCTGCTAAGTCAGGGGTGTCAAACTCGATTTCATTGAGGGCCGCATCAGGGTAGTGTTTGACCTCAGGGTGGGGGGGGGCAGGGGGCGTGGCCAGCTCGACATCCATTTTCGGCTGCAATGGCCTCCTGCAGCCCTCTGCCAGCGAAGGCCTGCAGGAGGCCATCACAGCCAAAAATGGAGCTCAGGAGGGCCCCAGGCAACCCTCCTTGACCTCCATTTTCGCTGGCAGAGGCACCGCAGGCCAGTCCTTCACTGTTTCCAGGATGGCTCTACGGGCCATTGCGGGCCGGTTGTGGCCCATGGGCCTTGAGTTTGACACCCCTGTGCTAAGTCTTTAAATCAGTGGCCCTCAACCTTTTGGGTACCAGGGACCAGTTCTGTGGAGTGAGGTTTTTCCGCACTCCAGAAGGGCTGTGGTTTTGTGTGCTGCCTGCATCCCACGGAAGGGGCTTCGCTTGTTTCCAGTATCTGGTATGCTGCGGATCAGTGTCATTCCACAGCCTGGGGGCTGGGGATCCCTTCTTGAACTAACCCAGCTGAGTTCGTTGTATAAAAACACCTTGTAATTATCCCACAGAAATCATTCTGAACAATGGCATTCTGCACCACTTATTTCTGATGTAACAGTTATTAATAATAAGATCAGGTATTTCTGAGATGGCAAGCAAATAGGCTTCCCGGAGCGAGTCTGTCTGTCTGTCTTTCTCGTTAAATGCACCCGATTAGATGTGAATCAGTTGACAGGCACTTCCACTGCAGGTTTCCGGAGAGCTGCGATTCTCAAATTATTCCTTTGTTTCTTTCAGAAATGGCCAAGTGCACCGAGCAGAGGGAAGGAAGGTAAACCAGAAGGAAGGCAGAAGGTTAGAATCTATTATAAGTTCCCGTTGTCCAGAGTGGAGAGAGCAAATGAATCTCTACACTGTTTTAAGAACTGTATTGTCAGCTTTTTTTTTTTTCCCACTCTGCTCTTGAGTCTTAAACAGCCATCTCATCCATAGAGACTTGGTTAGTCAAGCTGCAATGTCAAAGGCGCATTAAAAAAAAATAAAAGCCCAGTTGAGCACAATGGAGCAAACTTCAGGTTATTACATCTATTTAAAACTGTGCAGTAGGCTGTTACTTATTTTTTTATTCCGGGAGAAGGAGGAGGAGCAAAACACTTCACCTGCTAATTTCCTCTTTGGATAATTCTTTATTTGAAGCAGAAGACGAGCTGGTGAGAAAAAGAAAGTCAGCTCCGTCTACTATTGCCCTTGAACTCTCCATATTTAAAACTGTGCAGTAGGCTTTCATTTAGCCCCAAGCTAGAGAGGAAAAGAATGCATCTGCAAGGTTTGTAGCTGACCTGGTTAAGTGTGTTGCATTACAACACAGCCTCTGATTCAGCGGATAAAACTAGAGAGTTACAGCTCAGAGGAGAAGACTACACAGAGGACAATATCAGCTGAAAAGAATAATATAGAATAGAATAACGACGTTGGAAGGGACCTTGGAGGTCTTCTAGTCCAACCCCCTGCTTAGGCAGGGAACTCTATACCACTTCAGACAAATGGTTATCCAACTTCTTAAAAACTTCCAGTGTTGGAGCATTCACAACTTCTGCAGGCAAGTTGTTCCACTGATTAATTGTTCTCACTGTCAGGACATTTCTCCTTAGTTCTAAGTTGCTTCTCTCCTTGATTAGTTTCCACCCATTGCTTCTTGTCCTGCCCTCAGGTGCTTTGGAGAAGAGCTTGACTCCCTCTTCTTTAGGGCAGCTCCTGAGATATTGGAACACTGCTATCATGTCTCCCCTAGTCCTTTTTTTCATTAAACTAGACATACCCAGTTTCTGCAACCGTTCTTCATATGTTTTAGCCTCCAGTCCCCTAATCATCTTTGTTATTCTTCTCTGCACTCTTTCTAGAGTCTCAACAACTTTTTTATATCGTAGCGACCAAAACTAGATGCAGTATTCCAAGTGTGGCCTTACCACACTTATAAAGTGGAATTAACACTTCACGTGATCTTGATTCTATCCCTCTGTTTATGCAGCCTAGAACTGTTTTGGCTTTTTTTGGCAGCTGTATATTCCAGTCTAGTCTAGTTTTCCCCAAACTTCTGCCCTACCAACTCTCAGAAATTTAGCCATGTCAGGTGAAAATTCTTCATAACTAGTAAAACCTATCTGGAGAATAACTAAAGTGAGGAAGAAATTGGGTTTTTTTAAAAAACCTTTCTCCAATTTTCCAAGAATGGCCATCTGGAATCTTATGAACAGGGGAGATTCTAACACAGTCCTATCCTCCCACAGAGAGGGACATGGTGGCTCAGTGGGTAAGACGCTGAGCTTGTCAGTCGAAAGGTTGGCAGTTCAGCAGTTTGAATCCCTAGTGCCATGTAACGGGGTGAGCTCCCATTACTTGTCCCAGCTTCTGACAGCCTAGCAGTTCGAAAGCATGTAAAAAAAAATGTAAGTAGAAAAATAGGGACCACCTTTGGTGGGAAGGTAACAGCGTTCGTGCACCTTTGGCATTGAGTCATGCTGGCCACATGACCATGGAGACGCCTTCGGACAGCGCTGGCTCTTCGGCTTTGAAACGGAGATGAGCACCGCCCCCTAGACTCGGGAATGACTAGCACATATGTGCGAAGGGAACCTTTACCTTTACCTATCCTCCCACAATGGGTATTAAAGAAGAAATCTGTTTTTTGAGCATGTAACTCTCATGAGTCTGAGTCCAATCTTTATGATCCATCTTCGACCTTAAATTTGTTTCTTCGTAGTCTTTCCAGGTGAGGAAGAATCTATAGAAAGCATGGAAGAATGAAGCTACTGCAAAGGTAGGGAGCCTAAATTTATACATCAAGGGGAGAACAGGACAGAGACAGTCTTCTTGCTGCAAGAAATGCAGAGGTAGAACATCCCCTTCCTGGCTTCTGTTTCTCCTTAAAGATCCCAGCAAGGGAAGGGTTGGTATCTCCTGAAGATCCCTTGACATTAAAGTCATTTCCAAATTTCCCTCAAAACAACTCTGTAGGGCACTGCACACCAGAACAACTAGACAACTAATTAAGGTTTTGGTTACGACCTTTAAAGCGCTCCATGGCTTAGGGCCTGGGTACTTACGGGACCGCCTGCTGTTACCGCATGCCTCCCACCGACCCGTACGCTCTCACAGAGAGGGACTTCTCAGGGTGCCGTCCGCCAAGCAATGTCGGCTGGCGGCCCCCAGGGGAAGGTCCTTCTCTGTGGGGGCTCCCACACTCTGGAACGAGCTTCCCCCAGGTTTACGCCAAATACCTGACCTTCGGACCTTCCGTCGCGAACTGAAGACACATCTTTTCACTCGCGCGGGGCTGGCTTAAATTTTATCGATTTTAAATTTTCTATTAATAATTTTAAATGGGGTTTTAGTTTATTATATATTTTAAACTTTTTAGGCCAATTATAAAATAAGTTTTTTAATTTGCATTTTAAATTGTACATTGTATTGCCTGTTTTTTACTTTTGCCTGTACACCACCCTGAGTCCTTCGGGAGAAGGACGGTATAAAAATCAAATAAATAATAATAATAATAATAATAATAATAATAGACACAAGAACAGTTTCTTCCCGAACGCCATCACTCTGCTGAACAAATAATTCCCTCAACACTGTCAAACTATTCACTAAGTCTGCACTACTATTAATCTTCTCATCGTTCCCATCACCCATCTCTTCCCACTTACGACTGCATGACTGTAACTTTGTTGCTGCATCCTTACAGTTTATATCGATTGTTTCCTAGTATGATTCGATTGCTTATTTGTACCCTATGACTATCATTAAGTGTTGTGCCTTATGATTCTTAACGAATGCATCTTTTCTTTTTATGCACATTGAGAGCCTATGCACCAAAGACAAATTCCCTGTGTGTCCAATCATACTTGGGCAATAAAGAATTCTAATCTAATCTAATCTCCTCTGCCATTCAGAAGTTTCTCCAGCTCAAGTCAACTCCCATTGACTGAAAAGCCCAATATAACTAGCACTGGCTTTTTATGTAACTCTCTTCAGAGATTGACGCGAGTTCTATTGACTTTTTTTGATATTCTTTGGAAGCACCAACCCGCCCTTCCCTCGTTCTTACCTTCTTCAGTGTGTTAGATGCCGCAAGTGACTGTTTTCATCCTCTCCAAAAGTGGGACTGCCAAGTCAGGGAGATGGCTGGCATTCCAGTTCTATCCCTCCTCCACATAACTGTGCTATATGATCTGCCCACTTCTAGGCCCTCCAAGAATGTAAGGAAATTAAGAGAGGGGTGGGGATCCACCTACACTATGACAGAACCTTTATCTTGGCTGGATATGTTGAATTGATCATAGCAACTCTTCAGTATAGAATAACTGTCAGCCAATTCTTTTTACCTACATTTCCTCATTCTCTTCCTCCTGCATCATCATCATCATCAACATTATTTTTATTTTGTTTTCTTTGGAGTGTCCTTGAAGGCATCCTTCCATCGGAACGATCGGTTCTGCCAAAGTCCTTCTCCATTTGCTTTGCATTCAGAATTAAATCATCAAAACACGAAGACACCATTTCCCAGTGTTTCCATGCAGAAGAAAAAAAATACAATAAAAGGGATCTAAACAAATAAAAATCTCAGTAAATGATAAGATACTCTATTTGGGTTTGGCCAAAGCCCGGTGCTAAGCTCAGCGTGATGCATGATACTAGATAATTGTGAAGTAATTAGGAAACCAAGGTCTAACAGATCATGACTAAGCATGATGTATACACCTAATCACAATTACTTTCCCACTAAGCAGTTGCTAGTTTTCTTTGGTGAATCTTTAATAGAAATTCCTGGTCATGCAGCTGTTATACCATCCAAAGCTTTTATCAATGCATTGATGATGCATTGTTTGGGACAGAAATTGACTGACTGGCTTGTCACCCAAGCCTGTTATGGTAGATTCTCCTGGTGAATGGCCCAAAATCGCCCAGCTGGCTTTCATGCCTAAGGCGGACCTAGAACTCACAGTCTCCTGGTTTGTAGCTTGGTGCCTTAATCACTAACCCAAACTGGCTCTTCTTGTTGAAAGACAGAGAGATAGGTTTTGGGTCTGTATTCGTGTGTGTGTGTGTGCAACTATCTTCTATCTTTCTATATAATAAAATTTAAGCTTTTTTTAAAAAGATGATTGAAACTAATAACAACCAATATAAAGTAAGACAAGAGAAAGCTAAAGTTCAAGAAAATGGGGGGAAAGAAAGACAAATAAGAAAGAAACAAGATAGTAAGTAGCTCTTGTATACAGTAGTTATAAGTACAATTATAAATTTACCCCTACTTTATGGTTAGAACTCTCTTCTTTCTATAATCTACCCTATCTAATCCACAAAGCCACAAATCATATTCATTGTTTCTGTTTCACACCCAAAAAAAAAAATCCACAAGGGGTTTCCAGTCAGCAATAACCAAAGATAGTGTCTCTTTGCTAACCAAACAAGTCAATTTAGCTACCTCAGCAAATTCCATCGCCTTCACCATTGTGGGTAATGCACAAATATTTCCATCCTTATGCATGCAATAACCTCACTGCAGGTACCATGTACAAAAACAAAGATCTGTGCACGGGGTTTTTTTTTTCCTCCCAGCTGTTTGTCCCCAGGAACATTTTAAAAAAGCTCTGGTCTCAATTGTATATTAATCTTTAAAACCTTCTGAATCACCCCAAGCTCTTTTGTGGCTGTTTTTCAGCCTGATTGTTATCTCTGATAAGTAAGACGGGAAAGGAACGTCCTCGGATTTGCAAAATGGGAGGTGATGGCAGAACTCGGAGAGAGGGAGAGAGAGAGGGAGACCTTGTTGTGTTAATTAATACCTAGTGAAGCTGTCAGGAAACACACCCACACGCGCACAGACCCTGCAAGGCAAGCTGGTTGTAGTCAGCAGAGGGCAGCAGTATCACACACACACACACACACACTAAGCACCAGGAAGGGGACTCTAAAAAAGTCGCTCTAGCTAGGGGCAAAGTGAAAAGTGTGACCGCTTAGGGGCAAGGCCAGTTCTGCAAATGTTATCAGCAGCACTGAAACGGCAAAGGCAGCTATGAATCTCTTTCCAAGGTCTCGTCGCCACTGAGCTCAACACGAAGTGACAGCAAGACGCTTTGGTGACTCCTGGCTTCGCAGTCACCACCCAGGGGCTGGGAACAAGCTCTTGGCGGAACCTGCGGCTACTTTAAACAGCCGCTTCACCCATGCCCACGGGCCCTGTCATCCAATGCCACGCTGATGCGCTCTGCCTGCACAATCCGTTGTGGGTCTGCTGCTTCACCACCAATGTAAGCGATCTGCATTGCAGCATAGACATAATCACACGCATAATCGCGATCTGGATGGATTGCAGGAAACAGCCAGAGCGCCAGGTCATCCTGCAGTGTGCATCTCATTAATATGTGGGGCCATCCTCCCACTCTTCCTACCTTTCATTTCAGACCTGCAGGACACGAGTAACAGCATGGCCTTTGGCTTGTCATCTCGGAATACTCAGCCAAAGTATCTCCAGATACAACAGATTTAGCACCCTGCTGAAGGTACATTAATCTTGGCGGGTGGCCTCCAGCAGTGGATTCAACCCCAGGACATGTTCTCAGCCAAACAAATAGCGGTTCCTGAGCTACTCATAAGGCAGGACAGATGACGCATGTCTAAAGCACATCAAAATACCTCTGGACCGCAGCTTCTCTTTCCGTGTCTGAATACAGCTAGTGCATCTCCCTAAAGTTTTCTTTCTTCCAGAATGAACGTCTCAAATTCTTTCACCCTGTTCTCCAACGACATATCCTTAAAGTGCCTGTACCTCAGCCTCCTTAAATAGATCAAGACCAGGAAATCAATTCCACACGATGGCTAAAACTACTTTTATTGAGATTGACTAAACCAGGGGTCTCCAACCTTGGCCACTTTAAGACTTTTGGACTTCAACTCCCAGAGTTCCTCAGCCAGCTTTGCTGGCTGAGGGACTCTGGGAGTTGAAGTCCACAAGTCTTAAACTTGTCAAGGCTGGACTAAACTGTATAAGAGCAGAATCTTGCAGATCTGATTGTGCTATATCTCCTCCCCCTTCTTTATAACTTTATAACGAGTTAGGGAAGTGTCCCTCTGTGATATTTCCAACAATTATCTCACTGCTCTGAAATTCAGAAATGTTTCGTCCCCTTTTGACTAGGAAAGAGATCCTGCGTTTCTTCACCGTCGTCACCAACGAAATTCATTCAGTGGGGCTGTCATTAAGTGAGGAAGGTTAGCACCCAACCCTCTCCTAAGAAAATGAAATATTTTAGGAAATATTAAAAAGGCAGAATATTTCCTCTAAAAGGGAGGCAGAAACTCACACACAAACCCCACCTTTGTCAATGGGCCATTAAGGCCTGGGCCAGCCTATTCTACAGGTACGTAACAAAGATAGGATTAGCCCTCTACCCAGTGGTGGGATTCAGCCAGTTCGCACCACTTCGGGAGAACCGTTTGTTAACTTTCTGAGCAGTTTGGCAAAGTTGTTGTTGGAAGAAATCATTAGGGCAGAGAACCGGTTGTTAAATTAGTTGAATCCCACCACTGTCTCTACCCATCTAGCAACAGAACTCACAACATGGCACCTGGGGAGATTAAATCAGCCTTCAAGGCTCAACCAAGCCTGGGAGACAGACAACCTACAAAGTTAGCTAAGACCCCCATCCCCTGGGAGTCTGACCACCAATCAGAATACATTTCTTGCACAGGAACAGGAAGCTCTAAGGTGGGGCCCAGAGAGGGTATAAAACTCAGGCACTCTCAGCATCTCTGCCCTTTTTCTTCTTCACCCAACATCATCAAGGCATGTGATGTTGTCCACCATTAAAAACCATCTTTCCAAACAGCCACCATGTTTCCAGTGTCTTTTTCCCCACTTGGAACTGAACCCAGAAGGATATTTCTTCCAACAATATGAGCATGGCTGATTTTACAACCTCGTTTGTTTGTTTTTTTCCCATTTTTGAACCACTCACGTCTCTCAGCCATGGCTCTTAAACGGAACATCATTGTGATCACAAGTTGTGACTTCCTGAGGGCTTCCCTGTTAACTTTGCTTGTTGGAAGTTGACTAGGAAGATTGCAGATGGGAGTCACATACTACGGGACACGGCAACCATCATAATTGCAGCCCGGGTTGCCAAGCACCCAAATCTTGATTGGGTGACCACAAGGCTGTGACAACAGTTGTGAATGTAAGGGCCAGTCATAAGTCACTTTTTTCGGTGCCACTGTAACTTTGAACCATGAAATGATTCATAAAATGAATGGTCCTTAAGCGAGGACCACTGTAAGGTTCCATTTTTTGCACAACAGCAAATTTTGAGTTAAAGGTAAAGATAAAGGTTCCCCTTGCACATATGTGCTAGTCGTTCCCGACTCTAGGGGCCGGTGCTCATCTCCGTTTCAAAGCCGAAGAGCCAGTGCTGTCTGAAGATGTCTCCGTGGTCATGTGGCCGGCATGACTCAATGCAAAAGGCGCACAGAACACTGTTACCTTCCCACCAAAGGTGGTCCCTATTTTTCTACTTGCATTTTTTACGTGCTTTCGAACTGCTAGGTTGGCAGAAGCTGGGACAAGTAACGGGTGCTCACCCCATTACGCAGCACTAGGGATTCAAACCGCTGAGCTGCCGACCTTTCGATCAACAAGCTCAGCCTCTTAGCCTCTGAGCCACCGCATCTCTAAACAATGAGTTAAGCTGGGTCAAATGAAAGTGACTGACCCACAATCACCCGGTAAACTTTGACGGCTGAATCTCCAGAATCCTATTGCAACACCATATCCCACACCAGCTCACATGTTAATCCAGAAAAACAAATAATTGACGTAATGGCTTAGAACAGTGAGGACAAAACTTTTGGGCTCGGCATGTCAAAAATTTGGATAATGCCTAATTTGACTCCGTTGCCATGTTGTACACACAACACAAACAGAGAGACACATGGAGAGACACAAAAGAAACAACTTTCTATCTAGGCATTCCTGAACATCAGTTCCGAGGCTGGACCTGAGGTAAAGGCTTAGGCCTTGAATTCAGCCTTAGTGCCACCATTGCTACTCAAAAAGGTTGCCTCACGTTGTTCTCCAAGGCCAGCAACCTTTGAGGAAGAGCCCAATGCTCTCCGGGATCTAAGATAAAGGTAAAAATTTCCCTGCCAGTTGTGTCCGACTCTAGGGCACGGTGTTCATTTCCATTTCTTGGTCGAGGGAGCCAGCATTATCCAAAAACAATTTCTGTGGTCATGGTGCCAGCATGGAGCCTATGGAATGCTGTTACCTTCCCATTGAAGCATGTTCTTCTGCAGCCTTCCAAAACCATCAAAAGCATCCCCTTGTGTGTTTTTCAGAGTCTCCAACAGCCGTGTTAGAGCACACCCCATTCTCGCAGGGCTTCCTAAAATTACATGAGAACAGAGATTGCTTCTGAGAATAGTTGGGTGCCCGGTGAACGCTGGAGTGTCACCCAAGATGTGACTCGTCCTATTTGACACGTGTCTCATTGGTTCGTCATCACCTGTTTAGAATAAGGTGTAAACTTATTTACAATATGACTTCAGTAACAAGAGTTGTTAATACCTGGAATGCACTACCTGACTCTGTGGTCTCTTCCCAAAATCCCCAAAGCTTTAACCAAAAACTGTCTATTGACCTCACCCCATTCCTAAGAGGCATAAGGGGCATGCATAAGAGCACAAGCGTGCCTACCATTCCTGTCCTATTGTTTCCTTTCATTATATCCAATTAATATAGTTATTACATACTTATGCTTATATATATGCTTATATATCGTATAGTTAGCATGCTTATGCTTATATATACTGTTGTGACAAATAAATAAATAAAAAATAAAAATAAGCTCAGCCTCTCTTTTTATGTAGGGTGTGTGTGTGTGTGTGTGTGTGTGTGTGTGTGTGTGTGTGTGTGGTGCGTGTACCGGTGTGTTCACACGCCTTCCATCCATGCTGTGAAAATAGAATTCGGATGCCCATTTTTCACCTAGGCTGGCTGCTTGCCTGCCTGCTATTTATTGGTTTGTTATTTAACCATATTTATAAGCCGCCCCTATTCATTTGGAACCGTGGGTGGCATTCAATCGTTCAAAATACAATCATGGAGAAAAGAATTAAAATAATCACGACACTCAAGGCTATCGTTCCCGTTCGCGGAATGGCTCCCGCTGGCCGGAAACTTTTATTTCAAGCCAAACCAGAGCATGGTTGCTGGGCAGGGTGCTTAATGAAGCTCCAAACAGCCAGTTCCCAACCCAAGCCTGCGCTAAAAGATGATCTGGTGTAGCACATGCGAATCTTACACAGGAGAAGAGCTGGCTAGATGTCCTGTTTTTTAAGACGCCTTAGCAGAGTGCGCCAGCCATTCCACTCTGTTCAAATAACTTTCTGGCTTGCAAGCTGGATCTGTATTCAGCTCTGGCAAATTGTCTGTCATTGTGACGCGAAAGGACGCTAGGAGAGTGCCAATCTATTATTGCAAGAACCCAGAGGCTCTCTCAGTGTCAAGCAAAGGGGAAAGTTTTATTCCCACTCCAGTCTCTCAAGCAAAGGGCCGTGATTTACTCCACCTTCCGATATGCGCAACGAAACAACAGCCCTTCACAGATCACATGGGAGAAATTAAAGCGGTGCTACCCAGAGATGTTTAGCAAATAGGAGTTAAACCATTTTCCTGCTACTGATGGTTACGGTTTCAGAGAAAGAGGACATTTTAAAAAAAAAGAAAATACCCAAAACCAGAACCCCATCCCATCCAGAAATCCAGGGAGAAACAGTCAGAAAATCCTGAATTTTGCTCAAGCACATAATCCACGGGTGGGCTGCTGGGGGTTCGCAGGGGTTTGAGAGAACCTCTAGCTAACATTCTGTGCAGTTCGGAGAATCCCCAAATCCCACTCCTGGCTGGCCCCACCCACCCTGCCCCGCCCCTCCCAGGAGTCCCCACATGGCCTGTTTTGGATGCAGGTAAGTACAAGATGCACACAGAGGCTCAGAGAAGATGAAAAACGGGCCTCTCAGAAGTTCTGGAAGTCTGGAAACGGGGCTGTTTCCAGCCTCTGGAGGGCTTCCAGAGCCTGGGGAGGCCTCCAGAGCCCAGGGAGGGAAAAAACACCATCCGCCATCGTGCAGGAGGCTGACTAGGCCACACCCACCATGGCCACGCCCACCCAGCAACTGGGCAGAGAACCCCTTGCTAAAATTTTTGAAGGCCACCCGTGACATAATCTAATCTTAATCACCCAGCCCCAGTCTTTTCCCAAAATGTGTGAGGTCCATGTGACCTCCCCCTACCAGCTACCTCTCCTTTACACCAAGGTTGCACTTGCAATCAATGCACCGGTGGCAAACCCAGCAGCTACATTCACCCCATGGTATGCTCACCTTGATTGTTTATGGAGTGTGTTCTATGAACCAAATCCTTTGGCTAGTTTGTTTCGGGGTATCGTGCAAATCCAGACAATGGATTAAATCCAGAAGCCGGGTTAAATGCAGGTCATCAAACCCAATTCTGAACATCACCCCTCCTTGTACCGCATATTTCTTTTGCTAACCATGAGGGAAGCCCTGGCCATTAAATGATCTAGAATGTTTAAAGAAGGTGATGTATAATGTAGCTCTATTCTCCACCTTCAATATTTTATCCTCACAAAATTCCTGAAAGGTTGACTAAAGATTAGGCTAAGGGTTAGGGTTTGGGATTTGGGGTTAGGCTAATGGTTAGGGTTAGGGTTAGGGTTGGGGTTGGGGTTAGAGTTAGGATTAGGGTTGGGATTAGGGTTAGGGTTGGGGTTAAGGGTTGGGGTTGGGGTTAGAGTTGGGAAAGCAACAAAGTTGATTAGGGGACTGGAGGCTAAAACATGAAGAACAGTTATAGTCTAATGAAGAGAAGGACCAGGAGACACATGGTAATAGTGTTCCAATATTTGAGGGGCTGCCACAAGAGAGGAGGGGTCATGCTATTTTCCAAGGCACCCGAAGGCCAGACAAGGAATAATAGATGGAAACTGAACAAGGAGAGATTCAATCTGGAAATAAGGAGAAATTCTCTGACAGTAAGAACAATCAACCAATGGAACCGCTTGCCTTCAGAAGTTGTGGCAACTTGATCACTGTAGGCTTTCAAGAAGAGATTGGACTGCCATTTGTCAGAAAAGGTGTAGGGTCTTCTGCTTGGGCAGTGGGTTGGACTAGATGACCTACCAGGTCCCTTCCAACTCTGTTAATCTGTTAAAAGGTTCAAGCCAGCTACTTCCAAGTCAGAAATGGCAATTGTGAGAATCTTTAAAAAACCTCTTGACTTCAAGGCTACCACTACATATGCAAACCTGTTTAAAGAGCATTGAGCTTCAATCGCGTGGTCTCAATAACTTTCTTGGTTTTTCTTTCTTTTTTCTTTTTTACAGCCGTTCCTTCACAGATTGGCCTTTGATCAAATTTGCAATCCAAACTCCTGACTAGCTGAGAGTCTCCTTGTGAATTGTGCCAAGTCTTAGCTGGGGGGTGCTGAACAGATAATCTCTGGGAGTGAGTAGAAGTTGGAAGCCAGGTTGGTCAATCCACAAAAAATAGAGGACAGAGGGAATGGCCTTGAAGGACAGGAAAAGAGCCACTACATTATCTGCAAGCGGCAGACAAGAGGGGTCTGAGCCCAGGCCAAGAATGTAATGTGAGTAAACATCTCAGACAAGCCTTCCCTTAGTCCTCCCAAAGATAAAAGAAGGGAGTGGGAAACGTATCCAGTCTTGCAAGATTCTGTTACTATAGCTTTATATTAAAAGTAGTCCTGACCTACTTGGAATTGGTTTCCTAATCTGGTCTGTCCTGAAGGGCTGACACACTATGGCTCTCTAAGCACACTTGGATTCCTGAATGTGTGTTGTGGACAAATCAAAAGGCATCTGATGGATTTGACCAGATCCAGAAAACTCCCATTTTGAGGAGGCTGGGGGAAAAAGTGGCTTAACAGTGAAACTGAAGCAGTACTCCCATTCCAAGAGAAGTATGAGTGATTTTAGATTTTTTTTAAAAAAATTAAATCAATGATGGTAAATAAGGTCCATGAATGGACCAGGGGTGGGCTTCAAAAATTTTAGCAAGGGGATTTCTGCCAGTTGTTGGGTGGGCGTGGCCATGGTGGGTGTGGCCTAGACAGCCTCCTGCACCACGGCGGGGCAGGGGGGTTGTTTTTGCCTTCCCCGAGCCTCCGTGCCAGGGGTGGGCTGCTAATGGTTCTCCCTGGTTCGGGAAAGCTGGTAGTGGAAATGTTGATGTGAAAGCAAACTGGTTCGCTCCAATCATCAGCTGGGCCCTCCTGCCCGCCTCTCCGCTATACCTACCTTTATTCCTTCATTTTTAGCCCAGCTGAAAAAAGCGGGCTAAGCTGAGGCATGACAAAGCGGATTGCCATGCCTCAGCTGTTCAGCAATTCAATGCGCTTGCACGAACCGCAAGTTTGGCACGTGTGCGAGTGAAAAGATCATGTTCCCCCCCGATCGTGCACAAAGTGCGTGTGCGAAGCGAACTGGTGGTTAGAACCTACCACTGCTCTGTGCGTGCCTTGCACTTACCTGCATCCAAAGCAGGCCGTGTGGGGACTCCTGGGAGGGGAGGGGCAGGATGGGTGGGGCCAGCCAGGAATGGGATTTTGGGGTTCTCTGAACTGCACAGAATCTTAGCTTGATGTTGTGACACCAGCCCCCGAACCTGGCCCCATGCCTGAAAGTGACTCTGAGAGTGAGGGGGAAGGGCCGGTAAGGCTTACCTCGGGAGCACCGATTCCTTTGGCTCGGCTCCAGGAGCCAGAACCAGACCAGTCAGAGGATGTAATGAGGCCGTCATCCCCTGATTCCTCCCTTCCCCAGGCTACGCCTTCAGACCCAGCTGATAATAATAATCAAGCTTGGCTTGACCCACGCTTCAGAAGATTAGAGAGGCGGCGTCATCGAAAGGAAGGGTGGGGCAGGAGCCCCACCCCACAGGATATATAAGCAGCTTTGGGACTGCTCTCACTCCACGGGAAGCAAAGTTTAGTTGATCCGTTTCAAAAAGAGCTGAAAGTCTTGCTACGTGAGTCATTTGTTTGAACTTTGGCAGGCAGCTGCGATTTCTCTGCCAGGACTGATAAGAGCCGTGAATCTACTGGCTGAAGGCCAGCTCGTGGGTCTGAAGTGGGGAAGGAGACAAAATAGCTAGAGGTTCTCCCGAACCCCTGCAAATCCCCAGCAACCCCACCCCTGGAATGGACTCATGAACATCACCTTGGCGATGCCAACATTCCACAATGCTGCCTTAGTTTCTTGGTCAGAGTGGAACAGATGTGAAGGATTTCTGACCTGGCAAGGCACACCCAAGCTTTTAATTGTGTTTTGTGGTCTGCCAGATGCTTGACAATTACTCCCCATCCCCTGCTGCAGTTCTTGCAGTCCCACCAAGCACCAAATCTCAGCAGTTTATTAACCTCAAGTGAGCCATTGTCATGGTTGGTAAGCTGCGTTCTGCTTAAAACAAAGCACGCACTCACACACGTAGAGATTTACAGAGATGTGATTGTAGAGCAGAAACAGCTCCTTCCTGTCATTCAAGAAGAAAACTTTTGATGGAAAAATCCAGATCATTTTCTTGAGTGGATGCAATGAAACAAAACTTATACCACAGCAGGTGTTTCTTCACAGAATTAATGGGTGATTATTAATTTCTACACTCCTATATGTCTTCTATCTCTACTTCTAAACAGTTTGCCTCTCATCTTTGTTCTGAGAACTGCCCAGGGAGCCTGGGAGAGAAAAAAGAGAGAGAAGTTGTGTTTGTACAACACATTTAATTGAGTCTGTTAGGCTTACCAACATTGGTTAAACCTAGCCTTGCTTGCAGTGTTTTGTGTGTGTGTGTGTGGCTTAGTATGTCTTGCAAATCAAACCCAGTCAGGGATGGGCTGCTGGGGGTTCGCAGTGGTTCAGAACAGAGGTGGGTTTCAGCAGGTTCTGGCCAGTTCTGGAGAACCGGTAGAGGAAATTTTGAGTAATTCTGAGAATTGGTAGTAAAAATTCTGACTGGCCCCGCCCCCATCTATTCTCTGCCTCCCAAGTCCCAGCTGATGGGGAGGAAATGGGGATTTTGCAGTATCCTTCCCCTGGATTGGGGACGGAATGGAGATTTTAGAATATCCTTCCCTTGCCACGCCCAAGCCATGCCCACCAAGCCATGCCACAGCTCCCAAGTCACACCCACAAAACTGGTAGTAAAAAAAATTTGAAACCCACCATTGGTTCAGGAGAACCTCTCACTAAGATTGTGTGCAGTTTGAGAACCCCCAACTCCCACTCCTAGCTGGACCCGAGAGTGAGGGGCTTTTATACCTTCTCTCGGGCTTTGCATTTGAGCTTCCTCTTCCTGTGCAAGAACACGTATTCTATTGGCTGTTGTAGGGGTCATAGCTGGCTCTGTAGGTTGTCTGAGCTAGGTTTGGTTGAAGCTTGGAGGGTGATGTAATGTCCCCAGGAGATTGTGCAATGTGCTGAGCTCTGCTGCTAGATGGTAGAGGGTTAATCCTATTATGTCCTGAGGGGTCTTAATCCCATCATCCTGGAACTGGAGGTCTTTTGTTTTGTAGATAGGCTGGCCCAATCTTTCTCAATGGGCACAAAATACCTGCTTGGGCTATTAAGAAAGGTGAGGGCTGCTTTCCAAGAGCATGTTTCTCCATTTCTCATCCAGGGAAATATAACGTTCTGCCTTTTTAATATTTCTGAAAATATTTCATTTTCCTAGGAGAGGGGTAGGTGCTAACTTTCTACAATAGGTAACAACCAGCCTAGCTAAGACTAATGCATAAAGAAGCTTCCCTTTATCCAATTATTGGCCCCAAAAAATAATAATGTTGCAACACCCTATTGCAAATCTGGGTAACCGCAGGCCACGTTCACCCTCCCATTTCAAATGCATCAACTGATATTTGGTAGGACATTTTTGACGGATTTTTTTTTCCCCTTGTGACAGCAATAAGAAGCATCACGGAACTGGTCTGGGTGACAGGCTTACTTTGGATTAGGCTACTTTCTGGGTTCATAAGATACTGAATTATAAAGGATGTAAACAAGCTGATTGTGCAGTATATTCTAGGCTGCAAAAAGCCTCAACGGTCTTACAATATTAAGCAAGTTGTGTGAAAGGCATCTGCTGTAGAATCTAACTGACCTCATTAAGAATGTAGAATGAAAACACTTGTAAACTAACCAAACAGCCTTGGTTTGCAAACCATACTAAACCATATTAATCATATTAAACCGGTCAGTTCGTTTAAGGCTTTTATTTGTGGTCTCAGATCAGTAGAGTAACCAAGATTAAAATAACAGAATAACAGAGTTGGAGGAAATTTTGGAAGTAGTTCAACCCGCCTGCTCAAGCAGGAGACCCTATAGTACCATGTCAGCAGCGGTGGGCTTCAAAAATTTTAGCAAGGGGTTCTCTGCCCAGTTGCTGGGTGGGTGTGGCCATGGTGGGCGTGGCCGAGTCAGCCTCCTGCACCATGTCAGAGGGGGCATTTTTGCCCTCCCCAGGCTCCGGAGGCTTTTCTTGAGCCTCCGGGAGGGCAAAAGCAGCCTCCCCAGGCTCCAGAAGTCCTCTGGAGGCTAGAAATGGGCCCGTTTCTGGCCTTCCTGAACTTCCAGTAGGCCCTTTTTTGCCCTTTCTGAGCCTCCGCACGCACCATGCACTTACCTGCATCCAAAACGGGCTGCGTGGGGACTCATGGAAGGGGCAGGGTGGGGTAGGCGGGGCCAGCCAGGAGTGGGATTTGGGGGTTCTGCGAACTGCATAGAATCTTAGCTAGAGGTTCTCCTGAACCCCTGTGAACCCCCATCAGCCCCACCCCTGCATGTCAGGCAAACGGCTGTCTAATATCTTTTTTAAAAACCTCCAGTGATGGACTGCCCACAACAACTTCTTTTTTTAATAAAGTTTTATTAATTTTCTACTATGACATTTAATTAGTGCTTAATACATTGCCTTATTGCCTTATACATTGTAAGCCGCCCTGAGTCTTCGGAGAAGGGCGGGGTATAAATGTAAAATAAATAAATAAATAAATAAACATTGTGTTGTCTGAGTTATTTTGTTTGCTTAACAATACAAATTATACTCCTAATCTTTACCCCTTTTTTCCAGCCATTGATAAAATAAAATCCATGTTTGATAGTATTCTGTACCTTCTTTTTGTTTACTCTTCAATGTAAGCCTGTCCATTTCTGCACAGTCCAATATCTTCTTAATTATCTCTTCGTCTAGTGGTATTTCTTCATTTTTTCCAATGCTGCGCAAATACAATCCTTGCTGCTGCTAATAGATACAATATTCAATAGACACTTTATTTATCAAATTTTTCTGATATTATACCTAATTTTAAAAAGTTCAGGTTTAAGATCTATGTATTTTCCTGACATCTTTTCTAGCCATATATGTATATTTGCCCCTTTTTTTTTCTTTTTTCTTTTTTCTTTTTGCTTTAGCACAAGTCCACCACCCACAACTTCTGAAGGCAAGCCATTTCACTGATTAATTGTGAAATGATTAATTGGGCCGGAATAGCTCAGGCTGTAAGGAGCCTGTTATTAGAACACAATAGTCTGCAATTACTGCAGGTTCAAGCCCGGCCCAAGGTTGACTCAGCCTTCCATCCTTTATAAGGTAGGTAAAATGAGGACCCGGATTGTTGGGGGGGCAATAAGTTGACTTTGTAAATATACAAATAGAATGAGACTATTGCCTTACACACTGTAAGCCGCCCTGAGTCTTCGGAGAAGGGCGGGATATAAATATAAATTTTTTAAAAAAATTGTTCGATCAGAAAATTGCTCCTTAGTTCTAAGTTGCTTCTCTCCTTGATTAGTTTCCACCCATTGCTTCTTGTCCTGCCATCAGGTGCTTTGGAGAATAGCTTGACTCCCTCTTCTTTGTGGCAGCCCCTGAGATATTGAAACACTGCTATCATGTCTCTGCTAGTCCTTCTTTTCATTAAACTAGACATATCCAGTTCCTGCAACTTTCATATGTTTTAGCCTTCAGTCCCCTAATCATCTGTGTTGCTCTTCCCTGCACTCTTTCTAGAGCAGAGGTCTCCAACCTTGGTCCCTTGAAGACTTGTGGACTTCAACTCCTAGAGTCCCTTAGCCAGCAAAGCTGGCTGAGAAACTCTGGGAGTTGAAGTCCACAAGTCTCAAAGGGACCAAGGTTGGAGACCCCTGTTCTAGAGTTTCAATGTCTCTTTTGTAGCATGGTGACCCAAACTGGAGGTAGTATTCCAAGTGTGATTTTCAAATGAACTATATGCATTACAAAAGCAATTGTTATATATCTGACTGACTTAATTGACTTAAATATGAGTTTTAAACCCAGCCTGGGAGTGTTAACTCTCCAATCCGATTTAGGTGATCCTTTTACTTAAATCTCCCCCAGTCTCTACCTCCAACCCCCACCTCAAGAAAAGACCTAAACTTGCAAATCCATTCCTCCACATGCATCACCATATATCAGTACAACCTCTGCAAACTGGTAGAAGCTGAATTTTGAAACACAGAGGCGCCGCCCGTCTCCAGCCACAGAAATATTTCATACTCCAATCCTTTTGGACAGCCACTTGTCTGAAAGGGTACAGACTCTCCTGCTTATGCAGGGGGTTAGACTAGATGACTTCCAAGGTCCCTTCCAACTCTGTGGTTCTATGTTCTACATTCTGGATGGTTGTGCAGGAGGGTTTCCCTTTGTGTAAAGACAGTTGCAAAAAAACAGTTAAGGAGTCCTTCTTTCTCTCTGTTACTTGTCACCTTCTTGTCACTTTCTCCCACCAATGAACCAATTGTTCCCTTGACTGTTGTCTTGTTTTTAACATGTTGGAAGAAGCTTTTATTATTATTATTATTTTTGTTGCAAGCCTTTGTTCATTATGAGCCTTAGCTTTTTTCACTTCGTGGCTGCAGGCTCCGGCTATTTGCTGATATTCTGCCTTAGTGATGTCCTTTCCAATTTTGTTGTTCTATGTTCTGGATTGGGGTGGGGGGGGCGAGCAAGGGTGAAATGCTCCTGGTTCGGACCGGATCGGACGATCTGGTAGCAATGGCAGTGGGTAGTTCGGAGAACCGGTAGCAAAAATCCCTACTCCCCCCATCCCATGCCCAGCTGAGCCACGCAATCGTCTTCGGCTAAGAGGTTGTTAAAAAATGCTTTTAAAGGGTTAAAACAAGGCTCTAACGATCCCAGCTGAGGTGTCTGATGTCAGAGGTTTTTTTTTTAACTTTTAAAAGCATTTTTTAAAAGATAAAAAAGCTGAAGCCTGCTAGGCAAAAAATTGGGGGGGGGCGGGTTTCGTGAGAGAGAGACAGAGACAGAGAGAGGGAAAGAAAGAAAGAAAGAAAGAAAGAAAGAAAGAAAGAAAGGAAGGAAGGAAGGAAGGAAGGAAGGAAGGAAGGAAGGAAGGAAGGAGGGAGGGAGGAAAAAGGAGAGGAAGGAAGAACTACAAACCTGGCACTAGATGCAGCTTCAGAAGATAATCCAGGGCTGGAAGGGACCTGGAGGTCATCTAGTCCAGGGGTCTCCAACCTTGGTCCCTTTAAGACTTGTGGACTTCAACTCCCAGAGTTCCTCAGCCAGCTTTGCTGGCTGAGGAACTCTGGGAGTTGAAGTCCACAAGTCTTAAAGGGACCAAGGTTGGAGACCCCTGATCTAGTCCAATCCTGCTCCAGCAGGACATTGTTAGTGAGTTTCTGTCTTTTGATCCCCCAGTCACATAGCCACGCCCACCCAGTCACATGACTTTCCCCACCAAGCCACGCCCACCAAGCCACGCCCACCGAACCGGTAGGAAAGAAATTTAAATTTCACCGCGGGGTGGGGGGGGAGGGACACTCCTTGAAGGCTCCTCTCTCTTTTTTAGTTCACCTTCTTCCTCCCTTGGAAAGTCTAAACATCCGGTCAATTCTGTCCTTCGGTTTCTGGGTTGGGGTGGGGGAGTTATATGGATTTGAACAGGACCACAACTTCCAAGCTATGTGTGTTTGGAGTGGAGATACACCTCACTCCAGACCCCACCGTCCTTCCTGAGTCTCAGCCTGAGAAAAGAAATCCTGCCTTTTGCCTGCACAGTGAACGTTGCGCTGTGCCAGGCGCCACCCGGCAGAGGGTAGCAGCAATCAACAGGTTGCCCAACCTGCTGGCAGCTGTGTGTGTGCGTGTGCCCCCGCTGAGCATAATGGAGTGGCATATGCCCTCGCAAGCCGCTGAGGGTCTAATCCGCAAAGAGAGAAAGGTTTAAGGCCTTGCCAGTTTAAACCTTCTGACTGTGTGAAAATCCCACTCAAGTCACAGATGGGCAGCACGGGTGAAGGCAGCCAGCACATCCGTTTTGTGGCACCCGGAAATCACATTCCACTAAGGTTGCAACCAGACGACTCCTCGGGCCCATCTCTCTCTCTCTCTCTCTTTCCCTTCCATAGTCAAAGCCACATCTATAAAAGCAGCCATAAAACATCTGTTTTGCCTTAAAGGGAAACCTGGATCAATAGCTGAACTGTAGTCACGTAGCCATAAATCCTTGTCTCAGGAACAGGGTGCTAATTGTTTGTGGATGTTTTGGAAAACACACACGAAAACAGAGGCGGATTTTTATTTTATTTTTTTTCCGATCAAGGCTCCCCCAAATGCTTAAAAGTTCAGCTGCTCGGTTTTGCCCTGTATTTGTTTCTGCTGATCCTTTCCACCCTCACCAACACCCGCTTCTCTCTCTCCCACCCTGGCCGACAGACCCTTCAAACAATGCTTCAAGGCTATGTTGATTTAACATTGTCCTTTCTTCTTTTTGCACACGCTGCTCCTGTTTCTTCTTCTCCTCCTTTTCGAATTAACGGAAGGGGAGTTTGCCCATTAAAGGGCTCTTAATGAGATAACAGGATTAACCGGAGAAGAACATACCCTCAACTCAGCCACCCTTGGCAAAAAAAAAACGGGCCAACCATTTGCATCTGCCAAGATCAGGGCAAAAAAAAAAGAAGACCAGCAAAAGGGTTCCAGCTTCAAATTTGCTGGGATCTTGGCCAAGATGAGACCACAGGAGCAAATGATCAGCCTTCCCACACACACATGATCCCCATTGTGCTCTTCCTGCTGGATTGAGAACAAGTTTTTCTTTTTTGGGGAATTAGTTAAGTGTAAAGCAGACGAGAAATCTTGTAGTGGCAATAGAAACAGTGCAGCTTGCGCTAAACAGCAACCCAGCAGCCATCATCAACAAAAAAAGAAGACCAGCAAAAGGGTTCCAGCTTCAAATTTGCTGGGATCTTGGCCAAGATGAGACCACAGGAGCAAATGATCAGCCTTCCCACACACACATGATCCCCATTGTGCTCTTCCTGCTGGATTGAGAACAAGTTTTTCTTTTTTGGGGAATTAGTTAAGTGTAAAGCAGACGAGAAATCTTGTAGTGGCAATAGAAACAGTGCAGCTTGCGCTAAACAGCAACCCAGCAGCCATCATCAACAAAAAAAAAGTGAGCGGCAAGTTCAGAGATGCTCTGGGGACCAAACAAAAGCTCTAAGGGGCTTTGTAAGACCCTCAGGTTTCCCATTCCAGAGTTAATTAAGACCAGATCTCCTGAAGATTTCAATCTCACATTCCTGGATCTGTTTTTTTAATAAGGAACCTTTAAGATTTCAGTGATAATACAGGCATGTGCTTTTGAAGATGAGGTCTTTCCATTGAGGGTCCCCTTCAACCAGGATCAATAGCTTCTTCTGCTATCTGTATTAAGGTAAAGGTAAAGGTTCCCCTCGCACATATGTGCTAGTCATTCCCAACTCTAGGGGCCAGTGCTCATCTCCATTTCTAAGCCGAAGAGCCAGCGCAGTCTGATGACAATTCCGTGGTCCTGTGGCCAGCATGCCAAAGGCACACGGAATGCTGTTACCTTCCCACCAAAGGTGGTCCCTATTTCTCTACTTGCATTTTTTTTTTTACATGCTTTCAAACTGCTAGGTTGGCAGAAGCTGGGGCAAGTCACAGGAGCTCACTCCGTTATGCAGTGCTAGGGATTCGAACCGCCGAACTGCCGACCTTTCTGAGTGACAAGCTCAGCGTCTTAGCCGCTGAGCCACCGCCAAGTCAATCTTTGGACTTGCCTGGGCTGCATTGAGTGAAGAGGAATTGTTTTGGACAGCATATAAATATATATATATAAAACATACTGTAATTTGTATTTGTGTATATCAGAGGTGGGTTTCAGCAGGTTCTGACCAGTTCTGGAGAACTGATAGCAGAAATTTTGAGTAGTTCAGAGAACCGGTAGTAAAAATTCTGACTGGCCCTGCCCCCATCTATTCTCTGCCTCCCAATTCCCAGCTGAAATACTGACTTTACAGTATCTTTTCCCAGCCACGCCCACCAAGCCACTCCCACAGAACCAGTAGTAAAAAACCCATCTGTTTCCCTCCCCCAATACTCCCAAGAAAGAGTCCGTCAAAGGCCTCCTCTTCTTCTTTATTTACATAGATAAATGTCCTGGCCACGTCTACCCACGGGCCTGCCAAATTTCTGGAGATAACGAGGAAATTATAGATAAGGCCAGAATTACTCACGAATATATTCTTCCCTCCATTGATACAGTTTGCCCGTGCAAATTCATTGCTTTGTCCAAGACAAAAAACCAGGAAGTCCCACCTCCTATTTATAGTCTCTGCAGATGTCACTGCATGACCATCATTCCTTGGCCTTATCCCAACGCTGCTTCTGCTGCGCGCGCCGGTCACGTCTGCGCAGTCTTGCATCACTCCAAAACTGTTCCTGGGGCGTTGCCAAATCAGAAGAAGGCTCAAGAGAATCAGGCCTTGCCGGCCCCTCCTCCTCCCTTTGAGTGGGTGCCAGGGAGGGAGAGGGCCCAAAAGAAGCAGGGCTTGCCAGGTCTTCTACCTCACTTTCTGAATCATCCGAGTCCAGGAGTCTGGGTCCAGGAACCTGGGTCACAACACCACCACTGATGTATATGTATATGTATACGTATATAACAATAGCGCTTGGACTTATATACCACTTCACAGTGCTTTCCAGCCCTCTCTAAGCGGTTTACAGAATCAACATATTCTTCTTCTTCTTGCTAGCATATTCCCGCAACTGCAGGGTCCACTTTTTGGATCATTGAACGCCACTTTGCACAGTCAGCTGTGCCTCCAGGGCGCAGGCGTGCAGCTTGCATGTCTTTGTTGATGGTGTCTTGGCATCTCTGTTTTGGACGCCTGCGAGGTCGCCGGCCATTGACTTCTAGTTGGTAGCCAGTCTTGGCAATGGTGGAAAGTGCTCCTCTCAGGACATGTCCATACCAGTGGAGCCGACAGAGTTATTTTATTGCCCCCAACAATATGGCTCCTCATTTTACCGACCTTGGAAGAACGGCAGGCGGAGTCCACCTTGAGCTGGTGAGACTCGAACTGCCAAACTGCTCACAGCCAGCGGTCAGCAGAATTAACCGCAGGACTGCATTCCAACCACTGCGCTGCAGCGACTCTTATGAATAAATAATGTTAAAAATGTATGATTTTGTGGGGCTGCATTACTAGATGTCCTGGGCTGCATGTGGCCTGCGGACTGCAGGTTGGATACGTCTGACCTACATGGAGATCCCTTTTAATTGCCCACTTCCCCAGCCTTACCTGCAATAGAAGAAGCTGAGTTTTCATTGCCCTCTTAATTTCCCACAATACTCCTGAGATTAATCCGGAGTGTTGTGGAAAGTTGTTAATTGTACATTCTCAAAGCAGCTGGATTATTCCCAGTGGCATCTAGACTTGCTAACAAGCAGTGAACCTACAAGATTCTGAGCTGCCTAAGAATTGTGGGAATTGAAGTCAATTGAAATAACTGTACTAAGTACTTGAAAAACATTAGAGCGGGTAGACGTTCCTGCCCTCCTGTTTAGTTAAGAAAAGCTTTAGGGAGAAGTTATTAAGTACTCCACGGTTATCTACAATTGCACATCATAAAAACATCCATGGTGAATGAGAAGCATAGATGAACCAGTCCATTGTGATTTGCTCAATGAACTATGGTTAAAACCAAATGAGATCTATGAACCAAAACCTGCCCAAGTACATCTCCAATAAAGAAATCTTCAACCTAGGGCTGCTATTCAGCAGGTTCTGACAGGTTCTGGAGAACCGAAAGTGGAAATTTTGAGTAGTTCAGAGAACCGGCAAATACCACCTCTGGCTGGCCCCAGAGTGGGGTGGGAATGGGGATTTTGCAGTATCCTTCCCCTGGAGTGGGGAGAGAATGGGGATTTTGCAGTAGCCTTCCCCCAGGAGTGGGGAGGGAATGGGGATTTTGCGGTATCCTTCCCTAGGAGTGGGGAGAGAATGGGGATTTTGCAGTATTTTTCCCCCAGGAGTGGGGAGGGAATGGAGATTTTGCAGTATTCTTCCCCCAGGAGTGGGGAGGGAATGGGGATTTTGCAGTAGCCTTCCCCTGGAGTGGGGAGAGAATGGGGATTTTGCAGTAGCTTTCCCCCAGGAGTGGGGAGGGAATGGAGATTTTGCAGTGCCCTTCCCCTGCCATGCCCACCAAGCCACAGAACCAGTAGTAGAGAAATTTGAATTCCACCACTGCTTCAACCATTTTCAGATAATGTTGGTCTACAACTCTCCCTCCCTGCACTGGCTAGGGAGTGATGGGATCCATAATCTGGAACATCTGGCGGACATACCTAATCTAGAACACCAAAGAAAATGGGATTTCTTCTGACTTAATTTAGTTTCTTTGTTAGTGGTTCCGTTCTTGTATCCGTCTTTTCAACTGCATTCTTTATGTTTAGATTTTTGGCATCCATGCAAAGCAGGGATGGGGATCTACTTACCTTTACTGCCAATTCGCAGAGGGATCGCATGCACAGAAGCTTCCTGATGACATCAGGGTCGGTGGGCGGAGCCTCCCCCCCCCCCAGGTTTTACTAGCAGTTCTCAAGAACCGGACCGAACTGGGGGCAACCCACCATTGATGCAAAGGCTGGACTTGTTTTCATGCATAAAGGGCTAATCTTGTTTTGAGCTATAAAATGGATCACATGTTTCTTTTGAAAGCAATAACTAACTTCAATTACTGTTTTGAAACTACTTTTTTTTTTTAATTTGCATTTATATCCCGCCCTTCTCTGAAGACTCAGGGCGGCTTACACTATGTCAAGCAATAGTCTTCATCCATTTGTATATTAAATACAAAGTCAACTTATTGCCCCCAACAATCTGGGTCCTCATTTTACCTACCTTATAAAGGATGGAAGGCTGAGTCAACCTTGGGCCTGGTGGGACTTGAACCTGCAGTAATTGCAAGCAGCTGTGTTAATAATAGACTGTCTTACCAGTCTGAGCCACCAGAGGCCCATTCTACTGGTAGAAATCTGTAGAGATTCTCAGTCATCCAGATCATGGTTGTCCCAAAGGTGCCTTTTCAGGAGGCAACTGGACTTTCTTTTCTTTTTTTTTCTTTTGAAGGCGTTTCACTTCTCATTAAAGAAGCTTCTCCAGCTGTGGCAGCAGAGATAGTATTCAGCAGGTTCTGACCAGTTCTGGAGAACCGGTAGCGGAAATTTTGAGTAGTTCAAAGAACCGGTAAATACCACCTCTGACTGGCCCCACCCCCCATCTATTCTCTGCCTCCCGAATCCCAGGTGATCGGGAAGGAAATGGGGATTGTGCGGTAACCTTCCCCTGGAGTAGGGAGGGAATGGAGATTTTACAATATCCTTCCCCTGCCACACCCACCATGCCACACCCACCAAGCCATGCCCACAGAACCGGTAATAAAAAAATTTGAATCCCACCACTGTCTGGCACAGGGGTCTCCAACCTTGGCAACTTTAAGCCTGGAGGACTTCAACTCCCAGAATTCCTCAGCCAGAATTCTGGGAGTTGAAGTCCTCCAGGCTTAAAGTTGCCAAGGTTGGAGACCCCTGGTCTGGCAGGATAGTTGGGAATGGAAGGATTTATATTCCTTGCAGACAGCTGGTCATTCGCATCCTTTTATGTGCATCATTGAAGCACTTGGAGGTTTATCTGTGTCCTCAGGCAGTGGTGGGATTCAGCCAGTTCGCACCACTTCGGGAGAACCGGTTGTTAACTTTCTGAGCAGTGTGGTGAACTGGTTGTTGGAAGAAATCATTAGGGCAGAGAACCCAGTTGTTAAATTACTTGAACCCCACCACTGTCTTCAGGGTGCCCTATCCTGCCAGAGCTGAAGAAGCTTCTTGGATGAGAAGCGAAACGTCTTCAATAGAAAAAACAAGAAAGTCCAGTTGCTTCTCGAAAAAGCACCTTTGGGATAATGGCAGGAATGTGGGAACTGGAAGAAAGAAACTCCATACCGTTTCTCCTCAGCACTTTAGGCCAAAAATTGGAGCAACGGAGGAAGAAGAAGAATGCATAGATTTGAATCTGAGGTATTGCCAAATTTTATTCATTACTTTTTCCCCAGATTTTTACTTTTTAATGGATGGAAAGCTGCTGTGCTTTTGAACTCGTTACCTGTCTCATCAAAGCTTGCATGACAATTTCTCACGTTGAGTGATCAGCTGCACTGTGCTTGATTTCCCTATTTAAGAATAGACAAATGCTTTGACTTATTTCCTATTTCAGAATATTTTTTCCCCTTATGCTACAACTAATGGGTGGTCACAATGTTTTCATCTGGCCCAGCATTTCTTAATCTTGGCAAGTTTAAGATTTGTGGACTCCAACTCCCACAATTTCCTTCCCCAGCCAGCATGCTAGCTGGGGAATTCTGGGAGTTGAAGTCTATACATCTTAAAGTTGCCAAGGTTGGAGACCCCCTGGTCTGGCAGGATAGTTGGGAATGGAAGGATTTATATTCCTTGCAGACAGCTGGTCATTTGCATCCTTTTATGTGCATCGTTGAAGCACTTGGGGGTTTATCTGTGTCCTCAGGCAGTGGTGGGATTCAGCCAGTTCGCACCACTTCGGGAGAACCGGTTGTTAACTTTCTGAGCAGTGTGGTGAACTGGTTGTTGGAAGAAATCATTAGGGCAGAGAACCGGTTGTTAAATTACTTGAACCCCACCACTGTCCTCAGGGTGCCCTATCCTGCCAGAGCTGAAGAAGCTTCTTGGATGAGAAGCGAAACGTCTTCAATAGAAAAAACAAGAAAGTCCAGTTGCTTCTCGAAAAAGCACCTTTGGGATAATGGCAGGAATGTGGGAACTGGAAGAAAGAAACTCCATACCGTTTCTCCTCAGCACTTTAGGCCAAAAATTGGAGCAACGGAGGAAGAAGAATAATGCATAGATTTGAATCTGAGGTATTGCCAAATTTTATTCATTACTTTTTCCCCAGATTTTTACTTTTTAATGGATGGAAAGCTGCTGTGGTTTTGAACTCATTACCTGTCTCATCAAAGCTTGCATTACAATTTCTCACGTTGAGTGATCAGCTGCACTGTGCTTGATTTCCCTATTTAAGAATAGACAAATGCTTTGACTTATTTCCTATTTCAGAATATTTTTTCCCCTTATGCTACAACTAATGGGTGGTCACAATGTTTTCATCTGGCCCAGCGTTTCTTAATCTTGGCAAGTTTAAGATTTGTGGACTCCAACTCCCACAATTTCCTTCCCCAGCCAGCATGCTAGCTGGGGAATTCTGGGAGTTGAAGTCTATACATCTTAAAATTGCCAAGGTTGAGAAACACTGTGATAGCCAACATTATATGAATCAACAGTGCCCTGAAGCTCTAGATCACAGTTGCTCAAGCTCAGCGATTTTAAGATGGGTGGACTCCAACTCCCAGAATTCCCTAGTCAGCACGCTGGGGAATTCTGGGAGTTAAGAATCCACCCATCTTAAAGTTGCTGACTTTGAGAAACACTGCCCTAGATAATCCCTAGATGAGCCTATTGGGGGAGTCCCACAATTCAAGCCTGTCTTCCCCCCACTTCTCTCCTGAGGCGAAATGGTGGTGTTATTTGAGCCAGAAAAATCTCTCTAAAGAGCCAGGCTTATGTAACGAGCAATAAAATGTGTTTTCTTTTACTTTCAGTCAATTCTTGGGGATTAGCTATTCCCTAAAATCAGCATTAAAGACTTCCTGGATTCAGGACACAGCCAATCGATGGCTGAAGGAGCCCTGGAGCATTTTCCTGCTGTCTGAATTCAAGAAGCTGGCCGCATCTAGGCGAGAGAGACGGTGCCAAAAATGTTGGCTCTGCAAAAGGACTCATAGCTCAGGAAAGCCACTGGCCATGTTTTGCAATTCCTACCTCAGGGCGATGGGACAAAAAGGAAATCACAGGCCACACAGTGTTGGTTAAGATTCCCCATGCCATTTTATAGGTTTCTAAATTTGGCAAAATTAACCAAAGCACAAGGAATTTTTTTCTCTTTCTGAAGATATTCTTCAACTTAGCAACAGTTCATTTCAGGGGTGGGCTTCAATAATTTTAGCAAGGGGTTGTCTGCCCGGTTGCTGGGTGGGTGTGGCCATAGTAGGTGTGGCCTAGTCGGCCTCCTGCACCATGGCCGAGGAAACAATTTTGCCCTCCCCGGGCTCCGGAGGCTTTTCTCGAGCCTCCAGGAGGGCAAAAACAGCTCCCCCAGATGCCGGAGGCCCTCTGGAGGCCAGAAACAGTTCCATTTCCAGCCTTCCGGAACTTCCGATAGGCCCATTTTTCACCCTCCCTGAGCCCCCGCATGTGTCCTGTGGAGGGGTGGGCGGGGTGGACGGGGCCAGCCAGGAGTGGGATTTGGGGGTTCTCCGAACTGCACAGAATCTTAGCTAGAAGTTCTCCCGAACCCTGCGAACCCCCAGCAGCCCCACCCCGGTTCATTTAGTGACAGTTTGCAAGTTACAACGCCCCTGAAAAAAGTGACTTATGACCATTTTTCAAGTTATGACTTTGCATCATCCCCAGGGTCACATAATCTTAACTCAGAGGCTTGGCAACTGACTCACATTTATGACGGTTGCCATGTCCCAGGGTTCACGCGATCCCCTTTTGCGATCTTCTGAGAAGCAAAGTCAACGTGGGAGCCTTTAACAACCAAGTTACTAACTTAACAGCTGCAGTGATTCACTTAACAGTGATTCACTGGCAAGAAAGGTCGTAAAACAGGGCAAAACTCAGTCAACAAATGTCTCGCTTAGCAACAGAAGCATTGGATTCAATTGTAGTGGTAAATCGAGGACTACCTGCCTATGGAGGCATAGCCAACCTGTTTGCATAAAATTTTGGATTTAAAAAAAAAACACGAACCTGCTACCATAAAACAGGCTGAAATGAATATAAGGTTGGGAAAATAAGGAATGGGGCAAAGTCAGTTTTTTACATTGAGGAGAAACAAGCAAGATTACTGCTGGATTCGCACGACATGTTAAATCATGGTTTGTTAAAGAAGCCACCCCCTGCTGGGTGTGCAAATTATGCTAAGCCATAAGCTATGGTTTGAAAGCACAACAGCTAAGTTTGCACAATTCGCTGCGTATAGCTTAGTGCAGAGACCCACTTTCAACTGGAGCTGAAGGGCCTGGGTAAGGATCTAATTTGATTTCTTTTCATTTAAATTTAATTAGAATTAAATTAATTGCATATGGATATATTTAATCGTTTCTCCTTCTGTCACATTAAAACTGCAACCGTTTCAGGAAGGGGGTTTTGCATCTCTCCTAAAGCTTTGGGTAGTGGGGGGAGAGAGAAATAGAGGCGCTCTGAAAGACTCTAAGGGGTATCCCGCTGTTTTGAGGGGGAGACAGCAGGGAGCAAAACTGATATTTTGGCCCAGAAAATGAATGTTCTGCTAGCAAACTGTAGCTTCCCCCTCAAATCATTCATGGCAGACCTGCTCATGTTGATTCTGTTCAGTTTTTATATACAAATAGTCCTCGAGTTACAACAGTTCATTTAGTGACCATTCAACGTTACAATGGCACTGAAAATAGTGACTTATGACCAGGGGTGGGTTACTGGGAGTTCGCAGGGGTTCGGGAGACCCTTTAGCTAAGATACTGTGCAGTTCGGAGAACCCCCAAATCCCAGTCCTGGCTGGCCCCACCCGCGCTGCCCCGCCCCTCCCAGGAGTCCCCACACAGCCCATTTTGGATACAGGTAAGTGCAGGGCGCGTGCAGATGCCTGGGGAGGGCGAAAAACAGGCCTACTGGAATTTTTCACCCTCCTGGAGGCTCCGTGGTGCAGTAGGCAGACTAGGACACACCCACCATGGCCACACCCACCCAGCAACCGGGCAGAGAACCCCTTGCTAAAGTTTTTGAAGCCCACCCCTGCTTATGACCATTTTTCACACTTATGACCATTGCAGCTTCCCCGTGGTCACAGGTCATTGGATGCTTGACAATATGAGACAACTGACTCACATTTATGACCATTTATGATGTGCCATGTTCAGGAGCCATGTGGTCCCCTTTTGTGACATTCTGACAGGCAAAGTCAATGGAGAAACCAGTTTCAATTAGCATTACAATTCTTTTATTGGCCAAGTGTGATTAGACACACAAGGAATTTGTCTCCGATGCATAAGCTCTCAGTGTACATACAACAATAGTGATAGATCATTATCATAGACATTGCAAAAATACATTCATCATAAAACATTAGATACAACCCTTCATGATAGTCAATCATGATACTAATTTAATGGTGATTCACTTAACAAATGTGGCAAGAACAGTCGTAAAATGGGGCCAAACTCACTTAACAAATTTCTCACTTAACAACATACATTTTGGGCTCAATTGTAAGTTGAGGACTAACTGTATTTATATGTCACTTCTCCAACTGTACTGTGGGGCTCAAGGCATCACAGTACAGACAGCAATTGCACTTAGACTTATATAGAAAATGTTGGATAACCATTTGTCTGAAATGGTGTAGGGTTTCCTGCCTGGGCAGGGGGTTGGACTAGAAGACCTCCAAGGTCCCTTCCAACTCTGTTGTTGTTGTTGTTGTTGTTGTTGTTATTATGATTATGATTATGATTATGATTACTTTTCCGCTTCATAGGGCTTTTACAGCCCTCTCTAAGTGGTTTATAGAATCAGCATAATTGCCCCTGACAATTTGGGTCCTCGTTTTACTGACCTCGGAAGGATGGAAGGCTGAGTCCACCTTGAGCTGATCAGGATTGAACTGCTGGCAGTGGGCAGAGTCAGCCTGCAATACTACATTCTAACCGCACGCCACCACAGATAGTCCTCGAGTTATGACTAGTTGCTTAGCAACCATTTGAAGTTATGACAGACCTCCCCAGAGGTACTTACCATCTGCTTCTGAAGTATTGACAGCTGCTCCCCTGTAGTCACATGACTCCATTTCAGGCTCTTGGCAACCAGGCCACATTTACAGTTGTCTCCAGCATCCCTCGGTGGCGCAGTGGTTAGATTGCAGTACTGCAGGCTACTTCTGCTGACTGCCGGCTGACTGCAATTTACCAGTTCAAATCTCACTAAGCTCAAGGTTGACTCAGCCTTCCATCCTTCTGAGGTGGGTAAAATGAGGACCCAGATCGTTGGGGGCAAAAGGCTGACTCTGTAAACCACTTAGCGAGGGCTGTCAAGCACTGTGAAACGGTATATAAGTCTAAGGGCTATGGCTATTGCTATCCCACAGTCACGTAACATATTTGACGACGTTTTGACAAAACCCTGCATTTCCTTCTGGCTTTTGGCAAAAGCGGTTGATAACGAACAATTCGTTTGCTGAATGACTGCCGTTTCCACCTCATGGCCGCCGCAAAAAAGTTCAGAAAATGAGATTGGTCATGTGAGTCACCCACTTTATTTACATCACGACTTACAACGGCAATGGGCAGGCTTCATTATGGTCATAAGTTGAGGACTACCTATGTACACAGAACTTTCTCCTCCATTTTCTCCTCAGAACCGTGTGATGGAGAATGGGCTGAGAGAGAAGGCTGGCCCAGAGTCATTTACTTGAGGCTTCATGGCTGGGAGCAGAATTTGAACCCATGTTTCCCTACTTTTTATCTGACACCATAATCTTCAATACGTTGTTCTGAGTCTCCAGCAGAGGTGGCATTCAGCCGGTTCAAACCGGTTTGGGAGAACCGGTAGCAGAAATCGCGGCTGGGCCCACCTCCCCACCCCAGCTCCATGCCGTCCTACTTAGGCAGTTTTTGAGCCCAGGCGCATGCACGGAAAATACACGTGTGAGCAAAACACATACACGGAAGGCCGGGCGCACATGCGGAAGGCACACACACGCACGACAAACCAGTGGTAACAAAATGTGAACCCACCGCTGGTCTCCAGCATTCCAAATCCAGTTTTGTAGGCACCACACTAGGGCAAGGGAACTTTCACTCATGTTCCTTGGCCATTTTTCAGACCCCACGTAATTCCACATGCCCAAATAGTCTCTCTCTTATTTTTACATACATCCTGAAGAAGCTAATCCCACCATCTAGTCAATGCCGACTCAAAAGGATGCAGTCAAAACAAACCAGAACTGGAGAGAGAATCTAATAATGATACTAATACAAATTGCGTTCTTGCGTTTATTTACTTCGAGTCAGGTCCAAACTATGCCAGCTGAACTAAGATCTCACTGAAACTAAGGCAATCATGACTTAATTTAAGCCTCATTGATTTCAGTGGGAAATAATTTACTGGAATAGAATCAAAGCAATATTTATGTAGCTGTGATTTCTTGACGGCATGTATAAAACAGAAGCCAGTTTTAAATCACCAATATCATAACAACGTGGTGACGCTTAATGCTTTTTCCAGGCAGAATAAAAAACAAAACAAAAAATTAAAAAGCTAGCTGCACAAACAAGGATTAGAAAAAGCAAAAAAAAAAAAAAGGAAAAGAAAAGAAAGCAAAAAAGAGGGCAATAAATGAAATATTTCCTATAGATGACCTAACTATATATTTTGTCAGGCTATCAAGACCACCATGGCATGACAGAGGTCAGCTGTACCACTAAACCAGATAACAGGTGTATTTACACAATACACATATCCAAGTTATCCAATTCATTGATTTTTCTTGTTTGGCATAGCCCGTTAAAACTGTGATCATTTTGCTATATTGGTGAAATTGCTGGCTAGAAACCAGGAGGCAGTGAGTTCTGGGCCTTTCTTCAGCATAAAACCTGGCTGGGGACTTGGCGGCCTTTATTTTTTCCAGGAAATTTTGGTCACTGTCGCTATGACCCTGAAAGAAATACCCATCTGGTTCAGTTCCAAGTGGGGAGAAAGACACTGGAAACATGGAAGCTGATTGGAAAGATGGTTTATTGATGAACAGGACCATGTGGGTTTGAGGTCCTGGGCAGATGACTACATGGAGTTGAGAGTGAGGGTTATTTATACCCTCTCTTGGGCCCTGCCCTTGAGCTTCCTGTTCCTGTGCAAGGGCATGTATTCTATGGGCTGTTGTAGGGGTCATAGCTAACTTGGCAGGTGCTGCTGATGCAATGAAGGGGCTTGTTGGGCAATTCCTATTGTGGCTGAGGCCTAATCCCACCTCTGCCTTGAATGGATTACCAACTCTGCATTTCTAAAAGTTGGCCCCTTCCTTTCTACTTGGGGCAGAGAGCTGAGGCTCTGAGTTTCTGTCTGTAGAAACATGTTTCTCCTTTAGGGAAAATATACAGGGGTGGGGCTGCTGGGGGTTCGCAGGGGGTTCGGGAGAACCTCTAGCTAAGATTCTGTGCAGTTCGGAGAACCCCCAAATCCCACTCCTGGCTGGCCCTGCCCACATCACCCCTCCCCTCCCAGGAGTCCCCATGCGGCCCATTTTGGATGCAGGTAAGTGCAGGGCACATGCGGAGGCTCAGGGAGGGTGAAAAACGGGCCTACCAGAAGTTCGGGAAGGCCAGAAACGGGCCTTTTTCTGGCCTCCAGAAGGCCTCCAGAGCCTGGGGAGGCTGTTTTCGCCTTCCCAGAGGCTCAAGGAAAGCCTCCGGAGCCCAGGGAAGGCAAAAACGTCCTTCCCCCTGCCATGGTGCAGGAGGCTGACTAGGCCACACCCATCATGGCCACACCCACCCAGCAACCGGGCAGAGAACCCCTTGCTAAAAATTCTGAAGCCCACCCCTGGGAAATATAATATTCTGCCTTTTAATAAAAAAATATTTCTCAAAATACTTCATTCTTCTAGGAAGGGTGGGTGCTAACTTTCTACAACCCTAAGCTTCTGACCGGACGGAGAAACAAGGAGCTGAAACTGAAGAAGCAAAATGGCAGGGCCAAGCAGGTGGGCACATTCCTGCATATCATTTTTTTTCGGTTTTTCCATGAGGGGATGTTTCCAGTGAATGAAAGCCGACTTTCCCAGAGAGGAAAAGCCTGATGGAGACCGAGGGGGAAGGAAGGAGGGTGGGGGTGGGCTGCCATCGCTTCCCCCTGCCCTGCCAGCATGTCAGGAGGGAATGA
Source organism: Ahaetulla prasina (assembly GCF_028640845.1). Classification (NCBI taxonomy): domain Eukaryota; kingdom Metazoa; phylum Chordata; class Lepidosauria; order Squamata; family Colubridae; genus Ahaetulla; species Ahaetulla prasina. The sequence goes on along the minus strand of NC_080548.1, from coordinate 22,917,044 downwards.
ACACGGCAGAAACAGATGGTTCTTTTGTGCCCATGGTGGGGGCCACTGGGAGAGCGGGGGAGGGGAAGAGCGTCAGGCGGGATTAATAGACTATGCAGGAATGTCCAAACCACACTTTTAATGAACTCCGATAAAGATTTAATGAAGCAAAACACAGAGCGACAATATGGGTCCCTGACCTCAAGGGAGGTAGGGGAACTGGGTCTCCATGGAGAAAGGCCCACCCTCCCGCCTCAGTAGAGATACACAAAGCCTGTAGGGAAGGCCCCATACTTGGTTATAGATTAAACCAACTGCCAGAGATTTGGAGAGGGAAAGGGAGGAGGGGTTGCGTGCGGAAGAAAACGGCTCTCAAATACTGTCGAGAGATAGAAGTAGTTAAAAATCGCCCTTAGTTGTTGTCCTCTCTAGTTGTTTACGAAAGAGGAGAGAAAGGAGGAGCAGGGGAAGGGGGAGGAGGAGGAGGAGGAGGAGGAGAAGGAGGAGAAGGAGAAGGAGAAGGAGAAGGAGAAGGAGAAGGAGAAGGAGAAGGAGAAGAAGAAGAAGAAGAAGAAGAAGAAGAAGAAGAAGAAGAAGAAGAAGAAGAAGAAGAAGAAGAAGAAGAAGAGGGAGAAGGAGAAGGAGAAGGAGAAGGAGAAGGAGAAGAAGAAGAGCCACACTATAATGGAATAGTTAAATTGGTGCATAATCCAAACTGATTTCAGAATTATCTGTTGGACCAAAATGAATCCCTGCAGAGTCCCATCAGATAACAGGAATGATCCATATTCAATTTTTAAAGCTATCAAAAGTATTCCTCGATTTTTTTTTTTCACCTTCATGACCTGACCCAAAAGTGCTGCATAACACACAGCTGGCGCATTCTGTCTTCGCTTAGGGAAAGCCGTGTTTCGAGGTGAAACTACTGAAGGTCACAGATTGAAACCTACCTGCTGTGAATTCACCTCTTTATCCTTAGGATTTGGAAAGAGGATCTGGCTGAACCAGCCAGTGATATTTCTGTCCTGCCTGGTGGAGGCAAATGTAGGAGAGAGAGAAAAAAATCACGCTCATTTGCATCAGGAGCTGCACATGTGGAATTAGCAGATAGTGTCAGTTATTCTGCATTGATTAACTCATTCTGCAGTCACGGTTACCTGGGAATAAAGCCTCTTTGAACATAGTCAAATTTACATGTGAGAAAATATGCATCTGCCCGCATATGTGTGACAGCGACTTTACTTCCCTAGAGATGTCAAGATGCAGCCAGGCCTAGAGGTTGTGTTTAAAAACATCCACTCCAGTAGTGGGTTGCTACAGGTTCTCTACCGGTTCGGGAGAGCCAGTAGCGGAGATGTTGAAGTGACAGCGAACCGGTTCGCTCCGACCATCATCCGAGCTTTCCCGCCCACCCCTTCGCTATACCTACCTTTATTCCTCCGTTTTTAGCCCAGCTGAAAAGCGCAGCAGAGCGGATTGCAATGCCTCAACTCTTCAGCCAGTCAATGCCCTTGCGCGAAGCATGTGTGCGAAGTGAACCCAGAGTGGGTTTCAGCAGGTTCTGATCAGTTCTGAAGAACCGGTAGCGGAAATTTTGAGTAGTTCGGAGAACCGGTAGTAAAAATTCTGACTGGCCATGTCCCCATCTATTTTCTGCCTCCCGAGTACCAGCTAATTGGGAGGAAATGGGGATTTTACAGTATCCTTCCCCTGGAGTGATGACTCCATTTCAGGCTCTTGGCAACCAGGCCACATTTACAGTTGTCTCCAGCATCCCTCGGTGGCGCAGTGGTTAGATTGCAGTACTGCAGGCTACTTCTGCTGACTGCCGGCTGACTGCAATTTACCAGTTCAAATCTCACTAAGCTCAAGGTTGACTCAGCCTTCCATCCTTCTGAGGTGGGTAAAATGAGGACCCAGATCGTTGGGGGCAAAAGGCTGACTCTGTAAACCACTTAGCGAGGGCTGTCAAGCACTGTGAAACGGTATATAAGTCTAAGGGCTATGGCTATTGCTATCCCACAGTCACGTAACATATTTGACGACGTTTTGACAAAACCCTGCATTTCCTTCTGGCTTTTGGCAAAAGCGGTTGATAACGAACAATTCGTTTGCTGAATGACTGCCGTTTCCACCTCATGGCCGCCGCAAAAAAGTTCAGAAAATGAGATTGGTCATGTGAGTCACCCACTTTATTTACATCACGACTTACAACGGCAATGGGCAGGCTTCATTATGGTCATAAGTTGAGGACTACCTATGTACACAGAACTTTCTCCTCCATTTTCTCCTCAGAACCGTGTGATGGAGAATGGGCTGAGAGAGAAGGCTGGCCCAGAGTCATTTACTTGAGGCTTCATGGCTGGGAGCAGAATTTGAACCCATGTTTCCCTACTTTTTATCTGACACCATAATCTTCAATACGTTGTTCTGGGTCTCCAGCAGAGGTGGCATTCAGCCGGTTCAAACCGGTTTGGGAGAACCGGTAGCGGAAATCGCGGCTGGGCCCACCTCCCCACCCCAGCTCCATGCCGTCCTACTTAGGCAGGTTTTTGAGGCCAGGCGCATGCACGGAAAACACACGTGTGAGCAAAACGCATACACGGAAGGCCGGGCGCACATGCGGAAGGCACACACACGCACGACAAACCAGTGGTAACAAAATGTGAACCCACCGCTGGTCTCCAGCATTCCAAATCCAGTTTTGTAGGCACCACACTAGGGCAAGGGAACTTTCACTCATGTTCCTTGGCCATTTTTCAGACCCCACGTAATTCCACATGCCCAAATAGTCTCTCTCTTATTTTTACATACATCCTGAAGAAGCTAATCCCACCATCTAGTCAATGCCGACTCAAAAGGATGCAGTCAAAACAAACCAGAACTGGAGAGAGAATCTAATAATGATACTAATACAAATTGCGTTCTTGCGTTTATTTACTTCGAGTCAGGTCCAAACTATGCCAGCTGAACTAAGATCTCACTGAAACTAAGGCAATCATGACTTAATTTAAGCCTCATTGATTTCAGTGGGAAATAATTTACTGGAATAGAATCAAAGCAATATTTATGTAGCTGTGATTTCTTGAAGGCATGTATAAAACAGAAGCCAGTTTTAAATCACCAATATCATAACAACGTGGTGACGCTTAATGTTTTTTCCAGACAGAATAAAAAACAAAACAAAAAATTAAAAAGCTAGCTGCACAAACAAGGATTAGAAAAAGCAAAAAAAAAAAGGAAAAGAAAAGAAAGCAAAAAAGAGGGCAATAAATGAAATATTTCCTATAGATGACCTAACTAAAATATATATATATTTTTGTCAGGCTATCAAGACCACCATGGCATGACAGAGGTCAGCTGTACCACTAAACCAGATAACAGGTGTATTTACACAATACACATATCTAAGTAATCCAATTCATTGATTTTTCTTGTTTGGCATAGCCCGTTAAAACTGTGATCATTTTGCTATATTGAAATTGCTGGCTAGAAACCAGGAGGCAGTGAGTTCTGGGCCTTTCTTCAGCATAAAACCTGGCTGGGGACTTGGCGGCCTTTATTTTTTCCAGGAAATTTTGGTCACTGTCGCTATGATCCTGAAAGAAATACCCATCTGGTTCAGTTCCAAGTGGGGAGAAAGACACTGGAAACATGGAAGCTGATTGGAAAGATGGTTTATTGATGAACAGGACCATGTGGGTTTGAGGTCCTGGGCAGATGACTACATGGAGTTGAGAGTGAGGGTTATTTATACCCTCTCTTGGGCCCTGCCCTTGAGCTTCCTGTTCCTGTGCAAGGGCATGTATTCTATGGGCTGTTGTAGGGGTCATAGCTAACTTGGCAGGTGCTGCTGATGCAATGAAGGGGCTTGTTGGGCAATTCCTATTGTGGCTGAGGCCTAATCCCACCTCTGCCTTGAATGGATTACCAACTCTGCATTTCTAAAAGTTGGCCCCTTCCTTTCTACTTGGGGCAGAGAGCTGAGGCTCTGAGTTTCTGTCTGTAGAAACATGTTTCTCCTTTAGGGAAAATATACAGGGGTGGGGCTGCTGGGGGTTCGCAGGGGGTTCGGGAGAACCTCTAGCTAAGATTCTGTGCAGTTCGGAGAACCCCCAAATCCCACTCCTGGCTGGCCCTGCCCACATCACCCCTCCCCTCCCAGGAGTCCCCATGCGGCCCATTTTGGATGCAGGTAAGTGCAGGGCACATGCGGAGGCTCAGGGAGGGTGAAAAACGGGCCTACCAGAAGTTCGGGAAGGCCAGAAACGAGCCTTTTTCTGGCCTCCAGAAGGCCTCCAGAGCCTGGGGAGGCTGTTTTCGCCTTCCCAGAGGCTCAAGGAAAGCCTCCGGAGTCCGGGGACGGCAAAAACGTACGTCCCCCTGCCATGGTGCAGGAGGCTGACTAGGCCACACCCATCATGGCCACACCCACCCAGCAACCAGGCAGAGAACCCCTTGCTAAAAATTCTGAAGCCCACCCCTGGGAAATATAATATTCTGCCTTTTAATAAAAAAATATTTCTCAAAATACTTCATTCTTCTAGGAAGGGTGGGTGCTAACTTTCTACAACCCTAAGCTTCTGACCGGACGGAGAAACAAGGAGCTGAAACTGAAGAAGCAAAATGGCAGGGCCAAGCAGGTGGGCACATTCCTGCATATCATTTTTTTTCGGTTTTTCCATGAGGGGATGTTTCCAGTGAATGAAAGCCGACTTTCCCAGAGAGGAAAAGCCTGATGGAGACCGAGGGGGAAGGAAGGAGGGTGGGGGTGGGCTGCCATCGCTTCCCCCTGCCCTGCCAGCATGTCAGGAGGGAATGAACACGGCAGAAACAGATGGTTCTTTTGTGCCCATGGTGGGGGCCACTGGGAGAGCGGGGGAGGGGAAGAGCGTCAGGCGGGATTAATAGACTATGCAGGAATGTCCAAACCACACTTTTAATGAACTCCGATAAAGATTTAATGAAGCAAAACACAGAGCGACAATATGGGTCCCTGACCTCAAGGGAGGTAGGGGAACTGGGTCTCCATGGAGAAAGGCCCACCCTCCCGCCTCAGTAGAGATACACAAAGCCTGTAGGGAAGGCCCCATACTTGGTTATAGATTAAACCAACTGCCAGAGATTTGGAGAGGGAAAGGGAGGAGGGGTTGCGTGCGGAAGAAAACGGCTCTCAAATACTGTCGAGAGATAGAAGTAGTTAAAAATCGCCCTTAGTTGTTGTCCTCTCTAGTTGTTTACGAAAGAGAGAGAGGAGAAGAAGGGGGAGGGGGAGGGGGAGGAGGAAGGAGGAAAAGGAGGAGGAGGAAGAAGAAGAAGAAGAAGAAGAAGAAGAAGAAGAAGAAGAAGAAGAAGAAGAAGAAGAAGAAGAAGAAGAAGAAGAAGAAGAAGAAGAAGAAGAAGAAGAAGAAGAAGAAGAAGAAGAAGAAGAAGAAGAAGAAGAAGAAGAAGAGCCACACTATAATGGAATAGTTAAATTGGTGCATAATCCAAACTGATTTCAGAATTATCTCTTGGACCAAAATGAATCCCTGCAGAGTCCCATCAGATAACATGAATGATCCATATTCAATTTTTAAAGCTATCAAAAGTATTCCTCGATTTATTTTTTTCCCCTTCATGACCTGACCCAAAAGTGCTGCATAACACACAGCTGGCGCATTCTGTCTTCGCTTAGGGAAAGCCGTGTTTCGAGGTGAAACTACTGAAGGTCACAGATTTAAACCTACCTGCTGTGAATTCACCTCTTTATCCTTAGGATTTGGAAAGAGGATCTGGCTGAACCAGCCAGTGATATTTCTGTCCTGCCTGGTGGAGGCAAATGTAGGAGAGAGAGAAAAAAATCACTTGGGACGCTCATTTGCATCAGGAGCTGCACATGTGGAATTAGCAGATAGTGTCAGTTATTCTGCATTGATTAACTCATTCTGCAGTCACGGTTACCTGGGAATAAGCCTCTTTGAACATAGTCAAATTTACAAGTGAGAAAATATGCATCTGCCCGCATATGTGTGACAGCGACTTTACTTCCCTAGAGATGTCAAGATGCAGCCAGGCCTAGAGGTTGTGTTTAAAAACATCCACTCCAGTAGTGGGTTGCTACAGGTTCTCTACCGGTTCGGGAGAGCCAGTAGCGGAGATGTTGAAGTGACAGCAAACCGGTTCGCTCCGACCATCATCCGAGCTTTCCCGCCCACCCCTTCGCTATACCTACCTTTATTCCTCCGTTTTTAGCCCAGCTGAAAAGCGCAGCAGAGCGGATTGCAATGCCTCAACTCTTCAGCCAGTCAATGCCCTTGCGCGAAGCATGTGTGCGAAGTGAACCCAGAGTGGGTTTCAGCAGGTTCTGATCAGTTCTGAAGAACCGGTAGCGGAAATTTTGAGTAGTTCGGAGAACCGGTAGTAAAAATTCTGACTGGCCACGTCCCCATCTATTTTCTGCCTCCCGAGTACCAGCTAATTGGGAGGAAATGGGGATTTTACAGTATCCTTCCCCTGGAGTGAGGTGGGAATGGAGATTTTAGAGTATCCTTCCCCTGCCACGCCCACCAAGCCACGCCCACAGAACCAGTAGTAAAAAAAATTGAAACCCACCACTGAGCAAACAGTTGGTAATACTGGTTAAAACCCACCACTGATCCACCCATTTTGTAGCAAACGATGACTCCCGTTCCGCTTTGGGCTTGTCACAGTTTGCGTCTCCTATTAATAAATCCACTCTGCCTCAAACAATGAGGTGCGATTCACTCTGGCAGAGCTGTAAGCAAGGCAAAACCACATTCGGTGACAAGGATAAATCGTCGTACCACCCGGAATGCTACATTGATGTGTTGACTTGGTCACTGAGAGTCGAGCTCAGTTCAAGGGGAGATTTTGAGTTAGCAAAGGGTAGTAACGCTTTCAGTACCTTGGCTGCTCTGGAAAAGATCTATATAAGGTTGGACCAGGTTAGTAGTGCTTGAATGGGAAACCACCAAGAAATCTCAGGACAGCCAGCTGGATCGAGGAACTGAAAAAGAAAAAGAAAACCTGAAAGAAAACAAAGGAAAAATCACATCCATTACTACAGGTCCTCCTTGATTTGCAACCACAATTGGGAACAGAATTCCTGTTGCTAAACAAGGGGGTTGTTAAATGAATTGCATCTGATTTCTCAGTCTTTTTTGCCACAGTTGTTAAGCAAATCACGCAGCGATTAAGCGAATGGGGCTTATCCCTTTAACTTGGCTTATCGGAAACCAGCTGGGAAGAACGCAAATGGTGGTCACATCGCAATAGCACTTAAGTCTCATCTACCGCTTCACAGTGCTTTACAGCCCTCTCTTAAGTGGTTTACAGAGTCAGCCTATTGCCCCCAACAATCTGGGTCCTCATTTGATGGAAGGCCAAATCAACTTTGAGCCCGTGAGAATCAAACTGCTGGCAGTCAGCAGAATTAGCCTGCAATACTGCATTCTAACCACTGCGCTACCACATAACTCCAGGACGCTGCCATCCTCATAAATCCATGCCTATATACATGCCCAAGTTTTGATCATACAACTGTGGAGATGCTCCAATAATCTTACGTGCAAGGATTGGTCATAAGTCACCTTTTCAGCACCATTGCAACTTCAAATGGTCGCTGAATTGAATGGTTGTAAGTCAAGGATCGGGACGCGGTGGTTCAGGGGCTAGGATGTTGAGCTTGTCAATCAAAAGGTCGGCAGCTCAGCGGTTCGAATCCCTAGTGCTGCTGTGTAACGGGGTGAGCTCCCGTTACTTGGCCCAGCTTCTGCCAACCTAGCAGTTTCGAAAGCATGTAAAAATGCAAGTAGAAAAAATAGGGACCACCTTGGTGGGAAGGTAACAGCGTTCCGTGTGCCTTTGGCGTTGAGTCATGCCGGCCACATGACCACGGAGACGTCTTCGGACAGCGCTGGCTCTTCGGCTTTGAAACGGAGATGAGCACCGCCCCCTAGAGTCGGCAACGACTAGCACATATGTGCGAGGGGAATCTTTACCTACCTTTACCTTTAAGTCAAGGATTGCCTGTATGGGCAACAAAGCAATACCATGGGGCTGTGAAGTCTCCAGAGGCCAGCCTGGTTTTTAGTATTTGCATTTTACTCCACCCTGCCTGCCACCTCCTCCTGCTCCTTTCTGATCTGAAATTCATGTCTGCCAGTGAATGGAACCGGGAACTGCCCTTCCGGCAGTTTAAGCTTCTCCCAGTCAGCATTACAGGTTCCCAGGCTAGCAACACCCAAAGCTATATTTTACCAGATCTCAGGAAACCTGCAGTTGTCATTAGTAAGCTGCTATTCAGAATTCAGAGCCAGCAGTTTCCTTCTCCACCCGTGTCCAAGTTAGCAGGTTTGCCCAGTGTACACTAAGCATAGTTGGCTTGTTTGTTGTTCAGTGTATTGTGCAAACCCAAACCAGTGGTGAAATCCAATTTTTTTTTTTTTACTACTGGTTCTGTGGGCATGGCTTGGTGAGCATGGCAAGGAAAGGATACTGCAAAATCTCCATTCCCACTCCACTCCAGGGGAAGGATACTGCACAATCTCCATATGCACCCCACTCCAGGGGAAGGATATTACAAAATCTCCAGTCCCACCCTACTCCAGGGGAAGGATATTACAAAATCTCCAGTCCCACCCCACTCCAGGGGAAAGATATTGCGAAATCTCCATTCCCTCCCCACTCTGGGACCAGCCAGAGGTAGTATTTGCCGGTTCTCCAAACTACTCAAAATTTCCACTACCGGTTCTCCGAATTGCTCAAAATGTCTGCTATCGGTTCTCCAGAACCTGTCAGAACCTGCTGGATTTCACTCCCGCCCCAAACATGAGGGTTTTTTGAAAAGCAGGTTCCATATGTTGTGTGAATATTGCCACTTGGTTGGCAGGGATTTGAGTCTGACCAGAATCAATATTCCAAAGGAGTCCACCTCTCCTCTAACATTTGGGCACAGGAAGCAACTAAAGTTTCATGCATAAAATGCCAACAATGTGCATATCTGCAGAAAGCAAAGGGTTGTGCGTTTTGTTTTGTTTTTTGAACAGATGCATTCCAAAGCAGGCTGGTGGGGGGAAGAAAACCCCCGAAAACACAAATATTCTCCCTACGGAACCCGGGTTTTCTCTTGCTTCACAGTCTCTTGAGCAAGAGGGGGGGGGGAAACATCCCTAAGGTATAGGCTATTCTGAACAAGTAGAGCATAAGCACCTGAAAGAAACAAAGATTTAGTTAGGTCAAGGTCATGTGCAGATGTAAAGAATGAGAGAAACAGCGAGGGTAGGTAGGCCTGAACAAGATTCCTCGTTCTTCAATTGGTGTGAAAAAGATGTGGCAGTCTTATCACAATAGAATAGAATAGAATAGAATAGAATAGAATAGAATAGAATAGAATAGAATAGAATAGAATAGAATAGAATAGAATAGAATAGAATAGAATTTATTGGCCAAGTGTGATTAGACACACAAGGAATTTGTTTTGGTGCATATGCTCTCAGTGTACATAAAAGAAAAAGAAAAAGAAATAACTTCATCAAAGGTACAACATTTACAACACAAATGATGGCCATAGGTTGCAATTTAATCCTTAATGATAGCAACAAAAAGTTACAGTCATAAGTGGAAAGAGATTGGTGATGAAAACGATGAGAAGATTAATAGTAGTGCAGATTTAGTAACTAGTTTAACAGTGTTGAGGGAATTATTTGTTTAGCAGAGCGATAGTCTTCGGGGGGGAAACTGTTCTTGTGTCTAGTTGTTCTGGTATGCAACGCACAAAGGAAAAACCTGCACTGGCTTACAATCCCTCCGTCTACACAATTCTTTAAAAAGTAGATGTCGGATATTACTTTATAAACCATTCTAAACCACTGGAAATGCCCTGGTGACAACATGTCAATGGCTGTGACCTTAATCCCTAGACTTTGGCGGGGGGGGGGGGTTGGAGAGGAGGAAGTGCCTTGGTCTTGTTTTTCACGGAAGTGGTAAAAAGGGGGAACCTGAGGACACGGTCTTAAATCCTGGAGGAGATATGGACTAGAGGTCTAATTTTTAAAATATATTGCAAAAAGTGGAGGGGAAAGTCATTTGAATCGTGAAGGATGTAATGGAGGGGAAAGTAAACAAATGTTTTGCCTTCCACCACTATATATTATTCCTTGTTTGAATTTCCATAACCTCCCTTTGCTCATTAGCTATTAAACGTTATTAAATATGCATGCCTCCTTATGGTGGCAGGAGATTCTTACAATCCATTTTATCTTCACAACAATCCTGTGGATGACAATGAAAGAGAAAGATAAATTAGAGTCAATAATACAAAGTGTATGTTTCCCCTCTTTCTTTTTTCTTTTTCTTTCTTTCCTTCCTTTCCTGAAATTTATTCTATCCATAATCAATACACCCTATAATGCATATATCACCAATCATTCTCTGTTTAAGACTCCGATTGATTTTTTTTTCCCTTCCTTCCTTCCCTCACAAGCATCAAGAATTTTCATAACTTATTTGGCACAAATATTTCAGAGTAGTAAGTAAAATTTCTCTCTTGAGTCTCTGCAACCTAGTTTACAATCCCAGTCCCTTCTACTCTTCCATCACCCTTGGGCCCTCTGCATCTTCCCCAATTTGGGTGTCCTCTAGATAATGTGAATTTTCAGTTCTCTGAATCCTCAGCAGTTGCCAGCTAGGGAATTTTGTCTGTGGGATTCCATATCTGAAAAGCACCCGTGCTAGAAATGTCTGTCCCCCAGGCTAACTCCTTTGTCCCAGAAATGGTCATTCTTAGAATAGATAGATTTGGACGACGATAGAATTCTTTATTGGCCAAATGTGATTGGACACACAAGGAATTTGTCTTTGGTGCATAGGCTCTCAGCGTACATAAAAAGAAAAGATACGTTCGTCAAGAATCATAAGGTACAACACTTATTGATAGGAATAGAATAGAATAGAATAGAATAGAATAGAATAGAATAGAATAGAATAGAATAGAATAGAATAGAATAGAATAGAATAGAATAGAATTCTTTTATTGGCCAAGTGTGATTGGACACACCAGAAATTTGTCTTTGGTGCATAGGCTCTCATTGTACATAAAAAGACAAGATACATTCGTCAAGATCATAAGTCACAACACTTAATGATAGTCATAAGGGTACAAATAAGCAATCGAATCATACTAGGAAACAATCAATATAAATCGTAAGGATACAAGCAACAAAGCTACAGTCATGCAGTCATAAGTGGGAGGAAATGGGTGATGGGAACGATGAGAAGATTAACAGTAATAGTAATGCAGACTTAGTGAATAGTTTAACAGTGTTGAGGGAATTATTTGTTTAGCAGAGTGATGGCCTTCGGGAAAAAAACTGTCCTTGTGTCTAGTTGTTCTGGTGTGCAGTGCTCTATAGCGTAGTTTTGATGGTTTATATCCAGGATGTGAGGGGTCTGTAAATATTTTCACAGCCTTTTTTTTTTTTTGACTCGCACAGTATACAGGTCCTCAAGGGAAGGCAGGTTGGTAGTAATTGTTTTTTCTGCAGTTCTAATTATCCTCTGAAGTCTGTGTCTTTCTTGTTGGGTTGCAGAGTTTGGGGTTCGTTTTTTTTCATTTTTCATTCAGTCAGTCAGTCATTAGTAAAATTGCAAGTTTCATAAGCTGGTTATTTGGTTAAGTAACATCAAGCCAGGCTCAACAACTCCTTGTAACTGCTTGGAAAAAGATTCATCTCAAGCTATCTCTGCTAATAACTTGGAAGATTTCCAAGGACATTCCAGTAATCTCCCACTGCACTTCCAAAATGCATCCCTTGTTGACTTCCTCTTCCTTCCCCACCCCCCACCTCCTCTCAATCTTGCAAAGAGTTCTGATGCAAAAGGACATATGATTAGAGAATTCTGAAGTCACATGTTTAGTATATATATATATATATATATATATATATATATATATATATATATATATATATATATATATATATATATATATATATATACGCACACACACACACACACACACCAGAAGCTCTCATCCTGATCATTGGAGCTAAAATTTCATTCCTGATGATCACGAGTTTCAATTGTTGCAGTAAAGTGGGGTGGGGCTAACTTCATGGTTCTGTTGTTGTTGCTACGTACTTGTGAATTAGATATCCTTGACTATCTGTCGCAAAGCCACCAAAGATCAACCATGGGTTGGCTCCGTATCCTTGACGAAAGCTGACATCAGTCAAAAACAAAGCAGATCCATATTTTTTATTTCTAAACCTTTCTGTAGTTTCAATCAGGCTTTCACAATATGAGGCCCTTGGGGACCACCAAAGCTTTCTATAACACTCAAAATTTACCATCAAATTGCAGGGGTTGTTGTTGTTGTTGTTTTTTAAAAAAAAGGAGGAGTGGAGATTAAAAATACAAGGTTTCGTTGTGTTCGCTTTCTTCATCCATATGGTTGAATTTAATTAAAATTCAACTAAAACCCAGATCTGCTTTTGCCCTGACCTTGCCAACTTCTTCATCCAGCACCTGCCCATTTGGGTGAGCACATCCCACCCCCAGCAACCGCTCAAAAATGCTGCATGCGCTTAGTTTTGAACGTCCCTAGCCATAAATGGTGAACTTGTCCTAAATAAAAGTAGCTATTTCTCTCCTTTCTTTCAGGCATTCCTTTAAAATATTGCAAAACTGGCAGCCAACCTTCCTCCTCCCTTTCGTTTGCCTTTCTAAATTGAATCTGCCCATTCTCCTCTGCTTCTCTTTTCCAGCTGTGCAGGGTGCAAAGCATCTTCAAAGCTCACCTCCTCTCAAAGCTGTCCCAGTTACAGGCAGCACCCTATAAGGCTGATGTAGGGCTGCAGTCCAAAACTGGGAGGAGGAAGGGAGGAGGGAAGAGAAGGAGAGAGACAGAAAGAGAGGGAGGGAGGGAGGAAAGAAAGAAGGAATGGTAGGTAGGTAGGTGATTGGGTGGATGGGAGGAAGGAAGGAAGGAAGGATGGATAGGGAGGAAGGAAGGAAAGATAGGTAGGTAGGTAGGTAGGTGGGTGGAAGGAAGGAAGGAAGGAAGGAAGGAAGGAAGGAAGGAAAGAAAGAAAGAAAGAAAGAAAGAAAGAAAGAAAGAAAGAAAGAAAGAAAGATGGGAGGGAGGGAGGGAGGGAGGGAGGGAGGGAGGAGATAGATAGATGGATGGATGGATGGATGGGAGGGAGGGAGAAAGATGGGAGGGAGGCAGGGAGGAGATAGATAGATGGATGGATGGATGGATGGATGGATGGATGGATGGATGGATGGATGGATGGATGGATAGGAGGGAGAGAGGGAGGAAGGAAAGAAAAAGAAAGAAAGGAAAGAAAGAAAGAAAGAAAGAAAGAAAGAAAGAAGGATGGATGGGAGGGAGGGAGGGAGGGAGGAAAAGAAAGAGAGAGAAAGAAAAGAAAAGAAAAGAAAAGAAAAGAAAGATTTCACTAAACAGCAATGAATTGGACCTTGCTTCTCCTGTGCTAATCCTATGAAGCCCAGCTGCCTTCCTCTTTGGATCAACACTGCTCAGCATCAGGACTAGTAGTAGTCAATTTATACAAAGGCCAGAGGAGTTTGCATTTGACTGCAAAGTTAATTTCCTTTTTTAAAAAAACAAATATATGAATCAAAACTTAGCTATCGTTTGAAATTCATACTTTTCCAAACGTTGCAATGCAGTTCACCCAAGAATTACTTGAAAATTTTAATAGGAAAAGATCTGTACAGAAATGCATATATTCATGAAAATAATGTAATGTTTGTTATATTAGGAAGAACTGTTTGCAAAAAATGAATGTTCCACAAAGCTGCGAGCAAATTTTGCAATGGGCAGCAAAATACATGCACATTTTAATATAAACCTTAAAAAAAATACGCAGGTTTGACAGATTGGATATGGCATATTCTTAAAAATAAAAAACATAGAGAAATTGTCAAGTTACCACATCAAAATGATGGCAAGGTATTTACATGGTTAAATTTTGTCCCCAAATTCTAAGTGTATTTTTAAATATCCTCACTGAAATAAGTTGTAATTTGAGGGGGGAAACAGAAAATTTTGTCAAGGGGATTTTTTTTAATAGAAAAAGCGTGCAAGAGAAAAGATTCAGTTTCACTTTTTATGTCATCACCTAATTTTAGTTTTAAAAGGGGGGGGGGTCATCTTTTGAGTGACACTCAGTCTGTGACTATGAAATGTTTCTCCCTTAACCTATGTCACTCCTTTTTCTGGGTTGAACCTGACATAATATGTTAAAGTAATTGCATGACCAGCATATATACAATTTTTAAAAAAACCAAGGTTAAAACTAACCAAGTGTAGCACATTGTGTGAACACACAACCCCTAGGTTTGTAAGAGTTCTGGTTAAACATGTCAACAAACTATCAGTCTCTTGACTGACGCCCGAAGTAACTTAGTTTATTTATTATCCCAATTTTACTTTGCACAACCTCAGGTAGCTCCCTACCTCATATTTTCCCAACAATAACCCTGTGAGGTGGGCTGGGCTAAGACGGAAGGATTGGCAAAGTCACCCAGCCAGTTTCCATGCCTAAGGAAGGATTGGGGCTCACTGTTTCCTGGTTTCTAAGTCCAGTTCTTTAATCATTAAACCAGTGTTTCTCAACTATGGCCATTTGAGGGTCAGGGAGTTGAATCCACACATCTTAAAGTTACCAAGGAGAATAGAATAGAGTAGAGTAGAGTAGAACAGAACAGAACAGAACAGAACAGAATAGAATAACAGAGTTGGAAGGGACCTTGGAGGTCTTCTAGTCCACCCCCCTGCCTAGGCAGGAAACCCTACACCACTTCAGACAAATGGTTATCCAACATCTTCTTAAAAACGTCCAGGTTTGGACCATTCATAACTTCTGGAGGCAAGTTGTTCCACTGATTGATTGTTCTAACTGTCAGGAAATTTCTCCTTAGTTCTAAGTTGCTTCTCTCCCTGATTAGTTTCCACCCATTGCTTCTTGTCCTGCCCTCAGGTGGAGTATCATCATGCTAGAACAAACCGGCTCAATTCCGCTGAGAATGATCAGAGTCAATTCTAAAGACCAGATGAGATCTAGAAATGCTCTTTAACAGATACCATTCTTCTCCCCTCGATCACTTTCCCCCACCCCACCTCCAACCCCTGCCTTAATCCACGCTGGCCAGAGAACCTATCAAGCGACCAGGATAGCATACAAGCTGTGAATCCCTGGAAACACCAGTAAAACAAGGCATGATGAAGTTCCTTGCAGAGAAAGAGCCTGCTAGTTGGGGCACAGCCGAAGTGTCACGAGGACTAGAACCCTGCCAGGATTACCTTCGCCTGCTTCTTGCTCCCTGCAATATATATTTTGCTTGCCCGGTGCAATATCTATTTTTCTCCTAACCCTCCTCGTTTTAACACCAGGCAATATATTACCATCATTTTTACATCGTTTTATGATAGACAGTCCGGTCTTGATTGGGTGTGAGTGTCATGGGGGAGGGGGGGGAGGGGGTCTCGCCTTCTCTCCGGATGGCAAACCATAAGCAAGCGCTTGTCACTTTTGTATCCCACAGCAGTCCTGCACCGCATTATGTGCAGCTATAACAATAACCGTAAAGATGATTGCAAAGCTGCCCTCGGGGCCCACTTGAACCAAAAGGTTGGGTTGTAAATTGAAAAGAAGAGGAAAGTTGGGGGAAGAGATAAAAATAAAATTTAAAAAAAAACACCTATCCCAGCTCACTCTCTTACTCACCCAGAGCAGAGCTGATTCAGCAGGAGAGCCATCCGTCACTGGGTGGAGTGGCCTTTTGCAAGGCATGTCAGAAACTTTTCCCTAC
This sequence comes from Ahaetulla prasina, assembly GCF_028640845.1. NCBI lineage: Eukaryota > Metazoa > Chordata > Lepidosauria > Squamata > Colubridae > Ahaetulla > Ahaetulla prasina. Next base: position 22,901,222 of record NC_080548.1, on the reverse strand, counting down.
TTTTTCCCCTTCTGTCCTTCGACGATGGAAAGAGAATCAACCTGAAAATTCTGGCCCCAGCAACACCAATCTGCACCCTCTTCCCACCCTTGGTTTCCGCCCTCAAATACAGGCAGCCCTCAACTTACGGCCACAATCGAGCCCAACATTTCTGTCGCTAAGTGAGACACTTGCCCAGTGGTGGGATTCAAAAAATTTTTACCATCGGTTCTGTAGGCGTAGCTTGGTTGGCATGGCATGGCGTGGCTTGGTGGGCATGGCAGGGGAAGGATACTGTAAAATCTCCATTTCCTCCCAATCAGCTGGGACTCGGGAGGCAGAGAATAGATGGGGGCGGGGCCAGTCAGAGGCGGTATTTAGCACCAAATAAATTCAGCAGCCCACAACCTTTTGGGCACTAGGGACCAGTTCTGTGGAGAGAAAGTTTTCCATGGACCAGAGTGGCTTTGGTTTCCTGTGCTGCCTGCGTCCCATGGATGGGACTTTGCTTTTTTGCGTGGCCCAGTTTCTGGCATGCTGCAGCTCAGTCTCAGTCCATGGACTAGGGCAGGGGTCTCCAACCTTGGTTCCTTTAAGACTTGTGGACTTCAATTCCCAGAGTTCATCAGCCAGCTTTGCTGGCTGAGGGACTCTGGGAACTGAAGTCCACAAGTTCAGCACTTTGGACATTAAGTGAGAAAAGACATGTGGGTGTGGCTTGGTGAGTGTGGCTTGGTGGGCGTGGCAAGGGAAGGATCTGTAAAACCTCCATTCCCACTCCATTCGAGGGGAAAGATACTGCAAACTCCCCATTTCCTCCCAATCAGTTGGGACTCAGGAGGCAGAGAATAGATGGGGGGTAGGACCAGTCAGAGATGGTATTTACCAGTTCTCCGAACTACTCAAAATTTCTGCTACTGGTTCTCCAGAACTGGTCAGAACCTGCTGAATACCTTGTCCCATTTCATGACCTATGGTAAGACCACACCTAGAGTACTGCATCTCTCAAACAAGATGTTGAGACTCTAGAAAGAGTGCAGAGAAGAGCAACCAAGACAATTAGGGGACTGGAGGCTAAAACATACGATGAAGGGTTGCAGGAACTGGGCATGGCTGATCTAGTGAAGAGAAAGACCAGGGGAGACATAATAGCAGTCTTCCAATATTTGAGGGGCTGCCACAGAGAGGAGTGGGTCAAGCTATTTTCCAAAAATAGACTGTATGCCAGACAAGGAATAATGGATGGAAATTGAACAAGGAGAGATTCAACCTGGAAATAAAGAGAATTTTTCTGACAGTGAGAACAATCAACCAAAGAAACCGAAGTTGCTTTCAGAAGTTGTGGGAGCTTCATCACTGGAAGCTTTCTAGAAGAGACTGGACTGCCATTTGTCAAAAATGGTTTGGACAGGGGTTTCAACTAGATGACCTCCAAGGTCCCGTCCAACTCTATTATTCTGTTCTGTTCTATTCTATTCTATTCTATTCTATTCTATTTTATTCTATTCTATTCCATTTATTTATTTATTATTTTGTCAAACATAAGATTACAGATATAAGTATAAACATGATTATGAATACAGGATAAGGATGCAGATAAATGGGGATGGTAGGACAGTGATGGTAGGCACGCAGGTGCACGTATGCCCGCCCCCTACAGACCTCTTAGGAATGGGGTGAGGTCAACAGTAGACAGTCTAAGGTTGAAGTGTTGGTGGCTTGGGGAAGAAACCACAGAGTGCATTCCTGGCGTTGATTACTCTGTTGCTGAAGTCGAATTTTCTGCAATCGAGTTTGGAGCGGTTTACCTTAAGTTTGTACCTATTGTGTGCTCGTGTGTTGTTGCGGTTGAAGCTGAAGTAGTCATTGACAGGTAGGAAGTTGTAGCAGATAATTTTGCATATTATGTTTAGGTCAGTGGTGAAATCTAATTTTTTTATTACCGGTTCTGTGGGCGTGGCTTGGTGGGCATGGCAGGGGAAGGATACTGCAAAATCTCCATTCCCTCCCCACTCCTGGGGGAAGGATATTGCAAAATCTCCATTCCCACCCCACTCTGAGGCCATCCAGAGGTGGTATTTGCAGGTTCTCCGAAATACTCAAAATTTCCACTACCGGATCTCCGGACTACTCAAAATTTCTGCTACCGGTTCCCCAGAACCTGTCAGAACCTGCTGGATTTCACCCCTGGTTTAGATCAGACCGAAGGCAGTGCAGTGTTAAGTTGTCTAAGCTTCTAAATTTTTCTATTCTATTCTATCCTATCCTATTCTATTTTTATTCATATTTCTATTATTTTTAATTCTGTTCTATTCTTATTCCTATTCCAGTATTCTATTCTATTCTATTCTATTCTATTCTAAATCAGGATTCCCTCTTTTTCTTTTCTCTTTTTCTTTTCCCCGTTTCTCCTCTCCCTCCTCCACAACCTCTAGTATCGCCAGCAGCGATGGCCGCGAGGCCCACGGAGGAGACACCCCATCTGGAGCAGTCCCGTTCCCTGTCTTCCCCACAGCGAGGACCGTTCTCGGCCATGCTGTTCCAGCATGGGAAGCAGATGGAGGGCCAGGCGGGGACACCGTCCATCACGCCGGCTGTCATCTGTCTACGGAGGCATCCGACAGGGAGCAGGCCACCAGCAAAGCGGACACGGAATAAGCCACCTGAATGCCAGAGCAGAGCGAAGGAGAGAAGACAAGGGGAGCCTGGTGTGTGTGTGTGTGTGTGTGTGTGTGTGTGTGTGTGTGTGTGTGTCCTACGGTTTCTCAAAGGGTTTTGGGTTTTCTTTTTTATCTTCGAGAAAAGCCTTCCTTGGTCTATTCTTCTCAGAAGGATTGAGAATTTCTTCCCTCTTTCGCCGAGCAGTGTTTTTGATCCCACTTTATCTGAAAGCGAGCAGATTCCCCTTTTTTTTTTCCACATGTAATCTTGTTTAATTGAATTATCTAAGAACCTGGAACTGGTTAGGAGACAGTAATTATGCCTTGGTTGTACATAATTAATAAGTTTAAAGCGAGTGAGGTAAAATTCATATTCGGCGTTATCGTCACATTTATGTCTCTTTCTCTTCCCTCTCCTCCTTCTCCTCTTCCTCCTTCTCCTCCTTCTGCTTCTCTTTCTTATTCTCCTTCTACAGTGCTCCTTTCTTCTCCCTCCTACTTCTCGTTCTATGACTTTTTTCATTTTGAGAGTAGGAGTTGAAACAGTTTATGTCCAAGATGTGAGGGGTCTGTAAATATTTTCACAGCCCTCTTTTTGACTCGGGCAGTATACAGGTCCTCAATGGAAGGCAGGTTGGTGGCCATTGTTTTTTCTGCAGTAAAGCTCACAACTCCATCCTACATATCTGTCCCATGTTCCAGTCATGTGACCCAGAGCAAAGTCATTACTAAGACATTATTCTCAACAACTTTCCCTATCTTCCACAATCTAGAACAAGGGTGTCTCAACTTTAGCAACTTTAAGAGGTATGGATTTCAGCTCCCAGAATTCCCCAGCCAGTACAGCTGACAGAAGAATTCTGGGAGCTGAAATCCGTACCTCTTAAGTGTCGCCCAAAAGTTGAGAAACGGTGCTCTGAACCTCCTGAGTTGCTCACGGTTCGTGATCAGAAAAAGTCTCCAAAGAAAAGATCCCTCGGGATGTCTTCTTCTGTGATCTCACAGAAGCGTAGGAAGAAAATAAGGCCGCTGTGAAAAAGCAGGCCATGCCTACACACTCTTGAGCCACCTGCTTAGTATGTAAGCACCGCACTCCAGCCCCCTTCTTCCCAAGAAATGTTGGAAAGCAATTTGCTTTCTTCACATGAGAACGTTCAGGGGCGGGGGGGGGGGCAATGCAAGAGAATGATTCCACCTGGCATGAACGGAAAGCATGCTGAGACATATAAAATAAGTGGCCTTGTCCAAATCAGTGTCACACACCGTTTTTCTGCCCCTGAACAATCCATTCAGGAATAGGTCTGGCAACAGCGTGGCCTGCAGGGAATTAAACTCATCAATCTGAGCCCTTTTCCCCACTTTTAAAAATGCCTTCTGATGTGTGAGCAGGAACCGTCCTATCACTAAGCCAGCTATGTGGGTTATTTGCAGCGGTGGACTGCTGGGGGTTCGCAGGGGTTCGGGAGAACCTCTAGCTAAGATTCTGTGCAGTTCAGAGAACCCCCAAATCCCACTCCTGGCTGGCCATACCTACCCCACCCCTCCTGGGAATCCCCATGTAGCCCTTTTGGATGCAGGTAAGTGCAGGGTGCGCACGGAGGCATGGGGAGGGCAAAAAACAGGCCTACCGGAAGTTTGTGAAGGCCAGAAACGGGCCCATTTCCGGCCTCCAGAGGACCTCCAGAGCCTGGGGAGGCAGTTTTCGCCCTCCCAGAGGCTCAAGGAAAGCCTCTGGAGGCCGGGGAGGGCAAAAAAGCCCACCTCCACCCCCTGCATGGTGCAGGAGACTGACTAGGCCATGCCCACCATGGCCACACCCACCCAGCAATCAGGCAGAGAACCCCTTGCTAAAATTTTTGAAGCCCACCCCTGGTTATTTGTGGTTCTTATTGCAGGTTGGGAAGAATTAGAAAAATCCTGTGTGTATGTGTGAGTGTGATATTCCACAATATCTTGCCCAATTTGGGATTTGTTGTATCTTGGATGAGATATTGTAATTAGCAAGCAACTTGGGTCGCCCAAAAGAAAAAGCTACCCTAGTTGGAGCAGCGGTTGCTACCCAACTCCTATTTTAAATTGTGGTGCCACTTTGCTCACAATGTCTTGTTCTGAGGAGCTTTCATGGACTTCAAAGTCAAATCTTCAAGCAGGGGCCAGCTTGAGGAAGATGACAAGGGCCGCAGTGTGGCTCAGGCTGTAAGAAGCCTGTTATTAAGCCTGTTATTAAACACAGCTGCTTGCAATTACTGCAGGCATGAGTCCCACCAGGCCCAAGGTTGACTCAGCCTTCCATCCTTTATAAAGTAGGTAAAATGAGGACCCAGATTGTTGGGGGTGGGCAATAAGTTGACTTTGTATATAAATATACAAATAGAATGAGACTATTGCCTTACACAATGTAAGCCGCCCTGAGTCTTTGGAGAAGGGCGGGATATAAATGTAAATAAAATAAAAATAAATAAATAAATGACAGAGCCCTGGCCCTGATCTATCTATCTTCTCAGTTGGTCATTTGAGGAGCACACAAGACTTGATCACACAACCAATTGACTTGACCAACCTTGTGTGCTGTATTATAGGTAAATCCTCGACTGACGACCATAACTGAGCCCAAAATTTCTGTTGCTAAGGGAGACATGGGTTAAGTGAGCTTTGCCCCATTTCACCAACTTTCCTGATAACTTTCGTTAAGTGAATCGCTGCACTTGTGAAGTAAGTAACCCGGTTGTTAAGTGAATCCGGCTTCCCCAAAGGCTTTGCTTCTCAGAAGGTCGCAAAAGGGGATCCCACGACCCCGGGGATACTGCAACCGTCATAAATATGAGTCGTGCCAAGCATGTGAATTTTGATCAGCTGACCATGGAGTTGCTGCAACGGTTGTAAGTGTGAAAAACTAGTCATAAGTCACCTTTTTTTCAGTGCCGTTATAACTTGGACCGGTCACTAAACAAACTGTTGCAAGTCTGCCTGTACAAGTTGAGGCCAGATCGTTTTTTAGACCTTTTGTGTGCGGTGTAATTTTATTCAGATATATAAATATGGTGTTTTGTTTGTTTTTTTAAGACTGGGATTGGACGTAGGAAGATTTTTCACCAACGCCCAGATGGATAAAATCACACCCCCCACCAAAATCCAGAAACGAACTGGGCACATTCCATCCACGGACGTAATTTTATCACACTTCTGGGGAAGGACTCTGTGAAATATGAGGGTTGACAACCATTTGTCTCTCATTTCCATTCCAAACTTATTTTGGCAAAACTAACCCTAAATCAGGCTGCCTGGGTGAAAGAAAAAAAAAAAAAAACCCCACATCATGTTGCCGCAAAACTTTACCGTTCCCGTTGCCATTGTCGCAGATTTGCTCGCTGTCGTTTTTATTTCCTCAGCACACGCAGAATGATCCTTAGCCATGCCAGAAACTATGGGAGATATCAAGCATTTGACAACATAAATCATTTATGATCATTCAATCACAGGAACGCCTTTGATGAATGTTCCTTACCGCTTTTTTTTTTTAGCCGTTTAACACACGTGCATCTGTCGCTGAAACAGCTTATCGTTGGTATGTTCTTGATCCTTGTTTCATTAGACTGGCTTCCCCTTTCTTTTCCCTGATATCTTTTCAAATCCTCAATCAACATTCCTCCTAATTAAAAGATTCAAAGAAATGGATGAACAAATGACACCGGAAGATTTGACACGTCTAGGGGGCTCGGCTACTTAGAACGTATCGACGACCAGACTAGAGGTAGTCCTCGAACTTATAACGGTTCGTTTAGCGACCGTTCAAAGTGACAAAGTGATTCATGATCGTTTTTCACGCTCATGACCGTTGCGGCTGCCTCGTGCTCACCTGATCAAAATTCAGACGGTTGGCCGCTGGCTCATATTTATGACGGTTGGTAGTGTCCCGGGATCATGTCATCATCTTTTGCGACCTTCTGACCAGCAGAGTCAATGGGAAAGTCAGATTCGCTTAACAACCATAGCAAGAAAGGTTGTAAAATGGGGCAAAATTCACTGACCAAACGCTCAGCAACAGAAGTTTTGGGGCTCCGTTGTGGTCGTAAGTCGAGGACTACCCCTAGTCACATCCAGGGATCCTTCAGTTGTGTGTGTTTGAGCAGCCAGCCTCTTCAACACGCCTGCAAGAAGCACAATAGCATCCTTTGCAATGGAAAATCTCCTATCCCATGAGATGTGCGCAAGTTATTATTGTCTGGAAAATTGAGCTTTAATTAGCAATTCGTTAACGTGCTGTTTATTTTTCCATTGCTTCTCTCTTCCTTCTACAGCTGCCGTCCGGCCCAGAACTTCATCTTCATTCATGGCACTAAGATTATATCCCACCGGAGATAATTACGGCTTCGGCTTTACCTGCTTCCTTCCATGAGCTCACCCTGCAATTCCACTGAGCTTTGTACAAAGCTGGCAGGTGAAGGTGGGCAGTTGCAACTTAACACCTGCACTCCATCGAAGTCACAGAGAACCCATTTGCTCGTCAGCTCATTGTCTTGTTCTGTACATCATCGGTCGGATCCGATGATTTCCCTGCACCCTGCCCGATGTTCAAACTTTGGATAATGTTATTGTCCAATGGTTTGTTTTCATGCAAGGCAAATTGTCACTAGCTCATTGCACTCCAGAAGAGCGCTTTCTATACTATGTTGCTTTTGTGGTGTGAAAAATAAATATTGACTTTCACACCAAAATGTGAAGAATGTGCCAAAATTACCAGGAATTTAGGATAGAACTGGTGTCTCCTCCTGCCCTTTTTTTTCCTTCCTTCCTTCCTTCCCTCCCTCCCTCCTTCCTTCTTTCCTTCATTCTTCCCTCCTTCCCTTCCCTTCATTCCTCCCTTAATCCCTCCTTCCCTTCCTTCTTTCCTCCCTCCCTCCCACTCTTAATCTCTCCCTCCCTGCCTTCCCTTCATCCTCCTTTCCTTCTTTCCTTCCTTCCTCCCCTCCCTGCCATCCCCTTCCCTTCCCTTTCCCTCCCTCCATTCCTTCTTTTGTCTTTAGTACTTAGCCAAAATGCAATCTCACCACCAGTTTGCAATAATCTTCAATAATCAAACATATGCCATCAACAATTTAACTTCGCAGAGTAAGAATCGGGAATAAAAGCATGAAAGCAGATGGTGGAACCATAACCAATTAACAGTAATAAATGATGATGATGATGATGATAATTCCACCCAGTAAATTTGGACAATCACTCGATGACATTCCAGAATATAATTGGATGTTCTCTACAGTTTTTATCTGGCGCACATGCTGTGTTCTTGCTTGCTGACACGTACATTTCATGAGCTACCAGGCCAAAGACCTACTTCTCGGAAAGGAAGAGCATGTAGACCAGTCAGCTTACAAAATCCATGATTGACATTGTCATTATTTGCTTGTGCCTCTTCCAACATCACTTAAAAAGCGAAAGCTGTGCATATTAATTTGGCAATGTGTGAATTCCCCTATTCATGCTGTCACTTTGCATGCTTTTCCTGCTAAATATATGCACGGTGTATAATTACCCTCTTACACCGGTTTTTACCGTTGCGTTGCTTCCACTCCATGGCTGACATTCACCTACTTTTGAATTGGCCTAAAAAAAAAAATGCAAGGCGGTTGGGGGGGGGGACAGCGGATGGGACAGGCTCCGCTTCAGTGGAAGTGCCACGTTTGTCACTCCCTGTTGAAGGGGGGCATCTTTTTAATAAGTGTACAGAGAGTTCCAGCTTCAAAGATTTGGCAAAGGAGAAAAAAAAATGCCTTAGGATCTCTTTCACGACACGCAACACTGCAATCAGCACAAACGCTACAAAATCAACCCCTCCTATCTCCTTCTTTTCGCTTTCCAACCATGGAGCCTGACGCAGACATTTTTTATAAGCCCCCAAACGTTCAGCCTTTTTTAAAAAAACAAATATTAAGGTATTGCCTTTTGGAATTATTACCTTTTCTTGAGGTCAACAAGATTAACTAGGGCAAGTGGTGAAATTCAATTTTTTTTTACTACCGGTAAAATGGCTTGGTGGGCATGGTGTGTGTGGCTTGGTGGGCGTGGCAGGGGAAGAATACTGCAAAATCCCCATTCCCTATCCACTCCTAGGGGAAGGATATTGCAAAATCTCCATTCCCTCTCCACTCTGGTGCCAGCCAGAGGTGGTATTTGCCGGTTCTCCAAACTACTCAAAATTTCCACTACTGGTTCTCCAGTGGTTCTGCTGGATTTCACCCCTGAACTAGGGTCATCTCGTCTGCAGCAGATTCCCGCTCCCTCAGATCAAAACTTGAAGGAAAGCAGAGGAAGAATTCCACCATTGTAAACAGTTTCGACACATTTTGAAGATCAGGGGGATTATCAAACTTCAAACAATTGATTTACCGGAATGAGTCTGTCGCATGGGCTTGTGAGAAGTGAGAGGCGAGCGATAAAGGTCAGAGAGGGTGGGTTGGAATTTCAAAGGCTCAAAGGAAAAGCAAACAAGATTAGCTTAACTCAGAAACGGGGGCTGCTTTCTGAAAACTTGGGATAACTCTCCTTGCAAAACCAGCTGGGCTCCTGTTTTCTTTTAACAGTTAAACACAACCCGCTTTGTCAGCTTTGATGAGATTGTGAACATTGTCCAGGAGATGAGATATAGATCAGGAACTCTCAGGATCTGTTAAGGCAGGGGTCTCCAACCTTGGCAACTTTAAAATTTGTGGATTTCAACTCCCAGAGTTCCTCAGCCAGCTTTGCTTTGGAGCTGGAGACCTCTGGGTTAAGGAGAACCTGAGAACTGCTTGGTTTGTTGGCTGCAGTACTGATGGGCGATGCCCCCACACACAATATCATTGGGGGCATCGATACAGATAGTCCTGGACTTACGAACCACAACTGAACCCCAAATTACTGTTGCTAAGCAAGACAGTTGTTCAGTTTATTTATTATTTATTTTATTTATCAAACTTATATACCGCACCATCTCCCGTAGGACTCAGGGCGGTTCACAGGCATATTAAAACAATATAAAACAATGTAATAAATAAACATTTAAAACCCAGATTAAAACTAAATATTATCAAAGCCTGATCACTAAAACAGTAAGAACCAATAAAACCCCCATTAAAATTTGGTTAAAACATTGTTCTTAGGCTAGTCCCGCACGCTGAAATAATAGAGTCTTCAGTTCACGTCTGAAGGTCCGGAGGTCAGGGAGTTGTCGTAATCCTGGAGGAAGCTCATTCCACAGGGCTGGTGCCGCCACAGAGAAGGCCCTCCCCCTGGGGGCCGCCAACCTACATTGTTTGGTCGACGGCACCCTGAGGAGGGCCACTCTGTGGGAGCGCACCGGTTGTTGGGAGGCAATCGGTGGCAGAAGGCGGTCTCGAAGGTATCCCGGTCCTAAGCCATGGAGCGCTTTAAAGATGGTAACCAAAACCTTGAATTGCACCCGGAAGACTACCGGTAGCCAGTGCAGGCCGCGCAGGATAGGTGTTATATGGGAGCAACGCGGTGCTCCCTCTATCACCCGCGCGGCCGCATTCTGGACTAACTGAAGCCTCCGGGTGCTCTTCAAGGGGAGCCCCAGGTAGAGAGCATTGCAATAGTCCAGGCGGGAAGTGACGAGGGCGTGAGTGACCGTGCGTAAGGCGTCCCGGTCAAGGATGGGGCGCAACTGTTGAATTTTGCAGCCATTTTACAGCCTTCCTTTGACGCCGTCATTAAGTTAGTAACACCGTTGTTGAGTGACTCTGGCCTCCCGGTTGACTTTGCTTTCAGAAGGTCGCCAAAGGGGACCACATGACCCTGGGACACTGCAACCGTCGTAAACGTGAGTCCGTTGCCAAGCGTTCTGATCGTGGGGATGCTGCAACGGTCGTAAGTGTGAAAAAGGGTCACGAGTCACTTTTTTCAATGCTGTTGTAACTTTGAAAAAGTCACTAAATTATGGTAACTGTTGTGAGACTACCTATAGCAGTGATGGCGAACCTTTTAGACACCGGGTGCCCAAACTGTGTGTGCGCGCATGCCCAAACTGAAACACGCACACGTGCAGACATGCACGCATGCCAGCAGAGAGGGCTCTGTATGCCACCTCTGTCACACGTGCCATAGGTTCACCATCATGGACCTATAGGATGCCCAGCAAGTTAAGTCTGACCCCTAAATGGACCGGATACAACTCAGTAAGCTCAGACTGCCCAAGGAGCTGCTGATTCAGTTCAACAGAGGAATTATTGAGTCTGTCATTTGCACCTCTATAACTGTCTGGTTCGGTTCTGCAACCCAACAAGACAGACACAGACTTCAGAGGATAATTAGAACTGCAGAAAAAATAATTGCTACCAACCTGCCTTCCATTGAGGACCTGTATACTGCACGAGTCAAAAAGAGGGCTGTGAAAATATTTACCCCTTGCATCCTGGACATAAACTGTTTCAACTCCTACCCTCAAAACGACGCTATAGAGCACTGCACACCAGAACAACTAGACACAAGAATAGTTTTTTCCCGAAGGCCATCACTCTGCTAAACAAATAATTCCCTCAACACTGTCAAACTATTTACTAAATCTGCACTACTATTAATCATTTCATAGTTCCCATCACCAATCTCTTTCCACTTATGACTGTATGACTGTAACTTTGTTGCTGGCAATCCTTATGATTTATATTGATATATTGACCATCATTTGTGTTGTAAATGTTGTACCTTGATGAACGTATCTTTTTTTTTATGTACCCTGAGAGCATATGCACCAAGACAAATTCCTTGCGTGTCCAATCACACTTGGCCAATAAAAAATTCTATTCTATTCTATTCTATTTTCTATTGAGTAATAAATGTAGTCTTTTGGCTATTGGCCTGAAAGATGGCATCCTCCTCCCCATCTCTCTGTTTTTGACTGCTAAGGCATGGTTCCATCACAGTCCTTCAGGAGCATTGAAAGAATTGTGCGTGCATTCCAAAAATTTTACAAAAAATGCACCAGTTGTTGTTTTTTTTAAAAAAAGAAACAGAGTGATTGTGAGTGTAATGATGGCTAGAGAGGCTTCAAATCCAATTTAGGAAGATCATTTGTACATGTGCCAAGGCTCAGCATGGCTTAAAACCTCAGAATAATTTTTATGAAGGCTCAGCCCAGACTGCGGCATTATTTTTGTGCTGTGGCCGTTGAGCATCAGACTGAACATAGCAAGGTTTACATCTCCACACAGCCCAGAAGCTCTCTGGTCTATGTTAGGCCAACCGCTAGCAGTCTATCTTAACTTAGCCCAGCAAGTTATTGTGACGATACAAAGAAGAGAGATTGTGGCCACACACACACACACACACACACAGTAGCCTCACCATGCTTAGCTTCATTTATTTTAATCTTGGTTAAGGTGCTTTGGTTTGCTTTGAAGCTTAGTGGATAAGAAAAATCATCCCGTTTGGTTAAGTCATGGTTCGATGTGTTGGGGGCGAATCTCCCAAATTTTTAAATGTGCTAGTCAGATTAATTACGTACAGGTAGTCCTCAGTTTACAACTGGTTCCTCAATGACCATCTGAAGTTACAGCAATAGCAATAGCACTAAGACCTATATATACCGCTTCACAGTGCTTTACAGCCCTCTCTAAGCGGTTTATAGCAGGGGTCTCAGCTGGCTGGGGCATTCTGGGAGTTGAAGTCCCCCAGGCTTAAAGTTGCCAAGGTTGGAGACCCCTGGTTTATAGAGTCATCCTGTGGCCCCAACAATCTGGGTCCTCATTTTACCCACCTCGGAGGGATGGAAGGCTGAGTCAACTTTGAGCCTGGTGAGATTTGATCTGCCAAATTGCAGGCAGCCGGCAGGCAGCAGAAGTAGCCTGCAGTATTACATTCTAACCACTGCACCACCGCAGCTCATAAATTTTGTGGGCAAACCTACAAAAGCTACTTAACAACTGTTTTTGAAATTACGACGGCCGCAAAGCCCACCCCCTTGGTTAACATTTTGGATGCTTGGCAATCATCTCAGCTTTACAGTTTTTTACAGCACTGCAATCAGGCAAAAAATTGTCAGTTTCCAGTGTTTACTTCTGGTTTCCAGCCAAAAAAAAAACCCCAAAACCGACTACTGGGGAATATTGAATTGCTTAACTGCTGTGGTGTTTGCTTAAAGACCACCACAAGCAATGTCGAAAAACCAAGTCTATGATGTGTGGTTTTTCAGGCCATGGAAAACCATTACCTGAAGCTGCTTCAAGAGTGAAGGCCTCGTAGCAACCTGGAGCATCTTGGGTGGGATGCAAGGTCCTGTCCACAGAAAAATAAACTACCACCTTAAGGTAAGTAGCATAGAGGAGTTCCAGTGGAGGCCAATAACACTCATACCAGAGGTGGGTTTCAGCAGGTTCTGACCAGTTCTGGAGAAACAGTAGCGGAAATTTTGAGTAGTTCGGAGAACCAGTAGTAAAAATTCTGACTGGCCCTGGACCCCATCTATTCTCTATCTCCGGAGTCCCAGCTGATCAGGAGGAAATGGGGATTTTGCAGTAACCTTCCCCTGGATTGGGAAGGGAATGGAGATTTTACGGTATCCTTCCCCTGCCATGCCCACCAAGCCACACCACGCCCACCAAGCTACATCCACAGAACCCATAGTAAAAAAAATCGAAACCCACCACTGACTCATGCCATTCCTCAAGGCTCATCCACCTTGGGGACTGGCACAAGGTAGCCTTCTTGAGTGGCAGCGGTAACGCTGGGGCTGAAGGCAAGGCCTGCACCTCTCCTTCAGGCAGCCTTGGCACTGCCACCAAGGGCAGCTGTTCAGATTGGGGGGGGTGGGGGGAGGAGACAGAGAATTATTTTTTGCTTGGGTGTGTAGGAAGTTAGCACTCACCCACCCATCCTCCAGGGATGGGTTCTACTTATCTTTACTACCGGTTCGCAATGGGATCGCGCGCACACGCTCACTTTGCTCGTGAGTGCGCCGAACCTCTGCACATGCACAGATGCTTCTATGCATGCACAGATTGTCTGTGATGGCATCCGGGTAGGAGGGCAGATCCTGCCCCCAGTTTTACTACCAGTTCGCAAGAACCGGTCCGAACCGGGAGCAACCCACCACTGCCACCCTCCTAGAAGAATGAAATATTCTAGGAAATATTAAAGAGGCAGAATATTATATTTCCCTGGATGAGAAAAGGAGAAATGTGTTTTGAAAGACAAAGCAGCTTCCTGCAGTTGTCTGGCCACACACACACACACACACACACTCCTTCAGCTCCAGGGTGATGGGATTAAGACACGGCCCTCAGAACATGATAGGATTAGCCCTCTTCCCATCTCACCGCATGGCACCTGGGAAGATTACATCACCCAGCAAGGCTCAACCAAGCCTGGGACTCAGGGCAGCCTACACCAGGGGTCTCCAACCTTGATCCCTTTAAGACTTGTGGACTTCAACTCCCAGAGTTCCTCAGCCAGCTTTTCTGGCTGAGGGACTCTGGGAGTTGAAATCCACAAGTCTTAAAGGGACCAAGGTTGGAGACCCCTGCCCTACAGAGTTGCCCCCTGCATGGCCCTATGGGAGTCTGACAACCAATCAGAATACAAGCTCAAATTCAAAGAGGGCATAAAACTGAGGCACTCTCAGCATCTCTGCCTTTTTTTCTCCTTCACCCAACATCATCAAGGCATGTGATGCTGTCCACCATTATAAACCATCTTTCCAAACAGCCACCGTGTTTCCAGTGTCTTTCTCCCCACTTGGAACTGAACCCAGGTGGACATTTCTTCCAACAGGTGGGTTGAAACCCAAAAGGTTTGCCATTACTGAGGTACCTTAAAATACATTTATTGCAGGAACCAATCCAATTCAATCCCATCCTCTTTATTTAGCGTATGGCTTTGAAAATATAATTCAACTCAAATAGAAAGCTAGTTAACTTGATCATCTCCAGATGTTCTGGACTACAATCCCTTGCAATTATGCACATGGGATGGACTAATGTCCAGCACATCAGGATACTTATTCCTGGTGTAACACACATGCAAGGTGTCTATTACTATCCTGGGCAGCCCCAACCAGCTTCCACTGGTTATTGCTCTCGCTGTCAGAAAATTTCTCCTTATTTCCAGGTCGAATCTCTCCTTGATCAGTTTCCATCCATTATTCTTTGTCTGGCCTTCAGGTCCTTTGGAAAATAGCATGACCCCCTCCTCTCTGTGGCCGCCCCTCAAATATTGGAAGACTGCTATCATGTCTCCCCTGGTCCTTCTCTTCACTAGACTAGCCATGCCCAGTTCCTACAACTGTTCATCGTATGCAGGGTTGGGCTTCAAAAATTTTAGCAAGGTGTTCTCTGCCTGGTTGCTGGGTGGGCGTGGCCATGGTGGGTGTGGCCTAGTCAGCCTCCTGCACCATGGTGAGGGGGAGTGTTTTTGCCCTCCCCAGGCTCTGGAGGCTTTCCTCAAGCCTCCGGGAGGGTGAAAACAGCCTCCTCAGGTTCCGGAGGCCTACTGCAAGTCGGAAACGAACCTGTTTCCAGCCTTCCTGAACTTCCAATAAGCCCGTTTTTCACCCTCCCCGAGCCTCCATGTGTACCCTGCACTTACCTGCATCCAAAACGGGCCACATGGGGACTCCTGGGAGGGGCAGGTGGGGCGGGGCCATCCAGGAGCAGGATTTGGGGGTTCTCCGAACTACACAGAATCTTAGCTAGAGGTTCTCCCGAACCCTTGCGAACCCCCAGCAGCCCACTCCTGACATAGGTCTCATGGCATTTAAACTTAATCCCAGAAGATGAATCCCCTCAGGTATGTTTCTTGGCCAGATGGAATTGGCAGGAGAGAGAAAGACATGACCACATGCTGCGTCCGGCCTAGCCTTTCACTATCCCATCTTTTAAAAAACCATCAAGCAGCTATACAAAAATAAGAAAAACACTCGGCTGGCTGGACAGGATTTGACGCATCCTTTGGGAAAAAGCACAGCAACTTGTTGACACAGGAATAGTTGAGAACAATCTTCTCCGGATCATAAATCTCTTGATTTCTGGAAGTTTTTCTTGTTCGCTTATAAACCCCTCTGGGCTTTGCGGGAAGGACGAGTCCCTGGGAAATAAATAATTAATCGTATTCATAATAATATTCTGAGCCGCTCCTCTGCAGACCACACATTCTCCTCCGTCCCCGGGGGAATAGGCAAAAAGCCTGTTCTGTTTTCCCAGACCCTGCCTCCCTCCGCTCTTTCTCGCTATAATATGGTTATTTGGAGAAACCAAATTGGGAGCCTCGAAGGGCAGGCTGTCAGGTGCAAAGACCGCAGCATCAATCTGACTTAAGTCCAGGTGTTCCTAGTGGGACTAGAACTGGATTTCTCATCCATCCCCCAGCAACCTTGATCTTGACCGGCGGGTGGGGGGGAGAACCCCATCCCTAAAACCACCCACTGCACCCCTGTTCTGCTCTTGTCACACCATTTGGTAAGAAGGGAGCCCAGCAATACATTTTAAAAAAGCCATCTGAAAAAATCTGTTGGAATTCCCAGGCAAGGGCTAGGCCCAAGCCTGCTCTCTCCTGCTGGGCTTCTATTGAGAGAATGCAGAATGGGGAGGGGAGGGGAGGTAGGGGAAAGGAGACAAAACCAGAAAGGGATGCATGAAAAGGCCCAAACTCCGCCCTCCCCTCCAACTTTGTTTGAAGGCATGTCTTTGCAACCCGTTGGAGGAGGCTGGGAACTGCATCCTGCCGCCAGCCAGCCTTGGCAACATGTGGCTGGTCTCCCACCAGAACCCAGGCTGAATGCTCCGCAGTCCAGCTGCCGTCAAACAGCCGCTACAAGCCATCAGACTGGGTGGCTGGCATGGGGGACATCAAAGGCGTGGGGAGGTGGGAGCTGGTCCTGCAGAGGCAGAAAGTTCTGGAGGCAGCTTGAGAATCCCAGCACCTGGGGAAGGGAGGCCCCCCATCTGTCTCCGCTGACCAGGTGCAAGATCTTCCCTTGTGGTCCTGATTGAGGGGTGGGGAAGCAGGAGGGGGTAACGGCTCAAGAATTTTCTTTAGAAGGGACAAGCAGCCAAGAGTTTTGTCCCTGCTAAAGGGGAACCGGGGCAGAGAATTTGCACAGCTGCTGTGCTTCTCAGCACCTTCGCCACAAGTCAGAGATCAAAAGTGAAGGGAATCGAATGAAAGCCACAGAGCCCTGGGAAAACAAAGTGGGCAATGCTTTCCTAAAATATCAATATGTACCCAGGTGCATTGCCATTCCTTTGGATTCGGTCCTGCCTTTGGGGAGTTTATAGAGATTACATTTCTGGCGTTCCTTTATGCCCTTCGGTGGATGGGCACCTGCAAATACACCTTGCCTGGTTGCACACAGCTATGCACACAGCTACCTCTCCAGTAGCTGAACATTGATGCATGGCTCTGGCTGTCACTATAAATATCCCCACATCTATTATGAGACTAAACTTGACATAGTGCATAAATGCAGCTGCCAGATTAGTAACTGACCTGGTAAAGTGCATTGTGTGAATAGAATCACTTGTTAAAGAGTCTGGGAGGACTTAATAATAATAATAATAATAATAATAATAATAATAATAATAATAATAATAATAATAATAATAATAATAACAACAACAACAACAACAACAACAACAACAACAACAACAACAACAACAACAACAACAACAACAATGAGTTGGAAGGGACCTTGGAGGCCAACAACAACAACAGAGTTGGAAGGGACCTTGGAGGCCTTCTAGTCCAACCCTCTGCCCAGGCAGGAAACCCTACACCATCTCAGACAGATGGTTATCCAACATTTTCTTTAAAATTTCCAGTGTTGGAGCATTCACAACTTCTGCAGGCAAGTTGTTCCACTTATTAATTGTTCTAACTGTCAGGAAATTTCTCCTTAGTTCTGAGTTGCTTCTTTCCTTGATTAGTTTCCACCCATTGCTTCTTGTTCTACCCTCAGGTGCTTTGAAGAACAGCCCGACTCCCTCTTCTTTGTGGCAACCCCTGAGATATTGGAACACTGCTATCATGTCTCCCCTAGTCCTTCTTTTTATTGAACTAGACATACCCAGTTCCTGCAACCGTTCTTCATATGTTTTATGAAATCACTTCTGCGGCTGGTTTCCCTCGCGAAGGAAACCAATACGTTTATGAACATACATTGCCTCCAAAGGCAACATAGGAACGACCTACAGAGTACTGGTGCCCTTATATATCTGTGTTTCTCAAACTTGGCCATTTTTTTTAAAGACGTGAGGACTTCAACTCCCAGAATTCCCCAGCCCTCATGCTGGCCGGGGATCCCTGGGAGCTGAAGTCCACATATACATCTTAGAATGGCCACATTTTTGAGAAACGCTGGTTTAAATAAATGCAACATGCAGTCAATACAATGGAAGGGGAAGATGAAAGGTCAATCCGACGCTCGGCTTGAAAATCAGCTCAATAGAGAAAAGGCAAATATAATTGTTTTGTTTTGTTTTCAACTGTGAAATATTGGACAGGTTCTCCACTGTTTCCATACTGTAAACCAGGAAAATTAGGTGTGTAGGTCCTTAAAATAGCCAGGGTTTTGAACTGAATGCATAGAAGACTCTATTCTTTGTCAAAGTAGATGCAGAAGCAAAGTGTGCTTCTGGTTTATATTTATATTACAAGTAATCCTTGACTTACGACCAATCTTGATGAACGTATCGTTTCTTTTATGTACACTGAGAGCATATGCACCAAAGACAAATTCCTCGTATGTCCAATCACATTTAGCCAATAAAAAAATTCTATTCTATTCTATTCTATTCTTTTTTTATTTATTTATTTTTGTCACAACATTATATACAAGCACATATAATGAAAGAAAACAATAGGACAGGAACGGTAGGCACTTTTGTGCACTTATTTATTTATTTATTTATTTATTTATTTGATTTTATTTGATTATGCACGCCCCTCTTAGGAATGGGGTGAGATCAGTGGTGGGATTCAGATAATTTAACAACCAGTTCTCTGCCCTAATGATTTCTTCCAACAACCAGTTCACCAAACTGCTCAGAAAGTTAACAACCGGTTCTCCCGAAGTGGTGCGAACTGGCTGAATCCCACCACTGGGTGAGGTCAATGGTAGACAGTTTTTGATTAAAGCTTTTGGGAGTTTGAGAAGAGACCACAGAGTCAGGTAGTGTGTTCCAAGCGTTAACAACTCTGTTACAAAAGTCATATTTTCTGCAATCAAGATTGAAGCGGTTAACATTAAGTTTGAATCTATTGTTTGCTCTTGTATTATTGCGATTGAAGCTGAAGTAGTCTTTAACAGGAAGGACATTGCAATAGATGATTCTGTGTGTTAAACACAGGTCATGTCGGAGTCGGCAGAGTTTTAATTTTTCTAATCTCAGGATTTCAAATCTGGAGGTATAAAGTATTTTGTTGTTTACAGAGGAGCGGAGAACTCTTCTTGTAAAATATTTCTGGACTCGTTCAATTGTATTAATGTCAGAGATGTGGTATGGGTTCCATACCACATAGAATAGACTAGAATAGAATAGAATAGAATAGAATAGAATAGAATAGAATAGAATAGAATTCTATTCTATTCTATTCTATTCTTTTTTTTTTTTTTGTTTACATTTATACCCCGCCCTTCTCCGAAGACTCAGGGTGGCTTACAGTGTATAAGGCAATAGTCTCATTCTATTTGTATATTTTTACAAAGTCAACTTATTGCCCCCCCAACAATCTGGGTCCTCATTTTACCTACCTTATAAAGGATGGAAGGCTGAGTCAACCTTGGGCCGGGCTCGAACCTGCAGTAATTGCAGGCTACTGTTCTTAATAACAGGCTTTACCAGCGTGAGCTAAACCGGCCCTGTATTCTATTCCCTCAAGTTATAATGGACCCCCCAAAAGTTACTCACAACCTATTTTCAAAATTATGGTGGCTGCGCACACACCCATCCGCAATCATGTGATTGCATTTTGGGCAACTGGCAACTGAATCACCTTTTTGGCCATTGGCAGCAACTCAGAGCCATATGATTGCAACAGGATATTTTTTTTTTTGGCCTGTTTCCAGCATTTACTCCTAGTTTCTGGCAAAAAACACCCATTGGGGAAATTGATCCACTTAATGACCGTGCTGCAAAAAATGCCCCCAAAAAATGGGTTCGATCAAGTGATGCCTTGACTTACAACTGCAATGACCTACAAATATAATATAATTCCAGGCTTAATGCTGTAAGTCGAGGATTACCTGTATTTCTGGAAAGGAGTGACTGAATGGCAGTAGGTAAAATAAGCACTGAGATAGTATTTCATAATTGGATGTCTATATTTTTCAACTGTCGTCCATCGTGAAGTTAGGGCACAAAAATGCCTCAAGTCACTTCTTCATATACTAGGCAGAAATAAACAGCATGATGACCAATGAAATTGAGAGCATAAAAAAGAGTTGGAAATATATTAAATGATTTAAATATTGATAATGGAATTCAAAATGAGAAAAAATGTTTGAAGGCTATTATGGATTTTATTAATGATATTCTAGAAATGATATTAAGAAGAAAAACTGAGGGTTTTTTTTCTTTTTTTTATTATGGTTAATAGTATATGAATCAAAACTGAATTGTAAATATATGATTGATGTTGATGTTTGATAAGTAGAAGATATAATATTAAATGGGAATAAAACGGTTTAATATGAATGGGAGTAGAAAAGGGTGGGGGAAGAGGGAAAATTGAATAGAAGACTAAAATTTGGGGTGACAGGTAAGATTAGATTTACAAAGAGAAATGAAAGAAGGAAAATAAAAATGAGAGAAAATATATTGATGAAAGCATGTAAGATGTGGTATAAACATGTAACCTGCCCGATATTATGTTCAGAAAAAAGGCATTGTATGTTGTTGTTTATATGTAAAAAATAAAATAAAAAAATGCAAAAAAAAAGAAATAAACAGCATGATGGATTGGTGTGTTTTTGGACAATGCCTTAACACCCAGGTTTTTTTTCTTGCCCTACCAGATTGGATGTATGAATGCATGCAGGATCCTGAATAGCAGAAGTGATGGGGGAAAACGCCATCTTTTTGTCCTCTGAAAATAGGTATTCCATGATGTTCACCATTTGGTGAGCACATCCTCTACTATCAGAATGCTCAAACCAGCCCCCAAATATTACCTACCCCTCAAATATTACCTGCCTCTTTACTAGAAGTCCACAGGAACTGTGGCAGCGCAGTGGTTAGAATGCAGTATTGCAGGCTGACTCTGCCCACTGCCAGGAGTTCGATCCTGACCAGCTCAAGGTTGACTCAGCCTCCCCATCCTTCTGAGGTTGGTAAAATGAGGACCCAGATTATTGGGGGCAATAAGATGACTCTGTAAACAGTTTAGAGAGGGGCTGTAAAGCACTATGAAGTGATACATAAGTGTAAATGCTATTGCTATAAATCACATATTTTGTTTGTTTTCATATACCACAATTTTTTTTTTCACTTGTCTGTTGGAGCAATATTAGAAACTAGAAAAACCATGTCACTGGTATGCCTCCATATGGCTCAACGCTCGTTACTAGCACTTTTTCAGCATTTCTAAGAAGCAAAAGATTTGCTGCTTTCTGGGCCATCCATGCAGGCATAATACAGATACTCCGAAGTTAACCTTCAGATGTTCCTTGGCACAGTTTACTTTTTGTACGGGGAGTCCTCCCCTTACAATCACAATTGGGACCAGAACTTCTTTCGCTAGGGGAGATGGTCATTAGGTGATTCGTGCCTGATTTTATAACCTTTTTGCTATGGTCATTAAGTGAATCCGGCTTCTGCCACAGACTTTGGAAGCTGGTTGGTTGGAAGGGTGCAAATGATGATCATGTGATCAGGCCTGAGGAGAGGGGGGGTTCAGTCCAGTGGTGGGTTTCAAAAATTTTTACTACCGGTTCTGTGGGTGTGGCTTGGTGGGCATGGCATGGCTTAGGTGTGGCTTGGTGGGCGTGGCAGGGGAAGGATTCTGTAAAATCTCCATTCCCTCCCCAATCCAGGGAAAGGATACTGCAAAATCCCCACTTCCTCCCGATCAGCTGGGACTTGGGAGGAAGAGAATAGATGGGGGTGGGGCCAGTCAGAATTTTTACTACCGGTTCTCCGAACTACTCAACATTTCCACTACCGGTTCTCCGGAACTGGTCAGAACCTGCTGAAAGCCACCTCTGGTTCAGCCGGTACATTGTTCCGGGGCCCATGGAGCTCAAAGGGGAAATTATTTTTAAAAATTTTTACAAAACCAGATTTTTAAAAAGAAAAACAATATTGGATATATACTTCATACTCTATACTTGGGTGTATAGCAAAACCGCCTTGCAGCCTTGTTTGACATAACCTTTATTAACTGGAAACTCGTTGAACAATTATTTCTGTAATTTATTGAATTTTAATTTATTGAATTATGTTGTTTCATTTCGTTTATGAATCTATTTTATATTTCATTTCAGTTTATGATAGGTTATGAAAGTCTATTGGAGGCATCAATTGAAGCAGAATCTGTCAAGTGGTACAACATTATGAAACGAATCATTGATGTTGCACTATTCCTTGGTGCACAAGCAGTAATACTTGAGCAATGTGAAACAGCTTCATTTTCACCATGTGGATGTCACACACTTAATTTGTGTGGAAATGGTCTTCAGGTCTCTGCTGCGCATGCGTGGGGCGCATGTGGGGGGGTGCACATTCACTGGTGGGCGGGGACCCATATTAGTCTTGTTCTAGCACTTAATAATCCTCTGAGCAGCTCTGCACATGATCCTGGGATGCTGGTTACAAAGCACCTGAATCTTGGTCTCATCACCGCAGGGTTTATTTACATGACTGCGACAAATGGATAGCTATTTGTCTGAAATGGTGTAGGGTTTCCTGCCTCGGCAGGGGGTTGGACTAGAAGACCTCCAAGGTCCCTTCCAACTCTGTTATTAGGTTATGTCAAATTACAAGAATTACAGTCATGTGTCACTTTTTTTCAGAGCCTTTCCAATAGTTGATAAAGCCATAATCAGTGTAAATCGAGGACTACTCATATCAACTATCAACCTACGTTTTCCCAACCTTGTTAACTTCCAGGTGCACTGGTATCTACTCGAGGAATTTACCAACCAGCCTGGCTACATTGCTGAGAATTCTGGGAGCTGGAGGCTTGATACCTGGAAGTTGACAGATGAGAAAGACCGTCTTCAATAAAGGTTTGAATTCAGGATTTCATTCCTTGCCCGTCATTCATCCTCCAGGTCTGGCAGAGTATAACCCTACCCGCTCAATGCACACGCCAGTGCCCTCTTGCACAAGGATGCGCACACACGCGTGCACACACACACACTTTAATCTCTAAATCTTCAGAATATTCTTTACAAATCCTCTTGGGCTGGATCTGGTGTCTGTTTTGTTTCATGTTTTGAAGCTTCCTCACTACTGCCACTCCCCAGCCAGCTGCAATGCTCACTTTGAATTCTTACTTACATACGTTTAAAAAAAAATATCCTGCATTTACAAACATACACACACACATGCACATTTATAAATATCGGACCTGGGGAGTGGTGTGTGCCCTGCTTTACCTGCCATCTGCCAATGGCTTGTATGTAAATACTGCTCAGTCAGAGGCAGGCTTACTAACACATGTGAGTGATTTAAGAGGTAAAGATGTTGAAGCTTTCAGCCAATATTCCTGGTCAGTTTAATCTCCATCGCGCAAAAGGAAAAGCAAGTGGCAGCAATCTCTTTAAATTTCGTCCTCCCACCCTTTCATCGGCAATCTGCAATCTATTTAGAGGATTTGTGGCATGGACTAATTCCCATGGCGTCAGGTTCCCAGAGGCACCTTGGCAAGAAGAAATTTAATTTATTTTTTATTCTGCCTTTATTACTTCGTAAGTAACTCAAGCTGGTGGTGAATATACATGGTACTCCTTCATCCTCTTCTTTTTCCCCAAAAACAACAACCTTGAGAGGTGGGCTGAGCTGAGAAAGAGTGATGACCCAAGGACATCCAGCTAGGCTTTCATGCCTAAAGCAGGACTAGAACTCACTGTCTCCTGTTGATTGGCCCAATCGTGTAGCCAGTTTTCATGCCAAAAGCAGGACTAGAACTCACTGTCTCCTGGCGATTTGCTCCAGTCACCCAACCTGCTTTCATGCCAAAAGCAGGACTAGAACTCACTGTCTCCTGGCGATTGATCCAGTCACTAACTGGCTTTCATGCCTAAGGAGACTAGAATTCAAGTTTCCTGGATTCTAGGCCAGGGCCTTAACCACTACACCGAACTGGTTCTTTCTAACATAACTGCATTTGCCAGCGAGGAGGCGATTAAAAACTCTTCTGCCTTCTGAAAGGCTAGGATCGAAGGCCACGCTGGCTGGAGAATTCTGGGAGTTGGAAGTCCGCACATCTTCAAGTAGCCAAGGTTGAGAAACACAGGGCTGGACACTCAAAGTCATTTTGATGATGGACTAGATAGAAGATTTGAGTCCTATTTATGCAAGCTGTTAAGACAAGTGACAGTGATCTCTGGGGTCTGGAAGTCTGAGAGTCTGCTGGGCCAGCCTGGAGAGGCCTGAAAAAGTTGAGGGGCACAGGACTTAATGCAATTATTGTAACATGCTGGAGGGGGACAAACATCCCTACACCAACCTCACACACACACACACACACACACACACACACCCCTCAGCTGCTTATTGCACACACTTCCAAGAGATAATTGGGAACAGATGCTAATGGGAAAGGCGTATGGTAAGAAAAGGAGGGGTGGGGGCTCCAGAGCCCAACGGCATTTCGGCTCGGTGTTTCAGAAGGCTATGCCACCCGGGAACTAGGAAGGAGGTCAGCTGAGGGGCAACCTCGATTTGGTGCTGTGAAACGGAAAAGTATTGAAGACAGAAAGGGGAGGACAAGTGGGGGGGGCAACCCTGGCCTAAAACACTCCAGAGATCCCTTACAGACCCCTTTCTGCAAGCTGCCTTCATCTTTCCCGGAATGCAGGTAATTGGTTGGAGGAATCTGGTAGATCCAATCCCAGACACAGCGTGAACCTAATTTAGAATCAGGGATGTATGCAGGATGCTTCAATTGTACTTCCCACGTTCCTGCATGCCAATCCCCTAATGCTGTTTCCTAACCAGGAAAGCAAGGGAGGGAGTAAGGAAATAGGAACAGGGAGCAGACAGCAAGGAGAATAAGCCGCCTTCCCAAAGAAGGAAATAGTTGAAGGAAGTTGTCAGTTTGGAGCAGGACTGGCCTTGCAAAGCATCTCGCCAGGCTGAACTGAATGGCCTGCTCCCTTTTTGGTGTGCCCGGGTCCCTTGTCCCAAGCAAAGCGCTCCCACAAATCGGCGCAAACCCAAAACAGACGTAGGTCCCTTCGTTCTCGACAGAAGCCAAAGTCTGAAAAACACCCCACGTGGTCTGCCTCAGTGCATGTGCGAATGTTTCTAGCGCAGCCAGGCAAAAAGCAGAAGAGAGCTATTTTAAGATCGAGGAAATATGATCATTAGATGGGCTTTCTGTTCAAATTCCAGGCACAGGAAATGCCAAAAAAAAAAGTAACCGTCTTTTTTTTTTTTAAGGAAAAAAAAGAAAGGAAAAAAAATTGAAAGTATGACTTTCTCCTTCTTTCCGAGCCACTGTTCGCTTCGCTGCATTTTCATTATAGAAAATATTTCATACAGCTTACCAGGAATCAGCAGTCAACACCCCCCCACCCCCCCGCTCCCCAATATCCAATCTCAGATCAAGTCCAGGAATAATAATAGAATCCTTTCGTCACCAGAGCCCATCTATAATTCCACATATGAAGGGAGTTCCCAGGCCTCAGTTTTTCATCATCCCTGCCTGCAATAGGGGTATAAACTTATAGTAGCCCCAAGGATGACTAGAATAAGGTGCATGTGCTGCTACGAATGCTTTAAAGCCCTAGGTAAGCCTTAAATACTGTATATCCGGTTTAGATATCTCATGTCTCTCTTCCCAGAATGCTCCTTTTTTTAAATCCCCAGAGATCAGGAATAGATTGCAGTTGCTGGATAAATTCCCGTGGCACAGAAGGATAAATAAAACCCACAGGTGGGAAGAGGTGTCTTGAGTTAAATCTTGAGCCATGACCTTGGCCGATCTTGGAAAGTGAAGGAAAATCAAATCTTAATACTTCAAAAGGGGAGCCACCAGGAGATCCAGCAGCTGCCCACGAAACAGGCCAGGCGTCCAAGTACATTCCACCAGAAGGAAGCAACACCTTGTTTGGCATGGACTTCTTCTCCATCCTTAGGCGATTCAGAGGCGATGCGCATATTTGTGTTAATTAGGCAAGCAAGGTAGCAATGCGAACTGGCTCCGCAGGTAATTTAGCCTCTGCTTTCTCACAGGATACCCGAAGTAAAGGGGGGGGGGAATCAGATGCATGCAAATAGGGGAAAGCAACACCAAGGTCAGGGAAGTTGCTGAGTTGGGGGTTGTGGTTGTGGTTGTGGTTGCATCAGGTTGTTGTGCAGCCTGATTCTCCCCGGAGCAGCTGAGGGAAAATATATACCTATATCTATATATATTCTTTTCTTGCTCTTCTTTTCCCTGCGAAGCGGGTCAGAAGAGTCTCCCAGCTCCAGTGCCCCAAATAAATAATGCAACTTCCACACTTTGCAGCGCAGAGTCCGGCGCTTAGAACTACTGTAAGAGAGGGCGGGCGGGGGGAAGCGGGGGTGTGTGCGGAGACACACCGCGATTTTCAACAAAAGAGCCGTTGAGGCAGAAGCAAGTCGGAAAGGTACCGAGGTGGAAAGGAGAATCTCCGGTCAACCGGGGCACTAGGATTTGGGCTACCCACCCATCCCGTCCCTCCAAGAGATCCGGCAGGCAAAAGCCCCCCCCGCCCCCCATTAATCAGAGTCCCCCCTCCCTCCAAGAGACCCGGCAGGCAAAAGCCCCCCCCCGCCCCCCATTAATCAGAGTCCCTCCAAGGGCGCTTAAGCGACTAATGGTTGCAAATCCCAAACACGCCACCTTTCCTGATTTTTTTTCTTTCCCCCCCCGCCCCATTAATGCATTAACTCCCCTTTCGTGACCCCGCAGCAGCCTCCGAAGGTCGCAACCTCGTGCTGGTTAAAAGGGGATGACGATCCGACCCGGGATGTTAAGTTTGGCGTTTTGCAAATCGGACCGTTTTTAGGGAGCGAAAGGGGATACGAAAACTACCCACCCACCCCCCCATCTCAGCCCACACACTCCTGCCGGGGGGGGGATCTCCTCTTACTAGCCCCCTCCTCCCTCCCCAAAAGCCTTGCGAGCGCAGACCCAGGCCCCTTTTCCGCAAGCCACGAGTGCTTCTTTCTCCCCCCCCCCCCCGCCACCACTCCCACTCCCCTTCCCCACTCCACGGATCACGGAATCCCCGCGATCCCCGCTTTCTAAGCCCGGCCGACGCGGAGAGAGAGAGAGAGAGAGAAGCGGACGTTCCGCCGCTCAGTCCGCGGCCCGGCCCTGCCGGCCAGCGGCTTTTCCGATCGCGAGCGTGCGATTCCGTCCCACCCACCCCTCCTTCCCCCCCCCCACTACCCGCCCCCTCCCCTCTACCCGCAGCCCGCAATGAGTGCAGCCTCCCGAGCAGCCAATCCGGAGCCGGGATGGGCGGGGTCAGCCTCTGCCCTGCTGAATGAGCACGAGCTCCCTGGAGGTGGACGGCGACAGTGTGCCAAGTAGCCGGGGAGCCACTCGGAGGGTCCCGGGCATCGAAGTGAAGGGAAGGTGGCGGGAGGGGTGGGGGGGGGAGAGAGAAAGAGGTGCCAAGCCCGGGATTGGAGTGTGTGTGTGTTTTTTTTTAACTCTCGGCCTCTTTCAGTCCCTTTTTTTTGCCGGGCTGTCTTTTTTTTTTTGCTGCTGCCGCCGCCTCGGTTAGCTGCGCTGCCCCGCGACAAGCATCAAGGTCAAGACAGAAGCGGCATCTCTCTCGCGTTGGGAGAACTGCAAAGGACTCTTGGAATCCACCATCCGCCGCCACCCACCCCGGGCAGAGGAATCCGAAGCCAACCTTTTTGGGGAGAAGAAGGGCGAGGCGGGCCGGGGCGGGGGCGGGGGGGGGGAAGCGGAGGCTCCCGCAGCGAGCCCCGGTCCCCAGCCCCCGAGCGCACGCCCTCTCCGACCGGCGCCTTTTACCCTCTCTCCCTTCCCCATCATGAAGCCGGCGATCTGGCTCTCTTGGACCGTCGCCCTGAGCTACTTTGCGCACGCAGGTACTGTACGGGCTGTTTGGCTGGCTTCTTGTTGCTTTGGGGCGATCGGAGAAGTTCCTCTCGTTGTGGGGGGGGGGCAGGCGGGAAGAGTGGGTGGGGAGGGGACACCCCCCCTGGGTGGGGACTTCACACCTTCCCCCCCGTTTGGTGGGTTAGAAGCCATGGCGGAGACCACCACCACCTCCTCCTCCTCCTTCCTGGATCCTGTTGGTTACCTGAAAGTATTCAGCACAGAGCAAGTTCTTCTAGGAAAGGAATAGTTGGGGGGGGGTTGCTTTTTTTTTTAATGCAAGGACTTTAAAGGGAAGGGGGGGAGGATCGCAGGGGAGGGTCCCCTGCAAGGGATGGAGGGAGGGGGGGGCCGCAAGAGCCTCCCAAAAGAAAATGCTATCTTAAGGCTCCGGAACGGTGCGGTTCAATGGTTAGAGGCAAAGGAGGCATCGGGGAGGCAGGAGCTCCTGGCACCCTTCCTGTGGGGAGGGAGGGGGGAAGGAGGGAGGGAGGGATGGACCGGCCGAGGGGTTGGGTGGAAGGGTTGGGTGGGTGGGTTTCACCCGAATTCCGCCTGCCAGCCTTGAGTATGCAATGTACTGTACGTATGACCTTGAGGAAAACTCGCTGGAGGTACGGCGTGCCTCCCTCCCTCCTTCGCGTGGAAGGAGGGGGGAGGACGCGGTGGGCTTCCGCGCAAGCCACTGCAAGAGAGAGAGAGCGAGCGAGAGGAGCTTTTTCTCCCGCATCCCCGGAGAAAGGGGGTCTTCTTCTTCTCCCTTCTCCCACCCTCCATCCCCCACCCACCCACCCAACCCCCTAGATGGGAGGTTCATCTCCGCAGAAGAGGGTCTTCTTGGGGTAAGGGGGGGCTCCCCCGCAGAATTAGCCTCCTGCGAGCTCTGCAGGTGAGAGGAGAGGCGGGGGTCCCGACTCAGGTCGCCGTTTAAAAAAAAAAAAGTCGGGGTGGGGAGGGGGGCGTGCATGGGTCAGGGTTGAGCTCGTGGCCTGCCTCCCTCCCTCCCTCCCTCGGACGGACGGACGGACGGACTCCCCCTCGCGGTTAACCTTGAGACGCTACCTCGAGAAGGCAGTCGCAGCTCCGGCGCGCCCTTCCCCAGCCGCCTCTGCCGGCCCCCACCCCAGCGGTAGTTTTGCCCACCGCCTTGTCATTCAGGGGTCGTTTTCCTCCTTTGCCCACGGGCTTTCCCCCCCGTGGAAATCTGGACATGGGGCGGGGAGGAGGGGGCGTGGGGAGGGGGGGTTCCGCTGCCGGCGAAACATTCCTCTTTTCCTTAAAGGGAAGATTTTGACATTGGGGTAATGTGTCCCATAACTCTTTCTCTCTCCTCCCCCCCCCTCTCAGCACACCACTCTGCTTAAAAGGCCTTACACACACACACACACACACACCAATTTCATATCCAGGGCAAAAAGATGTGGAGTAGCTTTCTCCAACCTAGTGCCCTCCAGATGTGATGGGATACAGACCCCCCCCTTCAACCTCCCTGTCCAGGTTGCCTTCAGCCTGGGAATCACTGGGTGTCCAATGTTAGGGGGCCAATGTTCTTAGCCGACCCTTGAAAAATTAGCCCTTTGTTTGCCATTGCACCATCCCTGGGTGAAGTGCACTCTGCACATGCCCAGATGCCGTACTTTTTATATATTCTTCGGCTGATCCAAACCAGACCCGTGGGGAGGAGAAGGGAGGGGAGGGGGGCAGGCAGCCTCCCTCAGTGTGCCAAATAATTGTTCTGCCTTGACTTGGGATGAGTGGATCCCTTAGATGGGCTGGATGGATCCCTGTGCAACACAGAATCCTGCCTGAGTTGCTCTCCTGGCTGTAGAGGAGAATGCAAAGAGGTTCAGCCCTTTTTGGCTACTGACCCACAATGTGCTCATTTTGGGAAGCTCTGTTGCAAACCTCTGCCTCCTCCTGATGGGAAGAATTGCAACTGGGTTAGAGAGAACAATAGTGACTCTTGAACTGCAGCCGAGGGGCCTGGTGGATGGGTGGGTAGGTGGGGGGGAGTCAGAGAGCTGCCTGCTTTCTCCTATGCAGACAAGGCTGCCTTCTCCCCTTGCTTTGCAGCCGGTGTGCCAAGGCTGCCCGTGGGTAGGGTCAGCCTGGCAGAGAGGAGCACAGGGAGGAGCCGGGTGGGGGTGTGGGAGTGGGGGAAGAGAGATGCCCCCTCTAAGAAAAGAGACCTCCAAAAAGGGGCTTGCCCAGTCGCAGTGCAGCCACCACCAAAGGTGCACCTGCTAAACTTATCCCTGTCATGCGGACTGCAACTCTTAAAGGCGCAGAAGCCCTTTTAAGCGGGACAGAGAAAGTAGCAACATGGAGGGGCGGGGGGGGGGGGCGTTTGAGGTGGGGAAGCGGAAAGCTGACCGTTTGTTTTCCTCTTCCCTAGGCTGCTGGCTGTCCCGGTAACTCCGCTGTCAGATGCCTTAGTGACAGAGATGGGAGTGTAGAAAGATGGCCCCCCCGGGGAAGAGTTAAGGGGGTCAGGATGCGTGGGGAGAGGAAGGCAGAGTTCACACTTACATGCCTGGCTTGCTCTAGCTGCCCTGTGGCTACAAGTTCCTTTGCAGTAACACTAATGGTTGCTGAGTGGCCGTGGTGCTCTTATCCCGGGGTGCCTGCACCGCCTCGCTGGAACAAGGGGGAGGGAGGGAGGGAAGGGGAGAAGCAGCAAAGGAGGACGATTCTTTAATGATAATATCTCTTGAGCAACAGCTAGAGGCAGCATCCGGAAAATATGAGAGCCTAACAGGGCAACCGTGGAGAGGGGGAGAACAAGGGGATGGGTGGGGAGTCTGATTTCCAAAGGATGTCACCCCTTCTGAGTCCTGCAGTTAACAAAGTGGATTATTACGCCCGTTGGATGTGTGCTTTTTTGGACCCGTGAAGAACTCTTGTGTCATCCAAAAGCTTGCCTAGGTACGGCACCCTTATTTGTACCCTATGACTATCATCAAGTGTTGTATCATTCAGTGTGAAATTTGGACCCTATGACTATCATTAAGTGTTTGTAAGTGTTGTACCTTGACGAAGGTATCTTTTCTTTTATGTACACTGAGAGCATCTGCACCAAGACAAATTCCTTGTGTGTCCAATCACACTTGGCCAATAAAAAAAAATCTATTCTATTCTAGGTATGGCACCCTTCACTTGGTTGTTAAACACATGCTGTTGGTGTGTTTACCTTACACGTTTTCCAGAATTAACTTCAGGTTGTTTTGGCAGGCGACCGAAAGGCCACTAATGAAGGAAGTGGTCTATCTACTTTGCTTGCTGGGATCACTTGCCAGTTGAATCGGTGCCCTAAGATCCACTATTATCCCGGTGGTTCTTCTCTAAGCGGTGTTCTTCAGACTTCTTGCTAGCATGACACACAGCCGCCGGTTCCCTAAGGAACGTACTGTGTTCACATAACACATTAAATCTAATTACTGGATTAATCCGTTTTCTGAATTTGCACAATAAGTTGAACAGTCATCATCACCCTAAACAGGCTGCGTTCGTGTGTCACACTAAGCTAATCAAGACCAACAAGCAAACAAATCTAAAATTTGGGGCATTGTGCAAATATAGCACCCCCCCCCCCCGTTTTTAATGTATCCGGGCTATCCTATGATGTGAACATAGCACTGGTATGCTTGGTTCTTTGAATTTTTCTTTTTGGCAAAGATTCGGAAAAATATTCTAAAGCAAGGATTGGTCAAAGGAAGCCTGTGACCTAGTAGGTTATTCTTGGTTGGCCTTGGTGATCTCTTGAAGTACCTATAATGATCTTCTTAGCTCCACATACGTAGGGGGATATGCCTACATTCTACCAAGCCTAGAAGACCTCGACAACCAGTAATTGGATCATTTGATTGATCTTGTCTTAGCATGTGGTATGAATTGAGCCACAGTTCATGACTTAATGCATTATATAGGTAGACTCAGTCGGATTTGTCTGAAAAAAAAAGCCTTGATTAAAATTTATCTATAATTTAGTATAATGGTTTTAATGGAACCACATTGTCAGCTATATTTTCCCTAGCTCATCCCAATATAGTTTTTTTTTATGCTTGTTTACTCAGAAGTTTGAATAGGTTTCAATAAGGCTTAACTCGGTTGGTGGGGCGTGTCCCAGCATTTCCTCTGCTGCCCTCCAGAAGTGTCGGGGTTTTTGCGATTCCAACATTTGGGAATTCTGATAACTCTAGTCTCGACAATATCAGGGTTTGGAGAAACCAGGTTAGGAAAGGTTGATCTGCGGAACTGCAGGCTTAGGGTTACTTTGGCCCCTGAAGTGGAGATGGTCAGAATTGTAGGTCAGGGTGCCTCTCGCGGTGCCAAGATAGAGAGTAATGACGTAGGACAGCTGCATGCTTTTCGAGAGAGACCTATAACACATTTCTTTTGAGAGGGGCGAAACCTACCCATCCACTATTACAATGCAGCGGTGGAGTTTCTTGCAAGAGTTTTTTGAGAACGCTAGTAGCTGCTCTGGTGGACGTAAGCCAATTATTTGGGTTCACCCATAATAAAACAAACGGTGGCGAAACCAAGTGGGTTTGGGCTCCCGCCGTACAGAAGCCACTAACCATCCGACGGATCAAGTGAAGCCCTAATCAAGCTGCTGTATAATTGCATCTGGTGGCTATCTTCACCTGACCGAATGAAATTGCGGCATGGATGCAAAGCTAATTTCACAAAGCTCGACTCTTTGGGTCACCTAGAATAAGGCACGTCGGTTCCTCCTCCCCTTGGCTGTTTTATTTTCCCCATACACGCCTCCACACACACACACACACACACACCACAATAGCTTCAAGTTCTCCCCAGTTCCTCTCTCTGCAAAAGACCTTGGGCAGGGGTGTCGCAGGAAAAGAGGGCCAAGAAAGCCAAATGGCAACCGCACAACCATGTGATCAAAGCTTTATCCCTCGTTACCATGTGTTACGGTACACATGGAGGGAGGGGAAGAAAAGAAGGCATGGTGCTTTGGTAGCATGGATTGGGCCTTGCCATCTTGGCATTTTTCCTTCTCCCCGCGGACACGCCTGGGTTGATGCCTACGGTTCCCCCCCCAATCTGTTCACGCGGTATAAATACAAAATAGATACACTGAGCGTTTTTGTTGTCGAACCATTACCATTCCCCCACCCCCTCCCTCTCTCTCCATCCTCTAGGCTGACCTCCCCCGCTTTGCTTCGGTTTGCTCAATGTAGACCATGATAGATAGAGAGATAAATAAAGCAAAGCAAAACAACCCCTTTCTCTTCCCACCCACCCACCCCCCTTTCCACTTTTCCAAGTAAAATCCAACTGGCTCTACAAATGATAGAAAAGGATTATATTCCCCACTCCTTCCCCCCACCCGTCTCTCTCTCTCTCCATATATAAAAATAATTTTAAATGCAGCCATCTCATTGAGAAGCTGTGTGACTGAAATTTGGCAGGAGCAAAAGCTGGCCTAAGGGATGTGCCTTCTGTTGTCTCAGTGGAAATCCACTCAAATTTGCAGTGATCTCAAGTTGGCAAAGTTGCAAGGAGTGCATTTATCTGAATACTAATGCCCTGCCTTGCCTGTATTAAGCTATGCAAATGACTCTCCCCATTGCCTATCGCTGACACAGGCTTGGGAGGGGGAGGGAAGGGAGGGGAGGGGAGAGCCTGGCCAGCAACACCAGGGATGATGGAGAAAGGAAAGGGGAGCCCCCCCCTCCCCTCAAAAGGCTCCATGTAGGAAGCTGACAAAAAAATGATCATCGGTGCAACCGGTGAACTAAAAATAAGCCATGAGCATTGCCGTAACTCAAGGTGATCTTTTGAACACCTCTCTGGAAGCTGACTGTTGGGATGATGGGTGTGTCGTTTCCCCGTGCACGCACGCACACACACAAACAAACACACACACACAATATACAGACACGCACATCATTTCATCTGAACCAAATAACGAATTATTGAATGGCAGAGAGAAGCTATTCAACCAGCTTTGGCCCGCCTCGGCTTTGAGAATGAGAAATGCATGCTTTCCGGATGTGGCACGGCAACAATTCCCAGCCTCCTAAGCTGGCACAGCCACTGCGGAGGGATGTTGAGGGAGGGAGGGTTCTTGGAAGGTCCCTGGGTCCCTTTGACTTCCACTAAGGAGATGTCCCGGGGCGACGTCTTCTCAAGTTCCCGTCAACAATGTTATTGTGGGGGTGGGCATTCTCTGGGAATTGGGATCTCTAGATATCTGGGGGGACGATTTAGTGAGAGAGTGCCTTTAGATACCCTGCCAGAAGTATTGGAATCCTGTTACAAGAGACGTTTCTAATGAATCAAGTTGGAAATCAATGGACAAACCTCAGACAAGCCCCTGCTGGATCAGAACAAATTAGCTTCATCTTATCCAGCCTCCTGGTTTCTTTCTTTCTTTCTTTTTTTCCTGAAACCAGAGTACTTATTAATTACATTTTATGTGCTCGCCTTTCTCCAGGGAGTTCAAGATTGTGTTCACCAAGGATGGCCAGAAGGTAGTTCAAGCTCTATTGTTAGACCTCCATGTGACTTGCAGAGCAGATCGTGGGGGGATTTTTACTCCCAACTGTTTAACAACTGTCACAACAGAGAGCGTCCCCCCACCCTCTAAATTAGACTGCAGGGATGAAAGTAAGCTAGAAAGAAAGGGAGTAGGGGTCCAAGGGCGGATCGGTTTATTTATCTCTAAATTTGGGGCCCTATCTTTTTTTTCCTGAAACCAGAGTACTTATTAATTACATTTTATGTGCTCGCCTTTCTCCAGGGAGTTCAAGATTGTGTTCACCAAGGATGGCCAGAAGGTAGTTCAAGCTCTATTGTTAGACCTCCATGTGACTTGCAGAGCAGATCGTGGGGGGATTTTTACTCCCAACTGTTTAACAACTGTCACAACAGAGAGCGTCCCCCCACCCTCTAAATTAGACTGCAGGGATGAAAGTAAGCTAGAAAGAAAGGGAGTAGGGGTCCAAGGGCGGATCGGTTTATTTATCTCTAAATTTGGGGCCCTATCTTTTTTTTCCCACCAAGATGTGGTTCCTCTTACCCACCTCTCTTTTATGGTCACCACAAACTGGGTGAGACAGAAAGATGGTGGCCGATTCAATGATCCCAAGGCTAAATTAACATTTCCTCATTGTCCGTCCGTCCCCCACCCCCAGTCCTAGGTCACTTCTGCAGTACTGATTTAGAGCAGGGGTCTCCAACCTTGGTCCCTTTAAGACTTGTGGACTTCAGCTCCCAGAGTTCCTCAGCCAGCTTTGCTGGCTGAGGGACTCTGGGAGTTGAAGTCCACAAGTCTTAAAGAAACCAAGGTTGGAGACCCCTGATTTAGAGTATCTTTGTTGCATCACCCAAGCATTAGAATAGAATGACAGAGTTGGAAGGGACCTTGGAGGTCTTCTAGTCCAACCCCCTGCTTAGGCAGGAAACCCTACACCACTTCAGACAAGTGTCTATCCAACATCTTCTTAAAAACTTCCAGTGTTGGAGCATTCACAACTTCTGGAGGCAAGTTGTTCCACTGATTCATTGGTCTCACTGTCAGGAAATTTCTCCTTCGTTCTAAGTTGCTTCTCTCCTTGATTAGTTTCCACCCATTGCCTCTTGTCCTGCCTTCAGGTTGACTCCCTTTTCTTTGTGGCAGCCCCTGAGATATTGGAAGACTGCTATCATGTCTCCCCTAGTCCTTTTTTTCATTAAACTAGACATACCCAGTTCCTGCAACCATTCTTTATATGTTTTAGCCTCCAGTCCCCTAATCATCTTGGTTGCTCTTCTCTGCACTCTTTCTAGAGTCTGAACATCTTTTTTACATCGTGGCGACCAAAACTGGATGCAGTATTCCAAGTGTGGCTTTAGCAAAGCATTATAAAATGGTATTAACACTTCACGTGATCTTGATTCTATCCCTCTGTTTATGCAGCCTAGAATTGTTGACGCAATAGAGAAGCTGTCCACATTACTGCTTAGTTTGGCAGCGTAATGACAGGGAAATTTGAAAAAAAAAATTGCTCTAAATCTGTAGGGTAGAAATTACCTTGATACTCTAGCCATTACATTGCACTGACTTTCAATTCTTGCACTCAAAGCAACTTCTTGAATTAAGGGTGTCCTCTGAGATAACCTTCTTCCCTATTGCATCTGTGTTCCTGCCAGTTCCAGGGCCTTCTTTGAAACCAGCTCTGGTTAGGGACTCCCAAGGTAACAGCTGTCCAAAGTAGAGCCCACAGGTTTGTCTTCCCTGTGTTATTGGCAATCTTGTGAAATGAGACAAACGGATAGGAATGGGTTCCTATTAAAGCTCAGGTGGAAACATCCGAATAGCCATTAGGTAAAGGTAAAGGTTCCCCTCGCACATACATGCTAGTCGTTGCCGACTCTTACACGGCAGCACTAGGGATTCGAACCGCTGAGCTGTCGACCTTTCGATCGACAAGCTCAACGTCCTAGCCCCTGAGCCACCGCGTCCCTAAATAGCCATTAGTTGGCAGCAAAAAAAATTAGAACTATGACTTTCTATAGCGGTCAATCGGAATTTTGGCAGTACAGGTAGACTTTGGAGCCATGATGGCGAACCGATAGCATGCGTACCAGAGGTGACATGCAGCGTCCTCTCTGTGGGCATGCGAGCCATCAGCTCAGCTCTGCTGCGCATGCATGCGCGCGCCTCCCACCGGCCAGCTGGTCTTCGGGTCTCTGCCGCACATACATGGGAGACCGGGCACATGTGGGGGATATGCATGCGGGGAGCAGGACGCTTGCATGGGGTGCACACACATTGGATTTTGGGGGTTTGGGCGCATATGTACGCACTGGAAAAGGTTAGCCATCACTGTTTTAGAGCACGCTTAACCCTGGATCAGAACTAAGATTGCGTAACTCCTGTATCCATATAACATCCTATAGCCAAACAAATCATACTATTCCTGAAAGCAGTCACCAAGTTCACACAGTCTGCTAAAGGAGCCGTTTGTGTCTTACAACATAAACTAGAAACCACCCAACTGCTTCTTACCTGAGGTTTAAAAGGTAGTGCTCTGACTTCCAAACGTGAATTGGAATACAGGGGGTTCTCGACTTACAACCGTAATTAGGGCCAGAATTTCCATTGCTAAGCGAGGTGGCCGTTAAGTGAGTCGCATCTGATTTTTATGACCTTTAGTCATAACCATGGTTGTCTGGTGAATCACTGCAGTTAACTGAATCAGGCGGTCCTTAAGTAAATCCAGCTTTGCCCGTCGACTTTGCTGGCTGGAAATCAGCTGCGAAGGTCACCAACGGTGATCACGTGACACACACACACACCCCCAGGACGCTACAACCATCGTAAATGCAGGCTGGTGGCCACGTGCATGAATTTTGATTGTGTGGCTGTGGGGATGCAACAATGGTTGTAAATGCAAGGTTTATTTTGTTTTTGTTTTTGTTTTTGTTTACATTTATACCCCGCCCTTCTCCGAAGACTCAGGGCGGCTTACAGTGTATAAGGCAATTTTGGTGCTACTGTAACTTTGAACGGTTGCTAAATGAACAGTTTTAAGTTGAGGACTATCTATAATTTCCTCCTCCTCCTCCTTCTCCTTTTTTCTCCTCCTCCTCCTTCTTCTTCTTCCATATCCATCATCGGACGTTGGCGATCATGTTGGCAATTCTATTTTTGTCAACAGCCGCACGAAAAAGTGTCGCTGAGTTTTGTCCAAACCGGTCGGTCCCTCAGATTTTGAAGCCATGATGATAATATGATATAATCCCTGGCTTTTTAAAAAGGAAAACAAATCTATCATTCTTTCCATGTTGGTATCTATATATATATAAGTGCTTTGGAGAGGGAGCGATATAGAATCTGCCCCCATATAAACGTGGGAATCTGAGAATACATTTTGCAGTGGCTATAGAAGCTAATGGCCTACCTTGGTCGTCTTAGGGTGGAGGCAACAGGGTAGCTGGTTGGAGTTTCTCCCACTCACCCCAAGATTTTGCTGCCGTGCCCTTCTCAAACATATTTTTTTTAGGGGGGGGGTGACGTGGGTTGTAGAGCTGGGTATGTATCCTCAGATCTTGTTCCATCACCGCAACTGCCACAGCAAGGGCAGCATTACAGCAGAGAGGAGCCGCTGCCCAAGCTAATGAACTGTTACGTCTTGGGGTGAAAATATAGAGCACCTGTCTCCTCTTTGGAAATGTGGAGCCGTTCTAAGTCCATTTACACTATATAAAGCAGATGTTGCTGCTAGACAAAATAAAGCCTTTTATTTCAGATGTGTATGTGTGTGTGTGTGTGTGTGTTTTCCAAGCCTCGTTCTCTGTCACAAAGTAATTGTCTGCCCCCTTAATTTCCTGCGGCGGTAAACATTTGGATTGATTTTTAAACACGTCTGGTGAGATGCTTTAAGATAGCCATTGATTATTACCAAGTAAAATTGTTGCAGGAAACAGAAAGATTGGATTTTCCCAAGAGGAGGGGGTGGGCGGGGTGCAGGGGGAGAGACCGAAGACTTCAAAAACTGCAATTATTATATGCCTAATGGCCTCTGGATCGATTGGCAGGCACCCAAAAGATTGGATGATTGCTGAACATAATTTCACAGGGAGTGAAGGATTCAAAAGGTTGGGTCTCGACTCGGAGGTCTCCTTTTTTCCCAAATCCAGATTCTTGATTAGACATACTGATAGAAGCCTCCGAACCTGTTGGATGGCCAAAAAGCCCAGCCTGGCCCTGCCCAATAACACAAACTGGATTAATGACAGCATTTGACATAAGGGGAGATTCTTGCTCTCAAAACATGGTTTTTAACCTGGGGAAAAAACTATTATTTCAGAGCAGTGTTTCGCAACCTTTGTCAGCTTTAAGATGCGTGGACCAACTCCCAGAGCTGGCTAGGGAATTCTGGGAGTTGTCAGTATCTAAAAGTTGTCAAGGTTGAGAAACACTTGAGTTCAAAAAATAGGCAGGTCCAGGGCAAAGGAAGGGAGATGACTAGGAGAGTGGCATTTCTAGATAGTCCTCGATTTACGGCCACAATAGAAGCCAGAATTTCCAGTGCTAAGCGAGGCAGTGATTTTAAGTGATTTTTATCACCTTTTTCGCCATAGATTTAACAGCGAATCCCTGCTGCTGTTAAATGAATCACCTAGTCGTTAAGTGAAACCGGCTTCCGCTTTGCTCGTTGGAAGTCAGCTAGGAAGGTCATAAAATGGGGAATCACATAACACACACACACACACCGGAACACTGCAGCGAGCGTAAATACACGTCGGCTCCAAACACCTGGATTTTGGTCACGCAACTGTAGAGACGCCACAATAGTTGTAAGTGTGGGGACCAGTCGTAAGTCACCTTTACAGTGTCTTTGAACGGTCACTAAGCGAATGGCTGTAACTTGTTGTTTTTTAAAGGTGTTAGGGCACGACTGTCGCCTTGTGCGTGGCACAGATGGTTCCAGAACTTGGGTACCGCTCCACCAAAGTATGGGTTTGATGTCTTGGCAGGGAGTTCAGATTGGGAATATAGAGCTCTACTGCCAAATCGGAATTTTTGCAGAATCTTACAATACAAGTACTACATATACTACTTGTATATGTAGAAGGGGGAGAGCCTTCTCTGTGGGGGCACCTACCCTCTGGAATGAGTTCCCCCAGGACTTCGACAACTTCCTGACCTCCGGACCTTTCACCGCGAGCTTAAAACATATCTATTCTTTCGTGCAGGACTGGCTTAATAGTGTTTTTAAACATGGATTTTATTGGGGTTTATTTTATATTTTGTATTGTATTTTAAATTTAGGCTTTATTGAATAAGTTTTTTAAATAGTGTTTTTATTGTAATATATTGTATTATTTTATCTGCCTGTTCACCACCCTGAGTCCTTCGGGAGAAGGGCGGTATAAAAATTAAATTATTATTATTATTATTATTATTATTATTATTATTATTATTATTATTATTATTATTATTATTATTATTATTATTATTATTATATCCCGGGAGACTTAGATGACCAGAAATTGTATTCGGTAACGAATGGAACTCCATACAATAGAAAGAGCAAGCAGAAGGTAGAGAGATAAGTGGTCATATATGTTTCCTCTATCTGTGGTTTGCTTTTTATGCTAATTACAGAGGTATAAAGGCGGGAGACAGAAATGGCCTTACCTACTATTGGTTTTGGCTCTGCCTACGGATGGCATAGCACTTATGAGGCTCTAAAGAAATCAACTTTTTAAGGGAAAAAAGGTCCCCCAGTTCCCATTCCTCAACGATAAGGATGTTGTGTCTCAGACATTGGAATTTGAGACTTGCAGAGCAGAGCTTATAGATAATAAGACCCGTGGTGGCACAGTGGTTAGAATGCAGTACTGCAGGTTAACTCTGCCCACAGCCAGGAGTTTGATCCTGAGAGGCTCAAGATTGACTCAGCTTTCCATCCTCTCGAGGTCAGTAAAATGAGGACCCAGATTGTTGCGGGCAATAGGCTGACTCTGTAAACCGCTTAGAGAGGGCTGTAAAAGCACTGTGAAGCGGCATGTAAGTCTAAGTGCTATTGCTATATGTTATGAATTGGGACGTCACCAATCAAGTGACCTACATAAAAGGCAGAACTGGTAGTTTGGGCAGGAACCAAGAATATGACTCAGTAATAAAAAAATAAAAGCAAAAAAGCAAAATGAAAGATGGGAAACTAACCAGCAACCTTGGCATTTGTTAGTGGTTTTGTTTGGGGTGAATTTTCACCATCTGTCCTGGACGTTTGAGGAAGATTTGAGAAGAAGGAAAATTCTGCCATATACTATTTTTCAGAGCAATGTTTTAAAGCAGGGGTCTCCAACCTTGGCAACTTTAAGACTTGTGGACTTCAACTCCCAGAGTTCCTCAGCCAGCAAAGCAAAGCTGGCTGAGGATCTCTGGGAGTTGACGTCTACAAGTCTTAAAGTTGCCAAGGTTGGAGACCCCTGCTTTAAAGTTTTGTAGGAAATGCTACCATATGAACCTCGGAAGCTTTCAGAAGCGTGGACTCCAACTCCCAGAATTCCCCAGCCAGCATTGGGGAATTCTGGGAGTTGAAATACATACATCTGAAAGTTGCTGGGGTTGAGAAATGCCATCCTAGACCCAACATTCAAATACAGCTGCTGGAGACCAGCTGAGAGTTATGCTTGCTGCTTTAAGTCTGAGGGGGTGGGAGAGTAGGCTCCATAATGTAGGTTTAAACCTAACAATGCCAAGAGATAGACTTTTTACATTTGGAAATCTGCATGGAATTTTCAGAAATTAATAATAACTTGTGTGTACATATATATCCCCTTAAGAAAATACTAGCGTTTCAATAGAAATATCCAATATCCATTGCGGCCATGGAGAAAAACTGTGAACAAGGGACTTGTAGTTGTTAATTCCACTACCTGGTTACCAGCGGTGGGTTTCCAATATTCTTACCACTGGTTTGCCCCACGCGCGCTCGCTTCACACGCATGTGCACCTTTCACACAAATGCCCGGCCTTCCGTGCATGTGCTTTGCTCGCACACGGGCCTTCCGCGTATGTGCCCAGCCTCGAAAACATGGCTAAATAGGATGGCATTACACTGGCAGCGGGTGGGCGGGCCCATCTGCAGTTGCTGCTACTAGTTGAGGCCCATCTGCAGTAGCTGCTACCAGTTCAGGCCCATCTGCAGTAGCTGCTACCAGTTCGGGCCCATCTGCAGTTGCTGCTACCAGTTCGTCCAATCCGGTCTGAACCAGCTGAATACCATCTCTGCTGGTTAGCAACAGCTTGATGGTCAGTGCGTACCTACTTGCTGTTCACCATCCTGAGGATTCTCTATGATTCAACTGGACTTGGTTAGCCTTTAAAATTGAAGATTGCTTTTAATTGTATTGAAGGTGACATTAAAATAAAGCAAGCAATGATCCTCATGAGTTTGTGAGGAACCCAAGCTTCGGGGAGATCTTAACAGGAATCTGAAATCCCTCCACTCATTTGTCTTTCCTGTTAGCTGCTCTAAATTCTTTACGTCCCCTTCCACAATCCCAATGCCATGTTGGCTGAAACATCTGGAGGTGCAGTACCAACACATCTAGAATTGCGCCAGGGTATATACCATAGGTACCTGCTAACTTCATTCCGTTTCGGAGGCATAAACGAATATATCGTTGATATTTTGAACAGAAACTACACACTTTGTCTAACAGCTGGGCAAAGGGGCTGGACGTAAGCGCTTAGAGGATTTTCATAGGCCATGTAATTCAGGGCAGAGGGGAAGGAGGAGAAGGAGTAGCCAGCTTTACGGGGACAAATGCACAAAATTAACATCTGTTGGCTTCTGGGAATGACCTAATTTCAGGTCTGAGCTGATGCCAGGAAGCTATGGCAACATATACTGCAGGGGTCTGCAAAGCCCGTCAGCACAAAGGACTCATAAATAGCAAAGGTGTGTGTCCTTTTGACCAGGTGTGGCACCTATCAGTGCCATCGTGAAAAGGCTGTGTTGACTTTCCCCACCAAAACAGGTGGTGAAGGACTTGGAGGAGATCCAGTTGATCTCCCATAAGAGCAGAAAGGAGAAGGGGGAGAAGGGGGACTGACCTAATGTCTTGCCACGCCCGGGTTGGTCAGCTCATGCGAAACTATGAGGAATGTCTTTATCCTTCCTCCCAATTTTAAATATA
This sequence comes from Ahaetulla prasina, assembly GCF_028640845.1. Taxonomy (NCBI): domain Eukaryota; kingdom Metazoa; phylum Chordata; class Lepidosauria; order Squamata; family Colubridae; genus Ahaetulla; species Ahaetulla prasina. Next base: position 22,858,656 of record NC_080548.1, on the reverse strand, counting down.
AAGGGGGTCCTCGATTTACAAGAGTTCATTTAGTGACCATTCAAAGTTACAACAGCACCGGGGGGCGGAGTGAGTTATGGCCAGTTTTCACACTTATGACCGTTGCAGCATCCCCGTGATCAGGTGATGAAAAAATTCAGACTGTTGGCAACTGACTCATATTTATGACGGTTGCAGTCGTCCCAAGGTCATGTGATCCCCTTTTGTGACCTTCTGAGAAGCAAAGTCAACGGGAAAGCCAGGTTCACTTAACAACCACAGTGATTCGCTTAACAACTGTGGCAAGAAAGGTGAAAAAAATGGGGCAAATTTCACTTAACAAAGGTCTTGCTTAGCAACAGAAATTTGGGGCTCAATTGTGGTCGTACGTTGAGGACTACTTGCGCTTATGAAAGACATTGCTATAGGGCCAGACCTACAGAGTGAGTCATTACTCAATAGTAGACTAGCATCCTGCGATGAGCCACGGTGGTGCAGTGGTTAGAGTGCAGTACTGCAGGCTCCTTCTACTGACTGCCGGCTGACTGCAATTTGGCAGTTCGAATCTCACCAGGCTCAAGGATGACTCAGCCTTCCATCCTTCTGAGGTCGGTAAAATGAGGACCCAGATTGTTGGGGGCGATAGGCTGACTTTGTAAACCGCTTAGAGAGGGCTGTAAAAACACTGTGAAGCGGTATTTAAGACTTAAGTGCTATTGCTATCCTCTAGATAGATTGATATTCTTCAGCTAAGAATTTGGATTAGTGTAGTCCCCTTCCATGTTGGGTTGAGGATAATTGCTCTAATACGAAGGATAATGGTGCACCAACTCCTTTTTTATTGTGAAGGTTGTAAGCCTGTCTACAAAATTTGGATCAGTGGGGCAATTGTCCATTATAACTTCTCATATTGTCCCACAATGAGGCTAAGATGAGGCCATTGTGTGTAATTTACAGAGCAGATAGCTCACAACATAACTATAGCATTGCCAGCATTGTTAGGTATTACGGTAGGCACCAGGAAGGGACATTTTATTTTGGTTCCTTCTTATTTATTCCTCCAAATGTTCTCCTGCTCCAGTCAGACTCCAGGTGGTGTACATACCATCAACATAAAAACAATTCCCAACCCGCGAATAATACTGCCAATCACCATCATCAATAATAAGGCAAGTGCCTGATCTCCACCAACTAGACATCAAAAGGAATCAAGACCTGTTTAAACATAGACGTTTTGCATGCTTTCTTGAATGCCTGGAGAGAAGAGGCTAAGCATGATGGTATCTGTTGGGGATAGCATGACGGACTAGACAACCTCCAAGGCAGTGATGGAATTCAAATTTTTTTACTACCGGTTCTGTGGGCGTGGCGTGGTGCGGCTTGGTGGGCGTGGCAGGGGAAGGATACTGCAAAATTCCCATTTCCTCCCCACTCCTGGGGGAAGGATATTGCAAAATCTCCATTTCCCACCCCACTCTGGGGCCAGCCAGAAGTGGTATTTGCCAGTTCTCCAAACTACTCAAAATGTCTGCTACCGGTTCTCCAGAACCTGCTAAATAGCACCCTTGCTCCAAGGTCCCTCCCAACTCTTTGTTATTCTGCCAGCCACAGAAAAGTCCAACTTCTAACGTCATGCAACTTTTTGTCAGGTTGTCCCAGGTTGCCTTTTTTCAAGAGGCAACTGGACTTTCCGGTTTTTCTCATCCAAGAAGCTTCTTCAGCTCTGTTCAAGAGTCCAGCTGGCTCTTGAAAAAGCACCTGTGGGACAATGGTCACCTGGATGACTGAGGATCTCCATAGACACTTAGCTATGCGCTTTAGGATGAATGCCCTTCAAATGGTGCAGGAGAATGAACGGATTCCCAGAAAAATTGCAGACTACAGGAACCATTTGCGCTTCAGCTTGAGATGCAGCCAACACAGACTCATTCCCAACAGCCTGTGCCGTTCTTCAACAGTGAAGGGACATGGAAGAAAACATCCCGCAGAAAGCACAGCTCCAACTTCTCAATGAGAGAAAAGAGCTGAAGAAGCTTCGTGGGTGAGAAGCGAAATGTCCTCAAAGAAAAACCGAAAGTCCAGTTGCCTCTTGAAAAAGCACCTTTGGGACAATCATGACCTGGATGATTGAGAATCTTGGCAGATTTTTTTTGTCAGGGCATTATTGAGCATCCTTATCTATGGATGATGACGTCACAAGATAGATGGAATAATTGTGAACTAGGTGGTCCCTATATGAGCCCAGCACCACCCCGTAGAGGCAGCATAGGTGATAACCAACACTTTGAGTTGATCCCAGAAGCATACTAGCAACCACTGAAGTGATCATAAAATAGGTGTTATTTTGCACCAGTAGAACGACAAATCTGCACTATTTGTTGTTGTTGTTGTTAGTTGCGAAGTCGTGTCCAACCCATTTCGACCCCATGGACAACATTCCTCCAGGCCTTCCTGTCCTCTACCATCCTCTGGAGTCCATTGAAGCTCACGCTGACTGCTTCAGGGACTCCATCCAGCCACCTTGTTCTCTGTTGTCCCGTTCTTCTTTTGCCCTCAATCTTTCCCAACATTAGGCTCGTCTCCAGTGAGTCCTTCCTTCTCATTAGGTGGCCAAAGTATTTGAGTTTCATCTTCAGGATCTGGCCTTCTAAAGAGCAGTCAGGGTTGATCTCCTCTAGGACTGACCGGTTTGATCGCCTTGCAGTCCAAGGGACTCGCAGAAGTCTTCTCCAGCACCCAAGTTCAAAGGCCTCAATTCTTTGGCGCTCCGCCTTTCTTATGGTCCAACTTTCGTTGCAGATCTGCAATATATTAGACACAAAATTGTCTTCAACTTTAAAAACAAAACCTTTAACAACCATTTGAAATTATGGCAGCACTGAAAAAGGTGACTTATGACCAATCCTTGCACTTACAACCATTGAAACATTCCTCATGATCACGTGATTAAAATTCTGATGTTTGGAAATCAACATGTATTTATGATAGCTGCCGAGCCCCAAATCATGCGATCACCGTTTTTGACTTTCCCAGGGGGCTTCCAAACAAGCTAAGTCAATGGGGGGGGAGCCAGATTTGCTTAATGACCATATGATTCGCTTAACAGCCATGGTGATTCACATGGTGGCGCGGTGGTTAGAATGCAGTACTGCAGGCTCCTCCTGCTGACAGCCGGCTGCCTGAAATTCGGCAGTTCAGATCTCACCAGGCTGAAAGTTGACTCAACCTACCGTCTTTCCAAAGTGGGTAAAATGAGGACCCCGATTGTTGGGGGCAAGAGGCTGACTCTGTAAACCGCTTAGAGAGGGCTGGAAAGCACTGTGAAGCGGAACATAAGTCTAAGTTGGCTGGCGGCCCCCAGGGGCAGGGCCTTCTCTGTCGGAGCTCCTACGCTCTGGAACGAACTTCCCCCTGGTTTACGTCAAGTGCCTGATCTTCGGACTTTTCGCCGTGAGCTGAAAACGCACCTATTTATTCAAGCGGGACTGGCTTAAAAGTTTTATTAAATTTTAATTGGGGTTATTTATATTTTAAGGTTTGTTAAATTGTTTTTAAATTTCGGCCACCCTGTAATATGTTTTGTTTTAATCTTGTTTTAATGTGTATATTGTGGATTTTTATTTGGCTGTACACCGCCCTGAGTCCTTCGGGAGAAGGGCGGTATAAAAATTGAATAAAATAAATAAATAAATAAATAAGTGCTATTGCTATTAATGACCACCGCAAAAAATACTGCTGTAAAATCAAGTATGGCTCACTGACCACATTACTTAATGCGGGAAGCTCTCGTCCTACTGGTCATAAGTCAAAGACTTCTCTTCATGTATGCATTCTGAATCTTACATAACATCATTTTTTACAGGGCCTTTTCACCATAAAACGATTATCTGCAAAGATGGCAGCAGAGGGAGCTGAAAAGGGGCCCATGAGTTTGCCCCAGAATATTCTTCGAAGCCCAGAGTCCCTTCTCTGTAAGCTTGGTGGAACATTTCCAATTTACGGGTGGAAACAAAAGGATCCAGAGGGGTGGTTGCCCAGGCGAGGGGCATGTGTGGGTCAGAAGTAGTGGCAGAGACACTGAGTGGGAGAGGTATGTCAACCAGACAGGAGGGCTGGTGGAACTGATGGCAATTGAATGAGCCCTTGATACAAAGGGTCTATTGTCCAGCCCCCCAACTCGGGCCCTCTCAAGCTGCCAGCTCTGGCAATTCTCCCTCCCAGCTTACAAAGTGACAATATGGCCACACACACCCTCTCTCTCTCTCTCCCTCTCTCTCTCTTTCTTTCTCCACTTCCTGGCTCACTTCTGGAAGATTTTCTGGGCAAAAGAGAATCAATTTGGAGATTCAGCCACACCTCATTTCTGCAAAGCCCAGAAGGTCACATACGAAGGCGTTTCTAATCCAGCTGAGAAAAAGACGCTATTCAGCACCAAGTCAAGGGATGGCTTTTCCGAGAATCCCTGAAAGGGGTTGATGCGTTTGAATAGATGCTGAGATCTTTACACTGCCTGTCCATGCTGGAAGATATGCTCCTTGTGACTTAAGAAGATTCCCACCAGCAAGAGTCCAGTTCCCTAAACCAGGGGTCTCCAACCTTTTGGACCTCAGTGACCACTAAATTCATAATTTTAAATCCCACAGACCACTAATATGCCTGATGACCGGCTGGGTGGGCGTGGCTAGGTGATCATGTGACTGGATGGCCAACTTGATGTCACTCACATCGAGGGGCGCCTCACTGGCCTCTATTCACCCCTCCCCTACCAGCCACTCCTCGCCTCCCTGCCCGGGCTCCTTAGGGCCCCGATAGGAAACAGTTGTTGGAGCTAAGCAGCCACCATGAGAAAGAGTTGGCAAAACAGCTGGCTCAGTTCAAATTGGATCTGACCGAGAAGGAGGCTCAGCAGAAGCACCTCACTGAGGACTACAATCATAGGCTTTCCAAGCAGAGGGAAGACCTGCAGGAGTGCAAGGCCAGGTACCGGCCCTTGGAGGCTCAACGGGCTGAGATGGTCAGCCAGTTCCAAGCCATGAGATAATCCCACTGGAACAAGGTCCTCCAGCTCCTTGCCATCAGCGGCACTTCCCTCCAGCTTTAGCCCAAAGCCCCACACCAAGAAGCCAAAGCAGACCCCAAGTCAGAATTTCTGCCCCCCCCCCTCCAACTGACACAAAAAGACCCCAAAGGGGGAGACTCTCGGCAGAAACACAAATGTTCATTGCACGTATCCGTCCCAGGGGCTGTAGTTTGAGGACCCTTGATTTAGTGCAATATTAAAAAATGCAAATATTTTTTCTGCGGACCACCAAAATTTTCTCATGGACCACCAGTGGTCCACAGACCACGAGTTGGTGACCGCTGCCCTAAACGATGTTCATGAAACACCTGGAAAACCTGCCGCTGACCTTTTTCCTTGAATGAATGTCGGAAGCAACTTTATTCCGCTATTTCTATTGGTCTCGTAACCATTCAAGAAGGTTTATTTATTTATTTATTTATTATTTAGATTTTTATACCGCCCTTCTCCCGAAGGACTCAGGGCGGTTCACAGCCAGATAAAATAAACAATAATATTACAATATAAATATTATTAAAATACAATTAAAAGACTTATTCAATTGGCCTAGATTAAAAATTTAGAATAAATGATAAAAACCCATTAAAACCAACAAATTTAAAAACTAATCCAGTCCTGCGCAGATGAATAGATGTGTTTTAAGCTCGCGACGGAAGGTTCGGAGGTCCGGAAGTTGACGAAGTCCTGGGGGGACTTCGTTCCAGAGGGCAGGAGCCCCCACAGAGAAGGCCCTTCCCCTGGGTGTCGCCAGACGACACTGTCTCGCTGACGGCACCCTGAGGAGTCCCTCTCTGTGAGAGCGCACGGGTCGGTGAGAGGTATTCGGTAGCAGTAGGCGGTCCCGTAAGTAGCTCCTATGCCATGGAGCGCTTTGAAGATGGTCACCAAAACCTTGAAGCGCACCCGGAAGGCCACAGGTAGCCAGTGCAGTCTGCGCAGGATAGGTGTCACACGGGAGCCACGAGGGGCTCCCTCTATCTAGGTTGAGATCTGGTGATAAGCATCGATGTATTTATTTGTCCCCGACGTATCATTGCCTCCACACCCACTTTTTCTTCTTCGTTTTTTGCCATTGATGGACTGCTTCTGCTGTTCTTCCTTTTCTTTTTCTTTTTTTTTTTTTAATAGCCACTTTGTACAAAATGCTGCTCAGCCTCAAACCCTGGTTTTGTGGGGGGGTTCCCCCCCCCCCCGATCTTCATCATAGGAAATTTTTTCCTTAATTAGGTTGCCTGGCAGGGTATCAGTTTTGTGACTGCAAAGCCATAGCAGAGATGGAGGGAGGGAGGGAGAGTGATGGGCAGGAGGGATAGAGAAATGTGTATACCGACCACATAAAAGATCCTGGTGGACTTTTTGCACATTCACACTTTTACCATCGGGGGGGGGGGGGAGCTTTTTTTTCGTCCTGCTTTTTTTTTTTTTTTTCCTCACAGCTGAGGAACAAGGGATTATCCAGAAATGGCTGAGGTAGAGAATTCACTGCCTTTGGCAGGCCACGATATCTTTCGGCTCTCGATTCTAATTAATTCCCAAAGGTGAATTTCTTCCTGAACCCTCTGGGCTAACTTTTGCCTGGGTGGAGGAGCGACTCGCCTCCCCTCGGATACCGCTCTCTAACTCCGTGGGGTGGACAAGAGTTATGTGAGCTTTCGTTTCCCCCCCCCCACCTCCTTTTTTTTTTCCCCTGCAGTTTTGGCACAATGGACTGCAGATTTCACGCCTATTACCAGGCAGAAATTCAGCAGTTCAGTTTAGCCTGTGTGCCGCTTCAAAAAGGATTTGCTGTGAAGCATGGAAATACGAGGCAAGGGCGTCCTAGAGCCTGAGGGATGTGATGTGGGGAGGGGAGGGGAGGGGAGGGAGGGAGTGAACCAGTGTTAGGGGTAGGAGAATAAGTGTTTTGGAACTTGGTTCTCAGCAGGCCCCCCGTTGCAGTAACCATTGGGCCATTGCGTCTGTCTTTGCAAAAGCACCAAATGCCTTCCAGATGTTTTTGGATTTATACCCATATCAACTTCAGGCAGCCTGGCCAGCAGCAAGAGGCTCTGCCTGTTGTGGTTTAAAATGACAGCTCTTGCACTATAGCATATAAAGAGGAGAGGGGGACCGTCTAGCTCTAGTTCAGGGGTCTGCAACCTTAAACACTCAAAGCGCCGTTTGGACCCGTTTCCCACAGAAAAGAAAAACCCTTCCTGTGCCTGACTATTTCTTGAGCGGCCACAAAACCAGCATATGTAGTTGAATTAAATGTTCCTCTTTTCTTCTGAAACTTTTCTTTTCTTGGATTTATCCACGGTTGAAAAGCTCAATAAATCGCATGCCGGCTGGTGTCGCACACTGGCGGTTGTGACGCATATTTTGAATGGCAGGGAGCCGCAGCGGAGGGGTAAAAGAGCCACATGCTGCTCCAGAGCCACAGGTTGCTGACCCCTGCTCTAGGTGGTTTTGCACAATGTGGTTTACCCGCTTCCGTATCTGTGGCTCCATTCACCCCAAATGCTAAGCAGGATTGTTTGCAATCTTGGTTAGGTGTTTTTTTTTGGCTTGCCATATTGCCTGAGCCCAGACTATTAATTTACAAGCCAATACACTCTTGTTGTTGTTGTTAGTTGTGAAGTTGTGTCCGATCCATCGCAACCCCATGGACAAAGTTCCTCCAGGCCTTCCTGTCCTCTACCATCCTCTGGAGTCCATTGAAGCTCACGCCGACTGCTTCAGTGACTCCATCCAGCCACCTCGTTCTCTGTCATCCCTTTCTTCTTTTGCCCTCCATCTTTCCCAGCATTCGGCTCGTCTCCAGTGAGTCCTTCCTTCTCATTAGGTGGCCAAAATATTTTGAGTTTCTTCTTCAGGATCTGGCCTTCTAAAGAGCAGTCAGGGTTGATCTCCTCTTAGGACTGACCGGTTAGGTCGCCTTGCAGTCCAAGGGACTCGCAGGAGTCTTCTCCAGCACTCTACAAATCAGCAATAACAACAAAAAGTTAATTCAAAAACTTAAGTTTTTGTTATTAGGAATACAACCTTGGGGAACCTGGCTGCCTCTTAACATCTATCTTGATATCTGCATTCCTAATGCCTCCTGTTGATCTGGGTTCATTGATCCAAGCCATTCATCGCATTTCAGAGGTGTGGGGACTGCCCACCCCTTGAGTTAATCTAAGATGCCTTTGTTTCTAATCTTAGCTTGTCTTGTGCAGGCAGCTGGTTCTCACGCCAAAAGAACTTGCTCAAGATAGATGATAACAGCTTCCTGCCTCTTCTCGCAGTCTATTCCTGTTCTACTGATAAGTCATTACATTCAGACACTTCTTGTGAGTCCTTGCCCTCCCAAGCTGTCAACAGAACCCAGATCTGCTAACTTCTCAACCAGCTTCAGAGACGTAGGCCCAAATATGGCTTTGTGCGCCGGACTGGAGGTCCTTCGTGGGATGTTCATGCCACGATTTAAAGCCAAACACTCCGTCAGATGTATTCTTAATGGTTCCTAGGAGAAGGTGAAACGTAACAATAATTGAAACATCAAAACCATCTCTCTTTCCTCAATTCACAAAATAGAGCAGACACACACACACACACACTCACAGCTTTGGAGAATGTGACACGCACACACACCCCGCCACCCATCCCAAGTTCACATAATTACTCAGCTATTCATTCTGTGAGTGACAGGCTGTCATCATTATTTTTGAGATGGAACAGTGGAGTGTCTTTCAAAGGCTTGGAGTCACTTGAAAGACTCCACTTTTCCTTGTCCATTTCAGCTCTGAAGAGAGAAACAAATGTACCGTGGTTAGAAAGAAAGAGCTCAATCATCTCTCTCTTTCCACCCCCCCACCCTGCTGCCTGGTCTTTCAGCCTCTGCAGCCCTACTTGTCCAGAGCTCCCCGTTCGATCCCCTTCCGTGGCCATGCAGCTTCCATTTGTCTTCTGCTATTTGCAGAGGCTCTTGCTGGCCCAGCGTTGGTGGTCTCGTACGTCGGAGTTGCGTTAGCCAGAATTGGAAGACGGTAACTTCTCTAGAGCAAAGTTCCTAGAGCAAAGAGTGGCTTTCAAGGTCATGGATGGTGAGCTGAACTACAGCTTTTAAGTAACGCTGCTGTATATGGTGCTCTTGGGAGTGGTAGAATGCTCTCGAAGGTCTCCAGATGAAAACCCCATGTAGATGCTTCCTTTGGTTGGTCATAAGAGCAGGTCTGTGGGTGTATTTGTAAATGAGAGAAATGTAGACAAATTACCCAGGAATACCATTGACTCACATTTTAGGAGACCTATGACAAAATGGTCTCAAAGGAACCGTGTCTGCCACCGCTTCTTTCTTCCCGTTGTTGTGGTCCGCCAGCAGCCTGAGGAGCTGGCAATGGAGTCAGACAGTGATGAGGCTGAGGAAGAGCGTGGGCCAATCCTGGAGGCTGGGGAAGGCCGGGATGAGGGCTCTGCGTTGGAGGCTGAGGTGGGGCCAGGGTCATTGGGGAGTGAGGTGCGGACTCCAGAGCCTCCAGAGGCTGACAGTAGCAAGGCAGAGGAACAGGAGGAGCCTGTTCCTAATGCACGCATGAGAAGAGCTGCCAGAAGGCAAGAGCAGCTAAAGCAAAAAGGACAACTCGGGAGTAGGGCCAAGAGATGATTGGCCCTTCCCATAAGGCTTAAAAAAGACCAGCAACAGTGTTTGGGCTTTGCCAGAAAACAACGTTGGTAGCTTCATCTTGTTGCATTTATTTTTGTATCGGTGTCTTCTGAACGTTTGCCAAGAAAGGTGTTTGGCAGTTTGCCTAATTGGACCAAGGTTTGTGATAGGACCGAGGAATTTGTGTTGGGAGGAATTTGTTTTAATTTAGTTGAACTACGCTGAGAATGAAGTAATTTTCAGCTGTTCAAATAAAGTTTGTTTGTTTTTTCACTGACTGAGTTTCCTACTACCTACTTGGGCCTGAGTCACAACACCCGTCTCTATTTGGTACCCGGAGGACATCCTTGCCTAGAGTAGGGGTCTCCAACCTTGACAGCTTTAAGCCTGGAGGACTTCAACTCCCAGAATTCTGGAAGTTGAAGTCAGCCAGGCTTAAAGTTGCCAAGGTTGGAGACCTCTGGCCTAGAGGAAACATCAAGGAAGATGGAACTGCTGATCCATCTCTTGGTTTTTGTCACTAGGTCCAAGCTTGAAGAGAACAGATGAATCTGATCTTTCCCAGACAGAATCGGGAAAGATCAGAGGCCCTAGAAACTCAGGAGCAGTTCTTCTTACTGGGAGTAGCCGATTGCCATCTTTATTCGTCAAGGATGCACAATATGAGCGGAAACAGTGCTTCTTTTTGGAGTGATGTCACGGGAGCGGGTGGATTGGCATAAAAACTAAGTTTGACTCGATTCGATTTGCAATGAATTCAATCCAATCGATTACATTCGTCAATATGATTTCTTAATCGTTACGGACTTCTATTCCATTAACCACTGGAACCAGATTACCATCCAAAGTGTCCTGAAAGCTACACGGCAGCCCCTCATGGCTACAATCAGCCTGCTGTAAAGTCTTAAGTCTAAATTACATCAACAGTTCGGAGACGCGAAGAGGTTCTTAACACCACTTGCAATAACCAGACCGGTTCTACGTTTCTTGATGCTCGCGATGATAAGCTTAAGAATTCATACCAGTCGCAAGCAGGGTTCACTTCAATATTTCTCAGAAGGTTGATCAGATGAACTTGGTCCTGCTTCTCCAGAGTATCTTAAAAGCCCAACAGAAGTGGGTTATTCTGCCTTTCTGACTGCCATCCAGGCCTTTGTCTTTAGCCGATTCTGTGTCTGCAGTCTTCTTGACCCTCTTGAAGGGATTATCCTACTATTCAGATCCTAGTGGAGTGAGTAAACTTCTCAACAATAGAACAAAAGGCCAGCCCTTATTGGATTGCAGTTAAGCAGGCTTTATGTTGGAGGGATCTGTGCAGCAAAACAGGCTCGGTTCAGCTTCTTGAATCTTAACAGCTTCCTGGTGGCCAAAAGGGGCAGAGAGTAGATTCGTCAAGGGCAAACAGCTTTTCATGGGTAACTGGATTTATTTCAGCTAGGAAATTACCCTAACTTAAATCTTCTGGGTGTATTGGACTACAGTTCCCATTTTCAATAACACAAGTCAACCTAATGGGATTTGCAGACCTACAGATCCCAGTGGAAGACATCTGCGTGGGAACACTGGTTTACCCTCAAGGTACCAAGGAACCTATATTTGAAAGATATGGATCTGTGTCGTCATTCATGAACATTTTATGTAGTTGTGATTAGACTATGCTGGGTCCAATCAGCCATCAATATGGAGAAACTATGACATTTGTTTGCATAAGAAATCTCTTTTTTTTTTATTTGCATTTATATCCCGCCCTTCTCCGGAGACTCAGGGCGGCTAACACTATGTTAGCAATAGTCTTCATTCTATTTGTATATTTATATACAAAGTCAACTTATTGCCCCCAACAATCTGGGTCCTCATTTTACCTACCTTATAAAGGATGGAAGGCTGAGTCAACCTTGGGCCTGGTGGGACTAGAACCTGCAATAATTGCAGGCAGCTGCTGTTAATAACAGACTGCATTAGCAGCCTGAGCCACAGAGGCTCCTCTTGAATGGTTGCGGTGCTCATTTTAAGAGTCTGCCTACATGAGAAGCAGGAGTTGACAGAATAAAAGCATAACAGAATTAGAAGGGACCTTGGAGGTCTTCTAGTCCAACCTCTTGCTCAAGCAGGAGACCCTATGCCATTCTGGACAAATCGCTGTCCAATCTCTTCTTAAAAACCTCCAGTAATGGAACACCTACAACTTACGAGGGCAAGCCATTCCACTGATGAATTGTTCTCACTTTCAGGAAATTTCGCCTTAATTCTAGGTTGGATCTCTCTTTTTTCCATCCGTTACGTCTTGTCCCTGCCCTCAGGTGCTTTGAAGAATAGGTTGTCCCCCTCTTATTGGTGACAACAACCCCTCAAATATTGGAAGGCTGTTATCATGTCACCCCAGTCCTTCTCTTCGTTCGACTAGACCAGGGGTCTGCAAACTTGGCTCCTCTAAGACTTGTGGACTTCAACTCCCAGAGTTCCTCAGTCAGCTTTGCTGTCCACAAGCTTTGAAGTCCACAAGCTTTGCTGGCTGAGGAACTCTGGGAGCTGAAGTCCACAAGTCTTAAAAGAGCCAAGTTTGCAGACCCCTGGACTAGACGTACCTGGTTCCTATGTTTTAGCCCCCAGCAGCCTAATTATCTTTGCTCCTCTTCCCCGCGCTCTTTCTAAAGCCTTCTTTTTGTTTCTTTATGAATCTATTTCACTCTTTCATTAAAGAACGGGATTCAAAAGTACAATGCCCTCCATAAACGAATGGAATAACAAGGTCAACGTTACAGGATCTATTCACGCGCACGTCGCCATGATCCGGTTGACTGTCCGCTCCTGCCTTGATTTAAGTAGAAAGAAAAGTTCTAGGATTCTAGTCCTCCGATAGTTAACATTGGTATGCACACACCTGTCCGTGTACAATCCTGGATGCCTGCCAACTCTGAGCTACCTTTAAAAGCATTTGCCAAGAGCGACGCAGAGAAGGCAGGAAAGAAAAATAGTTTCATAGGAGTACTGTGGAGCACAGCAGAACTTTCCTTGGCCGAAGAGCAAACTCGCAGCGCATTAGGCTGCACCTGAGCATCTGTGTTTAGAGATAAGGCTACACCAGGAACCCTGAGGGCAGCGGTGTCAACTTTAAAAGTAATAATAACAAGGCACGCTCTGTCTCCCTTGTCTTCTCTTCCATATTGTAGGCCTTTTTTTCAGCTCTCACAAAAGAGAGGAAGAATGCAGCCCTTACTCTAGAGAGGAAGCCCCGTGGAATTGGTAATTCAGTAGGAATTGTTTCTGAGTAGGCAAAAGCTTTGAATTGCAGTGGAAAATGGCTTTGGCCACCGGAAGAGAAATTACACTGGGAATATGCAAGAAACACATTCTGATAATTATTGGGGGGGTTGTGGTGGCAAAACACAGACCCTGGTAACTGGAAGATTTTTTATTAATAGAATAGAATAGAATAGAATAGAATAGAATAGAATAGAATAGAATAGAATAGAATAGAATAGAATAGAATAGAATAGAATAGAATATTGGCCAAGTGTTATTGGACACACAAGGAATTTGTCTTGGTGCATATGCTCTCAGTGTACATAAAAGAAAAGATACGTTCATCAAGAATCATAAGGTACAACACTTAATGATAGTCATAGAGTACAAATAAGCAATCAGGAAACAATATCAATATAAATTGTAAGGATACAAGCAACAAAGTTAAAGGCACACAGTCCTAAGTGGAAGGAGATGGGTGATGGGAACGATGAGTGATGGGAACTTTTTTCTCTGATCTGTCCTAGCAATTCCACATAATCCAGAGGTTGGCGATCGTAAAGATCGCCGCCATCACCTATGGTGCCAAACCGAAGCCTAAGCAACGTTTCTTTAAGGAGCAGCTTTCTGTGATCTCACACACCCCACCCACCCGTCTTTTTTTATTTTTATTTTTTGTTGTTGGTGGTGTTAGTTGCGAAGTCATGTCCGACCCATCGCAACTCCATGGATCACATTCCTCCAAGCCTTCCTGTCCTCTACCATCCTCTGGAGTCCATTTAAACTCATGCCTACTGCTTCAGTGACTCCGTCCAGCCACCTCGTTCTCTGTCGTCCCTTTCTTCTTTTGCCCTCAATCTTTCCCAGCATTAGGCTCTTCTCCAGTGATTTTTATTTTTACAAAGAGTAAAAAAGGGCTTTCCATTTTATTACTTTACGCCTTATGCTTGACATTTCTTACTGGTTGTCCGGGCAGGATTTGTGTTGCAAATTCTGAGTTGCAAAGTGAGGGATGGGGAGCTGTTGCTGTACTTTCCTGCTCTACTTCCCCATAGGAAAAAAGGCCCAGTGTGTTGTGGCCGGACAGCGGCTCTGGCAGCAGATTCGGGCAGTTAGGAGGTTGAGGAGAAACATGGGCCAGTCCTGGAGTCTGGGGAAGGCTCTGATGAGGGCTCTGCATCGGAGGCAGAGTGGAGACCAGGATCGTATGCCAGTTATCAGCTGCCTTCAGAGTCAGACATCAGTGAGGCAGATGAACAGCTGGAGCCTGTTCCCAGTGTGCGCATGCGTAGAGTTGCCAGACGAAGGGAACAGCTAAAGAACAAGGGTCGACTTGGGAGTAAGGCCACAGGTAGACGGTGAATGGCCCCCCCAGAGGGAATAAAAGAGGAGAGAGAGGAATGGACTTTGCAGGAGACAATTAGTTCACTACTGCATTCTTGCCAAGTATTGTGGCGTCTGAAAGATATCGGCCTGGCCATTCTCCAAGCCTGATAAAGATCAGTAATTGTGAACTATCTTGAAAGACTGTGGGAGAGGAAAGATTTTGCTGGAGAGGAATTCACTGATAAAAGGGGTTTATCGGGACAGCTTCGTGCTGCTGGGGAAGCCTAGGTCAGAACACATTGGTGGAATTCTCTTTTGACACCTTCCCTTGGACTGTAATGGAAAACCAGAGTGGCACCAGAGTGCTGAGAAGTCGATTGTGCAACGGATAATCCCCACTCACTGGTCTCCTCACAACCAAGCAAGTGCAAGATCTCCAGGACCCACTTGAGACAAATTCCGAATATTTTTCTGACAGATCCTTGGCAGTGGCATATATCAGACACCACTCCCATGCCCTGGAATGCCTCTAGTTAAATTTCAAAGGAAGATAATTCCTAGCCTTGCTTGGAGGGAAAGGGGTGGAGTTCACTTGAAATGTTTTGCATGCAAAGCAAATATCCCATTAGCATATTGATAGGAGCCTAGAAAATTGGCTCATATTGATGTCTGCCAACGACACTGCAGGTTTTCAGATAGGGCGGATTGGCGCGATCCATGTTACAGGTGGCATAAATTTTACCTTTAAAAAAAAAATGTACTAATTCAAAACCGCTAATCACAAAAAAACACCCCACCTTACGGGGAAGGTGGGGACTGCTTTTAGATAAAATAGCGATGTCGATCCTCCACGTATAGAAGTGGTACGCCACGAGTAGTAGGCCCTGAAGACAATATTGGATAAGCCGTGGGTTTTCTCCGTTCCTGTAAACTTTCCAAGATAAATGGGCCACTGGCAGAAGCGAAACGCTGGTCTTGGCAGACAATCAGTCTGAATTCAGCAAATCGGTTCAAGCGTATCTCCTCTGAAGCTCCGGCCAAAAAGTCCTGATTTCTTCATTAGGATGACTAAAACAGTCTGACTCTAAATCTTTTGTTTTTGTTTTTGCAGGGTTGGCCGCCTATTTCTTTCAACAGCCGATGGATCAAGTGATCGTGTCAGGTCAATCGGTGACGTTGGCATGCGTGATCATGGGCTACCGTGGCATGGTTCAGTGGACCAAGGATGGACTGGCGTTAGGGGGGGAGCGAGACTTACCCGGTAGGTCTATCACGACCCCTATTAAGAGAGACATGGTAGATGACTGGAGGAAGCACACCCATAGAACCTTATTGGCAGAAATAGTGGCTTACCACAGACTGCAATAGGTGTCGTTGATCATCATTTCAATCTCGTCCTGAGCGACACAGGACTGAATTTATCAATCCTGGTTTCATCCTTGTAATGGTGTGCGGGAAAGACCTTGGGAGACTGGGCAAAGAGATGCTGCCTAGGGAATGGTTGGGTACAGGGGTTGGGTTTCACTTACCTTTTCCACCAGTTCACCCCGCATGCACACTCTCACTTTGCACGCGCACGTTCCATCTGTGTATGCTCCCGGCCTTCCATGCCTGGGCTTTGCTCGCTCGCGCACCTTCCGCCAGGGGTGGGTTTCAAATTTTTTTACTACCGGTTCTGTGGGTGTGGCTTGGTGGGCGTGGCAGGGGAAGGATACTGCAAAATCCCCATTCCCACCCCACTCCAGGGGAAAGTTACTGCAAAAGTCTCCATTTCCTCCCGATCAGCTGCGAATAGGGAGGCAGAGAATAGATGGGGGGTAGGGCCAGTCAGAATTTTTACTACCGGTTCTCCAAACTACTCAAAATTTCTGCTACCGGTTCTCCAGAACTGGTCAGAACCTGCTGAAACCCACCTCTGCCTTCCGCGCCTGTGCCCAGCCTTGAAAACATGCCTAAATAGGACAGAATAGATTTGGGGCAGGGGGGGCGGGCCCACTCACGATCTCTGCTACCAATTTGCCCAAACCGGTCTGAACCAGCTAAATACCACCTGTAGTCGGATAAGAGGAAGCATAGCCCACAGTTGTATAGTGGGCATAGCAAGAGACTCAGAAGAGACCATCCCTAAGGTCGTGGGCTGCAAAAACTAATGGCGGGAGATGTCTTGTTTTCAGACTTGCAAGATTCTATTAATTTAACTTTAAAATAAAGTAGAGTTAGTTTATCTGGTCGTGTTTCTTATCTGATCTACCTGGTAAAGGCTGACATCTTCTCCTATATGGCTTTCTCCACAGGTTGGTCCCGCTATTCTATTGTAGGAGATGCTTCTGCCGGTCAACACAACTTACGCATCGACTATGCTGAACTAGACGATGATGCTGTTTACGAGTGCCAAGCCACACAAGCAGCCCTGCGCTCCCAGCGAGCCAAACTTACTGTACTTAGTGAGTTCCCTTCCCTGTTTTTGTTGGTGAGGCAATTCCAGTGTTTCAAAATCCCGATTTGGAGTCTCCTGAAAAGCTATCCCCAACTAATATACACCAAGGGAAACTCAGACATCTAATATTGTCTGCCAGGAGTCTTCTGGTTCAGGAGTGTCAAATTCAATGCCTGGGGGCCGGATCCGGTCTGCGGGGTGCTTAGATCTGACCCGTGGAGCTGCCCTAGAAACAACGAAGGACCGGCCCGCAGTGCCTCTGCCAGCGAAAATGGAGCTTGCATGGGCTGTGCGTGGCCCTCCCGAGCTCCGTTTTCACTGGCAGAGGGTTGCAGGAGGCAGTCCCAGCTGAAAACGGAGCTCTGGAGCCCGTTTTTGCTGGCAGAGCGCTCGGGCCCCCACAGGCACCCCCTGACACAAGTTATGTCATGCGGGCCATGCCCACCCTGGCCACGCCTACCCTGCCCTCCCACCCCGCGGTCAAACACAACCCTTACGTGTCCCTCAGTGAAATTGAGTTTGACACACCTGTATCTGGTTGATCTTTCCAGAGAGTATCATGAAAGCCTAAATTGAGCCACGAGGAAAGAGATGTGGCTCGTTGTGTAAGATCACCCCTGCAGACCCATGATGGCTTCTGGAGAAAGCTCGGCCACGCCTATGTTAAATCTTCATTTCTACCGATGAAAATAACTTGGAAAGCTTGTATAAGACATTAAGTTGTGGTCTGTAGATCCCTGTGGATGCCTGTAGATCCACAAGACTCTGAGAGAGGTCCATGAAATAAAAATTATTTGCCAGATATTAAAAACACTTTCTAAAATTTAAAACAGCAAAACTCTTCTCGTTACAGATGGTCCTTGTTCAGTGACCAAAATTGGGACCAGCAACTTGGTTATTAAACAAAGCAGTCATTAAATGACTGTTCTTACAGTCTTCCTTTGGCTTTCCTTTCCTTTACAAATCTGCAAAGATTGCAAGTCATAAATGCGAGGGTTGGTAGTAAATTTACCTTTATATCTCCATCGTAACAGCGAATGGTGGATAAACAAGGCAATGACTAAATGAGGACTAACTCGCATTATTGTTTATTTCGTACAATATTGCATATTAGGTATCTTGTTGCGTGTCCACATGTGTTCTTACAACATAAACTAGGTAATATCATTAGTGCAGGGGGCGGGGAACAGAGTTTGCTGGCTCATTGATGCATAAGAACATGGAGCCAGCAAACTAACCTGCATTGAGGATGATATTTAACCTGGTAACAAAATATTTGCAGAAAGAGAAGCAGGCTCAGAGCTCAACACAGTTCTAGGTTACATTAACAGAGGGATAGAATCAAGATCACGTGAATGTTAATATCAGTTTATAATGCTTGGTAAGGCCACGGCAATATTGCATTAGTTTTGGTCACCACGACATAAAAAAGATGTTGAGACTCTAGAAAGAGTGCAGAGAAGTATCTGACTTTGGTCGTTTCCTTGCAGACATTCCATTACCCAACTAGGTAACATCATCAAAGCTGTTGGTGTTAATTTTCAGGGCAATGAAGATGTTACTTAGTTGAATAATAGCAATAGCAATAGCCCTTAGACTTATATACCACTTTAGATTGCTTTACAGCCTTCTCTAAGCAGTTTACAGAGTCAGCCACTTAGCCCCAACAATCTGGGTTCTCATTTTACCCACCTCGGAAGGATGGAAGGCTGAGTCAACCTTGAGCCTGATGAGATTTGAACTGCCAAATTGCAGGCAGCAGGCGGTCAGCAGAAGTAGCCTGCAGTACTGCGCTCTAGCCACTGCGCCACCATGGCTCAGAATGAAACATCTGCAAGGAAACAACCAAGTTCAGAGAATATCAAGGACTCCAGAGTTCAACCCCAAGCTACAAATATTCTCTTCTATTAGTGAATGAATTGTCCTGCGGTTAGCCAACAATTGGTCATTCTCAAACCTGCTTGTCTATAGCCTCTTTCTAAGACAAGGTAACCAAGCATACCTCTCTGCCTCTGTTCTTGCAGTCCCCCCCAATGACCCTGAGATTCACAGTGGCCCCATTGTCCATGTCATATCCAACATCCCCTACAACCTTTCGTGTCGAGCAACTGGAGCCAAGCCAGCAGCCGAAATCACCTGGTATCGTGATGGGCAGCGACAAGAGTCAGCTGTTTACTCCAAGGTGAGTCAGTAAGGTTGAGCTCTGGTCCCCACAGAGCATGGGAGCAACCTAGGAATTGGGGTAATCCTGACAGTTTTCAATCACTAGTGGTCAGAATTGCCCATTGGGGCAATGTCAAAGGAAGATCCAGTTTGGAAATAAGTAGGGATTACGTAGAACTGAGAAACAGTGGAAGCGTTGTGACGGAAGCGGAGCTGGCAACGGAGTTGGACAATGAGGAGGCTGGGGAGGATAATGGGTCAGCCCTGGAGTCAGGGGATAAGGCTTAAAAGAGCAGCAACGGCTCTTGGGTTCTTGGTAGGAAAGCAACGTTGCTACAATTGTTTCTTGTCATAGTCTCTTGTTTCTGAACTTCATGAGGATCTTGCCAAGAAAAGCCTTTGGCAGGTTGCCAAAGAAGACAAAGGTTTGTGATAAGGCCGAAGGACTTTTCTGAAGGAATTGTTTTGGACTTAATTTGAAGTAAGCTGAGAATGATGCAATTCTCAGCTGTTCGAATAAAATATGTTTGTTTAGGACTGATTGTGTCTGGTAATAACTACTTGGGCCTAGGTCACAACAAGTTGCTAGAAGTTTGGCTATTTAAAAAAAAATGCTCCTCCTTTATTCTCCTCCAGTCCCTGATGGATGATGGCAAGCGGGAAGTGGCTGTCAGCACCTTCCTCTTAATTCCAAGCAGCCGAGACATGGGCAGCACCTTCACCTGTCGCGTCAGCAACCCGGCAGCCCCCGCTGGCAAGCAGACCTCGGTCACCCTTAATGTTCAGTGTGAGTATCCAAGGCACGGACCTGGTCGGGAGGACTGGATGAAGGGAAGGGATGAGTTTGAGATACCTGCGCTTGGGTTTATGGCCAAGGAATGGCCAGGTAGACCGCTGAGTTTGGAAGAACTCTTAATAGCAATAGCACTTAGACTTACACACCACTTCACAGTGCTTTATAGCGCTCTCGAAGTGGTTTACAGAGTCAGCATATTGCCCCCAACAATGTGGATCCTCATTTTGTCGACCTTCAGAAGGATGGAAGGCTGATTCAACCTTGAGCCTGGTGAGATTCAAACTGCCAAATTGCAGACAGCCGGCAGTCGGCAGAAGTAGCCTGCAGTACTGCACTCTAACCACTGCACCACCGTGGCTCATAATTTAATGATTAGCTCAAGGTAACTGAGCTAATCCCAAGCCACAGATATATTTATTACATTTGTGTCCTGCCCCTTTCCCCCCCACCCCCCAGTAATTGCAGGAAATCTTCATCTTCATCTTCATATTGTTTCTCCCACCGCTGAGTATCGTTTCCCCGGTTAGCTAACCGCTAACCAAGAGGGTCTCAATCCAAGATCTGGACTAAGCTCATCTAGGACAGGGATCTCCAACCTTGTCAACTTTAAGCCTGGAGGACTTCAACTCCCACAATTCCCCAGCCAGGAAAGCTGGGGGTTCTGGGAGTTGAAGTCCTTCAGGCCTTAAAGTTGCCAAGATTGGAGACCCCTGATCTAGGAGGTGACCTACACAAATGAATTCCCAATTTATAATTTGCTTTGTGAAGGGGGACGTTCTTTTACCACTAGAGACCTGGAAACTCTTAAGTGAAGGAGGTGTTGACAATGTTTAACTTTGAGAAGAGAGGACGCACCAGAGTGAAATCCAATTTTTTTTTACTACCAGTTCTGTGGGCGTGTCTTGGTGGACGTGTGGTGGCTTGATGGGCATGGCAGGGGAAGGATACTGAAAAATCCCCATTCCCTCCCCACTCCTGGGGGAAGGATACTGCAAAATCTCCATTCCCTACTCTAGGGCCAGCCAGAGGTGGTATTTGCTGGTTCTCCAAACTACTCAAAATTTCCGCTACCGGTTCTCCGGAACCTGTCAGAACTTGCTGGATTTCACCCCTGGGATACACACACACACAATAGCATTCTTCAGATATCAGAAACAATGCCTGAGATATTCTAAAGCAGGGGTCTCCAACCTTGGCAACTTTAAGACTTGTGGACTTCAACTCCCAGAGATCCTCAGCCAGCTTCGCTTAGTCTTAAAGTTGCCAAGGTTGGAGACCCCTGTTCTAAAGTGCAGGACATAAAAAAAGAAAAAAATGAATTATGGGATGGCAGATTCTCTGTCTGAATGTTAAGAAAAGCTTTCAAACTGCAAGAGCCATTCAGTAATGGAGCCAGTGATCTGGGGGTGGAGTAGGTTGACCTTCATCAGAAGTGGTCCAAGCAGAGGGTTGAGAGTGCTGCTTCTGGGTTTTTACTTGGGGTTGTGTGGGAGGGGGTTTCTGGAACGCTGACACAGAGAAGGACAGCCACCGGTCTCAATGCTTTAATTTGAATTCCTCCACTGAACTGCGGGGTTGGACCTGGAGGTTAAAAGTAATTTCTTCCAATTTTAGGATCCTGTACAGTTCTATACATATGAGTTTGCCTATAGGAGCTGACCTCAGCATTCTAAGACTCTTACTAGAAGCCCTGAGCACGGAGAAGCGCAGTCAAAACAATTGTTGGAGACAAATATTTAATGCAGTGGGTCTCGACAATCAGATACCTGATCCTTGAGAGAAGGCCAAGAAACTTGAAGCAGCAAACAAGCAGGATTGTAGCTCCCTGGTTTTGGTGTTGCCTCCAAGAAGGTCTAACTCTGCTTAGAATGGAGCAGCTAACTTGCAAGACAGAGAGCAAGGGATGGGATCCAGTTAGATCTGCAAACAGACAGCAAGGGAGCCAAGTCGCTGCTGGCAGAACTAGACAGCCTATCCCATAATAATTCTCCCACTTTGCAGAATTGGTTTCCAAAACTTGGGGTTGATGAAGATTAGGGCGTGAGAGAATTATGATGCTAATGATCTTTGGGGTCACTGTATTGTACGATGTACAAAACTAACCTGTTTCCCCGAAAATAAGACCCAACCGATAAATAAGTCCTAGCATGATTTTCAGGATTCTCGTAATATAAGCCCTACCCCCAAAATAAGCTCCAGTTAAGATTGTCAGCCAGATCAGTGCATTTAGTACCTTATTTCCCCCAAAATAAGATCTAACCAGAAAATAAGCCCTAATGCATCTTTTGGAGCAAAAATTAAAATCTTATTTTCGGGGAAATATGGTACGTGCATAGTATTGGCCTCTGGAAAAATTGTACAATGGAAAAATAAAACCAACTGGGATTTTTTTTTCCCCTGTCTCTCTTGTCCACCTTACAGATCCACCTGTTGTGATCCTGTCAGTACAGCCACAAACTGTGCCTGAGGGTGGCAAAGTGAGTTTCCTGTGCACCGCAACGTCCAATCCTGAAGTGACAGGTTACCGGTAAGAATTAGAATATTTAACAGATTAACAGAGTTGGATATGAAGAACTGGCAGCCGCTAGAATTCAAATAGAGCATTTGTGTGGTTGAGGTGCCCTCTAATGGCAACATGGAGGATTGCATGCTCAGTTATACAGATGGAGTCCTCGCTTACTGACCGCAATGGGGGCCCGCACCTCTTTTTATCGCTAAGCGACGTAGTTGTAAAATGAAATGTTAGGTGACTTCCCCAGACTTAGGATCGTCAGTTCCAGCTCCGGTCAGCAAGCAAACTCCCACACAATCGTTTAGCATGATGTCACATGACTGTGATTCGTGACTTCCTACTGGCTTCCCCATTGAATGTATTTGTCAGAAGCTGGCTGGGAAGGGCACAAGTGATGATCATGTGACTATGGGATGGTGTAACTAATAAATGTGTGCTGGTTGCCAAGCACCTAAATCACTGAACAAACAGTTGGTAAGGAAGGGCTATCTTTAACAGATTAAAAGAGTTGGAAGGGACCTTGCAGGTCATCTAGTCCAACCCCCTGCCCAAGCAGGAGACCCTACATCTGCCTCTACCTAGGATCAAACTCACAACCTCCTGATTGTGAGGCAAGAGCTCCACCTCTAGGCCACAGCAACTGACTGCTCTACTGGCTGGCTGATATGAATAGAATAGAATAGAATAGAATAGAATAGAGTAGAGTAGAGTAGAGTAGAGTAGAGTAGAGTAGAGTAGAGTAGAGTAGAGTAGAGTAGAGTAGAATAGAAATTTTATTAGCCAAATGTGATTGGACACACAAGGAATTTGTCTTGGTGCATAGGCTCTCAGTGTACATAAAAGAAAATAAAAGATACCTTCATCAAGGTACAACACTTACAACACTTACTGATAGTGATAGGGTACAAATTTAACACTTAATGATAAAAAACTTAATAATAGTCATAGGCTACAATTAATCAATTAGGAAACAATCAATTACCGTGTAAATCGTAAGGATACAAGCAACAAATTCACAGTCATAAGGGGAAGGAGATGGGTGATGGGAACGATGAGAAGATTAATAGTAGTGCAGATTTAGTAAATAGTTTGACAGTGTTGAGGGAATTATTTGTTTAGCAGAGTGATGGCGTTCGGGGAAAAATATGTAAGAATGAGCTAACATGGATTGGTTCACAAGTTACACTACTTCCCACTTTGTATTCCCTAGTTCTCAGAAGTGTATGGTCACTGAATCTAGTGAGGATTCATAATCCAAATGATTAGTAATCATTGATACCTTCTGCCGATTTCTGTAATCCCAATTTTAAGGCCATCTTCATTTGGTAACTATCATCCATTCTTGTGGCAGGAAGTTCCCCAGGACAACTGTGCACTGTATGAAAAAAATCTCTGTTTGTCTGCTCTGAACATGTCTGCTCAGCTTCATTATGGATTTTGGCTTCTAGTATCATGAGAGAAAAGGAGTAACTGCCTTGCTCTCACTGCCTTTACTGATCTCTTGACTAAATTAAAAAAGTCACAGCGACTTTTTCTTTTAGGACAAGGAGGGGCACACTTTCCATGGCCAGAAAGCACATTAACATTCTGGATGGACGGGTGACAGGTTTCAGTGAGGAGGCAATAACAAGCAAGCAACCAAGTTCCTATGAAATGCAAAAGTAGAGTAATATTAGATGGCTGCGTTGTGGTTGCAAGAATCTACTCAGCCACTGTTGTGTAGCATGGAGAATGACCCAGGTCATCACGTTAAACCAGACTGCGATTTATTTATTTGGACACATCTATCAGCCTGTTTGTGGTAGTCCAGACCGGAAACCAAAAACATGAGTACCAACACTACCATTATTGTAAAGTTATAGTAAGAGAACTTGCAAGTCTGCAAGCACTTCTCCCTTCCCTTACCTTGACTTTCCGAAGAACAAAAGAGAGTCCCTTCTGAGATGCTTAACAACAACAACAACAACAACAGAGTTAGAAGGGACCTTGGAGGTCTTCTAGTCCAACCCCTTGCCCAGGCAGGAAACCCTACACCACTTCAGACAAATGGTTATTTAAACATTTCTCCACCTCCATTCTTTTGTGGACTTCTTAGACATCTCTTGCCAGACCTTTGTCTAGTCTGTGGCTCATTCTCCTACTCCCAAGTTATTCTCACAGCCTCATTGCACTTGCCCATGACCCGAACCCAGTTTTAAGAGTATTGTTCTGACCTAGGCTCCTTTAAAAAGCAGGAAGCAGAGTCTTGGTCCCGGCCAAACCTCTTTTATTTACACGACTATGAATTACTTTCATTCAAAGTCAGCAAGGCCTGTCCAAACAGTTTTTCAAAGGATATATTTATCAACACACCTTATCTCACTTGGCAAGCTGCCAGATAACTAGTTTCCAAACGCAGGGTAAGGCAAAACCTGGCACAGAATCTCTTAGAGTCACGAACAGAACTTTCCACTATTGAAACAACCGAACGGATGAATTGTTTCCTGCAAAAGCCCACTCCCCATTCTCATTTCTTTTGTTTCCTATAGGAGGGGCCAATCATCTCCAAGGTGTGGCTTTACTCCCAAGTCGACCCTGCTTTCTTAGTTGTTCTTGTCTTCTGGCAGCTCTGTGCATGCATACACTGGGAATGGGCTCCAGCTGTTCCTCTGCCTCACTGCTGTCTAACTCCCTCTCTGCCTCTGACACAGAGCCCTCGTTTGAGCTTTCCCCAGCCCCGCAGATTGGCCCATGTTCCTCCCCAACCTCCTCACTGTCCGACTCTGCTGCCAGCTCTGCTGGCCACCAGCGGGCCACAACAAGTATAACATGTTGAGTTAAGGTCTCCTAAGACCATATCTCCCTTGACAGGTGGGCTAAAGGAGGCGTCCCCATCCCAGAGGCCAACGGTGACAGCTACGAAGCCACAGTTGACCAGTCTTTCTTCACAGAGCCTGTATCGTGCGAAGTGTCCAACGCTGTGGGTAGCACCAATGTTAGCACTCTGGTGGACGTCCATTGTGAGTCAAAACTTTCAAGAAGGAATTGGGGAAGGGGTTTGCGGGGGGGGGGGTTTCAGCAAGTTTTTTTTTTTCCTAGCACTTCCCTGAGGACCGAACCTGTCGTTTCTATAGGTAAACCAGGGATACAGAAACAATGACGGGATGGGCCATTTGGAGGTGCGGTTGGGTTGAAGTCATCACATCTTAAAGTTGCTCAGGTTGAGAAACACTCAGAAATGGACCCGAAGGTGCTTTTTCAAGAGGCGACTGGACCTTCTTGGTTTTTCCTTGAAGACGTTTCATTTCTCACCCAAGAAATTTCTTCAGTTCTGGGTGTCAGGGTTCTGACGGATGCCCTAATTAAATCATGAGCCTCAAGCCAAGCTTCAAAAAAAAAATCCAGTTATTTATTAGGAGCTTCATGTCGGCACTTTCCAGATGAAACCAACTCTGACCTCACGTAATTTACGCCCCAATCATGACCCTGTTTCCCCCCTTCCCCCGCAGGGTGTGTCATCAATCACATTTGCCAACAGAGCAATTTCACGGGCTGTAAAGATCACTCCCCTCTGGCCGCTGTAGGTAACCCTGGGAGACAGCTTGAGAGAGATATGTCTGGAATATACTTGTTGTGACCCAGGTCCAAGTAGTTTGAACTGACGCAATCAGTTCAAAAACAAACAGACTTTATTAGAACAGCTGAGAATTAACTCATTCTCAGCGTAGTCCAAACTAAATCAAAACAAATTCTTCATAACACAATTCTTCAGTCTTATCACCAACCTTGGTCTAATTAGGCAAACTGCCAAAGAAGCAGAAGATGCCAACAAGAAATAAATGCAACAAGACAAGGAGCAAGTCTTGCAACATTGTTTTCTGACAAAGAGCCCAAACGCCGTTGCTGATCTTTTAAGACTTATGGGAGGGGCCAATCATCTGTTGGCCCTACTCCCGAGTCGTCCTCTTTGCTTTAGCTGCTCTTGCCTTCTGGCAGCTCTTCTCATCTGTGCTCTAGGAACAGGCTCCTCCTGTTCTTCTGTCTCACTGCTCTCAGCCTGTGGAGCTTCCGGAGTCTGCACATCACTCCCAGATGGCCCTGGCCCCATCTCTGCCTCCAACGCAGAGCCCTCATCCAAAACAAAGGAAAAACAAAGTAAGTCCAGTTGCCTCTTGAAAAAGCACCTTTGGGACAACCATGACCTGGATGATGACCGAGAATCTCCATAGACACTCAGAGGTAGACAAAAGAGATAAGATATAGATTACGTAGTGAAGTGGAATCCTGATGCCTCTACCGACTTATCGGCTGCTGTCACTGATACTCAACCAACCCTTTCCTCTTTTTTTGCTCCTATAGTTGGGCCTCACCTTGTCTCCCAGCCTAAGCCCCTGACAGTGGATATCGGCTCAGATGCCTCTTTTACCTGCACCTGGACAGGGAACCCACCTCTTACCTTGGCCTGGACAAAGAAAGGCTCCACTGTGGTAAATTCAGCTTTGACAGTCAATTTCCATTTTCTCTGTCATTTTGACAGCAAGCACAAGCTCAACATCAGAAGGTAGACAAGGGTTCAGAATGCGAGACGTCAATTTTTTTTATTTTCTTAAGAAAATAAAATGTGATATGGGGGAGGGAAGGTATAAAACCGAGAGAAGACCACTAAGAAACACTGTTTAGAAATAGGAAATATTTACACGTTATACGTTGTGTGTCTGTCAGATTATGTAAAATAAAATAAAAATTTAAAAAAATAAATGTGAGGATTGGTATGAAGTTATATTTTCATCGCTGTTGTGAATGGCTGCTAACTGAGGCAATCGTTAAACAAGGATTACTTGTAGTTTGCACCACAGAGGTTAGGTACAGTATATAAAAAGAGAGATGAATCATATGGATTGTACTTCTTAGTTCTACTTGAAGAAGTAGAAATGTAAAAAATAAATACTTGTCAATAATAAAAAAGAAAAGAAAAGAATGCGAGACGCTCACCAAAGTTTTAACCATAGAGCCAAAGTCAGGCATCACCCCTGGTATATTTAGAACCTCAGGAAAAGGACATTGTCCTTGGCCATTAAGGAAGACATGGTCAACTGAGCCAACTTGTATCAACAGGTGCTGAGTAACGGCAACACGCTGCATCTCAAGGCAGTGACACAAGAGGATGCCGGGGTATACGTGTGCAAAGCCATCGTGCCTCGCATTGGAGTGGCCGAGAAAGAAGTGACCCTGGCTGTGAATGGTAAGAGTTCAAGGCTCGGAAGGGCGAATCTGGCAAAGTGGAGGTGGGGAGATGGTTCAAACCATTTCCCAAATGGAGGGAGGGAGGAACTGCTGTGAGGAAAGAGAAAAGTAAGACTTTCCCCGTCCTCATTTATTGAAACCATCAAATTGTAATCAAACCATGATTCCCTATCAAATTCAGTTCATTCATTCATTCATTCATTCATTCAAGTTTATGTGGCCTTCATCTCACTATAGATGGCCCGGCAATGAGTAGCAGTCAGATTATAAACAACAAATTAAGCAAAAAGTTAAAAGTATGAATACATATTATGAAACATCATAAAAGCTAGAAATACAACACACACACCCAGGTGAAAGAGGATAAAAATGGCAACCTTGTCAATGAAGCCATCTGAGCCAGTGTCTTCAGTTGTCTTGGACCTCTGGGCCTAAGACCACATCTGGGTCTTAAGGAGCTTTTCAGTGGGGTCACCTGACAACTTCTAATTTTCAATAGAAAAGAATATATGGAGCTCAGTCCTTGGTGCTCTATGAGCTTGTGTCTGCAACATGTAACAATCTACAGTGTTGTAGATGTACTGTACATCTTCAACATATTTATGTTCATCTACAACATAAGTTCAACATATATCAATATATTTATCTATATTTATCTATATCTATCTATATCTATATATCTATATCTGTCTACCTATCTATCTATCTATCTATCTATCTATAGTGTGTATATATATTTACACACACACACACACAAAAACATATATCAGGGATGCAGTGGCTCAGTGGCTAAGACGCTGAGCTTGTCGATCGAAAGGTCAGCAGTTCAGCGGTTCGAATCCCTAGTGCCACGTAATGGGGTGAGCTCCCGTCACTTGTCCCAGCTTCTGCCAACCTAGCAGTTCGAAAGCACATAAAAAATGCAAGTAGAAAAATAGGGACCACCTTTGTTGGGAAGGTGACAGCATTCCATGTGTCTTTGGCACTTATTCATGCCGGCCACATGACCAAGGAGATGTCTTCGGATAGCGCTGGCTCTTCGGCTTTGAAACGGAGATGAGCACTGCCCCCTAGAGTCAGGAACGACTAGCACATATGTGCGAGGAGAACTTTACCTTACAACGTATGTATATCTATAACATACATCTACAACATTAAGCATTGTATGTATGAGATACAGTGTTAAGGAGTGCTAATAAGCCACTATATAGGATAGGCAAGCAGAAGTCTAGCAGAACGATTTCATGAACCAACTAGTAATTAGAAGACACAAAACTTCTAAATCTCACAACACATGAATATAGACTCAGTGATAGTTTCAGCTGAGAAACTGAGCATGCTAGACCAAATCTAGTCCAAAAACTGCTAAGGAATTCCTGGAAGCTTGGTATTCACGGTGGCGCAGTGGTTAGAGTGCAGTACTGCAGGCTATTTCTGCTGACTGCCAGCTGACTACAATTTAGCAGTTCGAATCTCACCAGGCTCAAAATTGACTCAGCCTTCCATCCTTCCAAGGATGGAAAACGGCAAAATTTCCAGTGAGAATCTAGATTGTTGGGGGCCATATGCTGACTCTGTAAACCGCTTAGAGGCTGTAAAGGACTATGAAGAGCAGTAGTGCTATTCAACCAGTTCCATCCGGTTCGGGCGAATTGGTAGCGGAAGCTGCGGGAGGCACCACCCACCCGCCCGGACATCATCATGTCCTGTTTTTGATGCTCTGCTCATGCATGGAGGTGCCACGCGCGAGCAAAGCGAGTGAGTGCGGGCGAGCACTCCCATTTGCGAACCAGTAGCGAAGGTAAGTGAATACCACCCCTGGTGAAGCAGTATATAAGTCTAAGTGTTATTGCTATTCAGACAAATCAGCCATCAATAGACACATAGAGATAAACCACATTTAAACGGCATGCTAATTAAAGTAAAAGACCAGCGGCTAACACCAGATAAGCAGAGATTAACACCATGCAAATAATCAAGCAGAAAACAATACCTAATCAAGGACCTGCCAAGGATAAAGCCACACCCCCAGCAACATTGGCAAGGCAAGCTACTGCATGTATAGAGGGAGCAAACCCCACACTCACAAGCCACTGATGATGTTGTCTACGGTAGTTTCATAATGAAACATCTGCAACTAAGCAACCAAGCTCAGAGAGCACCAAGGACTCCAAAACCTCTTCATTTCCTCAGGTTGGGTCTTTTTTTCTAGGTCCACCCATTATCAGTGCTGAATCAAGCCAGCAGACAGCAGTGGGGGCCAAGGCCCGTCTGGAATGCTTGGTGGAAAGTGTGCCTCGGCCGGACAGGATTGTAAGTATTCCGACCTTCTTTTATTTTATTTTTTTTATTTTATTAAATTTTTATACCGCCCTTCTCCCGAAGGACTCAGGGCGGTGTACAGCCAAAGTAAAAACAAAGATATATACAGTTTAAAACAACAATTAAAAAGAGCAAATTTTAAAGGCCGATTATTAAAATTTAAATTAAATTAAAAAGTTAAAAATATTAAAAACCCAATTAAAATACATCACTAATTATGCCAGTCCCGCTTTAATGAATAAATATGTTTTGAATACTAGTTCTAGTGACCTTCCATTTGGCCTTTCATTAGATCTTTGCCCAATTTGTAAGAAGACAATAAATTTTGTAAGTAAAAAGGGTGACGGTTCGCAGAGATTACTAGGTGCCAATCAAAATACATACAGTACTCTTTCCATAGCAAGGAAGATTAAGCTGGAATTGTTAAATTGAATACTTTAAAGAGGAAAATATGTTCTTATCCGAATATCTGGAATTTGTGCTTGTGAAGAAGACAAAAATGAAACTCTGATTTTGGTTTTATTGATTAGAAAGATTTGGGGTTATAGAAATGGCTAATTATATATTAATATGTAAAAGCAAAAGTCAAGGAACTTCAAGATCAAATGAGGTACTAATACACTCTATAAAGCCTTAGTAAAACCACACCTAGAATACTGCATCCAGTTTTGGTCCCCACACTATAAAAACGATGTTGAGACTCAACCAGAAGGAGACTGGAGGCTAAAACATATGATGAAGGGTTGCAGGAACTAGGCATGGCTAGTCTAGTGAAGAGAAGGACCAGGAGAGAGATGATAGCAGCGTTCCAATACTTGAGGGGCTGCCACAGAGAGGAGGGGGTCAAGCTATTTTCCAAAGCACCTGAAGGCCGGACAAGGAACAATGGATGGAAACTGATCAAGGAGAGATTCAACTTGGAAATAAGCAGAATTTTTCTGACAGTGAGAACAATCAACCCATGGAACAGAAGTTGCCTTTGGAAGTTGTGGGAGCTTCATCCCTAGAAACTTTCCAGAAGAGACTGGGCTGCCATCTGTCAAAAATGGCGTAGGGCAGTTTTGGTGAACTTTTTTGGCACCGTGCGCGTGGGGGGGGAGCGCCAGGAACCAGAAGAGCAGCTCCTTTTCATGCATGCATGTGCCGGGAAACTGAGTTTCCAGTTTACAGCATGCGCGCCGATTACCTGGTCTTCCAGTTTCGGGCACGCATGAAGACCAGCTGGCCGGCACACATGCACACTCCGGAACCCGGAAGCTCAGCTTCCCAGCACATGCATGTATGCCAAGGAGCTGCTCTTTCGGTTTCCGGCACTTCCCCGCACGTGTGCCCTTGCTCCCATTTTGGCCCCACGCACGAACACCATCTGGCCAGTGCGCCTGTGCATGCCAGAAACTGGAAGAGCAAAGGCGATGCTTGGCGTGCCCAGAGAGATGACTCTGTGTGCCACTTTTCGCACGCATGCCATAGGTTTGCCATCATGGGTGTAGGGTCTCGGGGTGAAATCTACTTACCTTCCTTATCAGTTTGGAACTGCATGTGCCACATGCGTGCACAGACCTTCTGCGCATGCGCAAAACTTTATGCACATGCACAGAAGGTAACAAACACATTACTTCCTGGTTAAAACCAGGAAGTAATGACACCCGGGTGGGTGGGTGGGCGGAGCTTCGCTCTGCAATCGCTACCGGATCGCCGAACTACCAGCCACGATCACTTCCGGATCGTGCGATCCGGTCCGATCCGGGAACATTTTTTAAAAAATAGTTTTTATTGAGTATTTTACATTTTTAAAACCAAAAACATAATAGACAAAAAAGACAAAAACTGAAAAAAAAAGAAAAAAAAGAGGAGAAAAAAGACATACACATACATCTAACGTTAAAATACAAAATACAAATATAACAACATTATATAGGATATTACAACTTTCTGCATCGGCAGTTTCCTTGCTATTAAATTCAGTCTTTCTAAATAATCCCTTATTCTTGTATAACCATATTGAGCATTTTTACATACAATTTTGCTATATATACTTACATCCTGTATATTGACATAGTCAGTATTTTATCCTTACCAATATTCAATACTCTTAAATTTCAGTTAGTCAAAATTTACGTTCTTATTACTCGTTTTGATTTCTATTTTCTAGCCATACATAGATGTGTGATCCGGGAGCATTTCACCCCTGTAGGGCCTGCTTGGTGTGTGTGGGGGGGGGGGGGTTGGACTAGATGACCTACAAGGTCCCTTCCAACTCTGTTAATCTGTATTGAAGAACTACCCGTATTTTGCCTTCAAAACCCTTTGGATGGCCAACCTTGGTGGGGCCGTCAGCAGGCACAGCACATTTCTGCAGAAGATGAGGGGCCAACACCAAAAAGGCTCTGACATTAAGTCCAGCAGCGGTTCAGGTTTTCCTATCGTACCAGTCTGAACCTGGTAGATTCCGACGACATGGGCAAATCTTCCTGCTAAACTAGATGAAAGGGCATTTATCCCCCAGGGATTTCTAAGAGGAGGCTCTATTACATATAGGCAGTGAGCTCATTTGCAAGGCTGCTCCAGCTTCTGCCTTGTTGACCAGGAAAACTATGGCAACTGCTTTATTTTCCTCCCATTCATATCCTTGTCATGCGTGCTTCAGAGAAGCCTCCAGGCCACTAGCAAACAATGAAGTGCCACCTTTTAAAAAAAAAACTGTAATTGATGAGTGTACAAACAGTTAAAAACAGCAAGAAGGCTGGAGTGGAATTATTAATGAAACAATAAGTCTAAAATCCAATTTCTCATCTTTCCCCCAAAGCTCAGCAGGCTTAGGTTGCAAAAATACTCAGGCTTACCTGATTGTTTCCGTGGAGAATTCTTTCAGTGTCGATGTGCAGTCCTGTTATTGCTCTTCTCCGAAAATCAAGCCTATGCAAGACCATTAAATTACTATAGGGAAGAGCCTTGGCGGTTGCCAAGAGAATCAACCCCAGAAAAGCTGCAGGCCATAATTACATCGAGCAGGGCTTCATTTGAGGATGCAAACCAGCATTGTCCAACCAGAGAGAGGGAGGGAACCAAGGGTGAAATGCTACCAGTTTGCAGCGGTTTGGACCAACCAGTAGTAATAAAAGCTACCGATTTGGGCGAACCAGTAGTAAAAAAAATAGCTACTGGTTCAGGCAAATCGGTAGTTAAAAAGCTACCGGTTCATCCGAATCAGTATTTCCAACAATCAGCTGTGCCGCGTGATTTAGATCCGCTAGAAAGCAGAAAATCCTGCTTTCTAGCGAATCTAAATCGCGCGGCACAGCTGTTCCCCCCCCCAGCTGTTCTACCAACCTTCTTAAGCCTCCTTTTCCTGCGTGCAGCGGGCATTTGACACGCACTGCACATGTATGGGCAGGAAACCAGTGGGAAACCGCGGAGGATTTTGCCACTGGAGGGATTGTCAGAACCCTTTAAAAGCATTTTTTCTATAACCTCTTCGGCCGAAGAGGTTGTTAAGAAAAAAGCTTTTAAAAGGTTCTGGCGATCAGGCAACTCAGCTGGGATTGTCAGAACCCTTTAAAAGCATATTTTCTACAAGCTCTTCGGCTGAAGAGGTTGTAGAAAAAATGCTTTTAAAAGTAAAAAAAAATAAGTTAGCCACGCCCATCCAGTCACATTACCCCCCACCACCAAGCCACGCCCACAGAACCGGTAGTAACAAATTTTACATTTCACCCCCTGTTCTCAACTACAGGGAACAGACACGGCCTTTTTCTGCCTTTGATTTCTCCCTGAACAAGTAGATGAGACCGCATATCGCTGACTGGTGCGGCTTCCTCATGTGCTCGGTTTTCTAAGTAGCCGACGCGACCAGAAATCCCCGATGCAGCTCGCGATACCACGGCTTTGCACAGTTCACATTTTTCTCTCCAGGCGTTTCCTTCCTTCCTTCCTTTCTTCCTTCCTTCCTTCCTTCCTTCCTTCCTTCCTTCCTTCCTTCCTTCCTTCCTTCCTTTCTTTCTTTCTTTCTCTCTTTCTTTTGTTCCTGCAAAAAAAGGAAGCCGTATCAACCAGCCAGCCACTAATACAACGCTAGGCTAAAAAGAATTTTTAAAATAGAATTGCAATCCCTGGGAGATGGGGGAAGGGAGCTAGCTATGCTCCCACCATACCAAATAGCTAACCAGCACAGAATTTGCAACTCCAAATTGCTTTCCCAGAGGGCTTCGTTTTCAAATCCCGGTGAACTTTTTGGGTTTTTTCCCCCTCCTCCAATGAGTCTGCAAACAGAAATGAGATTTGCAAATGTACACAGGTAACAAACAGCTTTTCTGAGCTGGGGATGCCCAATGTGGTATGAGCCACGAGTGGGGAAAAAAGGTTTATTTTTGTAAAAAGGATTTCCAGGTGGCAGCTGCTACCTAGATTGGTCTCTGTATCCATGGCTAAAAGACCATAGCTGAGCGCAGAATTTATATTCCTGGAGTGAGAGATTCGTTAAGGGAGTTTTGCCCCGTTTTAGGACCTTTCTCCCTACGGTTGTTAAACGAATCGTGGTTACATTAATAACACGGTTGTTAAGTGAATCTGGCTTCCCCATTGCAAAGTCAAAAGGGGATCTCACCGGACACTGCAGCCGTCATAAATATGAACTAAGTTGCCAAGTGTCCACATTTTGATCACACGGCAACTGAGATGAAGCGGTCGTAAGTGTGAAAAACGGTGACTTTTTTCAGTGTTGTTTTAACGAACGGTTAAAGTCGATGATTAGTCCTCAACTTACAGCCGACTTACAACTCGACTTACAACCGTTCATTTAGTGAGCGTTCAAAGTTATAGCAGCACTGGAAAAAAGACTTATGACCGTTTTTCATACCTAATGACCTTTCCAGCATCTCCCATGATCATGGGATCGAAATTCAGATGCTTAGCAACAGGTTCATGTTTACGACCGTTGCTGTGTCCCGAGGTCATGTGACACCCGCCCCCCCCCTTTGTCAGCCTTCTGACGAACAAAGTCAATGGAGAAACCAGATTCAGTCCACAAACGGGTTGCCAACTTATCAATTGCAGTGATTCATTTGACAAGTATGGCAAGAAAGGAATAAATTTTATGACTGGCTTGAGAGGAGGAAGAATGCCAGAAAGTAGGGATAAGGAGTTCTGGAAATGTATATATCAATGTATATATCAATGTATATTGTAATTATGAGGGTAGAATAGTTATAATAAATCATAATAAATCATATAATAAATCATATAATATAATATAAATAAATCATATAATAAATCATCTATTGTAATGTCCTTCCTGTTAAAGACTACTTCAGCTTTAACTGCAATAATACTAGAGCAACTAATAGATTTAAACTTAATGTTAACCGCTTTAATCTAGATTGCAGAAAATATGACTTCTTTAACAGAATCATCAGTGCTTGGAATACTTTACCTGACTCTGTGGTCTCTTCCCATAATCCTAATAGCTTTAACCAAAAACTTTCTACTATTGACCTCACCCCATTCCTAAGAGGACCATAAGGGGCGTGCATAAGCGCACAAAATGTGCCTGCCGTTCCTGTCCTATTGTTTTTTTCTTCTTCCTATATATATGCTTATACCTCCTTATATTTACTCATTTATGTGTTTATATACTATATAATCTTTTTGTATGATACCTACATATATTGTTGTAAATAAATAAGTAAATATGTATAGAGTTGTAATAGTAGTAATAACATGATATATACTTGCTATAAATGGAATTAGGAGATATGTAAACCTATACATAAACTGAGAACATACGACATAGTAAATTAGATTTGACATAGATGTTAAAAACCAGAGACGTGGAGCAAAGTCCACTGTTTTTGTTTTGGGTTTTTTTAAATTCAATAAAAAATTTTAAAAAAGAAAAAGAGAGGTTGTAAAATGGGGCAAAACTCACGAAACGAATATCTCCCTTAACAACAGATGTTTTGGGCTCCATTGTGGTTGTAAGTCAAGGACTACCTTTTTGCCCGATGCCCCTTGATCTCACCTTTCTCTTCTGCGCCAGGCCTGGGCATGGGGCGAACGGATGCTGGATACTGGCTCCCTGGATCGTTTCACGGTAGACACTGTAGTGACCGAGCAAGGGGTGCTCTCAGCTCTGCTGATCGACCCAACCCACGACGATGACTTCGCGCTTCCCTACAACTGCACGGCATGGAACCGCTTTGGCGCACGCTCCGTGGCAGTCAGCTTACGCCGCCAAGGTGCGCCTCCTCCTATCGCTGGGCCAGGTTTGGTCACGGCTGCCTGGACTCAGTAGCCTGTTGTAGCTAATTGACTGGGTTCGCGCAACACACAATTCATCTTCATAGCACAGAACATGGAGGGAGGGAGGAAAAGGAAAGAAGGAAAGAAGGTAAGATAAGGGAGGGGGGAAGGACGGATAGGAAGGAAGGAAAGAGAAAAAGAAAGGAAGAAGAAAGGAAGGAAGGAAAGAAAGAAAGAAAGAAAAAGAAAGAGACAGAGAGAGAGAGAGAGAGAGAGAGAGAAAGAAAGAAAGAAAGAAAGAAAGAAAGAAAGAAAGAAAGAAAGAAAGAAAGAAAGAAAGAAAGAAAGAAAAAGGGAGGGAGGGAGGGAGGGAGGGAAGAAGAAAACGGAAGAAGGAGGAAGGAAGGATGGAAAAGAAAGGAAAGAAAGAAGGTAAGATGGAGGGAGGGAGAGAGGGAGGGGGGAAGGAAGGAAGGAAGGGAGGGAGGGAGGGAGGGAGGGAGGGAGGGAGGGAGAAAGGGATCATTTGCAGTTCAGTGCAGGGGTGAAATGCTCCCAGTTCGGACCAGATCGGCCGATCCAGTAGTGATGGTGGTGGGTGGTTCGGAGAACCAATAGCAAAAATATCTGGCCCATGTCCACCCAATGCCCGATCTCCAGCTTCCCCATTTGCCACTTCTTTTCAAAAATGCTTTTAAAAGGTTAAAAAAAAAAAAGGCTCTTTCGATCACAGCTAAGCCGCGCGATCATCGGAGCCTTTTTTTTTACTTTTACAAGCATTTTTTTTACAACCTATTCGACTGAAAGGGTTGTAAAAAAAATGCTTTTAAAAGTAAAAAAAAACGATCGCGCGCCACAGCCGATCACCCACCCACCCCCGTGCGCTATTCTACTTACCCCATGCCTCCTTTTGGCACGTACTTGGTTTGCATTTGGTTTGCCAGCAAACCGGTAGTAAACCGGTTCAGATTTCACCACTGGTTCAGTGTATTATAGAAACTGTAGACATAAGACCAGTGCATTAAAATATCAATGTCTCAGCGTGTAGTCAAATTTCACTAACAGTCTGCTTGCCGGCCTTTTGAGACTCGTAGATTTTTATTAAACAGAAGGATAAGTGAACAGGGGTCCTCTTCATCAGACGCAGCTGATCACCTCTTCCTAATCTGAGTCTCCTCCTCCTGAAAGATGCTTTTATTTTTTTACCCAACTAACTCGATTAGGTTAGAGAAACACCTGCCAGGTGCAGCATCCATCTTGATTGGCATCTCGTGCGACTCCCAGACCGTTGGACTAGTTTGGTGTCTTGCGTTTTTAGCCCAAAAAAAGAGTTAATTCCAGCAACCAGATTGAAAGCTTGATGCAACTGTTTTCTCCTCACAAACCAAAAATGCCGCAGATTCATTTCTGCGTTCAAAAGAGACGAATCTTTGCCGGTTTGTCTGAAGCCTTTGGCAGCAGGAGAGGGAAGCCTCTGGTGGCTCAGACTGGTAAGACAGTCTGTTATTAACAGCAGCTGCTTGCAATTACTGCAGGTTCGAGTCCCACCAGGCCCAAGGTTGACTCAGCCTTCCATCCTTTATAAGGTAGGTAAAATAAAGACCCAGATTGTTGGGGGGGCAATAAGTTGACTTTGTATATAATATACAAATGGATGAAGACTATTGTTTGACGTAGTGTAAGCCGCCCTGAGTCTTCGGAGAAGGGCGGGATATAAATGCAAATTAAAAAAAAAAAAAGAAGATAGTAACTTTCTCCAGCTTGGAGTCTCCAAGTGGGAGGAGAAGACCGTAGTGTCAGCGTTCCAGAAAAACCCCCAACTCTAAGTAAAAACTCCGAAGCAAGCATCTTTCAAAGTCCTATTTACTAGGATAGGTAAACTGGCACATCTGGGAAAACCCGAATCTGAGAGGTCCAGGTTTTCCCTCAGTAAATCAAAACCCCCAAAACCATCCCCTCACTCCTCAGTCGATCCCATGCTCCAATCGCCATCCATCCCATCTCGAGACAGCACTCCGACCACTCCTTCTCCAGATGCAGGATCGGCCTGACCTTGACCGACAGGAAGAATGCTATTATGTCTAAAGACAAACCCTCTACTAAATCCCCCCCCCTCCTACTTTTCCACACATGAGAAAGTGGCAGCACAGAAGCTTCCGGCCTAATATGGCTTCCAAAGCTGACACATAGTAGTCTAGAGATGAAACTAATCCAAGCCATGTTTCTTTTCTACCAAAGAGGTCCTGTCTGTTCTGATGTTGGGTGCGTTGGCTGCCTCAGGAGTTGTGGCTCTCTTGCTCTTAGTGGTCTTCGTCTCCCTCTGCTATCGACGTAAGCGCTGCGGAAAAGGTGAGGATTTCTGCAACTTTCTCTCGCTCCTTCCCCTGCTTCTGTCTCTGGACTTTGCAGTTCTTGCTTGAGTTAAAACCCAGCCGATAGGCTAAGCCAGTGTTTCTCAACCTTTAAGAAGTACAGGTACAGTATATGTGGTACCAGAGGTGGGCTGCTGGGGGTTTGCAGGGGTTCGGGAGAACCTCTAGCACAGAACTGCACAGAAGTGCAGTTCAGAGAATCCCCAAATCCCACTCCTGGCTGGCCCCACCCACCCCACCCCACCCCACCCCTCCCAGGAATCCCCATACGGCCCGTTTTGGATGCAGGTAAGTGCAGGGCGCACATGGAGGGTCAGGGAGAGCGAAAAATGGGCCTACCGGAAGTTTGGGAAGGCCGGAAATGGGCCTGTTTCCAGCCTCCAGAGGGCCTCCAGAGCCTGGGGAGGCAGTTTCCCCCCTCCCAGAGGCTCAAAGAAAGCCTCCGGAGCCTGGGGAGGGCAAACCCCCCCCCGTGGTGTAGGAGGCTGACTAGGCCACACCCACCATGGCTACGCCCACCCAGCAACAGACAGAGAACCTCTTGCTAAAATGTTACTACTATTGCTATTGCTAAAATGTTACTACTATTGAGCAAGGTACCATCCCTGTGTGGTACCTTGCTCAATAGTAGTAACTTTGAGAGGGATTTTGGAGTCCTAGTGGCCAATCACTTAAATATGAGCCAGTGGTGTGCTGCAGCTGCCAAAAAAGTCAACACAGTCCGAGGCTGCTTAAACAGAGGGATAGAATCAAGATTGAGTAGCCCAGTGAGACAGTGAAGCATGGAGTGGAACCTTAAGTAGGGCCTTTTTTGGCTTCACCGAAGAAGGGGGGGGGGATCTCAATTGATCAGTCCTTGATACAACTTCATCTTGCGTGCAAAGAACACACTTCCCAAAGCAGCTTGTGTCCTCTGCATAATGGCAACATCTTTGTCATTGACCTGCTGATGCCATTGAGCCAATGATCTCATTTCCATTATTGGGGCAATGATCTCATTACGCAGCTGACATAACGGGCAAGGTTTGCATAGTAGCATCATCACACAAACAATGTAAATCATAGGGATGAGATACGCTCCGATTTAATGGGCACTTCGGAATAATGAACTGGTCATTCCCTTCTTTTAGACACATGTACCACAGCCCCTAGCAATAGCACGTAGACCTATATGCCATCCCGGAGTGGTTTACAACACTCTGAGCAGATTATAGAGTCAGCGTATTTCCCCCAACAATCTGGGTCCTCATTTTTCACTGACATTTCGGAAAGCTTGAAGACTGAGTCAACCTTGAGCCAATCAGGATCGAACCCCTGGCACTGGGCAGAGTTAGCCTGCAATGCTGCATTCTAACCAGTGTGCCACCACCCCTTCATCTTTCTCTATATTCCATCATAGAGTTAGTCCTCCACTTACAACTGCTCGCTCAGCATCTGTTCAAAGTTATGACAGATTCCTCCTCATAAACTATTTACAATCCAATTTTGAAGTTACAGCAGCTGCAAACCTCCCCCAATCACAGGACTGTATTTTGGACACTTGGCGACCGGCTGACCTGTTTGTAATTTGTTCTCTAGTCAAAGGACCATATTTTTCCGCATTTTTCGCTGGCTCCCAGTGTTTACTTTCGAATTTCTGGCAAAAACACTCATTGGGAAGAATGGATTTACTTAACCACGGTGTTGTGAACAAGGCCCAAGTAGTGATTACTAAACACAATGCAGTCCTCAACAAACTTATTTTATTAAAACAGCTGAGAATTAATTCATTCTCAGCTTCGTCCAAAACAAAATTCTTAATATCACCAACCTTTGATGTCTTTGGCAACCTGCCAAAGGCTTTTCTCTGCAAAAACCCCACAAAGTTCAAGAGACACACGGAAAGCTTTTTTACAAAGAAGCCAACGGCTCATTGCTGCTCTTTTAAGCCCTATGGGAGGGGCCAGTCATCTTCTGGCCTTACTCCCGAGTTGTCCTTTTTTCTTCAGCTGCTCTTGCCTTCTGGCAGCTCTTCGCATGCATGCACTAGGAACAGGCTCCTCCTGTTCCTCTGCCTCTCAGTTGTCCGCCTCTGGAGGCTCCAGAATCCACGCATCTCTCCCAGATGGCCCTGGCCCCATCTCTGCCTCTGACACAGAGCCCTCATCCGGGCCTTCCCCTGACTCCAGGACTTGCCCATTGTCGTCCCTAGCCTCCACACTGTCTGACTCCGTTGCCAGGTCCGCGAGCTGCTGGCGGACCACAACACACGGCAGTTTTTGCTTAATAACTGCTGCAAAAAAAATAATAATGTTGTTAAATCAAATCTGCTCAATGACAGTCATAAACCAGCCCATTCACTCTGTTCCTTTGTTCACACATCACCCCTGAGCTATCACAGGGGCCGTGATAGCTCAGGCTGTTAAGAAGCCTGTTATTAGAACAAAGCAGCCTGCAATTACTGCAGGTTCAAGCCCGGCCCAAGGTTGACTCAGCCTTCCATCCTTTATAAGGTAGGTAAAATGAGGACCCAGATTGTTGGGGGGGCAATAAGTTGACTTTGTAAAAAAAATATACAAATAGAATGAGACTATTGCCTTATACACTGTAAGCCGCCCTGAGTCTTCGGAGAAGGGCGGGATATAAATGTAAAAAAAAAAAAAAACACATATCCCTCAACAAACCCAGATGGTCCCAGATTTGGGGTTCCTGCAAGGCGTCGCCAACCATTGTCCTTAAGAGTAACTTTCTAGGTCCGTGATGACGACCCTACGGCACGCGTGCCAGAGGTGACACGCAGTGCCCTCTCTGATGGCATGCAAGCCATCGCCCCAGTTCAGCTCTGCTGCACATGCAAACATGTCTCCCACCAGCCAGCTGGTCTTTGGGTCTTTGCTGGGCATGTGCGGGGGGCAGGGCGCATGCAGGAGGCCGGGCACACATTGCATTTGGGGGGTTCAAGCGCATGTGCATTCAGGCAAAGGTTAGCAATCTCTGTCCTAGGTGGTGGGGAGCACGATCTGACATCCGCCTCTCCCCATCTGCCTCTTCCACAGCCAAGCGGGGAACGCAGCTGTCTAAGGCTGATATCCTCGTGCAGATCACCACAAGCGAGAGCAGCCCCAGCAGGCCCAGCGAGGTGGAAGATGACGCCAAGGAACCTATGGTAAGCAGAGATCGACACTCAGGAGGTTTCTGGCAAGTCCCTGTTTCTGCAGCATCCCAGTCCCAGCTAGCCAAGCCTGCCTGTTTTGGAAAAGAGAGAGAGAGAGAGAGTACTTCAGTGTCTTCTTCTCCTCCTCTTCTTTTTCTCCCCCGCCGCCTCCTCCTCCTCCTCCTCCTCTTCTCTTCCTCCTCCTCCTCCTCCTTCTCCTCTGCACCAGCATTATTGCTCCCTTCCATTTCAAGATTCAAGCCAGGTGGGCAGTCTCAAGTTGCGCAAAGCCCTCTCGGATAGCAACGCTCACCTTTTTTCCCCTTCCTCTGCCTCCAGGCTACAAGCAGCGAGTCTCCAGCCACGTCGCACACCGAACACAGTGAAATCCTGGAGGATGATGAAGGAAGTCAGGAACTGAAGGTGAGCTCGGCTGGGGCTGAGTGGGATTTCCCGCATGTCTGACTGAGCCAGTGTGGTTGCATTGCATTTGCATTCAGGTTCCCCCACCCCCTTGGTTCTGGATCTACCTGGGGCAGGGGTCTGCAAACTTGGCTCTTTTAAGACTTGTGGACTTCAACTCCCAGAGTTCCTCAGCCAGCTTTGCTGGCTGAGGGACTCTGGGAGTTGAAGTCCACAAGTCTTAAAAGAGCCAAGTTTGCAGGCCCCTGACCTGGGGAATTGTAGACCACTCACTCTCTTTCAGGCCATCTTCCTCCCCAGGATGTGTTGGTGGTGGAGATGAATGGGAGAAGACCTTCATCAGTAGGCTTGAGTTCTTGGGATGGAGACGTCGCCAATGGATAAACAAATGAGGGGAGAGGAAGTTGTGGGGCAGAAGATTCCCATGATAAATGAGATTTACTTTCACCTGCGACCGATCATTCTTAAACACGGAAAACTTATTCTGCAGTACTGTATCCTAGAAAATGGCCCAGCTCCTGGCTGGCAACCTAACAATGAGGTTGAGCAATGAGTCCACCTCTAACCTCATGACCCTCTTTTTCTCCACAGGACCCCACCAATGGCTACTACAAGGTGCGTGCCCATGAGGAGCCCTGCCTGGGGAGCAGCTTTTCAGAATACACGCCGGCCCCCCGACCTTTGTTCGGACCGACGTCCTTGTACCCCTCCACGGGACCGGTGCAACCAAAACTCTTTGACTACACCCACCGCTACACCTTGGGTACCCCCAGTTCCCGCTCGGCGTACGACACCACCCACGAGCGGCTTTTCCCTCCAGAGAACATATACAGTGGGGCGACCTACCTCACAGCTCCCTACAGCCGAGCTTTTACTAGTTACGTCAAGCCGAGCAGCTACGAGAAAGCCGAGAGCGGTTACGAGCAATCCGACCAAGCCAGCAAAGCTTCGGGCTGCTCCCGTTTCTCCTACACTTCCTTGTCTCAGCAGTCTGACTATGGGCGCCCCGCTCAACAGCGCATGCAGACTCACGTATGACGGAACCCCTCACCCCTTCCGGACTCTTCTTCCATCGTCAGTGAGAAAGAAACGGAAGTGGACGCTCGCTTCGGGGGGGAAACTGGTTCCAATGGGGACAGCCTTGAGGACCTCAAATCACTTCCTGAGGGCCCCAAACTAGCCTCGCCCTCTTGAGGAACCTCAACAGGGGGACTGGCCTAGGGGGCCAACTCCGGCAACCAAAATGGCCGCCACCCTGCTTGCCTTCTTCCGACCGGAACCTAGAACTGTGAAGCAATCGATAGACAGACTTTTCTTTGGGTCAGGACACGAAAGCGGACCCAGGATGCAACGTGTTCCCCCTTTGGGTCTGGACCCGACCTTATGGAGGGGTGACGTGACTCAGTCTGTAAGAATCCAGATTTCACATGGTGGCCAAGCTTTCATGGGAGATCAGCCATAAGTGTAGCTTACAAATCCATTGGTGATCGAGCTGACTGATGCGCCACCTTGGCTTCCTCCCCCCTCTCCCCCTTCCTGCAGTCGCATGATTCTGGGAAATCTTTACGCATGGGCACTAGTGCTTGTATTTTCATTTTCCTGGCTCGATGCTGTGGTTTACATCCGTGTTTCTCAAACCTCCGCAACTTTTAAGAGGGGGGGTGTGGGCTTTTAACTCCCAGAATTCTCCCACCAGCACGCTGGCCGGAGGAACTCTGAATCCCTAGTATAGATAGGTCTCCTGCGTGAGCAAGGGGTTGGACTAGATGACCTCCAAGGTTCCCTTCCAACTCTACTGTTACTGAGTTGAAGTCCACAGACGCCTTAAAAGTGGCTGAGGCTGAGAAACACTGGTTTAAATAACTCCCATCTTCCCTCTCTTTAGCTAGCAGGGGGGGTGGGCACCCCGGATGGATAGAAAGGCAACTAAATTCCTTTCC
Source organism: Ahaetulla prasina (assembly GCF_028640845.1). NCBI lineage: Eukaryota > Metazoa > Chordata > Lepidosauria > Squamata > Colubridae > Ahaetulla > Ahaetulla prasina. The sequence goes on along the minus strand of NC_080548.1, from coordinate 22,814,843 downwards.
CCTTTCTTAGGTAATGGTAGCGCCATGTTTTAATGAGGGGGGGGGGAAGTGCTATTTCCAAGCACTTGCAGCACCCGAGACTCGCCAGCAGGTGGCAGTGGTGTTTAACCACGATGCCAAGAGAAAACTTGAACTGACCATTAACAGTTGACATGAAAGGGACCGAGGGAATAAAATCTAATTTAAGGTGGGGGGGGGAAGAGAAAATAAAAAAGCAGAGCATGGAAGAGAGCAAGAAGCCAAAAACGGGCAAGATCTATTGATCTTGTTTGTGCATCTATTGGGGGGATGGATAAAGCTGTCGGTTTTCTTTAGAGTTAAGTTATTCCTTCCGGTTTCCTTTCCTTTTTATTTTTATTTTATTTTTTTTGCCTTAAGTGTATTTCTATGCTCCTATAGGGCGTTTTACAAGGGGAGGAATACTGTTGTTTTCGTGTCTTCGGAACCAACGGAGTTTGGTTGATTTTATTTTATTTTTGGTTCCTTTTTTTTTTTTTCCCCCTTCCGCGTTTTTCAAGCAAGAGCTCTCAGAGGCCGTTTGGAGCCGTGCCTGCTTTGAACCCGTGGTTCTTCAGAGACAAAGAGGGAGAGATGTACGGACACTTGAAATATTTATATTTAATTTTAAAAAACATGAGACAAAGAGCGAGGCTGGGTTATTTTTTTTTCTCTTTGTTCATCCGGCGGCAGCAAAAGGAAACGGCAAATGTTTAAAAGGGGGGGTGGGTCATTTTGGAACATTGGAAACCGCCTTTCGCGATGACAGGTGGTCCGGTGGTCCGATGGGATTTGTTCTCTGCTTCTCCCGTGCGATGTTTTACACAGGTGTCACACAACGTGCCCCCGTTGTAGCCTAGATGCCCATAAAAATGCTAACGGGTACCCTGTGCTGTTACAAGAGAAAGAGAAAAAAGAAAACGCATTTGGATTCTTCGCCAAGAGCTGAATTCTTAAAATAGGTTTAGATCAGGGGTCGGCAACCTTAAACACTCAAAGAGCCGCAAAGGCCCTAACCGGAAGCCCCCCATTTAGTCATTAAGCCAACCGGAAGTCTGGTTCCCCCTACCATACTGTCTCCTCCTAGAGCGGCGTCCTTTCTCTTCTACCTATCCTAACTGAAAGCCCTATCAATTGCGGAGCTGGCTGGCGATGGAGCTGCAGCAGAGGGATGAAAGAGCCACATGCGGCTCCAGAGCCACAGGTTGCCGACCCCTGGTTTAGATTATATAAATTATGGAGAGCGTTTTACGTTTTTTTCCCCCCCAGCTATTTCTGATGTAAAGGACAAAGCACTTGAAATTACTGGTAGCTTCTGCTCTCCCAACTTGGGCTTTTGGTATTTCTGATGGTCTAATATCCGTTATGGGTAGTCCTCGACTTACGACCACAACTGGTAGCGGAATTTGGGTGATGTGGTTGTTTTAAACAGGTCATCGTGTGACCGCACCCAATTTTACAAATGTTTTTAACCAGGGTCATTATGTGAATCGCGTCTTAGTTAAGCAAATCACACAGTCATTACGCAAATCCAGTGGACTTTGCTTGTCAGAAGCCAGCTGGGAAGGGTTACAGATCGCAATCACGTGATCACAGAGGCTGCAACCATCAATAAACGCAACAGTCATAACTTCACTTTTATATATAAAAGTTATATCACTTTATAAAAGTGATTATACTGTATATCACTTTTTCCGAGACCATCATATCTTCGAAGCGAACGGCTGTAAGTCAAGGTCTACCCGTACATTTCAGAATCATCTTTGCAGTGCATGAGGACTAGAATCTTAACTTTTAAAAATGAAAGGCAGATCTTCTTTGGCTACTAACATGGTATACATTTTGCCCTGTTTTGCATTCTCAAACCCCACCCCAACCCTGAAATATTAACGTTATATCCTTGGTCTTCCACAAGAGGGCAGTCTTATGCCACTTGAATTTTTTTTAAGAAGGAAAACATTACTTTTAAGTGTATATTTTCCTTTCCTGCTCACACACACACACACACACACACACACACACACACACAAATATCACACATTTGACCTTCCCTCCCTTTGGGCATAACTGAGCTCTCTTGCTGAGCGGCAGGAATTTCCTTCAGCCAGAGATCGCAGCTCATGGGGTCACACGGGCTTTGCGTGCCTTAAGGCTTCCGCTTCAAACTCTGTCCGTTTAAAATCGTAGAGTAGGGATAACATCTGCACCTTAAAATCTCAGTCTCAGGTTGTGACAGACCCAAGTCCTGATGAATCACAAAGCGATGTATTTGCATATTGCTCACCGCAGTTTCTCAATTACATTTATGGCTCCTTTTTGGGAAGCTGCAGGGCGCTGTGGTTTGTTCAGCGAACCAAAGGTTGAGTATGTGATTTTGTTAGGATGTATATCTGGCAACGGAGGTGCCAGAGGAATCCATGGTCTTCGCTTAGAATATCTTCCAACCGATCCTGATTTTGAAAGGGTGCCATTTCAGAGAAATTCCTACCACATCTGTACTTGCCACTTACAAAAGCTGTGTTTTTCCCCTGTCGGCTAAAAGTGGGAAGCACGCACAAGCGGTACCTCGATACACGTTTACCTTCCCAATAGGGCTGACTTCCTGTCCGTTTCCTGCAGCCATCTCCTTCCTATCACAGCTCATCAAGTACTAAACAAACGCCGAGTACCGAATGAGCATTTTCACATCAAAATGCGTCGAGTACCAAATTTGGCGAGTTTTGAAGCAGTCGAGTACTGAGGTACTACTAAAATTCTCATTGTCATAACCTTTAACTGGTCAAAACTGTTTCTCGTAGGCAACAACTTTTGTGAAGCAATGTACTTTTAAAGGGCTAACGTAAAGAAATGTGTCCAAAATCCAGGACTCCCAAAGGAATGACATTTGGGAAAGTTGTGATTGCTTCAGTACTAGTACTGCCAACTGCATTGCTGGACTGCTGCGGCATTCACATTATCTTCACTTTCAACGCTCTGTGACAGTTTCCCAGCCAGTCTAGCAATCCCTTGCTGCCTCCCTACCCAGCAGCAGCCGCTTATCTGCCTGCTGGAAAGGTGAGGGAAGAGAGGAAGGAAGGAAGGAAGTGAGGAAAGTTTCCAAGGCTCCTGCCAGATTCCTACAAGTAAGCTCAATGGGGGAAGCTGGTAGGAAGTTGGAAGTCAGTTCTGCTCCAACTGCTTCTTTGCCTCTCCTCAGTCATTCTCTTTTTCTGTTTAAATAAGGAAATACGGTACCTCTGAAACAATGTCCCATTGGGGCATGGGTTATCTAATCTTATTTAAAAGTTATGTCATTCCTGAGTTTCATCGTTTTTGGAGAAAGGTAGAGCTTTGTGATGTTTTCAGATGTTTTAGGACTTCGGTTCCCAACATTCCAAGCCAACATGGCCTAAGAATTCTGGGAAGTGAAGTCCTAATGCATCTGGAGAGCACCCTTAATATATGAGGCAGACAATGGTTTTTCTATTATATAGCAGGAAATCAAAATAAATGATATCATTCAGCAATATACATTGCTACATGGCTTGTGTTCTTCTCTCAGCACATACGTACACGTGCCCATATTTCACAGCAATTCCGATGTGCCACTGCTTTTAATAGCAGATGGGGCTGATGTCAATGCCTTGGGGGGGGGGGAGGGAAACAGAAGAGAGAATGAGGTATTGCTGACTCTCACCAGCATAATCGGCCACACTTAAATGATCTAAATGGCTTCATTGTGATCTTGTTATTGTTGTCCTTCGCCAAATATACTATTTTTCATCACGGCTGCATAGCCAAGAGCTTGTGAATGCTTCCCGTGATGCCTTTGGTGGGGTGGGGTGGGGGGACAAAGATATAAATGACAATGGGTTGCCACACACAAAGGGGCAGTTGATTTTCAGTCTCATTTCAAATAATCTCTTTGCAAAACCGCAGCTCTTGGAAAGCAAGTTATCTCTGGAATGTGAGTTGAAGGGCAGAAGAAAGAGAGTCAAATGGAGAAGGGGGGAAGGAGAGGAGGGGAGGGGAGGGGAGAGGAGAGGAGGAGAGGAGAGGAGAAGAGGAGAGGAGAAGAGAAGAGAAGAGAAGAGAAGAGAAGAGAAGAGAAGAGAAGAGAAGAGAAGAGAAGAAGGAAAGGAAAGGGGAGAGGAGAGGAGAGGAGAGGAGAGGAGAAGAGAAGAAGGAAAGGAAAGGGGAGAGGAGAGGAGAGGAGAGGAGAGGAGAGGAGAGGAGAGGAGAGGAGAGGAGAGGAGAGGAGAGGAGAGAGAACAGGGGTAAAATGCTCCCGGTTCGGACCAGATCAACCGATCCAGTAGCAATGGTGGCAGGTGGTTCGGAGAACCAGTAGCAAAAATCCCTGACCCACCCCGCCCATGCTCACCTGCTTGCCAGCTTGCTGCTTCTTTTAAAAAATGCTTTTAAAAGGTAAAAAATAGAGGCTCTGACGATCACAGCTTGGACGCACGATCGTCAGAGCCTTTTTTTTTTACTTTTAAAAGCATTTTTAAACAACCTATTCGGCCAAATAGGTTGTTAAAAAAATGCTTTTAAAAGTCAAGAAAAAGATCACGCGCCAAAGTTGATCAATCCCCACTCCACCCCATGCACACACACACACACTGTTCTTCTTACTCCATGCCTTCTCTTGGTGTGCACCACGTGCACGCACCTTGCATTTGGTGCATGGGGCATATTGTGCATGTGTGCACACAGCACACATGCGCAGCCAGCGAACCGGTAGTAAACTGGTTCAGATTTCACCACTGGGAGAGAGGAAGGGAAAGGGAGAGGAAGGGGAGAGGAAAGAGGAGGGGATAGGAAAAAGGAAAGGAAAGGGAAGGAAGGAAGGAAGGAAGGAAGGAAGGAAGGAAGGAAGGAAGGAAGGAAGGAAAGAGAAAGAAAGAAAGAAAGAAAGAAAAAGAAAGAAAGAAAGAAAGAAAGAAAGAAAGAAAGAAAGAAAGAAAGGAAAGACAGAAGGGTTAAGAAAAAGAAAGAAAGGAATGAAAGAGAAAAGGAAGGAAGGAGGAAGGAAGGAAGGAAGGAACGAAGGGAAGGAAGGACGGAAGGAAAGAGTGAGAGAGAAAGAAAGAAAAAGAAAGAAGAAAGAAAGAAAGAGAAAGAAAGAAAGAGAGAGAGAGAGAGAGAGAGAGAGATGGATGCCTCCACCCACTTTTGCTTCAGATTCCATCCATTACTATCATAAAGTGTGGGTCTCAAAAAAATTACTTCTTAGGATTTGGCCTTCTGGTGAAAATAAAACCTAACCCTGTTGAAGGTAAAACTGCCAAGAGAAATAAACATCCCAGATGCAACTGAAAGCGAACAGGTAATATAAACCCAGAAAGTTAAAACGAGATTATCTTTCTTGCATATATCGGTGCACCCTAGGAAAACAAAATGCACAGAGTGAATAAATCTAATTGGCTAAAAGTGGCAATTTACAAACGTTCATGTGTGTTTTTAAAAAGTACCGGACAGGACAAAGGATTTTCCAGTAACACAATGTACTAGTATAAAGCTGTTCAATAATGTTAAATAGAGCTTGTGCATTCATCATTTCAGTGACGCAGTGATCATCTTAAATCAGGGAAGGGCAACTATGGCTCCTGTATGCAGGGGTGGGCTTCAAAAATTTTCGCAAAGGGTTCTCTCTGCCTGGTTGCTGGGTGGGTGTGGCCATGGTGGGCGTGGCCTAGTCAGCCTCCTGCACCACGGGCAGGGAGGAATTTTTGCCCTCCCTGGGCTCTGGAGGCATTTCTCGAGCCTCTGGGAGGGCAAAAACGGCCTCCCCAGGCTCCGGAGGCCCTCTGTAGGCCAGAAACGGGCGCATTTCCAGCCTTCCCAAACTTCCGGTAGGCCCGTTTTTCGCCCTCCCCGAGCCTCCGTGCGCGCCCTGCACTTACCTGCATCCAAAATGGGGCGGATGGGGACTCCTGGGAGAGGAGGGGTGGGTGAGGCCAGCCAGGAGTGGGATTTGGGGAGTTCTCCGAACTGCACAGATTCACTCAAATTACAAACAAAGCTTCAGGAAAAAACCAAACAAACCCTAAACTTACCAACAGTTGGGATCATTAAACCTTATTTATTATACATGTTACAGCCTGCTTTGTTTTAAATTTGGAGATGCACCCTTGAGCCACATCAGATCATTCTTCCATGCTTGAGGTTGGATTGTGGGTGAAGTTTTGAAGGCCCAGATGGCATTGACATGACCTTGTCAGAACTAAGCAGGCTCCAACATGGTTAGTTGTTGAATGGGAGACCACGAAGAAACGCTAGGCTTGTAGTCCAGACTGGGTAGTTGAAAAAACCCAAAAGACAGTGGTAAACCAAGCCTTATATTGTTTTCAAGAAAACTATGGGATGTTACGCTTCACCGGATAAAGCAATAAATCTCTGATCCCCAGAAACACAATCTTAAATCCAGTAAGGCAGAAGCTTCACAAACTGAGACAATTGGATAAGTTGTTTTATGATAGCTATCAAGAAAGTCAAATATGCAGTATTATTTTTCCTTTGGCAGCCAAAGACTGACTGGCCTTGCAAATATGGATTCAGAACTTTTTCCTCTAGATTCACAAAGGGTGTTGCTATTGTGACCCAGGCCCAAGGAGGTGGTAGGAAACTCAGTCAGTGAAAAAACAAACAAACTTTATTCGAACAGCTGAGAATTACTTCATTCTCAGCATAGTTCAACTAAATTAAAACAAATTCCTCCCAACACAAATTCGTCAGTACTATTGCAAACCTTGGTCCAATTAGGCAAACTGCCAAAGGCCTTTCTTGGCAAACGTTCAGAAGTCACAGATACAAAAATAAATGCAAGAAGACGAAGCTATCAATGTTGTTTTCTGGCAAAGCCCAAATGCCATTGCTGGTCTGTTTTAAGCCTTATGGGAGGGACCAATCATTTCTTGGCCTACTCCCGAGTCGTCCTCTTTTCTTGAGCTGTTCTTGCCTTCTGGCAGCTCTTCTCATGTGTGCACAGGCTCCTCCGGTTCCTCTGCCTCACTACTATCAGTCTCTGGAGGCTCTGGAGTCCGCACCTCGCTCCCCGATGGCCCTGGCCCCACCTCAGCCTCATTGCTATCCGACTCCGTTGCCAGCTCCGCAGGCTGTTGGCGGACCACAACACTTGCATAGCTTTCTACCAGGTTTGAGAGGCAACTGAAATTCAGATATATTCGCACAGAATATATGAAACAGAGAACAGTAAAGTTGGAAGGGACTTTAGAGGTCACCTAACCCAACTCCTTGTTCAGGGGATTCTGTCTTGAGAAGATTGCTTCTTGGTGTGCCAGCTTCAACTTTTATACCTGCGCATGTCCTTCAGGGGCGGGATGGAACCGATTTAACAACCGGTTCGGTGAATGCGCGCTTCGCTACCTAACGCGCCTGCACACAGCAATTTGAAGCTCAGCTGCTTACCTTCTAAGGCAGCCCCGGTAAGTAGAACAGTAAAAGCGCAGAAATCAGCTGTGTTGCATGAATCAGCTGAGCCAGAAAGAAGGAAATATAGGACAGGATAGGGCGGGGACGGGTGGGCAGGGTCAGTTGATCATTAGAACTACCGGTTCACCCGAATCGGTCCGAACCAGCTGAATAGCACTCCTGGGGTCCATGCATAACCATCAGTTGAGTTCCACTTTACTCTTTATTTAGATGCTTTGAGAAGCAATGTACTTTGCTCCATGTTGCTCAAGTCTAGGAGCACTCATATTGACGGAGGAGAATATTTGACTCTTGGAGAAGAGCAACAAGAATGATCAGGGGCCTCTAGGCTAAAACATACAAAGAACGTTTGCAGGAATTAGGTATGTCTAATCTAATGAAAAGAAGGAACTAGGGGAGACACAATAGCAGTATTCCAATATTGGAGGGGTTGCCACAAAGAAGAGCGGGGTGGTGGTCAATTTATTTTCCAAAGCACCAAAAGGCAAGACAAGAAACAATGGATGGAAACTAACCAAGGAGAGAAGCAACCTAGAATTAAGGAGAAAATTCCTAATGGTTAGAGAGCAATCCACCAATGGAATAGCTTGCATTCAGAAGTGCTCTGGTGCTCCATCCCCGGAGGCTTTAAAAAAGAGCCTCAACAACCCTTTGTCTGAAAAGATTTATTATTTATTTATTTATTTATTTATTTTATCACAACGGTATATATAAACATAAGCATAAAATAACTATACGACATATAAGCATATATATGGACTACTGCAATGCTCTTTACTGCAATGCTCTCTACATGGGGCTCCCCTTGAAGAGCACCCGGAGACTTCAGCTAGTTCAGAACGCGGCTGCGCAGGTTATCGAGGAAGCGTCTCGGAGCTCCCACATAACACCTATCCTGCGCAGACTGCACTGGCTACCTGTTGTTTTCCGGGTGCGCTTCAAGGTATTGGTTACCACCTTTAAAGCGCTCCATGGCTTAGGACCGGGCTATCTACGGGACCGCCTACTGCCGGCTTCTATCTCCCATCGTCCGCACGCTCCCACAGAGAGGGACTCCTCAGGGTGCCGTCAGCCAAACAGTGTCGACTGGCGGCCCCAGGAGGGCCTTCTGTGCTAGCTCCGACCCTGTGGAACGAACTTCCCCTCGGACTTCGACAATTACCTGACCTTAGGACCTTTCGCCGCGAACTTAAAACTTATTTATTTCGTATGGCTGGACTAGCCTGATTTTTATTTTTATTGGATGGGTTTTTAAAATTTTGTTATTTTACGGGGGAGTACATTTTTTAACATTTTGGGCATTTAAATTAGTTTTTTAAGGGATGTTTTTAATTATTGTGTGTATTTGTATTTTATCTGCCTGTTCACCGCCCTGAGTCCTTCGGGAGAAGGGCGGTATACAAATTAAAATAATAATATTATTATTATTATTATTATTATTATTATTATTATTATTATTATTATTATTATTATTATTATTATTATTATTATTATATTAGTATAAGCATGAAATAACCATACGAATTGGATACAATCAAAGGAAACAATAGGACAGGAACGGTAGGCACTTTTGTGCTCTTATGCACGCCCCTTACAGACCTCTTAGGAATGGGGTGAGGTCAATAGTAGATAGTCTTTGATTAAAGCTTTGGGGATTTGGGGAAGAGACCACAGAGTCAGGTAGTGCATTCCAGGCATTAATAGCTCTGTTACTGAAGTCATATTTTCTGCAATCAAGATTGGAGCGGTTCACATTAAGCTTAAATCTATGGTGTGCTCGTGTATTGTTGCGATTGATATAGGGCCTCCTGCTTGAGCAGGGAGGTTGGCTAGAAGACCTCCAAGGTCCCTTCCAACTCTATTATTCTGTGTTCTAAGTTTTCAAGGGAGGGGTCCTTACTACTCTTTGAGTTTGGTGGTGTGTTTTTTTTTTTGCAGGCACTTCATTACCCAGACTAGGTAACATCATCAGTGCCTGCAAGAAAACCACCAAGCTCAGGGAGCACCAAGGACTTCTTGGTGCTCACATTGTTTTGTTTTTAAAATCAGCACATTTCCTTCTGCCTCCTACCCACAGTACACCCCCTGAAAGCAGTGGTTGGATCCTGCCGGTTTAACAACCGGTTTGGTAATCACGTGTTCTGCACGGGCAGTTTTGACAAAACTAAACTTCCACGTTACTTCTGGGGACTGACACAGCTGAGGCGCGGCAATCCACTCTGCCGCGCGAATCGGCTGACAGGATAAAGGTAAGTAAAGCACACAGGGGCGGGTGGATAAACCTGATTGGACCGAACCGGTTCGCTCCCAGCTAATCATCGGAGCTACCAGTACGCCCGAACCGGTCTGAACCGGTAGAATCCCACCCCTGCCTGAAAGTAGCAAACGCCTTTTCCCATTTGTGGATAGTTCTTTGAGTGTTGCTGTTTTTTAATCTTATTTATTTCTTTAAAATGGCCACTGTTTCTCTTCCTACCTATCCACTGACGGCCAGGTTTCCCCCCCCCCCAACTGGAAGCCTCAACATCCAGATTTGACTACAAGTAATCCTAAATTTACAACAGTTCATTTAGTGACTGTTTGAAGTTACAACGATACTGTAAAAAGTGACGTATGGCCATTTTTCACACGGACGACTGTTGCTGCGTCTCCGTGGTCACATGATTTACAGTCAGACGCTTGGCAACTGGTTCATATTTATGACGGCCGCGGTGTCCCAGGGTCATGTGATCATCTTTTGCGATCCCGGGGTCATGTGATCATCGTTTACTAAGAAAGCAAAGTCAGTGGCGAAGCGGGATTCCCTTCACAGTGTTATTATTGATCTAAGTGTTGTTAATTTAAGGAACTGCAGTGATTCACTTAACAAAGTTGGCCAGCAAAGTCATAAAACGGGGACAAAACTCACTTCACAGGTTTTTCACTTAGCAACTTAAATTCCGGGGCCCGTTGTGGTCATATGTCGAGGGCTCCCTATGGCTAACCTTTTTGCTGTTGCTGGCCAAAAGTGGAGGGAGCGCAGGGGGGTGTCATGCGCATGTGGGCCCACACCCATAATTCAATGTGCCCCACCCCCCTGTACATGCGCACACAACCCCATTCTTCCCCCCCACTTCTGGCACGCAATGGCACGGTGGGAGCAGGAGGCCCATTTTTCGCTCTCCCCAGTCTCCAGAGCCTTTCTAGGAGCCCGGGGAGGGTGAAAATGGCCTTCACCACCCCTTCGCAGGCCCTCTGGAGGCCAGAAACAGCCCATTTCCCAACTTCCGGTGGGCCCGGAAGGCCCAAAAATCAGCTGGCTGGCGCGCTCATGTGCATCAGAGCTGAACTAGGGTAACGCTTGCGTGCCCACCAATATGGCTCCGCATGCCACCTGTGGCACATGTGCTGTAGGTTCACCATCACAGCTATAGCCTTTTCTTACTTTTTTAATCTCCAAACTGGGGTGGGGATGGGAGGAGAGAGAGAGAGATTCCTAAATTTCCACACGGGAGGAATCCGTGAAGAGCTCCACATTCCCTTCCTTCGACGCAATCGCCGTTTTTATTCTTTCTCTCTCTGGGTGCCTTTGCTCCCTTCCCCTGGACTCGAATCCGCTCGATGGAAAGAATAGGTTTTTTCCTGCTCCACGTGGCCACAAACACTGCACGGCGGATCGAATAATTCCAGCCCTGCAGGACTTCTCCCCCAACAGCTGCAGACGGTGATTTAATTCAACTGAGTGAGGCAACGTCATGCACTATTAAGTCATTGCCAATAGGGAATCACCCATGAGGAGGATTGATAAAAAGATCGATCTGTCACCAGGGCTGCAGGAAAAACCAGCAGGCCGCTGGAGAATGAGGTCAGCCACTGGATCAGGTTTTCGTTGGATTCAAAGACTGGGCTAAGCATTCTAAGCAGCTCAGTGCTTACAATAAGACCACAGAGCTCTAGAAATCAGGGGTTCACAGAGATCTAGAGATCAGGTCTGCACAGCAGTGGTGAAATCCAATTTTTTTGTTACTACCGGTTCTGTGGGCGTGGCTTGGTGGTGGGCGTGGCAGGGGAAAGATACTGCAAAATCTCCATTCCCTCCCCACTCCTGGGGAAAAGATATTGTAAAATCTCCATTCCCTCCCCACTCCTGGGGGAAGGATATTGCAAAATCTCCATTCCCACCCCACTCCTGGGGGAAGGATATTGCAAAATCCCCATTCCCATCCCACTCCTGGGGGAAGGATATTGCAAAATCTCCATTCCCACCCCACTCCTGGGGGAAGGATATTGTAAAATCTCCATTCCCACCCCACTCCTGGGGGAAGGATATTGCAAAATCCCCATTCCCTCCCCACTCCTGGAGGAAGGATATTGTAAAATCTCCATTCCCACCCTACTCCTGGGGGAAGGATATTGCAAAATCCCCATTCCCACCCCACTCCTGGGGGAAGGATATTGCAAAATCCCCATTCCCACCCCACTCCTGGGGGGAAGGATATTGCAAAATCCCCATTCCATTCCCACTCCTGGGGGGGAGGATATTGCAAAATCCCCATTCCTACCCCACTGTGGGGCCAGCCGGAGGTGGTATTTCCCGGTTCTCCGAACTACTCAAAATTTCCGCTACCAGTTCTCCAGAACCTGTCAGAACCTGCTGGATTTCACCCCTGCTCCACAGAGATTTAGAGATCAGGGCTCCACAGAGATCCCAGGGTCCATACGCATGGAAGGATTGTCTTCTGCCTTCTCTCTCTGGAGTGTGCAAATCTAAGAGCAACAGCAACGTGCAATTCGAAGGGTGTTCCTTGGGGCACAGTTAGGCTGAGCAAATTGTGGCTCTTGGGCGTGCATGCATGCCACACCCCCGATCCAACGGTTTGGGGCCTTTCCCTTTCCCCAGTCTGAACAACACAATCGGCATATTTTATACAGCATCGTTTCTCAACCCTGGCAACTTTTAAGGTGTGTCCATGCCACTTAACTGGGGAATTCTGGGAGTTGTAGTAGTCCACACCTAAAGTGGCCAAATTTGAGCTATACAGGCTTCTCTTTGCTGGCATCTAGGGGCTGGCTGCAGTTTTACAGCACAGATACGCCAGCTCCGGATAGCAGATGCTATATTCACAGTAAGCAGATTCTGTGACCTTTGCGTCCTCCATGGATGGTTAAGATTCTTGCAGGCAGAAAAATTGCTTTAGTAACCAGATTTTCCTCTTTAAGGGGAGAATAAATTGCCTGGATTCCGTTGTAACCATCCACGGCCCCCTCCCGCTTCCCAAAGATGATCAATACTAGTTTCAACGGAAGCATCTCACCATCTGCTTGGTAACTTGCCTGAAACTTGGGAACGTACATACATTTTGGGATGGGGGAAGCCAAGAGACAGGCACAGTTATTTCTCTAGCTAAGAGACGGGCGGGCAACATGCTTGCACACTCCGAGGAAAAACCTAGAAAAGCAATCCATGGTTTGAAACCCTGAAACAGGCTTTGAGCCAATCAAACCCTGAAACAGGCTTTGAGCCTCTGGTGGCTCAACAGACTAATACAGTCTGTTATTAACACAGCTGCTTGCAATTACTGCAAGTTCATGTCCGACCAGGCCCAAGGTTGACTCAGCCTTCCATCCTTTATAAGGTAGGCAAAATGAGGACCCAGATTGTTGGGGGTAATAAAAGTTGACTTTGTATATAATATATAAATGGATGAAGACTATTGCTTAACACAATGTAAGCCGCCCTGAGTCTTCGGAGAAGGGCAGGATATAAATTCAAATAAAAAAAATAATAAAAAATAAAAAATCCAGGTAGCTCTGCTTTTTTAAAAGACAATTAAATCTTCTTGGGGTCAAAAACAGGTAGCCCTTCCCTTGCAACCACCATTGGGGTCAGAATTTCCCTTGCTAATAGCAATAGCAGTTAGACTTATATACCACTTCATAGTGCTTTTACAGCCCTCTCTAAGTGGTTTACAGAGTCAGCATCTTGCCCCCAACAATCTGGGTTCTCATTTTACCAACCTCAAAAGGATGGAAGGTTGAATCAACCTTGAGCCAGTCAGGATCGAACTGCTATTTGGGCTTGGAGTGGTGCGGTGGCCTAGAGATGGAGCTCTCACCTCACACTCAGGAGGCTGTGAGTTCAATCCTAGGTAGAAGCAGATATTTTTCTCTCTGGGCACAATGAGAATATATCTCCTGAATGTAACTCCGCATTGGCGACAGGAAGGGCATCCGGCCAGTAAACACTCAGCTCCATTCAGTTACCCAGACTCCACCCTGTGTTTTTTAATCTGGGTTTAAAATAAAGTATTGTGGGAATCCAACCCAGCCAATTTTGTATCATGCCAAGATGGTAACATTGGTAAGGTAAAGGTAAAGGTTCCCCTCACACAGATGTGCTAGTCGTTCCCGACTCTAGGGGGCAGTGGTCATCTCCGTTTCAAAGCCAGAGAGCCAGCGCTGTCCAAAGACGTCTCCGTGGTCATGTGGCCAGCATGATTAAACGCCAAAGGTGCACGGAATGCTGTTCCTTCCCACCAAAGACGGTCCCTATTTTTCTACTTGCATTTTTTACCTGCTTTCGAACTGCTAGGTTGGCAGAAGCTGGGACAAGTAACGGGAGCTCACCCCGTGACGCGGGGCTAGGGATTCGAACCGCTGAACTGCCGACTGTTCAATCGACAAGCTCAGCATCCTAGCCACTTTCCTAACCGCTGGAGCTGGGATTGCTGGGAATTGTAGCCCAGCAAGGAAGAAAACCCTAGCTTCTGCCGGGTGAACAGCCAGGTGGCATCTTTTCCTTCCGTCTTCCATCAGCTGCCTCTTGGGTTTATGATAGTTTGTTCATATGGTGCATTAGTGGTGTACTAAAGCAACAAACTGGAGGGATGAAGCTAGTTGGCTGCTGAATATACATTTCCTGGGCTGTTGATATTTAATCTGCAAGCTGGATAATTTTGTTGTTTAAGAGGCTTGCACTCTGGGTCAACTGTCTGTTGGTTTTCACGTCCTTATTTGCAAAACGCATCACGCCACCATTTATTGTTTGTTTGTGTGTTTGTTAACAGCCCGAACGACAATACGTTCTCCGCTCGGGGCCCTCTGCAGCAAACAAAACGCAATACACACACAAACACAAAATGAGCCCAACATGCTCAATGAGTTCAAGAGCCTCAATATAAAACAAGCAGACAGCAATGCCCAAAGTCTAAAGAGCGTTAAAATGGCTCTTTCTCTCAATCGGAGATAGGTGGGAAACCAACTATACCTGTAATGGCGAACCTATGGCACGCATGCCCGAAATGGCACGCAGAGCCATGTTGCTTGGCACGCGCGGCGTCACCCATTCCTCTTCCGGGTTTCTGGCACGCATGCGCTTGCGCCGATCAGCTGGTCTTTGTGCGTGCGGCAGTGCCAGAAACCGGAAGAGCTGGTCTTCCTAGTCGCGGCTCCAACGAGCGCATGCAAAGTGTTCCCTTTTTGGCACTTGGTGCTGCGCACACACCATCACTGAATTATGCAATTCCCAGCAAACCATCTGAAGCCTTCTTAAACTTCATCTTGAATGCCGAAAACCAAATTTCTTCCTTTATTTAGAACAGGGGTCTCCAACCTCGGCAACTTTAAGACTTGTGGACTTTAACTCCCAGAATTCCTCAGCCAGCAAAGCTGGCTGAGGAACTCTGGGAGTTGAAGTCCACAAGTCTTAAAGTTGTCAAGGTTGGAGACCCCTGATTTAGAAAGTTTATGGGACTGCCCAGATGACCTTGAGCAGCTAACGATCAACCTTTATAAACATATTCAAAAAGTTAAGCAAACCCACCCCCGCACAGAATTAGAACCATCAACTTAGCCAAGGTGCCGTAATAATCTCATAGCAAGATATACGCACATCCTGGCGTTCAATTTCCCGCCAGTCCCGATGCCTGGAAAACAGTCAGGTCTGCACAGCCTTGCAGAAGGTTAAAAGTTATTTATTTCCCCCCATTAAAACATTTCTGATTCTTGGAGATTGGCTGGACAAGTCCAGGGGTGGGGCTGTTGGGGTTTCACAGGCGTTCAGGAGAACCTCTAGCTAAGATTCTGTGCAGTTCGGAGAACTCCAAAATCCCACTCCTGGCTGGCCCTGTCCACCCCACCCCACCCCTCCCAGGAGTCCCCACATCAATGGTGAAATCCAATTTTTTTTTACTACTGGTTCTGTGGGCGTGGCTTGATGGGCGTGGCAGGGGAAGGATACTGCAAAATCCCCATTCCCTCCCCACTCCTGGGGAAAAGATATTGCAAAATCTCCATTCCCATCCTACCCTGGGGCCAGCCAGAAGCGGTATTTGCCGGTTCTCCGAACTGCTCAAAAATTCCGCTACCGGTTCTCCAGAACCTGTCAGAACCTGCTGGATTTCACCCTGCCCCACGCGACCCGTTTTGGATGCAGATAAGTGCAGGGCGTGCATGGAGGCTCGGGGAGGGCGAAAAACAGGCCTACTGAAAGTTGGGAAACAGGCCCGTTTCCAGCCTCAGAGGGCCTCCAGAGCCTGAGGAGGCTGTTTTCGCCCACCTGGAGGCTCGAGAAAAGCCTCCGGAGCCTGGGGAGGGCACAAATGCCTCTCACCGCCATGGTGCAGGAGGCCAACTAGGCCACACCCACCATGGCCATGCCCACCCAGCAACCGGGCAGAGAACCCCCTGCTAAAATTTTTGAAGCCCACCCCTGGTCAAGTCCCTGCAGTTTTCCTAGTCTTGGCTCCTTCCTAGGGCTAGAGAAGGTGACCGGCCCAAGGTCACCCAGCTGGCTTTGTGGCTAAAGCAGGACTACAACTCACAGTCTCCCAGTTTCTCTGCTGATGCCTTAACCACTATAACAAACTGAGTCTTACCAGAAATATTGTATCTCCTAAAAACAACAACGTATTTCTCTCTAGCCCCCCCCCCCCAAAATGCACAGGCCTCAACTAGCAATGGGCACTCAGGAAAGGCAATCTTAAGGTTCAAACGGATGCCTAACAGAGAAACTTTGGAATAAAGATGGAACCATCTGTGCTTGGAAGCCAACACAGATTGGAAAGTCCTGCTGCATTGTGTGATCCTCTAATTTTGCTATCCTGTGCCACCAGCTGAACTTTCTGGATCCATTCCAAAGAGAAATGCAGATATAATTTACTGCAGTCACCCATAATACACAGTTCTGGCTTAGCAAATCCCAAAAAACCTTTTTGCATAGCAGTGTATGAGAAAAGGGGAAAAATAATAAAGAAGTTTACATTGTATGTATGTATGTATTTTATTTTATTTTATTTATTTATTTATTATTTATTTATTATTTGTATCATGCCTTTATTATTTTTACCAATAATGCAGTAAATAATCAGAAAATACCTATGTTCCAAAAATTAAAAGAAGCCTGGGTTGTAACCCGTACCATCGCCAACCCTGCAGAAGTTGAATGACAAAGTTATAACTACTAAAACTAGTTTTTATTAGAGGGCTAAGGAACAGAATCTTGCAATTCTGGAAGCTGTGAGTTCGATCCTAGGTAGAGGCAGATAGTTCTCTCCCTCTGGGCAGAATGAGAATATATCTCCTGAACAAAACTCCGCATTGACGACAGGAAGGGCATCCGGACAGTAAACACTCTGCTAGCTCCATTCAGTTGCCCAGACTCCACCCCACAAGGCATTACGGGGTCGTTAAAAGAAGATGAAATTCTACCTTGCGCAATGAGTACCAGGAGAAAGACGAATACTGGGACAAGGGTATTTTTTGCTTCAAACGGCGCTGAGTACCAAATTCGATGAGTTTTGAAGCAGTCAAATACCGAGGTATGACTGTACATGAATCTGGGATGGTGCATCCATCCTAAATATATACAGGCTGCAATTTTGATCGTACGATCTGGGGATGTTATGATCAGGAGTGGGATTAAGCCGGTTCTGACCGGTTTGGGCGTACCGGTAGCTCCGACGATCAGCTGAGAGCGAACCAGTTCGCTCCGATGATCGGATGGGCCCGCCTGCCCCTGCGCTATAGCCTACCTATATTGTTTTTGTTTTAAGCCCAGCTGATAGGCGCGGCAGAGCGCGTTGCCGCGCCTCAGCTGTTTTACTCACTCTGGATTCAGTAGAAGGTAATTTTCGATCATATTGAGCATGGGCGGAAGCACGAGTTTGGCGCGTGTGAACAGCGAACCGGTTGTTACAACCGGTGAATCCCACAATTGGCTATGATGGTTGTAAGGGCCGGTTTAGCTCTGCCTGGTAAGGCCTGTTATTAAGAACACAAAGCCTGCAATTACTGCAGGTTCGAGCCCGGCCCAAGGTTGACTCAGCCTTCCATCCTTTAAAAGGTAGGTAAAATGAGGACCCAGATTGTTGGGGGGGCAATAAGTTGACTTTGTAAATATATACAAATAGAATGAGACTATTGCCCTATACATTGTAAGCCGCCCTGAGTCTTCGGAGAAGGGCGGGGTATAAATGTAAACAAAAAAAAAAAAAAAAGCACAAGGACCTGTTGCAAGCCACCTTTTTTCAATGCCATTGTAACTTTGAACAGTTGCTAAATCAACGGTTGTAAGTCAGGGACTACCCATAAGTCAGGGACCAGAATCTTGGTTGCACTTTTTTTTTTTTAGTTGGAAGAGTGTGGGCAGGATTTTTAAATCTTGTGCCTCACTTAGAAGGAAGAGGGTGCCAGTCTGAACCAATGAGCAAAAATCCATCGGAAAATCAGGAAGAGGGGAGATCAGCCCAGATCCCATCGGAAGACCCATTAGAAAACGTTCCATTCTGCTCTTCACACCTGGTGAATAATCCACTTTAAGGCAGAGGAAAAACAAGATTAAACCCTGCAGTCACTTCCACTTGCTAGCAATTGAAGTCGTTTTTCCTTGGCCCCCGCAGACATGAATTCAAAGGAGGCAATACTTTTGATGGGAGGAAAAGGCACCTTCCCCCTCCCCCCCCACCCGCCCTTCAACATAACAGCCGCCTCCTCCTTCCCCTCTTTTGCTACTCTGCATTAGTTTTGGCCAAATTGACATCTTTGATCAAAGAACAGACATTATCTAACTTTACTGCTGACTGGAAATCCCCTTATAGACTTTTTGCATGAAACAAGAAAAAGAAATGAATTTTTGATATATGGTTTTGATGATGATAAAAAAAAAGCCAGATTACAGAAAAAAAACGAAAGTCATGCTGTAACTAGAGTATATTTATATACTGTATAGTGTGTATATACACAGTATTATATTGCATTGTATATTCTATTCTATCCTATTCCAGGGGTCTCCAACCTTGGCAATTTTAAGCCTGGCGGACTTCAACTCCCAGAATTTCTATTCTATTCTATTCTATTCTATTCTATTCTATTCTATTCTATTCTATTCTATTCTATCTCATCCCATCCCATCCCATCCCATCCCATTCCATATTCTATTCTATTCTATTCTATTCTATTCCATTCCATTCCATCCCATCCCATCCCATCCCATCCCATCCCATCCCATATTCTATTCTATTCTATTCTATTCCATCCCATCCCATCCCATCCCATCCCATCCCATATTCTATTCTATTCTATTCTATTCTATTCTATTCCATTCCATCCCATCCCATCCCATCCCATCCCATATTCTATTCTATTCTATTCTATTCTATTCTATTCTATTCCATTCCATTCCATTCCATCCCATCCCATCCCATCCCATCCCATATTCTATTCTATTCTATTCTATTCTATTCTATTCTATTCTATTCTATTCCATTCCATCCCATCCCATCCCATATTCTATTCTATTCTATTCTATTCTATTCTATTCTATTCTATTCTATTCTATTCTATTCTATTCTATTCCATTCCATCCCATCCCATCCCATCCCATCCCATATTCTATTCTATCCTATCCTACACTTACAATTACTTGTAAAGAAAATCGGAAACGACTTCTTTCTATTTTTTCCCCTTTCTTTTGTCTTCTCTTCTCTTCTCTTCTTTCTTTGCTCTCAAGTCTTAGTTTCTGACATTTTTAAAACCTTTTTTATTATTATTAAAACCTTAATAGGGTCATATGGGGGAGGGGGAGGGGGGAAGGAAAACTCGAAAGCCAGGGCTCTCTTTCCGGCTGGCCACCTCCAGCCCCGGGGATCGGCGGCTGATCTATCGACACACCCCCCCCCATCTCCTCTGACTTGCTAAAACCGAAAGACGAGTCGGCGGCGAGCCAAATCCGGCCCTGCCTCGGCTCTTCCCGCGGTCTAGTTGACCCAGACGGCTTCGGCCGCGCTAACCGGGCAGAGAGGCGGGCGCCTCACCCGGCGGCGGAATCCCTGCATCGCCGCCTAGGGGAGGGGGAGGAACGTCTGATAGGGGCTCATCTCCCCCCTCCCTCCCTCCCCACCTCCGTCTCCTATATAGACCCGGGAGCAGCATCCCCGTCTCCGCATCTCCAGCCGCGCTCTTGCCCCTCGCGCGCTCCGCCTCCCGGTGGCGGCGGCAGCGGCGGCGGCGGGGTCCCCTCCTCCCTCCTCCTGGGCGTTCCGGGGCTGCAGGCAGAGCGGGCGGGGCCAGGCAGGCGAAGCGGGGAGGGAGGCAAGGGAGGGAGGGGCCGGCCAGAGGCTGCAGCCGCAGCAGCGGGGAAGGCGATCGGCGGCGGCGGGGCGAGCTCCTCCTGTCACAGCCCAGCTGGGACCAGCGGCAGCGGCAGCAGCAGCAGCAGCAGCCTCGCTCCAGGCTAGCGCAGCCCAGCCCAGCCCAGCCCCGCCGGGAGCCGCCTCCATTTGCTGCAGCCTCTTTTGCTGGCCGCCTCTCGCCCGCTTAAGGAGGAGCCCGCCCGAGGGGATCGAGCGATCGAGGGATCGAGCGATCGAGGGATCGCGCGCGCCGTACCCCAAGGGACCAAGCCCGGAGCCCTCGGCCGAGCAAGAGGGAGAGCGGACGGGGGAGCCGCCGAAAGCCATGGCTGGCTCGACGGGATGCGCCTCGGCTGGCTGGTGGGCTCCTGCTGCGGCGCGATGGCTCCTCTTGGCGCCTTTGCTCTTGCTGGGCTCTTTCCCCGGACTCGGAGGCTCAGCTGCCAACACCCAGGTGAGCCCCGGGGCGGAGGTGGGGCGGAGGTAGCAGGGCTCCCGGGACCGCAACGCCGGGAGCGCGCGGGCGCGCGTCCTGCGGCGGGTGGGTCGGTGGGCGGGTGGGGAGAAACGATCGGTGCGCAAGGTGGGGCTGGGAGAAGGAGAAGGGGCTGCCCAAGGTCACGGCGGAGCAGGGGGTAAAAGATCTGCCCCCGAGACCCTTCCCCCAATTCTCGGTTCCTTCCAAGAGAAAGGAAGCGCTTGCCGGGAAATCCCAAGACGGGGGTGGGGGGAGAGAGAGGAAAGCGCAAGTCTGCCTTCCACGCCCCGCTGCCCTTCAGCTTGGGTGGGACTCCACCTTCTATCGTCCCCAGCCCTCGAATCCGAAGGGCGCCCGGTTGGGGAAACGAAGGCCACCCGTAGAAGATCATGATCTGGCAAGGGGGACTTCATGGCCGTGGGAAAGGTGCTGAATCGTTGCCTTTGACTTACCTTGCACCCAAAGCTTAAGGAAAAGCTGGCATTTGCTTTGTGTGGGTTTCCTAGCCAGGTTCGTGGTGTGGGAAGGAGATCCACTCCACCCATCCAACCAACCAGATGCTTCCAAGTGGGAAGTGATCTGGCACTGGCTGGTGCCCTGTCCTCATTCAAATCACTTCCTTTCCCCCACACTGCCCTCCCCCCAACACCCCCAAGCCATTGCAACCTTCTCCTCAAGACTGAGTGACCATGATTAACATTTCGGAGCCCATGGTCACCCTCTCATTTCATAAGCTGGTGTTGGCAGGTTTCCAAGTCACATCCGCTGGAGGCTTATTGCTACAAATGAGCCCCGTGGACTTACAGTTGGCTGGGTAGGCAGTGGCAAGGAAACCTACAATCTTTTGCAAATCCACAGTGCCAACTTTTGCTTGACCTGAAAATTCTTGAATATACCAAACAACACTGCTGTTTGATGAGCTCCTTGTGTGATCCCCAAGTAAAAAAAGCCGAAAAGTGGCTAATGGAGGAAAATGGCCTTTGTAGACCATTCTAGCTTCCCAAAGGCTTCCCAGAGCAGGGGGTTGGACTAGAAGACCTCCAAGGTCCCTTCCAATTCTGCTATCTTATCCTATCCTATCCTATCCTATCCTATCCTATCCTATCTTATCCTATCCTATTCCATTCCATTCCATTCTATTCTATAGTCTCTATTCTATTATGTTCTATCCTATCCTATCCTATCCCATCTCATCCTGTCCCATCCCGTCCCATCCCATCCTATTCCATTCCATTCCATTCCATTCTATTCTATAGCTCTATTCTGTTCTATTCTATTCCATCCCATCCCATCCCATCCCATTCTATAGTCCCTATCCTATCCTATCCTATCCCATCCCATCCCATCCCATCCCATCCCACCCCATCCCACCCCATCTCATTCTATTCTATTCTATTCTATTCTATTCTATTCTATTCTTGTCTACTGATGCAAAGCACAGGGATCATATGAGCATCTTCACATAGGGACAAGTGCAGGAAGTCGAGATTGGCCAAGAGAACCATCTTTGACCATCTTACTCAATCTCTGTCTGGGACTGGCCCTTTGTAAAAACAAATGTACTCGGCAAAGATGGCCAGAGTCCCATAGCTTCCGCAGGCCCTTGCAGAGAGGGAAGGAGATGTTGTCCTACTTGTTAGGGGGCAAATAGCCAGCAGGTGGATTTGAGATAAGACTAGATGACCTCGAGCCACGGGATTGGTCTCAACTGCCCAACGGTCTAGGGGACACTCTGCCTGGTGTACCCAAGTCCTGCCAAAACGTGCTCACCGCCTGCCACCTCTCACTGAGGAACAACCCCGAAAATCCTGGCTCGATGTTCGCAGGGAGGTAAATGGGCTTTTTATTGGGTCTCCCGTAGCTTGTTCCCCCCTGTGGTGTTATCAGCATTTGAACATATTGAAGCAGAATCCATTTGGATAGCGTCAGTTCAATGTGTCTCAGTTTAGCCCTTCTGCTCCAAAATCTGGAGACATTGTGTACGTATACGTATTACAGTTTTAATAAGAGGCAGTGGGCATCAGCTTCTCATCACAAATATTCCAGACTGCGTGTGACATTGGTCATAGTGCAGGCCCTTCTCTTCTCTTCCCCAAGCCCTGTGTGATAGGGCCAGCCAATCCTTCCCCTCCCCCAGCCGGGGGTCATTAAAAGGCCTCATTCAGAAATGTGGGGGGTCTTCAAACAAGAATGTTGGGAGCTGCCAGTCTTTCACGGCAACGTCTCCCCATGATAGGATTTTGGCCCATGATATGAAGGCATCTTTCTCTCTCCATCAAATGATCAAATTTTGCATCGAAGGGTTAACTCCTTGGTTTTGTACGTTTGAATTTTATCAATGGGGAGAGGGTTGTTGTTGTTTTTTTCTCTCTCTCTCTCTTTTATGAGGAAGGGGGCTTTGCTCTCTTGCAAAACTGGGTTGGCATCCTAGGGGATCTGGGGGAAACCTGGCTGTGGGGTGGAATTTCGCCTGCAAATTCCCTCGATGGAACAGTAGAATAGAATAGAACAGAACAGAACAGAACAGAACAGAGCAGAACAGAATTTATTGGCCAAGTGTGATTGGACACACAAGGAATTTGTCTTGGTGCACATGCTCTCAGTCTACATAAAAGAAAAGATACATTCATCAATGGTACAACATTTACAACACAAATGATGGTCATAGGGTACAATTTGAATCTGGGTTGAACAATCTGGGTTGAACAATAACCGAGTAGCAAACATTTTTTCTTGAGCTAGGCGTAAGTGAGCCTTCCCCTCCCACTTCTTATGGCTCAGTGTTCTGGAACTAAACGCCGCTTCCTTTGTGGTTGGCAACACCTGCACAGTTTCTTTCAACCGCACAAGGAGGCAGGTTGTCAGGGCATTCAGTGGATAGGAAAAGCCACGAGGTTAGCAAGCTTCTCAGTCTAGCCATCCTATTTGCACCTGGACTTGTTCTCAGGTATCCAAAATGATGTGGTCCACTCCCAGGAGACTGGTACCACTGGAGATCTGAACAGTTGGTAGGAAGACAAGGGGGCAGGAAGGAAAGAAGGAAGAGGGAGGGAGGGAGGGAGGGAAGGAAGGAAGGAAGGAAGGAAGGAAGGAAGGAAAAGAGGGAGTGAGGAAAAAGGAAGGGAGGGAGAAAAGAAATAAAAGGGGGAGGGAGGAACTAAGGAAGGGGGACCAGAGGGAGGGGAGGGAGGGAGGGAGGGAGGAACAGAAAGAGGGGAAGGGAGGTGGGAAGGAGGGAGGGGAAGGGAGGTGGAAGGAAGGAAGGAAGGAAGGAAGGAAGGAAGGAAGGAAGGAAGGAAGGAAGGAAGGAAGGAGGAGGGAGGAAGGAGGAGGAAAAGGAAGGAGGGAGAAAAGAAATGAAAGAGGGAGGGAGGGAGGGAGGAAGGAACTAAGGAGGGAAGGGGGACTTGAGGGAGGGAGGGAGGTGGGAGGGAGGGAGGGAGGGAAGGAAAGGAAAGGAAAGGAAAGGAAAGGAAAGGAAAGGAAAGGAAAGGAAGTCTATGGGAAATGGCTGAAATACTCAGTGAAGAGGTTTGATGGATGGCCAGAAAATGCCTGTCTAGGGAGAAGTATGCTGGAAGAGGGCATAGCTGAACAGAAGCCTAAAGAAGAACATTTAATGTTAGCACATTCCGCCTCTTCATCAGTGGAGTCAGTGGTTCCAGAGGATTGCGGGAGGGGGCGGGGGACCCTAAAAGTAGGTTTATACACCACGATTAGCCATACGACGGTTTGCTTCATTTTGGTGCGATCCTGTATGTCACAGGAGCTCCATCTTTGTTGTTTGAAAGCTATGCTTTCTGGGTTTCGCGGCATGTGTGAACCCAGGCAGCTGCGGCTTGGTGAATTAAACTGTGCTGTGAGGAAAGCCTTAGCTGACCACGATGCGTCCACCCTGTTTAGTGAAAGGGGCGGCGTTTTGTGTGCATGGCCATCAAAGGCACAGGGCTGGCTGAGAATGCAAGCACAGTGTTCAAAGACCACGCCATTCTTGTCATTCAGCCAAAATAATTTTTGTCATCTTTTTATTGGGCAGATAGCCGAGAGATTCCAACCCAACCTTTTCCTCTTGTAGGAGACAAAGTCCACCGAGGTGGCACCTACACCCACAAATGCCGCCCTCACATGTCCCTGCTGGACTTTTACTAGTGTTTAGGATGCCTGTGACTTCACCTGCATTTCCTTTTGGAGGTTACAAACAACAGCGGAAACCTCAAATAAATGCCATCACATGATTTTTACCTTCATGATTGGAATGTAGCTTGAAGAACTTGAAAAGGCCCCCGGGAGGAGAGACCATTTCTAGTGCAGCAGAACAGGGTGAGACTAGATGACCTTTAAAGCCTCGGAGGGTGGGCGTGGGGGAACCTTTGAAGCACCTTCTAGCTGGAAGATGCTAATATTCCCCATATCTGGCTTAACAGATTGAGAGGCATTTCCCTTCATTCTTTCTTATCCAAAAGTAGCCAGGCAGGGTCCTGCTAAATAGAAGTTTTCGAAGGGAATGTCCACCTTGTGGTCACTTCATCCCAGGCCATTTCCCATCCCAGCTTCCCCTGACTTCCAACTGAGAGGGAGTGGGAAGCCCCCTTAAAGGCCATGAGCCCTGGGAAAGGTTGGGAAGATTCTCCCACCGCCAGTCATCCTCCAACCGCAAGCAAGCAAGGACCGTCAAGCAAGCAAGGACCGTCGTTTCCCCGCCCTGCTCCTTCTGTGCGCCAAGGGACCAGCGACCTCCCTCGCCTTCCGCTCACCCCCTTTCAATTCTTCAGCCCTCCCGCCCCCCCACCCCGCCCCCGGGAGGGTTATCTATCTTCCTTTGATCTCACACACACACACCCTCATGCTTGCCCTGCTGCTGGGTTGGCCAGAAGCCCAACCTTCGCCATCTTGCCTGGTCATCTTAGAGCAGCAGCAGCAGCACCTGGCCTTCCATCGGTTGGAGAAAGGAAGAGAGAGGGATGGGAGAGCGAGAGAAAGCAGCTCCCAGTGGCACGTGGAGTGGCAGGGCGGGGTGGGGGTGGGGGGGAAAGGATGAGAGGCTTTTTATTCCTTTGGAAAGCTTCCTCTTCCTCCCACCCACCCACCCACCCACCCACCCACCAACCCCTTTGGAAGAGCGCACTTGGCCCTGTTGTAAAATGCAAAGCGAGGTTGGGAGAAAGAAAGGTTGATCCTTTTCCAGCTCAGCTCACCAAATGCCAGGTTGGGGAGGAGGTGGGGAGAAACAGAAAGAAGCAGGGATTAAAGCTCATTTATTAATCCTATCTCCATTAACTACTTCCTACCCAAGGCCAACTTCCACCTTTCTGCCATTCCCGGGGTGATTTTCAGAAGACAGGCAGGCAGCAGGCAGGCAGACCCTTGATTGGAAATCCACTCCACTCCACTCCTCTCTTTTCTTTTCTCTTCTCTTCTCTTTCTCTTCCTCTTCCTCCCTCCCTTCCCCAACCCTGCATTTGATGTCGAGAGTCCAGTGGTCAGCTTTCCATCAAAGGGCAGCAGCTGCTTAATGACTTAAAGCATCGGCTTAGCCATGAGATCCAGCTTAATCCAGGCCTGATTTCTCCTTTTGCCCCTCCGTTGTTTTAAAAAAAAAATTAAATTTAAAAAAAAACCCTCCATTAGGTGGACCCTGCCCTCTTTTCTCCTCCATCCTGCCCCTCCCCAGGAAAAAAAAAACCCACTAGACTACTCTCTTGTAGCCTGGATGCAGCCCACCGATTCTCCCTTGTAATGCTTCCCACCTCTCTTTTAGGGATGAGAAACCGAGGAGCATGTATTTGTGTGTGTGTGTGTGTGTGTGTGTATTTCCTGATTTTTAAACCCAATTGTCGCTTTCCGGAAAAGAGAAATTGATGTCCTGGGTGGAATTCAGCCCAAAGGTGAGAGTGGCAGGGCAGGGAAAGAGAAATCGGCAAGCTACCTCACTGCCCTTTTCTGGGCCAGCTGCAGCCTTAAAAATCCCCTTTCCGTGGGGACCGACAGACCGACTTCTCAAGCATTCTCAGAGCATCCATCCTTAAAAAAACAAAGCACCCCAGAGTCAAAGACTCTGCCATTCACAGCCTTTCCCAACCCACTGCCAGGATCTCTTTTACTGCATCCAAGTATTTTGGTCGGAAGCTTTTTCTGATTTGGCTAGCTAGTTGGTGAGGTGGTGTGAGTGGACACAACTGCCGGACCTTTTGGGGGGGGGAGGAGGGATTTATGTGGGAACATGTATGTGTAGGACACACCTATTATTCAGACCTTGCCTTACTTTCGTTGCAATCAGTTCATTCTCGGCAAAAGACACCTTTCTCTACAAACAACGGAGTTGGGGTTTTTCTTTCTTGAGTTTTTTTGAGCTGCTGATCCAATTCTACAGAGGAATTATTGAGTCTGTCATTTGCACCTCTATAACTGTCTGGTTCGGTTCTGCAACCCAACAAGAAAAACACAGACTTCAGAGGATAATTAGAACTGCAGAAAAAATAATTGCTACCAACCTGCCTTCCATTGAGGACCTATATACTGCACAAATCAAGAAGAGGACCGTGAAAATATTTGCAGATCCCTCACATCCTTGACATAAACTGTTTCAACTCCTACCCTCAAAATGACACCATAGAGCACTGCACACCAGAACAACTAGACACAAGGACAGTTTTTTCCCGAAGGCCATCACTCTGCTAAACAAATAATTCCCTCAACACTGTCAGACTATTTACTGAATCTGCACTACTATTAATCGTCTCATAGTTCCCATCACCCATCTCTTTCTTATGACTGTATGACTATAACTTGTTGCTGGCAATCCTTATGATTTATATTGATATATTGACCATCAATTGTGTTGTAAATGTTGTACCTTGATGAAGGTATCTTTTCTTTTATGTACACTGAGAGCATATGCACCAAGACAAATTCCTTGTGTGTCCAATCACACTTGGCCAATAAAAATTCTAAAAAAAAAATAAAAAATTCTATTCTATTGAAAGAAGGCACACCTGACAGAGGTCCTTGTCAGGAATGGTCAAACTGGAACTCCTTACTAGCACTGAGGATGTTATCTAGTTGGGGTAATGAAACGTCTTCAAGAAAACAAGCAAGCTCAGTGGGCACCAAAGACCCCCACAGTCCTCTTCCTCCACTCCCCTCCTCCTCCTCCTCCTCTCCCTCCTCTTCCTCCCCTCTCCTCCTTCTCCACTCCACAATCCCCATCCCCTTCTAGTACTGATGTTACCTAGTTGGGGTAATGAAACGTCTACAAGAAAACAAGTAAACTCAGTGGGCATCGAAGACCCCCACAGTCCTCTTCCCCCACTCCTCTCTCCCTCCCCCTCCTCTTCCTCCTTCTCTCCTCCTCCTTCTCCACTCCACAATCCCCATCCCCTTCTAGCGCTGATGATGTTACCTAGTTAGGGCAAGAAAACAAGCAGGCTCAGAGGGCACCAAGGAGCCCTCGGGGTCAACCCAGAGTTCCAAATGTTCTCCTTTGTTGGCTTGTTTTTTGCTTTTGGTACGTAGGATGCAGTTATGGAAGCAGCTTGGATGCTCAGGTTCAGACTCCTTTGAGAAGGAGGACCAGATAGAACTGAGAAGACAAGGACCCCCCACGGGCTTCTTGATTTTGCACAACCCACGAGACTAGGCTAAATTAGGTTTCGATCGTCTGCCATAGCCTAGAATGCTACGTGCCTGGGAACTGGACGTCGTGGGAATGCAGCCCTTGTGTTTTGCCAACTCAGGCACTGATAAGGGCCGTGATAGCTCAGGCTATAAGAAGCCTGTTATTAAAATACAGCTGCCTGTAATTACTGCAGGTTCAAGCCCCACCAGGTCCAAGGTTGACTCAGCCTTCCATCCTTTATAAGGTAGGTAAAATGAGGATCCAGATTGTTGGGGGGGCAATAAGTTGACTTTGTAAATATACAAATAGAATGAGACTATTGCCTTACACACTGTAAGCCGCCCTGAGTCTTCGGAGAAGGGCGGGATATAAATGTAAAGAAAAAAGAAAAAAACTGGATCGAAGGTCCAACCAAATCCAACCCAAATTGGCCAGCTGTGGCCTCCTTCTGAGAGGTAGTTCCCAACATCAGGACTGAGATGCTGCAAGCAGCTGTGGCTGGAGGAGCGAGTAAGAGGAGGGGGAAGCCTTGCGGAAGAAGGAGCAGGGAGAGGAAGAGGAAGAAAGGTGAGGTGAGGAAGAAAGAAGGAGAGGAGGTGGAGAAGGAAGGGCCGGGTAAGTGGGGGTGGACCCTGTGAAGAGAAACAGCAGAGGGAAGGGGCTGGTGATGCAGTATTCATTTCCATCTGGGAGCTGGTCTCCATGGCAACAGAGAAGATCTGGCAACTCCATTGGGAGCGGTTACCACAGCAACAACATCCTGGTGGTTACTGGAGGAGGAGAAGCCAGAAAGAAAGACGGTGCAAACAAAGATGGGAGGGGTGGGAAAAGACCAGGTTGAGGTGGGGGGGGAAAAAAATAAGATAAAATAATAAAATAAAGGAGCCAGTGGAAATCTGCTGAAGTGGAAGAGGATTGCGTGACGGACGATGGTGCCCTTTGGATGTCACCTTGGCTGCGGTCCTATCGTAGCCACGATGCATGACCAGCGCTTCCGCTTGGCGCTTTTGGCCAAAGGCGTTGACTAATCTTTCCTTTCCCCCTCCCCCTTTTTGTGCTTTCAGGGGATGGGAGCAGCCCTTGGGCCCACCCTGGGGACTCCCCAAGTGGCCATGTTCTGTGGAAAACTGGTCCTCCATCTCAACGTCCAGACAGGCCACTGGGAGCCTGATGCCATCGGCACTCGGACCTGCTTTCGTACCACTGAGGAGATCAGGAGCTACTGCCAGGAGGTACACACACACCGGCATGTCCACACACACAAACACACATACCTACAGAGTCATAAACATGTACACCCCCATCTTCCTCCCATCCTTCCAAAGGGCATCTTTCTAGTCCTCAAGTACAGGTGTTGTGTCTTGCCCGCCCTCAGAGCAGCCGGGGCCTTCTTATCAGCTCCCGAACACGGAGGAATGTATGCCTCCCGGTCCCAGTCCTGGCTCCATGCCCAGACAAACTGCAGAAGAAGGAGCACCTCCCGGCCCCAGCCCTGACTCCATGCCCAGGCAAACGGAGCAGCTAGACCCCTCCCCCTCCTCCACAGCATGTGAGCCTGAGGAGGGTTTATTACCAACAGCTGATTGGTGTGACCCTCGCATCAGAAGATTGGAGAGGCGGAGGCAACAGAGGGAAGGGAGGGGCAGGCCTTAATGAGTGCTGAGTCATGGAGCCACACCCCATGGCCTATATAAAGGATCTGCTTTCTGGCAGTCTCTGAGTCAGGCAAAAGTCGAACTTATCTTGCTGAAGTCACTTTCTGGTCTCCTGCCTGCTCTGAGGACTTTGCTAGGACTTTGGGCAGAGCTGCAGAGGCAAGCCTGATTCGGATTTCCCTGACCCGGCCGTCAGCGGAGGAGTGGGACACGACAACAGGTAGTTCTTGACAATCGAGTTCAACATTTCCGCTGCTAAGCAAGGTAGTTGTGAAGTGAGTTTTGTCCCGTTTTACAACCTTCCTTGGCCCGGTTGTTAAGTAATCACTGTGATTCTTCAGTTTGCTTGTTGGAAGTCAGCAGGGAAGGTCGCAGATGACACACACACATTCACACACACACACCAGGATACTGCAACTGTCATAAGTACACGCCAGTTGCCAAGCATCTGAAATTTTGATCACGTGACCTTAGGGATGCTGCAGTGACCGTAAGTGTACAAAACGGCTGTAAGCGGAGGTGGATTTCAGCAGGTTCTGACCAGTTCTGGAGAACCGGTAGCGGAAATTTTGAGTAGTTCGGTGAACCGGTAGTAAAAATGCTGACTGGCTCTGCCGCCATCTATTCTCTGCCTCCCAAGTCCCAGGAGGAAATGGGGATTTTGCAGTATCCTTCCCCTGCCATGCCCACCAAGCCACGCGATGCCCACCAAGCCACGCCCACAGAACCAGTAGTAAAAATTCTGACTGGCCCCGCCCCATCTATTCTCTGCCTCCCAAGTCCCAGCTGATTGGGAGGAAATGGGGATTTTTGCAGTAACCTTCCCCTGGATTGGGGTGGGAATGGAGATTTTACAGTATCCTTCCCCTGGATTGGAGAGAGAATGGAGATTTTACAGTATCCTTCCCCTGCCACGCCCACCAAGTCACGCCCACCAAGCCACACCCAAAAAACCGGTAGTAAAATTTTTTGAAACCCACCACTGTATAAGTCTCTTTTTTTCAGTGCCCCTGTAACTTCAAACAGTCACTAAACAAATGGCTGTAAGTCAAGGACTACTTGTACCCCATCTTCTGATGTCATCACTCCTTCCTACTCTTTCATCACGACTCCTCTGAGCCATTCCTTCTGCTGTCAATCTTGTTGTTGTGACAAATTCTTTTTTTTTTTTTTTAATCTTCAGCCTCCTCCTAGTTAGTGCTTCCACCAGGTCTATTCTTGTCTAATCAACCAACACCTCCTCCGTTGACAGTCCTAGGAACTCAGAAAACAGCTCATCTTCATTTTTACTCAAACTCTCTGACAGTATCTCCAACTGGGGTTAACTGAGGGAAAGAGAATCCACATGTTCTATAGGTAGTCCTTGAGTTACAACCTCAATGGGCAGGCTCCGTGTTGTAAGTCGTGAGGATCATGAAGCAGGTGGGTCGTATGACTGACCTGGTTTTAGGATTGTTCTTTTGTGGCAGTTTTGCCAAAAAAAAAAAACCACCCCAAAAATAAATGTTGGTTTTCAACGAAATGGCAGGTAAAATGTCACCCAGAACTGTGAGATGCAGCAAACGGTCATAAATGTGGCCCGGTTACTGAACGTCTGAAGTATGGTCACATGACTGTGAGGATGACCCAACCATTGTAACTTCAAAACCGGGTCAGACTTAGGCCCATCGTAACTTCGAATGGTTGTATGTGGAGAACTACCTCTAGTGCAGGGGTCTCCAACCTTGGAAACTTTAAGCCTGGAGGACTTCAACTCCCAGAATCCCCCAGCCAGCTTTGCTGGCTGGGGGATTCTGGGAGTTGAAGTCCTCCAGGCTTAAAGTTGCCAAGGTTGGAGACCCCTGCTCTAGTGCTATTAGAACCTTTTTTGTCTCCTTCAAAGATGTTGAAGGAACAATGACACTGAGTGTGACATGTCACACTTATTTCTCAGTGCCAAGAAAACTACCATCAAGTCCCAAGTCCCAACAAGAACTGAACTGCATATTTGACTTATTATCCAGCTGGGGTTGACTCTAAGCAATTGTATAAGATCAGGGTTTGCCAACATTGGCAACTATAAGACACAGGGACTTCAACTCCCAGAATTCCTCTTGCTAGGGAATTCTGGGAGTTGAAGTCCGCACGTCTTAAAATTGGGAAATTCTGGAAGTTGAAGTCCGCACTTCTTAAAGATGCCAACGTTGGCAAAACTTTTTAAATAGATTGACCTTCTAGGATGATCTTTCCCAAAACTGGTCCTTCAAGTCCTCCAACAGTGCATCCATCACCATTATAATCAAGTCCACCCACCTTACTACGTCTTCTCGTTCCTTCTACCTTGCACGATTTATCCAAAATATGAATATTTTATAACTGATAATTAATACCTCGAGTAAGATCTCTGGATTAATATATCCCGTGATCCATTTGTTTGTTTTCCTGGCTATTTATGGTATTCTCAGGAATATGCTCCAGCACCAACACCCGGAAGCGTTGATATTCTTTCCATATTCTCTGCTTCTTCAGAGTCCAATTTTTGCTTGCATAAATTAGACTAGACTAGAATGTCAAGACTCTTGCTTGCATGGCTCTGATCTTCATAGGTATGTAGGCATCTCATAATATCAGAGTACTTTTTCCTTTTTTTTTTTTTTTTTTTATAAAAAAAGTTTTATTTTTACAATCTTATCAAATAATTCATCCAATGTACAGTTATATACAATTAGTCGGGCCTGCCCAGTCACCACCCCCCTTTTTAACCTTCTTCCCTCTTCTACCTTCTTTTACTTTCCAAACCTTCCTCTCCTTCTCTTATCTACCTCCTCTCCTCCCTCCACCCTACACTCTTCTCCCTCTTCTACCCCTCTTCCTTCCTCTTCTCCTCTTTCCTACCTCCTACTCTCTTTTTCCTCCCCACCGTTCTAAAATGGCAACTGGTCAGACCCGACCCTACATTAATTATATTTATACATCTTCAATAATCCCTGTACATTAACCATCACTCCATCACTAACCTCAACCCCCAATTCCTTCCCTTTACCCCCACCCCCACCCCGACTTCCCAGAACAAAATGCAGGGTATCAAAACTAACAATCATAATCTAAAATCCTAAATTATAATCTCTAGTCTCTCCACGCTTATTCACACTCTCAATTCCTCTCCTTCAAAAATATATCTAATACAAATTATTTCCTAAATTTACTCATATGCTATTTGATATTTTTTTATCTGATACTTATTTTGAATATAATCAATCCACATTTTCCATTCTAAAATATATTTTTCTTGTGTATAGTCTTTCAAGTAAGCAGAGATTTTTGCCATTTCTGCCAGATTTGATACTTTAAGAGTCCATTCTTCAATTGTAGGTAATTCTTCTTTCTTCCAATATTGAGCAATCAAAAGTCTTGTGGCTGTTATTAAGTTCAGAATCAATTTAGTCTCTATAGCTGTACAATCCATAATTATTCCTAGTAAAAAGAACTGCGGGGTAAACTTAATCTTCTTTTTCAAAATATTCTGCATGATCCACCATACTTTAATCCAAAATGCTTTAACTTTTTTGCAAGTCCACCATATATGATAATAAGTAGCATCTTCACAATCACATCTCCAGCATTTAGCCTGTACATTAGGATACATACATGACAATTTTTTGGGGTCTAAATGCCATCTATAAAACATCTTATAAAAATTTTCTCTCATATTTTGCGCTTGTGTAAATTTAACATTCCTCACCCAAATTCTTTCCCAAGTTTCCAACATTATTGGTTGCTGAAAATTTTGTGCCCACTTAATCATACAATCCTTAACCAAATCAGTCTCTGAATCTATTTCTACTAATACATTATACAACCTCTTAATATGCTGTTGACCTTGATCTCTCATTTGTTTTAACAAATTATCCTCAATTTGCTTAACACCTATTTTTTGATCTAATTTCCATCTAGCTTGTAGTTGTCCATATTGGAACCATGTATAATTTTTCCCTTCTTCCCCCATCTTTTCTCTAGATTTTAATTGTAACTCCCCCTTTTCCATACAAAGAAGTTCTTTATAAGTAACTACCTCCATCTTTTGATATATATTTATATTTTCTATCATGTGTCTCGGGTCAGAGTACTTTTTCCAAGAGCTTCCTTGCTAGGAAAAGGGGAGTCAGGAACTCCAGGGTTGCCATTCAGATCCGGAAGAGAAGGTGTATTTTTACATCATCCTTTGAAGTGTCCCAAGGGAGAAGGACCGCCTGTTTTTCTCTGTCCTCTATTTCAGTGGTCACCAACTGGTGGTCCATGAGAAAATTTTGGTGGTCCCCAGAAAAATTATTTGCATTTTTTTATATTGCACTAAATCAGGGGTCCTCAAACTACGGCCCCTGGGACGGATACGTGCAATGAAGGTTTGTGTTGCTGCAGAGAGTCTCCCCCTTTTTGTGAGGGTCAGAGAGGGGCAGAAATTCCAACTTGGGGTCTGCTTTGGCCTCCTGGTGTGGGGCTTTGGGCGAAGGCTGGAGGGAAGTGTCACTGGTGGCGAAGAGCTGGAGGGCCTCAGTTCCAGTGGGACTGCATCATGGCCTGGAACTGGCTGACCATCTCAGTTTGCTGAGCCTCCAGGCCTTGCACTGGCCTTGCACTACCACAGGTCTTCCCTCTGCTTGGAAAGCCTATGCTCCTAGTCCTCAGTGAGGTGCTTCTCCTGAGCCTTTTTCTCGGTCAGATTCAATTTGAAATGAGCCAGCTGTTTTGCCAACTCTTTCTCATGGTGGCTGCTTAGCTCCAACAACTGCTTCCTGTTGGGGCCTTAAGGAACCCAGGCAGGCAAGCGAGGAGTGGCTGGGAGGGGAGGGGCGAGTAGAGGTGCACCTCGACATAAGTGACATTGAGTTGGCTACGCCCACCCAGTCACATGACCACCTTGCCACGCCCATCCAGCTAGTCATTAGATAGATCATATTAGTGGTCCGCGGGATTTAAAATTATGAATTTAGTGGTCCCTGAGGTCCGAAAGGTTGGGGACCCCTGCTCTATTTGATGCCCTACTAATGGCCATTTACCCTGCAGGTATACCCAGAGCTGCAGATCACGAATGCTGTGGAAGGTACGCAGCCGGTTACCATAGACAAGTGGTGCAAGAAGGGACGTTCATCATGCAAAGGCCAGATGCACATTGTGGTACCCTACCAGTGTCTTGGTAAGCGCAGACTCCAGCTGCCTGACCTGTTTGCATCTCCAGTTGGAGATGAGGAGGATTGACTTTACAATTGGGAGTGAAATCATGCGTTGTTGTCATTTTCCTTGTTCCTTGAGGGGTGGGGTGTTGTGCCTTTGAAAGCACCAGCTTGAAGGCAAGGAATGTCTTGGTACTGATAATTGCAAGCCCCCCTCCCTCTCCCTCCGGAGCCTTTTGGCAGATCAAGAAAGATTAAAAGTGTGTAGACAGCAGGCTTAGGATGGATGGACTTCAACTCCCAGAATTCCCCAGCCTGCATGCTGAAGTTGAAATCCACCCACTCATCCTAAAGCTGCTGAGTTGAGAAACACTGGTGTTGACACCCGCTACAGTGTTATATACACTGAACTCTGATTCAGTGGAAGTGAAAGTTATATGCACTTAACGGTAGACCAATTCAGTGGGACTTTATTTTTGAGCAGAAATGAAGAGGCTGCTATTGGTGAAGAAATCGATCGTGGACAAAGCTTCTGTGTCATTCTTTTCCAGGGAAAAAAGTGCTGTGGTAGCACTTTTTTCCCCCCTGAATGCTTAGTATAATTATAATTATAATTAGCATTATTATAATTATAATTAGCAAAGTAAGCAACTTGAAACCCTTCAATAGTTTAGAGTCAATATGGGGGCGGGGGCACAGCAGAATGACCAGTGACAAGGAGTTAGGAGTTGCAATCCAAACGTTGGTGTGGAAGACCCCAAATTGTCTATCTCTGACATTAACATTATCTTTGCAATTCTTGGAGTTTTCCAAACTTGGGGTTGAGGAGGTTTTTGAAAAGTGAGACCTATGGCATTAATTTTCCAGGCAGAAGATTTAGAGAAGTGAAGCCTATTGCTATAGATATTTGGGTCTTGCCTGCTTTGCACATGCTTTGAAAAGAATCCTGTCTTTCGTCAAATTAAACTTTCATCCAGCCCGATGAACCTTTGGCAAATTAATACCTTCCATGTTTTGGTCGCCACGATGTAAAAAAGATGTGGAGACTCTAGAAAGATAGCAACAAAGATGATTAGGGGACTGGAGGCTAAAACATATGAAGAATGGTTGCTGGACTTCGGTAGGTCTAGTTTAATGAAAAGGAGGACTAGGGGAGACATGATAGCAGTGTTCCAATATCTCAGGGGTTGCCACAAAGAAGAGGGAGTCGGGCTGTTCTCCAAAGCACCTGAGGGCAGGACAAGAAGCAATGGGTGGAAACTAATCAAGGAGAGAAGCAACTTAGAATTAAGGAGAAGTTTCCTGACAGTTAGAACAATTAACCAGTGGAACAACTTGCCTCCAGAAGTTGTGAATGCTCCAACACAGGAAGTATTTAAGAAGATGTTGGATAACCATTTGTCTGAAGTGATGTAGGGTTTCCTGCTTAAGCAGGGGGTTGGACTAGAAGACCTCCAAGGTCCCTTCCAACTCTGTTATTCTAGTCTAGTCTAGTCTAGTCTAGTGTATTCTATTCTATTCTATTCTATTCTATTCTATTCTATTCTATTCTATTCTATTCTATTCTTGTCA
Organism: Ahaetulla prasina; assembly: GCF_028640845.1. Taxonomy (NCBI): domain Eukaryota; kingdom Metazoa; phylum Chordata; class Lepidosauria; order Squamata; family Colubridae; genus Ahaetulla; species Ahaetulla prasina. The sequence continues at coordinate 22,778,334 of NC_080548.1, read as the reverse complement.
GACGTCAGATCCCATAATTCCGGGCCATTTTGATTGGGTATTGTGGTATTATAGTCATGATCAGACCAAATCTGATCTACCTCAAGGCAAATTTGGGGACAAACCTTGACGCCTTCAAAACTGTTATTAAGCTACTCATCTCTCTGCGAAGAATCAGAGTGATAAAGTAGAGGAACCTGCAGCTTTCCTAATCTTACAAACTATTAGATCCTAGCTCCCATCGTTGCTAGTTAGCATGATCAAGGATACTGAGAGTTGTGATCAATCAAAATCTGGAGAATCCCAACTTTCAGTTCTTCCATTAGTGACACAAAAGATGGAAGAGCAGAGGAATCATTATAATCTTAGCAATTGTAGCCTCTCCTGCCAGGCATAGCTACAATAAGTACCCTGTCATTGCTCCTTGATAGGGCAAAGTAATAAACTCTTGTCACCAGTATCTCCTTGCTGTTCTCTTCCCCCAGTGGGCGAGTTTGTGAGCGAAGCACTTCTTGTACCAGACAAGTGCAAATTCCTGCACCAAGAGAAAATGGACTCCTGTGAGACCTACTTGTATTGGCATAGTGTGGCTAAAGAGGTGAGTAACTGCGGGTTTCTTATCAGGTGCATTCCAGCATTTCTACTTGAGCCCATGGAGGTTAAAAGGGCTGGGAAGAAATCTGAAGAGATAAGGAGGTTCTTATCAAGATCGTCCTGAATTGTTGAGCTCTTCTTTCAAGCATGGGTTGATAAGGGGTTGCTTCATTGTTAAAGACTCTGGGAAGACAACACCGTGAGATAAGCAAGTGAGATAAGATTATGCCACAGTCTAGGACAGGGGTCTGCAAACTTGGCTGGCTGAGGAACTCTGGGAGTTGAAGTCCACAAGTCTTAAAAGAGCCAAGTTTGCAGACCCCTGGTCTAGGAGAAACCATATAACAGGGGTGTCAAACTCAAGGCCCGCGGGCCAAATCTGGCCCACAGGGTGCCTAGAAACAGCAGTGACACTGACCGGACTGCAGTGCCTCTGCCAGCAGGCAGCCTTCCCAAGCTCCGTTTTTGCTGGCAGAGGGTCGAAGGAAGTCATTGCAGCCCGTTTTTGCTGGCAGAGCGCTTGGGCTGCCCCAGCCCCGCCTCCCCCCCCCCCGATTCAAGTGATGTTGAGCTGGCCACGCCCACCCTGGCCCCACAAACACAACCTTGATGTGGCCCCTCAATGAAATCAAGTTTGACACCCCAGCTCTAGGAAGATGTCACCGTGGGATAAGCAAGTTTGGTGATCATGCCACAGTCGAGCAGAGACTCAAAGTCAAAGCCTGCGGGCCAGATCCTGCCCACAGGGTGCTTAGATCTGGCCCGCGGGGCTGCCCTAGAAACAGTGACGGTGTCGTGTCCCACTCCTCCGCTGACGGCCGGGTCAGGGAAATCCAAATCAGGCTTGCCTCTGCAGCTCTGCCCAAAGTCCTAGCAAAGTCCTCAGAGCAGGCAGGAGACCAGTAAGTGACTTCAGCAAGATAAGTTCGACTTTGCCTGACTCAGAGACTGCCAGAAAGCAGATCCTTTATATAGACCATGGGGTGTGGCTCCATGACTCAGCACTCATTAAGGCCTGCCCCTCCCTTCCTTCTGTTGCCTCCGCCTATCCAGTCTTCTGATGCGAGGGTCACTCCAATCAGCAGCTGTTGGAAGTAAACTTTCCTCAGGCTCACATGCTGTGGAGGAGGGGGAGGGGTCTAGCTGCTCCGTTTGCCTGGGCATGGAGCCAGGGCTGGGGCCGGGGGATGCTCCCTCCTCTGCAGCCTGCTTGGGCATGGAGCCAGGGCTGGGACCGGGAGGTGCCCCCTCCTCTTCAGCTTGTCTGGGCATGGAGCCAGGACTGGGGCCGGGAGGCATACATTCCTCCGTGTTCAGGAGCAGATAAGAAGGCCCCGGCTGCTGTGAGAGCGGACAAGACACAACAGACGGACTGGAATGTAGTGCCTCTGAGCTCGGGCGCTCGGAAGCCGATTTTTGATGGCAGGGCGCTTGGGCTGCCACAGGCACTCCCAACACAAGTGATGTCAAGCTGGCCACACCCACCCTGGCCACACCCACCCCAGCCCAACAAAGTAAAACACAACCATAGAATATCCAAAACAGTGGAAATGTCTGAAAACATGATATTGTTCTTTTAGAATAGAATAGAATAGAATTTTTTATTGGCCAAGTGTGATTGGACACACAAGGAATTTGTCTTGGTGCATATGCTCTCAGTGTACATAAAAGAAAAGATACGTTCATCAAAGAGAAAGTTGGGCAGATGCGGTGAAACACTCCAATTGCAGATGGCTAGGATTTATAGCAGTGAGTAACACCAGGACTTAAAAACCGTGGGAAGCCCTCTGGTGTTCTTCCCCTACACTAGCAGCTCCAGAGGAATATGTGAGGTATTCCATGCAGTGGAAAAAAGAAATCGTGTGAAAAAAGAAATAGTGTAAATGTCTTCACTTCACCAAATGCTTCAAATAAATGCTGGGTTACTGTGATGCAAGCTTTCTAAGTTTGATTTGTGCTCTCTCTCTCTCTCTCTTTAATGTCGAACACATCCAAGTTGAGCTGGTTGCATTCTGACATAGAGCTTAAACTTATGCTTGGTGCTGTGACTTTGCCAGTTCACAGTGTTGATGCGTTAATGTGCACAACTCCATTTTCAGTGTAGACAAACTCAAACAAAAGGCCAATTTGGGTTATCCCACATAACTTCATTAACCATAGTTATGAAGCCAAGCCGAACTTCATGGAGGTTATTCTGTTTTTCCCCAATTTCATGGGGAATTTCTCCATTCCTGTAGCAATTTTCTGGCCTGTTAGCTAGCCTGAAACCAGAATTCCACCTTTCAGTTATAATGGAGAACTCTGACATAATACAAGTTAAGATCCCTGCATCTTCAAAACTGCTGCTCAAAACTAAAGGACGCATGAAAATGCAGTGGCGGTACTTAATAGTTGTCTGAATCAAGCCATCTCCTACATTAGTGTTCACCCAGATCAAATCATTTTCAGTTGCAGTTAAACATAGCTGCGATTAAGCTATGGTAGGATTGCTTAATCCAAGCCAGTTTTGTAATGGTATGCAGGAAAGACCTTGAGGGACTGGGCCCAGAGATGCTATCTAGGGAACAGCCAGATGATAAGAGACAGCATAGCCCACAGCTGCATAACAGGCAGATAAAGAGGGTCAGAGGATACCCTCCCTAGTTTCTCAGTCTGTAAAGGAGATGGGAGTAGGAGTGGCGTAGTGGCCTAGAGGTGGAGCTCTTGCCTCATAATCAGAAAGCTGTGAGATCGATCCTAGGTAATGGCAGATATTTATATTTGTGGGCCCAAAAAGAAAATATCTGCTGCAAACTCCATGTAGGCATCAGGAAGGGCATCCGGCCAGTAAACCCTCAGCTCCTGTCATCCCGACTCTACCCCGATGCAAGAGATTACAGGATCCTTAAAAGAAAAAGGAAAAACAAGGAGATGGGGTGTAGAATTGTATTTTCGGACATGAAAGATGCTGTTCATATCGCTTTACAGTAAAGTAGAATTAGCTCATCTGGTCACGTCTCCAGTCTGGTGTACCAATAAGACTTGACAGGTTTTCATAGTATGCACTGCGTTAAGCGAATGATACTTTTCTCACATCAGTTACCCAAGTTTACACCACAAAATTCAAACGTATGGCCTAGTTTTACATAGCACTCTAGGCAAATTCACCGTGTCGTCTCTGGGTGTTGCGCTGCAGCATTTTAACCTTGTTCATATCCACCTTTCAGGCCTGTAGTGGTGAACATCTTGAGCTACACAGCTACGGCATGCTGCTGCCTTGTGGAGCTGACCGTTTCCGAGGAGTGGAGTATGTGTGCTGCCCCTCACGCCCGCCAGCCATCAGGGTGGAGCAAGCTACGGAGGGTCCCCCGGTGGTTGCCCATTTAAGGGAGGAAGCCCTGCGCAGGTGAGCCGATGAGTTTGAGCAGATCCAGCTGCATAGAAAGGTGGTTTAAGATTACACTGAAACCAAATCTTAGCCCTTGTAAAGCTTATTTAATCTAGCATGTTCCTGGATCTGGATTTTAAAGGGGAAATCTGCGAGGAAATGTTTAGATATACGTGTGTTTGTACGTATGCATATACAATTTATCGCTTTATTAGTGCGAGAGCCTCACGATCAGGTGACTGTGAGTTCGATCCTAGGTAGAGACAGATATTTCTCTCTCTGGGCACAATGAGTAATTATCTGCTGTGAACTCTGCATTGGCATCAGGAAGGGCATCCGGCCAGTAAACACTTAGCTCTATTCAGTTGCCCCGACTCCACCCCAGTGTAAGGGAATACATTACGGGGTCATTAAAAGACAAAAAAAAAATAGTGCAAAATTGAAGACACTGCTCCTACAGGATTATATAGATGAATAAGAATATTGTCCTTTTCTCATGGAAAAAAGTCTCTCTAGTCCCTTTCCCCTGCTCCTCAAATGCATCTTCTTGCTTGATGGACATGTTTGCGATCTTAACTCGATGGATCTTTTCTTCAGCAACAAAGTACCAACAGGGCGTATTCCCACAGAGGAAGAAAGCTTGGAACTGGAGGAAGACAGGAATGTGGATGAAGAAGAGGAAGAGGAGGTGGAGGAAGAGGAAGAAGAAGAGGAGGAGGAGGAAGAGGAAGAAGAGGAAGAGATTCCTGGAGAGAGTGCTCCTGACTCTAACCGGTTCCGTGCTGCCTGGGATGACTATTATGTGGAACCAGGATACTATGATGACAGCATCACTCAAACCACCATCACCACTACAACTCAGACCACAGAAGAAGATGTCAAAGGTAAGCAGTGGAGGGAAAGACCCTGGGGTGCTATTCAGCAGGTTCGGACAGGTTCGGGTGGACCGGTAGCGGAAATTTTGAGCAGTTCAGAGAACCGTTAGCAGAAATTTTGAGTAATTCGGAGAACCGGCAAATACCACCTCTGGCTGGCCCCAGAGTGGGGTGGGAATGGAGATTTTGCAATATCCTTCCCCTGGAATGGGGTGGGAATGGAGATTTTGCAATATCCCTCCCCCAGGAGTGGGGAGGGAATGGGGATTTTGCAGTATCCTTCCCCTGGAATGGGGAGGGGATGGGGATTTCGCAGTATCCTTCCCTTGGAGTGGGGTGGGAATGGCGATTTTGCAGTATCCTTCCCTTGCCACGCCCATCAAGCCATGCCCACAGAACCGGTAATAAAAAAAAAATTGAATTCCGCCACTGGGAAGACCCATCTTAAGAGTCAACCTCATAGACCACCTTCCGAGATCCATGTTGCTCTTCCCTTACCATCTCAACCTCCCAAGGGAGAGACCACATCAATGCAGAGAGAGAGAAGGGCAGGATGACCACACGGTTAGATTAAATGTGTAAACAGGGGGAAGCGTCATTTTCTAAAACCTTTACAGCCTCCTGAGAGCTGCAGAGGGTGTTACTGGTGATTTCATGGTGTCCCCAGAGGTTAAAAAAAAAAAAAAAGAGGTTTGGCTTTTGAGATTGTTTTGATGGATTTGAGGTGAGGTTATCCTCAAAAGTCTCTCTAAACCAGGGGTCTTCAACCTTGGCAACTTTAAGCCTAGCGGACTTAAACTCCCAGAATTCCCCAGCCAGCAAAGCTGGCTGGGGAATTCTGGGAGTTGAAGTCCTCCAGGCTTAAAGTTGCCAAGGTTGAAGAACCCTGCTCTAAACTAAAAAGCTGGATGCTCTAGGACTTCAAAAGAGGCCCGGAGAGGGCAGAGTATCTAAAGGCCATAGGCCAGGGGTGTCAAATTCACGGGCTGGAATCCAGCCTGCGGGTGTGTTATGTACCATAAAAGAAGTGTGCTATAGGTTTTACTCAGGTCCTCCAAAAAGGCGGGAAAATACTTAAAGCTCATTGGTTATGATAGTTGTAGTGCCCCAGGATCATATTTTATATCCGGGGTCTCCAACCTTAGTAACTTTAAGGTTTGTGGACTTCAACTCCCAGAGTTCCTCAGCCAGCTTTGCTTGTAAAGAAATGCTTTTAAAAGGTTCTGGCGATCAGGCAACTCAGCTCGGATCGCCAGAGGAGCCTTTTAAAAGCCTTTTTTTTTTTACAGCCTCTTCGGCCGAAGAGGTTGTAGAAAAAACGCTTTTAAAGGGTTCTGACGATCCCAGCTGAGCCGCGCGATCCTCAGAGGCTTTTTTTTTTTACTTTGAAAAGCATTTTTTCGGCCGAAGAAAAAATGCTTTTAAAAGTTAAAAAAAAAACCCAAAAACCTCCGATGATCACGCGGCTCAGCTGGGCATGGGGAGCGGGGGTGCAGGGATTTTTGCTACTGGCTCTCTGAACCACCCGCCACCATCACTACCGGATTGGGCGATCTGGTCCGAACTGGGAGCATTTCACCCCTGCATCGGGCGGATGGAAAGTAGAGAAGCAAGAAGATGCCAGCTACTACTAGGTTGAGAAAGAAGGAAACGCTCAGCTGTTCAGCTGCTTCTCTGAGTGCCCTTCACCTCCTCCTCTTCACAATGGGAAGTCTGTTTTTGGAGACAGCGCTGAACCTGGTTCTCCCTGACACTAAGGGGTAGATGATGCTTAGAATCAAAGCCTCCTCCGGAGGGAGAAACAAGGGGACTCGCGTGCTTCCTTCTGCCCTGAACCAAACCACTGTGGGATGCTGCGCCCAAATAGATCTGCACGTCTGGATGGTTTTAAATATCCGAGATAGGTGACTTCTGCAGGGTCAGGCATATTTTAACAGAGGAAAGCCAATTGCGTGTGCTTTGCGTGCTTTCGGAATGCAAATCCGTCGCGGTCAGGCTGCTGCAGAAATTGGGACCCTCTGAGGAAAGTAATTGGAATCTTAATTATATTCCAGGAAGAGTAGAGATTCAATTGCAGTTGAGTTTTCTGAGCAAGTGAGAATCCTGTCGTAATTACGTTGAGCCAGGTCTCAAACCTTTTGCTAACTCTTGCAGTGTGGCCCTCTCTCAAGGAGAAAATGGACTGTCTCTTATACCTAGTCCTCATCATGTCCGTCAATAATGGATGAGTGTTTACATTCTCTGCATTCCTAGGCTCCCTTTTTAGATAAGTCTAAACCTTTTTTTATAGGGACGCGGTGGCTCAGAGGCTAGGATGTTGAGCTTGTTGATCGAAAGGTTGGCAGCTCGTAGGTTCGAATCCTTATTGCTGCTGTGTAACGGGGTGAGCTCCCGTTACTTGTCCCAGCTTCTGCCAACCTAGCAGTTTCGAAAGCACATAAAAATACAAGTAGAAAAAATAGGGACCACCTTTGGTGGGAAGGTAACAGTGTTCCGTGCACCTTTGGTGTTGAGTCATGCCGGCCACATGATCATGGAGATGTCTTCAGACAGCGCTGGCTCTTCGGCTTTGAAACGGAGATGAGCATCGCCCCCTAGAGTCGGCAACGACTAGCACGTATGTGCAAGGGGAACCTTTACCTTTACCTTTAAACCTTTTTTAGGCTGGATTTGCCCACTAACTAAGCCCTGGTATATAGCAATAACACTTATATACTGCTTCATAGTGCTTTATAACAGGGGTCCCTAACTCGCACCTGTCCCCTGTCTGTGGACTGGCACCGGGCCGTAGCATCCCAGAAACTGGGCCACACAAACAAACGAAGCCCCATCCGTGGGATGCAGGCAGCATGCAAAATCACACCCCCTCCTGTCCATGGAAAAGTCTCTCTCTACGGAACCGGTTCCTGGTGCCCAAAAAGTTGGGGGGGGGGGCTGCTTTACAGCCCTCTCTACGCGGTTTACAGAGTCAGCCTCTTGCCCCCAACAATCTGGGTTCTTGTTTGGCTGACCTTGGAAGGACGGAAGGCTGAGTCAATCTTGAGCCAGTGAGAATCGAACTGCTGGCAGTCGGCAGAATTAGCCTGCAATACTGCATTCTAACCACTGCGCCATCATGGTCTTTTATATAATCCTTTCCGTTTGCCATGAAGCCTAAAACCAAAAGTTGTTGTCCAAAACATTTCAAAGGCAACAGCTTACGTTATGTCTGCTTTAAGACCGATAAGAAGGCCTGGTCTTGTGTAACGCGATTGCTGTCCATACAGTGACTCCAACCCCTCGCCCAACGGACGGGGTGGATGTTTATTTTGAGATGCCTGGAGATGGGAATGAACACGCCAACTTCCTGCGAGCCAAGATGGACCTGGAGGAGCGGCGCATGAAACAGATCAATGAGGTAAGGGCTGGGCAGGCAGGAAGGAGGATTTGCTCAGCTTGCAGATATGCAAGTTTTCATTGTATGGTTCAGTTGGATGGCTTCAGACATACCCATGGGGCCATCAAAGGATTTCGCTTGACAGATTGCACCCCTACAATGATGGGGACCATCTATGGTAATTCCGTTACAAATGATGGATGTGCAATATAAACTATGCAGATTTGTAGGAGCCATGTCTAAGTCTTTCTTTCTTTCTTTCTTTTTCTTTCCTTCCTTCCTCCCTCATTTCCTTTCTCCATCCCTTCCTTCTCTTTCCTTCCTTTTCCTCCCTCCCTCCCTCCCTTATCTTCTTTCCTTCCTTCCTTCCTCCTTCTGTTTCCTTCTTTCTTCCCTCTCTCCCTCCCTCCCTTCATTTTTTTTTCTTCTTTCTTTCTTTCTTTCTTTTTCTTTTTCTTTCTTTCTTTCTTCTTCCTTCCTTCCTCCCTCATTTCCTTTCCTCCATCCCTTACTTCCTTTTCTTTCCTTCCTTTTCCTCCCTCCCTTCCTTATCTTACCTTCTTTCCTTCCTTCCTCCCTCCCTCCTTCTGTTCCCTTCTTTCCTTCCTCTCTCCCTCCTCCTTTCTTTCTTTCTTTCTTTCTTTCTTTCTTTCTTTCTTTATTACTTTTCTGTTGCTTCCTAAAGAAGTATTCCATGGGGAAATAGTACATGTTTTGCAGATCAGGCATGAGTTATTTTTTAACTTAAAGTTCATATCAGAAGAGATCAACGTTGAACCACTATTACAAGTTAACAGCGCCAGCAGTGAAGTGGATGTTGTTGGTTTTCTATTCTCGGGAGGTTTTTAAGAAGGGAGTAGATGGTCGCCTCCCAAGATTGGTTTATTTGGTTTTCCTGCGCATCATAGAGAGTTGGACAAACGATCAACTCCGCAGTTCTGTAAGTCCATGACTCAGGAAAACAGCTTCCTGTTCCTTACGCAGACAGATAGTTGTCTCTAACTTTGAGAGACTGGGAGTCAGGATCTGATGGCTTAGTAAAGTTGGATCACCAAGCAGATTGGTAATCAACTTGCAGCAAGGAGAAGACCATGTTCAATGTCCCAAAGGTGCTTTTTTTCAAGAGGCAACTGGACTTTCTGGTTTTTCTTTGAAGACGTTTCGCTTCTCATCCAAGAAGCTTCTTCAGTTCTGACTGGATGGTGGGAGCTGAAGAAGCTCCTTGGATGAGAAGCGAAACGTCTTCAAAAGAAAAACCAGAAAGTCCAGTTGCCTCTTGAAAAAAAGCGCCTTTGGGACAACCTGGTTTAGAGACCATGGCTCAATGGCAGAGGGACGGAAAGATAGTCAGTACGGCCATCAGAACTGATGAAGCTTCTTGGATGAGAAGCGAAACGTTTTCTTCCTCTTCCTGAAAGAAGGAAAGCACCTTTGAGACAACTACGTCCTGGATGATTGAGAATCTCCACAGACAACAGAAGCTGCTTTTCCAGAACCAGTTTCTACAGCAGAAAACCCTCATATTGATAACATCACTGTCCTTTTGTTATGATCTCACAGGTGATGAAGGAATGGGCTGAAGCTGACAACGAGGCCAAAAATCTGCCTAAAACAGACCGGCAAGCGCTGAATGAGGTGAGGTTCAGGAGTGAAATCCTACCGGTTCGGACCGGTTCTGGAGAACCGCTAAGGATTATGGGCATCAGTTCGCCGAACCAGTAGTAATTACCCTTCCTTGGCCCCACCCACGCCTTGCCAGTCACTGCTCACCGCTTCCGGCCGCTCGATATTCCACAGAATTCAAAGTTAAATGAAGCAGAGAGAATGCTAACTTTTCTCCCTCCATTCACAATGGAGTTGCTGCTCCCTTTATGGTCGCCCCCACCGTCCCCCTCCCTCCTGGGGACTACCTTAAAGGGACAGACTGCAGCAGCTCTGCTGTGAATGGAGGGAGAGAAGTTCAGCCACAGAATTCAATGTTAAATGCAGCAGAGGGATTGCTAACTTTTCTCCCTCTATTCACAGCCTGTCCCTTTTAAGGTAGTCCACAGGACGGAGGGGGACAGGAGGGTGGGGAGCAGCTGGAATGGAGCTGTTTTTTGTGAAAGGCAGGAAAATGGGGAAGGGGATTTTCCTGCCTGTCATCCATTCCTCGATCTCAGCACAGACCAAGAGAAGGATGGTAGGCAGGAATATTCCCCTCCCCATTTTCCTGCCATTTGTGACAAGGAGTAGCTGGAAGGGAGAGGCGGGTGAAGAGCCCCTCAATGTGAGTGATGTCTAGTTGGCCATGCCCACCCAGTCACATGATATCCCTCCCCAACAAGCCACGCCCACAGAACCTGTAGGGGAATTTTTTTTTAAGTTTACCCCTAGTAAGATTGGCCAACCCTCTCATTGAACTCCGCTCCCTTTGTATTTTAATGTTTGTTTGGGGAATTTAATAAAGATTTTTTTTAAAAAAATAAATCCATGTCAGGATTAGGTGAACGAATAAATTGACCAACAGATCCCTCACTTGTGGGTTTCTTGACCCAGGGCGACACCGTAGTCCTTTCTGTTTCCATGGCTGCCATTTCAGGGTTCTGCAGGGTTTATGAATTCAAGTTAGTTTCAGGAAATCGTTTTAAACGGTTTAGCTGAGCTGGAATTACAGGGCTCCTTTGTGTTCTCGGATCTGTTGTTCGGTTCTATTCTGTGTTTAGAATCGTTGCATTCTTTTTTGTTGTTGTTGTTGTTTTTAATTGGAAAACAACTTGAATGGATTCTTACTCTGAGAGAGAGCCCAAACATATTTTTAACCAAAAACAAAACAAAAGTTGAATCTATCCCCATGGCCTCGTATCTGTTTCTTTTGGCCAGTCTGGGAGCAGATGTTGTAGCTTGTCTTTAGCGCACATCCATTGATAGCTGCCAGTTTCCAAACATGGATTTAAAAAAAAGAAGAAGAGTAATTTGTAATATACAGTATCTCCACATATCATGGACTAACCCTCCCTTATAGAGGGTTTTTTTTCTCGCACCCCCCTCCCGAAGATTTTTTGGGTTCTCTCCTTAAAAACTTTAAACTTAGGTGTCTTAAAAAGCTGAGCTGCTTCTGCTGCTCTTTCAACAGTTTTAGATTCTGCCATTTTTCATACAGTAGAGTTGTTTAAATGTGCGGCAATCGTTTGATTGTCTTTTTGACAAAATATTTTAAGCCATTCTGGGTTTTTTTTTTAATTTGACAGCCAGGGTATAAACTCTCGAAACACATTCAAGTAATTAATTAAACATCTGCTTCTGGGAGAATAAACTCTGCATGGAATGCTTTGTTGTGTTTGCGTTTCATTGTCTCTATAGGTGGTTTGAGTAATTTTAAGCTTTTAATGCTAATTTTATTCCGTTTCAAGGAATTGGTTCTTGTTGCTTTTCTGTTGAGCTACCCTAAGCCTTCTGGAGTTAAAAGGGAGCCTGCATATGTCTGCATGTTTGTTTAGGAATATAATTTTATATTTTACTGTAATAAAACCTTCAGGGTCTTTCACCCAAGGTTGTTGCCCGGTCCATGCTCACCTTAATGATACAGTATTACTATCATTATACTAATGATGTATATGCATCAAAAGCATATGAAGTGTTAGTACCGCTTTATAATGCCTTGGTAAGACCATACTTAGAATACTGCGTTCAGTTTTGGTCATCACAATATAGAAAAGAGGTTGAGATTCTGGAAAGAGTACAGAGAAGAGCAGCAAAGATGATTAAGGGGCTTCTAAAATAGATGAAGAATAGCTGTAGGAATTGATTATGTCTTGCCAGGTGAAAACAAGGACTAGAGGTGATATGATAGCGGTGTTCCAATATCTCAGGGGCTGCCCCAAAGAAGAGGGAGTCAAGCTATTCTCTAAAGCAGGCATGTCCAAACTTGGCCCCGTGAAGAGTGGTGGACTTCAACTCCCAGAATTCCCCAGCCAGCATGAGCTATAATTATGAGCAAGTTGCTGGCTGGGGAATTCTGGGAGTTGAAGTCCACCACTCTTCACGGGGCCAAGTTTGGACATCCCTGCTCTAAAGCAACTGAGGGTAGGACGAGACGCAATGGATGGAAACTAATCAAGGAGAGAAGCAACCTAGAACTAAGGAGAAATTTGCTGACAGAACAATTAATCAGTGGAACAACTTACCTCCAGAAGTTGTGAATGCTCCAACATTGGAGGCTTTGAAGAAGAGGCCAGAGAGCCATTTGTTTGAAATTATATAGGGTCTCCTGCTTGAGCTGGGGGGTTGTACTAGAAGACCTCCAAGGTCCCTTCTAACTCTTATTCTGAAATATCCTGAACGGCTTCTCTCTTCTTCTTGCTTTCTAGCACTTCCAATCTGTCCTCCAGACGCTGGAAGAGCAGGTGGCTGGAGAGCGCCAGCGGCTGGTGGAGACCCACCTGGCCCGTGTAGTAGCACTGCTGAATGATAACCGTCGTGCGGCACTGGAGAACTACTTGACTGCTGTACAGAACGACCATGCCCAGGTAGTTCAAGAGGGTAGAGGAAGGCAAATGTTAGCTTGGAAAATGGTATGTGAGATTTGTACGTAAGCTGAGCTGAGAGAACGAGAAGCAGACTCTGCAAACGAAGGATTGCAAACAAAGTTGACCGTGAGCTTGGGATAGCACTTATTCACCCGAGCAAGTATATAGAAGAGAAAGATGCTCTTCTCTAGTTTTCTGCTTCTCGTATGCAAGCAATGCAAGAGAAACATTATTTAAGCAGTAGGGGATCTGCAGATCAGCAGCTGCAGCGGGGAGGGGATGGTTTTGTGAACACGCACCATTCATGCAAATGCAGCTTTGCATGCTTGCACGAACCGGTTCCCAATGGGCCACAGACCACCACAAGGCCACGGACCGGGAGTCGGGCACCCCTGATGTGAAGTGTAGTCATGCGGTGAAGAAGCAGTTAGCGATGTCCCCACCATGGGATGCCCTGAAAAGTGGCAAAGAGCAGAATTATGGAGCAGGAAAGTGAGATAAAACTCATCCTGCATTAGGTGTTAGTAGTGCTCATAATTTATGAAGTTAGGAGGTATCTGTTTCCTTCAAGTGGTGGGATTCAATTTTTTTTACTACCGATTCTGTGGGCGTGGCTTGGTAGGCGTGGCTTGGTGGACATGGCAAGGGAAAGTTACTGTAAAATCTCTATTCCCTCCCCACTCCAGGGGAAGGTTTCTGCAAAATCCCCATTCCCACCCCACTCCAGGGGAAAGATACTGTAAAATCTCCATTTCCACCCCACTTCAGGGGAAGGACACTGTAAAATCTCCATTCCCACCCGAGCCCATGGGAAGGATACTGTAAAATCTCCATTCCCACCCCACTCCTGGAGGAAGGATACTGCAAAATCCCCATTTCCTCCCGATCAGCCGGGACTCGGGAGGCAGAAAATAGATGGGGGTGGGGCCAGTCAGATGTGGTATTTACCGGTTCTCCGAACTACTCAAAATTTTCGCTACCGGTTCTCCAGAACTGGTCAGAACCTGCTGAATAGCACCTCTGCTTTCCGTATATGAAGAACTTTCCGAAGTCTCTTGCTTTCTGGGTATGCTATACTCCAGCTCCTAAAATCCCCAGCCAGAATAGCCACAGGCTAAATCTAGATGAGGATTTAGGTCATCCAGCACATCTGGAAAGCAACTTTGAAGAACGCTGATGCAGATAAGGTAACTGCAGAATGGCAGGTGGGGAGCTTCATTTACTCCTCCGGCCCACCCAACCACCCCACCCCCTTCTCTATATTGGCTTCCTGTTAAAATCCCAGAAGTCACATCTAGGCAATGACATCCAGAAATAAAACAGGGGGTAAAATGGGGAGGGGGGTAGGATAATGTGGGTGTTTTGTTTTTTTTCCCCAAGTGCTCTGCCAAAAAAAAATTGCCTGCGTTTTTTCTTTCCTTTTCTCACTCAGTCTGAATTTTTTTCCCAAAGAATTTTTCGGTGAAATTCTTATGGGTAAAATACAGTTTTCTTGTCCTCTCTAAGTCTGGTAGTTTTCTTGCAGACAGTACATGATGCAAAGTAGGTAACGCCATCCAGGCTAACTCTGATGAGGGTGAGAGCACCAAGGGCCTCTAATTTCAACACTGAGATACAAATATTCTCCTTTATTAATTTTATTTAAAATTATTAACATTCATTTTATTAATATTTACTAAATATTAATTTATTAACATTTGTTAGTTTAAATATTAATTTTCTTGTCCTTGTTAGTGGGATGTGTCCATCCCACTGAGAGCCATGGTGGTGCAGTGGTTAGCATGCAGTACTGCAAGCTACTTCTGCTGACTGCCAGCTACCTGCAATTTGGCAGTTTAAATCTCACCAGGCTCAAGGTTGACTCACCTTTCCATCCTTCCAAGGTGGGTAAAATGACGACCCAGATTGTTGGGGGTAAGAGGCTGACTCTTTAAACCGCTTAGAGAGGGCTATAAAGCACTGTGAAGTGGTATATTAAGTCTAAGTGCAGGGGTGAAATCCAGCAGGTTCTGACGGTTTCTGGAGAACTGGCAGCAGAAATTTTGAGTAGTTCAGAGTACTGGCAAATACCAGCTCTGGCTGGCCCCAGAGTGGGATGGGAATGGGGATTTTGCAGTATCCTTCCCTTGGAGTGGGGTGGGAATGGAGATTTTGCAGTATCCTTCCCCTGCCACACCCACCAAGCCATGCCCACAGAACTGGTAGTAAAAAAAATTTGGATTTCACCACTGTCTATGTGCTATTACTATTGCTATCCTTCCTAATAATACAGTATGCCAAAATGGGGATCTTAGCATGTTAAATATGCCAGGGTCCATATGGAAAGCCCTCACAATTTTTATTTTTCTTCTGGCCCCTGTAAACATCTTGCAAACGTCATGCAAAGTCAAGTCTCCCGTTACTTTTGTTCAGCTCCTGATGGCCACGTAGATGTCCATGATCCATGTTATCTCCAGGAAGACAATACCACAGAGGGCTACCCCTGCCTTACTTCCCCAGTCTTTTTCAGCTTTCCAATCTAGTGCACAGCCTTTCCAAGTCTTATTCTGTTTAGCCTTTGGTTGGTTTTGGGTTGTGCTTCCACCTGTACTTATCGGCTGGAAGTGGAGGAAACCAAGAGAGGCAAGTAAGAGGATCCCATCTGCTCAAAGGCCAACTATTGAGAATCGGGCAAGGAACAAATCAGCCAAGATTCAACTGATTTACGTCACTCTCCTCTTTTGACACAGCCTGACCGCATCCTGGCAGCTCTGAAGAGATACGTACGGGCCGAGCAGAAAGATCAGCGCCACACTCTCCGCCATTACCAGCACGTGGCAGCGGCTGATCCTGAAAAGGCTGAACAAATGAAGTTCCAGGTATGGTTTTCTTCTGCCTATTGCCGCCATCTTGCGTCTTTGCAATTATGGCAGAACAGTGTTTCATGCTGGCTGAGGAATTCTGGGAGTTGAAGTCCACACATCTTCAAATGGCCAATGTTGAGAAGCACTGCTCTAGAAGGAACCATTTTCTGTTATTGTGTGTTTTTCCAGGTGTATACTCATCTTCATGTCATTGAAGAACGGATGAACCAAAGTCTTGCGTTGCTGTACAAGAATCCCCAGCTGACTCAGGAGCTCCGAGGAGACATAGGTACATGGGTCATATCCTTCGTATTCCAAAAATCATCCCTCCTCAACTCTTAAATTAAGTCTTCCATTCTCCACTCACCCTACTGCTTGTAGACTAGGATGTCTTCCCAATTAGGTCAGCCTGCTCTTAAGTAATATACAAACAGTGGTTACTTCAGTAGTTAGTTTGATTGGTTACTTAAGTTGATATTCTCATAGTATCATTTCTACTACCTAGGGTGAGTAATTTTTAAAATACTTTTATATGTATCCAGAGGAAGGAAGAGGCACTGTAGAATACCTGGAATTATTATTTCGTCTTAAATTGTAAAATAACCTTGGTCTGGCCCAGGTGTCCATCTGCAAAGTGCATCTGTCCTACTGGATGAAGGGCTAGATTTTTCTCAGAAGGAAAGTTCTTCTGTAAAGAATGAATGAATCTGAGCATCTTGTCAGGGTTCCCACGGAAGTCCTAATTAAATCATGAGCCTTCAGCCAAACTTCAAAAGAAATCCAGTTATTTATTAGGAGCTTCATGTTGGCACATTTCAAGTTAAGCCAACTCTGACCCCACGTAATTTACAACCCAGGCCTGACAGCTGTTTCCCCCCTCCCCCCAGGGTGTGCCATCAGTCACATTCGCCAACGGAGCAATTTCACAGGTTGTAGAGATCACTCCCCTCTGGCTGCTGTGGGTAACCCCGGGAGACAGCCTGGAGAGAGAGATATCTGGAATGTGCTTTCGTTTTTGGCTGCCGTACTGCTTTGCCATTTTCCTATCCCCCTTGCTTATGGCAACTCGAGAGCAGGTCAGGGATGCTTTGCGAGTTGACACATCTCCTGAAATAAAAAACTTTTGCAAAAAAAAATTGGGATCTGTTGTAGCAGACAAAGTAGAGTCTCAAAACTCTAAGACAGGGCTCCAAATAACTTGCTTCCCATTTCTCTATCTTCTAGAGGAGCTCCTGCGATCCGAACGGGTGTCCACTAATGACCTTCTTACTACCTCCATCTCCGAGACCCGCACCACAGAAGAGTTCTTACCCATGGACAGTGGCGAGGATCTAGCTGCTGAGAGCCATGATGGAGAAGGTGGGTCAGATAAGTTGCTCCTCGCTGCTTTCTCCTGTCCTTGCCAAAGGTCAGGAAGGTAGAAGGAGAAAGCCACCTAGTTCTGAAACATCTCACTAGATCTTAGTTTGCAGTACATGAAAAACATGTTCCCAGTTTGAAACAGAAAATAATTAACAATCTTTGGGAAATGAAACTGAAGAAAAGTCTTTAAAATCAGCAGAAGGAAAACAGTATGGTGATTCATGTTTGTTTCTGGAACTCACCGCCATGTGTGTGTCTGTCTTTGGGTCTGATTGTGCTTCTTTGCGTAGTCAACCGGAGTTTTAGATTGGATTTGGCATTTCTATCCACCTATTGAGTCCTTTCCAAGGACCTGGGTTGAGCAGATGTTGTTGTTAGATGGTGTTAAACTATCGTCATAGGATGTAAGCCGTTCCAAGTAAAAGTGCTTTTTGCAATTGACTGGTGGTGAGTTTGTCAATGCCGAAGGGTGTTCAATTGATGCTCCAGTTGTTTTGGAACTGTACCCAAGATGCCTACTCTGTTGTTGTTGTTGCTGTTGTTGTTGTTGTTGTTGTTGTTGTTCTTATATCTAGAGAGCAGTTGAACAAACGTAGCCTTAAACAATATTAAGATAGGCAGTTTCTGCTTGCAGCCGATAGAAAAACAGCTGCTCTTGCCTTCTGACAGCTCTTCGCATGCGTGCACTAGGAACAGGCTCCTCCTGTTCCTCTGCCTCTCTGCTGTCTGCCTTTGGAGGCTCCGGAGTCGCGCATCGCTCCCAGATGGCCCTGGCCCCATCTCTGCCTCCGATGCAGAGCCCTCTTCCGGGCCTTCCTCTGACTCCAGAACTGGCCCATTGTCCTCCCCAGCCTCCACACTGTCTGACTCCATTGCCAGGTCCGCGGGCTGCTGGCGGACCACAACAAGACGTGCTATACATACGGGGCCAGCAAGATACTACTTTCAAACACAATCTGTTAATGTACATCCAATTTCTTTTGCCTTGATAAACTGGCTATTAGAAGAATGCAGATCTAAGCATCCCAAAAGTCTAGCTTCTGTTTTGCCTCCACCATTTTCCAGTTTCCCTCTCTGATTTTTATAATCCTGCTGATGTCAAAGTTATGCTAGCAATAGCTTCCCATTAGCACAAAGATATGGCAAGAGTAACGCAACAGTTTTGCCTCCGGCACAAGGAGAAAAACAGTCAGCAGAATTCAAGGACAAGCAGAGCTCTGAAACTCATGGCTGGTTTTGATCTGGTCCCTGACGGAGAACAAAAATAATACGCTCATGAAAGTGACTAGTAAAACTTTTTTCTTTCTTTCTTTTTCTTTTTTCTTTTTTCTTTTTGCTCTGATGGAATGAAAGGTAATGAGAACTGTTTTTTTTTTTAAAAAATTTAAATCCAATTGGGGCCATGATTGGAATGATTTAGTAGTCTGCGGAATTGGCAGTTTAAGAGCACGTAAGCACTGCCTTGCTGATTTAATCAAAAGAAATACAGAAGTACAAAAGAAGTAGAAGTAAACAACTGAACAATCATTCGTTTAATGACGGTTCAAAGATACAATGGCACTAAAAAAAAGTGACTTACGACCAGAGGTGGTATTCACTTACCTTTGCTTCTGGTTCGCAATTGTGAGTGCGCGCGCATGCGCAGACCATCAAAAACGGGTCGTGATGATGTCTGGGCAGGTGGGCGGAGCCTCCCCCAGCTGCCGCTACCAGTTTGCCCGAACCAGATAGAACCGGCTAAATACCACCATTGCTTATGACCGTTTCTCATACTTAGGACCGTCGTGCATCCTCATGGTCATGTGATCAACATTCAGGCCCTTGGCAACTGACTCATATTTATGATGATTGCAGTCAGTGGTGGGATTCAAGTAATTTAACAACCGATTCTCTGCCGTAATGATTTCCTCCAACAACCAGTTTGCCAGACTGCTCACAAAGTTAACAACCGGTTCTCCCGAAGTGGTGCGAACTGGCTGAATCCCACCGCTGGTTGCAGTGTCCCAGGGTCGTGGGATGATAGCTTTTGCAACCTTCTGACAAGCAAAGTCAATGGGGGAACCACATTCACTTAGCAACTGCAGTGATTCACTTAACGACTGTAAGCAAGAAATGTTGTAAAATGGGGTGAAACTCACTGAACAGCTGTCTCACTCGGCAAAATAAATTTGGGGCTCAGTTGTGGTCATAAGTCAAGGAGTACCGGTATTGGTTCCTGCATCTTAGATGAGAAGTATGCTAAAGGGAGCTGCTTGCTCCAACTCGTTTCCTGGATGTGTGTCTCTCGCCTCTTCTTCTCAAAATTATCTTTCTTTTTCTGTTCTCTTTTTCCTTTCTGCCACGCTCTCCTCCTCCTCTCCTTCTGATGCTGTTGTGGGGAATGGGCAGATTCTGAATCGGTCGACAAGAAAGGTAAGCTCTCAGCTCTAATTCTTTATGGAATCCTTCTCTGTAGGCGTTAGTAGCAATGACTGAGACCAAAGGAAATGGGCGCGTGGATTGTTACCAACCGAGGCCTCTCTTCCTCTAACGCTCACCTGATTCTCTTCTCTTCAGCTTCAGGGCTGGCAGAATACGACTATCCAACTAGTGACAAAGCCCTGCTGTATGAGTATGAACATAAGGTAGGTGCGGAAGAGATATTCTGGCCTTTTATTGCTGTTTATTACAGTGGCATGCTCCTTTCTTCCAAAATGGGGAGACAATTATATGGGGTCCTCTAAGACGGTGTATCTCAACCTTGGCAACCTGAAGATACATGGACTTCAGCCAGTGGTGGGATTCAAATAATTTAACAACCGGTTCTCTGCCCTAATGACCGGCTGGTGTGGCCAGGGGGTGTGACAAACAGCAGTCCTCCACCCCGCTGGGAGCAAAAACAGGCTCTAGGGGGGACGCACCTCCCAGCACCCCATTATAGGCCTAGTAGGCCTCCCTGAAGCCTCCTGGGAGCAAAAATGGGGTGTGTGGGGACTCCTGGAACGGGCAGGGTGGGAAGGGAAGGGCCAGCCAGCAATTTAACTACCGGTTTGCCCGAACCGGCTGAATCCCACTACTGACTGCAGCTCCCAGAATTCCCTAGCCATCCATGCTAGCTGGGAAATTCTGGGAGCTGAAGTCCACGTATCTTCAAATTTCCAAGGTTGAGGAGCTCTGCTCTAGAAACCAACAGACCACAGTTTCCACAACTCTTAGGGCTAATGGCATTTTTCAGAGTTCAGCAACATCTGGATGTTGAAGAGAATCGGTATAGACTTTTGACTTAGAATAACTGTATTGTCACTTTAAATGTACATTAATCGGCATACGTTAAAACAAAATTATGCTGCATACTGCTCCCAAAGGGTCATCACCTCCACTATCTACCATAAAAATATGACAAAAATATAAATAAATAAATAAATAAATAAATAAATATGCATACACACCTCCACTATCCACCATATAAACATGACAAAAATATAAATAAACAAATAAACAAACAAATAAATAAATATGCATATACCCACATATATTATATAATGACTTTGGTCATTAGTGTCAAACAAAGTTTCTGGCGCCGTCTCTTAATCCTACCTTGTCCTAAGTAATTCAGAGCAATATACTATAAGTGGTTTCCCACTCCAGTGGTGTTTCCCCCCCCCCCTCCTTTTTATTATGTTCTTACGAATCTTGATGCGGTACATTATTCAAAAGCAGTGATGTTTACGTAACGTCACATTATTTGTTGTATAATAGAGGTTTTGATTTTAAGCTGATTACTTAAATATTGAGGGTTAATCTCATAGCATCACTCAGAAAGAGGTCAGATTAGGAGACGGCGCCATCAACTTTGCTTGAGACTGGAGACCAAAGTCTGTACCGACTCTCTTTTATCATTTGATTTTCTAGATCAGTGTTTCTCAATCTTGGCAGCTTTAAGATGTATGGACTTCAACCGGCTGAAGTATGCTGGCTGGGGAATTCTCACACAACTTAAAGCCACTTAAGTGGGGGGGAAAACACAATGTTTTAGGGTCATTGATTCAACATGGAAAAATGGCAACGGGCTTCTTATATGCAGATTATTTATTTATTTAGCATATGACATATCATACATGGACTAGCAATACATATTAACATGTCATCTGGATTAGTAGAAGACAATATATATATATATATAAAAAAAAAAGTCAAATACCACTCACTCATCACGAAATCTCCAGAATCGTAAAGCTTACAAACTTGAAATTTGGCACATACGTTCCTCTTGGCTTCTAGATGCTCGCTAAGAAAGGATTTTTCGAAATGACCATCAGATCATTAGTATTTTATATATAGTATTATATTCACATGTTCTGATGCTAAGGTGTTAGATGTTCTACTCCCCCTCCCCACCTGAAAGGAACTCTGTCCCAACTGCCAGTTGCCTTATATTAACACGCTCTGATGTTAACCCTTCGCTAAACAGGGTGTGGGCGTGGCCAGTGCGTGACTCATCCGGCCTGTGGGCTGGGACATTCTACTCCCCCTCCCCCTCTGTTGCAGCTGCCAATTGCTTTATATTAACACGCTTTGATGCTACGGAGTTACACATTCTACATTAAGTTTCAGGCTTTAAGTGTCAATTTATCACACCCGATCACATAGTTTTGTAGCAAAGCACGGGCATCCAGCTAGTAAAATATAAATATTAAAAAGAACAATCTTTAAATACCAATGTCTAGGCCATCCAACCATTGAAGTGCAGCTACTGGATTAATAGATGCCCTCAGCTTATAGCTGATTACAATGATCTACAGTTTGACATGGGACCTCCGCAGTCAGACTGAGGGGAGGAGGATAGCATGCCCCATTTATACATGGGGTCCCGACAGATGCCATGTGTTGTGACCCAGGCCCAAGTAGGTAGTAATAAACTTAGTCCGTGGAAAAACAAACTTTATTCGAACAGCTGGGAATTACTTCATTCCCAGCATCGTTCAACTCAACGTAAAATAAATGCCTCCCAACACAAATTCCTCGGTTATTTCATAAACCTTAGTCCAATTAGGCAAACTGCCAAAGGCCCTTCCTGGCAAACATCCAGAAGCCACAAAAACAAAGACATATATGAAGCAGAAGACAAAGCAGAAGACGCAGCTACAACGTTGTTTTCCGGCAAAGCTCAAATGCCATTGCTGGTCTTTTAAACCTTATGATAGGGGCCAATCATCTCTTGGCCCTACTCCCAAGTTGTCCTCTTTGCTTGAGCTACTCTTGCCTTCTGGCAGCTCTTCTCATGAGTGCATTAGGAACAGGATCCTGCTATTCCTCTGCCTCACTATTATCAGTTTCTGGAGGCTCTGGAGTCCGCACCTCAATCCCCGATGGCCCTGGCCTCACCTCATCCTCATCGCTGCCTGACTCTGTTGCCAGCTCCGTAGGCTGCTGACAGACCACAACACCATGTGAGATGCGACACCTATTCAGGATTGTCCATTGCTGTTGCGGTAGTTCAAAGCCTGGCACATTTTTTTAAATATGCAGTGATATGTACTGAGCCCATCTCGTTTTCCTTTTTTTTTATATCATATCAATGCGCGAACAGGGTGGCACCTGGGTGCCATACATTCTAATTCAAAGAAAACTAATCAGGTTAATCATAATCATTACATTCAATCTACTCATGTATTTCTAATAATAATGCACACTTATATTAAGTTATAATCTATCAATGTTCAATTATTCCACATTTTCTCTTGTTATTACTTTCATTTTATGATATAAAAATGCCTACACTAATATTTCCCCCTTCTCTTATGTCTATCGCTTATTCTAGCTTTTCCATGTATTAACTTCGCTACGTCCAAGGAAACGTTTGAGATGCTTGTGCTTTCAAATGAATAACTGCTGTCTTGTAAAGGTTGATGCATTGCCATTATCCCATTATGTGGAGGACCGGGGCATGTTTCCCTATGTTCCACTTTGAAAGAGAGAAAATGTATCTCTATTTAGGTTATACATTGGAATAAAGAAGGAGCTATGCACTCTGGAAAGGATGAGGTTGCAATTGTCTCATGCGACCGGAAAGAGTTTTGCACTAAGAGGAAGATAATGTTGCTGGATTGCCCATCCAGCTTTGCATCCCCTGGACTGTATCTCTTAAATCAAAAACCATTCCCCCATCCATCCCATAGGTCAATGTGTCTGCCTCAGATGTCAAAGGCATGGTGTACAAGTCCCAAGAAATACAACGGGATGAACTGGTAAGTAGCTTTCAAGGCACACTCCCTGCCACCTGTCAAGTGGGCTTCAGCTCCCCTAAACTTCCTTGTGAGTCACGTCTGCCCTGCCAAAGAAGCCAACACAGTTCTAGGCTGCATTGATAGGGGGATAGAATCAAGAACCCATGGAGTGTTAAATACCAATTTGTAATGGCCTGGTAAGACCACTCTTGGAATACTGCATCAAGTTTTGGCCACTGCAATATAACAAAGATGTTGAGACTCTAGAAAGATTTCAGAAAAGAAGCAACAAAGATGATTAGAGGGTTGGAGGCTAAAAAGAAGAACGGTTTCAGAAACTGGGTATGTCTAGTTTAATGAAAAGAAGGACTAGGAGTGACATGATAGCAGTAGTTCCAATATCTGAGGGGCTGCCACGAAGAAGAGAGAGCCAACCAGTGGTAAAATGTAAAATTTGTTTGTGGGGATGGCTTGGTGGTGGGGGTGGTGGGGGTAATATGACTGGGTGGGCGTGGCCAATTTTTTTAAGCATCTTTTCTACAACCTCTTCGGCTGAAGAGGTTGTAAAAAAATGCATTTAAAAGGCTTTGACGATCCCAGCTGAGCTGCGCGATCATCAAAGGCTTTTTTTTTTAACTTTTAAAAGCATTTTTTTTTTGGCCGAAGAGAAAATGCTTTTAAAAGAAAAAAAAAACTTCTGATGAACGTGTGGCTCAGCTGGACATGGGGGGGGCAGGGATTTTTGCTACCGGTTCTCCGAACCACCCGCCACCATCGCTACTGGATCGGGTGTTCCGGTCCAAACCGGGAGCACTTTACCCCTGGAGCCAACCAGTGGTGGGTTGCCCCTGGTTCAGACTGGTTCTCAAGAACCGG
Source organism: Ahaetulla prasina (assembly GCF_028640845.1). NCBI lineage: Eukaryota > Metazoa > Chordata > Lepidosauria > Squamata > Colubridae > Ahaetulla > Ahaetulla prasina. The sequence continues at coordinate 22,754,348 of NC_080548.1, read as the reverse complement.
TAGTAAAACCGGCGGGAGGCTCTGCCCACTGATTCGGACGTCATCAGGAAGCTTCTGCGCATGCGCAGAAGCGTGCGTGAGTGAGTGAAGCAAGCATGCGTGTGCGGTCCCATTGTGAACCGGTAGTAAAGATAAGTAGAACCCATCCCTGGAGCCAACCTATTCTCCAAAACACCTGAAGGCAGGATAAGAAGCAATGGATGGAAACTAATCAAGGAAAGAACAAACCTAGAACTAAGAAGAAAATTCCTGGCAATTAAAGCAATTAATCAGTGGAAAGACTTACCCCCAGAAGCTGTAGGTGCTCCAACACTGGAGTATTTTAAGAAGAGATTAGATAACCATTTGTCTGAAATGTTATAAGGTTTCCTGCTTGAGCAGGGGGTTGGACTAGAAGACCTCCAAGGACCCTTGAATTCTGTTATTTTGTTGTAGGGTTTTTAATCCTTTAATCTTTTGGAAGCAGGAGACAAATAGTTAAAAAATAAGGCCAAATGCAACTAGGCTTTTTTCCTTGGTTTTAGTATAAAGCCCTACCTTGATCTAACCGTGGAAAAAATTTACATCCAACTTGGTCCAGAAAATTGTGCGAAATGTTCTCCATATAGAAACCTTTTTTTTTTTTAAAAAAAAAGCAAAAACAAAAAAGATAGTAAGCAAAACTCTTATTTCTATCACCTCTCCAATTCATTGTGTGTAAAAGTGTGGCGGAAGTTTTTAGTACGGAAAATCTTGGTGGGTTTGAGTTTGTTCGTTTTATTTTTGCTTTTGAATTTAAACAATGAATGAGCCACCCTGAAAACAAACTCCCATCCTTGAGGACAGTTCATCTCTGTCATCAAGAGCAGGCTCACCTGTTCTGTGTTTGTCTTATCCTGTCTCTGTAGTTGTCCTCATCTATCGGTGTTGTGTCTGCGCCCCCCGAGCCGGGCTCCCTGCCAGAAAGTGACTTGGAAAGTGAGGGGGAAGGGCCATCAGGACTTACCTTTGGAGCACCAGCTTCCCTGGCTCAGCTCCAGGAGCCAGAGGCAGGCCAGGTGGAGGAGATAACGAGGCCTCCGTCCCCTGACTCTTTCCCCCCCAGGCCATGCCTCCAGACCCGACTGATGGCAATCAGGCTTGGTTGGACCCTAGGTTTCGTAGGCAGGAGAGGCGGGAACAACAGAAGCACGGGTGGGGCAGGCCTAGGAAGTGCTGAGATGGAGCCACACCCCACAGGATATAAAAGCAGCAAGGGCTGCTATACCTCTTCGTAGCAAGCAAATCAACTGCTTTAACTAGAGCTGAAGTACTGTTTGTTCCTGGTTGACTCATCAAGAGAGATAACAGAGACACTTGGCAGATGCTCGCTAGTTTGCTGCCAGAGCTGCCAGTGCTGGCTAATTAAGTCATCGCTTGGACTGAGGCGAGGGGGACAGAACAATTGGGCCCAAGATACCCAACTACCCAAAAGGACAAGAGAAATTCTGTAAAAGTTATTGCACCATCTCCTTATTCCTGAAAATGCACTAATAATTAAAAACATTGAGAACAAAGGTTGGCTGCATTGCTCCTTTTCACTAGATCTATAAGGCAGTTTCATATATTCTGGGCATTTTTAGCAATATATCATCTACACCAGGGGTCTCCAACCTTAGTCCCTTTAAGACTTGTGGACTTCAACTCCCAGAGTTCCTCAGCCAGTTTTGCTGGCTGACCGACTCTGGGTGTTGAAGTCCACAAGTCTTAAAGGGACCAAGGTTGGAGACCCCTGATCTACACTAAGGTTTCCCAAACACGGCAACTTTAAGACCTGTGGACTTCAATTCTCAGAATTCCCCAGCCAAAATAGTTGGCTTATCTACACAAACATTGTATCAGTGGTGAAATGTAAAATTAGTTACTACCGGTTCTGTGGGTGTAGCTTGGTGGGGGGGGGATAATGTGACTGGGTGGGTGTGGCCAACTTTTTTTTAAACTTTTAAAAGCATTTTTTCTACAACCTCTTTGACCGAAAAAATGCTTTTAAAAGCCTCTGACAATCCCAGCTGAGTTGCCTGATCATCAGAGGCTTTTTTCTTTTAAAAGCATTTTTTTTCCTTTAAAAAAAAAAAGCCTCTGACGATCAGGCAGCTCAGCTGGGATCAGGCAACTCAGCTGGGATCGTCAGAGGAGCCTTTTAAAAGCATTTTTTCTACAACCTCTTCGGCCAAAAAAATGCTTTTAAAAGCCTCTGATGATCCCAGCTGAGCTGCGCGATCATCAGAGGTGTTTTTTTTTACTTTTAAAAGCATTTTTTTGGCCGAAGAAAAAATGCTTTTAAAAGTAAAAAGAAAAACCTCTGGCGATCGCACAGCTCAGCTGGGCATGGGGGTGGGGCCAGGATTTTTGCTACCAGTTCTCCCAATCACCTGCCGCCATCGCTACCAGATTAGGTAATCCAGTCCGAATCGGGAGCACTTCACCCCTGCATTGTATCCTCATATTATGAAGGGAAAAAAGGATGTTTAGATTCAGAACCTCCATTCCGGAAATAATTCTGTATGGAGCAGAGGTGGGATTTACATAATTTACCTACCGGTGCACTCACTTCGCTCTCACGTGCCACCTTCGTGCACGCACCCAGCCTTCCGCGCATGCATTTTGCTTGTGTGCGTGCCTTCCACACATGCGCCCAACCTCAAAAACGTGCCTAAATAGGACAGTATAGAGCCATGGTGATTTCCGCTACCGGCTCACCCGAACTGGCTGAATTCCACCTCTGGTATAGAGACACATCTCACACATTCATTCACATCTGATTAGACTTCATAACAAGCATGCAAATGGCAGTTTGACTGCAGCACCTAAACAGTCCTAGCTGATCTTGGACACTAATCCGAATGGGATCTGGTTCATACTTGGGTGGAGACAACGAGAAAATGCCATCAGTGTGTAGACTAGCCTGAGGATTGAGAAAACATCCTAGAAAAAGGCAGTGCCAAACTCTTCTATATTGTCGTCAAGAGAGCTATACCGATAGAAGATAATATTTGTAGCTCAGGATTGAACTGTGGGATTCTTGATGGTCTCTGAGCTTGGTGGTTTTCTTGTAGGTGTTTCATTACCTAACTAGGTAACATCATCAGTGCTGTTGATGAACTATACAGAACTATACAGACAGGTCCATGAAATCTACAGGAATCCAGCTTGCCTTGAAAAAGACTTGGCTACAACTTGCTATACCCGTAGAGGGTGGCTTGAAGGAATTGCTTTGCTTACAGCTGTATATTTTAAATAACCAGGCCTCAACTTAGTCCCCCTCGGCCACTAGCCCTACACATCATTTCCTTTTTGGCTGCGTTCATAGTAGCATCCTATACAGATGAGAGAGATCACGTAGTAAGTCCCACTGCTGCCAGTCTTTATCAATGACATTGGTTTCAGGTGCCTGGGGTTTTCAAAGGTACACCAATTAAAGCTTGTAGCATCTGGAAAAGGCCAAAAGGATCTGTGCAGATTTACAGGCCAAACAGATATTTGACATTACCAGCTTTTGACTGGGAATTTGCTACTTTGGTTCATTTCAGATCTTCTTCCTCTTCTTCTCCTTCTCCTTCTCCTTCTCCTTCTTCTCCTTCTCCTTCTTCTTCTCTTTCTCCTCCTTCTCCTTCTCCTTCTTCTTCTCCTTCTTCTCCTTCTCCTTCTCCTTCTTCTTCTCAAAAGTAGATTGAACGGCAGTGCCTAGCATCTCTTTGGCAGGTTCTTGTGTGATCCCTGTTCAACCGTGTAATAATTCTGAGTTGTAGGGTTGTTGTTGTTGTTGGGTTTTGTTTTGTTTTTTGCTTCTTCCTTTTCTCAGACAGCAAGGCACAACCGCTTTTCTTGAATTGGGTGTTATTGTTACAGCGAGCTCATATTATGTGTTACTTCAGGGCTCTTGGGAGAATTCCATCTGCTGCAGGTGATTTATGAGTTTAATCTATCTGTTTGTTCTAAAGTGTCCTCTAAAGATGATTCCGTTTGTGTCACTTCTTCAGATTTATTGCCTCGGTGGAGAACAATTTGGATCTATTTTGCCAACCTTGCCTTTGTCTTGGGCCGATGCAAAGCAGTCATTTAACTTCTCAATAATATTTCTGTCTTCCCTAAGTGCTTTTTTTTACATCTTGATGGTCTAATGACCCAAACCATTATGTCTGGCAAACTTCCTGCTTCTAATGCAATCCTTTTAACATTTTTCTCCTTGGCTTTTATACCTCTTATCTAGATTATATTTTCTTTTTTCTTTCTTGGCCCAACCTTATTAGGCATTTTATTATGTTTCAACTGATAGTATTTCAATTCTTTGAGGATTTTTCCCCACACGGGCAATAGCTTTAATTTTTTTTCCCCTAAGGGACACATTTTTAAAATTCTATTTAGTCGCTCCAACGTTTTCTTTAAAACGGCCTTTGAAGAAGTCAAGCAAGCTCAAATTTGTCAAGTTGTGGCTATATTCGTGCATGGTTTGTTTGGTTTTTTTGCATCTATCTTAATGGATGGTTTATAATTGGTCTTACATCTAAACAACAATTGTAGGTATTGGGAGATACAAATATGGGTGACTTTCATGTCAAGCTCTACAGTACACTTGGCTGAATTGGAAGTAAACAGGAGCAGTTTGAAGCCATCAGTTTTAATTATCTTGAGTGCTTACAGTAGAAAGGCGATGCTTAAATCTAGTAAATATATATAAGGCTTCAAAATCTTGCTTGCACAGCCATTAGAGAAAGTATAGCTAGAGTAGAACTGGGGAGTTAATAGCTCCAGGAAAAGCTTCAAGGCTTCAAAGCTGAGTTGCAAAAGGCAGAGAAAATAGATTTTCATATCCGTATGCACATTTGGAGCCTTCTCAAAACAGCTCGCAAATATATTAGATCAGGCTTCCCCATCTTTGGTGCCTTCCAGCAATGTTGAACATCCAAAGCCTAGAAATTCCCAGGCGGCTTGGTTTTGTGTAGCTGAAGACCCACATGTCTGGAGGGCATGAGATTTGGAGAGGTTGTAATCAATCAAGTGACAAAGTCGGTTTTAAATGGAGGAATTAATTACAGTAGCAGAAGAAGCAGGAGCAGCTTCGGGGGGGAAAACTTGAGAAAAAAGAAGAAGCCAGATGGATACGATCAAATGCTTATTTAACATCACATCCTTGGTCTGATAATGGCCAGTGCTCAGAAGAAAGTCACCCAGTAAAGATATAAGCGTGATTGTGTTTTTGTTTTCATCAGCTGAAATTGAATAAAATACTCTTTCTAAAACTAGAGTAAATATACAATCAGTAGTAGTTGTATCTTATCTTTGATGGATGTCTTGACCTCCATCAATAGTTGTGGGTGGCCCGCCAACTTATGATACTGAAAGCGTAGAGTAAATAGAATAACAGAATAATTACAGAGTTGGAAGAGAGTCTGGAGGTCTTCTAATCTAGCCCCCTGTTTGACCAGGAGACCCTATACCAGGGGTGAAATCCAGCAGGTTCTGACAGGTCCTGGAGAACTGGTAGCGGAAATTTTGAGCGGTTTGGAGAACTGGCAGTGGAAATTTTTAGTAGTTCAGAGAACCGGCAAATACCACCTTTGGAGATTTTGCAACACCCTTCCCCCAGGAGTCTGGTGGGAATGGAGATTTTGCAATATCTTTCCCCCAGGAGTGGGGAGGGAATGGAGATTTTGCAGTACCCTTCCCCTGCCATGCCCACCAAGCCACGCCCACCCAGCCACACCACACTCACCAAGCCACGTCCACAGAACCGGTAGTTAAAAAATTTGGATTTCACCACTGCCCTATACCATTCCAGACAAGTGGCTGTCCAGTCTCTTCTTAAAGGCCTTCAGTGATGGAGCACTCAACTTCTGAAGGCAAACCATTCTTTGTTTAATTGTTCTCACTATCAGGAAATTTCTCCTCCGTTCTAGGCTAGTTCTCTCCTTGATTATAATAATAATAATAACAACAGAGTTGGAAGGGACCTTGGAGGCCTTCTAGTCCAACCCCCTGCTTAGGCAGGGAACTCTACACCTCTTCAGACAGATAGTTATCCAACATCTTCTTAAAAATTTCCAGTGTTGGGGCATTTACAGCTTCTGCAGGCAAGTTGTTCCATTTATTAATTGTTCTAACTGCCAGGAAATTTCTCCTTAGTTCTAAGTTGATTCTTTCCTTGATCAGTTTCCACCCATTGCTTCTTGTCCTGCCCTCAGGTGCTTTGGCAAATAGTTTGACTCCCTCTTCTTTGTGGCAATCCCTGAAATATTGGAACACTGCTATCATGTCTCCCCTAGTCCTTCTTTTTATTAAACTAGACATACCCAGTTCCTGCAACCGTTCTTCATATGTTTTAGCCTCCAGTCCTCTAATCTCCTCTAATGGATTAATTTCCATCCATTGTTTCTTGATTTGCCTTTTGGTTCTTTGGAGAATAGGTTGACCCCCTCGTCTATGAGGCAACCCCTAATATTCAAACATTGCTATAGTGTCACCCCCTAGTCCTTCTTTTCTCTAGACTAGACATACCATATACACATATTTATTTATTATTTATTTTATTTATTTACATTTATACCCCGCCCTTCTCCGAAGACTCAGGGCGGCTTACACTGTGTTAAGCAATAGTCTTCATCCTATTTGTATATTATATACAAATAGACATAGACCAGGCAGTAGTGCCAAAACATGGCTCATCCCTATAGAAAGCCATGGGCCTCACCCATAGATGTCAAGGGAGTTATTTGCTTGAACCCAAGGAATTAAGTACATCCCGCTGCCCGTTAGCCTTTTCATAATTGCCTCGTATTTACCAGGGACTGATTCTTGTAATCATGTTCTGAAGAGATCATCTTTCCTTCATCTGGGATTAAAAATGGTGGACAAGAGAAGAGATCTTTGGCTCATCAAATTGTTATGTGTGCTTTGTCTAAAGATCTTTACTATTCCCTCGGTTGCACGCTTAATTCCAGATCCCCATTAGTGGCAGTTGATTTTGTGTCCTGCGTACATCTGTTGTAATGTAACACTGTCTATATTTGGTCTTCTGCTGATTGATCGTTAATTCAGCTTCTCTCCCCCCAGCCTAACCCCCCAATAATCACTGGCATTGGGTTATTCAACCGCAAACAAAGAAAACTGGTTTGCATCTTAAAATTCCCTCCACAAGGAAATTTATCCTAGGGAGATTTCATCTTTAAAAAAAAACCAAAAAAACCATTATTCTTTCCATGCCTGTGATCCTCTCTGCTTCATATCCCATTCCACTTCATTGCTTATGATTTTCTTTTAATTGTGTCAGAAGAGTTAGTAGTTCTTCTGATTTGTGGACCCGTAAGGACGATGGGGAATGGGGAGAAGAAATAAGAGGTAGAAACCACTTGTCTCTATGAAAAACAAACATTAGAAGCTGCAATCACAGCTTTCTTCTTTGCAAAATCCAGAGAGACAAAAACAAAACAGAAAACCTCCAAGCTTTGCTACTTTGGTGAGTGTTTGTGAGATTGGAGGTTGCTTTCAACAAGCTAAAATGCCAAACATTAAAATGGGCATGAAAAACAGTGTTTTCAGAACTCCAATATGCCTTCAGACCCACGCAGCATTTTACGTCTGAATTACAGATGCCTCAAGTGGAAATATTAACGTAAGCATTATTTGTAATCTCTAAAGTCTCTGAAAATCGTACACAACTGAACAGACGAAGGCAGATTGTTTGTAACAGTGTCCTGGGGCCTAAGAAGAAACCCTGTTCTCTATCTGCCGTGAATATTTAACAAATGCCGCAGGGATCAAAAGCTTACTTCAATTACTCCTGAACTTGGCAATGCTTGTCGTAATAGTTGCTAATCCCTTTCTCCTTAAAAATAAGCAGTTGCCTTTTGTGCGCAGATTCCTCGGGCTTTATGCCGACCACAGCTTTATGAATAAATCATAAGTTCTTGTCACAGGTGAGAACCGATGTAGCAAGCCACCCTTAGTAGCCATTTCGGAATTCAGATGGTTGAGGATCAGATTAAATAGATGGAAACAAACCAGTGTAAAAGTTTGTAAGACAGCAATAGGATAGAAGAATAGAATAGAGCTGGAAGACTTTGGAGGTCTTCTAATTCAGCGCCCTGCTCAAGCAGGAGAACTTATATCATTTCAGATAAGTGACTGGCTAGTCTCTTTTTAAAAACCTCCAATGATGGAGCGCCCACAATTTCTTTGAAAAGGGGGTCAAATTATTCTTTGAACAGAACCCCTCAAATGCTAGAACACTGCTATCATGTCATCCCTAATTCTTCTTTTCTCTAGACTAGCCAAACCCAAATCCTGCAGCCGTTCTGCATATGTTTTAGTCTCCAGGCCTTTCATCCTCCTAGTTGCTCTTCTCTGCACTTTTTCTAAAGTCTCAACATCTTTTTTTGCAATATGGTGACCAAAATTGGTTGCAGTATTCCAGGTGTGGTCTTATTAGAGTTTTATAAAGTGGTTCAGTGTTGATGAATTCAATATTCAACATTGAACTGTATTCCTGTAACTATCAAGTATTAATAAATAAATATTAATAAAGTTAATACTTAATAATAATTAATAATTATTAATAAAGCCAGCTGAATCTATAGAGCAAGATGAAGTAAGGCTGAAATATCGCATTTCTGTTTAATTCACTGTAGGGTTGGGATCTTCAGAGCAAAACAACTGATTTGGGTCTTGGAGAGCCTTAAAGCATCCATAGAACCACTTTGCGGGGAGGACTCCAAATGGGGTTAATTATTCCCACAAGAAGGGGTAATGGATGGTTCTCACAGGCCAGGCAGGGCTGGGCCAAAATAAGCTGTCTACCTTTGCTACAGACCAATAGTTCTCAACTTCAACAGCTTTAAGATTGTGCGGACTGAAGGTTTGCTGGCTGGGGAATTCTGGGACTTGAAGTCCTCCAGACTTAAAGTTGCCAAGGTTGGAGACCCCTCCTCTAAAGCATTCTGTACCTCATACTTTCTTGGACTTTAATTCTTGGTCCCCGTAGGCAGTGACCATGTTGGCTGAGGTTATGAGTCTGTAGAGATTCTCAGTCATCCAGATCACAGTTGTCCCAAAGGTGCTTTTTCAGGAGGCAAGTGGACTTTCTTGGGGTTTGTTTGTTTTTTTTGAAGACCTTTCGCTTCTCATCTGAAGAGGCTTCATGGATGAGAATGTTGTGACCCAGGCCCAAGTAGGTAGTAGTAAACTCAGTCAGTTTAAAAACAAACTTTATTAGAACAGCTGAGAATTAACTCATTCTCAGCGTAGTCCAAACTAAATCAAAGCAAATTCTTCCCAACACAATTCTTCAGTCTTATCACCAACCTTGGTCTAATTAAGCAAACTGCCAAAGGCCTTTCTTGGCAAAAGTTCAAAAGCAGAAGATGCCAATAAGAAACAAATGCTATCAACGTTGTTTTCTGGCAAAGAGCCCAAACACCGTTGCTGGTCTTTGAAGCCTTATGGGAGGGGCCAATCATCTCTTGGCCTTACTCCCGAGTTGTCCTCTTTGCTTTAGCTGCTCTTGCCTTCTGGCAGCTCTTTTCATGTGTACATTAGGAACAGGATCCTCCTGTTCCTCTGCCTCACAACTGTCAGGCTCTGGAGTCCGCACATCTCTCCCCAATGGCCCTGGCCCCATCTCTGCCTCCGATGCAGAGCCCTCATCCAGGCCTTCCCCAGCGTCCAGGCCTGGCTCATGTTCTTCCTTAGCCTCATCACATCTGATTCCATTGCCAGCTCCACAGGCTGCTGGTGGACCACAACAGAGAAGCTAAACATCTTCAAAAGAAAAAACAAGGAAATCCAATGGTTTCCTGAAAAAAGCACCTTTGAGACTGAGGTTATTAGGTTGGACTATCTGGAAGTTACCAGATTGAAGAAACTCGGTTTGTGACTTTTCCTCCCTTCTTCTCTAGCCTTGATGGAAATGGTAGTCTTGTTTCTAGGCTTCATTGGCAGGATCCAAGTGGTTGAGCCATGCCAAGTTTAGAAGCAAACCAGACCACCCAAAACTAAAATTGTAGAACTCCTGGGAGTTCGAAGTGGCGGTTGAAAGAAATTCCCCACATCCCCTCTCCCCAAAGATTAACATGTGGCCTCCACCCAATATAAAACCAGTTTCTGGGGTTTTTTATATTTCATTTTAGCACACGTATACAGTTGCCTTCAGTTCCTCCAGGCAGTTTGTAATAACAATTCGAATGCATGCGATTTTAATACCACCAGCTGAAAAAAAAAAAAAATTCAGGAACAAGCAGGTAAAATCTGACCAAAAAAAAGGGCCTTTAAAATGTTGTGTGGTTGTGCTTGGACAAACCTCTGCCCAGTGACACTTTTTTGTGTGTGACTTAGCGAGCAAAATAGAGACCCTCTAAGATAGCAATAGCAATAGCACTTAGACTTATATACCGCTTCATAGTGCTTTTACAGCCCACTCTAAGCAGTTTACAGAGTCAGCACATTGCCCCCAACCAGTGGTGAAATCTGAACCAGTTTACTACTGGTTCGCTGGCTGCGCATGTGCACCGCACACCAAATGCGTGCTGCCCGTGAGCATGCACAGTGCCCACTAAAAGGAAGCCTGGGGTAAGTAGAACAGCGCGGGGTGATGGTGGGGGTAGTGGCACACAATCTTTTTTTTTCACTTTTAAAAGCATTTTTTTTACAACCTGTTGGGCGGAATAGGTTGTTAAAAATGCTTTTAAAAGTAAAAAAAAGACTCTGATGATCGTGTGGCTCAGCTGTGATCGTCAGAGCCTTTTTTTTAACCTTTTAAAAGCATTTTTTTACAACCTATTCCTACCATTCGGGCAGGAAAAGCAAGTGAGCTGGAAAGAAGCAGCATGCGGGCAAGTGAGAGACCAGGCAATTGGGTGAGCATGGACGGGGGTGCAGGGGCAGGGATTTTTGCTACAGGTTCTCCGAACCACCCGCCACCATCGCTACCGGATTGGCCAATCCGGTCCAAACCAGGAGCATTTTACCCCTGCCCCCAACAATCTGGGTCCTCATTTTACCCACCTTGGAAGGATGGAAGGCTGAGTCAACCTCAAGCGGGTGAGATTTGAACTGCCGAACTGCAGCTAGCAGTAGCCTGTAGTGCTACATTCTAACCACTGCGCCACCTCAGCCCTCCAAAGATGGTCAATAGGCACAGCAGCAAGGAGGCTTTTCCCCAAGCCATATGTGGTACAGGTGACTTGCGACCAGTTGACCCCAGCATTTCCATTGCTAACAGTTGTAAAGTGAGTTTTGCCCCATTTTACAACCTTGCTTGCCCAGTTGTTAAGTGAATCTAGCTTTCCCACTGACTTCACTTGTCAAAAGTTTGCAAAAGGTGATCACATGACCCTGGGACTCTGCAACTGTCATAAGTACACGCCAATGGCCAAGCGTCCGAATTTTGATCACATGACTATTGGGATGTTGCAATGGGAGAAAGATGGTTCCAACTTGATATTCTGGTTCTAAACTTTGCGCTTAAGCAGAAAAATTATGGTAGAGCCATTGAAATGGAGTTGATCTTCTTCTTCTTCTTCTTCTTCTTCTTCTTCTTCTTCTTCTTCTTCTTCTTCTTCTTCTGCCATATCCATCATCAGATACTGGCGATCACGTTGGCGATTTTTCTCAACAGCCACACAAAAAAATGCTGTTGAGTTTTGTCCAAACTAGTCCCTTAGATTTTGAAGCCATGATGATGTTCTTCTGCCTGGACCTCGTTTGCCTTCAGTCTTTCCCTGGAGGATTAAGTGAAGGATGCCGTATTTTTCTGGGTGTTGTATCACACATCCAAAATATTCTAATTTTCTCTTTCTTATGTTTTTGATGATTTCCCTTGGCTTTCCCAGGCGGCTTATCACCTCCTCATTTCTGATTTTGTCAACCCAACTTATATGTAACAGTTGGTCTTCATCCAGAAGAAAAAATATTTTTTTAAGATAACTTTTCACTTAAACATCATTTTGTGGCAACTTTCAGCTTCAGATTTGACAACCCAATTTGTCACTTAATCAGTCTTTGTGGCTCTTTTATGGTCGATTGAACACTCTAGCCGTAAGCACACATCTGTTCTTTTATTTCTTTCAAGGGATTCAGATCTCTTCCCGTAATATAACAGGACCAAGTCACCCCACTCCATTGCACCCCCCTCCCATCCTGTGCTCCAAAAGCAATATTTTGTTACCAAGGCAAACGTTGAAGGGGGGACTGAATTATCTGCCAAATGTATTTAGTTGCAGATGTTTAGACGTCTAGAGGGACCGATGATGTTCAAAGTTGCACGTCATGGTTTAGACTAGAGTTGTCCAACCTTGGCAACTTTAAGACTTGTGGACTTCAACTCCCAGAATTCCCCAGCCAGCATGCCTGACACCCCTAATTTAGACAATCTGTATGGTAACGTTGGACAGAATTCTTTAACCTCTGCACTGGGTTTTGAACTCAAATTTCAATATCTCTGGTGGTGTCAGCTATATCAAACAGGGATAGCATCAGGGGTGGGGCTGCTGGGGGTTCGCAGGGGTTCGGGAGAACCTCTAGCTAAGATTCTGTGCAGTTCGGAGAACCCCTAAATCTCTTGACTGGCCCCGCCCACCTCCCCCTCCCAGTGGTGAGATTCAAGTAATTTAACAACCGGTTCTCTGTCCTAATGATTTCTTCCAACAACCAGTTTGCCAAACTGCTCAGTGGTGCGAACTGGTTGAATCCCACCACTGCCCCTTTCCCAGAGTCCCCACACCAGAGGTGGGTTTCAGCAGGTTCTGACCAGTTCTGGAGAACCTGTAGCGGAAATTTTGAGTAGTTCGGAGAACCGGTAGTAAACATTCTGACTGGCCTTTCCCCCATTTATTCTCTGTCTCCTGAATCCCAGCTGATGGGGAGGAAATGGGGATTTTGCAATATCCTTTCCCCAGGAGTGGGGTGGGAATGGAGATTTTACAGTATCCTGCCACACCCACCAAGCCATGCCACGCCCACCAAGCCACACCCACAGAACTGGTAGTAAAAAATTTTGAAACCCACCACTGCCCCACACGGTCCGTTTTGGATGCAGTTAAGTGCAGGGCATGCACGGAGGCTCGGGGAAGGTGAAAAACAGGCCTACTGGAAGTTCGGGAAGGCCAGAACCAGAGGGCTTCCGAAGCCTGGGAAGGCTGTTTTCGCCCTCCCAGAGGCTTGAGGAAAGCCTCTGGAGCCCAGGGATGGCAAAAACACCACACATACCTCCAATATGGTGCAGGAGGCCAACTAGGCCATGCCCACCATGGCCACGCCCACCCAGCAACCGGGCAGAGAACCCCTTGCTAAAGGTTTTGAAGCCCACCCCTGGATAGCATCCATTACCGCATATGCGTCTTTTGCCAAAAGTCTGTTCTTTTAAAGAAGGCTTTTCTTCCATCACCCTTCACCATTGTAGATGTATATGGTGTCTTCTTTAGCAAACATGAGAATTGTCCTAAAATCACGTTTGACTCTGTTTTTCTACAGGAGCCTGACACCTTGGTAACCATCAACCGAGGGGCCCTGATTGGTCTCCTCATCGTAGCAGTAGCTGTTGCCATGGTGATTATCATCAGCCTCCTGATGGTTCGCCGAAAGCCATATGGGACCATCAGTCATGGCATTGTTGAGGTACCTTTGGGGCGGGGGGGAAATAAGCTATCTGTTTTTGGGGTCCGGGCAAATTTCATGGATTGCAGATTTTTGAGAAGAATCCGAGACTTCGTAAAAGTTTTTGAATGCTTTCACCCACACCAAGTTTCCTCCACTCTGTTTATCTATGGGGGGGGAGGGGGCAAAGAGCATTGTCTGCTGTTCTGATGCATTGCAGGGATAGAAAGCACATGGCGGCTCCCTTAGAGCTGCGGCTATGGTAGCTTTCTTCTTGGTGCATTGTTCTGCAGACACACAGCAGAAGTGATTCCATTAAATGACATCAACAAGAAAGGAACGCAAGCTTAGATACGGCCCATGAAAAGCATTTCTGGGAATTGGGGAAATTGACTGGGCTGGTCTTTTTATTATTTTTTTTTGCATTTATATCCCGCCCTTCTCCGAAGACTCAGGGCGGCTTACACTATGTCAAGCAATAGTCTTCATCCATTTGTATATTATATACAAAATCAACTTATTGCCCCCAACAATCTGGGTCCTCATTTTACCTACCTAAAGGATGGAAGGCTGAGTCAACCTTGGGCCTGGTGGGGCTTGAACCTGCAGTAATTGCAAGCAGCTGTGTTTAATAACAGACTGTCTTACCAGTCTGAGCCACAGAGGCCCATGGGGTCTTGGGGAACAAGGAGGTCTCAAGTGAGGAATTAGCCTCCAATCCCCACACAGGTATAAGAGATCCAGAACTGACTTCCCCTTCAGGCAATGGTGTCCAAACTTGGCAATTTTAAGACTTGTGGACTTCAATTCAGCTTTGCTGGCTGAGGAATTCTGGGATTTGAAGTCCACAAATCTTAAAGTTGCCAAGTTTGGACACCCCTGCCTTAAGGCAAAGGCTGGCAGTCCAGGGAGATTCCTGTATTATAGTCAGAGTATAATAAAGTAGTTAGCTTGAAACCTCTGCATGAGGATCTGGTTGTTTGTGCCTGGCAGATGGTATTGGCATATGATGATGATCATCATCATCTTTTAATGACCCCATAATCCCTTGCGGGATGGAGTCGGGGCAATTGAATGGAGCTAGCAGAATGTTTTAATGGCCTGATGCCTTTCCTGTCACCAATGAGGAGTTTTGTGCAGCAGATATATTCTCAGTGTGCCCAGAGAGAGAAATATTTGCCTCTACCTAGGATCGAACTCACAAGCCTCCTGATTGTGAGGCGAGAGCACCACCTCTAGGCCACCGCACCACTCCAGATGGTGATGGTGGTGATGATGATATCATTATTTTATTGCTTTGCATATACACAGAGAGTTTTTGCACGAAAGACAAATTCCTTGGCTAAAGAAATCGCACTTGACCAAAGAAAGTATTCAATTCAATTCATATCCTTAAGAACTCTATTGATCAACATTCCAAGCTCCAGGCATGTTGGTAGAAGCTCGATGGAGGCCCATTGCATGACTTTAATAGAATAGAATAGAATAGAATAGAATAGAATAGAATAGAATAGAATAGAATAGAATAGAATAGAATAGAATAGAATAGAATAGATTTTTTTATTGGCCAAGTGTGATTGGACACACAAGGAATTTGTCTTGGTGCATATGCTCTCAGTGTACATAAAAAGACAAGATACCTTCATCAAGATACAACACTTCAACACCTAATGATAGTCATAGGGTACAAATAAGGATATAAATGTTTTATCTTGTATTTATATGTATATTTTTATTTGGCTGTGAACCGCCCTGAGTCCCTAGGGAGATAGGGTACAAATAAGGGTGTAAATAAATAAACAAATAAATAAAGGTTACAACTAGGGTACAAATAATTAACTCTCTTTTCTTTTCTTTTCTTTTTGTTTTGTTTTGTTTTGTTCCCCTTCCGGCAGGTGGATCCCATGGTTAGCCCGGAGGAGCGGCAGTTGAACAAAATGCAAAACCATGGCTATGAAAACCCCACATACAAATTCTTTGAAGAGATGAACTGAGTTCCTTGGGGCTGGGGCTTGTGGCATGACCGGGGTGGTGGGCATGACCATGTGGATGGAGGGGTTGGCATGTAGAACAGGAGGAGGGTGTTTTCCACTCAAGAGCCCTTCTCTTTTTCTGTGCCCCGTCTGAGCTTCGCTCCTACCACCTCATCCGCCTTCTTTTTGTTCTTCCATTTGCCATCCTGCTTCATACTTTCTGGGCTTTCTAGCTACTGCTACTAGCCTACTTCTTGCCATTTCTCCCACTTCTTCAATTTCACTTCTCCAAGTCTAAAATGCCTGTATCAACACACGCGCCATGGTTGGCGTTCACACAACATGCTTAACCAGCTTTCTTACAAACCTAGGGGCTACCTTTGCTGAAGCACTCGGCTTGATTCCTTTTAATCTTGCGTCGTGGGTTTTTTTTTTTTGGTTTTTTTTTAGGGCTTAGCATGTTGGGCAAAGACATCCGATTTGGTTGGTTTTCAGATTTGATGTACTGTGGAAACCCAACCGCATTGGTTAATTCAGTCATCTAGTTCAGCATGTTGTGTGAACCGAGGCATTCCCACCAAGCTGCCAGCATCAGGTTTCAACTCTTGTATTTTAAGCCAACTCATCTCAATGGGTAAACTGCCATGTTGTGGAGAGAAACCGTTGAACCTACAGAATCATCATGCAGTTATGGGGGCACCAAATGTCACACCATACACCCTTATAACCTGTAGGCTCCAGTCAGTAACCAGTGCTCATTGTGCGACTTTCACACGTGCATCTTCCTAACTCACCTGGGGCCAAATCTAATGTTAAAATGACAGCCCATAACTCAAACACGTCACCACCAAGCCCCTAGAGACACTCATCACGTGGTTTTCCACAAAGCAGCAGACCCTACATATTCCATGGCACACATTTGTGACTCCACGTTGCAGGATTCTGTTGAAAAAAATGGAACACTTCCACCATACCTGTCAGACAAGGGTTACCATTGCACGCTAGAATTTCCCATTGCTAAACTAGCTTGCCTCTGGCATAGAAACCGGATTCCATCTTCACTTGCTTGCCTTTTTCTATCTCTGTTTATCTTCTGCTTCTTTACTACACTGAACTCTTCACTCCTTGCACCTAATTTATTGGAAAGCCAGCTAAAGGCTGAGTAGATTGGGAGAAGATAGCATCCATCAGCACTTTATTTGACTAGTTTGGAGAGGGGAAGATACAAAGATTGAAGCTCTTTTTCAACACAGACACATCTGTTCCTTCCACTTCCCCCCCTCCCACACTCGCACTATGTAGAGCATAAAAAGCAGGTTTGCTGAAACAGACTTTGGCTACGTTCACACCGTTCAGTTAACCAGTCCAGTTACAAACCTAACAGCAGCTGAATGCACACAATATGCTAAGCTGAATTTAAGTTGCTGGTTTTCATTTCGTTTTGGTAGCTTAACAAGTTGTGTGACTCATCATTTTACGGTTTGGTGATTTGCGCAAGCCCCACCACCACCCGACACCCCCCCCAAAAAAACCAGGTTAATTCAGGAACAAAATTAAGCTTCTTGTGTGAGCACAGCCCATAAGGCTGATCCTTCTCCCGGCCCAGAAATTCTGAAGCTGGGAAGTTAAGTTCCATTGTAGGGCTAAGCTCATAAGCATATATGCTTGGTTGTTGTTGTTTCGTTTCTTACATTGGGAAGTTTCTCTTCCAGTAGCAATTTGCCACATGTCTTGATCACTTTGCAAAAGTATCTTCTGAGATCAACCGTCTCAGCAATCCCCAATAGGGGAAGGTAGGGGGCCAATTGGACCATCTCTGGTGCCATCTCTGCCAAATGTAATTCCCAGCAGCTGCTAGACAGAATGGTGTGTGGAGTAAATAGTCCTATTGCTGCCTTTGGACTGAACCATTTTGCTATGGTGGGGGAGGGGGAGTTGGAACTGAACCAAGGAAGATACCTTTACTACCAGGGTTCCTGAGATCACTTAGAAGAGGTAACTTTAGAGATGCTTTTATCTTGGTTCCCCATAAGCCATAATCCAGCCTTCTCCAATCTGGGTGCCCCAGAATCCCCTTGCCCAGGGGTCTGCAAAGTTGGCTCTTTTAAGACTTGTGGACTTCAACTCCCAGAGTTCCTCAGCCAGCTTTGCTGGCTGAGAAACTCTGGGAGTTGAAGTCCACAAGTCTTAAAAGAGCCAACTTTGCAGACTCCTGCCCTAGCCTAACATTGCTGAGAACTCTGGGAGTTGAAATCCACACGTTCTAGAGGATGGCCAAATTGGAGAACCATCAAAATTTGGAAAGGACCATTCAAACCTGCTGTGTGCAGAAAACACACACTGAAACATCCCTAACAGATGATGATAAAACCTATGCTTAACTACATCCAGGAAATGCGAACATTAGCACCTCTTTGGTGAGGCTGGGATAATTAGTTTGGACAGGCATAGAAATCACCTGGACTAAGAACCACTTGGAGAGATAAATGGGATCCTTTCTTTTTTTTTTTTTTCATGTTCACTTAGTGAAGAAAGTTATTTCCAGACTCAAAAATCTGCCAGTGTGGGAGGCCCTCACTTTTCACAACCGGCCTACTCCATCTTTGAGGGGGGAAAAAAAAAAGAATGTCAGGATTTCTGCCTTGAATGTCTTCTTCTGTGTTTCATAGTTATACCTTGTCATGCCCTGTTCCGTTTACCATTTAGATCTTGTTCGTTTTTAAGCTGAGGTTTTTCGAAATCAAAAGGCAACGTCAGAAAGACAAGGCAGGAGATGGAATTCAATTGCCAGCCCTCCCACCAAACTAATAAAATATTGTCACTTCTCTAAGCTTGGTGCTGGACCTGGACTTTTCAATGAAATGAGGATATCCGGGGGCTGGAGGTGGCTGGGAATTGGAAATAAATTGAGGTGGGAATGGGAGAAATTTGTCTACTTGCTAGAAGGATGCAGAAGAAGTTTAAAAGAGAACTTCAGAAGACCAACTAAGTTCTTACAAACATTTGGGGTCTCTACCTAAACAGTACGTGGCTGACTTTAAGGAAACCTGATATATCTAAAGCTTTTGCACTTACACAATTTAGCTTTCCTGTACAGATGTAATGATCACTTCATTGAGGAAAAACCTACTTACATTATTAAGAAAAAACAGACACATACAAAAAAATGTTCGGATAATTTTGCAGCAAAAAGTGTGACTGTTTGGGGAAAAAAAAGTTTAAATTGGGTGTATCTGGAGAAAAGATATGAAACGGCACACATTTTTCACAGGAAAAACTGAGAAAACTGTTTTGCAACTCCCTATTCTTTAGAATAGAATAGAATAGAATAGAATAGAATAGAATAGAATAGAATAGAATAGAATAGAATAGAATAGAATAGAATTTTTATTGGCCAAGTGTGATTGGACACACAAGGAATTTGTCTTGGTGCAGATGTTCTCAGTGTACATAAAAGAAAAGATACGTTCATCAAGGTACAACATTTACAACACAATTGATGGTCAATATATCAATATAAATCATAAGGACTGCCAGCAACAAAGTTACAGTCATAAGTGGAAAGAGATTGGTGATGGGAATGATGAGAAGATTAATAGTAGTGCAGATTTAGTAAATAGTTTGACAGTGTTGAAGGAATTATTTGTTTAGCAGAGTGATGGCCTTCGGGAAAAAACTGTTCTTGTGTCTAGTTGTTCTGATGTGCAGTGCTCTATAGCGTCGTTTTGAGGGTAGGAGTTGAAACAGTTTATATTGTGTTGTAAATGTTGTACCTTGATGAACGTATCTTTTCTTTTATGTACACTGAGAGCATATGCACCAAGACAAATTCCTTGTGTGTCCAATCACACTTGGCCAATAAAAAATTCTGTTCTGTTCTATTCTATTCTATTCTATTCTATTCTATTCTATTCTATTCTATTAATTAGACGTTTACATTCCTATTTCCTTAGCCTGCTTTATAGTCCTCTGGTTTTCCTTTCACCCTTGTTCATTAGTGTAAACTCTGATTGCCATAACCAAATCGGAGATTGTGTAAACCTAATTTGGAGGAACCCATGGCAATTTATGGGTTGGCCAGATCTGAGACGAGGGAAGATCTCTAAACAGATGACTAAAAAGTCTTGAAATTGAAATCAGCCTGTCTCGGTTAAATTATATTCTGGACCTCATTCTTGAGCATCCTTTAAGCATTGATACCATTAACATCCAGTGTATGTATGATACACCCATCCTTATCAAGTATCATACAATTAGTGCTTTCAAAGTTATGTGGGGCATTGCTAGTTGATGATGGTAGGTCATATGTTCAAATCCAAGTGCTGGACATTTAAAAAAAATAGCAAATCCTTGCATTTTTCAAAAGGGACACCAGAAAAATGAGCAAGTTCCTTCCAAGGGAAGTGATGCCCAATAGGATCATAGTCTAGCTGTGTGGCACACCTATGCAAACTGTGAGAAGATTCTAGGTAAAGAAAACAGCTGATTGTATAAAAGTCCAGCTCTTCAAATAAAGATGTGGTTTATTCTAAATGGTTGCTTCCTCTCCCCCCCCCCAAAAAAAAATTGGTATTGGATATTGGGGTTAAATCAGAGACCTCAATGCCTCTCCTTAGGTTGTGGTGAACTTCTTAATGTATAGAACAGTGTCCCACAGGTGATTTTTGAGGAGGCAACTGGACTTTGTTTTTTCTTTGAAGACGTTTCACTTCTCATCCAAGAAGCTTCTTCAGCTCTGACTGAATGGTGGGGAATGGAAGGATTTATCTTCCTTGCAGACAGCGGGTCATTTGCATCCTTTTTGTCGTGTCCCATTCCTCCTCTGACAGACGGGTCTGGGAAGTCTGTATCAAGCGTGGCCACGAAGCCTCTGCAGCTTTGCCAACTCCTGTCAGAGTTCTCAGGGCAGGCAGGAATCCAAGGTGTGACTTCAGCAACCAGATGAGACTTTGCCTGACTCAAGGAATGCCCAAAAAGCAGATCCTTTATATAGACCATGGAGTGTGGCTCCATGACTCAGCACTTATCCAGGCCTGCCCCTCCCTTCCTTTTGCTGACGTCGCCTCTCCATTCTCCAGAAGCGGGGATCTGTCCACTTTTCGTCTTCCTGCTCAGCTGCCGGCAATTCTAGCTCGTGGCTGGCTTCATGCTCACATGCTATTGGAGGGAGGTTTGTTTGCTTAGTCTGTCCAGGCATGGTGCCAGGGCTGGGGGCTGGAGGCATGCCAGGCCATTCTTCTTCACTATCAGTCTCTGGCTGAGATAGCAGGAGATGGGAGGGGCCCGGCTGCGGCGAGGAGGGCGGGCGAGGCACAACACTTTTTGAGACTCGTTGAGTCTCTATCTATCAAATAGCTATGCAATGTGGGATGAACACCCTTCGAATGGTGTGGGAGTATGAATGGATTTTCAGAAAGGTTGCAGACTACAGAAACCAGGAGCACTACTCAGGAGACCCTGAGGACACAGCTAAACCTCCAAGTGCTTCAACGAGTCTCAAAAAGGATGCAAATGACCAGCTGTCTGCAAGGAATATAAATCCTTCCATTCCCCACCATCCATTCAGAGCTGAAGAAGCTTCTTGGACGAGAAGCGAAACGTCTTCAAAAGAAAAAAACCAAGGAAGTCCAGTTGCCTCCTGAAAAAGCACCTTTGGGACAACCATGACTTGGAAGTCTGAGAATCTCTACGGAAATATTGAACAGTGTTTGCTGGCTGGGGAATTCTAGGAGTTGAAGTCCATATATCTTAAAGTGGTCAAGGCTGAAAAACACTTGTGTTGTCTAACCCAGGGGTCTCCAACCTTGGGTACTTTAAGACTTGTGGACTTCAACTCCCAGTGTCCCTCAGCCAGCAAAGGTTTTGTGCCTGCCAATATTTGTAACCACCGATTTTCCTAAATGATAGGGAACATACAATTGCATCATATGTCTGATGATTCATCCATAGGCGAGAAAAGCCTGTTTGCAGAGAAGTGACTGGGGTATGTCTGAACAAACTTGTCACACTAAGGCTGGCAAAACTCAATATGTGTTCGCAGGAGAGAAACATTCAGTAGACTGAGAAACCAAGATGGCTCTTACAGTGTTCTCAGTCTTGGTGGCTTGAAGATGCAGGGACTTCAAATCGGAGAGTTAAAGTCCACACATCTTCAAGCTACAAAAGTTGAAAAATACTCATCTATTAGATAAAATTATGAAAGATCTGCTTCTCCAAAATAGCCTTTTTCATCCTGGTGTTTGCCAAAGTGTTGGAACATTGTCGTGTCCCACTCCTCCTCTAACGGCCGAGTCGGGGAAGTCCGTATCAAGCGTGCCTCTGCAGCTCTGCCAAAGTCCTATCAGAGTCCTCAGGGCAGGCAGGAATCCAAGGTGTGACTTCAGCAATCCAGATTAGACTTTGCCTGACTCAGAGAATGCCAGAAAGCAGATCCTTTATATAGGCCATGGGGTGTGGCTCCATGACTCAGCACTTATCCAGGCCTGCCCCTCCCTTCCTTTTGCTGACGTCGCCTCTCCATTCTCCAGAAGCGTGGATCTATCCATTGCATCGTTTCGTCTCCAGCTGTTGGTATTCCCAGCTCGTGGCTGGCTTCAGGCGCACATGCTATCGGAGGGAGGTTTGTTTGTTCGGTTTGTCCGGGCATGGTGCCAGGGCTGGGGGCTGGAGGCATGCCAGGACATTCTTCTGTACTATCAGCATCCGTCAGGAGATAAGAGGGGCCCGGCTGCAGTGTGGGGGCGAGCGAGGCACAACAAACATGTAGGAAGTTCACCTCAATGGGGCCAAGGCAACAAGTCTTGTGGATTTCAACTCCAAGAATTCACAAGCTGTGATGGCATGCGAGCCATATCTTCGGGCACACAAAACGTTGCCTTAGCTCAGCTCCAGTGCAGTGGATGGCTAATTTTCAGCTGGCCATGCCCACACCCTCCCAGGAATCCAAACACGGCCCATTTTGGATGCCAGGTAAGTACAGGGCTCGCGCAGATGCTCTGGGGGGGCGTTTTTGGCCTCTGGGGACGGGGGAGGTTCTTTTCGCCCTCCCTGGCCTCCACAAAAGCTTCTGGAACCTGGGGAGGGCAAAAAACTTCTGGTGGGCCCACCAGAAGTTAGGAAATGGGCATTTTCTGGGCTCCCGGAGGATAGGGAAGGACATTTTCGCCATCCGGAGGCTTCAGATAGGCCTGCCTGGCCCAAAATGGGGTGCGTGCATGTGTGGGGGAGTCGCGCAGGCATGCATGGGGGTCGTAGTGCAGGCGGGGTCATTGAATTATGGGTGTGGCACATGCGCGCGCCCCCCTGTGCTCCCTCCCCACTTTTGGCACGTGATGGCAAAAAGGTTAACCATCACTGCCTTAGTCAGTATGAGGAATTCTGGGAGTTGAAGTCCACAGGTCATAAAGTTACCAAGAATGGATGTGCCTGCTTTAAAGTCT
This sequence comes from Ahaetulla prasina, assembly GCF_028640845.1. Classification (NCBI taxonomy): domain Eukaryota; kingdom Metazoa; phylum Chordata; class Lepidosauria; order Squamata; family Colubridae; genus Ahaetulla; species Ahaetulla prasina. The sequence goes on along the minus strand of NC_080548.1, from coordinate 22,731,334 downwards.
TAATTCCTATAGGTCTACTCTTTATATTTTACTAGCTCTAATTCTTGAATAAATTAAAGGGAAGAAAAATAGTCTTGTCTGAGGTTATTGACTATATTTCCTCCTTTTACACATGGGACCCTTATTTTCCACCACCGCCTCCCCCCCCATAAATCTATTCACTTTAAAGTGAGTCTGAGTTTTATTATTTTGATTTTCACTTTCAAAAGGACAGGAAACAAATACTGTAAATAAATTAAATGTTAATCTCATGAGGGGAGCACATTATTTGGCTATGAAATATCTTCACAGTTAGAATCTCAATATATTGTTCCAACTCAATGTAAAAATTTAGCTGTTCGCCAAAAAACCTGGAAAGAATTTTGAGTTGATGAATATTAAATTATGTTTGAAGAATTCCCACTCTCAGCGCACCCCCTCCAAAGCCCTTTTGAAAATAATTAAATTGCCTTACAGAAGGACAAAAGGATAATGTCACTATGTAGTCACTAGTGTAAAGGGGGGAGAAGTTAATTTACCTTGGTGCCGGTAGAGAGTTTATGATGTTTTATTATATAGAGAACTCATTCTTGTATATTGCCCATAGGCAGTGGTGGGATTCAGCCAGTTCACACCTATTCCAGAGAACTGGTTGTTAATTTTCTAAGCAGTTCGGAGAACCGGTTGCTGGAAGAAATCTTATTTTTGTTTTTTCCACTTTACGGGTCTAATCCTGTAAGGAAAGCAGGAAGGAAACATTCTGGTGTTGTTTCTAGCCTAATCTTTATTGCCCTGCTTACAGAAACTGCCTCTCAGGTTAAACCTTATTGCATTGTAACAGCTAAGGCGAAGTGCCCATCGCCGTGAGTGACATTGAATTGGCCACACCCATACAGTCACATGATCACCAAACCACACCTACCCAGCTGGTCATTAGGGCAGAGAACAGGTTGTTAAATTATTTGAATCCCGCCACTGCCCATAGGTTGATGATACAGTATAAAACTACAGTTAATACATAATAAAACTATGCATTTGGATTTTTATTAGCATATGTTTAGCTGTCTTTCCTCATTAAAAGAGTAACTTGAAATAACAAATGGGGGGGGAATTAACATGTTATCTATCATTCTCACATATTCAAAAAGTGAAATAGACAAATATATATTGATTAAAAATAACTAGCTGCCTTATTTTTTAAGGAAGGAAGCCAACAACCGTACAGATGTTGCTGATCTTACAATTTACAACATCTCTTCCTAATAGAAATGCTAGCAAAGATTTCTGGGATTAGAAAACAGCTTAATAAAATTTCTTTTTGAGAGCTTTTCCTTTGACAGTATGAAAGCTGATAATGTAAACTAGAGAAAGATAAGGAAATGTTAGCTGGCAAATCTAACTTGTTGCATTTCTTGTCAACCATTTTCTATTAAGCTATTAATTATCTCTTACGATTCTTGCTCAGGCTTTTAATTTGTCTCTCAACCCTTTGGAATTTGCTGAGTTCACACAAAAGCTATTGTTTAGTCCCCCTTTCAAGCAAACTTAGAAACTAGGTTTACACATATTGCTAAACTATTAATTACAGCATTGCTTCACAAACCACAATAACCTGGCTCAAAATTTGCCTTTAAATCAAAGAAAAAACTTTATTTTAGCATCACTCATTTCCCCTTGGTTAACTGAACTATGTTTTAAAAGTTTGGAAAGTTCCACAGCAAACCAGATCATAAATATACACAATGGGTTTGCATAATACACTAGATTAAGCTGTAGTTAACTAGTATGCAACTCTGGAAATCATGCAAATTCTTAACGCAATGTATGAAATGAGTCCCCCGTTCCTTATCTATCTGCCCTGTAGATCTAAAAAAAAAAAAAAAAAACCTTTAAGGGATCATTCTTTCTCTTCTATTGAATCTCCCTATGTTGGAAATGATAGCGGACAGACATTCAGACAATTATTCCTGGGTGGGGCAGGAATAACTGAAAAGGCAAAAACAGGACACCAATCTTGGTTGCTGGTCCAGCCAGCTTCTAAGCCAGAAAATCCAGTCCAGTTCCCTGACCCTTTCGCTCCCACCTCCTTCATAAATGTATAAAGGCCAATGCTGAGACGATTGTATCTTGCAGAACAGGTTAGAGTTGGTTGGTGTACATCTAACAGGTAAGTGGGGCTTGTAAGGTGAGATCCCGTTCAAGATGGTTGAGGGAGCAATCGTTGTCCTTCGGACCCAATTGCTCCAAATCTTACTCTAATAAATGCTAGATTAGAATAGTAGAATTGGAGCTGTACTTCATCCAAGTTCTTAATTGTGATGTTCTTCCTGAAACATAACCAGAATAATCTGCTGTAGCAAAAGTCAACTCAAGTCTCAATGCCAACTCAACCTCTAATGAGTTCATTGCAACGAAAGCTTTGGGGACTTTAGATGCTTTTGATAAAATCGGTCTCATCGTCATCTTTTAGAGCATTTATAAACCCCTGACTTATTATGGTGATGTCTTGTGCCTTGGATGTTCTACCAGTTCCCAGAGAGGAAGTGTACAACCTATGTTGATTAATAATGTATTAATAGCATGGATAGCTGAAAAATATGACTTTTTTGTTGAACTGTCAGATCCTCAACAAGCCTAGCACATTATACGGATCTAACCCATACAGTTCAGTATATCCAACAACTTAGTTGGATGGATTGAATCGTGGATATTTGTGAAGGGCCACTACCACCGCCTAGGTAAAAGAAGATTCGGAATTTCCAAAAATCTGAGTGGAGGATGATTATTAAACTCTTGAAGTCTCCCCAGTTTAACTGGGATACAGAATCAATTATTCGCTGCTTCTTGTGAAACAATATGCAAACCGATACGATACAGCGATTAAAATATTGGGACTAGAAAGCAATGCAGGTTCAAGTCCCTACTTGTTCACTCTCTTGGCAAAATGTATGTCAACGAATGTGTTCTCTTTATTAAACGAAAAGACCCTTGAGCTTTCAGAATACATTATCGAAATGCAAATACTTAAAAATAAATGCATGAATCGTGCCTTGTAGCAACCTGGATATCCAAGGGCAGATATGCATGAATTTATATCAGCGATCGGAAGGCCATTTGCTATTAAATCCTATAAGCTGGTGGAAGAGCAGGTTGTCTCCTATGCCGTGGCTGTCACAGTTAGAAGGCTTACAGTATTAAAAACAGGACATTCCAAGCTTTATTTATTTAAAAGGAGACATGGGTCAGATTAGACTCTTACAAGAGAAGATCTGTAATGAGGAACATTTAACAGCTACTCTGAATTCCGTTGCTATTATGAGAAAGGCTTGTGAAAGGTATCCGCGGGTTGTTTACAATTTTTCTTGTCTTTCTCAGCGAAAGAGACAGCTTGAGTCTTCTGTTGATGACTTGGTATTCCTAATGCTGTTAGTGAATCTTTTTATTCCCCCCCAACTCTCCCCCACTTTAAAATGTGTGCTAAAGCGACACTGAACTGGGAATGAGCCCTATTGGGCGTGATGTCAAGAGCAGCCTTCCCATTTGGCAAAATTTTAAAAAGGGAGATGCTGAAGGATATTCATTTGGGGCTGTTCCAGCTAAGTTCTCCTGGAGTCAGAGGTGGGCTGCTGGGGGTTCGCAGGGGTTCAGGAGAACCTCTAGCTAAGATTCTGTGCAGTTTGGAGAACCCCCAAATCCTACTCCTGGTTGGCCCCATCCACCCCACCCCTTCCCTCCCAGGAGTCCCCATGCAGCCCTTTTTAGATGGAGGTAAGTGCAGGGCATGCGCCGAGTCTCAGGGAGGGCAAAAAATGGGCCTACCAAATGTTCCGGAAGGCTGGAAGTGGGCCCGTTTTTGGCCTCCAGAGGGCCTCCGGAGCCCGGAGGGGCCGTTTTTGCCCTCCCGGAGGCTCAAGAAAAGCCTCCAGAGCTCCGGTAGGGCAAAAACACCCCATCCTCCCTGTGGTTCAACAGGCTGACTAGGCCACGCCCTGCCACCCTGGCCACGCCCACCCAGCAACCGGGTAGAGAACCCCTTGCTAAAATTTTTGAAGCCCACCCCTGCCTGGAGTGTTTCTTTGTCGGCATTTTCTCTGAAAAATCCCTGGCTTATTTGGATTTAGAAGTTAAGCTGACAAAATGGGATGAAGGATATTCTCCAAAACAACATCCAGGAGACATCTCAAAAGATTTACTTCATCTGTTGTGCTGACAAACCATTGATTTACCATTTGTATTTGTGGAATTGGGGTTGTTTTTTCCCCTCGACGCTGCACGTTGGCTTTCCTAGGGTGTTCTTCTGTAATATTTTTTATTTTTTATTTACAATCCAAATCAGTGGAAAGATGTCCAAAAAATGAAAATAAAACAGAATGCTTCAACTTCGCAGAGAATGATCTTCTTCTGTTCCTTATCATTGTTTTGGGTCCAACTGTTCTTTTTCTTTTATTTTTAGAAATATCTAATTTAACAGGAAAAGAATGATTCAGTTATGCCAGATTGAGTTAATTCCATACATTTCTATTAAAACTGATTGTAATGCTAAAAAGAACTGGCAATGTTTTGAGGCTATTGGCCCTTTCAGACAGAGACATGAACAGCCTTGGTCCAGCAGTCAAATGTCTGATTTTCCTGTTTCTACTATAACTTTTAATTAAGAATAAAGATGGAAGGGACCTGGGAGGTCTTCTAGTCCAACCCCCTGCTCAAGCAGAAGACTGTATACCAGGGGTGTCAAACTCGCGGTGTCATGTGACGTATCAGGACTTTTTTTCCCCTTCGCTAAACCGGGCGTGGGCGTAGCCAATGGGTGACACATCCAGCCCATGGGCCGCAAGTTTGACAGCCCGGCTCTACACCATTTAGGATAAGTGGCTGTCCAGTCCCTTCTTAAAAAAATTCCATTGATGAAGCAGCACCCACAACTTCTGAAGGCAAGCAGTTCTACCAGTTAATTGTCCTCACTGTTAGGAAGTTTCTGCTTAATGCCAGGTTGCTTCTCTCCTTGATTAGTTGCTATCCATTGTTTCTTGTCCTGCCTTCTGGTGCTTTGCAAAATAAGATGACTCCCTCTTTTCTGTGGCAGCCCCTCAAATCCTGGAACACTGCTATCATGTCACCCTTAGTCCTTCTTTTCTCTAGACTAGCCACACCAAAATCCTGCAACCATTCTTCAGACGTTGTAGTCTTCAGACCTTTAATTATCTTACTTGCTCTTCTCTGCACTTTTTCCAAAGTCTCAACAACTTTTTTTGTAATGCGGTGACCAAAACTCGACGCATGTATTCTAAGTGTGGTCTTACTTTCTTGTTAATTCCTGAGACAAGAACATCGCCACAGGTCAGGTTCATTATCTAGTCTGGCAGCTGTTCAAACCAGGAGGCGCTGCCAGAATTGTGAACTGTTACCACTCCTCGACACCCATCTCTCTGGAGGGATGGCCCTCCCATTAGAATAAGGTGGTGCCCCAGGGAAAGACGTTGATGTCTGAGCTCCTTTGCTTCTTTCAAATCAGATTCCGGATGGGGTGGTGTCCTTTGCTTCGAGCAATAAAAACATCTTGGGCTGATTTTGTCAAAATACACATTGCTAGCTTATTCCCCAGTTTTATCCTCTTACCTTTCCAATATATAATATTCAAGATGGCTAGCAGTGATAGGGTTGCTTCAGAAGACCAAGTTGATGTTCTCTTGGTTGATTTTGCTACAGTGGCTTGAAACATTCCTTTTTAAGACACCATTCACTCAGTAGACAACGAGCCTCAGTGCTGCTGTGCGACAGTGGTATTCTGCAGGTTCTGACCAGTTCTGCAGAACCGGTGGAGGGAATTTTGAGTAGTTCGGAGAACTGGTAGTAAAAATTCTGTCTGGCCCCACCTCCATCTATTCTCTGCCTCCCGAGTCCCAGCTGATCGGGAGGGAATGGGGATTTTGCAGTAATTCTTCCCCTGGAGTGGGGTGGGAATGGAGATTTTACAGTATCCTTCCCCTGCCGTGCCCACCAAGCCAAGCCCACAAAACCAGTAGTAAAAAAATTTGAATTCCACGACTGGCGCAGTGGTTAGAGTGCAGTACTTCAGGCTTCTTCTGCTGATCACCGGCTGCCAGCAGTTTGGCAGAACGAATCTCACCAGGCTCAAGGTTGACTCAGCCTTCCATCCTTCCGACGTCAGTAAAATGAGGACCCAGATTGTTGGGGGCAAGATGCTGACCAGTGATGAAATCCAAATTTTTTTTACTACCGGTTCTGTGGGTGTAGCTTGGTGGGCGTGGCAGGGGAAGGGTACTGCAAAATCTCCATTCCCTCCCCACTCCTGGAGGAAGGATATTGCAAAATCTCCATTCCCTCCCCACTCCTGGGGGAAGGAAATTGCAAAATCTCCATTCCCACCCCACTCTGAGGCCAGCCAGAGATGGTATTTGCCAGTTCTCCTAACTACTCAAAATTTCTGCTATTGGTTCTCCAGAACCTGTTAGAACCTGCTGGATTACACCCCTGATGCTGAAACCGCTTAGAGAGGGCTGTAAAGCACTACGAAGCGGTATATAAGTCTAAGTGCTAGTGCTAGATAATTAATTGTTTTTTTAGAAAGAACTACTGTTTGCTTTTGTCTGTTTTAAGATGTGTTTGGAACTCTTTTTTGCATTTTTAGAAATGTATTTTCGGGGAGGGAAGTTCTTTGTCTTTTAAGTAAACTCAGTACCATTTTCTAGCTTTGGTAATTGGATATGCTTGATTAATTATCCCTGAACTCTGAAATGAAACAGAGTCAGGCTTTGCACATTCCTGGAGAGATAAACTAGGTCAGGAAATCAAAACATCCTGGAAGAAGAACAGAAGAAGAAAGCCACTTTTGTACCATTGCCAAAAAAAGGAGAGAGAAAAAAGTAAGAAAGAAAAACCGTTGCATAGAGGATGGATTCGATCTTAAAGCGAGGATCATTTAGCTCAAAGGAGACTTTTCTTTTTAATAATAATTTTAAATGTTGTAATCGGTCTTGAGCAAAGCACACACATTGAAAGGGCAAGGTACAAATCTTTGGAGTGGTATGGATGGTGGGTTTTTGTTTTTTATTGTAGTTAATTCAATTTACAAAGTGGCTTACACCACCCAGAGCCATTTGCAACTGGAGTAGCCTATTCATTGAGGGAAATAAATAACACTAGTAATACATGCTGAAAATTGCCCACCGGAATTGATACGATATGTACCCAGGGGTGGGCTGCTGGGGGTTCGCAGGGGTTCGGGAGAACCTCTAGCTAAGATTCTGTGCAGTTCGGAGAACCCCCAATCCCACTCCTGGCTGGCCCTGCCCACCCCGCCCCTCCCCTCCCATGCAGCCCATGCAGGTAAGTGCAGGGCATGTGCAGAGGCTTGGGGAGGGCGAAAAACAGGCCTATGGGAAGTTCAGAAACGGCCTCCAGAGCCTGGGGAGGCCGTTTTTGCCCTTCCGGAGGCTCGAGGAAAGCCTCCGGAGCCTAGGAAGAGCAAAAATCACCCCCCCCACCACCACTATGGTGCAGAGGCTGACTAGGCCACACCCACTATGGCCACACCCACCCAGCAACTAGGCAGAGAACCCCTTGCTAAAATTTTTGAAGCCCACCCGTGTATGTCCCCTATAAAGCAATTGCAGCTATTCACAGTGTTCTTTTTATTTATTTATTTATTTATTTTGTCACAACAGTATATACAATCATCAACATAAACAATAATTCATCATGAGAGAAAAAGTATATATAAGTAAAAGTATAAGTAAAAGTAAACATATAATACTATAATGAAGAGAACAATAGGACAGGAACGGTAGGCACTTTTGTGCTCTTATGCATGTCCCTTATAGTCCTCTTAGGAATGGGGTGAGGTCAATAGTAGTCAGTTTTTGGTTGAAGATTTTGGGGTTTTGAGTAGAGACTATAGAGTCAGGTAGTGAGTTCCAAGCGTTAACAACTCTGTTACAAAAGTCATATTTTCTGCAATCAAGTTTGTAACGGTTGACATTAAGTTTAAATCAATTGTTTGCTCTTGTATTGTTGCGATTGAAACTGAAGTAGTCTTTTACAGGAAGGATATTACAATAGATGATTCTGTGTGTTAAACACAGATCATGTCGGAGTCGGCGGAGTTCTAAGTTTTCTAAACCCAGGATTTCAAGCCTGGTGGTATAAGGTATTTTGTTGTTTTCAGAGGAGTGAAGAAGTCTTCTAGTAAAATATTTCTGGACGCGTTCTCTGCTAATTGGCTTCGAAGGCCAATTCCTGTTTGGGAAAACGCTGGTAAGGAAGAGAGTTGAATTTCTAAATCCACCTTCATTCCTCTCTCAGACTCTGATCAGTAGATGGGCAGGCGCTCACCTCCTGAGAGAAAAGTTGGTATTTTCTCAGAAAGGCGGAGCAAAGCATACCAGGCAGGACTGGTTTAAGATGTAGAAAACTGGCTCTTGTTTTGCTTTCCTTCCCCCTTACAAAGCGATCCTGGATGGTGCAATGTGGGCCATCCAGGAATCTCTGCTATGCTGTCTCCTCAGCCTCGTGACCAACCTGACAAGTTAAACCTGCCCTTTTGTGGATTCAACTGGGCAAGAACCAGAACTCGGGGACAGTCACTCCTTGACCAGAGATACTTTCCCAGCAGAGTTTCGGTTGTTTGATTCTTTCCATCTGTGTCCCTCGCTTTACTTCCGAGGCACAAAGAAATGGCGAAATATTTTAATTCATAATTCCGTGTCCACTTTGGAAAGCAAAAAAGGCGGAATCAAATGGCTCAGCGTGTTTTGTCAGCCACAGTGTAGACCAAGTGTGTCCACAACACGCAGCCCGTGGGCTACATGAGGCCCTGGATAGCTAGTAATGTGGCCTCACGAGATCGTAAATTTTTTATCATTATGTGTGATGTGCATATATTAACTACATTATACATTTTATATGTGACCCAAGACAATTCCTCTTCACTGAGTGTGGCCCAGGCAAGCCAAAAATTTGGACACCCATGGTGCAGGTTATTTCCTGTTCTGAATTCTGTCTTTTCTGAAGCTTCCTTCTCCCCTCTGCTCCTCCTCCTCCTCTTTTTTCTTTTCGTCCTCCTCCTCCTTCTCCTCTTTTTCCTTTTTCTCCTCCTCCTTTTCCTCCTCTTCTTTTTCCTTTTTCTCCTCCTCTACCTCCTTTTCTTTTTCCTCCTGCTCCTTCTCCTCCTTCTCTATTTCCTTTTCCTCCTCCTCCTTTTTCTCCTCCTCCTCCACCTTTTCTTTTCCTCCTCCTCCTCCTTCTTCTCCTTCTCTTTTTCCTTTTCCTCCTCCTCCTCCACCTCTTTTTCCTTTTCCTCCTCCTCCTCTACCTCCTTTTCTTTTTCCTCCTGCTCCTTCTCCTCCTTCTCTATTTCCTTTTCCTCCTCCTCCTCCACCTCTTTTTCCTTTTCCTCCTGCTCCTTCTCCTTCTCTTTTTCCTTTTCCTCCTCCTCCATCACCACCTCTTTTTCCTTTTCCTCCTCCTCCTCCTCCTTCTTCTCCTCTTTCTTTTCTTCTCTCATCTCCCTTCTGCTTTTAACTGCTCCTTCTCTCAACTCACTCAGCACTAAATATGTTGATTGCTCTTTTATCATGAATGATTTTGGACCATAAATATCTCTGGCATTTCAGGTGGTACTTCACCATAGTCAGCTAATGGAACCTGAATGTCAACACCAGCTGTGTCCACCTTTGGACCACATGGAAGATATTCCTCTAGGCTTCAGAAATGAAAAAGCAGAACTTTCCTTGAAAATCCGGGGATTGGAAAAGAGGGTACGGGGTTCCCTAAATTGCTTGTGGATTCTTATTCTGCAGGTCAGATAAGATATATGGTAAACAATATTTTATTTAGGGACACAGTGGCTCAGTGGCTAAGACGCTGAGCTTGTCGATCGAAAGGTCGGCCGTTCAGCGGTTCGAATCCCTAGTGCCACGTAACAGGGTGAGCTCCCGTGACTTGTCCCAGCTTCTGCCAACCTAGCAGTTCGAAAGCATGTAAAAAATGCAAGTAGAAAAATAGGGACCACCTTTGGTGGGAAGGGAACAGTGTTCCGTGCGCCTTTGGCGTTGAGTCATGCCGGCTACATGACCACAGAGACGTCTTCAGACAGCGCTGACTCTTCGGCTTTGAAACAGAGATGAGCACCACCCCCTAGAGTCGGAAACAACTAGCACATATGTGCGAGGGGAAGCTTTACCTTTATCTTTAAACAATATATTGTTGCAACAGCAATAGCACTTACATAGTGCTTTAAACAGCCCTCTCTAAGTGGTTTACCGATTCAGCCTACTGCCCCCAACAATCTGGGTCCTCATTTTACTGACCTCGGAAAGGATGGAAGGCTGAGTCAACTTTGAGCCGGTGAGATTTGAACTGCCGAACTGAAGTTAGCAGTCAGCTGAAGTAGCCTGCAGTGCTGCACTCTAACCACTGTGCAACCTCGGCATCTCTATTTTCCCCAAGCATTCATTATTAATTCCTTCACTCTTTCAGGAATTTTTTGGAGAGGTCAAAAGCGGAAAAGCAGTTACGTCAATGCACCTGCTGGCCTGGGAACCAAATGCATTTTCAAAACACATTCTTTTTACTTTGTGTGCTGCCTCCTCCGTATGACCTCTCATTTGTGCAAACTTTGAAGCATTTAAAGCCATTGGATAAGATGACTGGGAGTATTTAGGAAGTTGTTGGCTTAAAATGCATGTTTTCAAAAAAGTAGCTAAGCATCTCAGCAGTGCTATCTGGTGTACCGCAGAAAACACAAAAAAAGTATATATTGATAACAAATGTTCATGCCATGGAACACCTGGACCACAAACAACCAGCTTGTTAGCTAACTGGCAAACTAGAACATATTAACATTTTATTAAGTGCAGATGTGGAAGGTATTAAAGAAGCTGGCTTGTGCAAAAGTCCTTTACTCCAAAGAAGGCGAAAGAATTGAGAAAAGCTGATTCCACCCCCTTCATTTAGCACAGTGGTAGTCAACCTGGTCCCTACCGCCCACTAGTGGGCGTTCCAGCTTTCACGATGGGCGGTAGAGGTTTTGTCCGATACTGAAGCACTTTCCTTTTTTTTAATTTAATTGATTTTTCAAAAAAATTTCATAGCATTATTTAAAAACATTTTCATTAGGTTTTCATAAAATTCCCCGTGACAATTTAAATTTCTGAAAATATACTATTTGTATCGCCCGCGCATAAGTTTAGTTCATGTTACGTAAGTGAAACTAAATGGCGCTATAGTGCGACTGCAAACAAAAGAGCCTCATCCCAGAGTAGCTCGCGCATCTTCCCCCCACACCACCCAGCTGTAACAGACAAGCAGAGATGGTAGTCGGCGCCCCCCCAAACCCAATCCACGATGCGCGAGAGCAGTGGTGGGATTCAAGTAATTTAACAACCGGTTCTCTGCCCTAATGATTTCTTCCAACAACCAGTTTGGCAAACTGCTCAGAAAGTTAACAACCGGTTCTCCCGAAGTGGTGCGAACTGGCTGAATCCCACCACTGCGCGAGAGGCATGCGCAGACGACGATACACGGCGCATTACTGTGGAACCGGTGAGTGGTTAGAAAATTTTACCACTAACAGAGAAATAAAAGTGGGCAGTAGGTATAAAAAGGTTGACTACCCCTGATTTAGCAAATCGTTTTATGTTTGTTTGTTTGTTTGTTTGTTTCTCTTCTGCAGAATTTGAGGACTGGTGTCCAAGGAGCCATTCCTGGAAAACATGGCAGAAAAAAGATCTCCCTTTGTTGTGGGGCTATTAGTGATGGGCAACGTTATTATTATGGTAAGAGAGCTACAAGCAATACAGTAATGTATCTCAGCAATAGGAAAATTCCTGAGTATTGGCTTTGGTATCTGAAAAATAAGATGGGGATAGAAGGAGCTAGCTTGTGTTTCTGATATATATATATAACAAACATCTTTGGAATGTTGACTTAAACCATCGTTCACTATATTTTGTTGAATGAATCATCGTTGGCCACATTTCCATAAACCACCATCGTGAGGTTCAGTGGTGGGTTTCAAATTTTTTTACTACTGGTTCTGTGGGTGTGGCTTGGTGGGCATGGCAGGGGAAGGATACTGCAAAATCTCCATTCCCATCCCACTCCAGGGGAAGGATACTGTAAAATCTCCATTCCCACCCCACTGCAGGGGGAGGTTACTGCAAAATTCCCATTTCCTCCTGATCAGCTGGGACTCGGGAGGCAGAAAATAGATGGGGGCGGGGCCAGTCAGAAGTGGTATTTACCGGTTCTCTGAACTATTCAGAATTTCTGCTCCCGGTTCTCCAGAACTGGTCAGAACCTGCTGAAACCCACCTCTGGTGGGGTTCCTATAACACATGAAATGCGAAATGCACAACTTGAGCCACCCCCCTCCCCAAATTACACAGGATCCTGAAAAGGTGTGGGTGTAGCACCGAAAGATTACAAAAGGAAGCTGAATTGCTAACTAAACAAACCCACTGCATGACTCCCCTTGGACATGCTCGAAGGCAAAGAACCCAGTTTGATTTCTGGTAGTTTGGTGGTTAAGAACCTTCCTCTGTTTCTACAGCTTTCAGGGCTGGCACTTTGTGCTGAGTCTATTTGGGTAACAGCTGATCCCTATAAAGTCTACCCCATCCTGGGGGTCACCGGCAAAGACGATGTCTATGCGGGCGCCTGGATCTCCATTTTCACTGGGTTTTGCTTCTTCTGCGTTTGCATCTTTGGCATCATCAGCCTTGTGAACGGCAACCGCCTCATGGTGTTGTTGGTGAGTAACAAGAAGAATCGGTCTTCTCTAAACTCTACAATTTCTCGACGTAACTCTGGTTAGCGATGGGAAAGAACCAGGTAGTCCTCGACTAACAATGATAATTGAGGCCCAACGTTTTCATGGCTGAGCAAGGGAGTTGCGAGTTTTGCCCCATTCATGACTTTTGCTGCAGTTGTTCAGTGACTCACCGGGGTTGTTAAATGAGTCACAATGTCATTAAGTGAATCTGACTTCTCTCATTGACTTTGCTTTCTATAAGCCAGCTGGGAAGTTTACAAATGGTGATCATGTGACCCAGGGTCAGTGCAACTGTCATAAGGACTAGCTTAAATGTAGTTTTAAATTGGGGTTTTAAATTGGGGCTTTTAAATGGGTTTTTTTAATTGTATTTAAAATTTTAGGCCGTATATTGAATTAGTTTTTTATACTGTTTTTAATTTGTATTATATGTATTGTGGTTTTATTGGCTGTGAACTGCCCTGAGTCCTTCGGGAGAAGGGCGGTATACAAATTTAATAAATAATAATAATAATAATAAATACATGAACATTGCTCAGCACCCGAATTTTGATCCCCTGACCATGTGGCTGCTGCAACGGTCATGTGAAAAAGGGGAATAAGTCACTTTTTTCAATGCCACTGTAACTTCAAATGAAAGGTTGTAAAGTTGTAATGCTTTCTCTTTTCTATGGGAAGAGATGAAGGTCAATGGAAGTGAAGATAACCAAGACAAAGTAGAAATGACTTAGCGGCAGCCAAGAAAGTCAATGCAATCCTAAATTGTATTAAGAGAGGGATACCATCAAGATCAAGGGAGGTACTAATACCACTCTATAAAGCCTTAGTAAGACCACACCTAGAGTACTGCATCTAGTTTTGGTCACCACACTATAAAAAAAGATGTTGGGACTCTAGAGAAGAGCAACCAAGAGAATTAGGGGACTGGAGGCTAAAACATATGATGAACGGTTGCAGGAACTGGGCATGGCTAGTGTAGAGAAGAGTAGGACCAGGGGAGACATGAGAGCAGTCTTCCAATATTTTGAGGGGCTGCCACAGAGAAAAGGGGGGTCAATCGATTTTCCAAAGCACCTGAAGGCCAGACAAGGAATAATGGATGGAAACTGAACAAGGAGAGATTCAACCTGGAAATAAGGAGACATTTTTTTGACAGTGAGCACAATCAATCCATGGAACCGCTTGTCTTCAGAAGTTGTGGGAGCTTCATCACTGGAAGCTTTCAAAAAGAGACTGGACTGCCATCTGTCAGAAATGGTGTAGGGTCTGCTTGGGCGGGGGGGTGGGTGGGGTTGGACTAGATGACCTGCAATGTCCCTTCCAACTCTGTTAATCTGAATAGTTCCTGGCATGTAATTCCACTGTTGTCTCTGGTCAAAAAAATACTTGTATTTTTCTAAGAATCGACCTGACCAGAGCAAAAACATTCAAAATTTAGCTTGTAATCCAACGTTAAAGAACATCCATTTTGGTTTCAGCTGTTCCGCTCCAGCAAATGGAATCTACATACTGTCTCCAGATCAGTTTAAAAATGGTGTAAATAATGAACATTCATCAAAATCTCTTCTATAGCAATTTGCTTATCCCTCTGCGTTATCCACAAATCAAGGGATACAATAATTATCTCTAATCCAAAGTGAATATCCTGGGGGGGAAATGTATCTAGGTGTGGGTTGTTGTTGTTGTTGACATTGAATCTTATTCTCTATTTTCTTACTTTTCAGTACCTGGTACTGATCCTGGTTGTCTACTTGTTTGAATGTGCCTCTTGCATCAGCTCCTACACACATCGTGATTTCGTAAGTACAGGGGGCACATTCTTCCAAACTTGGACTTCTATAAGCAAGCTTTTGGCTTGTTCCACTGGGACAGAAGGACACAGTCTTTCCCCAATGTCTGCTTTTATCATGGTGAATGATCCATCCAAAACGTAATTCAGTCTCAGAATTTTAATGAAGCTTCGTTTTTGTCCTTTGTCAGCCCCATTACTTTGATTCACTCTGTCGTGTCCCACCCCCCACTCCGACGAACGAGTCAAGGAAGTCCGTAACCAACTTGGCAACAAAGCCTCTGCAGCTTGCCAAGTTCCTCCGAGGTTTATCAGGGCAGGCAGGAGTCCAAGTTGTGACTTCAGCGATAGGGTCCAATATCAGCAAACTCGATAAGACTTTGCTTGACTCAAGGTTGGAATGCCAAAAGCAGGTCCTTTATATAGACTGTGGGGTGTGGCTCCATGACTCAGCATTTATCCAGGCTTGCCCCTCCCTTCCTTCTGCTGGCGTCGCCTCTCAGATCTCCGGAAGCGAGGGTCCTCCCATTTCTGAATTGTCTTCAGCTGGATCTGCTGTCAGCTTCTGGGAAAGGTAGGGGTCAGAGGGAGCAGGGCCGAGTAATTCCAGCACCTGGCTACGTCTGAGCCAAAGGAACACACGCTGTATGAGTGAGGTTTATCGGGCTTGTCCTCCCACTCCTGGAATCCTCTCTGGGCATGGGGCCAGGGCCGGGGGCTGGAGGCATGACAGGCCGTTCATCTTCATTATCAGACTCGGAGTCTGATAAAAGGCCCAGTTGGAGACGGGAGGGGCCCGGCTGAGGAGAGGAGGGAGGACGAGTCACAACACACTCCATGGTAGGCTTGTATAGTACATAATATGGGGAGGTTAGCGAATCATCTGTTTGCTCTTCAAAACCTTTTGTGATAACCAAAGCCTGGAGAAAACTTGTATGTTTTTGTCCACAAATAGACAAGAGAGGCCATAATAGCTTATTATATAAGGATATGGATCCTTTGATCCTACAGTTCACATCAATTCATACAGCTTTCACTTCTGTTGCAGAATTGGCGTAAGATAGTACTAAAATGATTTCTGGAGGCAGGGGTGGGCTTCAGAAATTTTAGCAAGGGGTTCTCTGCCCAGTTGCTGAGTGGGCGTGGCCATGGTAGGCGTGGCCTAGTCGACTTCCTGCACCATGGCAGTGGGGGTATTTTTGCCCTCCCCGGGCTCTGGAGGCTTTCCTTGAGCGTCTGGGAGGGTGAAAACAGCCCTCTGGAGGCGAAAAATGGGCCCGTTTCCAGCCTTCCCAAAGTTCTGGTAGGCCCATTTTTCAACCTCCCTGAGCCTCCACACACGCCCTGCACTTACCTGCATCCAAAATGCGCTGCGTGGGGACTCCTGCGAGGGTAAGAGAGGGGTGGACAGGGCCAGCCAGAAGTAGGGTTTGGAGGTTCTCCAAACTGCACCGAATCTTAGCTAGAGGGTCTCCCGAACCCCTGCGAACCCCCAGCAGCCCCACCCCTATCTGGAGGGGGGGGGAATCATTTTGTCTCATTCTAAAAGACCAAGACAATCTAGAAACATTTGGGTTTTTCTTCTCTTTTTTGAATGCTATTTTTTCCCCCCATAGATTGCAGAGTTAAAAAAAGAAAAACCAGAATTGCAGTGCCCAAAGAGCAATGTCTTTGGAAATGTAGAAATCTGTTTGCCTATGTAAGGGGAAACTTTGGAAGTGAAATCTTTGTGTACCTGAGCTTGGGGAATGTAGTTGACCAACATTCTCTCCTTCTTCCCCACCTCAGGTAGTATCAAATTCCAGACTGGTAACTAAACAGATGCTGGGCTTCTATGGATCCGACACAGACCAAGGCCGGGAGCTCACCCGGATGTGGGACCGTTTCATGATGGAGGTACATATAATTGTCCCGGCTGTGAGAATGCCCTTTCCTTGAGCCCTTCATCCAGATGTAGCTCCAGAATACATACATGTAGGCCAGGGGTAAAATGTAAAATTTGTTACTACCGGTTCTGTGGGCGTGGCTTGGTGGTGGTGGGGTAATGTGACTAGGTGGGCGTGGCCAACTTTTTTTTTTTAATTTTTAAAAGTATTTTATCTACAACCTTTTCCGCCAGAGGTTGTAAAAAAATGCTTTTAAAAGCCTCTGAAAATCAGGCAACTCAGCTGGGATCACCAGAGCCTTTTAAAAGCATTTTTTTCTACAACCTCTTCGGGCAAAGAGGTTGTTAAAAAATGCTTTTAAAAGCTACTGACGATCAGGCAACTCAACTGGGATCATCGAGAAGCCTTTTAAAAGCATTTTTTTCTACAACCTCTTCCGCCAAAGAGGTTTTAAAAGCCTCTGACGATCCCAGCTGAGCCACGCGATCATCAGAGGCTTTTTTCCCCTTTTCTTCTTCGGCCGAAGAAAAAATGCTTTTAAAAGTTTAAAAAAAAAACAACCTCTGATGATCATGCGGCTCAGCTGGGCATGGGAGGGGCGGCATGGATTTTTGCTACCGGTTGTCGTGTCCCACTCCTCCTCTGACGGCCAGGTCGGGGAAGTCCGTATCAAGCGTGCCTCTGCAGCTCTGCCAAAGTCCTATCAGAGTCCTCAGGGCAGGCAGGAATCCAAGGTGTGACTTCAGCAATCCAGATTAGACTTTGCCTGACTCAGAGAATGCCAGAAAGCAGATCCTTTATATAGGCCATGGGGTGTGGCTCCATGACTCAGCACTTATCCAGGCCTGCCCCTCCCTTCCTTTTGGTGACGTCACCTCTCCATTCTCCGGAAGCGTGGATCTATCCATTGCATCGTTTCGTCTCCAGCTGTTGGTAATCCCAGCTCGTGGCTGGCTTCAGGCGCACATGCTATCGGAGGGAGGTTTGTTCGGTTTGTCCGGGCATGGTGCCAGGGCTGGGGGCTGGAGGCATGCCAGGACATTCTTCAGCACTATCAGCGTCCGGCAGGAGATAAGAGGGGCCCGGCTGCGGTGGGGGGAGTGAGCGAGGCACAACACTGGTTCTCCGAAATACCCCCCCGCCTTCGCTACCGGATCGGGCGATCTGGTCCGAACCGGGAGCATTTCACCCCTGATGTAGGCACTGTGAAAGCAATGCAACTTTGCTGCCAGGCTGAGTCAAAATGCTAGGGATTGGGGACCGGATTTTCTGGTTTTTCTTTGAAGATGTTTCACTTCTCATCCAAGAAGCTTCTTTGGCTCTGAAGAAGCTCCTTGGATGAGAAGCAAAACGTCTTCAAAAGAAAAACCAGAAAGTCCAGTCGCCTCTTGAAAAAGCACCTTTGGTACAACAGTTACCTGGATGACTGAAAATCTCCATAGACGTTTAGTGATTGGGAACTTTTGACGATAGGGAAAGGATTGCCGTGAAACTGAAAGGCAGCATTAGGTATGGAGCAATAAAAAAAATAGTTCTCATCAGCTATCAGTTCTTTGCAAAAATTGATAAGCTTCAAAGGTGCGAAATTCGAAACAACTCAAGTCAGTCTTAACTATCTAGTGGAAGAATTGGGTGGCAGAAAGTCTAGTCAAGAGTACCCCCAAAAGGCAGCAAAATGTCCTTTATTATAATGTGGCTCCTCGCAATAAATACTGTATATGAGTTTTCTTTTCACTGGTTCAATTTTAGCAACAGTGCTGTGGTGCCAATAACCCCTTGGACTGGGTAAACTATACCTCCGTCTTTCGAAGTCGATACCCTGAAGCTGTGGCACCTTGGCCATTCTACTGCTGCAAACGTAATCCAAACTTTATCATCGTCAATGAGGAAGGCTGCAGATTGGGGCACACTGATTACATCTACACTCAGGTACCAAGGTTTTCCGTCTTCATCCTGATGTTTACCTACCATTTTGGCCTTCTTGGAGGTATGGCAGCTCCTCTCTTCAAGGCGAACTCACTGCTTTGTCCTTCCCTTCTCAGGGTTGCTTTGAACACATTAAGCACGCGGTACAGAGCTATGCCTGGGGCGTCTCCTGGTTTGGTTTTGCCATTCTTATGTTCACAGTAAGTCCTAGCAGAAAGGCTTGTTTTGATGTGTTGGGACTGCAATTCCAAAATTCTCTGGTGGGAACTATAGCAGTGATGGCTTAAGAACTCAAGAGGTTGAGGAAAGGTTGTGGCTTGAGAATTGAGAGACCATTTTTCTGACATTCTGCTTATCCCTGAAGCTAATCCTGAATGTACTCCACTCTTATCTGTCCTCAAAAACATCTTCAGTATCCCAGTTCCCACAAGCACCAACCAAGTGTTCATAGGAAATTCATCAGCAAGGCTAGAGGACAATAGTCCCCTCCTGATGCTACTCTTCCAGAACTTCAATAGAAGACAATATATGTAGTTTTGGAATTGAACTGTGGAGTCCTTGGTGCTCTCTTAGCTTGGTTTTTTGCTTGCAAACATTTCATTACCCAACTCACTAGCATCATCAGTGAGGGCCGGAATAGCTCAGGCTGTTAAGAAGCCTGTTATTAGAACACAGTAGCCTGCAATTACTGCAGGTTCAAGCCCGGCCCAAGGTTGACTCAGCCTTCCATCCTTTATAAGGTAGGTAAAATGAGGACCCAGATTGTTGGGGGGGCAATAAGTTGACTTTGTAAAAAAAATATACAAATAGAATGAGACTATTGCTTTATACACTGTAAGCCGCCCTGAGTCTTCGGAGAAGGGCGGGATATAAATGTAAACAAAAAAAAATAAAAATCAGTATGTCTGATGATGCAGATCTTCAAGAACTGATATGTAACACATATTTCTGCTTGTTAGACATCTAGTTGACGCGCCTTCGAGCCAAGCTTTCTCAACCCAGTGTTCCTTAGATACATTTGGCCGACAATTCTTCATTGTGCCTACAAATTCCATAGAATGTAATCCCAATTCATCCGTAGGCCATCAAATAAGCAATGGTTTTAGAAGTCTTTCCTAAATTGGTGTGTTTTCCATTTCAAAATCAACTTTAATTTAGGTTGTGGTTGCTTACACGTGGCAAGGGATTGGAGCTCTAAGGTTCCTTCCAGTCCTTATGCTGCATGAGTGTGCGAGGATAAAATCGAAGAAGAGGTGGTGGTGGGATGGGACATATGACTTAGCTTGAGGTACTCAGGATGAGAAAAGGGACCACACCATTACAAAAAATTAAATAGGGGCTTGCAATAAAAGAGGATTGTTTTTTTTTCCCCCAGTGTCCTGTCGTTCTTCTGGCTATATACCATTATACTACAATTTGAACAATTGTGGATTTTTTCCTAAGAAGAGAAAGAAGAACAAAGGGATGACGACCTTTCTTGAGGGGGAGAAAAAATTCTCCATGGATTCCCTCTGAACGATAACATGTTCCCCAAATCATGGCTACCCCCCTAAGGTTGCTTTGGGTGTAGAGTTTATTGGGCATCTCTGGAAAAATCATCCCAACTACTTTAATAAAACTTTTTTAAAAAATGTATAGAAAATGTTATTTGGTAGTTGTGAAATTCTGTAAGGACCTTGATCTGTGACTGAGCTGCGTGTATTCACCGAGAATGCCCCAGGAATTCAAATCAACTTGATCAGACAATTCAATTTGGGTTTCTAAAAATAGGATTGCAGTGATAAAAAGCAAAATCCTATAATCTCCCTCCCTCTCTTTCTCCTTCTCCACCCCTCTCTCTATGTAAATAACTAAGCCAGTGGGATTTACAAAGGTTTAAATGGCATGAAAATTCACCCTGCATTGACCTAGAAAATTATTCAGACATGGAGCATTTTTCATAGGCTAGATAATTCCCAATACTGTACTGGGAATAGTCCCAGTCCCAGTCAAAACAAATTGGAATGGATTGGCAAGGAGAGGACAGGCTGGTGTTTGAGGTAGATTAGTCTGTCCATTCATCCATCTTTCTGTCCTGTCTGTCCATCTGTTCATCCATCAAGTCTGTCCAACTTTCTGTCCTCTGTCCATCCATGCATGGCTGTCCATCTGTCCTTCTATCTTTTTTTGTTGTTAGTTGCGAAGTCATATCCAACCCTTGGTGACCCCATGGACAATGTTCCTCCAGGCCTTCCTGTCCTCTACCATCCCCCAGAGACCATTTAAGCTCACGCTGACTGCTTCAGTGACTCCATCCAGCCACCTCGTTCTCTGCCATCCCCTTCTTCTTTCACCCTCCATCTTTCCCAGCATGAGACTCTTCTCCAGTGAGTCCTTCCTTCTCATTAGGTGGCCAGAGTATCTGAGTTTCATCTTCAGGATCTGGCCATCTAAGGAGCAGTCAGGGTTGATCTCCTCTACGACTGACCGCTTTGATCGCCTTGCAGTCCAAGGGACTCACAGGAGTCTTCTCCAGCACCAGAGTTCAAAGGCTTCAATTCTTTGGCGCTTAGCCTTTCTTATGCTCCAACTTTCACAGCCATACATTGCAACTGGGAACACTATAGCCTTGACTATACGCATTTTTAACTGTGGCTAAAACTCATTGGTGTTACCAATCACGTAGCCAACTGTGTAAGAAGTCTCATCAAAGCATTTAGTCTCTAGTAGACCCATGACTCGCACAGAATAAGAATCTAATAGAATAAGAATCTAATAGAAATAGAATAGAATAGAATAGAATAGAATAGAATAGAATAGAATAGAACAGAATAGAATATGGGATGGAATGGAATGGAATGGAATGGAATGGAATAGAATAGAATAGAATAGAATAGAATATGGGATGGGATGGAATAGGAATAGGAATAGGAATAGGAATAGGAATAGGAACAGGAATAGATTCTTTATTGGCCAAGTGTGATTGGACACACAAGGAATTTATAACTAGTACAGTAGTTTCTTAGCACTTGCTAGAAAGACAACATAGTTTAGCTTCCTGGCTGGTGTGCCTAGTCCAGGACAGCAACTAATCTCCGCTGTAAAGGCCATCCAGACCAAATGGCTCAACTCCAAAACAGATATGAGATCCAAGAATTTCTCACTGCAAATACTAAATGAGGAACCAACCAAGTGGCCAGTCGGCCATTTTTTAAATATGAGGTATAAATACATACATTTTCATCCCATTTCACCTCTGCCAACAGTGAGAGACCGCAGACCCAGGCTTTCCAGTTTGCCTTTATTTGTTAATTGGTTTGAATTAAGCCATTTAGTACAAGAATCCCAGAAAAAAAAGGGAAGTCAACTTATATCCAAAAAAGAAGAACTGCAGCACATCAGAGGCAACAAGGAAACATGGGCTGTTAAAAACACAGGCACATATAGATAGACAGGCCAGTATGGCAGTGATCGCTTCACAGTATCGGGGGAACACGGGACGGTCACGTCATCTGCTTCCCGTTCGAAGTACCGCCTCTCTCCTTGGAGGCATCATACAAAGGAAAGCGCCGGAAGCCGTTTCCTTGGTGCCGTAAAGCCGTGGCTGGCCCACGTGCGGCAGAATAAGGTGGCAGGAAGCCACGGGGGGAGCTGTGGCCACTTAAAACTACAGCTGCAAATAGGATGGTTTGGTGGCTCCTGCACAAATTGCAGAAGGGAAAACACACGTGGTTAAGAACAAAGCTTCACAATCTGCCCAGTCAAAGAGGATTCAAAAATCAGGCTGCAGAAATGACCCCATTCTTCCATCTCAGAAATGTAACATCCAATTTTGTGCAATGGACCGAGACAGAGCTAACCTGCCAGGGGGGGAAAAAATGACCAGCATGAACCAGTTCTGTTCAGATTCCCAGGTCGGAGTCCTCTTCGAGCTGCACCGCGCTTTAGACGTAGTCCTCAGCTTACAGCCATTCATTTAATGACGGTTTAAAGTTACCACCGACACGATAAAAGTGACTTACGACCCACTCTCAAGGTTATGACCGTTCCATCAGTATAAGTAGTCCTTGACTTACAGCCACAAACAAGCACGTTTCTATTGTTCGGTGAGACACGCGCTTAAGAGAATTATGCCCCATTTTAGGACCTTTCTTGCCACATTTGTCAAGCCAATCGCTTCTGCGGTTAATTTGGCAACAGGGTCATTGAAGTGAATCGGGCTTCCCCGTTGACATTGCTTGCCAGAAAGTCACAAAAAGGGATCGCATGACCCCGGGGGACACGGCAACCGTCATAAATCTGAGTCGGTTGCCAAGCCTCTGAATTTTGATCACGTGACCACGAGGACGCCACAACGGTTGTTAAGAGTGAAAAATGGTCGTCAGTCACTTTTTTCAGTGCTGTTTTTAACTTTGAACAGTCACTAAATGAACTCTTGTAAATCGAGGACTACCTGTACATCATCCCTGCGATGATTACATCATGATTGTGATTTGGTTGCTTGGCAACCAGCTCACATTTAGAATGGTTGCAGCATCTTGTTACGTGATTGTAATCTGCAACCTTCCCAGCTAGATCCTGACCGCACGATTCACGTAATGACTTTCTGATTTGCTTACCAACCAGAGCAAAAATGGTTGTTAATTTGGGTCCAGTCACATGATTCACTTAACAGCCGCATCATTAGCGGCCAAAACTCTGGTTCCAATTGTAGGCGCAACTCGAGGACTACCTCTGTAGTCAAAAGCATTAAAAGCTGCATTTATGCTTCAAATCCAGTCGGAACTGCAAAATATGTATCTTAATCTCTCTGGTCAAATAAATGCTGATGGAACGATCCTGTAAAATATCCAACGTTTGGTGAAATTCATGAAATTGAAAGAAAAGTGCTTGGCAATCACTTTAGCACACCCATAATCATTACGTTGTAGTAGAACGCTTGTAGAAACCTACATCTATTTTCAGGTCATGTCAAGGTTCGTTTAGGGTGGCCAGCATTTACTTGTGAACCTGGGTGCTCCCCAGATCTTGGGACATTCAACCTTACGTAGAACTAACAATAGTTAACTATCCCCAAGGTTGCTCTATCTCCCCAGCCTGACACAACCAACAACATGGATTAAGTTCCAACATCATTATTTTCTTTCATGGATCATTAAATCATTGCCCCCCGTGTGTCTTTGCAAAACCACAAGAGAAACAGCTTCCAACGTTTTTTCAAGTTCCTGGAAAAACAAGCTCTATAAGCTATTGAGAATGTGGAACAACTGGGAAGTTTTTGTTTTTTTTAAAAAAACATGGTGGTATTTTTGTTTCGTTTCGTTACAAAGTGGTCAAGCTAGTGCAATTTCTGTGTTTAAACCCAGATGTGGAACTGGAGGAGGGAATCAATCCCAGATCTCAAACTCTTAGCGCAGGTCGAGACATTTCTACGCCGAAAGCTATTTATTGGAGGCCTTGGAGATGTCGGACTCAATTGCATATCCTTCTGATGTAGAGATGAATAAAGTTCTTGTTAAGCCCGGAATGTCTGTAGTGAGAACCTTTAGATCTTGCCACACGAGAGTGCCAGCCAGCTGGGGTGGCCAAGATCCCAAACTCTGGAGGAATTCAACCCCTTTACCCCCACTCCCACCCCCCAAAAAAAGATCCCACGGGAAGCTTCAAAATAACGCAATTAAGGCTGTCGTCTTGTTGTGCACAAACTCAGGCATCAGTCTTGCATTTCTTTGTGGGGGCTGACTTCCAAACAAGCGTGCCCAGGAGCAGGCTATGGATTTCAGAGGAAAGAGACTTAAAACTTGTGCTTGGCTCTCTCTCAAAGCAATAGGATCCCAAAGTGCTTGAATTAAAATTTGGACTGCATTCAGGAAATACATATATAATCTATATTTCCTTCTCCATGATGCATTACCCATTGTTGCTTGTTTTGCTTCGTCCCTCCCTCCCCTTTTTTTTAAAAAATGAAATCTGACAATATAACAATTTGAAAAGGAGCCTAGAAAAGTGCTTTGGGGAGGTTGGGGGATGCTAAAGGTACCGGAGGTGGGGTGGGGGGGAAGGATTTCCTTCTTTCCCCAATCGAGTATTTCTCAGCCTTGGTGACTTTTAAGACACGTGGACTTCAACTCCCAGAATTCCCCAGCCAGCATATGCATCTTAAACATGAGCCACGGGTGGTGCGGTGGTTAGAGTGCAGTACTGCAGGCTACTTCTGCTGGCTGCCTGCAATTTGGCAGTTCGAATCTCACCAGGCTCAGGGTTGACTCAGCCTTCCATCCTTCCGAGGTGGGGTAAAATGAGGACCCAGATTGTTGGGGGTCAATAGGCTGGCTCTGTCAACCGCTTAGAGAGGGCTGTAATAAAGCACTGTAAAGCGGTATATAAGTCTAAGTGCGACTGCTATTGGTGCTATCTTAAAATCACCAAAGTTGAGAAACCCCACCCAAATCTGGTCCCCTAATGACTGCTCAAGAGGAAAAAGGCATAAATGCCTCTCCTTTCCTCCTACCCCGTATCTCTAAAATACTGTCTTGTGGAACATGCACCACCACTTTCACAGACACACACGCTCACCCATGCGCCAACTCCAGACATGAATGTACGTATCAAGTAGACACAAATCCCGCTCTCAAGCACACATCAAGCCTGCAGGCTTAGTCACACAGAGCCCTCCCATGCTAGGCACGTACCGTATGCATCTTCTCTCCCCACCCACCCCCGCCAACCCCTCCCGGGTCCTTTTGTAAAACACACACACACACACCCATTCCAAAACCCTAAATAAATACAGAAATGCACGAGACCAACATGCTCCCCCTAGCTTTTTCTCAACATGCCACGCTTGCCTAGCTACAAAACTCACGCAAAGAGTGTGTGCTCTTGTATAAGGAGGTTGCGAGCATGCCCGTCTGCCTTCCTTGGGGGCATCTTATACATTTCCTTGGACATCTATCTATGTCCCAGCCCAGGGGATGGCTTTCTTCCAGGAATTGGCTTTGATCTCTGGGAAAACCAGTAGGGGAAGGTGGTTAATATTTTAATTGGGTTAAAAGGGATGCTTATTACAAGTTAGAAGTATTTTGGTTTGAACGCTGGAAGAGAAGAGGAACAAGGGCTCTGGTAGCTGTTAATGGCTCGCTCATCTTCTTCCCTTCCAAAGCCTGCAAGTCTTCCCCAGCTGAGCAAAACACGGTCAACAGCGCCTCCCTGTGGTCAGTTCAGCGCACGCGACGTGAGCACGGTTAGCATCCCTGGCTGGATTCCAAGCATCCTATTGTGTTTCACCGTTGCCAAAAAGTGGCCGAGATGATGTAATCCGGAAGGAATCAGCTGCAGTCATCCCATTGGAAGCGCACACTCTCCTCTGAGGGTTAGAAGTCCGTGGCTGGTTAGAAGTCCGTGGTGGAACAAAGCAACGCGGGGCGGTAACCGAAACAGGAAGGATGGGACACACAATGGAACCGGCAGATGCATTACGGTGCAACCCAAAGGCCGAAATGATGCCATCAAATGTCCTTCGGTGTGAGGTCTGTGCTGATTTTCTGGAGAGAAACCTCCTGCAGGGATCATAGGACCTGCCTTGAAAGATTCGTGCGCTCTCCCAAACCTTAAAGAGGTTCTCCAAACGAGGCAGGCCCAATGCCCGACGCGGGAGCCAAAGACCTAGTCGGATAAGATCCTTCTGAAGTCTTTATTTTTTTTTCCCCACAGCAATCCGTACCGTGTTAATTCCATGAAGACTGGCAAGGAAGAGAAGAGAGGAGAGTAAACCCGGAGCCCAGCCCCGAGGATCCCAAACTGTGCCATCGGCTCGCCGCTCGTCCCTCAGCAGTAGCTGTGTGTCTGGCCCTCAGCATACACTGTCCAGCTGGGTCCGAGGTAGCACCCGGACGGAGAGCCCTCTCTCCTTTCCACATTGCCGTACTGTGGGGACGATTCATCCAGCTTCTGCAAGGGTGCCGAGGCCTGGCTCCCTACGCGGGAGGCGGCCCCATCGTAGGTGATAATGGGTTCCGGACCGTAAGAGGGATGGCCCCAACACGCGGAGGGCGGGCGGTAGAACTGCCACACAGCACGACTGCAAGGCAAAACATCCATCAGTTGTCGGTGCTGCCCTGAGGGTGTGTAACCCCATGCCAGCTTCTGCTTCTGAGGCAGGGAAGGTCTGCTCGGCTGGGGCAAAGCCTGAGGAGCTCCCGGGTCAGAATGACTACGAGGATGGGTTGCTTCGGGGGGAGGGGACGGCATGGGGCTGGCCAACGAGGGCTCGGGGAAGGGCACGTTGACATAGATGGGCTCCTGACGGGTGACCGCTGGCGGCATCGACTGGATCTGCAGTTGGGAATTCTTTAAGATGGGCTGAAGAGAGGAGGCAGTCGGCGGGAGAGGGGTCTGGCGCCAGGGCCTTTCAAAGACCCCGTAGGAGGCGTTGAAAGTGGCCAGATACTCAGGGGGCGGACAAGAGGGCCATGGGCGCGCCAGGCCGGGATAGGCAGGAGGCTCCCCCACAATCTCGTAATAGAGGTTCTCATGCTCCAGCTGAGAAGGGGGACTCCCATTGACGCCCAGTCGAGAGGAGGCTGGGAAGTGGCCGTGGTGCCGGAGAGGATGGTCCGTGAGGCAGGGCTGAAAAGTGGAGGACCTCGTTTTGAGCGGTAAATGACCAGTCATTATGGGAAAGTGGGGAGGGGGCGGAGGCTTAGGTGGGGCAGCCGAGGGGCCGGAGGAAGAAAAGGCGTCTGGAGGCTGGCGGAAAGCTGGATAGGGGACAGACAGGGGTGGGGGATGCAAACCGTAGGCGGGAGATGGGGAGGACAGGTGGTAGGGATCCGAGAAGGGAAGTGCCTGAGGGTCTCTCGGGTCTAGCTCAGTGAGGACCCTCCTGAAAGGGGAAAAGGAATCCGAGCTACCCAGGGGAGAAGATTGGCTGAGAGGCACCTGCAGAGAAACAAGGCAAACTGAATGAGCGGCAAGAAGGCATTTTAAGCAGGCAAACACCTCCCGCCCTTGTCCCTCCCTTCGTTCCCCTTCCTGTTCCACTCCATCCCATCCTCCTCCTGTAGCTAAAATCTCTCCAATCAAGTTGGACAGAAAAGCCAGCAAGGGTTTCCTCTTGATCGCGAGGAAGCTCAGGACAAGTTGGGGCTCTATATCGTATTCTTTTATCTTTTGGCCCAGATTGCAACACAGCGGGAAAATTGCAGCAAAGAATAACCAGGAGGAGGAGAAAAAAAAATAAAATCCTTCTAGAAATATTCCAAAATCTGCACCCTGCCTAATGGTAAAGTTATCCCAGCTCGGTCCCAGCCCTTCGTGAGCTGATCCCTCACCTGGCTGCCTCCCTTTAGGTTGCGGCTTTGGCTGCCGATGCTCCTGCCCCTGGCCTGTGCCTGGAGAGGGGAGAGGCCAGGCACCTTGGCGCTCGGCCGCACCATGGAGTAGAGCGCTTGTGCCCCGCTCGTCAGCTCCCCTGCCTTGCACTCCAGTGACAGAGAGCGCCGGAAATGCGTCCGAGGTTCCCGCTGCTTCAGACTGGCCTGCCGCTTTTGCTGCAAGACTGCCTGGTGCGCGCTCTCAGCCAGCGCCAGCGCCATTAGGCGAGCTGGGTTCTTGGGTGGAGGAGGCGGCGGGATATGCCGCAGAAGGGACAATGCACCGGGAGACACGGGAGCGGCTTCAGACTTCGGACCTGAAATGGGAAAAGAAAGAAAGCCGCATAAGGAGTGCGTTAGGAAAAATAAAATAAAGGCAAAGGTCCAGTTCCCCTGCCAGTTGTTTCCCACTCTAGGGGGCAGTGCTCAACTCCATTTCTCAGCCAGCATTGTCCGAAGATCCTTCCGTGGTCATGTGACCAGCAGGACTATATGCCGAGGCACATGGAACACTGTTACCTTCCCACCAAAGTGGTACCTGTTGATCTACTTGCATTTGCATGTTTTCCAACTGCTAGGCGGGCAGAAGCGAGAACGGGAACTCACCCGTCACGTGGTGCTCGGATTTCGAACCTGGCTGACAACCTTTCCAGCTGACAAACTCAGCATCTTTAACTGCTGAGCCATCGCGCCCCCTTGCATTAGGAAAAGGGAGCACCAACTTTGCAGGAAGGAGAACTCAATGCAAGCTTAATCTAGTTTTTTTTTTTTAATTACTTAATAAATATTGTTAGTCTAGACTGGAGGGCTGGGAGTTTCATCAGAGTCGGGAAAATGATGGCCCTCCAGATGTCACACTTTTTATTACTTAATAATGTAATAATAAAGTTTTTTTTATTACTTAATCTAGGCTGGAATGCTGGGAACTTCATCAGAGTTGGGGAAATGATCACCCTCCAGATGTTACATTCCCAGCAGCCCTCACCAACAGACTGCTGGGTGTTGCAGTTCAGCAAAACCTTCAGGCCATAGAATCCCCCATCCCTACAGGGCATCCCGAAAATAACAAACTAGAATTTGGGAAGATAATGATGAGAGGGGAAAAGGGATGATGTAGTGCAGGGGTGTCAAACTCGATTTTATTGAGGGCCGCATCAGGGTTGTGTTTGACTTCCGGGTGGGGGGGAGGGGCTGGGGGGCGTGGCCAGCTTGACATCACTCGTGTCAGGGGCGCCTGTGGTGGCCTGAGCATTCTGCCAATGAAAAAAAAAAGGCTGCCGAGCTCCGTTTTTGGCTGGGACGGCCTCCTGCAACGCTCTGTCAGTGAAAACGGAGCTCAGATGGGCCGCACACAACCCTCCCTAGCTCCGTTTTTGCTGGCAGAAGCACCACGGGCCGGTCCTTCTTTGTTTCCAGGGCGACCCCGCAGACCAGATCTAAGCACCCCATGGGCCAGATCTGGTTCCCAGACCTTGAGTTTGATACCTCTGATGTAGTGTGCTCATTTCAAAAGATTTTTTTTGTTTGTTTGTTTCACTGAAAATTTGTAGGACATTTTACGAGTCTGAAACTCTGGGGACGGGAAACAAACCTTTGGGGAACTGCAGTCTGCCTACTGGCAGAAGTTATGTTTCCTTCTACCCATTCTTTGTGTTAAGCATAACAATGCAGAGGTGGGTTTCAGCAGGTTCTGACCAGTTCTGGAGAACCGGTAGTGGAAATTTTGAGTAGTTCAGAGAACCGGTAGTAAAAATTCTGACTGGCCCCACCCCCATCTAGTCTCTGCCTCCCGAGTCCCAACTGATCGGGGGGAAATGGGGATTTTGCAGTAACCTTCCCCTAGAGTGGGGAGGGAATGGAGATTTTACAGTATCCTTCCCCTGGAGTGGGGTGGGAATGGAGATTTTACAGTATCCTTCCCCTGCCATGCCCACCAAGCCACACCCACCAAGCCATGCCATGCCCAAGCCACACCCACAGAACCAGTAGTAAAAAAAATTGAAACCCACCCCTGGTAACAATGGTTGCAATAACAGTGAAGAACGTCCAAAAATACTTACTGGGCGGAGACAAACGATCTTGGGCTTGAGAAATCTTGCCACGGACTTCACGTTCACAAGAGTTGCTGAGCTGTCCACCTGCCGTACTCAGGAGCATGGAGATCATATGAGGAGGGGAACTCAGCCCCCTGGACTCCCCACCAGAAAACATCTCCAGCACTTTGTCAGGCAAGGAAACAGACAACGTTTCTGATGCATCTTGGCTGACGTTGGGATGCGAGCAGGGCGAGAGAGCTGCAACAGGACTCGCTGAGCTGGAGTCGTCCGAGAGGGATGGCTGCTGCACAGGAGGGCTACACTGGTAAGTTAGCGGGTCAAAGTCCAGCCCACGAAGTCCAGGAGGACTTAATTCCAACTCCGAGTCCAGCTCCGAGTCACCTTCCAGCCAAGAGGAACGCCGACGGGAGGCCACATCGTCCGCCCCAGTGGCCAAGTCTTCACCATGGCCAGACACAGAAGAACCAAGAGAAGAACACGAGTGGCATTGTTTGAGGGTAGGGAAAGCATCACTGCTGGAATGTGGACGTCTCAGGGAAGGCAACTTGGGGAGACCTATGGGCCAAGACAACCCCCCCAAAAAAGAAATGACATGGATCAAAGTTCTCCAATCTGTTTATTCAACAGATAGATGTCCAAGAGTCAACACTGTGAAGAAGAATCTTTCTGTCTCTGAAGAATGGGTTGCTTGCATGGACCCAGATTTTAGTAGAAGGCAGTTGGTGCTTAGCATTCACTTATCTGAAATGGTGTAGGTTTTCCTGCTTGAGCAGTGGGGTGGATTAGAAGACCTCCAAGGTCCCTTCCAGTTCTATTCTATTCTATTCTATTCTATTCTATTCTATTCTATTCTATTCTATTCTATTCTATTCTATTCTATTCTATTCTACTCTACTCTACTCTACTCTACTCTACTCTACTCTACTCTACTCCACTCTACTCCAGGGATCTCCAACCTTGGCAATTTTAAGCCTGGAGGACTTCAACTCCCAGAATTCAGCAAAGCTGTCTGGGGAATTCTGGGAGTTGAAGTCCTCCACGCGTAAAGTTGCCAAGGTTAGAGACCTCTGCTTTACTCTCCTAGTCTAGTCTAGTCTAGTCTAGTCTCATTCTATTCTATTCTATTCTATTCTATTCTATTCTATTCTATTCTATTCTATTCTATTCTATTCTATTCTATTCTATTCCCTATTTTATTTTCTATTCTATTCTCTATTCTATTTTCTATTCTACTCTATTCTACTCTACTCTACTCTATTATCCTACCCTACCCTACAGGAGCTTCAGAAAAAGATGATGGTGTCTCTATTCCCACTCCAGTTATAACTCAGTAAAAAACATCCTTCACATTCAGAGGCTCTTAAGGTTAACACCTAACCTGATCAGGTAACAGGTGAAGAAAAAGCCTTCCCCAAAACCAGGATAGCAGCTGCCATTCAAATCAGAAGACCATCAGCCCCTGGTTTTAACAGCAGATGAAGGTCACTCTTAACATCTGGCTTGTTATACATCTGGATGAATGCCAAACCCAGGTAATTAAGACCAATGAGAAAATGCCCTACAGATCGATATTCACATTGCTGGAATATGATGAAACCAGCTCCTGATTCAGGAAAGCTGCAGTTGTCCCAAAGCAGCATTCTGAGAACCTTGACAAGTTCCAGCTAACTGGACATCAACTCCTAGAACTGTAAGCGATGACTTTGCTGGGTGAGAAATGTTGGGAACTGAAGGGCCTCTGGTGGCTCAGCAGACTAAGTCTGTCTGTTATTAACACAGCTGCTTGCAATTACTGCAAGTTCAAGTCCCACCAGGCCCAAGGTTGACTCAGCCTTCCATCCTTTATAAGGTAGGTAAAATGAGGACCCAGATTGTTGGGGGCAATAAAAGTTGACTTTGTATATAATATACAAATGGATGAAGACTATTGCTTAACACAGTGTAAGCCGCCCTGAGTCTTCGGAGAAGGGCGGGATATAAATTCAAATAAAAAAAAAAAAGCCCTACTTGTCTAGAAGTCGCTACACTTGGGAAACAAGCGCATTGAAGAAATATTTTGGGAGGGTCACCTTAAGTTCATGCAATACATTTTTGATAGAGCAAAATCACGGGGTGGGGGTGGGATGTTTCAGAAAACAGAGGTGACATTTTACCTGTTAGACTAGCCTGAGATGTTAGAGATTCTTCACTTTTGGCGGATCGCAAGGTGACCGTCTCACCACAGCTCCCTACAGAGAAAGAGGACAAAGCAACAGAGGGTTATCCTTCAAAAAAAAAGGCCACACGTTTGCAATCTCTCCTTGACCTTGAATCCATGGAACAAAAATCTTATGTCAACTCGCAAAGGAGCCCTGGCCTGCTCTCGAGTTGCCATAGGCAAGGGGAATGGGAAACCGATGAAGTGGCATGGCAGCCAAAGACAGGAGTGCATTCCAGACGTATCTTTCTCAAGGCTGTCTCCCAGGGTTACCCACAGCAGCCAGAGGGGAGTGATCTCTACAACCCGCAAAATTGCTCCGTTGGCAAATGTGATTGATGACATACCCTAGGAGGAGGGGGGGAAACAAGGTCATGATTGGGGCCATAAATTATGTGGGGTCAGAGTTGGCTTTATTTGGGAACGTGATGACACAAAGTTCCTAATAAATAACTGGATTTCTTTTGAAGCTTGGCTCGAGGCTCATGATTTAATTAGGGCATCCTTCGAAACCCTGACAGCAAGCCAACCCTGACCCCATTTGGGGGTCATCTTGCCATTTAATATACGAAAAAAGGTAACGTGATATACTGCTCATCTGGTTCCATCGCATTCTGCTCATATCAAAACTCTGCCATAATGAGTAAATTGACCCAACACGTGAAACCCACAGGTTAAAAAAAATGGGAAGGCTGTATTCATACAATATGCCAAACAGATAAATCTTCTTAGAGATGAAAGTCATCCAGGTCACAGTTGTCCCTGTCGTGTCCCACTCCTCCACTGACAGCCGGGTCAGGGAAATCTGAATCAGGTGTGCCTCTGCAGCTCTGCCAAAGTCCTAGCAAAGTCCTCAGGGCAGGCAGGAGACCAGAAAGTGACTTCAGCAAGATATGTTTAGACTTTGCCTGACTCAGAGAATGCCAGAAAGCAGGTCCTTTATATAGGCCATGGGGTGTGGCTTCATGACTCAGCACTTATCCAGGCCTGCCCCTCCCTTCCTTCTGTTGCCTCCGTCTATCAAGTCTTCTGACGCGAGGGTCACTCCAGTCTGCAGCTGTTGGCAATTGACCTCCCTCAGGCTCACATGCTGTGGAGGAGGGGGAGGGGTCCAGTTGCTCCGTTTGCCTGGGCCTGGAGCCAGAGCTGGGGGCTGGAGATACTTGCTCTTCTTCAGCCTGTCTGGGCATGGAGCCAGGGCTGGGGCCGGGAGGCATACTAGGACATTCCTCCGTGTTCAGAAGCAGATAAGAAGGCCCCGGCTGTGGTGAGATCGGACGAGACACAACAGTCCCAAAGGTGCTTTTTCAGGAGGCAACTGGACTTTGTTTTTTATTTTTTCTTTTGAAGGCGTTTCGTTTCTCATCCAAGAAGCTTCTTCAGCTCTTCCATTCCCTATGATCCTGTCAAGAGCTGAAGAAGCTTCTTGGATGAGAAGCGAAACGTCTTCAAAAGAAAAAAAAAACAAAGTCCAGTTGCCTCCTGAAAAAGCACCTTTGGGACTACTTACAGCTGAGTGTAGTGGCCAATTCCACATTCAAAGGTAAAAAAAAAAAGTTAACAAATTTTCACAACACACTGAGCCGCAAACAAGCGAATCCCATTTTACACTTGAGTTGTCTAGCTCAGGGGTCTCCAACCTTGGCCACTTTAAGCCTGGACAACTTCAACTCCCAGAATTCCCCAGCCAGCAAAGCTGGCTGAGGAATTCTGGGAGTTGAAGTCCACAAGTCTTAAAGTGGCCAAGGTTGGAGACCCCTGCTCTAACCAATTGTACCACTTAGTCCATACTGGATAGTATTCTGTCTCTTCCTTTTATTTCTTTCATTAATTTATCCATCTCCGCACAGTCCGGAATTTTCGTGCTTGTGATGTCAAGAGTGATTTTAAAAAATGGTGTATAGTTTTCCTACCTGGCAAAGATTCTCCAAGTCCAAAAAGTTCTCCCAATCGATGTGATTTTTTGCGGAACGGGACGGGGGCCTTGCCAATGGCAAAGAACGTCTTCCAACTAGGTCCAGATATTTTCCGCAGCTTGCCATTGTTTTCTGTCTTTTGCCTACAAAGGGAGAGGTCATCTTAGAGCAGGGGTGTCAAACTTGATTTCATTGAGGGCTGCATCAGGGTTGTATTTGACCTTGTGGGGGGGGGGGCGCGGTGGGCACGGCCAGCTCAATGTCACTCATGTCGTGGGCACCTGTGGTGGCCCGAGTGCTCTGCCAGCGAAAATGGGCTCCCGAGCTCCGTTTTCGGCTGTGTCGGCCTCCTGCAACTCTCAAGCCAGCAAAAACGGAGCTCAGGAGGGCTGCTGCCGGCCCTCATGAGCTCTGTTTTCGCTGGCAGAGACATCGCGGGCTGGTCTTTTGCTGTTTCCAGGGCAGCCCCACGGGCCAGATCCGGCCCCCTCGGCCTTGAGTTTGACACCTTTGTTGACACCAACAACTAAGCAGTTCAGATCCTGTTCCCGGATCAGACAACTGAAGTTGATTGCTAATTCTCAGGAGGGGCTGAGAATTTTTCACTGTGGATCTTGGCGAGGGAGGGAGGAAGGAAGGTATCCCCACATAGGAAGTACAGGTAGTCCTTGACTAACCACCGCAACTGAGCTCCAAATTTCTGTTGCTATGTGAGATCTTTGTGAATTGAGTTTTACCCCATTTTGTGACCTTTCTCGACACAGTTGTTAAGTGAATCACAGCAGCTGTTAAATTAGTCATATGTTCCCCATGGACTTTGCTGGTTAGGAGGTCATCAAAGGTGATCACATGACCCCGGGAAACTGCAAACGTCACAAATATGAGTCAGTTGCCAAGTGTTTGAATTTTGACCACGTAACCATGGGGATGCCACAATGGACGTAAGTGTGAAAAACGGTCATAAATCTTTTTTTTTCAGTGCCTTTGTAACTTCAAACAGTCACTAAACGAACTATGGTAAGTCGAGGGCTATCTGTATTACACATTCATTGCATGTAACAATCTGATAATCGTCTTTCAGGAAAACATGAGAACTATGTCCCTAAATCACCATAGTCTTTCAACAGCAAATAGAATAGAATAGAATAGAATATTTTAATTTATAGACCGCCCTTCTCCCGAAGGACTCAGGGCGGTGTACAGCCAGGATAAAATACAGGAAAAAACAACACATACAAAGCTAAAAACAACCCTTAAAAACCTATTCAATATGGCTACTTTAGATAAAATATTTCCCTATAAAATTTAGCAAAAATTTAAAACCCATAAAATCAATTTGATAATTTTAAAATTTAAATATTAATAAACAATTAACTGTAATTAGTTCCCAGCACCTAGTTTCTACTTTTTAATATGAATTTTATTACAAGTTGCAAAAAGCACATTAAAAACTAATAAAAACTAATACGGACATGAGGAAAACAAAGGGAGAACAAGAAACAAGAGATAACAATAGAACAAAAGTATCTGATTTTTTTTACAGCAAATATACAGTAAGTTCTGATTATAAAATTATCTCTTATTCTTAACTCACTTTTTCTGTTATATGTATTTTTTTCTAATCATCAAAACCACAAATCGTAAGTGCATTTTTGTTTCTGTTTCATACAAAGAAGTCTATAAAGGGTTTCCAGTCAGCCATAAATGTAGATATTGTTCTTTCTCTAATCATTCTCTAATTCTCTAAGCTCCATCATCTTCACCAACCTTTCCTCTGTTGTGGTCAAACTTCCCCACTTTGGAGGATAGAATAATCTCACTGCAGTTGTCACAGACAAGAACAAAGTTCCATTTATTTTTCTAGCTGCCTATTCATTAGTCTCCAAAGAAGCATCTCTGGTTTCAATTGTCCTTTAATCTTTAAAATCTTCTCCAGTTCCTAGTATCTAGAGCAGGGGTGGGGAACTAAGGCCCCTTATGGACTTCAACTCCCAGAATTCCTGAGCCAGCCATGCTGGCTCAGGAATTCTGGGAGTTGAAGTCCACAAGTCATAAAGGGGTCATAGTTCCCCCAGTTCTGATCTAGAGCAGCGGTGGGATTCACTTACCTTCCCTACTGGTTTGCGAATGTTGAGTGCGCTCACGCACTCGCTCACTCTACTCACATGTGCCTCATCTCCTCATGCATACGGCCTCCTACGCAGGCACAGTAGGCACGCACTACATCAGATCGGGTGGGCGGAGCCTCCTGCCGTCGCTGCTACCAGTTCGCACAATCCAGAAAGAACCAGCTGAATCTCACCACTGATCTAGAGGTTCAGTGCCTTGGTCCATGGATGCAGCACTTACCTGGCATTAGGTGATCCCAAAATAGCAGAGAGCTTTCCTTGATCTTGTGGATCTGGAGATCCACGTCTGGCTTCCAGCTTGGTGATCTTGCAGAGGGCCTGGGTGCGTGCTTGGGCTTCTTCGAGAGATAATAAGCGGGTGGAAGGGCAGCTGACCAACTGGGATTTGGGTCGAGAAAGGAAGCAACGTCCTGTTAGAGGAAATGGGATATAGCAATGTAAAAAATCATGGTGCACCATCAAGAATTGGGCTGAAGTCTCCAAAGAGACATCACACAATGCTTATGCCTATGACTGTCATTAGAAAATGTTGGATAACCATCTGTCTGAGATGGTGTAGGGTTTCCTGCCTGGGCAGGGGGTTGGACCCTTCCAACTCTGTTGTTGTTGTTGTTGTTGTTGTTAGTGTTGTACCTTATGATTCTTGATGAAGGTATCTTTTCTTTTATGTACACTGAGAGCATATGCACCAAAGACAAATTCCTTGTGTGTCCAATCATACTTGGCCAATAAAAATTCTATTCTATTCTATTCTATTCTATTCTATTCTATTCTATTCTATTCTATTCTATTCTATTCTATTCTATTCTTCTTCTTCGTTTCCTGATTGCTTATTTGTATCCTATGACTATCATTAAGTGCTGTACCTTATGAATCTTAACGAACGTATCTTTTCTTTGATGTACACTGAGAGCATCTGCACCAAGACAAATTCCTTGTGTGTCCAATCACACTTGGCCAATAAAAATTCTATTCTACTCTATTCTATTATCTATTTTATTTCAGAGGCAGGGATTCCTCATCTCCGCAGTTTGTTTCAGGTAGTCCTCAACTTATAATCGTTCATTTAGTGACCGTTCCAAGTTACGACGACACGGAAGAAACTTATGCCCATTTTTCACCGTCACCGTTATGATCGTGTGATTCAAATTCAGACGCTTTGCAACTGGTTCATACTTATGACCGTTGCTGTGTCCCAAGGTCATGTGATCCCATTTTGTGGCCTTCTGACGGGCAAAGCCAACGGGGAAGCCAGATTCACTTAACAGCCGGGTTACTAACTTATCAACGGCAGTGGCTCCCTTAACAACTGTGGCAAGAGAGGTGGTAAAACGGGGCAAAACTCACGTAACAAAGGTCTTAACAAAAATTTAGGACTCAATTGTGGTCGTAAGTCGAGGACTGCCTGTGCCATGTTTTAAGTGGGATGATGGAAAGGCCACTTGTGAAATGATTGGCTGAATCATCCCTCTCTCTCCCTTGAAAAAAAATCTTGAATAATTTGCCAAGTATTTTTTTAAATGTTTCACGAGTTTAAAAACAGAAAAGTGAAACCCACAGAAATGAGTAGGCATCTGCCGATTTAAAAAACAACCTGCCTTGGTTCCTAAGAGAAGAAGGAAGACTAGCACATGACTCAACACCGGACCAGATGCATTTGTTTAATTGTAGGTTGCAGCTTAGAAGCTGCAGCTAGTGTTGTGGCCTGCCAGCGGAGCTGGTGGCAGATTCAGACAGTGAGGAGGTTGGGGAGGAACATGGGCCAGTCCTGGAGTCTGGGGAAGGCTCTGATGAGTGCTCTGCGTTGGAGGCAGAGATGGGGGCTGTCTGACAGTTGTCAGCTGCCTTCGGAGTCGGACATCAGTGAGACAGAAGAACAGATGGAGCCTGTTCCCAGTGTCGCATGGGCAGAGCTGCCAGGAGAAAGGATCAGCTAAGGAACAAGGGTCGACTCAGGAGTAAAGCCACAGGTGAATGGTGAATGGAAAAGGTAGGGGTGTTTGCAGGAGACAATTAGTTCAATTCATTAGCATGAAGATCTGTTCCTGACTTCTTGCCAAGTATTGTCTGCTACAGAGTGGCGTTTGGAAGATATCGGCCTGGCAGCTCTCCAAGCCTGATAAAGGTTTGTAGTTGTGAAATCGACTATTGGCCGAGACTTTGCTGGGGAGAAATTCCCTTTAAACTAAATAAAAGGGGTTTTATCGGAACGAGGAGTCGGCTTCGTGTTTTGGGAAGCCTGGGTCAGAACAGCATAGAAGCTGCATGAACTGCAGCCAGAATATCCTTAGTATCGTCATCTGAAAGGTTTTAAGTGGCAGATAATTTGAAAGCAATTCCCAAAGCTCTAGACGCGTGTTTCTCAGCCTTAGCAATATTGAGAGGTGTGGACATCAACTCCCAGAATCCCCCGAGCAGCATGCTGGCAGTGGGGAACTCTGGTAACTGAAGTCCACAGTTATACCAAGATTGAGAAACACTGTGCTGTGGGGTTGCTAGCAGAGTTCTAAGCAACCTTGGAAGTATTCGCCCATTTCTTGAGGTACCTGTGCTGTCCTTGCCGATGGAGGTGAAGGTGTCACTGAAGAGAACCTGGACATTGGTGAGTAGGAATTCGACCACAAGGGACTGAACTCGGACTTCCTGAAAGGCATCAGCTCCACATTGTGCAACTGACTCCAGAGCCATCGACCTGGCATTAAAAAGGGGAACGGATGATTAGCCCCATCAGACAACAAAAAGGCCCCGGATAGGAAGAAAATGATAGTCAAAGGCTCAGGATGCCATGTTTATGTCATAAAAGGGCCACGCAACATAGCCCTATAACAGCAGGAAGGGCATCCCAAATCCAAAAAAGGCATCATGACTGAAGATCCTCATGGGTGCAGGCGGAGCAGCACACCATGGGGGGCGTTATGAGAAAATGAGGATGAAGGGACATTATGGATTAAAAACGGTAGGGACAGAATAAGGCAGGCATATGGGAAAAATGAAATGCTAGTTAAAAGCCAAAAGCAGCATTTCAAGATTCGTTAGAAACAGACAACTTTGGGGGCAGAGTGATCGATGTTACAGGGGAAGCAGCAGTGATAATAATGTGGCTAGGACCACATTACAGAAATCAGTGGAACCAAGGTTTTCTGAAACATTTTTTTTTCAAGTTTTGGGGCAGGGCGGGGATCAGAGGTGGGTTTCAGCAGGTTCTGACCAGTTCTGGAGAACCGGTAATGGAAATTTTGAGTAGTTCGGAGAACCGGTAAGTAAAAATTCTCACTGGCCCCACCTCCATCTATTCTCTGCCTCCCAATTTCCAGCTGATCGGGAGGAAATGGGGATTTTTGCCGTAACCTTTCCCCTGGATTGGAGAGGGAATGGAGATTTTACAGTATCCTTCCCCTGCCACGCCCACCAAGCCATGCCTACCAAGCCAGGCCACACCCACCAAGCCACACCCACAGAACCGATAGTAAAAAAAATT
The DNA here is from genome assembly GCF_028640845.1 of Ahaetulla prasina. Classification (NCBI taxonomy): domain Eukaryota; kingdom Metazoa; phylum Chordata; class Lepidosauria; order Squamata; family Colubridae; genus Ahaetulla; species Ahaetulla prasina. The sequence goes on along the minus strand of NC_080548.1, from coordinate 22,691,831 downwards.
TGAAACCCACCACTGGGGGGGAGGGGAATGCTGGGTTGTTGTTTTTTTAAGCCACCCTTTAAGCTTATTATAAATCAAACACGTTCTAAAAATGGCAGAAAACCCCCTCCGCTGATTTTTGACCGTCCTGATGCAAGGCAGAGCTGCAGAAGATGCTTTGAAAGCCTGACTCAAAGGCTTCCCTTCCAAAATGGCTGCTGGTCAAACTGCAACTCCAGCAGAGAGGCCGAGTTACACGTTACCGTATTTAGCACTGACGGTTGGTTAAGGGTTAGCGTAAGGGAAGAATGGCTGGTGGTGACTCAAAGAGTATCTGGAGAGCGGCGCAGAGGCCGGTGGGGATAGTGCAAGGCAAGAGTCGCGGAGGGAGTGCCAGGGCAGGGCCATTGGTCTGGGCGTCTCACCGCAGCAGGTTGGGTGCCCAAACGATGGCTAAGTTGCGGATGTGCATGCTGGTGTTTTGACTGTGCATAGCCATGCGTGCCAGATGCCGTAGCAGGAATTCCAGAGTCCTGTTGGGACAGAGCAGAAGCTGCTACAAGGAGAGTCTCCGTCAACACCCTGAGCCCTCTTCCCTCCTTCAGTGGCTTCTCCCCCATCCAACACCTCCCCAAACCATTTCATCCCGTTCTCTGGGCATTTATCCGTGTCTCCAACAATACCTACCGGTAGTGCGGCGGAGGTAATTGCTGGATCACATCATGTACCCTCACTAAGCGTTCTTCGTTTCCAGAAACTGACACAGCCTCCTATGAATAGGGGAGTTGGGGGGAGGGAAAGAGAAAATAGAATTGAAGGAGGCACATCACTGTCAGGATATTTATAAGTTCTATGGAATTGTGAGCATTTTTTAATGGAGTTATAGAGTATTCTAAAATACAAAAGTAAATAGAAGAGCAGTGAGTAGGGAGGGGAAAGGGGGAAGAGCAGGGGTGGGGCTGCTGGGGGTTCTCAGGGGTTCGGGAGAACCTCTAGCTAAGATTCTGTGCAGTTCGGAGAACCCCCAAATCCCACTCCTGGCTGGCCCCGCCTCACCCACCCCTCCCAGGAGTCCCCATGTGGCCCGTTTTTAATTCAGCTAAGCGCAGGGTGTGCGTGGAGCCTCAGGGAGGGTAAAAAACAGGCCTACCTGAAGTTTGGGAAGGCCAGAAATGGGCCCGTTTCCAGCCTCCAGAGGGCCTCCGGAGCCTGAGGAGGCTATTTTTGCCCTCCTGGAGGCTTGTGGAAAGCCTCCGGAGCCCAGGGAGGGGAAAGAACTCCCCCCCATCCCACGGTGCAGGAGACCGACTAGGCCACGCCCAGCATGGCCACGTCCCCCCCAGCAACCGGGCAAAGAACCCCTTGCTCAAGTTTTTGAAGCCCATCCCTGGGGAAGATGGGGGGAGGGGGGGAGAAAAAGAAACACTGACTCCTGGCTCTCTCTGTTACAGTAAAATAAGGCATTAACACCCAATCGCAAGTCTTTGCTTTTCCATCATAGTATAAACAAGCCATTTCTATAAAGATCTATGAGTCTGTAAAACGCATAGTCAGAGTTTCATTCTTTTCCGCATCAAGCAAGAAGTTCAGAAGTGGTTTCCACGTGGAAACAAAAGTACTTAAAGTTCTTTTCTTTTTCTTTTTTTTATTTATTTATTTACATTTATATCCTGCCCTTCTCCAAAGACTCAGGGTGGCTTACAGTGTATAAGGCAATAGTCTCATTCTATTTGTATATTTACAAAGTCAACTTATTGCGCCCCCAACAATCTGGGTCCTCATTTTACCTACCTTATAAAGGATGGAAGGCTGAGTCAACCTCGGGCCAGGCTTGAACCTGCAGTAATTGCAGGCTGCTGTGTTCTAATAACAGGCTTCTAACAGCCTGAGCTATTACGGCCCTTTAATCAAAGCGGTCAGTTTGGTCATTTCCACCAACTCTACCCTCTTCTGCAACTATTTGTCCATGGTAGGAATCAAAGCGTCCTTCCATTTTTGTGCGTACCACAGTCTTGCTGCTGTCAACATATATAGTAACGAAGCTCCAATTTTTTTTCTCCAGTTCTTTTTCCACTAGGCCCAAAAGGAAAAGTTCCGGTTTCATTTTTATCTCTATTTTCAAAATTTTCTATATTAAAATATGAATCATACTCAATTTTATTTTATTTTATTTTTTTTGCTTTATCACATGTCCATCATAGATGATAAAAAGTCCCTCCTTTGCTTTTTACACTTTGTAAGTTCTTTTTATTTCTGACATTGTCATAACTGTCATTTACAGGCTCTTTTTATTTCTGGCCTTTTTATGTCTTTCATCGAATGCGTGTGGCTCTTTCATCCCTCTGCTACGGCTCCCTGTCACTCAAAATATGTGTCACAACCGCCAATGTGCGACACCTGCCGGCACGCAATTTATTGAGTTTTTCAACCCGTGGTAGGCCAACCATGGATGAATCCAAGAAAAGAAAAGTTTCAGAAGAAAACAGAACGTTTAATTCAATTACATATGCTAGTTTTGTGGCCGCTCAAGAAATAGTCAGGCACGGAAAGGGTTTTGTGGCTCCCGGTGTTTTCTTTTCTGTGGAAAACGGGTCCAAATGGCTTTTTGAGTATTTAAAGTTGCCGACCCCTGGATTTGGCAAATATCAAAAATTACTAGGATTAAAACCTGGATGGAGCAGTGAACAACTATCCAGAAGAACAAAATGGCAACTTTTTTCAGGAAACTTTTTTCCAACTCTAACTACAATTAAAAGAAAACAATATGGACACGTCCCATGGACTCATAAAGACTTGAGTCCAACTCAAAAGAGTTTTCACTTTTCCCTAAAGACTAACTAAGGTTCTTCCCGCTTGTATCTTCCAGCTGCTATGTTTAATGGAGCCAGGAAGGCGAATGACGTTTGCTTTATTTCAATTAAAGTGAAAGTTCAGCAAAGGAGTCTGAAACATGACGAGAAGGAGCAGGTAGTCCAAAGACTATCCTTGAGCAATAAAATTGAACTTCTGGGTTTTGCAAGATGGCATGTCTATGAATAAGAAATGCCACCAAAGTAAAATAATAATAATAATAATAATAATAATAATAATAATAATAATAATAATAATAATAATAATAATAATACTAATACTAATACTAATAATAATAATAATAATAATAATAATAATAATAATAATAATAATAATAATAATAATAATAATAATAATAATAATTTAATTTGTATACCGCCCTTCTCCCGAAGGACTCAGGGCGGTGAACAGGCAGGTAAAATACAGGCAGGTAAAAAGAAATACAGATCAAAGGAAAAGGAAAGGAATGGGGGGAGGAGGAAAGGAAAAGGGGAGGGCAATTGGGAGTTAACTCAGCTTAAAATAGCACCACACAAAGAGCAGGTAATACAAGAGAATAATAGAGCAGGAGAAACTGCTGCTTATTATGTGGGCAGTACAACCGTGGGAGGGCAATGTAACTGTACTCCACTCTTTCACCTCCTCCCTCTCCCTCTCTTTGTTCTACAACTCCCTCTTCCATTGTTCCGCCTAAAAATGGGGGCCCAGCTCAGAAGGTTGTTGAGTATGTGGTTCCAATGCTCTCTTCATCATTTGCATCTCCAGTAGGTGCACCTAGGAGTCACTAGAAGGTGTGGAGAAATGACAGGCTCCCTAAGACAGGTAATAAAAGTCACATGAGTAGTGGGAGGGGGGGGGAGTCTTCTTATTAATGTTAAATGTGGATTCATTGGTGTTGTTAACCAATTTAATTTGCATCTTGCTCTTGGTTCTCTTGTTGATAAAAGAATTGAGCCTTTCAGTTTGTGGCAACAAGATCAGTGATGAGTTTCAAAAATTTTTTACTACCAGTTCTGTGGGTGTGGCTTGGTGGGCGTGGCATAGCTTGGTGGGCGTGACAGGGGAAGATTACTGCAAAATCCCCATTTCCTCCCAATCAGCTGGGACCCGGGAGGCAGAGAATAGATGGGGGTGGGGCCAGTCAGAATGTTTACTACCAGTTCTCTGAACTACTCAAAATTTCCGCTACAGGTTCTCCAGAACTGGTCCGAACCTGCTGAAAACCCACCTCTGACCATGATGACCCCTAAGGATCCATCTTGCATTTCTTGTTATCATTTGGGTAGTTTTAAGAAAGGTGTCTATTGTTACCAGTTTTTTCAGAGTAATATTGATGGATGGATGGAGAAGAAGAGGAGGAGGAGGAGGGGAGGAAGAGGAAAAAGAGGAAAAAGAGAGAGAGAGAGAGGAAGGAAGGAAGGAAGGAAGGAAGGAAGGAAGGAAGGAAGGAAGGAAGAAAGAAAGAAAGAAAGAAAGAAAGAAAGAAAGAAAGAAAGAAAGAAAGAAAGAAAGAAAGAAAGAAAGAAAAACCGACCAACCAACAATTACAATATATAAGGAGATGTTCTACACTGAGTAAGTAAACCAAAGGCACGTGCAAAATGTTCCTCAATTTTAAAAAAAAGACATATTTTCACACAACTGAATCCTCCACGAAAGGCACATGAAATTCAATGCAATGAGGAAGCAGCTTCCCCTCAACCGGACTCACAGGAGGGTGAGCTGCTAAGGTACAGCTTACGGGGGAAGCGAAGAGCTACAAGAAAGGGAATCTTCTCTATAACATTTAAAAAAAAAAAAACCTACTGCAAATTTGTTGTAGAGCTGATAGGTGAGCAGAGGGTTCGGTAATTCCCGGAAGTAGAGCTTGCAGAGAGAGCTGACCGAATGGATGTCTTGCAAGTAAACGTCTTTGGAGAGCTCAGGTACCCGCTCGCTATCGAATTCATGTCTGGGGACAGAGACCAAGAGAATTCATCAGGGAGCAGGACAGGCTGCATGGGTTCATTGGCACATCCAGGGAGGGCTCCAGTGGAGAAACTTTTCTGGTAGAAAGACAACAGTAGGCAGCTCAATGATGCAAAGCAGGTGGGACCATGGTCTATGCCAGGGGTGTCAAACTCAAGGCCCAGGGGACAGATCTGGCCCGCCGGGTGCTTAAATCTGGCCCGCCTTGGATCTTTGCTGCCTTGGAAACAGCGAAGGAGCAACCCATGGTGCCTCATGGTGCCACAGGTGCCCCCGACACGAGTGATGTCGAGCTGGCCACACTCACTCTGGCCACGCCCACTCTGGCCACACCCACCCTGGCCCCCCAAAGTCAAGCACAACCCTGATGCGGCCCTCAAATGAGATCGCGTTTGACACCCCTGGTCTATGCTATTAGGATTTTTCTAGTTTTTAATGATTTGATTTTCATCCTGCCTTTATTATTGTTTTTATGAATAACTCAAGGCGGTGAATATACCTAATATACCTTCCTCCTCCTATTTTCCCCATAACAACAACCCTGTGAGGTTATTTGGGCTGGGAGATAGTGACTGGCCGAAAGTCATCCAACCAGTTGGCGAACCTATGGCATGCGTGCCACAGGTAGCACACGGCGCCTTCTCTGGGGGCACGCGAGCCATCGCCCCAGTTCAGCTCTGCCACGCATGCGCGCGTGCCTCCTGCCAGCCAGCTGGTCGTCGGATCTCTGCTGTGCATGTACTGGGGGAGGGCCGCATGTGGGGGGGGCGAGCATACATGCGCGGGGGGGGGGGGGGGTGCGCATGCATAGGGGCATGCACATGCAGGGGGCGTACATGTGCAGGGGTGGGATGCATGCGCAGGGGCCACATGCACATTGTATTTGGGGGGGTTGGGGGCACACATGCATATTTGCGCACACGCTTTGGGCACTCGGTCCAGAAAAGATTAGCATCGCTGGTCTCCACTCACCGCAAACGTTGGATGTTGGAGGAGACACCGGAGAGACGGTAAATGCCATCCACGATGCCATGTTTTTCGATGAAATCGGAACAAGAACGTAATACCTGGGGGACTGACATAACAAAAAATGTCACATAAATTGTCTTCATAATTCTTGGGGAAAAAACAGACAACGGAGGAGTAAATGTTTCTAATGATATCACATCATTTGGGAATGAGGCAGGGGGTTGAGTGGGAGAGAATGTATACATGCATGAACATACGTGTACCTTTCAAAATGTTTAATCATACACCCACCCACTTCTAAGTAACCTTCTGTGAAGAGGGTTTCATCCTGCAATGGATTGATTCAGGATGATGATGATGATGTTTTTGATAGCAGCAGGAGGAGGAGGAGGAGGAAGGAGGAGGAGGAGGAGGAGGAGAAAGAAGTAGAGGAGGAGGAGGGGGGAGGGGAAAGAGGAGGAGGAGGAGAATAAAGGGAGGAGGAGGAGGAGGAGGGAGGAGGAGGACATGCATACTCTTGATGATTAGTTGATCCCAGAAGAAGAAGAAGAAGAAGAAGAAGAAGAAGAGGAGGAGGAAGAGGAAAAGAGGAAAAGAGAGAGAGAGAGAGGAAGGAAGGAAGGAAGGAAGGAAGGAAGGAAGGAAGGAAGAAAGAAAGAAAGAAAGAAAGAAAGAAAGAAAGAAAGAAAGAAAGAAAGAAAGAAAGAAAGAAAGAAAGAAAGAAAGAAAAACCGACCAACCAACAATTACAATATATAAGGAGATGTTCTACACTGAGTAAGTAAACCAAAGGCACGTGCAAAATGTTCCTCAATTTTAAAAAAAAGACATATTTTCACACAACTGAATCCTCCACGAAAGGCACATGAAATTCAATGCAATGAGGAAGCAGCTTCCCCTCAACCGGACTCACAGGAGGGTGAGCTGCTAAGGTACAGCTTACGGGGGAAGCGAAGAGCTACAAGAAAGGGAATCTTCTCTATAACATTTAAAAAAAAAAAAACCTACTGCAAATTTGTTGTAGAGCTGATAGGTGAGCAGAGGGTTTGGTAATTCCCGGAAGTAGAGCTTGCAGAGAGAGCTGACTGAATGGATGTCTTGCAAGTAAACGTCTTTGGAGAGCTCAGGTACCCGCTCACTATCGAATTCATGTCTGGGGACAGAGACCAAGAGAATTCATCAGGGAGCAGGACAGGCTGCATGGGTTCATTGGCACATCCAGGGAGGGCTCCAGTGGAGAAACTTTTCTGGTAGAAAGACAACAGTAGGCAGCTCAATGATGCAAAGCAGGTGGGACCATGGTCTATGCCAGGGGTGTCAAACTCAAGGCCCAGGGGACAGATCTGGCCCGCCGGGTGCTTAAATCTGGCCCGCCTTGGATCTTTGCTGCCTTGGAAACAGCAAAGGAGACGCCCATGGTGCCTCATGGTGCCACAGGTGCCCCCGACACGAGTGATGTCAAGCTGGCCACGCCCACTCTGGCCACACCCACTCTGGCCACACCCACCCTGGCCCCCCAAAGTCAAGCACAACCCTGATGCGGCCCTCAAATGAGATCGCCTTTGACACCCCTGGTCTATGCTATTAGGATTTTTCTAGTTTTTATTGATTTGATTTTCATCCTGCCTTTATTATTGTTTTTATGAATAACTCAAGGCGGTGAATATACCTAATATACCTTCCTCCTCCTATTTTCCCCATAACAACAACCCTGTGAGGTTATTTGGGCTGGGAGATAGTGACTGGCCGAAAGTCATCCAACCAGTTGGCGAACCTATGGCACGCGTGCCACAGGTAGCACACGGCGCCTTCTCTGGGGGCACGCGAGCCATCGCCTCAGTTCAGCTCTGCCACGCATGCGCGCGTGCCTCCTGCCAGCCAGCTGGTCGTCGGATCTTTGCTGTGCATGCACTGGGGGAGGGGCCGCATGTGGGGGGGCGAGCATACATGCGCGGGGGTGTGGGGGGGGTGCGCATGCATAGGGGCATGCACATGCAGGGGGCGCACATGTGCAGGGGTGGGATGCATGCGCAGGGGCCACATGCACATTGTATTTGGGGGGGTTGGGGGCACACACGCATATTTGCGCACACGCTTTGGGCACTCGGTCCAGAAAAGATTAGCATCGCTGGTCTACACTCACCGCAAACGTTGGATGTTGGAGGAGACACCGGAGAGACGGTAAATGCCATCCACGATGCCATGTTTTTCGATGAAATCGGAACAAGAACGTAATACCTGGGGGACTGACATAACAAAAAATGTCACATAAATTGTCTTCATAATTCTTGGGGGAAAAACAGACAACGGAGGAGTAAATGTTTCTAATGATATCACATCATTTGGGAATGAGGCAGGGGGTTGAGTGGGAGAGAATGTGTACATGCATGAACATACGTGTACCTTTCAAAATGTTTAATCATACACCCACCCACTTCTAAGTAACCTTCTGTGAAGAGGGTTTCATCCTGCAATGGATTGGTTCAGGATGATGAAGATGATGTTTTTGATAGCAGGAGGAGGAGGAGGAAGGAGGAAGGAGGAGGAGGAGGAGAAAGAAGTAGAGGAGGAGGAGGGGGGAGGGGAAAGAGGAGGAGGAGGAGAATAAAGGGGAGGAGGAGGAGGAGGAGGGGGAGGAGGAGGACATGCATACTCTTGATGATTAGTTGATCCCCAGAAGAAGAAGAAGAAGAAGAAGAGGAAGAAGAGGAAGAAGAGGAAGAAGAAGAAGAAGAAGAAGAAGAAGAAGAAGAAGAAGAAGAAGAAGAAGAAGAAGAAGAAGAAGAAGAAGAAGAAGAAGAAGAAGAAGAAGAAGAAGAAGAAGAAGAACAACAACAACAACAACAACAACAACAACAACAACAAGCATACTTGATGATTAGTTGATCCCCTGAATTATCGCAAAACACTGAACCATTAATTAACTCCAACAGACTGGATTCATGCAACATACACTAAGTCACACAATATCATGAACCAATGTTAAAAGTAGCCAAGCATGGGGTGTGAATGCAGCCTCTAGATTTGTAATCATCCGAGTTAAAGGCAAGGGTCCCCTCTAGAGTTGTAACCATCCTGTAGGGCAGCGATCTCCAACCCCTAGTCCACAGACCAGCATCGGTCCGCAGCCTGCCAGGAACCGGGCCACATAAGCAAACAAAGCCCCATTTGCGCATGCACAGGATTTGGGCAGAGTGTAAAACTATGCCCACAGAAAAACCGCATTCCACTGAACCGGTCCGTAGCTCCCAAAAGGTTGGGGTCACTGGTGTAGGGTGAATACCGCCATAATGGAAGAGGCAATGAAAAATAAAATTTAATAGCAGGCCAGCCACTCTTCCCTGTACTACAGAAGAGCCAACTTACCATCGCTGCCTGAGTTTTTAAGGTGCTCTCCTAAATCACAGCCAAAAACCCTCTCCCTGAGGATTCCCCGCTGCTTCAGGCGCTGTTTGCTGGGCCTAGACTTCATGAAAGTACGAAGGAACCCAATGAGCTTGCCATGTTTCTTAGACACTGGAAGAGAACGAAAAATAGGGAGGATGGTGTGGAACTGAGCTTTGGAGCAGGAGACAAACTTTTCAATCCGCTTTCCTCCCAGCTGACAATTACCGTACTTTTCAGAGTATAAGACGCACTTTTTTCCCTCCCTGAAAGAGGCTGGAAATGTTGGTGTGTCTTATACACCTAATACAGCCATTTTTGACCTCCCGAAACCCCACCCTGTGCGTCCTGTTTTCAGCAAAAACAGGGCCGTTTTTCGCAAAAACAGGGCCTGCAGAGGGTTTGGGAGGCCTGCAGAGTGCTCCTGGGGGCTGGGGAGGGCAAAAACGTAATGCGTGGTGGGTTTGGGAGGCCAAAAATGGGCCTGGTTTTCGTGAAAATGGGCCCCTCTTTTGCAAAAACAGGGGCATTTTTGCCCTCCCCAGCCCCCAGGGGCACTCTGCAGGCCTCCCAAACCCTCTGCAGGCCCCATTTTTGCAAAAAACGGGCCTGTTTTTGGCCTCCCAAACACCCCAAGTGTCGTGTTTTTGCCTTCTCCAGCCCCCAGGAAAACGGGATGCGCAAAGGGTTTGGGAGGCCTGCAAAGTGCTCCTGTGGGCCGGGGAGGGCAAAACCTTTTTTCTTCTTGTTTACCTCTTCTAAATATTGGTGCGTCTTATAATCCGAAAAATACAGTACCTCCCATCTTCCCCTATTTTTAGATTGTAATTTACCTGATGTTGGGGACAGGAGGCCATGAGTCCTGGGGAGGACACAGCTTGTCCCCTCTGCATCTACACAGGGAGACACAAAGTAGGTTGCAAAAATTCAGAGAGAAGACCAGGTTGGGGGAGAAAGAGGATAAGAAAACCAAGGAAACACCTTTGGGACAACCATGACCTGGATGACTGAGAATCTCCATAAACACTAATCAGAGAGTAAGTCTTTGTGATCTAAATCAGGGGTCTCCAACCTTAGCAACCTTAAGACCTGTGGACTTCAACTCCCAGAATTACTCAGCCAGCTTAGTTGGCTGAGGAATTCTGGAGTTAAAGTCCACAAATCTTAAAGTTGCCAAGGTTGGAGACCCCTGATCTAAATGACCACTTACAGACTCTTGAATTCCAGGATCCTATGTTCTTCTGCACCATCTCACCTCAAACTACCTCCTCAAACTAGATAACCCCAGGGGAGAACTTTTCCATGACGGCTACTGCTTTATGTAGCATTCTCCATATGGTCATTTGCTTTATCAAGGACCAACTACAAATTACTCCAATGCTAGATAGGAGGATGAAAAGAGACTGCAGACCAGGGGTGAAATCTACTTACCTTCCTTATTGGTTCGGAAGTACATGCGCAAGCAGTCCCTCTACGCATGCGAAAACCCTTTCCGTGCATGCGCAGAGGGTACAAAACACATTACTTCCTGATTAAAACCATGAAGTAACGACAGCCACGCGAGTGGGTGGAGCCTTGCATCGCGATTGCTACCAGTTCTCCGAACCACCTGCCACGATTGCTACCGGATCGGGCAATCCGGTCCGAACCGGAGCATTTCACTCCTCCTGCAGATCATTTAGTTCATTCCCTTAGATCAAGGGTGTCAAACACAAGGCCCGGGGGGACGCCTGCAGCCCGCGATGTGGTCAGATCCAGCCTGCGGGACCGTCCTGGAAAATGTAAGGGGCCGGCCCAGTGTACTCAATGTGAAGAGGAAACATTGGACCAGGGTGACTTCGGCCCGGTCTACCCAGTGAGAAGCGGAAACATGTCAGCAGTTTGGGGGAGTGGTGTCAAGTTGGCCACGCCCACCCAGTCACCCCGCCCACTGGGTGGCGTCAAGCTGGCAATGCCCACCTTGTTGGGTCACACCCAGCTAGTCGGCCATGCGCCCCCCACACACACATCCCGAGGTCAACCAAAATGAAATTGAGTTTGACACCCTTGCTTTAGATTGATGCATGAAGTCTAGAGCACATGAGGCACTCACCTGGTTTGACTCCTGGACTAGGACGTTCTGAGAATAGTTCCACACATTCGCTGGGAAAGAAACCCACCTGGAAAAAAAAAAATACAAAATCCCTCTTGGTACAAAGCCTCAATATTACAGGAAGTCCTCAACCCTTAACCATTCACTTAAGGACTGTTCAAATTTACAACCGCACAATAAAGTGTGGCTGACGATCAGTTCTCACACTTACGACCAACTGCAGCATCCTCACAGTCACCCAATCACAATTTAGGTTTGGCAATTGGCATGTCTTTATGAGGGCTGCAGTGTCATAAGTCACATGGTTGCCATTTATTTATTTATTTATTCAAATTTGTATACCGCCCTATCTCTCGAAGGACTCAGGGCGGTTCAATTTAAAACCTTCCTGGGAGCTTCTGACAAACAACGACAATGGGAGAAGGCAAATTTGTTTAACAACCACGTTGATTCACTTACCAACCCATGGTTAAAAAAAGGTTGTAAAATTGGGCAGGATTCACTTAACAGCAGCATCCCTTAGCAATGGAAGTTCCAGTCCCAATTGCCGCTATAAGTTGAGGATTACCTATATGGGAATAACTCACTCTGTCCCTATTTACACTTATTATACACGTATACACGTATAAGGAAGAACTTCCACAGGAACAAATCCAGCCAGATCCTATTTTAAACAAATAAAAAGGTAAAGGTTCCCCTCACACGTACGTGCTAGTCGTTCCCGACTTCATCTCCGTTTCAAAGCCGAAGAGCCAGCGCTGTCCGAAGACGTCTCCGTGGTCATGTGGCCGGCATGACTAAATGCCAAAGGCGCACGGGACGCTGTTACCTTCCCACCAAAGGTGGTCCCTATTTTTCTACTTGCATTTTTTTTTACGTGCTTTCGAACTGCTAGGTTGGCAGAAGCTGGGACAAGTCACGGGAGCTCACCCCGTTACACAGCACTAGAGATTCAAACTGCTGAACTGTTGACCTTTTGACCGACCAGCTCAGCGTCTTAGCCACTGAGCCATCCCATCCCCTTATTATAAACATATACTGTTATTGATTATGCACTGATCAACGCTTTTTTCAATACCGCTTAACAATTAATTTAATCATTGTTTTTTAAAGGATAACTGTATTGCGGTGGCCTAGAGATGGAGCTCTCACCTCACAATCAGGAGGCTGTGAGTTCGATCTTAGATAGCAGCAGATATGTCTCTCTCTGGGCAAAATGAGAATAGATCTGCTGAACAAAACTCTGCATTGGCAACAGGAAGGGCATCCGGCCATTAAAACACTTTGCTAGCTCCATTCAGTTTCCCAGACTCCCCCACCCCCCGCAAGGAATTATGGGGTCGTTAAATCATGATGATGATTGTTTTTAAAGGAGACTAAAACATGTTTCACGTTAACTAAGAGACTGGAGACTAAAACGATTTCAGCTTTAATTAAAAGACTGGGGAAATAGCACATTGCTAAAACTGGAAAGGAAAAAAATCTGTTTTATTTGTGCTGAAATATTTTAGACAGCAGTTATCAAATGATTCCCACCGATTCCTTCCTTCCAAAGGAATTTATATAACAGCAAGCAGGAGAAAGGTCTAAGGCAGGGGTCGGCAAACTTGGCTCTTTTAAGACTTGTGGACTTGAACTCTCAGAGTTCCTCAGCCAGCAAAGCTGGCTGAGGAACTCTGGGAGTTGAAGTCCACAAGTCTTAAAAGAGCCAAGTTTGCAGACCCCTGGTTTAAGGGAAAGCGATGGGTAGGAGAAAAGATTCAGAATCCTGCTGATCATCTGTCATAATTGCCCATTGTGGTGGCCTTGTCCATTTTTCAGATAAAATGTGAACATGGCAGTTCTCGTCCACTGTTTTCCAATCCAGCCATGCTGGCTGCAGAATTCAGTGCCTGAAATCCATACCCTTGGAAGCGAACCACGCTGGGAACCACCATTTAAGCCCAAGTGGATGCGAAATGCATGAATGGTGGCCAAACATCCCAGCTTCATTTACAGAGCTGCTATGTTCCTCAAATCCAACCTGGAATGCATGCTTCCCACGCCACCAGCTCCTGTCCTCTTTGGGGGGCATGTCAATCACGGAAATGATGTCTCCAACCTACGATAAACAGAATTTTATTTTTTAAAAAAGGGATTAAATACCATGCAAAGAGATTAACATCATGCGGATGGATATTAGTTTATTGCCAACAACCCATCAACTAAGGAAAATCATCTACAGATAGATCTTGATTTACAACCGGTCACTTAGTGACCCATTTGAAGTTACGAAGGACCTGCCAAAAGCTACTCGCGGGTCTGATTTCGAAGTTACGACAACCACACGTTCACCGTGGTTATGTAATTGCATTTTTGGGGGCACTTGGCAACCGGCTCACCTTTATGGCCATTTGCAGTTTCCAGAGTCACATGTTTTTTGACGTTTTTTGACAGTGACTGGTATTTACTTCCAGTTTCCGGCAAAAACACCCACTGAGTAAGATGGATTGGCTTAAAAACCACGGCTTTCAATTAACAACCACTGCAAAACAATGTAATAAAATCAGGTCCGGTTATGTGGTGACCCGCTGAATGACTCCGACTTACAACCATAATTTCAGGGTCAATTAGGTTGAGGACTATTGGTGCATCTTTTGAAAAGCAGTGCAGTAGAACAGTGTTTCTCAGTCCTAGCAATTTTAAGATATACGGACTTCAACTCCCAGAATTCCCCAGCCAGCTGGCTAGGGAATTCTGGGAATTGAAGTCCACATATCTTAAAACTGCTAAGGTTGAGAAACATTGCACTAGGCCAGGGTGTTGCTTTCCTTTTGCTAAAGAACAGACAACGGATTTCCTTTTTTTTTTTATTGAAAGAGTTTTAAAAAAAACAAAGACATTTTCCCCCCCTTTTTCCCCCTCCCTCCCCAAAAACCCCCTTCCCCTCCCTTCACCCCCTCCCCCCCAGCTTCCCGGGTCAATCACAAAGTATTGTTATACATAAACCAAACATAGAATAAAATTTTCCCTTCCAATCCAATTAACCACATCCAAAGCTTTTCATCTCCCAACCCCCTCCCCATTACATAAAATAACTTTCTAATTATTCAAAGGCAATCTGATATTTCTTAATCTGATATCTATTTTGTAGATAATCAATCCATTTTTTCCATTCAATTAAATATCTTTCCTGCGTATTGTCTTTTAAAAAAGCTGAGATTTTAGCCATCTCAGCCAAATTAATGACTTTCAGTATCCATTCTTCTATTGTAGGTACCTCTTCTTTCTTCCAGTATTGTCCAATCAACAGTCTTGCTGCTGTTATTAAATTCAGAATCAGTTTAGTCTCAATCCCTGTACAATCCGTTATAATTCCCAAAAGGAAAAATTGTGGCAGGAACTTTATCTTCTTCTGAGACAACGGATTTCCAAATAGTGTTTTTTTTTTATCTAGGAATAGCGATGGAACTGTAGTTTGCCTAACAAGCTTAGCAGGGATGGGCTTCTGGGGCAGGGGTGAAATCTACTTACCTTCCTTACTGGTTCGGAAGTGCACACGCTGCAAAACCTTCTGTGCATGTGCAGAAGGTAAAAAACACATTACTTCCTAGTTAAAACCAGGAAGTAATGACACCCGGGTGGGAGGGCGGAGCTTTGCTCTGCCATCGCTACCGGATCGCCGAACTACCAGCCACGATCGCTACCAGATCACTAGATCTGGTCAGAACCGGGAGCATTTCACTCCTGTTTTGAGGGTTTCACAGGGTTAGGGCGATCCTCTAGGCAAGGATCGACCGGGTTCGACAAACCCCCAAATGCCACCCCTGGTTGGCCACACCCACCCCTTCCTTCCCCTCCCCAGAGTCTCCAAATCATTCCAGATAAGTGCAGGGGCCGCAAGGAGGGTCTGGGAGGACAAAAAAGGGACCTACTGGAGGTTCTGGAAATCTGGAAACAAGCCTGTTTCTGGCCTCCAGAAGGCCTCCAGGACCCGGGGAAAGCTTTTCTTGCCCTCCTGGAGACTCGAGGAAAGCCTCCAGAGCCTGGGGAGGCGAGAAAAATGCCCCCCACCGCCATAGTGCAGGCGGCTGACTAGGCCACGCCCACCATGGCCATGGCCACCCAACAACGGGGCAGCGAACCCGTTGCTAAAGGATCTGAAGCCCACTCCTGAAACTTAGACAGCCATGAAGGGCCGTGGTGGGCCGTGGTGGCTCAGGCTGTAAGATAGCCTGTTATTAAAACACAGCAGCCTGCAATTACTGCAGGTTCGAGTCCCACCAGGCCCAAGGTTGACTCAGCCTTCCATCCTTTATAAGGTAGGTAAAATGAGGACCCAGATTGTTGGGGGGGCAATAAGTTGACTTTGTAAATATACAAATAGAATGAGACTATTGCCTTACACACTGTAAGCCGCCCTGAGTCTTCGGAGAAGGGCGGGATATAAATGTAAATTAAAAAAAAAAACCTACGAAGATAAGTTGATAAACGTAACGTGTTGTTGCTGGCAGGGCTCACCTCGAAAGAGAGCTCATCGCAGGCCTGTGCCGTGTAACGTTTCACCACGTGAGCAGCTGCGATGGCAGGAACATTGATAGACGCTTCTTCATTTACCAAGAGTCGGTTGCCGTGATTATCAATCTGAAATGAAACAACCGGAAGTAGGCAACTTAATATCTGTGGAGATTCTGCACATCCGTCTGCACCCAACTCAGGTGACCGTGGCGACATAGATAAACTTCAAGGTGGCTTTAACGTCTCGCTAAAAGGATGCAAATGACCAGCTGTTTGCAAGGAGTATAAATCCTTCCATTCCCCACTACCATTCAGTTAATGCTGAAGAAGCTTCTTGGATGAGAAGCGAAACATCGTCAAAGAAAAACCAGGAAGTCCAGTCGCCCCTTGAAAAAAAAGCGCCTTTGGGATAGGCAGCTTAATGGGATTCAGCTTTAAAATGTCCTTTGGATTTCAGGCCTCTAAAATCGGGTTGTAGAATAAGTGTAGGATTGTTATCTATTTTCTGGCAGGACAACTTTGTTTTTCAAGATAGAAGTTCAGCTCAACTGGGGGGATCTATGTACCCAACCGGATTCAGACGGTTCGGGGGAATCGGTAGTTAAATTGCTGGGTGGCCCCGCCCCCTCTAGGAATCCCCATGCGCCCCATTTTGGTTCCCAGGCAAGTGCAGGGAGGCCTACTATGCCCAAAACGGGACGCATGGGGGTGTGGCACACCCCCAGCCCCCCGCAGCCCGTTTTCACTCCCAGGAGGCTGCAGAAAGGCCTAATAGGCCCAAAACGGGGCTGGCTGGAGAATTCTGGGAGTTGAAGTCCACAAGTCTTAAAGCTGCCAAGTTTGGGGACCCCTGACTTAGATGATGTTACTATTACAGTTGCTATAGAATTGGGTGGAGCCATTTAAACTTAATAAAATAAATAAGTTGCCGTGTTTTCTATCTCTCTCCCTCCAACCTCCCATCTTTAATTTGCTGGCTTTCAGTCCACAAAACATGCTCTGGAGTCTCACTTCCATCCAGGTGAGAACTGGGCTGCAATTGATATTGCTATCCACGATAGCAGAGAGCTTCTCCAGATACTGCGAAAGCATGGGCACCAGGAGCTGTAAAGGAGAGAAATAAACAATATAAATAGCTAGAAGGTAAAGGTAAAGGTTCCCCTCGCACATGCTTGCAAGTCGTTCCTGACTCTAGGGGGCGGTGCTCATCTCCGTTTCAAAGCCGAAGAGCCAGTGCTGTCCAAAGATGTCTCCGTGGTCATGTAGCCGGCATGACTAAACGCCAAAGGTGCATGGAACGCTGTTACCTTCCCACCGAATGTGGTGCCTATTTTTCTATTTGCATTTTTTATGTGCTTTCGAACTGCTAGGTTGGCAGAAGCTGGGACAAGTAACGGGAGCTCACCCCGTTACACGGCACTAGGGATTTGAACCACCAAACTGCCGACTTTTCAATCGACAAGCTCAGTGTCTTAGCCACTGAGCCACCGCGTCCCTCATAAATAGCTATAGTCTTTTCCAAATTCAAATCTCAAGAAGAACCAACAACAGATTGAGAGAGTGGTTAAGAAACGTCCCCATTTGGAAAAAGTTCTTCATAGCAGATCATCTTATCCAGGAATGTCTACTCTGAATAGCAATTATTTTCTAGAGCAGTATTTCTCAAGGTCAGCAACTTTAAGAAGTGAGGACTTCAGTTCCCAGAATTCCTCAGACATCATGCAGTACGAGAGATTCTGGGAATTGAAATCCATACATATATAACCACGTCCTAGAATCTTGTAGATGGCTTTCAAATAACCTTCCTTTTGAACCCTTCAAATGACAATACCAAGGATCTTCTGGCTTCAATTTATGCAACTTCTAAGCTAGAACCCATTCCCGTATTCCAGGTGAGATTTTTCCTCCAAAATTTTGATAGAAAAGTTGATGCTATTAGTAGTGTAATAGGAGACCCCTCTGATTATTCTTCCATTATTCATCGTACAAGATGACATATCATGGTTGCTACCAAGCAACAAACCTGAAGACATTGAGCAACCTTCATATTTACTGAACTTAAAAGATCAACCACAGTGGTGGGATTCAGCCAATGTGAAAAAATAAAAATAAGTTCGGTTCGGGCGAACAGGTAGCGAGACGGCGGTAGGACCCGCTCACCTGCCCGGATGTAATGCTGTCCTATTTAGCCAGGTTTTGGAGGCCATGTGCTTCCGTGGAAGGCGCATGCATAAGCAAAGAGCATGCACAGGCGGCCGAGCATGCGTGGAAGGTGGGTGCACTCGCATTTGCGAACCGGTAGGGAAGGTAAATAAATCCCACCTCTGGGTCAACCCAATATTTCCAATGGGAAATATTAGCTGGCCACAGAAAGTATTCCCTTACGCACACAAACTGCAAAATGGTTCCCAGACAGTCACCTCAGGATGAGCTTGCACATGGCTGAGGGGTGGCAATTCAGGAAGCTGAGAGAAACGCCGGTCAAAGATACAGCAATGTAGGTGAGCATCCAAGGTGCGGAATTCCTCATAGCTGCGATGTACCTGCCAGCTTTTCCCCTGGACCAAAGTAAGGCAACGTTGTTAAGTGGCTTTATCGGTAAGACTGAAGCCTATCAACACGATGCCTATTTGTATGTCAAATCCAACATATATAAAATGCATTTAGTTCTTATGACTACAACGTGTGGTAGGTGATTACAGAGGTTTGAGTCCAGCTTCAGCCATGGAAACTTTGAGTTAGTCAAATGTCTCTGGAGATTCTCAGTCATCCAGGTCATGGTTATCCCAAAGGTGCTTTTTCAAAAGGCAACTGGACTTTGTTTTTCCTTGAAGACGTTGTGCTCAGAGATAGGATTCAGCCAGCTATATCCGGTTCGGGTGAACCGGTTATATCCGGTTCAGGTGAACTGATAGCGGTGACTGTGGTAGGCCCCGCCTACCCGCCTGGATGTAATGTCGTCCTATTTAGCCATGTTTTTGAGGCCTGCCGCATGCACAGAAGTCGCGCATGCGAGCAAAGAGCATACGCAGAAGGCCAAGCATGCATGGAAGGTGCAAGCGCTCACATTTAAGTGAATCCCACCTCTAGTTCCGCTTCTCATCCAAGAAGCTTCTTCAGTTTTGACTGAAAGAACTGAGGAAGCTTTTTGGATGCGAAGTGAAATGTTTTCCAAGGAAAAACAAAGTCCAGTTGCCTTTTGAGTTAGCCACTGTCTCTCTCAGCCCAACGTATCTCGTAGATATGTTACGGTGAACAAATGGCTGCAGAAAATAAGAGGGAGGAGCCCTTTGTACACAGCTTTGATCTTCTACAGAAACAGCGGCATAGTAATCTCACAAATAAATAAATAAATAGCCTTATACTGGACCAGGCCTTATATCTATAGGAGAGTTTCAGTAATTTGCACAGTAGTTAATTATATGGGTAACCTTTCCTTCTTGGATTAGTAGCAACTAATCGCTAATCTGCATTAGATGAGAAGAGTGTAACTCTAGGAAGCTAACTCAACAGGTTTTGACTACCATTTTTGTCTCTCACCTGACAGGTAACCTGAACAGGGAATAAAAGGCTGCCCTCTTCCAGATTGTTGAGGTTTTCATTTTGATCGGGGGCAAACTGAAGCTGGAAAGAGCAAACAAAACAAAACAAAACAAAAAAAACAGTTATAGGATGCATTTCAATTTTAACATCATTACACCATTTACCCGCTCCTAAATGCCCTTTTTGTCAAAGACATCCAAGCTCCAAGGAATGTCCATGTCCTTGGAAAAGGAAGGTGGGGGGAATGCATTCACACCTGGATGTGTCCGAAATCCACGGCCTCATAGTGGAAATGAGCACATTCGGTCAGCTTGGGAAAATGGCCTCGTGTGATGGAAAGCCTGCGGAGCAAGGAAAAGATGCGGGAAACGAATCGAGGAAATTGAAAATTTCAAATTTTCCATCTTATCAGGAAGCCAAAGCATTATGATCTGTGGCCAAGGTGAAGAAACTGTGAAACTGTGCAGCTCTCAGCATCCTTCATCAATGGCCGTGCTGGTTAGGGCTTCTGGGAAGCCTAACCTCTCCATCTCTTATTTTAGGGAAAATATTAAAAGCAATCGCTCGAAGCCCAGCCTTACTGTAAACTCTTCAGCCTCTCTTTCCTTAATTGTTTTGTATTTATCTCCATTTTAATTCAACTGCTTGATGACGTGGACCAGTCTTCTGCCACCTGGAACCTCCAGGTGAGGCTGCAAGACCCAGCAGTCCCCAGCATGATGGCCAGGAATTCTGAAAGAAGTTCCAAGACATCTGGAAGGCCCCAAATTTGGGAATGCGGGATGCCTGGAGAAGCCTCCTTCATTATTTACTCTATTTAGTCCAGGGGTCTCCAACCTTAGCAACTTTAAGACTTGTGGACTTCAACTCCCAGAGTTCCTCAGCCAACTTTGCTGGCTGAGGAACTCTGGGAGTTGAAGTCTACAAGTCTTAAAGTTGCCAAGGTTGGAGACCCCTGATTTAGTCTATCTTTTGCTACCACTTCTATTTTTCTTCCTACTGTGGCAAATCCATTAAGAACAGAAAGAGGAAATAACTGCAGATTATCTTTTGAGTAAGATGTTAAGAGCCCTCCAGCTGGGAGGAGCTGACAAAACTCAAGTTTGCCCGCATGTCGCAAGCCCATGCTCCCCAGCACTTCCTCGGCCTCCGAGTTACCTCTTGATTGGTTTTCCCTTGAGGTTACTGGTGGCGTTGCCCAAAGTACGGACTTGTCCCTCGCCTGTTGCATCAATGCTGTCTGTGCTCCGAGCCTGCATGGTTAAAAAAAAACAAGCCAAGTATGCACAAATTTAACTTATCACATGCAGCGTGGCTCCGAGGTCACTTGTCTTTGCTCAACTGTTGTGCTCTATTTCCACACACCAACCAAGAGAAGAAATAGCTGTCAGAGAAATTTCATGGGGGCTCAAGAAGCTAATCCCAGGGATTGTTATCAGATGTGGTATGAGTAGACTTCCGCTTATGCAACAGAATTTCCCCTTCTTCCCTTCCCCCTCTCCACTCCTCAAATATGTTCCAGAAAGTCTTGAGTGGCTGCACAGGAAGAAATACATTTATCTGACACATCCACACTCTCTCTCTCTTTTTCTCTTCCAAACAGCCTCCAAAAATGCAATAATCCAATTCCAATTTTGCCATCTTGCATCGAAAGCAAGTAAACCGTGTCTTGTTGGGATGTTTAATTAGTGGAATATACCTCCAGTGAAAGCTAACTATTAAAATTATTATCGTCACTGTTATCTCAACCATCCTCTAAAGAACTCAGTGGCACAAAAAAATATGGATACCACGCACACACACACAAACAAACACACACACACCCTTTTGTCCTTGCAAGAACCCTGTGAGGTAGGTGAGGTTGAAGGAAAGAGGGTGGCTCAAAATGCAGTGAGCTTTGCAACCAGAGGGTGGTTTCAGCAGGTTCTGACCAGTTCTGGAGAACCGGTAGTGGAAATTTTGAGTAGGTCGGAGAACCAGTAGTAAAAATTCTGACTGGCCCTGTCCCCATCTATTTGCTGCCTCCCAAGTCCCAGCTGATTGGGAGGAAGTGGGGATTTTGCAGTAACCTTCCCCTGGAGTGGAGTGGGAATGGAGATTTTACAGTATCCTTCCCCTGCCACGCCCACCAAACCATGCCATGCCCACCAAGCCACACCTACAGAACCGGTAGTAAAAAAATGTGAAACCCACCACTGTTTGCAACCCAAGGATGGCTTCTAATGCTGGTACTTCCCAGTGTAGCAATAGCACCTAGACTTATATAACGCTTCACAGTGCTTTTACGGCCCCCTCTAAGCAGTTTTACGAAGTCAACATATTGCCTCCCAAAAATCTGGGTCCTCATTTTACCGACCTTGGAAGGATGGATAGCTGAGTCAACCTTGAGCCTGGTAATATTCAAACTGCCAAATTGCAGGCAGCTGGCAGTCAGCAGAAGTAGCCTGCAGTACTGCACTCGAATCACTGTGCCAATAATTATACCGATAGTAGCTGCTTTGCTTACTGACTTCTGCATAGCATAAGATAAGATATCTAGGTGTCTTCCAATAAAATATAAATGGAAGAGAACCAACAAGAGGAGTACAATACTACAATAGTATCATTTTGATTTGAGCTCACAATTTGCCTTGAACAGAATCGTAAGAGTTGAAAGGTGATCTTGTCCTGCAGGAGATCTCCTTTAAAATCCAACTTCTGCAATTCCTGCTTTAAGATTCTAGTGGCGAGACTTGCCTCCAGAAGTTTTGGATGCTCCAACATTGGAGGTTTTTACAAAGAGATTGGACAACCATTTGTCTGAAACCTTCTAGGGATTCTTGCTTAAGCAGGGAGTTGGGCTAGAAGACCTCCAAGATCTCTTCCAACTGTCATTCTGTTATTCTATTACTCTACTATCACGTAAAACTGTGTTTCTCGACCTTGGAAACTTTAAGATATGTAGACTTCAACTCCAGGAATCCAATGCTGGCTGGGGAATTCTGGCAGCTTAAGTCCACATATCTTAAAGTTCCCACGGTTGAGAAACACCGCTGTAAAATATTTTGCTCTACAATCAGATACATTGCATAATCAATAAAGTGTTCTACACCTTAAATCAAAACACCCTATCTTGAAACCAGGCTTATCCTGAAGTAAAACCAAATAAAATGAATTATGGCAACCAACATATGGCTAAAATCACCTATCAAATTGATGCTTTAACTCTACCCTCCAATTCTTCCTTGTAGAGCTTGTATCCAGGTTTCTCGCCATCTCTGTATCTCCTCCCACTTTGCGGAGTCTGATAAACTGCTGAAGTGCTAATAACTGAAAAAAGCCCTCCTTTTAAGTGGGGATCAAAGAACAAAGCCATCCCTTTCATGATACAAAAACTATATTTGTTGCTAATGTAAACCACAGTATAACTGGAAATTGACAGATCACTGTGCAAACTTCAAACCAACGCTTCCTTTTTCTTTCAAAATCATAGGTTTGCAAAATCACGTGTCTATTGGTATTGCCATTCCCCAGCTCCTCCTTCCAGGCTGTTGGTTGTGGTGAAGTATGCTGATGTCACCTCCTGTGTTATATTTACTATGCATTTCTGGAGAAAACGAACGCTTTCTGAGGCAACCATCTGGCTCCTAAACCTTTTAGATGTTTAAGCACAGACCCAAAATCTATGTGATCTTCAAGTCATACAGTGCTCCAGGAGCTGGTTTTGATCTTCCAACCTTAAACCGGTTTTCTGTTCCTGAGCATCCTTAACACATATTGAGTTACAACTCACATCATGCCTAATTTGGGCAGGTGATACATAGGAATTGTGACTCAAAACATCTGATAGGGTTAAGCTGAAGAAGACTGCTCTAAAAGGCCAGGACTAGAAGAGATGAAGAATTACTATCTATCCAGTGGTGAAATGCTACTGGTTCGCACCGGTTCGGGAGAACCGGTAGTTTTAAAAAAGCTACCGCTTCCTCCGAACCGGTATTTCTGATGATCAGCTGTGCTGCTCAATTTAAAATCGCTAGAAATCCTGCTTTCTAGTGAATCTAAATCATGCGGCACAGCTGATCCCCCCCCCATTCTACTTACCTTCCCAAGCTTCCTTTTGGAGTGTAGTGTGCATGCATGCACGGCATGTGTTTGGTGTGCACTGTGCATGCACACGCAGCACGCATTTGGCACGTGGTTTGCATTGCACAGCTAGCAAACAGTAGCAAACCGGTTCAAGATTTCACCACTGTATCTATCCTCTGGAACTGCACATTTACTTCTATGGGAGAGGAACACCTAAGTGAAGCACAAGGAATTGCTTTTGGGTGGAGACCTTCTCCAAAAGTGGGACAAAATATCCACCAGCCTGGAGGCCATGATATGAGCCAGCAGACCTGTTGGATGATGTAGGGTTTCTGACTCAGTGTGGTTTTGAAATTTTCAGTGGGTCAGTATTAATTAAGCTGTTCAAAGTTAATTGTTATGAAAAGAACCTGCAATGTAATGGAATATTTTTTTTCCCCTTCTCCCTCTAATTTTCCTTTCCTGGAAGCGTGGTCAGAGAACAAAAACCATCCTCCAACTTGGCCTTCAAAGCCTAGTTGAGAGAATGGAACTTGAAAAGAAAAGAACCATCAAATCCCTCCAGAGCATCCCAGTTTCCAATCAAGCAGGCAAAAGTCCATCTGCCCCCAACCCACAAGAAAAAAAAGGGAAGGGGGTTGCTACACATAGTTTATTGAACAACTGAATTGGTTTATAGACCCACTGCTAATAAGCCACACTGCATGTTAAGTATCTATCTGAAGTCAGAACCAGAAAATTCACATTATAATTTAGTATGATGCATGAATGTTTAGGGTTGTTTGGAAGGAAGTAGCCAGGTCTGGAATTCTTATCCTCAAATGCACCTGATGCTGTTTAACATCTCGGGAGCAACAGGTAAAAATTGGATTTGCTCTGTCAGCTAATTACTTCTTTACAGTAATTTCTTAAAATTGTTTACACTAATTTAATTTGCCTCATAAGCCATGCTAAGAATCTGCTGGGATCGAAGAGCAAAGCTAAAAAAATTGAGAAGACTTTTAAATAGTAATCACATTTCCATAGGAGCTGCTGAAAATACAACAGGGAATGTTAGTATCTTGCTCACACGTTTACAAGATATTAAACAGAAAATAAACAAATACATTTACAGAGCATGGAAATATGCTGAGATATGCTATCTGGTTAAGATCACCCAGTAAGTGCTATAACTGATGAGCAATTGAGCCCAAATCTCTGTAAATTTAGTCAAATCAATACATTAATGCAATTCAATTCATTTACATACCTCTTACATCCTGGACATAAACTGTCTTAACTCCTACCCTCAAAACGACGCTATAGAGCACTGCACACCAGAATAACTAGACACAAGAACAGTTTTTTCCAGAATGCCATCACTCTGCTAAACAAATAATTCTCTCAACACTGACAAACTATTTACTAAGTCTGCACTACTATTAATCTTCTCATCGTTCCCATCACCCATCTCCTTCCATTTATGTCTGTATAACTGTAACCTTGTTGCTTGTATTCTTACGATTTATATTGATATTGTTTCCTGATTGCTTATATGTACCCTATGACTATCATTAAGTGTTGTGTACCTTATGAATCTTGATGAACGTATCTTTTCTTTTACGTATACTGAGAGCATCTGCACCAAGACAAATTCCTTGTGTGTCCAATCACACTTGGCCAATAAAAAATTCTATTCTATTCTATTCTTAAGGATCTTAAATGAATCACTGAGCATTTTCATTTACAAAATCCTGATTTGTACTTAAAAGTCGACATTGGATCATAAGCATAATATGCAAATTGTTAAAATGTCTAGAACAGATGCTTGATCCTTTCACCATCTTTCCTAAACACTCAACCCTTATAACACCAAAAAATGCAGAAAAAGAACCAGAATCTTGCCACTTTAAATTGTCTATACAGGTAGTCCTCGATTTACAACCACAATTGAGCCCAAAATTTCTGTTGTTGAGTGAGACATTTGTTAAGTGAGTTTTGTCCCAAGTTACGACCTTGTTTGCCTGATTTGTTAAGTGAATCACTGAGATTGTTAAATTAGTAACACGGTTGTTAAGTGAATCTGGCTTCCCCATTGATTTTGTTTGTCAAAAGGTTGCAAAAGGTAAGTCACATGACTTTGGAAGACAGCAATGGTCATAAGTATGAACCAGTTGCCACGCATCTGAATTTTGACCCCATAATCACGGGGACGCTACGAAGGTCGTAAGTGTGAAAAACGATCATAAGTCACTTTTTTCAGTGCTGAAAACGGTCAGCTAAATAACTGTTGTAAGTCGAGGACTATCTATATATAGATTTCTCATCTGAAAATAGAATTCTTGCTAGAATTTTTGAGTTATATTCTCAACCTTTTTGCTAATAAATACCATTAATCAAAACTCTTGAGTTTCTTTGGCTTAATTCTCCACAAGCCATGTTGCTACAAGAAAACTTCAACAATACGTTTATTTCCTCAAGCATTGCAACAAATGTTGTGCAGTATTTGGAAATCTGGTGTGGATATTGAAAAAGGAACTGCTTCTTAAATGTCGCTGTTGCATTATCATGTGGCGACTTCCCTTTATTTGCTGCTACCCATAAAATTATGCCCCAAACTGATAAGCAAGGCCGCTATCGATCTTCAAAAAAAGCAATCTTTTCTTCCTAAAATTGTTTTTCCCTACAGTGTGCATTCTCACAGAAAGTACCTCTCTGACTGGTTCTGTGTTTAATATCTTAATCTTGCTCCATCATCAGTTTTTCTAAAGCAATATCTCAAACCCATATGGAGCTTTTTATTACAGATTGTGAAAAGCTAAAATTTGATGGCCACCTAACATCAACACCTTTGGTTTCTCCCATCAACAAGAAACCAGGCTGAGATAAGTCAAGTCTTAGCGGAAGCTGGCAATAAAAACTGTTATCTGGAAAGCTATAGAGCAGGGGTCTCCAACCTTGGCAACTTTAAGACTTGTGGACTTCAACTCCCAGAGTTCCTCAGCCAACTTTGCTGGCTGAGGAATTCTGGGAGTTGAAGTCCACAAGTCTTAAAGTTGCCAAGGTTGGAGACCCCTGCTATAGAGGACTGTCAGTGTTCACATGTGACTTGTGTAGCAGAGGCTGTGAGCATTTACTGTATGTAGAAGAACCAACTGATAGATATAACTGATAGAATGTCCTTCCTGCTGAAGACTACTTTAGCTTCAATCACAACAATACAAGAGCAAACAATAGTTTTAAACTTAATGTTAACCACTTCAATCTTGATTGCAGAAAATATGACTTCTGTAACAGAGTTGTTAATGCCTGGAATGCACTACCAGATTCTGTGGTCTCTTCTCAAAATCCCCAAAGCTTTAACCAAAAACTGTCTACTATTGATCTCACCCCATTCCTAAGAGGTCTGTAAGGGGCGTGCATAAGAGCACAAACATGCCTACCGTTCTTGTCCTATTCTTTTCATTATATCCAATTAATTTAGTTATTACATACTTATGCTTATATATATGCTTATAGATTATATAGTTACTTTCATGCTTATGCTTATATATACTGTTGTGACAAAATAAATAAATAAATAAATAAATAAAATAAAACTGGGATTGTCAACATTCATCACATTCTGGATATACTCCATAACAGGTGTGATTTAAAAAAAAAAAAAGCATTCCATAAAGTCTTTGCAGAAATTCACACTACCCTCAAATGTCTTTGACATAATTTAAACTATTCAGGGCTCCTTTCTTTTCTAAACTCTGCATTTATTTAGAGCATATTTTGGCAGGTGCACGTTAATTCTCCATCTAAGTCAATCAGTAGAGTGAATGGTTAAGCCAGTGGTGGTGAACCTATGGCATGCGTGCCAGAGGTGGTACACAACAGCCCTCTCTGTGGGCACGCGCGCTGTCGCCCCAGCTATGATTCGGGTCTCTGCCACACATGTGCATGTGGTTTCTGCCAGCCAGCTGATCTTCTGGTCTCTGCTGCACATGCACGGGAGGGCACGCATGCATTTTGGGCGGGGTGTCCATGCATGCGCCCGTGTGTTGCAGTTTGGGCGTGAACTTTGGGCACTTGGTGCCTAAAAGGTTCACCATCACTGGGTTAAGCTCTCCTCAAATCTGGAAATCTGGAAGTTGCCCAATTCTAGATAATTCCCAAAGGACCAATCTGTATGAAAGCAAAATAAAAAATCCTCTACTATAATAGAGCTTAACATAGGTGTGGAGAATTGTAACAATTGTGAGGAGAGAGAGAGGGGGGGGGATTAAGAGAGAACCCAATAGAACAATTCAATCCAATTGAAGCATCATGCTTAATGACCACAGAATAATGTTTCCTACAATAGGATAGAAAACCAAGGAATAGGAAGTGATGACACAACAACGAAAAGGTCACACATAATTGGCTACCTGCCTAGTATACCGAACACTACATTTTTATTGCAGTTCCTGCTTGTGTTGTCATTATCATTCACAACACTTAACAAAAAGCTCACCATCCAAAAGATAGCAGAATGATTAGATTTATTTGGCGCAATATAACCCAAATATTCCATAAGTGCCCACCCTATTAGATGCTGCACAAATCAATGATGAACTAACCAAAGCAATAAGCTAGAAGGAGTGAAGAGTAATAGGTTACTAAGGTAGCACTGATGATGTTACCTAGTTTGGTAATGAAATGTCTGTCAAAAAAAAACAAACCCCAGGCTCAGAGAGCACCAAGAACCTCACAAGTTCAACCCTGAGTTACAATTATTCTCTTCAATCTTTAGTACTAGGTTAACTTGCTCTCAAGTGGGCAAGATACAACGATATTCTGAAACGATCATCACCCTTTCACCCAAATTTAAGAAGCTGAATTTTTTAACCAAGATTTCTGAAAAGCAGTGCAAGATTTATCACTTGGGTATCTTTCTCCCGTCTCTCACAGTTGGGAAAGAAAGTATTTATGGTCTCTCTCTCTACGCTATCTAAAAAACTTGTCATTTCAAATAGATGTAACTATCAGGTGTACATTTCTAGGAAAGCTTGCAAAATACTGAACAATGATAAAAGAAGAGGCCCTTTTTTTTTCTCCTATCCTAATTGTTCAGGTCAGGGCTTCCATTTCTTATTTGCACCTTCCAGACGGTCTAAGATTTGAGCAGGATTGGTTGTCAGAATATGGCGTTCAACGTGTAACTAGAACAGCCAAGGCTAACCAAAAAGAGCTTGCTTATCTTGTAGCCAAGTTTGTTTGTTTGTTTATCAGGTTTATGTGGTGCCCATCTCACCTAGAGGTGGCCCATAGGCAGTGGTGGGATTCAGCCGGCTCGCACCACTTCGGGAGAACCGGTTGTTGACTTTCTGAGCAGTTTGGGAAACTGGTTGTTAGAAGAAATCATTAGGGCAGAGAACCGGTTGTTAAATGACTTGAATCCCACCACTACCCATAGGTCTATTTGTTTCATACTGATTTTACTGGCCAATGACTCTTACTTTATAGGGAGCAGGCCAACACTGTCCATTATGGTTGGTTGGTTGGTTAGTTGGTTGGTTTGGAGGGAGAGATTAATGTTAACTTATTGAACATAGGTTTGGTTGTTTGGCGCCAACATAAGGAATACAGATGCTCCCACATATAATGAGTTATGGGTGAGCTATCCAAGCTGCTGCCCACCTTAATGGTAGGGCTACTCTAGGGATGATCCCAGTTACCACTGAACCTCATTGCCATTGTCTTCTGCGCCTAGACCAGTGTTTCTTAACACTAGACAACACTCAACAGTTTGAAGCAGGGGTGAAATGTTCCTGGTTCAGACCGGATCAAGCGATCCGGTAGCGATGGCGGCAAGTGGTTTGGACAACTGGTACCAAAAATCCCTGCCCTCCCCCACCCATGCCCACCCAATGCCCAGTCGCCCACTTCCTCACTTGCCGCTTCTTTTAAAAAATGCTTTTAAAAGGTAAAAAGGACTCTGACGATCCCAGCTGAGCTGCCTAATTGTCAGAGCCCTTTTTTTTTACTTTTACTTTTAAAAGGCCGAATAGGTTGTAAAAAAATGCTTTTAAAAGTAAAAAAAAAAAGATCGCGCGCCACAGCTGATCACACCCCCCCACGCGCTGTTCTACTTATCCCATACCTCCTTTTGGCGTGCACTGTGTGCGTGTGCACGCACCTTGCATTTGGTGCGTGGTGTGCACTGCGCAAGTGCAGCCAGAGAACCGGTAGCAAAACCGGTTCAGATTTCACCATTGGCTTGAAGATGTGTGGATTTCAACACCCAGAATTCTCACTATCCTGGCTGGGGAATTCTGGGAGTTGAAGTCCACACATCTTCAAGTTGCCAAGATTGAGAAACACTGACCTAGATCTCAAGCAAGGATTTGTTTGTTTGTTTTATAACATTTGCATTTTCACTGTGCATATATATGCAGGAATAGAGGATGTTGTTCCTGCTTTAGGATAAATATGAAACATGACTTACCTTTTTACATAGGTTCACATTTATGCAGTGGGGGGGGAACATTACTTCTAAGGGGATAGGAAGAAAGAGAGTAGGGAAAGGGGGGTTGCATTGAGAAAGCAAAGGAAGGATAGCTGAGAATATTATTTTGCTCAAAAGAATAAAGCTAAGTAGTTACGAGGGTGGACAGTTCTAAAAAAAAATTCAAGAAAATGACCCTTCCTTATGGTATATACACACACACGTCATAACTGGTGGGGGAAAAAAGGTTTACAGATTTTTGGATCTGATTCAAAAAACCTGCAAAACTTGTTTGATTAGTTGAATAGCAGGAGGACAGCCTGTGAAACCAAGCCTATCTTAAGCCATGTTTTACTTTCTTTTTGGACAGATTTTAAAAAAAACCACACTATTATTCCCGTCCACTCAGCCAAAGTATACATAGAACGAGATATGAATAAACAGATTTATCTATCACTCTAAAACCATTATATGACCGGTTTAACCTAGGTTACATATATCCAGCTACTGATGTTTGCGAATCATGGTTTATGGCTTTAGCCCACGTGTGAAGATACTGAGGCTTATTCAACAACCGCAACTAAAGCAAAATAGCACTGAATAGGATATGTGAGCCAGCATTATGTCGGATTTCTTTTAAGTATTAGATTCCAGCTCTCATAAGCCATTACCACTCAGCTGTGGATGATGGGAGGCGATGCCCCAGAATGGGAAGACAACAAAAAGTGTGGCCTTTGGACCTGATTGGGTTAAGGCAGAAGAAAGGAACTGTCTTTTATGTTAGGTGCTTCTATCAACCCCCAAATATCAGGCACTTTGCCTGTTGGTTTTGAAAATAACATATCAGAATAAGTCTCCAGGCAGAAAATAGGATAAGATTCCACTTAGCATCACTGACATTTCCATTTCTCCTCTTAATGGCCTACTTCTTCTGCCTTTCTTGCTTCTTAAGAGTGCAAATCCAGCTAACCAGGCCTGGGAACTATATCTTAACAGCTTCCCAAGAACTGAGCTTATGTAAAGTGAAGAAAAGGTAATGAGTGGGTGGGGGGGATGTGAATGGCATCTAATATTTACCATATGTACACATTTGATCTAAGGTTGATGATAGCCAAGGTAAGGAGGGCTTGGAGATGTCCCCGAGGGACCTTTTTAAAAATAATAATAATTAATAACAATTTTAAAAAACTGTTTCCTAAGCAGACCCATTTGAGGCCTTGTGGGGGTTGGGGGGAGGTCTACTGAGGACATCCAAACCGCCCAGATCTTACGAGTTCCAAGACTTTTTTTCCTTTATGCCTGCTTCCCTGGAGCTGGGGGAGAAGGAAAAGCCTTGGCGATTCGGGGAGGGTTGGGGGAGGGGGAAATCCCCTCGGAATGAGCCCTCCCCTTTCCCCCCCCACCGCACCCCTCCCCGGACTCCTGACCTGAGGGGGGGTCCGGAGGAGGCGGGGGCTGAGGTGAAGGTCCGCGGAGACTTTCATCCCTGGCTGCTTATGCAACCAGGCGCGAGAGTGGGGAAGCCAGCCGAGTCAGCGCGGCGGGCGGCTGAGGAGGAGGCTGGGTCGCGCGGGGCGCCCCTTCTGGGTTTCGATGGTAACAGGTGCAGGTCGCGGCAGCCGGAGAGAGCCGGGCTTGCCCATCGCCGCCCCCTCCCCTTCTTCTCCCCCCCCCGCCAGACAGACAGACAAGCAGGCGGGCAGGAGACCCCTCCTGCCCTGCCCTGCCCACCCCGCGCCTTCACTCACCACCATGGCGCCGCGAGTCCGCTGTGCCGCGCCGACGGCCGCCCGAGCCAGAACGGAGACAATAGGGGAGGGCGCAGCGCAGCCGCTCGGCTCCGGCTACGACTCCGACTCCGACGACGCCACCCCGATTTGCTCCGGCCCGGCCCCTCGGCTGTTGCTGCTGCTGCTGGTGGTGGTGATGGTCCGTCCTCCTTTCCTGATCTCCAGCCGGCCCCTGGAGGCGCGAGGCAGCCGGGCAAGCGGAGGCGAGGCGAGAGGCGAGGTGTGCGCGGGGATGGCGCACTCGTGCCTCCTTCGCTCGCTCGCTCGTTGGCTTCGCTGGCTGGCTGGCTGCGGGGGCGGGCTCAGCCTTCGGGAGAAAGAGCGGAGGAGGTGGCGGAGGAGGGGAGGAGGCGGCGGCGGAGGAATAGTAGTAGTAGCGGGGATCGATCGGTCGCTTGCAACAAAAGGGGATGGGAGCCGAGGCCACGAGAAGGCGGCGGTGGTGGCGCGGCTGGAGTGGGGGAAGTAGAGAGTATCTTCTGCTCCCCCCCCCCGCCCAATGCAACACCAGCTCTTTCTTATTAGTGCAAACAACACGAAAGGGTTTTTGTTTTTTTTGCAAAGTATCGATATCAATTTATGGATAGATAGATGCATATAAAATATAAAAAGCCAAAAGGGGAGCCCGGCGAAGCAGCTGGAAGGGGGCTGCACAAAGGGGCTTCTGTTAGCGCAGCCGGCAACTCTGGATCTGCTCCCCCCCCCCGCCACTCCGCCGCTCCCAGAAGCAACCTTGAGCACTTTCCCTCCCCCCCAAAAAAATGTTCATTATATTAGATACTTTCTCTATTGCCCCCCCACACACACACCATCCCCGGAGGCACTGATATTTTTGCCAGGTCCTCGGTCCAGTTCATTGGCGCTGGTGCCCGCCGGCCCTGCCCTGTAGAAGAAACCCAGCGGCTGGGGAGAATTCACTTTCCTCCTCCTTTTTTAGCACATATATTTTTTTAAAAAAACATTATTTATTGTTTCTTCCCACATTCCCCGGTCCTTGTGTATAAATCAGCCACCTCCCTTTTCTAGGGCTGGTAGTGGCTGTATTAGGAAAGAGCTGAAAGGGGGTTATCACCTGGATGGAGGCAGGCAGCCCCCCCCCCCATTATCCACACCCACCCCTGCTTCCAAAATCTTCCATTTTTGTAGGTGCACAAACAAAACCAAGCCTGGATGATTACCCAGGAATTGTTGTTAGTTGCAAAGTCGTGTCCAACCCCATGGACTACGTTCCTCCAGGCCTCTGCCCAGGAATAAGACAAAACAATTCAGAGGCATTGATGGAGGCACAGAAGCCTCTCACCCATCTCGGGCACAAAGGTCACTCTCCAGATGTGATGGGCACGAAAAGCTGAATGGTTCGTTGGGAGATTAGGGGGACCAAAGTCCATCACCTCTGGAATTCAGGAAGGGAGGGACTGAAAAACTTTCCTTCCTAACTGTTGAAGGAACAGGGGAGGACAAGCTAACTGGGATCAAGCTGCCGGATTTGAACCCAAAGCCCCCTCCCCCCCCCGTCTTCTTTCTCCGTACACATCAAATATATTGTTACAAAGGCCAGAAGGACCATCGTTCTAAGAGATGCTTAGAAGATCGTTTTCCAAATCTTTAATATCCATGAATGAATGTTTTGTGCGTTGGTGTAATCCTGCTCTAACACAAGCTGACGTGGATCTGTCATCACAAGTGGGTCACGCCAAGGTAGACTGACGTAGCGAGATTCCAGCATCTAATGGAATAAGTTATTTCTCAATAAGGGTCCCAGCTGTATCGTCTGAAGCATGGATCCTCCCAGGTAGCTCACAGGGAGGTCAACTGAGATTGGTGCAGATCGGTGGTGAAATCTGAACCGGTTTACTACCGGTTTGCTGGATGCGCATGAGCGCTGCATGCATGCGCAGTGTGCACCACACACCGAATGCGAGGTGCGCGCGCAGTGCATGCCAAAAGAAGGCATGGGGTAAGTAGAACAGCGCAGGGGGGGGTGATCAGCTGTGGCGCGTGATCTTTTCTTTTACTTTTAAAAGCATTTTTTTTACAACCTATTTGGCTGAATTCTTTCTAGAGAATTAGAAACAAAATGAAGAACGGGAGAAAAATAAATAAAATAATATAAGAAATATTAGGAGAAAACAGGATTTGAATAGATACGAAGGGAATATGTATATAACGACTGTGATTGAATGTAAAAAAAGTATATATGGAATGTGCATGTTATATTATAATCAATACAAAAGAAAAAGTGTTAGAAAAGTTTGTACCAGACAAGTCGCACCACGTCTAATGGTTTTAAATTGTATATTTAATAAAATTATTAAATCAAAAAAAGTTTTTAAAAAAGGCTCTGATGAACAGGCAGCTCAGCTGTGATCGTCAGAGCCTTTTTTTTTTAACCTTGTAAATGCATTTTTTAAAAGAAGCGGCAAGTGGGGAAACGGGCGGGCATGGGTTAGGGATTTTTGCTACCGGTTCTCCGAACCACCACCCGCCATCGCTACCGGATCGGCCAATCCAGTCCGAACCAGGAGCACTTCACCCCTGGTACCGACAGTTCAGGAATGCATTGAAGGAGCCCTATTAATCAACAATTGCTTCTCCCACTGTTTCTGATGCAGTCAGTGCAAAATAATAGGTAACTTCTTTAGCGCTAGAAGGGAGCACCCGTACTAGCGCTGATAATGCCTACATTGAAAATGAAATGTCTTCAAGAAAACCACCAAGCTCAGAGAGCACCAAGGACCCCACGGATTAATCTTGAGCTGCAAATATCCGAGGTTAAGTCCTCGATTTATGACCACAATTGAGCGCAACGTTTCTGTTGCTAAGCAAGACTAGTCAGTGAGTTTTGCCCCATTTTATGACCTTTCTTGCCAGTTGTTAAGGGAATCGCTGCATTTTTTAAATTAGTAACACAGTTATTAAGTGAATCATGGCTTCCTCGTTGACTTTGCTTGTCAGAAAAAAAAGATCACCTGCATCCGGAACATTGCAACCATCATAAATATGAGTCAATTGCCAAGTGTTTGAATTTTGATCACATGACCATGGGGATGCTGCAACGGTCGTAAGTATGAAAAATTGTCATAAATTATTTTTTTTAGTGCTGTTGTCCCTTTGAACAGTCACTAAAGGAATGGTTGTAAGCCAAGGACCCACCTGAACTATCCTGGGATCCCCATTCACCTACTGCATCTCTCTTACCTTATTTTTTTTCTACCTGTTTATTCCAACAAAATTAGGCTTGATTCATACCATAGCATTACACACAGGAAATTATCAACATCCAAGTTTTGCTCGGAAATGGCCCCAACCTCCATCCCAAAGAACCAAACAGAATTTCTTGCTGTCTCAGAAGGTCTGTCTTATCCTGCTATTTATATTCTCTGGATCATCAAAAACGCTCTCCCAGAATTTCATCTGTGGGATACACATGAGCGATTTTCTCTTGCTGTGGGTAATGCTCTGGAACCATCTTAGCCTCTCTGGGTTCTTTTAATGCTCCTACGGTCAATCAATTTTTCCTATCAAAGCTATTTTCCAGATTTTCTGTATCCAGTGACAAAGTGCTTGGTTTGCAAAAGGACAATGTTGTCATTTGCTCTCAACAAGAGTAGCAAGAATGTTAACTTCCCGAAGGTCCTGGTCTATAAATCATCCTGTAGCGGTAGTTTCTATAAATTGGAATTTGGCACATGGTGGGTGATTGGGCATGAAGCCAGCTGGGTGACCTTGAGCCAGGCACTTTCTATCAGCCCTAGGAAGGAAACAATGGCCAACCACTTCTGAAAAACCTTCCCGAGAAATTTGCAGGGTCTTATCCAGACAGTCTTCGAAAATCAGACATGATTAAACAGAAGGGGAGATGATGCAAGTAGCCTAGGTCTCACGCATCATCTTCAGGCTGGTGCTTTCGGCTTCGTGCTTGTGCGAGCAAAGTGTGGTTGGAGCTGCCGTCTCTCTATAAATACTGGTGGGGAGGTGGGGAGTGTTGCTGTGAGCGGGTTGGTTGGCTGTGTGGTTGCATCTCTTGATTGGTAGATGGAGTGGGTGTTTGCAGATTGGTCGGTTGTTTCGTAGCATCCTGTGTAGGTGTGGTCCTAGTCTTCTGTGTTGTAACAACCTGGTTAATGGTCTGTGTGGAAACATCCTGAGTTCTGGGAATGTGACCTCCTGTAGTAGTAATGGGCTTCGCAGAAATGTCCTGAGTTCTGGGAATAAACACACACACACACACATACACACACACACAGAGCGGTGAAACGGCACAGCTGAAACTCATCTTTCAGCCCATTTCTTCCTTTTCCAAATCTGCTTGATAGTGAAGGGATCCTTTTTCAGGAATGCAACATAGTCCAGGAGCATTGAGATGGAGAGATCTAACTTCCAAATCCTCACTTGAATACAAAATCAAATGGATGATGTTGGTCATAAGTGTGAAAAATGTTAATAAGATACTTTTTTGATGTTATCACTTCGAAAGGTAATGTAAGTGAACTGTTTGTAAGTCGAGGACTACCTGTACTGGGGAGAAGTTAACTTACATGCCGTTGGGTAAGGTATGTTCAGTAAATCAGTAGTTGCAAAAGAATCTAGAAATCTGGCTTGTGTGCTTGAACCTGCACTTTGGAACTTTGTTTCCCACCCAATGCTCAAGACAATTAAACATTTCTTTATATATAAATAAGTTAGGCAGGCAAGAATCATGACCCCGTAACTAAAAGATCCATAACTCTGTGAGACATCCTTCTCAGACTGAAGCTGGCCTGTATTTATTTTCCTTTGTAGATTCTGTTCATCTGTTTATTTTCCTGTCTTCTCCAACTTGAATTCTGGTATTGTTTTTGATCTCGTATTGGTTTCCCAGCAGATCTAATTATTTTGCGAAAAGATGTCATAATGGGTTTTATGGATATAAAATATTTTGATGTTTGATGGACTACCCACTGAAAAGGTGGAATAAAAAAAAGGAACAAGCTAAACTTAATTTGGGTTGGAGGGTGAGATTTTAGCCTTCTTTTCTGTTCCAAAACAAATATTCTTTTCCCACTTCCCCAAAAAGATTCCCTTTGTTCTTTGCACAAGGAAATATTCATTCCCATTTCTCCGAGACAAATAAGTTTGGACTCCATTGATCCGCTTTTCATTAGACACAATGTATCTGGCTAGAGTATCCTGCAAATTATCACAATTTGTTTTGATCCAAAAATACACATTTATTTTAAACGCAATGTGAAATATACACCGAAACCATGGAAACAGCACACCGAATATAAAGTGGAGACATCCCTACACATCATCGCTTGGCTATTCTGCAATCCCAAGATATCTTCTAGGAAAATGTTGGCCTGCTAAGGGCAGACAGACATCGAAAATCACTAGAGTTAATTAAATAAATAAATAAAAAACACCTTCAAAACCCTTTGACTGAATTCATCCTGAAGTGCCTGATAATGCTGGACCTGAGCAATGCCTTGAGGGAGGGACCTTAAACCACCCAGGGTTCAACAAAGAGAGCATAGGAGGTGGTCATCGGTGAGAGACGCCCTGATCAAAGGAGTTACTTTCCAGCTGAGTGATCTGGAAATCCACAGCTCTGCAAGAAAATGAAACATAAATGCATGCCACTTTCGGGGCCAGAGGGCACCAGAACAACATAAAACATGAAACCAGAGTTAACAGTGGAAAACAATGGCCAGCAGAATCCGATAGATCTTGGAAGGGAACCACGGTTGAGAAGCAGGGAAGCAATGCAACCACACTGACAAGAAAGCAATGAGCATTCCCACCCTGGGTTCTAGAGAAAAACCCAACAAAGTTTAAGCAAGAGATGCATGTACGTTAGAAAAATTTACATGCTTTGCGAGATTTCTTCTCCTTTTCCAGAACAAGCAAGCAACTTTACTGAACGTTTAAAAAAAAAGCTGGCATTTAAAACGCTGAATTTTTAAATACTGTACTCTGGCACTCAGTGCATCCTTTCCATTTTATACAGGAGGCCTAGGCATTTGAATCTTAAACAGCACTACCAAGAAAAAAAAAACCACAAACCTACAGTCAGATGATCAAGATGAATTCTACACTCAGTCCTGTAAGATGCTTCTTGCAGTTTTTTCAGGGCTAAATACATACCTTCCTGTCTATACCCAGAAAAGCACTGGAGGGGAATGGATAATGATCACTGTGTGTTACAATATTAGCAGGTCTGATGAAACTAAGGAGAGGCAGATTCAGTTTAATGACTAAACAGTTGCTAGAAGCACCTCTGAAGAAGTCACCATCCCAATGAGAGGGTCTCCAAGCATTCGGGGAAGGATGGCTACTTACCGAAGTTCGTTGCGCAATGATTCCCTCTGACCTCTCAACACTTGCAACAGAGGGTCGTCTTCAAATTCCAAGCCATCTGAGTCTACACAAAAGAAAAACAGCATCTCTGTTATTTAACCATCTCTTTTATTTTAAAAGATTTTTAAAATTTTATTTTTATTTTATTTTAAGGGGGACGCATGGCTAAGACGCTGAGCTTGTCGATCGAAAGGTCGGCAGCTCAGCGGTTCGAATCCCTAGAGTCGCGTGACAGGGTGAGCTCCCGTTACTTGTCCCAGCTTCTGCCAACCTAGCAGTTCAAAAGTTTGTAAAAAAAAATGCAAGTAGAAAAATAGAGACCACCTTTGGTGGGAAGATAATAGCATTCCATGTGCCTTTGGCATTGAGTCATGCCGGCCACATGACCATGGAGACGTCTTCGGACAGCGCTGGCTCTTCAGCTTTGAAATGGAGATGAACATCACCCCCTAGAGTCAGGAACGACTAGCACATATGTGCGAGGGGAACCTTTACCTTTTACCTTTATTTTAAGCCACTTCCGTTAAATTCCACCACTAACTGTCCCTATTAAAAGCCAAGCCATATTTCTGTTCCTATGACGCCATTGTATCCTTTAAGCCCAATTTCTTAGGATCTCTTTTTTTCACTCCCTCACAAATACACAACTCTTCAACTGCTGCAGCCTTTGTTTTGACTTCCTTCTCCCCGCCCCACCCCCATTCCCCCTTCCACTGTCCAGATCTCACAAACCTTTCTGTGGCTTAATTGAACTTGACCGGTGCCTTTGGCTCTCTTCCCATCTGCGCTGGATAGCAAGGGAATGACACATTGCTGAAAGGGTTCCTATTAAAATAACCATGGAGCAGCATCCAGCCACTACGGTTGGAGCTTTCAGCAGCTTCCTGCTTGGATCAGAGCTATGCCAACTAGGAATGCAGTCAGATTGCAGAGCAAGCCAGTAAAATAAAACATACCTGCTACAAGCTATACAACATGACACAGTTTGTTTGTATCGTGCCTCTTTCATGTGTTCGTCATCTCATTTCCAGCTAGATCCTTATTTCTTTCCAAGTATGATTAACTTAAGTTGTGGAGTTCAAATTAAATTCGCCCCTTGCCCAAGAGAAGCACTGCAGAGGGATCGCACTCTACCCTCATGCCCAGGGACAGCCAACAAGAGGATCAGAATCTTGACCCACATCCCAGCTTCATGGAAAAACTCCCCAAGTGAGAAGAATAACTTTGCACTTAGAAACCACACAGCAAAATGCAGGGTAATCCCCATTCTCAAAATGGCTGCTGCGATGAAGATCCCCATGATATTCAAGCCAGCTGTCCTGTCCCCGTGGATTTTACTATACCTTCAGCCTGCTCCAGCAGCTGAGCAGCCATGTTCAGGAGTTGGGGATGGGAAGGGGTGACAGCATTCTTTGGAATAGCCTCCTCTGGACCCAAAGCCCTTGAGCTTCTCTTTGGTTTGTCCCGAGGAAGAGCTGGAGAGTCAGGTGGGGAGAAAAGCCTTTCGGCAACTACCTGGGCATGATAGAAAAAAGAAAGCCCGTTCAAACTGCCTTCTGCTCCCAGGACCTTGGTAGGAAAGTAGACACAAAAGAGGCTAAAACTGCCCTGTTTAATGCTCTTATGAATCCTGTTGCCTTCCTTTCAAAGCTAAACAACAGTGTTTCTGTGGGATCAGGCAAAGAGACCAGCTAGCTCAGGGTCTCCAACCTTAGTCTCTTTAAGACTTGTGGACTTCAACTCCCAGAGTCCCTTAGCCAGCAAAGCTGGCTGAGGAACTCTGGGAGTTGAAATCCACAAGTCTTAAAGGGACCAAGGTTGGAGACCCCTGAGCTAGATGATTCCAGCGCACTTTTGTTGCACACTGGCCAATCTAATGGACTTAAGGTCCCCAAGACTGGAGAAGGCGGGCAATGACTTCTTTTCCTTGGAACATAATCTTAAATCATTGTTCTCAAAAGAAAACCCAATGACATGGGATCTTTACAATTCAGTATTATTCAGTTGGCCATCCTGATGATCCCAGGAAGACACGGCTACTTTAAAAACGTATATGCAG
The DNA here is from genome assembly GCF_028640845.1 of Ahaetulla prasina. Taxonomy (NCBI): domain Eukaryota; kingdom Metazoa; phylum Chordata; class Lepidosauria; order Squamata; family Colubridae; genus Ahaetulla; species Ahaetulla prasina. Next base: position 22,651,842 of record NC_080548.1, on the reverse strand, counting down.
CACTTCATGAAGACCCGTACATTCCAAAATACTTTTTGAATCTGAAGCACTGCAGTTCTATTTAGGAGGTGGTGCAGTGATTAGAAAGCAGTATTGCGGGCGAACTCTGCCTACAGCCAGGAGTTCGATCCTAACCGGCTCAAGTTTGACTCAGCCTTCCATCCTTCCGAGGTTGGTAAAATGAGGACCCAGATTGTTGGGGGGCAGAGGTGACATTTACTTACCTTCCCTACCGGTTTGCCAATGCTCGCGCATGCCATCGTCTGCGCATGCGCAGAGGCTTAAAATGTCGCAAAAAGCGATGTCATGACGTCGCACCGGTGGGCAAAGCCTCCCGCAGCTGCTGCTACCGGTTCGCCCAAGCCAGATAGAACCGGCTGGATTTCACCCCTGGTTCCGGGCCATATGCTGACATTGTAAACCACACAGAGAGTGCTGCGAAGCACTATCGGGTGTTATGTCAATCTAAACGCTATTGCTAATGCCACTGAACTGTTCTGTGATAACAATCAGGCACATGGATGAATTAGGGCTTGTACCTCTGATAGTACATGTTGAACTGAATTCTTTGCGGGGCTGCGTGTCGACTGTCTGGGGCCTGGAATTGGTTTTGCTTGACTCTGCTTGTCTCTGCATAGCCCTGGTCTTCTGCCGAGTTCCAGGGGCATTCCCTGGTCAGATGGACCCTGCTGAACATGACGTGAAGTTGTTTGGCTCAAAGACTCATTGGCTTTTGCAGATTTTGAAGGAGATGTTTCCAGGTAATCGGGAACATGGTCTTTTTGTGGGGTTGGATCCTTCACAATTGGCTCATCTCTGCATTCAGGGCCTCCAGTTGCCACTGTCCCATTACTGGGGGAAACAATTTCAATACGCTTCCCGGAAGTGATTTCATTCCTCAGCATGCCTGCACAGGAGCAAGGATGGCACTGACTCTGGGTATATTTAATATCTAGGTGAGGCTCGGAGGTTGACAATATTTTTTGGTCGGTGTCCCTCCAAGGGGTTGGCTCAGTTGACTTCAGAACTTCTCTTTCCATCTGCAAGGTGGAATAAAAAAATATTTAAGAGCATTTCTGGCCTTCAGTTCCTAGAACGAAAGGAAGAAAGTGGCTATTGGGAGAACAAACGAAGAATTCCTTCATCAGCACAGCTGTTTGTCTCCTTTGTTACACTGATGTTGAGTTTTACTACACAAGAAAGTTAAATACTACTGTGATGTAATTGCTGTAAGCCATTTTAACTAATATAGGTCTCCATACAGAAGTCATTTTAGCAATGTATGCATTATTTGAAATATTCATTGTAAACATCTGATTTTGAACCAAAATCACAGATATCTTATACGCCTCTTTTGCCACGAAGTTACACAAAGGTGAAAGAGAGCAGTCCAGAAGTTATCAGGGGCTGTAACACTATGTTCTTTCCCTTCATGGGGCATTCTAGATTTGCCCTGTCCATTTTCTTGACCTGCAACACAGGGCTAAATTCTGCTGCTGACCTTCAGATAAAACATAATCTAGGCTGCTTGCTAAAACATTCATGAAAATGAAACGTTCTTGGGCTGGAGAGTATACGTGGAGGTGGATGCATGTCTGCGGTTTGTAGAAATAGGTATTTTATGAAGATGTTTCTTTTGCAAATGCTTGCACAGCAGTCAGTTCAAAATCTTCAATTCAATGGAATGAAACAGCCACTGGAAAGAAAGCATCTCTTCATTCCATCATCTCAGTTCCAAATCTACACGTATACCACTAATTGATTTCAAATCCTTACTTTTCCAGAGGCGCAGGTTGGATGGAAGCACAGATTCCTCCAAACTTCAGGAGGCATTGCAGCAACGGCTTTGCTTGCTTCCTCCATCTTCCGCTGCAGGCGCCACTGGAATAGGATGTCATCTTCTGGTCTTAAAGAGTGGGCTATATTAGAACTTGGAGTGGTATGATAAGGAAGACCTAAGCTTTCTGGAAAACAAAAAAAGACATTGTTATGAATTGGAAGTCATCAGTGCAAAAGAGTTATATGAGTGGTTCATGAACGTCTCAGATAATTGTAGAGTTAAAAGGGGCCAATAGGTTCATCTAGTCCAGTGATGGCTAACCTTATTGCCGTCACGTGCCAAAAGTGGGGGGAGCGCAGGAGGATCGTGCATGTGCATGATGCCTATACCCATAATTCTACGCGCCCCGCCAACCGTGCATGCACAGGGCACAGGGGCCCAGTTGGCCTGGTTTTTGCTCTCCCCAGGCTCCAGAGCCTCTCTAGGAGCCTGGGGACAGCTAAAATGGCCTTCCCCACCCCTCCAGTTGCCCTCCAGAGGCTGGAAACAGCCCATTTGCCAACTTTGGAAGTTGGCAAATTGGCCATTTCCGGCCTCCGGAGGGTCTCCGGGGGGAAGAGGCCATTTTCACCCTCCGCAGGCTCCTAGGTAGGCTCTAGAGCCTAGGGAGAACAAAAAATAGGCCCACCTATAGGCCCCACCCACCCCCAAACCCTCTCGAGGCAGGAAACAGCCTGTTACCCTACTTCCGGTGGGCCCAGAAGGCCCGAAAATCAGTTGGCGGAGCTGAGCTCGCGTGCCCGATATGGCTCCGCGTGCCACCTGTGGCACACGTGCCATAGGTTCGTCATCACAGATCTAGTCTAATTTTCTACAAAGTTCAGGGAAACCAAGCAAGAGAAATGGTTGTCCACCTCTTCATAATGACCTTCAGAGATTATAATACACAGTCTCTATAGATGGACTGTCCCATTGTTGTACAGATGTTACCATCAGGAATTTCCCCTTATATTTAAGCAAAATTGTGGTAACTAAAACCTGTGTCCCTTTATTTCTACTCCTAGTTTCTGTAAATGTGGAATGTGATTCTCGATCATCTTCCCTCCAACTTCTCTTTATGCACCTGAATATGGCTATTATACCTCCCCTTGGGATTGAACATGCCAAGTTCCTTCAGCCTATCTTTACCAGACATGTCATTAAGTCACTTCCCCCTTGTGAACTTTGCCTAACCTGGCAACATCTCCTGGAAAGGTGGACCCAGAATCTGATACAATTCCAGGTGTAGTTCCACCAATGCCAAGTAGAAAGGAATAATTATTCTGAGATCTCCGATATCATGCTCTTTCTAATGCAGCCCAGAAATGCAATACCTCTTCTAGCAGCTGTTTCAAGTTCAATGACCACATTCAAATCCTTCTCAGATTAAAGGTTTCCAGGCCCTGAATCCCCCTTCTTTTATCTACATCCTGCATTTTTTTCCTCCGTAACAGATTACTTTTCATAAATAAACTTACATAAATTATCTTATCTGACTGAACATGGGTTCCCCCATTCCCTTTTCACTCTCAGTAGCCATTGCTTTCACTTAGACCAAACTTATAAATACCTCTGGGGGGAAAAAATCATTCTAGATCACAGATCTCGCCTTACCTTTGATTTGGTGTGCTGCAGGGTGTCGTAGAGCATGTTGAGGCAAGTCTGGGGTACTATTTGGGTTGGTGGACGTAGCAGTAGAATCAAGCCCCCCAGAACTTACAGGCCTGAAACTACTCAATGGTGAGATGCTATAAGCAGAAAACAGATTGAGAAAGGCATCTTGTTAGAAAGGAAAGGGGGGGATATCAGTTTCCTGAGACCCCAAACAGAGGCACAGAAAAGTGGAAAATGGCATTGGTCTATCGGGTGATGGACAAAATATAAGTCAGGCCAGTACCTTCTGCTTATGACCCTAGCTGCCCTTTCCTGCAGGCTCACTGTCTCAGTGTCAAATGCAGAAGCAGCTTGCATTTCTCCCTGCAAAGAGCATAGAAAGAAAGCGTAAAGAGGAAGAACTCTATGGGGGAAAGCATCCCAAGATTCTGCCAGATGGAGAAGCATGGAATTTTCGACACCTCTGGAAATGCACACCAATGCAAAATATGTAAGTTATTGCGGGGAGGGGGAGGAAAGGATGGCAAAGTCAATACTATGCAATGTGACCATGGAAAGTAACTTTCATGTAGGCGGAAGATAAAGGCAGAAGGGCGGGGGGGGGGAGATAAGGTCCTCAATAACAGAAAACTCCTGAGACAGAAGCAATGAAAAGTTGTCTGCTGCTCATCTTAGGTGAACATTTTTAAAGCAAGATTTCCCTCCTCTGGAAATTCAGAATTGCTAAAAGTTCTTAAGTCCTTGATAAAAAGACAAGGAAGTGACTGGGGGAGCCAAACTCAAGGAATCCACTGAAACACTGTAACACATATCACATTTTTCTCTACCTAGAGCAGAGCAATTACTCCGAGTATGTATTTGACAAAGCCTATGCAGCCACATTTCATCAGATGACCTTCCTATGTATCTACTGCAGTTCTATCCTGGCCTCCCTTAAAGCTCAGGGCCACGAAGATAGGCACATTCTCTTTTATTCTCACAGTCTGAAGGAGGCAAGCCACCTCAGCTCAAGGTCATTCATGTAGGCTGAGCTTTATGGTGGATAAGGATTGATCCCCACTGTCAAATATAGCTTTCTCAACTCTCTGGGCTCAAGACTACCCATGAGCTGCAAAAACAGAAAAGAAAGAAGCCAGCGGAGTTGTGTTACTTTCTGCCTCTTGTCTAGGAGAATATCTTGTTACTCACCAAGGCAGTTTGAGTCAGGATGGGACTGAAAAGAGACGACCTCACTTCACTTTGGCTGTTATCTGCAAAGAGACGTTTCCATTAAAAGTGAAGGATTTCTATAAAGCAATCCTTTTTCTAAAGGAATAACTTTTCAAAATATTTTACATACAAAGAAGAGGAAAAAAACAAACAAACCACTGGATGCTTCAATGGGTTAGGAAATTCTTGATAGTTGCATCAGATGTATCTCTATGGAGCTGCAGAATTCCCTCTGAACCACAGTTATCACCTACACGCCTTTCTAGCAGGTCTACAAAAACTCTGTGAACAGACCACTTGCAGGAAATGCTAGGATGCACAAAACATTCAGGAACCAAGAACATTATCCAAGTCTCTGCCATTCTCAGGAACCCTTCACTATTACTTTTATTTTTTTAAAAAACTTATACCACATGCCCAATAGTTACAAAGCGGATGAAGACAATGCCGTACTTGTTGTCCTCTTGACAAGGCTGTTCATTATCCACACTTGCTGAGAATTGCTAACAACAGAATTGTCTCCCAACTGGAAACTGGAAAGTAGAGGTTGCCCAAGGATAACATGATCCTGTGTGCCTTATAGCCATATTTACTTCCAAATGAAAAGTTCTTCCCATCTATTGCCACCATCCCTGTGCCTAATGCAACTTTCATTTCCACAAGAGAACTCAGACTTTGCCTTGGTCTGACAAAAGCTGTGTCCGTAAGAACTGTATCTACACATCGTGTTAAAAGTCACAATGTGGTTGCTTATTTTGGCATAGCAAAGTGTTATGAACTCAGCCACTGCTCCAAATAAAACATGGTAAGACCAGGGATCTCCAATCTTAGCAACTTTAAGACTTCTGGACTTCAACTCCCAGAATTCCTCAGCCAGCTTTGCCAAGATTAGAGATCCCTGTGGCAGTGGTGAAATCTAAATTTCTTTCCTACTGGTTCTGTGGGTGTGGCTTGGTGGGGGGGTGTCATGTGACTGGGTGGGCGTGGCTATGTGACTCAGGAATCAAAAGACAAACTCACTAACAATGTCCCGCTGGAGCAGGGTTGGACTAGATGACCTCCAGGTCCCTTCCAGCCCTGGATTATCGTCTGAAGCTGTGTCTAGTGCCAGGTTTGTAGTCCTTCCTTCCTCTTCTTTTTCCTCCCTCCCTCCCTCCTTCCCTTTCTCTCTCTCTCTCTTTCTTTTTTTTTTAAGTAAAAAAAAAGGCTCTGATGATTGCGTGGCTCAGCTGAGTGGGGGGGCAGGGATTTTTGCTACCAGTTCTCCAAACCACCCGCCACCATTGCTACCGGATCGGCCGATCTGGTCCGAACCGGGAGCATTTCACCCCTGCCCTGTGCTAAGACAAACAATGACTCAGTACAATGCCAGATTTCTGTTGTTCTTTTGGATTTAAGTACCTGAAGATAGCGATGCTTCCTTCTTAGAGTTTTCTCCGTCTGGGAGAAATGAGTGGCTAAGCCACCAGAACTCAGTTGAACCGCCACTAGATGCCAAGCGCTTTTGACGATCAGTGGGCTTCCCGTAGCGAAACCGCTCAATATACCTGCCAGAGGAAAGAAAAAAGGAAGTTTGGCCAGTAGGCAGTCATCATCTTCAGGTGGACTTGAAATCAGGACTCTTAAGGAAAAAAGGATCAACAGAAAAGCAACCAAGGCCGTCATTCAATGTTCATCTACAAAGCCCATTCATCTGTTCCTCAACTTCAACCTGCCACTTCAAAGGTGACTCTTATAACTGGACTCACTTGGCAATAATGGATTCACTGTCTGAGGCAGAATCTGGGAGCCTTTGTGCATCCAGGGTCTTAGCCTCCGATGACTGCTGTGCTGGAAGATCCTTTTTGCCTTCTGAAGTCAGGGAGGAAGAACTGCGTTCAGTTGAGGGCCATGACTCATTGAAGGGGCTTGTGGAATTCGATTTAGGGGGCCCTCCCTCATGGGAGCTGGAGTCGGGCAGTAAATGAGGGGATGAAGCACTCAATGGTTCTGCCTCCTCGGGAAGGACAGAGCAATTCCTATGTTGCAAACGAGACGGGCTCAGAACCTAAGAAGTTAAAAAAAAAAAAAATAAGACATGATTCACCCTTGGCATGGAAATCAGAGATCTCAAACTTCAGAGACCACAGCTTCAATTCCATGAGACTTTATACATCACAGATTCCTGTAGATGAAATCTCTAGAATTGTCAACCATAGCCTTGTGCTTTAAGACATCTACTTTATCTTTCCATTTCTGGAAAGAAGGCTAGAAGACTGGCTCAAGAATATCTTCGTGGCCGAGTTGATTTCAACCTGCTCTCTCTAGGAAAAGGCTAATGATTTGGCTATACCAGGGGTCTGCAAACTTGGCTCTTTTAAGACTTGTGGACTTCAACTCCCAGAGTTCCTCAGCCAGCTTTGCTCTGGGAATTGAAGTCCACAAGTCTTAAAAGAGCCAAGTTTGCAGACCCCTGGGCTATACCCATCAGCTCTTTGAATGACTAACTCCTGCAGGAAGGTGGCTATTCTGTTTCAGCCTTCAGATCAGGAAAAAAGAAAGAAAAGTCTTTATTCCTAATAGCTAGATTCCCAATTCTTGTCATCCAATTCCATAGGGATGGATCACCGGAGATCTAAAAGAACAGTCTGCTTTCAATTGCTGTTTGCTTTTCCTTAGAGACCACATGGCATGACTTTTATCCTCTTCTCACCGTCTGTTGCTTCTTCTGCTTCAACGGCTGGGTCTGGGAAGGATGATAATGGCTTCGCGAACCGGATGCCTCCAAAAAGGGGCTCCCAAGTGTGGAGAATACAGCTAGACTGTCAGTAAACAAGAAATGTCAATTAGACAAGTTTCTACATTTACCATTAAGTAGAGCCATGGGGGAGGGGGGGAACCTAACTTTTTGGAATCTAGGAGAAAAAAGAATAGCATGGACATGATAACATGGACCTTTTGATGAGATTGAATTACATATTGCGCAGACTGAAATGGTAGAACTATGGGTGCACCAGACAAATGAAATTTACAGGATCCACAGCTTTAAAAACATACACATTTAGAAAACCAGAATATCAGGAGAAGGATGCCTCTAAGCCTTTCTCTCCAGGATGTGTTATTAAATAGACATTAAATAGATATTGCTGTTAGGTTTCTAAGAGCAGTTGAATTTCCATTCTTAATCCCTAATTTTTGTTTCTTTCTCAGTTAAAAGGAAAGACACTGGAGCTTTTCCCAAGGAGACTGGACAATATTGCCAAAAATAAATGTGTCAATGGCAGCAATCACATCATAGTGTGCCACTCAGTGACAATCTCTGGGAAAGCTGAATGAGTGGATCCAAGCACATCTGTGCCCTGCTTTTCATAGGGTTTTGACAGGATTTGCTGGATATCCAGCACATCTATAGCTGTACTTTACACACTATGGGAAATGAGGCTGCCAGAATCAAGTGATATAATTCAAAGTAGTTCCTGTCCTCAGTTCATTTAGCAACATGGCATACAGAGAAAAATTTGTATATTGAAAATATACAAATATATATTAGTATATATATTTGTATTTGTATATATGTATTAGAAATGCCTTCTCCTTATTGTTTTCAATATACAAATTTTTAACAGCAGGAACCTTAAAATTACTCTGTTTGCCCGAAAATAAGCCCTTCCTGGATAATAAGCCCAATTGGGCTTTTGAGCGCATGCACTAAAATAAGCCCTCCCCAAAAATATTTAAATGCATTTGCAGCCAATCCCCGCCATTTCCTCTGGTTAGGGTTAGGGAGACAGAGCTGGAAATCAGGTAAGACGGCAAGAGGAGCCCCATCTTGCTCCATGCGCCCCAAAATAATAAGACCTCCCTGAAAATAAGGCCAAGCGCTTATTTCAGGATTCAGAAAAATATAAGACAGGGTCTTATTTTCGGGGAAACACCTGTGATATACCCAGAGCTCTATTATTTCAATCTGTTTACAGCAGTTGGATTTACAGAGAAAGTCATATTAAGGTATCAACTCATTTCTTAGATGCAGCTAACTGAACATATTATACTGGTATTTATTCTATTCACCTTTGCCACAGTATTCCAAGACAAAAAGTAGGTACCCACTCTTATACCTAGAATCCATTGTTTTCAACGAGGATATTTGTAGAGAGCTGGTTTAAACCTGGCTGGGAATATATTTGCCTGCTGACTGTTCTCATGAAAATGATGTTAGGTTTTCCAAAGTGGGTTCTATGAGCAAACAAACAGAAGAGGATCCAGTAAATAATAAATACTTAGGGCATCAGACAATTTAATTCTTTTGCCTAGTCTTGGCTTTTGTGGATTTTCAATTTCTCTTTAGTTAGGTTTTGGTAATGATGATGAAGAAGATGCTTAATGCAAAGATGCAGACTCTTTTGTTCGGCTAAGGACCATCCACTATAGAGTTTCTGCTCAACAATGAACATTATTTTTTAAAAAATGCTCTTCAGGTCCAACCTCATAATTTGAAGAATACATACGAACAGGTTAAAAGCTAACCTAAATAAATTGTAAAGCACAGATGATGAATTCATATAACAAAGGAAGCCTCAATATGACTTGATTAATTTATGGCTTAGCATTATACGTGAACCTGGCCGTGACCACTTATTCATCAAACTCTGTTTAAAATACAAATTTAAAATATGTGAAATCAGTAAAAGAAAGTGCCAAGACACAAGTCCTTTGATCATTAGAAATGGGGTACGGTGGGGATGGGAGACTTAAGTAAATAGAAACACTCCGTGTATAGCAAATTAATAATCCTTTCAAAGCCAGCCTTTAAATTATGCCAGCAAATATCCCAAGGCTACAAATTTGCTAAGTAGCAAATGATGCAGCAACCTTGTTCAAATTAAGGACATTTGATAGGTTTGCCCCATGAGGCGCCTCCTAGGAATCTCCCCAATGCCATCCTGAATCCCAATATGCAAATATGCATAGTTGTGTCTGTTTGTCTTATTGGTTAATAGCTGCTTACTGACTTGACTATTAGGTCATGACTAAACTTTTTTGAACTTATTGTAATTACTGTGTGCCATTCTCATTTGTGCCATACCTTGGTGAAAGCAGTTAATAAATTACAATTTATTGTAATTTATTAACTGTAAGTGGAACAAATGAACAGAAAATAAACAAAAAAAGCCTGGTCCATACAGCCACTGAGAATCGGATATAATTGAACAGATAGCATCGTTAGGGGGTAAAACAGCTCCCCCAGCCTTGCAAAATGTTAAATACCCCCTTCAGAGTTGTCATGACTTAGACTTTTTTGATGCCCACTCCAGAGTGCTCTGGAGCTGCATGCGAGTATTCAGCATGCAGGTCAACCACCGGTGTCCAGAGACTGATCCACATTCAAAGGAATTTCCTGGTTAGCTCAAAATCCAATGCAATTCCAAAGCCATTGGAATCCCAGCTTGTTCCCATCAGCTGTCTTGCTGCTCAACAGTCTTTCCGCTTTCTAACTTTCCTGGGCTTCCAAGCAAGGAATTCTTAGCAGCTATCTCTTGGGCAGTTGGGAAGGAAATTTCCATGGTGCTATGGCACCCCCCTCATATGCGGTTGCTAAGGCAACAAGTTTTTGTCCTTTCCCCCCCCCCATCTCCTGTGAATGCACCTCATTCACTGATCCTACTATAGCCCGGCACAGTGAACAGCATGATGCAACGAACAGCACAGAATCCTTTGCTCTGGAGAAAAACTGTATGAGCCCAAGTGATCAAAGGTGGTGTAGTTCATAGTGTAGCATCCCAATGTGGTGTTTTTTTTAACCCAGCTCCGATGCTGGTCCTAGAGACTGAAAGACATCAGCTTTTGACAGAGTAATGCAAGCCACTGCTTTGCTAGTCAGGATCCCTAATACGGCTGAAGAATCATATGGGATGAGAATGTTCCAGAGTCAGGGCAGGAAATAGGCTCATTTCTGCTGACTGCAGAAATGAAATCGTATTGCAAGAATTCGGTGGCGGTGGCATGCCAGTAGCTAACTGTAGTTCCCTATTACCCATACATATTGCATACCGACAGGAAAGCTTAGCTTCTACAATCTCAGCATGGAAGAGAGAAATTCCCTTCCTAATGAAGCTACCAGCAGGATCCAGCTCTTTTCTACCAAACCCTTATGCACCAATTGTTCCAAGATGGCTTGTCACAGCAGTTGACGTTTACTGATTAGGGAGGTTGTTTCTTGCATCTGACACACCGGTTCTATCTACAGCAGCCTGTGATCCTAGGGGTGGGTAGAGATGCCCTCTGTTTAGGAAGCCAAGTCATGGCTGGAGCAATATGGCTCTCATACTGCAGCAATTCTTGGATCCTTTGGACTGATTTGTGCTTCTGAGGCCATATCCTGCTTCACAGTATCTTAGAGGAAAAGGTAAAAGGGCTGCCCAGCAAATGCCTTTGTTCTCTTCTTTCTCTCTACATCTCTAGCAGAAGAGAAGCAAGCTTTAAGCTATTTAATTAAGAATAGAGCTGGTAGGGACCTTGGAGGTCTTCTAGTGCAACCGCCTGCTCAAGCAAGTGACCCTATACCATTTCAGCCTCTTCTTGAAAACCTCCAGTGATGAAGCAAACTTCTAAAGGCAAGCTGTTCCAATGGTTAATTGTCCTCACTGTTAGGAAGTTTCTCCTTATTCTTCGTTAGATAAAGACATTGCCCGTTTTCTCGCAACTTAGAGGACAGCAGAACACAAATCCTTCTAAGGTCCAGAATGTCTTCCCCTAAAATGCTGTGGAGAAATCAGTTGGATTTTCAATATGTTCTGGGTACAATTTTTAAAAAATGTGCCAGACATGTGAATTCAGCAAGATTAACATCCATGCAGACAGCAGAAATTACACAATTCCCAAGCTACAAACTCCTCCGAGATCACTCTACAAAACACACACATTTTCTTGCATCGTTCCTCCCACTGCTCCCGTTTAATGCCAATTCTTGCCACCAGCAGTGTCTGGATCAAATACTGATGAATGAACCAGGCACAAGGGCATCTGCACAGTGCTACTGCACATCAAAGCTGGAGAATAAAAGCAAGTACAATATTAAACACAGCATGAGTGCGGGAATTCCCATAGGTTTTTCAGTGTGGAAAAAGCAGAGCCAATAAGTATGACACATTCTTTGAAAAACAGGCCAGTGACCTGCCCCCTCCAATTCTAGAAGATGGAAATGGAAAATCCATCATTTGCACGGGCAATACTGGCACTGCAGTCTCAGGCTTGATGAACTAAGGACGGCAGCCTCGGTTCCTTTCCAAAGCTAATCACTCATCTTGTATTTCTTGAGAGCTGCCTATTATTTTCACCCAACCGACAGAATTGTAGGAAAACATGGACCTTGTCATGCGTTGCTAAAGAATTTGGACTGCTTCAGTGTTTTTACATTGGGTTTCAAAGCGGTGTCTTTAGGTTGGCAGGTTTTAAGAATTCCTCTGTGCCTTGGCACTCAAAGCAGACTGGCTTTGCATTTTAATATGGTGGCACAAAGAAGAAAAGCTCTTCAATCCAGATGGGACTTAAAGTAATAGCTTGTGGTTTATTCCATGGCACCTGCTCAGGCTAGAACAACCCTTCTCTTGACATGGTCATCTGTTTCGTTTTTTGGTTTCTCCTTTTTGGTGCCAGAAATTCCAATTATCAGCATTTATAGAACAGGAAAAAAAAATTTCTTTGGTCTGATTTCTCCTCTGGTGTGATCGTTCTAGCTAAATGCTTATAAACACAGCAGTACATCGCACACTATTCAAACCAATAGCCAAATTCAATACTCCATTGTGTGAAATCTAATCTAGACCAATCTTTTCCTTAAATGAATCATATTTCACCATAGTGATCATAAAATATGGGAAATCTTCCAGATTAACTCCCCTACTGTCACTTTATGGAAGATCTAGGTAATATCTAACTTGCTTTTTAAAGTTCTCTGTAAGGATCATTGTTCCTCTTAACCAGACAATTACCTTTTGTGTTCATTTCTAAGTGGTTACATTAATGGGTTGCAGATTTAGGGACGATAACCCAAGCATTTTATTCCTGAAATACCTCCATAGCTGTATTGTGAGCTGCATTATGAGTATTTAAGTGTTTTAGCCCTTATGTATAAGCACAATTTATAATCACCTCAACATGAACTTATGTTAAACAAATTGGGGAAAGAGGAACCATTATGTTTATAAACATAGAAGTATAAAAAGTCATTTTCCAAAAAAAAAAAAAAACAATTAGTGCAATCAGAATTTTAAAATTTCCTTGACAATTAAATGTATGAGTAGCACTGAATCTGCTTGAATTTTTCAATTTTATAGACAAGCTTAATGAATCAAGGAGATAATGCTACTTTCTTCCACTTGAAAGCCAAATGGTTATTTGGATGCTTCAGAGACATGCAAGCTGGATTTCCATTTCAATAAACCCAAGAGTTGTTTACTATAGTATTCATCCTATAGTATTCATCCAAAGTGTTCATCCTAGTAAATTAGCATTAATGATGCAGCAGATACAAAAGCAGTTATATTGGACAGCACATAAAATCTAAATCCACTAGGCTCATTTAAAGCAGCTGTATTGATGAGAGAAAAGAGGTATTTGTGTATTCCCAGAAATGATGAGAAGAAGTGACAAGAGGGGAAAGGTGGGGCTTAGCCCAGCCTAGCAAGTAAGGTCTCAAAAGTACGCTTCTTGGGTCATATATTTGTAAATTAAATAGCTTGAAAAGAAACAACTCCAATTTACCAGTAAAATACGACTACAGTACTTCCAAGATGGCTTCAATTAGCAATTTGTACCTAAGAAGAGAAATGCAGCCTCTGAGTTTCCACTTCATCTACCTGACCTTTTAAAAGGCCAAATGTCCAGAAAGATTCAGAATTATTGCTAAATGTCCAAGTGACAGCTATTTTGAACACAAAAATGAACTACTGTTGCAAAAAGATAAGCTTGAAGACACTTATCCAATACAAGCCCATTCGAATATAAACAACATTGTAATTAGTACGTGATTTCAGAGCATCTGCAAGGGGAGGCAAAGGGCAAGACATCACATGCACACACTGCCTGACATTTGAGCCACGATGGGAATGATGCAAACTTTATATAATTTGTATTATGCATGTAACATCAGAATACCTTCTACTGGATGCCCAGTTCAGAGACCATCTCTAGTCCAAGCAAACTCCAAGCAACTGAAACCTGCATTGCTTGTGTGTATAAATATAGGTAGTCCTCGACTGACAGCACTGAAAAATGTGACTTATACGACAATTTTTCAGTTACGACCTTTGCAGCATCCCCACAGTCATGTCATCAAAATTCAGACGCTTGGCAACGGGTTCGTATTTATGACCATTACTGTCTCCCGGGGTCATGTGATCGATCCCCTTTTGCAACTTTCTGACAAACAAAGTCAATGCGAAAGCCCAATTCACTTTAGCGACTGGGTTACTAATGTATCAACTGCAGTGATTCACTGCATTCATTAACAACTGTGGCAAAAAAAGAAGTCAAAACATGGGGCAAAGCTCATTTAACAACATAAATTTTGGGTTCAGTTGTGGTGGTAAGTTGAGAACTACCTGTACTTCTTACATACAAAAAAGCTAGCAACCATTAGGGAAAGGAACAGACCTAGATTCTTTTGCCATATAACTTGGCCTGGGATGTTATTATCAGGGTTAGATTTTTTAAAAAAATCATACAGTGAAAAAATTTTAATCACTGCATCTCTATGTTATTTATGATTTCTGGATAACTGGGAAAGTCACAACAAGCTGCTCAAATATATTATGCTCAGAGTTGAACATGATCTAAACCAGGGGTGTCAAACTCACGTCGTCACGGTGGTGTCACATGATGTATCAGGATATTTTTCCCTCTTTGCTAAATTGGGCGTGGCCCTGGCCAGCACATGACCCATCCGACCTGTGCACTGGGAATTTGGCAGCCCTGATTTAAATCTACCAAAACAAATGCTCCCCCCCAAAAAAGTTAGCAAGCTGAAAGAAATCAGCTTGTTGCAAATTTAATCTATATAGTTCAGAGTTCCTGCTGTGACGAATTCAAAACTTAAAATACAAAGAGCATTTTATATAGACATTGTTAAAAATAATGTCCAGAGTTACCTCGGGGTAAGATGGGTGGCCAATAAGTTTTACAATAAATTCAACATACCACCATTAGTCTACTGTTGACCAGTTTTAAAATTCAGAACAAGTTACAAGAACACTAAACATGCCATCATTTTAAATTCTTCTAATCTTTAAATTCTTCAGGCCAGCAACTGGCTTATTTAAGATTTTTGCAATATTCCTAGACAGGTGTTAGTTGGGTTAGCAAGTCCCAATTTGAGACAAGATTGACTAAAACCCCCACAGACTCCAGTGTTTGGCTTATTTTTATAGCAACTTTATCTACAAAGATTACAGATGAATGTTTTCGTCATATTAAAACAAATCAAAATACAGATGAAACTTTTACAAGAAGCACAAGAAAGCTGGACTTCATAGGCACATTGATATAGACTTTGTGGCAACAAGATGGAAGCTATTGCTGTCTCCAGTATGCTTTCCCTATCTCTCCATTTATAGCCCTAGTATTTGTTGGATGTTTCCCATCCAAGTACTAGCCAGCTCCAACCCTGCTTAGCTTCCAAACGTTGGCTGAGATACAAAAACCAATATATCATTCAAAAGTATGAAGGAAAGGAATTAAGAGAGGCAAAGAAGAGGTAAGTGGTCCAATCTAGCATCATACCAGTGAACATTTAAAAGATGTAGATAGCATTTGAAGTGAAGGGTAGAGTTATGTATACTAAAGGTGAAGAATAAAGCAGGAACAAGAATCATCAGTTGGAAAGCCTAAAAGTTATTTCCAATAAAGACTGCAAGCAAAGCAACTACCTAAACCTATCTGCTGACAGCTGGCAGCAATGACTCATGCTTCACCTTTCTCTAGTGAGAAGTCTCATTGAAAGAACTCTATTCACTTCTGTAGGCATCTAGACCTGGGACCTGTTCCTCCTTCCACTGACTCCTCCAACTGAATAGGAGATGCCTGTGGCTGATCAGCCTCAATTGAATCCTGGCTTACTGTTCCCAAGGCTGACCATTCTGAAGCAACAGGATCAGAGGCAGATTCTGAATCATAGCTCATGCATATTTCCTGTCCAACCAAGTCCTGAAGCAAGGCTCAATTCCCTTTAATGGGGTTTATTCTCTGAATTGTTGTTGTTGGTCGCAAAGTCGTGTCCAAACCCATCATGACCCCACAGACAATGTTCCTTCAGGCCTTCCTGTCCTCTACCATGCGAACTGCTTCAGTGATTCCATCCAGCCATCTCCTTCTCTGTCATCCCTTTCTTCTTTTGCCCTCAATCTTTCCCAGCATTAGACTCTTCTCCAGTGAGTCCTTCCTTCTCATTAGGTGGCCAAAGTTAGGTGGCCATTCTCTGGATAAACCTAACCAAATGCAACTTAAGGAGGCAGGATTATAATGATGATGCTTTTATCCCACCTTTTTATGTGTAATTCACGATACTTACAAGCGTCATGTCCAACCTGCAAGTCCATGGGCAGCCTGTGGCCCTGGACAGCTAGTAATGCAGCTCCACAATAACAGTTGGAAGTGACCTTGGAGGTCTTCTAGTCCAACCCCTGCTCAAGCAGGAAACTTTATTAAAAAATAAAAGAAGTTTGTTATTTATATACGTTATTATATATGTTAAATGCAGCCCAAGACAATGCCTCTTCACTACATGCAGCCCAGGCGAGCAAAAAGGTTAGACAACCATGGTCTAGTGATTAAGGCACCAGGCTAGGAACCCAGAGTGTTGAGTTCAAGTCCCACTTTTTTTTCCTTTTTTTTTTACATTTATATCCCGCCCTTCTCCGAAGACTCAGGGCGGCTTACATTGTATAAGGAAATAGTCTCATCCTATTTGTATATTTATATACAAAGTCAACTTATTGCCCCCCCAACAATCTGGGTCCTCATTTTACCTACCTTATAAAGGATGGAAGGCTGAGTCAACCTTGGGCCTGGTGGGACTTAAGGCATGACAATTACTCTTTTTTTTTTTTACTTTTCAAGATTCTTATATATTATTTACATATTATACATTTCTAATACATTATGTACATTCTAATTTCTCCCCTTTATTTTTTCCTTTATTTCTAGACAAGCCATTCATACCATTTATTCCAGATTATATAATAATCTGTCCCTTCTTCCTCTTTAATTTCTTTTGTTAACTTGTCCATTTCGGCACAATTACTTTTTCAACCCAACTCCTCTCACAAAGTTGTTGTGGGGGGGGGGGGGAATAGGAGGAGGAAGGAGTATTAAGACATACTCTTGGCCTCCAGTGGTTTAAAGGCCAGATAAAAAATAAATATGCCTGCTTCCCTTTCTTTTCCCCCCCCACAAAAATGGCCGAATTCCCACAGCTTTCCTCAACTCTGGGACTTCCCAAGCCATCATTCCCAAGTGGATGGGGAGGATAGGAAGTGTGGTCCTTCCTGCCCAGGGAAGGGTTTACGAGCCACTCCAGATTCGGTGCAGTAACCCCGCCGTCGGGGGCGACTCACCAGCCCTTCTCGCCCCACAACTTTCACCCTCGACGCCCCCCTCGAAGTATTTCCCGCTCACCACAGGATAAACTTACCGCCTTTACGGTCGCTTAGCAACAGGACAAAAAGGCGGTCCCTGCGCGCAAAGGATGTAGGGTAAACAAGCACCTCCCTTTTTTTCCCCCGGCCATGACAGAGCAAGTTCCAGAACTACAATTCCCAGGAAGGATTGCGTGCCGTGCGCCGCCTCCAAAGGTAGGGTACGAACTACGCATCCCGACATGCTCTGGGTCAGACTTTTAAAGCGTGGAGTTGGACTAAGGAAATACGAGAGTTAGATCGGAAGCAACTATTAAAGTGAATAAAATAGAGGCACAAAAGCGCAAGGTTTCACCAAGGCTGAGCAATTCTACAAAATTATAAACGGGCCTTTCAAATCCAACCTGTGCATCCTTATCGGATATTTAAAAAAAATAAAGTGACAAGGAGTGAAATTCAAAGGCTACAAAGTGTTAAGACAGGGGTCTGCAAACTTGGCTCTTTTAAGACTCGTGGACTTCAACTCCCAGAGTTCCTCAGACAGCTTAGCTGGCTGAGGAACTCTGGGAGTTGAAGTCCACAAGTCTTAAAAGAGCCAAGTTTGCAGACCCCTGTGTTAAGAGATTGCAAGTGATCGCTAGTCTTTTCTTTTCTTTTCTTTTTTTGCAAACATACTACAGCCCTTGTTGGTTACCGATCTTGTGTTGAGGTTTGACCTTGCGTTGAAGTTGATCCGAATTGAGATCTAAGCGAGCAAAACCCAACTGACGTTCAAGTTTTAGTGCAGAAGCTGTAGCTATACCTGAGGTCTTCCGGATGATATTGGATAAAAAAAAAAAGTTTTTCGAATTAGCTGCAAGACAGAGATTGATTGAGAAGAAAGGGACTTTTGCGAATGGAAACAGCGCCTCTTGCGCAAGGACGACGCTCATGTGAGCTAAAGCCTAGGTTGGTTTTTTTATTTATTTATTTATTTATTTATTTATTTTTCACATTTATATACCGCCCTATCTCCCTAGGGACTCAGGGCGGTTCACAGGCACATAAAAATACATATAAATACGAACTAAAATAACAAGTAAAAAACTTATTCCATAGCCGAATTGTTAAAAACAATATAAATAATAAAACCCATTTAAAACCAGTAAATTTAAAATCTAATCCAGTCCCGCGCAGATGAATAAGTGTGTTTTAAGCTCGCGACGGAAGGTTCGGAGGTCCGGAAGTTGACGAAATCCTGGAGGGAGTTCGTTCCAGAGGGTGGGAGCCCCACAGAAGGCCCTTCCTGGGTGTCGCCAGGCAGCACTGCCTAGCTGACGGCACCCTGAGAGTCCCTCTCTGTGAGAGCGCACGGTCGGTGAGAGGTATTCGGTAGCAGTAGGCGGTCCCGTAAATAGCCCGGCCCTATGCCATGGGCGCTTTAAAGATTGTTACAAAACCTTGAAGCGCACCGGAAGGCCACAGGTAGCCAGTGCAGTCTGCGCAGGATAGGTGTCACGGGAGCCACGAGGGCTCCTCTATCACCAGCAGCCGCGTTCTGGACTAATTGAAGCCTCCGGATGCCCCTCAAGGGGAGCCCCATGTAGAGAGCATTGCAGTAATCCAGACGAGACGTCACGAGGGCGTGAGTGACCGTGCATAAGGCATCCCGGTCTAGAAAGGGGCGCAGCTGGCAAGTCTTGAAGAAGTTGTTCATATGGTTGGACTTAAAAATGCACAAAGCCCAACACTGGAGGATTTTAAGAAGAGTTTGGACAACCACTTGTCTGAAAAGGTATAAGGTCGACAGCTTGAGCAGGGGGCTTACACTAGAACAGGGGTCTCCAACCTTAGCTACTTTAAGCCTGGCAGACTTCAACTCCCAGAAATCCGCCAGGTTTAAAGGGGCCAAAGTTGGAGACCCATGCACTAGAACAGAGGTCTTCAAACTTGGCAGCTTTAAGACCTGTGGACTTCAACTCCGAGAATTGGCTGGAGAATTTTGGGAGTTGAAGTCCACACGTCTTAAAGCTGCCAAGTTTGAAGACCTCTGCACTAGAACAGGGGTCTCCAACCTTGGTCCCTTTAAGACATGTGAACTTCAACTCCCAGAGTCCTTCAGCCAGCAAAACTGGCTGAGGAACTCTGGGAGTTGAAGTCCACAAGTCTTAAAGAGACCAAGGTCAGAGACTCCTGCACTAGAAGACCTCCAAGGCAGGGGTGAAATCCAGCAGGTTCTGACAGGTTCTGCAGAACCGGTAGCAGAAATTCTGAGCAGTTCGGAGAACCAGCAAATACCACCTCTGGCTGGCCCCAGAGTGGGATGGGAATGGAGATTTTTGCAATATCCTTCCTCCAGGAGTGGGGAGGGAATGGGGATTTTGCAGTATCCTTCCCCTGGAGTGGGGTGGGAATGAGGATTTTGCAGTATCCATCTCCTGCCACGCCCACCAAGCTACGCCCACAGAACTGGTAGTCAAAAAAAAATTGAATCTCACCACTGCTTCCAACTCTTGTTATTCTGCTATTCTGTTAAGATGACAACTTCCTGAAACAAATAAAAAAAAAATAGTTGTGTCTGACTCACAGGAGAGCCATCCTTGCACAAGAGGCGCTGTTTCTAATCGCAAAGGAGGGAGGGGGGAGGGGAGGTTAAAAAAAAAAACCCTAGCCTCAGTCACTGGCTGGAATCGCCCTGCCTACAATTCCCAGCATGCAATGCCCCAGAGGCGGTTTTTCTGCATTCGTGCGGACTGAGTAAAGCGATCCAGAAGAGGCAGATTTTCGTTGGAAGTAGGGGTGGGATCTGCGGGGTTACGCGCGGACGGGGCAGGGGGGTTGCGGTGCGTGCAAAGCTAGGAAAGGAGAGCGAGCCAGCCCGCCCGACAGCGAGGCTTAAAAGCAGCGATCCCTCCCGAAGGATTTGCCTTTGATCGGATCCATTGGAGCAGCTGGAACCGCTCCTTTCCACCAAAAGTAAGAGGTTGCAGTGGGGATGAGGGTCGTGGGGGTGGGGGATGCCCACTCTCGGGCTGTGGCTGCTGCGGGATCGGGTAGAAGGTGAGATCGGGATCTGCTGTTAGAGGTGCAACCGATCCGGCGGGGAAATTGGCTTTCTCCGTTGCTTCATCCGAGCAACCAAGAAGCGATAAAGGGGATGGGAAAATGTTGGAGGAGGGAGCATTGCTCGAGATGCAATCCGTTCCGATTGCATGGAGGGTTATACGAGTTCCGTCCCGTCTGTTCCCAGGGTTCTTAAAAGTCCTCGCTGGCTAGATTCACACATGACGCTAAACCCCAACAAGTGATCGCCCTGGCTTTGAGATCGCCTCCTGCAAAGAGTCCATAAAGGCGGAGGGGATGGGACGGGATGGCTCGATTCAGACTTAAAAAGGCAGGGCGCTTTTCCAGGACTTTCCGGAACAACCCCGCCCCCCCGAAGCGCAGAGCACAGGTTTTGAACCTTTTCTCACGTGCCCTGCGAACCTGACTCGCATGACTTGAGAGCGGAGCTGCCTTTAAGAGTCCCAACTTTCAGAAAAGCAAAAAAACAACAACAACCCCGACCTTTCCCAGTTTTTCTCTGCTTTAACATTTCCTCTGCCTCTTGTGATAGCAATAGATTGAAGGAATGCAGTCTTTGGTTTTGTTTTGTGACTTTTAAGAAAAAACTGCTCTCCCAAGCTGACATTCTCCAAGTGAATTTGATGTCAGGTTCCATTCTTGTTGGAGGGTTGGAATGAGGGGCTTGCAGTCAACACATTTAAGGGGGTGGCTTTTGTCATTTCTTGAATCCGTCAGGTTGAAAGTGCTATTTTTCTCATGTGTATCAGCTCTTTTAAGGTAAATCAGACCAGCAAACTAATTCTATAGGAAGACTAGAAGTGTGTGTGTGTGTGTGTGTGTGTGTGTACACACACACACACATATGTAGGCCTTGGCATATTCGGGTCTTTCGACGAGGTCTCACTCAGCATCTTCAGGCTGGTGCTTTCGGCTTCATGCTTGCACGAAGGGGCCGTAATAGCTCAGGCTGGTAAGAAGCCTGTTATTAGAACACAGCAGCCTGCAATTACTGCAGGTTCAAGCCCGGCCCAAGGTTGACTCAGCCTTCCATCCTTTATAAGGTAGGTAAAATGAGGACCCAGATTGTTGGGGGGGTCAATAAGTTGACTTTGTAAATATACAAATAGAATGAGACTATTGCCTTACACACTGTAAGCCGCCCTGAGTCTTCGGAGAAGGGTGGGATATAAATGTAAATAAATTTAAAAAAAAAACCTTACACGGGAAAAGACCCGAATATGCCAAGACCTACATACCTATACCCATGAAAACCTAGGAAAACATATATACATATATATATTATTTTATTGCAAGTCTGATTATGTTTTTCCTTCCCTTCCTCTTATATCACAGTGTTTTTCAATCTTGACCTTTACAGATGTGCGGACTTCAACTCCCAGAATATCTCAGCCAGCCTTTCCATGCTGTCTGGGGAATTCTGGGAATTGAGGTCCACGCATCGGACAATTGTAGAAATTGAAATACTCCGTTTATAAGGTATACAGATAATATGCAACTTACAACCATTCATTGAGAGACCATGGGAAGTTAGAACAGCCCTGGGAAAAGTGACTTATGACCATTTTTCACACTTACAACCATCGCAGCATCCCCATGGTCATGTGATCAAAATTTGGTTGCTTAGCAACTGGGCATGTATATAAGATGGGGCCCTGTGATCCCCATGTTGTAACCTTCTCGACTGGCTGCTCACAAGCAAAGTCAATGGGGACACCAGATTCGCTTAATGACCTTATGATTCACTTAACAACTGCAGTGTTATTTGCTTAACAACGGTGGCAAAAAGGTTGGAAAATTGGGCAAACCTCATTTAATAACTACAATCTTTGGTTTGGATTGTGGTCATAAGTGGAAGACTACCTGTAATAACAGAATCTGGAAAACTGGTCCAAGTTTGTTCCTTCTTGTATTAAGCAAAAGGTGGGATAGAGTTTCTTTGTCCATCTTCCCTTTAATTTTTGACTCTGATCATCTTTTGTGGCTGTGTGAATTTGAGATTTTGTTTTCCTCCCACTCTTTCTCTTACTCCTGCAGGGAATTGCTTCTCAACAAACATGTTACATACCAAAGTCAAAACAGAAAAACCAGGTAAAATGCCTCGGGAAATGTCCTGCTACAAAAATCCAAGGCTTTTGAATTGTACCCAACCTCTTATCTCCCATTCCTATTGTTCAGCTTGGATTGCATTAGAAGTAAATTTTATTTAGCTTTTTAAGGGAGCAATCCACAGGCTTGGGGGGGGGGGTTCCTAGACCTAAAAGAAGCCAGGCGTCTTCATTGTTAACTTTTTTTTAAAAAAAAAGATACATCATGAATTCCTCTCGTTGCTTTATGCCGGCGTAACAATCTCTCATTGTCCTCAGATCTTGAGACGGCCAATGCTCGAAACCGTCTTGATGCCGTCCTGCAGTGTCTGCTGGAGAAAACTGATGTTGACAGGTAAGAATCAGCCAGTCAGTTCTGAGCACCAAAAAGAAATCTGAAACCCTCGGGTTGATATTTGAAAGGAGTTAAAACAGTTGAGTGGGGGTATTTTTGCTTTTTATTGCTGAACATTTCCTAAACCAGTGTTGTCAAATCTTTTCGGCACCGAGTGCCAAAACGGGAGCGAGCCCAGGGGGAGGTGGAGCACCAGAAACCGGAAGAGCAATTCACACATGAGCAGCATGCGTGCACTGGGAAGCTGAGCTTCCGGTTTCAGCGAAGACCAGCTGGCTGGCATGCATGTGTGCCCTGGAAACCGGAAGCTCAGCTCCCTGGCGCGCGCATGCACTCCAGGGACCTGTTCTTCCAGTTTCCGGCGTTCCCACACGGGCAAAGACTAGCTGGCCAGTGCGCATGTGTGCGCCAGAACTCAGAAGAACAACGGGAGATGGCTGGCGTGCCTGGAGAGATGGCTCTGCGTGCCACTTCCGGCACATGTGCCAGAGGTGGGTTTCAGCAAGTTCTGACCAGTTCTGGAGAACCGGTAGTGGAAATTTTAAGTAGCAAAAATTCTGATTGGCCACGCCCCCGTCTATTCTCTGCCTCCCAAGTCCCAGCTGATCGGGAAGAAATGGGAATTTTGCAGTATCCTTCCCCTGGATTGGGGAGGGAATGGAGACTTTGCAGTATCCTTCCTCTGGAGTGGGGTGGGAATGGAGATTTTACAGTATCCTTCCCATGCCCCACCCACCAAGCCATGTCACGCCCACCACGCCACACCCACAAAACCAGTAGTAAAAAAAATTGAAACCCACTACTGATGTGTGCCATAGGTTCGCCATCACAGTCCTAAATGATCATCTGCAAGATGTATGGGGATTATAACTTTCAGAACCCCTTGCCAATGTGCCCAAAGTGCCAGCACATCTGATGTGTTTGGGTAGAATATCCAAAACAGCAGAACCCAAGAGCTTGAGGTGCCAAAAACAGGAATTATCTACTAAAGCAGGGGTAGTCAACCTTTTTATACCTACTGCCCAGTTTTGTATCTCTGTTAGTAGTAAAATTTTCTAACCGCCCACTGGTTCCACAGTAATGCTTCGTGTATTGTCATCTGCGCATGCCTCTCGTGCATCGTGGATTAGGGTTGGGGGAGGGCGCCAGCTACCAGCTCTGCTTGTCTGTTACAGCTGGGTGGTGTGGGGGGAGATGCGCGAGCTATTCTGGGATGAGGCTCTTTTGTTTGTGGTCATACTATAGCGCCATTTAGTTTAACTTATGTAACATGAACTAAATTTACGTGTGGGCAATACAAATAGTATATTTTCAGAAATTTAAATTGTATCGGGGAATTTTATGAAAACCTAATGAAAATGTTTTTAAATAATGCTATGATTTTTTTTAAAAAAGTCAATTAAATTAAAAAAAAAGGAAAGTGCTTCAGTATCGGACAAAACCCCTACCGCCCACCATGAAAGCTGGAACGCCCACTAGTGGGCGGTAGGGACCAGGTTGACTACCACTGAACTAAAGAAATAATGTCAACATATTAGTTCATTTTCTGAATCAACGCCTGAGTGGCTGAGCCCATGAGGAGCCCTCTGGATATCTAGTAACCTGAGGATATTACTAGATATTCCCACTAGAGCTAGTCCTCAACATCCGAACATAATGGAACCTGCCCACTGCAGTTGTAAAATGGTTTTGCTGTTGTTTTTTTAACCTTTTTCGCAGTTGTAAAGTGATTCCTGTGATCAATGGTTTGCTATGGGCACGGTGTTGCCCAAGTGATGGTTTTCAGCAACGTTTTTTATGACATGGGACCATGTGATCACGGGACACTACAAATGGTCCTCGATGCAGCAGTGTTGCTGAGTGACCAAAGTTTGGTCATGTGACCGTGAAGGGAGCCTTGATTTGAACTTCGAATCCTGTTGCTAAGTGACCAAAGTTTGGTCATGTGACCGTGAAGGGAGCCTTGATTTGAACTTCGAATCCTGTTCGTAAGTCCCCTTTATTGGGCTTGGTCATAACTTAGCAAAGTGTTGTTAAGTGACCAGTTCGTACGTTGAGGAATACCTGTATAACACTGGGTGTCACTATACCCAGTATCTGTAGGAAGCATGGCCCAATGACCAGCGATTCTGGGAGTTGTAGTAGAGTAAGGCTGGGCGTGCCGTGGGTTTCCTGTCCCGGGTTAAAAGATTCTTGCGAATCTGTTCCTATTCTACCAGCCTGTCACTCTCTCATTTCTCGCGAGTACGAAGTAGTTGTCAGGAAGAACCCTCAAGGGAACGTTCACGTTTTGGACAAAGCCGATTACATTTTCCCCTTTTCTTTTTTCTGATTCATCTCAGGGATCAAATGGAAGAGGACCCTGGAAAGACATCATCAGATGTGCTCAGCAAGTAAGGAGCAGCCATCGTGTTCAGCCTTCTCTTTTATCTTTGCACTTTGACCTGCCTCAAGCCATTAGCCGAATTCAGGCAGAGAAAGGAATTTTTTTTAAAGAGAGGTTCACCCATGTTCAGTTGACAGTCAGCTGTTGAGATGATTGGGCTTATTGTCTCCTGCAGCCTCTTTGAAACCCTTTGCTTTGGTCTTCTTTCCGAAGTACCCGAGAGGAATTTGAGAAGTGGGTCCAAATATCTTTCTTTTTTTTTATCTTCCCCAAGCAACCTCCAACTTTTAGAATATCGCGTAAAAACAACTAGCAGTACATCTACCTAATTATCCTTCTTTCTGCTTGCTTGCTTTTGAAACTTTTTTCAAAATGACGCCTTAAAAAAAAAAAAGCATTTGCAATATTTTTACAGATATTTATATAATGTTCATGATTACCAAACTTTCAAAAAGGAGGTATTACTAGTGGTCTGGGACAGCAGGCCCCAAAGAGCTGAGGAATTTATATCCTTCCGGGTGTACCTGGACTACGACTCCCAGCATTCACTGTTGGCGATGCTGGCTATGACTTCTGGGGATCATAGTCCAGCAATATCTGGAGGCTGCAGTTTCCCATCCCTGCTCCAGTCTATAGAGTTGCTAACCTCTGCTGAGAACCAACTTCTTGGGAAAGCAGTTTTCTTTCTGGTGGGGCTGTTGCCTGCTAGGTATTTCCTAACCTCTCTTGCTTTGCGGTTGCAGGGACCCTTCTCCTATTGCTGCAGGAAAGAGGTATGGTTCTTAGCCTGTCCTTCCTTGCCTATTGATGACCGCAGTGTGGGAGAATAGCAAGTTTTCTTACTGAGTTCAACTGAAGATCTAAAGGGGGGGGGGAAATCACGCAAGCGTGTGGCACAGAATTCTGCAGCCTGGTTCACACGTCATTGTGTCGAATGCCATCAGGGTCTGGTTCTCGACGTCGTTTTCGATGCTGTGTGTGTGTGTGAACTTGGCCTGCAGGTTTTGTCTTGGGATTCCCCAACCTGGCAGTTCTCGCAGCCAGAAAGACAAGCAAAGGACTGGCTTGTGAGAATGAGTGCAGCCAATGCATTCTGTTCTCTTCCTTGCAACAGCATTCGGAATTCGGTACCTTCTTGAGAACAGCCTTCTCAAAAGCAATACCAATTTCAAAGTACCTCCAGTTGCAACTGTGACCGGAGACACTACCAAAAAAAAAAAATGCTTACACTTTCTTATTATCCAGATTTTCAATTTGACTCTTGGCAGCCCAGAATACTTTGGAATGGGCGTGGCCTAGAAATACTGTTTAATTAATATGCAAACCAGGCAAATGACGTGTAGCTCTTAACTGTGGTTGGATTTTTTTAAAAGCTGATCGCAAAGGGGTTCTCCTTTGCAGTTTGGATGCTCAGTGACCCGTTTCCCCCTGCCTCTTGGGTTGATTGTGTTATTTATTCAAAACGTAGGTGTTTTATACCAGGGGTTTCCAACCTTGGCAACTTTAAGACCTTGTGGACTTCAACTCCCAGAGTCCCTCAGCCAGCAAAGGCTGAGGGATTCTGGGAGTTGAAGTCCACAAGGTCTTAAAGTTGCCAAGGTTGGAGACCCCCTGCTTTACATTATATGAAGTAATAAATAGGCTGGAGCAAAATAGGCCTAAGGCCAGTGGTGGGATTCAGCCAGTTCGCACCACTTTGGGAGAACCGGTTGTTAACTTTCTGAGCAGTTTGGTGAACTGGTTGTTGGAAGAAATCATTAGGGCAGAGAACCGGTTGTTCAATTATTTGAATCCCACCACTGCCTAAGGCCTATTGTATAATTGCCCTTGCACGATTTAAGACATATCGGTAAGCGGACATCAAGCCAGCTCAGAATGATGGCAGGGCAGAAAGTAGCTTTAAACTTTCGCCACTGCTATATCTGAGCTAGATCCATAGTTCCCATTATCCTAGCACAGGGGTCAGCAACCTGCAGCTCTGGAGCCACATGTGGCTCTTTCATCCCTCTGCTGCAGCTCCCTGTTGCCGGTCGGCTCCACAATTGATAGGGTTTTCGGTTAGGACAGGTAGAGGAAAAAGGATGCTGTGCTAGAAAGGCACTTTTTGGTGGGGGAACCAGACGTCCGGTCAGCAAAAAAAAAAGGACACTGCGCTAGGAGGAGACTATAATGGGGGAACCAAACTTCCATTCAGCTCCAGAACTGAACGGGGGCTTCTGGTTAGAACCTTTGTGGCTCTTTGAGTGTTTAAGGTTGCCGACCCCTGCCCTAGCATGTTTGCTGTTCCCATTGGGATGCAGATTCCATCACCTGTCTAAAACAGGTGTATCCAATCTGTGGTGCACAGGCCACATGCAGCCCTGCGCACCTAGTAACATAGCCCCCACAAGATTGTAAACTTTTAACATTATTATATATGTTTATATTCATGAACTAAATTATATATTTTATATATAAGGCCCAGGTAAGCCAAAAGGTTGGGCATAGCTGGTCTAAAGGAAACCAGGTGCACACATTTTTCTTCAGAGCCAAGCTGACTTGTTTCGATCAAGAAAAAAAACAGCATGCAAAAGAATTAAGAAGTTGCAAATCCGTACACTTGGTGGAGACACCATGACTTGGTTTCTAATCGTCGTATACAGTAGTGGCCAAAATTGTGGAAACCTTTTGGGAAAAGTGTGTTTTCTAAAACTAGCTAATAACACCAATTTTTTTTTTTTTTTGGAGTAGTACCATAAAATTATATATCACTGGAAAGATAATTTAATCAAGAATGTAATGCAATAACTTTTATGAAGGATTTGTTATTAGAATACCAGTTACGTTATAAAGAAAAAAAAGTGAAACCTGTAGAAAAAAATGAGGTATACAAAAATTATCACCATAGAAAAAACGAGCTATACAAAAATGATCACCATGTCAGTTAATATTTAGTTGGTAACCTTTTGCATGAATTATGGCCTTACAACGTCTTCCCATGGAGTGAACCAAGTCTTTTAGTTCTGCAGCTGTTATAATGTGAAACGAAGATTGAATGATTGCTTTTATTCACTGGGTTTCATTGCTGGGTCGCTTCTGACTAACAAGTTTCTTTAGTCGTCTCCATAGATTTTCAATTGGGTGAAGATCTGAGCTATTCCCAGGCCATTCCAGCAATGGAATAGGATTATTTTGAAACTCCCCCCAAAAAAGTGGTGTTTTTAGCCGTCAGACCTCAAAAATACACTTTTCCCAAAAGGTTTCCACGATTTTGGCCATTACTGTATGATAGCTTGTTAACATCTGCCAGTGTTCAGAGTCATGGAATCCTATTGCAGGAAGGGACAGTTCAGTCCAACTTCCTACCCAGTGCAGGAATCCCAATTAAGTCTCCTTCACAAAAGGCGACCTAGCCGCCTTAAACAAAAACTCGAATGTCTTCTCCATTCATTCTGGGTGTTCCAGGTGTCTTGCCTCAGAGATCAGGTTCTTCAGAGCCCATGGGATGAGTCCTAACAGAATTGGAAGACATTCTCAGAAGTCTCACCGCCCCCACCTGCTCAGCGCAAAACCCTCCGGTTGCTTGCATCACCCTCTAATGCTTTTTGTGTTCTCAGACCCTCTACTCGATTCTCCCATCACCGTCGCAAGAAGAGAAAAGAGATGGACGACGGACTCACCGAAGGGGGACCACAAAAGCAGAGTGAGTGGAAACGTCAGAGCTACCGTGGTGTCTCTTGAGCCAAGTCATTGATTCTTGGGGAAGAATTAAACTGGTGACCTTAGGGAGGCAAAACTTAGGTCAAAGGTCAGCAACCTGTGGCTCTGGAGCCACATGTGGCTCTTTCATCCCTCTGCTGCGGCTCCCTGTCACTCAAAATATGTGTCACAACCGCCAGTGTGTAACACCCGCTGGCACGCGATTTATTGAGCTTTTCAACCCCCAGTAGGCCAACCACGGATTAATCCAAGAAAAGAAAAGTTTCAGAAGAAAACAGAACGTTTAATTCAACTACATATGTGTTCTGTCCTCCTTCGCCTCCGTCCGAGTGATGGCTTAATTAGCCGGCACTATCAACTCTGGCCGCAAAATAGCGAGCGTCTGCCAAGTGTCTCTGTTATCTCCCTCGACGCCGATGAGTCACCCAGGAACAAACTTCAGCTCTTAGTTACTCAGTTGATTTGCCTGCTACAAAGAGGCATAGCAGCTCTGGCTGCTTTTATATCCTGTGGGGTGTGGCTCCATGACTCAGCACTTCCTAGGCCTGCCCCACCCTTGCTTCTGTTGTTCCCTCCTCTCCTGCCTACGAAACCTAGGGTCCAACCAAGCCTGATTGCCATCAGCTGGGTCTGAAGGCATGGCCTGGGGGTCGGGGAAAGAGTCAGGGGATGGAGGCCTCATTATCTCTTCTACCTGGCCTGCTTCTGGCTCCTGGAGCTGAGCCAGGGAAGCCGGTGCTCCCGAGGTAAGTCCTGACGGCCCTTCCCCCTCACTTTCCAAGTCACTTTCTGGCAGGAGGCCCGGCTCTGGGGGAGGGCAGACACAACAATATGCTAGTTTTGTGGCCGCTCAGAAAACAGTCAGGCACGGGAAGGGTTTTGTGGTTCCCGGTGCTTTTTTTTTTGTGGGAAACAGGTCCAAATAGCTCTTTGAGTGTTTAAGGTTGCTGACACCTGGCTTAGGATATGAGCCATGGTGGCGCAGTGGTTAGAGTGCAGTACTGCAGCTACTTCTGCCGGCTGCCTGCAATTTGGCAGTTCAAATCTCACCAGGCTCGACATTGACTCAGCATCCCATCCTTCGGTAAAATGAGGAGCCAGATTGTTGAGGGCAATAGGCTGACTCTATAAACCGCTTAGAAAGGGCTGGAAAGTGGTCTATATAAGCCTAAGCACTATTGCTATTTTGCTGCTGAATTATGACTCAAGCCACCTTCGATTTCTGAAGGCATCATCCAGCTCTGATTTAAGAGCTGTCTCTTAATTTTTTTTTAATGCATCTTTATCCCTGCAGACACTTACATCATCAAGCTGTTTGATCGAAGTGTAGACCTGGCCCAGTTCTCCGAGAGCACCCCACTATACCCGATCTGCCGAGCTTGGATGCGGAATAGTCCCATGGTGCGGGAACAGGAACGATCTCCCAGCCCAAATCTACCTACCCTGCTTGAAGATGAAGAGGTAATAATAATAATAATAATAATAATATTTTAATTTATAGACCGCCCTTCTCCCGAGGGACTCAGGGCGGTGAACAGCCAGTTAAAATACAGGAAAACAGACTATTAAAAAACCCTTAAAAACTCATTCAATTGGCCAAAACTAAAACACAATTACACCCTATAAATTATTAAAAATTTAAAACCCCAATTAATCAAATTAAAAAAATTTTAAAAAATCAAGCCAGTCCAGCGAGACGGAACAAATAGGTTTTAAGTTCGCGGCGAAAGGTCCTAAGGTCAGACAATTGTCGGAGTCCAGGGGGAAGTTCATTCCACAGGGTAGGAGCCCCCACAGAGAAGGCCCTCCCTCTGGTGGCTGCCAGCCGACATTGTTTGGCTGACGGCACCCTAAGGAGTCCCTCTCTGTGAGAACGCACCGGTCGCTGGGAGATTGAAGCCGGCAGAAGACGGTCCCGTAAATATCCCGATCCTAAGCCATGGAGCGCTTTAAAGGTCGTCACCAAAACCTTGAAGCGCACCCGGAAGACCACAGGTAGCCAGTGCAATCTGCGCAGGATAGGTGTTACATGGGAGCTCCGTGCTGCTCCCTCAATAACCCGCGCAGCCGCATTCTGGACTAACTGGAGTCTCCGAGTGCTCTTCAAGGGGAGCCCCATGTAGAGAGCATTGCAGTAGTCCAGGCGAGATGTAACGAGAGCATGAGTGACCGTGCATAGGGCATCCCGGTCCAGGTACAGAACAGGTACAGGTACAGAACAGGATTCCCTAATCCGGCTTCTAAGTGGGAAAAGTCTTTTCTCACCTGTCAAACAATAGCTGAGTTTACTGCTTTTCTCTGGTGGGGTGGGGGCTTAAAATCTATTGCGCACCATAACTCACACAATTGAGGAGGTCAAACCAGTAAATATGGGATCCAAATGAAGTCTGGATCTGATCTGAGACTTTTTATGCACAGAGGTTATGTCCTTCTTTACCCACGTGGCATCTTGTATAGGTAGTCCTTGTTTAGTGACCATTTGCAGTTACGTGATGAAAAAAAAGGAACTTTATGGCCAACCCTTGCGTTTACGACCTCCTTAGGTCTGTAAAGCAAAGGAAAGCAGAAACAGGACCATAAGCATAGTTGTGGTTTCACTTAGCACTGGCTTAATGACTTGAGTTGCTGGTCCCAACCGATGTTTGCTAAATGAGGACTACCTTTAAGTTCATTAAGCTTATAGCTTCCAGAATTCCCAGCCTGCGGGGATACTGGCCCAGTGTGGATTGGGCAAAACTTTGGATTCCACCAGCGAAACAAGGCTCAGATCCAGATCTAGCCTACATTCTCCTCTTGTCTAAAATGGAAAAGATGGACAAGCCTGTCCTCGATTCTGAAGACTGATTCAAGCAAATGTCCAAATGCAAACCTCAAAGGTGAAAGGTGTCCCAGAACCAACCTGAGCCAGAGGTGATATTCAGCCTGTTTGGGTGAACTGGAAGAGGAAATGCTGTATATACTGTAATAGAAATATACTTTATATACTGTATTTCAGGAACAAATCTGATTAAGGCTGCAAAAGTCAAACCCATTATTATTATTATTTTTGTCCTCAACTCATCTTTCTCTCCTCTCTCTTAAACTCTGGGGTCCCAGGGTGTCGAAGTCTTAAATGGGAAGATCCAGGATGTCTACAAGCTACCATCGCCTATCCCTTGCCAGACAAATCCTGCAGGGGAACCCATTAACCTGCGTATCCCGTTCCCACCAGCATCCGAAGAGGAAACAAAAGGGGCTGCTGAAACGGTCAGACCATCTTGCAAATTAAGGAGGGGGAGGGGGTGATGGGGATGAGAATAAACAGGTTGGATGGCAAAATAGCAAATAGTAGGGATTTTAATGACCTTTTCTCATCTGAATCCCCTCTTACTAGCAGCAACACACGGAGCAGTGTGCATCAGGATATTAATCTTAAGAGGACCCTAGCATTTTTTGAATTTGAAATATATTTTTAATTGTCTGGCCAGAGTCACACAACGTCATCTTCCTTTAACAATCCCATAATCTCTTGCGGGGTGGGATCTGGCCAACTGAATGGAGCGAGCAGACTGTTTTAATGGCCAGATGCCCTTCCTGTCTCCAGTGTGGAGTTTTGTTCAGCAGATATATTCTCAGTGTGCCCAGAGAGAGAGAAATATCTGCCTCTACCTAGGATCGAACTCACAGCCTCCTGATTGTGAGGCGAGAGCTTCACTTCTAGGCCACTGCACTACTCCTGAATTCACACAACGTGCCAAAACCTAAATCGAAGCTAAAAAAAAAACCCAAAACATAGTTGCTATATCACATACTATTTGCATTTTAATTGGTTGGCTAAATTATCTCCCTTTTTCTGAGTTTCCACAGGGCATTGAGCCGTAAACTATAACATCCTGGATTCACACAATGCAATAAGTTATGCACATACACACACATGCACACACACACAAAATAACAGAATAACAATCCCACCAACCAAGCTTGGTTTGCGGTATGAATCAAGCCACTACATTTTCAACTGATTTGATTGTGCCGTGTGGCTAGAGTAGGCTTTTGTGCCAAGTTGTCAAAGGAGAGGATTATGTTAGAATACTTTTCTCAGTTCAACTGAGGAAAGGGTACTTGCAAGGCATTTTAACTTAAAAGAACGGGAGGAACAGAAAAGAGGAAGACGAATGAGTCAGAATAATGTACAGTAAGTGTAAACTTAAAAATGCGGCTAAAAACAGAAGATGTGCCTCCATCTAAATCAACATAAGTAAAATAAACTGTTGGAGGAAATGTCCATCCGGGCTCAGTTCCAAGTGGGGAGAAAGACCCCGGAAACATGGTGGCTGTTTGGAAAGATGGTTTTTATTGGGGGACAGGACCACGTGGTTTGAGATCCTGGCAAAAAGGCACATGGAGTGGCGAGAGGAATATATTTATATACTCTCTTGGGCCCTGTCTTAGTGTTTCCTGTTCCTGAACAAGAAATGTATCCCATTGGCTCTCAGACTCCCAGGGGGCGGGGGTCTTAACTAACCTTGTAGGCTGTGTGTGTCCCAGGCTTGGTTGAGCCTGGCTGGGTGATATAATCTCCCCAGGTGCCATGTGGTGAGATGGGTAGAGGGCTAATCCTATCATGTCCTGAGGGCCGTGTCTTAATCCCATCACCCTGGAGCTGAAGGAGTGTGTGTGTGTGTGTGTGTGTGTGTGTGTGTGTGTGTGTGTGTGGCCAGACAACTGCAGGAAGCTGCCTTGTCTTTAAAAACACATTTCTCCTTTTCTCATCCAGGGGAAATATAATATTCTGCCTCTTTAATATTTCCTACAATATTTCATTCTCCTAGGAGTGGGGTGGGTGCTTACTTCCTACAAAACTGAAAAGGAATTTAGGATTGCAAGTTACACAGACCAATAAGTTTCCAATTAATTTAGCACCTGTATCAGATGCTCTTGGTTAAATTGAAGATGCTTTCTTAGGACATTCATACAGTGCCTTAGATTCATAGCCAATTAAGCGATCTTGCCTATGTTTCCTCTCTCCCATAAACCCTCCCAGACCTCTGAAGCGGTCCCTTCAATGTCCACCCTCATCTACAAGAACATGGAGAGATGGAAGAAGATCAGACAAAGGTAGGGCTTGTGTAACAGAAAGCCAAACTGTGGCCCAGAGGCACAAGATCAGGGGTGAAATCCAGCAGGTTCTGACGAACTGGTAGCGGAAATTTTGAGTAGTTCGGAGAACTGGCAAATACCACCTCTGGCTGGCCCCAGGAGTGGGGAGGGAATGGGGATTTTGCAGCATCCTTCCCCTGGAGTGGGGTGGGAATGGAGATTTTGCAGTATCCTTCTGGAGTGGGGTGGGAATGGAGATTTTGCAGTTTCCTTCCCCTGCCACGCCCACCAAGCCACACCCACAGAACCGGTAGTTTAAAAAATTTGGATTTCACCACTGCAAAAGATCCAGTTATTGGTTCCCATGCGAGAATTCACTGCGTAACGGGAAAGAATTTGTGGAAAGGATAATGCAACAACAACAACAAAATCCACGTGCAATGGTTGACTTGTGGCCTGTTTCCAGGTGGAAAGAAGCTTCGCAGAAGAACCAGTTGCGCTATTCTGAGAGCATGAAGATCCTTAAGGAGATGTATGAACGGCAATGAAGAGTGAGGGGCTCATGTCTTCTTGGAATCCCTCGTCGCCTGGGATTACAGAAATGACTGCTTCTGAGTTTGTCTATCAATAAATGCAGCTTTTGTTTTGCAGATTTTGTGACTTTGTAGATTTTGTGAGGCTTGACTTCATAAGAAGACATACCAGGACCCCTATAAATGTATGCATCGTGCATGCTACGATGCATGTCTTTCCCAACCTAGTTATCCTAGTTATTAGCTGAGCTGTGGCCTTGGTTCACACAACACACTCAACCATAAGTTAATGACACTGGCTAGGTTCCTGCCACATTGGCCACAACCTGGCCCACCAGTCTTCAACCGGTATATTGTGCAAATACAATTCATATGTTTAAAGAGGCCATTCGTGTCAAAATTGAACAGCCCCCTCTCAACAGAGGGGGAGGGATACGACATCATCTATCTCCAAACTACAACACAATCCTTTCAACAGTTCCAAGAAGGCTCAGGTGACTCTGAGGACACAGATAAACCTCCAGGTGACCTTAGAGACCTGCTAAAAGAATGCAAATGACCAGCTGTCTGCAAGGAGGATAAATCCTTCCATTCCCCTCCATCCAGTCAGAACTGAAGAAGCGAAATGTCCTCAAAGAAAAAAATCCCCAGAAAGTCCAGTTGCCTCCTGGGAAAAAAAAAAGAGGGGGGGGACCTTTGGCACAACCATGATGTGGATGACTGAGAATCTCCATATACAATTCATACGGTTAGCTAATGATTCAGTGAGTTGTCCAGTCCTAGAAAATGTAGTTATTTGGGCTAAAGTAAAGGTAAAGGTTCCCCTTGCACATGTGTGCTAGTCGTTCCCGACTCTAGGGGACGGTGCTCATCTCTGTTTCAAAGCCGAAGAGACAGCACTGTCCGAAGACGTCTCTGTGGTCATGTGGTTGGCATGACTCAACGCTAAAGGCGCACGGAACGCTGTTCCCTTCCCACCAAAAGTGGTCCCGATTTTTCTACTTGCATTTTTTACGTGCTTTCGAACTGCTAGGTTGGCAGAAGCTGGGATAAGTAACGGGAGCTCACCCTGTTACATGGCATTAGTTCAGGAGTCGGCAACCTTAAACCCTCAAAGAGCCACAAAGGTCCTAATCAGAAGCTCCCCATACAATTCTGGAGCCGGCCGGAAGTCCAGTTCCCCCACCATAGAATCTCCTCCTAGTGCAGTGTCCTTTTTCCTCTACCTATCCTAACCAAAATCCCTATCAATTGTGGAGCCGAATGGAAAACCTGCCCGTTGCCATAGAGTCTCCTCCTAGCACGGCATGCTTCCCCCCCCCCCCAACCAGAAGTTCCTCTCAAAATTGTGGCACCGACCAGCGACAGGGAGCTGCAGCAGGGGGATAAAAGTGCCACATGTGGCTCCAGAGCCACCGGTTGCTGACCCCCTACACTAGGGATTCGAACTGCTGAACTGCCAACCTTTCGATCAACAAGTTCAGCATCTTAGCCACTGAGCCACCGCATCTCTTGAAATATTTGGGCTAGCCGTAGGGAAATATACTATGCAGACCTGGTCATGGAAAGATGGCTACTTCTGAACAACCATGTAGCTTGGATCTCACCCAATACGGTTTGAAGTTCAATATTGGCTTCCTTCAGGGACATAGGGGTTCCTTAAGGCAGAAGTCTCCAACCTTGGCAACTTTAAGGCTTGTGGACTTCAACTCCCAGAATTCCTCAGCCAGCTTTGCTGGCTGAGGAACTCTGGGAGTTGAAGTCCACAAGCCGTAAAGTTGCCAAGGTTGGAGACCTCTGCCTTAAGGGAATGGTCTGTGACATCCGTGCTTTTTCTTTCCTTCCCTATAGAGGTTTCAGTGTAATAAATCAATCTTGTAAATTGCCATGTATTATAATAAATTGTCCATGTAAATTAGCTTGGCATTGGAATACATTAATTAACCAGCTGATGCATAGCAGCTGCTGACTCTACTGTGCATGAAAAGACTTCCTGGAACCTACCTAGACTGCCAAAATATGAACCGAGATCGTATTTGGAGACAAAAAGTTCTCCCATATTAGGAACAGTTAGAACTTGTTAACAAGCCTAACGTTTCACCGCAATGCATCTTGATGGTGTGCTTTTTATAGTAGGTATTCTTCTTAAAGTAGTACTGTCCCGGTGTCTGGAAGCCGTACAGGTCTGGATGGGGAGGAACAGGCTCAAGCTTAATCCCTCCAAAGACGGAGTGGCTGTGGATGCCGGCACCCCGGTACAGTCAGCTGCAGTTGCGGCTGTCTGTTGGGGGCGAGTCATTGGCCTCAATGGAAAGGGTGCGCAACTTGGGCGTTCTCCTGGATGGGCGGTTGTCCTTTGAAGGCCATTTGGCAACCGTCTCCAGGAGAGCTTTTTATCAGGTTCGCCTGATCTGCCAGTTGTGTTCCTTCCTGGACCAGGATGCCCTATGCACAGTCACTCATGCTCTCGTTACCTCTCGCTTGGACTATTGCAATGCTCTCTACATGGGGCTCCCCTTGAAGAGCACCCGGAGACTCCAGTTAGTCCAGAATGCGGCTGCGCGAGTGATAGAGGGAGCAGTTCGGAGCTCCCATGTAATACCCGTCCTGCGCAGACTGCACTGGCTGCCTGTTGTCTTCCGGGTGCGCTTCAAGGTATTGGTGACTACCTTCAAAGCGCTCCATGGCTTAGGACCGGGATATTTACGGGACCGTCTACTGCCATCTTCTATCTCCCAGCGACCGATGCGTTCTCACAGAGAGGGACTCCTTAGAGTGCCGTCAGCCAGGCAATGTCGAGGGGGGAGGGTCTTCTCTGTGGGGGCTCCTACCCTGTGGAACGAACTTCCCCCTGGACTTCGACAATTACCTGACCTCCGGACCTTTCGCCGCGAACTTAAAACTTATTTATTTCATCTTGCTGGACTGGCTTGAATTTTTAAAATTTTTAATTGATTTTATGGGTTTTAAATTTTATAAATTTTACAGGGTTGATATTGTATTTTAAATGGGGCCAATTGAATAAGTTTTTTAATGGTTGTTTTTAGCATTGTATGTGTTGTTTTTTGTATTTTTTATTGTGGCTGTAAACCTCCCTGAGTCCTTCGGGAGAAGGGCGGTATACAAATTAAAATATTATTATTAAAATATTATTATTAAAGGAGAAAGTAAAGGAGATGAAGGCTAAATTAGTTGAATACAGCTAATCCTCGTGTCCAGCTTCAAAAGACGTTTTTGCTATTGCAGCGATGATCGCTTCTCAGCTTGCCAGTGAACCATGGGGGGAGAGAAAGGGTAGATGGAAAGTAAACAAGTTCCAGACATCAAGATGCCAGCTGTGAGGACCAAGGACCCTTCAGCAGGTGTTTACCAGGATGTTCCCAGACGTTCCCACAACAATACTGTGGAGCAGCTGCCCAAAAAAGCCAGCACAGTTCTGGGCTGCATAAACAGAGGGACAGAATCAAGATCACGTGAAGTGTTAATATCACTTTATAAGGCCTTGGTAAGGCCACACTTGGAATATGGCATCCAGTTTTGGTCGCCAGGATGTAAAAAAGTTGTGGAGACTTTAGGTGGCTCAGTGACTAAGAAACTGAGCTTGTCGATCAGAAAGGTCGGTGGTTCGAATCCCTATAGGTCTCCTGCGTGAGCAGGGGGGTTGGACTAGATGACCTCCAAGGTCCCTTCCAACTCTGTTACTGACTCTAGAAAGAGTGCAGAGAAGAGCAACCAAGGTGATTAGAGGACTGGAGGC
Organism: Ahaetulla prasina; assembly: GCF_028640845.1. NCBI lineage: Eukaryota > Metazoa > Chordata > Lepidosauria > Squamata > Colubridae > Ahaetulla > Ahaetulla prasina. The sequence continues at coordinate 22,613,630 of NC_080548.1, read as the reverse complement.
TAAAACTTATGAAGAACCGTTGCTGTAACTGGGTAGGTCTAGTCTGATGAAAAGGACCAGGGGAGACATGATAGCAGTGTTCCAATATCTCAGGGGTTGCTCCAAAGAAGAGGGAGTCAAGCTCTTCTCCAAAGCACTTGAGGGCAGGACAAGAAGCAATGGGTGGAAACTAATCAAGGCGAGAAGCAACTTAGAACTAAGGAGAAATTTCCTGACAGCTAGAACAATTAATCAGTGGAACAACTTGCCTGCAGAAGTTGGGAATGCTCCAACACTGGAAGTTTTTAAGAAGAGATTGGATAACCATTTGTCTGAAGTGGTGTAGGGTTTCCTGCCTAAGCAGGGAACTAGAAGACCTCCAAGGTCCCTTCCAACTCTGTTATTCTATTCTATTCTAACTCAGGGGTGTCAAACTCCAGGCCCACAGACTGGATCCAGCCCACTGGGTGCTTAGATCTGGCCCGTGGGGCCACCCTGGAAACAGTAAGAAACCAGCCCGTAGTGTCTCTGCCAATGAAAACAGGCTCCCAAGCTTCATTTCCAGCTGCGACAGCCTTCTGCAACCCTCTGCCAGCAAAAAACAGAGCTCGGGAGGTACGTCCGTCCTTACTGGGAAGAAGAGAAACAAACCCACTTCTCCTAACATCTATTTTGCCTTATGTGGGTTGGACTCACCTATTATAAGCTATCTGGCTTCACATATGATAAGTCATCCTGGATTTAGAGAATGTATAAGAGCCAAGACAGCAACTTCTTGTTGTTAGTTGTGAAGTAGTGTCCGACCCATCGTGACCCCATGGACAACATTCCTCCAGGTCTTCCTGTCCTCTACCATCCTCTGGAGTCCATTTAAGCTCACGCCGACTGCTTCAGTGACTCCATCCAGCCACCTCGTTCTCTGTCATCCCCTTCTTCTTTTGCCGCCAATCGTTCCCAGCATTAGGATCTTCTCCAGTGAGTCCTTCCTTCTCATTAGGTGGCCAAAGTATTTGAGATTCCTCTTCAGGATCTGGCCTTCTAAAGAGCAGTCAGAGTTGATCTCCTCTAGGACTGAGTTGTTTGTTCACCTTGCAGTCCAAGGGACTCGCAGGAGTCTTCTCCAGCACCAGAGTTCAAAGGCCTCAAGTCTTTGGCGCTCAGCCTTTCTTATGGTCCAACTTTCACAGCCATCCATTGCAACTGGGAACACCATAGCCTTGACTATACCCACTTGAGCAACTTGATAGGAAGTCCTATCTATAGCCTATTATGTAAACATGTATTTTGCTATCTTCCTCCACAAAGTTCATGATAGGTTCCAGAGAGCATTCTCAACTTACTCTTTGCAGCTGGGCTGAGAGCCAAGGATCATTGTGACTCGGCAAGTATTGCAAATTGGGGTGTTTCTTTTTCCCCCTCATCGCATACAAAGGAATACGACGCTCCAGCACCCGACACCAATTCTTGTGAGTCCTGCTAAGCAGACAGGTTTTCTAGCCACCCAGAGATGCATTTTAAGGGTGGGGAAAATCATTTTTAAGATGGCATAGGCTTCAACTCTAAGGAGCAGCCTGATTTAAGATGATCCTGTGCAGCTGGTACATCAATCAGGCACACATGACTCAGTTGTTCCCAAAGGTACAAGGTGAACAGCCAACATCTAAAAACCTTTCCCTGACATCAGCTTTCAATTGTGGCTGCGTCTGAATGTTCTCTTCTGCTATGGTTGAACGACTAACGAATCATAACAACAAATCATAGGTTGGACAAGCCGTAAAACCTGGTTTGCAATCCCAGTGCAATGTTAAAACAATATGCAGTGTTAAAAAAAATATATGGCTTGATACGCTGAAATGAATTTGGAGACTGTAGGGCTGAAAAGATGTAGGATATGAGAAAATTCAAGAAATAAAATAGTATGTAGGTATATAAGTTAGAAATGCATATAAGTAAATTTTGCTTAAGCAGGGGGGTTAGATTAGACGACCTGCAAGGTCCCTTCCAGCTCTGCTATTCTGTTAGATTTGTTAAACATTATTCTGCTTTAAGATAGTGGAGAAGAGACATGCTGAAAATGTAAATCTTCTTTGTTTGAGGCCCCTTAGAAAGAGGCCCAGCTATGGGGACATTCCTTAATGCCAGGGCAGTAGAGATAAGGAAGAGCCATGCTTGCAAAATATCTTATGGGTAGAAATAGGGAGTATTGATCGTAATAGGGAGGTGTTGAAAAACATGTAATTAAAAGAAAGAGACGATGTTGTTTCTGAAGGCGTAGCAGCGGATTAGTGGGTCATTGTGTCTGATGTAGGAGGGGCATGGGGGACATCAGGCTAGGGGACTATAAAATGTGATGCTTTTGAAATTTCAAGTGTGGCTTCCTGGCTCAAACTCCTCTGTTGAGATCTGCTGGGATATACCCAACCTATTTTGCAAAATTGCTTTTATTATTATTTTCTTTTAATAAAATATTTTAATAAAATTTTAATAAAAATAATAAAATTTAATAAATAAATAATAAAAATAAATCTAATAAAATCTCTTTGTTTTCATCCACCCATGTTTGTTGGCTGAATTCATTTCCAGCAAAGGGACACTGTGGTTGTGTTTTATTCCTGATGCTAAACAGTTGTGTTCACTTAACATTTAATACCCATTGCAAACTTAATACTGGCTTGGTTTACTCGACAGGTCAAGATCAGGAGGGGTTGTAAAGTCTTCCACTGTAGGAATTTAGCACCCACCCCTCTCCTAGAAGAATGAAATATTCTAGGAAATATTTTAAAAAGCAGAATATTATACCTTCCTGGATGAGAAAAGGAGAAACATGCTCTTGGAAAGCGGCCCCCACCTTTGTTAATAGCCCCAGAAAGACAAAAGACATCTTATCTACAACACAGAAGACCTTCAGCTCCAGGGTGATGGGATTAAGACATGGCCCTCATGACATGATAGGATTAGCCTCTACCCATCTCACCACATGGCACCTGGGAAGATTACATCAGCCAGCAAGACTCAGGCAAGCTTGAGGGACAACCTACATGTTAGCTAAGACTCCCACCCCCAGAAAGGTCAAAGCTCAGAAAAAGCATAAAGCCAGGGAGCACACAGGATCTCAGCCCCTTTTCTGTTCAGGATCTCAAGCCATGTGATCCTGGCCACCATTAAACCATCTTTCCAAGCAGCCTCCACGTTTCCAGTGTCTTTGTCCCCACTTGGAACTGAACCCAGATGGATATTTCTTCCAACACCACCAAGCTGAATCCTAAACCATCTGACCAGATAATAGCCTACTTCCCAACATGTGATCCCTCTCCTTCATTATGGAGTTCATTACCCATTTTTCTCTACTTCCTTTTTTAACTCACGCAAAGGATTTATTTATTTATTTGCATTTATATCCCGCCCTTCTCCGAAGACTCAGGGCGGCTTACACTATGTCAAGCAATAGTCTTCATCCATTTGTATATTATATACAAAGTCAACTTATTGCCCCCAACAATCTGGGTCCTCATTTTACCTACCTTATAAAGCAGGGGTGTCCAAACTTGGTCCCTTTAAGACTTGTGGACTTCAACTCCCAGAGTTCCTCAGCCAGCTTTGCTGGCTGAGGGACTCTGGGAGTTGAAGTCCACAAGTCTTAAAGGGACCAAGTTTGGACACCCCTGTTATAAAGGATGGAAGGCTGAGTCTACCTTGGGCCTGGTGGGGCTTGAACCTGCAGTAATTGCAAGCAGCTGCTGTTAATAACAGACTGTCTTACCAGTCTGAGCCACAAAGGCCACAGAGGATCTGCTAAGAGTGTTCAAAGCAGCATTTAAATGTTCAGGAAATAATTTGGACGGGGGTATGATTTATGATATTATAGATAGCTATGGATAACTAGAATTGGAAGAACCTAAAATCTATGGAAGAATCTAGATCAGGGGTATCCAACCTCGGCAATGTTAAGACTTGTGGACTTCAACTCCCAGAATTCAACCTGTGGATTTAGACTCCCAGAATTCCCCAGCCAGAATTCTGGGAGTCCAAGTCCGCAAGTCTTAAAGGGACCAAGGTTGGAGATCCCTGGTCTGGCCAACTCCCAGGCAAACAATTTGCCAAATTGCATGTTAAATCTTTGCAAAAGGCAGGATTTTTTTTTAAAGCTGAGTGGCACCAATCCAGCAGTTGCCCCAGAATTGCATCTTGAAAATATCTTGATTTCACTGTTGGCTAAATGTTTAAAATAAACTTTGGTAGCTTTCCATTGGATTTTGCCACACTTGATTTGTCTTGCGTCAATGCCACTCACCTCCTTTACAATCCATTCAGGAAAGAATGCAATTGAAAGCCATCTCTACTCCTAATTCCGGGTGGAGATTAGCTTTTTTTTTTTTTACGTCCTCATTAAACATAATATAGACAAGTACCAACAGATTTCAAGAAACAATTCCTTTCATGGGCATTGCGTATCTGGTTGTTTGATTTGCGTCCACCTGGCTGCAAGATTCTCCTTGGCACATTTCAAAAGTCTTTTGTTCTCTACCTCATTAACTAGAAGCATTTTCTTTTAACATGGGAGCTAGGAATTATCATTTATAAAGGATAATTATTGGTGTACACCTATCCCACTCCCTGCTCCTGACCCCTTTCTGCAGAAGAACCATAATGTAGAATAGAATTTTTATTGGCCAAGTGTGATTGGACACACAAGGAATTTGTCTTGGTGCATATGCTCTCAGTGTACATAAAAGAAAAGATACAACATTTACAACACAATTGATGGTCAATATATCAATATAAATCATAAGGATTGCCAGCAACAAGTTATAGTCATACAGTCATAAGTGGAAAGAGATTGGTGATGGGAACTATGAGAAGATTAATAGTAGTGCAGATTCAGTAAATAGTCTGACAGTGTTGATGGAATTATTTGTTTAGCAGAGTGATGGCCTTCGGGAAAAAACTGTTCTTGTGTCTAGTTGTTCTGGTGTGCAGTGCTCTATAGCGTCGTTTTGAGGGTAGGAGTTGAAACAGTTTATGTCCAGGATGTGAGGGATCTGTAAATATTTTCACGGCCCTCTTCTTGATTCGTGCAGTATACAGGTCCTCAATGGAAGGCAAGTTGGTAGCAATTATTTTTTCTGCAGTTCTAATTATCCTCTGAAGTCTGTGTTTTTCTTGTTGGGTTGCAGAACCGAACCAGACAGTTATAGAGGTGCAAATGACAGACTGTATAAACAAATAATTCCCTCAACACTGTCAGACTATTTACTGAATCTGCACTACTATTAATCTTCTCATAGTTCCCATCACCAATCTCTTTCCACTTATGACTGTATGACTATAACTTGTTGCTGGCAATCCTTATGATTTATATTGATCATCAATTGTGTTGTAAATGTTGTACCTTGATGAACGTATCTTTTCTTTTATGTACACTGAGAGCATATGCACCAAGACAAATTCCTTGTGTGTCCAATCACACTTGGCCAATAAAATTCTATTCTATTCTATTCTATTCTGTATAAATGTATTGTTGTTGTTAGTTGCGAAGTCGTGTCCGACCCATCACAACCCCATGAACAACGTCCCTCCAGGCCTTCCTATCCTCTACTATCCTCTGGAGTCCATTTAAGCTCACGCCTACTGCTTCACAGAATGTATTCTTTCTCCTTAAATTCATTAGCAGGAAAATCTTTTATGTGAAGTTCTAGTTCAGTGGTAGTCAACCTGGCTCCCTACCGCCCACTAGTGGGCGTTCCAGCTTTCATGGTGGGCAGTAGGGGTTTTGTCCGATACTGAAGCACTTTCCTTTTTTTAATTTTATTCACTTTTTAAAAAAAATTCATAGCATTATTTAAAAACATTTTCATTTCATTTGTATCGCCCGCACATAAGTTTAGTTCATGTTACATAAGTGAAACTAAATGGCGCTATAGTGCGACCGCAAACAAAAGAGCCTCGTCCCAGAATAGCTTACGCATCTCCCCCCACACCATCAAGCTATAACAGACAAGCAGAGCTGGTAGCCGGAGCCCCCCCCAAACCCAATCCACAATGCACGAGAGGCATGCGCAGACGATACATGGCGCATTACTGTGGAACTGATGGGCGGTTAGAAAATTTTACTACTAACACGGCTGGGGTAGTTCAGGCTGTAAGATAGCCTGTTTTTAAAACACAGCTGCCTGCAATTACTGCAGGTTCTAGTCCCACCAGGCCCAAGGTTGACTCAGCCTTCCATCCTTTATAAGGTAGGTAAAATGAGGACCCAGATTGTTGGGGGGGCAATAAGTTGACTTTGTAAATATACAAATAGAATGAGACTATTGCCTTACACACTGTAAGCCGCCCTGAGTCTTCGGAGAAGGGCGGGATATAAATGTAAAAAAAAAAAACATACAAAAGTGGGCGGTAGGTATAAAAAGGTTGACTAGCCCTGTTCTAGTTCATCATTCACAGAACTACTGTGTTTCCCCGAAAATAAGACCGTCTTATATTTTTTTGAACTCTGAAATAAGCGCTTGGCCTTATTTTCGGGGAGGTCTTATTATTTTGGGGCACATGGAGCATGACAGGGCTCCTCTTGCCATCTTATCTGATTTCCAGATCTGTCTCCCTAACCCAAGGAAATGGCGCGGACTGGCTGCACATGTGTTTAAATATTTTCAGGGAGGGCTTATTTTAGCACGCGCACTCAAAAGCCCAATTGTGCTTATTATCCGGGGAGGTTTAATTTTCAGGGAAACAGGGTAGTTTTACCCATTAATTAGAAATTTGATCTGTTTTCACAAAACACAAGATTTGATTTCACCCTCCCCAGATTTGCAACATAGGCATGATGGATGAAAATGCAAATGATATGCAAGATATTGTAAAAATAAAAATCAAGGAGCACATCGAAAACTTGGGACTCAGATTAAATATCAAGGCCAAGCTAATGACAACAGATACATCAACCAGACTTAGGTATTGAAATAGCGGATAGCCCCCAACTTTTAGGACACTGTTGGCGAACCTTCTCGGCATCCGAGTGCCGAAATGGGAGCGAGTGCATGCGCATGCCAGAAACTGGAAGTGCAGCCGCCCGGTGCACATGTGTGCACCGGGAAGATCAGGGGTGAAATGTTAAATTTGTTACTGGTTCTGTGAGTGTGGCTTGTTGGGGGTAGGGTAATGTGACTGGGTAGGTATGGACAGCTTTTTTTTTTTTTTAAGTATTCAAAAATACTTTTGAAAGTATTTTTTGTACCACCTCTTCGGCCGATTCCCTCCCCACTCCAGGGGAAGGATACTACAAAATCTCCATTCCCACCTCACTCCTGGGGGAAGGATACTGCAAAATCCCCATTCCTTCCCCACTCCAGGGGAAAGATACTGCAAAATCTCCATTTCCACCCCACTCCAGAAGGATACTGCAAAATCTCCATTCCCACCCCACTCCAGGGGAAGGATACTACAAAATCTCCATTCCCACCCCACTCCAGGGGAAGGATACTGCAAAATCCCCATTCCCACCCCACTCTGGAGCTAGCTAGAGGTGGTATTTGCCGGTTCTCCGAACTGCTCAAAATTTCCGCTACCGGTTCTCCAGAACCTGTCAGAACCTGCTGGATTTCAACCCTGCCACAGCTCCTTCCCGTCAAGTTGCATGGGCAATTGCATCCATTACCATTCCCCTTAAAGAAAGGATAACAACTTCAGGTTTATTGGTAAGTATCCCTTGGGCAACATTTGGCTCTTAAACAAAAAAGCACTTTATTGCAAATGGGTATTTATACAAGGAAGTCAGTTCAGTGTGAAGAGTGGTACAGAGTAAGCCTGTGAAGGAAGAGAGATGTTTCTAGCCAGAGGAAGAAAACGCCATCCTCTTCTCCAGTAGATGGACTAAAATTTGAAGACAACAGTGTCTTTGCATCCCAGCAGCCATTAGCAGGGTAGGAAAGGAACGTCACTTCCTTAAAGGCTTAAGAGTGAACAACCTTGTACCTAACAAGCGAGGGGAGTCCATGGGGGGTGGGGGAGAGAAATATGAAAAATTCTTGGCCAAGCTGCTTCTCTCTCATTTTTCAATGACAGCCGGCTTCTCTTGGCGAGTGATGGGAATGCTCCGTTCCAATGCAGGGGTTTTAGTGGGGGCAGTGATGGAGAGCACCCCTTCCGGAGACAAGGCGGAGACGATGGCGGCCGGATCAACTCCCTTGGGAATCGTGTAGCGACGGTGGAACTCCCGGGAGATGTAGCCATGTTCATCCTGTAAGAACAGAGTGAGACAAGAGGAATGAATGGTGAAACGGGAAAGCAATGACCTGATACTAGAATAGAATAGAATTAGAATAGAATAAGAATAAAATAAGAATAGAATTAGAATAGAATAGAATCAGAATAGAATAGGAAATATAAATAAATAGGAATAGAATAGGCCAAGTGTGATTGGAGACACAACGAATTTGTCTTGGTGCATATGCTCTCAGTGTACATAAAAGAAAACATACATTGTCAAGAATCATAAGGTAGAACACTTAATGATAGTCAGAGGGTACAAATAAGCAATCAGGAAACAGTATCGATATAAATTGTAAGGACACAAGCAACAAAGTTACACTCATGCAGTCATAAATGGGAGGAGATGGGTGATAAGAACGAAGAGAAGACTAATATTAATGCAGCCTTCGTGAATAGTTTGACAGTGTTGAGGGAATTATTTGTTTAGCAGAGTGATGGCGTGGGGGGAACTGTTCTTGTGACTACTAAAGGTAGTCCTTGACTTACAATCACAATTGAGCCAAACATTTCTGTTGCTAAGTGAGGGAAGTGGGGATTTTGTAAAAGGCGAAAGCAGTGAAGGCAGCCATTCTGCAAATCTACAAACAATAGGTAGGCGATATTTCAGGAAAGCATCCAAAAGAGCTCCCCAAAATTTAAAATATTCCACGGGTGTAATACATGCTTTGTCTTTAACTGCAGCAAAAAAAAAAAAGTTTAAATAGGAGGTGGTTCAAGTATCATCCCATCTCCCATTGCTAGAACTCTCAACAGGTAAAGCTCAGAAATATTTTTGTGAGCTATTTTTGTCCTTTTTGTGACAATATTTTTGTCCTTTTTGTGTTGTGTTTTTGTGTTGTGTTGCATGGATGATTTTAGGCTATTAGTACATTAATGCCAGATTAATACAACACACACTAGACTAGACTAAAATAAGATAATCCGTGGTTCAGCATATTGGAAAAAATCAAGACATCATGTTAAGTCATAAGGTTTAAATGTTTGAAGCCAGATTGTATGAATACAGATAGTCTTTGACAACAGTTTAGTGACCACTCAAAATTACAACAGCACTGAAAAAAAAGTGATTTATGGTGGTTTTCACACTTACGACCATTGCAGAATCCCCATGGTCATGGGCTCAAAATTCAGACATTTGGCAACTGACAGACATATTTATGACAGTTGCAGTGTCCCAAGGTTATGAGGCAAGACTCAGTTAACAAATGCCTCACTTAACAAGGGTAATTTTGCTAAATTAGGAGTAGAAATAGAATAGAATAGAATAGAATTTTTATTGGCCAAGTGTGATTGGACACACAAGGAATTTGTCTTGGTGCATATGCTCTCAGTGTACATAAAAGAAAAGATACGTTCATCAAGGTACAACATTTACAACACAATTGATGGTCAATATATCAATATAAATCATAAGGATTGCCAGCAACAAGTTATAGTCATACAGTCATAAATGGAAAGAATAGAATAGGAATAGAATAGAATAAGAATAGGAAGAAACAAAAATTGTGGAAAGGAAATTGGGTACATGTGCATATCTAAGTATATATGTAAATAAAATAATCAGAGTAATATATTATAGCGATATAATATATTATAGTGATTATAGTGATATAGAGCTCCCAAGCTCCCAACCAATCAGTTCAAACCCACACTAGCAGTTAAAAGGAAGAAACAGTTGCAATTGCACATTGCTCCTAGAAGCACGAAGCTATAAACACCAGCCTGAAGATGACGAATGAGACTTCGTCAAAACGTCGCCAAGACACTTCCAATTTTACGCGGGAGAAAACCCGAATAACCAAAGACCTACATATATATATATATAGAAATATATGTATAAAAGATACATTAGGATAAGAGAGAAAATGTATATGTATTGATCACCGACACGAAACTGTTGAAAAGAAGAAAGTGTTAATATTTCTTTGTTTTTTTTAAAAAAATCTGTTTAATAAAAATTATTAAAAAAGAAAAAAACAAGGGTGATTTTGGATGGTTGTACATTGGAGACTGCTTGTATATACCTAAATTGTAACTTATTAACCCAAGGGTAGGATTAAGCACTTTGTGCAAGATCAACCTTTTCATATCCAACCCTAAATGCATCTGTGTGTGAAAATGCTGAGGAATGCAAATTCAATTTGAGTTCCAAGTTAAACACAGGTTTTAAAATGCGGCTTTAAAATACAGTTTCACCCACGTCAATCTCAGTTTTTTACAAGGTAAAACAGCAGAAGGTGTAACACGCTACATACCGGACGTTCCTCATGTTTGGCGTGTACTTCAATATAGTCGCCTACCACCTTCACATTTAGCTCTTCTGGTGAAAAGTGCTTGACATCCAGCAAGACAGAGAATTTATCCTTGTCCAGCTTCATCTGGAAAAAAGGAAGGGGGAAAAAGTGGGTGAGAAACTACCAGCCTTTCTGAATCTAGCAGAGAACATTTTCTGTTTTGGGTAGTCCTGCAGACATACACAATTAAACTGTATTGGTTTTTAAGCCAAGGGTGTACCACCTTGGCAACTTTAAGGCATGTGGACTTCAACTCCCAGAATTCCCCATGGCTGACTAGGGAATTTTGGGAGTTGAAGTCCACAGGTCTTAAAGTTGCCAAGTTTGGATATCCCTGGTTTAAGCCATTTCCACTGGAAACAGGTTCCACCCCTAATTTAATTCCAACCAGGAACAACTTTATGTCTATACAGTACACACACACACAGCCCATATTTTCATATTTATAAATAAATCATTTAACATCTGAAGGCTACCAGGCAGGTTTGAGCTCAGACTTCTATAAATCATCTTTGAATACCTTTCTCATTGAGCCACGGTGGCGCAGTGGTTAGAGTGCAGTACTGCTGACTGCCGGCTGCCTGCAATTTGGCAGTTTGAATCTCACCAGGCTCAAGGTTCACTCAACCTTCCAAGGTGGGTAAAATGAGCACTCAAATTGTTGGGGGAAATATGCTGACTCTGTAAACCGCTTAGAGAGGGCTGTAAAGCAGTATATAAGTCTAAGTGTTATTGCTATTCTCCTCAGCAGAATGCAGGATTTCCCCCCCCCATCACTCTCAAGGAAAGCCAGCAATAGAACCACCTGGAAACATGAGTGTGCAAGTATCTCATAGGTGCACAAGTTACAAGAATGCCATAGCTGTAGGGCATCTGTGTTTCTACAACAACCAATCAGAAACCATCCACTAAGTTATATAGGGTGGGACCATTGCTTATGTTCCTAGGCAACATCCATCCATCAAAAAAGTATTGGTCCAATGCCCAGCCTCTTTTGCTACCATCCAGATGTTAAATTCCAAGTCTTTGTAGTTAGAAAACGATTTACAAATGAAGTTTTGGTAAGTGTTTTCTAGGCACCCCATTATTTGTATTGGTTCCATTCATCCTGCAGAAACAAGAAACCATGTTACTTGAATGGCTTTCTCGGGGTTGCTTTCTGGCTTTAAAAGTTTGGCAGGGAGTACCTGGAAACTAAACTAACTGCCTCCCTGCTGTCCAAATCTTCATGTTCAATAATGGAAAGAAGGCAAGAAGTCAAACTCCAGGGCAAGACGAGGTGCTTTGCACCCCAAAGGCTCCCCATGGTAGGATTTTTGAAAAGAGAAAAAAAAATAGTTTAACAGGAAGATCATCTATCCTGCTCCAGAGAAAAGTATTGCAAGTTTAACTAACAGGTGAATTTGGAGAGTGACCAGTAAGCCACGGTCTACAGAAGAAACGGCAACCGGCCAAGTTCCTGCGATCCATCAACCTTAACCAATGATTGACAAGCCACCATGGGTGGGTTTTACTTAGCACGAGCTCAAGTGGCTCCTTGCTGGTCTCCCAAGCCAAGTTGCAACCGGGCCAAGGACCAGCTTCCTCTGTTCCCTGCTGTCTTTCTAGTCAAGGGAGCCAAGGGCAAGGGGCGAGCAGGCAGCCATCCAACAGGATAGGGTTTCTTCTACGCCTCTAAGGGCTGCCTGTCCTATGCCAGTCCACGGGCCTGGAGGGCAATTGGGTTGGCATTGCCCTTTCGGCTGGGCCAGAGGAAAAGAACGTTACCATAATAGGCAGCGGGCTCTCATATTCCGCTTGGCACCACCACCACCACCCCCTTCCCGTGCTTTGCCCCGCTTCCTTTCCCTCATCGGGTCCGGCCCTTTTCGCCCCTTTGTCCTGCTAAGATGCGCGGAACCTCATTCCCCACGCCGCCCTCGGCACGAGAGTCCACGGCCGGGGAGGTGGGGGAGAAAGCCCGGAACAAACCCACCCGCGACCTAGCCAAAATCCGACGCAAGTCCTGCCCCAGGATATCTAGACGGTTGCCCAAGACCCTCCCAGCCCCGGAGAGAGAGGGGGGGGAAGGGAAGGGGGAGAGGGAGAGAAGAGGGAGAGAGGGAGGGAGAGAGGGAGGGAGGAAGGGAAGAGGAGGGAGAGGGAGAGGGAGACAGGAAGGGAAAATAGGGAGAGAGAGAGAGGAAGGGAAAATAGGGAGAGAGAGAGAGAGAGAGAAAGAAAGGAAGAGGAGGGAGAGAGGGAGGGAGGAAGGGAAGAGGGGGAGAAGAGGGGAAGAGGGAGAGAGAGGGGGAGGGGAAGGGACGAGAGAGAGGAAGGAAGGGGAGAGGGAGGAGGAAAGGGAGGGAAGAGGAGGAGGGAAAGGGAGGGAAGAGGAGGACGGGAAGAGGGAGAGAGGAAAGGAGAAGGAAGGGAGGAGGGAGAGAAGAGGGAGAGAGGGAGGGAGAGAGGGAGGGAGGAAGGGAAGAGGGAGAGGAGGGGGAGAGGGGGAGAGGGAGACAGGAAGGGAAAATAGGGAGAGAGAGAGAGGAAGGGAAAATAGGGAGAGAGAGAGAGAGAGAGAAAGAAAGGAAGAGGAGGGAGAGAGGGAGGGAGGAAGGGAAGAGGGGGAGAAGAGGGGAAGAGGGAGAGAGAGGGGGAGGGGAAGGGACGAGAGAGAGAGGAAGGGAAGGGGGGAGAGGGAGGGAGGGAAAGGGAGGGAAGAGGAGGAGGGAAAGGGAGGGAAGAGGAGGACGGGAAGAGGGAGAGAGGAAAGGAGAAGGAAGGGAGGAGGGAGAGAAAGAGAAAGGGAAGAAGGAGAGAGGGAGGGGAGAGGAAGAGAGACCCCCTTAAAAGTACCCTGCGCTCGGGCGCTGCGCTTACCTCCGACAGTCCCGTGTCCGGCATGCTGGGCATCTGCATGGGGGGGAAGCGCATGTAATAGGGGCAGAGGGAGGCCGAGAACAGGTCGCTCTCCAGCAGCCCCTCGCCGAACCTCTGGTCGAAAAGGCGAGGCGGGAAGAGCGAAGGGAAGCCCATGGAGCGGCGGAACCAGGGGTGCTGGATGGCGATGTCCATGGCGCAGGAGGAGGGAAAACAGCAGCGGCGGCGGCGGGAGCTCTTGCAATCACCGATCCAGCAAGCTTCGACTGCACCGTGAGACGCAGACTGAGAACCGGGCTTTGGGCTGGCCCGTTTTTATAGCCGGCGCCGGCCCGCCCACCCCGGCTGTAGAACTCGCTAGAAGCCTTTCGGCTCTTCCCGAAGCAGCTTCGCGGCGCGTCGGTCCCTGGAGGTCAGCTGGCTCCTCGGGAGAGAGAGCCGCTCGCCTTGGAAGCGGCCGCGGAGTGCAAAAAGAGAATTTTGGGGGGGGGGAGAGATTTGGGGTGTCAGGCAGCTGTTCCAGCTGTTTTTCTTGCCTTTCGGTGGAGAAAGTTGTGGGGGGAGGGGGATTCTAAGTGGTCCCGGGGGGAAGTTTGCTCCATCCATGGGCGGGGCTGTTTTGCAAGCCTGGATTTGGGATTTAGGAAAAGGGGTCAGTTTTTTGGGGTTTTGTTTTTCTTTTCCAGTTGATTTCAGACGTTTATTTATTTATTTTATTTATTTATTTATTTTGTCACAACAATATATGTAGGTATCATACAAAAGATTATATAGTATATAAACACATATATGGGTAAATATAAGAAGGTATAAGCATATATATAGGAAGAAGAAAAGAAAAACAATAGGACAGGAACGGTAGGCACGTTTGTGCGCTTATGCACGCCCCTTATGGTCCTCTTAGGAATGGGGTGAGGTCAATAGTAGAGAGTTTTTGGATAAAGCTTTTAGGATTATGGGAAGAGACCACAGAGTCAGGTAAAGTATTCCAAGCACTGATGATTCTGTTAAGAAGTCATATTTTCTGCAATCTAGATTAAAGCGGTTGACATTAAGTTTAAATCTATTAGTTGCTCTAGTATTATTGCAATTAAAGCTGAAGTAGTCTTTAACAGGAAGGACATTACAATAGATGATTCTGTGAGTTAAACTTAGGTCTTGTCGAAGGCGACGGAGTTCCAAGTTTTCTAAGCCTAGGATTTCAAGTCTGGTGGGATAAGGTATTTTGTTGTTTTCAGAGGAATGGAGAACTCTTCATGTAAAATATTTCTGGACACGTTACTTTATTGCCCGGGAAGGGAAAATAATAATAAACACCCGCGAAAAAGAGCAAGCCCTGCCCTTTAAGATAGGATATGAAAGGGAAAGCGCGAATGGGTCTGTTAATGTTCCGGATTGGGAAAACGGGATGGCCACTAGAGGGCAGTGTGGCGTTATGGGGCCACCTAGAGGCCATCCGGGGTACTGCAACACAAATCTTAATAATAGTCGTAGCCCCGTAATTTGGCTGTTGCTGCTCTTGGACCAGTGACTCAGCCTTTTTTTAAAATTTTGTCACAACAGTATACGCAAACATTGATATAAAAACAACACATCATATAAACATATATATAGGCTAAAATATGTATAAAATATAAAATGTAGGCTAAAATATGTATATATATATAAGCAAAAGTATTGAATATATAATATTATATATAATATATAATGAAAGGGAACAATTTCAGGAACGGAAACGGTTCGGTAGGACAGGAACGGTAGGCACTTTTATGCTCTTATGCACACCCCTTATAGTCCTCTTAGGAATGGGGTGAAGTCAATAGTAGAGAGTTTTTGGATAAAGCTTTTAGGATTATGGGAAGAGACCACAGAGTCAGGTAAAGTATTCCAAGCACTGATGATTCTGTTAAGAAGTCATCTTTTCTGCAATCTAGATTAAAATGGTTGACATTAAGTTTAAATCTATTAGTTGCTCTAGTATTATTGCAATTAAAGCTGAAGTAGTCTTTAACAGGAAGGACATTACAATAGATGATTCTGTGAGTTAAACTTAGGTCTTGTCAAGGCGACGGAGTTCCAAGTTTTCTAAGCCTAGGATTTCAAGTCTGGTGGGATAAGGTATTTTGTTGTTTTCAGAGGAATGGAGAACTCTTCATGTAAAATATTTCTGGACACGTTACTTTATTGCCCGGGAAGGGAAAATAATAATAAACACCCGCGAAAAAGAGCAAGCCCTGCCCTTTAAGATAGGATATGAAAGGGAAAGCGCGAATGGGTCTGTTAATGTTCCGGATTGGGAAAACGGATGGCCACTAGAGGGCAGTGTGGCGTTATGGGGCCACCTAGAGGCCATCCGGGGTACTGCAACACAAATCTTAATAATAGTCGTAGCCCCGTAATTTGGCTGTTGCTGCTCTTGGACCAGTGACTCAGCCTTTTTTTAAAATTTTGTCACAACAGTATACGCAAACATTGATATAAAAACAACACATCATATAAACATATATATAGGCTAAAATATGTATAAAATATAAAATGTAGGCTAAAATATGTATATATATATAAGCAAAAGTATTGAATATATAATATTATATATAATATATAATGAAAGGGAACAATTTCAGGAACGGAAACGGTTCGGTAGGACAGGAACGGTAGGCACTTTTATGCTCTTATGCACACCCCTTATAGTCCTCTTAGGAATGGGGTGAAGTCAATAGTAGAGAGTTTTTGGTTAAAGATTTTTGGCATGGTGATTTCATCGTTTCTTTAACCTTTTCTGAAAGGGTATCTCAGAAGACAGGGAGAGCATCTGCAGTTGGCCAGTTGTGGTCCTACAATATATGCCCATCCTAACACTTCCTGGGGTTTGCACAACTGAGCTAAGGAGCCTCACCTGGCAATCCCAGCAAAGTGAAGCTTTCATGTCATGCTGCTTCCCCTGTGGAACATCATTTTTCTCCCCCCACCCACCCACCTACTGGCCCCCATCTGACGGACCTTCCAGAAAGTCCTTAAAATCCGTTTTTGTCATCAAGCCAGAGATCTCATGGACTGTGCAGTAGAGGCTGCCAGGGAATACCATTGTTCGTAAGTTTTAGGATTCGTTTTCCTGCAAATGGTGTTTTTTCCCCCCTCTTCTATTTATAGGTTTTAATTGCATTTTTATGGTTTTGATTTTTCAATTATTTTGATGGTTTGGTTTTTGTTGTTGACTGTGTGCACCACCCAGAGTCATATGTCTAAAATTATAAACTTCATAATTAAACAAATTAGCTCCAGAGGCCTTGGTTCATGCTGCATACTCATGCACACCCGAACTAATCAAGGTTAACATTGGCTAGGTTTAGCATGTCCTAATATACTGGGGAATTCTGGAATAAGACTAGGTTAAGCGGATTATGTGTACCCAACAGTGGTGAGTTTCAAAAAATTTTACTACCAGTTCTGTGGGTATGGCTTGGTGGGCGTGACAGGGGAAGGATACTGTAAAATCTCCATTCCCACCATACTCCAGGGGAAGTTTACTGCAAAATCCCCATTTCCTCCCGATCAGCTGGGACTCAGGAGTCAGAGAATAGATGAGGGCAGGGCCAGTCAGAATTTTTACTACCTGTTCTCCAAACTACTCAAAATTTCCACTACTAGTTCTCCAGAACTGGTCAGAACCTGCTGAAACCCATCTCTGGTAACCCAACCAAAATTATTTTGGTATGGGATGTGTTTTCATTCTAAGTTTTTATTGATGAAACATTTTACAGCAGGGGTATCCAAACTTGGCAGCTTTAAGACTTGTGGATTTCAACTCCCAGAATTCCCCAACCAACTGGGGAATTCTGGGACTTGACATCCACAAATCTTAAAGTAGCCAAGGTTGGACAGCCCTGCTACAGATTAAGCTTTGTATAACAACACAAACCACAAAAGGGAATAAAACGGGAACATGTTCAAGACTTGCTTGAGCAGGGGGTTGGACTAGAAGACCTCCAAGGTCCCTTCCAACTGTTATTCTGTTACCAAAAAAAGTGGGCTTCCTACACCCGAGTAACACCTTGACCCACTCTGACAATCATTTTAAGAAACAAGATCACCATGGAAAGACTCCCGTTAAAACACAAGCGTTTGCATTTATTTTAGGAAACACTGCTATTTTTTTTAAATGATGATAAGGTCACATTTTCCCAAAACCTACCTTCTCCGTCAAAAATACAAGAGCCAGATGGCTCTCAGGGAGTACACGGACTCCCAAACTTGATGTTTTCCAGATGTGTTATCTCCCTTGCCTGAGTCAGAATGACCGGGTGATTCTGGATGGAGGGCCAAAATAAGAACAATTATTGCTCTCGGTTAAGATGAAGCCCAAACTTCACCAAGTGTGTTTCACTAGCAAGGAAAGATACTTGCTTAGACATCTTTTGCTTGATCAAAGAGATCTCGCAGGCAGTGTGATTAGCAACTTCATCAGTTTCTGTGTGGAGGCTGGTGATATTGTCACCCCGGGAGGTAGAATCAGAAAACAGGCCGTGCCAGGGGCCACCTGGGAGATGAATCTGGGGAAGCTTGCTGGAAACCTGTAAGCATGTTTGCCATATGTCTATGGAGATTCTCAGTGATCCAGGTCATGGTTGTCCCAAAGGTGCTTTTTCAAGAGGCAACTGGACTTTCTCGGTTTTCTTTGAAGATGTTTCACTTCTCATCCAAGAAGCTTCTTCAGCTCTGAAGCTTCTTCAGAGCTTCTTGGATGAGAAGTGAAACGTCTTCAAAGAAAAACCAGAAAGTCCAGTTGCCTCTTTGAAAAAGCACCTTTGGGAAGTGTTTGCCATCTTGTTTTCATGGAACCTTGTATTCCACTCAGATGGTTCATACATGTTAATATATCATCCATACAATGATTAATCAGTGCACAAAAGCAAACCTAGTAGAAGCATTAATATTACATGCCAGTTTGAATTGATGTTATTTTATTTTGTTGATAGCTTGGCGTGTTGTTGGCCTGACCCAATGGGTTAATTTAGTACTTTGGTGTACTGTATTAGTAAATTATACTCAGCGGCTAACTTTAGCAGGCTGAATGAGGGCAATTTATATTTTGAGATTCTGAATCATGCCAAACCCCATCCAACTCCTCCTGAGAAATGTAATTCTTTCTTTTTTTTCTTTTTTCTTTTCTTTCCAAAGAACTGTAACTCAGCTCAATGATACATAAAGCCAGCCGTGACACTGCATGGTTGGGTTCACTCAACATTATGTACCATCAAATTGGTATAGACTCTTAGCAACCGCATAATTGCTCCGTTTACATTTCTGTGTATATGGCAAAGCCAAGCAATTGATTAATTCAATAGTGTAAAACATTGTTAACTGAGTAAATGTGTTTTGCAAACTCAGTGGCTAGAGCTGTGTAGCCTCCTTATATCAGGCTAAAATGAGTTTGGATAAGATGATGATTTTGTGGGTTTGAGTAGTGCGGTGGCCTAGAGTTAGAGTTCTCACCTCACAGTCGAGAGGCTGTGAGTTCGATCCT
Source organism: Ahaetulla prasina (assembly GCF_028640845.1). Lineage (NCBI taxonomy): Eukaryota > Metazoa > Chordata > Lepidosauria > Squamata > Colubridae > Ahaetulla > Ahaetulla prasina. Next base: position 22,594,703 of record NC_080548.1, on the reverse strand, counting down.
AGGTAGAGGCAGATATTTCTCTCTCTGGGCACGATGAGAATATATCTCTGCATTAGCAACAGGAAGGGCATCCGGCCAATAAACACTCCGTTCCACTCAGGTGCCTGGACTCTACCCCGCAAGGCAGTGATGGGTTTCAGCAGGTTCTGACCAGTTCTGGAGAACCCATAGCGAAAATTTTGAGTAGTTTGGAGAACCGGTAATAAAAATTCTGACTGGCCCCGCCCCCATCTATTCTCTGCCTCCCAAGTCCCAGCTGATCGGGAGGAAATGGGAATTTTGCAATAACCTTCCTCTGGATTGGGGAGGGAATGGAGATTTTACAGTATCCTTCCCCTGGCATGCCCACCAAGCCATGCCATGCCCACCAAGCCATGCTCACAGAACTGATAGTAAAAAAAATTGAAACCCACCACTGCTGCAAGAGGTTATGGGTCATTAAAAGATGATGATGATCATGATCGTATTGTGAGTTTCATGGATGTTTAGTTTTTTTTATAATTAGCTTACTATACGATTTTGCCTACAATTTTCTCTGCTTTCTCTCTCCCAACAGTGAGATCAGTGGTCAATAACAACAGCAGATGCCAGGGGATAGAAGGAGAGACTCTAAAGTCTGTTTGCTCATCTTTCTACTACATATAGGCCTCAACTTACGACTATTGACCATATTGAACAACTCTTCAAAGTTATGACAGTGCTGTAATCGTTGCAAATTAGATGCCAGCTGCTAAGCGCCCAAATTTTGATCACCTGATTATGCAGATGTTGTGGCAGTCATAAGTTCAAGGACCAGTCATAAGTCACTTTGTTCAGTGCCATTGTAACTTCAAATAGCAATAGCGCTTAGACTTATATACTGCTTTACAGTGCTTTACAGCCCTCTCTAAGCGGTTTATAAAGTCAGGTATTGCCCCCAACAATCTGGGTCCTCATTTTACCCACCTCGAAAGGATGGAAGGCTGAGTCAACCTTGACCCTGGTGAGATTTGAATTGCCAAATTGCAGGCAGCTGGCAGGCAGCAGAAGTAGGCTGGAGTACTGCACTCTAACCACTGCGCCTCTGGGTTAATAATAATCACTAAATGAATGGTGATTAATTGAGGATTATCCATACAGTATCCTCATTGATTTTCCAGGCCAGGAGAAAGCTTAGTCTAAATCTAGAGCAGCTTACATAAAATAATATAATCTTAGTATCATGGGGGGTGGTGGGGGGAAGAAAGCTCTACCATTTCACTCTTTCTCAAACCGCACCATTTTATTACGTTCTCATCCTAAATCTGTTAGAGCATGTCATGAATCAATTTCCCAGAGGCCAAGCCACATGAGGCTGATACTGTTCTGCCCAGCCCTGGAGCAAAGAGCTTTCTTAAACTGCAGAGTAAACCGTCCTTGTACAGGTTTTCAAAGCTCTGAAAGAGGAACACACCTGGATGGATTTTTTTTTAATTTACTCTTTCATGCAAAAAAAACTTGCTTTCTTTGTGCCAAGGCACTTACCGTTCTAACACGCTAAGAATAAATTACAAAGCAAGTAAGTAAGCCTTCCCTGGTGGCTTAGCTAGTCCTTCCTTCCTCTGTCTTTCCTCAGGGCCTTCCATCTATCAACCTCAGCAACTTAAAGATGGGTGGACTTCAACTCCCAGAATTCCCCAGGGATTTTTTTGGGGAGTTGGAAGTCCACCCATTTTTAAGCTGCTGAGGTTAATGTAGGAAGTTAGCACCCACCCCTCTCCTAGAAGAAGGAAATATTTTAGGAAATATTAAAAAGGCAGAATATATTTCCCTGGATGAGAAATGGAGAAACATGTTTTAAAGATAAAGCAGCTCCCACCTTCCTGCCTCAATTCCCCCCCCCCACCTTTGTAAATGGACCATCATCTGCAACACAATAGGACCCATCTAGCAACAGAAACTCACCACATGGCACCTGGGAAGATTACATCAGCCAGCAAGGCTAGCCAAGACCCCCACCCCCTGGGGGTCTGACAACCAGTCAGGGTACTCTTCCTATGCCCCAGGAAGTTCAAAGCTCAGAGAGGGCATAAAACCAAGGCGCGCTCAGCATCTCGGTCCTTTTCTGTTCAGGAGCTCAAACCATGTGATCCTGTCCACCATTAAACCATCTTTCCAAGCAGTTTCCATGTTTCCTGGGTCTTTTTCCCCACTTGGAACTGAACCCAGATGGGCATTTCTTCCAACATTAAGAATAGAATAGAATTTTTTTTTTATTGGCCAAGTGTGATTGGACACACAAGGAATTTGTCTTGGTGCATATGCTCTCAGTGTACATAAAAGAAAAGATACGTTCATCAAGGTACAACATTTACAACACAATTGATGGTCAATATATCAATATAAATCATAAGGATTGCCAGCAACAAGTTATAGTCATACAGTCATAAGTGGAAAGAGATTGGTGATGGGAACTATGAAACGATTAATAGTAGTGCAGATTCAGTAAATAGTCTGACAGTGTTGAGGGAATTATTTGTTTAGCAGAGTGATGGCCTTCGGGGAAAAACTGTTCTTGTGTCTAGTTGTTCTGGTGTGCAGTGCTCTATAGCGTCGTTTTGAGGGTAGGAGTTGAAACAGTTTATGTCCTGGATGTGAGGGATCTGTAAATATTTTCATGGCCCTCTTCTTGATTTGTGCAGTATACAGGTCCTCAATGGAAGGCAGGTTGGTAGCAGTTATTTTTTCTGCAGTTCTAATTATCCTCTGAAGTCTGTGTCTTTCTTGTTGGGTTGCAACAAGAAACCCAGATGTTTCTAAAAGAGGAAGACTATCAAAGATGCTTTCTATTGCAATAGTCCCTTAGCCAAGAATCCTCAAATTTGGGGACTTTTGGAGCCATTAAGTGATTTATGCCTGAGTGTCTAACCCTTTTGCGATGGGTCATTAAGTAAATCACTGCAATCATTAACCAAATCCATCTTCTCCCATTTGAAGCCTCCCAGGAACCTGCAAATGGTGATCATATGATCCTGCAACCATTATAAATACACGCTGGTTGCACCCAAATTTTGATTAGGTGACTACCAGGAGGCTACAATAATCACTTTTTTTCAGTGCTGTCATCCTTTGAATGGTTGTTAAATGAATGGTCATAAGTCGAGGACTACTGAACTTCAAAGTATTATTGTGGGAGGAAACATCTATACTTAATCATGAGTAAATAACAACAAAACTTAACTGTATGTCTGATTTTTATTGCCCAGTAGTAACATTTCCCCCCCATCTAACGTAAGAGTTTCCACTGCAATAAAACTCCAAAATATAGATCTCTATTCTTAGTCACTTAATTTGCAGTGCTTCCCAGCAAATACAAAGACATTCCATTTAAATTCAAATATTGCCCATGTGATGGAGTAACTGAAAACACCAAACTTATTTTATTACACTGACCACTATACCAGACACTTGCCGTGAACTCTAACCCCACACTTAATTAAATATCTTGGTCAGTTTTATTTTCAGATTCAAATGATTCTATTTCCTTAAGAGCGGCCAGATGTTCTTAGGTGATAGGTAAGGTATGCAGCAGAATGCCTGATTGGTCTGTTTCCAGTGCTTAAGTGGTTAATCAAAATCAGTTTTCCGTGTGTAAGGTGTTTTATGGACTGGTCATCCACTGGCCATTTTTATTGTCAGGGTTCCAACTAACACCCCCAACAAAATCAAACTCCGAGGCTTGCAATTCCTCAAAGCGAACTTTTATTAGAGATGTCATATCGGCACATCTGGGAAAACCCAAATCTGAGAGCTTCCGGGTTTTCCTCACCCAAAAGAAAGTTCAAGACCTTGCCCGCTTCTCCCACATGTCCGCCACTGCTCCAATCAATTCCTCCATGTACAAAAGACAACTTCCACTTTCTTCCCAGCACACCATGGCCTTGAACTCCTCTGCAAAAAGTTTTATTATGGCTAATTCTACTTCACTCATGCGATCCCCCCTCCCAACTGCCCTGATTGTGGCAGGCCTGGATACTGAAGGCACCACGGTAACATGGCTTCCAGGCCTGACATTTATTGTCATCCCGAATTATGTACAACCGTTGCCTTCCGTTTTGGAAGAAAACAAAGCAGAAGCACGATAATGCCATAAGTCTGGGTTGAAACCACCTCTTTGATTTACCACAAGTTTAATTGCTGGCAATTGCCCGCTTATAACCGAGAAATATTTCTACACCAAAAACTCACCAGGTACATCCATTTTGACCCATTGATGCGGATGAAGTATAAATCACATTACAGAGTTAGGATAATTAGCTAGGCACACACTATGTTGCTCATATTAGTATCGTCAGTGGATAATATTACATTGGATGAGTCATGTGTGCAACGCCTTCATCCTAGAGGGGTTATGGCCGTATCAGTGCTGAGTTTCTCTGTTCTTCACAGTGGGAATAATGCCAAATAAGAGGTCTCAAACTAATGGCCTACATCAGAAATACCGGCGCATCTAGGCAATGCCCTGCTCACAACTCTTTTCCTCACACGGGGTGGGAGGGAAGAGGATAAAGCATTAAGCTCTTGCCTAGCAATCAAAAATTTCCCGTTTCGCTTCTGAAACATGGCAAAAAAAGCTGCAGATTTTTTTTGCACAGGCTACAGATTCCTGAAAATCTCGACATCAGCATGAATGCTCATACCCGGTTCTAGCATTTGCAAAAAAAAAATCAAGCAGATTCAAAATACCAGGGAAGCTTCTGAGCTCTACGAACTCCCGACAGGATTAAAGAACACTCCATTTTGGATAGAGCTGATTCGCTGAGGACAGTGGTGGTGGAATTCAAATTTTTTTTACTAACGGTTCTGTGGGCGTGGTGTGGCTTGGTGGGTGTGGCAGGGGAAGGATACTGCAAAAATCTCCATTCCCACCCCACTCTGGGGCCAGCCAGAGGTGGTATTTGCCAGTTCTCTGAACTACTCAAAATTTTCGCTACCGGTTCTCCAGAATCTGTTGAATAGCACCCCTGGCTGAGGAGCAATTGTGAGGAAATAGTTGTCTTAAATGACAAGAGTAGAAAACGGAGCAGGCTAAAAAAGAAATGGAAGGGCACCCAAAATACCAGGGAAATCTAATGTGTTAAATCAGTGGTAGTCAACCTGGTCCCTACCGCCCACTAGTGGGCGTTCCAGCTTTCATGGTAGGCGGTAGGAGTTTTGTCCAGTACTGAAGCACTTTCCTTTTTTTTTTAATTTAATTGACTTTTTTAAAAAAAATCATAGCATTATTTAAAAACATTTTCATTGGGTTTTCATAAAATTCCCCAATTTAAATTTCTGAAAATATACCATTTGTATCACCCGCGCATAAGTTTAGTTCACATTACGTAAGTGAAACTAAATGGCGCTATAGTGCGACCGTAAAGAAAAGAGCCTTGTCCCAGAATAGCTCGCACATCTCCTCCCCCCGAACCGGTGGGCGGTTAGAAAATTTTACTACTAACAGAGATACAAAAGTGGGCGGTAGGTATAAAAAGATTGACTACCCCTGTCTTAGATTAATGGTCTCAGCTTTGTCTCAAGGGTTACCCGTTCTATATTAACTTGGTCTCCAGGGACTCTTGTATTTTGCAGAGGTTTCTACAGTCTGTTTGCTTGGACAGATGTGGGACACAATCCAGACATGTTGTTTTGCTATTGCTCGAGGCAGATATGATCATCGTTGAATTAACAAAGGAAGCCTTGTGCCATCATAAAGATGGCCGCATTGTATTAAAAAGGGTGCAGTTTTTGAAGCCTGAAAAATCCCTCACTCCAAGTTCTTCTCTCTCTCTGTGCACTGAAAAAGCAAAAAGGACGTAATACAATCCTTGCACAGCTTTCACACAAAAACAAAGACACACACACACACACACATGTATCTAGCAAATGAGAAAATTATACCATGTCTAAACTTGCGACATAGCTGTACTCATTCTGCTTCTTCCCACATATTCCCAAGTATTTACCCTTTGCCAACACAACTTCCAATTTTTGATCCCTTAAGCAAGTGTGAGCAAGCGAAACCCACAAATCTACGTAAGGCTCTCTTGAGGTAATTAGCTGTGGATTTTCCAGTCCTTTTCCATCAGAACTGTAAGGCATCAGCAGCAGAATTCTCTACCACCTTGAGGCAGGAAAGACCTGAAAAGCATAGTGAAAGTGGTAAAACAGGCTTAATGGAATTTTTAATGTAAGCCCACCAAAGATATTATCTGCCCTCTTAACTCTTGCCCTCCTCTTACATACAACTACAATCAAAGGGAGCAGTTGGTGTAGTGCTGAAGGTGCTGGCCTAGAAACCAAGAGACTGTGGAAACCAAGAGACTGTGGAGTTCTGGGCCTGCCTTAAAGCAGGAAAACTAGCTTTGGGCCAAATGTTTATGGAGATTCTCAGTCATCATAATTAATTTTAAATGGGGTTTTTTAGTCTAGTAAATTTTAACCTTTCAGGCTAATTTTAAAATAAGTTTTTTAATCTGCTTTTTAAATTGTATATTGTATTATCTGTTTTATTTTTGCCTGTACACCGCCCTGAGTCCTTCGGGAGAAGGGCGGTATAAAAATCAAATAAATAATAATAAAAATAATAAATAATCCAGGTCACGGTTGTCCCAAAAGTGCTTTTTCAAAAGGCAACTGGACTTCGCTTTTATTTGAAGGTATTTCGCTTCTCAACCAAGAACATGAACTGAAGAAAGCTTCTTGGATGAGAAGCAAAATGTCTTGAAGGAAAAATAAAGGAAGTCCAGTTGCCTCTTGAAAAAAGCACCTGGGGGATAGCTTAGGGCCAGTCCCTCCGACTCAGTCCAAATAACCTCACAGGGTTGTCGTGGTAGGGAAAATAGGAAGGAGGAATATTAGATATGTTTCACCTCAGAGATAAAAAAAACACAAACCCCATACAACTGGCAAAGTATTCCATCATCTTATCCTGTTGCGCTTTTTTAATGGCTTAGCTTATGATATGAACCCAGGCCAGGCTAATTTATAGCTGAGGATCCAGAAAGTGGGATAATTCAATAACCAATAATTCAATGATTCAATCAATTGAATTAGCAATTACTTCAATTGTGAGAACATTACTTGACAATGGCTTTTTTCCACTCTGGCACCTTCCAAAAAGGTCAGCTTCCAATTCCGATAATCCTTAGCTAGCACGGAAACGGAGCTATACTCAGTGAGATGATATACAGGTAGGCCTCGATTTATGACCACAATTGAGCCCAAAATTTATCTTGCTAAACGAGACAGTTGTTAAGTGAGTTTTGCCCCATTTTACGACTTTCCTTGCCTTCGTTATTAAGGGAATCGCTGCAGTTGTTAAGTTAGTAACACGGTCGTTAAGTGAACCTGGCTTCCCCATTGACTTTGCAGGTGGTCACAAAAGAGGATCACATGATTGTGGGACACTGCAACCATCATAAATATGAGTTGTCCAAATTTTGATGACAAGGATGTTGCAACGGTCATAAATGTGAAAAACAATGTAATTTTTTTCAGTGCCTTTGTAACTTTAATACAGTCATTAAACAAATGGTTCTAAGTCGAGGACAACCTGTTTTGATAAATATTTCACTCTTTAAAAAAAATCATGGACCAAAGTAGTTCAGAAAACAAACTCTTCAAGTCTCGGAACTATTTGGAACCGTTCAGCATTGGAGACAATAGAATAACAGAGTTGGAAGGGACCTTGGAGGTCTTCTAGTCCAGGGGTCTGCAAACCTGGCTCTTTTAAGACTTGTGGACTTCAACTCTCAGAGCAAAGCTGGCTGAGGAACTCTGGGAGTTGAAGTCCACAAGTCTTAAAAGTTTGCAGATCCCTGTTCTAATCCAACCCCCTGCTTAGGCAGGAAACCCTACACCACTTCAAATGGTTATCTAATCTCTTTTTAAAAACTTCCAGTGTTGAACATTTACAACTTCTGGAAGCAAGTTGTTCCACTGATTAATTGTTCTAACTATCAGGAAATTTCTCCTCAGTTCTAGGTTGCTTCTCTTCTTGATGAGTTTCCACCCATTGCTTCTAGTCCTGCCCTCAGGTGCTTTGGAGAAGAGTGTCAGGCCTAGAAGCCATATTACCTTGGTGCCCTCAGGATCCAGGCCTGCCACAATCCTACCGTGAGAAGCTGGGAGGAGGGATTGCATGAGTGAAGTAGAATTAGCCATAATAAAACTTTGCAGAGAAGTTCAAGGCCATGGTGTCCTACAGCTGTGCCGAGAAGAAAGTGGTGGTTGTCTTCTGTACTTGAAGGAACTGATTGGAGCAGTGGTGGACATGTGGGAGAAGTGGGCAAGGTCTTGAACTTTCTTTTGGGTGAGGAAAACCCAGAAGCTCTCAGATTCGGGTTTTCCTAGATTGCCAATATGACATCTCTAATAAAAGTTCGTTTTGAGGAATTGCAAGCCTCGGAGTTTGATTTCATTGGGGGTGTTACTTGGAACCCTGACAAAGAACTTGACTCCCTCTTCTTTGTGGCAGCCCCTGAGATATTGGAAGACTGCTATCATGTCTCCCCTCGTCCTTCTTTTCATTAAACTAGACATACCCATTTCCTGCAACCATTCTTTATATGTTTTAGCCTCCAGTCCCCTAATCATCTTGGTTGCTTTCCTCTGCACTCTTTCTAGTGTCTCTACGTCTTTTTTACATCGTGGTGACCAAAACTGAATGCAGTATTCCAAGTGTGGCCTTACCAAGGCGTTATAAAGTGGAATTAACACTTTAACACTGCATTGGGCAGAGCTCTTTCAATCCACATTCACATCACATGCAACTGGCCATGGTGAAGAAGAAACAAGAAGCTCACTAACCCAGACACCTGTTTTGAACGAGAGGTTTCACCCCACCCCAATTCATCACTTTCTCACAACACCATCACTCTGGAGGCCAACAGGAAGAGATCATCCTATCTTTATTGATCATCTCTTGTAGTCATGGAGAGCCGGAGATGATGATCCAGAGGACCATAGAGAAGAGGTGGCCCCCGCCATAGTTTACCACAGTAGAATCCCAACCTGGATCCCATGAAAAGGAGATATTAGGAAAAAATTAGCCAGGGAGGCTATTCAAGGAGTCCGACAGTAAAATGCAAACGTCCATCTTGAGGACCTTAAGGAAGAAGGTGTATCAGGGGATGCCCAACGGAATGGTGAAGGAAAGATAGTCGCCGAGTTCTCCCCACTCGGCCCGGCGTGCCTGGAAGATACAGGTCCACGTTGTGAGCACAATCACCCAGAAAAGGAGACCTAAGGCTGACCGCTGGACATCTGTGAAGAGGTGAAAAGAAATGACCAGAAAATAATTAAACATTCCTTCCCACCCACTCCTTCCAACGCTTTATCTCCCGTCCCAGCTCCTCATCAGAACTGATTTGCAGTGGAATAATAAAGTGAAATAATGAGTGTAATAAAATGATGAAAGAACAAATTTTAATATAAACAGGCATATTTAATATTGTGATTGGCATTAGAACTGTATATTTAAATACTGAACAACGAAATAATGAAGGATAGTATTGTAATAACAAAGGGAACGTCTTTTAATATAATGGTGACAGGAATAAAAATTAGAATAGACAGAAATAAGAGAAAGGGGGAATGTTAGTGGACACATTTTTATACAATAAGACAAGCAGAAGGATAAGAAAAGGAGGTTTAGAAACTGAACAGCAGTAGTATTGTTTAAATAATATGAAATAATGAAAGATTATAATTTGATATAAATGTGTATTACTACTAGAAATATATAAGCTGGATGAATGTGATAACCAATATGACCAATAATACTATTTTATCTGTACTATAATGTATGGCATCCAGGTGTCACAATGTTCATGCATTGATATGTATATATAATATAAAATAAAAAATTTGATTAAAAAAAAAGAACTGAGTTCCAGTCAGGACTTTTGTTTTAGGACATACTGTACACCAGTGGTTCCCAATGTAGGGCCCACGCCTCGGGGGGGGGGGCAATTTGATTTTTAATGGGGGAAATTTGAACCTTGTTTAAACCAAGTTAATGGCCTTTTAGGCTTCCTCAGTGTGAGTAGAGTTCACTTTTTGAGTAAAGTAAGAATTATATGTCACTGGGGTGGGCATCAGGGTTTTAGAGATGCTTAGGTGGGGCATGGCCGAAAAAAGGTTGGGAAACACAGCTGTATACGCTAGAATACCCTGCCACCTAGCACCCCCCCCCCCCAAAAAAAAGGGAAACTCACAGCGTTTGATCTGAAGCTGCTCAGTGTATGCTGGTGCAAAAAAGGCCTCTCGGAAAAACCAGATGACGTTGACCAGCCACAGGAAAGGGAGCAGAGCAAAGCCACCTAAAGAGATGGGAGAAAGACATTATCTACCACCCTATTTTCTTCAAGGGATGGGTACAGGGAAAAAAATGAGATTTTTCATCAGGGCTTCATGAACGGAAAAGTGCATTTGTCCAAATTGGTTTTCCTCTTAGAAATACAGAATAACAGAGTTGGAAGGGACCTTGGAGGTCTTCTAATCCAACCTCCTGCCCAGGCAGGAAACCCTACATCATTTCAGACAAATGGTTATCCAATCTCTTCTTACAAACTTCCAGTGTTGGGAGCATTCACAACTTCTGGAGGCAAGTTGTTCCACTGGTTAATTGTTCTAGCTGTCAAGAAATTTCTTCTTAGTTCTAAGTTGCTTCTCTCCTTGATTAGTTTCCACCTGTTGCTTCTTGTCCTGCCTTCAGGTGCTTTGGAGACTAGATTGACTCCCACTTCTCTGTGGCAACCCCTGAGATATTGGAACACTGCTATCATGTCTCCCCTAGTCCTTCTTTTCATTAAACTAGATATACCCAGTTCCTGCAACCGGTCTTCATATGTTTTAGCCTCCAGTCCCCTAATCATCTTGGTTGTTCTTCTCTGTGCTCTTTCTAGAGTCTCAACATCTTTTTTACAACACTGGATTTCTTCACGAACTCCATTTCAGAAAGAAAGTAAAGATTGTCTGAATCACAGTCCCTTTTTTTCAGTGGATTATATTTTCAGATGCCTGCGCTCCTTAACCCCAAAGTCTAGACATTTTTCTCCCCAACCATGTCCCTGCCCATTCCACATTTTCACCACTACAATGCTTAGAGGTAGATGAGGATAAAAGAAGAGCAACAGAGCCAGAATGAGTAACCAAGTTGCGACAAGCCGTGGGGATCTGCAAACAGATCTCCATGGCATAAGCCTTTTTAAGACTCTTGGACAGCTAAGGATAAAACTGATTGCAACTTTCTTCCCGCTACACACTATTTTAAAGTGCTTTTGTCCACTGCCCGAAAATTGAGAGTGAATGAGGAAACCTAAAATGACTCTTGTAAGTTTGTAAAGGAGCTAGGGCACTGAGCTAGAAAACAGGAAATCCTAAAATCCAATCCTTATTTAGGGATGAGTGCCCATTGAGAGGCTTTCGGCCAATTTCTCTCAGCCCATCCTACCTCACAGAATTGTTGTTAAAGGGAAAATAGGAGGCAGGAGCATTAAGAACATAACCTGTCTGGGGTTGATGAAATATGAAGAGCAGGATAACAATCTCATAAGCAACCAGTCAAAATTTAACAGGTTTGTTTCCCTTCCTGGAAGCTATGTGTACATCACACCGAGACCAGATGTAAGCTGAGGGCATATATGGGTCCAGTATCTTTTTTTAGAAAATATAAACAATGCTTCAATGATTAGATGGCCAAGACATTGATATTTAAATGTAGATCTTTTTATTTTGCTGGGTTCCACTAATCTAATAGAAATGTTATGTTACATTGCTGGTCCATATATGATATGCCATACACTAAATAAATAATAAGCTAACTCCCAGAATCCCCCAGCCAGCCATGGTGAATATATTTTCCTTGAGCTACTAGCCCAGTGTTTTTCAAACTCAGCCACTTAACATCCTGGACCTTCACATCCTGGACATAAACTGTTTCAACTCCTACCCTCAAAACGACGCTACAGAGCACTGCACACCAGAACAACTAGACACAAGGACATTTTTTTCCAGAATGCCATCACTCTACTAAAGAAATAATTCCCTCAACACTTTCAAACTATTTACTAATTCTGCACTACTATTAATCTTCTCATCATTCCCATCACCCATCTCCTCCCTCTTATGACTGCATGACTGTAACTTTGTTGCTTGTATCCTTACGATTTATATTGATATAGTTTCCTGATTGCTTATTTGTACCCTATGACTTATCATTAAGTGTTGTACCTTATGATTCTTGATGAAGGTATCTTTTCTTTTATGTACACTGAGAGCGTATGCACCAAAGAAATTCCTTGTGTGTCCAATCGAACTTGGCCAATAAAAGTATTCTATTCTATTCTATTCTATTCTATTCTATTCTATTCTATTCTATTCTTCTATTCTATTCTATTCCTATCAAAAAGTGTTGTTCCTTATGATTCTTGACGAATGTATCTTTTATGTACACTGAGAGCATATGCACCAAGACAAATTCCTTGTTTCTCCAATCACATCTGGCCAATAAAAAAATTCTATCCTATTCCTATTCTATTCCTTTTGCGTCCAATCACACTTGGCCAATAAAGAATTGAATTCTACTCTATTCTATTCTATTAATTCTAATTCTATTCAACTGGCCTGGACTTCAACTCCCAGAATCCCCCAAGCCAGCCTCTTAAGACCCACTTCCGCTGAGCACCCTGCCTATGGACCCCTTCTTTTAAAAAAAGGACCCCAGCCTTATTTCCTGGCGCCCTGCAGAGACCGAGGGCTGCATTTCGGGGATTGTGGGGTGGGGGTGTCCCCCCACCCCCGAGGCCGCTCCTCCACCCCCCCACCCCTCCCCCTGCGCTGGACCCTCCAGCCGCGGCTCACCCAGGTAGTATTTCCGGCAGAGGTTCAGCTTCTCTTCGTTGGAGACGCGCTCCAGGTTCATGGTGCCCACGGCTGGCGGCCCCTCCCAGCCCCGCCGCAGAAAGGAAGGAAGGAAGGAAGGAAGGAAGCCCCGCGCTGAAGACTGACGGAGCAGGGCTCGAGAGGGGGACCCGACCCGCCTCGCTCTTCCGACGGCCGCCCGAAAGAGCCTCCCCACCCCCCGTTTCCCTCTCCCTCCCGGCGCAGCTGCTTCCTGGACCAAAGCTCCGCCCCGCCGCACCCCCTCCCTCCCTCCCCCAGCAGCCAGGAACTCTGGGAGCTGTAGTCCGCAAGCTGCTGGGAAGCGCCAAAAGGAGAGAGAGAGAGAGAGAGCGCGCAGGCGCCAGGGAAAGCAGGGGGCTCTTCTATCTGAAAACGTCTTTGAATATTAGTAGCTGGGGTCGGTAGTGAGGCTGCTCTGTTGGTTTGAGCTCCGAGCTTTCTGGCGATTTGGTGGCGATTCTGAACCCCCGGCTGTTGGGAATTGGCGTTTTTTATGGGTTGGCGCAACACGTGGGAGCAGACGGGAGCCACGAGGCGCAGAAGAGAAGAGAAGAGAAGAGAAGAGAAGAGTAGAGTAGAGTAGAAATCCTAGGCTTAGAAAACTTGGAACTCCGTCGCCTTCGACAAGACCTGAGTTTAACTCACAGAATCATCTATTGTAATGTCCTTCCGGTTAAAGACTACTTCAGCTTTAATTGCAATAATACTAGAGCAACTAATAGATTTAAACTTAATGTCAACCGCTTTAATCTAGATTGCAGAAAATATGACTTCTGTAACAGAATTATCAGTGCTTGGAATACTTTACCTGACTCTGTGGTCTCTTCTCATAATCCTAAAAGCTTTAACCAAAAACTTTCTACTATTGACCTCACCCCATTCCTAAGAGGACCATAAGGGGCGTGCATAAGCGCACAAACGTGCCTACCGTTCCTGTCCTATTGTTTTTCTTTTCTTCTTTCTATATATATGCTTATACCTCCTTATATTTATCCATATATGTTTATATACTATATAATCTTTTGTATGATTCCTACATATATTGTTGTGACAAAATAAATAAATAAAAAATAAATAAATAAAAAATAGAAAGAGACGAGAAGAGTAGAGTAGGGTAGAAATAGAATAGAAGGGAAGGGAAGAGAAGAATAGAGAGTAGAGTAGAAATAGAAAAGAGTAGAGTAGAAATAGAAGAGTAGAGTAGAGTAGAAATAGAATAGAGTAGAATTTTTTATTGGCCAAGTGTGATTGGACACACAAGGAATTTGTCTTGGTGCAGATGCTCTCAGTGTACATACCTTCATCAAGAATCATAAGGTATAACACTTAATGATAGTCATAGGGTACAAATCAGGAAACAATATCAGTATAAATCGTAAAGATACAAGCAACCAAGTTACAGTCATACAGTCATAAGTGGAAGGAGATGGGTGATGGGAACGATGAGATTGTTTCCTGATTGCTGAATTGTAGCCTATGACTATCATTAAGTGTTTTATCATTAAGTGTTAAATTTGTACCCTATGACTAGGTGGTGGTGGTGGTGTTTTCCAGCCTCCCTGTTTGTGCCTTGCCTCTGCTACAGTGGTGAAATCAAAATTTTTTTACTACCGGTTCTGTGGGCGTGGCTTGGTGGGTGTGGCTTGATCAGCAGGCCAGGGGAAGGATACTGCAAAATCTCTATTCCCTCCCCACTCCAGGGGAAGGATACTGCAAAATCCCTCCCCACTCTGGGACCAACTAGAGGTGGTATTTGCTTGTTCTCAAAATTTCTGCTACCGGTTCTCCGAACTGCTCAAAATTTCCGCTACCGGTTCTTCAGAACCTGCTGGATTTCACCCCCTTGCTCTGCTACTTCTAAATAGTATGCCTTAACCTTTGACTCCAAATGAGGTCAAACAAGCAATGCCATTTGTGATGAGTTTCAGCCTTGCAATAGATTCAGAACTTGGGAAAGGTGGAGTACATCAGGCCTGACCAACCTTGGCAACTTTGAAGACTTGTGGACTTCAACTCCCAGAATTCCCCAGCCAGCTAGTACTAGAGAGGATATGTACCTAAGTTCTCATGTAATGTGGAAGTGCCAGCCCAGTTGTACAAAAATGTTTGGAAGTACAGCTGTATGTCACTGAGTTTGTATGGCTTGTAATGTCTGAATTCTTTAAAATCCTGGCTAATTGCTCTGAGGTTTTTTTTAGGGGAAACAACCTAGAGAGGCCTGTTTAACAAAGTTTGTCTGGTCAGCTGTATTTAGTGGAAGGAGGACAGTTAAGTACTTTCAGGCAGCAATTATATTGAGGCTTACTTGAGAAAATTCAGTAGGTAATCCTCGACTTACAACTGATCGCTTACCAACTGTACAAAGTTGCAACAGACCCAGAAAAAGCTGCTTTTGACCTGGATTTGAAGATCCAATATCCATGCTCTTCTTCTGCAGTCACCTGGCTGCATTTTGGGCACTCAAGCAATCAGTCCGCATTTACAGCATAGCTTTTGCAGTGTCTCGCAGTTACATGACCATAGATAATAATCTTTTTGCCAGAAACTGGTGTTTACTTCTGGTTTTGGGGGAAAAAATTCCCCATAGCGAACAGTGGGTTCACCTAATGACCAGAGGTGGTACTCAGCCGGTTCGCCCGAACCGGTAGTAGAAATTGCAGGTGGACCCACCCCGGCTCTATGCCTTCCTATTTTGGCATGTTTTTGAGGCCGGCCGCATGTGCGGAAGGTACGCGCGCCAGCAAAGCACATGTGCGAAAGGCCAGGCGCATGCATGGATGGGGCGCGAGCAAAGCAAGATCACACGCATGCTCACATTTGCGAACCGGTAGGGAAAGTAAGTGAATACCACCCGTTAACGACCACAGCAAAAAAGGTTGTAAAATGGGGCATGGTCACACACTAACTTAATTTACAACAGTCCCATTAAACAGCAGGTTCAATTATCGTCGCAAGTGGTGAACTACCTACATTCTCAATTTTTTTATAACCAAGGAAAGTTCCTGAAATCACAGAACTGTCATCGTCCCTCTCCAGAGAGGTTTTGTTCTATATTCACACTTGCAGAATACACATTCTCCTTCATCCCGAAATTTAAAGCAACTGAAGCCATGGAGGACACAATCTTGTGTCAAAATTGCTTTTTATTTAAAATTATACGAACAAGAATCCAACCCTTTCCCGTCTGAGTTGACTGAGCATCTTAAATAAAAAAAGTGCATAGAAAATAAACAGGTTTAGAAATTTGTACAACTATTTACATCCTCCTGGGTTTGATGTATTTTTTTTCTTCTTCTTTAAAACAGAGGATCATCTTGGAGGAAGGAGGGAAAAAAAAACTCACAAAATTTAAAAGTACAAAATGAAAGATTGTTCTCGCCCCACAGGATTGGGGAGGTGCAGGGGGGAAGAAGAGAAGGAAGGGAAAGAGGTCTATGAAGCAGAAGGGGGGCACAAATAAAAGGTGATTCTTCCCACATTTTTGCCCTGGATCTCTGCATCTCATAATTTCAAGCCACAAAAAAAGAAAAGAAAAGAAAAAAGACCGAACTGCCGCTAAGAGCTTTCCCTCATCACCCACAAAATGGGCATCCCTGATGCTCTTTGGAGATGATTGAGGCCCTTGGAGTCACACGCTTCAAGGAATTTAAGGGATGAGTCAGCAATGCAGCAGCCCGCCAAAAAGTTATGCCATGATTAAGCTCCCCTTCCATCCACTTGGGCCGGCCACCCGTTGACACCGGGAAGAGGCTGGGCAAGCGTATGGATCTGGAAAGCCAGGTGAGGGACCAGTCTTTAATTGAGGAAACGACGGCAGCGTTTGGCTCCACAGTTGCAAGGGAGTTTGCTGCCGGCGTCTTCGAAGGGGAACTTGTAGTCATAGGTGAGTTCTTCGCCCCGGAAGATCCGGCGCAGGGCGAAAATGACAATATGCTTCTGGCCTTCGACGTGGATGACGCGCGAGTAGCAGTTGGGCTCGCAGGAGTGGTTGATGAAGCGGGCGGCGTTGCCGTGCATCGTGGCATCCACCACATCGAAGTCATCAATGCGGAACATGTAGCATCCAATGCCCTGCAAGGAAGGAGAGGAGAGTTAAGAGGGGCTTCTTCGGAGAATCCACGGAGCTCAGGGTTGAGTTGTTGGATTCTTGGTTGTGGAGAATTTGGGGCCCTAGTCCTTGGGAAGGAGGAGAAAAGTTGGAAATGACTTCCGCCCAAGGGACAGAAGGTTTGAATGGGGAACCACAAGCTTGTGATGATAAGGTTACCTAATTTGAAAATAAATGCCTGCAGGAAGAGAAGCATGCTCAAAGAACATCCAAGTACCCAACAGAGCTAAGAGAAGAACAAGTTGGCATCATGTCAATGGAGATTCTCAGTCATCCAGATCATGGTTGTTCCAAAGGTGCTTTTCCAAGAGGCAACTGGACTTTGTTTGTTTGTTCCTTGAAGATGTTTTGCTTCTCACCCAAGAAGCTTCTTGGGTGAGAAGCAAAACATCTTCAAGGAACAAAGAAAGTCCATGAGGACAGAACTGAAGAAGCTTCTTGGGTGAGAAGCAAAAAGGGAAGGAAGGAAGTCCAGTTGCCTTTTGAAAAAGCATTTTTGGGACAAGCTGGCAACCATGATCCTTCCTTCCTGGCATGCATCCCCTTTTCCTTTACCCTTTCTTCATCAGCATACCTTGCTGTCGTAGTACTTTTCACGCTTATCGGTGAGCACCGAACGGATGACAATGCCGGAGTACTCAATCACCATCTCGCCCGCGTCAATGTTGCGCTTGCAGAAGAGGCCTCGCCCATGGATGGCTGACCTAAAATGGGGAGAACATCTGACAGGTGAAAACTAGCAGAGGGGATACGAATTAACCCAGGGAGTTGGTAGGACTTTTGCTCTCTGAGATCCTGGAACAATGATAGGACACAGCTTTGCCTGCACTTTGTCGGGAAGACTTAAAACAAGTGATGATTTGGAGGCTAAAATATATGAAGAACAGTTGCAGGAATTGGATAGGTCTAGTTTAATGGAAAGAAGGGATAGGGGTGATACGATAGCAGTCTTCCATTATCTAAGGGGCTACCACAAAGAAGGGGGGACAACCTATTCTCCAAAGTACCTGAAGGCAGGGCAAGAAGCAATGGATAGGAGCTAATCAAGGGGAGAACCAACCTAGATCTAAGGAGAAATTTCCTAATAGTTAGAACAATTTAATTAGTGGAACAATTTGCTTCCAGAAATTGTGCATGCTATAACAATGGAGGTTTTTAAGAAGAGATTGGACAACTATTTGTATGAAATGGTATAGGTATCCTGCTTGAGTGGATAGGGTGGGCTGGACTAGAAGACCTCCAAGGTCCCTTCCAACTCTATATTCTGTGATCCCTTTGAAGCATTACCTGTACACTCCCACAGCCTCTTTGGAAGTTTTCTTCAGGTGCCGAAACCTCATGGCCATGGGTAGCTCCAAGCTGGTGGCTCGCCTAAGATATAATAGATCAGGTCAGGCCTTAAACCACACAGCACACGATTGGCTCTTTCAAAGCTACTACAGAGGATCTTGTGAACAGGCACAAGGGGAGGAAATATCCCCCCTTTTTAGAGGAATACTTTTGTACAGATGTGACGAAAGTGTTATTCGGGATACAAGCTATTCAGGTTTTTAGTTTTATTGGCTATAGAAGAAAAAACACTTTTAAAAAAGTTTACATGTTTCGTAGCCATCTCAAAAAAAAAATCAGTAATTGGGATTTTGCAGGCTCTATAATAATACATATTGGGTTCAATCGCAGGTCAAATAATAAGCTATCATGTAGCTGTATGAAAATCAGAAATTTAATTAAGAGTTTCAATTTTTGTTCTCTCCTCATGAATAAATCTATGTCTATAATGAACGCCATAAAATCTGGGAAAAAATAGTGGCCTGCAAAATCGTCAAAATTTAAAACAACGCATTCTTTCTTTATTAAGAAAATGAGTAGCCAGCTCCGTATTAGTTTTCTGTATCCTAACCCCCTTTTCTCCTTTAAGCCTGATGGTGAGAATCGAGTTTTCTTGGTTGCACATAGCTGCTGGACGTGACATTACCCAACACGAAAGTCAGAATAGACGACATGATGGAGCTACTCCAGCTCCAGGACAATGAAACCGAGAGAGCCTCTTTACCTGGTGGATTTCAGCTGCACTTCATCTTCTTCTTCATCATAAGGGCCACCCTCAGGGAGCACACGATGCTGTGATGCTAAGAAGTTGAACATGTCAAAGGTGCATTTCCTGAAGGAGAAGGAATAGAGGATTGTTCAGAACCCAAGTGGATTCTCTCTCCTTTCAATCGTCTCTTCTCACGCATTCTAGCCTGCTTTCCAAAATCTACTGGATCAGGAACCCCTTTCTGTTGCTGCACAGGCTTCAAATACAGGTAGTCCTCGACTTATGACTATTCATTTAGCAATAATTTAAAGTTACAACTGTTGTGGTCCACCAACAGCCTGAGGAGCTGGCTGAGGAAGAACGTGGGCCAGTCCTGAAGAATGGGGAAGAATGGGGAAGGCCCAGATGAGGGCTCTGCATCAGAGGCAGAGATGGGGCCAGGACCATCAGGGAGTGATGTGCGGACTCTGGAGCCTCCAGAGGCTGACAGTAGAGAGGCAGAGGAACAGGAGGAGCCTGTTCCTAGTGCACGCATGAGAAGAGCTGCCAGAAGGCAAGAGCAGCTAAAGCAAAGTGGACGATTCAGGAGTAGGGCCAAGAGATGATTGGCCCCTCTCATAAGGCTTAAAAGACCAGCAACGGCTCTTGGGCTCTTTGTTGGAAAACAATGCTGATAGACTTGTTTCTTGTCTTGTTGCATTTATTTCTTGTCAGCATCTTCTGCTTCAGAACTTTTGCCAAGAAAAGCCTTTGGCAGTTTGCCTAATTAGACCAAGGTTGGTGATAAGACTGAAGAATTGTGTTATGAAGAATTTGTTTTGAATTAGTTTGGACTAGCTGAGAAGGAGTTTAATTATCAGCTGTTCTAATAAAGTCTGTTTGTTTTCGAACTGATTGCGTCTAATAATACCTACTTGGGCCTGGGTCACAACAACAACATGAAAAAGGTGACTTATGACCAGTCCTTGCGCTTATAACCATAGCAGCATTCCTGTGGCCTTTAAGTGTTCTTAAGCAATGTTTGCAACCTTGGCAATTTCAAGAAGTATGGACGTCCAACTCCCAGAATTCCCCAGCTCTTAAAATTGTTGAGAAACATTGCCTTAAAGCCTATGCAGTAAAAAGTCTAAGTTAAAGTATATCTCATGAGCAAAACATCTGGGGGTGTGGGGGGCAGCCTTCCACTGGGCATCCCCAAAGTTTAGTGCCAGACCTCCGAATCGAAACCTCTGGATTTAAAGTCTTATTTTTAAGCCTTCTCTTTCTGTTGCTTCCATAGGAGGCGACCCTCAAAATTGGAGCCAGCTGCTGTTGGGAGCGAGAAAAAGGAAAATATTTGCAAATATTTTTTGTTTGTTGCCGGAGGAGAGTTTGGGTTTTTTTTTGTTTTGTTTTAAATTCCATCGTTGACAATAACAAGGTTTCCTCTACAAACTGGGTGCATGACAACTGGCTCGTATTTAGGATAACTGCACTGTCCCAGTTGATCATCGTTTGCAACTTGCTCCAGAAGGTTTACAACAATGGAGAAGCTGGTTGGGAAGGTCGCAAATCCTAATGATACGATGTCTCGTTTGACGACTCCAGCAAAATGCAGCCCAATCGACGTTGGATTTTCCAGCCCCAATTACGGTCCTAAGTCAAGGAGCACCTGCATTGGCTATTACCCTGTACAAACTAAAAAGGAAATGTTAGTTCGCCCACCTGACATAAACTTCAGCCCGGACACAACCGTGAGGATTGAGAGGCAGCTCCTCTTCCTCGCCTTCGTGCTGGTGGTATCGGAATTTATACTTGTGGCAGGCCTTGGCACCGTACAGCTGCTCCACCAGGAAGATGACAGCATCATGATGCATCCCCAACATTCTCACTCCATTCATTCCTGTAAAGGAAAAATAGGCGCGTGCAATTCAGCACCCAGGCCCGATCCCAAGAAGTCCTGCTTGCACAGAAAAAAAAGCCTAAAGCTATGCTAGTTTACCTTTCCCTCTTCTAGTTCAGGGGTCTCCAACCTTGGTCCCTTTAAGACTTGTGGACTTCAAGTCCCAGAGTCCCTCAGCCAGCTTTGCTGGCTGAGGACTCTGGGATTTGAAGTCCTCAAGTCTTAAAGGACCAAGGTTGAGACCCTGCTCTAGTTTATTCCTTTCAAATGGAAAACGCTGAAAAATCCCAACCGGTATAGAATTTTTATTACCTGCAAAGGACAGGTGTTTGAGCCGGGCATTGGTGCGAGCTTCCTGGACCTTTTCAATTACTGCTTTCCAGGCACCTGAATATAGACAGAACACAAATGAATTATTATACTGAGTGGTGTGGTGGCCTAGAGGTGGAGCTCTTGCCTCACAGTCAGGAGGCTTTGAGTTCGATTCTAGGTAGAGGCTGATATTTCTCTCTCTGGGCACAATGAGAATATATCTGCTGCAAAAACTCCACATTGGTGAAAGCGAAGGCATCCGGCCAGTAAAACAGTCAGCTCCATTCAGTTGCCCTGACTCCACCTCATAAGGGATGATGGGGTCATTAAGCACAAAAACAACAAATGAATTATTATATTAGGCCTAGACAATTCACTGCAAATGTAATCGCCTATCAATGTAAGGGGATCGGCAGAGGGTGACTTGGGGTATTTCTTGTTGTGGCCCGCCAGATTGGCAGCAGATTCAGACAGTGAGGAGATTGGCAAGGAACATGGGCCAGTCCTGGACTCTGGGGAAGGCTCTGACGATGGCTCTGCATCAGAGGCAGAGATGGGCCCAAGGCCGTCTGACAGTTGTCAGCTGCTTTCGGAGTCGGACATCAGTGGGGCAGAAGAACAGCTGGATCCTGTTCCCAATGTGCGCATGCGCAGAGCTGCCAGGAGAAGGGAACAGCTAAGGAAGAAGGGTCGACTCAGGAGTAAAGCCACAGGTGGACGGTGAATGGCTCCTCCCATAAGAAATAAAGAGGAGCGATGGGGAGGGGAGTTTGCAGGAGACAAATTAGTTCATTTGGGTGAAGATCTGTTCCTGCATTCTTGCCAAGTATTGTCAGTTACAGCGTGGAGTCTGAAAGATATCAGCCTGGCCACTCTCCAAGCCTGATAACGGTGGGTAGTTGTGAACTATCTTGAAAGACTGTGAGAGAGGAAAGAGTTTCTGGAAAGGAATTCACTGTAAATTAAATACAAGGGGTTTATCAGGATGAGGACTCAGCTTCGTGCTGCTGGGGAAGCCTAGGTCAGAACACTTCTAGGAACTCCAGAGTAGGTCTCAACCTGGTCCTTTAAGACTTGTGGACTTCAACTCCAGAGTCCCTCAGCCAGCTTTGCTGGCTGAGGGACTCTGGGATTTGAAGTCCTCAAGTCTTAAAGGGACCAAGGTTGGAGACCCCTGCTCTAGTTTATTCCTTTCAAATGGAAAACGCTGAAAAATCCCAACCGGTATAGAATTTTTATTACCTGCAAAGGACAGGTGTTTGAGCCGGGCATTGGTGCGAGCTTCCTGGACCTTTTCAATTACTGCTTTCCAGGCACCTGAATATAGACAGAACACAAATGAATTATTATACTGAGTGGTGCGGTGGCCTAGAGGTGGAGCTCTTGCCTCACAGTCAGGAGGCTTTGAGTTCGATTCTAGGTAGAGGCTGATATTTCTCTCTCTGGGCACAATGAGAATATATCTGCTGCAAAAACTCCGCATTGGTGACAGGAAGGGCATCCAGCCAGTAAAACACTCAGCTCCATTCAGTTGCCCTGACTCCACCCCATAAGGGATGATGGGGTCATTAAGCACAAAAACAACAAATGAATTATTATATTAGGCCTAGACAATTCACTGCAAATGTAATCGCCTATCAATGTAAGGGGATCGGCAAAGGGTGACTTGGGGTACTTCTTGTTGTGGCCTGCCAGATTGGCAGCAGATTTAGACAGTGAGGAGGTTGGCGAGGAACATGGGCCAGTCCTGGACTCTAAGGAAGGCTCTGATGATGGCTCTGCATCAGAGGCAGAGATGGGCCCAGGGCCGTCTGACAGTTATCAGCTGCTTTCGCAGTCGGACATCAGTGGGGCAGAAGAACAGCTGGAACCTGTTCCCAGTGTGCACATGCGCAGAGCTGCCAGAAGGGAACAGCTAAGGAAGAAGGGTCGACTCAGGAGTAAAGCCACAGGTGGACGGTGAATGGCTCCTCCCATAAGAAATAAAGAGGAGCGATGGGGAGGGGAGTTTGCAGGAGACAAATTAGTTCATTTGGGTGAAGATCTGTTCCTGCATTCTTGCCAAGTATTGTCAGTTACAGCGTGGAGTCTGAAAGATATCAGCCTGGCCACTCTCCAAGCCTGATAACGGTGGGTAGTTGTGAACTATCTTGAAAGACTGTGGGAGAGGAAAGAGTCTGCTGGAGAGGAATTCACTGTAAATTAAATACAAGGGTTTATCAGGATGAGGACTGGGCTTCGTGCTGCTGGGGAAGCCTAGGTCAGAACACTTCTAGGAACTCCAGAGCAGGGGTCTCCAACCTTGGTCCCTTTAAGACTTGTGGACTTCAACTCCCAGAGTCCCTCAGCCAGCTTTGCTGGCTGAAGGACTCTGGGACTTGAAGTCCACAAGTCTTAAAGGGACCAAGGTTGGAGACCCCTGCTCCAGAGGATTCTCAAGCAAGCCTCCCCTGACTTCCACCAGCACCCAAGGAAATTCAACCCATCCATAGTAATCCACTATTATTGAGGGAGCTTTGCAGGGGGTACAGAGCACCCAAGAGAACGGATAAAGGAATTCGGCCAAGGCTGGTCCCCTCCTCACCGTCAATGCTGTCAGCCTGCACTTTAAAGCCATCTTCGCTGGTGATCTCAAAACACAAGTGGGGCTGCGTTTTGCGGGGCATCTCATTTTCTTTGTCCTCCTGTTTCAGATTGTCTTCGTCTGAACTGGAAAGATCTCCTAGAGGCAAAAGAGAGGCCCATATCATATGGTGTTTTTTGTTTTTTTTTGTATACTCTGTGGAGACTGCCTCTGTCAAGATCTTGGATTATGGCGTGGGACGCGGAAGGGCCAAAAACACAGGTAGTCCTCGATTTACGACCACAATTGAGCCCAACACTTCTGTCATTAAGTGGGACATTTGTGGAGTTTTGCCCCATTTTGCAACCTTTCTTGCCACAGTTGTTAAGTGAGTCACTGCAATGGATAAATTAGCCACACCGTTGTTAAGTGAATCTGGCTTCCCCATTGACTTTGTCAGGAAATCGCAAAAGGTGATCACATGGCCCTGGGGCAGAGCAACGGTCATTAAGTATGGACCAGTTGTCAAGCATCTGAATTTTGATCACGTGATCATGGGGCTGCCACAACGGTCGTTAAATGTGAAAAATGGTCACAAGTCACTTTTTCGGTGCTGTTGTAACTTTGAACGGTCAATAAACGAACTGGGACTACTTGTATGAGAGCAGAGGGATAAATAAGAAAACTCAAGGATCTTTTGGGGAAAAAAAGTGGTTTGCCAAGAACTGTCATTTCACAAAGCATAATGTCAACTCGCAAAGCATCCCTGGCCTGCTCTCGAGTTGCCATAGGCAAGGGGGATGGAAAAACCAGCACGGCAGCACGGCAGCCAAAAACAAAAGCACATTCCAGACATCTCTCTCTCAAGGCTGTCTCCCAGGGCTACCCACAGCAGCCGGAGGGGAGTGATCTCTACAACATGTGAAACTGGTCGGCTGGCGAATGTGACCGATGACACCCTGGGGGCAGGGGGGAAACAGGGTCATGCCTGGGTCATAAATTACACCAGAGTTGGCTTCACTTGGAATGTGCCGACATGAAGCTCCTAATTAATAACTGGATTTCTTTTGAAGCTTGCCTCGAGGCTCATGACTTGTCGGAACCTTGATACATAATTTTAAAAACCAGCCTTGAGACTTTGAGAAAATGTTACTCCCCTAACATTTTCAATAAGGTACTTCTTAAGCCCATTCTCTTCCGATCTGTGGAGTTGCACTTGTATGGTGGAAGGAGGCACACTGAGGGTCACAGAAGTGTATAGAGGATCAGGGGTGGGTGAATGGGGTGTGTGAAGGAGGCGCAGGGCGGGTCCAAGAGAATACACAAGGGTTAGGATGAATGGCAGTTTCAGGGCTACGCATTAAATTTTACGAGCAAATAGGAATTTGAATTCTCAGACCTCCATATACCGTACTTTTCGGAGTATAAAACAAACTGCCCCCCACAAAAGAGGGTGGAAATGTTGGTGCGTCTTATATATCGAATACAGCCATTTTTGGCTTTCCAAGACCCTGCCCTATGCGTCCCGTTTTTGCAAAAAACAGGCTTGTTTTTCGCAAAAAACAGGATGCGCAGAGGGTTTGGGAGGCTTGCGGAGTGCTCCTGGAGGCCGGGGAGGGCAAAAACGTTTTTTTTCTTGTTTTCCTCTTCGAAATCTTGGTGTGCCTTATACTCCAGTGCATCTTATAGTCCGAAAAATACAGTAATTTCCAGATTAGGCTGGTTATCCCAGGGGTTAGGTAAAAATTGCCATTTTATTTTTGAATTTATGATGGTGTAGGAGGACCGTAACGAAGACTGATGCGAGTGTCCTTGGGTATATTTATCAAGAACTAATCGAGAGCCTCCCTAAAAATTTCTTGAGCCCTTTCACTAAACTGGACGTAAGCCCGAGGGCTCTTACCTGCGTATCTATGCCAGACGTGTTCCAGCACAGACTTCTGGATCTGCTCCGGGGATCCAGGATGGGAATGCAATGCTGCCAAGGAAGGAGAATGTTCCATCGGAGACCTGCAGAGACATCGGAAATGAAAGATTAAGGGCCGACAAGCAAGCAAGCAAGCAAATGCCAGAGTTCCTATAGCTTGAAGCCAATACACTTACAGCTCGTTTTCGCTGACGATGCTCGTCTCCTCTTTGAATGCATCCAGGTTTAGGACGCCCTTTGTTGTGGGCGTCTTCATCCGTACCCTCCCAATGCTGTAGGGCAAAGGGGCCATTTCAATACATAACATACGCATGCACACACGCTTGCATAAATACAGGTAGTCCTCGATTTACAACAGTTCATTTAAAGACTGTTTCGAAGCTACAACGGCACTGAAAAAAAGTGATTTACGACCATCGGAACATCCCCAGTCACGTGATCAAAATTTTAAGACCCTTGGCAACTGGTTCATCTTTAGGACGGTCGCAGTGTCCTTGGGGGGGATGAGGGGGTCATGCGATCCCCTTTTGCGACAAGCAAAAGTCAACGGGGAAGCCAGAATTCGCTTCACAACAGGGTTACTAACTGAACTACGGTGGCGATTCGCTTATAATAAAAGTGGCAAGAAGTCATTCAATGTGGCCAAAACTCAACAAATTTCTCACTTCGCAATGTAAATTTTGGGCTCAATTGTGGTTGTAAGTCTAGGACTGCCTGTAGACACTTTTGCGAGGGAAACCAATGCGATTTAGATATATCTGCAAGGCTGCTGATACTGAAGCTGATTGACGGTGTAGCTGTCTTCAGCCAATCATGCAGCTGCAAGCAACTAAGGCTCCCGACACCCAGTAGCTGACTCAGAGAGATCAAGGTGACTGGGAATTGGGGTTTGCTGCATTCCCCGCCTCCCCCATGTTTCAAAATTGATTTATACTGCGATAGAAGAAATTTGTATACGCCACTGGAATGGAAAACCTTACCGACACATTCTTTTTACTAACATAAAACATATATAGGTTCTTTTCCCAAAATTGGTTCCAAGACCATTTATGATTTTTTTTAAAAAAACCAAAGCTGTAAAACCATGTAATAAAAGTGTCTCCATTTAGTTATCACTTCTTCCCCATGAAGAGAGGGATTTTTATTTATAAACTGAATATTCGGGGTGGGGAGGAAGTTGGGGTACCCAACTCCTAATTCCTTTAGAGCAGTGATGGCTAACCTTTTCCGGACCAAAGCATGTGCGCACCCGAACCCCCCAAATGCAATTCATATGCGGTCCCCTGTGCATGTGCCCCTCCCCAAGCGCATGCGCGGCAGAGACCCAAAGACCAGCTGGCTGGCGGGAGGCGCGCGCGCATGCGCAGCAGAGTCGAGGCAACAGCTTGCGTGCCATGAGAGAGGGCACTGCGTGCCACCTCTGGCATGTGTGCCGTATGTTCGCCATCACAGCTTTAGAGTCTCAAAAACAAAAATGAACAGAGGGAAAAATGAAAAGTAGCTACCAGGCTCTTGATGAGATCAGAATCAAATAAAAACATCTAGAAAATCCTTGCAACTCTAGGATTTCCTTCATGCTCTGGACATAGTAACACAGTAATTTGATCAGGAAGCAACCAAGGTAGAGAGAATAAGGGTGAATAGCTTCTCCATGATAGATTGCAGTTGATGCTGGGTTAGAACAAGGTAGATCCTATTATTATTCTCCAAAGCACCAGAGGCAGGATGAGAAGTAAAAGCAATAGCACGAGCACTTAAACACCGCTTCGCAGTGCTTTTATAACCCTCTCTAAGTGGTTTACAGAGTCAGCCTATGGCCCCCAACAATCTGGGTCCTCATTTTACCCACCTCGGAAGGATGGAAGGCTGAGTCGACCTTGAGCCTGGTGAGATTTGAACTGCCAAATTGCAGGCAGCTGGCAGGCAGCAGAAGGAGCCTGCAGTACTGCACTCTAACCACTGCGCCAGTGGCGTAGTATAATGGGTGGAACTTGTTAAAGAGAAATCCAAGCTAGGAGACATTTTCTGACTGCGAGAACAATTAATCGATGGTTAGGGTTAGGGTTGCCTCCTGGAATTGTGGGTGCTTCATCACTGGAAATTTTTAAAAATAGACTGGGTAACCATTTGAACAGGATGGTATATGGTCTGCTTCTGCATTGAACAGAGGGTTGGACTAGAAGACCTCCAAGGTCCCTTCTAGCCCTATGATTCTATGTTCTAAATGAGAGCTGTTGTAGGTGGAAAGATATAAACTACCTGGGTTTCCCCTGTTTCTTTTGGTGATTCCTGAAGCTCCCTCAAAATTGTGCCACTGAAAAGGTGAACTGCTATTTATCAGTGATTCAATATGCTATTTAACAGGGATGCAATTTATGCACGTGAGGTTTTTTAAAAAAGATAAACGATAAAAGAACTATATTAAACCTTTGGAACGCTTAACAGAGTTAGCTCAGTCTCTCTATCTTTTTCTCCTGATTCTTTTTTTTTTATTTACATTTATATCCCGCCCTTCTCCGAAGACTCAGGGCGGCTTACAGTGTGTAAGGCAATAGTCTCATTCTATTTGTATATTTACAAAGTCAATTTATTGCCCCCCCAACAATCTGGGTCCTCATTTTACCTACCTTATAAAGGATGGAAGGCTGAGTCAACCTTGGGCCTGGTGGGATTCGAGCCTGCAATAATTGCAGGCTGCTGTGTTTTAATAACAGGCTATCTTACAGCCTGAGCCATCACGGCCCTGGTGCTGATTCTAGTTCAGCATTTTCAGTTTCATCCGATTCAGTTAACAAAAAAAGTGGCAGGCATAATTAACATAATTGACACTACAAATCCTCAAGTTGGAGCTTCACACCAGTATTTTTTTTTAAAAAAAATACCGAGTTGGGGGTTTTGTGGGACATTTAGTGCAATGCCAAAAAGATGAGCAGATGGTCCAAAGAAAGCCTGTGAAACCCACCCTACAAGTCAAAGAAAAACAATTGTGCATTTCTGGCTTTCCAGGCACAACTCAAAAGGATAAATGACATCATGAATGAAAATCTCCAAGCAGTCAAGGATGAGCTCTATATTTCCATTCGTCCCAGCTGCTCCTGCCTTGCCCCAATAACAGATGTGACCTATCAGGTCAATAAAACTACTTTGGGGCCATGAGTTTCAAGTTGGACTGAAAATGTTCTAGATCCCGAAGTCATCAAGAAAGCATAGAACAGCAACCTCACTTCTCCCAAGGAAAGCACCTACAATTAAGTCAAAGCTACCCTTTGTATTTTTATCCTGTTCCTATCTTTTAATGTTATTTGTGCAGTTAGCTGCCTTTTGGATTGAAGTAAACTGTGCCCGCAAACCAGCTGAGTGTAAAAGCTAATAGCAATAGCACTTAAGACTTATATACCGCTTTACAGTGCTTTCCAGCCCTCTCTAAGCGGTTTACAGAGTCAGCATTTTGCCCCCAACAATCTGGGTCCTCATTTTACCCACCTCAGAAGAAGGGAAGGCTGAGTCAACCTTTATAGTCAACACTATAAAATGATAGCATCTAGACCAGGGGTGTTCACAGGCATGTTTAAGATTTGGGGACTTCAACTCCCAGAATTCCCCAGCTAGCTGGGAGTCAAAGTCCACAGATCTTAATATTTGCCAAGCTGGGACGCCCCTGGTCTAGATCATGAGAGATGCTAGATTTAACACTGTGCTAGCATTGAGCTCAGAGAAGATGGACATCTAAAAACATGGCTCTCACAGCTATTGTACAGAGGTGGCATTCAGCAGGTTCTGACCGGTTCTGGAGAACCAGTAGTGGAAATTTTGAGTTGTTCAGAGAACTGGTAAATGCCATCTCTGGCTGGCCCCGCACCCATCGATTCTCTGTCTCCTGAGTCCCAGCTGATCGGGAGGAAATGGGGATTTTGCAGTATCCGTCCGCTGCCACGCCCAAGCCACGCCCACCAAGCCAGTAGTAAAAAAATTTGGAATCCCACCACTGCCATTGTAGCATGCTCTCCTTGGATCTGCTGGCTCTTCGTTACCAAACCATGTGCAGTTTTGGATTTCAACACAACGTCTATGTATTTAACATGGGAGAAACAGAAAAGGGATCTAAGATGCCTATACTTACCCAGAACCCATTGTACTGCCAGAAATGCAATTATTTGCCAAGTGATCAGGAGTAACCGTTGGGGATATAGGAGGGAGCTCCTCGTCGTTAACTCCGTCCACTTTCATCTTCTTGACGGGCACATTTCCGACAAAGGTGGAAACTCTCTTGACCCGGATGGCTGGGCGAGGGCCGGGCAAAGACACCAAGCCAGGGATGCTAATCACGCCAGAATTCATGGCAACGGGCTGAAGAAGACAAGTCTGCTGGAGTCCCAGGGAAGGTGTCACCAGAGCTGGGGTACTCAGTGCCAACTGCCCACCACCAACAGCCTGAGATGTGGTGCCCATCACGTTCATCATGGGTACCATACTAAGTACCGGGCCCCGGATCGTCCAAGTGGGCAAGGGGTTAGGAGTCAGGCCCAGAGGTGCCCGCAGAATGACCGTGCCAAGGTTGGGAGCAGCGGACATCGGCATGGGGTTTGGCTTGGAAGCCTGCTCCCCGTCTTGAGTGGCCAACGGGCTTTCGTCGCCTTGAACTTTCATGCACACCTGGGCCAGCTTGTTCACCAGAATGATTCTGGAATTGGACTTTTGTGCCTCTGGTCCCAGCACTGTTGTCACTTCAGGGCTGGAGGGCACTTGGGCACAGCCGAGGGTTAAGGTTGGAGCTGGATCCGGAGCAGGGCTGGGATGGGCTGACTCAGTGCCGTTGAGGCTGGCAGAGGTAGGAGGTGCCAGTGGCAGTGGCATTGGGCTGAGGCAAGAAGGGGGGCTGGCCTTGCTCTCGGGGGCGTCCATGTTCTTCAGCACAAAGTCCACAATGTCCGAGGGCAAGTCCTCTGGAGCTGGAGTGGGGCCCGCCAGCTCTCGCTCGACCCTCGGCTCGGGCTGCTTGCCCTTGGTGGAAGGGTGTCCCCCCGTTGCGTCCGCCTCACTGTCAGTGCCATCGTCTATACCATCAAGCTGGTGGATATGGGGCAGCGGGAGGTCCAGCGGGTAAGGCGGCAGAGGTGGGTCTCGGGTCACCACTGTACGCGGGAAGCGGAAGTAGCGGCCGGCCTCTCCTTCCTCCTCACTCTCGCCGTCGCCCAGCCCATCTAACTGGGGCAGGCCCAAGCTGGGTGAAGGGGGACATGTCCGTGGCCCTCCCAACTCTTCTTCCTGGAAAGGCTCATCCAGAAGGCTGTCGTCAAATTCCAAGTCGGAGACGTTGAGCTCAAAGGCCAGCTCTGGCGGCACAGGGGGGGACGAGGGAGGGGGTGAGGTAGCTACGGGCCGCTGCTCATCACACCCGGCTGAGGTAGAAGGATGCCTGAAGCCGTTCCCAGCTGTGGGGTAGTCTGGGAGGGGTGGCATTGCCCTGAGAGAGGTGCTGGGGGGGCTAGTCCTGCTAGCAGGGGCTTGGGGTGGGAGAGGGGACCGGCGGGGACGAGCGTTGCTGCTAGGTGACATGGGGCTGAGGCGTTGTGTGCGGCGCGGAGGAGGGAAGTCGGGGTCACCCACAGTCAAGATATGATGGGACATGGATGATGCGCTTCCTGCAAAAAAAAGGGGGAGGGAAAGGGGAAAAAAAGGAGGGGTTAAGAAGAGCGAACGTGCATTGGCTGCTGAGATCTCTTCTGGTCAGGAATGTGCTGTGGACAAAAACTCCCAACCTATCATCCCAGTTTTCAACTCTTCCCCCCACTTCGTTGGGAATTTTAAAAGGTGCCTGTGTGACACTGTTAAAGAGTTAGATAAGGGTCAACAGCAAAGGGCTGGATTTAGTTGTCTTACAGCTATGCAGGGATTCTAGGCTGATCCCCCTTTTCATTCCACCTCCAGGTTCTGCCATCCCTTCTCCTACAATTGGGATGGGATGAGCCTAGCGTTGTGTTTCACATGCAACCAACCCTGGATTGTGGTCTAACGCAATGAATGAATCCAAGTCATTGTGGCTCAATCGGAAAACTAAAAAGGAAAATGAGACCCTCATCGCTTCTGTGCTACCTCTCTGTGAATTGTTTTGTCCCAGGAGTTGGTTCAAGAGCGCAACCCTTGATTTTTAAAACCCCCTATGGATGTGGATTGCCAAGTACCCACCGGGAGAAGGCAATGGGCGGGACGACACCCCGCTTAGGGGCCGGCGGGTAGGGGAGTAGTTGGGCACTTTGATGCGAGCTCCAGTGAGAGGTTTAGGCTTGGAGACAGCAGGCTCTGGAGGTGGCAGAGGTCCTGGGTTCTGCGCTGGAGAGTGGCGCTCCAGTGGTGGTAGAGGAGAAGGTGCCTCCTGAAGTGGCTTGTCTCTGAGGTTAGGGTCTGAAAACAGAGAACATGTCAGAAGTAGAAACCAGAAGCAGTGGGACCCTGGGACCTGAAATGGCTAAGGGGTGAGGACCTTAACCAGACTTTGATTAGTGACATGTTACTTGTAAGTTCAAGTTAATAAACCTCCAGGTTTATGATGCCACTCCAGATCCTGGCTGATGGAGTGTAGAGATTAACGAAGGTATCTTTGGCAGAGCTAGCCAAAATGGGCTGAAGCCATTTTGTCCAGAACAACAAGATAATGTTAAGGCACTGATGATGTTATCTTCATCTTTGGATGAAGAGGTTGTAGAAAAAATGCTTTTAAAAGGCTCTGACGATCCCAGCTGAATTGCCTGATCATCAGAGCCTTTTAAAAGCATTTTTTTTACAACCTCTTCAGCCAAAGAGGTTGTAGAAAAAATGCTATTAAAAGTAAAAAAAAAAGTTGGCCATGCCCATCCAACTCACATTACTCCCCCATCAAGCCACGCCCACAAAACCAGCAATAATGAATTTTACATTTTTTTTTTTTTTTGTTTACATTTATACCCCGCCCTTCTCCGAAGACTCAGGGCGGCTTACAATGTATAGGGCAATAGTCTCATTCTATTTGTATATATTTTACAAAGTCAACTTATTGCCCCCCCAACAATCTGGGTCCTCATTTTACCTACCTTATAAAGGATGGAAGGCTGAGTCAACCTTGGGCCGGGCTCGAACCTGCAGTAATTGCAGGCTTTGTGTTCTTAATAACAGGCCTTAATAACAGGCCTTACCAGGCAGAGCTAAACCGGCCCTGCTCCACTGCTCCAATCCTCTGTCTCCCCTCATGAAGGGATACAGAAAATCCTCTGCTGCATTTCTGCATGAGATGAAAAAGTAAAATGCAAAAGCAGGCTCGAAACAAAAGGCCCAGACCAGACTTACCTACAGGGGCAGCAGGACTGTGCACAATCGTATGGTTCTCTTCCTGCATTCCTGAGGCATCTGGCTCTTCTTGGCTCAGCTTTGGCCGATACTCCAGGACCCGGCATGTATAGCCACACCGCTTACGGGCATCCACTGTGCTCCAATATAATCTGGAACATCTGATGGGGATATGTTCAGAAGGAAGCAAAGGATCTCTGCACCTTCTCAGTCTAAGCAGCAGGAGGCCTATGAATCAGGCCCCTTCCTGCTTAAGAGAAGAGGTGGGCAACCTGCAAATCCCTAAGAAGCCCTAAAGACTATCGTTGGAATTTTGTAGCAAGGTTTCCTGCCACCGGGAGAGAAAGAAAATAATTTTTTAAGATCCTGCAAAATGATTCAATATGATAATCAAGCTTTAAGCTCATTTTATGTTCTAAGACAAGCTTAAAGTATTTTTTTTTTTTAAAAAAAGGATCTCCAACATGCCACAAAACTGGAAGGGCAGAATTTAAAAATAAAAATAAATCTTGGTCCTATTCCATTAGGAAAAAAAATATCCCATCAAATGCTACCAGAAGTGTGCCCTTCCCTGTCTAAAGGACATTCACCCTTTTCCAACCTGGTACCCTTCTAGAGGTGTATAGCAATAGCACTTAAGACTTATATACCGCTTCACAGTGCTTTACAACCCTCTCTAAGCGGTTTACAGAGTCAGTGTATTGCCCCCAACAATCTGGGTCCTCATTTTACCCACCTTGGAAGAATAGAAGGCTGAGTCCACCCTGAGCCTGGTGAGATTCAAACTGCCAAATTGTAGGCAGCCAGCAGAAGTAGCCTGCAGTACTGCGTTCTAACCACTGCGCCACCCATGGCTCTCTATGATTACATCTCACAGCATTCTAGCTAATGTAGCCATTCAGGGAGCTTTTTAGAGGCTGGGTGAAGAAGCATCTTTAGCTAACACATCTGCTATACAGGTAGTCCTCGAGTTATGACCATAATGGGGCATACCCAACGCAGTCATAAAAGGGATTGGTCAGGTGACCGGCCTCATTTTAGGACCTTTGTTGCGGCAGTCGTTAAGCAAGCCAAGTAAATGCTAGCTTTTGGCAAAACTGCCATAAAACGCAGTCACGTGACCACAGTATATGCATGCACATATAACCCCATGTCAAAATTCTGGCTCTTTTAGGATCCCACTAAAGAATGGAGCATGACACTGCAAACAACAACTTGGAAGTAGTTACTCACTGGTAGCCGACAGGTAAAAGCCGTCCCTCACATTCGGACAAGTCCGTCAGCATCCCCAAGCTGTCGATCTTCATGGAGCCTGGTGGCAGAGATAAGATTTGGGAAGTCATCAAGGCTCGTCAAGCAGGAGAAGAATCCAACACGCTTCACCAACTGGGCAAAAGTCCTGTGAAATTCTTGCTGTGGGAGTCTCTGGTTTTCCATGGGGCTCGCCCCCAAAAAAGTCCCGGTGGGTGGTGGCCCATGGAAATAAATGGGGTGGGTGGGCGGGCAGGATGAGAAGGACGGGCGAGAGCTTTCTACCTCAGACTAGCCATGATGGTAAATGCTGCAGGGCAAATACGAAGAGAGAAAGCAGCTGCCTGGTGGATCATCAGGCCGCTGGTTCATCGAGCTACGTATCGACTACTCTGACTGGCAGATGCTCTCCAAGGTGTCAGGCAGGGGACTTTCCCAGCCCTACCTGGAGATTTGATGGGACTGAACTTGGGACTTTCTGCATGCAAATCAGCTGCTCTACCACTGAGCTACAGCCCTTCCTGCAAAAAGAACATAGGAAGCAGTCTTCAACAGAGTCGGAGCCCTCTGTCATGCTACTCAACACTGCCTGCACTTGTTGGGAGACACTCTCAAGGGGGCAGACTGGGCAGCGTCCCAGCCTTATCCAAAGATGCCAAGACGGATGTTGAGTTAGCCTCTCCCCGTATGCAATGGGGACCCCAATCTCCCCCACCTCGCATTCCCACAAAATGAATTTTGTTCATTTTGCAACATGAATTTAATACCCCCACATGAATTTAATGCCCCCACCCACAAAATTAAACAAAACCCACCTGCAAAATAATTCTGGGTAGTTGAGAACTGAAAGCAGGGGTGAAGGGGTATAATCCCAGGCAGGTGTTTAAAGGGATCTATCCATATATATATATTTTTACAATATTTGGGGACTGTTCTATTTGTGAGTTCATTGTGGTCTAAAAAGAGACTTTAGGATAGATGACGCACAAATTTAAATGTTGATTAAAATATTAAAGGGCCAAACCACATACAATAAAATCAAGAGGGACTGACTTAAGCATGCCCCTTGCCAAAAATAAGAGTAGTTTGAAAAGCCCAAATGAAAATATTTTATCCTGAAACAATATGGTGCACCTTTCAGAATGCCATTCCACAATTGAGGAACTTCTCCAGAGAAGAACTTCTTTTCTGTTCTTCTCTAGATATTACTAGTAATAAGGTAAAGGTAAACGTTCCCCTCACACATATGTGCTAGTCGTTCCTGACTCTAGGGGGCGGTGCTCATCTCCGTTTCAAAGCTGAAGAGCCAGCGCTGTCCGAAAACAACTCCGTGGTCGTGAGGCTGGCATGACTCAATGCCAAAGGCGCACGGAACGCTGTTACCTTCCCACCAAAGGTGGTCCCTATTTTTCTACTTGCATTTTTTAATGTGCTTTCAAACTGCTAGGTTGGCAGAAGCTGGGACAAGTAATGGGAACTCACCCTGTTATGCGGTACTAAGGTGTAATACCATTTAGCAATTTATATACTACTTCACATTGTTTTACAACACTCTCTAAGCTGCTTACAGGGTCAGCCTATTGGCCCCCCAACAATCTGGGTCAACATTTTACCAACCTGAGTTGGTAAGGCTGAGTCAACCTTGAGCCAGTCAAGATCGAATTCTTGGCAGTGAGCAGAGTACTGCCTGAAATTCTGCATTCTAACCACTGTGCCCACCAGGGCTCACTTAAAGACTCACTTAAAGACTGGCTATCAGTGCAGCCCTTGGAAAAAACGTTTCCTTTAATATTCTCATCCACCCTTTCCTATACATATAAAGCCAGGGAAGCCACCAAGACCAGATTTCATTCTAATTCCAGTGATGTCAATCGGTGTCCATAAATTGCTCCCATTCATTTCCATGTGGGGGGAAAAAAAAGGTCTACTAGGGAGTGAAACCTGGTTTTTTCCCCCCAGAAACACATCGCATCTCCTCCAGCATGCAGTGCTCTCAGGTATGGCCCCGTTTTGCTTCTACGCAATCCGAGGATGAGCACTGCCAGAACCGAAGGCATGAACATGAGGGCTGCAGAGACATTTTCAGACCAGGCCTTCTTTACCTCTGAGCCCTTAAATTCATTCCCACGTCCACCACGAGAACCTCCACCTTATGGGAGAAGTAAACTCTGGATCCCAATGCTTCCTTAGCCCACCGGCTACTCGTTCGCCTCCCCTCATGTACCTATCATCATGTGGATGGTATCCGGCTCCAGGCCCACCATAAATTTCCTCTTGAAGCTGATTCCCTCAAAGTCGACATAGACCCGCCGTAGGACATCAAAGCCATCTTCAGCGACAATCTCCTAGAGGAAAGACAGAACGACAGCTTCACACACTGCTTATTCATAATTGTGTCACCGGTACACACACACACACACACACACACACACACAGAGAGAGAGAGAGATAAATGCCACTCTCTTTGCAAATTGCACACCTTATAGAAAACCCAGCTCACTCCTCCAGCTTTCAAAGGCCAGGAGCCACGAAACTCTCCCAGCCGTGACCTTTTAAACCCAGCATTAATGGAAAGTCCTGCATTATCCACTCCTCCCCCCTGGCAATTCTCCTGCCCTCAAACCCCCCCCCTCGCACTCCCCCTTTTACCGTTCCATCCAGGAGGTCAACATGCTTCTGGCAGAAAACTTTTTTGTCCTCCTGGAAAGTACAATGGCAGAGGCGAGCACACATGAAGTGGTAATTACTGAGACAGGCAGAGAGGCAGCAGCCAACCGTGGCCCCAGTGCGTTGACAGTGTTCACAGCGCTGGAGCAGGAAAAGAGAGAGAGGGGGGGAGAGAGAGAGAGAGAGGTCAAGGACAGGCTGGCCATGTCAGTACAGCAGGCCAAAACTACGTAAAAGGCCCAGCAGTTTGCTGTCATCTAATTATTTTTTTTGTAGTGTGCAAAAAAGAGAGACGTATAAGCGCATACTTCTTGTGCTTGCCACACTCTCCTTTCCCTACAATCTCTCCCACACCATGAAGCAAGCCCGGTCAGCTACAAAATTAGGTATGGCATTGGCACTCTCATAGTCCAGCGTTCCCCCAACCTTTCTAGGTTGGTGGCCTAACGCTGGGAGATGGGGGTGGGGGAGAGGGGATGGTTTTGAGCGAATGCGCGCACACAGCTTCATTTGTGCGAGCGGCAGGCACACATGCATACTGCGGGTGCAAGTGGGGCTGAGTGCTGGCACCCACTGCGAGCACCCGCGCCAGCTCATAAGCGTGGACAGCCTGCTGGTTGCAAATAGCCCACGGCCCGGTAGTAGGCTGTGGCCCACAGGTTGGGGAACCTTGTAGTATACTACAGGGGTCCCCCCCCCCACCCGGTCTCAGCATGCCAGAAATCGGACCACGCAAACAAGTGAAGCCCCATCTGCAAGATGCAGGCAACCACATGAAACCACGTTCTCTCCGGTCCGTGGGAAAACCTCTTTCTCCACGGATCTGGGTGCCCAAAAGTTTGGTAGGCCACTGGTCTACTCAACAGATTAACCGAGTTGAAAGGGACCTTGCAGGTCATCTAGTCCAACCCCCTGCACAAGCAGGAGACCCTACATCTGCCTCTACCTAGGATCAAACTCACAACCTCCTGATTGTGAGGCAAGAGCTCCACCTCTAGGCCACTGCAGCTGGGTTAATAGTGCGAGGTCAAGACTCTGAAAATAGAAGGATTCAAAATGGTCTCCCACCCAGAGGATGGCAAGTTTTGCTTTTGTTCAGACCCAAGATGCTGCCTTTTGGATACAACTACACATTTGTTTCGATCCACTTTTGAATCTTTGGAGCTCAGGCAGAATTTACACCAGCACTCCTGTTGGAACCCAGAGCAGATCTTCCAGCAGCTGGGATACTATTCTGTTACCCGACCTGGAAAATCTAGTCTGAACAACAGGTCTAACATAACAATTCTGGTTTTGAGGCCGCCACTCCCATCTCTGGCGCAAGAACCCACATTATAACACTGACATCCTGTACAAAATGTATCAGGATGATAAAAGTGATCTGTAATAAAGCCAAAAATGATTTCAAGGTGTGCTTCCCCTAGAGAGGCCCCATTCTTGCTCCCCCTTCAAATAAGAGGGGAGAAAAGAGAGGGGAGAGCAGGGATGACCCAAACTCACCATCTGCCGGCCCCGAGCCACAGCAGCATGTACGTTCTTCAAGGAGCCATCGTTCTCCTCAAAGACCTCCGCTGACCAGATGGCACAGTTGACGTGAGTCCATTCGTTTTGGCCAATGTACAGCAGCCTCCCTGCGTCCTAGAGGTCGGTGGAGAAGGGATGCGAGTTCGGTTTTGATTTAATACGGTTTGTGAATTCCATAAGGGTCAATTGCCTAGCATTACTGTTAGCCCTCAATTTCACAACATCCTTTCAAAGTTACAGTCGCACTGAGAAAAATGATTTATGACCGTTTTTCATACTTAAGGACCATTGCAGCGTACCTATGGTCGCACGATCAAAATTCGGATGGTTGGCAACCAATTCATCTTTATGATCGTTGCAGTACCCTGGGGTCATGTGATCCCCTTTTTCAGACAAGCAAAGTCAGTGGGGAAACCAGATTCACTTAACAACCGTGTTACTATAACTTAACAACTGCAGTGACTCACTTACCAACCGTGGCAAGAAAAGTTGCAGAATGGGGCAAAACTCACTTAAAAACTGTCTTGCTTAGAAACAAATGTTGGGCTACACTGTGGTGGTTAGTCAAAGTCTACCTGTATGTGTAAACCTGGACATTATGGCTTGTTCAACAGACCATGCAGCAGCAGCAGCAAACCAAATGGTACCCAATCACCTATTTTTTTTTAAAAAAAAAAATTCCAAATGCTATTTATGGAGTTCAAGGGACAGCCAAGGGATGCTAACATGCAATGGTTCCTTCCAACAATGACTACCCTGTTTCCCTGAAAATAAGACCTCCTCTGATAATAAGCCCAATTACACTTTTGAGCGCATACACTAAAATAAGCCTTCCCCTGAAAATAAGCCCTCCCTGAAAATATTTAAACGCAGAGCTGGAAATCAGGTAAGACAGCAAGAGGAGCCCCATTATTATGGGGGCCCATGTGCTCCAAAATAATAAGATCCCCCCGAAAATAAGATCAAGTGCTTATTTCAGGGTTTGAAAAAATATAAGACAGGGTCTTATTTTTGGGGAAAGACGTAGCTTCAGGTTCAGAGATGGCATGCTATGGCATATTATCAGTTGTGGGAGGAGTGATTTGAGACGGTATATCTACACTAGATTCTCAACCTATGGTCTGTGGACCCCTGAGGGGGGGGGCGCGCAATGTCATCATGGGGTGTGTGTGAGGAAGACTTGAAGAAATGTTCTGTTTTAAATCTTGAGTTACCGTATTTTGGGGAGTATAAGATGCACCTTTTTCCTCCCTAAAACGGGGTGAAAATTTAGGTGCGTCTTATACACCGAATGTAGCCCCGCCCATCCACTGGCCCCCCACCCTTTGGCCTCTGCCTCCCAGCAGATTACCTCCTTGCAGCAAGCAGCAAGAAGAAACGGTTCCTTTCAGCTTCAGCACAGCCTAATTAACCTAAGTTGATTGGATCAGCAGAGGATCCGCAAGGAGGTAAATTGCTGGGAGCAGTTTTTTTTTCCCCCCTTGTGCTAATCAAGCTATGCTGAAAACAAAAATGAAAGTAAAGCAGGCTGTTTGCTGCAACGAAGCAAAACTGCTGGGAAGCAGAGGCAGATTTCTTTTTCTTGTTTTCCTCACCAAAAAAAGGTAGGTACGTTTTATAATCCGGAGCGTCTTAAACCCCGAAAAATATGGATAAGTCTTGGGGGTTTATGGCCAGAAAAGATGAAGAATACATGAGAATCACTGTGTCAAGCCTGAATTTGATTGGGGTGTGGGATTGTCTGTTTCCTTGGACATCCTAGCATGAATTCAGCTTGACACAGCTTGGAGCTGGAAGGGGATGGAGCCTTCAGTCAAAACAGCATTCCCAGCTGATGAGTCGGCCACATTCCACCATCTGGCTGACCGGAGGAGAAGGAGGAGAGATGTCGCTGAGCAACCAGCTCCCATCTTGGTTGGACAATGTGACCAATGTTTTGGAAACTGGAGAAACTGAAAACTTATATTGAAGTGAAAAGCCCGGGAATGTTAGTACTGGCTTTTCACCAGTAGTGCCAACAGGATGTATCTAAATAAATTTGATCTTTGAGGAATAGTTATGCCTTGGGAGTTTGATTTATGATGGGTGCATTATTTGGAGCCTGACACACGGTCCCAGAGGTGTTTTTTTCCAAGAGGCAACTGGACTTTCTGGTTTTGAAGACGTTTCGCTTCTCATCCAAGAAGCTTCTTCCGCTCTGACAGGATGGTGGGGGAATGAGGTGAAGAATGAGTCGGAGCGGAAGAAGCTTCATGGATGAGAAGCGAAACATCTTCAAAGGAAAAATGAAGAAAGTCCAGTTACCTCTTGAAAAAAAAACACCTGTGGGGCAACCATGACTTGAAGGACTGAGACTCTCCAGAGACATTGAGAATCACTGATCAGGTCTTTCTTGTAGGATTTCCTGAGGTTGGCCATTCCTAAGAGCCAAGGACTTTGGGATGACCCAGCAGGGTCAACTTTTACCTTGGAAGGAGCATCTCCAAACTGAAGACAGAGAGCACACTGCCTTTTATCCTCAGGGTCCGTCAACGGCTGCTGCGGAGAGACACGTTCTGCATCTTTCCCAGCTGCAAGGAGAGAAAAGGAAAAACATGGGCGTTTGATCTCCATTCCCTACAACCCCTTTAATATTTCCTCAGAGCACGGGAGATCGTCAAAAGGAGGCAGGAACTTCATTCCACAGGAGAAACTCCGGAGTACCTTCAAGCAAAATCAGAAAGACCAGCCTTCTGCCCTTCTAATAGGCCAGACGGATAACTCTCATACTCTTCCGACTGCGTGGTGTTGGGTGGAAAGATGGGAGTTTGTAATCCGGTAATTATCTGCTGGTTGGCCTGATGACCAAATGGGGCAGTTCCATGCTAGAGGTGGTTGGTTGCTTGCTTGCTTGAGTGAGAACAATCGATTGAGTGAAAACAATCAACCAATGGAACAGAAGTTGCCTTCGGAAGTTGTGGGAGCTTCATCACTGGAGGCTTTCAAGAAGAGACTGTGACTTCCATTTGTCAGAAATGGCGTAAAGTCTCCTGCTTGGGCGGCGGGTTGGACTAGATGACCTACAAGGTCATTTCCAACTCTTAATCTGTAAATCTGATGGCAGACTCCACCTTCCCACCCCCGACCCCTTGTACAGCGCTTTCCAGCGCTTTCCACCCGACAGTCTTTTTGGTTATCGCCTTAATGTACTCTCATTGTATCCTTTTTTGTTATTTATTTCATGGTTCTATTCTTTATACTCCTTTCGTTTCCTTCCTTTTAATTGTTTCGACTCTAGATGAGTAGCCCCACAGATAGAGATAGGCAGCAAATGAATTGAACAAATAAACAATAAATATTTGGAGAGGGCTGGATGGCAGAAGGCTGCTATAGAGCAGGGGTCTCCAACCTTGGCAACTTTAAGACTTGTGGACTTAATTCTGGGAGTTGAAGTCGACTAGTCTTAAAGTTGCCAAGGTTGGAGACCCCTGCTATAGAGAGTATTGGAACAGAAATCTGGCTCAATAGAAGGAAGTGTCTATGTATTGGGGAGATACAGGGTGAGAAGAAAGTCCATCTTTTAGCAACTGTTGGCCTGACAGTGTCTGGAAGCAAAGGGGAAAGGCCTGAGCCTTGAGGCCTTCCCATCCAAGCCTTACCTATGTTTTCAGGCCCAGGAGGAGTCAGGTGGCTGTTGGCAGCTGAGCTGACCTCTTGTGGCTGCCTCCACTGAGCATAGATGTGGTCAGAGGAAGGAGGCAGAACTGCATTGGGAAGCATGCCACTATCAGAAGGAGGGGGGGGAGGAGGAAGAAAACAGGAAACCATCAGAAGCTGCAGAGGCTATCCAACAAGATTTCTCAAACAGGTAAGGGCTGCACTAGGCCACCCAACGGTTCCCCTTCGTATCCCTCACTATGGACCAAGCGTCTTGGAATTGAGGAGAGTTACAGGTGAGCAAGAGGTGAAAGGCTGCAGA
The DNA here is from genome assembly GCF_028640845.1 of Ahaetulla prasina. Taxonomy (NCBI): domain Eukaryota; kingdom Metazoa; phylum Chordata; class Lepidosauria; order Squamata; family Colubridae; genus Ahaetulla; species Ahaetulla prasina. The sequence continues at coordinate 22,552,247 of NC_080548.1, read as the reverse complement.
AATCTCGCTCAAGGGGACTTGCTAACTGCAGTCTGAAACATGCCAGATTCAGCACTGAAAATAAAACACGTTTTTCTTGAATTTGGGCTTTGTTTCCATACTATAGATCACAGGTTCCCAACCCCTGGTCCATGCACCAGGTTCCCAACCCCTGGTCCATGCACCACTACCAGGCCATGGCCCAGGTGGCAGGCGCCATTTGTTCAAATGGCACGTGCGCGCGTGCACAAAACCTTGCCCTTCCCCTCCGCCAGTCTGCAGAGTCAGAAAGGTTGGGGACCGCAATTAATTTGATGCAGAGATTTCATCTTATGGTGTAACCAAGGGAACCTCTGCTTCCAACAACCCCAGTTTGATAAGATTCCACATCACCCAATATGACTTTGGAAAAGTCTTCCATATTGTTTGGTTCCGAGCACTCACTTGGGAAGGGAGCTGTTGCGGGTCCAGTGCTTCGCGTCCAGAACATCAAACCAACTGAAATACTTTCCCATCAGCTGGAAAGACAAAGACAGAGCTGTTTGTCAGAAGGCTATGCAGACAGGCAGCAGTTCCCATGAAGCAAAACAAAACCAAGAACTCAGGGGTGAAATGCTCCTGTTTTGGACCGGATCGCCTGATCCGGTAGTGACAGCGGCGGGTGGTTCGGAGAACTGGTAGCAAAAATCCCTGGCCCCCCCCATGCCCAGCTGAGCCGTGTGATCATGAGAGACTTTTTTTTTAACTTTTAAATGCATTTTTTCTTCGACCGAAAAAATGCTTTTAAAAGTAAAAAAAAAAAAAAGCCTCTCATGATCGCATGGCTCAGCTGGGATAGTCAGAGGAGCCTTTTAAAAGCATTTTTTCTACAAAATGCTTTTAAAAGTAAAAAAAAAAAAAAGTTGGCCACACCAACCCAGTCACATTACCCCACCACCACCAAACCACACCCACAAAACCGGTAGTAACAAATTTTACATTTCACCTCTGCAAGAACTACATTCCAAACTCAGGACAAAAACTTGCAAACCCAGGATATACTGACTTCCAAACCTGAAATGCAGTCCAGGCAGCTGTTCTAACTTGGAACAGTTTGCCGAACCCTGACAGAGGTTATACATAGCTATAGGAGAGAAGGTATGTGAGGCCAAGGTGGAACAGATACTGTTCTGTCCTCCCTCGCCTCCGTCCGAGTGATGGCTTAATTAGCCGGCACTATCAGCTCTGGCAGCAGAATAGCCAGTGTCTGCCAAGAACCTCCATTATCACACTGGTGAGTCACCTAGTAACAAACTTCAGCTCTTAATCAGTGGATTTGCCTGTTACAAAGAGACACAGCAGCTTTTGCTGCCTTTTATATCCTGTGGGGTGTGGCTCCATGACTCAGCACTTCTTGGGCCTGCCCCACCCTTGCTTCTGTTGTTCCCTCCTCTCCTGCCTACGAAGCCTAGGGTTCAACCAAGCCTGATTGCCATCAGCTGGGTCTGGAGGCGTGGCCTGGGGGGAGAAAGAGTCAGGGGACGGAGGCCTCGTTATCTCCTCCACCTGGCCTGCTTCTGGCTCCTGAAGCTGAGCCAGGCAAAGCCGGCGCTCCCAAGGTAAGTCCTGATGGCCCTTCCCCCTCACTGTCCAAGTCACTTTCTGGCAGCAGGGCCGACTCGGGGGGGGGGGGGGGGGGCGCAGACACAACAGATACTCTATGCATACATACATACTCACTTTAACCCTTATGTCAATTAAATCAATTCAAGAGAGCATCTTCCGCCACCAACAGGTGAGTACCTCAATGTAGAGTTCCTTTGCAGAGGAGGTGACCTGTTCTTCCTCCGTTTGTCCCAATAGGACGCCCACTATGTCCTCATTGAAGCTGTGCTGCAGAGAGAGAAAAAGCTCAATGGAGGTCATGAGTAGCTCCCGCTCTCCAGTTTTTGGCCCGTGATGCTTTTCTCCACACTCACCACGGACGAGTAATGTCCCTGTTCAAAGAGCTTGTTGATGGTGCGTAGGTCACAGGGCCGGAGGTGAACCTTCACGCCATCATCCGGACAGCACTGCAGAGAGCAAACAGGTGAGGAAAAGGTGCTGCTGCTGCTGCTGTCGTGCGGGTTACAACTTCTACCTGCTGCCCACATGCCATGTTCTCCTAGGACTGTGATGGCAAACTATGGCACGCATGCCCGAGGTGGCACATGGAGCCATGTCACTTGGCACACATGGTGTCGCTTGTTCCTCTTACGGGTTTCTGATGGCGCACGCGCACGCAACGATCAACCGGCCTTTGTGCATGTGGCAGTGCCGGAAACTGGAAGAGCTGGTCTGATCGGCAGAGCTCGGTGCGTGCGCATGCGTGGCAGTAACCGGAAGACTTTCTGGCCGGCGCACATGTGCGTGCCGGAAACCGGAAGTACCTTGGGCAGTTCTTCTTCCTGCTTGTGCCGGAAACTGGAAGGCCCCCTGGGCAGTTCCTCTTCCTTGTTGTGGCCCTGACGAACACACGCAAAATGCTCCCTTTTCGGTACTTGGTGCCAAAAAGGTTCGCCATCACTGTCCTAGGACAAGTGTTGTGGCCCGTTGGCTGCCAGCAGAGCTAGCTGCAGAGTCAGATGATGAGGAGGTTGAGGGAGAGCCTGGGCCGGCTTCGGAGCCTTTGGAAGGCTCTGATAAGGAAACAGCATCAGAGGCAGAGCCGGGGCCTTCTGTCCTCCCCCAGGTGGAGAGGCAGCTGTCTTCGGGGCTTGAGCTGAGTGAGGGGGAGGAATAGATGGGGCCCATCCCCAGATGCATATACACGCAGAGAGGAAAAGAGAGGAGAGCAAAGGAAAACAGTAAGCCGGCTCTCAGGGAGAGGCAGACGATAACCAGCCCCTCCCTGGCTACAAAATAAATAGGAGGGGTTTGGGAGTGGCCAGTTGTCACAGACAACCGTTCGTTTCCACTGTACAGCAAGCAATTCTGATTTCTTGGCTAAACCCAGGTTTGTTGGGAACTAATTAAATTTGATTTTTTGGTGGCTCATCACATAAAAGCAAACAACAGATATACAAAGAGCATGGGATGATAACAATAACGAGATGGCAGAACCAATCCACCAGAGAAACAAATTGTACGTTCCAGGGGTGGGCTTCAAAAACTTTAGCAAGGGGTTCTCTGCCCAGTTGCTGGGTGGGCGTGGCCATGGTGAGCGTGGCCTAGTCGGCTTCTTGCACCACGGCGGCGGTGTGTGTGCACGATTTTGCCCTCCCCGGGCTCCGGAGGCTTTCTTCGAGCCACCGGGAGGGTGAAAACAGCCTCCCCAGGCTCCGGAGGCCCCTTGGAGCTTCCCAGACATCTGGTATACACTTACCTGCATCTAAAATGGGCTATTCTATTCTATTCTATTGAACAAAAAGAAATTTTGTTGGGAGAAGAAAGAAAGGAAAAGAGAGAAGAGGTGCTCCCACACGGATGTCCCAGAAACCATACCTGTGCACACTGCATCAGTGGCGCCACGCACTTGGAGCTTAGCAACCCTTGCAACACTTGCCGCAGTCCCTTGCGCAGCTCTGAGTTAAGGACCTCTCGCCACTTGGTCTTGTCGCTGCCACAGCAGGGTCGGCATGCATAGACCACGCTCTCCGGCAAGTTAGACAAGATCTCATAGCCCTCGTCTGGAAGAGACAGGAAAGGAGGACATCTCTCATGCTCATTCTTGGTTGATTGACACTCCATTTTTTTCCCCCCAGGTCTTCTTACTGTTGTGCCTCGTCCGCTTTCCCCGCAGCCGGGGCCTTCTTATCTGCTTCCGAACGCTGAGGAATGTCCTAGCATGCCTCCCGGCCCCAGCCCTGGCTCCATGCCCAGACAGGCTGAGGAAGAAGAAGCGCCTCCAGCCCCCAGCCCTGGCTCCATGCCCAGGCAAACGGAGCAACTAGACCCCTCCCTCTCCCCCACAGCATGTGAGCCTGAGGAAGGTCAATTACCAACAGCTGCAAACTGAAGTGACCCTCGCTTCAGGAGAATTGATAAGCGGCGTCAACAGAAGGAAGGGAGGGGCAGGCCGGGATAAGTGCTGAGTGATGGAGCCACACCCCATGGCCTATATAAAGGATCTGCTTTCTGACATTCTCTGAGTCAGGCAAAGTCTACCTTATCTTGCTGAAATCACTTTCTGGTCTCCTGCCTGCCTTGAGAACTTTGCTAGAACTGCAGAGGCACGCCTGATTCGGATTTCCCTGACCCGGCCATCAGCGGAGGAGTGGGACACGACACTTACAACGGCTTGTCATACTAAGCTGCATTTATGCTCTACAAAATCCAGCTGGGGAAACCCCCCCCCCAAGGAAGGGAAAACACCACAAAGGACCCACAATTCTAAAACAAAACAAAATAACCCCTGCTGCAACTCTTCTGATGCCACTGAAGGTTTTCCGTACACATGCAGGTAGTCCTCGATTTACAACAGTTCCTTTAGTGACCGTTCAAAGTTACAATGGCATTGAAAAATGTGACTTACGACCGTTTATCAGTTAAGACCGTTGCAGCATCCCCAGGGTCACGTGATCCCCTTTTTGCGACCTTCCGACAAGCAAAGTCAATGGGGGAAGTCAGCTTCACTTAACAACTACGTTACTAACGTATCAGCTGCAATGATTCATTAAATATGGCAAAGAAAGGTCGTAAAATGGGGCGAGACTCCCTTAACAAATGTCTCGCTTAACAACAGAAATTTTGGGCTCCAATGTGGCCGTAAGTTGAGGACTACCTGTAATATCTGGATTCAGATTTTATGCTAAGTTTCGTGCAATGTCTAAAATGAACGGTGACTTTGAAAACTATCGTTTATGATCTAATCCAGGGGTCTGGATGGCAACTTTAAAGCCTGGCGGACTTCAACTTCCAGAATTCCCCAAAGTAAAGCTGGCTGGGGAATTCTGAGAGTTGAAGTCCTCCAGGCTTAAAGTTGCCAAGGTTGGAGACCCCTGGATCAGATCATAAACGATAGTTTTCAAAGTCACCGTTCATTTTAGACATTGCACGAAACTTAGCATAAAATCTGAATCCAGATATTACAGGTAGTCCTCAACTTACGGCCACATTGGAGCCCAATGTGTTGGAGACCCCTGTTGAATACCCTGGTTAAAATAATAGTGCAGGGATGTCAAACTCAATTTCATTGAGGGCCGCATCAGGACTGTGGTTGACTTTGGAGGGGGCAACTGGGGGGGGGGGGGGATGGCCATCTTGACACCACTCCCCAAACTGCCGGCATGTTTCCTCTTCGCATTGGGCAGACCGGGCTGAAGCCAGGCTGGCCTGATCTTTCCTCTTCGCACTGGGTAGACTAGGATGGCCCCGTGGGCCAGATCCGACCACATTGCAGGCTGGATCTGGCCCACGGGCCTTGAGTTTGACACCCCTGTAATAGTATAATGAGCGAAGCCAGTCTGGAAGAGATTTTGATGTTAACAACAATGAGATCCATCTTCTTAGGCCTAGCCCTAGTTCCATTCAAAATGTGGATGGTCAACAAAAATGCTTGTCCCTAGTCAGCCTCCTGAACTAAACCATGTTGCTCCAGACCACAAACCTGAAAGTCCCTCGCACTTGGCATGAACCCAGTGGTCGCACTTGGCACACTGCATCATCTTGCTCTCGTAGTCATTGTCTTCGTAACAGTGCAAGCAGATTGGGCAGTAGTTCCCTGCATGAGGAAGAGAGGCCGCATGAAGAGATACGATGAACCCGTCCAGCTTTTGAAACAAATGTTAAGATTTCAACATTTGCTCCACTGATACCCTGTACCTCAATATCCAAACACTATTCAGTTAGCAAAAAAACTGAAACGCCTATAAAAACAGAACAGAAGCTGCTGGCCATAAAGCAGAATTATAACTGTGCCTCAGTGTAGAAACAGAACGAAACTAAAATGCCTGAAAGGTTAAAAAATTAAACCATTTTTTTAAAAATAGTGTGGAATGGAGAAAATGTGGGCTAGAACTGAGGAGACAGAGCTTGAAGTCTATTCTTTTTTTTTATGTACATATAATGGTCATTGAAACGTTTAAACCAGCAGATTAAAAACCAATACGAAGTAATATAAAGTAAGGGGAAAAAAAGAAAAAGAAATAAATCAAGGGGGGGAAAAGCAAAAACTGCTAGAAAAAAAGGTGAAGAAAAACAAAAAGCAGCTTCCGATATTCTTCACAGCAGTTATAAGCCCAGATATATTTTAATCTCTCTGAAGTTACATCGTTCTGGTTCAAGTCAGTGGTGAAATGTAAAATCTGTTACTACCTGTTCTGTGGGCGTGGCTTGGTGGTGGTGGGGTAATGTGACTGGGTGGGCATGGCCAACCTTTTTTTTTTAATTCTAAAAGCATTTTTTTCTACAACCTCTTCAGCTGAGCCCAGCTGAGCTGATCATCAGTGGCTTTTTTTTTTTTAAAAAAGCATTTTTTCTGCTGAAGAAAAAATGCTTTTAAAAATAAAAAAAACAACTCTGATGATTGCGCGGCTTAGCTGGGCATGGGGGTGGGGGATGGATTTTTGCTACCGGTTCTCCGAACCACCCACCGCCATCGCTACCGGATCGGACGATCTGGTCCGAACCAGGAGCCTTTCACCCCTAGCTAGTTCCAAGGGGCAGCCTTTCACTCTTAGCCCAACCTACTTTACAAGGCTGTTCCTATGAGGGAAAACTGATAGGAGTATATCTGTAAAAATACAGGTAATGCATCGGCACCTTGGAAGGTGAGTATGGGGTAATGGTTAAAAGGATAGATTCGTACCAGAGACTAATGGTCCATACATTCATTAAACGTATGTCCACGTATTGAACCATTTGCTAAGCGTTCGGCTGATAATGATTATGAGCCAAAGCGGCACAGTGGTTAAAGTGCAGTACTGCAAGCTAACTGCCCACTGCCAAGAATTCGATCCTGACGGGCCCAAGGTTGACTCAGCCTTCCCATCCTTCCGAGATTGATAAAATGAGGAGCAGGTTGTCGGGGGCAATAGGCTAACTCTGTAAACCGCTTAGAGCAGAGGTCTCCAACTTTGGCAACTTTAAGCCTGGCGGACTTCAACTCCCAAAATTCCCCAGCCAGCTTTGCTGGCTGGGGGATTCTGGGAGTTGAAGTCCTCCAGGCTTAAAGTTGGTAAAGTTGGAGACCCCTGGCTTAGAGAGAGCTGTAAAAGCACTGTGAAGCGGTATATGAGTCTAAGTGCTGTTGCTATAATGGAAACTTTTCAGACGATTTTACTGCGCTCACCTTTATTGTACAGCACAGAGCAGGCAGAGCAGAGACTGTAATCGCTGGACCATTCTGTGTCCCAGTTCTTCCCTGGCGCTGTCCCACAGCTTTTGCAGCGGATGCAGGCAGAACAGATCTGAAGGAAGTAGAAAGCAAAGGATTCCACAACTGCAATATAGGGGGCGGTTTATAGCCTACAGTATAAAGGTTGTAGAGTCGACTCACGCTCATCCTCTACTCTAGTGTTTCTCAACCTTGGCAACTTTAATTTTAAGATACGTGGATTTCAACTTCCCAAGAACTGAAAGTCACCCAGCATTGCCGGGCTGGGGAATCCTGGGAGTTGAAAGTCCACAAACCTTAAAAGTTGCAGAGGGTTGAGAAACACTTCCCTACGTTTTCTACTTACCCAGCCCTTCCTCTTACGGAATGGTTTGGTGGGATAGTTGGGGCCAAGACAGGCCAAGTGATAACAGTTCCTGCAGCGCTCACACTCCAGCAGTTGCTGTCACGGGTTATAGAAGAAAGAGAGAAAGGGAGTAAGGGGTGTGAAACGTCGAGCTGCTACCCTTGTGTTTGGAACCCTTCGCATCTCCTAAAGGAGAACTCTGATCAGAAATGCAAAAAATGCGCAGAAGAAAACAAAGCGTGGAGCTAAACATAAAAAACTGTGTTAAGAAAACCAGATCGTTATAATTCTTCTTTAAAAAATGGTAAATCGTAAGTTTATAGAATAGAATAACAGAGTTGGGAGGGACTTTGGAGGTCTTCTAGTCCAGGGGTCTCCAACCTTAGTAACTTTAAGATTTGTGGACTTCAACTCCCAGAGTTCCTCAGCCGGGAAAGCTGGCTGAGGAACTCTGGGAGTTGAAGTCCACAAGCCTTAAAGTTACTAAGGTTGGAGACCTCTGTTCTAGTCCAATCCCCTGCTTAGGTAGAAAACCCTACACCACTTCGGACAAATGGGTATCCAACCTCTTCGTAAAAACTTCCAGAGTTGGAGCATTCACAACTTCTGGAGGCAAGTTGTTCCACTGATTAATTGTTCTAACTGTCAGGAAATTCCTCCTTAGTTCTAGGTTGCTTCTCTCCTTGATTAGTTTCCACCCATTGTTTCTTGTCCTGCCCTCAGGTGCCTTGGAGAATAGGTTGACTCCCTCTTCTTTGTGGCAGCCCCTGAAAGATTGGAACACTGCTATCATGTCTCTCCTAGTCCTTCTTTTCATCAGACTAGATATACCCAGTTCCAGCAACCGTTCTTTATACGTTTTAACCTTCAGTTCCCCTAATTATCTTTATTGTTCTTCTCTGCATTCTTTCTAGAGCTTCAACATCTTTTTTACATCATGGTGACCAAAACTCAATGCAATATTCCAAGTGTGGCCTTACCAAGGCATTATAAAGTGGTATTAACACTTCACGTGATCTTGATTCTATCCCTCTGTTTATGCAGCCTAGAACTGTGTTGCCTTTTTCGGCAGCTGCAGTAAACTGCTGGCTCATATTTACGGATAAGGATGTTTCTCCATCTTCTACTCAAATGCCTGTCCAGCCTGCCATGCTGTGGGCATTATTGAATCCACTTGCCTTTTGTTCAAACTACCACCTTCATTCCCCTCCCTATTTCATGCACAGCTGTAATACTGCTGGGTTTTTTTGCTCCTTTAACACCCTTATTTATTTATTTATTTATTTATTTATTTATTTATTTATTTATTTATTTATTTATTATTCGTATTTTTATACCGCCCTTCTCCGAAGACTCAGGGCGGTGTACAGCAAAAATAAAACATAAATATCGGAAAAAATTTAAAATACAATAAACCAATTAAAAATCTAATTCAATAAGCTGAAAATTAAAATTTTTGAATAAAATAGTAAATAAAATTAATCCCCTTAAAATCCCATTAAAACAGTCAATATAAAATTTTATCAGGCCAGCCCTGCTTGATGAAAGAAGAAAGTTTTGAGCTCGCACGTAAAGGTCCGAAGATCAGGGAGAAGGCGTAGCCCAACGGGTAGTTCATTCCACAGGGCCGGAGCTCCCACAGAGAACGCTCTCCCCCTGGGGGTCGCCAGCCGACATTGTCTGGCCGACGGCACCCTGAGGAGGCCCTCTCTGTGGGAGCGCACAGGTCGATGGAGGTTACTGACGGCAGTAGGCAGTCCCATAAATATCCCGGTCCTATGCCATGGAGCGCTTTAAAGGTGATAACCAGAACCTTGAATCGCACCCGGAAGACCACCGGCAACCAATGCAGCCTACGCAGGAGAGGTGTTACCTTCCCTTACTTACTTCCGATTGTCTTTGTTGTATATATCAATTAAAAAAAAAACCTGCAGAAATACCTCTCTCCAGTTGAGAATCCTTTGGCTGTTTACTGGTAGTCCTTGACCTACGTCCACAAAGGAGCCTCAAAATTCTGATGCTAAGCGAAACATTTATTAAGGGAATTTTGCCCCACTTTATGGCCTTTCTTGCCACAGTTGTTAAGTAAATAACGCAGTTCTTAAGCGAACGTGGCTTCCCCATCGACGGCTTGTCAGAAAGTCACAAAAGGGGATCATGTGACATCAGGACACTGCGCAACCATCACACATGCATGCCGGTTGCCAACTGTCCGAATTTTGACCACGTGACCATGGGAAGGCTGCAACGGCCGTTCAGTGTGGAAAAATGGTCCTAAGTCATTTTTTTCCCAATGGCACTGTAACTTTGAACGGTCGCTAAACGAAAGGTTGTAAGTCGAGGACTAGCTGTAACATCAGTTGTTGTGCTTCTGGAGCTGCAAATCGACTCCAACGTGCTTTGTTTATTTACTGGGCTTCTATGTTGCTACAGACTCTGAATGGGTTATTGGATGCCAAGGGTGGCAGCTGAGAACATGCTGCAGACATGTGCAGGGAGATGAGATGGGATCATTGCCAGTCTGACTGAAGTTACAGTTTGGCAGACACTGAAAGGACCCGAGATGGTAGGAATCAAAGGCACAGACAAAGTTTTTCAACATTGGCCATTTTAAAGTAGGAAGACTTCAACTCCCAGAATCCTCCAGCCATCATCTTAAAGATGCCGTGGTAGAGAAACACTGGGATAGGGCAACAAAAGACCCATAATGTTGTGAGCTGGCAATGGAGTCAGACAGCAATGAGGCTGAGGAAGAACATGGGCCAGTCCTGGAGGCTGGGGAAGGCCCGGATGAGGGCTCTGCGTCGGAGGCAGAGGTGTGGCCAGGGCCATCAGGGAGTGATGTGCGGACTCCAGAGCCTCCAGGGGCTGACAGTAGTGAGGCAGAGGAACAGGAGGAGCCTGTTCCTAATGCACAAATGAGAAGAGCTGCCAGAAGGCAAGAGCAGCTAAAGCAAATAGGACGACTCGGGAGTAGGGCCAAAAGATGATTGGCCCCTCCCATAAGGCTTAAAAGACCAGCAACAGCGCTCGGGCTCTTTGCTGGAAAACAACGTTGATAGCTTCATCTTGTTGCATTTGTTTTGTATCGGTGTCTTCTGAACTTTTGCCAAGAAAGGACTTTGGCAGTTTGCCTAATTGGAGGAAGGTTGGTGATAGAACTGAGGAATTGTGTTGGGAGGAATTTGCTTTAATTTAGCTGGACTACGCTGAGAATGAGTTAATTCTCAGTTGTTCTAATAAAGTTTGTTTTTAAACTGACTGAGTTTCCTATTACAACTTGGACCTAGGTCACAACACATAAAGCCTTGAGACACGCTGAGAGAGCGATCTGAAATGCAGCATTTGGTCAACTGTTCACTGTCCTAAGCATGCAAAAGTCAGAGAAATAGAATATACCATATTTTTCGGAGTATAAGACCCACCGGAGTATAAGACACACCTTAGTTTTTGGAGAGGAAAATAAGAATAAAGCTGATTGGCAGGTAGATCAGCCTCCCGGAATACCCCCAATCAGCTGTTCCCAGAGGTGAATTTTAGCAACAGGTTTCTTGGTTGTGAGCTCTGTGCCTTGCTTTTTTTTCTGCCTCTGAAACTCCATTTCAGAAAAAACTTTTTTCTGCCTCTGAAAGCCTCCAAAACAGCTTCAGAAGCAAAAGCCTCTGAAGCTCTGTTTGGGAGCTTCTATTCTGAAGCCTTGTTTCTGATGCTTTTTTCAGCCTCTGAAACCTCTGTTTGAGAAGCTGGGCGGGGCTACATTCGGAGTATAAGATGCACCCAGATTTTCACCCTCTTCTTTTGGGGGGGGGGGCATCTTATAGTCTGAAAAAAAAAGCACCAGGGAGACAAAATTAAGATTCAAGTCAGCTCAAAGGGAACCAGTGAGGCCATTTGGGAGATGGACTACTTATGTTAAGGAAATCAAGAGTTAAGAAAATAATAGGCTGATGCCCGAGTACCCATATGGCTCTAGAAAACGAAGAGAGAGAGAGAGAGAGAGAGAGAGAGAGAGAGAGAGAGAGAGAGAGAGAGAGAGAGAGAGAGCTCGTGAAAAAGGAAGGAAGGGTGATGGGCACAAAAGAGGAAGCCAAAGGAGCCAATGGGATTACTGTGTTCCTGAAACCTTGGGTTACTGTTGCTTCTGCTATTGCTAAATGTCCCTTTTTTTGCTTACATTTCCCGAGTCTGGGCTTAAAGAAGGGGAAAATGCCCCATAAACTCTCTCCCCATAATCCTGAAACTGGAGACGAAGACCAAGGAGCAACTGATTTAACGTCACTTTCCTAACCCTTCAAATCCTCCTCCTCGAAAAAAAGCGAAGGGCACTGCTGTTTCCAGAATGCCGACTCCTGCCACACTTACACAGAGCTGTTGGGTGATGCAATGATGGACTGCTATTTTCCTGTAAGCAGAAGGGGCATACAGGCCAAGATATTCCCTACACACACACACAAACACACACACACACAAACTTCCTTACCTTGGATGCTTTGTTTTTGCGGTCACAGACATAACAGAACTTGCAACGGCGACAACACCAGCTGTCCTCCTGCTCAGGCAGCGGTTGTTCATCTTCCTCCAGGCAGAAGACGTGGAAAGGATCACAACATACCTGGCAGTACACAAGCTGAAGAACAGGCAGCAGTCATTTTAGCCATCCTACCTCCATGAAAACAGGCAACAGGAGTCCTTTGCAAATCCCCAAATCCCACCCAATTCTGAGGGTAAAAGGACCCCGCTATGCAACTTCCACCTTATTGAGTCCAAATGGGAAGTAAACCCTTTCCTCAAATTCCTGCCTAAGGGAACTCACGCCCCCGCCTTTCGGTACTTCTCAGCTCCTTTTCCCTTGGACCCACCTGATGGAAACCTTTGCTTGCGCAGAGCAGGCATACCACTTGCGTGGTGACTGGTACTGAAGTGAGGATACTGAGACCGCCCATCAGCCAGACGTTCTCCAAGTCACAGTCTTCCTGTAGGGCACACAAGTGGGGGAAACTTGCTCTAAAACCTACAGAGCCACACACACTAAATCGGTGTGATTTAGTGTGATCAACTGAAACTTTATAAAATTTACAAAGGTAACTTTGTACTAGGTAAGGTATAACTTCTGGTGACAATGACAGAGAGACAGAGAGAGAGAGAGACAGACAGACGGAAGAAGAGGAGAAAGAAAGAAATTAAGAAAGAAAGAAATTAGGAAGGAAGGAAGGAAGGAAGGAAGGAAGGAAGGAAGGAAGGAAGGAAGGAAGGAAGGAAGGAAGGAAGGAAGGAAGAAGTGTGGGAGGGAGAGAAGGAGAGAAGGAAGGAGGGAAGGAATAGAATAGAATAACAGAATTGGAAGGGACCTTGGAAGGGACCAACCCCCTACTTAGGCAGGAAACCCTACACCACTTCAGACAAATGGTTATCCAACATCTTCTTAAAAACTTCCAGTGTTGGAGCATTCGCAACTTTGAAGGAGGGAGGGAGAAAGAGTGGGGGGAGGAGAGAGGGGACCAATCAGCATGAATTGTACTGCACTTTGGGAATGACACAAGAAAAATCCTCTTGTGCACTTAACAAAACTAATTAGGAACTTAGATTGAGAGATCAGAATCTATTCAAAAAATTGAAACTAAAATGAACATCTTATACCGAGTCATAAAAACAAGCACGAACCATCACATATCCTTCAATGTTGGACAAACAAGCTTACAAAACTGTGCACTGGTACATAGATCAGCATCCAAACCTTGTGCCTGCTGAAACCGCAGAACAATCTCTTAGGGTAGTCCTGTGCATAGCATTCTGCAGTAGCCAAGACCAAAATTGTTCGGGTCTGGTTCAATAACATCTATAGAGCCACTTGGGTTTCATAGGCATAAAGCTGTAAATAACAGATTTAGGAACAGGTGCCAGCTGAGATCTGCTCCACCAGGGAATACGCTTTGGAGTCTAGCAATTGCCAATGTGACTTCGCTGCCTATGGCATTCTTTCAATCGGGTGTCTGGGAGACAGATGTTCCTGCCTCACCTTGAAATCAACCCTGAGACGGTGGACTCCATCTGTGGATTTCTGTTTCCCATTCCAGCCGTTGGAGATGGAGGGGAGTGAGGCAGAAGGAGGGATGTCCTGCGAAGGACAGAGAAAGGAAGGAAAGATAACGGCCGATTAACAGAACATTCCGAGACGTTTACTGTGGTTGCCTGTGGGATGCACAATGCTGGTATTAGATTATGATGAGAGAAGAGGTAAACGGATATAGGGAAGGGTAAGGAAGGATGAAGGAAAAGTTGGCATATTTTGCCATAAGGGAAACGAATCTTGGTGAACTTGCTGTTTGGCTCATATCCCACTTAAAGAACACAAACACACAGTGGATCCCTTGAAGTCCCTGATGGGCCCTGTGCACCTTCCTGAGTTACAATACAAACAACAATAAAACCTTGCCCAGATGTGCATCTTTGCCTCTCTCACCTTTTCTTCATGGCTCACCTTCTCTGGTTTCTTCCTGGCTTTCAGCTGCACCACAGGCTGCAAAGAACTTTTACGGGGCCGACTTTGCTCCTCGGAGTCCAAGGGAAGCAAATCTGGAAACACACAAGAATCTTAAAGCATATTTCCTTTGCATCAGACTCAAACAGGATAGAGAAGCTACTTTACCCTTCACCCTGAAAGTACAAAGCATGGCAAATCCACTAGCTTTTACCTCAGAGAAGCTACGGGTCAACAATAAATCTGAATCTACTGGACTATCTATCATTGAGCATCGAAGATTTCTGGCTTGCTGTAAAGTCACATCACACCAAAATGAGACCACCTCTCAGGTCCCGTGTGTATGTTTTTGGTCATCCCATCAAGCGTTTCCTCTTAAAAAGAAAATTGTGACCATGATGGGCACACCAATAACCACAGCCACAGCTTCAGATACAGTAAATGCGAGAGCTTATTGCTTTGTGCAACTGGCGTGGATGGCTACGGACAGGCAGGGCAGGTAGCACAATTTTCCTTTTCCTTTGTATTAATTGATTTTACTTTGACTGTAAACCGCCCTGAGTCCTTTGGGAGAAGGGCGGTATAGAAATCGAAACAATAATAATAAGGGCCGTGGATAGCTCAGGCTGTTAGGAGCCTGTTATTAGAACACAATAGCCTGCAATTACTGCAGGTTCAAGCCCGGCCCAAGGTTGACTCAGCCTTCCATCCTTTATAAGGTAGGTAAAATGACGACCCAGATTGTTGGGGGGGCAATAAGTTGACTTTGTAAATATACAAATAGAATGAGACTATTGCCTTATACACTGTAAGCCGCCCTGAGTCTTCGGAAAAGGGCGGGATATAAATGTAAAAAAAAATAAAAATAAAAATAATAATAATAATAATCTCTGTGTGGGGAAATCATGGACCAAGCAACCCGAAAATCACAGCTCACCTGAGTCTCGGGAAGATTTCCGGCGATGAGTGGCTGAGCCAGAAGCTGGCTCTGTGTCTGAGTCAGAGGATTCAAAGATGTCATATGAAGGCCTCTGTTTGACGCAGCGCCGGGCTGACTTACGCTGCAACAGAGAGTCTTGCTCAGCAGTCTCTGTGGCCCCCAGCATGACTTCCCAGGGGGCTGGAAACTCCTCTTGAGAATCCTCTGAATCCCAGGGGACGATGGGCTTCACTACTGTACGGCCTGAAGACAAAGGCATGGGTGAGCGGAGCCCGGCAGCCCAACTCTAGCGGCAAATGGACGCTGGGCCGAAGGACCACTTCCTCCCCTTTCCCCCAGCCCCCGTTGCACTCTTCCCCAAGACTTGTTACAAATGCATAATGAGGGGTGGGGGTGTGGGAGAGAGAAAAAATGAATGCAAACCCTTGAACTTATTAGGCATGTTACTTAGTGCAGTTGACTGCAATCCCAACACGCTCTGAACGTCTGACCAGACCCAAAATTCAAAAGCTTCCCCTGCTCAGTCAGGTTCTACCAGCAGCATCCACTGTCAGCTCAACCTACTGCTCAGCGCTGGAGGACTGACAAGGACCAAGAAGAGATCTTGAGTTGCCAAAAGAATATTTCTGTATCTCTTTGCTGCGACCAGAAGGGCATTCGGGTGTTAGCAGCCCAGATTTAATACTGGTGAGAGACTCCGACCTGCCTTGTGGAAGAAGCCTCAACCCAACACATCTTGTGTCAACTGTGCCTCTTTGCTTAGCCGCTGACCCATCTAAGGGTCTCTCCTCCCCATCACCAAGTCTTCATGAGCTCACTTACCTTAGCTACAGCTCATCTTCCATCTATGGTGGCAATGCTTTAATCTCCCCCTCCCTCCTGTCAGCAATCTAGGTTTACAATCAGTACCCATCCCTGGTGGAAAGGTTGTTTAAGCCCCCCCCCCTTCCCTTAGTCTTCCTATCTAAAAGGCTGGTTCCTCCTCTTTCTCATTTCCAATACAAAAGAGATTTAAGCATTCTACAGCCAGGAGCAGAGAGATAAGAAGAAGAAGAAAAAAATAGATGCGGTTTCAGAGGCCATTTCTACCTAGGTCATTGTTCCTATCACACTATCACACTAAGGACCTTGGCTCAAGGCTCTCAGCTCCTATGTAGATCCAACTTCAGTCAGGCACTAGGATTTTACTCAAGAGGTAAAAAAATAAAACCTGCACTGGATTGTAGTTCTCCTTTGTTACAGCAAACCCAAGGAGCAAAGATTCTTCTTTTCTAGCAGTTCATTGTCTACTTTCTCATATGCAGATGAAGCGAAGTGAAGGCTCTGATCCCAACCCCTCCCCTCCCCCTTGAAGGTACCATTAAGAGGTTTTTTGAGTGTGTGTGCTTCTCCCATTGTTAATTAATTGGTCCAGAAGAACAAATGAATTGGAAACTCGAAGGAAGGGAGGGGGGGGTTGGATGGGAGGAAGACCAAAGCTTCCTGCCTCTTGCTCCCTTTGTGGGAGCTGAAAAAAGGATGAAGCAGCAAGTGAGGAGGTAAGGCAGGAAGAAAAGAAAAAAAGATTCAGCAGCTCCAAAGCAATTCCCCAAAATGAGGCTGCGCCTTCTGTAGCATTTCTCCCAAAGCCACCCTTCAAAACTGAGCAGAAGAAGTAAGTCGGGAATCTGGGCTCCAATTCCTTCCCCCCCCTCCTCTCCCCTCCCCAAGAGCAGAACAAGTAACCCCCCCCTCCTTGTGCCACCTCCCCACCTTCAGCCTTTCTTCAGTCTGCCCAGCGAGGGAGGGCATTCTCATAGGCATGCAGGCTCTCCTCTGGTCAGGCGCCCTCAGATCACAATGGCCTCCCCAGCCCAACCCCTTCCTAGTACCTGCCCATTTCCTCCCCATAATCCCAAAAAAACAAAAAAAGACAGGACCTCCACCCCCAGCATTATCTATGGTATCCAGGGCTCCACCCATCACCTACAGCATTCCCCTCCACCTAACGAGGGCCTTTTTCCACCTTGGGGGGGGGGCGCCTCCAGAGATACTTAAGGCTGTAATTCCCAGAATTCCCCAACCAGAGCATCGAAAAGTGGGTGGGTGGGAAGGGAGCAGAGAGAGTGAGGTAAATTGCTGCCTGAGACTACTCCTTCCAAAGAGCATTTAAAGCGGTACTTACAGATGGTCGAAGTTTTAAGCTAGGATTCTCAGCCTGGTTGTGTGGACTTCAACTCCCAGGGTTCTGAGAATTCTGGGAGTTGAAGTCCACAAACCTTTCAAGCTGCCAAGGCTGAGAAGCATCTAAACTTAAGCACCAGGGGGAAACAACAGAGGGAGAAGGAAGACGTATATAAGCAAGCAGCAAGCATGGGTAATTTCAGCTAGGCTGGGTTACAGCATTAATTAGGGATAAGCAGGAGGGCTAGGAATCTGCTCGTTGAACAGCAAAGGTTTCCTACTTATATTGTTTCCAAGAACTGCATCGCAAAAACTTTGGTCGCTTCTAACCTTCCAGATGTTTTATTGTGAGAGCAAAGAGTGGTGTGAGCTTGGTTTGACAGCCGTCCCAAATTCCTGGGCTCAGAGGCAACCTGCGTCTGAACAACCTGCTTATTCAGGCCAGTTAGCAGTTTCAGTGGCCCAGTAAGCAAAGTTTATTTAGTTTTCCCATTTGGTACTTTTTGTTGTTGTTGTTGTTGTTCTTGTTCTTGTTGCTGGTTAGCATTTGGTGCAAACCTAGCTCCATTTCTCCTTAGCATAGGCTTCAACTGTATTGTATGAGCTAAGGAAATTGGTTAATTTGGTGTGAAGGTCAAAGGTGTGCGGTAAACTCGGACTTCACGCATGTTCATAGAACTAAGCCACTCCCATGCGCTTCGTTCCAGTAATCAACATATCAACCTCTGCAGGTCCCAAGCCTGTTCAACTGTGATGAAAGCCAGGACAGAGACATCTGAGGAGGCCACAGGTTAGGGGAAAACTGCAGTGGATAACAGGAAGTGGGAATATTAGGACTAAGGGACCAATTCAGCCCACCAATTGGTGTGACTTTTTTTTCCTTTCACATCCACCCCAAATCAAGGGACTTGGGTTTAAACGGAGCTCTTATATTTAGGCCGCCTATTCTAAGCTATGACTCAGGATGGTCTTACTTTCAAGATGACTTTAGGGAAGTTTCCCCGCTGCGAGCCTCAGCAACCCCATGTGCAGGACAGAGAGCACCACATGCCCCATTTCCCGAGGCCGTTTTTAAGGATTAGTTTAGAGCGTGAGGCATCTTAAGAGCAATTAGAACACTGGAAAGCAGGATATAAAGGTTAGATAGCATTTTAATAGTCATTTTAAGAGGGTGAGTGTTTCCATATGACAGGATCCTACAAAAACTGAACTCTGAAGGACAAGAGGGGTCAAGGTGAATGCATGGCTAACGTCAGCGGTAGAAAAATCTGCAATGTTTGGCAATTATCACAGAAGTGCTTATATCCTCACCAATAATTAAAAACTTAAAAATTGGAGCAGATCAGATTTCCACATTCCCATTGGAAGGGCAGCAGAAGAACAGCTGGGGGGGTGGGTGTTGTTAAATATTTTTGGTTTTGGAATTTCTCGCTTGAGGAAACAAAAGACCAAGATGAGTATTGTCTTTCTTTGGTTTTGGGGACACAGGTGACTGGAGAAATGGTGCTAAGAGGAAAAAAAATCTGAGGCCAAAGGGCCTGTTTTAAATAGATTTGGGGCAGGGGACAATTACCTAAACTTGGTATCTCTTTAATTTGCATCCCCTTTTAATGGCTTTATTTCGGTGAAACCAAATACGCATCTCCAGAGAGAAACAGTAAGGAGCATATGTCCCCAGGATCAAAGACATGGCCTGGAGGTTGTGTGATGGAGCCATCTTCCTTAAGCTAAGCGGGACCAACCCTGGTTAGCATTTGGAAGGAGGACCAGATGGGAAACCTTGGAGCACCAAATTTCAGGGTTTGTGGAGTTCGTGAAAGATAGCCTGCCCAAGATTGTCAACGAGATGGAACAGCATTTCAAATTGCAAACAGGTTCATGATTCAGGGATTAGGTGTATTTGTCACAACATGAAACAAGGGGAGTGAGAGGAACAGCACATTCTAGGGGGAAACAAGCACAAATTCAGTGTCATGGCTACAGACAATACACATTAAGAAGAAACAAGATACAGAGCCGGGAATACGTTCAACCAGGTCACTGGACCAGTTAGCATCCACCCAAAAGTGGGCAGCTGCTCAGTGATAAAGGAGCTCACGCTTTGTAGAAAGTTCCTAATTTAATTTTTGGCAGCTCTAGAGGGAAATAGCAGGAGAGGGGAAAGAGTAGGCCGGCCTTTGGAGAGCTGCTGACAGCCCAAAGACATGATGGTCAAAAAGTCTGACCTGATATGAAACCGCTTCCTTGGTTAAAAGATCAACTGTGATTGTGGAGGTAGAGCAGGTCTTTGGAATTTATTTTATTTTAATATAAAGCTTGTGTGCAATCAAGCACGTTTTTTTTCCCCCCCAGAAAGCAAATCTAAGAATAGGTCTACGTCTATGGAGATTCTTAGTCATCCAGGTCATGACTGTCCCAAAGGTGCTTTTTTCAAGTGGCAACTGGACTTTGTTTTTCCTCGAAGGCGTTTCGCTTCTCATCCAAGAAGCTTCCTCAGTTCAGAACTGAAGAAGCTTCTTGGATGAGAAGCGAAACGCTTTCGAAGGAAAAACAAAGGAAGTTCAGTTGCCACTTGGAAAAAAACACCTTTGAGCCAAGAACAGGTCAGCTCTCTGGCCTCAGATCTTTGGATCTGGACAGCCTACAAAGCTAAACCGACTGCAATGTTCATTGAGAAATAAAAAGCAAAATTAAAGGCCGAGTCCCAATAGTAACGAGTTGTTTCTAAAGTGTTGAGGCCTAACTGCACGAAGAAGTATAGCAGCCCAATATTAAATCGTCCTAACTCTGTAGGCCTTCTGCCCCCTCCCCCACCTCAATATTCTTGAAGCAAACTGCATTAGAAATTTATTTATTAAAAGATTCTCTGGAAACTACCCTTCGTGAAACAGACTTTGCTCCAAGAAACATGAACGGGACAGGGGGAGTGTGAGTGAGCAGGCATTGTTCAATAGCAGCATCCTTGGGGGGTGGGGGGGGTTGCAGAAGATGACTTTGGATCCTCCTGAGTGGGACATCTGATGTTTTCTGTAGGTTTATCATCAAGCCACATAATGCATGATTTGGTTTAAGGACACGAATTCTGTACACAGATCCTCGGGAGCTCACCTTCACTTGATGACCTTGATATTTAATAACTGCCTTGGTCCTCCAAGGTGACTGATTGACTGAGCTGGCAGGAGAGGACATGATTCCGAGTTCCTTCTCTGCCAACTTTTTGGTTGGTTTTCATATTGGTTTCCCCTCTCCTGTGACCGGTACAAAACACCTTGAAAGCTCTCAGCCTTAGAGCAGGTTAGTCACCTTTGGGGGCTTGTTGATAATATTCTACAACAGGGGTCTCCAACCTTGGCAACTTTAAGCCTGGAGGACTTCAACTCCCAGAATTCTGGGAGTTGAAGTCCTCCAGGCTTAAAGTTGCCAAGGTTGGAGACCCCTGTTCTACAACAAGCATGTCTTTTCAACAAATATGTAGGGTACTGCAGCACAGAAACGTTACCATAGAGAGGAGTGTGTTACCTCCCAAAGCCCCCAAAGGAAAGGATTCTGTGGTCAAGGAAATGACCTTTTCTTAAGGGAGGTACCATTTCTTCCCAGGAATACTACATGCTCCCTCCCCACACTTGGACCCTTCCTTTATTCGCCTCATAGGCCTTAATGCTTCTTCCCCATCCCTGACGATTTACATACCACATTTCAACTTCTTCACAAAATCGTGCCGTGTTACAATTTAATATGTTCAATCTGCACAGAGTTGTAAAATAGAAACCCGGCCAATATACAAAGTGAGTCATTAGCAATGGTCATTTCCATTGGTCAGCCCCACCCCGCCTTTCCACAAACATTTACGCCCCGTTTGGTTTAACAGGAAGGTAGATAAAACAAACAACGCCGAATCGATGTCACAATGAAAGTGTATCAAAAAACACACAGTTGCAAAAAAGCTACAATTAAAGACAGTAGAAACATTAGCTTTGGACTTATACAAAACTTTTCAAAGGCATAAACTACGAGAACATTAAAAAGCCTGTCTAAACACAGGCACTTGGGATGTGAAGCGTCAAACGTTATTATTCATTCCGGTATAATGTAGAAATCAGTGCTCGCCATCCAAGTTTGGACATTCAGTGCAGAATTCCAGCCCTTTGGTATGGGCTGGACTTTTAGCTAGTATGGTGATACAAAGGTATACAAATATTCAACAAAAAAAAAAAAGTCCCCCGACTAGAAGGTCATATAATATCTAACAGGAAAACCAAAGACACACACAGAGAAGAGACCACACATGATCACGCAACCAACTCACAGGAGCACATTAGTCCAGCCATGTTCAACCACTCAACTGTTACCTTTCTTAGACAGCCGTTCCACGCGCCGTGCTTCAATCTTGTCGCACTTCCGATACCTGTCAGCCAGACATACATTGTCAGAGTAGAGGAAAAAAGCAAAGCTACCTCCAACAGACTCTTCAGCCCAGGGATTTAGCAATAAGCCAGGAAGACTCAAGCTTGGGAGGGGGGGACACACCTGGACTTTAGGAGAGCACAACAGCAATAGAAATAGCACTTAGACTTATATACCGCTTTACAGTGCTTTACAGCCCTCTGTAAGCGGTTTACAGAGTCAGCCTTTTGCCCCCAACAATCTGGGTCCTCATTTTACCCACCTCGGAAGGATGGAAGGCTGAGTCAACCCTGAGCCTGTTGAGATTCAAACTGCCAAATTGCAGGCTGCCGGCTGCCTGCAATTTGCCTGCAGCCGGTAGAAGTTGCCTGCAGTATTGCACTCCGACCACTACGCCACTGCGGCTCAAAGGGTAAGATGGCTACCACATTAAGTTGAAATACCAATTGTTTAAATGTTGAATTCTCTAGTGCCACAGTAAGCCTTTTGTGGGGAACCAGGATCGTTCCGGAAAATATGCCAGAATCTGATATTTTGTAATTATTTTAAAAGATGTTTTTAAAAGGCAGGTGGAGTAGGTGGGCTCTGAGTGCCTCATGATGCCTGAAGCCCCTTTTTTTTCTCACCCTAACTGAATTCACATTTTGCAGCCATTGAAACGTAAGTCATACAGACCAGAGGTTTTTTATAAGCCTTTTAAGAACAGCCAACTTGTCTGGAATGATATAGGGTCTCCTGCAGGAAGTTGGACTAGAAGACCTCCAAGGTCCCTTCCAACTCTGTTATTCTGTAATAGGCTAGACACAAGCATCAAGCAAAGCCAGCAGCAGAGCCCTAGGCCTTCCTGAGGACAAGGTGGGCTCATTGGAGAAATTAAGAAGGAAATTGGCCTTTCTATCGCATCACTCTGCTAGAAGCAAGAGAGACATGTGTCCCAAGACAGGAAAACAATGACTCCTATTAAAATTAGGAAATCCACATGTATCACACAATAATTTGGATATCAACTCATAGAGCATCCCTGGCCTGCTCTCGAGTTGCCATAGGCAAGCGGGAATGGGAAAATGGCAAAGCAGCACGGCAGCCAAAAAAAAAAGCACATTCCAGACATCTCTCTCTCAAGGCTGTCTCCCAGGGTTACCCACAACAGCTGGAGGGGAGTGATCTCTACAACCTGTGAAATTGCTCCGTTGGCGAATATGACTGATGACACACCCTGAGGGGAGGGGGGGGGAAAACAGGGTCAAGTCTGCGTCGTCAATTACATGGGGTCAGAGTTGGCTTTACTTGGAACATGCCAACATGAAGCTCTTAATAAATAACTGGATTTCTTTTGAAACTTGGCTCAACGCTCATGATTTAATTAGGACATCCGTCAGAACCCTGACATTGGACACATGAAGCTTTCCAAATGTATTGGGTATCTGAATCCTCCCACTGGCTGGCTGGATGTACAAGTTGAAAATCAACCTCTTGGCAGGACCAGGTTGGAGGAAGGATGTCTTATGCTTAAAATGAAACCTCTAAGACCTGCTGGGGGAAATGCAATGTCCTGCCTGCACAATTTGTAAATTTCTATTTCCCCCCTCACACCTATGAAAAAGAAAAAGAATTTTCATCCTCCTTGACAAGTATGTATTGTCCCATGAGGGAGAAGACTTGAGGTTCTATTGTAGTGTTTTCAGCCTTGGCCACTGTAAGATGTGTTGGCTTCAGCTCCCAGAATTCCTTAAGACAGCAAGTAGACTGAAGAATTCTGGGAGTAGAAGTCCATACATCTTAAAGTTACCTAAATTGAAAAAGAGTGGTTCTAGTTCTATAGAATTCCAAGAGTTTTCTTCAGGGATTATTTTCTCCATCCTACACTTCTGCCATTTTCATTGAAATCTTTTTGTTTCTCTGTTCCAGGAAGATCATGCCCCAAAACAGGATATTTCTATATTCTAAGGACTGTGTGAGTGCGTATAAGAAAACAAAGGGGTCCTTGGTGCTCTCTGAGCTTGGTTGTTTTCTTGTAGACATTTCATTATCCAACTAGATAATATCATCAGGACTAGTCTCCTGAGACTAGAAAAAGAAAACAAGGCTACCGAGTTTGCCTAATCACCTTCTCCTTCCTGCCCTATCGCAAATATTAATAATAACTAGCTTTAGAGTCCAAAGACTCAAAGCAGGCAATATCCAGTTGTAGAAAATTGTAAGACAGTCCTGGAAAGAGAGAAAGGAATTCCAGCAGTGAGTTAGATGCTGGTAGGGTGGCATCTGTTCAGCTTCAGAGCACTCAAAAGTGACACACTACCTACTTAGAGCCAAATTATGAGAGTGGAAAAAATGCAAGATAACAAAAGGAAAGGGGTTATCCCAGTGCTGGGATTCAAATAATTTAACAACTGGTTCTCTGCCCTAATGACCGGCTATGTGGGCATGGCCAGGTGTGTGTGACAGGCAGCACTTGGCCTCCTGTACCCCCGAGAGCAAAAAAGAGCTGCCGGGGGGTGGGGGGCGGTGTCCCATTTTGGGCCTAGTAGGCCTCCCTGCAGCCTCCTGGGAGCAAAAATGGGCTCGGGGAGGGCTGCACCCCCCTAGGCCCCATTTTGTGCCTAGTAGGCCTCCCTGCACTTATCTGGGGAGCCAAAACGGGGCACGTGAGGACTCCTGGAAGGGGAGGGGTGGGGCCAGCTAGCAAGTTAACAACCGGTTCTCTCAAACCGGCTGAATCCCACCACTTAGCCAACTCAACCTGATAAGAGTTTGGGGTCTTTATCACAATCTGTGTGGCATGGTAAAATTTGCATTTACAGATAGTCCTCGTCTTACAACAGTTCATTTAGTGACCATTCAAAGTTACAACGGCACGGAAAAAAAATTGACTTGTGACCATTTTTCACACGACCGTTGCAGCATCCCCACAGTCACGTGATTTACATTCGGATGCTTGACAACTGACTCACATTTATGATGGTTGCAGTGTCCTGGAGTTATGTGACCCCTTTTATGCGATTTTCTAACAAGCAAAGTCTATGGGGAAACCAGGTTCACCTAACAACCGTGTTACTAATTTAAGAACTGCAGTGATTCACTTAACAAATGTGGTGAGAAAAGTCTTAAAATGGGGCAAATTAACTTTAAAAATTTCTCACTTAGCAACATACATTTTCGGCTCAATTGTGGTTGTAAGTTGAGGACCACCTGTATTTAACTTGCACATTAATTGTGATACAGATATATAGAGACTATAACACGCTATGCTTATATTTCAGTATTCTGACTCAACCTTAGGTGCACCTTTAAAAGACATTTAAACCTGGGTCTCAGAATGTGTAAGTGTAATATACCGTAAGGTTTATGGCAGGGGAATCCAACCTTGGCAACATTAAGACCTGTGGACTTCAGCTCCCAGAATTCCCCAGCCAGCAGAATTCTGGGAGTTGAAGTTCACAAGTCTTAAAGCTGCCAAGGTTAGACACCCTTGATTTAGGTATTAACTCTGTTAAGGGAATCTCATAATAAAAATGGAAGGTCACTGAGTGACTCTGGCCCGTCGCCATCACTCAGTCCATGCTGGGATTAAACTGATAGCACGAGGACTATATAAGCCGCTTCGAGCTTTTAGAGGAAAAGCGGGATATAAATCAAGCCAATAAGCAAAGATGTCACTATGTCAATGCCTGTGGTCCCCTATCTGCTGGCTCCCTGACTTATGATTCTCCTCCGAAGAAGCCCAGCAAGTAGCTACAGATTTTAGCCTTTCTTCTCGGCTATGGATAAAACCCTGAAGCCCTGCTTTCTAATGCTCAGCAAGCCCGGAAGGAGCTGGAGTTGGGGACTTCTCAGACACACTCACACGCAGCATTGCTTCTTAGTGTTTGGCCCGCCAAATTTTGGTTTGTCTAGGCAGTTGATGCATTCGCCGCAGTCCTGGAGCCTCAGGCATCCTTTGCACTTCCCACAGCGAGTCATTCGGTTCTTTTTGCCGTGATGGTGAGAGACGTGGCGGCGCACAGGGGGCGGCGTAGCCTTGACGGCGGAATCCGGCTTCACTTGTTTCTGCTGGCCACACTCGTTCTCAGACGCTGACGAGGTCTCTGTGGAACAGTCCAAACATTAACCTGACTGGAAGCCCAAAGCTGCAATCTCTAATCCCCTAAGCCTCTTTGAACTTCATCCCAGACTGCAGCTAAAATGAACCCATGATTATTAGCTGATGTACGATTCTGACTTGATAGGTTAGATCAGGGCTCCCCAAGGTGTTCAGGATTGGGCTCCAAGGGTCAATGGGACCACCCAAGGGGTTGATAAATGGCCGGGGGTGAAGAGGTAGCTGATAAATGATGGAAGGCCAATTGGGGTCAATTAATCTTCTGGGGTCTCTGTAGATCTCCACACTACCGTGTTTCCCCAAAAATAAGTCCCTGTCTTATATATATCGTATTTTTTGGAGCATAAAACACACCTTAGTTTTTGGGGAGGAAAATGAGAAAAAAACTGAATGGTAGGTGGATTGGCCTCCCGGAATATCCGGGAGGTAAATTTAACAACAGGTTCCTTGGTTGTGAGCTCTGTGCCTTGCTTTTTTTTCTGCCTCTGAAACTCCATTTCAGAAAAAACTTTTTTCTGCCTCTGAAAGCCTCCAAAACAGAACTTCAGAAAAAAAGCCTCTGAAGCTCTGTTTGGGAGCTTCTTTTCTGAAGCTCTGTTTGGGGGCTTCTTTTCTGAAGCTCTGTTTGGGGGCTTCTTTTCTGAAGCTCTGTTTGGGGGCTTCTTTTCTGAAGCTCTGTTTGGGGGCTTCTTTTCTGAAGCTCTGTTTGAGGCTTTTTTTCTGAAGCTTCTTTCAGCCCCTGAAACCTCCCTTTGAGAAGCTAGGTCGGGCTACGTTCCCAGATTTTCACCCTCTTTTTTGGGGGGAAATAGGTGTGTCTTATACTCCAAAAAATATGGTATGTATATATATATGTGTGTGTGTATGTGTGTGTGTGTGTGTGTGTGTGTGTGTATATATATATATATATATATACACACACACACACACACACACACACACACACACACACACACACACACACATATTGCTACCAAAAAAGGCACCAGGTCTTATTTTAAGGGGGGGGGGGAATGTCATCCACTGACTCACTTCCCTTGCGCGCCTTGCCCCCGGCCTCCTTTTCACTGTCGGAGGCCTTCAGAAACTTCTTTGGCTGGCAAGGCTTTCCTGAAGGCCTCTGTAGCCAGTAACAGAGCTCCAAATCGATCTGAAGCTCTGTTATCGGCTACAGAAGCCTTTAGGAAAGCCTTGCTGGCTGCAACTGTCCAAAGGTAAGTAGTAAGGCAGGTCCACTCCCACCCACCCATCCCTACCTTAGCTTAATCCTTACCCATGCACCCTGGAGTGGGCGGGCTTTTAATTAGGGCTTATTTTGGGAGGAGGGCTTATATTGGGCGCACGTGTAAAAATCAAGCTAGGACTTATTTTTTGAGTAGATTGTATTTTCGGGGAAACACAGTAGTCTTGTAGCCAGCAGTGAGAGATATTACACACAGATGCACAGTCAGCTGCCAGCAAGACTGGTCTTGAATAGTCCTTATTACCAGTAGTAGTACTAGCAGTGTTGTATTTACTGTATTTATATATAAATTGTATTTATATATAAATTTATGTATAAATGCAAACTTGTATCTGTTGAATTTATTTTCATATAATAAGTGTTTGGGAGTCGAACAATCTGACACTTCATGAAGGGGTTAATGAACTGAGGAATTTGGGAGTCCCTGAGTTAGACAAAACTTTCTACTTCTGTTATTTCTATCTTATCTTGGGAGTAGCAAAAGTCTGATTTCTTAAAGGAAACAGTGCCCCGATGGAACGGGTGGATGGAACAGGCTGAAGAAGCTTCAGTCCAACTCGAATGATAAGACACCTCTAAAAGGACTTTTTGCAATTACGTATTATAGGGTTTTGCTTGTAAAGCAAAAGTGTAGAAATTGCAGGTTCAGGTGCAGGGACGATGCAGCTTAAGCAAATTCTTTGAAGCATGTATAAACCACAGCAACACACATTCAGATTCTCACCCACCCACCCCAATTCTGAACTCTATATAACAGGAAACTAGCCTGGTCTAAGAGTCAAGACCATAAGACTTAAGGCTTTTTCAAATAAATAAATAAATAAATGGTTCAGCTATGCTTGCAAGGTGTTCCTAATGCAGGCTCAAACTGCACTTTCAACAAAAAAAAAAACTGTCATGCACAGGCTTCAATCTTCAAAAGGGAGTTGCTAAGAAGTCAACCAAACTGCCACGGGAACATGATCAGCATTACCTTTACCTGCAGGGATCATCACACTGATTTGTAAGCATATGGGGGAAATCCAAAGCTACCGTATTTTTCAGAGTATAAGACGCACCTTAGTTTTTGGGGAGGAAAAGAAGAAAAAAGCTGATTGGCAGGTGGATTGCCAATCAGTTGTTCCCAGAGGTGAATTTTAGCAACAGGTTTCTTGATTGTGAGCTCTGTGCCTTGCTTTTTTTTTTTTTTTGCTTTTTTTTTTCCTGCCTCTGAAAGCCTCCAAAACAGAACTTCAGAAAAAAAAGCCTCTGAAGCTCTGTTTGGGAGCTTCTTTTCTGAAGCTTCTTTCAGCCTCTAAAACCTCCGTTTGAGAAGCTGGGTGGGGCTACATTCGGAGTATAAGATGTACCCAGATTTTCACCCTTTTTGGGGGGGGGGGAAAGGTGTGTCTTATATCCCAAAAAATACGGTATGTATTTCGATATTGCTCCTTCCTCCCTTGTTGCCACCCCCATCTCACTCAAACTAAACCAGGATTCTTCTCCTCCTCCTCCTCCTCCGGACAAACAAACAAGCAAACAAATATATCCAGTCTAAATAAAGCTTATGTAGGTGTCCCAGTCTTTTTCTATGTTTATTCCACCCAAGGTTAAATAAAAGCTTTGCCTCATGATGTCATTAGCAGGCATTACATATTAAGGTAAGACAATTTACCCAAGAAACAGGTTTACCCAACGAGTCAAAGCGAGTCCAGAAGGCACAAGTAGAGTTGTTAGCCAATCTCTTCCACAAATACTCACCCTCTATGGTGGGCGAGCCAGCAATCTCTTCCCTCTCCCGCAAAGGCAGGGCACTGAGGCGTGGCACATCCTCTGGCACCATCGCACGAGACTGCCCTAAGGCCACTGAGGCATGCCGACAAACGTGCTTGATCCGTGGGCCCTGCACGGGGGACTCCTGGCCCTGTCAAGAACGTGCAGGAAGAAGACCCATTATCGCGAGTGACAAGCAGCAGAGCTGGTTCTTCAAAACTGTTCGACGGTTTGGCCGTGGTCCATGCATCGTGCTGAGCCATGTCGCACTGACAGGCCTGTGAGTGGCTGAGCTCACGCATAGTATTAAGCCACAAACTGTGACGTGAGCCACGATAACTAGGTTATCAAGCACAGTGCCCAGATTTCCCATGCTTTTGTGTTTGGAATATGGCCACATGGCTGCAAGTTGATTACCTGTTTTCTAACCTCTTTTTTGTCTTCGGTCGTGTTGAGGTCTTCGGTCGTCTCTTGCTCAACTGGGATTTTTGGAGTCTCAAAGGCCTCGGCCTTGATACTTTGACACCCCTAGGAGAAAAGGATGCAAGCATTATAACCCCTCATGATTTGGGACGCCCTCCCCTTTGATACTTAATTCCCCAAACAATTCTGCCCATTTTCCAACACAATGGCAGCTTTCATCCCAGAAATCTCTCAATACAGCGGCACCAATCATTTCCCATGAAACACAGCATGGTGCGCACAGCTATGGCCAGGCGCTCAGAGTCCCAAGGGCACGCTCAAATCACGCTAAATCATCCGATGCATCACTGTGAGCTAACTGAATAAACAACAGATGGACTGTATTCACACAACATGTCAAGCCAAAACCAAACAAAACATGTCTCCCGTCATGTGTTCACATAGCACACTCAACCTGGTAACTGTAGGAAACCAATTGCAGGATTTTCAAAACACATTGAACCATAAGCTTACCAAATGGCCAGAGTTCAGGCTATGTCACAAAAAAACGGTATCACAAAAACCCACTAAAAAAAGATTGACAGTCGTCATACATGGCATACTTGTGTGTATGCAACCACTAGCTTTGGCATTGGTCACATTTAGCATGTTTGATAAAGGCAAGCTACTACAGTGCAGAGCAGTAGTGGGTTTCAAATCCCGCCACCAGTTCGCTCGTGGATGTGCACACGCTTGACAGTTCTGCGCATGCACAGACACATCTGGGTCAGAGCCTCCTGCCACTACCGGTTTGCCCAATCCGGGGTGAACAGTAGCAACCCACCACTGATGTAGAGCAGGGGTGTCCAACATTGGCAACTTTAAGACTTGTGGACTTCAAGTTAGTCAGCCATGTTCTTAGGCTGGCTGGGGAATTCTGGGATTTGAAGTCCACAAGTCTTAAAGTTACCAGGGTTGGACACCCCTGGTTTAGAGCAAAATATAAACCCAGCCTCAAAGTAGCTATCACCTTTGAACCATAGGTGGTAGCTTTTCCCAATCCCCGTTCTTCTCATTTACTGCTCAGAATATCTCAGAACCTTTTGATTTCTTTCCTAGGGGCAGAACTTAAATAAAGATAGGACAATAAACCCAATTCGTCGGATTCTACGCCACTTTTATACCATTTTGAGTGCTAGATCTGCAATATGTTCCCTTGATAATTCTCCAAAACAGAGGATGCAAATATCAAGACTTCTAACCTGGGGTGCATTCATAAGAGTAATTCATCTGTTCGGTATCAAAATGGAACTGTGTGCTATGCTCAAACAACACCAATTGTTGTGGTTTGCCAGCAGCCTGCGGAGCTGGCAATGGAGTCAGACAGCGATGAGACTGAGGAAGAGCGTGAGCCAGTCCTGGAGGCTGGGGAAGGCCCAGATGAGGGCTCTGCGTCGGAGACTGAGGTGGGGCCAGGGCCATCGGGGAGTGATGTGCGGACTCCAGAGCCTCCAGAGACTGACAGTAGTGAGGCAGAGGAACAGGAGGAGCCTGTTCCTAATGCACGCATGAGAAGAGCTGCCAGAAGGCAAGAGCAGCTCAAGCAGAGAGGACAACTCGGAAGTAGGGCCAAGAGATGATTTGCCCTTCCCATAACGCTTAAAGGACCGGCATTTGGGCTTTGCCAGAAAACAACGTTGATAGCTTCGTCTTCTTGCATTTATTTTGTATCGGTGTCTTCTGAACTTTTGCCAAGAAAGGCCTTTGGCAGTTTGCCTAACTGGACCAAGGTTGGTGACAGGACTGAGGAAGTTGTATTGGGAGGAATTTGCTTTAATTTAGTCGAACTACGCTGAGAATGAAGTAATTCTCAGCTCTTCGAATAATTGTTTGTTTTTACACTGGCTGAGTTTCCTACTACTTACTGGGGCCTGGGTCACAACCCCAAAAACCTGAAAACCACAACTCCCTATCCCCTGGGGAAACAACTAGGCTGAGCCTGAGAGCGGGGTCAAATGCATCATCAGTCTGGAGTCTCTACGCCCACTTAGGACTCTTAAGTCCAGCCCCACTTCAAGTCCGTTGACTCTTTATTTGGTGCCAATGTGCCTGGATCGTTAGTAGTTTAGATTCTTGTGCAAAGGTAGCATGAAATAAACTTGTACAGGTAGTCCTCAACTTACAACGGTTTCTTTTAGTGACCAAAGTTACAACGGCACTGAAAAAAGTGACTTATGACTGTTTTTCAACTTATGCCTATTGCAGCATCCCCATGGACACATGATCAAAATTCACATGCTTGGCAACTGACTCATATTTATCATGGTTGCGGTGTCCCGGGGTCTCGTGATCCCCTTTTGCGACCTTTTGTCAAGCAAAATCAATGGGGAAGCCAGATTCCCCGAACAACTGTGTCACTAAGTTAACAACTGCAGTGACTGACTTAACAACTGCAAATAAGGCTTAAAAGGGGGGGGGGCAGAACTCACTTAACGAATACCTCGCTTAGCAAGAGAGATTTGGGGCTCAATTGTGGTCGTAAGTCAGGGACTTTTTGACCTCTATCCTGGATCCTGACTTCTTGCACCTGTCATCCCGACCCCTTACGGACGTGGCCTACCCTGGCTACGATTCCAAAACCTACATCGTCCAACCTGGTGGGTGGGTGTCTCTTACCGGGATGAATTTGAATTGCTTCTGTTGGTCAATCTTGTACAGCTGCACCTTGGCGCGAGTCAGCAGGCTGTAAACTTTATCCATGCTGGAGAGTGACGTGACGATGGGCTTGGGCTGCTGCACGGGGGGTTTCGCTTCCTCCAAAGACAGGCTCACTGGCTCTGCTTCGCTCTCCGAACTGTCCGCTGCTTTCTCTTTTTGCTCTTCCACTTGGGCAGAGGGAGGTACGACTCTCCGGATGGCCAGCTTATGAACCACGCCGGGAGAATTGACATCCTCCATGGTGATGAGCTCTTTGCTCTGAGCTTCCAGGGGTTTGGGAACCTCTGTGAAGAGGGGCAAAGCAAGGTGGTTGGTCCTTCCCACCAGTTTTTTGCCACTGCGGGTCACCACGGGCTCATTGGAGAGCAAGGTAGCTTCTTGCAGCGGCACTGGGGGGTCCCTTCTGACCTCGGGGGAAGCCGGCACCAAGTCAGACTCTTCGGGAGACACCGAGAGGGACTCGTAGATCTTAAGGTGCGCCTCGCTAGGTGTAAACTGGGGGGCCCGTAGCAAGGGAGTGCGCTTGGTTGGGGTGGAAGGGACGGGGGACGGCGCACTGGGCACAAGAGACGCATCTTCACTAGGCACCTGAAAGAGAGCCTTCCCCATATCTTTGGGGGACAAAGTGGGGCTGAGTGAGGTCCATCGGAATGTGGGTTCCCGAAGGATGGATCGCCGTTTCTCCGGCAGGGCCTGTGCTGTGGAAGTGATGTGGAGCATGCTAGGGGAAGATGGGGAGGAAGGGGCCCCAGAGGTATCTTTTTCTGGAGAACTGGGGACCGAGGGGTTCAGCTGCTGTGGGGGGGCCTGCAATGGCAACGAAGAAGCTTCCTGCTTGTCTAAAGCTCCATCGGGGACAGGGCTTTCCAAAAGCTTGGTCGCCTTCTGCGGGATCTCATCCATGAAGCGACGGGGGGTCCGAATGAGACGAGACGACCGGGCGCTCACCACAGGCATGATGAACTGACGGATGTTTTTGAGGAAGGTGGTCTTGAGAGCTGGGACCTCCTCGGAGCCAGCGACACCCGACTGCTGAGCTGTTCCCCCAGCCTCCTCCCTCATCTTGCCTGGCAATGGCTGGGTTGCCATGCGCCGCCCACGACCCCGTTTCAAACATTGTGCCCTTAGAGAAAGGGCAACCCTAGAAGGCCCCTTCTCGGAAAGGAGGGCAGCTCCATCGCTTTGCGGAGAGGGCTGCTGGGGCTCCTGTTTCCAAGATACCTGGTTGGGCGAAGGAAGAACGTCACCTTCGGGTACGGAAGGCTTTGGTTCTGGGACAGGGGTCTCCGGTTCTGGGACAGGGGCCTCCGGGGCTGGCTGCAGTTCCTGGGCGACTGCCTCCAGTTGTGGCTCTGGTTTTGAGACTGGGGATTTGGGCCGAGGAGATGAGGAGTCGGGGGCGGGATTCTCCGATAGCAAATGGGGAGCAGGGGGTTCGTTTGGTTTGGGTTCCAGGTCAGAGGTATCCGGCTCTGACAAAACTGCTTCCGATTCAGACACGGCCTCCGAAGGAAGCGGGGAGAGCTTTTTCTCCGGCACCACGCTCCACTTCCTTTTCCGGCCCCTTCGGTGACCGTGGGTCTTTAGCCGGACGTGAGTCACCACCAACTGGCCGGATTTATGCCGCCTGGCTTTGGAGAAGAACTTGAGGATGAGCGGTGGTTTCTTCAAAGCTTCGGCCGGCTCAGAAGACTCACTGATTTCTTCCGCGCACGATGAGGGCAGCTGCATATTATTGTTAGGCTCCGGGATGGAAGATGAAGTGTTGGTGCTCTTGGGAGGAGGTCTTCTGACTGTTTTCTTTGTGAAGGAGCCACGTGGCCGGCCTCGTGGCCTAGGTGAGGCAGTGGAATTGAGAGTCTTCTCTGTTGGTGGTGCTGGTGGAAGAAGGGGAGGAGCGGTGGATTTTAATGGCTCAGCGGGTTCTGGGCCAGCTTGAGTCTGCTTAGGAAGCATCCTGAGCGCTTTTGGACCAGATGTTGCTGGCCGGCCTATCCTTGCTGGGGTCCCTTTGGTCCTCTGAAGCAGCTCGGCCAAAGCTTTCACCATACGCTCTCGCTGGGATTCCACAGCCTTTTGTTTGGCCAATCTTTTGGAAACGGAGTCCTCAGCAAACGCCCTCTTCCTCCGGCCATGCGGGAGCAGAGAGGTACCTGTGCAAAGAGAGTGAAATCTTAGCTGTAAAAAAAATAAATAAAAGACTCAGCTACCAAGGGGGCAACTCACAAAACTGCGGGTCAACTGCAATTTCCTACCCTTCAGATTACCAAATAAAAAGTCCATTACCAGTTGAAGATTGCCCTATTCCAGGGGTGTCAGACTCAATTTCATTGAGGGCCGCATCAGGGCTGTGGTTGACCTAGGGGGGCCAGGGTGGGCGGTGGGTGGGGCGTGGCCGACTGGGTGGGAGTGGCCAGCTTGACACCACTCCCCAAATTGCTGGCATGCTTCCTCTTTGCACTGGGTAGACTGGGCCAAAGCCATGCTGGCCCAAGGTTTCCTCTTCACATTGGGTAGACTGGGCTGAAGCGACGTGGGCTGGTTCCTTAAATTTTCCAGGATGGCCCCACAGGCTACATCCAACCACATTGTGGGCAGGATCCAGCCCACGGGCCTTGGGTTTGATACCCCTGCTCTATTCTGTTCATAGAGGTAGACCTCAATTTGCAACCACTGGTTTAGCAACCATTCAAAATGACAACAGCAGTGAAAAATGTGACTTACAACTGGTCCTCACACTTACAACCATAGTAGCATCCCCATACTCGCACATGATCAAAATCCTGGCACTTGGTAATCAGCCTGTAATTATGATGGCTGTGGTGACCCAGGGTCATAGGATTACCATTTGGAGGAGCCGTGGTGGAGCAGTGGGACACTCAAAATTAATTAAAAGCATAAATGTCAAATAACAATTGGGATTATTATCACTTTGCAAGATTGACAACTATTGCTCTGCTCTCAACTGATGCCACATGAAGTTTTGGGTGAGAACATTAAAACCCCACCACAAGATGTTAAGACAGAAGGCCAAACTCTCACGAGAATCTTTTGAGTTTGGCCCATGCCCAACCCTGAAGACCAGGGGTAGGTTCTATTTATCTTTACTACCGGTTTGCATTGTGCCTGTGCTTGCAGAGTTTTGATGACGTTTGGGTCACTGGGTGGAGCCTCCTGCTGGTTTTACTACCGGTTCTATAGAACCGGTCTGAACCAGAGGCAACCCACCACAGCTGAAGACCATATTTGCCAAGTAGGACCCAAACCACCCATTGATGCCTAAAGAAATTCCTTACCTCTTTTAGATCTTAGAGCAGCACGCAGCGAGCTTTGAAAAGTGTCATCCTCTGAATGGAAGCCCAAGAACTCTTCCTGCCAGGAGAAAGAAAAGTAACCATGGTCATTCCAACACAAAGAGGGGGTGCCATACTTATCACAGACAACATTGCAGAATGCGGTCAGAGTCACACAACCCCCCTAGCCCAACACAACTGAAAACGGGATGTCCCACAAGTGCTTTTTTCAAAAGGTGACTGGACTTCCTTTGTTTTTCCTTGAAGATGTTTCACGCATATAGACGAGAGGTCGAACGACTAGCCTTGTGGTGCAACCAAAACAATCTGGAACTGAACACACTCAAAACCGTAGAAATGGTGGTAGACTTTAGGAAAAACCCTTCCATACTTCCACCTCTCACAATACTTGACAACACAGTATCAACAGTAGAAACCTTCAAATTTCTGGGTTCTATCATATCGCAAGATCTCAAATGGACAGCTAACATCAAAAACATCATTAAAAAAGGACAACAAAGAATGTTCTTTCTGTGCCAACTCAGTAAGCTCAAACTGCCCAAGGAGCTGCTGATCCAATTCTACAGAGGAATTATTGAGTCTGTCATTTGCACCTCTATAACTGTCTGGTTCGGTTCTGCAACCCAACAAGAAAAACACAGACTTCAGAGGATAATTAGAACTGCAGAAAAAATAATTGCTACCAACCTGCCTTCCATTGAGGACCTGTATACTGCACGAATCAAGAAGAGGGCCGTGAAAATATTTGCAGATCCCTCGCATCCTGGACATAAACTGTTTCAACTCCTACCCTCAAAACGACGCTATAGAGCACAGAACAACTAGACACAAGAACAGTTTTTTCCCGAAGGCCCTCACTCTGCTAAACAAATAATTCCATCAACACTGTCAGACTATTTACTGAATCTGCACTACTATTAATCTTCTCATTGTTCCCATCACCAATCTCTTTCCACTTATGACTGTATGACTATAACTTGTTGCTGGCAATCCTTATGATTTATATTGATATATTGATCATCAATTGTGTTGTAAATGTTGTACCTTGATGAACGTATCTTTTCTTTTATGTACACTGAGAGCATATGCACCAAGACAAATTCCTTGTGTGTCCAATCACACTTGGCCAATAAAAATTCTATTCTATTCTATTCTATTCTATTCTATTCTATTCTATTCTATTCTATTCTATTCTATTCTATTCTATTCTATTCTATTCTATTCTCTTCTCTTCTCTTCTCGTCCCAAAAGCATAAAGAAGCTTCTTGGACGAGAAGCAAAACGTCTTCATGGAAAAAGAAAGTAAGTTCAGTTGCCTCTTGAAAAAGCACTTTTGGGACAACCATGATCTGGATGATTGTGAAGCTCCCCCGACATTTACTGAAACAGGAACAACTTTTGGATAGCAATAGCAGTTAAGACTTATACACTGCTTCACAGCCCTGTCTAAGAGGTTTACAGCGTCAGCATCTTGCCCGCAACAATTTGGGTCCTTATTTTACCGACCTCAGATGGTTTGAGCAGGTGAGAATCGAACTGCCAAACTGCTGGCAGTCAACAGAAGTAGCCTGCAGTACTGCATTCTAACCACTGCACCACCACGGCTCTTAATGGGATACCTTTCCCGTTAACTTTGGGGAAAGAATGGGGAAAATACCCTAGGCCCATGGGTACATACAGCAGAAAAGGTTGGCCATTTTAACACACGGATCACACACACACACAAACACACACACACACAGAGAGAGAGAGAGAGAGAGAGAGAGAGAGAGAGAGAGAGAAAGAGAGAGACAAACCCACAAGTGGTACACTGAATCTATTGTAAAGGAAGGATCAAGTTGACAATTCTGCATGGAACTTTATTAGATCTGCATTGCTTTTATTATTTATAATTTAGATTTGAAAGGTCGACCAAATCAGAGCGACTGTCTGCTGCCCCCCCCCTCCGCCCCCTCCAACACAGAAGCTTTTAATAAGATTTGAATGCCTGTGGATTAGTCCTCAGTTTCAGAAAGGAAGAAAAAAGGTGTTAAGTTTTGAAAACAGAGGGCGAAACAATCCTGGGCCTCAACAGTAAAGAGAAAAAAATAATTCTACAAAGAGACCGAAAACTCTTTTTTTTTTTCTTTTGACAGGTGATCCATGATAAATCGCTAGATTTCAGACCCAACTGTCAAGACGTAGTCAAGGTAGCAGCACCTGGGAAACAGATGGCAATTTAAAAAAAACAAGAGTGTATGCTGAGATCAGGTACAGATTCAGTGAAAGCTGGCAGGGCTTCTGCAGAAAATCAAGAAAGAAACAGCAGAAATGAAGTGAGGAGACTTTTTTTTCTGTTTTGAGGCCATATTCTCTCAAGATTAAAGATCACATGGCAAAGCAGTCAAACGCAGCTGTTTTCAGGGTCAGAGAAAAAAACAGGCATTTCTGCCTTTCTCTTTGCGAAAGGGAAATTCTTAACTAAAATCCAAGGGCACAAATTTTTCAAAATTTTAAAGCTGACCGCTCGTACTTGACTTTGTAAAAATATATACAAATAGAATGAGACTATTGCCTTATACACTGTAAGCCGCCCTGAGTCTTCGGAGAAGGGCGGGGTATAAATGTAAACAAAAAAAATAATAATAATAAAAAAATAATAATAATATGGCAATGGCCAGTTGCTGCGGAGCGACACCACATCTTCATCTCCAAAACAAATGCATTAATCAACAGTAGCCCTCTCCAGCTGGTGACCACTGGGAATGGGACACCCACCCACCCCAGTAAGGTCATTCAGGAGTGATCTGAAAACAGGAATACGCATTAAAACTGAGCCCTGCCTGGCTAACAAACGCTTCCAACTTTTCTCTCCCGCCGGCTCATCCGATCAGAGTGCCGAATGGAGCTTATTATTCAGCATGGGGACAGAAAGAGCTGTCAGCATTTTCTCCTGGCGATGGGGCATACGGATCACTTGAAAAACAAACACAGGAAACGGAGACGGCTCCTGCAGCTGAAAGCAGAGGTCAAGAAAGGAAAGTCTCTAGCCTGACAATGATGATGATGATGATGATGCCAGGCTTCTTTCTGAAACAATTTGGAAGCACTTAGAAGCCCTGAATGGTAGGATTTGGGAAAACAAAGAGAGGCAAGTGGGTTTAGACCAGAAGCGCCCAACTTTGGCAACTTTAAGACTTTGTGGACTTCAATTTCCAGAATTCCCCACCCAGCATTACCTGAATAAAACAGCACAATTGAGAACTCGATATATGGATCTTATCGAAGTAAAACTGTAGCGATGATACAGAAATAGGAATTGTATTTTCTTTCTTATTTGCTCTATTATGTTATAGAGAGTTTTATTATTGTCTTCTGTATTCTGATCGATCAATCA
This sequence comes from Ahaetulla prasina, assembly GCF_028640845.1. Taxonomy (NCBI): domain Eukaryota; kingdom Metazoa; phylum Chordata; class Lepidosauria; order Squamata; family Colubridae; genus Ahaetulla; species Ahaetulla prasina. The sequence goes on along the minus strand of NC_080548.1, from coordinate 22,513,739 downwards.
ATACAGAATTATGTGCCATCATACAGAACAAGTTAGGAATTCTGGCTTATTAAGCTGCAAACTACACAGTGTATCCTTGGGCGAGCAGCATGGACAGTAAATGGATAAAGTAATCATATACATTTAGCACAATATTGTCTCTAAACCAGGGATTACAAAGCAGCAGATTTATAAACCAGGGATCACTGTTATTTTTATAAAATCTGGCTTTTTAGACATATTTAACCATAATCCCAGATTCTTGTTAACATTCAGCTGTGCAGGATGTTCACCAACTCAAAGAGAGGAAATGAATGAATAGGCTGTGGGGCACAATACCATTTAAAAAAGCAGAACTCCTGGTTTATTGTTTTGTTTGGGGGCATGCACATGAAATGATTTTATTATATTTATATCCTATCTTCCTTCCCTATTAAAATTCAAGGCAAGGTGCAACTAATTTGCAGGTATTCTTATTAAATATCAGCAAGATAGGTGGGTTGGCTCCAGGGTGGATCTGATTTAAATCAAGTGGATTTGAATGATTTAAATCACTAGTAAAAAGGCTCGATTTAAATCAACTCAATTTAAATCATAATTTTTAAAGAGCAACTGTCATCTTTGTCCTGCACCGGCTCCTCCTCTGACCTGCTGTTGACTCACCGACAGTCCCAATATTGCAGAATATACAGCCTCATGCTATGTAACTAAGCTCCATTTCATGCTAAATAAACTAAATTAGTAATGTATCTTAAATAGAAAACTATCTTTGGATAGATTTTTACCCCAAAAGCATTTTATTAAAATAAATTTGATAAAAATTTTAAAAAAAATCTGATTTAAATTTTTAAAAATCCTTTTTTTAATATATATTCTAAAATCATCGATTTTTATCCACCCTGGTTGGCTCAGTTCTTGGGAGCAATTTTAGCTGAGAGAAAGCACTTTAAAAGGAATCAACTAACTTCTCTATAATCAGATGATTATGGATGGGGGGGGGAATACAACTTTATTTCATTTTATATATTTATATTAATTCTTCTGAGAAGGATTTGCAGGAACTTGCAGGTTCCACCAGGCTCTCAAAAGAGTCCCTGGAACAGAAAGCAGCCCAGTTCTACCAGAATGTTCATAGATATTACATATTTCAGTGCACCAATTAATTACATAAACGCATGGCTGACACCCCAGCTTTCAACTAATCCATCTTCCAACCCTGATACAGCACAAAGAGGGATATAGTGCAAGAATGTTATTCATTCACTCTTGCACACAGGCCTGAGCTGGCAAAGGCTGCTGAATGTCTCAACCCATTCGTGATTCTGTACTTTTATGCACCTTGGAAATGGAAAAAAAAAATAGGCTCAAGAAAATACCAAGGCAAATCCGAGTTCATCCATGCTGGCCAGAATTAATGCTACTGTATAGGCCAGTGATGGCTAATCTTTTCCGGACCGAGTGTCCAAAGTGCGCCCCGCCCAAACCCCCAAAATGCAATGTGCACGCTGCCCCTGCACATGCACGCTGCCCCGCGTGCGTGCGCATGAGGCCCTGTGCAGGCGCCCCACCGCCCATGCATGAGCGCAAGCACCCCCCGCATGCACCCCATCCCCACACATGCGTGGCAGAGACCCAGCAACTAGTTGGTTGGTGGGTGGGAGGCACGTGAGCGCATGCGCACCGGAACTGAACTGGGGCGACAGCTTCCGTGCCCATAGAGAGGGCGCTGCATGCCACTTGCGGCACACGTGCCATAGGTTCCCCATCACGGGTATAGGCTAAAGAATGGATTACAGACAATAATCAGTTCTTTGGCACGAAAAATTAAGAGGGAAAAGTTTCCTTTCTGTTCCTTAACTTCTGTCTAGTAATCAAAGCGCTCCATACCATGGCGCTCCATGCCATGGGACCGGGATACTTACGGGACCGCCTGCTGCCACCAGTAGCCTCCCATCGACCTGTGCGCTCCCACAGGGAGGGCCTCCTTAGGGTGCCGTCAGCCAAACAATGTCGGCTGGCGGCCCCCAGGGGAAGAACGTTCTCTGTGGGGGCTCCTGCCCTGTGGAATGAACTACCCGTGGGGCTACTCTTACTCCCCGATCTCCAGACCTTTAAGCGCGAGCTTAAGACTTTTTTCTTTCATCAAGGAGGGCTGGCCTAATGATAAATTTTAATTGAGGGTTTTTAGCGGAGGGTTTAGCAGGGCTATTTTATTTTATAATTTTATCTTCCTATTTTAAATTCTCAGCTCATGGAATTAGATTTTTAAATATATATTGTATTTTAATTCTTCTGTACATTTGTTTTATCTATGCTGTACACCGCCCTGAGTCTTCGGAGAAGGGCGGTATATACATTTAAACAATAAATAAATAAATAAATAAAGCACCTAGCTGTAAATCACAGGAAATTCAACCCTCAAAGGAAGAATATTACTGAAACAGTCTTCAAACTCATATGCACAAATGTTTCTGAAACCAGTCATAATAAGAACCGATACCAAGCACATTCTCTTCCTGAAATATTAATATTACACATACTAGATAATATCAATTCTGAGAGCTGAAGTCCACCCATTTTCGAACTGCCACAGTTGACTGTACAGGTCAGCCTCGGCCTATAACCAAAACTGAGCCCCAAATTTCCATTGCTAACCAAGACAATTGTTTTGTTTCATTTTATGACATTTCTTGCCACAGTCGTTAAGTGAATCGCTACAGTTGTTAAGTTAGCAACACGCTTGTTCAAGTGAATCTGGTTTCTCCATTGACTCTGCTTGTCAGAAGATCACAAAAGGGGATCGATCACATGGTCCCAGGACACTGCAACCGTCATAAGTACATGCCAGTTGCCAGGCGCCTGAATTTTGATCAGGTGACCATGGGGATGTTGCAACAGTTGTGAGAAAAACAGTCCTTTTTCACTGCCGTTGTAAACTTTTGAACAACGGTTGTAATTTGAGAATTACAAGTGTGACTTAAAACGTTAGGCAAGTTTTATTTCAATCAAAGTTGGCTAGATTGAGATAGCTGTTTACCTGAGGACAGTAAATGATTCTCCCCAAGCAACCAGCACATAAAACGTTATTAACTGAAACAAATGTTAGTTGGGATACCTTTGCTTGGGGTTTCTTCCCTGTAAGTATGCATAGATGAGATACAGCCACAAATTATGCATGTGTGTGTGTGTGTGTGTGTGTGTGTGTGTATACACACACAAACACATTTTGTCTTTGATGTAACTGTAGATACATACACACACCAAGCATAATTTATGATGTTTCCAACGATTTACCTATGGGTGTGGGTATTATACATATTTCATCCTGCAAAAATTCTACAGTTACAGCAAAGGCGAAATTTTCTAAGAGACAAAGAAGCATGGAGGGAAAAGTATGCAAAAGAGAACAGGTGAGTCCAAGCAATGAGATATGAGAGAAACTCGTCCGTGCTAACCTCTGGATGAATTAAAAGTATTGCCTCAAAGTTCATTTTGCTTTGACTCTTGATCAACTGTCACTAGCACATCCTAGAACTGTTCCCGTGAGATGCAAAATAAGGAAAGCTTTTTATGGGACACCCATTGCCACCCATATATAACTGCCCTGAGGAAATAGAAGATGCGGATGAGCTGCCTGTGGGTCCTGACACATTTCGCAGTAGGATAGATGCTCATGCATTTGCGGTGGAAGAGGGATGGTACAAACGAATATGGAGGTTCAGTTGCTGCTACCAGTAGTACTATATCACTGGCAGCGTATTTCATGAAGAGCTAGGAGGTTACACCTTATTGGGTATGTTTGAGGGGGCATGGGGAAGGAAATAAAGATCTTAAATCGTTTTATTTGGGGGATTATTTATACTTGTAGAAACCAGCAGCTTTAGGCCAAACTGGAAATACATTGAAGGATTCTGCTTTTCTCTGAAATACCTGTCATCTTGACGGTGATAATCTGGGAGCTTGTTGTTAGAAATCATATAGGTTCTCTACAGGTAGTCCATGACTTACGACCACAATTGAGCCCAACATTCCTGCTGCTAAGCGAGACAGTTGTTGAGTGAATTTTGCCCGCTTTGATGACCTTTCCTGCCAAAGTTGTTAAGGGAGTCACTTCAGTTGCTAAATTAGTAACCCGGTTGTTAAGCGAATCTGGCTTCCCCATTGACTTTGCTTGTCAGAAGGTCACAAAAGGGGATCACGTGACCCTGGGACACTGCGACCATCATAAACGTGAGTCAAGTTGCCAAGCCAGTCTGAATTTTGATCACGTGACCATGGGGAGGATACAACGGCCATAAGGGTGAAAAAGGGTTGCAACTCACTTTTTTCAGTGCCGCTGTAACTTTGAACAGTCACTAAATGAACCGTTGTATGTCGAGGACTGCCTGTATTACTGTAGCCCAAATACTATGACCATTCCTTACTAGCTCTGCAAGCCTTCTGTTTAATCTGTCCATTGCAATGAATTCTGAGGTGTATTCTATGATCCACGTCAGGGGTCTCCAACCTTGGCAACTTTCAGACTTGTGGACTTCAACTCCAGAGTTCCTCAGCCAGCAAAGCTGGCTGAGGAATTCTGGGAGTTGAAGTCCACAAGTCTGAAAGTTTCCATGGTTGGAGACCCCTGATCCACGTCATTCACCCAGGGTGCCTTCAAACCATATTTTGAGGGTTTTAACCCTGGAGGGGACAACATTTTGATAGTTGGGAACTATAATCAGAATTTTTTAAAAAAGATGCAATGAGTGGAGTGATGATGAAGCACAAGGTCAGAGCTAAGATGCTTCGGAGGTTTCTTTTTTTCAAGTTGATATAGATTTTTTTTTCCTTTCCTGGTTTTAAACTCGTTAGGTCTACTTAAGGATATGCAGTGTCCATGCAGTTCCTATATCACAAGGCCCACAGGCGGCTCTGGAGCTATGAAAAGGCTATAGTTTGGGGACATGTAGTAAAATATATTTCCCAGGGACTAGAATTTTGTCTTAGAATGTATTGAATCAGGTGGCATGAAATGTGTAATTATCAGGCTGTAATGGAAAACTTAACTTGTAAGGAAAATGTATATACCATTATTAATGGAACTCTAATTGAGGCCTGCTTGGTCTGTAGCGCAAAAACTGCATAGATGAACTGAAACAAAGAACAATTGAATCTTTCAGTTCCCAAGTTCTACATACAGTACTTGTTTACACTAAGCAAGGATCATGTAAGAGCCATCGGCAAGGAAAGGACACACTAAAAAAAAAAAAAAAGCAAGGGAGAAATTACAGAAAAGGAAAAAGTAGAGAAACACTTTTCTTCCTATTGAAATAGTGAATTTAATGAAGCTATACACAAGATTTGTAGCTATTCAGAAAAATATACTTGTTTGCACCATTATAGCTATGGAATGTACTAAACACTAGTTGTGGTCAATTGTGCTTGTTGTGCTATCAATTTAAGCATGAAGGGGACTGTGGCACTAATAGAAGATTGGGCTACAAAATATCACTAATTTTGATAGGTGTATATTAATCTCTAAAATCAAAGATCATGCCATTCTTGAAAGAAAACAACTGGCACCCTTGTATCCTGTTTGCAAGCTTTTCATATTCATTGGGTTGGCTGCTGTATTGTGCACAGCAGTAAACCAGATAAATCTTATAGCCCTTTCTTTTAAGAGGCAGAGACTTAGGTTCAAACTCACCACAACCGAGATTAATTTTCATCAGTTTTGATGGGGAGTACAAAGCCTTCTAAGTACCTTCTGCCTACCTAGCACCTAATCAACCTAAAATGTCACTTTACAAATCCCAAGAAGGCCCTGTTGCTCTCTTCTTGTGCTGTTGACAAGATGTCAAGTGCTAAGGGAGAAGGAATAAGAATAGGGCTTATACCGTCTTTCTCATGCAAGCTAAATGATGTCACTAAGGCCAACCATCAAGTTACACCCAAATGACAAAATCAAAGGAGGAAGAAAAACCTTGATGACAAAATCATCCTCACAAGAGCTGTAGCCGAACTCCCACAAGTGTGGCTTTAGAAATACGAACACGGCACGTCTTTTAGTCTTTTGTGAAAGGTGTGAGATAGCAGGGGGGCGGGAGTGACGGGCTTGCAATTTTTCATCTGGGACCACAGAGACCACATCTACTGCAGCAGGTGAGGAAAGAAACCCCACTTGAAGTACTAACTAGGTATCTGCTTTGCTTTGCTTTGCTTTGCCATGTTAGGCCTGAGGCCACTGTCTATCCTAAGACGTAAAGCATTCCACCTTAGGAAGCAGTGACCCATGCCAAACAATTCTCAAACCTTTTAATAGTGGCCTTGTTTTCAAAGGCCACATAGACTTTCTGTTAGAATTGATTCCCTTAGCTTCTTCTAGAAGACTAGGTGCTTGATGTCACCCGGCTTCTGAAAACTGTCAGCCAGCCATAACCCATCATTTTGCAATCAGCAACCGCAAACTCCCCCAAATACAAAAATAGCTGGCAAAGGCCTATTTGATGTGGTGCTTCCAAGGGAGGGAAAAAGATAAGTTGTAAAAGTTCAAGGCCGATGCCAATCAAGCTGAAGTAGGGGAAACGTCTACTGCATATTGAGTGGATGTCTGTAAGTGGGTCTCATGACAGAAAGCTCTTCCATATCAATAGCCTCTGCCAGGGGAGGGGACATCCCTTCACCTACTGCTAACCTCAGCTTTGGCTAAATGTTTTTTCTCCACATCGTTCCGGATTAAGATTATGGAAATGCAAATTCATACCCAAGGAGCTGCCACAAATATAGGAAAGTCAAGCCTGTTTCTGGCACTTCCAAGACATTTCCAGCTTCCTGGATGTTCCCAAGTAACTTTCTGAAGTTCCTGGAAGCAAGCAAGCAACCTCTTTCTTCAAAGAAACCCTCCAGCCCTTCCAGGAATCAAGGGATTTCCTTAGAATCATGCAAGGATCTGCCAAGCTGCTTTGTAAGAAGCTGTAGGGAAGGACCTCTCCGGTTAAGCTGGTTCCTCCAAGGATCAGGATGCATACAGGAGGATGGAGATGGAGGAGGAGGAAAAGAAAGCCTGTGCAGCAGGTGACTGTTCGAAGAGTTAACTCTGGAGGATCCAGGAAGAAACAAAGGCCAGCATATGTCTGAACCACACCCCCACCTAACCAGGAACAGGCCCTCCTCCCTCTCCCCCAAAGAGCCACTATTGAAAGAGCACCTAGGAGCAAAAGAGGGAGAACAGCTGCCTCTGCAAACAACAAGGGCTGGAAAGCAAACCCCTCCTCCTCCTCCATGGTTTTCACCCCCCCCCAAGGAGGACAGCATCTGTTCACCATGGCTACCCCATCACACCTGAACTAGTTGCACACCGCCATCCATGCCAAAGCGGCACAAAGGGAGGAGCCCGGCTTGGAGAAGCAAAGTTCCAGGATTGCTCCCTGCCAGCTCAGCTGCAAATCCCCAGAGCCGGGTTGTTGTGTATTTTTTTGTTTTTTCCTTGGGAAGCGCGGGAGGGGAGGCTATCGAACACTACTCGGAGGACACCCCCACCCCCACTCGGAAGCATTTTAAAGCAGCCAGCAGAAGTCACTCCTGAAGCCCGGAAAGCAGCGCCAGTCAGCTGGAAACCCCTCCACACCCTCCCTCCTCCTCTTCCTCCTCCTCCTCCCGCCCCCCCAAGGCCGCCGCAATCCACGTGCAGGAAACGCAGGCCCGGCTCCGTCCCCACGACCCCCACCCCCCACCCCCGATCCAGGAAGGGAAAGGCTGCCACCACACTCCCTGCCTGGACGCCGGGATGGCGAGCGGGAATCTGCCCCGCCTGAGCACCGCAGCCCACTTGCTGCGAGTCTCCCAGGAGGAGACGCCCGATGATTTTTTTTTGCGGGGGGGGAGGGGGGAGAGAGAAGAGAAAGGCGGGAGGGAGGGAGGGAGGGGGGAGTTGAGAGGGAGAGAGAGGGACAGAAAGGTCAACACGCCGCCTCGTCGCGTGCAACGGCCGCTCCGCCCGGCCGGGAAGGGAGCGGGGGCTCGGTGGCGCCAAGGGCCGCCCTCCTTGTCAAAAGGGCCGCGAAGCCGACGCCGCCACCGCCACCGCGGGAATCTCACCGGCTCTTCCTCGCTGCCGCTGCTGTCCCCCAGAAGGCTCTGCAGGCGGCGCCAGCTCCGGCTGAGGCCCAGCAGGCTCCCCAGGGTGGTGTCCCCCGCCGCCGCCACGGCCCGCTCGCTCTCTCCGGAGGCGGCCCAGAGCAGCAGCTGCGGCGCCAGCAGCGAGATCCGCGCGCGGCTGCCGGCCCCGGCTCCCCGCGCGCGGCACCCGCCGGGCCGTCCCGGAAAGCGGCCCCGCGGCACCGAGGCCCAGGACGAAGAGGAGGAGGAGCCGCCGATACTGCCGCCGCCGCCGCCGCCTCCTCCCGCCGCAGCAGCCGCCGCCGCCGCCATCTTTAAACACTGAGAGGAGTCTAAGGGGGCCGGGCCACCACAATAACAATCCTCCACCAGCGCCTCCACACAGCTCGCGGCGCGAGGCAGCCTGGGAGTCCGAGTCCCGCGCCGGGCAGCTGTGCCCTGAGAGAAAGAGGAGGGGGCGAGACTCCGGGACCGCGGTTCCCGTCGGGCGCCGCGGGCCGGAAACGCCCTTCCGACGTGGATGCGAATTGTGGGAAAAAGAGTCCCCGCTTCGGCTGGGCCCTCTGCAGTCCGGCTGAGGCGGTGAAAGGAGAGAAACTAAGTTTCCCGTCGGGCACCGCGGCCGCATTCGAGCCCGAACGGCCCTGAGGCATGGTGAACGATTGAGACGGGCGTAATGGTCGCTCGCCTAGGCGAGAGAGAGAAGGAGGGAGGGCAGGGAGGTCGGAGGATCTGCTTTGAATGTCTGTACAAAGAATAAAATTCGGGTTTCGCCTTTGCTTTACGACGCGGAGTGCTATTGCTCTTCTCCATGAACTGTGGCGAGAGAAATCTTTTTTTTATTTAAAACAGCTAATAGGAAGTGAGAATCTCCTTTGCGCTCAGCCTGGGGTACAGCTACAAGACTACAGGTTCCAGGATGCAGTGCGAGGCCGGATTCCCGTTCCCGTTGAATGCTGGGAATTGCAGTCTGCGACGCAGCTCTCTGCTCGGCCGCGCGATCTATGTAATCCCGGAAGAAGCTACAAGAAGGGTTTTTCCCCTTGAGAAGCTGCGTTCGCGAATGAGTTTGCAAAGTCAACCGTGCAAAGGCTCCCACATGTCTGGGGTGGGGTCGTTGGTAGTGACGGGTGATCTGGTCTCGCCCCTCCACTCCTCTGTGGAGTCAGTCTGAGACCGAGCGTGCCTACAAAGTGGCAAGCAGCTTATTCGTTTCAAACTTGTCAAAAGTTGAAGAAGAATGAATGAAGGCCGCGCGTCCATCTTGTATGAAAATATTATCATATCCGAACTAGTGAAATTCTGAATTGGGTCATTCTACCTTACTAGCTCCAAAGAAAAAAAGAGAGGGTGGATACGTCTTGACTTCCTAGCCCGTAGGGGCAGTTTTGAAGGGAGTTTCCCATTAAAAGATCTTGAGGGTATGAGCAAAATAGCGAGAATTTTTTTCCTGCACAGAAAAAAAAGAGCCAGGCATTCAGACAAAATCAAATATCAACAAATGCCCCGAATAATTTTGAGAGCAAGAGAAAAGCATCGTTATTATGATCAACATAGAGTTGAAGCTGAAAGTTTTATTATCCAGACTGGCTGTCATTAGGTTAAAGAAGACTGTTTCCTGCCACCTTATTTTCAACTTCTGTCAACCTTTTGGCCTGGGATTGCTACTCAATGCAGTTACATTGTAGTCCTTTTTATCAAGAATCACAATGTTACCCACAATCCAGGCACATAAACGCAGGCCTGGTTCAATCCTGCCTTCTCTAAGTCTTATTTTACTTGATATGAAGGTAAATCGTTTCTTCTTCCTAATCAGTTACTGTTCATTGCAACTAATCCAAATAATTTGCACACATCTGCACAAGTGCAATTGTGTACAGTAAGAGTACTGTTATATAACGATATACAGCATTTCAAAAAAAAAATATCCCACAAAGCAGTGAAACAGTTGACATTTATATTTCATTTTAGTAAAAAATTGATATTTGATTTTTTTAACAGCATTACATCCAAGAAATAATGAACATTAAGCAACCTGCCCTGGGGAAATACAGGTTTACTTAAGAAAATTAATATCGGAAATATTTTTGAGATCAAGTCTGGAAAACTTTCAGTGAAAGAAATTTTCTGGCGTCAAAAATTTTCCACATCAGATATCTGGCACTTTCAAAATTGTATGATGTTTGTTGGTTCAGGTGATTACTTTAAAAAAAAGAGTGATTTTGATGTAACCAAAATACAGGTGCAAGATATTGAGAAGATGAATCTACGTAGATGAATATACAAAATGCAATCATATTCTTTGCATAGGGAAGTATTCCAATACCATTTTTTTGGGTTGGGATGAAAGCATAAAGCTCAGAAGTAGCATTTTTTTTAATCCATGTTTCTCAACCTTAGCAACTTTAAGATGTGTGGACTTCAGTTCCCAGAACTCTCTAGTCAGCTAGGGAACACTGGCCTAGACCGGCTGTCGGCAACCTGCAGCTGTGGATCCTCATGCAGCTCTTTCGTCCCTCTGCTGTGGTTCCCTGTCGGGTCATCCCACCATTGGCTGGCCCCGTCCCTCACCATCTCCTCACAGTCACTTGACATGTGAAGCTGGGCAGGAGATCACGGAGAGAGAGAGCATGAGAGAGAGAGAAAGAGTGAGAGAGAGAAAGAGAAAGAGAAAGAGGAAGAGGAAGGAGAGAGAGAGAGAGAGAGAGAGACCTGTTTCCCACAAAAAACACTGGGAGCCACAAAACCTGGATGTGTGTGGCTGGGGGTGGTGGTGTCATGTGTCATGTCAGGCCCATCCAGGTTTTGTGGCTCCCAGTGTTTTCTTTTCTGTGGGAAATGGGTCCAAATGGCTCTTTTGAGTGTTTAAGGTTGCAGACCCCTGGCCTAGACTGAACATTTATCATTAATTTAAGAAAACATAAGAAGGATATTGACTAGGAATGAATGAATGAGCTCTGATTTGGCAGGAGGCTAGACTAAATGAACTCAAAATCACTCAGCAATGCGTACAATTTTTTCCACAAGGAATGAACATACTGGTAATTTTGTTTTAAGCAGCAACCACCTCACTGAAACACCCAATCTATTAAGGAGCCTCAATTCCAATTTAAGATGTGGCTATAATCTTGGGTTTGAGACATTTAGGATTAGAAACTTCACTCCTTTAATAAGGATTAGTGCCAGAGAAGAGGGAGGGGGAAAAAACAGTCACTCTGCAGCGGCCACAAGAACTCACGCTACAAGTTTGCATTTTTGTATTTCACCAGAATTACTTAGTGATTAGTAAGCAATTCTCTTACTGCCACAGGAACTATGTTTTCAAGAGCTTCAAGCTACAGTAGATATAGAAACACGGCTTATGCAGTTGATCTGTTTTCGGACATAGAGAATAGCCTGGAACATTATCTGGTTATTACCAGACTTGTGGATGTCTCAAACCATCTTTTCTTCACCTCACCAACTTTAAGAAGTGTGGATTTCAATTCCCACGATTCCTCAGGCAGTATACAGTACTGGCTGGGGAATTCTGGGAACTGAATCCCACTCATTTCCTCAACATTCTGAGTTTGAGGAACATTGTATTCTTACGATTTATACCGATATTGTTTCCTGATTGCTTATTTGTAGCCTATGACTATCATTAAGTGTTGTATCATTAAGTGTTAAATTTGTACCCTATGACTATCATTAAGTGTTGTAAGTGTTGTACTTTGATGAAGGTATCTTTTATGTACACTGAGAACATGCACCAAGTCAAATTCCTTGTGTGTCCAATCACACTTGGCCAATAAAAAAAAATTCTATTCTATTTCCTAAGCTAAAACACAGGTCAGCTATTTGTTGTTGGATAGCTCCTATCCCCTTCAAGTGGTTGAGCCTGCATTGTATATAACACCAATATCTCATTGACTATGGAAAATTGGTAAGACCAGAAGATGATGATAACAGAATAACAGAGTTGGAGGGGACTTTGGAGGTCTTCTAGTCCAACCCCAACCCCCACAAGCAGGAAACCCTACTACACCATTTCAGACAAATAGTTGTCCAAACTCTTCTTTAAAACCTCCAATGTTGATGTTATCCATTTAGTCTTGTCCGACTCTTGGCAATTCTACGGGGTCAGCTCTCTCCACATCTTCCAGTCTTGCTCTACTTCTATGAGTTTTTCCATGCTCCAGCTGGTGCCATATATATATATATGTGTGTGTGTGTGTATATATGGGTGTGTGTACATTTTATTGTATATATATACCTATATAAACCTCAGAAAACAAATATATATATAATTTTATATATGTGATATATATAAATTTTTTTAGTATAATAATTCCATCTTCCATTAAACTGTGTCGTCTGGGTACAAATATCTTTGCGCAGCGATCATCAAAATGTAGAACAGTATTCATTACATTCATATTACTTCTCTGATTGTACCATACTAAGATTGAACGTAATAAACATATTCACTTCTCCCCCTTAACATAAATTCTAATAGTAATATTAAGCACAATAATCCGGCAGGTGTCCGCTTTGATGGTGTCCACCCACGGAGTTCTTTGAGCTTAGTTTCCTTTTACAGCTTTCAAATATAATTGCTTTCTCCAGTGAAATTCCCTCATGTGACCTGGCCAAAATAAGAAAAATGTTAGGTTAGGCAAATGACGGATCACAGCCAGCCCACCAAGCCAAGGAAAAGGGTTGTTTTTCCGCTCTCAGAGGCCGAGAGGGCCTGATTTTGCCAATCAGCAAAACCGGGACCAGCGGAGCGCTCAGAAACTCCAGCGGACCCTGAAGGAAGAGGGGCCGCTACTACAAAGGACTACTACAGCCCGACGGAGGCTGTGGGCCTAACCAGCGCACGCTTCACCCCGCGGTTCCAAGGGCGACCGTCACCAGCGGCGGGGCCGGCCGACGCCTTGCAGCCGCGGGGCGGAGCGCCAGCAGTCACGACACTCCGTCAGCCCGGAGCGAGTGAATCAGGTAGGAAGGCCGGCTGTCCCTTCGGCCCGTAACCGCCCCCTTTCTCCCCCGCCCTGCCCCGCTCCGCCTTCCCGGAGCGAGAAACCGAAAGAGACGCCCTCCCTCGCGCTCCGCTCGCTCCCCGCTTGGAAATGTCCGGCTTTAGCTTGGATCTGGGGCCCGCCAAGGAGCCGCTCGGCTTCATCAAATTCCTGCAGTGGGTGAGTTAAAGCGGGTGGGCGACGGGGGGGCGCGCGCCCGGGGGCGGCGTTGCGGAGCGCAGAGCCCAGGATACCGCGCAGGGCCCGTCGCTCCCTTTCCACCCGAAGGCAACGAAGACGGAGCGCGTCTTCGAAGGCAACGAAGACGTCCCCCCCACTCGGGCGTGGGGGGATGCCACGCGCGACTGCAATCCGGGCCCTGCGATTTCCACACTGCCCCCCCTCCCGCCGCCCCTGAGGGTGTTTTTTGGGGGGTTGCAGCTGGTTCCACTACAACACCCCCCCCCCACGCCTTGTCCCGAGCCAGGATCGGGTGAACTTTTCCTCCCCCTCTCCCGCCCTGCTTGCACAGTCCAGCGCCTCCGCCTGCATATTTCCCCCATCTCCCACCCTTTTCCTTCCCGTTGTTCCCCCACCCCCACCCTCCGCCACTCGCCCGCCGGATTTATAAACACAGGCGTGGCCTCCGGGCTGAATGCTTCGATTCCTTCTAGGAAACTTACGGCTTTTCCACACCCTAAATCCTCCGGCGGTCTATTTTTGGGAGTTTTTCCTCTCTCTCTCTCTCCCCCCCGCTCCACCTCCTCCACCCTTCCCTCCGTCGCGTAGTTGCGCTGTATTCGCCCCGCGAGCCCTAAGCCGTGGAATCTGCCCCCCGCCAGAGGTCCCGCGATCCCCAAAGGATCGCTTTCAGATCCGCTACCTAGATCGGTTGGGTTTTGTGTCCCCCCCCCCCCCGCTTTTCTACGACTGGCCTCTTTCCCGGGGTTTCAGCATATGCACCAAGACAAATCCCTTGTGTGTCCAATCACGCTTGGCCAATTACAAAAAAAAAAATTATTCTATTCTAAAAAAAACCTATTCTATTCCCTTGGATCCAGTGATGGGATTCAGCCAGTTCGCACCACTTCGGGAGAACCGGTTGTTAACTTTCTGAGCAGTTTGGCAAACTGGTTGTTGGAAGAAATCATTAGGGTAGAGAACCGGTTGTTAAATTACTTGAATCCCACCACTGCTTGGATCCCATACCGGATCCAAAGCGCCCGATAAGTTGCTTGAAGCAATCCAGAGAGGCTTCTAAGCGATCTTCGGGAGTGGTGGTGGTCATACCTTAACATGGGATCTTGACTAGGGGTTTTTTGTTTTGTTTTTTTGCAAGGGGAAAGAACCCTCTGTGTGTGTGTGTGTGTGTGTGTGTGTGTGTGTGTGTGTGTGTGTGTGTGTTTGAGAGAGGGGGAGGTGTGTGTGTGTGTCTGATCCCAGAGTTGTGGAGGAGTGAAATGGGCGTCTTTCCTCGAAGAAGCGATTGTGTAAGTTTTATTCTTGGGGGAAGAGGAGCAAAATGGCACCTCTGTTTCTGCAGCTTCCAGATGGTGTCCCTTCCAAAGGGAATGCTGGCTCTTGTTTGTATTTCCTGTACTGTAGTCTGATTTATCGATAAAAGCCTGGCAGCTCCGGCTGCAGGGTGCCACAACTTAACACAAAACAGAAAAGAGAGTATTGAATGGTGGAATCCTTGGGACAGGTCAGTCCTCAATGTACGACCCGCAACGGCGTTCAGCGAGACATTTCTTAAGTGAGTGTGACCCGTTGCGAATCGCTGTGGTTCTTAAATGAGGAACGCGGGTTGTTAAGTGAATCCGGCTTCCCCACTGATTTTGCTCCTCAGAAGGACGAGCATTCATGTGATCTCAAAAGGGGATCACATGAACACCCCCCCCCTTCCAGGATACTGCAACTGTCATAAATGTGAGTCAGTTGTCTAGCATCTGAATGTAAATCCCGTGACCCATGGGGGTGGGGGTTGCTGCAACAGTCGTAAGTATGAAAAATGGTCATAAGTCACTTTTTTTCAGTGCCCGTTGTAACTTTGAATGAACCAGGGGTGGGTTCCACTTACCTTTACTACCGGTTTGCAACAGGAGCTTGCATTCACTTCTGTGCATGCGCAGATCACCCATTATGACCTCGTGGCGGGTGGGCAGAGGCTCCCGCCAGTTTTACCACCACTGGAATGAACTGTCACTAAATGAACTGTTGTAAGTCGAGGACTACCTGTCCTCTCCGAGCTTGGTTGTTGATGATGTTTCATTACAAGCTCGTTAGAGATGTTGCCTAGCTGGGTAATGAAAAGCCTGTTAGAAAACATCCAGATTCAGAGAGTACAAAGGATAACATACAATAGTTTAGACTAGGATTTTTCAAACTTGGCAAACTTTAAGGCATGTGGACTTCAGCTCCCAGAATTTCCCAGTCAGCAGTTGAAATCCAGACATCTTAAAATTGCAAAGTTTTAAAAAAAACTATTGGTTTGGAATATATTGTGGGGGGGGGTCAGCAAATATTGCGGGCCCAATTGGCGAAAAGGAAGCGCAGGACCGTATTGGTTGGAAACATGCAGAAGAGGCCTTCATCCTGCAGTGGATGGATAATGGCTGAAATGATGATGATGATGATGATGATGATGATATTGTGGGGTAAGATGACTGGTTTAATCTTGTTGTTTTTTTAATGATTTCCAGTGTCTGAATTCTGAGAAAGAAAGCATTTGAATATTAATGAAATCCCCAGTGTTTACTTTGTTGGGAATTTTGGGGGGGGGGGGGAGTTTCCTTAAATGCAAAATGGATTGATATCTCTCATGGGACACAAATCATCAGATTTTTTTAACATTGCACTGCATTATAGTCCGTACAGTTAGTCCTCGACTTACAACTGTTCATTTAGCGACTGTTTGAAATTGCTGGGGGAAAAGGGGATTTATGACTGATCGATCACATAATCAAAATTCAGGAGCTTGACCATTAGCATTTATTTAGAACGACTGCAAGATACCAGAGCCAGTACCGCTATTTCTGATTTTCCCAGCTGGCTTCCCACAAGCAAAGTCAATGCCAGATTCACTTAATGACTGCTTGATTCATTTAACTCTGGCAAAAAAAAAAAAAAGTTGCAGAATCGGGTGGCTCACTTAATAACCGCTTTGCTTAGCAACAGAAATTCTATTCCTAATTGTTGTTGTAAGTCGAGGATTATCTACAGATAAACTTTTAATGAGAAAGAACCGATCAGTTCTGCCTGGAGTTCTTCCAGGAAAGTAGATGGATGCAGCAAAACGTAACGTGTCCTTGCGGCACCTTTGGAAAGCTGTACAAATAAGTTTTGCGAGGAAAGCATTTGAGCATGAGTAAGAGGATGATACGCCCAAATACCTGAGTACAGTATCTGATTGTTGATCATGGCTTTGATGGGATACTGTTTTTAATATTATATTAATTTCACAAGCCTTTCAAACAGAGCAGGGTAGGGATTGTAAACTGGGGTGAAATGCTCCCAATTCAGACTTGATTGGCTGATCTGGTAAGCGATGATGGTGGGTGGTTCGGAGAACCAGTAGCAAAAATCCTGCCCTTCCCCCACCCACCCAATCGCCCACTTACCCCTTCTTTTAAAAAAAAACTTAAAAGATAAAAAAAAGGCTCTGACATCACAGCTGAGCTGCCTGATCGTGAGAGCCTTTTTTTTTTTTTTTACTTTTAAAAGCATTTTTTTTACAACCTATTCGGCCAAATAGGTTGTAAAAAAATGCTTTTAAAAGATTAAAAAAAAAAAAAAGCTCTGGCGATCACAGCTGAGCTGCCTTTTAAAAGCAAAAAAAAAAAAGATCACATGCCACAGCTGATCACACACCCCCCGCGTGTTTTTCTACTTACCCCATGCCTCCTTTTGGCGTGCACTGCGCATGTGGGCACGCACCTCACATTTGGTGCACGGTGCACGCAGCGCGCATGCGCAGCCAGCAAACCGGTAGTAAACTGGTTCAGATTTCACCACTGGAATGAACTGTCACTAAATGAACTGTTGTAAGTCGAGGACTACCTGTCCTCTCCGAGCTTGGTTGTTGATGATGTTTCATTACAAGCTCGTTAGAGATGTTGCCTAGCTGGGTAATGAAAAGCCTGTTAGAAAACATCCAGATTCAGAGAATACAAAGGATAACATACAATAGTTTAGACTAGGATTTTTCAAACTTGGCAAACTTTAAGGCATGTGGACTTCAGCTCCCAGAATTTCCCAGTCAGCAGTTGAAATCCAGACATCTTAAAATTGCAAAGTTTTAAAAAAAAACTATTGGTTTGGAATATATTGTGGGGGGGGTCAGCAAATATTGCGGGCCCAATTGGCGAAAAGGAAGCGCAGGACCGTATTGGTTGGAAACATGCAGAAGAGGCCTTCATCCTGCAGTGGATGGACAATGGCTGAAATGATGATGATGATGATATTGTGGGGTAAGATGACTGGTTTAATCTTGTTTTTTTTTTAATGATTTCCAGTGTCTGAATTCTGAGAAAGAAAGCATTTGAATATTAATGAAATCCCCAGTGTTTACTTTGTTGGGAATTTGGGGGGGGAGTTTCCTTAAATGCAAAAT
Source organism: Ahaetulla prasina (assembly GCF_028640845.1). Taxonomy (NCBI): domain Eukaryota; kingdom Metazoa; phylum Chordata; class Lepidosauria; order Squamata; family Colubridae; genus Ahaetulla; species Ahaetulla prasina. The sequence goes on along the minus strand of NC_080548.1, from coordinate 22,496,048 downwards.
GGATTGATATCTCTCATGGGACACAAATCATCAGATTTTTTTAACATTGCACTGCATTATAGTCCGTACAGTTAGTCCTCGACTTACAACTGTTCATTTAGTGACTGTTTGAAATTGCTGGGGGAAAAGGGGATTTATGACTGATCGATCACATAATCAAAATTCAGGAGCTTGACCATTAGCATTTATTTAGAACGACTGCAAGATACCAGAGCCAGTACTGCTATTTCTGATTTTCCCAGCTGGCTTCCCACAAGCAAAGTCAATGCCAGATTCACTTAATGACTGCTTGATTCATTTAACTCTGGCAAAAAAAAAAAAAAAAAAGGTTGCAGAATCAGGGGTGGCTCACTTAATAACCGCTTTGCTTAGCAACAGAAATTCTATTCCTAATTGTTGTTGTAAGTCGAGGATTATCTACTGATAAACTTTTAATGAGAAAGAACCGATCAGTTCTGCCTGGAGTTCTTCCAGGAAAGTAGATGGATGCAGCAAAACGTAACGTGTCCTTGCGGCACCTTTGGAAAGCTGTACAAATAAGTTTTGCGAGGAAAGCATTTGAGCATGAGTAAGAGGATGATACGCCCAAATACCTGAGTACAGTATCTGATTGTTGATCATGGTTTTGATGGGATACTGTTTTTAATATTATATTAATTTCACAAGCCTTTCAAACAGAGCAGGGTAGGGATTGTAAACTGGGGTGAAATGCTCCCGATTCAGACCTGATCGGCTGATCTGGTAGCGATGATAGTGGGTGGTTCAGAGAACCAGTAGCAAAAATCCTGCCCTTCCCCCACCCACCCAATTGCCCACTTACCCCTTCTTTTAAAAAAAACTTTTAAAAGTTAAAAAAAAGGCTCTGACATCACAGCTGAGCTGCCTGATCGTGAGAGCCTTTTTTTTTTTTTTTACTTTTAAAAGCATTTTTTTTACAACCTATTCGGCCAAATAGGTTGTAAAAAAATGCTTTTAAAAGATTAAAAAAAAAAAAGCTCTGGCGATCACAGCTGAGCTGCCTTTTAAAAGCAAAAAAAAAAAAAGATCACGCGCCACAGCTGATCACCCCCCCTGCATGTTTTTCTACTTAACCCATGCCTCCTTTTGGCGTACACTGCGCATGTGGGCATGCACCTCACATTTGGTGCGCGGTGCGCGCATGCGCAGCCAGCAAACCGGTAGTAAACTGGTTCAGATTTTACCACTGATTGTAAGTGGTGATTCTTAAGTGCTATCGCAGGGAAGCCTGAGGTGCCTAGATTTAAGTTGAGCAAGGTCCTCCGAGAGGTGAATTCAGGTCGCCTTCAGCTCCATCCCGCATAGCTAATGGGGTTAACCGTTAATGGGAATTGCAGTCCTACCCCTTTGGTGGATGCAGACGTTCAACTGGCTGAGAATAATAATCAGAACTGAAGTCCACCATGAATGATAGGGGTCCTTCTTTATTTCCCATGGCCGAGTCATGTTGTGGATGGCCTTTTTCAATAAATTGGAGGGTGCACGGTAAGAAAAAGTATAGAGCAGGGATGTCAAACTCAAGACCCGGAGGCCGGATCTGGCCCACGGGGTGCTTAGATCTGGCCCGCGGGGCCGCCCTGGAGAAAGCGAAAGACCGGCCCACAGTGCCTCTGCCGGCAAAAAAGGAGTTTGGGAAGTCTGCACGCGACCCTCCCGAGCTCTGTTTTCGCTGGCAGAGGGTTGCAAGAGGCCGTTGCAGCCAAAGATGGAGCTCGGAAGCCTGTTTTTGCTGGCAGAGCGAAAACAGGTGCCCCCGACATGAGTGACATTCAGCTGGCCACACCCATCTCAGCCCCCCAAGGTCAAACACAATCCTGATGCAGCCCTCAATGAAATTGAGTTTTATACCCCTGGTATAGAGGTAGACTGTGAATCAGATGTTATGGGACTGTTCTGGCTAGCAAGGGAGGGCTTTGTCTTTGTGTTGTAAAGAAAAACTATATAATGAGGAGAATTTAAAATACAGCTTGGCTAGAGAAAGTTGCTTTCAGTTTTTCTTTCTAGGTGAGAGTTTGCCTGTATTTTTGCTACGGGGTGGAAATGGGAGAGGCCTAATTAGAAGCACATTAGAAGTGGGAGATGTTTCCTGTCCAGGGAGCGTTTGCATCTTGGCAGGGAAAGATCTTAAAACATTTTTAGATGAATACACGATCCATTAAATCAGTATCATGATTTAGAGCCCAACACGAGTAAAACAGCTCTAAATCATGATACTGATTTAATGAATACTGATTTACCATTGGGTTAGTGTTCTGACCTTTATTTTATTATTAACTGTAAGGGAGGGGATTAAAAACACTGAACAGGAAACGGAAGACAGAGTGGTTTGATAGCATTTTTACTCTGCTTTCCATGAGTTTTTGTTCTTCATCAAATCTCATGTGCGTAAAAAACAAGTCACGCCATAGCAGGAAGCTTGTTTGAGCTGGGCTTGTATTGTTTCACTCCTGCAGGGTAACTGATTAGATATGGGTGGCGATCCCCAGTTGTTTGGGGCTCCATGGGTGAAGCACAATTTTTTTTCACACTTGAGGTCTTCGCCTCTTGAAATTATAAACTGCATCAACAGTTGATGGTACCAGGCAAAAATGCATTTAGTGTGGGATTCAATTTTATTTCTGAGTCTTGTCATGTATTTGCAACGGTGCAGTGGTTAGACTGCAGTATTGCCGGCTAACTCTGCTCACGTTGCCAGGAGTTTGATTCCTTCTGCTCAAGGTTGACTCAGCCTTTCATCCTTCCAAGGTCGATAAAATGAGGGCCCAGATTGTTGGGGGCAATATGCTGACTCTGTAAACTGCTTAGACAGTGCTGTAGAGCCTTGTGAAGTGATATATAAGTCTAAGGGCTATTGTCACATATGAGGTTACAATCTGGCAGCAATTTACAGAATTAACAGAGTAGGAAGGGACCCTGGAGGTCTTCTATTCCAACCCCCTGTTCAAGCAAGAGATCTATACCACTCCAGAGAAATGGCTGTTCAACCTCTTCTAAAATAATCTCCAGCATTGAACACCCACAACTTCTGAAGGCAAGCCATTCCACTAATTAATTGTTCTAATTAATTAATTGCTGTCAGGGGTAAACACTCCTGGATTATAACTCACCAGCGGTGACCACCAGTGACAGAAATAACAAAGTGTGATCTAAAACATCTGGAGGCAGAGTTCAGCTTAGTGTTTGTTCAAACTTGACAACTTGGAAGATGTACTGTGTGGACTTCAGCTCCCAGAATTCCCCAGCCAGGAGGAGTTTTACACCGAGTTAAACCATTTGGAAAGGACTAGGGCTGGGTGGTATATCTCTGCTCGGTGCTTCTGGCCATTTCAGCATAGTTCTTCTGAAATCCAGACATGGTTCAACAGGCTTTCCTTCTTCTGAAATATGATTCATTATTTTCAGGCCCATTGATTTTCAGTGGGATTAAATATGAGTGATGTAGTCTGCATCCAAACCATTATATAAGTGATGTAAGTCACTTTTTTCAGTGCTGTGGTAACTTTGATCACCGAAGTGTTGTAAGTTGAGGACTACCTCCGTTCTTAAATATTTTGAACAAATACTCCAATGCTTTTGATGCTCGCCTCCCTAAAAGTCCCATTTATGACATCAAAACCAAATGCTTCAGATCCTAATTTGAAGCCACTTCCATTGCGTTGGTACAGTTTACTGTGTCTTGGTGCCAGCCCTACTACATATAGTCCTTGAATTATGGCCATGATGGATTCTACCCATTACAGTCGAAAATCGGGATGACTATTAAGCGAATTGCCTCACTTAATGGCCCTGTTATCTCTGTTTTCCCCAATGCATTTCTTAAATGAACATATGGTCATTAAGAGGAGCCTGTCATACCTAATGAGTGGGAAAGACACAGGGAGACCTAGTGCAAGCACACGCCCACCTGTCTTGGGCCTCCCCCCCCCCCCCCGTGCCCTGAGATACCCATGCTCCACTTCCCACACCTTGGGATCCCCACAGCCACTGGGGCCTCTCCACTCCTCCAGTTACAAGTCAGGGATTGCTCACTTACTTTTCGAAGATCTTGAGAGATCAGGAATTCCAGAAAGGGAAGGAGGGCAGGCTGTTCTTTTAGTGGGCTACTTCAGGGGTCTGCAACCTTAAACACTCAAAGAGCCATTTGGACCTGTTTCCCACAGAAAAAAAAAACCCGGGAGCCACAAAACCCTTTCCGTGCCTGACTACTGAGCAGCCACAAAACTAGCATATGTAGTTGAATTAAACGTTCTGTTTTCTTCTGAAACTTTTCTTTTCTAGGATTTATCCATGGTTGGCCTACCATGGGTTGAAAAGCTCAATAAATCGTATGCCAGCGGGTGTCGCACATTGGTGGTTGTGACACATATTTTGAGTGACAGGGAGCTGCAGAAGAGGGGTGAAAGAGCCACATGCGGCTCCAGAGCCTCAGGTTGCTGACCCCTTGGCTAGTTGTAGGAAATGACCAGTCTGGATCATTTCAGAGTCTCTACACCCATGTAAGAAACCTAGGTCCAGCCCCCCCCCCTTGAAGTCCATTAACAATTATCTTATGGCCAGTCTGCCTTTGACCATCAGTAGCTCAGTTTCTAGTGTATATGTCCTAGCATGAAATAAATTTATATTTTTGAACTCTGTCCTGGCTTCTGACTTCTTGTACCGGGCACCAGATGGCACAATCTCACAGGGCCAGAATCTCTCAGGTCAGACAGGTGGCCATATACATTGGGCAGACAGGCAGATAGATAGCCAGCACAGATTCTGTGTCTGCACTTGGGAGTTTGAAGAGCAAGCTCAAAAGACATTGCTTCAGTAGAATAGAATAGAATGGAATGGAATGGAATAGAATGGAATTTTTTATTGGCCAAGTGTGATTGGACATACAAGGAATTTGTCTTTGGTATGTAAGCTCTCAGTGTACATAAAAAGAAACATAAAACATACGTTCGTCAAGAATCATAAGATACAACACTTAGTGATAGTCATGGGATACTACTAAGCAATCAAATCATACTTGGAAGCAATAAAAATAATGTACCGTATTTTTTTGAGTATAAGACGTACCTTTTTCCCCCTAAAAAGAGGGGGGAAATCTAGGTGCGTCTTATACTCTGAATATAGCCCCACCCAGCTTCTCAAACGGGGGTTTCAGAGGCTGAAAGAAGCTTCAGAAAAGAAGACCCCAAACAGAGCTTCAGAGGCTTTTTTTCTGAAGTTCTCTTTTGGAGGCTTTCAGAGGCAGAAAAAAGTTTTTTTCTGAAACAGAGTTTCAGAGGCAGAAAAAAAAGGCAAGAAAAAGCAAGGCACAGAGCTCACAACCAAGGAACCTGTTGCTAAAATTCACTTCTGGGAACAGTTGATTGGGGGTATTTTGGAGGCCAATCTACCTGCCAATCAGCTTTTTTACTTATTCTCCTCTCCAAAAACTAAGGTGCGTCTTATACTCCGAAAAATACAGTAAGTTGTGTAAAGATACAAGCAACATGGATATAGCCATAAGTGGGAAGAGATAGATACTAGTAAGGATGAGAAGAAGAATAGTAATATGGTCTAAGTAGTTAAACTGACAGTATTGTGGGAATTAGTTGTTTAGCAGAGTGGGGAAAAAACTGTCCTTGTGTCTTGTTGTTCTGGTGTGCAGAGCCCTATTGCCAGTGGTGGGATTCAGCCAGTTCGCACATATTCGGGAGAACCAGTTGTTAACTTTCTAAGCAGTTCAGAGAACCAATTGTTGGAAGAAATCTTTTTTTTTTCCATTTTACGGGGCTAATCCTGTAAGGAAAGCAGGAAGGAAACATTCTGGTGTTGTTTCTAGCCTAATCTTTATTGCCCTGCTTACAGAAACTGCCTCTCAGGTTAAACCTTATTACATTGTAACAGTTTAGGTCAGTGGTTCTCAACCTTTATAGTGCTGCGATCCCTTTAATACAATTCCCCACAATGTGGCGACCCCTTTAATACAATTCCCCACGATGTGGCAACCCCAACTGCAAATTTATTTTCATTTTGAATTTATTGCGCCTGAAGCCGTATTGGCTAGCGATCTGAACTGCTTGTGATTGCCTTGAGGACGGAGGCATTAAAGCGGAGACTCCTCCCCTTTTAAGTTTATCGCGCCTGAAGCCAGATTAGGCTAGCGATTGGGAGTGATTGCAGCTGGCTTGAGAGGGAGACATCAGAGCAAAGATTTCTCTCTTTTTTAATTCATCGCGCGTGAAGCCGAATTCAGCTAGCGATTTGAAGAGCCTGCAGCTGGCTTGTGGAGTCAACCATTGGAGCGCGATTCTTCGACTCGCAAGTATACTTCCCATGTTTCCGATGGTCTTAGGCAACCCCTGGTAAATCGTCATTCGACCCCCAATGGGGTCGCGACCCACAGGTTGAGAACCGCTGGTTTAGGTGAAGTGCCCATCCATGTGAGTGACATTGAGTTGGCCATGCCCACATGGTCACATGACCATGGAGCCATGCCTACCCAGTTGGTCATTAGGTCAGAGAACCAGTTCTTAAATTATTTGAATCCCACCACTGCCTATAGCGTAGAAATGCCTGGGAGAAGAAAACCCAAGAAAATCGATGATTCTGAGATGACGACATCTCCCACATGAAAATGTTGAGCAAGATGGTTCCAAGAGCATAATGTAAGAATAATTTTGCTAGATGAGGCCTCCAGGCAAGCATTTCCTTTCTCTCAATTGACCAACCAGAGGCCTCTCTGGCTGCTGGCAATGGAGAGAGAGAGAGCGAGAAAGAGAAAGAAATCCTTCTTCTGTTATTCTTCGCTTGGTAACCGATATTTGGAAGCCTGCAGCCCTCAACATGGATTGAGTGTCACAAATATTTTAACCATTTCTGAAATAGAAAGCGTTCGAGTTTTGCATGATTTGGGTTGCTCTCCGCTGCCCTTTTCCCAGTTATATTTGATCCTTTTTCCTTTTTTTAAGGTTTGGCAAAGAGAACTATTCAGGATTATGTATGCACTGTAGATTTGTGGGTGTATCCTACAATGTAAGAGCATTATCTTGGCATTTTTATTCTTAATCCCTTCCCTAATGATCCCCAGTATGGAATTTGCTTCTTCTAACAACTACTGCATTGAGCTGATTCCTTAACTGAGCTGCCCACTGTGACCCCAATATCATTTTCCTGGCTTGTTAGAGATAGTTCAGACCCCACAATCCCTTGTTCTCACCCGAATGTTATTGACTTTACACTTAAACTGAATTTGCTGTTGGGTGATCCTCTCCAGCTCTTCACAATTATAGTTGACTTCCCCACTCTGAATAAAAGCAGTCCTCAACTTATGGCCACAATTGGGACCAGAATTTCCATTGCTAAGCAAGGAGGTTGTGAAGTGAGTTGTGTCCAATTTTACAACCTTTTTTTTTTTGCCATAATTGTTAAGTGAATCATTTTAGATGTTAAGTGAATCTGACTTTCCCCCATTGCTTTGCTTGTCAGAAGATGGCTGGATAGGTTAGAAATAGCGATGATATGACCATGGGACCGTAGGACATGACCAGGCTGAGCCCGAGGGAGGAGTCAAATGCGTCATCAGTCTCGAGTCCCTTTGCATTCACAACAAGTCCGGCCCACCTTAAATTCCTTTGACTCGTTATCTATCACCGATTTGCTTGGACCGTTAGTAGCTCAGATTCTTGTAGCAAACTTAAGCTTGCAATAAACCTTTGCATTCATTTGAACTGCTCGGATTTCCTGATTTCCCGCTCTTGAGAAAGAGTGGGAAATCAGGACATCTTGACAAAGAGCGGGAAATCTTGACAGCAAAGCTGGCTGGGGAATTCTGGGAGTTGAAGTCCGCCAGGCTTAAAGTTGCCAAGGTTGGAGACCCCTGGTCTAAACATTTGGCAGGAATATCCACCGTGAACAGCTCAAAGGTAAACAACGGAATTCTTCAGGCTTTTAATAAAATAAAAGTTGACATCTACAGGATTTCATCTGGCATTCCAAGCATACCAAAGGAAGGAATGGATGTGGATGCAGCTATTATTCATGGACTCCTTTACATTTTCAGCTATATAAAGGTGGGCTCACACATTGCATAAATCGCCAAGGCAACCTTAACAGGTCCTTTGAACCCAAGTATTTTGATTTGTAAATCATAGCTTATGACAGTGGTATGTACAATCCCAGTTACTGACATACATTGTTTTATTGCCACTTCATAAATATATTGGGTTGGGGTTTTTTTTACAAGATCCTTTGCCAGTAAAAAGATTACAACTTCTGGATGGTTAGCATTGTTTAGCAATAAAGCGTTTTAATTAAGGTACATACATTGTTTTAGTCATAATGCTATTGCACACTTAATAGACTACAGTATAATATAAATATAACTTGTTTGCCCAATGGGAAACCAAAACATTTATGTGACTCGGCTTATAGTGATATTGCTTTATTGCAGTTGTCTGGAACCGAACCCACAATATTTCTGTGGTACACCCGTACATATTTAGGATCCCACAATCCTAAAAGTTTTATCCAAAAACTTTCTACTATTGACCTCACCCCATTCCTAAGAGGACCATAAGGGGCGTGCATAAGCGCATAAACGTGCCTACCGTTCCTGTCGTATTGTTTTTCTTTTCTTCTTTCTATATATATGCTTATACCTCCTTATATTTACTCATATATGTTTATATACTATATAATCTTTTGTATGATTCCTACATATATTGTTGTTACAAAATAAAATAAAAAAAATATTGTTGATTTGTTCCAGCAAACTACAGGTCAATAATAATTTGTTGAATGGATCGGCTGCCCAACTCTTAGTGATTCTGGGTGTTTTACAATGGTTAAAACATTTTTAAAAACAGAGGCTAATACAAAAAACCCCCACAAAAATATCACAAGACAAAGGAACAATGGTGGCAAAGAAAATAAACCCAGAGGGAATATAGAGGAAGAAAGGAGTATTAATTGTTCTCTTCAAACGTTGTGTTTTCTTTTAAAGACATTCACCTAAAGCAGCAGGCTGCGAAAAAATTATTTGCATTTTTTATATTGCACTAAATCAGGGGTCCTCAAACTATGGCCCCTGGGCCGGATATGTGCAATGAATGTTTGTGTTGCTGCAGAGAATCTCCCCCTTTGGGTTGGAGGGGGGCAGAAATTCTTTTTTTTTTATTATTTCTTTTTGTCACAACAGTATGCACAAACAATTGTCATAGCTAGAACAACATATTTTGAAGAAAATATATACATATGTGTAAAAAATATGCATCAACTATATCAAATTGATATGATAAAGGGAACAATAGGACAGGAACGGTAGGCACTTTTGTGCTCTTATGCACGCCCCTTATAGTCCTCTTAGGAATGGGGTGAGATCTTTGACAGGGAGGGGGTCATCAGTTAGGTAATGTCCATCAAGTTTGTACTTGATGTTAGGGTTCTTTTTTCCAATATGTAAGACTGAGCATTTGCTGGTTGATATTTGGAGTTGCCAAGTTTTAGACCAATCGGAAATTAAGTCAAGGTCTTCTTGAAGGGTAGAAGTATTATTAGTGGTATTAAATAGTTTGACATTGTCAGCAAAGAGAACACAATAACTTGAGATGAGGTCGCAGAGATCATTTATGTATAGTATGAAGAGCGTTGGTCCAAGAACACTACCTTGGGGAACGCCACTTTTGACAGGAACAGGATTAGATATAGCGTTGTCAATTTTGACCACTTGTTGTCTGTTTGACAGGAAGGCATTTATCCAATTGTGAAGAGGTCCCGAAATGTACTACTGAATCAAAAGCTTTGCAGAAGTCTATGTAGATTGCATCTATTGTTTTTCCTTGATCAAGGTTGGTAGTCCTACTGCTTCAGCCTCCTGATGCGGGGCTTTGGGTGAAGGCTGGAGGGAAGTGCCGCTGGTGGCGAAGAGCCGGAGGGCCTCGTTCCAGTGGGACAGCATCATGGCCTGGAATTGGCTGACCATCTCAGCCCGCTGAGCCTCCAGGCCTTGCACTCCCACAGGTCTTCCCTCTGCTTGGAAAGCCTATGCTCATAGTCCTCAATGTGGTGTTTCTGCTGGGCCTCTTTCTTGGTCAGATCCAATTTGAACTGAGCTGTTTTGCCAACTCTTTCTCATGGTGGCTGCTTAGCTCCAACAACTGCTTCCTTTTGGGGACCTAAGGAGGCCAAAGCAAGCAGGGGAAGAGTTTCTGGGAGGGGAGGGGCGAGTAGAGGTTGGCAAGGTGCCCCTTGATGCGAGTGACATCAAGTTGGTCATATTAGTGGTCCACAGATTTAAAATTATGAATTTAGTGGTCCCTGAGGTCCAAAAGGTTGGTGACCCCCTGACCTAAATTACTATTCTAGGGGACCAGTCTGCCTTTTCTAAAAATGAACTTTTCTTTAAATTCTTGGGCTTTTTTTTTTTATGATAGATCATTTTGTTTATTTTATTTATTTATAGATCTTTTTGCATGCTACGCTGGATGACTCCAGGGAGAGAATAATATATTTTTTAAAAATGAAATTAATAATAATAATAGCATAACGTAGTTTATGACACTGTCTTTGATTGTAAGCCCAAATTAATTTTTAAAATAGATCTGGGGCAGATGCAGCAGGGATGCAGGATGTTCTGTGTTTCCTCCTGTGCTCTGAAGCCTTTTGTTCCCCCCAAAAAAAGATTTCAGAAAGAATGAAACCAAGAGATATTTGCTTAGGTGAGTTCTTATATGCAGGTAATCCTTGACCTGCAACCACAATTGAGCCCCAAATCTCTTTTGCTAAGCGAGACATTTGTTAAGTGAATTTTGTCCCACTTAATGCCCTTTCTTGCCACACTTGTTAAGTGAATCCCCGCAGTTGTTAAATTAGTAACACGGTTGTTAAGTGAATCAGGCTTCCCTATTGACTTTTCTTGTAGGAAGGTCACAAAAAAGGGATTGCATAATAGAATAGAATAGAATAGAATAGAATAGAATAGAATAGAATAGAATAGAATAGAATAGAATAGAATAGAATAGAATAGAATAGAATAGAACAGAATAGAACAGAACAGAACAGAACAGAACAGAATTTTTATTGGCCAAGTGTGATTGGACACACAAGGAATTTGTCTTGGTGCATATGCTCTCAGTGTACATAAAAGAAAAGATACGTTCATCAAGGTACAACATTTACAACACAATTGATGGTCAGTATATCAATATAAATCATAAGGATTGCCAGCAACAAGTTATAGTCATACAGTCATAAATGGAAAGAGATTGGTGATGGGAACTATGAGAAGATTAATAGTAGTGCAGATTCAGTAAATAGTTTGACAGTGTTGATGGAATTATTTGTTTAGCAGAGTGATGGCCTTCGGGAAAAAACTGTTCTTGTGTCTAGTTGTTCTGGTGTGCAGTGCTCTATAGCGTCGTTTTGAGGGTAGGAGTTGAAACAGTTTATGTCCAGGATGCGAGGGGTCTGTAAATATTTTCACGGCCCTCTTCTTGATTCTTGCAGTATACAGGTCCTCAATGGAAGGCAGGTTGGTAGCAATTATTTTTTCTGCAGTTCTAATTATCCTCTGAAGTCTGATAACCCAGGCACACTGCAACCATCATAAATACAAGTCAGTGACCAATTGGATCATGTGAACATGGGGATGGGTCAATGGTCGTAAGTGTGAAAAATGTCACTTTTTTCCCAATGCCGTTTGTAACTTTGAACGGTCGCTAAATGAACTGTTGTAAGTCGGGGACTATCTGTAGAAATTGTAGATTTAGAAGTCCCTCTAATGGTATTTAGAACTGCAGAACTGAAGAAAAAACAATGGCTACCAACCTGCCTTTCCTTGAGGACCTGTATAGTGCACGAGTCAAGAAGAGGGCTGTGAAAATATTTACAGATCCCTCACATCCTGGACATAAATTGTTTCAACTCCTACTCTCAAAACGATGCTATAGAGCACTGCACACCAGAACAACTAGAAACAAGGACAGTTTTCCCCCGAATGCCATCACTCTGCTAAACAATTAATTCCCACAACACTTGTCAAATTAACTACTAAGACAGTATTACTATTCTTCTCATCCTTACTAGTACCTATCTCTTCCCACTTATGGCTATATCCAGTGATGGGATTCAAGTAATTTAACAACCGGTTCTCTGCCCTAATGATTTCTTCCACAATCAGTTTGCCAAACTGCTCAGAAATTTAACAACCGCTTCTCCCGAAGTGGTGCGAACTGGCTGAATCCCACCACTGGCTATATCCATGTTGCTTCTATCTTTACAAATTATATTGTTTTATTGTTTGCTAGTATGATCTGATTAGCATCCTATGGCTATCACGAAGTGTTGTTTCGTATGATTCTTGGCGAATATATTTTATTTTTTAAAATTTTTAATTTTTTAATTTAATTTAATTTTTCCTTTTATGTACACCGAGAGCGTATGCACCAAAGACAAATTCCTTGTGTGTCCAATCACACTTGACCAATAAAGAATTGTATTATTCTATTCTACATGGGGCTCCCCTTGAGGAGCACCCGGAGGCTCCAGTTAGTTCAGAATGCGGCTGCGCGGGTGATAGAGGGAGCCCGTCGTGACTCCCATGTGACACCCCTCCTGCGCAGACTGCATTGGCTACCTGTGGCCTTCCGGGTGCGCTTCAAGGTTTTGGTAACTATCTTCAAAGCGCTCCATGGCATAGGGCTGGGTTATTTACGGGACCGCCTGCTGCTACCGAATACCTCTCACCGACCCGTGCGCTCTCACAGAGAGGGACTCCTCAGGGTGCCGTCAGCTAGGCAGTGCCGGCTGGCGACGCCCAGGGGAAGGGCCTTCTCTGTGGGGGCTTCCACCCTCTGGAACGAACTTCCCCCAGGACTTCGTCAGCTTCCTGACCTCCGAACCTTCCGCTGCGAGCTTAAAACACATCTATTTATCTGCGCAGGACTGGATTAGATTTTAAAATTTAAATTGGTTTTAAATGGGTGTCGTGTCCCACTCCTCCGCTGACGGCTGGGTCCGGGAAATCCGAATCAGGCTTGCCTCTGCAGCTCTGCCCAAAGTCCTAGCAAAGTCCTCAGAGCAGGCAGGAGACCAGTAAGTGACTTCAGCAAGATAAGTTTGACTTTTGCCTGACTCAGAGACTGCCAGAAAGTAGCTCCTTTATATAGGCCATGGGGTGTGGCTCCATGACTCAGCACTCATTAAGGCCTGCCCCTCCCTTCCCTCTGTTGCCTCCGCCTCTCCAATCTTCTGATGCGAGGGTCACTCCAATCAGCTGTTCTTGGGAGTAAACCCTCCTCAGGCTCACCTGCTGTGGATGAGGGGGAGGGGTCTAGCTGCTCCGTTTGCCTGGGCATGGAGTCAGGGCTGGGGGAGGGAGATGCTCCTTCTTCTGCAGTTTGTGTGGGCATGGAGCCAGGACTTGGGCCGGAAGGCATACATTCCTCAGTGTTGGGGAGCAGGTAAGAAGGCCCCGGCTGCTCTGAGGGCGGGCAAGACACAACAATGGGTTTTATTATATATATTGTTATTTTTAATTATTTGGCCATTTCTAATAAGTTTTTTAAATGATGTTTTATTTTGTATTTATATGTATATTTTTATTTGGCTGTGAACTGCCCTGAGTCCCTAGGGAGAGAGGGCGGTATAAAAATACGAAAAATAAATAAATAAATAAATAAATAAATAAATAAATATTCTACTCTATTCTAATTTCAGGGCTATTCACAGAAAACGTGGGTGGGTCCTTAGACCTCCCTACGTGGAAATTTCTAGGTTTGCTAGTCTGACGTGTGATCATCCAAATGGACCTTTTGCTTTTCCACGAGTTTTGCAGCCCAAGGTGTGGTTGGTTGTGTTCGATTTCAGCGCTTCTATTCACATTGGGTAATAATTGTGCAAGCCTGTGGTGGAGAGAGGAAGTTTGTAATAGTACGATGATATCAACACAAACAGGGAAAATTCTTCTCTTACCTTCTCCCTTTAATCCGTAGCACATCTCGAGTGGAGATACAAGACCATGAGCCGTTCCTGGGTTGACTCATTCAACTTTCCATTGTTCTTTGGTTTCCCTTCACAGTTTTAATTCCAAATTACAACCTTTTGGGGGGGGAGGGAAGATTTTTGTGCTAAGCAATAGCTGAAGCCAGTTGTAAAATGTTGCACAACAGGTTCCTGGCTTTAAGTATGATCGTTACTTAGGGAAGGGGCAGGCTAAGATGTTGAAATCGCAACCTTGGCTTTTCTTTATAGGAATGAAATGTGAGTTTCAGGAACTTCTGGATCTAATCTCACAAATTTAAAATGAAAACGAGTTCGGACTGTATTGCGCAATCCAGTAGCAATCGGGGCAGGTAGTTTGGAGAACCGGTAGCAAAAATCCATGCCCCTCCCCCCCCACCACCCACACCTCGCTGTTCCTCTTCTCTGTCCCTGAAGCTCTTGGGGGTGATATAGCTGCAAACGGCCTTAAATGACTGCCGCGGCGCTTCAAAGGGCCGCACTACAGCTGATCTGCACTGTAGGTGGCTAGTAGACCGGTGCCTCTATTTTTAAAGAAGGTAGACGGTACGCTCCCAAAAAAAGGCAATTAGTAAACCGGTGCCTCTATTTTTAAAGAAGGTAGATGGTGCGCTCCCAAAAAAAGGCAATTAGTAAACCGGTGCCTCTATTTTTAAAGAAGGTAGACGGTGCGCTCCCAAAAAAAGGCAATTAGTAAACCGGTGCCTCTATTTTTAAAGAAAGTAGACCGGTGCACTCCCAAAAAAAGGCAATTAGTAAACCGGTGCCTCTATTTTTAAAGAAAGTAGACCGGTGCACTCCCAAAAAAGGCAAGTGGACCAGTATGGCTCTGCTTGATTACAGCAAGCCTGGTAGACTGGTATGTTTCCTGATTAGAAAAAAGAAATTTTTTGGTCAAAAAGCTCACAATGACTCTGAAAGAATTGAACAGAAATGGGCTGGAAGCCAGATTGGGTGAGGTGCAGCTGCTTTTACATTGTGTGTGAGTTGTGTTGTGTTGTTGTGTGTGTGTGTAAAGTGTGAAAGTTGGTTTTTGGTACCTCTTATTGTTTTGTATACTTTGTTTATTATTTTTATTATTTATTGTTATTGGCCACGCCCACCCAGTCATCTGACCACCAAGCCACACCCACCAATTAAGCCACGCCCACAGACTCGGCAGGGAAAATTTTTAGATTTCACCCTTAGGGGAAAGGTACTACATGGGGAACCAAGGAAAAGTGCAATGAAGCCTTTTTGGTCATTTAAAGCAGCCATGTCGTCTCCCAAGCTCACCGGAAGAAAACATGGCTGCTTTAGCCATTTGAAGAGAGGTGCTTTATTTATTTATTTATTTATTTATTCGTATTTGTATACCGCCCTATCTCCCGAAGGACTCAGGGCGGTTCACAGGCAAGTAAAAACATATATGTACAAATTAAAATAACCATTAAAAAACTTATTCTAAAAGCCAAATTATTAAAAATAGTATAAATATTAAAACCAATTAAAACCACTATAAATTTAAAATCTAGTCCAGTCCTGCGCAGATGAATAAATGTGTTTTAAGCTCGCGACAGAAGGTTCGGAGGTCCGGAAGTTGACGGAGTCCTGGGGGGAGTTCGTTCCAGAGGGTGGGAGCCCCCACAGAGAAGGCCCTTCCCCTGGGCGTCGCCAGACGACACTGCCTAGCTGACGGCACCCTGAGGAGTCCCTCTCTGTGAGAGCGCACGGGTCGGTGAGAGGTATTCGGTAGCAGTAGGCGGTCCCGTAAGTAACCCGGCCCTATGCCATGGAGCGCTTTAAAGGTGGTTACCAAAACCTTGAAGCGCACCCGGAAGGCCACAGGTAGCCAGTGCAGTCTGCGCAGGATAGGTGTCATACGGGAGCCACGAGGGGCTCCCTCTATAACCCGCGCAGCCGCATTCTGAACTAACTGCAGTCTCCGGATGCCCTTCAAGGGGAGCCCCATGTAGAGAGCATTGCAGTAATCCAGGCGAGACGTCACGAGGGCGTGAGTGACCGTGCATAGGGCATCCCGGTCTAGAAAGGGGCGCAACTGGCGCACCAGGCGAACCTGGTGAAAAGCTCTCCTGGAGACGGCCGTCAAATGATCTTTGAAAAGTGTTTCAAAGACCTCTTTGGATTTGCACAGCCTTAGTCAACGGGAGACTGTTTTCTGGGTGTTACTCTTTATAGTGGAAGAGGTGACATCGTTTGCAGTCAATCTGAGTAGATTGGCCTGCCTTAACTGGCATGTAGTTTTGACTGTGTCTTTAAGAGCACTGGAAAACCTAGGACAGGGGTGTCAAACTCACGGTGTCATGGCGGCATCATGTGACACATCGGGCCTTTTTTTTCCCCTTCACTAAAATGGGCATGGGCGTGGCTAGCTTGTGACGCATCTGATGCATGACCTAGAACCGTGATGGTTAACTTTTTTGTCGTTGTGTGCCGAAAGTATGCGCATGCGACAGCACGCATAGGTGCCCGCACCCATAATGCAATGCGTGTGTGACCCCCCCTCCCCACGACCTCCCACACATGCTCGCGTGACCCACCCCACCCCATTTTCAGCCTAGCAGGCCTCCCTGCAGCCTCTTTGGGCCCAAGAGTCTGCAGGGAACGCCTGCTAGGCCCAAAACAGGCCATGGGGGAGATGCGGTGACCCCCCTCCCTCCCTCTCCACGCATGCACATGTGGGTCCCGCCCCCCGCACATGCACATGTGTCTCCCACATGCCACCACGCATGCGAGGCAGAGACCCCAAAATCAGCTAGCTGGTGGGAGGCGCGCACGCATGCAGGATGTAGCTGAGCTGGCCGACGGCTCGTGTGCCTGCAGAGAGGTCACGCCATAGGTTCGCCATCACGGACCTAGGAGATAAATTGGACTAAAAGACAAGTCTCTTTTATCAGTGATAGGAACTCCATGCTCTGCGTCTTACAAACCAAACTCACTTCACACGGTAGTCGTTATGGGAAAAATAGGAGGAGGAATATATTTACCGCATTGAGTTGTTTATAAAAATCTTACAGATGGGGTATAGATAACATAAATAAAATTAAAATTGCATTGGGTTTGCTAAGGGCTTTGATAACATCTTCCGCAATTTGAGCATTATTTTCTTCCTTGTCATGCTGCAAACATTAATATTTTGCCTCAAATTTTAATACAGTGGCACCTTGGTACTCCACTGCTTTGAAACACATCAAATTTAGTACTTAATGCATTTTGACCCCAAAAAAATTTCTCAATACTCATTGTTTGTTTGGTACTCAACACACAAGCTACAACTTGTCGATGTCAGCTTCCTTGTGACTCATTACATTATTCCTTACGAGAAAAAATCGTTTGGTGTTCATCGTTTTGGGTACTCGCCATGCTTCCCAGAACCAATAACAATAAGTACCGAAGTACCACTGTATATTTTTTTTGGGGGGGGGAAGAGGCATAAATTATGGGGTGAATCCAGCCATTGGAACTTATATCTTAACCATGTGCAAACCTCATCAGTTTGCCAAACTATGCAAGGTATGAATCCACTCCCTGCTCTCTTGAAGTTCTTAAGAGATCTCTGCTGAAGTGTGATTCAAGGGATGGGTCTCTAACCAAACTTTTCAAAGACCTGAAGTTTGCCTCTGTCTCCGGAAAACATGATTAACCTGTCACTTCCCTCCCCCCCTCAATTTCTCATAGATATTCTCCATTTTTGCCTTCGCTACTTGTGGCGGATACAGTGGGAAAACATCTATATTGCTCACCTGCAAAAGTGGCCACAATATCACATGGAGCAAGGATTTCTTCTATCCTTTCAGGTGAGAACATTTAAACTTTTTAAAATCCACCTGGTTGTTCTTTGGTGTATCTGCCTGCGATCAAGAAAACATTATTGTGGAAGATGACAGTGTAAAGGTAATAGCAGGGGTAGTCAACCTTTTTATACCTCCTGCCCACTTTTGTATCTCTGTTAGGAGTAACATTTTTTAACCGCCTACCGGTTCCACAGTAATGTGCCATGTATCGTCGTCTGCGCATGCCTCTCGCACATCGTGGATTGGGTTTGGGGGGGGCGCCAGCTACCAGCTCTGCTTGTCTGTTACAGATGGGTGGTGTAGGGGGAGATGCGCGAGCTATTCTGGGACGAGGCTCTTTTGTTTGCGGTCGCACAGCGCCATTTAGTTTCACTTACGTAACGTGAACTAAACTGATGCGCGGGTGATACAACTAGTATATTTTCAGAAATTTAAATTGTCACGGGGAATTTTATGAAAACCTAATGAAAATGTTTTTAAATAATGCTATGAAAATTTTTTAAAAAGTCAATTAAATTGAAAAAAAAAAGGAAAGTGCTTCAGTATCGGATAAAACCCCTACCGCCCACCGTGAAATATGGAACGCCCACTAGTGGGCAGTAGGGATCAGGTTGACTACTATTGGGTAATAGCATCGAGTTAGAGGCATTGGGCCAGTCCTGCCCTTTCCAGCAATCTGCCTTGTATGGTTGCTGTTGGGGGAAAAAATTGGAGGTTGGTTAAGCCATCTGGAGTTCCTGGTGGAAAGACAGGATCTGAATCAAATAAATGAGCGAATAAATATTTTTGTTGGAGAGGTTGCAGTAATCAGGACACACATGGTTACAATATCCTGTGGCAGCTGAATATTTGGAAATAATTCTCAAACTCAGTTGCACAGCTCCCCCCCCCCCCAAAAAAAAGAATGCAAGTGTAACTTCGGGTCAAATATTAGAAAAATGACTGATTTGAAACAAAAGGATTTAATTTGGAGGAAGTAATGAGAGAAGGGAAAGAAGGGGAGAAAAAACTGATTAATGATTAGAGTTTAGGGCGAAGGGTAAGACTAGTTATATAATAGAAATAAAGAAAAGGAAATAGAGAGAAAGAATATGATGGCAAAAAGTGAAACATATAAAGTGTGTTGGAAGATAACTAAAAGCTGTATGAATTTGGAACTTGGCCAATACTCTGTTCAGAAAAAATGCATGTTGGTTTGTGTGTGTTTGTTAAAAAATAAAAACCTTTTTAAAAAAAAAGGAAGTGTAACTTTTATCATCCATTTTCAAACACTTTTTAGCAAGCTTTTTCCTCGTGGCTGGTTTCTGTGGAAAGCATTTGGTATTGGGGAAAACATTGCTTCCGATCTTTTTGTTCCCAAGTGGCTGAGTACTAGTACTATGCAGGGAGTCCTCACTACTTGTTCAGCGACCACTCAAAGTTGTGACACTGCGGGAACGAGAGGGACTTAACAACTGGTCTTCAAAGTTCTGGCCATTACACCATCTCCATGATTTGGGCACTTAAACAACGGTTGTGGTACATTACAATCACATGATTGCCTTTAGTACCTTCCCTGCCATCTTCCCATAAGCAAAGTCAGTGGGGAAGCCAGCAGGTCACAAGCCACTTTGATAAGACCCCCCCAAATTCTCTGTATTTGTGTAGTGTTATGCCATCCATTCCCCTGGGCTCCCAGCACTCTTCATGGCCCCCAGGCCCGTCAGTGTCGGCTGGCGGCCCCCAGGGGAAGGGCCTTCTCTGTGGGAGCACCTACTTTCTGGAACGAACTTCCCCCCAGTTTACGCCAATTGCCTGACCTTCGGACCTTTCGCCGGGAACTGAAAACTTATTTATTTATCCAAGCGGGACTGGCCTGATTTTTTAAATGCTAAATTTTTTAAATTCTTAAATCTTAAATTTTAATTGTATTTTATTGGGTATTTTATATGGTCAATTGGACGGTTTTAATTTCGGCCTTTTTGGAATAAGTTTTTTAATTGTTATTTTAGTGTGTATATAAATTGTTTTAATGCAGGCTGTACACCGCCCTGAGTCCTTCGGGAGAAGGGCGGTATAAAAGTTTAATTAATTAATTAAATAAATAAATAAATAAATAAATAAATAAATAAATAAATAAATGATGCCATCTATTCCCCTGGCATAAGGGGTAAAATGCTCCCAGTTCGGACCAGATCCCTCGATCCGGTAGCGATGGTGGCGGGTAGTTCGGAGAACCGGTAGCAAAAATCCCTAATGCCCCCCCACCAACTGAGCCGTGCAATCATCAGAGATTTTTCTTTTTACTTTTCACCACTGCCTGGCATCACTGTGCTCAAGCAGTATTTTAGTACCATCCTTCTCCCTGGCCTCCCCCAGCTTGCATGTGGCCTGTGCAAGCCTCCCACCCACCCCAGTAGCACCCCCTCCCCAACGGCAGGCGTGTGCTCCTTACCTGGGACTTCCACCCTGTCCTGTTTAATGAGCTGCATTTCTTGGGATTAAGATGGCAACCAGGATTGTCATGGCTAAGTGATGCGTTCGTATGATGTGCTTGCTGACATAATTTCTTAGTGACGGCAGTCTTGGTCCCCATTGCCATTGTAACCTGTAACCTGTAACCTGTGTCCTGCCCAAGTATTCTCAGATTTAAATATAAAGTATTCTCAGATTTAAATATAAAATCTTCTGCATAAAAGCACACCTGATCTGAAAACACTTAAAGAAACTTGGATCAGCAAAAAAATTGCTGGAAACGAAGAAGCTTCCCTCTTCGTGGGTACATGTTCTGATAGAAAAGGTGGACATTCCCAGCAAATCAAAATTATGTTGAAATTATGACATGCCCATCACTTTGCAAATCCTGCTCTTGCGTACTCACTTTTGTACCTCTGAGGTAAGTACCGGTATGTAAGTTGCAACCAGAACTTTTCCTTTTGGGGCCTAATGGAAAAAGAACTGGAGAAAAAATTTGGAATTTATACATGTTGACAGCAGCAAGACTCATTGTATGCGCAAAAATGGAAGGACACTTCGATAGCTACCATGGACGATGGTTGCAGAAGTGGGTGGAGTGGAAATGGCCAAAATGACCACTGTGATTAAAGAAAAGAACATAAGTATTTTTGTTTCCACATGGAAACCGCTTCTGAATTTCATGATTGGTGTGGAAAAGAATGTACTTTTTGACTTTGGGTTTTTATAGATTAGATTGATAGATCTTTATAGAAACAGCTTGTTCATGTTATTATGGAAAAACAAAAAACTTTGATTTGATGCTAATGCCTTATTTTAATGCAAAAGAGTCAGAAGTCAATGCTTCTTTTTCTTTTCTTTTCCCTACCTTGGGAGATAGGGCGGTATATAAATATGATTAAATAAATAAATAAATAAATAAAAATACCTTTCCTCACTTCTCTTCCCCCTTTGCCTTCCCTCCTTATTGTTCTTTTATTTACTTTTGTATTTTGTAATACTTAATATGCATCAAGACAAATTCCTTGTGTGTCCAATCACACTTGGCCAATAAAAAATTCTATTCTATTCTATTCTATTCTATTCTATTCTATTCTATTCTATTCTATTCTATTCTATTCTATTCTAGTACTTAATAACTTAATCTTAAAAAATGTTTGAAATAAATTGCAATGTTTGCAACATGACACGCAGACGCAGGCACACGTCAAAGGCATGTAAGTGTCAGCTTTTTCTTCTTGTCACCAGGTTGAACAAAATTTCCTTTGGACCTCTGGAGCCAGGAATAAAATGCAACAATACTTGGCCCTTGCCCAGCTACTTGGTGGGAGATTTCTCCTCCTCGGCGGAGTTTTTCGTCACTTTTTCAGTTCTCGTGTTCCTGTACTGCATCACAGCCTTAATCCTGTACCTCGGTTACATGCACCTGTATCGAGGTGCTGGAAAACTCCCATTGGTTGTAAGTCAACATGATTTGGCTTTTTATGTTGTTTTTCTGTTATTTATAGCACTGGCTGAAAGTATAGCAATAGCACTTAGCTTTATATACTGCTTTACACTGCTTTAAAAACCCACTCTAAGAGGTTTACAGAGTCAGCCTATTGTCCCCAACAATCTGGGTCCTCATTTTACTGACCTCGGAAGGATGGAAGGCTGAGTCAACCTTGAGCTGGTCAAGGTCAAACTGCTGGCAGTTGGCAAAGTTAGCCTGGAATACTGCATTCTAACCACTGAGAGGGAGGGAGGGAGGGAAGGAAGGAAGGAAGGAAGGAAGGAAAATAGCAATAGCACTTAGACTTACGTACCGCTTCATGGTGCTTTAGAGCCCTCTCTAAGCGGTTTACCGAGTCAGCCTATTGTCCCCAACAATTTGGGTCCTCATTTAACCCACCTCGGAAGGATGGAAGGCTGAGTCAACCTTGAGCCTGGTGAGATTTGAACTGCCAAATTGCAGTCAGCTATCAGTCAGTAGAGGTAGCCTGCAGTACTGCACTCTAACCACTGCGCCACCATAGCAATAGCCCTTAGACTTACATACCACTTCACAGTGCTTAACAGCCCTCTCTAAGCGGTTTACAGAGTCAGCCTATTGCCCCCAACAATTTGGCTCCTCATTTCACCCGCCTCGGAAGGATGGAAGGCTGAGTCAACCTTGAGCCTGGTGAGATTCGAACTGCCAAATTGCAGTCCGCAAAAGTAGCCTGCAGTACTGCATTCTAACCACTGCGCCACTGGGGCTCTGCTATGTATATTTCAGGGATGGAAAACAACCATGAGTGCCATCTATCCCTAAGGTTGATTTATAGAGAGTGTAGTTTTGTTTTTACTAATAAAGGAGAATATTTGTATTCTCAGGGTTGACACGAGGGCCAGGGTCCTTGGTGCTCTCTGAGTTTCCTTGCAGACGTTTCATTATGCAAACTAGGTAACAGTTTTATTTTTATTGATTTATTTTTAATTTATATCCCAAGTTTGATATATTTATAAACAATCAAGGCATATGTAATACTCCCTCTTCCTCCTATTTTCCCCCACAAGAATCCTATGAGGTTGATTGGGCTGAGACAGAGGGACTGGCTCAAAGTCACCCAGCTGGCTCTCATGCATAAGGCGGGAATAGTCTCTTTTTGTCAGCCAGCTTTTAAAAGCGAACAAGGCTTCTGCCCTTTGTTGCTGGAAAGGTGGGGGTAATTAAAGCGAACATATGATTATTTAATAGAGGCTGCTTTATTAATCTTGAGCAATCTGTGGCTCAGACTGGTAAGACAGTCTGTTATTAACAGCAGCTGCTTGCAATTACTTCAGGTTCAAGCCCCACCAGGCCCAAGGTTGACTCAGCCTTCCATCCTTTATAAGGTAGGTAAAATGAGGACCCAGATTGTTGGGGGGCAATAAAGTTGACTTTGTATATAATATACAAATGGATGAAGACTATTGCTTAACATAGTGTAAGCCGCCCTGAGTCTTCGGAGAAGGGCGGGATATAAATGCAAATTAAAAAAAAAATATCCAAGGATTTATCATAACTTGCTTTCATCATTCGTTTACCCCCCCCACCCCCACTGAATCGCATGCCTCTTTTTTAAAACCTTCTTTTTAAAAGTACACTTCAAAAGCCTTATTCTAATGGTACTTCTCCAGCACGAATATATAATATGTAATATAACAACAGAGTTGGAAGGGACCTTGGAGGCCTTCTAGTCCAACCCCCTGCCCAGGCAGGAAACCCTACACCATCTCAGTCAGATGGTTATTTCCCTCTATTAGAAGATAAATGCGATAGGGAACACAGTTATTTTGAATAAAAGCAAGAAGCGGGTCAGGTGCAAGTAACCACAGCCGCTTGCAAATAGCTAAAGTCAGCAACTTTATTGCCTATTGCCTATGTTACAAGAATCTCACCAGACTGCTTGCCTTTCACTGGGAATGAGCTGGTAAGGCTCAGTGGTGGGTTCCACTCACCTTCTGTCGTGTCCCACTCCTCCGCTGACGGCCGGGTCAGGGAAATCCGAATCAGGCTTGCCTCTGCAGCTCTGCCCAAAGTCCTAGCAAAGTCCTCAGAGCAGGCAGGAGACCAGTAAGTGACTTCAGCAAGATAAGTTCGACTTTGCCTGACTCAGAGACTGCCAGAAAGCAGATCCTTTATATAGGCCATGGGGTGTGGCTCCATAACTCAGCACTCATTAAGGCCTGCCCCTCCCTTCCTTCTGTTGCCTCCGCCTATCCAATCTTCTGATGCGAGGGTC
Organism: Ahaetulla prasina; assembly: GCF_028640845.1. Classification (NCBI taxonomy): domain Eukaryota; kingdom Metazoa; phylum Chordata; class Lepidosauria; order Squamata; family Colubridae; genus Ahaetulla; species Ahaetulla prasina. The sequence goes on along the minus strand of NC_080548.1, from coordinate 22,472,047 downwards.
ACTCCAATCAGCTGTTGTTGGAAGTAAACTTTCCTCAGGCTCACATGCTGTGGAGGAGGGGGAGGGGTCTAGCTGCTCCGTTTGCCTGGGCATGGAGCCAGGGCTGGGGCCGAGGGATGCTCCCTCCTCTGCAGCCTGCTTGGGCATGGAGCCAGGGCTGGGACCGGGAGGTGCCCCCTCCTCTGCGGCTTGTCTGGGCATGGAGCCAGGACTGGGGCCGGGAGGCATACATTCCTCCGTGTTCGGGAGCAGATAAGAAGGCCCCGGCTGCGGTGAGAGCGGACAAGACACAACACCTTCGCTACCAGTTCGCTATCGTCTGACTGACCGTGATGACGTCCGGGCGGGTGGGCGGAGACTCCCGCTGCCACTACCGGTTCGCACAAACCAGTAGGAACCCACCATCATGGCTCTTAGAGGAAGTCAAACTTACGCTATTTATTGCTGTGCAAGGACTCCAAGCCTAGGGCCTTGCTTTACTCCACCTTCCACCATAACTGGCAATTCCCCAACAAAAGACTTCTTTTAAAACCCTAAGATTCACTTACCGTATATACTCGAGTATAAGCCGAGTTTTTCAGCACATTTTTTGTGCTGAAAAACGTCCCCTCGGCTTATACTCGGATCTATACGGCTTATACTCCAGTTTTTTTTAAGCCCTCGGCTTATACTCGAGTATATCGGCTTATACTCGAGTTTTTTTCTTTTTCACATTTTACGGACTGAAGCCCTGCCGGTGCAGTGAGAGGCGGGCGGGGAGCCGCCAGCCTTCTCAGCTGAGGAGGAGGGTTTCAACCGGTAGGTGCCTCATTTCCCACCCTCGGCTTATACTCGAGTCCCCAGTTTACCCCAGTTTTTGGAGTAAAATTGGGGACCTCGGCTTATACTCGGATCGGCTTATATTCGAGTATATACGGTACTCACTCTTGGTGAATTTTTTTTAAACGTAGCTTTTCTTTCATCCCTGTCCCTTTTTATTCCATCGTGCAGGACTGGCCTGATGGGTTTTTAAATGGGGTTTTTATTTGGGATTTTATACTTTCTAGCCAAATTCGAATATTTGTTTTTAAATTTGCTTTTTAATTTTTGTATTTCGTTGTTTTATCCTGGCTGTAAACCGCCCTGAGTCCTTCGGGAGAAGGGCGGTATAGAAATTAAATAAACCTAAACCAAACCTAAACCTTGCTCTATGCCTTTTGTGAGTGTGTAGCATCCCAGCCCATGCCTAGGCAGCTGGATGCAATGGAACAGTTAGCTCTGATGCTAAGAAGATGCTAAGGGCCGCGGTGTGGCTCAGGCTGTAAGAAGCCTGTTATTAAAACACAGCTGCCTGCAATTACTGCAGGTTCTAGTCCCACCAGGTCCAAGGTTGACTCAGCCTTCCATCCTTTATAAGGTAGGTAAAATGAGGACCCAGATTGTTGGGGGGGCAATAAGTTGACTTTGTAAATATACAAATAGAATGAGACTATTGCCTTACACACTGTAAGCCGCCCTGAGTCTTCGGAGAAGGGCAGGATATAAATGTAAAAAAACAAAAAAACAAAACAAAACAAACAACAAGAACAGATCCTGCATCCTTCAGAGAAATATCTAACCATAACAGTAAATCTTTCTTCCTCTTTTCTCTTGCTGCTGGATTCCAGGAACTGTGGTGAGTGACATTTTTTCTGTAGATCAAAAGTACATCCTGATCAACAAAGCAGGGCCCGTGATAGATGTTTGCTAGCATGCCCACCCGCTCAAATTTTACATTCAGAAAGTTCTTTGGTCAATCAGTTTTTGATAGATCCCAGAGTTATGACATGGTAAATGTTAGTCCTTGAAATGGTAGAATTGATCTACTTGATCCTTTTTTTTTCTGAAGCCTCTTATTTTTTTCCTCCTTCTCCAGGACTTCATCTTAACAGTCATCATTACTTTCCTGTGGTTGGTGAGCACATCGGCCTGGGCGAAGGCTCTTGTCGATATCAAAGCATCCACCGGACCCAGCATAGTTACCGGAACTGACTATTGTACTACACAGCCTGGGTTTTGCCATTTCAATGATATCAGGAGGATGGGATCCTTGAATGTGTCTGTGGTACGTAGGCAATGTAGTACAAGGGGAGAAGGAACAGGGGGAAGGGGCAGAGAGCTGCCATTGATATGAGACTCTTGGTCAGTCTCTGTTGGAGATAGACTACTAGGCTAATAATATAGCGCAGATTGCATGTTAGCTGAAACTAGCAGTAGGAAGAATTGGAGCTAAACACAAATGGGGAACCTTATCTTATTTTCACTTTTGCTTAATTCTGACCTCCTGTTTTTCACTTTCTGACGATCACATATATCTTCTAAGCAGCAGCTGCTGGGAAAGGAACAGAGAGAAGAATTCTGAATTCAAAAAGGGTGGGGGCTGTTCTTTGAAAGGGTGAGGGGTCCTGGGAAGTGGGCAAAGGGCGCTTCCAGGTACCAGGTGCTTCAGGTTGCCCAGGCGGCTCTAGCTAAACCATCAGAAATAAAAGTTCTCTGTATTTATTTAGGAACATGCCTCTCTGAGGTGTGTTTCGTACTAGAGCATGTTTGGGCATGCTTGAAATTTGAATTCGTACACAACTCTTTAGGACATGGTGAGGAATATGAAAATTGGCTGGGTTTCATAGGCGCAACTTTGAGAACTTTTGTGTTCTAAAATTTTTAGAATAGAATTTTTAGAATAGAATAGAATATAATTTTTTATTGGCCAAGCATGATTGGACACACAAGGAATTTGTCTTAGTGCGTGTGCTGTCAGTGTATATAAAAGAAAAGATATGTTCATCAAGAATCATAAGGTACAACACAATGATAGTCATAGGGTACAAATAAGTAATCAGGAAACAATATCAAATAAATTGTAAGGATACAAGCAACAAAGTTACAGTCATACAGTCATAAGTGGGAGGAGATGGGTCATGGGAACAATGAGAGGATTAATAGTAGTGCAGATTTAGTGAATAGTTTGACAGTGTTGAGGGAATTATTTGTTTAGCAGAGTGATGGCGTTCGGGAAAAACCTGTTCTTGTGTCTAGTTGTTCTGGTGTGCAGTGCTCTATAGCATCGTTTTGAGGGTAGGAGTTGAAACAGTTTATGTCCAAGATGTGAGGGGTCTGTAAATATTTTCACAGCCCTCTTTTTGACTCGTGCAGTATACAGGTCCTCAAGGGAAGGCAGGTTGGTAGCCATTGTTTTTTCTGCAGTTCTAATTATCCCCTGAAGTCTGTGTCTGTCTTGTTGGGTTGCAAAACCAAACCAGACCGTTATGGAGGTGCAGATGACAGACTCGGTAATTCCTCTTTAGAACTGGATCAGCAGCTCCTTGGGCAGTTAGAGCTTTCTGAACTTTTTGGTTTTGGAAAGATGGCGTGAGTTTTGTAGGAAGTACTGTACAAGCAGCCCTCAATTTGTGACCGGTCACTTAGTGACAATTTTAAGTTATGATTGACCCCCCCAACCCCAAAAGGTACTTATTCTCCAGTTTCAAAGTTCCTCTGCCCCTGTAGGCACTTAGTTGCATTTCAGGCAAAGCTGGCTGAGGAACTCTGTGAGTTGAAGTCCACAAGTCTTAAAAGAGCCAAGTTTGCAGACCCCTGTGCTAGGAAGTTGCAAATGGTGATCATGTGACCCCACAATGACCATTTGCTTATTAACAAATGCCTTTAAAAAGGTTATAAAAAACTGGGTCAGATACAGGATGACCTGCTTTAGGACTGTCACAATTTACGATCATAATGGGCAAGCTCAGTGGTGAAATGTAAAATTTGTTACTACCAGTTCTGTGGGCATGGCTTGGGGAGTAATGTGACTGGATGGGCGTGGCCAACTTTTTATTTTTACTTTAAAAAGCATTTTTTCTACAACCTCTTCGGCTGAAGAGGTTGTAAAAAACTGCTTTTAAAAGGCTCCTCTTACAATCCCAGCTGAGTTGCCTGATTGTCAGAGGCTTTTCTTTTCTTTTAAAAGCATTTTTTTTTGCCTTTAAAGAAGAAAAGCCTCTGACGATCAGGCAACTCAGCTGGGATCATCACAGGAGCCTTTTATAAGCACTTTTTCTACAAACTCTGCAGCTGAAGAGGTTGTAGAAAAAATGCTTTTAAAAGGCTCTGGTGATCCCACCTGAGCCACACGATCATCAGAGGCTTTTTTTTTTACTTTTAAAAGCATTTTTTCGGCCGAAGAAAAAATGCTTTTAAAAGTTAAAAAAAAAAACTCTGATGATTGCGCGGCTCAGCTGGGCATGGGGGAGGGGGGCAGGGATTTTTGCTACCGGTTCTCCGAACCACCCACCGCCATTGCTACCAGATCGGGAGATCCGGTCCGAACCGGGAGCATTTCACCCCTCGGCAGGCTCCATTACAGCCGTAAGTCGAGGACTACCTGTATGTTCCAAATGAAAATGCTACCGCTGAGTCTTTCAGTCAAGCTATACCCAGTTCTCAGTGATTCCAAAGAATTTCTTATCTCAGTGAGAATGAGCCATGGTAGCACAGTGGTTAGAATGCAGTACGGCAGGCTATTTCTGCTGACTGCCGGCTGACTGCAGTTTGGCAGTTCGAATCTCACCAGGCTCCAGGTTGACTCAGCCTTCCATCCTTCCGAGGTGGGTAAAATGAGGACCCAGATTGTTGGGGGCAATAGGCTGATGCTGTAAAGCACTGTGAAGTGTTATATAAGTCTAAGTGCCAGGGGTCTGCAAACTTAAACACTCAAAGAGCCATTTGGACACATTTCCCACAGAAAAGAAAAGCCACAAAACTCTTCCCGTGCCTGACTTATTTCTTGAGCAGCCACAAAACTAGCATCTGTAGTTGAATTAAACGTTCTGTTTTCTTTTGAAACTTTTCTTTTCTTAGATTTATCTATGGCTGGCCTATTGGGGGTTGAAAACCTCAAGAAATCGCGTGCCAGCAGGTGTCACACATTGGCGGCTGTGACACATATTTTGAGCCGCAGCAGAGCGGTGAAAGAGCCACATGCGGCTCCAGAGCTGCAGGTTGCTGACCCCTGGCCTAAGTGCTATTGCTATTTGATTATCTCATTTTCTGCATTTCCAGCCACTCCTTTGGGATGCATTTTCTTCTGCGAGATAGAATTTCAAGATGGAGTAGTCTGTTTTTGGCACTATGTCTTGTTTCGCACGTCAAAAAATATGTCCGATAACAAAGGACCTCTGTTGTTTAGACTTGCTTCTTTTTCAGACAGTACCTTGGCAGCTTATTCCAGTGTTTTGATTTTGTTTTTATATCTTGCCTATACAGGTAATCCTCGACTTGATTGAACCCAAAATTTCTGTTGCTAAGTGAGGCATTTGTTAAGTGTTCCCCATTTTACGACCTTTCTTGCCACAGTTTGTTCAGTGAATCATTGCACTTATTAAATTAGTAAACAGGGTTGGTAAGCGAATCTGGATTCCCCATTGGTCAGAAGTCCGCAAAAGGAGATCACGGGACAACAAGACACGGCAACCGTCATAAATAGGAGTCAGTTGCCAAGCGTTTGAATTTTGATCACATGACCATGGGGATGCTGTGAGTTCGATCCTAGGTAGAGGCAGATATTTCTCTCTCTGGGCACACTGAGAATATATCTGCTGCATATAACTCCGCATTGGCAACAGGAAAGGCATCTGGCCAGTAAACACTCGGCTTCATTCACTCCACCCCGCAAGGGATTATGGGGTTGTTAAAAGAGGATGATGATGATGGTGATGACCATGGGGATGCTGTTATGGTTGTAAGTGTGACGAAATGGTCATAAGTCACTTTTTTCGAATGGTAAAAAGTGATGTTGTAACTTCGAATGGTCACTAAATGAACTGTTCTAAGTTGAAGACTATCTGTATTAGTGGAGGTGATTGATCAATTAATAACAGATCCCATCTCGCCCCCACTCATCCTGCTCCCCCTCTCCCTCCCCATCTTTTAATTGTGTTGCAGCGTTGGGCTTTCTGTACTAACTTATTCATGTTTTTAATGTATATATTTTATCTTTTATGAGAGTAAGCCACCCAGAATTACCTTGAGGTAAAATGGACGACCGATCAATTTTAAACAATAAAACAAATAAAAAAATAAATGTTCTTGAATAAAGGGTTAGAGCAGGGGTCTCCAACCTTGGCAACTTTAAGCCTGGAGGACTTCAACTCCCAGAATTCCCCAGCCAGCTTTGCTTCTGGGAGTTGAAGTCCTCCAGTCTTAAAGTTGCCAAGGTTGGAGACCCCTGGGTTAGAGTGTCAGATTTCCAAGTGATGAAACCCATTCAAAAAGAAACAGGCGAAGTCCCTTTTCCAAAATGAATTCTTTCTACTTAGGTAGTCATCAAATTGGCAAAGCCTGTTGTAATTTCGGATCCGATACAAAACGGAATTACACCACATAATATTTCAATAAGGGACAATAAGGGACGCGGTAGCTCAAGGGGCTGAGACACTGAGCTTGTTGATTGAAAGGTCAGCAGTTCAGCGGTTCGAATCCCTGGTGCTGCTGTGTAATGGGGTGAGCTCCCGTGACTTGTCCCAGCTTCTGCCAATCTAGCGGTTCGAAAGCATATAAAAAATGCAAGTAGAAAAAATAGGGACCACCTTTGGTGGGAAGGTAACAGCGTTCCATGCGCCTTTGGCGTTGAGTCATGCCGGCCACATGACCACAGAGACGTCATCGGACAGCACTGGCTCTTCGGCTTTGAAACGGAGATGAGCACCGCCCCCTAGAGTCAGGAACGACTAGCACGTATATGCGAGGGGAACCTTTACCTTTACCTTTTAATATTGCAAGTTAGAAAACATCCCTCAAAAGTCACATTCTCCAATAAACACTCAATCCCTCAGTTCCCCTGTGTCTTCAAACTCCATCTTCTATTCTCACCAGGAGCAGCCTCTGTTCCCATGGGAAAGAAAGTCACCTAGACAAAACAATCCTCACTATCTATTCGCTCCTTCCCCTCCCCCACCTTAAGAATGTGACAAGCCCAGAAACCCCCCTTACATAGTAAAGAGAAAGAAAAGGAATACACGAGTATACTAGAGAGCTAAATAAATTGGCTACACATAAGTCAAATTCTGATTCCACATAGAGCCCTTTGGAGTTGGAAAAAAAATCCAGAGTGTATTTATTTGATAAAATCAGGAATGTTTAGGGGAAAAATAGTAGGCCAATTTCTCAGGAGGGTGGCCACGATGAAATGCTGAAGCAGATAACATTCATTACCACGTTTTGTAACTGGAGACTCATTTTCTTTGGCACGGATGCCAGCAGCTCCTGCAAGACCCAGGAGGGCCGTGCTGTCAAAATGTCATCCAAATAAAGGGAGCCAATTTTATTTTTAGGAAGAGCATATTCTGAGCCTTTCCATTTTTATTGCTAGCTGCTTTCCATGGGTTGAGCCTTTGGCAAGGTGCGGGCATTATCTTACTTTCGTTTCCTGATGTGAAACAGCTGGCAAACATGCCACGTGTTTTTAACCTTCTATTCCTCAAATGTCGGTCATGCAGTTCCAGGGGAATTAAGATGCCTCATTGTGGTGCTTCTGGGACCTTGTGCAAACCATGATTGGCTCACCCCAGGGGTGAAATAATCCCGGATTGGACAGGATCGCCCGATCCGGTAGCGATGGCGGCTGCTGGTTTGGAGGACCGGTAGCAAAAATCCCTGGCCCCGCCCCCTTGCCTTTGCAGAGGTTTTTTTTTTTTAACTTTTAAAAGCCGGTTTTCTACAAGTAAGAGTAGAGATTCTAAGGCACTTACCTGATTACTGATGAATGCATGGCTCTCTTTCCAGCCCGAAAGCAGTTTCAGTTTCAGCCAGACAGAATCAATCGCTCAGCTAATCTATTTCCTCGGTGATCAACTGGCTGGCTTTGTTGGCTGAGGAACTCTGGGATTTGAAGTCCAAAATAAAATAAAATAATAAAATAAAATAAAATAAAATAAAATAAAATAATAAAATAATAAAATAAAATAAAATAAAATAATAAAATAAAATAATAAAATAAAATAAAATAATAAAATAAAATAATAAAATAAAATAAAATAATAAAATAAAATAATAAAATAATAAAATAATAAAATAATAAAATAATAAAATATTTGTGCAGCTTTCTGAGATTTGGTGTGTTTCTGTAGTGTTTGACTCTAACTACACAAACACACAAAATCTCAGAAAGCTGTATGTGGCATATTGTGTATGTGTGTGTTAGTTGTGTGTGTGTAAAGTGTGAAAGTTGGTTTTTGGTACCTCTTATTGTTTTTTTATACTTTGTTTATTATTTTTATTATTTATTGTTATTGGCCACGCCCACCAAGCCATCTGACCACCAAGCCACGGCCACCAATTAAGCCACACCCACAGAACCAGTAGGGAAAATTTTTAGATTTCACCCCTGGCTCACCCCCTGGAAATACACAGGCAGTTATTACAGAAAGTGGGTCATTCCATGTCAAGTGGCTCCATCACGGATTTCGGTGAAATTTGGTGTGAACATGCACACACGTCCCCAATGAACATTGGTAAAGTATTACGTGTGCTGATACAATACTTGCAGAGATATGGGCATTTCTGTGACCCCATACCATAGCCGCCTACAGTACGACTCTGAGGTTCCAGCAACTTTGAGACATAATATCTTCAGTGGTTCGAATCCCTAATGCCGCGTAACAGGGTGAGCTCCCGTGACTTGTCCCAGCTTCTGCCAACCTAACAGTTCGAAAGCACGTAAAAAAATAATGCAAGTAGAAAAATAGGGACCACCTTTGGTGGGAAGGTAACAGTGTTCCGTGCGCCTTTGGCATTGAGTCATGCCGGCCACATGACCACGGAGATACCTTTGGACAGCGCTGGCTCTTCGGCTTTGAAATGAAGATAAGCACCGCCCCAACGACTAGCACATATGTACGAGGGGTACCTTTACTTTTACCTTTGCTTATCTCCGGCAATATTTTGTTGAGAGAAACAAAACTTGGCCATCTTGTAAAACTTTTTGTGCTCTATTAAACAAAATAATAAAAACATTCTCATGAGTGATCTCCATCTAGATAATTTGGAGCAAAGTTGGCCGAAAATAGTGCGGCTCAAAAAAAAAGGTTGACGTTCGGTTTTTTATATCACTGGAAGGAAAGGTATTCCTCTCAACAAAATATTAGTGGAGATATTACGTCTCAAAGTTGCTGGAGTCATACTGTTGAAGGCTGTGGCATGGGCTCACACAAATGGCTATATCTCCGCAAGTATTGAATCAGCACACGTAACACTTTAGCAATGTTCACCACTTTCTGGAGCAGAAATCAATACCTTTGGTTCAGTTTTTCTGCTGGCTCGTCCCCATCCATTCGAAATAAGCTGGGCTGCTTAGGCCTAAATATCGTTGACCTTTCCCTCTTTCTGTTTCCTCGTAGGTCGTTGGCTTCCTCAACCTGATTCTGTGGGCTGGCAGCGCTTGGTTCGTCTACAAGGAAACCCACCTACATAGTCCTCCCTCCAGCGCTTCTCCCAACGCAACCAGTTCCCAGTCTCCTCCAGGGATGTGAAGGGCCTGAGAAGGCCTTGGATGTGGAAAAACACGTCTCGCCTCAGGATGATCCTCACGGCTGTTCCCTCCCCTCCTCTCCCCTCCTCCATTGTGTAATTGATGTGTGAAAAATGGATGGGTTTCATGTTTTGTTTTTGCTCCAATGCCTGGGGCCAGAACCGAAAGTGACACCATGCACAAGAGAGCCATTACGCTGTGCAAAAGCTTGTTCTCTGCATTGAAAAAAAAAGAGGCTTTTGCTGTCTCGGGTTCGAAGGCTCCCCCCCCCCATGTTAATAATAAAAAGGTTGAGCGAGCAGCATTTCAATTGATTGAAGGCAGCTGGTCTTGTGTGTGATTAGAGTTGAGTTGTCCCGCTCGGTTATGAAGTGCCACCTCTTTTATCAGTGTATGCTTCCTTCGAAGGACGTCGTCCTCCCCCCCGAATTCAGTGGGGCTGACTGTCAAGTAAGCGTGCTTAGGATCTCCCCTCCGGATTCCCCAGAAGGGAGTTGCATTTAAAGCGTCTGGTTTTGTACAGATCTTGCCTGCTGTCCAGAATGCATAAAATGCCTGGGCTTTGCAGTCCGTTTACGTGGAACTCCAAATAACTCTTAACTTCCGCATTCGTCTCTCTTGAAAGTTCTTTTAAAACTAGAAAACGTAGAATGCTAGTAGTTGGTTTCCCTGCCATAGTCCCCATAGTCTCACCGGCAAAGACTTGGCTAACATGGCACAACTTGAAGCTCCACAGCCCTTCCCTCCCTTGGTGCAGCTGTTTTAAAAGAGGCCACTTAAGTTGTCATCCTGAATGTTGTTGAATATTGTGAGACCCATGGGCAGGAATCTTCCAGATTGTATTTAATTAGCTTTTTAATGACACTTGAATTCAGATTAGATTTCAGCCTGGCCTGGACTTCTCTGCTTCTTTTCACCAGCTGGAAGGGGGTTCTCCTCAAATGTCATTCACAAGCTTATTTCCGTAGCGCGGAAATAATGGGTGCAACCTTAACGCAGGAAGGCAGACAATTCTGCTGATGAATCCAGGGAACCTGCAGAAAGGTTTATGTCTGTTCACGGCTCCCAATTTGTTGAAAGGAATCCTAAACAAAAAGTTTAATTTCTAGTCCTTCTGGCAGTCAAGACATCCTGTAGAATAGAATTAGGATCAGCATCACTCAAGGCTGTGAATTTGTGCTTCTTCCTCTTAAAAATACGTTCGATCCAACCCAAAGCAAAATCTATATGCCAAAGAATTCATGGCTTTATGTTAATTGTACAGAAGTGTGGGGGGGAAAAATCACACCACGAAGGAGTTTGCAATTGCTTATTTTCTGTCAAGCGCCAGGAAATTCAGGAGATCCAGACAGTTCAAATGGGTATAAAGATTTATTGTAAGCTTGAGCTGTCTACAAGAATCTGAACTACTAAGGACCAAGAGAAATTAGCGGGAGATAAGAATAGAAGGAATTCCAGTTGGGCTGGACTTAGATCTCTTGTGGACATGAAGGGACTGGAGACTGATGACGTGTTTGAGCCTTCCCTCAGGCTCAGCCTGGCCATCTCCTACATTTTCTGGGTAAATCTCTATACATTTTGTGCTTGCAGAATTTGGTGTGGGGTTTGGGGTTCGTGGTTTTTCTGACATAATTTTCCAGAGATCTTGGTTTCAAAACGGTCATCCAAATATTTGGTCTTTTTTTTTTTTAATTGGCTAGAAGTTGAGGTTCTGTTTGTCACGATGTCAAATACTAGAAACAGAGAGATAGGATCTCTGGAAGTGAAAATGTATCTTGCATGGTTTTTATTTTTTTATTCTAACTACCGATAGAAGAGAATATTTGTAGCTCAAGGTTGAATTGTAAGAGTCCTTGGTGCTCTTTCAGCATGAAGTTTTTTGTTTTTTTTTGTAGATGTTTCATTACCACACTAGGTAATATTATCAGTGCATTTATGCTAACTTTTATCATTGCCAGTGTATGAATTTGCCCCATTCACTGCTCTTTTGTTGCCTTGGTTGTTGTCTTTACTACCAACTTGCTTTGCCAAGGGTATGTGATTGTGAAAATCCGCAAAAGTTTCCGATTGCAAACTTACCTAAAGGACACGCGTGTGTTCATTGGATTGATTCTTAAAGTAATGGACAATGCGATCAGCCACGTATCAATTTTTCCTCTGATTCCTATTTGAGCCTAGATCTTAGGGTGCTTGTATGAGTTTTCTCATTTGAATATAATTTGCATTTACTTTCTTTGTGGTCTTTATTGGATTTGCAATTGCTCTCATTGTAAGATGTTGCGATTAAACCTTCAATTTTTATATTTTGTTAGGAATAGCACCTAATCTCCGCCCCCCACAGTCTAGCCCAGTGGTTCCCAACCTTTTTTGTGGCCATGCCCCACCTAAGCACCTCTAAAATTCTGATGCCCCCCCCTCCCTGGTGACTGTTCTGTCCCCCTCGCCTCAGTCCGAGCGATGACTTAATTAGTCGGCAACTATCAGCTTCTGGCAGCAAACTAGCAAGCGTCTGCCAAGTGTCTCTGTTATCTCTCTTGATGCCGATGAGTTCAACCAGGAACAAACAGTACTTCAGCTCTAGTTAAGCAGTTGATTTGCTTGCCACGAAGGGGTATAGCAGCCCTTGCTGCTTTTATAACGTGTGGGGTGTGGCTCCATGACTCAGCACTTCCTAGGCCTGCCCCACCCTTGCTTCTGTTGTTCCGCCTCTCCTGCCTACAAAACCTAGGGTCCAGCCAGGCCTGATTGCCATCAGCCGGGTCTGGAGGCGTGGCCTGGGAGGGGAAAAGAGTCAGGGGACGGAGGCCTTGTTATCTCCTCCACCTGGCCTGCCTCTGGCTCCTGGAGCTGAGCCAGGGAAGCCGGTGCTCCAGAAGTAAGTCCTGATGGCCCTTCCCCCTCCCTTTCCAAGTCACTTTCTGGCAGGGGCCCCGGCTCGGGGGGGGGCGCAGACACAACAGTGACATATAATTCTTACTTTACTCAAAAAATGAACTCTACTCACATGGAGGAAGCCTAAAAAGCCATTAATTTGGTTTAAACAAGGTTCAAATTGCCCCCATTAAAAATCAAATTGCCCCCCCTCCACCATGGATGTGGGCCTCACATTGGAAACCACTGGTCTATACTGTAAAAGATCAACCTTTTGTAAAATCCATCTTAGTCTCATATCTCAGTGGGGAAAAAAACCACTGTTCTTAATTTTACTGCAGGACAGCGAAAACTAGGACTACAAGCTTCGTTATTTTAAAAAAAAAGTTTCATCAACATTGGGGAGATTATAGTTAAAAACCAGTGTCGTGTTCTCACTGTTATACTTGTCTGGCTATCTGTTTGATCCTGGCTTGAGCAGGATACTCATATGGGTGGAAGTGAGGGCGTAGAGATTGGATACCCATTTGTCTGAACCGGTATAGGGCAGAGGTCTTCAAACTTGGCAGCTTTAAGACTTGTGGACTTCAACTCCCAGAATTCTCCAGCCAGCTATGCTATTCTGGGAGTTGAAGTCCACAAGTCTTAAAGCTGCCAAGTTTGAAGACCTCTGGTATAAGGGTCTCTTGCTTGAGCAGAAGGTTGGACTAGAAAACCTCCAAGGTCCCTTCCAACTCTGTTATTGTGTTATGGCCACAGAAAGAGAATTTAAAATAATAAGCTTTGGTTCTTTCCATAAAATTAAGGCTTTGGGCATGACCTTTTCCAATCCATGGCGCCTCATCTTTTTTGCTAGAGTATAGAATGAATACGCAAGTGTTGAATTTGTGGGCTTGGAAACCACAAGAAAAGGCCTCCATTGCTGAGAGGAAGAAGGAGTTCTGAACCTCTTTTAGAAGTCATACCTTATTGCAGGTAGTCCTCACTTAGTGACCACAAGGGAGGTCATTTCCAGCCTTCCTGGTAGAACAGACAAGGAAACATAACCAGGAAAGCGAATTCTACTTTATTATAAGGCTCCATTAACAGAATCTTGCAAGTCTGAAAGTACAACTCACCCGCCATCTCTTTTACAGCTTAGGAAGTTAAGAAGGAACCTTTCTGAGTTTCTTTCTCTATCCATTATGCAGCTGAGGGACCTACCTTCTTTTATCTGATTGTTCTCAAGGCTGCATTTCTCCCCAGCCCATCCCCTCTCCCAAAGTCACTCCCACACACCATTACATTTGCTAAGCGAAGCATCATGTGACGGCAATGGGCTTACGATGTCGCTTTCCGTTCGGCGGTTAAGCGAAACATGACATGATGAACAACTTGCAATTTTACCGCTGGCTTCTACTTATTGGAAGCCGGCAGTGAAGTGCGCAGGTGACCGTGGGACACTGCAGCAGTTGTAGATTCAAGGGCTGGTGTAAAGTGACTTTTTCAGTGCCGCTGAAACTTCAAAAGGTCTCTAAGCAGGATAGTCATTAAGTAAGATCTACGTGTAAGTAATCTTCCCTCACCCATCCTATGTTTTCCTGGATACCTGCAATTCATTCTTTGGCCAGTTGGTGGTGCTGAAGGAAGTGGACGTTGACAACCTTGTTGGTCGTGACCCTCCTAACTGTGAAAACTGATCTCTTCGCACTCAAATCCTTGACCAACATTGAATGAATCTTCTTGAGGGTTGGGTGAAAGTATTCCAAAGAGACCAGAGGTGGGTTTCAGCTATTGTTACCTCCGGTTCACTCGCCTATGCACCTTCCGCACATGCGCCCAGCCTCGAAAACATGGCTAAATACGACAGTATAGAGCTGGGGCAGGTTGGCGGGGCCATTTGCGATCTCCACTACCGGTTCGCGTGAACCGGTCTGAACCTGCTGAATACTACCCTTTGGCCTAAATTTGAAAGGCAGATACCAACGGGTGGGTGAAATTGCATCTCCTATTACATTGCAGACGTGAGGGGACGTTTAGAATCTTGGTCTGCTCTAGGACAATATTTTTCAACCTTGGCAACTTCAAGATGAATGGTCGTCAATTCCTGGCTGAGGAATTCAGGGAATTGAAGTCCACTCATCTTAAAAAGTTGCTCAGGTTGACAGAAACACCGATCTAGGATGTCGGGTTGACTTTCCTTCCCATAATTCCCCTAGGAGTCCTCCCGTTGCAGCCCTTTTCAGGGCCAGGGATTATGGGAATGTCAAAATTATAACTGGCTCGTCCTCTTTTCAGCTAATTCCATCTTCTGCTCTGTTTGTTAAAATACCTTGCAGTTTTTCTACCACCAAATGGAAATGACCCCCCCCCCCAAAAAAGTGCTAGTTACGACTCAGTCTATAGAGCAAAAGCTAACCATGAGAGAGACTTTCCCATCTAGATTCAGGTCTCGTACAGGCAGTTCAGACACTGGATGCAATTAAAATCCCATTTAGCTGTGCGGATTTGCTGCTTCTTTCCTTGAAATGCTGAAAGCAAGAATATTTGGAAGGAAAATAATGCTTCAATAAAATAGAGCTTTCTCTACTGTATATTTTAATCACTTGATAAGCAGAGCCCTCTCCAAAATCCTTGTAACACAAATAAAAGCTCATTTTACAGTAGTGGCCAAAATTGTGGAAACCTTTTGGAAAAAGTGTATTTTCTAAAATTAGCTAATAACACCACTTTTTTTTTTTTTGCAGTAGTACCATAAAATTATATATCAATGGAAAGATCATTTAATCGAATGTAATGCAATAACTTTCATGAAGGATTTGCTATTAGAATAGCAGTTACAGTATAAAA
This sequence comes from Ahaetulla prasina, assembly GCF_028640845.1. Classification (NCBI taxonomy): domain Eukaryota; kingdom Metazoa; phylum Chordata; class Lepidosauria; order Squamata; family Colubridae; genus Ahaetulla; species Ahaetulla prasina. The sequence continues at coordinate 22,456,806 of NC_080548.1, read as the reverse complement.
TTAAAACTTACAGTATAAGTTTTAATTTTATGTATCGATGTTTTATATGCCTGTGAACCGCCCTGAGTCCTTTGGGAGATAGGGCGGTATATAAATTTAAATAATAAATAAATAAATAAATAAATAAAGAAGAAAAGTGAAACGTAGAAAAAAATGAGATATACAAAAATTATCACCACAGAAAAAAACAAAATATACAAAAATGATCACCATGTCAGTTAATACTTAGGTGGGTAATCTTTAGCATGAATTACGGCCTTACAATGTCTTCCCACAGAGTGAACCAAGTCTTTGAGTTCTGCAGCTGTTATAATGTGAAACCAAGATTCCATGATTGCTTCTATTAAATGGGTTTTATTGCTGGGTCGCTTCTGAGTAACAAATTTTTTTAGTTGAGTCCATAGATTTTCAGTTGGGTTAAGGTCTGGCCTATTCCCAGGCCATTCCAGCAGTGGAATATGATTATCTTGAAACGCAAAAAAAAAGTTGTACTATTAACCATCAAACCTCCAAAATACACTTTTCCCAAAAGGTTTCCATAAGTTTGGCCACTACTGTATATATTTTCCCTCCCCTGTATATAAAGCTGTCTGCCCTATTCAGTCATTTGCAGGGAATTCCATGTTTTGCAACTATGGCCTTATATTCCTGATCAGCTTGAACAAATTTGGAATTATAGTTGATGTGCCAATATATGCGTTTTGCATCTTGTTATGTTGGAGACAGAGGCCAAATGCTTTGTTACATATATATATATATACATATATATATTAAAGAAGTTCATATATACCTTGAGAGTCCCCCCCCCCCGTCTCATCCGAATTATTTGGAAAATGTATGTGTGTCTGCGCACAACTGGTTTAATAAACATACTTTGCTCACTGATCAAACGTCTTCAGTTGCTCTTGCTTTCTAGTTCAAAGAATTGGCCCAATTTGGGTTTAACATTTCTCTTTCATCTCGCTCCTGTGCCTTTTTTTGATCTGCCAGTTATCTGATTTTGTTTGAAAGCAGATAAGGAACCAAAGGGCTTGTTCCTAAAGTATCTGAACACAAAAATGCATTAAAGAAAAAATTTGGGGAGGGGGGAAATGATGATTTGTTTGATAGGGTTTAGGCAAGGTTTAAATATAAACCTGAAGCCGAAGAGGGTGGAAGAGGAGTGTTGGGGGTGGGGTAGGATTTGATTCCTGTGCAGGTCTATGAATAGCAGAGACAGGGAAATATATGTGAAGTCCATATGTGAACATTTCTATAATTATCTTTAGTTGGTGTGCCTAGAGAAGAGAACTGAACAGGGGCCAAAGTGACCCCCCCAATGTTAAGAATTGTCTGGGCCATAGAGCTTCCTCACTCAGTGCATTATGGTATGGTATGATGGCTTGACAGCCGCGGATAGGAAGACATTACAGAGAGTGGTGAGCATAGCCCCACTGATATCACTGGAGGACATCGCTAGGGCTCGCGGCCTTGGAAGAGTGAGGAAAATCCTCGGATGACTCACACCCTGGCCAGCCCTTCTTTATTCTCCTACTATCTGGAAGGAGATAAAGAAACATAGGCAGCCTCACAAACAGGCTGAAGAACAGTTTTTATCTGTGGGCTGTCAAGAATGAAAAATAACTACAACAACATAGTTTAGATCAGTGGTAGTCAACCTGGTCCCTATCGCCCACTAGTGGGCGTTCCAGCTTTCATGATGGACGGTAGGGGTTTTGTCCGATACTGAAGCACTTTTCTTCTTTTTTTTATTTATTTGACTTTTTAAAAAATTTTCATAGCATTATTTAAAAACATTTTCATTAGGTTTTCATAAAATTCCCCGTGACAATTTAAATTTCTGAACATATACTCTTTGTATCGCCCGCGCATTACGTAAGTGAAACTAAATGGCGCTATAGTGCGAACGCAAACAAAAGAGCCTCGTCCCAGAATAGCTCGCGCATCTCCTCCCACACCACCCAGCTGTAACAGACAAACAGCTGGTATCCGGCGCACCCCCCCAAACCCAATCCACGATGCGCGAGAAGCATGCGCAGACGATACATGGCGTATTACTGTGGAACCGGTGGGCAGTTAGAAAATTTTACTACTAACAGAGATACAAAAGTGGGCGGTAGGTATAAAAAGGTTGGAATAGGACTGTTTGTTAGTACCCTGTTTCCCCGAAAATAAAACATCCCCTGAAAATAAGCCCAATCGGGCTTTTGAGCGCATGCACTAAAATAAGCCCTCTCCGAAAATGTTTAAATGCAGAGCTGGAAATCCGGTAAGATAGCAAGAGGAGACCCATCTTGCTCCACATGCTCCAAAATAATAAGACGTCCCCAAAAATAAGGCCAAGCACTTATTCTGGGGTTCAAAACAATATAAGGGTCTTATTTTTGGGGAAACACGGTAGGATTCACTGGGCTAGGGATTTTTGGGGGGGGTCTTTCACTGTGAGTTGTGTTGGGTGTGTGTGCACGAAGGGAGGCTCAGCCAATCTCCTTGTACACATGTTGTACTCTGACAATAAAGGTTTGAATTTGAATTATTGGGCAGCCTTGAGAGGGTTATTCTTGGCCTAAACAAGGGGTTCTCAAACTTTGGGGCTTCTCCTGTAAGGTTTTTGTCTTTGGCTTCCAAGGGAAGTTCAGGGACCTCTTTTGCTGGCAAGGTTAAGAGGCCCGTTTTAGCAGTCCTTGGCTTAACCGAGAAGCTCTCGAACTTGTGTTAGGCACGGATTCCCTGAAATAATATTTTAACACCTTCCCCTCACTAAACATCACTCTTAATACAGCTCCTTGCTCAAAGCATGCTTTGGCAGCAAGCTGCATTAGAGCCAGACTTGCAAACCTAAACCTAACACCTTTAAGTTCTCTGGTAGGCAGTTTTGTGCTCACAGCAATCTTTTGCCATGGTTCCAGCTCTATCGGGGCACCGTTCGAGTGACCCAGCCAGAATTTATTTTATTTATTTTATTTATTTCGATTTTTATACCGCCCTTCTCCCGAAGGACTCAGGGCGGTGTACAGCCAAGTAAAAAAATTCACTATATACACATTAAAAGAGATTAAAAAGGAACATATTATAATGTGGCCGAAAATTTAAAACAATTTAAAATCTTAAAATATAAATAACCCCAATAAAATTTTAATCCAGTCCCGCTTGAATAAATAGGTGCGTTTTCAGCTCACAGCGAAAAGTCCGAAGATCAGGCACTTGACGTAAACCAGGGGGAAGTTCAATCCAAAGCGTAGGAGCTCCAACAGAGAAGGCCCTTCCCCTGGGGGCCGCCAACCGACATTGCTCGGCGGATGGCACCCTGAGAAGGCCCTCTCTGTGTGAGCGTACGGGTCGGTGGGAGGCATAAGGTAACAGCAGGCGGTCCCGTAAGTACCCGGGCCCTAAGCCATGGAGCGCTTTAAAGGTGGTAACCAGAATCTTGAAGCGCACCCGAAAGACCACAGGAAGCCAGTGCAAACTGCGCAGGATTGGTGTTACATGGGAGCAACGAGTTGCTCCCACTATTACCCGCGCAGCTGCATTCTGGACTAGCTGCAGCCTCCGGGTGCACTTCAAGGGCAGCCCCATGTAGAGAGCATTGCAATAGTCCAAGCGGGAAGTGACAAGGGCATGAGTGACCGTGCATAAGGCATCCTGGTCAAGGAAGGGGCGCAACTGGTGCACCAAGCGTACTTGGTGGAAGGCCCTCTTGGAGACAGCTGCCAAATGATCGTCAAACGACAGCCGCCCATCCAGGTTGTCCTCAACTGAACGACCGCAACTGAGCCCAACATTTTCGGTTGTTAAAGTGAAACATTTGTTAAGTGAGGATTGCCCCATGTTACGACTTTTCTTGCCACGGTTGTTAAGTGAAGCGCTGCAGTGGATAACACTAATAAGCCGGTTGTTCAGTGAATCTGGATTCCCCATTGGTTTTGCTTGTCAGAAGGTCATACAAGGGCTTCATGTGATCCCCAGGACACTGCAACCATCATAAATGTGAGTCAGTTGCCAATTTTGATCACATGAATCATGGGGCTGCTGCAAAGATTGTCATGAATCCTTTCTTCAGTGCGGTTGTAACCTTGAACGGTCCCTAAAGAAACTCTTGTAAGTCAAGGACCACTTGTATTCTTGCTTAATTAACCCCTCCCCAAAATCCAGTGGTGGGATTCAGCCAGTTCGCACCACTTCGGGAGAACCGGTTGTTAATTTTCTGAGCAGTTTGGTGAACTGGTTGTTGGAAGAAATCATTAGGAAAGAGAACCGGCTGTTAAATTATTTGAATCCCACAGCTGCCAAAATCACTTGCTCTTTGACCAAGACAAGAGGATGTTATACTACAGTCCTAGCACTGAGTCTGCATTTTTACTCCAGACAGTCTTGGCACTGGATTTCTTCTGCTAGCAGTTTGAGACCCACTAGTGTGACTGAAGTTGCAGAGATCTAACATGGCAGGCTAGTCCTTTTCAGACATTCTGAATGTCAAGGTTCCAGAAAAACCTCTTCTGCATAAAAAAAACTCAGAAGCCATTGTTTTCCAGAGTTCTTTACTAGCATGAGGAAACTGGCACACGATGAGTGAAATTCCAAAACTGAATTTCCGGATTCTTTTCCCAGTTATACAAACCCCAAGAGTCCCACCCCCCTGACCCCTTTGATGGTCACATGGTCCCACATTCTTCCAGTTCATTCGAATATCTTCTTGCCACTCTTCCTGGAGATGTGAACACCATCCGACCTTGACCGCTTGAAGAATGTTACCATACCCCTCAGCCCCCCTTCCTCCCCTCAGGGGAAAAATGTGGCAGCGTCTGGAACCCTAAAGTCTAATATGGTTTCCAGGCCTGACACTGAGCCCTTTGGGGGAAAGGGCAGTCCGTGGGTGAGAAGTAAACTTCTGGTAAGAAGAACGAGAGTGGCATCTGGGCTGCTTCCCATTTAATTTCACTACAGGCAGGCTTAGGTGAAAAACAGCAACCTAAAGCGGCGTTTTTCAAACTTGGCAGTTTTAAGATGTATGGACTTCAACTCCCAGAATCTCCCAGCCAGCATGTAAAAGGTGAGAATTCATTAGGGTAAATTTGAAATGATTTCAAATGCTGCTTCCCAGTTTTCTTGCTACCTGGGCTGAGCTCCATGTAAGTAAAGGTAAAGGTTCCCCTCGCACATACGTGCTAGTTGTTCCTGACTCTAGGGGGCGGTGCTCATCTCCGTTTCAAAGCCAAAGAGCCAGCGCTGTCCAAAGACGTCTCCGTGGTCATGTGGCCGGCATGACTCAACGCCAAAGGCGCACAGAACACTGTTACCTTCCCACCAAAGGTGGTCCCTATTTTTCTACTTGCATTTTTTTTAACGTGCTTTCGAACTGCTAGGTTGGCAGAAGCTGGGACAAGTCACAGGAGCTCACCCCATTACGTGGCACTAGGGATTCGAACCGCTGAACTGCCGACCTTTCGATCGACGAGCTCAGCATCTTAGCCACTGGGCCACCACGTCCCTCGAGCTCCATGTATACGCAGTGCTGAATTAATTCTGTCATCTATATATTCTACTATATTCTACTCTCCCTTCTTCCTTTACCCAAGAGAGTTTTTCCCTTGCTTGGCAAGGAGCCTCACTGAATGTCATGGCTCTGGTCTCCACTCACTTGAGGGGGTCCTTACACCACCTGATCGCTCCAGCTGTTTGATGGTGCCTGGATCGAGGTGATTCCTGGCTTGAGGTGTCCCGAAGCTGATATTCCACAGGGTTCAAGCTGGAGCAGCTTCTTCAGAATCGGAGCCGAGTCCTGAGCCGTGACAATCGGTCTGCCAACTGCTGGAGAAAAATCAGCTGTGTCGGTAGGAAGTTGATCCCACACTTCCTGCATTATCTGCTGCGTTAAATGTCAGCTGCAAATTCTGTGGCTGCGGTATGCAAAGGCATGTCTGTGGTATAGCTCAGCTACTGGCCCTTTTACCCAAGCAAAAGAGACAGGCTGCCCACCCACCCACCCTACCAAAATTAGGAAGATTATGGTAGTAACAACGGGGTCAAACTATTTTCCAAAGCACCAATGAGCGTGTTGTGGTCCACCAGCAGCTTGCAGAGCTGGCAACGGAGTCAGACAGTGATGAGGCTGAGGAAAAACGTGGGCCAGTCCTGGAGGCTGGGCAAGGCCTGGATGAGGGCTCTGTGTCGGAGGCTGAGGTGGGGTCAGGGCCATCGGGGAGTGAGGTGTGGACTCCGGAGCCTCCAGAGGCTGACAGTAATGAGGGAGAGGAACAGGAGGAATGTCAAGGTTCCAGAAAAACCTCTTCTGCATAAAAAATCCTCAGAAGCCATTGTCTTTCAGAGTTCTTTACTAGCATGAGGAAACTGGCACACGATGAGTGAAATTCCAAAACTGAACTTCCGGATTCTTTTCCCAGTTATACAAACCCCAAGAGTCCCACCCCCCTAACCCCTTTGCTGGTCACATGGTCCCACGTTCTCCCAGTTCATTCAAATATCTTCTCGCCACTCCTCCTGCAGATGTGAACACCATCCGACCTTGACCGCTTGAAGAATGTTACCATACCCCTCAAGTCCCCTTCTTCCCTCAGGGAAAAATGTGGCAGCGTCTGGAACCCTAAAGTCTAGTATGGTTTCCAGGCCTGACAGGCGTCCCCCCTTGGAAAAGAAGCTATATCCTAGGAAAGAAAACAAAGAATTAATAAAGAAGAGTGTCAGTGGTCCACACTTCCCTTTTACCCCCCTCTCCCCCCTCCAAGAGGTTTTTTAGGTTTGTCAGGGAAAGTGTCGTGAATTTTTTTTTTTTTTGTTTACATTTATACCCCGCCCTTCTCCGAAGACTCAGGGCGGCTTACAATGTATTTGTAAAATTATTAAAATTGTTTAATCAAATTGTCCGCATTTACTTTCCAACTTTTGACCCAAGTAGATTCAGATAATGGATATCCCTTCCAGTGGACTAAATACTAAATATTGTAATTGACCTCTGTATAGTCTAGAGTCAAGGATTTTCTTGATTTCATAGTGGGTTTCACCTTGGATTATCAAGGGTGGTGGGGGAGCGGCAGGTTGAGGTCTCAGACCAGATTGTCTAGCAGGTTTTAATAAACTCTTTGAAGTAGTGGAGGAGGATGCGATTTGGCCAATGTCTAAAATTACCAGCAACCCTTCGGAAATCCCATACAAATGCAAACCATCCCATATGGTTTCCAGGCCTGACAAGGAGCCTGTTCCTAAGGCACGAATGAGAAGAGCTGCCAGAAGGCAAGAGCAGCTCAAGCAAAGAGGATGACTTGGGAGTAGGGCCAAAAGATGATTGGCCCCTCCCATAAAGCTTAAAAGACCAGCAACGGCGTTTGGGCTCTTTCCCGAAAAACGACGTTTGTCTTGTTGCATTTGTTTCGTATTGGTGTCTTCTGAACTTTTGCCAAGAAAGGCCTTTGACAGTTTGCCTAATTGGACCAAGGTTGTTGAGGAATTGTGCTGGGAGGAATTTGCTTTAATTTAGTTGGACTACGCTGAGAATGAGTTAATTCTCAGCTGTTCGTTTGTTTTTACACTGACTGAGTTTCCTATTACTACTTGGGCCTGGGTCACAACAGAGCAAGAGAAGAAACAATGGTTGCAAACTCACCAAGGAGGGAAGCAACCTAGAACTAAGGAGAAATTTCCCAAACAGACATGGGAAATTCAGACTATTCAGAAGTGGTGAATGCTCCATCACTGAAGGCTTTCCAAAAAGAGGCTGGACAACGATTGGACTGAAATGATTTAAGGTCTCCTGCTTGAGCAGAGGGTTGGACTAGAAGGCCTCTGAGATCCGTTCCAACTCTTATTATTCTATGTTCAGTGGCACATTCGAAAAGTGAAAGTGATGCTCGAGCCAGATGCACTTGAAGCTAAAGTGGCTCTGTGGCTCAGACTGGTAAGTCAGTCTGTTATTAACAGCAGCTGCTTGCAATTACTGCAGGTTCAAGTCCCACCAGGCCCAAGGTTGACTCAGCCTTCCATCCTTTATAACAGGGGTGTCCAAACTTGGTCCCTTTAAGACTTTTGGACTTCAACTCCCAGAGTTCCTCAGCCAGCTTTGCTGGCTGAGGGACTCTGGGAGTTGAAGTCCAAAAGTCTTAAAGGGACCAAGTTTGGACACCCCTGCTTTATAAGGTAGGTAAAATGAGGACCCAGGTTGTTGGGGGGCAATAAGTTGACTTTGTATATAATATACAAATGGATGAAGACTATTGCCTGACATAGTGTAAGCCACCCTGAGTCTTCGGAGAAGGGCGGGATATAAATACAAATTTAAAAAAAAGTGATTCCGTTTGGAACATGTCCTTGGAAAAATCCCTCATGCCCTTGGACATTGGAAGACCCAATAACCTTGCATGGAGGAATTCATGCCGCCTTGGAGGAACTTCACTTGACCTGTTATCCACGTGGAAACGTGGGCGTGCAACTTCCATCCTCTCTCTTAAGTCCCGAGCCTTGGAAGAATATTGGGTTGCATTTTCTATCAGATCCTAATGACTCTGTCTTCTCTTATGACGCATGCAGTCTGCTTTTCTTTAAAGTCTAAAGAACAAGCGACTGGTTGGCTGACTGGTCTTTCAGGTTATAAGGATTGTCCAGCAAATTTTGCGTGGGAGAGAAATGACGGCAGATAGAGGCAAAATTGTTTCCTTGCTACAAGGAATTACAGGAGTAAGCGCAGGAAGAAGGTACAGCCTTAAGACTTTGGCTATAGCTGCAAGAGAGTTTTGACAGATGCGAAGCTGATTTGCGCAACCTGCCATGCAACGTGCAGTCCTTCCTGCCCAACTGCATCTTCCTCTAGCACATGTGGTTAATTTACCGCTCCATGTGTCATGCAGAATCCCAGATTCAGTGCAAGGTAGATCTCGGAAAGACAGAAAAGTTCCTTATTGAGATGTTGAAGAATCCAGACCAGAGATGGTATTTAGCCAGTTCAGATCGGTTCAGGTGAACCGGTTGCGGAAATCGTGAATGCCCCCACCCCTCCGGCTCTATGTTGTTCTATTTAGGCACGTTTTTGAGGCTGGGCACATGCACGGAAGGCACGTATGCGAGCAAAGCACTTGCGTGGAAAATGCATGAGCAAAGCGCATTTTCAGTGCTGGGCAAACCAGTAGGTAAATTATATGAATCCCACCTCTGATTCAGTCCATGTGGAACCCACACAGTATGCAAAAGCTAGCAGGTGGGGCCTAAACTGAGCTTAAGTAGCATATAGCTCATGGCTTATGCTTTAAAATAGTGCCTGAACCTCTTTCTAGGGCAAGGGTCTCCAACCTTGGTCCCTTTAAGACTTGTGGACTTCAACTCCCAGAGTTCCTCAGCCAGCTTTGCTGGCTGAGGGACTCAGGGAGTTGAAGTCCACAAGTCTTAAAGGGACCAAGGTTGGAGACCCCTGTTCTAGGGAAAGGCCTATTGCTTAACCATGCAAACACTATCTCTGGGCTGATACAATGGGATTTTCCTGCTTCCGGTAAGCAAAAAATACTTTTAAGCAGCAGCATGGTTTTGATTTGAAATTTAAAAAGAAAATTTGTCCAAAGTCTTGCTGATTAAAAAAAAAAAAAAGTAGGAAAGTTGCAGAATTGAAGAAAACAATCAGGTGTGCTATCTAAGATTTGTGCTTCTATTTCATTGTAGACACCTAGACATTTTCCTTGCCTGCTTTTCTAACCAGGACGCTCCATATGGCAAAATCTACATGTGTGCTGCTCCTCCTTGTGGTAGCATCTAAAATGCAACACTGCAACTACATCGCAAAAAAAGGCTCTAAGAGTTGTAAACCTAATCTTGCGCAGCTTCTTCTCCAAAAACACTACACTACTAATCAGGGCATATAAAACATTTGCTAGACCAATTCTTGCATACAGCTCGACTGTCTGGAACCCATACCATATTTCTGACATCAATACAATTGAACGTGTCCAGAAATATTTTACAGGAAGAGTTCTCCACTCCTCTGAATACAACAAAATACCTTATGCCACCAGACTTGAAATCCTGGGTTTAGAAAATTTAGAACTACGTGCCTTCGACATGACCGGAGTTTAACTCATAGAATCATCTATTACAATGTCCTTCCTGTCGAAGACTACTTCAGCTTCAATTGCAACAATACACGAGCACACAATAGATTTAAGCTTAATGTTAACCTCTCCAATCTTGATTGCAGAAAATATGACTTCAGTAACAGAGTTGTTAATACTTGGAATAAACTACCTGACTCTGTGGTCTCTTCCCAAAATCCCCAAAGCTTCAACCAAAAACTGTCTACTATTGACCTCACCCCATTCCTAAGAGGTCTGTAAGGGGTGTGCATAAGAGCACAAGCGTGCCTACCGTTCCTGTCCTATTGTTTCCTTTTGTTATATCCAATTAATATAGTTATTACATACTCATATATATGCTTATATATTGTATATTGTATATATTGTATAATTATTTCATGCTTATGCTTATATATACTGTGTGACAAAATAAATAAAAAAAATAAAAAAAACATCTAACACAATTATTGCCCTGGAGCAGGGGTCTCCAACCTTGGTCCCTTTAAGACTTATGGACTTCAACTCCCAGAGTTCCTCATCCTGCTTTGGCTGAGGAACTCTGGGAGTTGAAGTCCATAAGTCTTAAAGGGACCAAGGTTGGAGACCCCTGCCCTGGAGTGTTGCAAATCAACAGCAAAGAATGTTTAACAAAGTCATGGAAATGGGGGGGGGTGATTAAATGCAGAAATTGAGGATACAGCTTTTGTTACAGCAAAGGTTGTTTGGTTAGCAACTACATTGGGACCAGCAACCCTGTTGCTAAGTGCAATACCACAGTTGCTTATTGAGGGGAAAAAAACCCCCACATGATTATGAGGGGCTTATGACCTCACTTCTTATTCGGTCATTAAGCAATACAATATGTGACCGTGACTTGTGACTTTTAGTTCTGCATTCTCCATGAACACTATTTGTTGGAAGTAAAACACACAAATTTTGGTCCAGCGATGGCAGGATGTTGCAACGGTCATAAATGCAAGGATTTGTGGGCTAAAACACCGCCGTGACTTTTGAACGGTTGTTAAATGAAGCAGTGGGCGAGCAAGGATCACCACTATGTACTGTACACCTAGCAAAGAGAACAACTCTTTAGGCAAGAGATAAAAAACAGAGTAAAAAAATAATCAAGAATGCATCAGTTAGTTGAGAGATGTATGGAGACTGCGGAATTTGGAGGAAAGAGACTATACTTTTTTCTTGATAGGCATCAATCCTTCTCACGTATTGATTTTATTTTAATTTCTAATGATTTGCTTTTTAGGGTGATGAAAACTAAGATATTTCCAAAATGTTTGTCTGATCATAGTCCTGTTTGGATGGAATTGCAATATGGAAAAAAAGGTAGAAGAACTTGGAGATTAAATGAAAATTTGTTTAGATATCAGGATAATGTAAATCAATGTAAAAAGCAGACGAAAGAATTTTTTGATTATAATTTGAATAACGAAACATCGATAGAAATGGTTTGGGATGCCAGTAAAGCTTTTATGAGAGGTGTATTAATATATATTAATAATAGACAGAGAAATAAGCAACAAAGACAGCGTAGGTATCTAGAAGAGGAAATTTATAAGAAACAACAATTATTAATATATAACCCACATGATCAAAAACTTAAAGATGCAATAAAGTTATTACAGAATCAATTTAATATGATAATGGCTGATCAGGTGGCAACAAATATACAATATGCCAAACATAATACTTTTTGTAATGCAAATAGACCTGGTAGGTGGTTAGCATACACCTTAAGGAAAAGACAAAAACAACGTACTATAGAAAAAATAGAATATAAAGGTAAAGAGAGATATCAACAGTATAAAATTTAAAAAGCTTTTTTAGAATATTATACAAATTTATATCTTAAAGATAATATATTGAACAGGGATATTGATAATTATTTGAAGGAATATAAGGTTAAAAATTTAACTTTAGAACAAAAGGATGAACTGAATTGGCCTATAACCTCTGAAGAAATTATTTTGGTAATTAAACAATTAAAAATGGGGGAAACTCCTGGTACGGATGGGCTCACAGTTAGTTATTATAGGAATTTACAGGATGAGATGTTAGGTCCACTTAAGGAATTATTTAATCAGAAGAATCCATCAGTTACAATATATTATTCTTGCTTCTGAAAACTTTCGGGGAGAATGGCACTGGCGCGCTACGTCTTGCCAAGAAAACTTCAGGGACTAATAATCTAGACAGTTGCCAAAAGTAAAAAAAAAAACTGTCTGAGAGGCACACTGTAGGAGAAGAACAGGCAGAGCTTGGGCCGCCCTTGAATTAGATTGAACCTTACCTGGTGCCAATTTAATATTGAACTTTAGTTGACTAGATTCTTGCGTATGGGCTTGAATAAATCTTTGGTGCTGCAACTGAATGTATGCTCCTGATCCTTTGTGCCTGGCACACACAGACATACACACACAGATACGCACAAAAGAAGGGGCGGGGAGAAATGCTTTCCCTCTTGCAAGATTCTGTTAATGTGGCCTTACGCTAAAGATAGGGCTAGGAGTCATTATCGTGCTTTTTGGGTGGACAACCTGGCAGTGTTAGTCCTAGCTTTATCCAATCCATTTCTCCCTCCCTCCCTCCCCACCATCTCATTTTTTACTAATAAGTGGACAAATAGTTCCTGGAAGTTGTCATATTGCATATCTGTTTCATGTATATTGCCTAAAGAACCACAGGCAAACTTGTGTGTCAGCGTTCCAGAAAGTCTCCAACTCTAAGTAAAAACTCCGAGGCAGGCATTTCTCAAAGTTCCCATTTATCAGAGTAGGTATACTGGCACATCTGGGAAAACTCAAATTTGAGGGTTCTGGGATTTTCCCTCAGTAAATCAAAACCCCAAATCCAGCCCCTTCACCCATCAGTCCGTCACATGGTCCAATCATCATCCATCCCAGCTTGAGCCATCCCTGCAACCACTCCTCCTCCAGCTGCATAAACACCATGACCGAGGGGAAGAATGCTATTATGTCTAACTATATTCACTCTCCTAAATCCCCCGCTCCTACTTTCCCAGGCGTGTGGAGTTGGCAGTGTGGAAGCTTCTGGTGCTAATAACTTAGCACCAGAAACTTCCAGTAACTCAGAACTATGCAGACTTCAGTCTGACCTAAGCATAGTACATAAAATTATCTACCACAATGTCCTACCTGTCGATGACTACTTCAGCTTCAACCATAACAATACATGGGCAAATAATAGATACAAACTCAAGGTAAACCGCTCCAAACTGGATTGCAGAAAATATGACTTCAGCAACAGAGTGCCTGGAATGCCCTACCTGACTGTAGTTTCTTCCCCAAACCCCCAAAACTTTAAGCTTAAACTGTCTACTGTTGACCTCACCCCATTCCTAAGAGGTCTCTAAGGGGTGTGTATAAGTACACCTGCGTGTCTACCTTCCCTGCCCTAATATTCCTTTTTACTTACTCTTTTCATGTATCCAAATTATGTTTATGGCAGCGCATGGAAGCCTTTTACCTGTTATCTCATATATGATTGACAAATAAAAAAAATGGCTTCCAAAACTGACAGGCGTCCCTCCCTCCCCCATGGAAAAACCACATTCTGGAAAACAAAATGAAAAGAAAGGAGTTCACCGATGTACATCATTCATCTGAGACCTCTGCAAGGAAATGAAGTCAGCAACCATAACCACAACCGGCTGTGTTGAAATTAATGGCTCTGTATCTAAGGGAAAATTTTTATAAGATGTTTTATAGATGGCACTTAGATCCCAAAAAATTATCATGTATGTACCCTGATATCCAAGCAAAATGTTGGAGATGTGACTGTGATGACGCTACATATTTTCATATTTGGTGGACTTGCAAGAAAATTAAGGCCTTTTGGATAAGAATTTGGTGGATTATTCAAAATGTCTTGAAGAAGAAGATAAAGTTCCTGCCGCAATTTTTCCTGTCGGGAATTATAACGGATTGTACAGTGACTGAGATTAAATTGATTTTGAACTTAATAACAGCAGCAAGGCTGCTGATTGGACAATATTGGAAAAATAAAGAACTACCTACAATAGAAGAATGGATATTGAAAGTTACTAACTTGGCTGAGATGGCTAAAATCTCAGCCTTTTTGAAAGACAATACGCAGGAAAGATATTTAATTGAATGGAAAAAATGGATTGATTATTTACAAAACAGATATCAGATTAAGAGATATCAGACTGCCTTTGAATAATTAGGATGTATTATTTTAGAATGTAATGGGGGAGAATTAGGAAATGAAATGAAATGAAAAGACTCGGATGAGGTTAACTGGATTAGAAGGGAAAATTTTATTCTATGTTTGGTTTATGCATCACAATACCTTGTGATTGACCCAGGAAGCCGGGGTGGTGGTGGTGAAGGGAGGGGTGAAGGGGGTTTTGAGGGGGAGGAAAAAGGGGGAAAATATTTTTGTTTTTTAAAACTTTTTCAATAATAATAAAAAAAAAAGAAATTAATGGCTCTGCCTCTTGAGGCTTTCTTTCCCAGAATTAATGCTTTTTCCACACAAAATGAAGGGAAAATAGCAAACCGAAAGACAACAATTTTTTTTTAAAAAAATGCTCATTTTTATACTTATAAAATGTTTATGCTGAGCCAGAGGTTCTCCAGCAACCGTCCTTGTTAATGTTCTTTATTTAAAGTTAACGTTCTCTATTTAAAACATAATATAATATTTGTCCATAAGATGGCAATATTTGCCTGTCTTATAACCGATTTTTCTAGCAGCTGTGATGGCTGGAGTTAGCAAGGAAAAACAATATGTTCTGGAGTAGCGAAAATGCATCGCAACTCACAGTTGCTTTGGATGAGATACAGTAAAACCAAACCTCAGCTCCAACCTCTCCCCCCCAGTATCTCCAGGTAAGGTCAAAAAAGTCAAGATGAGGGCTTCAAGCGTGAGTCACAACAGTCATCTTTCTTGTTTTGACTGCTCCTTCCATGGATACCTCTGGCCCAAACCAAACCAAAACCAAATCAAAATCAATATTAAATCTTTGGAGTTTGGTTAATTCAGCAGGAGTTACCAACGAACAACCAGGCCAGGATCGCGAGTTAAGAAAAAAACATCTACCGTATTTTTTGGACTATGACAAACTTTTTTGTCTCCCAAAAGGGGGTGAAAATGTCTGTGCGTCTTATAGGCTGATAATTGATTGCTGAAGCCCTGCTCATCTGCTGGCTGTTTTTTTGGCCTCTGTTTGCGGGCCTTTTTTTGGCCCGTTTTTGAGGCTTTTTCCGGCCTGTTTTCTAGGCTTTTTCCTGTCCGTTTTGGGGGCTTTTTTAACCCATTTTCTTGGTTTTTTTGGGCCTGTTTTCCAGGCTTTTTCTGGCCTGTTTTTTTCAGAAAAAACAGGCCCAAAAAAGCCCCAAAAATGGGCTGCAAAAAGCCTAGAAAATGGGCTGGAAATGGGCCCGAAAAATGGGAGGCCAAAACTCTTTTGTTGTTGTTTTCCTCTTCTAAATTTAGATGCATCTTATAGTCCGAAAAATACGGTAAATCATATTTCCCAATACAGAGTACCTGAGTCCTTCGGGAGAAGGGCGGTATAGAAATCTAATAAATAATAATAATAATAATAATAATAATAATAATAATAATAATAACAACAACAACAACAACAACAACAACAACAACAACAACAACAGCTTATTCATGATAGCCAGTTTGGTCTAGTGCAGGGGTGTCAAACTCGCGGTGTCACAGCAGCCTCACATGACATATCGCAACTTTTTCCCCCTTCGCTAAACCGGGCGTGGCCGTGGCCAGCGCGTAACGCACCCAGCCCGTAGCTTGTGAGTTTGACAGCCCTGATCTAGTGGTTAAGAAAACAAGAAACCATAAATTCAAGCCTTGCCTTAGCCATGAAAGCCAGCTGGGTGACATTGGGCCAGTCAATGTCTCTCACCCCAACCTACCTCACAGGGTTGTTGTTGTGAAAATAGGAGGATAAGGGTGTGTTGGATAGGTTCGCTGCCTTGGCTTATTTGTAAAAATAATAAATGGGATTTGGGATATGAATGAATGAATGAGTGAATGTGTCTTGACTTTAACACAGAGAGAACAGGAGAATGTCAAGAAAGAGCGGCCTTATTTGTAGTAATTTTCTCAGTCCTTCTACAGGGAGGAAGAGAATGCAATGTCTTACAGATGACCCCATTGCCTGCCATGCTGTGGATGATGATTATTGTTGTGACCCAGGCCCAATTAGGTAGTAGGAAACTCAGTCAGTGAAAAAACAAACTTTATTCGAACAGCTGAAAATTACTTCATTCTCAGCATAGTTCAACTAAATTAAAACAAATTCCTCCCAACACAAATTACTCGGTCCTATCACAATCTTGGTCCAATTAGGCAAACTACCAAAGGCCTTTCTTGGCAAACATTCAGAAGACACCAAAAATAAATGCAAGAAGATAAAGCTACCAATGTTGTTTTCCAGCAAAGCCCAAATGCCGTTGCTGCTGTTTTAAGCCTTATGGGAGGGGCCAACCATCTCTTGGCCTTACTCCCGAGTTGTCCTCTCTGCTTGAGCTGCTCTTGCCTTCTGGCAGCTCTTCTCATGCGTGCATTAGGAACAGGCTCCTCCTGTTCCTCTGCCTCACTACTGTCAGCCTCTGGAGGCTCCGGAGTCTGCACATCACTCCCCAATGGCCTTGGCCCCACCTCTGCCTCCGATGCAGAGCCCTCATCCGGGCTTTCCCCAGCCTCCAGGGCTGGCCCACACTCTTCCTCAGCCTCATCGCTGTCCGACTCTGTTGCCAGCTCTGCAGGCTGCTGGCTGACCACAACAGTTATTGATAGCATGCTACTTTTGGAGTAGCGTGCTTATGTTACATACTCCACCAACCATGTTCCTGAAATAGGATTGATAGCTAGGTCCTCACACTTTTGACCGGTCCTCACATTTATAACCGGTCATCATTTATGCCTGTTGCATCATTCTTAACAACCATGTCACTCATTTCACAACTTCATGTGTTTCATGTGAGCGGGTGGGCGTGGCCAGGTGGTCATGTGATATCAGTTCTTTGCCCTAATGACAGTTTGCTGCAACAGTCGTAAGTGTGAAAAACGGTCATAAGTCACTTTTTTCAGTGCCATTGTAACTGTTGTAAGTCAAGGATTACCTGTACAAAAATACAAAAAGCTTCTTTGCTTACAAAAACCTGCCCTAAATACCAATCATTAGATTAGAAATACCTGCAAACTGGAGTTACAAATCAGGCAGGGTGCCAGAGCACCTTGAGAAATTAAAATAGTTAAAATGCAATGATAACTATCAGCAGTCAACTCTTGCTCATAAAGTGAAACCCTTTAGCAGAGAGGTCATTTAAGCTCTCCAGAATGAAGCAAAGGAGCAAACAGAGTATCTGTTGCTTGTTAAACCAATTACCAGAACAAATAGACGCAGGAACTTGTCAGATTTCTGAAGCTACTTCTTTTCAGGAACAGAGATTAACATTTTTCTTTCCAAACAAAGCTGAATAGGGAAAATTATCTCATCTCTAAACACAGGATTAAACATCACCAAGCACAGAATTAAACTTCACCAAAAACCCGTTTTAGACCAAAAGTCAGAAAGGGTATGTAAACTCACTTTTGAATGTCTATTTTTCTAGCTAGCCAATAAGCCTTGCTGAATGTCACTCATCTTGGTCCCTTGTCATTAAAAGCTTCTGCTTCGTTATTCAATTATTTCTTCAAAGTGCTGATCATTGCATCCTGGCTGGAAGAACTCCAACAGAGAAGGAAATAAAAAGCTTAAAACAACCTTCCCCTTTAAGAAAGTCAAGAGGGTCTCTGGTGGCTCAGACTGCTAAGACAGTCCGTTATTAACACAGCTGCTTGCAATTACTGCAGGTTGTAATTTCTTACAGGATTAACCCTGTAAAGTGGAAAAAAACAAAAGGAGATTTCGTCTAACAATCGGTTGTCCGAATCGCTTAACTACTTAACAACCGGTTCTGCCGAACTGGTGTAAACCGGTAGAATCCCACCACTGGTGTTAGGGTTCGTGTTTAGCGTTAGGGTTAGGGTTAGGGTTTAGGGTTAGGGTTAGGGTTTAAGGTTAGGGTTAGGTTTAGGATTAGGTTTAGCATTAGGGTTTAGGTTAGGGTTAGGGTTGGGGTTGGGGTTGGGGTTGGGGTTGGGATTGGGGTTGGAATTGGGGTTGGGATCGGGGTTGGAGTTGGGGTTAGGGTTAGGTTTGGGGTTGGGGTTAGGCCTTAATGTACTTCTTGGTGCGACCCAATATTGATTGTAAGCAAAATTACGGGAGGAAAGATCACATACGCGCGCACACACTCATTCACACACAATAATGTTACAACAGGTAGGAGAGGTTTGGATCAGAGGAGTTTTTCAGGACTTTGGACAGCACCCTGTGGGAAAGGCTAGAAGAATGTTGAGCACAAAGCAAAAACAAGGACAGTAATATTTCAAAAAGGGGGTGGAAATAATTTCTTCCCTTAATTGCTACCTTTCCAAGCATTTAGTATTCAAACAAATCCATTTGGATTTAATTAGAAATCCTGACACCCCCCCCCAAAAAAATTAACTGGTAATGTTAGCCCTTTGAAGTAGTCCAGACAAGAAGCTTGACCATGAAACTATGTGTGAACTGCTAGGGAGGGTCTGTCTTTCCTTCTTCCTGCCTACCAGACTATCCAAGTTCTGAAGTATCTGTGTCCTCTTTATTGGAAGGTTATATTTAAAAAAAAACTTGCAAGTCTGAAAATACCCTCCTTTCCTGCCCCTTATTTTTACTCTCCTGAAAACCGGGGTGAGATGTCCCTTCTGAGATGCTTGCTTCACTCCTCCTCCTTCAGGCTCAAGTTTTCGTTTATCAAGCTGTTGGCTTAGACTGCAGCTCTTCCTTCTGTCTCCCAAGGTCATTCTTACAATCCATGACACCTGCTGGTACAGGAAGCAGACGAGAAGTCGCAGCCAACACAGTCTCTGCATTCGGCATGGGGTGCCCCAGGTGACACTGACAGGCAGGTCTTGATTGGTGGGTGAAACCAGCTTCCCCAAATGAGTCTGTCGCTGTAGGCATACGTTCTGCTTATTTCCTAGGAATTACAGTATCTCCTCTTTTCATGTAAAGGGAAGAATTACCATGTGCTGACACTGCTTAGAGGAAATAGCAGGATATCTGAGAGTATCTGAGCAAAAATGCAGAATGTCTGCTTTGTTCCTTCGAGGCTAGTTGGGTGATCAGGCAGAAATGCGGTTGTGCTTTTCTTCTTCCGCTTCCTCCGGTGCAGCAAAAAATGGGAGGAAGGCTGCAACCACCACCACCACAACAAAAGCCTTCGACATGACCTGAGTTTAACTCATAGAATCATCTATTACAATGTTCTTCCTGTCAAAGACTACTTCAGCTTCAATTGCAACAATACATGAGCACACAATAGATTTAAGCTGAATGTTAACCGCTCCAATCTTGATTGCAGAAAATATGACTTCAGTAACAGAGTTGTTAATACTTGGAATACACTACCAGACTCTGTGGTCTCTTCCCAAAATCCCCAAAGCTTCAACCAAAAACTGTCTACTATTGACCTCACCCCATTCCTAAGAGATCTGTAAGGGGTGTGCATAAGAGCACAAGCGTGCCTACCGTTCCTGTCCTATTGTTTCCTTTCGTTATATCCAATTAATATAGTTATTACATACACATGCTTATATATATGCTTATATATTGTATAGTTATTTCATGCTTATGCTTATATATACTGTGTGACTAAATAAATAAATAAAAATAACAACATGCATAGTGGCTTTTTAATTCTGGAAAACTCTCTTTCCACAGGTGCAAGAGCTGATCCTGTAAGACAAAGGATTTCTTGGATTTGGCTCCAACCTTCACGTCCTTGGAAAAAAATCCAGATTTCCTTTTAATCCTTTTCCTCTAAAGTGGGAGGAAAAGCAAGACGTCATGTGCAGATAACTTCATACAAATGATGCGATTGTCAGGCCTGGAAACCATACTAGACTTTAGGGTTCCAGATGCTGCCACATTTTTCCCCTGAGGGGAAGAAGGGGGGTTGAGGGGTACGGTAACATTCTTCAAGCGGTCAAGGTCGGATGGTGTTCACATCTGCAGGAAGAGTGGCGAGAAGATATTCGAATGAACTGGGAGAACGTGGGACCATGTGACCATCAAAGGGGTCAGGAGGGTGGGACTCTTGGGGTTTGTATAACTGGGAAAAGAATCCGGAAGTTCAGTTTTGGAATTTCACTCATCGTGTGCCAGTTTCCTCATGCTAGTAAAGAACTCTGAAAAACAATGGCTTCTGAGTTTTTTTATGCAGAAGAAGTTTTTCTGGAACCTTGACAGCGATTTGCATTCTTGCCTCAGAAATCAGGATGTGACTGTCATAAACTGCCTATGGCAGAGGTGTCAAACACAAGGCCCAGGGACCGCATCCGGCCTGTGATGTGGTCAGAACCAGACTGCGGGGCTGTCCTGGAAAATATAAGGGGCTGGCTCATGTCGCTTTGGCCCGGTCTACCCAGTGCGAAGAGGAAACATTGGGCCAGCATGGCTTCGGCCCAGTCTTCCGAATGCGAAGAGGAAACATGCCAGCAGTTTGGAGAGGGGCATCAAGTTGGCCATGCTTATCCAGTTGCCCCCGCCCCCCAGCTGTCAGCCAGAGCCCTGATGCGGCCCA
Source organism: Ahaetulla prasina (assembly GCF_028640845.1). Lineage (NCBI taxonomy): Eukaryota > Metazoa > Chordata > Lepidosauria > Squamata > Colubridae > Ahaetulla > Ahaetulla prasina. The sequence continues at coordinate 22,436,036 of NC_080548.1, read as the reverse complement.
CAATGAAATTGAGTTTGACACCCCTGGCCAGTGGTGGGTTTCAAATTTTTTTATTACCGGTTCTGTGGGTGTGGGTGTGGCTTGGTGGGCGTGGCATGGGAAGGACATTGCAATATCTCCGTTCCCACCCCAATCCAGGGGAAGGATACTGTAAAATCTCCATTCCCTCCCCAATCCAAAGGAAGATTACTGTGAAATCCCCATTTCCTCCCAATCAGCTGGGACTCGGGAGGCAGAGAATAGATGGGCGCAGAGCCAGTCAGAATTTTTACTATCAGTTCTCTGAACTACTCAAAATTTCCACTACCGGTTCTCCAGAACTGGTCAGAACCTGCTGAAACCCACCTCTGCCCCTGGCCAATGGGCTTGTTTGCAGGTCCCCTTTTGGGTCCTTCCTGATCCCATCACAGATTGATTGCATGGAGGAAATGTCTGCAGAAGAAAACCCTATTTGACAAATGGGCATCTAGTCATAGAGGCAGGGCCCCAGTTTCTTCTTTTGTGCAATGAATTCGTGAATGAAAGGCGCAGAGTGCCATTGTCTGAATTCACACGTCACACTTGCATTGTTCACTTTATGCTGGTAGACAAGGCAGAGAGGGAGACAGAAGGAACATGGGTTTGGTGTAGAGGTTAAGGCATCAGGCTAGGACTTGGGAAACTGAGTTTTACTCCCGCCTTAAGCACGAATCCACCTGGGTGACTTGGGGCCAGTC